>NW_026622919.1:21753879-24692212 GCF_023065955.2 Ursus arctos | reverse complement strand
AGCAGGATGGTGGTTGCTAGGGACTGGGGGGAAAGAGCGAGAGAATGGAGAGTTACTATCTAATGGGTACAGTTTTACAGATGAAAGGAGCTATGCATTTGGATGGAACCCCCGCATGGAGGTGGCGATGGCTGCAAGCAAAAATGCCATTGGTCCCACTGAACTGAACGCTTCAAAAGGGTCATGGCAAATTTCGCGTTCTGTATCTTTTACCTCAATAAAAAAAACTGGACAGGAAATTGGAAAAACAAACAAAACCACAACAAAAGCAACCAAATGGCACAAGCAAGCTGGGTAGGGGATAAGAGACGGAAGAATAAGACTTATTTATATGATGTTTTAGTTCGGAAGTCCACAAACTATAGAAATTGGTAACTGTGTGTATATACCATATATAATATATATATCTCATGCCCCATGGAGGTGCGCCTAGATGCCCAGGAAACGTCTCTGAAGTTGAGGTCTTCTTCCTCTTGTCTCTGCGTCTCTGTGTGAGCAGGAAACACATTTGGCTACAAGAAAGTCATGGTCAGGTACGAAGGAGGGAGAAGATCGATTCAACTTTGCATTCACCACTGCAGCGGAGTCTGCGGATTACATCCCCCTACATGCAAATTACTAGTTCAAATGAACTGCAAATTAACAAAAGCAATAAACATGGCTTTGTATTGGAGCCTGGGCACAAACACCGAACCTGAATTTGACCTAATGATCTTTAACAACGTAAAAAAAAAAAAAATTTAATGTGGAGCCAGGAAATTTATTTTTTTAATAATCTTTTTATTTTGAAATCATTGCAGATTCATAGGAAGTGACAAAGATAGTAGGAAGAGGTCCCGAGTTCCCTTTGCCCAGTTCTTCCCAGTGGGTACATTTTACCCACATTTTCAAAATCAGGAAACTGACACTGGGACAATGTGTGCGTGTGTCATTTTATCACCCACGTGGATCTGTTGTAACCACCACTGCGAACAAGGTACAGAGCCATTCCGCCAGGGCAAGGACGTCCTTCCTGCCACTCCTTGATGGTTACACCCACTCCGTTCCGCTGCCTGCCCCACGTCACCCCTGACCATTGGCACCCACCGATTCATTCTCCATCTCTATCACCTTGAGGACACTGAGTTTAATTTTTTTAAGATTTATTTATTAGAGAGAAAGAGGGAAGGCATGTGCATGTAGGTGCACAGTGGGAAGGGAGGGGCACAGGGAGAAAGGGAAGCTCGGGCAGACGCCCCGCTGAGTGCGGAGCCTGACTCAGGGCTCCATCTCATGACCCTGAGATCAGGACCTGAGCCGAAATCAAGAGTCGGACACCCAGGTACTCCGAGGAGACTGAGTTTTAAACCCAACGTTTGGTCCTGCCAGCTGTGTGATCTTGGATGAGTCACGTCTCTTTCCCGGACTTTGTTCATCGAATCTCTAATAAGATGAGGTTGGACTACATCAACATTTCTCTCAAATTTCCGTAAGATGATAGGATCCCGAAGTTCCACAGGGATTATGAGAAGGAAAACAGGTTTTATGGGGAGATAAACTACCTCCAGGAGCTCCTTAACCTGGGTATTTCTCTTGCAGGAACTTCTGAGCTTTGCTTTCGAGGTGGCCATGAACACGGTGGCCAAAGTGTGAGTCAGTCAACAAAGAGTGACATCTACCACATGGGCACTATTGGATGGGACAGGGAACATGGCAAAATGCCGTCCCGGAGGAGGCTGGGTTCCGAGTGGGGAAACAGATCGTAAACATGGAAGCACACAGATAAATACGAGCCCCTTCAGTACTGGGAAGCATGGTAAGGAAGAGAGAGGGGTGCCGTGAATGTAATGGAGTGGGATGGTCAGGGAAGGCTTCTTGGAGGAGGTGACAGCTGAACTGGAATGAGGGTGATGAAAGGTGGCTGCCATGTGAAGACTATGGGAGAAGTTCAGGGGAGAGGAACAATTCCAAGGAGAAAGGCCATCAAAGGCCCTGAACTAGGCTGATTTGGGACAGTCAAGGCTCAGAGAGAGGGCCGCTATGGCTGGAATGCAGTGAGGAGGGAGGGGAGAAGTAAGAGGTAATTTTGGAGGGGATGGGAGGGACCACACCTGGTACGTCCTGCAGGCCACAGTCAGGGGGCTGGAGTTTATTCTGAGCACAATGGGCAACCAGCAGAGGCTTTCAAGCAGGGGAATGACGTGTCCTATTTGGGCTTTAGAAAGATCTCCCTGACTTCAGTGTGTCGCATGAACAGCACGGGCGAGAGGGACGCAAGAGCAGCGGAGGCAGGAGGCCGGTTAGAATGTCACTGGGATGGCCTAGGCTAGACTTGACCGTGTCTTGGTCTAGGGCTGGAACTGTGAAATGGTGACAAGTCCTATGGGTCTAATTTCAAGGCAGGCGGAGAGGGTAAGAGACAGAGGGAAGTCACAATCACTGGTTTTGGCCCGAGCAGCTGGCTGGCTGCCCTCTATTCAGGGTGGGACAACTTGGGAAGGACTTGGCCGGGGTGGGGGGGGCGGCAGGAATTTAGAGCCTAGTCATGGCTGTGGTGTGTTCCTTCGGTGTCCGAGTGGAGGTGTTAGGCAGTTGAGCAGAAGTTAAAGACAGAAGACTGCAGTTCGAGGGAGAAGCCTTGGCCAGAGGTAAGGATTTGAGATCCGCCGAGCAGTAGATGGTCTCTGAAGGCCCAGACTGGATGGGAGCCACAGTGGGAGTGGGTGAAGATAAGAAGGGAGTGACAGTCAACTCAGGTCCCTCAGGGCAACCATCATTCCGAGATGGTGGAGGAGGAGGGGAAAGCGAAGGAGCCTGAGAGGGAGCTGTGGGTGAGTAGGAGGAAACCCAGGGAGGGTGGCATCAGGGAAGTCTGGAAAAGAAAGTTTTTCGAGGAGGAGGAAGTGACCAAGTGTGCCAAATGTCGCCGACAGACTGAGTACATGAGGTTAGAGAACTGACTTCTGACTTCGGCAGAATGTAGGTCAGTGGTGATGGGGACAGGAGCCACTGCAGGTCAATGATGGGGACAAAGGGCTGGCTGGAGCAGACCGGATGAGGATGGGGTGGAGGAGGGGCGTGGACCAGCAGGCATGGGAATGAGGGTGTCAAGCAGGGCTTCTCCAAGATGGGCAATGAGGCGTACTGATGCCCCGAAGAGAATGACAAAGGTCCACTCGTGAGGGAGAAACAGCTGATGCAGCAGCATCGGGAACGAGGTCCTGACAGGGTACGAGGGGGTGAAGCCCAGAGAGGGGATGTCACCAGAGGTGGGGGCGGGTATCAGGCGGTTCTCCTGTGACTGTATTCTTTTCTGTCTCTGAAGTCCGTGGCACCATCACCAGCTGAAATTGAGGCTGGGCGTGTGGGAGAGTCAAAGAGAGTAGAAGGTACAAATCAGTCATCTCCAGAATGAGACTGGGAAGCTTCCAGGGCATGTTGGAGGAGTTGGGGGCCCGCTTGGGATCTGCGGTTTTGATTCTAAAGGGAGTCCAACCGCACAGGCGTGCTGGTCCTTGAGCAAAAGCTGGACCCAACCAGAGTTTGGGGTTTTGCCAGGTGAGTACGAGGGATGGAGAAGGGGATAGAGGGGTTGGAGGCAGGGCAGTGACAATCGGGCTGGATCAAGGACTCCAGGCTGCGTAAGGAGGCCAGTGAGGACGTGGCGGATGGCGCTGCTGGGGGGCTAAGGCTTGGAGGTCTCATGGGCTCAGAGAGCTGCTGCCGCCGGGCTAGTGCAGCTGTAAGACTAGGAGGCGAGGCTCAGGGAGCGGGGCGCTTGAGGGTTACCAGGGATGACACACTGGGGCGCGTGGCTAATGTGGGGGTGGAGGTGAGGCTGCTGTAGTCAAGGGGGATCCCTGAATTCTCTTACCTCCTTAGCCCTCCCCACGTGGGAGTCCGAGAGCTACCTCCTACCGGAGCTGGAAGGGGTGAACCTCTTCACTGCACAGAGAAACTGAGACCCAAGATGCCAGGTGCAGAAACTTCAAGATCAGAAGCCAGAGTTCTGAATCTCAGCCCCAGAGTGAGGGGAGATTCTTGTTGTTGTCATCCCTCCCCCTCATCCCCCAGCCTGCCCCCTGCCCCAAGGCTTTCCCCTGCACTCCCCAGCCTCTGGGGAGAGTCTCCTGCAGACAGAAGTTCACAGCCACAAGGAGTGCCTTCTCGTTGTTAACCACGCCACACGTGTCCTTACAAACGTCTGGTGGCAGATCTGCACACTTGTTCTGTCGTTCATTCTCCCACTCAGTTAATCCTTCCTTTCCTTCCTTCCTTCCTTCCTTCCATGATTCCATCTTTCAATATTCTTTCACTAGGCTCGAGCTGTTAAACCAAGTGCAAAGGATGAGTTTTCGGTCACTGTGAAATTGCTCATTCACCCAACCAACCAGCCAGACACCCGACACGTACGGAGTGCCTGCCAGTCCCACAGCTGCATCAGCGAACATGTGGGCATCACATGTTCTCAAACATCTGGCAGGTGTCCAGGCTTTCCCCTGCCCGCTGCTGCTCTCGTCCCTGGCAGCACATGTCATATGTGTGCCAAATGTCGGAGCTCTTCCAGCCTCTCCCTCATAGCAGGGCTGGTAATATATGAACTGCTGTCGATCAAAGTCCACAAGGCGAGTCTTCATAAACTTCTAAAGCTGCCTCTCTCTCCATTAAAGAATTTTTTTTTTTTGATTTGAGGAAGCAGTGCTTGCTTATTGTAAAAAATACGACAAAGCATACATAGTAAAAATCCTCCCTTACCATCGGCTCCCTCTGTCCCTCCATCCCACAGTGCCAACCACTCTTAGACGTGGGGCAGTGGGTGTGGTTTGGTTCGCATCTTGTATAGATCTTTTCTATACATTTGCAAAGAAAAAAAAATATATAAATATGCATGATCAAGTATATACTTACAAATTGAGACCTAGACTATTATTCTGCAACTTGCCTTTTCTCTGTGACAACGAATGATGAGCATTGTGCCAGGCTGGTGCTACTGACCTCCTTCATCCTTTCTAAAGGCTGCATTGCATTCATGCTATGGACGGACGTGGCACATTTAATTGGCTCCCGACAACGACGTGTCTGGTCTTTTGATTTACCCCCCAGCTACAATGCTGCGATGGATATCTTTCTGAGTTCCTCTGTCCGAGCTTTTCTGAAGGCTCATTCCCAGAAGTGGAGCTGCTGGGTCACGTGCATTTTCAATTTTAATGGATACCCAGTGCCACGCATAGTACCCAACACATAGTAGGAGCTCTGTAACGATTCGTGGCGGGAGAGGATGCTGCTAGATTGCCCTCCAAGGTCACGCTATTTCCCCGCCTGCCACTAATAAGCAGAGAGACCTAGAACTGGCCGTGTCTGCCACGAGGTCCCAGCAATGCTGGGTTTCAGGATGACCACTGACTTTCCCTTGGGCCACTCCACTGCCACTGGGGAGGACTGAAAGGTCTCATGCCATCTTTGATGAAAAGGAGGTGGCGTCTGGGATGAAGGAGAGCTCCTCCTCCGGGTCTGCAAAGCCCATCGCTTCACGTCCTCCCGCCCAGGTGGGTGTTTACCCAACAGGGGCAGCATCAGCCCTGGGACTGCTCCAACTGGGGCTAGCCACCCTTGCACAAAGCAGACGCATCTTCCTTCTGCTCTGCCAGATCAATCCCTGAAACTCAGGGAAACTTGTCATGACTGACATGATATTGTCCCTAACTACTCTTCTCTCTCTGGAGCTCTGTCCCCAGCCCCAGCCAGGCAGCCCCTGTTCCTAGCATCTTCTGGTCTGGCTGTGCCATGTCCCTGCCCCCGGCCCTGCCAACTGCCCGGGTCGTGACACCCTAAGGCTGGGTATTCTCAAGAGAGTGCCGGCGGAGGCATCCCTGCCCACACAGCAGGGCCAGTCCTACCTCTGATCCTTCCAGGAGCTTTGGCCAGTGTTGTGGCTGTGCCCACTAGTCTGGGGAGGAAGGCCAGAGGCATGTGTGGGCTGCAGGGAGCAGCTCAAAGGCAGGGTCTCGGTGGAGGAGCCCAGCCCTACCTGGGCCCTGACACCAGCATGGGGGGAACCCTTCTCACTCTGCATCCCCCATGCTAGTCCCCCACCTCCACGCTTTGCTGTAGGCCCCATGGGGACTGATGCCCCACAAAGACGCAAGACGCGATGGTGAATGCTTCTTTCCTCTTAAGGGTTAATCCCAAAGATGAGCTCAGGTGGCAGTGCCTGGAACCACACTGGGCTGGAGCAAGGGAGAATCTACCCTTTCCTCTCCCTCCAGGAGCTTCCAGGGCGGGGCAGATCAAGGTCTTCGGAGGCTCTGCCCCACAGATGGCCAGCCTCCCCCACACCCCTCTCCTTTGCCCCCTCCCCACCCCCACGGTGAGAAAGGCCGGGAGCTGAGCCCCTGGGCAGAGCAGTGGGAGGATGGGATGGGGAAGAAAAGGACAATCACTCTCATGCCATCCCAGCTCCCTGTCCAGGCTCTTCAGCACCCTGAGCCCTGGGGCTGGGTCCAAGCATCTGCAAAGATCCTCTCCCAGAGGGTGATTCACAGGGGTACCGTCTGCCCAGGTTCATCACCAACACATCAATGGTGAGATTTTAGGTGCAGGGATCTGCCCCCCAGCGCACCCCAGCAGTGCCTGGGCTTACTCCCCGATGACCTCCCCACGCGACCTCCCCACACAGCCGGAGGCAGACTCTCAGTGCCAATCAGCTAAAATTTAGTGAGTACACATGAGGAGGGGTTCAATGGGGTCCTCCCTATTCAGGTAGACCTCGGAGCCCACGCAGTCCAATCAGTCTCCCGCGGCACAGCAGTGCCCTCTAGAATCTCTCAGAGCTGGCTGTCCAGGCAAGGTGTGTATGCCCTCCAGAAACAGGGTTCTCTCCACTCCTCAGAGTAGCCCATTCCACCATTAGGTGCCTCAAGGGTTGACATTTTCCTCCTTAGCAGCCTCTGACATGGGATGGAGGGGGGCAGGGGGACGCTGACACTCGGGACCAGCTCTCGGGAGGAGAGGCAGCTTAGGTGAACCAGGACAGGAAAAGCAATAAGTTAAAACCAAGAAGAGCCAGAGACACGGCAGGATGGATGGGGCATCACAGGGGTCCCAGGAGTCTCTGGCTTAACCCAGGAGGTGTTGGCAGGGAGGGGCCGAGGCTGCAGTCCTGGCAGGTGGCCGGGGCTCAGAAGGCTGGGTTGTCCACGCCCCTGTGCACCTCGGCAAATTCTTCAGGACTGAAGCTGTAGGGAGGGGGCGGCTCCATGGGGGGCAGGACCGGCTTCAGAATAATCTGCAGGGAAGAGAGGGGACACAGAGACTTCTAGGGCCCGGCAGCAGCCCTCACCACCCACGTGCTGGCTGAGTGTCTTTACCAGGGGGAGGGGCGCCCCGTGGCGGCTGCAGAGCCCCCTCTAGGTCCGGAGGCCTGGTGTAAGGAGGGCCCCACTGTTACCCATGGCTCTAAAAATCTGCACCGTAGGGAGGGAGGGCCAACTGAGGAATAGAGCCAGGAGTGGGACAGAGACACCCACCTCGCTGTAGGGGGGCGGGGGCTCAAAGGTGGGCGTCCTGACCCTCTCTGGGGGGACAATGGAGGGTGGCTCCGGGAGCCCCTGGTGATCCACTGGGGGGTCCTGCTCCTGTTCTCCGCAGCTGCGACAGAACCGCTTAGCCAGGCCGCAGATGCACAAAAGGGGTAGAATGATGAGGACGGTGATGACGAAGACCCTGGGGTGAGGAACCACCGACATCCGCCTGAGTCTCTCTGGGCTGCCCCTGCCACCCCCCCAACCGGAAGTCCTCCCCCCACCACCACGGACACTGTGCCCGAGGAGCCGGCCCTGGGCTCACCTCAGGGGGCCGGAGAACAGCTCATATTCTTGGCAACAGCTATCCCCACAGCATTTGAATCCTTTGGGGCAGGTGCTGGGGGGGGGGTGGCAAAGAGAGGCTGTTGGTACCAAGGTGGCAGGAAGACCCCAGCCTCCCCCGAACTCACCCATATCCCTCGGGGAACGAGCCACGCCCCAGCAGGGTGGGGAGGAGGGGCCCTCCTTGGAGCCTGTGGGAGAACCTGGGGCTGGGACCTTGGGGCTGGGACCCAGGAGCTGGATTCTAGGCTCATCTCACTGCTTGTGCCAAGTTCCACTCTTTTCTGGGTCTCACTCTCCTCATCTATGAAATGGGTGTAAAGAATGTCCTGTCGACTTCACTGGGCAGGTTTAGGGGCGGCGTGTTGCAGTGGCTGCAAGAGCCCTCGAAGGAGATGGACCGGGAGGGAAGCAGTGGGAGCTAACTCGCTGGAGCCCTCGCTGGTGCCCCTGGACTAAGAGGGGGGAGGGAGAGGGTGTCCCTGGAACATTCATCTGCTCAGGGACCACCCCCCTCAGCCCTCCTTATTGCGCTCAGGCCTTTTAACATTTATGTATTAAGAACGGCACAAACGGTTTTGCGGCCCCACCCCTGGGGGGGGGATACCCTCGGAGGAGAGACAGCCTGAGACCCAGAGGGCGGAAAGAGGGGCGGGGATTAGACTTCAGACACGCCCACGACTGCAACTCCTCCCCTCTTGGCTGGAGGAGGAGGGCAGGGAGTCGGAGGAGCGGGGAACCCTCTCCACTAGAAAGGGCAGTGCGTGAAGATGACGAATGGGGTAACTTTCTGCGCCCCCCATGAAGGCAGACAGGGAAGGATTTGGGGTGTCTCTTCCCCAGACTGGAAGTTATAGCCAAATCCCAGACTTACAAGAAAAGTCCACATCTGGCAGCAGCCTGTGGAAGAAAAGAGGCAAAAGTTGGGGGGGGGGATCATAAACCGAGGGGTGGGGCGGCATCCCTATCCCCCTGCTGCCCTGGTAGCTTTGAGCCTGCAGCGGGCTCCCAATGGATCAGCACCCTCCCGGGAGCCTGCTCGCCACCCTCGCTCCAGGTCTGTGCCTGGAGCCCCAGCTGACTCCGGGTGCCCCCAGCTCTTCTTTCTCTCCGCACCACACCCCTCACCCCCAGGTCTGTAAGCTCCTGCCTCTGAGCACCCCTCTAGTCTATCTCCTTTCCATGGCTCAAGTACAGTCAGGGGTTCCAGCAGCTCTCCTCCTGCTTACCCCAATCACTGTCCACACTGCAGACAAGTTCCTCTCCAGCAAATCTGATCACCCAAAACCCTGCTGGGGGCCCCCTTCAGTGGCTCCCTGGTGCCTGGACTCCCCCGCGACCAGCCTCTCCCCCTTGCCCTCATGCACACGCACAGTTCCCAGAACACTCCTGGCTGTTCTACACCTGCGTGCAAGGGCAGGCCCTCTTCCTCCTGCCTCCATCCTTCATAGTCTGCCAAACACCCATTCATCTTCTGGATCTCCGCCTGGTGGGGGGGGGGGGGGTGTTCCTTGCTCTTTGAAGCCACCCAGACTTTCCTCTCCGGGCCCATTTTCCTGGGCCCTCCCTTCCTCTTCTGCACCAGTTCGGTAGGGCATCCAGGGTACTGGTCCAGAAGTTACCCGGACGACTAGCAATGATGTGTACACGCTGCACTTGGAACGTTCTTACCCCGGGTATCGGCAAGCCTGGCTCCTGCCTCTCACTCTCTGCCCATCTTACTGAAAGCTTCGTCTACACCCCCACAGCATTCCTTGCCCCTCACCTGGCTTTTCTGCAGTGCTTCTACCCACATCGAGCACACTGCAGGCTTCCCTCTGACTTGTTCATTGTCTCATCAGAAGAATGTGAACCCCAGGAGGGCAGGCATTTTTGTCTCATCACTGGTGAAACACCCAACCATCACAATATTGGCAGAATGAATGAAAGAGCATTCGCTGATTACCCGGTTGCTGCTCCCAGACTGCGGGGAGAGGGGTGGGGGGCCGTGGGGAATGCAGGGGTGGGACACGGGAGGGAATGGGAGGTTATCTGTCACTCCACCCCAGCCTCAGGGGACAAACAACCACAGCATAAGAGTAAGTTGCCGACTTCAGCACACCTACCACGACTACCACGTCTTCATACCTTCACTGGAAAATAACTCAATCACCTTTCAATTACTAACGACAATAAAGCCAAGAAAACCAACGACAGCCAGTAACAGGTGTGGGCTGATTCCCCTTTTCTGGGCTCAGCTCCACCCGGAAGCCTCCCTCCCACAAGCCTTGGCCCCTGGGGACTATAGCAGGAATGAACCCCCTGAAGGCTGGCCCAGAGAGGGTGGGAGCTTCACAGCACACAGAGGCAACTGCAGAGTTGGGGACAGACCCAGGGGTCCAGGCACTCGGCAGCACCCTCTTCCCCTCCCCCAGATTCCAGACCCCATCTCTCCGGGTCTCTCCCCATCTCCAGGCCCCCAACTAAGATGGACAGAAAACAAACAGGTTTAATAAATGAACGCTGGGTTGCTGTTTGGGAAGGTAGGTCTCCCAAATTCTCTTCCCCTACTTTAACCTAGGGCTGGTCTTGTCTAAGGTGGCTCAGTCTGAGTTTTACTGGGCGTCAGCGTGGTCGTGGAGAACCCCAGCTTGCTGACACGTGCAGTGGGGAGATTACCAGCACCTGCCGCCTGAAGTTGCTGGGAGAAATCAGGGGGATGCTCGGCTTAGTGCTGGCACCCACAGCTGGCCGAGGAGGAGCGCCAGGGCTTCACCGGCACGGCCCCACGAGGCAACACAGTTGTGTGACTGTGCCCTGTTCTGGGGAGGGGGCCCGGGATGTCGCTGGCATTGTCAAACAGAAGTGAAAAAAATCCCTGTTCTAGGCCCATGTCGATTGCCAGAATGATCTCCCCAACATTTTCAGAGTTTAACGGAGGAACAGGAGCAATGAGGGGACGCATCAGCCCTGGGTCTGCTCAGAATCACAGATTTCAGAGGTCAACCCAGCCTTGGGTCAAGCAGCCAGATCAAATCCTGCCTAGGCTGGAATCCTACTTCCACTCCTGGGAGGGGTGGAAGGAGCCTTCTCTCCCCTAAGGCATAAGCAGAGACACAGTCCCAGAGAGCGCCAGAGTTTCCCCCAAGGTCACCCAGCACTGGAAGAACAGAGTTAGGGTGATAAGCTGGCCAGACGACCAGACTTCAGTCCCCTTTCTGACGCACCGGGAAGAAGCGGGAAGGTCGAGGCCAGGCTAATGGGAGGGTCAAAGTCCCCACTCACAGAGCGGCACTAGGTGTCAGATGGTGGTGGGCGGGGGCCGGGTCCCTCCACACGATCCCCCCTATACGGTTCCGCGATAGGAACCCAGGCCTTATCAGGGCCTCCCTAGGCTGCCCCCACCTGCACCTCCCCAGCAGAGAGAAAGGAAGTCTCTAATCGAGTACGGTCACGAGGAAATCCTGACAATGGAAGGTGGTGACCGGGCTCCAGAAGTAGGCCCCTGACCCACAAGGGTAGGGCCCTGAAAGTTCTACAGCTTTACCTCCCCAGCGCTCACCTGTTGGGGGCCGACCAGGAGGCCGAACAGCAAAGTGGGTACGAGGCCGGGGACCCAGGTGTCGGACATCCTGGCACGGGGGCCAAGGAGCTTCCGTGTGTAAGGGGAGGAGGGGAGAGGCGGGGCCGCGACCTCTCCCACGTCTCTCCACCTATGGGGCCCCGCCTCGGGATGGAGGCGGAGCTTATGCACGCGCGAAGGGCCGGACTTGGGGCAGGGAGGGGGAGGGGAGGAGAGGGGAAGAGATCGGGTTTGGGTCTTGGAAGTTATGAGGTAGAAGAGATTAACTGGTTAAAAAAAAGAAAATGTGGGGTCAGTTCTAGAGCTACTCCTTGCCAGTCCCCGCTCCTCCACCCTTAAGTGGCCCCAGGCTTGAGGGAGGCAGTGCTGCGCGGGGCCGGGAGTGGGGTGGGGGGCGCTGGGGGAAAGGATGCGGGCAGAGCGAGCCGCCCACTGCAAGCCGCCTCTCATCTAGGCTTGCGGGGAACAGAGGTTGCGGGAGAGGGAGGCAGAGGCCCAGGAGTGGATTGAGGGCGTTGTATGGGGGGGGGGGGGGGAGGTGTCACTTTTTTTTTTTTTTTTTTTTTTTTTGGCCAAGAAGAGAGGGACTGGAGGCCTGGTTGATTTCAGGAGCACAGCATTCGTGTCTGCCCAGGGTCCCCTGCAATCCTGGGAGGATGTGTTGGTGCACTTCCTCCATTTGACTCCAGGGGAAATTAAGGCCCAGGGTTCAGACACTTGCCCCCTGGTTCTTCAGCGGTCGGGAATAGCGGAAGCTAGGCGAGCAGGGGCGCGGCGGAGCAGGCCCATCCGGATTCCAGGAAAGACCCCGCGGAGGCGGGTACCGGCTGGGGAGGCCGGATTCCGACCCTCCGCGGCCGCACCCCAGCCCTCCAGGCGCGCTGTGCTTCCCAGGTCCGGCCGGCAGGTGGCAGCATCGCCCAACGCCGGATTCCCATGGAGCCGGGCTGCGCGGCGCTGGGACCTGCGGCCGGGTCCCCCAGAGCTCCCGCCCTAGGGGAGCTGGTTGGTGGGCGGGGTGGAAGGCCGCTTCGGGGGACCACAGGCGCCGGGCCAGAGCCAGATGCCCAAACACGAAGGAGACGTGTGGACCCGATGCCGGAGGGGGAGAGATGGAGCCCGGACCCCTGGGGAGGGGGCGCAGTGGAGCTGGCGGGTGGGGTGCTGCTCCCGGCCCGGGGAGACAGGGAGGGCTCCCGGAGAGACTCAGCAAGCAGCTGGTTAGGCGTCTCCTGCCGCGTCCCTAATCTGACTTTGCCACTGAAAAAGATCCCCAACTTGGTAGGGATGCACACACTTCCTCCCCTGGCTGTCTTGTCTTTTGCTTTTTCTCTCACCGCTTTCTCTTTATCTCTGTTCTCATCTCTGTCTTGTGTAACCTTTCCTTGTCTCTCCCTGTCCTCCTGTTTGTTCGCCCCATCGCCCTCTCCACGCGGTTCCTCTCCATCTCTGCGTGTGAGCTTGTTTTCCCATCTCCGCTTGTGAATCACTGTCTCCCTTGGAGTCTATTTCTTTCTCTGTGTTTCTATTTCCTTTGTCTCTGATTTGGTCCTGTGTCTCCCTGACTATATTTCTCACCGACTCCCTGGTCTCTCTCTGTCCCTTTTTCCCTGTCTCTGTTTCTCATTATCTGTTGGCCCTTTTTTTTTTTTTTTTTTTTTTGCCCCTAAGGACAGAATCTTCCAGTCTCCTGAGCCAAGTGAAATCAGTGTCTGGCCCCACAAAATGGCCTCTATTTCCAGTTCCCGGTGACTCTGAGCTTGGAGAAGGTCACGGGCAGGGCATCTCTTCCCTCCTGCCCATGCAGTTGGCTCTGGCCCCAGCTAGACCCTCTACCAACAGGGGGCTAACCCATCGAGTCTCGGAACCTTCTCCCAGCAACACCCACACCGCTCCCTCCTTAGTGAGGTTGTTGCTAAGCTGGGCTACCCTCCTGCCCCTCCTTCCCTCCTGCCCCTGCCCTGTCACACCCACACCCAGGGCTGGGATCCCCTGCCACTCCGCCCAGACCTGGAGTCCTGCAGAGGCGAGGCCTTTAGGAGAGAGGAAGATGGGTGAGCTTAGGGGAAGAGGGCATCCTGGGGAGTGAAATGATGGAGCTGAGAAGGGGATGGAGGAGCTTGAGGGGTGGCCGTGGAAGGCTGGGAGGACTGATGCGGTGTGGGGACCAGGCAGGCACCAGTGCCCCGAGGAGGGGCAGGCGGGGGGGGCAGGAGGCTGGCATTACCCCCTTTGGCTTTCTGGCATCCACCTGACACAGTTCCGCTGTCTGCTACTGGACAAAATACAGGACGCCCCGTTAGATTTGAGTTTCAGGTAAACTGAATCATTTTTTAGTATGAATAGATTAAATATTCCCGTGCAATATTTGGAACATACTTACACTAAAATTTATATGTTGTTTATCTGGAATGCAACTGTAACTAGGTGTCCTGTATTTTTATTTGTTAAACCTGGCAACCCCTACCCATGTTCCTAAAATGTCATCGGCACAGACATTTGAGAAGAGCCCCTCCGCCTCCTGTCCCACATTTCCCCAGTGGGAAAGGGAGGCTCATGGGGTCAAGTCCAGAGGGCCTCTGGCATCTGCCTCTTGGTCCCCAGTTTTGTTGTTTTTTTTTTTTTCATGACACCAACCTGCCTTTCTCTGTGCCTTCCTGCAGTCGGGGACGGGGTGAGGGACCTGGAAGTGGGTGGTCCCAACTCAGGCCAGGAACCCCAAACCTCATTGTCAACGTCCAGCGTGGCTCCCAGGGGGCCCCAGGATTCTTGATGGGTGAGGTCGGGGGAGGGGCGGGGGCACAACGGGGCCCCAGACAGAGGAGACAGAGGCCGCTCTTGTCCGGAGGAGGAAGGTCCTGCACAGGACACCATCTTCTGTTGGACCCTCAATCTGGCCACGGGAGCGAAGTGTAGGCATGCCTGTACGTGTGCGCTTAGGCACGCAGGAGGGGAGGCCCGGAGGCCTTAGGCGGTCAGTGGGTCCCTCTAGATTCCACGCCAGATTCCATCTGGGGTTTCCCAAGAGCAGTGAAGTCGGAATGTCTTCACACTCGCTAGCTGCCTCCCCAGCCCATTCACCGAAGAACGAGCCGATTGTCTGTAGCCTACGAGGGCCCAGCTGCAAGGGTCCTGGAGGTCAGCGGGTCCACTTGCTCCCCTCTCGGAGAAGCCAACAGGGGCCCGGAGGGGTGGGAAGGCCAAGTCACACAGGACCCTGGGGCTGAGTCAGGACCAGAACCCTGCAGGCCTCGAGACCCCACACCCACAGGCAGCCTGGGAGGAAGAAGCTGGTGGTCTGGAGGAAGGACTTCCTCACAGGGGGCTGGGGGGGGCGGGTCTTGCCCAGTCCTAAGTGAGGGGGAAGAGCCAGGCTGAGTTCTGTGCCTCTCAGCCCCTCCCCTGTGCCGTGATGGACGCTGATAACCCGTAATGACTTATGGCAGTTGGACTGGATCTTTCTTTTCAAAGTCTGCAGAACGCTGTTCTGCTCGAGCCCAGTTCTGCTGCAGGGAGGGAGAGACTGTGTCGGGAAGTGTGTCACCGCGGTGTGCTGTGTGGTCTTAGGACACTAACCCTCACTTGGCCTCTCCAGACTCTCTGTGGTGGGGGGTGGGGGTGGGGAACAGGGGGTCACAGAGGTCATCGTGAGGATGACATAAACTGCTCAGGGTTGGCATACAGTGACGGTAAATAAACGCTAGCCTAATCCTCACAAGCAGTAAATGTTTAACTCCTGGCAGAGGAAAAGGGCCCCAAGCTCCTTCTCTCCATTTCACGTCAAGGCCCAGTGAGGTGCCCAGGAATGAAGGGCCTTGCTTCAGTCTGAGACCCTCTCTCGGCCCCCTCTGGATGGGCCACTGAAGTCCAGCCCCCTCTGCTGGCCATGAAGTGAGTCTGGGCCCCACCCAAGAGCCAGGTAAGAGAGGGCAGGGCCCGGGACCCACCTCAGACAGTGCGGGGGTATTGACCACTCTTCCTAGAGGACCACAGGGGGACCGGTTTTGGCGGTGGTGCTGGGACCAGGGATTTGAGTAATTCGTTCTGTTTCTGGTCTGTCCCCCACTTCTGCTCCCCCACTGCCAGCTGAGGGCTGCCAGGGTTGGCCTCCTGGTGGCTGCCCACGTCTCCCTCAGGCTGAGAGCCCAGGGGGACTACGCCTGTGCTCATCACAGGTGTCTCCCTGTCACCGCCTTCATGCCCACGGGCTCCCCGCCTGCCTTTGCCATGCGTGTGCTCTGTGTCCTGCCCGCACGTCCTCCAGCCACCCAGCAGACCCCTGTTCTTTCCCTTCTTCCCTCTGCGTGAGCCATTCTCCCCACCCAGAACACCTGTCCCCAGACCCCCTCTGAAACGGAAGAAATTCTCGCACATTCTTCAAGGCTGAGCTCAAATACCAGCTCCTCCAGAAAGCCTTCCAGGACTCGGATCTTCACACCCAGGCCTTTTCTCTCAGCCTCTCTGCTGGCCCTGGGCCATTCTCCCTAGAAGAGTGTCTACATGTTCTAATGTTCCCACCAGGCTGCGGGGGCTGGCCCAGTTCTGATTCATCTTCATTTCCCCATGACGCCGGGTTCCAAGTAAACACTGGCTCTGTTGTCCCTGAATTGAAGCCGGTTGGGGGCCTCCCAGGGTCAGGGGCCGGATTTCTCTGAGGGGTTAGGGAATGAATTCCCAAAATCCTTGGGAGGGCGGGGGGAGAGGGCTCTCATTTTGGGGGGGGGGTTGTCCCAGGCTGACTGGGCTGTGTGTTTTGGGGGAATCCATCTCTCCTGCTTCCCGACCACCCCCCATCAAGTGGACACATACCCTCTCAGTGAGTAAGATCGCTCCCTCGGGATCAACTCCTACGGGGGCGAGCTGCGAGCACTGCTTGGCTCACAGTCCACCTTCCAGGCGGCCGCAGGATGCATGTCGGGTTGCCAACAGGAATGCTTGGCCATGGGGCCAGGATCTGAGCCTCCTTTCCCAGCATTCCTTTGGAAACTGAAGTCCACTGGTCCCTCGTTCATTCTCCGGGTGATGGGCATGGGGTGGGGAGGTGACTTCTAGAGTTGATCCCAAGTCTGAGCCACCAACCTGCGGGCCAGGAGGGGGGAGGGAGGCCGGCCACCTGACACTTAACGCTGCAGGCAGCTTATTATCCTAATGAGCGGCTGGAGGGGCTCCACTAACACTCACCTTCCCAGAGGCTAAGCAGAGACAAAAACGGCATTTGGGAGCCATTATTCTTCCAAAGTGTAGGTTTCAGGGGGGCACGGCCAGGGGTGGAGAGAGAGAGAAACACCTCCAAGAGGTGGGGTAGAGAGTCTGGGGCGCCAAGCCCTGGTCCCCTCTCTCTGGGTCTCCTTCTCCCCAAGGCTTCCCTGCCCCTCCCCCTCTCTGCAGCCCCACTCCCACCCCCAGCCTTGTGTTGACTGCTTTAGATAGAATCCTGTAGCCAGAGAGAAAAAAAGGGTTGGCAATCCCCTGATATCTCCCACTTCCTAGCTCTGCTCTACTTGGCCCCTTGAAAGAGGACCCTCCTGCACCCCACGTGTAGGTGCCTTTGTGTCAGATCCAGGTGTTACCGGGGATTGTAGTCAGACTTCAGAAGAACTTCCCAGTCCCAAAGAAGCTGGGACTTCAGGCAGCCAGGGGAAAGAGCAGCCCCTTCCGGGGGCTGGGCACATCGAGGGGAGGGCCTCTAATGGGTCTGGGGGCTCAGACTAAAATGCAGAGAAGGCACAGCTTGAGACACCCCTGAAGCGGATCGCTTCTTAAGGACCTGGGGGTCAGGCAAAGAATGAGGGCGAGCAGAGGGCCGGGAGAAGGGAGGTGGGCAGAGATCTCGTTCTTCCGCAAACCAAACCATAGCTCCTCTAAGCAGCCACATCATCTGGCCCCCGGCCCAGGACAGACTTGGCCCCAGTTGTGCGCACGCACCCTTGTGTGGGCGCGTGCAGCGTGTCCGCCTGTGTGTACATACATGTGCACGCGTGTATGCACAACCCCCGCCCCCCGCTTCCCCAGCTGATGTGGTGGCCCCCCTCCTCGCCCCCCCTTCCCCCACCTTATCACCAGGCCAGCCGTTAGGGGGCGGCCTCCAGGATCCCCCTCACCCCAGTGGCCCTGTTAGCACCTCCTCCCTCCCTTGTTAGCGCCTCCCAGCCCCTCTTCCGCCTCTGGCCCCTGCCATCCCTGGAGAGAGGCCCCGTGGCTTGCAGCCCAGTTCTCATCTTCCCATTCCTCTTGGGCTTCTATTTTCCTTCTTTTCCCGAAGCTGAAGCCCCCTGTCCTGTCCATTCTTCCTCATCCACGTGGAGAGGTCCTTCCCCCCACCCCCCACCCCCGACAGGGGAGCCTGGGGGATGATGAAGTCAGGGCCCCAACAGTGGAGGTGGCCCTCCTCCTCTAGGCTGTGGTACCAAGTGAGCCCATCGGCCTGGCCTGGCCTGCCTGCAGGGTGGGAAGGGGCAGATTTGGGAGGGAGCCTGGTTCTAGGGGCCAATGCTAAGCCCCGGTGCCCGTGGTGTCACCCTCCCCCGCAGGGCCAGTCCCCAGTCTGTCTGCAGCACTGGGGGAGGTGGAGAGGGTGTAGAAGCGTCCTCTTCTGCCCCGCGGCCCCGGCCGCGTGTGCCCCAGCTGAGCCTGGGCTGCTGAGTGGGACAGGGTGGTCTTACGCCCGGAGCCAGGCTGTCAGGCGGCCAGGACTGCAGGTTTCCTCTGCTGAAGGGCCCCTTCCTGGCCGGCTTTGATGTGTCTGCGAGGTTAGGGAACGATGTTTGGCTTCAAGGCCTCTCGCCAGGGTAAACTCCCTCTGCCTGCTGGGCCAAACCACTGCCTCCTCACTGGGGCTCGCCGGCCTCCCCCAGCCTGGGGCCTGGCCTCCCCCAAGGCCAGCGCGGTCCTGCCTGCCCGGTGCCGTGGGCACCAAGGGGCCAAGGTCACTGTCACCTGGGAAGGAGCCGGTGGTCAGTAGACGTCCTGTTGCAGAGATTGTCTCTGAGGCGCTTGCCTGCCTGCTAGGTGACACGGGCCCAGCCCAGGTCGGGGTGGAGGGGGTGACCCCAGCTTCTGTGAGGGGTGGGAGTGAAATGCAGTGTGGGGGAGGGGTGTCCACGTGGAGCTGGCTGCACAGGCTTCAGCTCTTCCAGATGTGCCGAGCCTCCAGATGTGGGGATGACTCAGCCCGGAGTGGGGAGGGGTGGGCGGTCCATGTGGGGGGGATGACAAGCAGGGGGAAGTGAGGCCCCCCCAGCAACTGTCGGCTGCAGCTCCCCTTGCTCTGGAGCCCCCCTGGGCCGGGCGGGTGGAGCTGCCGGGAGCCGCCCAGATGTGCAATCTGGGTGCAGATGGGCAGAGGAGAGAACGAGGCTCCAGGGCAGGGGGCTCTGCTAGGAGGTCACCCAGAGACCAAGAGACAGAGGCAGAAGGGGGGGGCAGTGAGTGGGGAGGGGGTGGGTAGAGGAGGTGGGAGGGGAATAGAGATGGGGGGAGAGGTGGGGAGAAGCTCAGGACTGAAATGTTAGACCCCTCCTGGCTCTTTTGGGGGGTGTGGTGCTGGGAGGAGGGTGTGTGTGTGTGTGTGTGTGTGTGTGTGTGTAGGACCTTGCTGCTAGAGTGTAGGTCCATGTGCGGTAGGGGGGATCGGGGCGAGCATCGTGTGTCTGACCCCTGTAAGCTGTATCTGTGTGCGGAGTATTAGAAGCCCTTGTGCACGCCGGGTGCGCTGGGCAGTGGGGCATGGCGTCTATGGTCTGTATGATGGAGGAGGAACGTGGAGACAGTATGGGTGTGGTGATTGGCGGGGTGGGGGGCTGTGATGGCGTGTGCCTTTGGGTGGGTCAGTCCTGCAGACCTGGGGAGTCCAGAGGCGTCCAGGCACACCAGAGCAGGGCTCCAAAGTCCTGAGGCTTCTTCCACCTCCTCCAGCCTCCCCACTCCCTGGGCCCCGCCTGGCCCGTGAGATCATCTCTTGTCGCGCAGCTGAGAGGCCGAGGAGCTTTGGGGGGCTCGCGCCCCATGTGCAGCTATGTGAGGTCCAGGTTTGCAGCCGTGCTGGATGTCTCTCCCTGCACCCCTCCCCCAGCTGCGCAGTCCTGGCCTCCTTTCTGGCCTCCAGGTGGGTCTGCTGGCCGTGCCTCTGGCGGCTCCCTGGAGAGCCCCACCTGTGCCAGCTGCCCATGCCAGGGTAAACAGGGCACTAAGTGTCTGAGCCGGTGCCCGCCACGCTGGGCACTGCTTCTCCACTCCAGGCTCTGCTGTGGTTTGGGTGACCTCCTCCAGCTGAACGGCAGGTCCGATGCCCCAGGCCCCATAAACAGGGTTTTCTGGGCAGGTAGGGATTATGGGGACCTGGTAAGCGGCCGGATAATCAAGTTTAATAGGGACACATGTTACCACCTATAAGGGGGAGGAGCTGTTGTAACTGGCACCCCCCCCACACTGCAGGAATCCTCACCCCTCCCAGGCAGCACTGGTGGGATCTTCTATTCCCTCCCACCGCCCCCCCCCCAAGTACTCTCTCCTCTAGGATCTCGGCACAGTTCTTGGCACCCACTTCATTTGTGAATGCAAATATCCTTACAGTGGTGGCCCCTGACCCGCTCCTCTTGTTCTGTCCTGTTCGCTCCCTTCTCAGTCCGTGGGCGAGCCCTGTCCCCTAAATCACATGCGTGAGGTATGAACTTGGACGTGCACCTGACCCGCAGACACAGCCGTACCGCAGCCACTGCCCGATCCCTGGGCCACCTCACTCTCTGCTCCTGGGACTCAGACCTGGAAGCCAGCTCCTGGGGGCGGGTTCTCCTGGCCTCCCTACTTCCTCACCCCCCTTCACCCCCTCCTTCAGCATCAGTCCCCTCCCCTCCTCTGGGGCTGAGGCCACGGAGAGAGGGGGCACTTATCTACCTGTCCACCCTCTGAACTCACTGCGCTCCCCCCCCGCCCCCCCGCAGGGCAACGGAGAGGCCAGAGAAGCCTCACCCCCAGGAAGCCTTCTGAGGGGCAGCCAGTGGGAGCAGAGGGGAGGGGCCCCCCTGGCAGGGGTGGGGCAGGGAGGAGCAGCAGGAGGGTCTCCCCCCCCCCCCCCCCCGACCCCGCCGCTCCCCCACCCCGGGGGTGGCCTGGAGACCTTTCATCCACACTCTTGACAAGCAGGGCAGAGGAGCCCAGGGGGCAGGGGCCAGGCGTCCAGGCTCACGGGTGCCACGCAGTAGAGGCCGGGTGCTGCCAGGCGGGGCCCGCCCCGTCCTCCCGGCCTCCGTGATGTCACGCACCTGGGTGTTTCTGGGTCTGTGTCTTCCCTTACTTCTGTTCGTCTGTTCCTCTCTATCTCCCACTGTCTTCTCGTTCCTTCTCTTTCGCCTTTTCCCTCCCCTCCCTTCTCTGTAGTCCTTGAGGAAAGCAGCTCCAACCCGGAGCTGGGTTCCCAGAACGGAAGGTGGTTTTTCCAGGGAGGTCCTTGGCTTGGCCCTGTGGTCTCAAAATAACCACGTCCAGCTTCCCACTTTCTTTGCCCAGCCCCCCACACCAAAATCCCCCTGTGCTTGGGGTCCTTGGAGCCAGAGCCATCTTGCCCTTGCCAGGTTGGGGGGGAGGGGCTGCCCATCTCCAGAACTGCTCGCTTGGCAACCAGGGGGTGAAGACACCTCTCTCTCTCTCATTCCTGAGAAACCTGAATTCGGGGAGAGTGAGTGCAGTCCGGGGCCCCATTCCTGGGTGACCAGAAGCCCAGTGTGCCCGAGATCCAGATCTACCCTTGCCTGGGTGTAACTGTTAGCAGCACTCCCGAAGTCTCCTGACAGGGACTGTAAATGATATCCCCGTGCCCTGTCAGACCCTGGGGAGTCTCACAGCCTCCCCCACTGACTTCAACTTCCTGGGAGAGCTGTGTAGCCTGCTTGGGCCTCACCCACCAAAGGGCAGCAGGTCCAGACGGCAAAGAGGGGAGCCGTATAAATAGCCATTTTGGGGGGAGGCCCCCCAGCTTTGGTCAGGGTGGATCCACTTGCTGGAGAGGGAAGAAGGAGAGTTGTGGTTGCCCCCAGGCAGCATGTAATTTAAGATTTATTTTGGGGCACTCTCTCCAGCTGGGGTGGGGCTGAGGTTAATTTAAGGGTTTAATGGGGCAGAGGTTAGAGGGGAGGGGGGAGAGAAGTCCTCCTCCTCAGGCCTGTCTGGGAAGGGGGGGCTCCTTTCCAAGATTGCGGCCACCCTCGGATCCTGGGTCCGTCTGCAGAGCCCTCCCTGGGCCCCCTGCACCTGCTGGCCAGGGCTCCGGCTCATGGGTCTCAGGCACCGACAGCAGTGGC
This sequence comes from Ursus arctos, assembly GCF_023065955.2. Lineage (NCBI taxonomy): Eukaryota > Metazoa > Chordata > Mammalia > Carnivora > Ursidae > Ursus > Ursus arctos. Next base: position 24,670,511 of record NW_026622919.1, on the reverse strand, counting down.
TGCTGAAGGACGTGGTGGCGGCTGTGGTGGGGGCAGCAGTTAGCGCGCGGTGGGCGCTGCTGGAGGAAGGGGGGCCCTGCTGGAGGCTCGATGGCAGGGGAAGCAGCCATTCGTGGGAGCTCTCTGCGCACCCAGCTCTTGCCCCCAGATGCTCCCTTCTCTGTCCTTCCGCAGACGTGCGGGGCTCCACGTCTGATGGAGACGCAGGCTCTGCCCGCACGGAGGAGGCCTGGGTCACGGGCTCTACTCTCAGTGGCCAGTCATTATTTTCTTCACAACCCCTATCATGATCTTCATTTTCAGTCTGTATTTGTTTATGGCTTTAGAGTCTGGGTCTCTTCCTGGAACTTAAACTCTGGGACGGCAGGGACTTTATTTTGGCCCTCCCAGTGTCGTCAGCACTTACCTGGCACAGAGGAGGAAATTTCCCGAATGAGTGAGTGAATGAATGAATGAATGAGGAGGGAAGCAGCGCCAGGTTGGAGAGGCCCAGGTCAAGAGGCAGTGGGGGACACAGTCTGAGGTCTCTGTAGGTACCCCACACCCCTGTGCTCTGGCCCCTTCACCTTGCAGCCTCCTGCCCCCTCTTTGCGGCCAGGAGCCACCCCGAGCTACGGGCTGCCGTGCAAACGTGGGCCCCTTTCCACGGGCACACCCTCTCTCACCCTCCCCTCCTCCTGTGGTTCCTTTTGCTGCCATGGCCACTTGACCAAATCCTGCTAGTCCTCTCAGGCCCCAGGCAGAGTCAGTCGCCTTTTCTGTGAAGTCTGCTAGGGTCCCTCTGCTGGATCCACACTCCCGTAGCTTGTTCTCTGGGCCTCCCCTCTCAATCTGCACGGGCCTGCTGGGGTCATTGCTTCTCTCTCTCCTTTAGGCCAGAAGCCCCTGGGGGCCAGGCTGGCCTGGAGCCGGTCTGGAGCCTGGCAGCCCACCGGGGTTGCATCTAGGAGACTGTGAGCTACCCAGGAGGCCAGAGGTGGGTGTGTGCTCGTCTCCGGCCCAGCTTCTGGATCTGCGTGATTCGCTGGTGAGAGGTGTATGTGATGGTATATACTGTTGGTGGTGGTGGTGGGTGATTTCAGAAGTCTGGGACGACAGCCAGGACCCAAGTGGTGGAGGGGGGGCATGGAGTTCCTCTTAGAAAGATGTGGAGTCTTCGGGTCAGAGAGAAGGAGTGAGGTGGAAGAGGGCACCGGGGGAAGAGTGAGGGGCATGGAAGGGTGGGGGAGCCTGGGGCATGGAGAGGATGGTGGGACCTGGGAACAGAGATCTGGGCAGGCTGGGGCCAGGGAGAAACCATGACCAAGGGTCAGAAAAAGGCAAAAGCTTCTTGGTCCCTAGACAATGTGTCCCTTCCGCGCCTCAGCCTGCTTTACTTGTGTGGCTGTTGACATCGTTGGCCTTTAAGGAGACCTCCTCCTTTGGGGGCTTTGGCAGCCCCCTCCTCTCCTGGTTTCCCACCTCCCTCTCCGGCTCCTCCTTCTCTACCCCCTCAGGGGCGCTGTCTTCTCTGTCTTGCCCCGGGTTGGGGCCTGGCCTCTTCTCTTGGCCCTCTCTGCGGGGGCCCTTCACACCTCCAGCCGCCTGGGAAGCCCCTCTAGGTGGGTCACAGCGTGGATCACTGCGTTCGGCAGAAAACCGCCCGGCCAGATGTTCAATCCAGAAAGCCAGGAGCCAGCCCTTATCCCTCTGCCCATCTGTCACCGAGTCCTGTGACTTCGGCCTCCTGTATCTCTGTCAATCTGGCCACCTCTTTCCACCCTGCCGCCACTGGCCTGGGCCTGGCCACTGTCACCTCCCACCTGGACCGCGGGTGGCAGCCTCCTAGGGGCCGCCCCTCCTCCACGCCGATCACTTTCCAGCCAGTCCACCATATGTCACCCTGAAATCTTCCCAGAACACACATTCGATCCTCTCATCTGACCACCCCCACCGCCACCCTAAGCACTCCTGCATCTCCCTCCTGCCTTGCCCCCCCAGCCCCCCCCCCCCCGCCCCCGCAGCCTCTACACCTGCAGCTTCTGTACTGGGTTCTCGCTCATACTGGGCTGTTGCAGGGGCTGCTCCCGAGGCCAGCCACGCTCTCCCTCAGGGCTCCAGACTGGGAAGTCTTATCTAATGCTCTGCTCCCTGAGCTTGGCTCAGGACTTCTCTCCCAGGAGTACCCCCCCGCACCCCCAACACACTGCATTGAGTGCATTGCACCGCACTTCACTCCTTGCTTGCCGAAGCTCTCCTGGGACAGAGGCCGTAAGTGCCCACGATAAGGCCTGGCACAGGCAGGGTAAGTGCATGGGAATTGTTTCTTGGTGGAACATTCCTTCAGGGGAGACTGACGGGGCAAGAAGGAGGAAGGCAGAGGGCTTCGTCCCAGGGCGGGGCAGTGAGGCAGTGGGGTGGGGGAGCTGCCAGGACCTGGGGACAAGCAGGGGCCTTGCTTGGGGTGCTGGCCCTGGGGTCCAAGTTGAGGCCGCCCTGGGCCTGTGCTGCTTGTCCCGTGGAAACGGACCTTCTCGGGAGACATGAGAATCAGCAGAGGGCTCGGCTCTGGGCCACTGCCTCCCGGCATGCTCCACGGCTGCCCCCCCTCACCCAGCAACATCTTCGGCAACAGCCTGGGGTCCGAACAAACTGGCCACACGCAGATATGCCCACTGTCTCCTCCTGCTTCGTGGCCAGGCCCAGGGGGAAGAGGCTGTTCCCGGGCGTCTGTGGACAGTCCCAAGTGGAGATCTTTTCTGAGAACTTGTAAAAAAAACTCATAGGGCGTTTTACTCCTTACCGCATACTATGTCCTTGTATGTTTTAATATGAAAATAATGCTTTAAATCACTTACCATGGGGAAAAAAATGGACACCCTGGGGAGAGGAAGCAAATGATCAGGCCTGAGCTGTTCTTGCCCTCTTCGTGGGTTTGGCAAGAGTGCAGACCAGGAGCTGCGGACCGGGTCCTAGGCCCTGCTCTGCACGCACTGAGCATGTCTGCAGCGTCCACAAAATGGGCGGTGGGCCGGTCATGTGTTGGCTGAAGACGGTGGCTGCCGTTCAGCGGAGCAGTGGGTGTACGGACCCAATGATTCACACACGGTACCATAGGTTCCCGGCTGGAGGTCTGGGAGCCCGGCCCTCTCCAGGCGCCCTCAGGGACCAGCAGAAGCAGAAGGGAGCACCTAGGCCGGTGCCCCTGACCTGCCCTCGCCCCCCCCCCCCCGCTTCTGGGGAGCAGGATGGGGGCTGGGGGTCCAGGCCATGCTGCCCCCTTGACGGCTAGAGGAAAGGGTGAGCTCACCCTCTGGCCCCAGCAGAAGCAAGCGGGTAGGAGAATAATTAAAATGCCAGAGGTTAGGAGGTGAAGTTACAATGGAAAGAATGAAGCCCAGCGCTGCCGGCCGCTCTCCCACCCCACTCCCTCTGCCAAGCCCACATTTGATTTTTATTTCGGGAGCCGCCAGCACAGCACTTGGGAGGGAGCAGAGAAACCTCACTCCTGCTGGCCCTGCCACGTCTGGAGCTGGGGCCCGCATGGGGGAGGGGCTCCGGGCCCCCCCACCCCCACCCTGAGGGAGAGCCTCCAGGGCCCTCACCCCCAGGGACCCAGCCAGCCTTGGGAACCAGGCATAGGGGAAGGCGGCAAGTGGGGCAGGACTGGGACTGGGAGGCGAGGAATGGAGACCCAGAAAGAGCGAAGGATCTTCCTTCCTGTTTTCATTGGCCTTTGCCCCTTTACTTCACTCATTTGAAGCTGAGGGAGAGAAAAATCCTCCAGCCTCTAGCCTGCCCCCTTTTCCAACTTTTGCGCCCCCATCCCAACTCTAGGGATGTCCAGTCCATTGACATGTAAATATATGTGGAAGGGCTCTCCCTCCCACCTTGTTCCTTATGACTTGCTGGGTGATCCTGGGGAAGTTACTATCCCTCTCTGGACCTCAGTTTCATCTGTGAAATGGGAGAGTAGGTAAGATAAGAGGCTCGTGTCCAGAGGCCTGGACACTGTCTTCCGCAGGCCATCCTCTCCCAGGCACACCTCTTATCTGCCCCCTCCAGGGACTGGGAAAGTGGGGGGAGCTGCTGGCCCATCCTCTGAAGAGCACTGAGCCCCTTCTTCCTGTAGACGGGAGCCTCGGGGGCCAACTCACATTTTCCTGCTCTCGGCTTTCTCTGCCGCCCGTAATACACTCCAGATGGTTTCTCCATCCGAAAGCCGAGGCAGCAGATTCCAGAGGGAAAGTGGTTGGGCTCCTCTCTGGGCTCCTCTTTCCATCAGGCTGGAGAGGGGGCCTGGGTGAGGGACTGGGGTGGCTGGAAAAATGGACTGAGGAGTGGGGGTGGCGCTAGCTCCACAAGAGGAGGGTGGGAGGTCTCCCCGGGATCCTCTCTGCCAGACGAGGTGCTGGGGACAGTGGGAGAGACTGCGGGGCTGCGCGGAGGCAGGGGCATGGCCCAAAGCACCCCATGGCTTCCTGCAGGTTCTCTCCCCGATGGATGGGGCAGCCCACCAAGAGCTAGCTGTTCAGGGGGCTCTGGGCCCCGGGAAGGAAGGCTTTCCGGGGCTTCCAGTGCTGGGGAGAGAACGCTCTCCAATGAGCCAGACATAAATCCTGACCGCCACTTTGAGGCTCTGCAAACCTTGACTTCTTAGAGCCTCCATTTCCTCACCTATAAAATGGGGCATAAAATGCTGCTTGGGGTGGTCGTGAAGGTGACATGGATCATGGACAGAAAGGCTTCCCATGTCTCCAGGTGTCCAGAAATGCCCAGTGGCTGCCTGGGGGACCCTCTGAGCTTGCCTCCCCCTTAGGAAAAAGCCCTGGGCTACCCCGACTTGGCTCCCTCTTGCACAGCTTCCCAGTGGTTCCTTCTAGGACACCAAGGGGACTTTAAGTCACCCTTCGGAGGCTGTTTTGGCAATAAGCCTGGGAAGAGGGTGCTAAGGGCCTGAGGCTGAACCCAAGCCAGGGCTGGCCTCCTCCCTGGCCCCTCCTCCTCCACCTCAGCCTTGTAGGACTGAAGCCTGGGCCTGGAGAGCCACGTAGAACGAGGGGGCTGAGGGGGGGGGCAGTCCTTCCCAGCCAGGCCCCGCCTGCCCCTCAACTTCCCTGCCAGGACAGCCTCCCAGCCACGCTCTCGCCTTCTCCCCTCCGCCTCAGCTGTACCAAGGGGAGTGCTTCGATTTTTCCACCAGAAGAGCCAAGAGCAAAATGGGAAACAAATCCAGCCTGGTCCCCCTGCCTGACCTGTGGGGAACGGAGGGAGGCAGAGAGGAAGCCCCCAGCCCCTTCCTTACCCCCACTCCCCTCCCACGCAGGACACTGGTCTGCTCCAGGATCCCACGGGCCAAAGACCTAACTGAGGAGGGGAGGAGAGAGAAAGGGAGGGACCCTCACTTCCCCACACCCACCATGAGGCAGAAAGTCTGGGGCTCGCAGTCTTGCTGCCTTCCCCCCTCCCCACCCACTGGTTCTCTGGAAAAGAATAAGAAAAGAGGCCACCTCTTCACTTCCCACTCTGAGGCTCTGTGTTGGGACCATTATCAAAGGGGAAGGGACAGTTCCTGCTCTCAGGTGCTCCCTGTCTAGACAAAGAGATGGGACCTCCAAGCCCCCTTCCAATTAATGGCCTCCCCCAGGTCCTTCCCCTCATTAAGCTCCCTCCTGCCACCAAGCTCCCCTCCCTCACTGACACGCCCCCCCATCACTGAGTCACGCTCCCCCCCCCCGCTGCATCCTGTTCCTTCCACCTCCTTCCCCCACCCTGGGCTACCCTTCTCTGCAGTGAGCTCACCTCAGCCGCACAGAGGTGCGCAGAGATGCAGGCAGGGTCCCAGCCAAAGTCCTAGACACCTGGCAGGCCTGAGCCTTTCCTCTCCTCGCCCTAGGAAGTGGTCCCCTCTCCTGGCCAAAGCCCGCCTCCCCGGGCTCAGGGCCCCGCATTGCTGCCCTCCCTCCCCTCCCTGGTTCTCCAGGTGCTGCCCACATCTCCCACTGGACGGGCCTCCTTCCCGTCTGCCCACAGACACAGGCTAGTGTCTCTCCCCACCCTGCGCTCCTGAACCCCCACGTCACCTTCCAGGCCCTCTCCTCCCTTCCCAGCACACTTCTGAGGGCTGTCTCAGCAGCCAGGGAGCTCACTCCTCAACCTGCTGCAATCTGGCTTACCTTGGGACCCTGGAAGGGAATGGCGTTCTCTGTGGAAGAAGATGACATCAACCAGAGCCTTTATAACCGGTCACACACCACGTTGACCTTTCAATAAAAAATTGTCAGGCAGACAGCTGTCTTCCTCCATCTCCTCCTTCTCCTTGCCCTCCTCTTTCTTTTCCTCTTCCCTTCCCTTCCCTTCAGGAACAATTCAGTCCAGAAGCCTTTAGATAGGCCAAGCATGGTAGATGTCCCTGGGGGTGGGGCTGGGGAATGCAGTGGTCCAGCAATGGTTTGGGAGCTCCAGTGAAGTAAGGAGGGCTTCTCTGCTTGGGGGGACAGCCAGAGCAGGACGGGCAGTGGGACAGGCGAGAGAGAGAGTGAGAGAAGAGAGTCAACACTCAATCATGGAAGCAGATAGCCTCACCCAAATGTCAGAGCTTGAGCAGAAAAAGGAAGGCATCCAAGGGGGAAGACAACCTCGTGTGAGATGTTAAGATCCAAACAAGATAAGGACGATATCCACATGGGGGCCAGCTCCGTGAGGGAGATTGGTTGGACCCTGAAGGGGCATTTGACTAAGGTGGTGGCCAAGCACCAAGAAGGGGAGTCCACAGGGGATAAGAAGGGCATCCCTGAAAAGGCGGGGGCAGGGCATCCAAAGGGTGTGGGATGTCAGAGCCTGTTGAGGTGAAGAACATGTCCAGGCGGGGGAGAGGGTGGTCATGGTGGCCTGGGGCAGAGTGTTGGAGCCCAGGAGGGCTTAGGAGGGGTCTGCACAGGGAGCAGGGGCAAGGGCCATTGGTTACCCATAGAGAGACCAATCCAATAAGGAAATGTGTTGAAAGAATGAGCCAAGTTTCTCAGTGTTGGCAAAACATGTTAAAAATATGGGAAGGGAGAAAACTAGAATGAACCCTATGGTGTGGGGTTGGAATTGGAGGTATTGGTGAGAACTCATGATTTTCAAAATAAACAGATATAGAAATAAATGTTGATGTCAGTGTGTACATAGGTGTTTATGTTGTGTGTATGTGTCAATGCACGTACAAGTATGTATATACATGCTTACATTTCCTAGCTTCACCCACCGAGAGGGCTTGGGAGCAGTGACATCTTAATAATAATGAGCATAGCTAGCACCCAAGTCTTGATTTCTTTCCTTTTTTTAAACTGAAGTATAGTCGACACACAGTTAACATTAGTTTCAGCTGTACAACACTGTGATTTGACAACTCTATACGTTATGCTATGCTCAAGTCTTGATTTCTAAATACCGCTGTCCACCAGAAGAAACCAGGACTCCTTTCAGGAAATGGCTGATTACAGGGCTGGGGCAGGGAAAGTACAAGACAAGCCTGAATCATCTTGTGCCAGAAAATAAAAGAAGTACTCAGGAATGATTAAATAGAGTTACCATATGACCCAGCGATTTCATTTCTAAGCACACCCAAGAGAAATAAAAGCATATGTCCGCACATAGACTTGTGCAGGGATGTTTATAGCAACATTGTTCATAACAGTCAAAAGGTGGAAACAACTCAAATGTCCATCAACTGATGAAAACAAACAAAACATGGTCTATCCATACAACGGAGTATTATTCAGCCATAAAGAGGAACGAAGTAATTATACGTGCTACCCCTTGGTTGAGCCTTGAAAACATGATACTAAGTGAAAAAAGCCAGTCACAAAACACCACGTGTTATAGGATTCCATTCCTGTGAAAGTCCAGAATAGGGAGATGTACGGAGACAGAATGTAGATTAGTGGTTGCCTAGGGCTGAAGTAGGGACAGGAGGATACGAGGAGGATAGCTAAAGATTACAAGGTTTACTTTGGAGACAACGAAACTGTTCTAAAATTGACCGTGGTGATGCCACACATCTGTGAATGTACTAGAAACCACTGAATTGTACACTTTAAATGGGTGAATTGTATGGTATGTGAATTATACTCAATAAAGCTCTGCTAAAAATAAGTAGTCAAAGAATGATGGAGACATGTCAGAAGAACGCAGGAGCCAGCTGGGAAGGACTTCCATTGGCTGCGTCTGATTCTTTTGAGCATCAAAATAACGAATGATATTAATAGATTCCAACTTATTGAATAAAATAGGGATCCACGACTCTATACCAATATAAATGAATGAATCCATGGAAAGTCTGTTGAGGAATGAGGTATTTACACATTCTCAAAGTGCTTTCCTACAAAATATTTATCCATTGTAAAGGGAAAAAGGTAACTTTACAGTGAAGAAGGCTGGTAGACACCAACTTCATGAAGTAGTCAAAGCGAACACCACAGTAATGGGACAAATGACAATCAGGCAGGACCCAATAGGATGCAATGGGAGAGAGACAGTATCATTTCTGCTACATTCCTACATGAAATGCTCAATCTGAATTTAATTAGGAGGAAACATTGGACAAGTCCAAGTTAAGAGACCGTCTACAAAACAATGGGCCTATAACACATGCATAACTACATGCGTGTCATCAAGGTTAAGAAGAGACTGAAACGTCATTCCATGTTGACGGAGAATAGAGATATCTGAGCACCACAGGTAATAATGTGATTCTGTCCTGGATCCTTTTGCTACAAGGACTTTATTGGGATCACTGGTGAAATGTGAATGGGAGGTGTGGGTTAGATGGCAGTCAGGCTTCAATGTTAATTTCCTGACTTTGATGATGTTATCCAAGAGGATGTCCTTCTTCACAAGGACCACGCACTGAAGTGTTTGGGAGATAGTGGCAATTTCCTCCCAGATGAGACAGAGGAATAGGTTTTTGTACTATATTAGGGACTATTCTGTAAGTTTGAGATTGCTTCAACTTAAATAAAATTAATTATCATGTCTGTAAAGAAACTGGAATAATGCCTGAAACCTAAGAGAAAAACAGATCATAGAAAATACAACCTCCCAGGAGATCCAGATATTAGAGTTATCAGACATAGTTTGTTGTTGTTCTTGTTTTTCAATTCTGAGCTCAGATCAAATGTAGAAACCTTCACAGTTATAAAGGTCAGTAGTAAAACCTTTTCATCATTGCTCAGAACTGATTAACCTTTTATATACACACATCCCCCCATTCTCATTCATCCATCAGCAAGTCCTCAGTTATCCACTGTCACTTTTACACACACACACACACACACACACACACCACAGGCATAAGCCTTATTGTTTTAAATTACTTTATATATTTGCTTCTCAGAACTGCAGAGATTAGGCATTAGGTAGACTGGAAGGTCTTCTGATGCTCAAATTTGGCTATTTTCATCAAGACACAGTTTGAAAATGAGATTTTACTGTGTAAAGAAATAGATAAAAAAACTGTAGGCTTTCATAAAAGAATTGGGATTCATGAACAGTAAAGAATCAGATGGAATCTTAGAATGGAAAAAAATACAATAACTAAAATTAAGAATTTATTACACAGATCTAAAGGCATTGTAGATGGAGCAGAAGAGAGAATTAGTAAGCCAGAAGGGAGTTTGGCAGGAAATACCTAGATTGAAGCACGGACAGAAAAAAAAGACGGAGAAGACAGAGAATAGCACTAATGTTACATGCAATACAGCAAAAGTTCTAACATATGTTTCTGGAGTCCAAAAAGGAGAAGAGAGAGATAATGGGGTAGAAATAATATTACTGGCCAAAATATACTAGCCAAAAATACTCTATACTTGGCATAAGCACCAAACTAAATAGGGTAATTACAAAGAAACCATACTCAGGCGCATTGTAGTTAACTTGCTAAAAATTAAAAACAGAGATAAATCTTAAGAGGCACATTACTTCAAGGACACAACCTTAAGACTGACAAATTGAAGAAATGAAACATATATAATCCGAATGTGTTTTGAATATAGTTTGAATAGATGGGATTAACAGCATATTAGACATTGCAGAAGAAGAGATCAGTAGACTTGAAGCCATATGACGACATATCAGTGGAATGTTTCTGAAAGGAAGCACGGGGAGAAAAAAAAGAAGCACACTGAAAACATAAGAGAACCAGTGACCTCGAAGAGGCTATCAAGTGCTCTAACATACTTCTGGCAGACGCCCTGAAAGAGAGGAGAAAATGGAAAAATAGTGACCCCAGATTCTCCAAATCTGGCAAAAACTAGAAACCCAAAGATCCAAGAATCTCAGCACTCACCACAAAATGATAGTGAGGTCGATTATCATCAAGTTGCTGAACGTCTGTGACAATGAGAAAATCTTAAAAGAAACTAGAGGGGGAAAAGGACATTACATGCAGAGAGGTAAAATCATCACGGCCTTATTGTCAGAGGCTACGCAGCCAGAAGACTATAGAATATAATTTTTTTAAGTGGTGAGTGAGAAAGGTACTATCAACCTAGATCTTTAAGCTTAGTGAAAATACCTTAAAAAAGAAGGTGAAATGAAGACTTTTGCGCACACACAGACGTGAAGGAATTTGTCATTAGTCAGCCCGCACTATAACAAATGTTTGAGTTTTTCAGGCAGAGGGAGCACGATGCCAGATGGAAATTTGAATCTACACAAAGGAATAAATAGAATCTGAAATGGAAAATATGTGGTTAAATATGAAAGATATTTTTCACCCTTACAAATTGGTTTAATAGACAATTGGCTATTTAAATAAAAAAGAATAAACTGTATTGTAGGGTTTATAACACGTGGAAATGAAATGTATACACACAATGGCACAAAGTATTAGAAGGGAAAATGGGACGATACTAAGTTTTTAACTTTTACACGATGTGATATAATCTTTTTTTTTTAAGATTTTATTTATTTATTTGACAGAGACAGAGACAGCCAGTGAGAGAGGGAACACAAGCAGGGGGAATGGGAGAGGAAGAAGCAGGCTCATAGCGGAGGAGCCCGATGTGGGGCTCGATCCCATAACGCCGGGATCACGCCCTGAGCCGAAGGCAGACGCTTAACCGCTGCGCCACCCAGGCACCCTGATGTGATATAATCTTATTTGAAGGAAAACCGTTATAAGTTAAAGATCCATATTGTAAACCCTAGATCAAGTGTCGGCAACATTTTCCTGTAAGGAGCCAGAGAGTGAACATCTTAGATGTCAAAGGCCATACATTATCTGTTGCAACTAATCAACTCTACTGTCGTCATATAAAAGCAGCCATAGACAAGATGTAAATGAGTGAGCATAGCTGTGTTCCAATAAAACTTTATTTGTAGACTCTGAAATCTGAATTTCAAACCATTTCATATATCATCAAATATTACTCTTTTGAATTTTTCAACCTTTGAAAAATGTAAAACCTATTCTTAACAAATCTCCCAGGCAAAAGAAACCCAGATAATTTATGTAGATACTCTGTTCTCAAGGTGATAATAACTCCCCACTCCTTACACATGTGGGCTGGGCACGGTGACTTCCCTCCAAACAGTACAGTATGGAAAGGGATGAAAGGGTAATGTTACAGAATCCTGAAAAATACTACCTCAGCCAGATGTTCAAGATCCATATAAACAATGATAAGTCACATTGATAGTATGTACTCTTGATTCAAGATCCATATAAACAATGATAAGTCACATTGATAGTATGTACTCTTGATTCAAGATCCATATAAACAATGATAAGTCACATTGATAGTATGTACTCTTGATGTGATGTGATTAAAACAACACTTCCGGAGCTCCTGGGTGGCGCAGTCGTTAAGCATCTGCCTTCGGCTCAGGGCGTGATCCCGGAGTCCTGGAATCGAGTCCCGTGTCAGGCTCCCTGCTCTGCTGGGAGCCTGCTTCTTCCTCTCCCACTCCCCCTGCTTGTGTTCCCTCTCTCGCTGGCTGTCTCTCTCTCTGTCCAATAAATAAATAAAATCTTAAAAAAAACAAAAAAAATGACACTTCCCCTGTGTGGTCTTCCTTAAAAAAACCCTTAACCCTAGTCAAAGCATGAGAAAAACATCAGACAAATCCAAATAAAGGGATATTATATAAAATATCTGACCGCTACTCTTCAATATCGTCCAAGTCATAAAAAAATGGATGAATGGAAAAGAAAGAGAGAAAGAAAGAAGAGAAAAAAGAAAAAGGAAAGTCTGAGAAGCTGTCACTGCCCAGAGGAGCCTGAGAAAACATGATGTTTAAATGTAGTGTGGCATCCTGGATTGGAGCCCGGAATGACAAAAGGACATTAGGTAAAAACTGAGGAAATCTCCCAAGTAATTGTTGATGGATGAGTGGGTAAACAAAATGTGGAATATACATACAATGGGATATTAACCAAGCTTAAAAAGGAAGGAAATCCTGACACAGCTACAACATGGATGAACCTGGAGGACGTTAGGCTAAGTGAAATAAACTGGTCATGAAAAGATAGATCCTATGTGATTCCACTTATGTAAGGTATCTAGAGTGATCAAATTCATAAAAATACAAAGTAAAATGGTGATTGCCAGGGGATGGAAGAGGGAAAAACGGGGAGATATTGTTTAATGGGTATAGAGTTTCAGTTTTGTAAGATGAAAAGACTTCTGGAGATGGGTTGCACAATGATGTGAATATATTTAACACTACTGAGCCAAACACTTAAAAATGGCAAGGATGGTAAATTTTTTTTAAAGATTTTATTTATTTATTTATTTATTTATTTATTTATTTATTTATTCATTTGAGAGAGAGGGAGAGCATGAGAGAGCACAGAGGGATAGTGAGAGGGAGAAGCAGAGTCCCCTCTGAGCAGAGAGCTTGAGGTGGGACTCGATCCCAGGACCCCGCGATTAAGACCTGAGCTGAAAGCAGATGCTTAACCAACTGAGCCACCCAGGCGCCCCTAAGATGGTAAATTTTTTGTTGTGTGTATTTTATCATACTTTGAAAGGTTTTATTTATTTGTTTATTTGTTTATTTGAGAGAGAGACTGTGTGTGTGTATGTGCAAGCAGGGGAGGGGCAGAGGGAGGAGGAGAGAGAGAATCCCAAGTAGACTCTGCGCTGAATGTGGAGCTGGATGCGGGACTCGATCATGATCTGAGCCAAAATCAAGAGTCAGACACTTAGGGGCGCCTGGGTGGCACAGCGGTTGAGCGTCTGCCTTCGGCTCAGGGCGTGATCCCGGCATTGTGGGATCGAGCCCCACATCGGGCTCTTCTGCTATGAGCCTGCTTCTTCCTCTCCCACTCCCCCTGCCTGTGTTCCCTCTCTCGCTGGCTGTCTCTATCTCTGTTGAATGAATAAATAAATAAAATCTTTAAAAAAAAAAGAGTCAGACACTTAACCAACTGAGCCATCTGGGCCCCCTTATTTTATCACAGTTCCTAAAAACTAAGAAAATCTGAATAAAGTATGAACCTTAGTTAACAAAAATGTATACTACTGGTTCGTTAATTGTAACACACGGACCATACTATAAGGTAAGATGCTAGGAATAGAGAAGAGTGAGCACAGGACATATGGAAAAGCCACACTTTCTTCACAATTTTATATACTTCTTAAACTGTTCTACAAAATTAAGCCTGTTATTTAAAAAGAGTTCTTGTTTCATGGGCCATAAAAAACAGGTGAGGGGCTGACTCCTGCCCTAAAACAACCACTAAAAATATTTAAAAGCAATATGGATATTAAGGGATTAGTAAAGATCAAAGGAATATTTTAAAACAATTAATTTTAAAAAGGCAAGAAAAGAAGAGAAAAGAAAGAATACATGGGACTTATAGAAAACAAATAACAATGGATGGAACTAGAGGGTATTACGCTAAGTGAAATCAGAGAAAGACAGTTATCATATGCTTTCACTGATATGTGGAATTTAAGAAACAAAACAGAGGATCATAGGAGAAGGGAGGGAAAAATTAGATGAAATCAAAGAGAGAGACAAACCATAAGAGACTCTTAACCATAGGAAAAAAACTGAGGGTTGCTGAAGGGGAGGTGGGTTGGGGGAAGGGGTAACTGGGTGATGGGCATTAAGGGGGGCATGTGATGTAATGATCACTGGGTGTTACATGCAACTGATGAATCACTGAACTCTACCTCTGAAACTAATAATACCCTATATATTAATTAATTGATTTAAATAAAACAAAAATTTATTTTAAAAAAGCTAATATTAAGATGGTAGATTTAGACCCAACCATACTGATCATTACATCACTGTAAATGATCTAAATCCTCCAAGACAGACTATCAGATTGGATCTTTACAAATCAAGCCCCAATTATATGCTATCTTTAAGACATAAGACTGACATCTATTTCCACAGAAATGATGGAAATGAGAAAACAATGAAATGACGTATTTGAAGCACTGTAAAATAACTGGCAAACAAGTGAAAATATCTTTAAAAGATAAAGATGATTTGGGGTGCCTGGGTGGCACAGTGGTTAAGCATCTGCCTTCGGCTCAGGGCGTTCTGGGATCGAGCCCCGCATCGGGCTCTTCTGCTAGGAGCCTGCTTCTTCCTCTCCCACTCCCCCCGCTTGTGTTCCCTCTCTTGCTGGCTGTCTCTATCTCTGTCAAATAAATAAATAAAATCTTAAAAAAAATAAAAATAATAAAAGATAAAGATGATTCCCATCTGGCATGTGAGGAAGCTTGGAAGTCATAATCCCATCCTAAAAACAACTAAAAAGCTAAACAAATTGAAAAAAATCAACAGTTCTTCTCAGATCCATGACAGGGCAAACTCCTGTTCCAATATTGGAGACAGATAGGCAGATACCAAGCATCACAATCTACTTGAGCAGAAATCTCTGCAGGGATCAGTGCCAAGGTAGGCAAACCTGAAGTATAACTGACGAATTTCAGGAGGCTCAGTGTAAACGTCTGAAAGTTAAAAATTTCAGAGGGACCCAGGTATAGAGGAGCCCTACACTTCTGTGAATTTTACTTCCAAGAGCTCCAAAAGGGTTCAATCAGAGAAAAATCCCCTCATGCTTCCAGGAAGGAGAAGAGGAAAGAGAGCATTGTGAAATATCTTGTGTACATTAAAAGGATAATAAAGGAATATGATGAAAAACTCTACGCCCACGAATCTGACAACCTAGATGAAATAGACCAATTTCTTGAAAGACGCAATCTGCCAAAACTCACACAAGGAAAAATAGACAATTTGAATGGGTGTATATCTGTTAAAGAAATTGAATTGATAACTCATAACCTTCCCAAACAGAAAGCACCAGGCCCAGATGGGCTGTCTGGTGAATTCTACAAAGAATTTAAGGAAGAAATTACACCCATTCTCTACAATCTCTTCCAGAAGATAGGAGCAGACAGATTACTTTCGCTCTTATTCCATGAGGCCAGCATTATCCTAATAGCAAAACCAGACAAAGACAGTACAAGTAAAGAAATCTAGAGACCAACATCTCTCATGTACACAGATGCAAAAATTCTCAACAAAATATTAGCAAATCAAATCCAACAATATAGAAAAAGAAGTATACACCACAACCAAGTGAGATTTATCCCAAGTATCCAAGGCTAGTTGAACATTTGAAAATCAATTAATGCAATCCATAATATCAATGAGCTTAAGAATAAAAATAACACAATCATCAATAGATGCAGAAAAAAACATTGACAAATTCCAACCCATTCATGATAAATAGTCTCGCCAAACTAGAAATAGAGGGAAAATTCTTCCCTTAGCAATTATAGAAAAGCTGAAGAAGAAAAAAGTAAGCAAAGAGAGAATTCAAACCAATATGAGTGATATATATATCATATCATATCATATCATATCATATCATATCATATCATATATATATCGGTGATATATAGCAATTCATATATGTATATATCAGGTTCATATATATATACATATATGTATATATTCAGGTTCACATGCATGGAACAATTACCAAAATTGACCTTATACTAGGTCACAAAGAAAGTCTTGGAAAATGTCAAAGAAAGGAAATTATACAGAGTATGATCTCAGACAACCATGGAAGTGAGCTAGAAATCAGTAATAAAAGGATAACTTGAAAATCTCCAAGTGTTTCCTTAAAGAAAAATAACCTATTCCTCAAAGAAAAATTATGCTTGATATCAGAAAATGTTTTAAATAAATTATAATGAAACATATTAAAACTTGGGAGGTAGCTAAAACAGTTCTTAGAGGGAAATTTATGGACATATATACATACATTAGAAAAGAAGAAAGTCTGAGAAGTCATTTAAAATAACAAAATAAACCCCCTAATAAAACATACCCAATAAAAGAGAAGGAAGAAATAATAAAGACCAAGAATGATCATGAAAGAAAGAAAGGGCACCAATTACCAACCTCAACAGTAAGAGGTCATCACCATAAATCTTACAGACAATTAAAATATTATGAGGATATTTTCATGATTCTCTGCCAATAAACTTGAAAATTTTGATGAAATGGGCAAATTCATTGAAAAACATGAGTTACCAATCTTCAGAAGACAACATAAAGAATAGTCTTATATCTATTAGAAATATTTGTCAGTAATTAAACATTTTCCTACAATGAAAATTGTAAGTCCAGATGGCTTCTCTGGTGGATTAACATTAAAGACATTAAAGAAAGAAATTACACCAGTTTTACATGAACTCTTACAGAAGAGAGAGACAGAGAGAGGGAGAGAGAGATTGAGAGAGAGAGCTTCCTAACTTTTTGGATGAGGGTGACATAATCTTGATATTAAAACCCAATTACAACATTACCAAAAGGATAATTACAGAATAATATCTGTTAAAACATGGATATAAATTCTAAATAAAATAATAGCAACAAATTCAGTGTTATATAAAGATGATAATGTATCATGATGAATTTGAGTTCATTCCAGGAAAGTGAGGTTGCCCCTACATATGAAAACCAATTATGTAATTTACTACACTAAAGTATAAAGGAGTAAAGTCATATTTCAATAGATGTGAAAAAAATTCAATAAAAATTTGACATTTATTCATGAAGAGAATTTCATAGCAAACTAAGAATAAAAGGGAATTTTCTTAATCTGATAATCTAAAACAAAATAGTTTTAATAAATATCACACTTAATGGTAAGGTATTAGAAGCTATCCTTTTGAGACTGGAATAAATGAGGATGTCCACCACCACCACTTCTATTTCATTTTATGGGCAGTCCTAGCCATTGCAATAAGGCAAGAAAAAGAAAAGAGATGTAAGATTTGAAAAGGAAAAAAAAACCCAAAAACAAAAACAAACAAACCTGTGGTCATTTGTTGATGGCATGATTATGTATGTTGAGAATCTTAAAAAATCTATAGGTATGCTAGAAGAAAGAGTAAATTTAGCAAGGTTACTAGAAACAAGATCAATACACAAAAACCAATTGTATTTTTATAAGTTGACAATAAGCAATTAGAAAATGAGAAAAGATTTCATTGACAATAGCATTTTTTAGATTAAAAAAACCCTAAATACTTAGGAATAAAATCTGACAAAATATGTTTATAAATTTACAGAGTATTACTGAGAGGAAAAAAGACTATTTATTTATTTATTATTTTAAGTAGGCTCTCCATTCAGTGTGAGCCCAACATGGGCCTTGAACTCACAACTCTGAGATCAAGATCTGAGCTGAGATCAAGAGTTGGTTGCTTAACTGACTGAGCCACCCAGTCACCCTGAAAAGAGACTTAAAAAAAAAAAGAAATAAGAATATACTATATTCATAAATTGGTAGTGTCAATATTGTAAAATGGTCAGTCTTCCCCCAATTGGCCAACAGTTTCAGTTCAATCTTAATAAAACCCAATACACTGCTGGTAACAATTAAAAATGGTGAAGCCTCTTTGGGAAACAGTTGGTTAGAAACAGTTGGTCAGTTTCTACAAAGGATAAATAAAATGTTACTATGTGATCCAGCAACTCCATTCCTAGGTATATGCCCAAGAGAAATTAAAACATGTCCACACAGGGACGCCTGGGTGCCTCAGACAGTTAAGCCTCTGCCTTCAGCTCAGGTCATGATCTCAGGGTCCTGGGATTGAGTCCCACGTTGGGCTCCTTGCTCATGGGGGACCCTGCTTCTCCCTCTGCCTGCTCTGCCCGTCACTCTCCCTGCTTGTGCTCTCTCTCTTTCTGACAAATAAATAAAATCTTTTAAAAAAAAAATGTCCACACAAAAACTTGCACATGATTGTTCACAGTGGCATTATTCATAAAAGTGCAAATACGAAAACAGCCCAAATGACTATCAACTAATGAAGAGATAAATAAAATGTGGTACATCCGTGCGAAGAAATATTATTCAGCCATAAAAAAGAGTGAAATACTGACACATGCTAACATGGATGAACTTTGTAAACATTACACTAAGTGAAAGAAGCAAGTCATAAAAGACCACATATTTTATGATCCCATTTATATGAAATGTTCAGAATAGGCAAATCTATAAAGACAGAAAAAAGAATTAACGATTGCCTAAGGTTGGAGTAGGGAGGAGTGACTGCAAACAGGCATGGGGTTTTTCTTGAAGGGTGATGAAAATGTTCTAAAATTTATTGTACAAATGTTTGCACAACTCTGTGAATATACTAAAATCCACTGAACTATACACTTATTTGAGTGGATGATTTGTACGGCATGTGAATTAAATCTCAAATCTACTAGTTTTTTAAAAATTCAATTAGATATCTCTGAAGGGGGTTTTTTTGGTGGAAATTGATAAGCTGATTCTAAAATTTATATGGAAATTCAAAAGGCAAAGGATAACAAAGATGGTCTTAAAGGAGTACGAAGTTGGGGTGGCTGGGTTGCGCAGTCAGTTAAGTGTCTGCCTTCGGCTCAGGTCATGATCCTGGGGTCCTGGGATTGAGCCCTGCATTGGGCTCCCTGCTCAGTGGGGAGTCTGCTTCTCCCTCTCCCTCTGCCCCTCCCCCCAACTTGTGCTTGCTCTCTCTCTCCCTCTCAAATAAATAAATAAAATCTTAAAAAAAAAAAAGAAGTATGAAGTTGAAGGACATAAACTAGCTGTTAGGAAGACTTATTTCAAAGCTACAAAAATTAGAACAGTAAAACAGTTAAAACTTACAGACAAATAGATTGATAATGATACAATGGAGTGTTGAGAAACAGGCCCACACTTATATGGTCCAATGATATGATGTGGGGAAAGAATGATCTTTTCAATAAATGCTACTGGATAAATTTACTATCCATTTTGGGGGGAAAAAACTTTGATTCTTACTTCAAACTATACAGAAAATTCTTCCTAGGTATATCATTAATACAAGTGTAAAGGACGATAGAAATATGCCTTTGAAATGTGAAGGAAAACCATTTGTCACCTGGAACTATATACCCAGTAAAATTATTAGTTGAGTGCGCGGGTTGATTAAAGACATTCTTAGATGTTCAAAGTTTCAGAAATTATAACTCCTTTGCACATCTTCTCTAGAATCTATTGGAGGATGTACTCCTAAAAACAAGAGAATAAGACAAGAAGGAGGACGACATAGCCTTCAGAAAATGAGGGAATCATGGGGCGCCTGGGTGGCACAGCGGTTAAGCGTCTGCCTTCGGCTCAGGGTGTGATCCCGGCGTTGTGGGATTGAGCCCCACATCAGGCTCCTCCACTATGAGCCTGCTTCTTCCTCTCCCACTCCCCCTGCTTGTGCTCCCTCTCTCGCTGGCTGTCTCTATCTCTGTCGAATAAATAAATAAAATCTTTAAAAAAAAAAAAAGAAAATGAGGGAATCGGATGTAGGAAAGAGGCAAAGGAAACCTAAGGAGGATGGTGGAGGGTTTCAGCATGAGCGCCGTTCATGGGGGTTAGAGAGACATGGGATTGGGGTGGATCCATGGTCTGCAACATGGATCGCTTCAAGAAGAGGAAACTGGCAGAATACCTGATGTGTCCGAACATTAACAGGGGATTTGGACAACTAGGGTTGAAATAGTGGTCATTACTTAGAAAACTAAATGAACATCAGCAATAACCACAAAAAGATAATTATTAACTCCCGAAGAAAAAGCAAAAGTGATCATAGTACACTATCCAGCTCAGACATGAATAACAATTACATCGACATAATAGGGTAAACACTGCAAACTGGCCTAACCCAAACTATCATGTAACCATATTGGGAGATTTGGTGGGCCTGGGAGTGTGATTAAGTGTGGTAGAGGCAAAGAATGAAAAAAAATTACATCCTCATCTTCCATACTGGGAAGTCAAAAGAGAATGGCTAAAACTGAAAAATCAAGAATTGGCCACAAAGCCTTGTTATTTAGAGATAAGGAGAATTTCTCTCAAAAAAATCAGCTGATTGAATGGAAAATCACGACTTGGGGAAGCAAGAAATAAGTATGAAGGGATCCGGGACTGCTCCTTTTCCTTATATGCCTGGTAAACTCTTTGCCTCTTAAACCATGTGCATGTATATCCTTGGTAAAACTTAAACTACATCTTTTTTTTTTTAAGATTTTATTTATTTGACAGAGACAGCCAGCGAGAGAGGGAACACAAGCAGGGGGAGTGGGAGAGGAAGAAGCAGGCTCCTAGCGGAAGAGCCTGATGTGGGGCTCGATCCCAGAATGCTGGGATCACGCCCTGAGCCGAAGGCAGACGCTTAACCGCTGTGCCACCCAGGTGCCCCTTAAGACTACATCTAAAAAGACTAATGCACACAGTAAAAGAAAAAGAAAGCTTCTAGAAGAAAACAGTGGAGAATAGCAAAAGAAAATAAGCCCATTATTTTAAAATTAGGCAAAGAATTCTTAAATAACACACACAACTAATTATCAAGAAAAGATGTATTTTTGTAAAATCAAAGACTTCTATTTATTAAAAGACATGACTGAACAAAAAGGCAAGCCGCAGAATGAATGATAGTTTCTTTTCTTTTTTTAAAGATTTTATTTATTAATTTGTGTGTGTGAGAGAGAGCGAGCTCCTGCACAAGCAGGGGGAGAGGCAGGCAGAAGGAGAAGCAGGCTCTCTGCTGCGCAAGGACCCTGGGATCATGACCTGAGCCAAAGGGCAGACACTCAACCAACTGAGCCACTCAGGAATCCCGAAAGATATTTTCAATGTATGTATCTGACAAAGATCTCCTAGCCAGAATATATTAAAATTATCCTACAAAATAAGAGAAAAAGATAGACAATTTGATGATTTTTTTAAATGGGAAAAGACAACATACTTTTCATAAAGGAAGGTATACAAATAGCTAATATGTGCATGAAAAGGCATTCAACAGAGTTATCAGAGAAATGCAAGTTAATACCACAATGAAGTACCAGCACCCATTCCCCAGGAAGACTAACATTTAAAAGACTGATAATTCTAAGCGCTGGCAAAGAGATGGCCACTGGAACTCTCGCATCGCTGAGAGAAGTGTGTATCCAATCACTTTACAAAACCCCTGGCAATAACTACTACGGAAGCTGAACTTATGCATTCATTATAATTCAACAGTTCCACTTTCAAGTACAGAGCCGATAGAAGTGCACACATATATGCACCAAAAGGGCATTTAAGTGTGATATTAGCCACATTATTCCTAATGGTAAAAAACTAGAAAGAATCCAAGTAGCCATCGGTGATGGAATGGGTAGATAAATAGTGGTCTATTCCTTCAGTGGAATACTATACAGCAATGCCAAAGACCGATCTACGGCAACACGCGGAAACATGGGCAAATCTCACAAACGGAACATTGAGTCAATGGAGTCAGTCACAGACAAAAGAATATACAATGTGTTTCATTTACATAACGTTTAAAAATCAGCAAAATTATTCCACAGTGCTAGAAGTTAGTTATCTTGGGGAGGGTAATAATTGGATGGTGTATGAGGGGGACGTCTAAGGGGCTGCTGGTAAAATTCCACTTTGTAAAAGCTTATGAAGTATGCCCTTAAGATCTGTGCACTTTATTTATTTACTGTTTTTTTGAGAGAGAGAGAGAGTGTGTGTTCAAGTGCGAGCGAGGTGGGGAGGGCCAGAAGGAGAGGGGGAGAGAAAGAGAATCTTAGGCAGGCTTCATACTCAGTGTGGAGCCCCATGCAGGGCTCAATCTCACAACCCTGAGATCATGACCTGAGCCGAAATCAAGAGTGGGACACTTAGGGGTGCCTGGGTGGCACAGTGGTTAAGCATCTGCCTTTGGCTCAGGGCGTGATCTCGGCGTTATGGGATCAAGCCCCACATCAGGCTCTTCCTCTATGAGCCTGCTTCTTCCTCTCCCACTCCCCTTGCTTGTGTTCCCTCTCTCACTGGCTGTCTCTATCTCTGTCGAATAAATAAATAAAATCTTTAAAAAAAAAAAAGAGTTGGACACTTAATCCACTGAGCCACCCAGGCGCCCCAAGATTTGTGCACTTTTAAAAAAAGATTTTATTTATTTATTTGGGAGAGAGAGAGTATAAGCAGGGGGAAGGGGCAGAGGCAGCGGGAGAAGCAGACTCCCCACTAAGCAAGGAGCTCGATGCAGGGCTCCATCCCAGGACCCTGGGATCCTGACCTGACCCGAAGGCAGACGCTTCAGCGACTGAGCCACCCAGGTGCCCCAAATGTATGCACTTCAAAGTAAGTATGCTTACCTCGATTTTTAAAAATCCTCTTCCTGTCTCTTTCCCCTTTCATCTTTCCCTTCTTTTCTTTTCCTTTCCTTCCCTTCCTTTGCTTTCCCTTCTCTTTTCTTTTCTACCTGAACAATGTAGCCCTTAAATCATCAGGTAGGCCAGAGCAAGGTAGATGCCGTTGGTGGTGGAAGCTATAGTGGTCCAGAGAAAGGGATCAGAGCCAGAGCAGGGCGATGAGGACATCCACCTTGAGGAGGGGGTGGCTGGCATGGTTCGTCAGCCTGACAAGGGTGACAGGGGTCTATGCATTGGAATGGCCCCATCCAGTTTATTAGAGCCTGGGTGAGGAGGGCATCCCTGCATGGGGAAGCCACAACCACAGTATGTTTAAGAAGTATTCCATGCATATGGGGTGGCCAGGTGTGGGGTGTCAGACTGAGAAGAGTAAGGAGGGCATCCACATGGCGGGGGATGACCAAGTGTGAGGAGGAGTCAGCCTGAGTGGCAAGGGAAGGGCATTTATGTGGAGAGGTGGCCTGGAATGGGGTTACAGAGCCCGTGCAGAGAGTGGATGGAATCCACACGAGGAGGAAGTGGCAGCAGAGATGGAGACTGGTTACAAACAAGGAATAGATCGAATAAGTAAATATATTAAAGAAAACAGAAGCTGGGTTTCTTGTTGTTGGAGAAGGACATTACATGTAGGGAAAAGGAGAAAACTAGAATGCACCCTGTGGTTTTGGATTAGAATTGGAGGTGTCTGTATCAATCTATAGTTTCCAATGTAGACAAATAAAGAAATAAATGGAGATGTGAATATGTCTAGGTGTATGCATTCCCTAGTTCTATCTTTCGAGAAGGCTTGGGGACAGTGACATTCCAAAAGCAGTGAGCACTTACCACCTACATCTTGGTTTCTAAGTACCACTTTCCACTAAAAGGAACCAGAAATCTTTGAAGAAATGGCTGGCTCCAGGCCCGGGGCAGGGAAAATACAAAACGACCCTGGAACATCTTGTACCAGAAAGAAAGGAATTACTCAAAGAATGATAGGGACTAAATTAGTTTGCTGGGGCTGCCAGAACAAAATACCACCGGTTAGGGGCTTAAACAACAGAAATTCATTTTCTCTCTGTTCTGGAGGCTAGAAGTCCAAGATCAAGGTGTTGGTAGGTTTGGTTTCTCCTGAGGCCTTTCTCCCTGCCTTGCAGATGACAGCCTTCTGGTTGTGTCCTCACATGTCCATTCCTCTGGCCACCCTGGTGTCTTTAGCCTCCTATGAGGACGCCAGTCCTATTGGATTAGGCGCTCACCCTTTTGACCTCATTGAACCTTAATGATCTCTTTAAAGACCCCATCTCCAAATACAGTCACTTTGGGGCTTCAACAAAAACTTTGGGGGGAACATAATTCAGTCCACAAAGGGGACAAATCAAAAAGACACGTATGTCAGCTTGAAGAGGTTCCCACTGGCAGAATCTGGACAATTTGAACATCAAAAGAAAGAATATTAATACTGATATAAAGAAGCGAAGAAATAAATGAAGAAAAGACGAAGCTTTCCATTGAGTAGAATAACAGAAGGGTTGGCGGAACTAGATAGTCACCATTTGGCAACTATCATAATAACAATATTTCAGCCAAGAGAGAGCAATGGCTGCTAAAATTAATGTCCAAGTTGGATGACGAATGGGAGTTTGCATAGTACTTTACAAAGTACCTCCCCATGAGAAAACTTACTAATTAAAATAGGAAAAGGGATACCCTTACAAGAGCTAAACCTGGCAAACCACATCTTAAACCACCAAAGTGCGCATCCTCAGTAATGGGAGAAAGTGAAGTCGTGCATCCCCCGAGAAAGTGCAGTGAGACCGCAGCATCCCTTCTGTGATGTTCCTGCCCCAAACGCACAACTTGAATCTAAACCGTGGTACTGGATTGGATCTTTGGCTACAAATGACATTACTGGGACAAATGGTGAAATCTGAATAAATCACAATAATGCATCTCTAATTTCTGTGGTTGCCTTGTAGGGGAACGTCACTGTTTGCGGGATTTACACTATTCAGGGGTGATGGGACATCATGTTGAAAATTTGTTCTCAGATGCTTTAGGAAAAAAAAATGTCTTGGTGCTATTCTTGGAACTTCTCTATAAATTTGAAATTATTTCTAAACAAGAAGAAAGAAAATGGTGACAAAAAACCTTATAAAAATTATGTGTATGGAAAAAGTATGTGTGTGTGTATAGGCTAGCAGCCAAGGGGTAGGATGTTTTAGACGTCTATGGCTTCTGCCTTCCCTTGCGTTCATTCCTCTTTCCTCCAGAAACAGCCTCCAGATTTTATTTCGGGGAGCTGCCCCTCCCCCACACCCGGTCCATGTGTTGCTGGTGTGGGCACATGCCCAGGTCAGCTAGCGTATTTCATCTGCCTGGCCACCGTCGTTGGTTTAGGGAAGGGCTCAAGTCAGCCCAATATAGGTCAACACTGGGATTTTTTTTTTTTTCTGAAACTATTGTGAAAGAGGCTGTTTTTCTCCTGGGGTTGCTTAACTTTTGGAAAATAAACCTGGGATGGCTTGCGACCACCACATGGAGCTGGACTGTTTCAGGGCACAGAAAGGCATTTTAGAGACAAGGAAAAAGGAGAGAGAAAGAAACCGAGTCCTCTTGATATCATTTTAGCCCATAGACCCAGCTGTACTTGGACTTCTGGGTTCAGTAAGCCAAATATCTTTAATTTTCTGCTTAAGCCACTTTGAGTTAGGCTCTTGGCACTTACCGCTAAAGGAATCATGACTAATGTTAGGAATTCCTAATTCAGCTGGGCTGGAGTTCAGGGGGAGGAAGGAAGAGAGAGCTGGAGCTGCCAGCCAGACACGACAGCACCGCTGGGCATCAGGATTCGGTGGGAGTGTGGGGCCCTCAGGCGCACTTGAACGTACTTTTGGAGAAGCGGAGAGCAGGTGGTAGGGAGACAATTGCCAAACAGAAGTCCTTGAGTGACTCTGGGCAAAGCCTGGGGGCTTAAGACTTTATCCCCAATCAACCTCACCTCATAAGAGCTTGCCGCCCAGCCCACAGCCCAGTGGCCACACCCTTGGCACAGCCCTGACCGGAGCCACTTGCAGACTTGGTCCTGCTCCCCCCTTCCAACCTCATGGTGACTTTGCTTTGCATTTCTTCACACAGCCTCCATTCGCAAAGCGCCTTGTCTCTGGTTTGTGCCATTGGCGTCCGGCCAACCCTACGAGGGCGGAAGCATGGATGATTTCCATCTTATAGGTATGGAAAGTAAGGCTCAGAGAGCTAACGCAACCTGCCCAAAGTCACACAGCTGTTCAGTGGCAGAGCCAGGACTAGGGGGCAGGGCTCCTCTCTCCACGTCTACAGCTCTTTCTAGAGCTCTCTGAACTTCGGAATTTCCAAGCTGGGGCTGAGGGATGGCACCTCACTACCCTGGAGTGGGGTGTGTTGGAAGACAGAAACTCTCCCATTGGATTTTGGGACTGCCTTTGAGTGAATGGTGCAGGGGTCAGGCTTTCAGGAGCACATGAACCTTCAGGAGAGGGGAGTCAAGTGGGAACACTGTCAGGCAGGGGTCAGGATGCTGACTGGGGCAGGGCAGGGGAGGGGAGCTTCACAAATACTCAAGTCCACGGGCAGGACAGCCAGCCCCATGCCATGCATTGGGCAGGGCCCTGAGGAGTCAGGAATTGAGAAAGGATTAGGTTGAACCCCACTGGGAAGAAGCCTGCTGTTTGGTGGAAGAGAAACTAACAACACGAAGGAGATTCATAATAATTACATCTTACCTAGTGTGCAGCATACGCTTACTTATGCCAGATACTGCTCTAAGTGCTTTCACTTCTCACAGCAACCCCCTGAGAAAGATCTATTATTATCCCCATTTTAGAGATGAGGAAACTGAGTCACACGGCTGTTAAAGGAGGGGCTAGGCTTTGGACTGGAGGTCGGAGCCCAAGCTGTCCAGAGCTGCACTATCGTGCTCCCACCAGATTCACTGAGCGTCTGCACAAGCGAGGCACTGCGCTAGGGCCCAGCCAGCATGAACAGGACCAGCGGCCCCAGGCCTCCCGGAGCGGCGGCGGGAGGGTGGGATGGGGGAGGGCAAACCGCCAGGCGGAGCGCGGGCTCTCTAGGGGAAGTGTGGGTCCTGCGCAAGCCTGGGCGAGCGGGTCAGGGACGGCTCCCTACAGGGGTGTAGGCAGAGTGAGTCTCTGAAGGACGCGGAGTCCAGTCGGTGGAGAGGAGAATGCACCAGGCAGAGGAGGGGCAGGAGGCAGGAAGGCCTCCAGTCGCCCCTGAAGCCCTGGACGGCGGGCAAGGCTAAGGGGGCTCCCGCGGTGCGAGGCTCCTGGACCTCACCCCCAGGGCCCGGGAGCCCTGTGCGCCCCGGGGCCGCGGGCACGTTGCCGGAGAGCCGGCCCCGGGGGCGGTGGGGGCCTGTTTCCGAAATGCAAGCCGGACACAGGGGGCCTGGGGACAGGCCGGATGGGCCCCGGATTCTAGAGACACCGAAGAAAACGAGTCTGCAGAAGTGACTGGGCACAGTGACTGGCCAGAGCGGGATGAAGGTGGTGGAAGCGCGCTCACGTGTGTGTGTGTGTGTGTGTGTGTGTGTGTGTGTGTGTGTGTGTGTGTGTAATGAGCCAACGGAGCCGTCCAGGCACAATATTTCAAACCAAGGAAAGCTGGGCCCCGCGGGGCCACGGGAACTCAGCGGGAGGGGCCAGTCCCCCAGGGATGCAGGGGTCCGCAGGAGGCCATTCGCCGGGCCTCGGGGCCCAAGAAGGGAGGGCGGGGAGGTGAGGGGGATCCGGGTGGGCCGGATGCAGGCTGGGGGTAGGGAGGGGGGGGGTGGCGGGCGACTAGGCGGCGGGATCCGGGCGGGGGTGGGGTGGGGAATCCAGCTGGGCAAGACGCAGGCAGAGGGAATCCGGGCGGGGGGACGCCTCCGGGCGGGACCAGGCAGGACACCAGCGGGAGGCGTGGGGCGGGAGGTGGGAGAGGGGTGGATGGGCAGCGCCCAGGGGCCTGCACGTTCGAAGCCGGGAGCGGGAGGCGCGGGAGCTGGGGAGGCAGGGCCCTGGGGAAGCGAGGGCTAGGGCCCTGCCCTGGCGAGGGGGGCCACTGCCGGGGAGGAGCGGTGCAGAGCCGGGAGGAATAACCAGGCACGCGCCCAGAAGACCACCCAGGCCTTTTGGAGAAGGGCTTGGACAGGAGCGAGGCGGGGGCAGGGAGAGGAGTAGGAAGCTGTTGCGGGGATTCTTAGAGGTGGCGGGCCGGGGCCAAGGAGAGCGCAGCGCCGATGAGAGCCCAGGGATCCAGATTTTAGAGGGAGAAGAACCCTGAGCCCAAGAGATGTCAGTCTGGGGGTGGGGTGTTAAAACCCCGCTCTCGGCTGTCAGACCTCAGTTTGAGACCCAGTTGCCACTCCCTAGGGCAAGTTACCTAAGCTCTCTGAAGCTCAGTTTCTTTGTCTGGAAAGTGGAGCTAATGCTCTATCTTATAGAACTGTTGTAAAGGTTGGAGCAACAGAAGCAAGGGGCCTGTACTCAGTAAGCCCTCAGTAAACCCGAGCAGTGTTTAGTCTGTAGTTCAGGTGGTTTTGCCAGAAAGAGCATTTTGGGGAGCATAAAATCGTAGGTGGTTGTCCTCCATCCTCCTCCACTAGCTGGGTGGCTTTGCGGGGGTAGCTCCCCAGGGCTTCTGGGTCCTCCTTTGTAAAATGGGAACACTCATACCTTCCACCCTGGACTTGGAGTGGAGCAGATGGGACACTGTGTGAGCGGGAGCTTGTGACCCACCGGGAGAGGCTGGGATGGTCGCTGACAGGTCTTGGGAGCCTCCCTGCATTGGCTTTGGGGATTTCTTTATCTGCCCTGGAATGTGCGGGCAGTCTTAGGCAGCAGGGAAAAATATTTTTCACACTCCTACATCAGCAATCCCCTAATGGGCGTTGAGCTCACACCAACCACCACGTTTAAGCAAATTTTAAAAGAACATGGTGTTTCTAAAATAATAAAAATGCAGCTTTGTAAAAGTAATATGAAAGGTAATTGTTTTGTATCATGAGAGGGATGGTGCCTTCTGAAAATCTCCACCAGTATATCCATGCCCTGTGACAGTAAGAGGCCGTAAGGGTTTTCACATCCTGTCAGTTTCTTTTCTTACTCCTTATTTGTACCAAATTAGAAAATCCTAAACCACAATTACAGGTCATTAGAAATGGCAGCAAATGTTTGGTGGCTGTCCGATGGTTGTGGATTCAGACCAAACAAGAATTCAGAAATCACAGAGCTCTTCCTCCCTGTAGACTATTTTCCACTCGTCTCGACGCTAGGTCAACAGGTACAAAGCTTCTAAAAGTTAGAAGACTGAGTATTTCACCTAGAGAGAGAGAGAGAGAAAGGGAGGGAGAGTGGCAGATGGAGTTATAATCCTCTCTTTGGTTGAATTTGACTCCAGAAAGAATTCTTTAAGTTCTGATGTAATATTTGGATGTGGTTTTATATTAATCTTAATAATATGTCATTGATTCCATTCTCCTGCGCAGAACCAAAAATCACCAAGTGTGGAGACAGAATCAAACTCTCATACTGGAGCAGTCACACTGCAGTTTGGTTTTAAGAAATTTGCTTAGTTGATCCTCAACGGCGAACATCATAATAGTTTCGTTATGTCTGGGCAATACGGAAATTGAACAGAGTGCCCTGTGAGCAGGACACTTAAAATCTTGGAACAGGTCTTAAGTGGCATTATCAATGACACAAGAAAATGGTTTTATCTCATCATTCTTCTAAAAACTTCTTGTGGGAACCTTTTCCTCCAAAGCTAGAATGTCTCAGGGTGGAAGAGTAGACTCTTGGACTTGCTGCCCTTGTCCTTGAATAGGATACTGAAAGAAGTATGGTCAATAAACGAGATTGGATCATAGGCACGATTTTGACCATTTCCTTCAACTCTATATTGGAGAGGGTTTTGGTTTGGCCATGCATTACGGAGATCCAAAATAACAGGAGCTTAAACAAGACAGCAATCAATTTCTCTTCCGGTTGGTAGTCCAGAGATCGGTGGTCTAGGGGTGGGAAGGTGGTTGTTCCCCATTAGTTTGTCCAGAGATACATGCTTCTTCTATCTTATTGTTCTGCTACCCTTAGGTCTTGCCCTCACTAGCCTGCTTCAAGGTGGCCCACCATGAAGAGATTCCCAGCAGGAGTTGAAGGAATGTGGAGTGGAAAGGCATGCCCACTCGTTATAAAGACCTGAAAGTCATACTTCGGCTCACATCCCATTGGCCAGAACACTGTCACATGACCACATCTAGCTGAAAGGGAGGATGGGAAATGTAGTTTTTATTCTGAGTGGTCCCGCATCCTGCTAAAAATTAAGAGAAGGGATCACAGGATATTGGGGGACAATAGTTGACATTGCCAAAATGTGGGGGGAACCAGGAAACAGATAGAAACTGGCTTTCAGGCACAGTTTTTCCCTTCCTTGGAGGGCTGCCCTTCCTGGTGCTCCCTCAGCAGTGTTGCCAAACCATCTTTTCTTTCTATTTTTTTTAAAGATTTTATTTAGGGCGCCTGGGTGGCTCATTTGGTTGGGCGTCTGCCTTTGGCTCAGGTCATGATCCCAGGGTCCTGGGATCAAGTCCCACATCAGACTCCTCTCCTTGCTTGGCAGGGAAACTGCTTCTCCCTCTGCCTGCCACTACCCCTGCTTGTGCTCGCTCTCTCTGTCTCTCTCTGGCAAATAAATAAATAAAATCTTTTTAAAAATACTTTTTAAAAAGATTTTACTTATTTGAGGGAGAGAGAGAGAGAAAGAGATCATGAGCAGGGAGGAGGGGTAGAGGGAGCAGCAGACTCCTCGCTGAGCAAAGAGCCTGATGTGGGACTTGGTCCCCAGAACTTGGGATCATGACCTGAGCTGAAGGCAGATGTTTAACTGACTAAGCCACCTGGGCCCCTTCAAACCATCTTTTCAATTCATATCATGATTCATGAAACAATTCATGCAAGCAAAGAGTCTTTTTTCCTGAAGCATGGATTTTTAGTGATAAAACTAAAAGTTATCAAATGTTTTTCTCAGATATATGAATCACACACATGCTAAGTGTGGTTGGACTCTGCACAATATTGATTTTAAATTTTTTTTTAAGTTTGTTTATTTAAGTAATCTCTACACCCAACATGGGGCTCGAACTCGCGACCCTAGGGTCAGGACCCACAGGCTCTTCCAACGGAGTCAGCAAGGCGCTTCTGGACATCCTTGATTTAAACCAG
This sequence comes from Ursus arctos, assembly GCF_023065955.2. Taxonomy (NCBI): domain Eukaryota; kingdom Metazoa; phylum Chordata; class Mammalia; order Carnivora; family Ursidae; genus Ursus; species Ursus arctos. Next base: position 24,639,555 of record NW_026622919.1, on the reverse strand, counting down.
TGTCACACACATAGACCCATATGAATGTATGAAAAGAGAGATGAGTTGAAACTATTTCTTCAAATCACTGATCGTGCCACGTGAGACCAGTTCTAAGATCTTAAACAGATTGCCCAGATGACGAGATGTTCAGTTGTGACAGTCCAAACCTAACCTTAGAGGAGCAAAACTGTTCGATTTTTAATGAGGCGTGTAAGATGGCCGGGTTTACTAAAACCAAATTATTTTCTCATAATGTACGCAGCTGGTACCCTGTGATGTCCAACACCGTCATCGATAAAGGAAGGTTGCCGGAAGTTAGCTCTGCTCTCTCTCTGAGCAGAATGTGTCATGAATAAACAGTTCTTTCACAAGCTTCTCAGATAGTATTACTTGTATCTGTGTTTGACTAAGAGGACTGCGATTTTCAATGCTGCCTGGGTCGTTCTGTTTTTCTTCTTGCCTTTAGTGGGGGAAAAATCCATCAATTTTTGTCCTGGAAAGCTTATTTTACTCTTATTCTGGAAAAAAAAAAAAAAAAACAACCTCTAATGGTTTACCAGAAAGGTCACTGGGCTTTGTTTAAAAAATGATGTTAAAGTCTTGATGGCTTTATGCCACTATTTGACAAAGTTTCACAACACACAACACACTGGGGATTAAGACGGGCTGGTTAGCTGGTCCGGTGAAGTCCGGTGTTGGATATCCAACATCGTACTTCGTATTTACACTTTTCTTTCTCAGCTGCTTGTGCGAAACCATCACATGTGTCCCCGGTTCTTCGAGATTTACATTTTTTCAAACTAGATTCTTGTTCACTATTTCCTTTTGTAACACTCTGCGCAGCTGTAGTATTTGGGTTACTATTTTCGTCACTCTTCTCAAGCTTTAATGAGCCGCTTCTGAGCTGTTGACTTATTTGAGTTGAGGATATTACACATCACAAAACTAATAACCAAAACCCATAAATGACATGAAAATATATCGCCTGAGAAAAACTGCCAAGAAGCATCAACCAAACGCAAACCTTGGAGCTCATGCACAATGTTGAAGATGGGACAGTTGTTAAGGACATAATGGGATTGCTGTGAAAATCTTAATCAATTTTGCACTTGAATGTTATAAGTAAAATAATTCCATCCTTTTTTCCCTTGGAGATCTCCGCCATCTGTGGACCACTTGTAGACCTTGAGGGACCCCCCCCCCGCCATGGTGTGGTCCCATGGGGACCACACTTGAGGAAAATTTCTATAACCAGCAAGCCTACTGTCTGAGTCACGAGATGGAGGGTGGGGGTGTCCTTTTACAGTGGTCTCTGGCCACCTCCAGCTGGGAGTGAGTGTTCTTGGCTGAGTGGCATTCCTCGTGGGGGGAACATTGATCGACACATCAGCGGACATTCAAGAGAGATCTAGGGCAATGTGATCACCAGAAACCTGGGCAGCTCAGTTTGAAGGAGACTCGTGGAAACAGGAAGGGTCTGTCAGAACCCGGCTCGTGATGGGCAGCTCCAGCCACATGGTCACCTGATGTCCCTGCTTAGGTACTCTGCCTCGACCAGGGCATACAAGAAGCTGTTTTTCAAACAGCGTAATCCTCCAATGCAGATGCCCTTTCTCCAAAACCCTAGGGGTCTACACTGTGATTCTCCTGTGGGGGTGTCGAAGTCTTTCTTGATGTCACAAATACCTCCAAAACCATAGGGTCTGTGGGTCCGAAGGTGCCAGAGACCACTCCTGGAACAGTTACAGAGCTCTTTCCTGCTCTGGGTCTCTCTCAAATTCGGCAGCCTTTCATGCCACCTGTAAATGGGTCAGAGCCATATTCCCAAACATAGACTATGTTTTCTCCCACGCTTGCAAAGCCCTAAAGATGTGCCTTCTTATTTGTGGTGAGAAATACAAGATGCAATTATTTCTCCCTGTCTTTGGAAGGATGTCCATGCATGCCCCAGACCTCTAAACCCCTAAAGGCTTCACTGATGTTATGAGCTTTTAAACTTTGGTGGTGTTTTTTGCTTCTCATCTTCTGGAATGCATGTGTCTTATGAAAGGTCCCACTTCTTTCTCTTCTGATCCACTTAACATGATGTTAATTGTCGATCGTCAAAATAGTAGACCAATCTGATATTCTGTAGAAGTCCAGATGATCCAGGAGCCTTCAGACTATGTTATGACAGAGAGTGCGAGTGTATCATGCCCAGGACAAGACCTCCAACGTGTACCATCGTCCATCCCAAGTGAATGCAAATCGTTTCTGCTGCTCCTGATAGGGAGGAAAAAGAATGCATTCACTGGACCAATGGCCACATACCACGCACCCAAGGTGTGCTCATCTGCGTTAGTAAAGCTATCCCGCCTGGCCCAGCAGCTGCAAGGGGATTACTTGGTAGTGTGCACTGTGGTCCTCCAGCAGCTATCTGGTGACTTTCTGGTTTTACAGGACTTAGCCATTGCAGCATGCCCACTTCTCTGCGCCTTCTGCTCCCTGTCTGTCTGCTATGGCAATGCTAGCTAGCATTTCTACTTTACGTAGTGTGAAGTTGGCCCACAGTCGATCCAAGTCCCAAATCCTATTACAGAGTCTGCTTCCTGGGGCCCCTGGCTGCCTCAGTCAGTAAAGCATGTGACTCTTGATCTTGGAGTTGTGAGTTCAAGCCCCATGCTGGGTGTAGACATTACCTAAAAAAAAAATAAATAAAATCTTAAAAAGCTAAAGTCTGCTCCCTTGGACCACTCCTGGTACCAACCATCTTGGGACAGGTCCCTGGGAAATGGACTCTGAAATGGAAATTTGTGTGCACGGATCTGTGGGAGAGCGAATGAACCAGGACTTAGCGGAGGGAGATCGTTAACTGCAACACATTCCAAACAGAAGTCTCAGCCGATCCCACCAGGAGCTGTGGAGCTGAGGTGGCCCTTCGGGCTTGGCCCCCTTGAGACAAGGGATTGGAGCTTTTGTACCCTCACGTCGACCAGTCATAGGTTGACTGCCTCTGAGGAGGGAGCATTGCTTTGGCTGACAGCGATTCTTGGAGAGGGCTGGGGACCCAGCAGCCTCCCATGTTGCTATCCGTGGGGGGGGGGGGGGGGGAATGGGTGTCTCAGTCCTGCGGCAGGTGTCTGGGCAGCGCACCCGGGGGGCGCCTACCCCAGAGGCCGGGGCAGGGGCAGGGGCAGGGGAATTTTCAAAGGCCTCTCCGGCCATCAGAGCTTCTTCGAAAAGTAGTGGTGGCCCCATCACCAGAAGTATGTGAGCCTGAGTCTGTAACGACCTGTCCGGGGCTTCACAGAACAAAAGCATGGACCCAGCAGAGCTTGGCCTGAATGAACGGTTTTCAAACGGGGTTCCGTGACACCTGAAGTGTGTCTCAGCGTTCTCGCGGGGCTGCACGACGATTTGTATTCAGCTTCATCCGCGCCCTTTCCCGTCACTGCTGTGACAGAAACAGTCCCGCTCTCATCCACTCATAGGCTAGGGCTCTGCGCAAGGTTTTGTTTGCAGAAAGGCTTTTGTCGGGGCGCCTGGGTGGCACAGCGGTTAAGCGTCTGCCTTCGGCTCAGGGTGTGATCCCGGCGTTCTGGGATCGAGCCCCACATCAGGCTCCTCTGCTGGGAGCCGGCTTCTTGCTCTCCCACTCCCCATGCTTCTGTTCCCTCTCTCACTGGCTGTCTCTACCTCTGTCAAATAAATAAAAATAAATCTTAAAAAAAAAAGTCTTTTCTTGCTGAAAAATAACACTTGGAAATGTTACAGAATACCTAACCAGGACTCCTATCAAGGTGGTGAAAAATAAGGAAATACGGAGAAACTGTCATAAACCAGAGAAGACCGAAGAGACATGACAAGCAAATACAGTGTGACATCCTGGATGGGATCCCGGGACAGAAAAAGGACATTAGTAGAAAAACTAGGGGCGCCTGGGTGGCACAGTCGTTAGGCGTCTGCCTTCGGCTCAGGGCGTGATCCCGGCGTTATGGGATCGAGCCCCACATCAGGCTCCTCCGCTGGAAGCCTGCTTCTTCCTCTCCCACTCCCCCTGCTTGTGTTCCCTCTCTCACTGGCTGTCTCTCTCTGTCAAATAAATAAATAAAATCTTAAAAAAAAAAAAAAGAAAGAAAAGAAAAACCAGTGAAATCCCAGCGAAGTCTGGTTTAGTTAATAGCACTGTACCAACATTGGCTTCTTAGTTTTGGCAAACGTACCACGGCGCTGTAGGCTCTGAACATTGGGAGGAATGGAATGAGGGGTTTATGGAAACTTCGTTTCCTCTGCAACTCTGCTGTAAATCTAAAATTGTTCCAAAATTAAAAAAAAAAGATATTTTTAAAAATTGCATTAGGAACCCATCAGACAGATGAGTTCTAAATGTTTCCAGAAATGAGGAGAAAGATGGGCTTTGCTGGTGCAGGAAGGCTCCCAGGAAGATGCCAAGCTTGGATATTAGGTGGGGTTGGGGTGTCCGAACATTGGTGCTTGGGGAGGATTCTTGCCCTCAGATCTCTGTGTGGAGTGTTGGATATCCACGCTCCTGTCCTTCCTTTTCTCCAGCTTCTCCAGGAAAGTGAGGACCCGTCTGGGAAAGAGGCAACTGAAGCTGGGCTCCCTGGAGTAGACGGGACTGTCGAAACATTAAAGTCTGAGCAGACTTTGAAGGGAGATCGAGAGGCTGGTTTGTGCTTCAGACCCTTCATCCCAGCTAAATACTGTCCAAAGCACAGCCCAAGCTGAGCCCAGGAGAAGCCAGAGGAAGGAGGAGACACAGTTCCTGCCCGCAGTCTGATGGAGGAAACCTGGGTTATGACCTCAAGGAACCCCAATGTGGTGGGGAAACACAGAGCCTGCCCTCAGGGAGCCCTCAGTCTAAATGAGGAGACAGAGTCTAGTCTCTACCTTTGGGAGCCTCCTGTCTGATGGGAGGGACACATTCTGAAGGGGGAGGCAGGATACATTCCAGACATGCCGACTAGTGATGTCTAGGCTGACTTTCAGATATTGGTATTCGGGGATAGGAGAGCCCCGGAGGAAGGGTCGAAGAGGAGAGGACTGTGCCTTTTGTAGGAAGAAACCAGTAGGGAGGGTCCTGGGACCGAGCTGACGGGTCCCCTGGAAGTGGGCCCTGCTCAGATATGGATATCTGCTCAGAGGGTGGGTAACGAAATCTCTGATCCATTGTCCTCACAAGCACTGAGAGCAGCTGACAAGCAGTGAAGGGACAGGGAAGGACAGGTGAGGGATAAGGGAGAGATACACACACACACACACACACACACACACACACACACACACGGAGACAGATAGGGGAGAGAATCAGCCAGAGAGGCCGCGAGAAGATCTGAGATGGAGTGATACCGAAGTGATGTGAGCATAAGCCCAAAATAGAGGCAGAAGCAGAGAGCCCCTGTCCCTCCCCCGCCCTTGCCCCTGCCCGCCCCCCCCCCCAGCCTTGGCCCCCAGCTGACCCAGCCCTGGCCCCCAGCTGGGCAACCCCATTTGCATCTTCCTGCCTCTGCGCCCTCATTCAGGCTTTGGCACAGCCCCAGTGTTTTCCCTCACTAGGTGTCAAATGCGAACTAGAGCCAAAATCCACATGTCCTAGCTGCCTGGGGAGGAGGCTCCCTGGGAGGGAAGGAGAGTGAGATCAGCACAGTCTTCATCTACTGTGTGGTGCTGGGCAGGGGCAGGTGGAGGAGGCGGGGAGGACCCGGCACAGCGCTGGGCACAATGGGGCAGTCCACAGCTGTTCCTGCCTGGCTGAATGAGTTGTACCCAGCCCACCTTAGAGAGCAGGCTATAGCATGGTGGTGAGAGCCTCGGTTCAAATCTCAGCTTCACAACTTCCTCGCTGTGTGACCTTGAGCAAGTTACTTAACCTCTCTGATCCTCCGTTTCTTCATCTGTAAAACGAGGCTAAGGATATTAACAACACCTATATCATTAGGACTGTTGTGGTCATTCAGTGAGCTAACGTGGATCGGGCACTTAGGGCAGTGTCTGGCATGCAGAAAACACCAAATAACTCAGCCGGTAGCATGTGGGTGCGTCATGGGTATGATTTTCCTGCATCGGTTACCTGCATGTATGTTCGGTGTGGACGTGGTGTGTGCAAGGGGTGCTTCCGGGCTGGGTCATAGTGAGGGCGGCAGTGATGGAGAGCCACGGGGAAGAGCACCGGCTCTGCGGCCAGGCCTGGCGGGTGTGGGATCTAGTCACAGCCTCAGCACTTCCTGGCTGGGGGGCGGGGTGTAAGACCAGAATGGGTGTAAGACCTTGGGGGATTGTCCATGAGGAGGAGCCAAGTGCCACCGAGGAAAGACCGAGGGCTGTCATTCTGCCTGTATTGTATGTGGTCTGTGGTACGTGGCTATGCATGGCCGGTGGTTGTGTGGATTTGCAAATACAGGAGACATGAGGCAATGGAAAGAAGGCTGATCTGGCGGCCGGGGCACCTAGGTTCTCTCCCAGCTCTAGGAAGGGAGTCTCAGGGCAATGCCTTGATCCTTCTGGGTCTCGGTGTGAAGACCGACCTCCCAGAGCTGTCCTAGGGCTCAGGTGAGACGATGTGTCAGGTGCCGCCAGCAAACAGCACTTCTCAAGAGCTTTCTGGCTGCCGTGGCTCCTGCGGCTGGTTTCCAGCCACCTGTCCCCGCGATCCTTCCCATACGCACGCGCAGATGGAGTGTGCATGTGGGTGCAAATAGCCACTTCTTCGGGCGAGGCAGGGGGGCATCCCTTGGCATCTGCCCTCGGTCTCTTGGACCTGCCTGAGTCCCAGCTCAGCCACTTCCTAGCTTTGTGACTCCAGGCAACTGGCTTAACCTCTCTGTGCTTCTCTTTCCTCCTCTGAAATTGGGGACGATAAGAGCACCCCCCTCAGAGAGCTTTGTGAGGAGGACAGAGTTCAAACGTGTAAAGTGCTTACGGCCCAGCCTGGTACAGATGTTTGTGGTTACTCCTGAGTTGGCCTGGGTCGGAGGGGTGCGCTCTGCTGCCCAATTCCCACGTCCTTCCTGGCCAACAGATAGCTCATCCCCTGGAACAGTCCTTTCTGAGCTCCGACCAGTTTCCCTTAGGCAGAAGTTCCTCGAAGGGTGCAGCCCGCGGCACGGCAGCCAGCACACACTGCTAAAATAATCACATTTACAGGAGGTCCAGGATGTCGGTGGGACAGATATTTTTGAAAGTGGATGTTAGTGAGTTTCAGGAAAGAGAGGCAGGGGACAGGCTTGTGCGGGTCCCCGGCGCTGGGAAGAAGCAAGATTTTCTGCGCTCCATTCCTCCCCCTCTCACACCCCATCCCACCCAGAACCTCACAGAGAGGCGAGGGACCTGAGGGGGTGGCTGAATCGGCTTTGGCAGGGTCAGATGTCCCCTCCCCCTGCTCCTGCTTTGCCCTGGCCCTGCCAGTGACCTCGGGAGGAGGAGAACCAGGAGGCGGGGGGATGTAAAGGGGTGCTGGTGGGGGGGTGATAAGAGTGAGAGAAGAAATGGGGGGCCTCAGAGAGAGGGAAATAGAAATGTGGGGGTCTGCCAGACCTAAGCAGGCAGAGGGTCCCGTGCACACACAAATATACGTGTGAAAGAGTGTTTGTCAGAGTGTGTGACTGAATGTGTGTGAGGCAGTGTGTATGTCTGTGCCTGAGCGTCTGTCTGTCTGCCCGGGAAGAGACAGATTCACAGGCCAACACCACCGGCAGGGACTTCTTGTGACCAGACTGCTGTTCGGCAGCGGGGGAAGCGGGCTCGGGAATGAAATGCCCTGTCCCTGGGCAAGTCGGGTGCCAGACCCTCGGTCTAGACGACTAATCCAGGGCTGGGGGGTGGGGATGAGGAGGAGGAAGAGGGCCAGGGAGACACGTTTTACGGGGAGAGGATTGGGAACTCTTCCTAACCCCTGGCCTTGCCTCGGTCTCCCCTCCAGCCTCCAGCTAGAGGAGGAGGGGCAGGCGACAGCCTCGAAGGGTGCAGGGCCCCTGGGGGAAGGGTCCAGCATCGGGCCTCCCCCTTTCCTGCAGACGTGGACTCCCCACCCCAGCCAGCCGGGACGTGTCATCCTTGGAGCCCGTGGCAGAAGCTGCAGCCTCTCCAGCTTTCCTGCCGACCCGGCCTCAAACGTGGGGAGGGCCCTTCAGAAAGAGGTTTGGGCCCATTCCCAGTTTGGCAAAACTGAGCCCTAAAATGGAGCGGGGAGGAGCCTGAGTCCACCAAAGTCTGGCCCTCCCCTACCTGTCCCTCCTCAGTTTCCCCACCTGGGCGGTGGGAGAAAGGACAGGAAACCCTCTCTGGGAGAGCTGAAGCGGAATCGGGGGAAATTCTCTAAGCAGGCCCACACCCGCTCTTGCTCATGGCTTCCCCACTCCTCCCCCAGAGCCCCCTGGCTGGGAGAAGCACCCTCGGTCCTTAGGGTGGGGGAGGAGGGGAAAGAGGGTCCACAGCCAGGGAAGGGAAGCTGCAACCAGAGCAGACATTCCCGATGACTCACGGGCCCGGAACGCCTTGAGAGGGGGCAGGACAGCCCTCTGCTCAGCTGGGGCAGCCGGAGAAGACCCAGGCCCCGAGGGGGCAGGGAGGCGAGGGGAAGGCAGAAGGTCAAGAAGCAGAGCCCTGGAAAGGCTCAGGGAAGGTCACTGAGAGATACCCTAGGGAGGAGCGACCATGGGCTCCCCACTTCCATCCTAGCCACAAACTGTGCTCCCGCTGCAACAGGAGCAGCGAAGGCTGCTTGTTACCGAAGACACCCCCTTCCCTGGCCTTCAGGGAACTCTCTTTCTGGAGACTGGTTTGAGGGGAGGACAATGTTCTGCCGCTACCCCTTCCCGGGCCTGAGAATCACACCGTCCTGCCCTAAGGAGGCAAGGGGATGGATTTGATGATCTCCACGGAGCCCCCCCTTAGTTCTTATCCACTCTAATGTCCTTCACCGCTGTGCTCCTCCCATGACCCCAGACCCCTCCATTTGCTGGCCTCCTCTCTGGGGAGGGGAAACTGAGGCCCAGAGTGGTCTGGATGTACAGGGCATACAACTGCTCCCTCCCAGGTCTGCCTGACCTGGCAGAGCTCCGGGCTCAGGGTGCCTATGTCCAGTCCCTCCTCCCCCCAGCAGAAGAGGCAGTAAAGCCTTTAGCCTACGTGGCAGGCAGAGGGGGGCCTGCAAGGGAGGGGAGCTGGGAATGAGGTCAGCGGGTTGGATGGGCCAGGCTGTGGCTGTGAAGGCATCTGGGCTGCAGCAGTCTGGAAGGTAGGGGCCTCCGGGCCGGCCACTCCCAGCCCCAACCCGCCATCCACCCGCCCACCATGGCCTGTCTCCCGGCTCCCGCTCCTCCCCTCCCTGCAGCCCACACTCCAGCCAGGCCAGATGGTTCCCATCAAGCCTCTTCCATGTGGCAGTTCCACCCTGCCCACCAGGCTCCCTTCCCCCTCCGGCCACACAGCTCAGCTGAGTGTTGGGGAACAACTCTCCTGCCCTGTCCTCCCCAGGCCTGGACTGGTATCATGTGGGATCCCTGGATACGTTGAGCCCCCCACCATCCCCAGTTCCTTTCCCGGCCCCTCCAGCTCTCCAGCAGCCGCCACACTCAAGGTCTTAAAGTGCAGCAGGGATCTTACCTCGGACTCCTCAGTCTCAGCTGTGTGACTGCAAACAGTCAATTCGCTACCTCTGAGCCTTAGTTTTCTCATTTGGGCGAGGAGGGGAGAGCAGGGCAGAATGAGCTCAAAGTTTCATTCTACCTGAACATCCGTTGTTGTATCATATTCCCACTTTGAAAGAATATAAAGCTCCAGAGCCTAGTAGCAATGGAACACCAACTTTGGAGGGGTCATCTGGTCTACCTGTTTGCCTGCTCCCAAGGCATGTTTCCTTAATGGTCTGAGACCCACAGATCCTACCCACTTTGTTTGCATCTCCCTCTCTCCCCCAAGGGCTCCAGCCTTCTCACTTGAGCTCTACTGCCACCAAGGTAGAGGTTTTCTGAGCAAGTCCTTGGCAAAAGGCTTACAACCATACATTGCTCAAAAGCAGCCATGGGCTCTCTACAGCCACCAAATTTTAAATTCTTCTGCCAGAACTCAAGGCCTCTAGAAGTTGGCCCCAGCCTACCTTTCCAGCCTTAGCTTCCATGTTTCCTCTGCACAAGGCCTTCTCTCCATGACCTCTGTCTCTGTTGAGGTCAGGGGGGGTTTTCCCAGGTTTGGCAGTGCCCTTCCTCCCATTCCAACCCTGCATTCAAAACCTGTCCCTCACCTCCAAGATTCAGCTCAAGAGCAGCTCCTCCCTGAAACCCGACTTCTCTCCTATTGGCATTCTCATCACCTGTGCATCTCTCTGGAGCCTTCCATTCACCAAGCACGACACAGGCCAGCAAGGTGGTCTCACTACTACCCCATTCCACAGATTGGGAAAATGAGGATCAGAGAGATGGAGAAACTTACACAAAATCACACAGCCAGTGCTGCCCTGGGTGAGAGACATTTCTGTCTTTCTTTTATTCCCCACCCAGACTCCCCATTCCCTGAGGACAGGAACTGTTGTCCCCAGAGCTCTCAGCACAGGGCTGGCCGCAGGAAGTCCTCAGTAACCATCCACCAGATAGAATTGACTAGAATGCTTGCAATAGGCACCAAACTCAGGATGTCCGTCCCTACACGGGGCCCTCGCCCAAACCCCCCCTCCAAGGGTACCACACCATCCAGTCTCTCCGAAGACTAAGAGTCATCCCTGCTCCTCACCACCATACTCCCGCATCTGCCTACGCCAGTGCCTATAAACTCTGCCCCCCAAAGGCTCCTGAATCCATTCTCTTCTCTGTTTCCATCCTCTTCAACCTGATCCAGGCTGCCATCATCTCTCAGCCCTGTAGCAGCTGACTTCTCTCACAGCCCTCCCCAGTGATGACAACCATCTTCTACACAGACCTGACTCTGCCCCTCCCTGCTTCAGACCCTCTACTGGGGCCCAGGGCTCTAAGGACCGGACTGAACCTCCTGATGCGGCTTCTTTGGCCTTCCGGCCTTTGCTTCCTGTGCTCCAGTCACCCTGGTCTTCTCTGGATTCTGTGGGCACCTAGAACTTTCATGCTTCCCTCTGTCCCAGAGCCTCTGCCTATATGGTACCATGACACTCACTGCAAACCCCACCCTGCCACCTACCCCTTTCCTAAGGTGTCTTTAGCTCATCTGCCAACCTCTTCAGGGAAGCCTTACTGGGCCCCCAGGTCTAGACTCCCTGGGATGCCTGCTACTCAGAGCTCCATGTTCCTTTCCTTCATGACCTTTCTAGTTGCAATGACGTGTTTATTTATGCAATGTCATTCCTGTCTGTCTCTACCAGACACAAGCTCCATGAGGGCAGGCCCTGACTGGCCAGGCCCCAGTGCAAAGTGCCTGACAGATAAATATGGTTGAATGAGCCATCTGGATCCTTTCTCCATCCAAGCCACACTCTGTCTATAGGGGTGCTCTGCCCAGGACTGGGACAAGTGAGAAGACTGGGATTCCCCCATCCCCCACTCAACCCCAGCCCCAGAAACTCCCGAATCCCAGGTTTGCCAGGAAGAACTGGTGGCCGAGGTAGAACAGAAAGACACCAGGCACCTGTGGCCAAGGTTTCCTTGTTGGGGGGGAGGGGGTGAAGGAAGCAGCTGGGCTCTGGACAGATGCCTATATCTCACAGAGGTTCCCTCTACCCCTTGCTCTTTTCCCTTTCAGATCCAAGCTTCAAAGGAGCCTTTGCACCCACCTCCTAGGCACTAGGACCAGACTTCCAGCTGTGATGAGAGACTCCCTAGGCCCCGCCCCCTAGGCTGGCAGCTCGCCTGGGGTGGAGGCTGCATGCTTGTGAGCCTCAGCATCAGAAGACAGCCCCAGGAAGGGATGAGGAGCCAGAGATACCGGAAGAGAATACGAGAGAAAGAGAAGGAGGGAGGAGAGTGTGGGTGGAGGGGTTGGGACAATGGGACCGATGCAGAGGAAAGAAAGAGGAGGAAAAGATCTAAGAAAAGGAAGGAAAATAGATGACCAGGAGAAATAGGGGTGGGGTAGGGGGATGAAAGAATAGGAAAAAGGAAGGCAGTGGGGAAAGAGATCGGGGCTAAAGTGAGTACAGAACAGAACCAAACCAGAAAGACAGAAATAGCAGTTCAATGAAGCCTGCTGTGCCCCCAGACCAGGGGAGGGCTAGAGATGCCATCAAGCCGTGCCAGGCCCCCGGCCCAGGAGCTCACACTCCAGCAGGAAAAGATGGACGCTGACTCGTCACTTGAGATCACCAGAGAACAGAATCCAGCACCTGTTCTCGGTTGGGACCCACTGGGGACCTGGTGAGGTGGCTGGAGTGGACCTGGGGAGTCTTAATGTCACTAATGGATCATGCCCCAGCCCATCTCCCCCAGAATCATCCCAGCCCCGTCCCTGGCTCCTCTGCCTCCACTTCCCCCTACTTGGACTCCCCCCACCACAACCCAAGAATGGGGCGGACCCTGCCAGGACTAGAAATCAAGACTTCTCTTCAAGAGCCTGGATAGAGGGCACACTCTAGAAAAGAATGAGGTGCTGGCTGGGCCTAGATGTGGGTATCTTAGAGGAGGGAGAGCCAAAAGTAGGGGGGGACCCAGAGAAAGAGCTCAGGAGAGGGAAGGGTGGAGAAAGAACCAGAGTCCCATGGGAGAGGAAGAGGAGGAAGGCAGGGGACAGACAGACAGGAGTAAGGGTGGGAGAGAGCGGGGAAAGAAAGACCGAAGGAGGATCGGGCATCTACTCACTCTCCTCCCCTCACAGCTGAACTCCTCCAAGCTCTGTGCACTCTGACTCCATTTCCTGGCCTCCTACCTGTTCCTCAGCCCCCTCTAGTCTGGCTTCCTCACCCATCACTCCACCAAAACTTAGGGCACTCATCAATGACCACCATGCTGCCAAACCCAGGGGGCATTTTGCCCCTTAATGGTACTAATTCTCTCTGCAGCATCTAATTCTCCATCCTTCTAGAACAATCCTCCCTTGCATACATGACACCCACCATCCTTCTCCTCCTTGCCCTCTGCTCCCACTCTTGTCCTGTCTCCTGTGCAGAGGGGCTCCTCCTCCCCTTCCCACTCCTTCAGCCCCCAAGGGTCCTCAGGCTCTGTCCCAGCCCTTCATCTCTCCTCCCTCCATGCTTACTCTGGAGACAACTCCTTCCACACCATTGTCCTGGGGGCCCCTGTTTGTCTTTCCTCCGAGCTCCAGACCAAACACGCAAGGGTAGCCCCCACCTTTCTGACAGGATGTCTCACAGGCACCTAACACTCCACACGGACAAACTTCATTCCTCATCTTCCCTCTAAACCTGGAAAAGATGAAGAGACAGAGGGACATCTCCGAAGGTTGAGGGACTTGGGTTGAGGCTGAGGCTGAGAGAGAGCAGAGCTGTGCCTAGAAGCTAAGGGACACAGCTGAGGACCCAAGGGCCAGGCCGGTGCAATGTTGAGCAAAGGGAGGGAGAGGGAACCCCACACACTTGAGGTCTGTCCCATACTCTGCCCCCAGGGACCCTGAATAGGACCAGAGCAGAGCTCTGTGACAGGGATCCGTGGAAACCAAGCTGTGAACTATAGCGACACTCTCAGACCCCCTCCCCTTCTCTCTCCTCAAACCTCTCCTAAGGACCCTCTCTCTACTACCCGTTGGCGCCAGGGTGGGGGGAGAGGAACATTCTGGAAGGTCAAGACTGGGGAAGGAGGGCAGGGGAACTTCAGAGCAGCTGGAAAGGGCTGATCTCCCCCCCCACACACACACACACCAGGTGCCCTACTTCTCCCTAGTCCCACACCACAGATTCCAGACCAGGGGCTTGGGGGGCTCCCGATAGAGGGGGCCACTGGGGATCACAGGCCTGCCCCGTCTCTCAAGGAAGGAGGGCACTTGGGGAAATTTGGAGAGGGAGAGAACTCAGAGCTCAGCACTTTCCTCTTTCTGTTTTTCTTCTTGAGGAATTTTTTTCCCTAAGTGCTGATGACTTTACCATTGCTTGGGGGTGTGTGGGGGGAGATTTTGGCTTTTGTTCCCCCCCCAACTCCAAATGCCCAACTGAAGTCTAACATTCCACAAGAAGCCAGAGCTTCAGAGTTTCCTAAAGATGAGGTGGCGTCTCCTCCCCTGTCTTAGCTCCCTCCCTCATCACCCCCCCCCCAAGTCTCAAGCCCAAGGAGGCCCAGCCAGGCTGGGAGGAGACCCCAAGCACATTCTTCCTCTCACTGTCATGCTGCAGAAATTAAAGACACATCTTCGGGCTGGGCGCCCGCCAAGCGTTTCAAGTCGAAAGTGGCAGAGGAGGCCCTGGGCCTCAGCTCTATGCCACGTGTAAAGAATGCTTGGAAAGCCTCTGCCCACAGCTCCTGGGACAGAGGTCTGAAACTGGATGTTGGGGCCGTGGCTGTCACACATCACACACACACGCAGAGCCCACCCCCAACTCCAGGGGTCCCCGAACATCCTTCAGAACCCCGGGTCTGAGACGTAGCAACTCCTTGTCATTTGAGGCTCCATCTCTTCTTTAAGACAGGCCTGGGATGCCTGGGCCAGCAGCGCCCAGGGAGGGGACTGGAGGCTGGAGTCCTGGCTTCGAGAACTCAGCCAGGGAGGTGGGCAGGTCATGGCAACCCTCATCCCAAGCCTGTGACACCCCTTCCCAGATAGTCACTGCAGAGGGACAGGACCCTTGTCCCCCTTGTCCCTGACCCCCAGGAGGTGGAGTGGGGGGGGATTGCCATCTCAGCAGCCCAATGCTGTCCTGCCCTGCCGTCGCTGGCACTAGGCGGGGGCAGATCCTGGGCCACAAGTCGCTGCCACATGGTGGGGATAATTGATGAAGGCCCGTCCCTCCATTGCTGTCTGCAGCCCTGCCTCTCTGGAAACTCTATATTTTCCCTTTAATTATAGCCCCTGCACTCTCCCTCCGCTGCCCCACCCGCACCGCTCATCCTGGCTGCCCACGGCCTACGTGGCTCCCTCCCCTTCTGTTCCCTTGGTCTTTTTTTTTTTTTTTTTCCTTTGCCTTCGTTGCACAAAACCAGCTGGGGGAGGGCGTGGAGAGGGGCGGGGGGGGGGAGGCAATGGAATTTTGGATGGTTTGGGGGAGGCGGGACTCCCCGCTTCCACGTTTGCAGCTCTGCAGTGTTGGGGGTGGGGTACCCAGGCAGGAGGGACTGGAGTTGATGGACACTGCAAAGGGACCCCAACTGCCTTCTCTTGGGCCCACAGATTTTGGTAGGGCCAAGAGTAGAGTGCTGTTGGGAGGTTGGGACGTGGGGAAGGGAGGACACTGGCTTCTGGGGCATTCCCCCAAATACAGCCTGTTGTTCTTGGGGTCTCCACCCCCCTTTCAGGGTACAGATGATTCCTGGTTCCAGGGGCAGAGAGCAATGCCTTCGGTTTTCAGGAAAGAGGTGGGGAAGTGGGGAACATCCTCTAAAATAAGGTCACTCGACCTTCCCTGCAATTCCATCCCAAACCCCCAAAGGCAAGCCTCCCCCTCACACCCAAATTCGCCCATATGCCCCAACCTTGAGTCCAGGTACGACCAGGGAGAGGCTTTCTGCAGCGCTCAGAAGGAGCACCCCCTCTCTGGTCCAAAGTCTTTTACCCAAGTGCTCCCAGGTTTGACTCTGCGGGGGCGGGAGGGTCTCTAACCAGGCCCTGGCCACCGCCTGGCCAGCGCTCACCCAAGACCCTTTTCTAGGTCCCTAGTGATCACAGCTGCCCCTGTGCAAGCTCACTGCTCTGGGGGGAAGAGTCCCAGGAGCTTCCCGCCGCCACTCTGCTGCCCTATCGCTTAACCTCCGCGCTTCCTCCTGGAGAGATCACACAAATTTCTCACCGGTGTCTCAGCCTCCCTACCCCATCTCTCTGAGTCACACCTTGCATTTGGGGGAGAGCATTTCAGTCCATCTTGGAGCCTGGAGCATGGCAGAACTGACGTCCTCACAATAAACCCCCTCTTGCCAACAAACCCCCACCCAAGTATCTCATTCCTAATGTCTGCAAAGGAATCTCTAACTTGTTTCCGAGATATGGCTGAGCTCCGTATCCCGCCACACCAGAAGACACCCTTAAACAGGCACATCTTTTAAATGTGCTCGTTCTCCTGTTTTAGAAGAGCACCCGGCCTCTTCATACCCATCCCTTAGTTCTTGCCCAGGATGTCTGTAGGGTGAATGAGGCATGGCCAGGACTACCTGCTCCAGATCACCCTCATTCCTTCCACCTCTGGAAGCTTCTCCTCCCCGCTCCCCAGTTCCAGTTCCTCCAGATGGGGGAGTCCCAGGAAGAAAGCCCAAGGGGCACCACTACCCACTCTTTAGCCCACGCTATACCGAGGACTTAGCCGAACCTCAGCCCCAGCATCTCTGGCTCGGGCTGGGCTGGGGGGCTGGGGAGGCCGAGCTGCGAAGGGGGGAGATGTGCGGTGGACTCCCTTCCCTTCCCTCCTCCTCCCCCTCTCCCTTCCAACTCCCAAATTGGGGGCCGGGCCAGGCAGCTCTGATTGGCTGGGGGACGGGCCGCCGGCTCCCCCTCTCCCAGGGGCAGAGTTCCTCCCCGCTCTCCATCAGGACGGTATAAAAGGGGCCCCGGCCAGTCGTCGGAGCAGACGGGAGTTTCTCCTCGGGGTCGGAGCAGGAGGCACGCGGAGTGTGAGGCCACGCATGAGCGGACGCTAACCCCCACCCCAGCCGCAAAGAGTCTACATGTCTAGGGTCTAGACATGTTCAGCTTTGTGGACCTCCGGCTCCTGCTCCTCGTAGCGGCCACCGCCCTCCTGACGCACGGCCAAGAGGAGGGCCAAGAAGAAGAAGACAGTAAGTCGCAAACTTTGAGGGAGTGCAGGGCTACTTGGTATCTTGCCCTGCGCTCGGTCCCGGGGGTCCACGACTTACTGAATCTCGGGATGCTCCGGAGGCTCAGGGATGGAAGGGAGATGGTGAGGGCTTTTCTCGGGCGCCGTGACAGAGAAGGCAGTGCACCCTGGGGGGGAGGGTGGAGATGAACGCCCCCGAGAGGGCAGGAGGGAGCGCCGCGGGAGTTGGCACAGGAGGGAGTCCCGAGCGCTCACTGTGGAGTACCACGGGGGAATTCGGGGCGGGGGGCGGTCTGGGGGCTGGCTGAGGGGAAAGTACGTCGAAGATGGGACGGGGGCGCCGTGCTGGGAGTTTGGAGCACAAGATGTAAAAGCTATCGGGAAGGCTGTGGGATGATTCATAAGGAAAGATTGTTTGCCCTCTCTGCAGGCTAGACAGTGTTGCTGGGGCCGCGGGGGTGCTGGGCTGAGGGGGGAGGGGGCGCGGAGAGTGGGCGGGTTGGAGGATGAGAAACTTTGGCGCGGACTTGGCAGGGCGGGGTCCTGGCGCCCTCTGCTGATATGCACTGAATCCCGTGCCTCCCCGTCCAGCGCTTCCTCGCGCAGGAACTTCATTAAGTGGACGGGCGTTATTGCCTGTTGTGGACCCCACCTCTTAGTCCTGGAAAATAAAGCTAGGGCCTGGGTAGCCTCAGTCTCTGAAAGTGGCCCGTCCCAGGAAATTGCTTAGTGTTGCCCGCCACCTAGTGGCCGTCTGAGTAGAAGCCCGCGCGGTGGGCGTGGTTAGTTAGCCTCATTACTATTTGCGGACTTTTTGGTTCTTTGGCTAAAGAGTGACCCAGAGGCTCTGGCTAGTTTTAGGAAGGAGGGGTTGTCCCGAGGGAGGGCTTTTGATATGTCTAGGCGCCGGAGGTTACGTTGTATCCTACTTTGGGGGTCCAATTCAAGTCTCTGGGCGGGACCTCAGGCCACTAGGCCCCGCCCCATCATCCTAGCCCCGCCCACGCAATCCCACCTGCCCTGGGATGGGGCGGCATGGGGACTGGACCTCCCTTCTCTCCTCCTACCGGTCCCCCGACCCTACCCCCGTCTCCACCCATACCACGCCCCCCCCCACGCCCCGAGCCTGCCCGCTTGGTGGGGCCCCTCCTGTTCTCTCTCCTCCCCACTCCCCCATCTCCCCTCCCCCATCCAGTGGCTTTTTTATTTCCCTTGGCTTTAGCGCCGATGGGCTGGGGTTGGGAGTTGGAAGCAACTCCGGCCTAAAGCTTTGTTTAAATTCCTGAGAACTGGAAAGAGTTATAGCCGCCCTGGCCAGGCGCCTCGGCGCTGTCACTGGCCCTGATGAGGAGCAGATGAGCTTTTAAGGATTTGGGGAAGGGGGGGCGGGGAGGAGGAGGCGGGAAATGGAAAATCTAAAAGTGTCCTTACGACAGACGGGAAAGGCGGGTAGGACTGGAGTCCCTGGAGCCCCGACGTGGGGGGCTCGAGCGCCGCTGACAGCCCCTCCTTTCCCCTCTTGCCCCAGTCCCACCAGTCACCTGCGTACAGAACGGCCTCAGGTACTATGACCGAGACGTATGGAAACCCGAGGCCTGCCGGATCTGTGTCTGCGACAACGGCAACGTGTTGTGCGATGACGTGATCTGCGACGAAACCAAGAACTGTCCCGGCGCCCAAGTCCCCCCGGGCGAGTGCTGCCCCGTCTGCCCCGACGGCGAGGGTACAGCTCGGGGGCCTGGGGCTGGGGGGCGGGGGGCGGGGCTGCCGGGGGCACCGGGTGCAGACCCCGCCGTTCACCCGCATCTCTTCTCCCCTAGCGTCACCTACCGACCAAGAAACCACAGGAGTGGAGGTAATCCTCTGCCCTCGACTTTTGCCAGCCGCCCGAGGGTCCTCAAGCGCTTTCCGTCTCTAACCCGGCTTCTTTTGTTTCTTTTCCCCTCCCCCTACCCTCTAGGGACCCAAGGGAGACACTGGCCCCCGAGGTCCAAGGGTAAGTAAGCGTGGCCTTCGCTTGGCTGTGGGGGCTGTAGGTGCGCGTGGCTAAGGGCCTGCGCTCACGGCTGCCCTCCCCCTCCCCCGCTGCAGGGACCTGCCGGCCCCCCTGGCCGAGATGGCATCCCCGGCCAGCCTGGACTTCCCGGCCCCCCCGGACCTCCCGGCCCCCCCGGACCTCCTGGCCTCGGAGGAGTAAGTGAAGACTCAAGACAGTCCTGGCAGGCCCTGTGTGCTCCCCTCACCTCCTGTTCTTTGTTTTTTTGTGGGTTTTTTTGGCAGATGGCATACTTTATATTTTGAAATGATTTCAAACGTACAGAAAAGTTTCAAGACTAGTGCCAAGAACTCTCACACACACTTCACAGTTTGTCGCATTTGCTTTATCAGTCTCTATGTATACATATAACTGTCGCTATTTTTCCTTCTCAACCATTTGTGCCAGAGTTAGCGGCTGATGTTATGTCCTTTTGCTCCTAAATACTTGAGTGTGTATTTCCTGAGAACAAGGACTTTCTCTTACCTGACCTTTGCACAATGATTACATTTCAAAATTCTAACATTGACACATAACTGTTATCTAACATATGGTCCCTGTCCAAATTTCAACAATATCCCAATAATGCCCTTTATAGCATCTTTTCTCCTGATCCAGGATCATGAATTCCATTTAACTGTCAAGTGTCTTCGGTTTCCTTTATTCTGGAACATTCCTCAGACTTTCTTTGTCTTTCATGACACTGAAATTTTTTTAAGAAGCCAGTTGCTTTGTAGAGGCCAATTCTTTTTATAAGACTGTCCCTCAATTTGGGTTGGCTGGATGTGTCCCCGTAATTAGAGTTGGGCCCTGCATTTTTGGCAGGAATATCTCACAAGTGATGTTGTTGTCCTTCTTAGTGCGTCACATCGGGAGGCAAATGTCAAAATCCCACTGTCAGTGACGTCTTCTGCCTTTCAACTCACTGATTTCTCATGCACTCTCTCTTGTTTTTTTCTAGAACTTTGCTCCCCAAATGTCTTACGGCTATGATGAGAAATCAACTGGAGGAATCTCCGTGCCTGGCCCCATGGTGAGCCACTGGGGGGCAGAGAGGACAGAAGAGGAGCCAGTGGGATCCAGACAGGATGGGCCAGTGGTGGCATATGGGGGTGGTATAGATAACTCAGGAGGTCAAGACGACCATTGGAACCTGAAGTCCAGAGAGGATGCAAGACAACTGGGTGGTCCCAACAGGAACCACTGGGAGATAGCAAGACCACACTCACATTGCACTTTCCTACAGAGGTATCGCTATGGCCTCTCTCTTTTTTTTTTTTCCTTTTGTAGGGTCCTTCTGGTCCTCGTGGTCTCCCTGGCCCCCCTGGCGCACCTGTGAGTATCCAGGATGTCATCATGTACTGTCCTGCGCTTTGGTCTTTAGAAGGGAGGATTGGGATGAGGGTAGAGAAGGTGCTCTGAGAGATTTGTTAGTGATCTGGGGAAAGACTGGTAGGGACCTGTCCTTCTAACCGAATCCCTCTTTCCATGTTCTCCAGGGTCCCCAAGGTTTCCAAGGCCCCCCTGGTGAGCCTGGCGAGCCTGGAGCCTCAGTAAGTGCCCCCCAACTTGTACCCTATGCAAATGCACTGTCTCTGTACAAATACGTGGATTCTCCTATTGAAGGACCCCTCCCCCCCTGCTGTCTGGGGTCTTCTCTACCTCCTCCTTCCAATCCCAGCCTTCCCCTTCTTTTTTTCCCCCGTTATCCTGGTTATTCTAATCTCCTTTCTTATTGTTTCCTCTAGGGTCCCATGGGTCCCCGTGGTCCCCCTGGCCCCCCTGGCAAGAACGGAGATGATGTAAGTAGCCCAGGCGAGAAGATCCCGTCTAGCCCCCAACACCTCCATGGGCTAGGTCCCTCTAATCTCCACTCCAGTGCCCCACCACCTTTGGGGGTGATGCCCAGAGAAAGGAGGCCAAGTTCTCCCTGATGCACGGGACGGCCCTTGAACAATGATCTCCACCCCTTGTGGGATGTCTCCCCATCTCCCCAGTGGAGGTGACCGGCCCTCCCCTCACCCCAGCCACCTTGATGCATTCCCCAAACCCGTCTCTCGGGATGAATGACTTCCTTAAGCTTCATGGCTCTGGGCATCTTAGATCTGCTCTCCATAGATAGAAATAAACAGAAATACCTTTGGAGGGACTCAAAATTCACCCAACAAGGATCTTGCAGTAGATTTAAGCTGAGCTCTAAATGCAAAGATAAGATTCTGGGTTCCTAATCCTCACCTTCGACAGCACTAAGAAAACTCAGCCCTTCCGCGCTTTTGCAGCCCACGGGGGACAGGGGCATGATGGCCTTTTCTCTTCCTTTCAGGGTGAAGCTGGAAAGCCTGGTCGTCCTGGTGAGCGTGGGCCTCCTGGACCTCAGGTGAGTGGGGATGCGTGGCTGGCCGTGGACTTTGCTACAGGGGGGCTTCATTTGGGAGCTGTGTCCCCAGTGGCAACTTCTAATGGCCCTGCCTCTCTCCTCCTTTTCTTTTCTCTCCAGGGTGCTCGGGGATTGCCTGGAACAGCTGGTCTTCCTGGAATGAAGGGACACAGAGTAAGTCCCCTTTGAGCCATCTAAGCTCCCAGAATCCCAGCATCCGACCTTTCCAGCCCCTTACCCCAAAAGATCCTGTGTGCAAGCTGGTGGGGGGTAGCTACAGAAGTCCCAAGGGATAGAGAGTAGCTATCCAAAAGAACTTCCCTCCATCGGGAAAGAAATCTCAATAAGGGGATTGGGCGAGCTCTTGGCCCAGTTGGGGTTTAGTCTAGTGCAGAGACAGAGGCTGCGGTGACCTCCTGAGGCACCTTCTCAGCTCAGAGTGGGAACCAAGGTGGTCCACCCCTTCCAGCGGGACTCACCTTGGCCCTTCTTCCTATCTTAGGGTTTCAGTGGTTTGGATGGTGCCAAGGGAGATGCTGGTCCTGCTGGTCCCAAGGTAAGAAGATGCCCAAATGTCGTGGGCCTCATCCTCCCCCCCCAATTCCCACCCCATGAACGAATTCCTGACTGTATTCTCTATTCTCTAGGGTGAGCCCGGTAGCCCTGGTGAAAATGGAGCTCCTGGTCAGATGGTGAGTGTGCCCAGGTCTAGAAGGAAGAGAGGGAGCAGGGTATAGGGGCACGATGAGGTTTGGGGGGAAAGGGTAGGGTCTCCCATCTTATGTGGCTTTTCTGGCTTTTGTTGTCAGGGCCCCCGTGGTCTGCCTGGTGAGAGAGGTCGCCCTGGAGCCCCTGGCCCTGCTGTAAGTACTCCTGGCCCCTTGGGGGACGCCTGGGCTCTGGCAGGAGTTCCTGATGAGTTACAGGGACTGGCCCGTGCCCATCGCACGTAACTGGGGCTTCCCCTCTCTCCGGCAGGGTGCTCGTGGAAACGATGGTGCTACTGGTGCTGCTGGGCCCCCTGTGAGTATGGCCCTTGACCTCAGGCCTGGGAGTGGGGAGGGCTCTCAGTGTCAGCTCTTGGCGGGGGAGGGGCATGTGCCTCGGAATCCCAGGACCTCTTCTGTCACAGGCTGGGACTTGCCGCTGCCACCTTCCTTCTTGACATTTCCATTTCATTCACAGGGTCCCACTGGCCCCGCTGGTCCTCCTGGCTTCCCTGGTGCTGTTGGTGCTAAGGTGAGCCCCCTGCCCTCCTCTGAGCACAGCTCCCACAGGCCAAGGGATGGGTATCTCTCTGCTCCCCAAACCGGAGGGACCCAGTGAAGCCTATTCCCCTCTGTCCTGGGATCCTCTTCTCCCATCTGGGAGTCTTGATTCTTGGGCTTCCTGTCCCTCCCCTCCCCCCACCCCGACATCCAAAGGTGAGGTTGGGCTCCCAGGCTGGCTCCTGACATGTCCTTTTCTTCCCATCCAGGGTGAAGCTGGTCCCCAAGGAGCCCGTGGCTCTGAAGGTCCCCAGGGTGTGCGTGGTGAGCCCGGCCCCCCTGGCCCTGCTGGTGCTGCTGGCCCTGCTGTGAGTGTCGTCTCCTAACCGCCCGGGCCCGCCGGGCCACTCCCCAGTTCCCAGTCCCGGCCTGTCACTCACCCCCTCTCTCTGTGCCACAGGGAAACCCTGGTGCTGACGGACAGCCTGGTGCTAAAGGTGCTAATGTACGTACCCCGTGGGTGTCAGAGCTGCCCCGGTGCCCCCCTGCCACCGGCCCCTTGCCCTCCGCTCCGGGCTCAACCTCTTCTGCTTCCCACAGGGCGCTCCTGGCATTGCTGGCGCTCCCGGCTTCCCCGGTGCCCGAGGCCCTTCTGGACCCCAGGGCCCCAGCGGTCCTCCTGGCCCCAAGGGTAACAGCGTAAGTACCCCTCTGTCACCAGTGGCCCAGCCCACGCACTGGCTCCAGTGTGCCCCCCCCCGGGGAGCAGGAGGAGCCAGGCCAGCTGAGTACCCCCGACTCCCTGCTCATCCTCTTTTCCTCCCTGGTGCAGGGTGAACCCGGTGCTCCCGGCAACAAAGGAGACACTGGCGCCAAGGGAGAGCCCGTAAGTTCCCCCACAGCTCAGCCTGTCTGCCCTGGGAACGCCTGGGGGGAGACCCCAGGGGGATGGGAGCCCTCACTGCTGGCCTTCCCCTGGCCTCTGCCCTCTCCAGGGCCCCACTGGTATTCAAGGCCCCCCTGGCCCTGCTGGGGAAGAAGGAAAGCGAGGAGCCCGAGGTGAACCCGGACCCACTGGCCTGCCTGGACCCCCCGGCGAGCGTGTAAGTTCCCCCTTCTTTGTCCCCCAGCGCCAGCCTGGCGCCCCCATGTTGGAGCTCACCGGTCTCTTCTCCCCCTGCAGGGCGGACCTGGTAGCCGTGGTTTCCCTGGTGCAGATGGTGTCGCTGGTCCCAAGGTCAGCTCCCTTCACGGCTAGGCTGCCACCCTGCTGCGCCCCAGGCATTCCCTTCCTGTCCCCGTGGAGTCGCCCCCCACCTCCTGCCCCAGTCATTACGCTCCAGACCGTGGCTGCGGACTCTCTTCACACTGGGCTTCACCTTGACCTTCCCCCTTCCACCAGTGCCCCTCAGAGCACCCCACTCTGCCCCACCGGGAGGAGTAAGAAGCTGGCCCATGGTAAAGAAGCCCAGACTTGAGACCCTGATTGTCCCTCTGACTCCCCCAACCAGGGTCCCGCTGGTGAACGTGGCTCTCCTGGCCCCGCTGGCCCCAAAGGTTCCCCTGGTGAAGCGGGTCGTCCCGGTGAAGCTGGTCTGCCTGGTGCCAAGGTGAGCCCGGCCCCTCTGCCCCGCTTGTCCTGAGACCATGCCCGTCCTGGGTGGGGTCTGAAATGAGGCGCCCCGCACCAGGACCGTGGATCTGCCTCCTGAGGTGGCCCCTCCCCTCCTCGGTCCCCCTTCTCCCCACCTGGCTCACACCTGTCTGCCTCCCCCTAGGGTCTGACTGGAAGTCCTGGCAGCCCCGGTCCAGATGGCAAAACTGGCCCCCCTGTAAGTATCACTCCCCCCGGGGCCCCTCCCACTCTCCCGAACACCCACCCTCTGTCCTCACCTCCGATTCTGTGCCTTCCGTCCTTAGGGTCCCGCTGGTCAAGATGGTCGCCCCGGCCCCCCAGGCCCCCCCGGTGCCCGTGGTCAGGCTGGCGTGATGGGATTCCCTGGGCCTAAAGGTGCTGCTGTGAGTATTCATGGAGGAAAGTTGCAGAGCCAGGGGCAGGCACTCCTGGGAGATGAGAGTCCTGGGCACCAGTCCCAGTGTTGCCACTGACTTGCTGTGTGGCCTCGGGCCACTCACTGCCCCTCTCTGGGCCTCAGTCTCCCTATTCAGAAAATGAGACCTCTCCTGGCTCTCCTCCCATCGCCCTCTCCTTGGAAATAAGTATTGCTGGAATAGCCCCCCCCCCACACACAGAGGGGTAGACTGGGCCTGTAATATGATAGTCACCCCTAAATCTTGGGGAGTTCTTGGAGGTTGAAAAGGAGGTTCCAGAGGAGAAGAAAGCCCTTTGCAGCTCAGGTCACCATGGGCATTTGGTGGCATGAAGTAAGGGAGAGGGTGGGGGCAGCAGCCTGAAGGGACACGTGGTCTGGGGGGAGAGGGCTCAAGGAGACACGAAGGGACCAGCGGTAACAGCCAGCCAAGCGTACCAGAGCCGGGAGAAAAGAAAACCCCTTAAAAAATGTCACTCGGGGTAAACCAGAAGGACCCAGGAGGCCTGGCTTCCCATTTAAGCCCCCTTGACTCTGACTCTCTTTCCCCACAGGGAGAGCCTGGCAAGGCTGGAGAGCGAGGTGTGCCTGGCCCCCCTGGTGCTGTTGTGAGTATTGCCCTGTGGTCCCTGCCCCCAAACTGCCCCTGCTCGTGACACATCCCCTCCTCACATGAGGGGCACAGAACGGGCAGCCCCTCACCAGGGCAGCGGAAGCCCCCAGCGGGGTCTGCTCTGTGCCCTGCTCAGGCGCCCCACTGGCCCCTCTGCCTCTAGCAGCTGCCCTCCTCCCCTGCCACCTCCTCCCCACCCTGAGTCCTTTGCTCTCTCCCCACAGGGTCCTGCTGGCAAAGACGGAGAAGCTGGGGCTCAGGGACCCCCTGGCCCTGCTGTAAGTGTCCCTGACAGGCAGTCTGGGGAGGGGGCACTGTGGAGACACCCCGTCCCCCTTTTCTCCTGGACCTTCCTGTGACCACAGCGTTCTCTCTGTGACAGGGCCCCGCTGGCGAGAGAGGCGAACAAGGCCCAGCTGGCTCCCCCGGATTCCAGGTGAGGCCTCCCGCCTGGCAGGGGGTGAAGGTCTGGGGTCCCCCTTGTTCTTTTTCAGAGTCTAATCTCACCCTTTCCTTCCCTCCCCCATTTCCCAGGGTCTCCCTGGCCCCGCTGGTCCTCCCGGTGAAGCAGGCAAACCCGGTGAACAGGTAAGAGGTCGCAGGCGGCCAGAGAGGTGGGGAATGCAGGGCACCTCAAGGGAGAGGCCAGCCCTCCTAGCTAAACAGATAACCAGCAGCTGGAGGGATCCAGGTTAGACACCCCGCAGGACTTCCCGTCATGAAGGGAGCCACACAGAGGGAAGCAGAGAGCTGAACATCTGCATGATATGATCAGGACGGCCCGCGTGGCTGCTGGCCCGGATGACTTTTTTTTTTTTTTTTTTTTTTTTTTTTGGAGCTGCCGGGATAACTCTGACGTTTCCCTGAGCGCAGATTTTGGGGAGGGGGCTGTCTCTGACACAGCCCCAGGAGGAAGAGAGAGCTAAGCCCAGTTCAGGCCTGAGAAGGACTTGGTCTCTAATGACAGACCCCGAGGGCCAGCCCCCAGGAGGAGAACAAGAATGCTTTCGCGTGGGGAGGGCCAAGGTGGGGTTGGCTCACTCTCTGTCCCTCCCTCCCCCTCAGGGTGTTCCTGGCGACCTTGGTGCCCCCGGCCCCTCCGGAGCAAGAGTAAGTAGAGCCTCTTGCTGTTCCTGCTGAGATGCCCAATGCTTGGCCCTGTCTCTGGAGCAGCCATCACGCGCCCTGTCCTTCCCTTCCAGGGCGAGAGAGGTTTCCCCGGTGAACGTGGTGTGCAAGGTCCCCCCGGCCCCGCAGGTCCCCGTGGAGCCAACGGTGCCCCTGGCAATGATGGTGCTAAGGTGAGGGCAGCAGGGGGACCGGGTCCAGCCCCTCTTGAGGCGGGGGTGCCTGGCTGTGGCCAAAGCCCCCCAAGATGTGGGTGAGGAATGGGAGAGGGACAGGACGGGGTGGGGTCCATGTGCAGCCCGAAGTTCTGGGCTGGGAGCCTTCTTAATCCTCAGCACCGAGACTGGGAGGTATCAAGAGGGGGCTCAGGGCTGTGACCCAGTCCTGGGACCCCAGGCCTCATGCCAGTCCTCTTGGTTGTCACCTAGGGTGATGCTGGTGCCCCCGGAGCCCCAGGTAGCCAGGGCGCTCCTGGCCTTCAGGGAATGCCTGGTGAACGAGGCGCAGCTGGGCTTCCCGGCCCTAAGGGTGACAGAGTAAGTTACCCCCCACCCCCACAGCTGTGCAGGCTCCCATCTCTGTCTCCCTCTGCTTTGAACGCCCCAGCCTCTTTCTTTACCCTCCCTGGGATCTGCCCCTCATCTCCTTAATCTTCCCTCCTTCCCCTCTGGCCTCTTGGCTGATAAATCCCTTTCCAGCCTATCCAGGCTCTTCCCTCCCCACGAATGACCATGGCATCTGAAAGAAAGGGGACCTCCTGGCTGGGGACCCCTTATCCATCCCTCTACACAGGCATGGGCCTCTTAACCTAAGTTCCATCAAAGTCCCCAAGCAGATGCCTTTTCCTCTGAAAGATCTCGAGTCCTGAGCCCATGTTGGGGGCAGGGCAGAGCTGGGGAGGAGTCCCAGACACTAGCACGGTGTTCCAGGTCACCTCCCTGTCCCACACTGGAAGTCTCAGGCTTTCCTGTGTCTTTAGGGCGATGCTGGTCCCAAAGGTGCTGACGGTTCTCCTGGCAAAGATGGTGTCCGTGGTCTGACTGGACCCATTGGTCCTCCTGGCCCCGCCGGTGCCCCTGGTGACAAGGTAAGGTGGCCCTACCATCTTCCCTAACACACAGCTTCCCCACAAGCCTGGGCATGGCTCTTGGCAGGAGGCAGGTCCTGCCATTCTGAGCTGGTGACCCGAAGGTGGGAGGACCAGAGGGGAGGGGAGGCTCTCCTGGGGTCATCTCCTGGGAGGACTCAGGATGTGTCCCTGACCTGAGCCTCTTGTCCGTCCCTCTCAGGGTGAAGCTGGTCCTAGCGGCCCTGCTGGTCCCACTGGAGCTCGTGGTGCCCCCGTGAGTACAGAAGACCCACACTCTGCCCTAGGCTTCATAGTTCTTGCCTCCTCCACCTTCACTCTCACCTGCTCTGGGCCCTGGGGAAGGCTCCTCGGGGCCCATCTTCCCCCCCAACTCTGCTCCACCCCAGCCCAGGGCCCCACTCCAACCTGCCTCCTTTTTTTCTAGGGAGACCGTGGTGAGCCTGGTCCCCCTGGCCCTGCTGGCTTCGCTGGCCCCCCTGTGAGTACCAAGACCCCCATCATTTCTATCACCCGCTGGGACCTGGGACCTTGGGTGACTGCCGAAGGACAGAGGCGTCGGCCGGAGTCAGGGAAGGAGGGCGGAGAGGGGATCGTGTCCCATTCGAGCATCTTTCTTCCTGGAGTCTCTGCCCTTCCCAAGCCCCGTGGAACCACCTGATCCCCTGAGCTGCCATGCCCCGCTCCTCTGCTCACCGTCCTCCCTCCTCCCCCAGGGTGCTGATGGCCAACCCGGTGCTAAAGGCGAACCCGGTGATGCTGGTGCTAAAGGCGACGCTGGTCCCCCTGGCCCCGCTGGACCCACTGGACCCCCTGGCCCCATTGTGAGTATCTCACCCTCCGGCCCTGAGCTTCAGGCAGGCCTGGGCCCGGGACCGGCCCGGTCTTAACGGCCCTGTGCTCTCCTCTAGGGTAACGTTGGTGCTCCTGGACCCAAAGGTGCTCGCGGCAGTGCCGGTCCCCCTGTGAGTATCTCACTCCGCTTCTCTGCTGGGACTCCTTCCAACCGCTATTCGGAGGGAGGGGTGGCCGGGCCAGCTCAGGGGGCTGTGCTGCCTCTGACCTCTCTGTTCTCTTCTGCCAGGGTGCTACTGGTTTCCCTGGTGCTGCTGGCCGAGTCGGTCCCCCCGGCCCCTCTGTAAGTAACCGTAGTGGAGCTGCTCTGGCGGGGGGGGGGGGTGGTGTTGCTGGTGAGGGGCACAGGTGGGGGGAGGGGGGGTGGGCTCCTCTGAGGCCTCGGTGGCGCTCCAGAATCCACTGGAATGTGACAGCTCCCCTTCTCCCTGCCCAGGGAAATGCTGGACCCCCTGGCCCCCCTGGCCCTGCTGGCAAAGAAGGCGGCAAAGGCCCCCGTGGTGAGACCGGCCCCGCTGGACGTCCTGGTGAAGTCGGTCCCCCTGGTCCCCCTGGCCCCGCTGGCGAGAAAGGATCCCCTGGTGCTGATGGACCTGCTGTAAGCCCAAGCTCCGGAGGGCTCCCGAGCGGGGGTGTGCTTCCTGGCCGCTGCAAGGAGCCTCACCCTCCCCTCCCTCCCCCAGGGTGCTCCCGGCACTCCTGGACCTCAAGGCATTGCTGGACAGCGTGGTGTGGTCGGCCTGCCCGGTCAGCGAGGAGAAAGAGGCTTCCCCGGTCTTCCCGGCCCCTCTGTGAGTGCCCCCTCACCTCGGGGACTCCCGAGACGAACCATCACTGGGACTGCGGACTTGGAGGCTGCAGGATGGGGGCACTGGGGCCAGAGAGAACAGAAGCGGGAGATGAAGCTGGGGGCCCTCCCCCACCCTGTCTCTGGCCTGACTCTCTCTTCTCCTTCAGGGTGAACCTGGCAAGCAAGGTCCTTCCGGAGCAAGTGGGGAGCGTGGCCCCCCTGGTCCCATGGGCCCCCCTGGATTGGCTGGACCCCCTGGCGAGTCTGGACGTGAGGTGAGCCATCGCCAGCCCCGTGCCAGTGCCCCCAACGAGGCCACTTTGGCCTTTGCCCGAGCCTCCCTTCCCCTGGCTGATACTCACCTGTCCCTCTCTCTCTGCAGGGATCTCCTGGTGCTGAAGGCTCCCCTGGACGAGATGGTTCTCCCGGCCCCAAGGTAAGAGGGCTGCTCCCCAGGGCCACAGCCCCACCTGCTGCTCCCCAGCCCCAGCCTGGCCCCTTTAGCTGGGACTGACTCCTCGTCCCCTCCTCTGCTGCTCTCAGGGTGACCGTGGTGAGACCGGCCCTGCTGGACCCCCTGGTGCCCCTGGTGCTCCTGGTGCCCCTGGCCCTGTTGGCCCCGCTGGCAAGAGCGGCGACCGTGGTGAGACTGTAAGTAGCCGGACTCTAGCCTGCTGTTTCGGGGCTGGGGACTCTCCGGGCCGGCCCGCGGGCCTGCAGATGAGCATCTGACTTCACCGAGGCTGGGGGAGGGGGAGGGGGTCTTGCGAGATGGCCGGGCCCCTGGCCTTCCTGAACACCCAAGCCACAGCCCAGCCTCGAGGCCCTGCTCCCAGATCGGCCCTCCCCTCCCCCGAGGACTGGGGTTTGTCCCCACGTGCTTACCCCAGCTCACACGAAGCCTGAAGTCACCTGAAGGTTCATCTGGGGCTCAGGAGGGATGGACGTGGCCATGGGGTGGTTTCATCCCGCAGCTCAGGCCGTAGAAGGATCTAACATGCTCTGTGCTCTCCCCAGGGTCCTGCTGGTCCTGCTGGCCCGATCGGCCCCGTTGGTGCTCGTGGTCCCGCTGTAAGTGCCCAGCTCTGGCCCTCGTGTCCTCAGTACCTGGCCCGGATGTGGACTACACCCCACTCGGTGCTAATGAACCTTCCATCTGACAGCCTGTCCCCTCTTCTCTTCTAGGGACCCCAAGGCCCCCGTGGTGACAAGGGTGAGACAGGCGAACAGGGTGACAGAGGCATAAAGGGTCACCGTGGCTTCTCTGGTCTCCAGGGTCCCCCTGGTCCTCCCGTGAGTATGCTCAGCCCCCAGCTGCCCTTGAGCCCTGTTATACAATGAGGGGGGATGCTGCCTCAGTTTCCCCTCCGGATAGTCATTCTCCCTCTTCCTTAGCAGGGACTGGGGTGTAAAGATCTATAGACATTTCTAAGGGGCTTCTGGAGGGTGAGGGACACAAAGAGGGGGTGGAGGGGTTCTTAGCCTGTGAACACCTTGGAATTAGATGTCCAGAATAATGGGCTGGCCACACTCGACCCACACAGGGTCTTACCGCCTTTGCATCTGTCCTTCAGGGCTCTCCTGGTGAACAAGGTCCTTCTGGAGCTTCTGGTCCTGCTGGTCCCCGAGTAAGTCATGCTTCTATCTATCTTCCCTTGCTGGGGCCCAAGCCCAGGCTCACTTCAGGGCCCTCTGCCTGGAACACAGGTGTCCCCACCTCTCTGTAGAAGGATTCTGGGGGCAGGGGTTGGGAGAAGGGAAGAAGAATCCTGGACAATCTTGCCTGACTGTGGGAATGAACAAGGATGAGGCCGTGGAGGCCAAGCCAGGTGGGGAGGGTGGTCTGCTTCTCCGCAGAGTTGGGCTGGTGGTCCTGTGCTTTCCAGCAGGCTTCCTCCAACCATCTTCCCCTTTGCAGGGTCCCCCTGGCTCTGCCGGTTCTCCTGGCAAAGACGGACTCAACGGTCTCCCAGGCCCCATTGGCCCCCCTGGTCCTCGTGGTCGTACTGGTGATGCTGGCCCTGTTGTACGTAGCCCTCCACCCCATCCGCCCGTGGCCCTCAGCCCCAAGGGCGCTTGGACCCTGGTAATCCCGGCTCTTCTCCCTCTTTGTGCAGGGTCCCCCCGGCCCTCCTGGACCCCCTGGTCCCCCCGGTCCTCCCAGCGGCGGTTTCGACTTCAGCTTCCTGCCCCAGCCACCTCAAGAGAAGGCTCACGATGGCGGCCGCTACTACCGGGCCGATGATGCCAACGTGGTCCGTGACCGTGACCTCGAGGTGGACACCACCCTCAAGAGCCTGAGCCAGCAGATCGAGAACATCCGGAGCCCTGAAGGAAGCCGCAAGAACCCTGCCCGCACCTGCCGGGACCTCAAGATGTGCCACTCCGACTGGAAGAGCGGTGAGGGCCTGCCCCTGCGGTGCCCTTCCTCCTCCCCCTCCTGCCGTGACAGCGCTGAGCCCTGAGCGGTCCAGATGCCCCCGTGGGCCCCACCGCCCCTACCTGCCCTGACCCCATCTTGCTCCGTCCCACCGCAGGAGAATACTGGATTGACCCCAACCAAGGATGCAACCTGGATGCCATCAAGGTCTTCTGCAACATGGAGACAGGCGAGACCTGCGTGTACCCCACTCAGCCCCATGTGGCCCAGAAGAACTGGTACATCAGCAAGAACCCCAAGGAAAAGAGGCACGTCTGGTACGGCGAGAGCATGACCGACGGATTCCAGGTGCGTCAGCTGGACCTGGAGCCGCTCTCCCAAGAGAGGCTGGCCCGGGGCTCAGAAGGGGCAGGAGGGGAGGTCCTGGGTGGACTAGACCTCTGCTAAGGGGGACGGACAGAGCTGGGCTGGGAGGCAGGAGTCATAGGCCCTTGATCCTGGCTCAGACACAGGGTGCTCACGGATGAGCAAGGGGTGTTATTTCTGGATGGGAGAGGGGTCCGCCGGGATGCTCTCAGAGGACTCCAGGGAGGGAGGCGGGGACTGGAGGCTCTGGCGTGGTCACTCACTCGCTTCTCCCACCCCCACCCCCACCCCACAGTTCGAGTACGGTGGCCAGGGCTCCGATCCTGCCGATGTGGCCATTCAGCTGACGTTCCTGCGCCTGATGTCCACCGAGGCTTCCCAGAACATCACCTATCACTGCAAGAACAGCGTGGCCTACATGGACCAGCAGACCGGCAACCTCAAGAAGGCCCTGCTCCTCCAGGGCTCCAACGAGATCGAGATCCGGGCCGAGGGCAACAGCCGCTTCACCTACAGTGTCACCTACGACGGTTGCACGGTGAGTCCCGGGTCGGCTCGCTGTCTGGGCTCCGGCTTCCCTGGCAGGCCGTACTTGCCCTCGCGCCACCGCTCCCACCCGGTGACACCCCTCTCCCGTTGTCTCCCCTTCACCCCAGAGTCACACCGGAGCCTGGGGCAAGACAGTGATCGAATACAAAACCACCAAGACCTCCCGTTTGCCCATCATCGATGTGGCACCATTGGACGTCGGCGCCCCAGACCAGGAATTCGGCATGGATGTTGGCCCTGTCTGCTTCCTGTAAACTCCCTCCCACCCAACCCGGCGTCCTCCCACCCAACCCACTCACCCCTGACCCTGGAAACAGACAAACAACCCAAACCGAACCCCCCAAAAAGCCAAAAAATGGGAGACAATTTCACATGGACTTTGGAAAATATTTTTTTCCTTTGCATTCATCTCTCAAACTTAGTTTTTATCTTTGACCAACTGAACATGACCAAAAACCAAAAGTGCATTCAACCTTACCAAAAAAAAAAAAAAAGAATAAATAAATAACTTTTTAAAAAAGGAAGCTTGGTCCACTTGCTTGAAGACCCATATGGGGGTAAGTCCTTTTCTGCCCGTTGGGCTTATGATGCCTCAACACTGCCCTTTCTGCTCCTTTCTCCATCCCTCCTTGGGGCCTCCCCTTCACTGCTTCCCAAATCTAAGTCTCCCCAAAAGACACAGGAAACAATGCATTGGCTGCCCAGCAACCAAAGGCAATGCTAAAACACCCAAGTGACCCCCACACTCCCAGCCCGCTCCCCTCACCCAGCACCCCCAAACCCTGGGGGGACCTGAGGTTCTCAGACTGCCAAAGAAGCCTCCACCATCTGGCATCCCCGTGGCTCCTGCATCAATCCCCTCTTCGTTTTCGAGGGGGCGTGCTGGGGGACCACGGGCCCCTCGCTGCCTGCCTGGTTTGGAGGAAAGTCAGGAGGGGCCACGACAGAGCGGAAGGAAACCGCGGATTCATTCGGGGACATGTGTCAATCCCCCGTGCGACAGGGCTGGGTGGGAGAGACTGCTCCGTTCCTTGTGTAATTGTGTCGCTGAAGGACTACCTCTTCTTGTCTTTGTGTGTCACCGGGGCAACTGCGTGGGGGCGGGGGTGGGGGCAGGGCGGAAGGGGCTCCCCATTTTATATCAAAGGTGCTACATCTGTGTGATGGGGTGGGGTGGGGAAGGAATCACCGGTGCTATAGAAGTCGAGGCGCCCCACCCCCAGGCCAGCAAATGTTCCTTTTTGTTCAAAGTCTTTTTTTATTCTTTGGTTTTTTTTTTTTTTTCCTTGCGGATGGGGACTCGTGAATTTTCTAAAGGTGCTACTTAACTTGGAGGGAGAGAGTGTCGCAGCTCGGTGCTCCCTTCCACCCCCTCTCCGCCCCCCTGGCCGCCTTTCTCTCCATCTCTTTCTGTCTCTCTCTGAAACCCGCTCCTCAGCTCACCCCATCCTCACGGCCTCTCTGTCCTGTGTCCTCTCTCTGGGTTTCAGAGCACAAACTTCCCAAAGCGCAAAGCAGTTTTTTCCCCTAGGGCTGGGAGGAAGCAAGACTCTGTACCTATTTTGTATGTGTATAATAATTTGAGATGTTTTTAATTATTTTGATTGCTGGAATAAAGCATGTGGAAATGACCCAAACATATCTGCAGTGGCCTTCTGATTTCCTGCCTTGGAGTCTGGGGGGCGGGGTGGGGAGCCTTGGGTGGGTGCTTTGGCGGGGGGTGGGGGGTGGGCTCTCCTGTTTCTTGCCCTTTCCCTCCTCCCCCTCCTCCTCCTCTTCATCTAACACCGTCCACAGGGGCTCCCCCCTTCCTCTTGCCTTTCTTATGCCTTAACCCTTTCCCCCTCCCTCATGCAGTCTTCCTGGCTTGTCTCCCAAATGCCCTTATTACTCACAGGGCCACACAGGCCACCCCCACGTGCAGCAGCGCACGCGTGTGCACATGCCTCCCTTCAGATCCTGGGCTGCCCAAACCTCAGGCCCACTCTCCATCAACGCCAGCAACTCCGCTGTGGCTGTGGGCACCCCGCAAGGTGGGGGGGGGGGCGAGTGGAAGACACTGCCCAGGGGGCATGGCTGAGGGAGGCGGGACTGGTGAGGTCTACCTGGGAGCCCCTCAGCAAGGCCTCTCCCTGGGCAAACATGGAGGGTCGTCTGGCTTCTCCTCCCTCCTCGCTCACTCTGAGGTCCCCCAACGGAGCCACAGGCAGGACAGCTCCAGAAGGGTCTCTGAGAGGAGAGGAATGGCTTTGGCTCTCCGGATCCAGGGAAAGAGGGAGGGAGCCCGCTTGCCCTCAGAGGAACCTCCCCAGGGCCCTCGAGCTGCCATCAAGGCACTTACAGGGTGCTGTCCTGCGGGCAACAGGCCCTGAGCCTCTGGACAGGTATCAGGTCCTTCTTGGCCTTCTAAGTCCCCATGACACCGGGGTGCATGGTGGCCTGGCAGGTCCTTTAGTCTGGCCTCTGCCTCTTGCCCACGCCTGATCCGTTCCAAAACATTCTTGCTTCCTCTGCCTCCTTCTTCTCCCTCCCTTCTCCCTCCCCCTCTGCCCACCACTCACCCCTGCCTGCCTGAGAACCTGAGGCCCCTGGAGGGAAAAGGTGATTTTCAGCTCCCCAGCCTCAGGGAAGGGGGATAGCCGTGAGTAGTCTCTGGGGACACAGAGGTATCGAGAAGTCGGAGCGGACCAGGCGCCCAGAGACCTGGAGACAGGGAGAAGTTGAAGCCCATGCCCCCAGCCCACCCACCCAAAGTCTCAGGGCCTAAACCGCCAAGGCAAGAAAGGCCCCCCCACTCCGTCCCTCCCTCGGGTCTCAGAGAAACAAAGTCTAAGAGGCCATCGGCGGCAAAGCTAATGCCATTGCTGTCATCAAGTGGTCATGACGATTAATTGTGCCTTTAATAATTCATCATTAGCACTCCTACCACGATCTGGACAGTGTAGTAAAGGAATTAGTCTCGAGTGGTTAGGAAATATGACATGTAGATGAGGGTTTCTTCATAGGCAAACTGCCTGACCTGTGCGGTGATGGATGGGTGATGCCTGGGAACCCCCGTCTGCCCCGGGTCTCCAGGATCCCCCCCTGCCCCCAGGGGACAGCCAAGGCTCTACCTGGATGCTACCCACCTGTGCCTTCTCGCTGTCCCCTCCCTTGCCCACACCTATCACACCAGCCAAAAAGGGTGACCACAGTTCCCACGTATGCACCATGCTTTCCACGTCCAGGCCTTTCTTTATGTCCCTTCCTCTGCCTGCTCAGCCCCCTGGACTCCAGATCTTGCGTCCCCTCATTCCCCCCTTCTGTTCCCCACCCCCCTCCCCCCATGCTCTCCAGGCTCAGTGGGGCTGACTGAGGCCAGAGGCCAGGCGTGCCATGCAGGGCTGGGCACCGGGCCCTGCTTAGAGACTGGGGAGACTAAAGCGAGAACGTGAGGTGGCAAGGGGAGCTTTCTAGGCGAGAGCATGGAGCTGTATGTGCCGTTCACTCTGAACGGGAACAAGCAGGCGTAAGGGGAGGAGCAAGGAAAACCAGCCCCCACGGGGGAGCGGACAGCGTGGAAGGCCCCAGGCCAGTGCTTTCTGCGACCTCGAAGCGCACTCCGTCTGTGGGGTCCAATAGCGTAGCCACGAGCCCCACGTGGCTCAGGAGCACTGGACCTGTGGATGATGCCATTGAGGAGCTCAACTTTAAATTGCATTTAACTGTAATTAATTTTAATAGCTACAAGCGGCTAGGGGCCACCGTGTTGAGCACCTTTAGACAAATGAGTGAATATGCCTCTTAGTGGGTATGCACGGATCTGCGCACGGGGACATGAGTGTGTGCGTGCATGTGTGTGCACACGCCCGCACGAGGGCACATGAGGTGACACCGTGTGGCAGGGCTGTGCCGGGCAGCTGGGAGCGAGGCCAGAATGCGGTTTCAGTGTGTGTGCAGGACAGGAGGGGAGGGGGACAAAGGGGCCATTGTACCACATTCCCGACTCAAGCCCTCCTCTCGGCTGACATCACAGCCGCCCTAAATAGAGCTGCCCAGACCCGCTCCCCCAGGCCCCGGCTGCCCCCTGTTCGTGGCACAGCGCCGGCGGCTCCCTCCGCCACTCCACGGGACTCCCCTTCGTCTTCTCTGTGAGGAGATGGGCTATACTCGTCAGGCTGATCTCTCAGTCAACTTCAGATGGAAAATTCTAGAAAGGAAGGAGCCTTTGTTTGGATTTTTTATTTTTGCTGCTCTCTCAGAATCCTGAGTCCCTTTTGTGGTGTGAGCCCGTCTCCTGGCAGGATTTTTTTCCCGACCAAAACGTGGCAGATTTCCCTCCTCTTTCGGGTTAGCTCTTTACCCCTCAGCTGCCCCGGGGCCTCCAAGACTTTCCTGGATGGACATGGGTGAGGTTGAGGAGGGGAGAGGTTGTTGGGGGGCCGTCTAGCTGGAGTGTGGGAGCCTCAGGCGAGCGGGGCACCTGGGGCTGTGTGTAGAGCAGGAGAGGAAGCGTGGGGCTGCTCTCAAAACCGGGAGGCACAGGGGAAGCCTGCTCGGCGGCTGTGAGTGTGGGAGGCTGTGTGAGTGGGTAGGCGGGTGCCTCCCACACACCCCCGTGTGGATGAGAATGTGTCTCACCGTCTGCGGCCCGCCCACCCATCAACAAACGTGGCTGTGTTCAAAGGGGCCCTACACACGCGTGGGTGTGTTGGGGATGGGTGGGGGGTCTGTATATGTGAGGACCACTTCCCCACACACGGCAGCAGAAGAGATGCCGTGTGAACTGAGAAGGTAAGGGTCTATCTAGCAGTAGGGCCGTGCGTGTGCATAGGCGTGCCAGAGGGCATAGGAGGGCCTGCAGGTGAATGGGGGCAGCTGATCGAGGAGGAGCAGGGGAAAAACCAGAAGAAGCTGGGTGTGGGGAGAGACCACCGTCCCCAAGTGTCAGGGCCATGCAGCCCGAGCGCTGATGAGCACGCGTCTCCGTCCCCTTCCCGCTGGGAGCTCCGGAGGGTACCAAGTAGAGCTGAGAGATGTCCACGGACTGGGAGGCAAGACCCGGGAAGAAGGATGGCCTTGGTCTAGCAGGGTAATCAGCCCTTCCACACGCGGAGATTTCAACGCCTTTGCAGAGCACGTGCACAGCAAGGCCCAGAAACGAGGTGAGTTCGGTGTGTGCGGATGCCGGAGAGTGGGGTTTTCTCGGCATAAGGCGGTGGAAGGAAGAGGAAGACGGGGTGGGATGGGGACCAAAGCACAGTTTAGAACAAGGAGGCCACGTGTTCAAGTTCTGTTCAAGGGGCAGACCCCGGCCCCTGCAACTCCTCCAGACTTTGGAAAACTCACGCAGGCACCGGAGGTCTGGCATAAGCAGGTGTTCGAGAAAGCGAGCAAAGGGGCTGAGTTCTGGGTTTGGGTTGATCTGGAGTGGAGATAAAGGAAGAGCCGTGAAACCAGCGCTGCCCAGTAAAAATAGAATGCGAGCCACAGATGTAATTTCTCATTTGAGCCATAGTAAGGCAATAAAAAGAAACAGGTGAAGTTAATTTTAATAACGTTTTATTTAACCCAATATACCCCCAAAATATTATTTCACTGGCCAGCAGACCAGCACCAGGAAGCATGGGAATTTCAGCCTCCACCCCAGACTTAGAAGGAGAGCGTGAACCCTTCACAGGGCCCAGAACGTAAACAGAGCTCATTTAATCTGGACCTCACGGGGCAGGGGGACCGACGGGCCTCTGGTTTGGGCGTGCTCATGCGAGGGTTCATGTGTAATAAAGTCTCCTGTCTTGGGAGCTGCCGGAGGCTGGGCACTCGTCCAGGGCTGGCAAAGCCTCCCAACAGCCCCCAGGCAGTTATGGTTAATGTCTTATGAGTAAACGAACTGTCAGAGGCGCGATTCGAGTCTTGTTTGCTCTGAGCCCAAATCCCAACAAACCCACCCTGTAGATAGGGTGTGTGTATGAGGAATCGGGGAGACACAGGCCCTGTGGGGATGGAGGGCAGCAGTAGGCAGGGCCCTCTGTTCCCCT
This sequence comes from Ursus arctos, assembly GCF_023065955.2. NCBI lineage: Eukaryota > Metazoa > Chordata > Mammalia > Carnivora > Ursidae > Ursus > Ursus arctos. Next base: position 24,601,292 of record NW_026622919.1, on the reverse strand, counting down.
CGGGCAGACATCTTCCTCCGGGACTGAGAGCTGCTGAGGGAACGTCTAGAGTCAGGCCACCGTGGGGCCCTGTTCAGGGTGAAGGTTGAGGGCCCCCACACCGGGCCTCGGGGCAGCGCTGGCCATGGGACTGGAGGAGCTGAGGGTGGAGCAGGGCATGAGGCCGCATCTCAGGGTGGAGAGGGCTGGGGGGCCGTGGTGGCTGTTTTTCCCTTGGCTGTGGAGGGTTGGGTGTGACTGCCGTGGGACCTCACCCCTCAGCCAGGAGAGAGGTGCTGAGCATGACCGTGCCTTTCCCATGCGCTGCCGGGGGTGCCTGGGTGTGCACGCCCTTGTGCCAGGGCAAGGCTTGGTGTCCTGCTCGGTCACGCCATCCTCCCAGCGCCTCGTCTGGGCCACTTCCTCCCAGGCCGGCAGCCAGGCTCCCGTGCGCTCCCGGGAGCCAAGATCTCGAGTCAGAGCCGGGCAGCGGAGGGAAGCAAGGGGCCGGCCGGGACCGCTCCCTGCCCCGGCTACCCCGGCAAGGCAAGAGCGCAGACAGGGAGCAGGCAGCCCCTTCCTCCAGGGGGCAGGGGTCGAGGAGGGGCACCCCGGAGAGCAGGCTGGCAGCTCAGAGCCTCCAGCCCGAGCAGACTCTGCAACTCCAGGTTCCGGCCAGATGAGGGGCCTCAAGGCAAAGGAGGAAATGAAGAGACAGAGACACTGTCTTGTCAGGGGACCCGTGTGGGTGGGGGGAGGCTACCCCAACAGGCACTCAGTCAAACACGTCTACTGAGCACCTCCCCTGTGCCCGCCCTGAGCCTCTGCTGGCCTCCGCAGATGCTTATGGGATAACTAACTAACTAACTAACTAACTAACTAACTAACTAACGGGTTTGGGTGCCCAGCAGGCAGGGAGACGAGAACATAATGGCGGAGGCGCTAGCAGTGGCCTTGCCCACCCCCTTTGCCCAGAGAGGAGCAACTTCCTTAAGAGCTCTGAGCATGCCCAGACCTGAGCCTCCCTTCAGACTCTTTCCTGAGCACCTACTGGGCGCAGACGCTGCCCGCATCCCCGGCGGCCCCCAGAATCCTGCCCTCCTGGAGCTTCTATCTAGAGTGGGAAGCCAGCCTGGACAGGGCACGGGGTGGGGTGCAGGGTGCCCTGGAAGCAGGGGGGCCGGGGGGGCTCTCTGAGGAGCCGCCCCTTGGACACAGACCAAAAGGACGGCAGCGAGTGAGGGCGGGCTTATTGGATGGGGGAGGGGGCGGGGTTCCAGCAGAGGGAAGGGCAGGGGCAAAGGCCCTGAGGCAGGAGCGTGTTATGAGGCTGTATGGCCACAGTGGGGTGTGAAGAGTGGGAATGAGGTCAGAGAGCTGGGCAAGGCCAGCACCCCCAGTCAAGAGCATGGATCTTACTCTCGGTGGGACTGGAAGGCATTGGAGAGTCAAAAGCAGGGGGCGAGATGCCCCAATCTTTCTCTTGAGAGGATGGGCCCGGCTCTTGCTGGAGCTGAGACTGGAGGGGCAGAAGGGACGGGGCGCGGTGGGGAGGCTGTTGCAGGGGCCCAGGAGTCGGATCCTGGTGCTGCGCCGGGAAGGTCAGAGGGGAGGCCATGAGAAGTGGATGGATTCAGGACATACTCGAAGGTGGGGACTCTGGGGAATGAGGGAAAGGAGAGAGGTCCAAGGGGACACTCACACCCCCTTGCCTGTACACTTCTGAACACCTCCCTACAATATTCAGAAACTTAGCCGTCCTCAGCGGTCCTTGGCCCAGGACATGCCACCATGAGACTGGGGACTGCCCTCCCCACCAACCCCAAGCCTGGGCCCCTGTCTCCAAGTAAGGGAAAATTGCACGTGCAGCCCCCCATCTGCACGGTCCACCGCCCCCTGGGGGGAGGAAGAGGGATCCACCCATGCCCCAGGACAGTGGGTGGATCACAGGCCTGGTGGTCAAACTCAAAAAGGGATTTTGAGGTCACCATGGAGGAAGCCTTGTCTTTTTTTGGATTTTCTTGGAGTTGCCACCCAGATCCAGGGGCCTGAGACCTAGGCTGTGAGTCCTTGCTCCTCTGTTATCCCTCCTTTATCTGGGTCCCCTTTCGGGCCTGATCTCTGGCTTGGCCTCCCAAGGCAGGGGTCAGATGTGAGACTGGCTGTGGCTCAGGACGGCGGTGGGCAGGGGCCTAGTTGGTCTGGTGTGGTTGTAGTCACCTGGGAGAATTGTTTCTAGCCATCTGAGCTCTCCGGGGCCAAGCTGGTGACACTCAGCTCAGCAAGGGTGCCAGGTCACGTGGTGTCCCCTGACTTCTGCCCAGACTCTGGAGAAGCCCACCAGTAAGGGGTCACTGAGCCCAGGCATTCAGGGTCCCATATTCCAACTCCTCTCTTCATAACTCACTTCCTCGCAGCGTGAGTTACAAAGGGGCTCTTCCTCTAGGGGATCCGGACAGATAAGAGCCTGGACCTCTTGCTGCCAGAACCCTTTAGCCTTCCAAAAAGCAGCGTGTAAGTGGACATACGAGGTTCTTTTTTTCTTTTTTCTTTTTTTAAGATTGTTGTTTATTTATTTGAGAGAGGGGGAGAGCACACAGAGGCAGAGGGAGAAGCAGACTCCCAGCTGAGCAGGGAGCCCGATGCGGGACTCGATCCCAGGACCCTGGGATCATGACCTGAGACAAAGGCAGACGCTGAACTAACTGAGCCACCCAGGGGCCCCGACATACCAGGTTCTAATCCAAACTCTGCCACTGGCTTGCTCTGTGACCTTGGGGAAGTTGCTTACTCTCCCTGGGCCTCGGTTTCCTCCTCTGTAAAGTGGGATGACCCAGTAACGCCTTGCTGTCAGGTTCTGTCCAACGAGTAAGACCAGGGCCACAGGTAGCAGGTCCTTCCTTCTTCCTTCCAGAGAAGTTGGGAAACCAGCAAAATGCCCAGAGTCCAAAGGGCAGGCTGGCAGTCCCTGGCTCACACTGAGGGCTCCCGGAAGGCAGAAGAGGAAACTGAGGCAGCAAGTGCTGGTGGGAGGCTGCTGAGAAGAAGGAACTGGCACAGCAACAGGTGAGCAGAGTGGCAGCTATTTATTCTGGGCATCCGGACCCCAGACACCCTCACCTCCCCCCTCCCGCCATCTCTCTGCTTGTTCCAAGTCTGGGGGCCATCAGGCCAAGAGCCGGAATCTTGAGGAAGGATGTGGCTGTGGGCCAGCTGCTCTGTGCGTGGTGGGGAGAGAGGAGCGGGAGGCCGGGTCTGGAACTGGAACAGCAGGGGTGAGGGGGTGAGGGACTGTGATGCCCAGGCCCTGGTCCTCCTGCCCCCACCGCAGCCCTCTGACCCCGAGTGTCGGGCACTGGGGGGCATAGCCCCAGCCCTGCCGAGCACCTTCCATGGCGGCCTCAGAGGAGCAGGCAGGGCTGTGTGCCCCTTCCCTTGACCTCCCCCTGCCCACCATCTGCCCCAGCCTCAAGCCAGGAGCCACCTTGTCCCAGAAATGGGGCTGGCACCGCCCCCCAGGCCCACCTGGCTGTGCTCTCAGTGCTGGTCCAGGATGAGGGGCACCTGGGCGCTGTCCACTTGCGGAGGCAGCCGCTCACCCGTGCGCACGTTGAACATGGGCAGCGTGGACAGCGGCCGGGGCACCTCCCGGCTGGATGCCATCTGCCGCAGCTCCTCTGTGTTCCCGCGGATGGTGCAATGGTGGACCATCTGGATGCTGTGAGCACAGGGCCGGCCCAGTCGTCAGCCCTGGGAGTCAACCCCCACCCGAGGCTCAGGGTGGCCCTGCCTCTGAGCCACCCTGCAGTCCTCCCCACCTACACATGACTGGGAGGAGGGGGGGCGGGAAGGGGAGGACAAACAGGAAGGTCTTTGGTGCAGGCTCAGCGTCCAGTGATGGAGGCATAGGGTGTGGGTGCAGACAGCCTGGATTCAAAGCTGTGTGTCCCTGGCAAGTTGCCGAGCCACTCTGTGCCCCAGTGTCAACTGTGAAATGGGCATAAAACTAGAACCTACCTCCTAGCACTGTGGTGCAAATTAAACGAGAAAAATGTTTGGAAAAGTGCTTGGCACATGCTAAGAGCTCCGGAGATGCTCGACATGGATAGATTCCCACGGTGGATTCATATTTCCAGAGGCCAGTGTTCACTGGGTTCTATATTCCGATGACCCTCTAGGCCCCTTCTAGAACTCAGCTCGCTCCCCTAATACTCTCTACTACCATTGACCATCTAATCTTCCCTGTGTCATCCTTGTCTTGGTCTGGCCAACCTCCGCCCTCCATCTCTTCCCACCTCCTCCTTCGGCTCCTGCTGTTTCCAGCCAGACCTCCCTGGTCTCATCTTCCCGCTCCTCCCATCAAGCCTCGCTGGCCTTTGTACCTGGACTTCTCCCACCCCCGCCCCAGGGCTAGCTCTGGACACTGAGTCTTTGCTCTCTGCCTCTAGTCCAGACCACAGCTCCCTGAGGCCAGCCCCTGGCTCTGCAGTGGGCCTGAAATCCCCAGGGCAGTCAGGAAGTCCTTTCTGAGCTCTAGGCTTTCTAGAAGAAGACTCTCTTCTGTCTTCTCAGAAAGCTCAGCGTATTCTCATTTGAGATTCTCACGAGCTTGCTTTCTGCTGTCTGGGGCAAGCTTCAGTTCATGCTGAGAAGTGGGGTAGCCCAGTGTAACTAAGCACGAGGACTTGCTTTGGGTTTGAATGTGAGTTCTGCTACTTACTGCCTGTGTGACCTTACGCATGTCACTTAACTTCTCTGTGCCACTATTTCCTCAATTGCGATGCAGTTTTTGTACAAATTAAACGAGTTAACACAGGAAACACACTTCGACGTGTCCTGGTCAGCATCACAGCAAAGGGAAGCTAATATTACAGGAAGCCTGATATGGCTATTATCATCCTTAGTGTTATTTTATTCTAGTTGGCGCACTGATGCACTTGGCCTCCAGAAAGGGATGTTTCCAAGCCTCTTTACACGAACTCATCCACATTTGTGGGTCCAGCCTGGAGATATTTTCCCAGACTCCCTGGTTGCCAGGTGAGATAGACAGCAGGGACTCCTCATTACAAACAATAAGAATTAGTTTCCTTGGGACGCCTGGGTGTTTCAGTCGGTTGAGCACCGACTCTTGATTTTTGGCTCAGGTCATGATCTCAGGGTCCTGAGACTGAGCCCTGAGCTGGCTCCATACTCAGCCAGGAGTCTGCTTCTCTCCCTCTTCCTCTCCCTCTGCCTTCCCCCAGCCAACTCTCAAAATAAATGGTCTGGGGGCAGGAGGACCAGTCTTTAAAAAAAGAAGAGGGCGCCTGGGTGGCTCAGTCGTTAAGTGTCTGACTTCGGTTCAGGTCATGATCCCAGGGTCCTAAGATCAAGTCCCGCATCAGGCTCCCTGCTCAGCAGGGAGTCTTGGTCCCGCTCTCCCGCTCCCCCTGCTTGTGCTCGCTCTCTCTCTCTCTCTCAAATAAATAAATAAAGTCTTAAAAAAAAAAAAGAATTAGTTTCCTTAAAGGTGCGGTGGTCCCAGGCAGGGTGGAAACTACCCTACTTGCCTCTGGGTTACTGATCAAATGGGGGTGGGGGGCTATGATCCCCACACCTGTCCAAGTCTCAGTGGACCCCAACACCAGCTAGAGCCTGAGAGATTAGACGGCAGGTCAGACTTTCTAGCTTCATGCTGAATGGGCCACACTCCTTGGGGGGGCGGAGGGGGCGGTGAGTAGGACCAAGTCCTGTCTGGTTGGCGGGAGGAGGCGGAGTCACCCTCTACGGCCAGGGGAGGGTCAAGATGAGCTCTTGAGTCTGGAATTTGGCAAGCAGAGTTGTCCAAAACACAATTTTCCATTCCCAGGCAAGGGGAGGCTGAGGGAGCAAGGAAGCAAGAAGCATGTGGATGCTTAGGACCAGAGGAAGCCAGGCAGGTAATGCGCCCCCCCCCCCCCCAGCCCTGCATCTGGGTCTCATTACTCTGGCGACACACACAGGTGGAAAATGTTCTGGGGATGTTTTTCCAGAGCAGGAGGAGAAACCAGCCCCGCTGCTGCCTTCCCCCACAGCCCTTCCACATCAGCAGCTGGGCAGACGAAGGAACAGGCGGGCATTCCTACACACACACACACACACACACACACACACACTCTTTCCGCCACTAACACATAGCCCTCAAGCCCTGTCTCGGACACACAGACCACAGAAGAGGGTCAGGCTGGAGGACTTTCTGATCAGCAAACTCTGATACATGCAGCAGAATCACAATTTATGGATAATTTGAAAAATGGTAGACATCGAACAAGTAAAAAAAAAAAAAAGGATTTGTAGAAATAAATCAACTCAAAATCCAAACCAACAAGGGCTAATACGGCACACAGTAAGCCTGGTGTTTGATTCAACATTGCTGGGGGAAGCAGATTTTCCTGAGAGCTTCAGGGCTCCCAGCGTGAGCCAGCAGCACTGGCCATGCCCGAAACCACTGGTCAGAAGGGAATTTCCACGATGGCAGAAGATATAATTGATCAAATTTGGCACAGGCCAAAAAAATTGAGGAATAAAATGTTCCTTGAAAAACTGACATGGAAAATCACTCATCTCAATGGGGGAAAAAATTCGATCAAATAAAAATGAAAATAGGAAGAAAAAAAAAAAGGCAAAGCAGAGCAGAGCCTTTCCATTGCTTTGTGATCAAAGGGGACCAAGGAATCGAATCGACCTGGGCAGAGCAAGGAATTACAGTTTTGTTCGCTCTGGAAAATACTCGCCCCGTAACAACTCAGAAATGTGGGTATAATTCTGATGCAAAAATGTTTGTATTCCTTAACCCAGTGGGTTGAGCTGGTGGGGTCAAAATGGTGGGTTTTAAAACTGAGGTCTCAGGGGGTGCCTGGGCGGCTCAGTCGGTTAAGTGTCCCACCCTCAATCTCAGCTCAGGTCATGATCTTGGGGTCCTGGGATGGAAGCCCACATCAGGCTGCATGCTCAGTACAGAGTCAGCTTGTCCCTCTCTCTCCCTCCCCCACCCCCCGCCACCACTTGCTCTCATTCTCTCTCTCTTAAATAAATAAATAAAATCTTAAAAAAAAAAAAAAAAACCCTGGGGTCTCAGAACACCCTGAAATCAGCCGGTTCAGGTGCATACGTTTCTCAACACACCTGCACGCGCACGTACACACCACGTGGGTCCACCCATCCACCCGCACAGCCTCAGCCCTTCTTCCCGGGGTACCTGGCTCGTCTGATGCCCACGGTATCTGGCAACTCCCGTCCGCACCTCCCGGGAGGGAACAATGGGACCACTGTGACCCTCACAGGATTCTGGTGGCCTCACAATGTCCCCCTGAGGTCACCACAGAGGTAACCTTGCCACCCCCTGCCCCCTAGGCACAAGTCTGCTGAGGCCAGCCGTGGGAGATCATCCTTGGTCCTCCTTCTGGCCACCCAGGGGGAGGCTGGGGCCCGAGCCCTCCGCGGAAGCCTCTGAGGGAACCAGGAACAGAGACTCGCCTCACCCACCGAAGAGCAGCCCGTGGAGACTTCCCGCCGTCACCCTGGAGGTCCCTGCTCCTAGTTCCCTTCACCCGCCGCAGGGAGAGATGCAGAAAGACACTCTGGCACCTCCCCCCTCTGCGCCCTTGGCCTCGAACACAGTGCAGGGTGCGGGCCGGCAGGCCAGCGCCTCCGGGGCCTCCGGCAAGAATGAGACTGGGCGCCGAGCCAGCCCCAAAGCCCGCCGGAAGCCCAGCATATCCAAGGTGATCCTGGGGGTTGTGGCGGACAGGGGCATGCACAACCGCGTGAGCCTCGCCACACTGAAGAAGGCGGTCGCCACCATGGGCTACAACATGACCCGGAACGCCTGGCGCTTTAAGCGAGTGCTCAAGGGGCTGGTGGACAAGGGCGTTCTCAAGCAGGTGACCGGCAAGGGGGCCTCGGGCTCCTTCCGCATGGGCAAGAAGTTTGCCTCCAAGTTCAAGCTCAGGGCCCAGAGACCGCGCCGGTCTGGGCAGCGCCGGCCCGGGCAGCGCCGGTTGCTGGTGGGCTCCCAAAGGGGGCACAAGCGGCTACGCAAGGAGGTTCGCAGGGTGGCCAGATGCCGCCGCAATTAAGGAGGCAGGCCAGGCAAGCAGGCAGGTGTGCCAGGCCCGCCACAGGCTCCGTGCGGCCGGAATAAAAGAAGCCTAACTGATTTCACACCTGCCTCCTGGAATCTTTGGGGTTCAGGGGAGTGGGAGTGGAAGAAGGCTGGGGACAGAGGAGGGGTAAGACCATGGGCGGGGGGGAACCTGAGCAAAGTAACAGTGAGATGGATTTGGGAAGGGCTGGAGGAATTGAACGCATCCGCAGACATTAGCTATTTCAAGGACCCCGTCATCTGGCAGGCGAAGAAACCAGGGCCAGAGAGCGTCACGCTGGTCGTGTGGCAGAAGCCAGCCTGGAACAACACCTAGTGTCTGACTCAGGGAAGTGTGTGTGCGTGTGTGTGCACATGTGTGCACGTGTGTGCATGCGTGTGCATGCAGCCTCTGAAGTTGCTTCTCGAACCCTTTCCCCCAGGGTAGCCACAGGCCCCCACACCTGGCCAGGTCCCCTCCTGTGTCCCAGGTTAGAGTCCTCCACGGAGACCCAGAAAATGAGAAGGCCAGACCAAGAGAAGTCAGGCCCAGCAACCAGCCAGCCCAGACCTGGAGCTCAGCAGCCAGGCGTGGCCCCCATTAGCCCAGAGTAATCTGGCTGGTCTGTGCTGCTCATGGAGTTTGGGGGAGGGGGCCTAGCTTGGTAGTCTAGGGATGCTCCCACCCAGCCCCCCAGCTTTCCCCTACTCACTCCGAGGTGGCCAGGTCTCTCTTCAGCCTGTGGAAAATCGGGGGAGAGGATTAGCTAGTATCCACCACCCCCTCTTGGTGCCAGGCCAGGCAAGAGATCCCCATCCCCCCAGGCTGAGGGCCCCGCTCCCTGAGGGGTCTGCGTCCCCAGGCAGCACAATGGCCATAAGGAGCCCCGTGGGGGTGCTCTGCGGGGCCTTCCCTGCCCTCTGTCCCCCCCACTCACCGTCCCTCCCGCCGACAGCACATGACGTAGGCCAGCAGCACAGTGAGCAGCAAAGCCACCAGCAGGGGCACCAGGAGGGTGACCAGGGCATCGGTGAGGAAGTCTCGGGCCGTGGCCTCAGTCGGAGGGCAGAAGAACGGGTCATGCTCCAGGATCCCATCACCTGGGGTGAGGACCTCATCTGCGGGCTCTGGCACAGACTTATCCACCTGCTCAGAGAGCCCAGGGCTCACCGACGAGCCGTTGGCTGGACACGGAGACCCACAGTGGATGGGGCAGGGGTGCCCCACACAACCACAGGGCTTCCTCCTGCCTGTCTCCCCAGCCTGGGTGACCTCGCAGGACAAGCCCTGGGCTAGGAGCCCAGAGAGAAGGGTGAGGAGAGGCAGGTCCGTATAGGGCCCGACTCTAGGGCCCGACTGCCTGGGTTTAACTCCTGATTCAGACAGGGCTGGGCTGGATGACTTCCCTCCCCGTGCCTCCCTCCCCCACCTATAAAGTCAGAAGACTAATAGCGGTCCGCTCTGGGGTGGCGGCGAGGGTGAAGCATGTTGCTTGGCTAGAGCCCAGCACACAGCAAGTCCTCAAGGATGCTGTTGATGATCAGACCTTGGCTGCACTGTGGGTCAATTTGTGGGAGCAGAGTACTCCAGGGGTTCCCAGCCCAGGAAGTCAGGGTCTCTAGGGACCCCAGATAACTGCTCAATATCCCAAAGAGCAGTAGTGAGCATCCGTGGTTTATAATTTGGGGGTGAGAGCTCTCTCTTCCATATCACGGGCAGATTTGCTACGTCACACCTTAGGAGGAAGCAGACAGAGCTGTCCCAAAGAGTCCCCTGGTGGGGAAAGGGTTTTTGGAACTGCCCTATTGGAATGATTGTTCTAGCTGTTGGGTTGGGCGCATAGGGGACTTCTGGACCCCAGGATCCCTTTTCTGGATTATGGACTCTGTCGCCCTCTCGTGGGATGAGGTGGAACTTCAGAGCGTGTGTGTGTGTGTGTGTGTGTGTGTGTGTGTGTGTGTGCGCGCGCGCGCGCGTGCATAATCAGAGAAAGAAACAGGAACAGAGAGGTAGGGTGGGAAGAAGGCTAGGGAGGAGACTGTGATGGGGACCAGGCCCCATCCCCATCCCCCAGAGCCAGGGTCCCTCCTCACCAGGGACACATTGCACCAGTCAACACGGAAGTGTGGTGCCAAGGTGTCATAGCAGGACAGAAGCGGAGGCTGACCCTGGGCACAGCGAGCGTGGCTGTCGGGAGATGCCACCATCTTCAGGCAGGTGGAGAAGGGTGAGGCAGAGCCCACCTTGATGTAAACCCTGGGCCCAGAGAGAAGCCACGGTTAGCAAACGGGGGGGAGGGGTGGGGGGGTGCAGGCACTGGGCCCTGGAGTTTTGGGGTTGCAGGACCACCTTGAGACCTGGGTTATGGTGAGAGTACACAGAGCACCCCAGTCTTCTGGGGGGGCTTATGCCCCCAGGAATGTCTCTTGATAGTTGGGTCTTTTATGTCCTCATGGGGTATCAGGGAGTATAGAGTTCAGGGTTTGGGCCCAGGAAGGGCAAGAAGATGAAGGGGCGGCTGGAGGGAAGTGGACGGTGCTGTGGAACTGGGAGATACACATGGGTGTGAAGGTACACGAAGGTGCTCCGTGCCCACCACCACTCCCAGAAGGCCAGCTGCCGCCACCTCCAGGAAGCCCTCCTGGGTCGCACACTTACCCTTCCTTGCGACCCTCAATGGGAAGGGGGACGCGGCCCCCACGGTCCAAGGCGGAGGTGATGTTGAGTAGCTGGAGCTCCCCCGGCTCCCAGAGCCCTCCCAAGGCTGTGAGGAAGCGACTGGCAGGCGTCAGGGGCAGCACCTCCTCCACGTCATGGCTGCACACCAGGAACTCAGCTTGGTATGGCAGCAGGGGGCCTGGAGATGCCAGGTTGGCACTTGAGGCCCCACACGGAGTCCTGCACGGGTCCTTCCCAAGCCTCCCCTACTCGAGCTCCTCCCCATGCCCCTCAGACTCCTTCCTTCCTCCCTAACTTCCCACCCCTCACAGACCCCAGATGCCCTTCCCACAGCCTCAACAGCTTCCCAAGGCCCCACAGACTGTCCACAGCGGCCAAGAATACAACTCCAGAGCCCTTTCAGGACACCCCGCTCCCATTACTCCCAAGTGTCCCCTTCACACCCCTCTCTCTCCTTCCAAGGGAAATCCTCCAAGACTGGCATCAGAGGGGGGTGGAGGTGGGGCGGGGGTTCGGCGGGGCTGATGGTACCTTCTGGGTCCCCAATCAACAGCACCAGCCTCTGCTGGGTGGTGTCAAAGCTGTCCCGATTGTAGGCGGTGACCTGGTTGGGGTGGGGATGCGGAAGAGGGCTGAGGGATGGGGCGAGGGGAGAAACGCGGAGGGGACTGAAACACCCTCAAATCAGAGGCATCTAAATTATGTAAATGAGCATGCACGAATGCCCACAGGGGACCCAGCCACTGGGGTCCCTGCCAGTACCTCGATGACCTGGCGCCCACGATCTTCGGGGGTGGGGGTGCCGTACAGGAAGCCAGGCTGTCGGGGGCTGCGCTGGGTATAGCGGAGCCACCGAGGCAGGTCTGGGTGTCCCTGGAGGTGGGCGTGGTAGGTGACAGGGGCGGTGGGGGGGACATCTGGTGGAAGGGAGGAGAGGGGATTGGAGAAACGACAGGAGCCTTCACCGGCCCCTGGTCAGGCACCGCCAGCCCCCCATGCCCTTCAGGCCCCTCTCACCGGCGTGCTCAGGACCACGCAGGACGGTTTCCTGGTCCAAGGTGTGCACAAAGACACGGCCCACAAGAGGCTGCAGGGTGGGCTGCTGGGCCTCGGCATCCCCCAGCCCTGCCAGGAGACCTGTGGGGACCCCACAGCCCCGAAACACACGCATCAGCCTTGTTCCTGCGCTGGGGAGAAGCTTCTCCAGGCAGGAGAAGTTGTGGGGGGCTCCCAGGAAAGGACAGGGGGTGGAGTCCTGGCTGTGCCACACACTGGGTTCAGTGACAAATCCCAGACCTTTGTTGGGTTTGGATGTGTGGGAGCCCCCTTCCCCAGTCCTCATTTTAGGCTCCCTTTGAGGGGTCACACAGGGCAGGGAGACTGGCTGAGAGGGGCGTGGGGTGGGGGGATGGATGCGTGTTAAGGACACTTGTAAAAGAACCCTTAAGAAAGCCCTGTGGGGCGGGGCGCCTAGGAGGCTCCTTCGGTTAAGCATCCGACTCTTGGTTTCAGTTCAGGTCCTAGTCTCAGGGTCTTGAGATGGAGCCCCGTGCTGGGCTCTGCCCCTCTGGGCGCGGAGCTTGCCTAGGGTTCTCTCTCTTCCTCACCCTCTGCCCTGCCGCACCACCCCCACAAACACATGCTCAGTCACTCTCTCTGCTCTCTCTCTTTAAAAAAATAAAGAAATAAATAAAAATTTTTAAGAAAGAATGCCTGGGAAGCTGGAGGGGAAGGGGGAGGGAAGGAGTTTTGGGAGGAGGTGGGTAGCCGTTCTGGGACTCCCTCCCAACTCCCCTATACACAGGCGGCAAGAGGCCCACAGCAGAAGCCAATAAAAGCTGAACAAATGGGATCCTGAGCCCCAGGGAAAGGACCTGCCCTAGCAGGCCCCCACACCCTCCCAAGGCCAAATTTAGCCTGGGCTTAGAAAGGGCCATTAAAGGGCCGGCCCTTAAAGGGCCAACGACACTCCGGGCCTGTGTTGTCAGGTCCACCTCTGCCTAGGACACCCCACCCTTCAGAGCTCTCAGGCCCCCGCATCCCAGAGCCCCCCTCCCAGCCCCATTTCCCTGGACCTCCCCTTGGACACAGCATGAACACCCCAAAGTCCTTCTGGCCCCTGGCCCCGGATCCCTCCCCCCGAGGGACCTCTGTCTTTCCACCTCTTCACCCGTGAATCCCGTAAATCCCGTCCCTTCATCCTGGGCCTCTCCCAGGAGAAGGCCCCAACTTGCCCACAAGAAGAATCCAGATTAGAGCTGCAGCCATGGCTGCCCCAGCCCGGTCTGGCCCCTGTGAGTGACAGAGACAGGAGCAGGGGAGGAGGAGAGAGGGAGGGAGGGGCGACGGGGGAGGTGTCCCAGAGCAGCTGGCCCCAGCTTCTGCCAGTGGGTCCCTCCCCATCCCCACCCAAGCAGGCACTGAATCTGGGGTGAACACTCTCCTCACAGGACAAGGTCCCTCCAGGGATCCCCTCCCAGTGGCCAGAGAAGGGTTCCTAAACCACCAACCTGACTACCTCAGTCCCCTCTGAAAACGCTAAGGGCTCCCTTTGCCCTGAGTCCCTAGCTGTTGATGGCTTTTAGACCCTGCCTGTACCTGGCCATCGTGTCCAGAATCCCCTCCTCTCACCCCTGCCAACCACACACACACACACACACACACACACACACCAGGCTTCTGCCCAGCCTTGCTCTGCTGCCTGACCGCCCAACTGACATGCTCTCTAACTGCCACTCACCTGGCATGACTCAAGACAGGCCTCCTCTCCTCCCTGAAGGCCTTCTGTGCTCCCCTCCTCCGCTAGGCCGAGCTGGGTGCCCGCTTGGCCCTTGTGCACAGCACTGCAGAGCGGGGGTGGGGGTGGGGGGGACACTAGAATCTTCTTATCTTCCTATCCCCAGACCCGACGCAGGGCCCGGCAACAAGCAGGTGTAGGGGGGACAGGGCAACAGTCTTCTTAACAGCACACAGAACAGCTCGGTGCCCATTCACCCAGCCCTGATCCCCAGAGCAAGCACCCCCAGCCTGTACCCCAGGTCTGTGCAGAGAGAGCACCCCAGACAGCACTAGGCAGGTAGAGCCGGGGGAGCGGAAGGGCTGGCACAGGCTTGGAGGCCTGCCAGCCCGGACCCGAGTCCCGCTTTGACCACTCGCTGGAGACGTGGCCTTGAAAAACTCAAGTGTCCGCTCTAGGCTCTGTTCCCACACCTACGGCCTGGCAAGATAATGCTTACCTCTCGGTGTGCTTGTGACGAAGCCACAATCTCATGAACTCAGTGCGTATTTACAGAGCACCCCCTGTGTGCCGGACCCAGAGGAAGCGGTGGCGGGGGGTGGGGAGACACCTGCCCCCACGGAGTTTGCAAGTGGACGGGGGTGGAGGGGTGGGGGGGTACTATCGGCTGAGCCCACCGCCCCCCCCCCCCCCGCCACCGTGCACCAGGCTTCCCATCACCGCCCCTACGGTAATTCCTTCTATCCCCGTGGCAGTTCCCGGGACTGCTTTCACCCCCATTTTCAGATGAGAAGAGTGAGGCACCAGGGCTTCATGACCAGCCCCCCTCAAGGCCATACTACCGACCAGCTGAGGCCCGTGCCCTGGCTGCCAGGGCGCCCTGTCCCCCTCCCTCTTGCCTCGGCCAGGGTTGTGGCTCCAGGTGTGAAGGGGGTGGGATGCCCTTCTCTTTGGGGGCTTCTGACTCAGAGCAGACAGGGGAACTCTCCCTAGACGTCCTGAGAAGGAGACGGGGACCTGCGGGTGCCAGGATTCCAAAATCCCCGGTGCGCCCGTGAGCATCCCTCCTGGGCAGCGCCACCTCCCCGCTGTGACCAGCACCCCAAACATGGACGCCGGGGACCAGCTCTGGTGGGGCCTGAGGGGCACAGTGTTGGCCTGAAGACCGGAATGACCAGTGGACGGGTTACTTAGTCCTCATCTTCCCCCCCGCCCCCCGCCTGACCGCCGCACCCATCCCCAGAGAGACACCGAATTCCAGAGTCAGCATCCACTCAGGCTCTCAGACAGGGCAGGCTTGGTCCCAGAGTCACCTTGGCGCCTCTCCGCCTTCCCAGAGAAGGAGATGGAGGGCATGAGGGAGAAAGGTTCTGGAGGCAGAGGGAGAGTCAGGGGGCTCTAAGGGAGCAGGCAGAGCTGCCCGTCTGGCCAGCTGCCCAGGCCTCAGCCCCTCGGTGGCTCCGCGTGACTCCCTTGCTCTTCTCTGGAGCCCTCCACTCACGCCTTCAGCAGTCTTAAGGTAGCAGTGCCCGAACCCAGTGCCACCAGGCCCCCAGAGACCAGGTTCCTTATGGATGCTTCTCCCCCTCCCCCAACCAGGGACGGTGCCAGGAGCCGTCCAGAAGTCCCCTGGAAGTCCCTTGTGGCTGACCGAAGGACCTCCCCACCTCAGAGCTGTCTGGATTGCAAGCCGCTGCTAGAATGCTCAGCATCTCTGTTCACTGGGGCCTGGGCGTAGAGAGTGGGGTCACAGGGTCCTTAAACTTTGTAGTTTGCAAATTGCACTGGTGGGTGTGGAGCCCAATGCGGGATTTGAACTCTCGACCCTGAGATCAAGACCTGAGCTGAGATCCAGAGTCAGATGCTTCACTGACTGAGCCACCCAGGTGCCCCTTAGTTTGCAAATTTTAAACAAAACAAAAGTCTACAGAATAAAGGAATGAAACCTCCATATATCCGTCCCCCAGCTTCAACAGTCAGCAACTTGTGGCCAATCTCCTGTCATTTGTACCCCCCCTCCCGGAACTTTCCCTCCTGTTTCATTTCCTCTGTCAATATTTCAGCACGTATCTTTGAAAGATGAGGACTCTTTTATTCTTACTTATTATTTTTAATAGAATGACTCTTTCTTATTTTATTTTTTTTTTAAAGATTTTATTTATTTATTCGACAGAGATAGAGACAGTCAGCGAGAGAGGGAACACAAGCAGGGGGAGTGGGAGAGGAAGAAGCAGGCTCCCAGCGGAGGAGCCTGATGTGGGGCTCGATCCCAGAACGCCGGGATCACGCCCTGAGCCGAAGGCAGACGCTTAACCGCTGTGCCACCCAGGCGCCCCGGAGAATGACTCTTTTTTAAACAATCACAATTGTTACACCTGGTTCATGAGTATACCTTAAAGTTAATAATAATTCCTTACTCTCAGACCTATAGTGTTCAGACTTCCAATTTCTCATAAACGTCTTTTTTTTTTACAGTGTATTTGTTTGAATCGGGATGCAAATAAGGCACACACACTGCAACTGATCGACGCCGCCCCTTTAAATCTCTTTAAATCCATGGGTTCCCAGTCCAAACCTCTCTCTCTCTGTCTTTTTCCTTGAGAGAACCAGGCCATTTGTCATGCAGTTTTCCAGTCTGGGTTTTGCTGATTGCATCTCTCGGGTGTTCTTTAACAAGTCTCTCTGACCTCTGTACTTCCTGTAAATTGTATTTCCTGTACATTGTTATTTCCTGCAGATTGTAGTTGGATTGAGAGTCCTGATCAGGTGTAGGTTCGATTTTTTTCGGCAAGACCACTTCACAGATGGTGGTATTGCTTCTTCCATCCAGAAGCACAGCCACCGCCGAGGCTTTGTGCCGCATCCATCAGTCTCCCCCTCCCCCAAGTGGCGATACTCACATCCAATCACTCTTTCCCTTATTAGCCGGCATAATTCTCGACACAGAAACTGCCCCTCACTTACTGTTTGGTTACTGAGTGTTGTAGCTCGTATAGGAAAGATAGGATAAATACTTGATTTTGTCCCTGTATTTGCCAGTTTCTGAATAATGAGTGGATTCTCTAGCAACCCTCAAACTTCAGCCTGTTAGCTTTTCAAAAACATAGCATAATTATGAAGGTATGGCTTTAGGCATATTTGATTGCTTCGGTCCATTGTGACTAGTGTCCCTCCTGGTCCTCGAGCTGTCCCTTCCTGAGCTCCCTCTGTGGCCCCTCGCCAGTCGGAGCATCCGTCTGAGGGGACAGGTAGGTGGGTCAGGTCTCTGCCTCTGCACACCTGTCTCCCCGGCTTTCTGGGCTTTCTGCCTGATCTGTGCCTGTCAGTGTCCCGATTTAATTCCTCTGGTCCTTTGTCCCTGGCTTTCCCCATCTCAGTGAGTATTTGCTGAATGAATGAATGATTGAATGAATGCATCATCTCTCCAACTCTCTCCTTCCACTTCTGTCTCTATCAACCTGATTTCTGAGGGCCATATTTTCTTCAGCTGCATCTACAACGGGGGATTATATGTTGTCATGAGGGACAAAGGAAAGGGATTCTCATCATTGTGATCTGATTGTCGCATCTGCGTCCCAGACTCCACCCACATCTTCCCCCCACTCCTCTTCACCGCCCCCAGCGCCACAACAAAGGATGCGATCTGTGAGTTAGCCACGAGAGGGCGCGTTCGAGGCTGCAGCCTGGACCCGCGCCTGCGCAATATCGGGGCAGAGCGGGGACAGCGCGGGGGGGTCGCGGGGGCCGGGTGGAGGGGCGGGAGCGCTCCGCCCGGGGTTGGGGTTGCGCGTCAGAAGTGTTTGCTGAGCGCGGCAGCTAGAGGGGGCGACGCAGGAGGAGGCCCATGGCCCCGAGCCTTGCTTCGTCCTCCCCTTCCGGGTCCAGAGGATGTTCTAACAAGCGGGGAGGAGAATCCGTCTGGAGGCCGGGGGCTGGACACAATGCCCTCTTTCCCACATCTCCATCATTTGTATCAGCCCTCCGACTTCCAAGGACACGTCCCCGTTTCCCCACCCTCCACGACGTTTGGGGGCGCGAGTCTGAGGACCTGAGTGTACCCAGATGCCTCCTCCCTTTTTTATCTTTGGCCTTCAGCCCTCGAAGACGTTCCTTGAGCCTTGTGACCGCCCAGAGCAATCAATCATGGGTCTGAGAATACCAGAGACCATCCCTGGCCAAACTTTTCAGCTTACAGGAGAAACAGGAGGGGAGGGACTGTCAGAGGGCTCCCAGCAACGTGCTCTGCCCAACTAGATCTCTGGACATGGAGAAGAGATACTCCCTCTCTGTAAAGTGGGGGTAATAAGGATCCACGAGATCATGAAAGCGGAAGTGCCTTGTAAACTGTAAAGCCCTGGAGAAAGTAAGGGGTCTTTTATTTATTTAGAACTGAAGGTGCAAGACTATAGCTGCCCAGGGCGAGGCCACGGGCACAGCCTGAGAGCTGGGAGAAGTCAGATTTCGAAGCCATTGCTCAGTGATAGAAGGATTAGGAAAAGAAAAGAAACAAAATCTCTGACATTTTTTGCAGATGGTATGATTATTTATATAGAAAATCCAAGAGATTCCACAGGCATGTTATTAGGGAGTTGATTCTCCAGCATATAAGGGGATCAGCCAGGTTGCTGGACAAAAGTTAATACCCAAATACAAATAAAATACGAAATCCAACAGTGTTTCTATACACTAAGTTATTAGAAACTGTAATATCTTTTTAAAAATAAATCATTAACAATAAAATTAAAGTTGTACAGAGCCGCCAAAAAACTCACAGATACTTATGAAGCAAAACGATAGGCTGTAAAACTATAAAAACTATAGGCTATAAAAGGAATAAGTGGAGAGATGTATTAAATTTAGGGATGAGAAGCCTCAATGTCAGGAATACAAATCTCTCCATATTAATCTTCTGATTCAATGTGAGTCCAGTGAAGATCCCAATAGGATTTTTCAGAGAGGTAGGCAAGCCGATTCTAAAATTCATGCAGAAGAGCCAAGGACCAAGAAGAGACAAGACAATTCTGAAAAAGAATAAGCCCCTGACAGATACCAAGACCTATTTGGAAGCGATAGTAATTAAAACAATGTGGTATTGGTGCCGGGCTAGACAAAGAGATCAATAGGACAGAGTGCCAGAAACAGATCCAAGCATATGTGGGAATGTGATTTATGATGTCAGCGGCATTGCGACTCAGTGAGAGGGAACAGACTAGTAAAAAGTGTTGTGACAATTGGCTTTTCGAATGAAAAATCTTCGCACCATCTATAAATATTAGTTCCAGATGGATTAAAGACATTAAAGTGAAAAAAACCCAAAACTTTAAAATACTTAGAAGAAAATGCAGGAGATCTCAGGATAGGAAAAGATTTCTCAGACAAGAGACACAACTCACAAAAGATTGATTGATTTTACTACATTACCAAAAAAAAAAAAAAGAATAAGCTTTCTGCTATCACATTATAAACGAAGTTGCAAGACAAGCAACGGCCTGGGTGACAATGTTGGCAGCATGTGAAACAGATAAAAGGACCTGAAAATAATGTGACGTGTGTCAACCATACTAAAAGAAATTTTTTTATTAGAATTATAAATAATAAACAACTAAAAGTTTAGTATTCAAGATATATAAAGAACTCGTACAAATGAATAAGGTAAGCACAGACCTTTCGCATGCCACCCCAAATAGCATTCCTTCCCTTCTTCCCTGCTAATGGACCCCTGGTCTGATTCAGGAATCCAGAGTCTAGGCTTTCTGGGGAGGCTGGGCCTTCCCCAACTGCATCAGGTGAATGGTGACCGGTCTAAATACAGTACGATACTTCGGTTCCTCCGGTCAGTGGTTGGTTTAGGCGTGCACGTGAATGCAGTTTTGGCCACCAACACCAGAAGGGACATCTCCTGTGGGGCCTCTGGGAAAGAGACACCGAGAAGAAAACATCCACTTTCTTCTATCCTTCTACCTGTCTGCACAAGACACCCGAGGAGAGGCCATGATTGTGGACCACGAGGGGGCCGGTCTAAGAGGCAAGCCAACATGATGAGGAGGACTTTGTGGAAAGATGGAAAGAACCTGGTTCTTGATGGTCACAGCTGAGATGCTGAATTTAACCAACCCTAAGACTTCTTGTTATGTGAGATCATCACATTCCTTTTTTGCTTCAACCACATCTAGTTGGGCTTTCTGTAACTTGTATCAAAAGGTGCACCAGGAAAAAAAAATGGTGGAAGAGCTAGCAAAGGATATGGACGTAAGCAATTCGTCCAGAGGAACCCCAGGATGGCCACTGAGAATGATAGGACGCCCGACCTCCTAAGCCGGGAATGCAGATTCAAATAAGGTCTCACTTCACACCCATCAGACTGGCAAAAATAAAGAGTCTCCCAAGAGCAGATGTTGGCAAGGATGTGGTCAGACAGGACATCTTGTGCAAATGCTGGGGGTGAGAGCATAAGGCGGGGCTGTTGCCGGAGAGGGTGGTCAGGCAGAACTAGCCGAGTAGAAAGTGTGCTGCCCACAGCCCTGCTCTGGGCTCTGAGGTATCCGCTCTCCAGGTGGGTTCACACCAGTTCGCGGGGGTTCCCTGCAACCTTGTTTATTTATTTTTTTTAAGATTTTATTTATTTAGAGACAGCCAGCGAAAGAGGGAACACAAGCAGGGGGAGTGGGAGAGGAAGAAGCAGGCTCATAGCGGAGGAGCCTGATGTGGGGCTCGATCCCAGAACGCCGGGATCACACCCTGAGCCGAAGGCAGACGCTTAACCTCTGTGCCACCCAGGCGCCCCCCCCCCCCCCCCCCCCGCCGCAACCTTGTTTATAACAGCAGAACAGAGCGACACCTCAAAGGCCCTTCGGTAGAGGGGCTGATAAATAAATTGTGGCTTATTCCCCCGATGAAATACCAAACGGAAGTTAAAGGGAAGGAATCAATGCCACATGTATCTGCGTGGCTCCGTTGTGAAAAAGACACCGAATGGAAAAAATGACGCAAAATGATCCTCACAGTAGGATGGTTGTTTCGTACGTATTAATAATACAGAAAGCATTACTGTCCGCTATTTTATGAATACTTCGATATGTAGGGAAAATATCAAATTATGGGCTAGACTCATAAAGGAAGAGAATTCTTTTTTTCTTTTTTTTTTTTTTAAGATTTGGTATATTTATTTGAGAGAAAGCATGAGAGGGGGGAGGGTCAAAGGGAGAAGCAGACTCCCGCTGAGCAAGGAGCCCGATGTGGGACTCGATCCCAGGACCCTGGGGATCATGACCCGAGCCAAAGGCAGATGCCCACTGGACTGAGCCACCCAGGTGCCCCAAGGAAGAGAATTCTGATGCTATAACACAGATGAACCTTGAGGATATTATGCTAAGCGAAATAAGCCAGGCACAAAAGAACAAATGCTATATGGTCCCCCTTGCATGAGGTACCAAGAATTGTCACATTCGTAGACACAGGAAGTGGGATGGTGGTTGCCAGGGGCTGGGATTGGGAGGGGGGTGGCGGGGAGACGTGGGGACTTAGTGTTTAACGGGGATGCAGTTTCAGTTGGGAAGATGAGAAAGTTCTGGAGAAGGATGGTGGTGATCGTTGCCCAACAACGTGAATGTACTTCACACTACTGAACTGAGCACTTCAAAGAGCAAATTTTATGTTATTTTAAGTACCTTACAATTAAAAAGAATAAAAATAGGGGCACCTGGGTGGCTCCATCAGTTAAGTGTCTGACTTGAGCTCAGGTTGTGATCTCAGGGTCCTGGGATGGAGGCCTTCCATTTGGGGGGCTCCCTGCTCAGCAGGGAGTCTGCTTGTCCCTCTGCCCCCCTCCCCCCACTCATGTGCTCACGCTCTCTCTCTCATAAATAATAAACACAATCTTTAAATAATAATAATAAATTATGGACTACAAAGAGCACATCCCAAATTTGTGACAGTGGGTGTAAAGGGCAATGGGACCGAGACAAAGAGAAAGAACCAAGTTTCATGTCCTTTCCTATGAAAGAAACTGAAGCAAAAATGACACAAGGCTAGCATTTATAAATTCTTTTTTTTTAAGATTTTATTTATTTATTTGAGAGAGAGAGAGAGCACAAGCAGGGGGAGTGGCGGAAGGAGAAGCAGACTCCCCGCAGAGAAGGGAGCCTGACCCAGGATCATGACCTGAGCCAAAGGCAGACACGTAACCCACTGAGCCACCCAGGCGCCCCAGCATTTAGAAATTCTGTTCGTTGGGATGCCTGGGTGCCTCAGTCGGTTAAGCGTCTGCCTTCGGCTCAGGTCATGATCCCGGGGTCCTGGAATCGAGTCCTGCATCTGGCTCCTTGCTCAGCGGGGAGCCTGCTTCTCCTTCTGCCTGCAGCTCCCCCTGCTTGTGTGTGCGCTCTCTCTCTCTCTCTCTCTGACAAATGAATAAATAGATCTTTTTTTAAAATTAAAAGAAATAAATTCTGTTTGTTATGTGATTCTCTGAACTTTTCTTATTTTTGAAGACACTTTTCAAACTAAAATAACATATATAACATTTACATATCATGTATGCATGCTTTTTTTTTTTTTTTTTTAAGAAAGAAGAGTTTTCTCAAAGAGAACTGCTCTGAAGTGGCAGGATTTGTCCCCTCAAGGTCACCTCAAGTGCAAGGGGTTGAGCGTAGGAGACAGGAGATCTGGCCTCTGGAGGTTTTCCCGTGCAGGTGCTGTGCCAGGCCGAGCCTGGCAGAGCCAGTTGGGAAAGGAGCTGGCGTGAGCACGATGCTCTTTTCCCTGCCCCAGAGCAGGTGAGACAAAGGCTGTGGAGGAAGGTAAGTCAGAGCCAGTCTCTCCTCCTCAGGCACCGTCTGCACGAGATCCAGGGAGCAGATGAAAAATAGAAACCACCATCGAAACACAGGAATGTATATTATTAGCAGTGGGAGCAGGCAGTAGAAAGGGTCCTTCGAATCTGCTGATGACAAACTACATTGCCCAATCCTTCCGGGTAATTTTTTCTCTGACCTCCCCGCATATGTCTGGAGCTCCCACAGCTATGGCTGTCTGCATTGCAAAATACGTATTTACAGGCCCTGTAAGCCTGGCTAAATATAGGCTTTCTTTTAAGGCAACTGATGAGTTGGAGAAATCTTTCCTGTGTCCCACCCCTTCCCCACATCCCAACACACACACACACACACACACACACACACACACACACACACACACCCTGACTCCTCCTTCTGTGGGTGGATCCCAAGGGACCCCTGTCCCTGCACAGGCAGTGGGGGAGTTGAGGCACCAAGAGGCAGGAGTGAAAAGCCCTTTGGCAAGTAGAGAAGGGAGGTCACCTTCACTCCTGGGATGACCCCGAAGGATCTCAAGAAGCTACAGACAGAGGGTGCTTCTGTCTCCGATTTCCATATAATTGACCGTAGAAGGAAACAAGAGGCTGGAAGTCTCGTGAAGACCCACACACGAGATACGAACACTGACGCCCATTTTGGCCACACTTGCTCACGCGTGTGCACACACTTCCACGTGTGTTCAGATACACACGTGATCAGTTAACAGTAGACTCATCAAGCTCCTTCTTTGTGCCAGGAGCTGTTCTAAACGCATAAGGCCTCACAGAACTCATTTAATCCTCAACACTAGGAGGCTGCTCTGTTGTCTCCATTTTACAGATGAAGAAATTTGTTGTAGTCCCTTAACTGGGGAGTGGCAGGTGGGGAACAAAGACGGTCTGGCTTCAGAGCCCTTCTTCTGCTCTGCCAGACCCGGGGTCTCCAAGCTCAGGAGACACACTCAGACATTCAAATTGAGCTTTTTGAGGAAATTAGGCTTGGGGAGGGGAAATGACTAGCCCCAGGTCACCCAGCAACTGAGTGAAGCTATGATTCAGCTCAGACCTTGTGAACCACAGCCTGGTCTTTCCTCTAAAACTGGATAAGTCACTTCCCTCCGCACGTCTCAGCCCTCCTCATTCCCCCTGGGAACGGGTCAACTAAAGGCCGTGGCGGGCCCCTCCAGCACCGACATCCTGGACTTAAGTTTTCCTCCATGTAGTCGTGTAACAACACATATGCCTTTCCAGCATCTTCTTATCTGCCCAAGTCCCTGGCAGAGGAGGACGGATGAAGGCGAGTGATTGGGCAGGGACCACTGGCTCTGCACAAAATAGTCGAAGGGCAGGGTCCAGGCCAGCCTCTGCTCCGATGATTGTGGCCACAGAAACGCAATGTTCAGAGGCCAAGTCTCAAGGCCCCAGGGCTGGGAAGACAAGCCAGCCTGGCGCCCAGCCCAGGCCCGAGCCCAGGGCACTGAGGGCTTGGGACTTATCACAGATCTCCCTGCCTTCATCACCCGTTACACCCGGTGTTTAAAACTGGCAAGCCTCGAGGACTAGTGTCAGAGGGCCCTCATCAGATCTGGGGGTAGGTGGGAAAACAGGGAGGGGCTCTATCAGCAGAAGGGTCGAGAGCAGATTCTCTCTCCCCGTAGAAGCCTCTCGCCTTTTTAGCAAGGACTAGGGAAGGCATCTCCTTCCCCACACCCCTACCTTCTGCGCTCCAGCCAGTTTCCTCAGTTTATCCTCTTGGGGCAGAGACACCAAGTGACTTTTCCAAGGTCATACAGCTAGCAAGTGGTAGAGCCAGGGTTTGAACTCTGGCAGCCTAGCTCCTGGGTCAACTTTGGGAACCACCTCACCCTTTCTTCCAGGGCCAGGTGAGGAAGGACCACCATTTAAAGACCACCAGGCAACTTGGCCATCAAGGCCTTCTCCACAAAGGACAATAGAAAGGATGGCTAAATTGCCGTGGGTTGCTGAACAGAAAGAGAGGTGAGGATCACAGCTTAGGGGGATGAAAATTAGGTTTAAACCTTTCCAGTTGGGTGATGACCCTCCCAACCCCCTCTCCTCACCCTCCTGGCAGGTGGGATTTCTGCTCCAGGCAGGCTGGCAGGGAGGGGATGGAGGAGCTCATATTCCATTCCCCACCCCAGCCTCGCAGGCCAGCCAGCTTGGTGCCTGACCCCGGGGAAGGAGTGATGGTAAAGCACTTACTGCTCCATAAAAGCTTCTTAGGGAATTCTGGCTGGGGGTGTGGCTGAGCTAACCAGGAGCCCATGAAATAATAATCCCACTCCTTAGCCTCAGCCATCCAAGCTCCAGGCGACTCCACCCTCCTGCTTCGCAAAGCACTTAAAAGGGTTTCTCCCTTGGAAGTCTCAGGACAAGGGAGATCCAAGGATCCCAGCAATTCCAGATCCCCCCAAGCTGCTGCTGGAAGTGTCTGGGGTCCCAGGGTCACTGGGCCTGACTGCTGGTTCTCAGTTCCTCCCCCCACCCTTAGGAGCTGGATTTCCCACCTGGCCAGAAGCGTGGGCCCAGACCCCTTGGGCTGGGACCAGTTTAGATGACTCACTAAAGGGTGTGGGAGATTCTGGGCAGAACACCCAGGGGCCTGCGCCCTCCTCCAGTCCACACAAGAACTTCTGGGGACAATGCCCAAACTCCCATCCTTTAATTAGGTGAGGTTTCTGGATCCCCTGACTTCCACAGAGGGGTTGGGGGGCCTGCTGGGGAGGCAGGTTTCAAGCTCCAGACTTTGAACTTGGAAACCCAAGTCCCAAAGCTCATTCCTAAAGGTCTTCTAAAAAGGGTTAGGAAGGTTGAGGATGGCTTCTTTAGTCTGTCCCATCCCAAAGTATAAAATCGGGGAGGGGGAAGGGTCCTGGGCAGCTGGGCAAAGAGACAGGTGGCACTGGAAAGCCTGAGGTCTGGGTTCATTTCCGGTCTCTGCTCAGAGCCCAAACCTTCCCTCTCCCTTAGCTTCAGGATCCAATCCTGTGGTTCCAGGCCCCTCCCCGTCCCAATATTCAGGATTCCCAGGCAGCTTCCCACACCCCATCCCCCACGCTCTTTTGCACGTGCTAACCGGCTTATATCCCGCAAAACCCACCGACACCCCTACAGTGGAGGGGTGGGAGGATTCCCTACAACAGCCGTTCTAGGCAAGCTGGGGAGAGAGTGGGAGATTGGGATGAAGAGGAAGAGGATGGAAGAGAAGAGGGCGGGGGAGGACGCAGAGACCGCAGGAAGGCCTGAGATGCAGGAAGCAGCTGGGAGTGGGGGGAGGCTTTGTGCCTGAGTTGTTCCCTGGGTCCTAGGGTCCACACTGTTCATCATTTCCTGGGATCTGTGGAGTGAAGCAGCGCATCTGGACCTGTCACGGTCTAGGGGGTGGACCTTAACTCCCAGGCCTGGCAGCTGGGGACGGGTAGGGGGCAACCCCTGGCTCCTTGCTGTGGATTATATGGGGGTTGGGGAGAGCATCACAACAGCTTCCTGGGTTTCCAGGGCAGGGGATGTGGAGGTCACTACCATCTTTCCCCCTGCCTCCCCAACACACACTTGCGTACAGTGGCCAGGAACATTTAGACCAGAGACCCAAGCTAGAGCTCTCACTGCTGAAACTTTCGCCCCAGGCCTCCAGAATTCCTCCTCCCAAACTCCTCCGTCCTGTTTGAGAGGCAAAAGCACCCACATAGGGGCTTGAAGACAGGGATCCTACCCCCTCCCTTGCAGCATGGTTGCAGAGCAGGCTGGCGACAGGACACCCCCTTTCAAACTTCCAAAGGGCAAAGGCCAGCTTGGGGCTGCCACCTGGGGGATGAGGACCATTTCCTCTCTCTGTTCTCCTTCCTCCTCCACCACAAGGCCAGCAACCCTGGGCTAAGCTTTCACACCTTATATGATTGCAAAAGGTTCTCCATGAGAAATTGTTAAAATACAGATTCCTGGGCCAGCCTCTGAGATTCTGTTTCGCAAAGTTTGGAGGAGGGCCCAGAAATATGAATTTAAAAAATTTTAAAGTGCCCAGCGATTTTGATGCTGATGGTCTTCAACCAGACTAGGGAACTCCCAGGACCTTGAAGGCAACGATCTTTTGCCCCGCCCCCCTAATCTCCCTTCCCATTTGGGGTGGAGAGGGGCCCACGCTGAAACCGCTGGGGCTGGATTGCCTCCCCCAATATTTGGTGGGGCTGTGCTTTTGTGGGTTGTGATAAGCCGCAGTCAGAGGTTGGGATGGAAGGGTTGAAGAGGACAGGCCGGGACCGGGGGTCAGCGTCAGGGGGTCGGAGAGGGACGGGCAGGGGAGGGGATAACATTCGGGAGGAGGGGAAGGGGAGGGCTCACAGACTCCGGCCCCGGAAATCCGATCCCTTTAGGACCCAGAGGTGCCAGTCCCCCAGCGGCGGCGGCGAGAAGGGCAGCCGCTCGGTCTCGGGCAGCCGCCGCTCGGGCAGAGCCAGAGAAAGACCGAGGCTCGGGGCGCGGGGGGGAGGGAGGGAGGGAGGGTGGCGCGGCGGTGGCGGAGCAGCCCGGGCCGGCCGAGCAGCCATGGGCGCCGGGGTGCCGGGCCCCCCGAGAGCCGAGACCCCCGGCCGGGGTGGGGGACGCCCGGGCTGCCAGCCCCGCTGACACTGCCTCGGACGATGTGAGCCGGCGCCTTCGGCGCTGCTTCGCGGGCAGGGCGCGCGGTCCCACCGGCCCCGGCCGCCGCTTTTCTAATTTGGGTGGGGACGACCGTAGCAGGCCGCTCGGGCTCTGAAAGAGGGGCTGGCTGTCTGTGGCAGCTGGATTGGGGGAGGCGACCCACACAGGGCGCTCGGAGATTTTTTTCCCCCCCTTTTTTTTTCCCCTTAAGCGGGGTTAACTGTTTTTGGCAGCTTGGTTTGGGGGGAGCCTAAAAAAGGCCTTCCGGGGTTTCATTTCTCGGGGGGGAGGGGGCGGTGGTCCCGACTTGGCCAGCCGCCTGTTGGAGGGGGGGAGCGGGAAGCGAGGGGATGCGCCCCCGTCTCCCCCCACCATGATGAAGACGGAGCCGCGGGGGCCCGGGGGTCCCCTCCGGAGCGCCTCCCCGCACCGCAGCGCCTACGAGGCGGGCATCCAGGCGCTGAAGCCGCCCGACGCGCCCGGGCCCGACGAGGCGCCCAAGGCGGCCCACCACAAGAAATATGGCTCCAACGTCCACCGCATCAAAAGTATGTTCCTGCAAATGGGCACGACGGCGGGGCCGCCGGGCGAGGCGGGCGGCGGCGCGGGCCCCACCGAGGCCCCGCGGGCGCCAGAGCGCGGCGTGCGCCTGTCGCTGCCGCGGGCCAGCAGCCTGAACGAGAACGTGGACCACAGCGCCCTGCTCAAGCTGGGCACCAGCGTGTCGGAGCGCGTGAGCCGCTTCGACTCCAAGCCCGCGCCCTCGGCGCATCCCGCGCCGCCGCCGCACCCGCCGTCCCGGCTGCAGGAGACGCGGAAGCTGTTCGAACGGAGCGTCCCGGCGGCCGCGGGCGGCGACAAGGAGGCCGCGGCGCGGCGGCTGCTGAGGCAGGAGCGCGCCGGCCTGCAGGACCGGAAGCTGGACGTCGTGGTGCGCTTCAACGGCAGCACCGAGGCGCTGGACAAGCTGGACGCCGACGCCGTGTCGCCGACGGTCAGCCAGCTCAGCGCCGTCTTCGAGAAGGCCGACTCGAGGACCGGCCTCCACCGTGGGCCCGGGCTCCCCAGGGCCGCGGCCGCCGGGGCTCCCCAGGTCAACTCGAAGCTGGTCAGTAAGCGGTCCCGGGTGTTCCAGCCGCCGCCGCCGCCGCCGCCCGCCCCGTCGGGGGATGCGCCGGCCGAGAAGGATCGCGGCCCCGGAGGGCAGCAGCCTCCGCAGCACCGAGTGGCCCCTGCCCGGCCGCCCCCCAAGCCCCGGGAGGTGCGGAAGATTAAGCCGGTGGAGGTGGAGGAGAGCGGGGAGTCGGAGGCCGAGGCGGCGCCCGGGGAGGTGATTCAGGCGGAGGTGACGGTCCACGCGGCCCTGGAGAATGGCAGCACCTTGGCAACCACTGCCAGCCCCGCGCCCGAGGAGCAGAAGGCCCAGGCGGCCCCTGAGGAGACCACGGCGACCGTGGCGGCGCCTGAAAGAGGGGTGGGCAACGGCCGGGCCCCGGACGTGGCCCCCGAGGAGGCGGATGAGTCCAAGAAGGAGGACTTTTCGGAGGCTGACTTGGTGGACGTGAGCGCCTACAGTGGGCTGGGGGAGGACTCTGGGGGCAGTGCCCTGGAGGAGGACGACGAAGAAGACGAGGAGGATGGGGAGCCCCCCTACGAGCCCGAGTCGGGGTGCGTGGAGATCCCGGGGCTGTCGGAGGAAGAGGACCCGGCCCCGAGCCGGAAGATCCATTTCAGCACGGCGCCCATCCAAGTAAGTGAACCCCCCTCCCCGCCCCCGCGCCGCCCCTGCCACGTGCACGCCGTCGCCCCCGCCTCGCCAGCCGGGTTTGGCAGGCTGAGTCAGCCCCTGCCACCCAGCCCCCTTCCCAGAAGTTACCACCCTGAGGGGGGTGTGGGGGAGTTCCAGCTGTTTGTCAGAGGGGGACGATTTTCAGGCCCGAGAACAGGGCGGCCTGCCCCGACCTGCCCTCAGGTTCCTCTGCCTGCTGCCTCGCCCTGGCTCCGCCGCACCCGCGTCCCGGGACACCTGCTTCCCCTTCCTCTCCCAGGCACTCTTTCTCCGAGGCTGCCTGAGGCTGGGGCTTGGGTGGTGGGAAGGTGTGTGTCCCTGTGTGTGTCCTCAGGAGACCCTCCCCACATTGGTCCTTACTCCACCGAGTGGGGGAGGGGAAAGGTGGGGGAGCTTAGAAACACCCTCTGCGTTCCCCTTAGAGAGGAGGGAGGAGCCAAGAACTTCCTAAAACGAAGGTGTAGGGGACTGCAACCCTCCTCCATCCTGTCTGTAGCCCCCACCCCAAGTTTGCAGAAGTGAAAGAGGGAAGCAGGTCTTTGAGGGTAAGCTGAGCTGGGGCCATGTGACTCGGGGTGGGGGGAAGGCCTGGCGCTGGGGCCCTGTTCCCTGGGGTCTGTGCTGGGCCAGCTGGTGAGGTGGAGGTGTTGGGTACGGCAGGGAGCAGGCCCCTGGCCTGGCCCAGGAGGGGGCTGGGCCTTGGGCAGGGCACAGAAGAGAGGGGTGGGGCCGGGAAAGCCCCCAACATGCCTGGCAGCTGCCCACATGCCTTTGCTCTTGGCTGCTCGGTAGGGCAGACTCCCATGGCCTTGGCAAACTCCAAGTGCTCTTGCCACATTCTCTGGGTATCCTGAAAGACCGGCCGGAGCTGCCCCTTTTGGGGGTCTCAGTCCCCCCATCCCCGCCACCACTCTTGGTGATTAGTCTGTGGCTTGTGCCAGTGCCTGGAGATCCTCAGAAAGTGCTGTTGGGGTGGTGGGGACATCCCCGGGAAGAATTAAGAGCCCTAGGTCACCCCTGCTTCCTGCCACCCTCCCATTTTGGCTGGCACATCCAGCCTAGATGGCCCTTTCTCAGTGCCCCAGGCTCAGCTGTGCCCAGCACTGGTCTGCTGGAGGGGGCTGTCCTGGCCCTGGACTCTCCCAGGCCTGGACCCTGCCTTTACCTCTCCCCAGCCAAGCTCTCGTCCGTTTGCGCAAAGTTTCCATAACTGCTCCTGGACACTGAGGCTGCCCGCGATTCCTCCCAGCCCTCCTAGAAAATCAGCAGCTGCCCCCCCCCCCCTGCCTCAACCCCAGCCAAGTCCTGAAAGGTGCTACTCCTGCCAGGCCAGCCCTCCCCGTTCTGGGGCTGCAACCTCATAAGTCCTTTCTCCACCCTCCCTATCCTGAGGGTCATGGGATCCTGGATGGAATGGAGGATGAGGGTGTTTCTTGGGACCCGAGGAGGAGGTGGGGACCCCCCCCCATCACCAGTTCTCTGAGCGGCCTGATCCAGAGATGGAGTTTGGTCTTTCAGTCCGGGGCCTCTGACTTTCTATATTTGACACCTTACCCTGATTTTGGGTAAAAAATAGCGCACGATTTGGAGCAGTGCTCCCCAGCTCCCTGGGGACTTGCTCACAGAAGCGTGGGAGCCAGTGGTCTGTGGTGCCGCCTTGGTGTGTCTGACTTTTGACCTTGCTGGGGATTTCCTCCTCCCAACCGTGGACGGACGGTGGGTCCCCGTTGTTGCCCCTCCCTGCCTCCATCCTGCATTGACACCGATTCCCAGGTCTTGTGCCCTGCGGATGACCCAGTTGTTGCCTTTATGGAGGCTTCTGCTGAGGACAGAGAGCCCAGTTGCATGTTGTCACTTGGGGCAGGGGACTGGGCCCAAGCCGCTGATAGGCTGGGCACATCGTGGTGGGCAATGTGAGGGGTGGTCTGGGGCCTCTGAGCCCGAGGCCTGGGTTTCCTGCAGGGGGCAGGATTTGATCAGCTGAGAAGAGAGGGGAGGGCAAAGCCCAGGGCAGGCTGGGAGGGTGTTTTGGAGGTCACGGTGTGTTCGCTCACTGGCTCCAGCGCTCACGCACACCCATCGGGGAGGGGTTTCGTTGACCCAGACCACCACAAAGACTGAGGGATGAAGGGACCCTGTCCGCTGGAGCAGAGGCTGAGGGTCAGGGGACTCAGATGCAAAAGTGGGCCAAAGCCGATTTGCCAGGCCCAGGGCAGGAGTGCAAGGGGGACAGAGTCACAGGTGACCCACCCACCAGGGCCCAGCTGGGTGCAGTCTCATCCTGCCTTGCCACTGGCTGACCCAGGTGACCTTGGCAGTAGACCTGACATCTTATACTGTGTGCAAACTGGGTGGCCCATCCCTCCAGGGGGCTCGGAGGCCAGTGGCCAGATGTCAGGAGGGCAGTCTGACCACGGCCCGACTGACGATGAGCTGTAAGGGCCCAAGCTTGGACTTCTCTGATGTAGTGAAATCGAGGGCAGGGAGCGAAGTGGCTACGTAAGCCCCTCCCAGCTGCACTTCTCATCCTGTGAAACCCCGCCATGGGAGCGAGGCTCTGGGGTGGGGGGGGAGTGGAGGATGACACTGAGTGAGCCCAAACAAAGGCTGGGACACAAGTGTGTTGCCTGCCAGGGTGCCCCTGGGCCTGCTCCTGGAGGAGAGGGGGCCCTGGCAGGGGCCTCGGGGGACACGGTGCTCCACTCCAGCTGCTCAGGCCTCAGGCCCAGCCGTCTGATAGAGCTGCTCCCATCCTTCCTCGCCCCCGTTTGGCTCCAAGTGGTGCCAACCTGTCACTGTAGGCAATGAAGCATGAACGTGTCATGGTACCCCAAATGGTGCTCATTAACCTCCCACTGGGGGTACCCCACCTGGACCCAGAGTTAGGCTCTCCCACAGAGCCCCTGCCCTAGCCTCTCCGTTCTCTGGAGGAGGGTCAGAATTCCCCTTCTCACTGAGAGACACAGGAAGGAGACAGCAGGGGGGCACAGGGGACAACAAGGTAGGGCTGGCCTTGGAGCCCCTATGCAGGTTGGGTTCACTGGGGACAAAGTCAGAGAGGCTGCCACCTCCCCGAGCTCCTTGCTTTCACCAGGGTCCCGGGTCTCTGGCCTGGGCCTTCTAGTGTGCTGGGGATAGGGGCACACCTCAGAGCTGCTTCTCTGGAGGGAAACTGAGGCCTGGCCATGCAGGCAAGGCCACATGGGCCTGGCGATCTCCCCCATCCACCTTCTGTCACCTGAGAGGAACCTCAAGTAGAGGGTTGCCCTTTCCCCATGGGGGTGGAAGTGGTCCTTCCTGCTTCCCTCCCCCACCCTGGCCTCAACTTTAGGCTCAGGTCAGCTGGGTCCTGGGTGCCCTTCTGTCTTCCTCTGTTCCTCTCTCTCCTCCTCCCTCCCCTGTCCCTGCGTCTCACACCCGCTCCCCCCTCTCTCCCCATCTGGCATCCTCCAGGATCTTCTCCATTCCCACTCCCCTCCTGTGCCCCTCCACTCCTGCTCAGCCTGTTCCTTCCACTCTCCTGCCGTCTGTGTCTGCCCCTGTCTGGCTCTCTGGGTCCCCGTGTTTCTTTCTGCCCCAGTCTGTTGGTCTGTCTCTGACCTGGAGATCTGGCTTCCTGAGTCGGCTGGTTTCTCGGAGGTTGCCCTTCCTTTCTTTCCACAGCAGCCACACTCAACGCCAGTCGGGGCTGTGGGAGGGAATAATGGTGTGGATGGGGCAACCGGGGGCTCGAGCACCAGAAGGGCCTGCCGTCCGAGCGGGGCTCATGTTGGGGCTGGGGAGGCCGGGAGCAGGAGAGGAACGCCGCTGGGCGCTGGGCGCGTGGCGTGGCGGCCCCTGGCCACCAGCTCCGCTCCTGCCTCCGACAAGCGGCCCCTCTGCAGGTGTTCAGTACCTATTCCAACGAGGACTACGACCGGCGCAACGAGGACGTGGACCCCATGGCCGCCTCGGCCGAGTACGAGCTGGAGAAGCGGGTGGAGAGGCTGGAGCTGTTCCCTGTGGAGCTGGAGAAGGGTGAGAGGCCGGGACCAGGCCGCAGGGGGTGGGGGGGGATCTCCTCTCTGGCGCCAGCTGTGCCCTGGGCGCCTGTCGGCACCCCCAGCCACGCGGACTCCAGCAGCCAGAGCCCCTGCCCCGCCCCGGGCCGGCCTCGCTCTGTGCTCCTTCGGGTGCCAGGTCCCCAGGGCCGCTCGGGCGGGGTCCTGGGCTCCGTGTGGGCCGCGCAGTGAGGGAGCAGTCACAGCTCACTGGGTCCTTCCGAGCCGCAGTAGGTGCTGGGCAGGGACGGGAGGGGCCGCTACGACAGCACGTGGACTCAGGTCAGTGGGGTCCCCGAGGAAGTCGAGGAAGTCGTGCTTGCGCTGAGCTCTGAAGATGGGAATTCAGGGGAGGGTGCGGGAAAGAGGAGAGAGGCTTGGCCAGATTCTGACCACGAGGGCGAGCAGGGTATGCAGGGCCTCGTAGACCATGTGGAGGACGCTGTCTATTTTCTAAGATGGACGGGAAACCATGGCAAGGCGTGGCAAAGGTATTCTAGAAAGACCACGTCGGGCTGTGCTGTCATAAGTGGATGGAGAGAGACCACGGTGGTGTGGACAAGACGGTGGCCGCGTGGGAAGTGGGTGTACTCGAGAGATCCTTGGGAGGTAGAGTCTGCAGGATCTGGTGGTTGTTTGCTCTGGCTGAGACTGTGAGGGGGAGAGAGGAATCCAGGTGACTCCCAGGCCCCGTGAGGGAGTGGCAGACGGGAAGAGCCTGTTTGTGGGGGACGATAAGAGTTCGGGTGTCAGAGGCCCATGAGACAGGAGGGCACAGCTGTGGAGAGGAGAGCAGGAGGTCCTCAGTCACGGAGACTCTAAGTTTGGTTGAATCTGCATAGAGAAGAAGGCCAACCCCATCATGGCTGCTCCCATGCCATTCCACCCCTCCATACCCCTCATCTGTGTCTACAGTAGTCTCTGGCTCCCCACCCCACCCCCCCACTGCACCTGCCCAGGCCACCCTCAGCATGCCCTGTTGCTCATCGTTTCTTTCAAGGGACAAAGGGCTGGGGGTGACCCAGGAGCTTCCTAGTTGGCTTGGCGAGGAGGGGGTGCACAGAACGGTGTCCCTTCCTCAGTTGTGGACATCCCCTAAGCATGGGGACTGCTGCTTGAGATCGAGCCGTGCCCTAGGTGAGGTTGGGGGTTGGGAGGGGCCTCTCACTCTGTCCCCTGCAAGCCCTGGCTGGGACGCTTCACCCCATCCCCACCTTCCAACACCGGCCTGTCGTGACTTTCTGCTCCACAGACTCCGAGGGCCTGGGCATCAGCATCATCGGCATGGGGGCCGGGGCGGACATGGGCCTGGAGAAGCTGGGCATCTTTGTGAAGACGGTGACCGAGGGTGGTGCGGCCCACCGGGATGGCAGGTACCCCCTCCCCCTCCCCCACCTGCTGTCAGCTGCAGGCCAGGCCACTGAGCCGGGATGGGCCCGTCTGTGTGGCACTCAGGTGTTCGTGAAGCCTTAATGTGCCAGGTGCTGGTCTAGGGGGTACAGCAGTGAACAAACCCCATGGGACCCCTGCTCTCATGGTGCTTACGTTCTTTGGGGGGTGGGGAGGGGGCTGCTTGGAGACGTTGTACGTCCTGGTCTTGAGCGTGTGTGGGCCATGGGAGGGAGAGCACGGCCATGGAGTCTGTTCCTGGTGGATACATCTGAGCTTTTTTTTTTTTTCCATTTAGCAAATATCGAGTCCCTGGCTCTGTGGTGGGGCTGGAGCCAGGCCCTGGGGAGTCCGTGATGACTTCCCTTGCCCTCAGGAAGCATGTGGTGTGGTGAGGCAGACAGACATCCAAGGGGGCACGTAGAAAACGTGGGAAAAGTACCGGGTGGCATGAAGGCATAAAAAGCAAGACTTGCTCCCTCTGGATAGCAGGGAAGGCTTCCTGAAGGAAGTGATGTTGGAGCTAGGGCCTGAGGATGAGCAGCAGTTGGTTAGGCCGAGGGAGCAGAATGTGCAAAACGTTCCAGGAAGGGGACTGAATGCGGGCAGGTATGGCCGGAGCCGAGAGAGCAAGGGGGATCCGGGAGTGTGGTGTGCCCGCGAAGGAGGCTGCTCCTTGCGTGTGCGTGTGTGTGAGCATGTGTACCTGTGTTTGGCATCTGAGCCTGGAGGGGTCAGAAGGCTCAGGAGGGCCTCCTGGAGCCCTGGGCAGCCCAGCAACCCCTCTGTGGGCCACTCCGCTGTGTATGTATCATGGGGGGGGGTGCGCAGGGAGGAGTGGGAAGGGCTTTAGGGCATCCCCGGGGTTGTTGGCACTTGGTATCAGGGGTGCCTTGTGGTGGCACCTCCAAACCCAGACCCCCTCCCTGTGACAGAGTGGGTGTCCCTGTAGGGGCTGGCTGACTTTGGGGTCATGGTGCTAGAGCTGGGCTTGCCCCACTCAGGCTGCTTCTGCCTGCTGTGGCCCACGTGGCATGGGGGGGTGGACAAAAGGACAGTGACAGTCCCTCCTCTTTCACTTACCCCCCACCCCCAGTTTGGACTTCCAGAGCCATTCCTGTGGTCACCTGTTGGCTGTCAGCGGCGTGGGGAGTGTGTGCACATGGGAGAGAGGGCCCGCATGTGGGGGGCAAGGGGGCGAGCCGCTCACAACAGGCCATTGCTTCCACTTCGCAGAGGAGCCCTGAGAGAAGGCCTGGAGCTCGCAGGAGGCTGGCAGTGGAGGAAGGAGGTGGCCAGGGGTCCTGCCATCCCCCTTGGCCGGCCAGGCTGGCCCACCCCCATCTCTCTCCTTCTGGGGTGGAGAGCCAGGGCTTCTCCTGCCACACTAGAACGTGGTGGGGGCTGTGGCCCTGGCTTGGGTGCAGCGAGCACAAGAGCGTGCCACGGGGGTCTCAGGCATTTGGGAGAAAATCTGCAGACCCATAAGAGGACTGTGTGTCACCTGTGCTTTGGGTGTGGCTGGTGGCCTTGAGCTCTGTGGGTGTCACACCACTCTGTCCGGTGTGAAGGAGGAGGGGACAAGGGTGTGATTATGACAGGAAGTGTGCTTGGTCCTGCCTGCCTGCATCGGATTTGCTTGCCCGGGTCTCACTGCCCAGTGGCGGGTCTGGCTGATCCCCAACCCTCTGGCCCCATGCATTTTATGCAAGTAGACAAAGTACCAGGACCCAGGCGGGGACTGAGCCTCAGGTTTCTGATGGAGGGAGACCACCACTACCTCCGCTCCAGTTCCCCCCCTGACGGCCCCCCTAACCAATGTGGCCTCTCCTAGGATCCAAGTGAATGATCTCCTGGTGGAGGTGGACGGCACGAGTCTGGTTGGAGTGACCCAGAGCTTTGCAGCCTCCGTGCTCCGGAACACCAAGGGTCGCGTGCGGTAAGGGCCGGCAGGGCCGCGCTGGGTGGGCAAGTGGGAGCAGACAGGAGGCCTGGCCCCCATCCCGCCTCTCTGCCTGCCCGCCTACACCCACGTAAGGTTTCGAGTGGGCCACCTTATAGACGAGCTTCCACGGCCTCCCTGCCTGAAGGAATTGCTGTGCCCATAGCCCTGCCCCATGCCTGCCGTCCTCTCCCAAGCCCCTGAGCGCTGCTGGCCACCGGCGCTCGGGCTTCAAGGCCTGTGCTCTGCTGCGCCTCCAAACTGGCTTCTTAGATTTATTCTCCTTCCCCTGCCTGTCCGTGACTCATTCACTGAACAATCAAGATGTGCAGGGAGAATACCATCCAAATTGGGGTCCCCCCCACCAGGCACTTCATCCTTCCCTCCTCACCGGCTGTGTAATCCTGGGAGGACTCCCCTTCCCGGGCCTGTCAACTGAGGGAACTGGGTTAGAAGCTCCCCCACGTCCTCTCTGGCATAACATGCAGGGACCACTCCCTGCCCTCTCCAAAAGGGGCACTGCCCCCAGGAAAGGGTGGTGGAGAGAAACAGGATGTGGGTGGCCACGGAGAGGAGGGGCTAGTGCCTGGAAGTTCCACTATTTCCTCTCCATCCTAATCTCCACTCACCATCATCCCGCCCCTTCCTGAAGCCTGGGGGCTTGAAGCTCACGCCAGGCCAGACGCCCCTCCGTAGCCCCAGGGCAGGGGAATGGGGAAGCCGGCTGCTGGGATGGGTCAGCCTCGCCATTCCCTGGCCTCGTTTTCTCCCCTGTGGTGGAGGAAGAGCCCCCTGCCGTGGCAGCCCCTGAGCTCCTGTCCCCTGCAGCGCACCAGGGGTTTGGCTGACATCACCCCTCCCCCAAAACTGGCTGCGAGGGTGAGTGGGCCTTCTGGCTGTCCAGGGAAGGAAACCCAAGAAGGGCCCCCAGCTCCCCCATTCATTATTAACACTCCGCAGCCTCTGGACTCAGCCCTCTCATTTCACCTCCCTTGGGAGGGTCTGGGTGTGGAGAGGGGAGCATCAGCTAGGGGGGTGATGGTATCACCCAGTTGAAGACAGAGGCTGGGGGATGACGCTCATGCCCCCGCAGGTTTATGATTGGCCGGGAGCGGCCAGGCGAGCAAAGTGAGGTGGCCCAGCTAATTCAGCAGACCCTGGAACAGGAGCGATGGCAGCGGGAAATGATGGAGCAGAGATACGCCCAGTACGGGGAGGATGACGAGGAGGTAGGGACTCCCGGCCTGGCCGGCAGCATCATCACCCCCTGGTGGCCGGATGGAGCATCACACTCCCTCCTCTGCCTCTGCCGCTTTCCCAGGCCTCCTGAAGGAGGCCAGGACACCTTTCCCTATCCTGGGGGAGTCCCCAGACTGAGGGAGGAGTTGCAGACCCTTCCTTCAAAGAACCCTTAGTCTGATGCAGGAGTCACACTCTGTCTTCAGAGAGCCTTCCTGCTCCGACAAGGAAAATGCACTTCCCTCAAAGAGTCTCCACTCTGTGGGGAAGGCAGAGCCTCTACCCTTAGGGGACCTACTCTGAGGAAGGACGCAGCTCTAGACCTCAGGAGAGCCATAGTGTGAGGGGGAAAGCACAGGCCGTTTCTTCAGGGGTCCCAGTCTCACGAGGGAACCACCTGTGACTTCGGGGGACTCCCCAGGCTGTTGGCCATGCCGCTGGGGTGGCACCGACCATGCCACTGGGGTGGCCTCAGCCTGATGCGGGAGGCATGGCCCACAGCCCCGGGTCGCTCCCAGTCTGACATGGACAGACCGTTGCCGGTCTAAGCCCTGCTCCTCGGGGCTCAGGGAGGCCGAGGTGGGCAGCGTGCACAGCCTCCTTGCCCCCCTCGCAGACAGGAGAATATGCCACTGACGAGGATGAGGAACTGAGCCCCACGTTCCCGGGTGGCGAGATGGCCATCGAGGTGTTCGAGCTGGCGGAAAACGAGGATGCCTTGTCCCCTGTGGACATGGAGCCCGAGAAGCTGGTGCACAAGTTCAAGGAGGTGGGCAGAGGGGGTCCCTGGGGTGGCGGAGGGCAGAGGCGGGCCTTACCCTGCCCCGCCGCACTGCTGACTCCAGCCAGAGCCGAGCACCTGCCTCTCTGCCCCCACAGCTCCAGATCAAGCACGCTGTGACTGAGGCGGAGATCCAGCAGCTGAAAAGGAAGGTAAGAATGTGACGGGGGAGGGGGGAATGAGGGCTGAGGGGATGACCCCCTGGCCTCACACCTGCGGACACTAATACGGAACCGTCACCCATCGCCCACAGGCAGATACAGAACAAGCTACTCTGAGGCAGGGGAGCGTAGTGTTAAAAGCTCGAGCTCTGGACCCCTGTGTGTCACCATCCACTTGCTGCTCTGTGCCTCAGTCTCCTCCCCTCTAGAATGGGATAATAGCGCCAACACTGTACGTTCCATTGTGAGGGTTGAGTGAGATGAGGCATACAAAATCCTTAGCACAGCACCTGACTCCTAAAAGGTGCTAAATAAAAAATCGAGCTATCAGCTACTAGACGGAGTGACACTAGGTCACTCTGGATGTCTTCACATTCTTACTGTCCCACGCCTGTCCTCTGCAAACAGTCCCAGTGATCAGTGTAAGCTCCCCAGGGATACCCACACTGACACATGCCAGCCTGGACCCCAGGCCCACTCACCAGGATCCCTGGGGACATCCACTCTGTGTGAACATGGAGACAGGGGACCCAGGCTTCACCTGACATTACGCCCAGGGGCAGCAGCCTG
Source organism: Ursus arctos (assembly GCF_023065955.2). NCBI lineage: Eukaryota > Metazoa > Chordata > Mammalia > Carnivora > Ursidae > Ursus > Ursus arctos. Next base: position 24,562,413 of record NW_026622919.1, on the reverse strand, counting down.
GATACACAGACTCCCTCTACGCTCGTCTGCTGCGGAACACACAGCACAGCCATCTCTCGGGACATGTGCGTTCTCACGCAGGGCCCGCTGCCGACGCTCCCAGATGGTGACACTCGTGACACACAAACTCGCGTACATATTATGTACTGACACCCACTCAAAGCCCATCGGGTGCCAGCACGCGCGCAGGCATGCTGATACGCAGACTTCATATGAAAAGCCTGCATTGGGCCCCCACTGGGCCTGGACATGAGGCGTCCCAGGGGCCGCGGGGCTTCCGGGGTGGCGGGGGAGAGACTGGCTCGTGGGGGCCACGCGACCATGGAGAGGAGAGGTCACAGCTGAGCCCTGAGGGGCAGGCAGAGTTTAGTGACTGAGGGTGAGGAAGGGCACCCCCCGGGGGAGAGAGGCTGAGCTTGGAGGAGGCCCTCTGGCTGTGGCAGCTGTTCCTGTGGGGACGAGGTGGGAGCTGAGCTGGCCTGCTGGTGGGGGCTGCGGCTGGCAGGGTCCCGCCTCCCCACCAAGGACTCTGGCCTTGGCCCTGCGGCCACATGGGGATTAGAAGGGGGAAAGGCCCCTGCCTACGAGGGCATGAGGGTGGGCAGGACTCGGAGGCTCGCAAAGCAGTGAGAGGCCGTGGCTGTGTCCTGGGGTAAATGGCGGCCAGGGTTGCCCCGAGTGTAGGCGGAGGGCACGGAGACGAAGGGCGGGTTGGAGCTCGTTGCTGAGGGCGAGATGATAGGTCTCGCTGCTGCCGGGTGGAGGCAGAGCACGAAGGCCCAGGGGTCAAGTCAAAGGTCTGTTCGTGCTGTCAATTTGTAGCCGCCTACAGAGTGCCTTCTGTGTGCCCCGCGCTGTTCTAGGCCCTGCAGTGCGCAGAAGCGCATTTGATCCCTGCCCTTGGGCAGCGTAGCGTGCGCACTGATGTCTGTACTGTTATCAACAGACACGCGGTCCTGCAAGAGCACACAGGGTCACTGAGCTCCCAGAGCGGGGGGGAGCCTCAGCCAGCCAGGGGTGTGTGTGCGCGAGGGGGTGCTGCTGGAGGGAATCACGGGCGGCTTCTCGGGGAAAGTGATAGATGGAGCAGAGAGCGGAGGGGTGAGCTAGTGGGAAATAATGGGGCAAGGCGGGGAGGAGGAGGGGACATTCCAGGCAGAGGGAACGGCATGGGCAAAGGCCCTGTGGCAAGAGGGAACGGGGCAAGTCTGAGGGTCTGCAGGAAGGCTTGTGTGGCTGGGGCACAGACAGCAAGTGGCGTTTGCAGCCAAGGAGATTGGAGGGACAGGCAGGGGCTTGAGGCTGAGCGCTGGTGGCAGTGAGATCGTGGAAAGGAGGAATAGGTTTGTGCGGGTGGGGGCAGATTTGGGGCATGGTGCCTGTGAGGAGCTGGGAGACAAGGTAGAAGAGGAGCCAGGATTGTTGAGGAAGCCACAGAGACAGGGGCTGGTCAGCAGGCCCCGAGCTGCAGAGGGGACAGAGAGCGATGGTGACCGTCCCCTGGCCTGCTCTTTTGCCTCTATCATCTTACTGGAGCCCCGTGAGCTTGGCAAGGCAGGGATCAGTCCCATTTCACAGATGGAAGGACTGAGGCCTAAGACAGAAGTTGCCTTGCCCCAGGTCACAGAGTGAGTCAGTGACTAACCTGGGCCTCTTGCTTGCTGGGAGCGTGGCACAGTGTGGGGGCCCTGACTGGGGGCTCTGCGGCTGAGCCCCCACCTCTTCCCTCCAGCTTTTAGTGCTCGGGCTCAGCCAAGGAGAGTTAGCAGTTGGGGGGCAGTGGGCTCCACATCCGCAGGGGTCAGCCAGAGACCGGCCCTGGTGCCAGGACGGGGGCGCTCCTTGGCTCCCTGTGCCGCCCCCCCCCCCAGTCCCTGACTGCTCCTTCCTCCCTCAGCTGCAGAGTCTAGAGCAGGAGAAGGGGCGGTGGCGGGTGGAGAAGGCCCAGCTGGAGCAGAGCGTGGAGGAGAACAAGGAACGCATGGAGAAACTGGAGGGCTACTGGGGCGAGGCCCAGAGCCTGTGCCAGGCTGTGGACGAGCACCTGCGGGAGACCCAGGCCCAGTACCAGGCCCTGGAGCGCAAGTACAGCAAGGCCAAACGCCTCATCAAGGACTACCAGCAGAAGTACGTGCTCAGGGGGCTGGGAGCGGGGAGTCCTGGCCCAGGGAGCACTGAGAGGCTGTTAGTGGCAGCCCCTCCCCACCCCCAGCTGAGCAGGGAGGCAAGGAGCAGAAGTCGGAGGGCTTCATGGTGGAGGTACCTGGGCCCAGAATGACTGGGCACCAGAGCCAGCACAGTCAGGCCCCAGAGGTTTTGGGAAGACCTGGGGCCTCCCAACATCAGGGAGGGACAGAGCTGCCCCGGTGGGGCTGAGGACAGGGCTGAGGGTCCTGAGACTCCTTGGATGGAAGCCAGACTACACACCGATACCCATGGTCTATCCCCTGCTGATCCCTAGGGAGATCGAATTCCTGAAAAAGGAGACCGCACAGCGCCGGGTTCTGGAAGAGTCAGAGCTGGCTAGGAAGGAGGAGATGGACAAGCTCCTGGACAAGGTAGGCCCGGGGGGCCCTGGGGCCTATGGAGGGGGCAGCAGGCAAGCCCCCCTTTCGTACCCCCTCTGTGAATCCTGGAGGGAGAGAGGGAGTCATGCTGCTGGCTCAGGGTCATGTCCCCATTAGGGGGTCAGAAGGGGCAGGGCCCACACTTGGTACGCAGGCCTGACCCCCTCTCCCTTTTGTTTGCCAGATCTCAGAACTGGAAGGAAACCTGCAAACACTGAGGAATTCCAATTCTACTTAACAGGAATCATTCCTTGAGCGGACAATAATGAATCCCCTCCCACTGTCCTCCCTTCCCTGTCCTCAATACTTCACCCCGCCCCCTACCAGCCTGGGGACAGGTGCCCCGACTTCCCCACCCTCCGCCCCACCTCCCCCAGCTTCAGGGACCAGAGGACCTGGGAAGACAGAGGTGGCTGGAAGGACGGCCTCCTTCTTGCCCTGTGGGGCTGAGGCACAGAGGCCAAGGGATGCCGAGGGGTTGGCCTGGGTGGTGGATGGACACAAGGACCTGCAGACCATACTGCCAGACTTTACAACCTCCAGCCTTTGTCTCTGGACTGGAATGGGGCTGGGGGCTCTCCCAGCATCTCACCATCTGGAGGCTGCTCCCTGCCCACGGGGCTCCTAGGTGGCCCCTGGGCCTCTTGACTTGAGAGTCTACCTTCTTGGCCCTTTCCCTGTCCCCCATCATTGTGCTGTCTCTGTTGCATTCTGACCCTCCTGCTGGGAGGGGCTGCCTCCACACCTCCTCCCATCCTGGTCCCCCCCACCCAGGAGGGACAGAGTCCACCCCTGAGCCTGGAGGCTGGGTCTGGCCCTGCACTGATTTCTCATGCATCCTTCGGGAAAAGGGGAGAGTCCAGGACACCTGGTCCCCAGCTCCCCCTTTCCTGGGGCAGCAGCCCTCAATTTTTCCTTGTGCCTCCCCACCCCCAGGTGCCAAATAGCCATAACCTCCTCCTGGAACTGTTCTATGGCCTCGCTGGGCTCCGGGTTTCCTGGCCAAGCCTGGGAATGCCAGGGAGGAGAGAGGTCAGCTTAGGGGGCCTGGCTACAGAGCCCCTGGTCTTAGGCAAGCGGAACATTTCCCACTGGGGAGCCAGGCCCTGCCCTGCCCAGGGCCACACCTGGAAGCCTTGTACTAACATCGCAAATTCAGCCTCACTCCGCCCACACCCACAGTTTTCCAAGGTTTTGACTGGAGGGCAAAATTTTACTACTACTCATCTTTTTGGAGACCAGGGCTGCCCTGCTGGCAGCCTGCTTTCTAAGTGAAATCCTCTTCGTTTCCCCACTTGAACCCCAAATTGGGGCTTGGACCAAGGGAGGTGAGACCCCCCCCCCCTCGGGGCCCCTCCCCTTTCAGGATCCATCTCTCATTTTGCCTCCTCCTCCTGCCCCTGCCCCAGACTGGACTTTTGTTCATTTTTTAAAAACAGCCCCCATCACATCCGTTTGGGCTTCTCGTCCCCTGTAAATAGACCACGCCATCGATCAGTATTTCTCGCCCCCCACCCCCGCCCCCAGACGTGCCCCTACCCCCTGAAAGAGCTGGCTGTCTCAGTGCCCGGGCCCACGCACTTCACCTCCTTCGCCGCAGCGGATGGAGGGGGCGGGGCCGGGTGGGCGGGGCCTCGGGGGCGCTTCCGGTTTCTCGGGCCGGCACCGCCCCTGCCCCGCCCCCCCGCAGGACTGCGTCTCTGTATATAATATATATATGTATGTATTGTTCCCGGTTTTGTACGGACCATGCCCTCTGTCAGGTCGTCCCCATAAAAGCAGCCCCCAGAGCCTCGCTGCCTGGTTTCTTGATTCTTGGGGGTGGGACAGGGCTGTCGGTCGGTGCCCCAAGGTCCCTTCTTACCGGTGCTGCCTTGACTGAGGATCCTTCTCGTGGGGATACTATATTCCCGCTTCCAGCAAACTCCCTCTTTGCCACCATTTCCCCCATCAGCACCCATGCTTTTTTATCCATTCCTCTTGGGCAGGGCTGGGGTTTCTAGAGAGTTCCTTAGCCCCGTCGCGTTTCCCCTTTTTAAGAGGCCTCTGACAATTCAGAGAATGGGTTAGATACGATAGGGTGAGGCCAACCGCAGGTCCCTTCCCTGAGAAGTCTAACCTCATGGGGATATGCAGCACCTACTCTCACAAGGGACCCTACCTGAGGTACCAGAAGGATCAGAGGTCTCCTGGGGGTGGGAGGTGACACTCAGAGCAGTTTTGTGCCCGGGGTCCTAGAGAATCTTTCTGTCCTAGAAAATTTAAGTAGCCCTAGCCCCCTGCCCTACGCCAGCATGTCTGGTTGCTAACTCACCAGCGCTAATAGAATGGGTCTGGCAGTCCAGATGCCAGGGTTCTAAGGACAAGATGTGGTGACGTCCCAGAGAACAGAGACAGCAGGGAGGGGTAGGGCCAAGGCTTGGCCAGTCCCTGATGCCAGCCTTGCCTTGCTCGGGGTGCTGGGGTGCGTATGTGTGAGATAACAGAGGCACAAGGCACTTGGGCTCAGTGGCTGGGCCCCCAAGGGGATTCTCACATTCCCCTTTGCCCAAAGGAATGAAGTCCCAAACATCGGGGCACTTCAAGGTCACTGATAGGTCCCTGACAGCACCTGAGATGACTGGACTCTACCAGAACTCCAGGTGGCAGTCAGCCCCTGAGGCAGCCCCTCCCTTGAGCATGGTTTTGTCACGCAAGTCTCATGTCAAGCCAAATTCAGGCTTCCCACTTTCGAGAGGAAGCTCTCAAAAACCCTAGTTCTACACCGCAGGGCTGGAGAGCACCCGTCCAGCCTGCCGCCCACTTGGAGAGCACCTGGAAACCCGGGCATGGTGACCATGCCTCTCAAGGCATCTTCTCTGGGGGGATCATCCTTGGGACGCTTCTGGGAAGAAAGATCCAGGTGGCTGAATCCCAGTATCGGAGACCACCAAACCACAAGGCCACGGGTCATGGCTCCAGAGACAGAGGTCCCTGAGGCCCCACTCAAGAAACCTAGCCAAGAACTTCCAAGAAGTGACGTGGCCCAACCAACCTGGGTGGGAAGGCAGATGTGGGGGTTGTGATGGCTTCTGCTGGTCTGACTGTAGCTGTTTCTAGGGTGAGGTCCTGCTGCCCCCCGCCCCCGCATCTGTCCTGTGTATTATGTGAGGGGCCTGCACATCGTATGTTCCAAAAGGTCGGTCAGGTGGTTCCCCGTGTCTAAGCCTGAGCGTGTTGTATGGCGAGGGCTGTTATGTGGGGCTTTGCTTTGAGTTTCTCAGGCCTAAAATGTGATGTGACCATGACCTATGTCCGTGTTTGGGGCTATGTCAAGTGGTCGTGGGCAGGCCTATGTGAGGCTTGTCACCTCAGCCCTGCCCTGTCACTTGCTCCATTCTTAAGAGCTTGAGCAGGTTTGCCCCAACCCCGATACTTGTCACACAGGAGGGAAATCAAGTGAAGGGCATTTTCTGAACTCCCAGGGGCTTAGGCATCACTAGGAACAGGGGCTCCTCCCTGGCCCTATAGCCTAGAAGACACCTTTCCGCAGAACCTGCCCCTGCCCCCCCAGCATTGATGTTACATACCCATGATCTCCCTGTTCCCTGCAGGGCCTATATAACCAACCCCCCCCACTCAGATCTCACCAGATGCCTGAACACCAAGACCCCAGACTTAGCCCTGTAGGATGTCACCCAGAGTCCCCACCAACTCCCCAGATCTCCACACTCTAGCCTGCACTGCATGCCGCCAGCAGATTCTGAAGACACGCAGAGACCCCCAAACTCCCACAGATTTCCTAGGATAACTTCAGCCCTCAAAGCTTATTAATTCAGTCTTCACCCACAGCCCCAAGACCATCCTGGCTCAACATGCCACCTCCCACAGCCCCTTGGAGACCTGTGACTACAGAGACCCCAGCCGACCCTTAGGGAGCTCTATCCCTACAGGCCGCACACCTCCCGGCTGAGCTCTGGACCCCTCTATCCAACCTCACCATTTGCTCTTGAACAAACCATTTTCATTCTTTGAAGTCTCTGTTTTCCCCTCTTAAAATGGGGGTAATAGAAACAACCAGGTTTATTGTAAGAGTGACATTGATAATCGGGGAAAGTGCTTTCCTACAATGCAGGGCTCCTACGCCATCACAGTACGGTAGCTTCTTGATCATTATGCTATCTCCCCGGGCTGGCCTGCCACCACCTCCAGCTCACCACTCCAAGTGTGATCTCATCCCCCCCCCCCCCCCCCGGACTCCAGCCTCCAGCCAAGGCCTCCTTCTCCCTCCCTGGCCAGCGGTCCTCAAATCTGGTCAATTTCTTCCATTCTGTATCCTGAATAGTGCTCAGCTTGATCTGCGATCTTCATGCCTACCGCCCTCCTCTGTCACCAGTCTCACCAAGGCTCTTCCTGCCTCAGGCTGCCCTCTCCAATCCACTCTCCACAGAGGAGCCAAAGAGTTCTCCTAAAAAGCAAATCTGAGCCCCTCACTCCTCGGTTACTTTCCCGTCTGGCTCCCAGGATAAGCTGAAGCACCCCCTCCACCCCTGCACCTTCTCAGCCTCACTCCTCTTCCTCTCTTGCCCTCCACCCCCCAGCCCCACTAGCACTTCTACCCAGCCCTGGCCTGCAGGGGTAGCCAACACAGCACCTTCACCTGGAAGGCTCCCCGATCACCTCCACCTCCACCCTCACCCACCCCCAGGCCGCCCCGGCATCCTTCGGTGCGCCGTCTCGGCGCCGCCGAAGTGTCCTCTGTGAACCGGGGCTCAGGGCGCCCGGGCTTGTGAGGGCCTCCCCACTTGTCTGTCCACCCCCCCCCCCCCCCACAACGCCGCGAGCGCCGACGCCTTGGCCCGGGTCGTTCTATTCCCCTAGGTGCCCCCAGGCCTTGGTGCACATGATTGCTCGATGGACGTCCAAAGCCGGGATGAATCGGGAGCCCTCACAGACCTCGCGGAGGAGGCGGAAGCCCGGTGGGTCCAGAGGCGGGGCCGCTCGCACCCCCCGGACTTCCGCGGCCGGAGTAGTAGCGGCAACTCGGAATCCCCTCGCCCGGCAGCCGCGCGGGGCCGCCTCCTCCCTCCCCTCCTGCCGCCTCCGCCCCCTCTCCCTCCCTCCCGCCCGCTCTTTGTCTCCCGGCGCCAGCCTCCCCGCCACGCGCCCCCCGCACCGCCCCTTCCCGGGAGACCCCCGCGGACGCGACGCGACGCGTGTCTGCCTGCCCGGCGGGGGGCCTGCGTCCGGCGGGGCCCGGCTGGCGGCGGGGCGGGGAGGTGGTTCCCTCCCTCTTTCCCTCCCTCCTCCCTGGCTCACACGCACACACACAAACACGCGCACACACACGCGCGCACACACGCGTACACGCGCGCGCGCACGGAGCATCCTCCCGTCAGGGCTCTGGTCCAGCCCCGCCCGCGCCTCCCGCTCCCCGCAAACCCTCTCCTTCTCTCCCGCTCCCCCCCATCCCCTCCGGCTCCCGGACCCTCGGCGCCCGCGCCCGCCCCTCTCCCGGGATGGAGCGGCTCGAGCCTGCCCGCAGCCCCCCGCGGCCGGGGTGACGGCCCCCCGCCCCTCCCCGCCTGGCCCGCGCCCCGAGCACCATGGGCCTGAGGGGCTCCCGCGGCGCCGGACGCTGAAGATGATTGGTGCTGGAGGTGAGGACCCCGACGTGGACGGGGAAGCAGAGCCGGGGTCACCGGGGCTCGTGGCGGGACCCTGAGTGAGGTCGGATAGGGCCTTTCTTCCCTATCCTGGGGGGCCGCGCGGAGCTGGGGTGCTGGGCTGCCGGGGGAGGGGGCGGAGATAGGATTTGTGTCCCTAATCCTCTCCCTCCCGGAGAAATTAATTTTAAAAAACTGGTGTGGGGGGAGGGGGAGAGGGCTTAACTCCTTCCTGCCCGGCGTGGAGTTGGATGGCTGGACCGGAGAGAAACTAGCCGCCCGGCCCCAACTGGGAGTGCGGTAGGTGCCCCGGCCTCCGCCGCGCGGGGAGCGCGGTCCCACTCGTCCGTCGCCGCAGCTGGGGCCTAGGGGAGGGGGCGCCGCGTTCTCCAGCTCTCCGCTGCCCCCCTGCCCCCAGCCTCCCCTCCCGGGCCTTTCCTTCCCGGGTCTTTCCCAGTTGCACTTCTGTCTTGGTCTCTTTCTTCTCTTCCCGGGCCCCTTTCCTCTTGCCTGCCCCGCTGGGGCCTGCCCCTCTCCCTACAGCCGCCCCTTCCTCGAAGCCCTCCCTGGGGCCTCACTCCGTGCAGAGGGAGCCTGGCCTCCACCACTGCTTTCCCCGCCCGCCCCACTCATCTCTTTCCTCCTCTTTCCTCCTTCTCTCTGGAGCTCTGTGGACAGTCTCCACCAGCCTGTTCCTACTTCCCACTCCCCTCTGGCGCTTGTGTACCCTTTCTCTTCTTCCCTGGCTCCGGGGAAGCCTCCCTTACTCTCCGAGAAGTCAAGGGTCATAGGTGCTACTCTTCTGGGAATTGGAAGCTCTGGGAGGAGGGAGTGGCCTGGTAGCCTCAGTACCCAGGCTGTGTTCAGAAGGGCAGGTTCATTTCCACCTTGTGGCAGTTCCTGGTTAATTGTGTGCCTATGAGAGAGAGAGAGAGAATGTGTGTGTGTGTAGGAGGGTGAAGGGGGGTGGTTTTCCAAAGCTCAGTTTTGGTGACAGGGGCCTGGTGACCCCTTGGATGGCCTGCTTCCCAGAGTTCCCCATGGAACAGTGTAGGATGGGTCCCCCATACACACCCCAGGTTGTTAGTGGTTGAAGAGAGGGAGGGAAAGCCATTTGTGCTGAATCAGGATGGGTTAGGCACAGGTGTGAGCTGGAAGGCCCAGCCTACCCCAGAGGATACCCGAAAGAGGACTCTATCCACCAGGGGGTCTTCACCCAGGACTGGGACTTTGACTAAAGAACACATGGGATCTCCATTCTCAGCTAATCTAAGAGAGGAGGCACCACTACTGACCTCAGGGAGCCTCCATTCTGATGGGAGAGACCCTTCTTATCTTCAGAGAGTCCCTAATCTGATGGGGGAATACCCTCCCTTCTCCTCAGGGGGCTCCCATCTGATGCAAGAGAGATATGACCCATTTAGGGAATCAGTGAAGTATGAAAAACCCCTATTTCCCAGGGGTTGGGGAAGGGTGAATTTAGAAATTGTGTGGACAAATGGGAGGAGGGAGCGCTGTCTAGGACAGCTTTCTGGAAGAGGGGGCAGCCAGGTCCTGGTCAGCTGAGGCTTTGTGATTGAATGAGGGAATTTCGCTCCTTCTTTGGGGCAGCCTCCCATCCAAGATGGCCCTTCAGGCAGGAAGAGAGGTTCTAGAATTTCTTTGCTACTGGCATCCAGAGTTGAAGAATGGCAAGAGAGTTCTTGGGGGGCCCATGTCCCCTGGCCCCTTCTCATATCTCATTTCCTGCTTTCAGCCCCAAGCATCCATGGAGCTTGGGGTGGAGATGGTTTAGAAGCTTCTCCCAGTCCTAGACAGTATGGTCAGCTTCCCTTCCTCTACCTTTCTCCCTTCTCCCCGCAGGGTCCTCTCCTCAGCGCGCCCTCCAAAACTGCAGGTTATCCCCCAGGATAGGGCTGGAGGGCAGGAGACAGGTGGAGGTTGAATTCCGCCTCTTACCTCCTGCATCTCAGTTTTCCCATCTGTAAAGTGGGGATACTATGAATCTCAAGCCTGCATGGCTCACCATGAGATGATGTATATGTAATATCAGGAGAGAAATGTTGGAAAAGACTCCAGCAAGCAGGACGCCTAGCCTTCCCATGCCTGTCAAATGCATGTCTAGGCCAGCGCCCTGCTCTACTCGTGGGCACCTGAGTGTTCGCAGTAATTGGAGTTCATGTCCCAGCCCTGCAGTGTGCCCCTGCCGCTGAGCTTCCCCCCGTCCCCTTGTCCAGTATTCCCCTTCCCCTCTAACACCCAGGTTTAAGGCTGCGGGCCTCCTGCATCTGCTAGGAAGCCCGCCCAAGCTGTCTCAGCAGCGTGCGTCCTGCTTCCCCACCTGCCTCCCTCCTTGCTTCCCACCAAAAGGCAAAAGCAAACCAAACCCCTACCCTTCACACTTCCTGCCGGAACACACTTGCATCACTAGATTTGGCTGTCCACCGCGGTGCTATGAGTACTCCTCACAGCTTCTGCATCTGTGAGTCTGTCTGGAACTGTGAGAACTGCGGGTTTGTCAAGAACAGGGGCCCTGCTGATGGTGCCAGTTTCCTGAACAGCTCGTGTTCAGGACGGCAGGTGGTGAGCACACCAGTGGTGGGGGTGGGGGGCAGGCAGGACTGGGTGATGGACGGGAAGATGGATGGGTAGTTAGTATGAACTGATGGGTGCAGAGATGGGAGGGTGGATGGATAGGTAGATGGACGGACGGACGGATGGATGGATGGATGGGTGGGCAAGTAGATGGATGGCTACGTAGGTGGGCAGGTAGATGGATGGATGGTTGGATGGAAGGACCTGGATTCTGCTCCTGATTTTGCCATTGGCTTGTTATGTGACCTTGAGCCAGTCATTCTCCCCTCTGTTTCTTTATTTGGAAAATGAGAGGATTGGATTTAATAATCCCCCAAGATTTCTCCCAGGTTTGCTGTTGGACAGTTTATGATGATCGGACGTTTTGGGGGAATGCCGATGATGGAAAGGCCCAAGGCTCTGAAGGGGGGGAGGTTCAGTGAGCCGTGTGAAAGCACACGGCAAATCAGCTCGGACCCAAACCACAGGACTCCGCCTGTGTCTACACCCTGGATTTGCTTCTGCCCCCTACTCCTCTACTTCTGCCTCCTGCCCCAACTCCCACCGTCTGGGGTATGGTTCAGACGACTTCTTTTCCAAGGGGCTGCAGGAAGAGTTCTAAGGGAAGGTGAGGGGCCAGAAGGCCAGGAGCAGGCGGCCAGTGGCAGGTCCCTTGTCTCCCCTCACCACCCTGAATCTCTTACGTAGTCTCTCTCTCTCCCCGCCCTCCGTTCCCCTCAGCTCTCTTGAGTCATGGCTTCTTCAAAGCTACGAGAACCTGCGGATGAGGTTTTCGGTAAGTTCTATTTGCTCTAACTCCAGCCAAGGCCACCGGCACTGGGGGGATTCCCTCTGGGACATCAGTGTGTGCCTTTGTGTGAGTGTGTGTGTGTGTGTGTGTGTGTGTGTGTGTATTGTGGCCTGGCGGCCTGCGTCTCTGTCTTAACACTCTATGCCAATGACAACCACAACGATAAGGGTCTCCATTTGTGAAGTGCTGTCTCATGTCAGGTACGAGGCTCACACCCCATCGCACAACGTCACTTACGCCCACGACAATGCCAAGAGGTGAACCCATTGTACAGACAAGGAGCCGAGAGTACGGAGTGCTGAAGTGACTTGCTTTAAAGATCACGTGGCAGGTTAGGGGCAGAGCTAGAAGGGCCTGGAAGTCCGGACTGTGCGGCTATGTACCATATCCAGCCCAGGGGATAGCCATTCCCTCCACATCGTGTGGGAACGGAGCTCGGCCTGCAGGATATGCATGGAAATCAAATACGTAGAACACAGAGCCCTGGTGCCCCCAGGCCGACCCCCTCTGTACACGCTGGGGTACACGCACACCCCCGCAGGCTGTCTGCTGTGCGGTGTGGGCAAAGCCCACCCGGACAGGGCAGAGCGCCCAGCATGCCCCAGGGTGGAAAGGCTGCTTCCCAGCTGGATTTGGGGGAAGAGTCAAGGAGCAAGGAACGGGAGGACCGGGAGGACCGGGAGGATCACGGAGGGGGAGGTGGGGACAGAAGCCATTGCCCGAAGCCTGTAGCCTGGGAGCGGAGCGGCCCTTGGGACTCTCCCGTTGGTGTGCAGCCTCAAGGGGCTCCCGGCTTCTCTTCGTCTCTGCCTTCCCTCCCCTCCCCTCTTCCCCCTCCCCAGCTCACCCCTTTCTCCCCTGAGTGGCCACTTGCCCTGGCAATGCCAGGGACTGCTGCTTCCCTGCTCCTGGGAGTGCTGATTTCCTGGCCTCCCTGGGGCGCATGGAATGGAGGGTTTGCCTGTGGGACTCCTCCAGCCTCCAGCTGCCTCTGGGCCTCTCAGACTCTTGGGTCTCACCATCTGCACCCAGGCCTGGCCGGACAGAAGTGAGCTCCCCCTCTCCCAGTCTTCTGGGCCTCCACTCCCACCCCCACCCCAACCCTTCCTGTTTTTCCTTCTCCCGGACCTGCTGAGGTGGCTCTAGGATGCCTTGCCTGCTTCCTGATACGAAAGGAATTAAATATTCATGACTCCCCACTGCCCAGGGCTGGGGAGAGAAAGACAGAGAGACAGACCCACACAGAGATGGACGGAGGCCAGGGACCCAGGTAGAGCCAGGACCAGAGGGGAGGCAGGCCCCACCTGGCCTCAGAAACACCTCAGCACCCCCGGGAGTTCCTTTGCTCCCTAGACCCTCCAAGGTAAGCGGCCCCACAGTCCTGATGTGGCCCAGAGTCAGAAGAAGGGTCCTTCTCCCTGGCCCCGGGGGGGCTGGGCACCAGCTGAGGGCTGGAGGTGGAGGGGATGTTCGGCAGCTCCCTGCCCCACCGCCCAGAACAGCAAGAATGCTAGTCAGGGAGCCAGGAGGCCTGGATGCTCTCCTTAACTCCCTCCGCACCTCTGGCCAAACCTTTCCTCTCCAAGCCTCAGTTTCCCCACCTGTAAAATGAGGGGTTGGACTCACCAGTCGTGCCCATCTCTGCCTCAAAAGAGGTGTAGGGGGCTTGTTTGTTACACACTGAGTCTCTGGAGCCAGACTGCCTATCACCCTGGCCCCTCTCTGCAGAGGTCAGGAGCTCTGGGGCAAATTAAGGCTGCCCCCGGCATTCCTGGAGTTGCTCCCGCCTAGGGTTGTGGGGAGTTGAAATGAGCTAGTGATTGTGAAGCTAGCGCAGTGAGAGCCCAGTAAGGATTCGCAATTGTTACTCTGTGGTTCGGTCCTCAATCCTTGCTGCTTGCAGATAATGCTTGGAGATGCTGTGTCGTGGGGGGAGCAGGGGACAGAGGGCTCCCTCCCTCTGCTCAGCCGCAGGGCCCGGACACAGCAGAAGCAAAGCAGGGGCAGTGAAGGAGCTGGAGGAGTGGTGTCAAGGCTGGGGTCCCACATAGCGGTCCTTTGACAGGCTCTCTCCCCTCGCCAAGCCCCCACCGCTGCCCTGGGACACGTGCAGCAGGTGCTGTGGGGGTCCACCCTCTCCCGCCCCCTGCAGCCAGGCCAGCCCCCTCTCCTTGCAGGCTCCATGGCCCACACCCTCCCTTCTTAGAAGGCTCCTTCTTGTTCTTCCTACAACCTTGGCTCTTTCCTGACACCCAGACAGCCTGGCTGCCTCATCTAAAATAGAGCCCCCAGACCCTGCCTCTTTCTTGCCCTGCACAAATTCCACGGAGCCCCTGCCGTGTGCCAGGCTGTGTGCGAGGCCCCAGGGAGACTGTCACAGGTTAGTGCTGCTCTCGCTGCCGCCGCCACCAGCAGCTCGAGCTCGCTGGGCACGGAGCCACGGGCGTTCTGGGGAACCACCTTATCTGGGTTACCTTATTTGACACTCACACAACCCCGGAAGGAAGTACCTCCTCTTATGACCCCCATTTTACTGAGGTCGAAGCCAATCCCTAAAGGTAAGGAACTTGTCCAGCATCACCCAGTTGGCAAATGGCAGAACTGGATTCAGCCCCGGCCAGCGGCTCTGAACCATGGTCCATACAAGAGCACGCTGCAGAGAGGGGGAAAGGCGGGGGACACAGATGGGGTGAGCTGGGACACCTCCCCCCCCCCGCCCCAGGGCCTGAATGGGGGGCTGAGGGGCGTGGACTTTGTGTTACTGGCTTTGGGACCCACTCCCCCCCCATCCCCACTTCAGCCCTGCCTGGGGTTTCAAAAGCAAGCAATTATGGGACACAGTCAGAAATGTGCATTAGAAAGTTTCTTCTAGTTTGTGGGAAGTGGGGAGGGAGGCAGACAGGAGGCTCAAGGCAGGGAGTGCGGGAGGGCTGGCTGCTGAGGCCACGCTTAGGGGGCAGGGCTTGCGGGCAGGGCTTGCCAGCGGGGCTGGTGAAGACCTGAGTAAGGCCCTTAGTCCAGAGGGAGGAAAGAGGCCATGTTCTAGGGCTGTGAGGAAGGCAAATCAACAGAAGTGTGTTTTGTTTTAAGCACCTACTATGTGCCAGCATCATTCTGGGTTAGAGTCGTGAACAAAATAGAGGAATGTCTGCCCTCACGGAGCTGCCGTTCTAACGAGTGGAGACACAGTACACTAAGTACAATACACAGCACGCCGGAGAACGACACATGACACAGGGAAAAACCAGGCTGGGGTTCTGGGGGGAATTGTACATTGAATAGTCAGTAAAGTCCTCCGTGATAGAAAGCATTTGAGCAAGGACCTGAAGGAGGCAAAAGAGACAACCCTGCAGAAATCTGTGGCAAGAGCCTTGCAGGAAATGGCAAGAGGAAGTGCAAAGGCCCTGAGGTACAGTGAGGCTTGTGTGAGGAAGAGCCAGGAGGCTAGGATGGCCAGAGTGGAGGGAGCAAGAGCGAGAGAAGTAGAAGCTCCGAGAGGTAAGGGGAGCACAGATTGAGTCTGGAAGGCCCCTGGGAGAACTTGGCACTTACTCTGTGTGAGATGAAGTCCCCAGAGGGTTCTGAGCCGAGTAGTGACAAAGGCTGACATGTTTTATCAGGATCACTCTAGCTGCTGCGGTGTTGAAAATAGACTGTCAGTGGGAAAGGGGGGAAAAGGGAAGACCAGCTGGACGGCTTTTGTAATAACTGAGGCAGGAGCTGAGAGTGATCTAGACCAGGGAGGCTGTGTGTCCCCCTCTCCCCTCCCCTCCCTTCCCCTTCTCTCCCCTCCCCTCCCTTCCCCTTCTCTCCCCTCCCCTCCCTTCCCCTTCTCTCCCCTCCCCTCCCCTCCCTTCCTCTCTTCTCCCTGCTTCCTCTGCTCTCTCTCCTCTTCCTCTCTGCGTGGAGGCACGCATGTGCGGCTGTGCACACACAGACACATAGAAACAGCAATTTTACTGCGGGGAGTGGGACGTACAGGGACGAGCATAACGCATTCCATCCTGCGTTCTTCTGTCACTCAACGACCATCAGGTCACGGCCAGCCCCCCACCTCTATCCACTCCTGTTCCCCTGGATTATTTTGAGCCTAATCCAAAATGTCATACATTTCACCATAAAATCTCAGTATGTCTACACATATTTCGGAAGTAGCGCTAACAGGACTTGTAGCTCGGTGAGTTTGTAGGGCGGGAGAAAAGAGTCAAGGGCGACTCCAGCGCGTGGCCTGAGCCGCCGGGGCGATGAGGCTGCCAGTCACAGGTGACATGTATGCCGAAGCTGCCTGTCGGACAGCCAAGGGGAGGGGTCCAGTAGGCAGCTGGACACGTGACCTGCCAGCTGGGGCGGGGCTGAGGGCGAAGGGGAGCTTGGGGCTGTCTGAATGGGGTGGATGATGGGGCCTTTCATGGGGCCAAGGCGCAAAGGGGAAGCCAGTCTGATGCAAGGTGGGAGGTTCATTTCCATGGATTATTCGAGGAGCCTGGGTGCCTTTGACACAGCAAGTTCCCTGGTGGGTGCTGAGGGCCCCAACCTTGGAATTCAGGGAGGGGTCAGGGCTGAACCAGTAGGTGATAGTGAAGCCAGGCCAGCAAGTGGGGTGGCTTAGGGGGTGTCTGCAGAGCAGGCAAGGCAGGGCTGGCATGAGTGATGGGATGGGCAAACCCCGAGATCATGGGGCGGGGGAGTGGGGAAGAAAGGTCTGTCTGGGAAGAAACTCTTCTGCCTGGAGACCCCAAGTTTGGGGGCGCTGCCGAGTGAAGACTTCCTTTCCCAGGGGAGGGGGTGGGAGCGAGTAAGAAGAGAAACTAGGAGCAGTCGGGTTTACCCATGATCCATGGGGCTTGCCTACTCTGCCTTCATCCGGGACCCAGGCCTGCACCACTGACCCCAGGATGGGAGAGGCAGACCATATGGGGGCTGGGTTTTCCCGTTCAGTAGTGCTGGGTCTGAGTGCAGCGCCGGGCATGGCCCAGCAAGCCAGGGTCCCCGTGCAGCCAGTCTCTGGAGCCACTCTACTCAGGCTCAGAGCCCAGACACCGATAGCTGGTGGCTGCAGGCGAGAGACTGAACCTCGCTGAGCCTTAGTTGGCTCAGCTATCAAATCCGTAGAAGGTGCATAATAGCTGTGCCTAGCTTCCTGGGTTGTTTTGAGTCCATAAGGTGCTGTATGAACCTCCCGGCACATAGTAGGCGCTTCGTAAATGGTGGCTCTTATCACCGTGATGGGTCTGGTCTCCCCCCAGCCCTCCTCTCCACAAACCTACCCTCCAGGTGCTCTGGAAGGGGTGCCCCCCGCCCCCCCCGCTCTTCCCTACTTCCCAGCATTGCATAGACCAGCTCCCCAGCCTCCTCTCTACTAAACGCTCACCGGACCTTAGACCAGCTTTGTGGTTCCTCCCCTGACCCATCCAAACAGGACCGTCCTGTCCTCCTCTGTGCCTGTGGGATGTCCCACCACACTGCTGTATTTCCGTGCGGATGTGTCTGGCTTTCTCTGAGACTGTGGGGACCCCGTTCTCCATCTCATCTGTATTCCCAGCGCCCAGCACTCAGAAGCGTTTGTCCAGTGTCTGGGGTGTGAGTGCATGCGGCAGCCTGGGGTTGGGGGCCTCTGGGCTTGCTGTCCTCATGTGTCTGGTCTCGGCCCCCTTCGCCTGGTTCACAGACCTGGACTTGGCTGTGCCAGAGACCGTCAGACTGGACAGCAGTTTACACAAGGCCCGAGCCCAGCTACTGGCCAAGGGCCGGAGACACCGGCCCTCCCGATCCAGGCTCCGGGACAGCGCCAGCTCCGCAGAGGAGGGTGAAGGCTCCGATGGGCCCGGAGGCAAGGTTGGGACAACACTGCCAATCACGCATACCCTACCCACGCTCTTGCCCCCGGACAATCCCTCCAAACCCTTTTCCAGGGAAACCACACTCCCAGACTTCTGACATAGTGACGCCAACAACGGTTACCTGCATTCACTATGGCTCGCGTGAAACTTTTAAGCAAAGTATTATCATTCCCATCTTCACATGGGGAAACTGAGGCTCCAAGAGGTTCAGGAACAAATTCACACAGGAAGGGAAGGAAGTGGGATTCAACCCCAGCCGACGTGGCTGAAGGCCCCCCCAGCTCCCACCTCTCACTGCCCAGGCCCCCCCCCCATGGCCCCGCGGGCACGAGGACAACCCTCCCCTCCCTGAGTCCCCCAGCTCCTCGCTGCTCCGGAGCCTCTGAGCCTCCGAGCCTCCGAGCCTCCGGGGTCGCAGTCTGCAGAGTGAGAGCAACGCCCAGCCCCTTGGGGATTCGGAGAGGAGGGTTGGCAGTGAGCGGCCGCCCCCTCCCCCAGGTGACCGACGGCTGCGGGAGCCCCCTGCACCGGCTGCGCTCGCCTCTGCACTCGGGCCCGGGGTCCCCGGCCGGGGGCTCTTTCTGCCTGGAGCCTCCGGGGTTGCGACGCAGCCTAGACGAAGACGAACCTCCGCCCTCGCCGCTCACACGCTACCGGCCCCTGCACAACGCCGCGTCGCACGAGGGCCTGGCCGCCGCGTCCGGCTCGCCGCCGCGCTCCGCGCCCTCCTCGGACAGCTCGCCCAGCTTCGTGCGCCGCCACCCGCGCGCGGAGCCCCACAGCGAAGGTGAGCGGCGGGCGGCGCGGCACCCCCTGCTGGCGAGCGCTGGGACTGCAGCGGCCCGTGCCGGTTCATGGTGGGGGGGGGGGGGACACACGGAGGCTCCCTCCATCACTTACTGAGCGCCTACAACGTGCCAGACACTGTTGGGCACTGGGACACACAAGTAAGGAAACAGGCAGCCTTTGCCCTCACGAGGCTTGCAGTTTTGGGGAGAAACAATCTAATCATTCCTTACAGTTTAAGGGAGAAGTGATCAAATCATCCCTTAATTAAATGTATAGTTACAAGTTGTAATAAGTGCTCTGTGAGAAACGTGCACGGTTGCAGCGGCGGGAGGGGGGGACGTAGCGGGGTGAAAGGACATGGGGGGAGCCTCCTGTAAGCCTTCTCTGAGAAAGTGACACGCGAGCCAAGATGGGAAGGCTGGTTAGAAGTCAGTCGGGATAAAATGAACAGGGAATCGTCGCGGTCCCTCCTTTTTCATGGTTTGCATAAGGCTTTCATAAATATCCCATGAAATAAGCAGGTGTTCTTGTGGGTCAGGTGTTATCCCCATATTTGAGATGAAGGAAGCTCAGAGAGGTAGAGTGAGTCGTCCAAAGTCACACAGCTAGTGAAGGGCACCAGAGCCAACTTGCCTGCTTCTAAGTCGAAAGAGGCAGCTGAAGGAGGCGGGCAAGCTACCACACGGGCTATTTCCTTCCCTCTCTTCCCCAAAAGATGACAGCCGGGATGCCAGCCCACCTGAGCCCGCCAGCCCCACCATTGGCCTGGATAAGAAGACTCGCCGAAAGTTCCTGGACCTGGGGTGAGTGGAGAAGGGGCCGGAAGCAAAGGCCTGGAGCTTTGGGGTGCAGGGTAGCACGGTGGGCAGCACTGCCCCACTCCCCCCTGCCCTCCCTCACAGGGTCACCTTACGCCGAGCGTCCACTAGCAAGAGCCGGAAGGACAAGGGCAGCAACCGTTTGTCCATGGGCAGCAGGTAAGCGGTCCGCGCTGTGCCTCAGCCACAGCTTCGCCCGTGGTTCCCTGGGGGCCCGGCCGTCCCCGGGGTGCCCACGCCCATGCTGGGTGCTCTCTCTCCAGGGAGTCAGTGGAGGGGTCCGGCAGGTCAGGGGGCTCCCCGTTCCTGCCCTTTTCCTGGTTCACAGACAGCGGCAAGGGCTCGGCGTCCTCTGGCAGCACCACCTCGCCCGCCTGCTCCCCTAAACACGAGGGCTTCAGCCCTAAGAAGTCAGCTTCTCAGGTGAGTCCGCGGCCTCCCTGCCCCCGTACTGGGCCCAGACTCAGGTGACATGAGGAGATGGTACTTCCCCCGGCTCAGGCTGGGATCCAGGCATTCCTGGGGTCCGTTTGTCTATCCATGGAGCCATTCAGTGATTCATCAGTTCATCCATTCCCTGAGTTCATTCATTCACTTGTTCACTCATTCGTATTCTGAGTAGTTCCTCCGTTGAGTCATTCACCGCGTGCAGCCCATGGAAGCTCGGCTTCCCCTGTTACCCTCCCGGCCCGAGGCCTCCTCCGCGCCTGCTGACTCCGCCTGGCTCCCCTGTCTCAGTTGCTGGGCCGCCTGTGTGGTGGGCTGAGGCTTGGAGGAAGACGGGATGAAGGGGGCCCAAACTAGCCAGTGCTCGGGAAGCTCGTGACCCTGTGGGAGAAGTGGGGGACAAAAGTGGCCACGCGGGACTGTGTCTGCTCATGCCACACTCTACGCTACACAAGGCTCTGAGCGCCGTCTTTGCTTTCCTTTCACGAACCACAGGCGCTTACCCCAGTTGTACAGATGAACGAAGGGAGGCCCAGAGAGAAGGGTCTTGCCACGTGGGCTCGTTGCCGGGTTCTGGGGTTGTTCCTTAGGTGCTCCTGGGGCAGAGGAGATCAGAAAGCTGCGAATTCAGGGGAGAGAGAGCTCCGTCTGGCTTGGGACTTCCGTCTTTCCTCTCTCCCTGCACACACTCCCTCCATCTCTTCCTTCCCCCGTGCTGGGCCCTCGGATAGCATGGTGAACAGACAGCCCAGGGCCACATAGAGCTTCTGATCTCTACCCGGGCACTTACAAGCCGGGGTGCTAGAGGCTATGATGGGGAGGCACAGAGGGAGAACCCCTAACCTAGCCTGGGGGAATCCTGGTCAGCTGCCTGCAGGCTGGGACACCTAGTCTGAGACCTCTGCCATTCCTGCTAACTATTCTGCCTCACTTCTAGCCCCATGACCTACGGGCCTTTCATCCTCAGGCCTCCCATGACTCCCCATGTCCTCTGTGCCCGCCCAGCCCTTGGTTTGTGCATAGGAAGCACTGAGCTACTCCTGGTGCCCAGTCCCCAGCTTCAGCTCCATCCAAATGAGAGCTGTGGGTTGGGGGGACCCCCCTGGGCTTGGGGGTGAGCTCTCTCCTCAGCGGCATGCACCCCTCCTCTCTAGGAATCCACCCTGAGTGATGACTCCACACCCCCTAGCAGCAGCCCCAAGATCCCAAGTGGTCCCCGGCAGGAGACCAAGTGCTCCTACCCCTACCACACACTGTCCCAGTCTTCAGATGAGGTAAGCAAGCCCTGACCTCTGAGTGTGGGGCGTGCAGGCCACAGGCCATGTCTTCCTGCTCACTGTCCTTGGTCTCTACCCCAGTTCCTGGATGAACCCCTCCCCACTGTCCACCACTGGACCAGCCAGCAGGTGGGCCAGTGGCTGCACAGCCTGAACCTGGAGCAGTACGCCGCCGAGTTCGCCGCGCGGCAGGTGGATGGGCCCCAGCTCCTGCAGCTGGACGGAAGCAAACTGAAGGTGGGCAGAGGAGGAGAGCCGGGACCCAGCCAGTGCCCAAGGCAACTTTCCAGGATTGGGGGCCCCCCACCCTAATCTTTCATTGCCTCTAAGGCCACTACCCTGACCTCTGACCTCTGACCTCTGGGCAAGGTCCTTGGCCTGATCTTTGCACTCTAGCATGGGTCCCCCGTCTGCCTCAAAACTCGAGCCCAGTCCTTCAGTTTGACCTTCAAGCCCCAGCCCAAGGCTCCAGGTTAACATTGACCTCTAGGACCGTCGCATCACCTGACTCTTGATTCTGAGTCTCCTGCTGTCCGAAGAAATCAGGCCTCTCCCTGATCACCTTGCCTGATTCTCAGTCTTGGAGGCTGCTGGTAGTCAGGGGAGGTTGTGGGGGGGTGGGGTCTCGGGTCTCTGTGCTGGGAGGTTTCTGGCCTGTTCCCTACCCTCCACTACATTGCTTAGGCAAGTGGTGTTGAGGACAGGCCCCAGGAAGTCTCTGGATGGGGAGGGGCCTCAGCCGCTGACTAGCAGTGTGACCTTGGGCAAGTCACTCCCTATCTGTGGGCCCAGGGGTGGGGAGGGGGGCAGGGATCGTGCCAAAGCTGAACTCCTGAGTGGAAGAATGGGAGTCGAATATTGCCAGGGGTAGGGGCAGGGGGCAAAAGGTCTGGTAGCCTCCATCAGCATCTTTCCCAAAGGCTCCCCTTCAGAATTCTGATCCGCGGGTCAGTCTGGGAGGTGGAGGTCACACTTCAGTGAGGACTCTCCGAGCTCCAGGCAGAGTACCCCCAGGGCACAGAGAAGCTGGGGCTGGGGTTGGCCGGGGCCCGAGTGATGCTGGGGCTCCTTCCCTCACCCGTGAATTCCTCCCCAGAGCCTGGGGCTCAGCAACTCGCATGACCGGACGCTGGTGAAGCGGAAGGTGAAGGAGCTGGCCGCCGCCGCTGAGAAGGAGCGCAAGGCCCAGGAGAAGGCCGCACGGCAGCGTGAGAAGCTCCGGCGCAGGGAGCAGGAGGCCAAGAAGAGCTAGGGGCTGGCGGGGGGCAGGCACTGGCACCCAGGCGCTGGTGGCCGCCGGGCACGGTGGGCGCAGGCCTCAGCGGGGAGGCGGGGCCTGGGCGCCAAGCTTGGGCTGGCCGGGCCCCACACTCTCAGGGGGTACATGCCCTCTCTCACCCTGTCACTGTCTGGACCCAGATCCCCCAGAAAGGGAGACCCCGGGAGAGGGCCCAGCGATAAATCCGGTTTTAAGGACTTGTTTGGCACAGAGTTCCTAGGGGAGCTGGCAGGACACGGGCAGAGGACAGAGAGGCCGGGGCTGAAGCAAGTCTGGGCTCCCCGAGGCACCCGGGTCAGTCTGACCCTCTGCCCTCAGGCCGTGGCGGTGCTGGCCAGCGGTGAGCTAGGACGCCTGCCGGCTTGCCTGCCTGCCCGCTAGAGGCTCTGAGATGGGGCCCCGGTCCCAGGGCTTAGAGAGGTAGGAAGCATCGCAGCAGGGGCGGCGGGTGATAGAGCAGCTCTTCTCTAGCTCTCCGAGGTGGCTGTGTGCTGGGAGAGCGCTCTTCTGCTCCCAGGGGAGGCGGGCAGGCACTGCAGCAACCTGCACTCAGGGCTAGACTCCCAGTCTGCACTCAACGGGAGAGCGGCGAGAGCGGGGAGAGCAGCATGGTTACCCCCACGATCTTTGCCAGGACTTTAGGAGCAGAAAGGGACGATGAAAACGTCCTTCCCCTTCCCTGTCCTGTGGGTCCCAATGGTGAGATGGCATCCATACAGGCCTGCCCCTCCTGGGGCCCACTCAAGGCCTGGTCTTTGACCTGCTCTCTAGCACAGGGCCCACTTCTCTTGTTCCCTCAGAGGACAGCTGAGCCCTCTCTGGGGACAGAGCAAATTTGGAAGCTGGGGGAAAGGGAACAGAGGACACCCCCGCCGGTGCCTAGGTGGCAATGAACGGGTGAATCCTCACCCCAGCCAGGTAGAGAGGCAAAATCTGGGAGTTCCCCTGGAATCTTCTGGAAGGGTTCATCAGCCTTCCCCCATGTGCTCTGGTCCCTGTTGGAGCCTCAGTGGGTTCCAGAACTGGCACAGTTGTGCCGGCTCTGGTCCCCTGCACCACAAAGAAGGGTGGGGCCAGACCCCTGGGTAGGGGTGGGATCTATCCCAGCGGCCCGGGGATGACATCTGTCCTTGTAAGGAGGGAGCGTTAGGTGCAGCACTGGCCGGCAGCTTCTGGAGGATTGGCCAGTGACCAGTGGGGCCGGGGGCCCTCTGATTAGAAGTCCCCGTCCACCTCCACCTGCCTACAGTGGCGGACAGGACCCAACGCATGTCAACTCCCCTCATTCTTGCTCAGGGGCTGTGGCTTCAGGGCCACCCCTGCTCTGGCCACGGTCTGGTCCCGGGGACTCAGGCCTTTACTCCTCTCTGCTGTCTGTGCGGGGAGAGGAGCTTCAGAGGAAACAGATATGGGGGCACCAGTACCGTCGGGGCCTGTTGGAGGGGCTGGTGGGGAGGGTGGAAGGCACCCAGGCCTTTGAAACTATCAGGAGCTATATGGGCGCCCACCTGCATGTGAAGGGGGGGTGGTACTCAATTTATTTCAATAAACACTTACGATGTGCCAGTGACCTCTGTCTGCCCCCGCTGGGAGGCCGGGCTGGGACAGCAGGCAGCGCTGGGTCCGGAGTGTGGAGGGGGTGACACGTGTGTCCCCAGGGGCCGCACTGTCAGGTGTTCTGCAGGGATGGCTCTGCCTGGCGGTGTGCTTGTGGTGCACACTGAGTCATGCCCTGGGCTGGGTGTCCCGAGTGCGTCATATGGTAGTCACAGGGACTGCGGTCTGCGTGCGTTTGTGCCCGTGGATCTCTTCCCCTCCCCCCACCCCAGGAAAGCAGCCAGGCCACAGTCTCATTCAATGTCCTCTTTACTGTGGATGTCACGGTCATCGTCACAGCCACTGGGAGGAGCACACGACTTTAACCCCTGTGTGCTGAGGGGAAGGGTGGGGGCTTTCGGGGCTACAAAACTAGCTATGTACATAGAGCATTCTAGGGAGGAAGCCACCCCAAGCACGTGCGTGTCCAGGCACAGTGGGAGTGGGGGTCTGGTGCTGTGGGTGTGGGGCGGGAGGTGGGCCTGTACGTGTGAGCACGTGCTGGGGAAGGGCTTGGGAGGCGCCTGAGGGCTCTGAGCCGCTTGGTGGGGCAGCTGATCTCTGGGTCCTCCCAGCTTCCTCCACTTCAAGGGTGAGTCCTGGGTGAGAACTGCCCTCTCCTAACCTTGACCTTCAAGCTTAGGGTGGAGGGAGAGGCTGCAGGACTAGATCCCCAACCAGGGGCTCGAGGGTGCAACCCCTTTCTCTCCCCAAGGACACCCGGCCCCTTGCTAACACTGACACTGGACCGGGGCCGGGGTGCCTGCACGGGCTGGGGCGGGGGTAAGGCAAGCAGGGTGTCCACTTGGAAGGCCAGGGCTGTGGAGGGCAGTGAGGGGGGGACCCTGGACCCCTGGCAGAAAAGTGGCAGCTCTGGTCTCAGAAGGAAGACTGCCATGGAAACATAGCTCTGGGACCTTCCCCCACCGTCAGGATGGAGACGTCCCCCCATCCTTAGGCATCGTCCACAGAGACCGAACGCCAGGGAGACCACCGAGGAGTCTCCGGAGAGATAGAGATTGGCACTTAGACCACAGCCTGGTCACCGCAGTGATTTCCATAGAGACAGAAGCTGGTCATCAGGGAGAGCCCTCCCCCCACCTGGGGGGATGGGGAGGGTCGCCGTGGTGGCCAGTCCCAGAGATGGCAGTCCATCCTCTCAGGTGCAGGGGAGCGGGCGGCCCTCAGCTGACACGGTACGTGGACGTGTTCTTCGGCTCTGTGCTGGGCACGCACCAGTCGCCGGCCTCCTGGATGGTCTGGTAGTGGCGCCAGGCTGACTTGTTGTAGACGGGCAGGCGCTCCACCGAGTCCGTGGACAGGGCCTGGAGAGGATCGGGGTCAGCCCATCCCGCTTCCCAGTGCCTCGCCCACTTCCTGGTCAGTCGCCCCTTTCCCGGCGTGGGTTGTGGTGGTGTCAGACCATGGCCCCCATGTCCCACCCCGTGTCCGAGTCAGCCCAGCCAGATGTCAGACACTGGCCGAGACAACGAACCCCGGGCCAGAGAGACCCCTGAAAGGACCTGTCCCTTCGGTGCCTCACTCCTGCCCATTCCGGGAGGCTACTCAAAGGGTCAGGGAGGTAGAGGGAAGGTGGGCTGTGACCTTGAAGGAGGTCGCCGACTCTGGGCCTCAGTCTGGCCCTGAGCCGAATGACAAGTTCTCTGTGGTACCCCCCTTCCTTTTGCTTATAGGAAGTCACAGATCCCCAGAACTGGGGTCTTAGTCACGGACCATGGACTTCCTTAAACTGCCTGCCGAGCTGGGAACGTCTCTGCAGGTTGGGGAAGAGTAGCTTTGCTCTGATTCTCAGTCTGGAACGAGGAAAGGAGTGGAGGGGCGGAGACGAAACCTGCCAGCAGGCTGACCGGCCAGCACGCCCCGCAAGCTGGGCCCCGCGCCGGACCCTCACCTTGAGATAGATCACAGCGTCGGTCCCAAAGCCCTCCATGGAGAAGAGCTGCAGGTCTCCCTGGAAGTACTTGGCGTAGAGGCGGGAGATGGGGAGCCCGTACCCGAAGCCAGCCTACACGGGGGCAGGAAGGGAGCGTGACCAGGAGACTGGTGCTGGGCCTCCTGGAGCCAGGGGACCAACGTGCTGAGTTGGGGGGTGGGCCAGGGGATTCCCAGGATCTCCCTGGGGGGAGGGCAGTCAGTCCGGTGGAGGCAGAGTGGCTGAGCAGTCTCAGCTGCGGGGGGCAGTCAGCGGGCCGGCGGAGGAGCTCAGCCCTGGGAGCTGGCGGGTCTGGACAGCGGGTCTGGACAGGTCACGGGGCTCCTGGGTCTCAAGTTCCCAAACCCAACCCCACCTGCCCTGCTGGGCATGACAGAGAGGTGCTGATGAGTGACCTTCGTGGGGCGCTAGAGGGAGAGGGAGAATTGAGGAAAGGTGACAGACAGACACCTGCAGCTCAGGTGGGGGGCGGCTGCAGGCTGGGGGGATGGGAGGAGCGGGAGGGGGCCCGGACTGGGAGAGATGACTGACCCCGCATACAGCCACACAAGAACGAAGACCACGGGAGGCGAGGAAGCGAGAGACGGGGAGAGTGACAGTTTGACGAGAAGCGGTGAAAAGACAGGCATCCTTTAGGAAGTGGGGGGCACAGGAGGGAAACCATCTCACCAGTGGGGTCCCTCCGGTGCCAGGCTGGGGGGTGGGTGCTGTGGAGTACATGTAACTAAAGAGTCGCTCGATCTTCCTCAGGGGGACTCCCCCACCTCGGTCACTCATCTGGGGGAGACGGACGTGGCTTCAGTGCTCATGCCCCCACCCCCCCGACACCCCGACCTCTTGGTCATCCCCATCCTCAGGGTCTTCTCTGAGCCTATCTCCCGGCAGGAGGGAAGTCCCCACCCCACTGCTCTCTGGCCCCCAAATCAAGGGTCACATACTTTGATGGACAGATCTTCCTCACCCAAGGCCACCATGACCTTGATAGGTGGGAGGACCAGGCTGGACTCGTGGCTCTCCACGGTTGCGCGCATGGCATTCTGTGGAGTGAAAGGTGGAAGAGATGAGTGAGATCGGCCTAGGCCTAACCATCCCCCCGCGCCGCAGAGGACCAGCGCCCCCAATCCCCTTACCTTGAAGAGTTCAAATAGCATGTGGTAGAGGTGGGAGGGGACATAGACCATGTGAATGGGCTGTTTGGAGTTGGCTGCTGCCGGGAAAGTCAAGACCAAGGATCAGGAAATTGTCAAGAGGTCACCA
Source organism: Ursus arctos (assembly GCF_023065955.2). Taxonomy (NCBI): domain Eukaryota; kingdom Metazoa; phylum Chordata; class Mammalia; order Carnivora; family Ursidae; genus Ursus; species Ursus arctos. Next base: position 24,535,559 of record NW_026622919.1, on the reverse strand, counting down.
TTCAGCATTCATTGACTCAGCACCTAGCACCCAGCACTCAACCACCCATTTACCTGCCAACCATCTGCCGGGTCATTCAGCCAGCGTTTGTTCATCCAGCTATCCGCGCATCTGGTGTCCATTCAACCATCTACCCACACAGCATCCATCCATTACACGATGTCCATCCATCCACCCGTTCATCCATCCACGCAACCACCGTATCCACTCAACGTCCGCTAATCCCTCTATCCACGCATCCAGCGTCCACACCACCACCTGCTGTCCCTCCACTACGCATCCGTTCAAACACCCATCCTTCCCACCTACAGTCATTCCCAGAGGGCAGATCAGCCTTCCATTCATCCACTGTTCATCTAGCCCCTCACCTCTTCCGAAAGTATCTATCCAGCCTATAGCCAGCCTACTAGCATTCACCTGGACCCCAGAACAGCTGGAGAACTTCTGAATCCAGTGGGGGGAGGGGAGGGGTGCTGCACCTGGTTCTCTAGGCTGGAGAGCTTCTTGGCGTTAGGGACCGCGTGTCTTTTCCCAGTGCCTGGCACAGAGCTTTGTCTGCAGCGGGAGCTCAATGAATGTGTAATGGGTTAATGAATGAAGGGTTCTCGGGCCCTGTGCTGGGCAGTGGGGCATAAAGATGAAGACAATTCAGCCCTACCCTCTCGGAAATTCAAGTCTAGGCAAAGGCACAACTGACTTTTACATTGGGTGTTGTACCCGGAGCTACGTGCCAGGCCCTGCGCCTGACCCTAGGGATACTGAAGTAACGTGGCCGGTCTCTGTCCTTCCATCTCTGCTCCCAAGTAATTCAGACAGTGCATTACAGAGGTACACCCAGGCAGCTGGGTGCCTAACCGAGTTTTCTGGAAAGTCTAAGAAGGCTTTTCGGAGGACCTGGACTGGAACTGGGCCTTAAAGATGGGGGCAGCGTGACTTTCAGGCATGAAATGACTCAGGTTTCTGGCACACAGGCAGGGGGTGGCTGAGGAGCAGGTGGGGGAGGGGAAGGGTGGAGAAACTTCCAGATCCCTGATCCTCCTGGTTCATCAGCAGGTCCTGACCTTTCTACCTCCAAGATATTTATCAAATCTACCCTCTTCTTTCCATCTCTACTGCCTTCCCCTCCCCTGGATTCCAGCAGTGACCTCCGAACTGGCCTTCCTGAGGTTTCGCCTGCCCCCTCCAACCTCTAAATATCTTTAGAACGAAAGTCAGACCCTGGCATCACCATGCTTTGAACCCTTCAGTGGGCTTCCCTGCTGCACACGACATCCCAGCTGCTGTCTGTGGCCCATGGGCCCTGCATGCCTTGGCCTCTGTGTCCAGTGCCTCCCCACCCATCTCCCAGCCCCCTCACCAGCCCTGCTGGTCCCTGACCACCCACCCCACCCAAAGTAGGACCCCTGCAGCTATCCTTTTGTATCCATTCTTCCCCCCCTCTTGTCATAGATAACCCCTCCCTCAAAGTTCTAACGGGCTCCTAGTTGCCCAGCTAGAGACTGAGTTCCCAGCCTCCCTGGCAGCTGGGCCTGGCCAGGTGACTTAGGGGAGTGACTGTCCAACCTCTGGGTCCTGCCTTCTCCATCCTCTTCCCCTTCTCCATCCTCTTCCCCTTCTCCAGCTGGAACTGAGACATGAGGGTGGGGAGCCAGGTTTGACCACTCCACCCCAGGGGCTGGAAAGAGGGAAACCTCTCTTTTAATTAAGCTCCTCCCCATCCCTGTCACGTGAGCTCATCTTGTTTCCTCCCTGTCACTTGTCACCATCTGAAATTAGCTTGTTGATTATTTGCTCACTGGCTAATGGCCCCCTTCCCCAGCCTCCCCAGCATCAAGAATGTAACCTCCGTGAGAACAGGGATGTTCCCTGGCATGTTTACTGCTCAATAAATACTCACCAAATAAATTAGTAATAATACTACCACTACTAAGTCAATAATAGCTCTGCTTCTGTCCCATCCAGTTCTTTTCCTTTGTTTTTTTCCTCTGGTTCTTTTCCTGACTCCCCATCTCCCCTTCCTCTCCAGAGGCCCTAGACAGACAGACTCGCACACGCGCGCACACATGCGCACCCAGCCTCGCTCACTCACTGTTGATCTCCTGGATCTCCAAGTCAGGCGAGGCCATGTAATACTTGTCACACAGGAGCTTGGCCATATCGTAGGCATCTGAGGGAAGAGAGGGGCCATTCAGGGAACGGGGCCATCCACCCAGCAGGCAGTCCTCTTGCTTGGCACTGGCACGAGGCACCACCAACATTAAACCCAAGAGGACAAGGCCCCCACCCACGGGGGAACGGCGCATCCTCTGGCGAGGCAGCTGGGGGGGCTGTCTCTGGGGCTCCTCCGTGCGCCAGCATGGTGTGGACGGCTTACCCTTCACCACCTCGGAGACGTTGCAATTGGGGTCGATGCTGCCGATGTGTTTGGGGTGGGCTGGGTTGGTGCTGCCGTCAAAAATCAGGGCTGCGGGCGAGAAGCTGTTGGTGGGGCTCCCCCTCCTGCCCCCAGGACTCTCCAACTCCACCCCTATATCTAACACCTCTCCTCTCACCCACCCTGGGCCCCTCGGTGCCCGGCTCGGGCCACGTCTGGACTGTTTGCAGACCTGAAGCATTCCTCTCAGCGGGCCTGGTCCCCCACACAGCCCACATTACAGGTCTTCCTTTCGCTACGGCATGGAAAAATCAATTTACCATCCTGCATCCGACATTATCTGAGCGTGAGGAACTCACTTAATTTCCAATGGGTTATAATTCTCAACAATCACAGCGAACAGTCTGGGACTAGCAAACTCGAAACGACAAACTATTTCTGAACACAACAGAGCTGCGGCGAATACCACATGGAACGCTTTGGAACGGGGTGGTGTAACTTCCCTTCCGAAGCGCTCACGACAACACAGGGCGCTGCGGCCCTCCTCCTGCACGGGGCAGCTGGGCAGGTGCCGTCGGGTCCCAGGCCCCCCAGCCCCGCTCACTGTGCTGGTTGATGAGCATGCGGATGGAGATGCGGCTGAGGTAGAAGCGGTCCAGAAAGTACTGGATGTTTTGGTTGGAGACCGGGTCGTCGCCGTAGGTGTCCTTGTACTCCAGCACGCCCTGCGCCATGGTGGGGACCACGTCGTTGTGGCGGTTCCGGATAGTGACCAGGGCATCAGTGAACCTGCAGGGCGTGGCGGCTGTTGGCCCCCACCCGGGCCCAACCCTGGGGCACCCCCACTTCCGACCTCCTCTCCACGTGTCTTCATTCACTCGACCCTTCCCAACCTGACAGACACACAGCGCCCTCCCCACTGCTTCCCAAGCCCAGCCTGACTCTCCCACCGCCTGCCCGATGCCAGGGGAGCTCCTCGCGGGCAGGAGCATGGATCCCCCCCAATCAGACTGAAGGACACCGAGGCCAGGGGCTAACTCCCCCTCAGACCAGATATCCTTGAGGACAGGGATCATTTCTTCCCTCCTCCTGGCCATTTCTGCCTCGGGGCTGTGACCCAGGGCCCCTCGCCTGTACCTGTCCTCCTGCCTCCACGGGGGCCCTCACTCACTGGCTCAGGTTACGATGGTCCTCGGGGTCCTTGTCCAGGAACTCCATGATGTCCAGGAGACTTTGGACATACCTGTGTGCAGTGGGGGGGGGGGGCATCACCTCAGCTCCAGGCCAGGCTGGGCCCCCTTCCCAACCACTCAGCTGCCCCTGTACCTGCCCCGCCCCTGCCGTGGGCGGCAGCACGCAGAGCCGCCCCCACACCTGCCTTGCCCCTGCCGTGGGCAGCAGCACGCAGAGCCGCCCCCACACCTGCCTCGCCCCTGCTGTGGGCAGCAGCACGCAGAGCCGCCCCCACGCCTGCCTCGCCCCTGCCGTGGGCAGCAGCACACAGAGCCGCCCTGCTTGACAGGCTACACCACACTTTTTCTCAATTCATTTCATCTGTATGCGAGTCTCCCTGACAACACAGTAAGTTATGCAAGAACATTTCTCATTTGCTGGTCCCCCTCATAGCACCTTTGCTGTGGAATCCAAGAATAGCAGTCTTCGGAGGGCACTGGGGCTCATCGCATCCTCGGGGTCTCGTGGGTTATTGACCAAGAGAGAAGGCTAGGGCAAGTCGCTTAACCTCCCTGAGCCTCGTCATGGAAACCGATCCTAACATTTGTCCTGCAGGGTTACCGTCGCATCCCATGGGGCATGGCTGGCAGAGCGGCTGGCCCAGGGCATGTCACAGAGCAGGGGCTCAGTGAGGATTATGGCCTAACGCTCGGAGCTGGGCACCAGGGCCGTGCAGTCTGCCTAGGGAAGTGGATTTTAAATGGTGGGTGGGAAGGACACAGGAGCAGGGCAGGCATGCCCAGGTCTGACCGTGGGTGGGGCTGGAGCCCACGGAGAGCCAGGACAGCTCACTCGAAAGGCCCAGCAGGAGTGTGTGGCCCCCCCACGGCCCCCCATCTGCAGGCCTGGCTTGGAGGCCGATTTCCCCAGGACCTAGAAGAGCTGGGGAACCAGGGGAGTGTTGGGAAGCCCCGAACTCGAGGCAGCAGGGGGCCAGCCTGTGCAAGGGAGTCATGCTCACCTGTAGCAGCAGACAGGGCCAACCTAGAGCCGCTGTCCCCCTGCCCCTGTAAGCCAGGACACCCACCACTTCCTTGCTAACATGTCCAGCCCATGGGTTGTTCTCCTGGGGAAGGCCACAAAGCGGAGCCTCTCTCTGGTAGAAACACTTGTAGCCAGCAGGAAGGAGGGGCTGCCAAGAGCCCTGGGACAGAGGGCTCTGTGGCCTAAGGTCTCTCTAGAAAAGGCCCCTCCATGGTAGCCACATTCCTACATACACAGTGCTGTGACCTTAACAGGTAAGAAGGGCAAGAATTAGCCCCATTTCACAGGCTCCTCAACTGAGGCCCGAAGCAGTCATCAGGCTGGGAGGCGGTGTCATGAAGACTTAATCCTCGTACTCTTGCCACCGCGCAGCGCCGGGTCTGCTCAGAATGCTCACCTCCGCGTCCCTGAGGGCCCCTCTGCCCAGAATACCCTTCCCCCTTCAACTACCAACCGCTGTGCTCTCTCTCTCTCTCTCTCTCTCTCTCGCTTCGGACACTAGAGGAGGGGGTGGGGGCGCTGGCCAGGGCATTGGCTCTGCTGGGTCCCCGTCCTGGCTTTTCCCCTCCGGGCTGTGTGGCCTGGGCAAGTCGTGGAGCCTCTCTGGGCCTGAGCTTCCTCACCAGGAAAGTGGAGGGTTCTGTACCTACCGCTATCACTGCCTTCCAGTGAGGGTCAAAGGTGACACTTAGCCCTGTGCCTGGCACGCCGTGAGCACTCTCTAGATGTGTGCCCTTGTTATGAAAGGTGGTTTACACACCAGCCACAGCTCAGGGCATCCTCTGAGCCCCCACGCGGCACCCGACACCATCCTCCTGGTTGTACTGGGCGTAGGCTCTGGGTCCTGTTGTAATTACGCTCTGGACAACCACCATGCTACGGATGGCAGGAAGGGGGCCGTCCCAGCCCTGGTGCTCCCCTTCTGCCCTCCCCACCCAGCAGAAGAGACCAGCCTCCCCCGCCCCTGCTCCCCCCCATCCCTGCAGCCCCAGCAGACAATCAGAGAGGCACACCAAAGGCATCAAGCTCCCTGGAGAGTAATAACAGGCGGGCCGACTCTCCTACGGAGTGCCTGTGCCCAGAGTCTACCCGGGGCCTCCCGGCCCCCAGCAGCCTTGAGGAGCATGCCGTATTTCCCCTTTTTGTAGATGGAAACCAGCTCAGAGAAAGCAGGTGATATGAGCTCAGGCACCACGGTAAGGGGCCACACTGGGATTCAAACCCATGTCTGTGTGACTCCCAGTTCACACCACGTGGTCAACCGCTCACCATCCACACTGGTCCCAGCAGTGCTGCGGCCGAGGTGATGGCTGCCGCCAGCCTCAGACAGGGCTCGGCTCCCCTACTTTCGCCTCCGTGGTAGCCTGTGAGGTGAGTGCGCCTGCTGCCCCCATTGTACAGATGAGGCTGTCACCGAGCTCCCAATCCCTGCCCCCTCCCCCATGCGCAGGATAAAGCCTTCTGCTCATGACTCTGTGAGGGCGAGGGGATTTGGGGAGAAAACCTGCAAGTGTGCAAGATTGGGGTAGGTAGGGAGAGGAAGGGGAGGAAACCAGCTGGAGAGTGGGGCCCAGAACCCCTTCTGAAGACAGGGGTGGGATGGAGGGGGGAGGCAGGGAGGGCGGGGGTGGGAGCTAGGAGGCACTGGCCCTCTGGGCCAGGAGGTGAAGGGGCGGGGACAGCGTCCAGTGCAGGGGTAGGCCCAGCGCCCTAGCTACTGGCACCACCCCTCTGAGGCTGAGAACCCTAGAGAACAGAAGTGGGGCCTGGTCACATGGCCAATGAAGTGGAGCAAAGGGCACCAGGACAGACGGACAATGGGCAGTGCCCGCCAGCACGGGTATGGGGAGGGCCGCCAGCCTCGGGCCTCAGTCTGCGGGACTATGAAGCAGGGTTAGGACCCCTGCCTGCCTCCCTCGCAGGGCCATTCCGTCCGGGGAGTGGTTCCTCGTGGGCACTCCGGAGGGAGAGGACAAGATGGGAAGGATCTTCCCAGAGGACCCTGGCCCTGGCCTGAAGCCCGCGGAGGCCTGGCACCCCACATGTCGCCCTCAGGCAAGATCTGGTCCTAAAGGGAGAGACACTGAGGAGTGACACTGGTTCCTGGGCTGCGCACCACACCGAGGGCCAGAGAAAGAACTGGGCTTGGACCCAGGAGGCCCAAAGCAGCGGTGTGATGACAGATGTGGCATTGACATCCCCCCTCGGCTGGACAGCGCAGGCCCAGCAGGCAATGCAGGCCCAAGAGAGCTGCCCTAGGGAAGGCCTGGGCCTGCCAACCTCAGCACCAAATCAGGCCGCCCAGGACTCCTGCCTTCTGGAGCTTTCTAGCCTGCCCAGAGCCCTGGATTTGGGAGGCAGGGGGTGGAATGTGGAGGGAGGTGGAGGGGGCATGTGCGTGGTAGCGTGTGTGAGTGTGTGCGCACCGTGCACTAGGGCCCACAGCCGCTGGCAGTAAGGAGTGTGAACAAGGCAGAGGAGAGGTGGCAGACCTGCCCCGCATCTGGAAGCTGCTCTCTGGAGGGGAGCTGAGTGCAGGCCCTGAGCCAGGCAGGCTCGGGTCCTGTGGCCAGCTGTGCCCTATAGACGCCACTGAGCCGCTCCGGTCCCCGGCTCGAAAATGGGGTTCACGGCAGTACCACTCCGACATCCTCAGTCTCAACTCTGGTTACAGAGGGAGAGGCCGAGGGGTTCGGCGAGGACGTGACTCCAGCCCCGGCTCCATGCCTGTGCAGCGCGGGCCACTGGAGCCACAGCCATGGCGGTGGTTCTTCTCAAGGGCTATGGTTCCCGCCGGGCGGGAATGCGGGTCCCCCGCAGGCTGGGTTTGGGGTCTACACACAGGCAGGGGAGGTTCCTGAGAAGGCGCTGGCCACACCGCCTCCCGCCCCTTCCCCTACAGCCCTTGCGAGACCCTTAGTGAGAAGAGTGACTGCTGTCATGATTCTACTCTGCAACTGGCACTTAACCCCCCTCCCCCACTTTCTGGAAGCACACTCCTACCAGCTCCACACCCCCCTCAGGCTGGCTTTCTCTCCTGCTCTGTGCTCTCGCATCGCTAGCCCAAGTGCATTCCGGGAAGGTGGACCTACCCTCTCAGCACTCTTCCTCTCCCCTCACGAATGCAGCCGCCAGATCACAGCCTAGGCTGGGGTCTCAGCTCTCCCACCTGCTGCCTGAGTGATCTCAGACACATGTCCGAACCTCTCCGAGCCTCAGTCCGCTCATCGAAATGGGAGTAATGGCAAGGCCTACTTCAGAAGGCTGTCGGGAAGGCTAATTGGGTGACTATGTGGACATGCCTAGAATAGTTCCGGGGGCATGGGGACTCCAGACCCTCCAGGGCTGTTTGCTTTTATCATCACCATCACCATGGTGACCACGTTGTCTAACAGAACCTTGGCCCCACTCACATCTGTGGTCTGGAGGTCCTGTGTCCCCGAAGCTCGGGGACACAGCTTGTGTGGACAGAGTTCCGCACACTTTGGCATCTAATCGTGGCGTTTGCATTAGAAACAGAACGGATCCCCATTTTACAGGTGAGGAAGCTGAGGCTCACGGAGGCCAGAGGGTTTGCTGAGGATTAAGTATCCAGCAAGCAGCGAAGCCACTCCTCAGAGTCAAGTATGCTGACACTGATGCCAACGGTCAGGGCTTTCTACCGTCTTCCAGTCACTTCCAAAATGGGCTCCCTCCGCACCAGGTCTGTCTGGTTGAAACACTTTACCAGGTTTATTTAAAACCAGGAATGCTCAACTTGTCCACACTGACTCTTGCCTAGAAGCTCGCTACAGCTGAGTAACAATGCCACCAGCCTTTACCACACCGTATCACTACTACCGCACAGAACATTTGCACCAGACTTTTCCATTTTCCAAACGGCAGCGTTTGCTCCTTACACGTCGGACTCTGAGGGTAGAGGCCCTCTTGCCAGGCTCCTTGGTATGCTGTCCCCCTCCTCTCGTGCAAACCCTGCCCACCTCCACCACCTCTACGTCCAAGCTGGCAGTGGGTTCTCCTGGAGCGGGGGTCTGCACTCTGTTACAGGTGGCCCCCTCGCCCCATCAGGAAGTCCCTCCTCCCCTCAGACCTCAGTCTCTCTTGCTGCAGCCGACGATGCCCATTCTCTGGAAATGACCTCAGTGGGCTCTGGTCAGTGTGTCAGGACATTCTAGCCATCCCGTAGCTGTTCTCCTCCAAGCTGAATCAACCACTGGGAAGTGTTCGCTCTTAGTCTAACTTCACCCTGTCCTGCTATTGGCTGGACATGACTTCCAAGGCCAGGCCAAGCCCACACATGCGTAACTGATTTTCAGATATGGCCTCTGCAGGGGCCTGGGGGCATCCCCAGCAGTTCGGCAGCTGCCTGTTCCCCCGCATCCCGACATACATCCCCCGGCTCGCTAGGAACACAGCGTCCAGGGAGGGGCCTGAGAGGGCCTGTCCTGGCGTCAGGGGCCCGCTGGAGAGGCAGCCAGGCCAGTCAGCTGGGCAGAGCTGGGGAAGGAACAGATGGCACCTTCTGTCTCCTCCCCACGACTTCCCCACCACCCCGCGGTGGGAGATGCTGGTTGGCTCAGATGTCCTGGACCTCTGAGGGCCAGGGCCCAGTGAGGGGTGACCTGGTTGGGCTGTAGGAACGCCAGCCCCTGCCCTCTACCCCCGTCCCCCTTGACAGCTTGCCCCGAAAGCGCTGCAGGCACAGAGTGAGGTCGCTGGGCCCTCACCTGCCTCCACGCCCTGGCACAAGCAGTTCCGAGGCCTGGAATGCCCTTCCCTTCTTTCTAGGTCTAGGCCACTCTGGCCCCCTGGAAGGCCCAGTGACATGTCACCTCCTCTATGCGTCCATTTCAACTTCCCCACAACTCTCTGCTTCAGCTAACATCCCGTGTGCGCCTGCTGGGAGCCTGGCCTTGTGCACAAAACACTTTCCTTACTGTATCTCATTAAATCAGAGTAAGTCCTGCCTACGCATATATCTGTACATAGAAACGATGCTAGAAGGGCACCACTAAGACCTTCTGAAACCCTACCACAGTGTTTGGTTATGGTGTGGGGGGAAGTGGGTGGCATTCTCTTCTGTTTTCCTGTGTCTTCCAAATGTCCAAGCGGACATGTTATACTCCCATGATGAGGAGGAAAAGAGCCCCAATCCATGTTACTTTTTAAATAACATTTTGGTTCTTTAGTAAAGGTAACCCTTCGGCAGCTCACTCCTCCTGCCACGATCTACGATCTACGTCACTCTCAGTTGACCTACTCTCCTGCTCCCCGCCAGCTCCCGGGCTCCTGGAGAGCAGCCGCTCCTGCTGCTTTCCTGCTCCCAGCGTGGCGCTGGGCTCACAGCAGGTGTGGACCCTGCTCCTGAACCCAACAGGGAACCACCGCCACGCCGCACCATAGCCAGGAGAACTGGCAAAGCCTTTAGGCACAGATGCCACCAAAGACCAACCAGGATTAACCATTTGCACGCCAGTCACACAGCAAACTCTTATTTGTTCTTCATGTGACCGGCCACTGGTTCATGTTATCCAGTTACTTAACCTGAGCCAGAGTTCTAGAGCGACCTCTACTGAGGATTTCCCTCTGCTACTGCTGTAACTTTTGGTCTTTAGCCCTCCAAAGTTCTCGGGGGTAGGTACTGTGCCATCCCTGTGTCTGAGTGTTTTCCAACATCCAAACCAGGCTGACTTGTAGCTTGGATTACATCATTTGAAAATTTGTTTCTTCCTGTTTCTTTTTTCCTACAGTGTTGCCCCCAGATAAACAGTACCCAGCAGGGGCTGGGTTTTTGGAACCAGAGCTGGTGGTGAATGCTGACATTCGCGTGGTTTGGGTTTTGGCTGTGAAAACGGTTCCCCAGGTGGATCCTGGGTTTCTGGAGAAAGGAGAGTGGTAAGTATAGGGCGGGTCCACGGGCATGGAGGCTGGGAGCTTTATCTCAGTCCCTGCTCTGGCCTAGCATTCCACTTGACCTTGGGCAACTCTCCAGCCTCTTGGAGCCCCTGTGCTTCCCCTCTGTCCCCACCTCCCTCAAGGCTGCTGGGAACACAGAGATTCTGGGAGCCTGGGGGCATCTGGCAGTGGAGTGGGAGCTGCAGGGGCCTGGCCAGGGGTCTCACCAGCTCTGGACCAGCTGCACTGAGGGTGTGCTCAGCACTCGGTCGGGAAGCAGGTTGATCTCTTTCATGATGTTGGCCAGGCGCACAGGCAGCTCCTGCCTGAGGAAGGTGAATGAGGTTTTCTCACAGGCATTGCTGGACCCTGGAGGGAGAGAGAGACAGGTGAGTCCACAGAGCTGCAAACCACTGGAGCCAGAGGTCATCTCGGGGTCAGGTTGATTTAATCCTTCATTTCCTGAGACTTCAGAGAAGTGGCCTGGGGCACAGAACAAAGCAGCTCTCCTAATTCCCTGCAGTGCTCCTACCTCTATGCCACCCTGCCTAACCCTCTCCAAGCTTGTGTCCTACCCCCACCCCTCCAGCCAGCTTGCCTTCAACCACAGGGGACAGGGCCAATCCCAGGCCCATCTGTAGCCGCCTCTGGCCTCAGTTACCTCACTTCTTCATCTTCTGTCTCTCCTAGCAGACACTTGCTTTGAGGGGTGGAAGGGGTAGGGTGGGGTGGATCGGGTGGGCAGAGGAGCCTGGGAAAACCACCCCTTCCCGGGTCTGGGCCTGGCTGGGGGGCCCTATGCCTGGACCATAGCAGCAGCAGGGCCCCAGCATCATTTCTGGCCCAGTCTGTCTTCACTCAGGCTGGTCTTGATGACCACGGTCAAGATGCCCCTGCGTTAATGCCCACGTGTGAGGCACACAGGGCCCAAGGATGGGAACCCAAGTATCTTGGTCCTTGGTCTGGCTTCAAGATGAAGATGGAGTGGTGGACTGAGGCCATGGCCTAGAGTCAGAAGAGCTAGATGCTAGTCTAAGTTCTGCTTCCAAATCTGCCGCCTAGGGCATGCGACTACTCTTCCGATCGTTTCCCCCACTGCACAAGTGGACCAAACTCTACTGTGAGCCCCACCTGGCCCATTTCTATAATCGGGGTCCAATTTGAACCGGACAGCTACTGGTGGCTGGGAATGGGCCCAGGGGGCTTTCCTACATGCGGACAGCTCAAATAGGGCAGGGGGGCAGGCAGACAAGTCCTGGGAAACAGGGGCCCTGTGTCCTAGCTGCCACCTCCCCACCCCCTCCCATCAGTGACGCAGCTGTAACTTGAGCCAGGCACTGTCTCTTCAACTCCTGAGAGACCTGGGCACCCCCTCCTAATCCCCAGCTGGCACCATGGAAATACAGCGTAGACAGACAAGGCCCACACAATGCCTGTTTCAGTGGCCACAGTGGCACAGCCTTGCTTCTGCTCCAGAGGCACCCGCAGGGCCTTGCTGGTGGGTGATCCTGGCCCAGGAACCTAGGGGTGGCCAAGGCTGCAAGCCTCCTGACTCCACCTCATGGTGCTCCAGGCCTCCGCCTGGTTGGGGACAGGGAGCCAAGCCCAAACAGATTTGCTCTTCAAGTGTCCTTGCCTAGTGGGCCAGCTGGGGGCCAGCTTCTTCAGTGGGTGGAGGTATACTGATCAGCGACCTCCCTCCTGTTTACGTTTTTTCTGAAAGAACCGGGTCCCCAGCTGACCCCAGGGTGCCCAGCCCAGCCCAGGTCTCCTTCCAGATGTCTGCACCTCCTAACCCCGCCTTGTTACTCCCACCAGCATCCCAGCCCATTCCTCTCCATCTCCTTCTCTTTGAGTCACTAGGCCAACCACCATTAACCCTTTCTGTCTGGATATACCCCACTCCCTTTCTACCCTAACATCACCTCCTTGCTGTCCCTTACTCTCCAAGACCTCTCACAAAGCCCAGCAAGATACTTAGACCCTTCCTTTCTCAGTGCCCCCACTTCCCATTGACAGCCCAGTATAGAGCTCGTCCCCAGGATACCTTAACCCTTTCAGGGCCAGTCCCTGCCCCTTCCCCCCGCCTTAACCCTTTCCTGCCTGTACCCCAGCAACCCTTCCCTGTCACGCTGGGCCTCTCTTCTCCTCCGCGTTAACCCTTCATGGCCAGGGCCCCCTCACTCACCGCCTCCCGCGCCCCGCGGGCCCCCACGGCCAGCCCCCCCCCCCCGCCCACTCCATACCAAAGTCCAGAAACTGCTTTATGGACAGCGGGGACGGGGAGAACTTGCTGAAGTGTTCGATGTACTTGGGGGCCCCTGCCAGGGACGCATTCTTCAGCAGCGCGCAGACCCAGCGCATGGCGGCGGCGGCGGCGGCGGCCGAAGCTTGGGCTCGGGCTCCGGTTCCCCCGCGGGCTGCGCTGGCGCTCAGCTCGGCCCAGCTCGGCCCAGCCCGGCCCAGCGACCGGGACCGGCCACCTCCTCCCCGCCCCGGCCCGGGCAGTCCTCCAAGCCCCGGCCAATCGGCTCGTCGCGGCGCCCCGACGTCGCCAATGGCCGCTCACAAACAAGCCCGGAAGAGCCAATCGCCTCTCGCTCCGGCACGTGGCTTCCCACCCAGGACCCACCCCCTTAACCCCGTCCTTGCCCTGGGCGGCCTGTTGTTTTCGGGAGGCCGCGCCGACAGCCCGCCTCCCGGGCGTTCGCTCCGCCCTTTCCTCCTGCGGGCCAAGCCCCGCTTAACCCCTGCCTCCCCAGAGGTCCGTCATTCCTCCTCCCTTTCCACTTCTTCCTCTCCCGCTCCCTCCCAAATCTGCTTCACTCGCCTTCCCTGAAATTGTCCGGGTAGCTTTCAACGAATCCCTTCCCTCTCAAAGGGACCTGTTTCACCTGTCCTGATCCCCACTTGCGTTCCCTCGGGTGGGACGATCTAGGGGGTTCCCAGTCCGGATGACAGTGACTCGGACTGGGAAAGTTTGCAAACTTCGGCATCAGGATGCAAGCCCATGCTAATCCCTCATACAGACGTGCCCCCACCCACTTCCACAAAGATCCAAGCGGCTCAGGAAAAGACCGCACCCAGAGTCAAAACCCTTACTAACGACCGGCCGCGGTGGAGACAGCCCTTCACATCAGCGCCGTGAGTGCAGGTTTCAAAACACTTTATTCTCTACTCCTGTGACCTGAGAAAGCCACCATCTTCGCACTGGGCTGCCTTAGAGAAAGGTCGTGGCAGGTGATCTGTGCAGGGAGCCGGGGAGCCTGCCCTTCCCCAGCTGCCCTGAGCTCTTGTAGGAACGCAGCGCGCGCTCTTGTGGTGGAACGCGGTACGTCCTGACAGTCCCCCCTCGGCCCCCCTCCTCCGGCCACCGTCTTGTCCCTTTGATGTTTTCTCTCTTTAACTGTTCAGTCCCTGGGCCCCACTGACCAAGTGCTCAATCTGTGCTGGGCTTTGTGCTGGGAACAGGAAACCCAGAAAGGATAAGGACGTAGGCTTTTCCCTCGATCATTTCATTTCTTAGTTTGGGAGGTAGCCGCATAAGTAAATAAGTAGTTACTGTATAACAGAATGTGATTACAGTTAACACGGAGCTACGCAAGGCTTCGCAGTGGAAGGGGCTCTTGGCTGGATGAATAATCATCTGTGTGCCAGGCAGTGTTGGCATGCATTATCTCCTTTAATTCTCCAGACGGCTCTCTTGTGCTATTATTATCCCCATTATATAGATGAGGAAACAGGCTCAGGGATCATTCTCAAAAGCAAATCTGAACTTGTTACTTCCCTTGCTCACAGACTTTCAGTGGCTCTCCGCTTCTTACTGGCACTTTCCAGCTCTCACACGATCTGCTTTGGCTTAACTCTCCAGCCTCCTCTCTCCACATTCCCCTGCTCAACTTCCAGCCATGCTTACCTACTGCCTTGAACCAGCCTCCAGTCTCCAAGCTATTGCAAATGCTGTCTCTTCTGTCACGATCATCCTTTCTTCTCACCACCTATCCATTCTTCAAGTCTCCGACCCTACAAGGCTGGGTTATGGGCTCCCTCTAAGGGCTCCTTAGACCTCCCCAATCTTAGCACCATTTGGCTCTTATCACACCAAGTGGAAATTGTCTGCTGACTCATCTGTCTCCTCCACTAGACTTTAAGCTCCAGGAGGGCAGGGCTGTCTGTGTCCGTATCATTCACTGCTCTGTCTCCAGCACCAGGCACAGCATCTGGCACATAGAAGGGAAACGAGTGTGAAAAAAGAATTGGGACCAGCAGGGAGACATGCCACAGAGTCATCAGGGAGGACCACCAAACATCCTTCCAGCTAACAATTAAAGCATTGATAATGTTGGTGAGTGCAGTCTTCAAGTTGCCCAGAAGAGCATACAAGATACTTATGAAAAAGGCTGGCCCTGTGCCTGCCACATAGTAAATAATCAATCAATAGCAGCTATTACTATTTTTTAAAAGATTTTATTTATTTATTTGACAGAGTCAGCGAGAGAGGGAACACAGGCAGGGGGAGTGTGAAAGGGAGAAGCAGGCTTCCCGCAGAGCGGAGAGCCCCATGTGGGGCTTGATCCCAGGACCCTGGGATCATGACCTGAGCCAAAGGCAGACCCTTGAGGGCTGAGCCACCCAGGCGCCCCACAGCTATTACTATTGTCAAAATTTAAGTAGGGAGGGGTCCCTGGGTGGCTCAGTCAGTTGAGCGTTGGACTCTTGGTTTTGGCTCAGGTCATGATCTCAGGGTCATGAGATCAAGCCCAAAGCCGGGCTCAGTGGGGAATCTGCTTAAGGATTCTCTCTCTCACCCTCTGCCCCTCTCCCCGCTCTCAAATAAATAAATAAATAAATAAATAAATAAATAAAGTCTCTTTAAAAATGTAAGTAATGAAGAAAAGGCTGTATACTCTGAGGCTGGGTGTAGGAGAGCGAGATTTCCTGTGATCTTTTCCTTAGTGCTGGACTTCTATATTGTGGCCTCGGTGCGTGGATCAGAATTCCTTCTGCAGAGATAGCGGCAGGGTGGTAATGGGGGTGGCATGGTGTGGTCAGGCTAAGTTAGATGATGCTGAGGTTAAACTCCTCCCCACCCCACCATGCCCAAATTTCCCACTACATGTACAGGGCAGGTTGGTGGTGGGAGGGGGACTCTCAGGGACTCAGACTGACAGACATTTTATCTCAAGGCAAGCCTCTACAGCAGCTGAATCAAGAAAGCAGAACTGCGGGGACTCTCACCCAGCAATTAACGGTCTCCGCCCAGCATTGAGCCACGTCCCTCCTGCTCACAACTGATTGGCTAGAATTAGTCACATGACCTCATCCAACCAGGAGGGTCCAGGAAGTGCAATCCAGCCATGTGTCCAGAGGGGGAGAATCACCTTATGGGTCCTTTTAGTGACTCCAAAGCCAAGACCCTCTTTGGGAACAGTTTGGAGGTGCTACAGCTCTGAGGAGCTCCAGAAGCTTGCCGTTATTGAGAACCTTTTATGGAAAGTGGGCATCGCTGCCTCTCTGCCATTATGGTTTTTTTTCATAAAATTTTTCCAGATTTTTTAATATTTATTTATTTGACAGAGAGCAAAGAGAACACAAGCAAGGGGAGGGGCAGAGGGAGAGGGAGAAGCAAACTCCCCAATGAGCAGAGAGCCCGGTGTGGGACTCGATCCCAGGACCCCAGGATCATGACCTGAGCCGAAAGCAGCCACTTAACTGACTGAGCCACCCAGGTGCCCCTGCCATTATGTTTCTTTCATAAAAGTGTAGCACCAATCCTGAAAATGATTACTTATACTGCAGGGTGTGTGCATATGTGTGTGTGAGAGAGAGAAAGAGAGACTGTGTGTTCTCATCCAAGCATAAACAGTCTGTCACACACACACACACACACACACACACACACACACACACACACACACACACGACTGGGGGCTGAGCCTGTGGAGCTGGCCAGAGGGATGTGTAGATCCCTAGATCCTTTATCTTAAGCAGGAAGTGTCTGCAAAGGACAGGACTGAGATGGCCTGAGCTCTGCTCAGCCTCAGCTGGGCTTTGCCAACCCACACGCGGTATTACTCCTGACCGGGTGAATAACCCAGGTTTTGGAAAAGGACCTGAGGGGTTCCCGTTACTGGTTCTGAGAGCTCCAGGTAGGGGCTGGGGTTTTCCTGGAGGAACTGGACCTTCCACTGTTAATCCACCCTGGAAAGGGCAGTCCCAGCACAGAACGTGAGGGGCAGGGAGGTGTGGGCTCCGGTGGGGGACGCCGAGGCAGACATCGGGGAGGGGGGGCTCCTGGGAGAACAGCCTGGGTCTGTGGGCTGTCGTAGCAGCTGAATCAAGGATCTGCCACTAGGCTTGTCTGAGTAGTAATTTTCAGCCTTCAGTGAAGTCTTCCAAAGGTCATAGCTTTGAGGACAACTCACAGAAGAACCTATGCCACAACTTGGACAAAGAAGCCATGGGGAATGCAGCCTTGCCGTTCTCCCAGGCCCGTGTGGAAGGGCGACCTTGTGAAGCAGAGGGCTTGATCCAGTGCTGTGGGCTATGGAGGTTTGGGACTGAAGCATCCTTGGAGGAATGGCCACAAGACTAGGACTCCAGGTACTCCTGCCCAGACACTGGGGGATACCATGACCTTCCAGTCTTTCCAGTGTTGGGTCACTGGTTCACCCTCTGATCTACTCATCGTGGTGTCTAGGGGTGGGCGTGGAATCGAGGCAGAAGAGCAGGCTCTTACCACCCTGGCACCTAGCCTCCCCCCACCACTATCCAGGACCATCTGCTTCTACAGCAGAGTAACCTTCCTCTTCCGGACCCTGCACACCACCACCTCTACCTCCCTCCTCCCTCCCCAGGGTCAGCACACTGTCTGCCAAGAAGCCATTTTGGATTCTATCCAGTCTACTCAGGTCCTTTCCCAGACTTTATGTTCTGGATCTCAGTTATATGTCCATGACCATCCCTTAGATCAGGCTGTCCCTGAGAGCAGGGACTGGTATGTCCTGCATACATCTTCACCCTCCCAACCTCGAAGATCCCCGCACCTGGCTTTGTCCACCTAGGGGTCAGCTAGATGACATCACTATCCAACAGACTGAACTGGGGTTGGGATGGGGTGGGCAGTGGGGAATGGAGGCCGACGCAGAGCATACAAACTGGGAGCTGTTTATTGTTGCAGTGAGAAGCCTATGTACAAAGAAGGCACAAGGAGGGGGAGGGAGCTCTCCTGCTACAGTACCATGGAAGTGTGTAGGGACTGGAAAAGGGGACTGCCAAAAGGCAGGGGTCTGGAGAGGTTTCCTGGAACCAGCCTCACCTTCTAGAATGGGCCTCAGGACTTAGCCCATGGGAGAAGGAGGCAGAGCTAAGTTGGCTCCGAAAGCCAAGGACAGCCAAAAACCCCCCTTCTAGGCCCCCTACCCATGGTCAGTGAGGGGAGAGTACGTTCCAGCCGATGGGGCAGGGACAGGGCTCCCTCCCCGTTCTACATTCAAGTGTTGCTCCCTCCGGGATCTTTGGGGTGGGGGGTGTCTCTCCGGGCCTTCAGAGGCTTGGATGGTAGTGGTCAGTGAGCAGTGGGATCTCCTCTCTCCTTCCAACAGCTCCTTGGCCCAGGACTGGTCCCCTCCTCTGCTGAGCATTCCTCCGCGCTCCCAGGGCAGTCCCTCTGCAGTCGGCCGGGCTTGTCGGTCTTCGTTTCTTCAGACTGCATTTCCTGCCGGAAGGGAACCTCCTCTGAGGAGACAGGCTTCACAGAGCTCTGTGAAGGAAAGCCATCCTGGGGACCTTCCTTCTAGTCCGCTCTGCTCTTGGGTCCAAGCATGCCAGGTCCTGGAAACGCCACTGTGGGCAACCTGAGGTGGGTCCCGCTCTCTGGCACGGGCGCTGGGAGCCGCGGCTGGGGGTGCCTGGTGCGCTGTTCCCTGTCAGTAGTTGTAGTCTCGATAGCAGAGTCAGTCCAGTGATTATGGCTCAAGATGGGTCCAGTGTGAATGCTGGGGGCGTCACCACAGTGGGGGCCTTTTCCTCCTGGCTGGGGTGGGGGAGGCCCTTTGGCTTGGTTTTGGCACAGGTGGAGGCAGGGACACGCATGTCCACGCACCATCCATGGTGCACAGCACAGTCCACAGGCAGTGGGCCCCCCCATGTGTCCAGGGCCCATGGCCCAGCCCTCCTGCGGGGAGAAGCCCGTGGCCAGACAGCTTGTGCCTGTGCTAGAAGGGCTGGGTGTGCCCAAACCTGCTGGCGCGGCCAAAGGCAGTGCCCCTGTGGACTGGCAGGGGCATAACTTATGATAAATAGAAGGGGGGCTGGGGGAGCGGGGGTGGGATCAGGGAGGACGTCAGTAGTATCGGTCCCGAGTCTGCCAGCTGGTCACCCAGTGCTTCTTGGGAGGCACGGTGCTCCCTGGAGGTGGGTAGCGCTCCTCCTCCCTGATCCGCACCGCGTGGTACTTGGGCATGATCCGGTAATAGCGGGTCCGCTTAAAGAAGTCACACTGGGGGGGAGGGGGAGGAGAAGAGGAAGGGCATCAGCATCCAGTCCTCGAGGTTGTGGGACGATGTGCCTAGCCCCTTCCTCCGCCACCCAGGACCCCTGACCCAAACACATGCCATCTCCCTGTACTGTGACAGGGAGGGTGAGGTTGCCCACCCTCGGCCCCAGAGGAAGGATGAGCTGAGGAAGGCAGAGAGGAGAGGGGGAGGCAGCTGGAGACAGAGGGTTGCTGATGGGATGGCTAGGAAGCATGGTGGTCTACCCTGATCACACTGTGGGGGCGGGGGGCCAGTGTGTCACCCCGGAGGGGCTCCAAGGAGGAAAGGTACCAGTTCTAGGTGAAGGACTCTCCTAGTCCCCTCCTTCTCTGGAGGTGGAAATGGAGGCCAGAATCACTCTGGATATTTGCTGCGTGGCCTAGAGATGGGGCCTAGCCTCGGCCTTGGTCCTTTTCTGATCCCCAGAAAGCAAAGGGGGCATGGGGAGCACTTTATGGCTCCCTCTTGGGGCCCCAGATCTTCAGGGGAGGCAGTGAGAAGACATCTTGAGCTCTCCCAGGGAGTGGAGGGAGACCGTGGCCTGCCCTTTGGGGTGGTGCTGAGGGCAGAGTGAAGTGCAGAGAGGGCCCATGAGGAAGAAGAGCAGATAGGACAGAGTCAGAGGCCCCGGCCAGCTGCGGGGCTCAGGGAAGAGGGCCCGGAGGCCGCGTTACCCGGGTGGGCCGGGGGCAGGGGGCTGCCCCCCTCAGTAGTCGTCCGTCAGCCTCTCTGTCTCTGACGGCTGGCTCTTCATCTCCGCCTTCTGTCTCTTAGCTTCATACAGGGCGCGAGTGCGGGCTCGCTTGAAGAAGCCGCACTGCGGAGGGGAGGAGGTGGGGATGGGCCATCAGGGGGCGCTGGGGGGTCCTGGCCAGCAGCACTCATGGGCTGGGGCTTAGGGCTGGGGAGCCTGGATGCCTGGGTCCCAGCCCCTGCTTGGTGGTGTGGCCAGAAGCCAGAGCTCCTGGCTTCCCCTTTCCAGCCTGCAGATCCCCCCATTAACCAGGCAGGGATGTCCTGGTGGGTGAGGTGAGGATGGGGGTGGGGGGGCAGGGGGTGAGACTGCAAGCTGGGGAGGAGGTGGGGACAACATAGGAGAAGGGTGGGGGTGGGATGGAAGTGAGGAATGGGATGAAGGGAGAGCTGGTGAGGGTCCGCGGGCAGGAGGTCCCAGAGCGGGAGTCCGGGTGGTGGTCTGGGGGTCCTCACCTTCCACAGCAGGAGAATGATCAGCCCCAGCAGCAGCAGCCCGGCACCCACAGCCACAAGCACCAGCCACAGCTCGATCTCCGCTGGCAGCTCCTCCACCAGGTCAGAGTCAATGTCCACGGAGAACTGGCAGGGGGTGAGAAGGGGCTCAGCCCTGTGTCCACCCCCTTAGGCCCCAAGGCTGCATGCTCACCCCTCCTGTCCCAGCTGGGCTCAGGACCCTGCTGTTTGACCTCCTACCGGCAGGGGGCACTCAGGCACCAGGAAAAGCCCCTGCCTGCCCCCTGACAGCCGCAGATACCTCCATGCTCTGGTTCTCCCTAGGTGCAGACCTGGCTCCAAAGGACCAGCTTCAGATCTGGGATGCAGCCTGGAGTCTGGGTTTATAACCCACACATCCGGGCTTGAGTACCAGCTCCATCCTTGATGAACTGCGTGGCCCTGGACAAGTAAGTTCACCTCTTTGAACCTCCATTTCACGCTCTCTGTTAAGGAAATCATAATGCCTACCTGACGGTGTATAGCAAAGTGGTCAAGAGCATTCTGGAGCCAGGCTACCCGGGTTCAAGTACCAGCTGTGCTATTCACTAGCTGTGTGACCTTGGGCAAATCACTTAAACTCTCTGTTGTTCATCTGGAAAATGGGGATTATGAGAATGATACCTACTACATAGGTCACTGGTGAAGATTAAATGTGTTTACTATCAGTAAACTGCTTTGAGCAATACTTGGTACATAAGCAGCAGTTCATAAATATTTACAAAAAGCAAAGAATGCAGAGCATAGAGTACCATTATTTTTCTTCCCTTACAGTGGATATATATAGATATATTTATTTATATTAATCTATAAAAGTATATTATATACACTATATGTAATCATATATACAATGCAAAATATATGTATTATACAACTGCATTGTTATGTTATATATAATATATATTTTATAACATATATAATGCAATATTGTATATAATAACATTATAACATACATAGCATAGAAGTGCTATATAATATATATAACAGAATTATATTACATATAATGTATTTTTTATATAGTGAGAGAAAATTTTTTCTGACTATATATGGTTATTTCTTTAAAAATTATTTTGATTATTATTTTTGTTTAAATACAGATGATATCAAGAAAACTAAAGGTTCCCAGTCATTTTACTCCCTAGAAATAACTCTTCAGCATTTTGGTGAATCTCCTTCCGTAGTTTTTCATGCATATGTTAAACACATGCCCTTTCTTCTTCCACATAAACGGGGTCTCTGTGTGCTGCACACCCCTCCTGCGACCTGCCCTGCCCCCTCTTTCAGCTATAATCATCATCTCTTGATGTCAGTTAAGAAAGATCAACTTGACCTCTGACGACTGCATAGTCATTCTAGAAAATGTACCACAATGTATCGAACCAATCTCCTACTGAAAGACATGTAGAGTGTTTCCAGTTCCACGCCATTATAAACCACGCTTTCCAATATCCGCATATATTTATATTTGCATATTCGTCCTCTTAGCTCCTTAAGATATATTATCATGGGCTGGATCAAAGGAAGTGTGCGTTTTAAACTCTAATAGATATTGACAAATTCCTTTCCAAAAAGAATCCATCCATTTATACTCTAACCAATAGCATTTCCTTCTACCTCATCGGCACCAGACAGCCTTTGTGTTTTTAATCTTTTCCAATCTGATAGGGAAAAAAGTCCTGTGGCTGTGATTTTTATGTCCTGACTACGGCGGTGGCCATTTCTAGTTCACCCTGGGTACACTGCCTGTTTGTGTTTATGCTACCCTTTACCCAGACATACTAAAAACATATATCAATCCTTCGTCTTATATGCTAGAAATTTTTTAAAAGCAATCTATTGTTTGCCCTTCTAGTTTCCTTTTATCGTCTCTTTTGCTGTGTACAGGTTTAAAATGTCATACAATCTAATTGGTCAAATGTTTCCTTTGCAACTTCCAGGTTTAGTCAGCTAACTCCCTCTCCCCATAATTAAAGATTCTTATTAAACTATTTCCTGAATTTTCTTCTGGTATATTCAGTTTTATTTCCTCCACTTAAATATTTAATCTAACTCCACTGTAGTTTTGGTTATCATGTCAAGTAAAGGTCTGTCTTTACTTTTCAAATGCGTTCTCCCAACACCACTTCATAATCCAACTTTCTCCATTGGTTAAGAATGACATCTGTATAGGGCGCCTGGGTAGCGCAGTCGTTAAAGCATCTGCCTTCGGCTCAGGGCGTGATCCCGGCGTTCTGGGATCGAGCCCCACATCAGGCTCCTCCGCTATGAGCCTGCTTCTTCCTCTCCCACTCCCCCTGATGTGTTCCCTCTCTCGCTGGCTGTCTCTCTGTCACATAAATAAATAAAATCTTTTAAAAAAAGAAAAGAATGACATCTGTATAACAACGTAAATTTCTATTCTGTTCCATTGGTCTTTCTGGCCCTTCCTCCGCTATCTTAATTTATTTGAGGAGACAGACCCCAATACATTTCAGCAACCCTCCCTTCGTCTCTGGTATCATGTCCTCCATATCTCCACTATAGCCTTGTCACGAAAAATTATTGACAATATTGTCATTTTTCCCCCTCTCCGATGTAACTCAGAATCAAGTTTGAGAGCTTTGTTTTCAAGTTTCCACGGAGATACAACATCTTCACAGAGAAGTTGTGCAGATCGAATAAGCTCACACAGAGATTCTCAGCCCCAGTTGCTCCTTAGAGTCACCGGGGGACTTGTAAACGTACCCCACCTGGGGTCCCACCTCCACGGACTCAGATCATTGCTTAGGGGTATAATCCAGACACCGGAAGTCCTAGTGGAGTCCCACGTGCTGCCAAGATTGAGAACCGTGTAGCTAACGTGTGTGAGTGTTCTGATCACCTGCCCTGTGCTCCCGGGCCCTGGCCAGGCACCGAGGCTCCAGAACACGTCACTCACCCACACGGTCTTGTTCTCCATGTTGATGGTGGGGATGCTGGTTCGGAGGAACAGGGTAGCCCAGCCGGATACACTGACTCTGTCAAAGTCTCTGTAATCCTGAATGGGGGGGAAGGAGTGGGTCCAAAGAAGCCGCCGAAGCCCCTCTGAGCCTCCCTTTTGACCCTGAGCCTCCCCCCCAGGGCAGCCTCCCGCCACACAGCATCTCTCAGCAGCACATCCGAGAGCCAGGCATCTGTCCACACAAACGCACATCATTCATGCATCGGGTCCTATGCCGGATGCGGGGGACAGCAGAGACAAGGAAGGTCACGGTCTAGGGTCAGGTCTCTGGGCTAAATCTGGCCCGTCACATGCTTTTGTAAATAAAATGTTTTTGGCCCGCAGCCACGCCCATTCATTTCTACATTGTTAATGGCAGCTTGTGCTCAATTGCAGGACTGAAGACGCGCGGCAGAAACCGTACGCCCCACCAAAGCCGAAAAGATCTCTGATCTCGTCATGGGCAGAACAGTTTGGTCTAGGCGGCTGGCATGTGAGTGCAACCCAGAGCACAGCGTGGTGGGTGGCACGCGCACCTTCTGAGAAAGCTCTGGGGGTGTCTGGAGAGGTCGTTTGCAGCCAGAGCCCTCAGAAAAGACCTCACTGGTGGGGGAGCGGCCGGGAGAGCTTGAAGGGCTGAAGAGGAGTTTCCGTGCAGAGATAACAGAAGGGGATCTGGCCTTCGGGGGGAGGGAGCGGCCCCGCAAAGATGTGGGCGTGGGAAAGGAACAGGTGCAGGACGGAATAATGGACACACGGGAGAAGGTCGTTTTGGCTGGAGACGACCATGACATCATGTCCACACGCAGACACACATACTAACGCTGACAGGCATACAGTGACAGGTGCACAACGCCGCCTGTGTAAAATTCGATGCTCTCACGGACACGCGCGCACACAGCACACGTACGCATATGAGGCCTGGCTTGACACTGGCCTCACCCTCTCCCTGTTGCTCTCCCCACCCTGGCAGGGGGGGCGCGTAGAGACCTCCAGACCCAGGCACTAACCTCAATGAAGGTGCTGTTCCATACTCGTGCCTGCACTGTCACATTGGTGATGACGGGGGTATCGGGAATGGGGCATTCCAGCCACACACAGCGGGCCTGGTCACTGCCACACTTCTGAGGTGGGCAGGGAAAACAGGACGTGAGACAGTCTGGGACTCCACATTCTTCCTGCTTCACCCCTTCCCTTTGGCTCTTCCCCTGGCTTAGTCCCACCCATGCCAACCCCAAGGGGCCCTACCTCACCCCTTCACTCGTGCATACCACCCCACCCCCACACTTACCCACTGAAGTCCCAGGCTTTAGACCAAGCACATATAGATGCCAGGGACGTAGATAACATGACATCTGGTCCCTTCATATATAAATGGGGCCCAGCGCCCCCTTCCCACCCCCTCCCACACTGAGCCTTTGTTCACACCAGCTTCCGCCACCTGGGACACCACTTCCTCCCTCTCCACCCAGTGAGGCCTCAACTGGCTTCCCAGGCCTGTTCCTTTCTCCCTTCCAACAGAGGGCGCCCTGCACCACCCCCATCTCCCTGCCTCCCCTCCGTCCTCCCTCTCCCATTCCCAGCTCTAACATCCAAGACTTCAAGCAGCTATATCACCCCCAACAGGACGGGAATAAAGCCAGTGTCTCTTCCTTTGGCCCCCTGGATTGGCTGCTCCCCAAGGGCAAGAGCAGAGGGATGCCCGCTGAGGTAGGAGCTGAATCTTCCTCCCTCTGACTAGGGGCGCCTGATGGCACAGGGGTCTCCTGGTGACTAGCACCCAATTTCCCTTGCTTCGGTGCCCCCTGGTGCCCACACGCCCTGTGATGGTGGGGACGATCCCTTCCAACCTTGTCCTGGCCACTCACCAGCTTTGTCTCAGACTTGGCTTTCTTGGCAGCAGCCAGAGTGACTGGCGGGGGGGCCGGGCCTCCCCCTGGGTCCAGCTGTCTCCGCCTGCGCTGTGGAGATGGTGGCCTGTCCCCAGGGACCTGAGGAGGGACGGAGATGTTGGCTGGGAGGAAGGAGTGGGAGCAGAGTCAGGGGAGAGGCAGAAAGGGCAGGGGGGCGAGGAAGCCTCCTGAAGGTGCAGGAGGAAAGGGAGGGCAAGACACTGGCCTTTCTGCCCTGCAGCATGCAAAGGAGACACGATGCAAATGAGATGTAAATGAAAGACCCCCCCAGTGGTGTGCTTACAGAGAGTGTGAGGTTCAGAGGGTTGACAAGGTCTCCAGGTGGTCGGCAGGGCCAGGACCCATTGCCATGGATGGTGATCTCCGCGGGGTACAGCAGCCACTTGCCATTGATGACTTCATAGGGCCACTCCAGCCCTAGGACCAGG
This sequence comes from Ursus arctos, assembly GCF_023065955.2. Lineage (NCBI taxonomy): Eukaryota > Metazoa > Chordata > Mammalia > Carnivora > Ursidae > Ursus > Ursus arctos. The sequence goes on along the minus strand of NW_026622919.1, from coordinate 24,509,988 downwards.
GTCCCCAGGGCTGCCAGCCCTTCCCCCACTGGGCCCACCTGTGGGCACAAGGGGTGTCATGGCCACTGCCTCCTGGAAAACCATCTCCATCTCACCCATCCCCAACCCTCACACCCTCAGCCCCCAGGCCCATCCCCGCCTTCCCAGGAGTCCCCGCCCAGGGTCCCCATGGCCCCCTCACCTGGAACTCATACTTGAGGGGGCTTCCCACATCCTCCACAGTTTTCATGCCAGACTCGCCCATCACTGTCCCTCCGAAGAAGCTTTGTAGCCGGTGATTCACTCTAAGGGTAAGAAAGATGCTGGTCTGGGGGGGATGGGAGGGGCCCTGGCAGAGCGGATGGGCACCAAGGTAGGCGACCTGCAGCTCCTCTGACATCAGGCAGACCTGAGCTAAGTCCCTGCTTTGCATTTACTCTCTGTGTGCTAGTTACTGCCCAAGCAAGTTAGGTATCCTCCCAGAGCCTCAGTTTCCCCATCTGTAAAATGGAGTTCATAGCAGTTGCTATATCATGGGGCTGTTGTGGGAAGTCAGTGAGTTGCTGTATGTAAAATTCCTAGCCCAATGAGCTCTCATGAAATGGTAGGGCCACACCAACACCTGGGCCCCAGGGTGGCTGATTCCTCCACTGCTACTTGCCTTACAAGGGAAGAAATAATAACAACGATAATGATTGTTATTAACGGAAGGGGCGACCCAGGGGCAGAGGACACCCGGCCTACAGAGGTGTGTCTGAGGAGCTTGGGAGCCACGCTGAGGTCAGGGAGACCCTGGCACGCGCACAGCAGGCTGGGGGAGGGAGGCTACCCACATGCTGAGTGAGGCCTGGAGTGTGTAGTCCACCAGCAGAGTCAAGGTCACGGGCCACAGGTCGTCCTGGTGACTTGACCTGGGGCAGGAAGGCAGGGGGTAGGGGAGAGGTGTCAGCTGAGGCCCGGGCTGGAGGAGGTCCCAGGGCGCCTCACCCCTGACGCACACTGGCTTCTTGAGGTCACTCACGTGGAGAGCTGCAGCTGCGCCTGGAGTTCCCGTGTGTGCAGGGTCACTCCGGTGACCTCGAAGGCGATGAGCAGCTCCATCTGCCATGAGGACCAGGGAGGCAGAGAGGGGCGTTTGGGGCCAGGCAGGGGTGATGCCGTGGGGGAGAGAGGGGCTGAACCCTGGTTCTCTGGCCTCCTCCCCCCTCCCACCCCGTTCTGGGCCAGGGGCCTCTGCCTGGCCACCTGCGTGCACTCTTTCACCCTGTTAGCCTCATCCTGCTTCCCTTTCCCCTTCTTCTCTGTCCATGCCATCTCTGCTAATTTCAACTACATGACCTTGAGCAAGTTACTGTAACTTCCTTTTTTTAAAAAAGATTTATTTATTTATTTGAGAGAGAGCACGCATGTGCAGGGGGAGGAGCAGAGGGGGAGGGAGAGGCAGAGAATCTCAAGCAGACTCCATGTCGAATACCCAGCCCCAAGAGGAGCTTGATCTCATGACCCTGAGATCATGACCTGAGCCGAAATCAAGAATCAGGAGCTTAACCGATTGAGCCACCCAGGCGCCTGAGTTACGTAACTTTCTAAGCCTGTATTTTCTTTCTGTAAAGTAGCATCTACCGCCTCGAAAGGTTGTGAGAATTGCAGCATAAAAAAAGTGTGAAGTGTTGGACTCAGGGCCCGGTACACAGTAGGTGCTCAGCAAAATCCAGTTCCTCACCCCCACCTGCTCTAGTTTTGTGCATAGCTCCCTAGCGGCCCCGTTTTTCTCAGTCTCTGGGTCTCTCCCCTTGCCCTCCTGTATTTCCCTGTCCCCTACGCTGGCTCTTTGCTTCAAGGAAGCCTGGGAAGCAGGCAGGCAGAAGCAAGGTTAAGGAGCTCATCAGAGTAGCAGCCTGGGACCCACAGGGCTGGGAAGGTGTGGCCGGCACTCACCCTCTGGTTCCGCTTGAAGGGGTTCCCCAGCTCACAGACAATGGTCTCATTGGCCTGGCACATCCCAGCCTGAGGAAAGCAAAGGAATCAGGTCTGAGTGGTCAGAATAGGGCATCTCCCGCCCCTTCCCTGTGGCACTGGGTCTGATGCCCTAGAGGCTTGAGCACCAGCTGCTCCTAGCATTAGAGACGCTGCAGACACCTGAGGAAGCCCAGCCGAGAGGAAGCAGGGTGGACACAGGACAAATGAGAACACATGTCAATGACATGCATATAAGGATGTAAATGCTTGTGGAGCCCTGGGTGGGCTCTGAGCCCTGCGCGGGGGGGGGGGGAGGCACTCACGGGGCGCACTGAAGACAGCAGCAGGGCGGGAGGCACGGTCAGGGTGAGCAGCGCCTCGTGGGCGTCCTCCCCAGCGCGCTCCCTGCTTGGGGTGTTGGTCACATCGATGCTCAGGAGCAGTTTCCGGCCATCTCTGCTATACTGCAGCCTGAGTGGGGGAAGGACCCCGGATCTGAGCCCAGAGCCCCGCCCCGGCCCGGGACAATTAGGCCCCGCCCCTCAGGTCTACGAAGTGAAGAAAGTCCCTTCTCGGGACAGCCCGGCCCGGCCCTCTAGCCTCTGGAGAAGCCCCTCTCCTGGCCAGCGAACCCAGCCTAAGCATCCACCCGGCCCATTAACGTCCCTGCTCTCCACTCGCCTCTCCCCGAGCCCCCCCCCCCCCGCACCCATCTTCCAGGGTCGCTCGGATCGCCCAGACCCGCAGGGCTCCGCCCCTCACCCCCTCTCTTAGCCCATGAAGCCCCGCCCCGCCCCTCCCTTGGCCAATCAGCGCGCGGTCCAGAGCGCACCTGCTCAGCGGCTGCCCCAGCTCCGACAGGAAGGCCGCCCGCATCTGCAAATTGCTGTCGCATTTGTTGTCCTGGCCGCACTCTTTCTGGAAGTGGACCTGGGGGTGGCCGGAGGCGTGAGGGTCCATCCCCCACAGCGCCCTCTCGCCCCACAGGCCTCCCGGTCCCCGCCCTTCCGGCCCGGGCCCCACCCACCTCGGTGTGGTTCTCCAGAACCTGCGCCTGGTTCAGCACCGGGTAGGGGTCTAGGGACCGCAGCCCCAGCCGGGGGCGCTCGGGCATCCTCAAAGGTAAAGAGTAGTTCATAGAGATGATGATGGGACGGAGTTTGTCGCGGACGTTGTCCTGCGGAAGGAGGGGGAGCTGAGCCCAGCGCCGCGCTCCCCTGCCCCTCCCCAAGTTGGACCCTCAAGGAGGAGCTGAGGCCCCCTCCAACCAGTAAAGCTGAACCCCTTCTGGCCCTATCACCAAATTGACCCCCTTCCTACAACTTTGATCCACAAGCAAGGTGATGGGACTCCTTCTCCCCAGAGATGGGGTGGAGGGCATATTGGGGGGTCAGGGGTTTGTTGAACCTCCCTTCATTCCCGGGGTCCCCAGGATGAGCTCTTTCAACCGTGATATCCTAGAGCTGGTCCAGCTGAGCTGGTCCCACACTCATGGGCCCCTTTACCCTGAGACACCAACTAAGCCAAGAGTCTCACACCCCTCACTTTTCTCAGAGGCTCTCTATCTCCTTCTGCCACATTCTGTGCACTGTACCCGCTGCAGACCTATGGCCTCCCAGGCCAGCCACCCCCCACCTCTGTCTCCGGGGAGACTCCAGTCCCATGCCCCTGACCTGGGGGGACTCTAGCTAACCTCCTCCAGAGATCTTGGAGCCCATGTCCCATCCCTGGCCCCTCCCTCACCATCAGGAGCAGTTCCAGCTTCTGGCAGCGCATGTCAGGCATGGAGAAGAAGCCGTGGAAAACGGCTGACTGGCTGCGTGCAAAGCGAAGCCGAGGGGGTCGGCGGTCCCGATCGGCCTCCAATGTGTAGGCCAGGGCTGGAAGTGGATGGGGTGTTACCAAGTGGCCAGGCAAGCATGCCCCTCCCCTCCCCACACTCCCACACTCACTGATGTTTCGCCTGTAGTTGGGGTTCCCCGCACTCTGGTTGTAAGCAAAGCACACCTCCACCTGCACGCTGTTGGGAGGCGGGAGACACAGAGGAAGCGGTCACAGTGGGACCCAGTTATCCAGGCCCCGGCCTTCACCCTTGTACTGGGCCAGGCTCTTAGGAGGAAAGGCAGGGGCAAATCTGGGGAGCCCACAGAGCTGGTTTGGGGTGTCCTTGGCCTCTTTCCTCCCCACTCCCATGAAAGCCATAGAAAACAGGGTTAGGGGGCGCCTGGGTGGCACAGTTGGTTAAGTGTCTGACTCTTAGTTTCGCCTCTGGTCATGAGCTCAGGGTCGTGAGATTGAGCCCCTCTTTGGGCTTCACACTTAGCAGGGAGTCTGCCTGAGACCTCCCTCTCCCTCTGCTGCTTCCCCTCCCTCTAAAATAAATAAATTAAGTCTTAAAAAAAGAAAACAGGGTTAGAGGTCACCAATGGGGAAACTGAGGCCCTCAGAGCAGGAGTTGCCCAAAGTCATCAGTTGGTTGGTGCCCTGCCCGGTCTTGTACAGGACGCGCTGTGCAGATCTCCTTCTCCTGCTCACCCCTGCTTTCTGCTCTGGGTCCCTTTCCCTTCTGATCCAGGCCTCATTCACGCAAAGGCCGTGGGGTCATCACCACCATTACTGTCACCATCTTAACAACTAACATATTCTGAGCACTTCCGGTGGAGAAGGTGCCATGTAAAGGGCTTTTTGTACATTATCTCATTTAATTATCACAACAATCCCATAAATTCGTTATTATTATGAACTTTGTTTTATAGGCAATGAATCTGAGACTTGGAGAGAGAACAATTTGTTCAAGGTGTCTCTCTCTCCTGTCCACCTAAGCGTCTCCCTCTTCTCTCCTCCTCCGGGACCTCACTCCCCAGAGCCCACCCCTACCACTGCAGTGGGCATAGCTGGGATTTGAACAAGGCCATCCAGAGCTCCCACTCCTAACCGCCATGACCTCCTAACCCTCCAATTTGCCCATTACCTCCTGCAAGGAAGTGGCTTTTTAATGAGGTTAGGTAGGAGCGGCAACGCTTACCCCAGGATTCAACCCTCGAAGGGTGGGATATCAGGAGTTGCCCGGAGAGGGGTTTGGGAGGAGTGCGTGGACACACAGGGGCCGAGAGTCTCACCAGGAGGTGGCTGTGCAGAGCGCAGGGTCCAGCACGGATGGCCTGGCCACCAAGGTCTTGTGGAGGATGTTGATGACAGGCCGTGCCCTGCAAAGAAAACAGATATCAGTGCTTCCTGCCTGGCATGTGCCAGGCCAGGCCCGGGGCTCAGGCTTGCGTGGAGCTGGTGCCGAAGGAGGACGGAGCGGGGCCCCACGCAGACAAGGCTGGAGGTGGTCGTACCCACCATCGCCCTGGCTTACCGCAGCAGCACGATGCGGTCTGACAGGCTCCCCACCAGCAGGTCCGGGTAGGAGTTCTCATCCACGTCCATCCGCCCGCTCAGTGAGTAGCCGAAGGTGGCCAAGCCGGGCAGTCCCAGCTCCTCCCCGTGGATTACCTGGGGATAGAGGGGAGCAGTGGGGACAGGCTCAAGGTGAGCTCTGGGGAGCGGGGCCCAGGGGGAATAGGGAGAGGGCGGGTGAGGGGAAGGAGGGGAAGCCCCCTTTGTCCCTGTCCACCCGTACCTGCTGCGGCCGTCCCAGAAGCCCCCGGGAGCTGCTGTGGTAGACGTACACTTTGCCCGAGCCCTCGAACGGGGCTCCCACGGCAACGTCTGGAGAGGAGAGGCGGGACACGTCACCCTGAGTCCTGGGAGCCCCATGTCTCCCCTACCTTGCACTCCAGGCCACAGGGTCCAGCAGGAAACAGAGCTCACACTGCCAGGCAGTGTTCGGAACATCAGGGAATGGAGCTCTATGGCTCAGGATTAAAACTGGGACCACTGTGAGCCCAGTTGCCTCCTTTTATATTGTGGGAAAGTAGGTCTAGGAGAGACAAGGGACTTACCTAGAGTCACACAGCAAGTTAATGTCACAGGCACGCCTACACTCAAGACTCCTGAGCACCGGCCTAGTGTTTGTTTTCCCCTTACTATGGTACCTTCCATCTCCCCCACCAGCCTCCCCTTCAGACACCCGGTTCTTCTAATGACATATACCAGCACGGTCACAAAGGAAGTGTTCCCCGTCGGTGACTTTGTCAGGTAGTTCTCAAGCACCGATCTCACTTAATCCTGACAAGACTGCTGGGGTTAGGTTCTGCTGTCCCATTTTATAGGTGAGGAAGCAGACTCAGAAAACCCGAAGTCACACAGCTACTGAGTAGAAAGACGATAGCTGAGTCCACGTCTGTCTAACACCGGGGGCCAGAATTTTGATCATACCATCACTTTTCTTGTGAAAATTCCTTAGACTTTAGACTTTTAAAATTCTAACCGTTATTTCCACAAATAAAGCCCACATGTTTTATTATCTCCTTAACCTTTACTAAACTCTTTCTAGTTTGCGGCTTTTGATCTGATAAGGCCTAGGGAACCGGAAAGCCACGGTTGGTAGAAAAGTATGTAGGAAAAGTAAGTAGGTCCTGAGTAGAAACCGGAGGACTCATCTATCTGTAAATGCTTGGGCTTTGCTAACCGAACTTTCTAGCATCTATTTTGGGCTCTTTAGAGACTCCTCTGCCTTCCTGTTGGTTCTCAGGTATGTTCTGGAAATTGAGGTTGTCAGAAAAAGTGGTTTCCAGATAAGCCAGGTGCTCTCATGGCAACCAGGCTCTTCCTTCTTCCATCTCTTTCCTTGATACCCCAGGTCTGATTGATTCCCAAGTCCTGCAGAGCACTAGACATCCTCTATATCTGGGGTTCCCACTTTGTCCCAGCCCTTAGCATCCCACTCTTGATACATTCTTGATCTTAACACCCCCAGCCTTGCTCTCCCCCATCCATCCCATATCACTCTCCAGAACCATCTTTCAAGGTACCAAGCTATCATATCACATCCATGCCCCAAAACGTTCTCTGGACACCCACCCCTCCACCATTACACAAAGGTAAGGCCCCAGTTCCCCCGTCTGACTTTCAAAACATCTACCCCATCTCCACATTGCCTCTCCAAGCCTCATTCATCTCTGATGTGAACACACCACATCCACTAAAATTGGGTAGATTGAGCAAGTATCCCACACTCACGTGATACCCATTCTCTCCCCCTCTATTGTGTGTGCACACTCAGTCCAGTGATACATCCACTCCTCTGGAAGGCCCACCGAGCTTGCCGCTGGTGGCTCCCTCTGCATGGCCTCTCTGTATTACTGCTGTGAACTCCCTGGGCCTGGGCCCCATCCCGTCCTCTCTTCGGGCCCTGTCAAGCCTGGTATGCAACTGGCACTCAGTCAGTGGGTGTGCTGGGGCAGGAGGGCTGGCTCATACCCTGGAATCCATCCTGGTTGATGTCACCAATGCTGGCCACGGAGAAGCCAAAGGCGGAGCGACTGGGGCCGTGGAGAAGGAGGGAGGGGTGGGCAGGAAAGGAGGTGCCTGCCTGGTTCATGAAGACATACAGAGCACCCCCTACCTCTTCCTTCCGCTCAAAGTAGTATGGGGCACCCACCAGGAGGTCCTGCCACCTGCACGGGACAGAAGGAGGGAGAGATGAGACAACATAACCCTTGCTTAGTGGGCACGAGTGTGCCAGGGCACATGGCTATACCAACAGCATCTCTGGCCATGGTTCACGGGAAGGACATGGAAACGCCAACATGACCCGTCTGATAGAAGACACACGTCACGGAGAAGCCAGGGAGCGCAGATCACACCCAAACAACCCACATCAACGAGAACATAAAAGGACAAAAGGAGATGCGGGTGTCATGCAATTGACATGTAAATACCCAGAGTCTCCTCAAGGCTAATTGCACATCAACATGCAAATCCCTGTAAACAGCAAGCAAACAAATGAACAGTCGCAACCTTCCATTTCTCTGCCCTGGCTTGGGCAAGCCTGCCCCCCTCGCCGTTCCTCCTAGCCCCAGAGAAAGTCCCTGGATCCTCACCCATCATTGTTCAGGTCTGCCAGGGCAATGGCGCTGCCAAAATAGGCGCCCACCTGCGTGCCCTCCAGCACCTGCCTCTTCCGCAGGTCTCCGCCTGCCTCCTGGCTCAGCAAGAAGACAGCGCCCATATGTCGGTGCCGGGGGGCACCTGTCACGATGGTGATGTTCGTGGGGTGCAGGACGGCGCTGCCCACCTGCACTGTGTATCCTGGGATGGGGGGAAGGTGGTCAAAGCCCTGTAAACTTTGTCCCCTTCCACTCTGCCCCCCAGACTCCCCAAATATCTTCTATTCCTCTATTTCAAGTTGGGCAAGAAAGTGGACCCTGGACGCCCAGCCTCCAGCCCTGCCTGCACACCGGACTATGACTTCCATGAAGGTAAGGACTGTGCATTTTGGGTGCTTGAACAAGCCCAGCATACAGGTAATGCTGAATAAGTATGTGCTAGTTGAACTAAATGCCACTAGTCGCACCTGCACTGTGGCCTCACTCTTCCACCAGGCACTGAAGGTGAGAGGCCAGCATGCTAGGAACTGAGCCCCCTCCTTCCCTCCAGCACCCCATGAGCCACTACAGCTCGACTCACCAATATAGAGGTTTCCTTGGTTCTCTGAGTCCTTATAACTATATTCGGATAAATCCCAGTCCTTCCGCTGAATCATGTAGCTGTTTCCTTTGGGGAAGGGGAGAGGAGGAGTTTAAACCACCACTTCCTCCAACCACCATATCCAGGTTCCCCTGCCACCCCCACCCAATGAGAATATAATAACCCCTTTTATTTGTGAGCACTTTGCCGTTGGCAAATCACGTCCGCTCTATTTTAATAATTCTGTGAGATAGAATGATGATGCCCATTTTGCAGATGAGAAAAGTAAGGCTCAGGGATAGGGAGTAGCTGTGGAGCCAGGGCTGGAAGCCGGTCATCCAGCCTCCTGGATACTAAATGACATTTCCCTCACTCTAGACACTGAGGCCAGACTCCACGCCATTATCTCCTGGTCCTGCCCCCAAACTCGGGCCACCTACCTGTCCCCTGTTCCCTGGGACTGCTGCTGGAGGGTACCTGCCACCCTGCCGAGGTTCTAAAGGACCCGGGGGTGGGGGAGGCAGGACCAGAGGACTGAGCAGAGGCCTCAGCCTCCGGTGAGTCTGGAGCTACGACTACGCCCTGGGCTACCTGTTGGTCAAGAGGAAGAGATTCGGGGCTCCCTCTGCCTGTTGATTCTGCAATTAACAAGGGTGCTGCAAGGAGAGAGGGCTCACTGGGGCTACGACCTGTGTGGTGGAGAGACGCAGAGACGGAGGGTGCGTGAACCTCAGACCCCCGAGCGGCAGCGTGGCCATCAAAGTTACAAGCACAGCTCTTGATACAAAGAAAACCTCCACGAGCCCCCCAGAGATTGCCCTCTATGTATCAATGAGGAAAAAATGCCCCCGGCTCATTGATAAGTGGAAAGAGAAAGCAGCAGAACAGCGTGCTTAGTGTGATTCTGCGTGTGTTCTTCAAAGAGAGCTATATATTCTAAAACAAGTCAGAGGCTGCCCAGGACGCGCGGTAGTCTGCGTGGGGAAACAGGACAAGGGAGGGGGTGGGGGAGGAGGGGCACTCTCACTCTTTGTGTTACCAAATCCTACTGTCCCTGTTAGTAGTTGCACCAGGAGCATGTTTTATTTTTTAAATAAGGTTTTCAATGCCCAGACGGACCTGCGTTCCAGTTCAGGTTTCATAACTTACTGTTGGCAACTTGGGCAACTGACTACGCTTCTCTGAGGCTCAGTTTTCTGTAAAATGGGCGCAAGGACGCTTGCCTCCTATGCGTAATGTAAGATTAATTAACATACTAAGTGCTTGAGGCGTGATATGAGCAAAGAGTTCTCCTCTGCCCTCTGGGAGAGGGGCTCTCCGCTCCTCCCGCCGTCCCCGCAGCCCCTACCTTGCCAGTTGTAGGCCCCGGGAGCGCCGAAGTACACGGTGTTGTGGGTGAAGCCGCCGCTGGTGCCCAGCTGGCACATGCCTGTCGCCAGGTAGTCAGTGTTGCTGTTGCACATCTCATTGTGGTAGGTCTGCCAGTCGTCGGTGGGGTCCAGCTCGAGGTCATTGCCCCGCACGTAGCACTTGCCCACCATGCGCCGCTGGTCCTCCGACCCTGACCATAGCACCTGGGTGTAGCGGTGGGCGCAGACCTGGGGACACACACAGCCTGAGCCCGCGGCGGGGACCGGAGGCCGACCGTCTCCTGGGCCCTGGGCACCTCTGGCTTTGCTGCAGCAGAGCTGAAAAGAGGTCTCCCAGCTTTTCTGTCTTCCCACAGTGACGCCTGGACCCACATCTGCTTCCCAGAATTCGGAAATCTGCTCTGAGGGTTGGGAACACTTTTTGGGAAGGCCAGGAGGTCCTGGATTTGAGCGTGGCTTACAGATCTTGGGAAAAGGAAAAGGGGAAAGGATGAGGGGGTGTGGGGTCCGGGATCTTGGGTCCAAAAGGAGCTAGATACAGAGCAGATGAAGGAACTTACTTCTCTGCTCTGCCCTCTTAATGGATGGGCCATTATTAAAATAATAATGGCAATGACACCAGTAATAATAGCCCCTAACACCTACTGAGTGCTTATTATACGCCGGACAGAAGTCTAAGCTCCTCACATATTAACTCCAGGATGCCTCCCAATACCCCTGCAGAGTAGGGACAATTTCCACTGCCCCCCATTTTAGATCAGGGCACAGAGAACCAAGTCTCTAAGATCTCCCATCTAGAGAGACACAGAGAATCCTCAAACCAAGGCTGTCAGCTCCTGAGTCTGAGCTCCTAAGCGCTAGGCTGCTCCCGCCTCTGTCATAGCTTCTCCCCGCACACTGGAGGGGCTCGACAAACAGTTGTGGGACAAACCAATCAGAACAGGGTGTTCGTAAAGCAGCCAGGGGCCAGGCGAAATCCAGACCTGGGCCTGGGCCTTGCCTGCTTGCTTTCCGTGTCTTCTTCTAGCTGGGAGCTCCACCAGCAGCGGGCCTGGGTCACTCTGCTGCTAGTGTTAGCAGGTGTGGGGCACACAGTAGGTGCTCGGTGACCATCTGTTGAGCGGGTAAGCAGGCAACCGCCCTAAATGGAATGCTAGACCACATGCCTTCCAGAACTCTAAAATGGCGTTTCAGTGAACTGATGCAAACCCGGAGTTTAAAACCGTGTTCAAAGGTGACAGAAATTGCAACAGAGATGAGTATGGGGGTGGTGATTGATTGGACGGGGGCACACTTTCTGGAGTGATGTAAATATTTCTTTAATGGGTGTGGGTTACACAGGTGTTTCATTGGTCAGACCTCATTAAAACTTAAAATCTGTACATTTCGCTGTCTGTAAATTTCACATCGAATTTTAAAAAAGGAAAAAAAAAAAAAAAGAAATGCCTATCTGGGATTCAGAAATTGAGACCCCAGGGGCTGACACGGAGGAAGGCATCCAGGAAGTGACAAGTGACAGCAGGGAGTAGCCCCAAAACCCTAGCGGGTGAGCTGGGGTCAGCAGGGCTGTGCCTCTTCCGCCGGCCAGCCTGTCAGGAAGGAGCGGGCCCAGGCCTCACTGCCCCAGGCTCTTTCTGCCCTTTCCTTCTCACAGTTCCCTCAGCTCATTCCCACGCAGGGTGAGCACCCCGGGAGGGTTGGCGGTGGAGGGGAGAGGAAGTGGGTGATTCAGACAGGACCCAGGCCATGCCAGGCCCTGGCAGCACGCCATAAGTGCAGGATCGAGGGGACACTCAGGCCGGTGGAGACAGCCAGCCACAGAAATGGACATCTGCAAGGTCTCAGCTCACTCACCGAAGACCCCTCTCCTGCCCTCTGCTTCCCTCCCCAGCTCCTGGGAAATGAAGGAGAGGGCTGGGGTGGGGGGAGCTGGCAGTGAGGGCCCACTTACCAGGACTCTGCCTGCAGGGCCCTGACTGGCCACCGTCACCCCAAGCCACATATCCTCAATAATGTGATGGTCAGGGTCACCTGTGGGCATGGGAGGGATCATGAGCTGGGGCACCCATCCTCCCAGTGCTCAGAGCCTCCAGAGGACAGGGGCTGGTCTTCCTGGCCCTCCACTCCTGCAGGCCACCCTCCCTATGCCCTTCTCCAGCCCACCATCAATCTCAGTTCCACAGATCCCATGTGGTCCCACTTTCCTCTAGCGCTCCCTCCTCCCAGCTGGACAAGAAGGGACTGGAAACTGCCCAGGTAAGCCTGATAGCTCCTCCAGGTCACCCTCTGTGCTACCCCCCCCCCCAGCAGACTCCTGACCTAGTGCTGATCCCCAGCGCCTTCCCCTCACTTTTCTCTGAGATGTCCATCCGCTCACAGTCGTTCTTGTGGGCAGTGAGTGGACACAGGTACACAGCACCGGTCCGGTTGGTGTAGCCATCAGGCACGGCGAGGTCCCGGGGAGCACCAGCCAGGAGCCTGGGGGGAGGGGCGGGTGGGAATGCAATGAGGTTGGTGGGCCCCCGGCTCAGACTCCGCAAAGCCCGCTTCAACCAACTTTCTGTTCAACATGTTTGCTCAGCACCTGCTGTGTCCCCGGTGCCAGGCTCTGTGCCAGGCTCTGGGGTCAGGAGATGAATGGATCCTGGCCCCGGTCCTCCGGGAGTGGCCAACGCAGGAGAGGCGGGCAAGAAAACAGACAAAACAGACGTCTGCAGTATGTGCCTCCGGAGAGGAAAGCAGGGAGAAAACCTGCCCAGAGGCAGCGTGGGGAGTAGTCCCGGAGGCTCACAGAAGGGGGAATCCAGTCTGAGGATGATGACCAGGGCTCACCAGGGGGAAGGGAGGAAGGGCACTGTAGGCAGAGGTATGACCGGCACAAGGGCCAGGAAGCATGAGCAAGCAGGGTGACTCAGGATCCGCACGGCCCTTTGTACAGTGGGAGCTGGGAACATGGGGGGGGGGGCGAGAGGGGGGACAGAGGAGGGCAGGGTAGGAAGGGAGTTTTAAACAAGGGGGTGGCATGATCAGATCTGGGTTTTGGAAAGGATGCTTTGGCCTCTGAGGTGAAGGTAGACCAGAAGAGAGAATGACTGGGGGAATCCTGACACAGGGTTCAACTTCTGGGAGGCCTGGGGGAGATGATGCTGGAGGCCTGGGTCCTTCCTCTCTAAATTATATGAGGACTCGGGTCTAGGGGCTAGCTAGCACTGAAGAATGGGAGCAGGAGATGACACTGGACGCAAGGAGTGTCCCCGAAACTGGAGCGGGGTGAGCTGGGGTCAGCAGGGCCCTTAGGCGACCTGAGTGATGTCTATTCTCCCCCCACCCCGCACGGCACCACCACTACTGTGAGACAGGCATATGAGGCATGGGCGCCTGGGCGCCTGACACTTCGGACAATGGGGCCACAGGGCCAAGTTCTTGGCAGGTGGGCCCGAGAGTGGGGATCGCCCCCATCCTGCCCAGAACCCACCTTTGGGGACACCTACTGCAAGTTCCTACAAGGGTGCTTAGGGCCCTGGCCACCCATCCCATCCCAGACAGGTGGCTAGAGGAGAGGAAGGCAGATCAGCCTGGGAGCAGTATCGCATAAGACGGTTCCTGGCCCAGCAGCCTCAGAAAATCCCTGGCCTATTTGTTAAAAACCGGCCAACTCCTCAGCCTACCACAGACCATCTGACTTAAATCTGGGGGTGGACCCCCAGAACCTGCCTATTGAACAAGAGCCCCAAATATCGTGCACCTCAGTTCTACCACCCTTTGCTCCCCGGGCATCATCTCCCTGCAGCCTCCGGACATTCTGCCGGGACAGCGGACGCAGCCTCCTGGGTGGCAGGCACCTCCCGGGTACTCCTCCATCTGACCCCAGCAACGCTATCACCCTGAGGCTCCCAGCTCAGAACCCGGGCTCTGGGCTTCCCGTCAGCGTCTGGAGGTACACAGCAACGACCCCGCCTGCGGCTCCCGCCTGGAACCTGTGAGAGAGGGCTGCAGGGAGTGGGCAGGGCAGGGCCTGGGCATGCCGGGACCTGGGGTGCCTCCGCCCACTGGCTGTCAGGAATGCACCGCCCGGGGGTGCTGGGAAGGGGGCGGGACCTCCGCCTGCGCCTCACATCTCAGCTCCGACCTCCTCGAGCAGGGCAGCGTCCCTGGGGGCAGGGGTGCAGCTTCTCCCAGCAGGGCAGGGCTAGGAGGTGCGGGCAGGAAGGCTGGCAGGGCCCCAGGGTGGCAGCCAGGCCCGGTTAGTCACCCTCTGTCTGGGCTGGAGAGGGTGCCTCGTGAGTCCGCTGCCTGCCCACCCATGGACCTCTGCGCCTGGCGCGACTGCCAGGTGAGAGAGCGAAGGAAAAGCCCGTGGGAAAGGGACATCTCAGCCCGTGGGAAAAGAACCAAAGGGTCTGGTTCTCAGGTTTCTTCTGCCGCACGAGGGCAATTTCTTTTCCCTCTCTGAGCTGTGAGTGCCTCGTCTGTGAAATGGGGACAGCAACTGTCCCACCAACCTCCAGGGTTGTTGAGGGGAATAAATGGGTTCATTCTTCTAAAGGGCTTTCCGACTATGAAGTCATGGCCAACGTGAGCACTCAAGTCTGACTTCTGGCGGCATCAGGGTCTGGCCTTTGCTCAGCCCCAGGTGTTCCTCCAAGCACCCAGGAATTTTTGCCCCACCTGGGTAGGGAGTCTGGAAACGGAGGGCAAAGAGCAGACAGGTTCAGCTGTTTAGAGGGAGCCGAGGATGGGACCTAGTAGTCCTTCCAGCGCGGTGGAGTCTCCGAGGTGGGGGTGGGGCACTGGCAGAGTCGCACTGGCGCAGTTGCCCAGATGTGGCTGAGGGTAGAGGCAGAGAGTTGGCTCTGGTGAACTTGAAGGGGTAGGTCCAGGCCTCAGGGGGAATGGCGTCCCTGGAGAGCCCAGGCTGCCTTCCAGGGTGTGAAATGCAGTGGAAGTGTTGCTGTCCCCCTGCTGCAGCCCTGACCAAGCTGGGGGGACATGAGGTGGCCGGGGAGCAGGGTGGCCATGACCTCCCAGCTTTGCTCATCTCAGAGGGAGTGGGCTGAGGGACCCCTCCTCTTAGCCTCCTGGGGTACCGAGCAGGCAAAGCTGGGCATGAACGGCATTTGGGATTGAAATAAATCCCTTTACCATCTACACCCGCTCAGCCCTCACCCTGTACCAGCCTTGGGTACCCTCATTCCAGCCCCACATCCCAGGCCCCTCCCTCCCCAGAGATTCCACAAGGAGCCCCCCTCCAACCCCCCTGGAGTATTTTTAGCTCCTACTTGGCCTGCTCAGAGGCCCTTTAAGGCCCTCTGGCTCCCAGCCCGGGATCCAATGGGTCTCTAGCCAGAGGACTGGGAGTTGGATGGGGGAAGGCATGTGTAGAGGGTCAGGTCCAGCTCCCTTGAGCCACAGCCAGGTGTGGGAGATGCCTTCCTGGCATGCAAATGAAATGTAAAACAGCACGCAAATGAGCACCTCTGCAGCCTACTCTTGGGTCTGGTCCAGGTCAGTGAGTCCAAAAGCTGACCCCTCCCAGACCACCACTGAGCCCAACCTCCAGGCAGCAGTCAGAAGGGGAGGCTAGCAGGAGGCTTTGCCCAGCTCTTGGGGCACGGAAGAAAGGAGATCTGACTTGCCCTCTCCCGGAGCTGGGCTGGGCCCCTCCGGGAGCTAGGGGGATGGATGAAATGACCTCTCAAGCGCTTTTGAACAGCTCCTCAGCCTCTTCTTTGGCTCCAGCCAGCCAGCCCCTCCTGGCCTCTGGGGAGCCCTTGAACTCCAAGTTCCATAAAAGCACTTCCTCACCCCCATTCCATCATTCTTCCTGGGGGGGGGGGGATTTCACAGCTAATGCAACAGCCAAGCCGAAAACAGCAGACTCGGAGGAGGCTGGAGAATGGGGCCCAGGAGCATTCCAGGCACCAGGTTGGCTCTTCCCGAAGAGAAGAAGGCTCCCTGGGGAGCCCTGGGATGGGGTGATGCTCAGAGACAGCGCCTGTAAGACTCTACAGGCCTCACCTCAGGGAGGCTCCTGGGAGGCTTTCGGTTAACCTGGAGGGTACCAGGGGCAGCCCTGAGACCACAGCCCCGCGCCTCACCCCTCAGGGCTCCCCACCACCTCAGGCCGGGAGGCTGATGGCACAGGGCGCCGCTCCAGCTCCGAGACCGGGGGCGGGTGGGGGCCGCTCTCAGATGCTGGATGCCAGCTCCGTGCCCATCCTGCTGCCTGAATTAGCCGTCTCCCCAGAGGCTGCTCCTGTGGCAGCTGAACCGCAGCCCTCTCCGTCCTCCCCCTACATCGTCCTGACGCTGCCCACCCAGCCCCCTCTCCCCTCTGGTGACTCAGCCCTAGAACCAGAGCAACAGGCTGGAGGAAGCGAGAGAATGAGAGAGGATAGGAGAAGGAGGCCTTGGCCCCAGACAAGGCTGTTTTTCCCATTTCTTCTCCCTCTGGCTGCCTCCTTAGTATCTTTTCCATATCTGATCCCTCAGGGCGTTCTTCGTGTGGTCTACCCTCCATCCCTCGTGCTGCAACAGACATCTTCTTCCTCCTTTGTTTGGGCTCCGGCCAACCCCCTTCCACTTCTTTTTCTACGAGATCAGGCTTCCCCTGCCTCCTGCCCGGTACAAAACTCCTTGGCCTGGGCTGGTCACTGGAGAGAGCCCGAGGAACGGGGCGCCCCGCGGGCAGGCCTTCTGCCTGCAGCCGCAGCTGTTCTGCCCATTTCCTCTGGCACGAGCCTTGGAGGCTGCCAGGCGCCTGCCCTGCCCAGGGAAACATGTTTCAGGAGAGTGCGGCAGGTAAGCCCGGTTCCTACCCACCTCAGCTATGACCTCATGGGCCAGGAGCCAGGGCCACCGCCTCCCGCCCCAGGCTCCACAGACACCCTCAATTCCACACGAGGGCAAAGGGGAGAGAGAGCCCCAGAGGTATCTTCCATAGCCCACAACGTCAGGCCAGACCAGGACAACTGGATTCCCCGAGGGAACGACAGAGCAGGTGCTGGGGCCTGGGGGGCAGGGACCAATTCCCAGAGGAACAGTCCCTCTGCTTCCCCAGGCCTCGACACGCATCTCACCCAGAAGCCCGAAGCACCTTGGTCCTCGGCCCTGCTTGTCACCCCTCCCTTCCGGCACCTGGGAAGCTGGGGCCTGGGTTGGGGTGAACTCCGATGTTGTGGGCAGGGAACTCCGATCCAGAACAAAGAGGGTCCACACTTGGGTTTTTAACCATTTCTGGAATAAGGTCTTCTTTGAGAATATGATGAAAGCCGTATTCTCCCCCTCCCCCTGCCCCCAGAACAACGCACAGACGCAGGATTTCACGTGTATTTGCAGGAGCCCCCCGCAAACCTCCTGCAGACCTTCTGTGAACCCCAGGCTCAGAGTTTGTTCAGGACCAGGAAATCTCTCCCCTTTTCCGAAAGGGCTCGTAGGCTAACAGAACGTAAGACCTAACTTGTTGGTTCCCCTGAGCTGTGCACTCAGGCAGCTGTTCACATCTGGCTACACAGCTGGCTGCAGCTAAGCCCAGCTGGCCCAGCTGGCCCTCCTAAAGGGCCAAGGGGCAGAATTCAGTGAGAGGAGGAGATGAGCCATGATACTGAACCACCTCCGGGGAAAGACAGGATACCCGAGAGAATGGCCCAGAACTCTATCTAGAACTACCTGCCTCTCCATGGTTCATTAGTTTGAGAACCTTCTGGGCTCCTAGCAGGCCTTATGCCATCTCTAGCCACCCAGGAAGAAAAGCCTCTGCTCAGCCATCTTGGGGGAGGCCCGTGGGTAGTAAGGGCCTGGCTTCAGCACAACAGCCCTAAGCTGCTCCCCAGAGACATGGGCACGTATAAAGCGTTTTACACACAGCGTCTCACCAGAGCCCCACTGGCACCTCATGAAGGAGGCATGGTGTCCCCCTCCCCCACATTAAGACTCAGGTATTAGTGACAGATCCAAGACTGGAAACTGGCAGGGGGACTCTGGCGCCTCTCCTCCCTCCCCAGTGCCAAGCTGCCTCTTCTAGGCCAACAGAGGCAGGAAGGAGGATACAGATCCAGGTCCAACCCCTCTTTGGAGAAAACTGGGCCCAGAGAAGGGAAATATCTTGCTCAAGGTCACATAGCGGGTAGGGGGGTGGGGTGGGGTTTACAGAGTCCATTATCTACTCCAGCTTTTCATTATTTACTCTGGATTCCTGATATTCTTTTTACCCAGTGTTGCCTTATATCATGCAGATTAAGTATTGAAAGTCTAAAAATCTGGGGCGCGCCTGGGTGGCTTAGTCGTTTAAGCGTCTGCCTTCAGCTCAGGTCATGATCTCAGGGTCCTAGGATGGAGCTCCACTTTCAGCTGCCTGTTCAGTGGGGAGTCTGCTTCTCCCTCTGCCCCTCTCCCTGATCGTGCTCACTTGTTCTCTCTCTCTCTCTCTCAAATAGATAAATAAAACCTTAAAAAAAAAAAAAAAAGAAATTCTAAAAATCTTTTTCTGGGCTGGGGCAGGAAGAGCACCAGCATAGAAACTGGTGCTGAGCTCCCTTTTAGGGTCTCCCGAAGATGAAGGGCTGGCTGGGGGCAGCCCACAGTTGCTGGCGCTGTGCTGGGAAGGGTGTGGTGGCCTTAGCCTCTGCTACAAGCTAGTAGGCCAAGTAGGTAGGTAGACTGGGCAGGGCTGGGCCAGCAGGGCAGAGGCCAAGGCTGGGGCAGATTTTGGACTTTAGACATTCCAAGCTTCCTCAAGTTTCTGCAGGCCCCAGCCAGAGCTGGGAGAGGTTTCAGTACACCCTGTATCAGACACGTCCTGTTGCTCAGCCGAGTTAGACACCAGGTAGGGGTAGATTACCTGGTAGGTCCCCCAGCCCAAAGAGGTAGGTGGGACCTGCCTGACCCATCCTAACTCCTTCCCTCCTGGGGTAGCCTCCCCTCCCCCAGCCGCCTTCTCCCTGCAGCCGCCAACCTCAGCACCTGAGCCCAGGGCAGAGAAACTTCTGAAACCTAGACTTGCCCCTCTAGGCTGGAGTGTGTCAGTGGCAGCGGGGAAGGAGGGGGGGGGGGATAGGAAACACAAACAGCTGGGTGCAATCTCCTTCGCTCCTCTCCCCTGTGGATAGCTCTTCCCCCTCCCTCTCCTTACAGCTGTCGGGGAAGGCGAACAGAAGAGAAAAACACCATTTCCCTCTTCAAACCAAAACAAACACACTCAGGGTTGAAGATTCAGCATGAATCTGTGGAATGCAGGGAAGATGTCTGGTGGGAGGGCGTCCCTGCTGGGGGTGGGGTGGGGGGCAGGAGACCAAGCAGGAGTTGGGACAGCTCCCTCTACTTCCCCATCTTCAAGGGGTCAGAGGGAGCTCCTGGACAGTTCCAAAGGCCCAGACTCGCCCATTACCTCGCCCTGCAACCGCCAAGCGCCAAGCACCAAGCACCGAGCTGCGGCACAGGCCCTCCAGCCTGGCTCTGCAGAGGGTGTGGCTGGCAGGGCCCGCTGACTAAACGCGAGGTGTAAAGGCCCCGGGCGGTTAAACACATAGGCCCACAGGTTCTTCCCCAGAAAGGGGGAAAGAGGGATCCACTGGGTGTTTACCTGGCAGTTTTCCCCAGGTCCCAGCCCTGGAAAGAAGTACTCGTATATTAGGTACCCGGTCGACAGAGTGGGAGGAGGCTCAGGAAATGGGGATCCCACTTCTACTTTCAAGGGTGGTTTAAAGGGCTGAGGGGCTGAGTTTAGACAGGTTCCGGCGGGGTCAGCACTTGCCGGTGATTGCTGACCCCATCCCACACCCCATCCCTCCACTTCCCGCCAGACCTGGGCAGGGAAGGGCTGCCCAGGTCTCCGCCCCCTTAATCCCGGTTCACTAGAGCCCGCGCCTCGCGGGCCTGGAAGCCAGGCTGCAACTCGGCTCTGGATCCGCACCCTGCACACACACTCTCCCCCCCCCAACCCCCACCCCCACCAGCCTCACTTACAGGTAGCGCTGCTGCCGCTCCGTCTGCCGGTGGAGGGCGACCGAGTAGCCGAAGAGGCTGCCCGGGTTCCTGGCCTCCTTCACCACCAGGAATCGGGTGTCCAGGTTGAAGGCGGAGGCGACGCGGCCGCCGGCGGCCACCATCAGGGCGAGCGCGCAGAGCAGCGGGCGCGGGACGCAGGCGGCGCGGCGGGGGCCAGGTCCCATGGCTGCGGGGCGGGGGCCGGGGCGAGAGCGCGTGAGGGCGTGGAGCTGGGAGCGAGGACCTGTTCACCTGCTCCCCGCGCCACCGGAGAACACTAGGGCGGGCTGCGTCGCTAAGCCCGGCAGCGCTGAGAAGTTTCTGGCCCCCAGCCCCGGGCAGTTTCACGTCCGCTCAGGCTCTGCGCTCTCAGATTCCTCTCCGAGGTTCGCGGGTCTACTCTCCTGCCCTCCCGGCCGGCGAGTCACCGCCCCCCGCCCCGGCCACCCTACCCGGAGCTGGTCCCGGCCGCGCCCCCTCGGCCGCACGGTAGCCTGCGATCCCGGCTTGGCGGCGAATCTGGGAACGCAGACCGGTAGACCGCAAGGAAGACGGGAGGGAGCGGTCCCCTCCGCGCGCGCCCCGCCTCCCCACGCCCAACTCCGCACCTCCCCACCTTGCGCGCCCAGCCGGGGCTCCGCTTTCCTTCCGGGGAAAGAGAAAAGGTCCCGGCTCCGCCACCGCCTCTTAAAGGGGCAGCACCGCCCCTCCCTCCTCATCCTCCCTAATCAGGCTCCGCCCTCTCCCCCAAACACCTGTCGGGAGCCCCCAAAGGCTTGGATTTCCCCTCTCCGCCCCTTGCTTCTCCCAGGAAGCGTCACCTCCCCAGCAAGATGGATTGGACGGGCGGGGCCGGGGGTGGGATTTGTCCGGCTGCTTTGCTCCGGCTCCTACTGCTGCTGGAAAGGCCATTCCAAGCGCGGCCACCTCTGCGGGCCGGCTGGAGAGCCCCGGCGTTGGCGCATCTGGGAGGCGACATCCGCGCGCCGCTGGGTGGAATGCTGGCTTCGCCTCCGCAGCGCTGGGAGGCGGTTGGCGGTCTCTGGACGTTCTTCCTCGTTCCCAGGCCCTTCGCTGTCCTTGTCGAGATGTGTTTCTCTTGCCCACCCGCCCGCACCCACCCCGATCCGGGCTGGGTACGGTACCTCAGCAAAGCCAGACAGATATTTCGCAGTGGTACTAACCAAGCTTTGCTAATTGTGATAAGCAACAAGACAGCGCTTCCCCCAAAGGGCCCCGCCTTCTGCTATCCCTTATAAACCCTTCGGGGTGGAAACGAGTCCCTTCTCCTTAGAATGCACCGCGTGGCCAGGGAGCTGGGCCCAGACTGTGCTCACATCTCATTCACTCCTGCCTTCAGGGCCCAGCCCAGCAGATTCCCAAAGGTCTCCTCCTCCTACTCAGGCTCAGCCTAAGTGTTTGGAGACTGGGCGGGGACGGCAGCCTCCACAGGTGTGTAGTGGGTGGTGCCAGGTGGAGGTAGGTGGGCGGGGCCCAAAGGTCCGGTCATCCTCAGAAGAATCTGACTGAAACGGGACTTCGAGAGATCACTATGTACTTTCTTGAATCGGACTCAGATTTCTCATATCGCAGCACAAAGACCCACTTCCCCTGCACATTTTTTTTCCCCTCCAGGCTGAAGGAACTTTCTTCTTTTGGCTCAGAAGTTCAGCCTTCAGCCCTCACACTCTTGATTTAGTTTAGTTTAGTTTTATTTAGAGTCCCTGTCTCTGAAAGTTTATAATAATAAAAAGAAAACTACTATGTAGAAAGTGCTCCAAAAAAAAAAAAAAAAAAAGGAAGAAGAAGAAGAAAAGAAAGAAAGAAAAGAAAAAAAAAAGAAAGTGCTCATGCAACAGGAACTATGCTAAGTGCTTTATAAAGATTATTAGATTAAATCTTCACAACAATCTTTGAGGGTTATCTGCTTTAAGATGAGAAACCCGAGGTTCAGAGAGGTTAAGCAACTTGGTGAAGACCGCACAGCTTGGATTTTAGTCCTGTATTATCTGACCTCTAGGAGTCCTTCTTGACCCCTTATGCTAATCATTAACATTTGCACAATACTCAGGGCAGGTCTAGGTTGGGGGGGGGGTGAAGCTTGTACAATTTGGCACCCACCCTAAGGAAAGGAAGAAGGAGTCAGAGTACAAAATTAGATTGAGCGCCTGGAAGGGGACTTGAACGTTAGAGCTGATGAATCATTTCACGTGCAGACTCTTATTTCATCCTCCCATCCTCCCCGTGAGGTCAGGGTTATCAACCTCATTTGACTTAGGAGGAAACCTGGATGTCCAAGGTCAGACAGCTCAAGGGGGGCAGAGCTAGGACTGGAAACTACTCACCACAGCTGCATCTGGAAGAGAGGAGTCCCAGACAGATGTTGGCCAGACAGCCAGACGCATCTGAACGAAAGCCACTGCGATAACAGCTTTCTCTACGGTGCTCATCGCTGTCTGCCCTTAGGACAGCACTGGTTCCCGAGCTGTGACTCCCAGAGCCACCCAGCCTCTCCCTGGGGTCTGTCCCCATGGCCTACAAGGGATTAGGAGACATCTGGGGGCAAGGACCAGAAAGCTGACCTGGATGGAAGTTGACCAGTTAGCTTGTTCTCCTTTGGACGGGCTGCCGGGTCCTCCACCTTATTCCTGGAGAAGGGGAGACGGCTGGGGCCAGGAGGGCAGGGGCCAGGGTGGATGCTCCGTGTGGGCAAGGAGTCCCACCTGAAACAGCTTTGAGAATCCTGTGATGACAGATGGGCTCTATGCCAGGCGTTATCTCTTTGGCCATCCCAAACAGGAATGATCAGCATGTCCGATCCCAGGGCTGGGAGCAGGAAAGGGATGAGGGATGGTTTTTCCACTCCAGGGGAGTATCCTGAGGGAATGTGGGAGTGGGAGCAGGGCGCCTGGGAGCGGGGGAGGGCTCGAGCTAAGGAATGTGGGGGAGTGTCAGAGAGATCTGGGGGAGACAAAGTGGGGATGGAGGGAGATGTGGACGTTGGAAGGGGCTCTGCGCCGGAGAGATGCAGAAAGAGAAACATCAAGTTCATGACGATGGTCTGAAGTCCCCTGGTTCTGGCGACGACGTTATCATTCCACAGCCTGATCTCATCCCTCAGTTGACTCGGTCACGTCAATGCTTCTCCATGGAGAAAGGCCCCACCTAGAAAGGTAGACAGAAAGAAACAAGGGCACATGAATAACACGTGTGAGGAGGAATCAGAGTCCTTTTTTTGATGTTTGAGCGCTGACAGCTTGTAAGCCCACCTCTCCCCCTTTGCCTCACACCCGGACAAGCTGATAACAAAGCCCAGGGGCCCTGTTCCCTTCTTTGGCGGCCATGGGGGATTCGAACCCCTTTCCCACACAAATGCTCACCTTGATCTCAGTCCCTAACCACAAGAAGGCCACCTCCTCTCCTTGCTCTCTCAGGCCATTTCAGACCTTGTTCAACAGGCCAGCCCTGCTCTCCCCAGAGACCTCAGTTATGTAAATAATAAACTTTTTAATACCCTCTTGGCCTGTGTGTGGTGTCATCAGTCTTGATATCAAGCAAAACCTTGGGTGGGGTCCGTCTGCTTCTGCGAGGAATGGTGACAACAAGTCAACTATGGGTTCTGCTGTGGAGGCTGGGAGGCTTCTTGGAGGAGGAGTATCTGGACAAGAGAGAAGGGAAGGACTAGCAGGGCAGAGGCTCGGGAGAGAAGAAAGCAGAAGAGTTACTGGGGCCTGGTTTGGGGTGAAGTTTTCTCTGTCACAACGATGACAATGTCGGGATTCTATAAAGGTGCCTTGGTTTTTTCAGCTCTTGCTGGGTTTGCATTAGCCTTTCTCTGCCCCCCCCCCCCCATCTCGGTCTCCCAGGGCCCTGGACCGCACCACTTGCTCCCTCACTCCTCACAGGAAGGTCCGAGCGCAGACAGGTTGTGCACGGGCAGCTGGAGGAGAGAGAAATGGAGCAGAATTGAGGCGCCTTGTGGGTTGAGTGGGGGCTCTCTTCAGCCCTCTCACCTTGGGCAAGGTCCTTTCCTCCTCCAAGCCTCGATTTCCCCATCGGTGCAATGAAGGGGCTGGAGGAAATGTCTCGTTATTCCCCAGCCAGCATCCCGTGTGTCCCAAGGCTCCTAAGATGTGTTGAACTAAGTGGACCAAATCTTTGCTATTGAATTAAGACTCAGGTCTCTATCTCTGATCTGAGTTGAAAATGCAAATTACTGAGGAGGGAGGGAGGAGCAACGAAGCATGAATGGTTTTATCAGATTTCCTTTCTCCGGTGACCTAGATACGTTCAGGCAGGCGCCCTTCACTGGCTCGGAATGTGTCAGCCTCAAAGCTTCACGGACACCCTACTATGTACTGGCACAGAGCTGAGAACCTCCAGGAGTGTCAAAGATAAAGCGGGGCAACTTTGGGGGAGCCCGAGCTTTCATCGTGACCCCACATGTGGAGAGCTCTCACATGGCAAGTCTAAACCTGTGGGGCATGATATTTTAGGGCCCGTGCTTATGGGACAATGGGGGGAAGGGCAGTGGGGGGTGACCCACAGTCACTCTCAAATCTTCCAGCCCTTACCATGACTTCTAGTCTGGGCTTGCAGTGTGATTATAGATACCAGACTCGCAGGTCTGTGGGAAAAGAGCAGAACTGGGGCCCAGAAGTCGCTCAGTACGTGGTAGTTGTTCTCACTATACCTGCGTTTCCAGCAGCCCCGACAGTCCCTCAGACACAGTCCCCTCAACCCACTGCATGTCCAGCCGAATGCAATTGGCTGCGTACTCCTCATGGCCCTAAAGCAGAGAACCCAGGAGAGGTGAGTGGGAGGCCAGCTCTGTCTCATACATATCCTCTTGCCCCTGTCCCCTCCCCAAGCCTGGGATCCTGTTGGGACAAATGTCTTGGCTCAGTGGGTTGAAAAGGAAGGTTGGAATTCTGAGGCATGAATCGCTGTGCCCACTGACTCACTTCCTCCTCCCCACCCACTCCGGACCCAGCTGGGCCCTGAGTAACAGGTTGGAGCCTCCTCCCCACCCTTGCTCCTCCTCCCAGCACCCTACCCCCCTGGGGCCTCACTGTGGCCCCCACCCCTGCGGGGACCGCTGCAGCGGGGCACTGAAGCCAGCTACCCCTGATTTGCAATCTGCTTACAGGTTTCAGTGAGCTAAGGAGCAGACTACAGGGCAACGGGGGGGGGGGGGGGCAGGGAGAGGGCACAAGCCCAGCTCTTAGGCGCCCTGAGTCTGATGTGCGAGGCAGGGCACCCTCTGGAGTTCGATCTGGGAGGTAGCAGAAATTCCCCTCTTCATTAAGGGCCCTCTCCTTTCCTGCCAGGATCACAGAAATTCTCACCATCAGGCAACCTTCCTGTGGCCTAAGGCCTTGTCTCCTGAAGGTTCCTATTAAAAGGCGGGGAGCTCTACCTGGCGGTGTAGCACGTGGGCTCCCTGGCAGGGACGGGGCAGGATGTTACAGCATCGACCACAGAAACCAGGGCCCCGGGGGATAAATGATTCAGGCAGCATGAAGGTAGAGGAAGGGAGGGAAAAGGCCAGAGCTGGGACAAAGAATGATTTCATGGGGGTGGGAGGGGCGGGCAGGGGTTCCAGACAGGCCCCTGGCACTGCCCTCCCTGGTTAACTGTTAGCGTGATCGGGCAATGAGGAAGGCATTTCACTTTCCTGCAAAACAATGCCCAGAGTCCTGGCCTTTTCCCTCTGGAGGTCCCCTTCCCCACCTTGTCCTGGGCTCCACTGAAGGGAAGAGTCAGTCGCAGGGTGCTTGAGGGATGACAAGGCCACTCCCTCAGTGGCAGAACGGCTCTGGGCAGCCCTCCTGACGGTAGCTGGGAGGCTGGACTGGGAGCCAGACGGAACCCAGGTGTACGGCGTGGGGGAGGACTAGCAGACATACACATGGGCATGGGCCCAGTGAGGTGCCTTGGACCAGGCAGCCGGGCAGCGATCGCAAGCACAGAGGCTGGAAGGGACACACGCAGGCTTCAGCTTGCTGGCCTTGGAACTGAAGGGAGCGGATGGGTTCCCACCAGGCAGTGGGAGCATTTGGGGATTCAAAAGACCCATCTGGGGCTGATGCAGGGAGGGATATGAGAGAGGATGAGGACCTGGACTCTTACAGAGAGGGACACGGGCTTGAGAGGTATTTGGGTGAGGGCGGGAGCAAGAGCTGGTGGCCGGTGGGTGCAGGGGACGCGGGGAGAGGTCAGTGGCAGGGATGGCTTGTGAGTCTGTGGGACGTCTAGGGCCTCCTAGGTGCAGGTGCAGGTCTGCCCGGCCATCTGCCAGAGGCCCCAGGACAGAGGTGGAGAGAGACAAGGAGGCCAGAGCCCAGGATGGGCCCCAAAGTGGTGTACCCCAAACCTACCAGCAGAGGGAAGTTCTCAGAGGCCTTTCCCTAGAAGCACTAGCCTCAGCCTGGACATCAACCGGGCCGTGGCATCCTGGCTCCTTGTGGTCAGGCTGGGGTCACAGCAAGCTCCCCTGAGATGGTCCCCAGAGCCCCAAGCCCCACAGGCCACTCACCACCTGGACTCGGGACTCCAGGCCCACCAGCCCTGTCCTTCGTTCTGTCTAGCCCTCTTGTTGTTCTCGCTCTCTTGGTGACCTCAGTTACAACCCCAGGGGCTCCCACTTCATTTATTCCATGCCTACCCTGCTCTCTGCTCCCATAGACAGCCTTAGGCTTCACAGCACTGCACCCCCATGCTCGCTGCCAGGGTGCCAGTCAGTGGGATCTGCTACCCCAACGCGTTTCAGCCTCGAACTCACTTTTGGTCACCTCCAAGCCTCCATTTCTTTGCAGAGTGGTGATGATTGTGCCCAACCCTGGGGACAGCTGGCAGACTGACCGAGATCATACCTGGAGAGCACCCGGCATGGGGGCACACACTGTGCCCTTACCCTCTCTTGCCTTAGACAATCATGATCCGGCCGCCGAGGCCCTCCTACCCTGACCCTATTCAAAACCAACCTTGGGGGCGCCTGGGTGGCCCAGTCAGTTAAGTGTCTGCTTTTGGCTCAGGTCATGACCTCGGGGTCTTGGGATCAAGCCCTGAGTTGGGCTCCCTGCTCAGCGGGGGTCTGTGTCTCCCTCTGCCCCTTTCCCCCGCTCATGCTCTTGCTCTCACTCTCTCAAATAAATAAATAAAATCTTAAAAAACAAAACAAAACAAGAAAACCTTGGACAACTTTGCAGAACCAAGCCTAAAAAACCCAGCTGCTCAGCTCAGCCTGGGGCTTGCGGTCCTCCATGACCCCCTGCTTGCCTTTGGTCCTCGCACTCCACACTCCCATCCTTTCCCCATGGTCCCAGCCTTGGGGGGAAGATCTTCACCCTCCAAATCCTGCTCACCCCTTTCTCAAGACCTTTGCCCAGGGTGTTCCCTGACCTGCAAGCAGCACCCCAGCATCTTTCTGCCCATTGACAGCTCCCCTTCCGTCAAGGCCAATTGAGGTCCACCGTCTTCCTGGCTCCCTGGGCCTCCACAGATGCTTTCTGCTCCAGGATAACCCTGTTTTTCTCTCGGATAGAGCACGTGTCACGTTGAGCCATATGTCACTTATTAGCTTGGGCAACGTTGCTTAAGAGCGCTGTGACTCAGTCTCTCCATCTGCAAACTGGAGTGAGTAGGGGCACGCAACCGTAGAGTCACAGTGGAGAGTAAATGAGAATTGCAGTGCCTGCCACATAGTAAATAGGTCAATACATGTTATTTTTTATTGAGACAGAGGTGGGGGTGACAGTGGCTGTCTACCTCCCAACAGTCCTGACTCCCAGGGAAAGCAAGCTCAGACCCTCTCTCTCTTTCCACCCTGCCAATAGCTCCTACTACAGTGCTCTGCTTGGAGTGGAGGTCAATGATATGCATCAAATTGAATCTTCTCTGGTCCATCAAACAACTCATAGTGCTTCTTATAGGTTCCCCTTGGCTCCATTCATGTGGGGCATGGACATTTCTCTGTCCAGGAAGTGGACCCCTGAGAGCTAGTGGAGGTATTGGCACCTGGAGAACCCCATCACAACACCCTTATCACAGAGGAGCCTGGTTGACCTTCCCCAGGGCTCAGAGTGGGACTCCAACACAAGGATAGGGAGACAGTGGAGAGTGGGCATCCTGGAAGACTTCCTGGAGGAGGAAAATGCGGGGAACTGGGCTGAGAAAAGGGTTTCACTCTGCCAAGCCCTTTATGTAGATCACGACCTTTATTCTTCATGACAAGCCTGTGAGGTCAGTCCTATTATCCCCTTTTCCAGAAGAAAACAAAAGTCCAGACTGGCAAACTGACAGGCCCAAGGTCACAGCGCTGGTGAGGGGGCAGGATTCTAATCCCGACCTGCTGGGCTCTGAGGGGAGGGCGCAGCTGAGAGGCAGCCCAAACTGAGTGTGGTGGGAGAATTCCAGCCTCGGGCCAGCTGCCCACGCATCCAGGGAGGCGGTGGGAGGGGCGGAAACAGCCACCAGAAGCCAGCGGCACGCGGCAAACAAGGGTGCCAGGAAATGAACCGGACCCGGGGTCCTTCCTCCCGGCCCGCCCTGTGCCCCTGGCCAACTGCCGCCTCCCATTCCCAGTGTTCTCTGCAAGAGAACAGAGAAACTTGGGCCGGAGCCCAGGGATGGCCGGGAGGGTCTTGAAGCCCAGGGGGAGCCCTACCAGACCTAAGCCCCCATCCTACCCCACCCCTGTCCCAGGAGAAGAGACAGAGCAGGATCCTAGGGGTCTTGTCCTGTTTGCCTCAGATGGAGCTCGGACTGAGGTGGGGCGCAGAGAAGGTACTCGATAGATGTGTGTTGAAAGGAAGGACGGCAGGTGTGGTGTCAAAACTGCCAGGCTGGAGGGGAAGAGACTTGGTCCTGACACAGTTTCTGCCCCCTGCCTAGCGACTCTGGACGAGTGTCAGAACCTCCGTATCCATCAGATCAGAGCGTTGTCCTGGAATGCCCATCACGGTTTGGGCCCCTTCCAGCTCTGACAATGCAGTCTTAGTCATTCTTCTACTCGCTCACTAATTTGTTATTTCAGTGAAATACATAGTAAAGCTCCGTAAATATATTTTGGTACTAATGACGTGGTGGGCAGAGTGGCAGTAATAAGCAAAGGTTGGGGGAGGGTGGTGATTTGTTAAGAGCAAGGGACTCTGGAGTCAGATGGCCTGGGTTCAAATTCTCCCTCCATCACCTGCTGACTGAGTAACCTCGGGCAAGCTCCTTACTCACGTTGAACTTCAGCTTCCTCATCTGTAAGAGGGAGATACTAGGAGTATATACCTCATGGGATTATTGCAAAAATTAAATGAGATAATGCAAATAAATTGCTTGGGGAAATGGTACATAGCAAGTGCCCAATAAATGTTAGCTATTATTATTCCTTGGAGATGAGTGAATTTCAGCAGGCAAAGATGGGTGGTGTGTGCGTGTGTGCAGGGCTGGCGTTGGCGGGGGAAGCATCAGAACAGCGTGTCCTTGGATACAGAGGCAGGAAAACCCAGTAGGAGTCTAAGGAGCAGCGTGAGGCCAGTGCAGACAAGGTGGAAAGAGGTTAAGTCGGGCGCACATGGCCGGGGGCTTTGGTCAGGCTGAGAAACTTGGATCCGACCCTGTAGATTGCCATTTCCCAGCTAGTGCTCCCCCAGAGTTCCATGAGCTGCTACTGGATGTTTTATAAATATAGGGGGGGGACGGTGTAGCCTGGGGGGCTCAGTGGGTTAAGCATCTGCCTTCGGCTCAGGTCATGATCCCAGGGTCCTGGGATCGAGACCGGCATTGTCATCGGCATCGGGCTCCCTGCTCAGAGGGGAGTCTGCTTATCTCTCTCCCTCTCCCTTTGTGTGTGCTCTCTCTCTCTCTCTCTAGCTCTCACTCTCTCTCAAATAAATAAATAAAATCTTAAAAATATATATATACATACACACACAAGGGGGAACGGTGGAGAGGACTAGATGTCCACGTGCAAAAGAATGAAGCTGGACCCCCACTTCAGATCACATGCAAAAATGAAGTCAAAGTGCATCAAAGATCTAAATGCAGGAGCTCAACCTATAAAACTCTTAGGAGAAAACACTGGGCTAAATCTTTGTCATCTTGGATCTGGCAATGGATTCCCAGATGCGACCCCACAAGCACAAGCAACAGAAAAAAATATAGGGAAACCGAATGCCACGGGGGTAGGGGGGTGGTCTGAATGTTTGTGGCCCACCCTGACATTCACATGCTAAAAAGCTAATCCCCAACATGGTGGTATTGGGGGGGGGCCTTCGGGAGGTGATTAGGTCAAGAGCACAGAGCTTCGTGATTGGGATTAATGCCCTTTTAAAAGGCTTCACAGAGCTTCCCAGGCTCATGTGAGGATACAGGGCGAAATCTGCACCTGCAAGAGGGCCCTCGCCACCCGCACCCACCCGCCCCCGCGCTCATGCCCTGACCTTCCACTTCCAGCCTCCAGGACTGGGAGCCGTAAATGTCTGCTGTTCAGAATCTCCTCAGTCTGTGGCATTTTGCCCCAGCAGCCCGAACGGACTAAGACACTGTTCTTCACGCTTTAAAACGTCACAGTGCTTCAGAGGACACCTTCACGAAAGCAAAAAGATAACCCATAGGATGGAATAAAATAGTTCTAAATCACGTATCGGATACGAGATTGGTAGTAGAATATATAAGGAACTCTTACAACTCAATAGGAAAGAGACGAGTAATTCAGCTTAAAAACGGGCAAAGGATCTGAATGGTATTTCTCCAAGCAAGGCCCGGAGACGGCCAACAAGCCTAGAAGATGCTAGACATTGGGGAAATGCAAGTCAAAGCCACTCCACGCTCACCAGGATGACTAGAACCGAAAAGGCAGATCAGCGTCGGTAAAGACGCCGAGAACTCGGAGCCCTCGCGCACCGTTGGTGGGGATGTGAAATGATGTCATGGCTTCAAAACACAGTCTGGCGTTTCCTCGAAGAGTTAAATATAGAGTGACCTTTCGGTCCAGCAATTCCACTCCCTGGTGTACACCCAAGAGAAACGAGCACATACGCCTCCACGAAAGCTTGCACACGGATGTTTCTAGCAGCATTGCTCACAGTAGCCCCAAAGTAAAACTCACCCGAATGTCCAGCAACTGATGAATGGACAAGCAGAACGTATCACGTCCACACACCGGACTGTCGTTTGGCCCTAAAGAGGAATCAAGGGCTGATCCACATGACGGTATGGCCGAAGACATTTTGCTGAGTGAAAGGAGCCAGTCGCGAAAGGCTGTATGTGGTACGATTCCATTTACATGAAATGTACAGAATCGGCAAATACGGAGACACAGAGCACATTGGTAGTCGCCTAGGGTCCGGGGGAGGGATGGGGGAGCAGGTTGGGGATGATGGCTAAAGGGCATGTGTGGGGTTTCTTTTTGGGGTGAGGAAGATGTTCCAAAATTGATTGTAGTGAGGGTTGCATGACTGCGAATAGACTAAAAACCACAGAATTGTACACTTTGAGCGAGTTGTGTGACATGTGAATTGTATCTCAATAAAGCTGTAAAAAAGAACAGACAAGGCAGGGTGTGAATCTATTGTCATGTTCATTTAGGAAGTTCTGGGTCCAGGAGGGGAGTGTTTGCTTTGGGAATGCTTTGAGCCGACGTGCGCTCGCAAACTTGGAGTATGTTGGAGTTTGCAACGTTTCCCGCGATGATGACCGTAGTTTACCGTGGCACCATATTCAGAGGAACTTCTCTTTGCTGTTTCCAAAACATGTTTCACAGAACACAGTTTGGCAAGTTTGGCCACAAGCAATGGGGAGCCACTGAAGGTCCAAGCAGTGGGGGGTGGGTCTGGCTAGAGCTGGGCTTCCTTCGAGGAAGAACAGGCAGCAGTGGGGAGAATGGAAAGAGGAAGGACCGCCGAGCGACTTGGTGCCCGCGAGGTGGTTTAAAAGCATCTGAATAGACTTTTCTCCAAAGAAGATACACAAATGGCCAATAAACACTTAGGAAGATGTTCGACATTATTAGTCATCAGGGAAATGCAAGTCAAAACCACAGTGTGAAAGCACTTCTCATCCCCTGGGTGTGCAGGCAGGGTGGCAGGGGTCTGAACAGGACCTTTGTTGGGGGGAGGGGGGACACCATCCTGCCTCACCTCTCTTTGGCTCCTGAAAACGGTGCTTCCCTCCTCCCTGGGTTCCCCCACCCAAGCTCTAGGAATTCCGAGACCCTCCCTGACCCGGACAGGAGCTCCCCACCACCCTGGCGCTTCCGGAGAGGATGCTGGGGGCTTTCATTCATCCTGGCTGTGTTTATGTCCCTTTTCCTGGAAGTGGGATGGGCACCAGCTGGCAAGGCTGGAGGGGGTTGGGAGAAGGCACCAGGTCTGGAGACCTAGAGGAGCCGGAGCAGTGGGGGGCAAGAGTGGGTAGGACCAGGTTGACCTGATCAGAGCCTGTCTGGTCCCAGAGTACCTTATTTCCCCCAGGCCATGAGAAGCACACCCACAGCTCAGGGCCGAGAGAACTTGAGAAACTTGGCTTTTAAGTCTTGAAAGCCTCAGTCATAATGGTTAACATTTATTGCATACTTAGTGTATACTCTATCCCATGCTAAATGCCCCTCATCTGCTCCTTAAAACAATCCTATGAAACAGGCACTATTATTACCCCCATTTTATAGATGAGGAAACTGAGCTCTAGAGCACTGCAATAATTTGCCTGATATTACACAATGAGACAGTGGGCCAAGGCAGCCTCATGAAATGAGATTAGATACCGAGCTCTAGACAAGGGCGATGTTGGAAAAGCGCACGCAGCTGCCTTCTTCCCAGCCCTGACCAGCGTTCCTGTCCCACAGCCCAGCCCAGGTCCGCCCTGCATCCGCAGCTGCTCCTTGATCCCTAGGAGCGCGGGCAGAGAGCACCCTGAGAGCACTTCAGCCGTCCCCCTGCAGCAGGTGAATTTTCAGCTGCCTGGGGTGGGAGTGGTCCAGAGGTGTCCTTCAAAAGACATCCTTGTTGTCTCAATCTGACACTGCAGGAAAGTGGAAAGGTCCCCTTGTGTGACCCCCTCCAGGCTCCTGGTGGGGCAAGGAAGGGGACCCCCAAGGAGTTTCGGGGCTTCTGCCCAGGGATCAGCCCTTCCCGCCAGGGTGACAGCGGGCAGACAGCTCTCCAGAAAGGGGCACGGTAGAGCCGGGTGAGGACCATAGTTTATTTTCCAAAGGCCAGACAGGGTTCGTTTCCACCCCAATACCAAGCCAAGGGCTCCCAGGAGGGCGGATGCTAGGGTTCAGAAAGAACGCCCATCAGCAAACGGGAGAGAAGGCTCGGGGGTCTCCCAGCTGGAGCAGACTCTGTCCAGCCTCGAGGCAGGGGGATGGCTGATGTGGTACCATGGTGGGTGGTGAAGAAGATTGTTCCTGTCTGCGGCCGGATCTGGCGGAGGGCCCTGCTGATCCTTGATGCTGATCCCAGCTCAGAGGCAGAGGGACGCACACTGCGGCCTCCTGCTCCTGCAAGCCTTCTGTGGCTGCAGGAAAGAGTCGTCTGTGTGCGGAGGGGCGGGCACGATTCACTCCCCAAATATTTACGGACAGTGTTCCTAGTGCTGGGCCCGGAGCCAAGACTCTTGGGTCAGGCCCTGGCTGCGTCCATTACTCTCGTCTCACACGGGCGGGCAAGCCGACTCCGGACGCAGGGCGGGGAAGCTGGAGGAGGCAGGAGCCTGGCTCACCCCACGTGGGGGATGGGACCCATAGAAGAACAGTAGCTGCTACCCACAGATCCCTCCCACAGCCCACCCTCCCGCCAGGAATCTGGCTGCCGCCCAGAAGCCTCAGGCCTGCTCCCAGAGGAGAGACTGGGAAACTGGGGGCAGGAAGAGGGCCTCCCAGGCTCCCAGGATGGGGGTGGGAACAGTCTCTCTGGTCTCCCTGGTTCACATTCTCCAGGCCCCCAAGAGCGGCGGCTCCCCCAGGGCCGGGCTGGGTCAGATAAGCTGCTGCCTGCCTTCCATCCCGGGCGGGAGGATGGCCGTCAAGGCAGAGCTGATGGGAAAAGATCATCAAGGAGCTTGACGGGAGTGGGGGGCGCTGCCCTGGGCCGGCAAGCAGCCACCTCCCAGACTACGGTCACATCACCCACGACAGCCCCTGGACACATACCTGGAACCACCTGCTAGTGGGGGGCGGGCCCCCGGAAAGTGAAGACCCAGGTTGTGGCAGTGGCGAGGGGCCGGCCCTGTGCAGCTCCCCACCTCTGGGCCAGTGGGGCCCTGCCCCACTCCCAGGGCCCCTGCCCATGTCCCTTCTGGAGCCTTCTCCCTTGCCCCCTCCTTCGGCTCCATCACCCTACTTCCGCCCTCTTGTCCCGGTTCCCTCCGTGTCCCTGTCCCCCCAGTCCTCATCTCTCATCTCTGCACAGACAGGCTGGGACAGGAACCCAGGTGCCGCCCACCTGAAAGCCTTGGGGAGAGGAGCGGGCCTAGGCCTGGAAAAGTGGTTGTAGATTCTCCGGAAGTGTTGAGGGCCCAGACCCTTGGCCTTCTCTGTGTCTGCCCGTCCCCGCCCATGCCTGGGTGGTTTGGGGCGGCATCTCTCTCCCTCAGGGTGTGCTTGAAGGAGCTGAATCTGAACTTCAGCCAAGTCTCTCCTGACCAGGTAAACACCTGCTCTCCTTTCCCACAAGGCCACCCTTTCCCCACAAACACCCCTGAGGACAATGGGAGGAGCCACCCATCTGCCCCCAGAGGAGCCCCCATCTGTTCATGGTCAGTGCTGGGAGGGGCTGTCAGCCTGCAGTCCTGAGAAACTCGGGTCCCCTGGGGTCCAGGGCACCGGTAAAGGACAGGCCCTCTGCCTCACCGTGGCCTCTCCTTCCCCATACCCGGGCTTCCCTGGCTGGGACTGGTCAGAGGAGTAGGCCGGGTCTTCCACACCTTTTGGGGGTTCCCAGCCAAGGCAGCAAGAGCAGGCCTACCCTAGACTTGGGGTGTTTGGTGGGAAATGTGGCTGTCATGGCAGATGTGAGCACTTCTTCCCAGCACTCATGTCCCTTCTTCTCTCTTCTCATTCCCCCCAGCATCTGAAAGGTCCTCTGGCCTCTCCCAAGCTCCAAGGCTCCGTCCCTCAGGAAGTCTTCCAGGTGGAGCTGACTCAGGAAGTGCTGGTGAGCGCCTGCCCTGGGCCTGCCCCCGGGAGCCCCTGGCCCTGCTGCACAGATGTCTGTGAGTTATGTGGGGAGACAGGCAGAGCGAGCGCCCTACTCTGCTGGAGGGGCTGGCGTGCTCTACATTTTGGGAGGTTGGGGGATGGGGATGAGAATAGGGACAGCCTCTCTGAAGGCGTCGAGGAAGGCTTGCTGGAGGAGGTGGCGTTTGGAGATGGGCCTCGAATGAGAAGGGTCCTATTCCTCTTGGGGGCTATGTCCAGCCCTGCCACCCCCTCACCTCTACACCAAACTGGAGCCCCCCTAACCACAGGAGCAGAGCGTGCTCCCTGTCTTCCTGCCAACTCACCCAGGGTGCTGCCTCTTCTCTACAGCCTCCCACCTCCCAAGGACCCCCAGCCCCATGGCTTCCCAGCCGTGCACTTTGGGCCCATGACGGGACCTCATTTGTACAATAGAGATAGTAAGACATTGCCTCCCCTGGTTTTCCTGCTGATCAGCTGGGGTCATGCTGGTCCATGAAGGTGAGGGCTTGTCAGGGTCCGGACAGACCAGATCCATAGGGAAGCAGCTTAAACAAAGGCTGAAGAGGACTGGGATCTCCAAACTGTGAGAGACGAATGAGACCATTGTCGTCCTTCTCCTCCACTGGCCCTGGGGGGAGCAGAAGACCCCGGTCCCTTAGCCCCAGCTTCCCCAGACTGGCCCCTGACTTGCAAGGCAGCAGGTCATTGTTCCCAGCTCCCCAGGGCTTGCTGACGCTGCTTGGCTCTTTGGGGGTCCGAGTCCTTCCACCCAAAGACTTGGGAGGTGGGTTGGGGAGGGTGGTCTCTCCTGCATGTCTTTCCCGATATCACTGAGGTGAATCTCCTTGGCCTCCTCCAGCCATCTAGGCCTTTGGCCACTGACTTTGTCCACGTGTCAGTGTCATGTCCGACAGAGAGGGGCTGACCTTCTGCAGCCCTGCACCAGTGCAGGAAGGGGGAAGGGGGAAGTTCATGGAATGGATGGCCCTACACCACATCTAATCTCCCCTGCTCACCTCACGTGAAACCCCAGGTTCACCCAGGTTCATGAGCTCCCTAGACTTCCAGACTCAGTCTGCCCCTCCCATGTGAAAATCCATGCTGGGGTTTTAAGCATCAACCCTCACCCCAAGGGGCCTGAGTGCTCCCCTCTCCCTCTGATTTCCACCGATTGCCAGATTTTCCATGTCCTTACAGCCCTTCTCCCGTGAGCTGTTGGCTCCACACTTGGTCAGGCCCTCCCTCTTTAATTCCTCCTTAAATATTGCCCATGGAACACTGAGGGAGGGTGTCATTCCTGAGGGGTGGAGGTGACCAAGGAGGGAGGTGGCCTATGTTTCCACCCACCACTGACTACCAGATACCACTGGTGTCCAAGCACCCAGCGGCCTCTCCTCCCACGGCCATGCTCCATCTCACCCTGTCCGCCCATCATCTTGTGATCTTGTTGGTTCTCTGTCCTCTGCTTTGTCTGTCTCTGTTTCCTTCCACCCACGCTGCCCAAGATTCATCTGCATTGTTTCTTCCAGTTATAACTTGTTCCTTTGCATTGTATAGTATGCTGCCATATGAATAGACCACCCATTATTGATCTAGTCTACTGCTGATGGACATCTGGGTGTTTTAGTTCAGGGCCACTGGCCATAGTGCTGTGGTGAACATCCTTGTGTGTTTCTTTTGGAACATAATGTATGCTTTTCATGTTGGATACGTGCCCAGAGGTGGAAATGCTAGGCCATAGAGGCTGAGTATGTTCAGCTTTAACTGATGCTGTCATAAAATTTTCCAAGGTGGTGCTGCCAACTTATACTCCCTTGGGCGGGTACGAAAGTGCTATATGCTTCATATCCCTGCCATATTTCGTTGGTCTTTTCATTTAGCTTGTTGTGGTTTTTGCATTTTCCTAGTGACATGATGTCGAGCACCTTCCCTTCTGTTCACAGGCCATTTGAAAAGCCTAATTTGCAAAGTGCCTGTTCAAGTCTCTTGCCCATTTTCTATTGGGTTGTCCATTTTACTTTTATTGATCTGTAAGAGTTCTTTGTACATTCTGGATACAATCCTTATGTGTTGCAAATATCTTCTCCAACTCTGTAGCTTTCCTTTTCACCTTCTTAATGGGGCTTTTGATAAACAGAAGTTCTTCATTTTAATGGAGAATAATTTATCAAGTTTTTTCCATTAGGTTAGTGATTTTTGTGTCCTATTTAAGAAAACTTTGCCTACCCCAAACTTATGAAGATATTTTAATATTTTCTTCTAGTTATTTTACCTTTTTATATTTAGATCTGTGTTCTATCTGAAGTTTATTTCTGTGTGTGATGTGAAGTAGGGATCAAGATAGCTTTTTTCCATATGAATGTCCAATCAACCCAGCACCATTTATTGAGCTGACCATGCTTTTCTCCATATAGTGAAGCAACAATATCTGTGTCAAAAATCAAGTCATCACTTTTGTGTGGATCTGTTTCAGGGCTTTCTATTTTGTTCTACTGGTCTAGCCTCACACTAACACCACACTGTCTTAATATCCGGTGCTAGGAGTCCTCCAAATGTTCTCTTCTTCAAGAGCATCTTGGGGCACCTAGATGGCTCAGTTGATTAAGCATCCAACTCTTGATTTCGGCTCAGGTCATGATCTCAGGGTTGTGAACCCTTCCACACTGGGCATGGAGTCTGCTTAAGATTCTCCCTCTCGCCCCTCTCCCTCCCCTCTCTAAAAAAAAAGCTTGTCTTGGCTATTCTTGGTCTTTTGTATTTCCATATAAAGTTTAGGATCAACTTGTTGATACAAACACACACACGTTTCTGATAGGATTTTGATTGAGATTGCATTGAATCTATAGATTGATTTGTGAAGAATCAATACCCTTACAATATTGAGTCTTCCAATCCATGAACACGGTATACCTCTCTGTTAATGTAGATATTTTACAGTATTTCTCAATGATGTTTTATGGTTTTCTGTGTATTGAGTGATCTTTTACTTTTCTGGTTAGATTTATTTCTCAATAAGAATTTGATATTTTAATGGTGTGTAAATGATGTTGTCTTTTGAATTCCTTTCTCTAATTTCTCTAGTATATTGAAGAACACTTGATTTCTTATGCTGAACTTGTATGCAGTGACCTTGCTAAATTCACTTATTTATTCTAATAGTTTATACATTTTTTGGATTTTCTCTGTGTACCATTATGTCATCTAAATATTGGCAGTTTTATTTTTTCCTTTACAATTCTCATAACTTCTTTCTCTTGACATATTGCCCTGTCTGGGACTTCTAAGTGTAGTGCTGGGCAGAAGTGGGGATAGGGAGATCCTCGTCTGGTTTCTGATATCAGCAGAAAAGCTTTCAATATTTTGCCCTTAAGCTTGATGTTGGCTGTCTGTGTCTGGAGATACTCTTCATAGCACTACTCTTTTGGACATTTTTCTGATAAGAGAATGGTCTAAAGGCTTGGGGTAGGGAACAATGCGTGGGAGGGGAGCCCCTGAGAGTAGTCTGCTCTGCACTTAAAAAACAAAAAGGAGTTGTCTCCAAAAGGGATGACTCCCCCTCATAACCTCCATCTAAACTTCCGTCTAGTCTAGGTCTCTGGGGGATCCTCGCTGGCTCTGGAACATGAGATGACCAGTCCACTCCCATCATTTCTCAGGTAACTAAAGCTCAGGGTAGGGTAGTGACTAGTCTCAGATCACCTAGTAAGTTGGTCGCAGACACAGAAATTAGAACTCAAGGTCCTAGATTCCAGCCCCCCCTTCAACCACCACTCTGGTCAGGAGTTGGGAGGTGGCCAGAAGGTAGAGGGATGTGCATGTGTTTTAGGAATAGAACAACTTTGCCCAAGTACTGGACCCATACCCACAGATGCTGTGTAAAGAAGGTGGGCAGGCAGCAAGAGAGGGAGGGGGCCTGGGCTGGGTGGAGGTGAGAGGCTATGGAGGAACTGGCCCTCACTTCTGGTCCTGTGCAGTTTGGAAGGAAGCTTTGGGGAACTCTCTCCAGGGCGACCCTGGACCATCACTCTGAGAAGGCCTTAGAGATCAAAGACTCAGACCCCTGAACCCCAGCACTCAAGGGATGGGATGAGCCCATGACCAGAGAGGGCAAGTTCTGGACCCAAGGCCTGCAGAGAAGTGGTGCTGAGCTGGGGCCAGACCAAACCCTGAGTTTTTGATTGCCTAGAACAGGGACAAAGGCCCTGCAGAGAACCCCAGTCTGGTCCCTTCACTTTCTACGGCAAATTCCTGGGATGACAGGGCTGAGAGAGGGAAGAGAAAATGGAGGGAAAGGAAGAACAGAACAGCCCAGAAGAGGATGAGGAGCTAGACACAGAGACCAAGAGGCAAGGGGCTGGGAAGCACCTGAGCGCTGGGTGGGGGGTGGGAGGTGGGGGGAGAAGCTGGAGTATCCTGAGACCTGGGATATTGAGGTCAAGCGGCATTCTCCTCTTCTGGCCCCCCCTCCCCCGCCCACGAGGAATGTTCGGAATGTGATGAACTGATAAGAGCTGGGACTCCCACTCCACCTGGCACAGGGTACTGAGGGTGGGGTGCTTTGCCACCCCCACTTATCAGAGGGGATTTTCTTCTTGGGGATGGGGTGGGGAAGTTTTCAACGGACATAATCTTCATGGAGGCACTTGGTGGAAGTTCTGAGGAAGGGGTGCCTCTCATGCAGGGCCAGCGGGCCAGACGCCAGGGCCATGGGCATGGCCAGATGCTTTCCAGCTGAGCTGCACAGTGAGTCAGAA
The DNA here is from genome assembly GCF_023065955.2 of Ursus arctos. Lineage (NCBI taxonomy): Eukaryota > Metazoa > Chordata > Mammalia > Carnivora > Ursidae > Ursus > Ursus arctos. The sequence continues at coordinate 24,470,191 of NW_026622919.1, read as the reverse complement.
GGCACGGGGCCTGGGTTGAGGGAGGGGGTTCCCAGTTGCCAGGGAAGCTGGGGCAGGGGGAAAGGGGAGAAGGAAATAAGGCAGAACAGTGGCTGGCACTCCTCCAGAGGACGGGGCTCCATGGCAGATGGCCGAGGAAGCCATCTGGGGACCCTGTCCAGAAAGTGACCCCGGTAGGTGCTACCCCATCCCTGCTGGGTCGGGAGTCCCAGAGCATAAGGAGCCGCCTGGGGCCCCTATGGTCCTCACTGAAGCCGGCGCAGAGAGCCTCCAATTCAATTCAAGGCCGTTACTCTCAGGTGTGTTCTTAGCCTCCAAGCTAACCCCTGCCCACCCTGCCTTTCTGTGGATCCGTGGGGCCTCCCTCTGGCAGAAGGGGTACAGCAACCCTGAGACCCTCAGGCCTTGGGCCAGCTCCAGGTGCCTGTTTCTTGCTCTCTGCATGGACACTTCTGAGAAAGCTGCCAGAACGGAGCAAAGGGAAGGGAGGAACGGGGGAGGGGAGGAACTGGTGGTTTGAGGTTGGCCCTGGTTGGAAGAGGAACAGAGATGGAGAGAACCTCAGCCCCAGGGACCAGTGTGTGGCTGCACCTGAGACACGTTGTGGGCGACCTGAGATTGGGGTGGGAGGCAATCCAAACCTTGCTCAGGGCCTGCTGCCCGTTGGCTCTGGCTGAATGAGAACGGAGGGCAAGGGGTGCCATTCCACAAGGCTTCAGTGGGAACAGACCCAGGCAGCAGGCCTGCCCCACAGACGCCTAACCACCACTACGGACGGACGCTCATCTGGGCATTTCACCTGCTGCTGGGTAGGGAGGAATTATGCAGGTGCCTGGAATACAGACTTAGTCTTGGCTGCTTGCTTCCCCCCACACTTAGCACAATGCCTGCTGGCACTTATGAGGAGTCCAAAGTGCTTGGGGAATACAAATCATGAATGAATAAATGATGGATAAATAAATGTATCAACCAAATGGAGTTCCCAGCAGCCAGAGGCCTCAGCATTTAGAAATGGGCAGGCCCGCCACCTGGTGGCGATTGCGCTCATTGCAGCCCATGGTCAGGGCGCAGCGCCCTTCGCCCAAAGGCAGACCCCTGGGTTATCACAATGTCCTCGCACCTCCTCCGGCCTCCAGGCCACACCACCTTGTTTTTCAGCATACTCTGGCAGTTTTCTTTTATTTTTAAAACCTCCAGGCCGCCTGGGTGGCTCAGTTGGTTAAGCGTCTGCCTTCGGCTCAGGTCATGATCTCAGGGTCCTAGAATCCAGCCCCGCATCTGGCTCCCTGCTCAGGGGGGAGTCTGCTTCTCCCTCTCCCTCTGCTCCCCCCCACTCGCTCTCTCTCTCAAATAAAGAAATGAAGTCTTTAAAAAAAGTAAATAAAACCTCCAAGGAAAGAGATTCCTCCCTAACCTTTGCTCCTTAGGAAGTCCTACCTGTGTTCTGACCTTCATGTTTTCCTCTTTTCCCTCTTGTCTTCAGGGCAGAGAAAGAATCAGAGGGCTCCCCTCCCCTCACCCAGACTGGAAGGTCAGCCTGAGGAGGGGCCACCTGATTTTGTAAATACAGTGTTATTTGTATATTGTCTGTGGGTGTTTTCTTGTTGCAATGGAGAACACACTCTCTACAAAGGCTAAACTACTCTCCACCTGGCCCTTTCCAAAGTTTGCTGAACTCTGCGGTAACTGCTTTGCTGATTCACTCGTTGAACAATTGCTAAGCACTTACTCTACGCCAGTCCCGGGATAAACGCTGGCTAGAGTCACAGAGATAAGGGACATCGCGCCTGCTCCCTTGGCACCCACAGTCTACAGGGAGAAACCGGCAAGTAAAGGGACCACCTGTCTAACCAGAGGCTTTACCACAGGAAGTCAAATTGCTGTCAAGTCCACCAGTGGCCACACAATCAAATGCACCGCTGAAAAGAGCACTGAATGAACAAGGGGGATGGGAGGCAGGGAAGACAAGGCTGGGGGTTGAGCCCTCATAGAGCCCTCCCTCTGCCTGCTGCTCCCCCTTGTGCTCTCTCTCTCTGACAAATAAATAAATAAAATCTTTAGAAAACAAAAACAAAGCAAACACGTGGGAGTAGAGTGATGGTGGCAGGTGAGAGAAAAGTAAATTGATGACCGATGGTCCCTGAGAAAGGGAGCCGTGGAGGAGAAAGTTTAGTGTTTAGGGATAAAGACGGGAGGTTCCATTTCCAACATAGTTCGAACTGCCGGTGGGATGTCCAAGATAGAGCGTCCAGAAGGCAGTAGGAAACCCAGCTCTGGACCCAAGGGGAAGACCTGTGCGGGAGCTGCCGTCGAAGGCCATAGGAGTGGAAGAGATTGTGCAAGGAACAAGGGAAGGGAGGGCCGAGAACAGAGGCAAGAACGGGGATCCCAGGGCATCCATTCCGTGCCTGGCTGGGGGCAAGGTGCGGGGGACAGAGCGGGAATCAGACGCGGCCCCTGTCCTTGACAAACGCGCTGTCCAATCAGTAAGAGCCACAGTGACGGATTATCTCAATAGAATATGGTAAATGATAAAATGGATGCATGTTTGTTCGGCCCCAGGGAGCTGGCCCAGAGCAATTGAGCAGAAAGCACTTTGGCTGGCCACCGGCAGGGTAATGGATGGCTAAGGATGTATTGCCTACACAGCACCTCTCCCTCTTCTGGGAAGAGTCCCGGGTTTCCCCTGGCTACTTCTCCACCCTCAAGCTGTCTTGGAGGGCGCTGGCTCCCTCCAGCCCCCTCCAGCTCTGGGGAGAGCTGATCGCCCAGGCTCCGCCACTACTCGGTGAGTGGTTCAGGGACGGGCGTGTGAACTCAGGGCACCCATGGAGACCCAATCCCAGGACTGTGTCTGGGGAAGCGCTTTCCTGGCAAGGACTGTTCCGTGAAGAAGGCTGGGCGGGGGTAGCCACACAGAAAGCAGATGGAGAGAAAAGTAGACCTCATTTGAGCTCTGTGAAGCTCCGGGCTTCTGGAAGGCAGTGAAGTCCCTCAGCCACAGTGACTAGCTTTTTAGAGGGCCAATCTTTTAAGAGGGATGCAGCCATACCAGAAACAAAAATGAAAACTTGACAATATATGATCTAAGCATGTTTTATGACTTTAACATAAAGGTATGAAAATAGTTATTTATTTGAAATTGTGTTATTCTTTTATTATTTTCTTTCCTGGTCTATAAATGCCGTTACTTAAATGAAATAATAGGACTAGTTAAAAGAGGCAGTTAGTGCCGAATGATAATAGGACCAATTAAATAATATGTGTGAGAAAAATATAACGATATTTTTAGGATATCTCTTTATATCTGATATAGACAAATTTATTTGAATTCTTTAGAACTCTTTGCTGGGGGGAGCCTGGGTGGCTCAGGGGTTAAGCGTCTGCCTTCGGCTCAGGGCATGATCCTGGCGTTCTGGGATCGAGCCCCGCATGGGGATCCTCTGCAGGGAGCCTGCTTCTTCCTCTCCCACTCCCCCTGCTTGTGTTCCCTCTCTGCTGCCTGTCTCTCTCTCTGTCAAATAAATAAATAAATAATCTTAAAAAAAAAAAAGACCTCTTTGCTGGGCTTTTAAATTCTGTGGGCTATATGATTGTGTATTCTTTTTTTTTAATTTAGGTTTATTCATTTAAGTAATCTCTACGCCCAATGTAGGGCTCGAACTCATAACCTTGAGATCAAGAGTTGCACACTCTTCCAACTGAGCCAGGTAGGCACTGTAGATTGCATATTCTTAAAATATATAAATGTAAGACTTTAAAAAGGAGAACATCAGTGTAATAGGACAAATCAAGCAGATATTGCTCATATTTCATAATAATAATAAAAAAACAATGGGATGTTTCTGTCTGGCCCATGACATGGTAGGATAATGTGACTCCCAGTTTTCTATTCCAATAATACTTCTCTGAACTTCCTGCAGCCTTTATTTAGGACAGCCTCCTTTTCTTTCATGTAGTGTGGAAACTTCACACAGTCAAGTGTAAAATTCACTTGGACCCACAGCTCTGTGCTTATCAAGCCCACATCATATTGATTCCTTGTGTCCGTCCAGTGTGATAATTTCCAACTAAATCCACCCTCAACAAAAACACACGAGCATGGACTGCTTGGGATTTTACTTACTTGCAAGAGCAGGCTTTTAGACTTGTGGGAATCCGTTATGGGCTCCTCACAAATGCCCATCTACTTTGTATCTACAGGCTTATTTTGGTAGACCAGCTGTTTATCAATTGGTCCTTTGAGTCTATGAATTTATCATATAGACTAGCCACATCTAAAACATCCCAGCATTTTTAAATATTCGGATGTCATCAGAAAGTTGACTTCGTTCTTAGGGAAAATGGTTTTAAAACATAGAGGTGATCTGGGGGCACCTGGGTGGGTCAGTCAGTTAAGCGGCTGACTTGATTTGGGCTGAGGTCATGATCTCAGGGTCAAGAGATTGATCCCCCCCTCCCACACCATGGGGCTCACACTCTGTGGGGAGTCTGCTTGAAGTTCTTTCCCTCTGCCCCTCCCCCCACTCTCTCTTGAGCACTTTCTCTCTCTCTCAAATAAATAAATCTTAAAAAAAAAAAAAAACAAACAACAAACCCACAAAGGTAATCTGAACTGTGAAATCCAAGTTGGATTGTATGATGGTTGGTTTTATGTCAGCTGAATTGGGTTATGGGGTGCCCAGGTGTTTGGCTAAACATTATTCTGGTGTGTCCCTGAGGGTATTTCTGAATGAGATTAACATTTGAATCAGTAGACTGAGTAAAGCAAATTATACTCCCCACTGTGTGGTTTGCAGAGGGGGAAAGGGGAGGGGGGGAAGGGAAATCCCCCCCCCACCGCATCTAATCTGTTGAAGTCCTGCATAGAATAAAAGGCTGAGTAAGAGAGATTTTGAGATTCCACTCTCCATAACTACACGAGCCAATTCCTTACAACAGTTAGATGATAGATGACAGATAGACAGATATCACGTTGGTTCTGTTCTCTGGAGAACCCAGACAATGCAGATGTTAAATAAGCTACAGTTCTTATTTTTAAAAAATTAAGAAAATCTTAGGTTGATTTTTTTTTTTTTTTGAGTGCGGAAGCAGTCTTATTTCCTAAATGTGAGTCTTTTTTTTTTCTTGATGAGTTTTGTCACAGCCTACACATGATATTGAACAACTCAAATGCAGTCAGTTCATCCTTCCGTAGGCTCCTTATGGCCTCTCCAAAATCATCAGTTTTGGAAAAATAGCATATAAATTTCCATTTTACTGTGATCCCTTTCATTTTTAAAAGATTTTATTTATTTATTTGAGAGAGAGAGAGATGTGGGGAGGGACAGAGGGAGAGAGAGAAGCAGACTCCCCACTGAGTGTGGAGCCAGCTCTAGACCCGATCCCAGGACCCTGAGATCATGACCTGAACCGAAGTCAAATGCTTAACCAACTGAGCCACCCAGGCGCCCCTCCTTTCTTCATTTTTGCCTTTCATATGCTTCCAAATTAGAGAAGGGCATTTCTCTTCTCTCACCCTTTAAAAAATGACTTTACAGGTCGACATTCTAACATCTCTGCCCCAGACAGCGATACTGATAGTCATCTAGTAGGCATGTGTCTAAGGATGATCTCTTTCCAGGTGTATAAGGTTAGTAATCTCACTAAATGCTTCTGCACATTTCAAAGAAACTGAAACAGGACTAAAAATCATTGTTATGGGGGAGCCTGGGTAGCTCAGTCAGTCAAGCGTCTGCCTTTGGCTTGGGTCATGATCCCACGGTCCTGGGATTGAGCCCCATGTCTGGCTCTCTGCTCAGTGGAGAGGCTGTTTCTCCCTCTCCTTGCCTGCCACTCCACCTGCTTGTGGGTGCTCTCTTTCTCTCCCCGTGTGTTAAATAAATAAATAAATAAATAAATAAAATCTTTAAAAATAATAAAAAATAAAAATGTTATGAGAGCTTCAGTATTTCTTTTTTTTTTTTTTTTAAAGATTTTATTTATTTATTTGACAGAGAGACAGACAGACAGTGAGAAAGGGAACACAAGCAGGGGGAGTGGGAGAGAAAGAAGCAAGCTCCCAGTGGAGGAGCCCGATGTGGGGCTCAATCCCAGGACCCCGGGATCACGCCCTGAGCCGAAGGCAGACGCCCAACAACTGAGCCACCCAGGCGCCCCGAGAGCTTCAGTATTTCAACTACGTACATCATTGGCCTTTTAGCAGCATTGTTCACAGGATGTGCAGGAAATTTTGCAAGTGAGATCTTTTCTATTTTTTGGTAAGAAGTTTATAGACTGAATGGCATTTGCTAAAATAGCAGAGCAAACACTTCATTGACCACACATGACAAGGAATATAGTCCTTGCAAAAGTAGTCTGGAAAAGTCACTAAACAAATGGATGACGGCGTCCCACAGCAAACAACAGCAACAAATCCTGGAGAGAAAGAAAAATCTGATTTTCAGAGGTCCCACATTATAAAATCAAAGTACCTAGTTTCAACAACAAAATTACAAGGCCTACAAAGAAACAGAAACAGGGTCCATTCCCAGGAAAAGACACTAACAGAAAGGAAGCACAGGCATTGGGCTTACTAAAAACAAAAACAAAAACAAAAACAAAAACAAGCAAACAAACAAAGAAACAAACAAAGACATTGAACTTACTAGACAAAGACTTCAACGGTTTTTAAAATATGCCCAAAGAGCTAAAGAAAAGCATGGACATATAACAAAAGGAAATTGAGAGAATGGTTTCTGAACAAATAGAGAATATCAGTGAAGAAATAGACATTATAAAATGAAACCAAATAGAAATTCTGGAGCTTGAAAGTACAATACCTGAAATGAAAAATTCCCTAGAGGGATTCAACAGTAGATTCAACCAAGGAGAAGAGTCAGTGATGGAAAGAAATTCAATTGAAATCATCCAGCCTGATGGACAGAAAGGAAAAAAAAGAAAGAAAAAAAAGTACAGAGCCTAAGAGAACTGTGGGACACCATCAGGTATACCAACATATGCATTATGGAAGTCCCAGGTGAAGAAGAGAGACAGAAAGACTATTAGAAGAAATAATGGCTAAAACTGACCCAAATCTGATGGAAGACATGAATCCACACATCCAAGAATCTCAAAGAATTCCAAGTAGGATAAATTTGAAAAGATCCACACGGAGACACATGACAATAAAAAAACAAGTCAGACTACATCACTTGTCTGCTCACAATTCTGCAATGGCACCTCATCTCACTCAGAGTAAAATTCGAAGTCCTTACCACATCTGTGAGGCCCGACATAATCCCTCCACACCTGTCACATCACCTCTCTGCCTTCATCTTCCGGTACTCTTGCTCACTCTCTCTCCAACCACACTGAACTCCTCGCTGTTCTTCAACCCGGTTCATAATTCGAACTCAATCACTAATGAAGGTGTGTTGGAGTCTCCAACTATAATAGCAATTTATCTTTTTCTTCTTGTCGTTCAATTATTTTTTTCTGCCTCACGTATTGTGACACTCCTGTTAGGTGCATATACGTCAAGGATTGTTATGTCTTCTTGGAGGATTAACCCCTTTATCATAATATAGTGCCCCTCTTATCCCTGATTATTTTCCTTGTTCTGAAGTTTGCTTTGTCTGAAACTAATAGAGCTACCCCAGCTTTCTTTTCGTTAGCGTTAGCATGGTGTATCTTTCTTGATTCTTGTATGTTTAATCAGCTGTATCTTTATATTTAAAGTGGGTTTCTTATAAACGACATATGGCTAGGTTTTGTTCTGTTTTGTTTTTTTATCCACTCTGTCAGTCTCTGTCTTTTAATAGATGGTTTATATCATTCACGTTTAAATGATTATTGATTTGGTTGGATTAATACCTGCCATCTCAGTGGCTGTTTTCTGTCTATTGCACTTGCCTCCATTTCTTTCTTTTTGAAATCTGTCCCCTCTTTTTGTACCTTTTCTGGCTTCAGTTGAGCATTCTGTATTATTCCGTTTTCTCTTCTCTCTGAAATACCAATTATAGTTTTAAAAAAACATTTTAGTTGTTGTCCTCGAGTTTGTGATATACACCTTACCTGATCTAAGTCCATTTTCAAATAATACTCTGCTGCTTCATGGCCAGTACAAGTATCTTATAACAGAATATTCTGCATTTGTCCCTCCTGTCCCTTATGACTTTTCTGTGATTCATTGCACTTATCCATAAGTTGTAATTACCCAATATGTTGTTGCTGTTATTATACAAACATGTTTCTCTTAGATAAGTTAAGAATAATAAAAATAAAAAAATATTTAAAGATTTTATTTATTTATTTGACAGACAAAGAGACAGCCAGAGAGAGAGGGAACACAAGCAGGGGGAGTGGGAGAGGAAGAAGCAGGCTCCCAACCGAGGAGCCTGATGCGGGGCTCGATCCCAGAACGCCGGGATCATGCCCTGAGCCGAAGGCAGACCCTTAACGACTGAGCCACCCAGGCGCCTCTAAAAATAAAATATTTTATTTTATCTTCATTTATTCCTTCTCTTATACTCTTCCTTTCTTTACACAGAACTGAGGTTTTTACTTTTACCATTTTCCTTCTCCCTGAAGAACTTCCTTTAACATTTCTTCCAAAGCAGGTCTGCTGGCAAGAAATTCCCTCAGTTTTTGTTTGACTGAGAAAATATTTATGTTCATTTTTGAATGATATTTCACTAGATAAAGAGTTCTATGGGTTTTTTTTCTTTCAACACTAAAGATGTCACTCCACTTTCTTCTTGCTTGCATGGTTTCTGAGATATCCAATATAATTCATATATATATGAATTATATATATATAAGATATATATATATATAACTTTCTTTTAAATTTCATTTATTTTTTAAAGTAGTCTCTACACCCAACACAGGGCTTGAACTCATGACCTTGAGATCGAGAGTTGCATGCTCTACTGACTGAGCGAGCCAGGTGCCCCTATAATTCATATATGTGTTCTTCTATAAATAAGGTGGTATTTTCCCCTTGGCTTCACTCAAGATTTTCTCTTCTTCTTTTGTTTTCTGCAGTTTGAACAAATTCCAACCTCCCACTCTCTGACCCCAAGAGTTCTCCCTCCATGAAGCCCTTGCTGCCTCCCTCTGATCACGTGGGGACTTCCAGCCTGGACCTTTCTTCTGCTTCTCCACCAATCACCCCATTCTTCATTTCCTTCTTTGCTCAACTTGGACTCCCCTAGAAACCACTTCGGCAACCACTTTTCTAATGCCTGCTTCTCCCTTGCCTATCCAACAAACCTCCACCCGTGTCAACCCAACTGTCTGCTCACAGCCAGCCACAGAGCCCCCTGGAGAGCAGCCCACCACCTGGGATGGACCCCACGATGCACCCTGGGTCACTACAACCTTAGAGTGTCCCACCACAGAGAGGGCTGCGACAACCCAAAGTTCTTCTATGTCTGTAATCAGTCCTTTCCTGGTCCCCATGGCAAATGCTACACTTCAGACTTTCTCACCTTTCTGCACTTTCTTTAAGCCTCTGATTCCTTCCCTCTCCTCAGCTGTTAACTTCACACAAACCTTGCATACACACCCATACAGGAACCCCCAAATACCTTGAACCATTCTTTTTACTCTGAAATGTCTCAAACATCCAGAAAAATACAGAGAATACATCACAAACATCCATGTGTCCTGTACCCAATGTTATCCAATTGTCTTCTGAGGCTAGCTCAGTAGAGCATCTGACTTTTGATCTCGGGATTGTGTTTGAGTCCCACATTGGGTGTAGAGATTACGGTACCTTTTTTGTTTTCATTTACTTCTGACTCCTAACCTGCAAACATACCTCCAACCCATAGAGATTAAAAGTCAGACTGCCTGGGTTCAAATTTTGAATGTGCCACTTACTTAGCCTCTCTGTGCCTCAGTTTCCCTCTCTGTCAAAAGGTGGAAATGAGAGTGCCCACCTCACAGAGTGGTGGGGCACTGAATGAACTCAGGTGTAGAATGTTTGAACAGTGCCTGTCACACAGTGAGTGCTCCGTGAAAGCCAGCCCTTATCATTGCATCTTCCCTCTTGACTCAACGGAGGCTAACCCCTTGGGTGGGGCTCCAGATCCTTCCTCTCCCACCTACTCAGGGTTGGATCTCTTGATTAACCCCTCTCTACTGGCTGCTATAATTGACATCTAAACAAGCTTGCTTCCATTTGAAACACACACACGCACACCCACACCCACGCCCCCCCAAGAGGCCAAATACCCTCCAGCTACCGTGCTTTCCACTCCCTCCTGCCTTTCATAGCCAAGCTTCATGACAGAGTTGTCTGCACTTGTCCTCTCCATTTCCTCCCCTCCTACTTGTCCCTCAACCAGCTGTAAACAGCCTTCCCGCTTCCCCTCCACTGAACCTCTCTTCCTGATATCACTGATTGCCCCCTTGAAATGTCATCCAAAGGGCACGTCTCAGTCCTCATCCTGCCTGAACCGCATGTCCCCAGCAGGATTTGAGCTTGCTGACCACTCCCTCCTCCTTGAAACACTCACCACCACTACCACCACCCACCCACACACTCAGGGCCACTTCCCTCCGCACTGCCTCGCACCAATCTGGTCACTCTCTCCCAGGAGCTGCCGTAGAACCCTCCTTGGCTCTCTTCTCTCCCTCCCTTCCAGAACCATCTCATCCATGCCAGTGGCTTCACTTACCACAAGATGCCCCAAACCCCCAATTTGCATCTCCCATCCCAGACTTATTATTGATTTTTCAGACCCATGGAGCCAACTGCCTGCTGGACAGCTCCAGCAAAGCCGGTCAGACTCAACATGGCCAGACTGAGCTAAGCGCCTAACCACTTGGGAGAATGACTTGGCAGTATCTTCTTTCTTTGTCTTTGAGATTTTATTTATTTATTTCAGAGAAAGAGAGGGAGAAAGAGAGCAAGCCAGGGGAGGGACAGGAGAGGGAGAGAAAGAATTTCAGGCAGACTTGGCACTGAGCGCAGAGCCTGACTCAGGGCTCAACCCCGAACCCTGAGATCATGACCTGAGCTGAAATCAAGAGTTGGGCACCGAACTGACTGAGCCATCCAGGGGCCCTGCAGTATCTTCTCTCTCTCTCTCTCTTTTTAAAGATGTTATTTAGTTTTTGAGAGAGAGACAGAGATAGCAAGCTGGGAGGAGAGGGAGAAGCAAGTTCCCTGCTCAGCAAGGAGCCCGATGCGGGACTCGATCCCAGGATCCTGGGCTCATGATCTGAGCTGAAGTCAGCCGCTTCACCAACTGAGCCACCCAGGAGCCCCCCTGCACCCCCAGCAGTATCTTTGAAAGCCAAACATACACCCTGTAGCTCACAAGTCCGCTCTCAGGCACCCAACAGCGTGTACATATGTGCGCCAAAAGACATGAACGAGAAAGCTCAAAGCACTGCTCATGATGGCCCCGAACAGGAAACTACCCAAATGCCCACCAACAGTAGAACGGATAAAGAAATGGTGGTATATTCACATGCTAGAACCCTGCATACAACAGTGAAAATGAATGATCTACAAATACAACCAATAATACCAAACCCACATAAACGTAATGTTGAACAGAAGAAGACAGACATCAAAGAGTCTTATTAAAAAATAAATAAAAAATTGGGGCGCCTGGGTGGCACAGCGGTTAAGCGTCTGCCTTCGGCTCAGGGCGTGATCCCGGCGTTATGGGATCGAGCCCCACATCAGGCTCCTCCGCTATGAGTCTGCTTCTTCCTCTCCCACTCCCCCTGCTTGTGTTCCCTCTCTCGCTGGCTGTCTCTATCTCTGTCAAATAAATAAACAAAATCTTTAATAAATAAATAATAAATAAATAAATAAATAAATAAATATCACACACACACACACACACACACACACAAAAGTCAAAAATCTGCAAAACTGACCTGTAGTACTAGGAGCTGAGACTTCACCCTTGGGGAGTCGTAACGGGAAAGGAGCCTGAGGGGGCTTCTGAGAGCTGGTGCTCTCACTTCCTGCCCTGGCTGCCAGTTACACAGCCATGTTTGGTTCACACAAATTCGTTATTTATGATTTGCGCACTTTCTTTTTTTTTTTTTTAAGATTTATTTATTTATTTGACAGAGAGAGAGACAGCCAGCGAGAGAGGGAACACAAGCAGGGGGAGTGGGAGAGGAAGAAGCAGGCTCCCAGCAGAGGAGCCTTATGCAGGACTCGATCCCAGGACCCTGGGATCACGCCCTGGGCCGAAGGCAGACAAAGCAGACGCTTAACGACTGAGCCACCCAGGCGCCCCTGATTTGCGCACTTTCATGCGTGAAAGTTTAAAAAAGCAAAAGGAAACAGGCACCCTCTTGCTCATCAAGCAGCCCCTTTCCTTGGTGCTCTCTCTCTCTCTCTCTCTGAGAACGGTCTCAACTTTCCACTTCGTTGCCCAAGTCAGAAGCGTGGGGGCTATTCCCCACGGTCCCCTCTCCTGGTCACTCAGCTCCAGTCCATTCCCAAGCACTACTGCTCGGCCTCCTTGCTGTCTCTCAAACCCATCTGCTTCCCTCCATCCTCACTGCCTCCTCCTTACGTTGGACCCAATTGCCCTCTTGCTTGGATTCCTTCAGGAGCCTCCTGGTTGTTCCCCAGCTTCTAATCTTGTTCCCTCTGATTCATCCCCACACGGCAGCCAGAGGGACGCTTCTAGAACCAACATCCAATCATGTCTTCTCTTGATTAATATCTTTCAGTGGTTCTGTGTAGCCGCTAAATAAAGCCCATTCTTTTGCTCTGGGGTTCTTTTTTTTTTTTTTTTTTTAAGATTTTATTTATTTATCTGACAGAGAGACAGCGAGCGAGAGAGGGAACACAAGCAGGGGGGGTGGGAGAGGAAGAAGCAGGCTCCCAGCGTTCCCAGCGGAGCAGGGAGCCCGATGCCAGGCTCTATCCCAGGACTCTGGGATCACGGCCCTGAACCGAAGGCAGATGCCTAATGCCAGCCAACCAGGCGCCCCTGCTCTGGGGTTCTAAGGGCTCTGTGCTCTGGGTCTTCGGCTCCACTCCAGCTTTACCTTTAACCAACTCTCCCCCAATGCTGTGCCCCAGGCAGTCCCATGAGCCTTTGCAAAAACTTTTCCCAGAACTCCCTCCTTCCCCTTATCCTTGCTTTTCCTGGCCAAGTCTCACACATCCTCCAGGTCTCAGTCCAGATATCTTCTGCCTCCATGTCACCATGTCACAGCAGCATGTGCCACACCTGTCCCAGTACATGTCACATGGTAGTAAAACTGGTGGCTTTTGTGTCTACTCCCCCTGCTGGACCGTGGGCTCCATGCAGAGGGCATTGTGTCTGTCTTTTTCATCCTCCATCCCCAGCACCAAGTCTAGCAGAGGCTCAGGAGGGATTTATTGAATGGATGAAGGACTCCAGGAGACATCTGGGTTGCCAAGGGCCGGAGGTCTGGGGTATATGTCCAAGGGAATTGGTGAGAAGGTAAAGGCGAGTTCTCCCTTGAGTGACAAGAGTCTCTAAGAATTTAGAATCAGAGTTTGAAGGGACCTCAGAAGCCATCTAATAATCCATTTTTAAAAAAGAATTATTTATTTATATGAGAGAGAGAGTACAGGGGCAGGGGAAGGGACAGAGGGAGAGGGAGAGAGGAAGCCGACTCCCCGCCGAGTTTGGAGCTGGACATGGAGTTTGATCTCATGACTCCAGGATCATGACCTGTGCCAAATTCAAGAGTCGGACCCAGGTGCCCCACAATAATCCACTTTTTGTTTTACAAATGACAAACCTAAGAGAAGGAGCCACTGGCTAGACAAGGATGGGTGGGGGAGGGAGGAGGCAGCTGTGGAGTAAGGCAAGGTGATGATGAAAAGTGAATTTTTCGTGCTGATATAGGGCTCCAAAAAATATCAGTGAAGAGAATATTCCTTCTGAGTATGATGGTGGGGGCTTTGCATGGAGCTCGTTTCCACCATCTCTCCAGTGGAGCCGGACTCTGGCCTCCTAATATCGACCACTAGATGGCGTCAGCTCCCCGGGCAAAGGAGAGAGCAAGGGTGGGCCAGCTCACCCCGTCTCCAACCTCCTTCCTGAGTTCCTCCCCTTGGTCCTGGCACTCTGCGAGCCCAGCGGCTGTGGCCATGCCCAGATAGCATGAAACTTGGGTTCCAGGAAACAGCTTGCTTCAACAGTCTACCTTTTCTCATGCCCAGGGAGAGGGTGGACGATGGACTTGGACCTGGGCATTGGCCAGCACAGCATCTCCGTCCTGCCAGCCTCCCAGAGACCCCTAACACACTGCCCGGCAGCATCTTTCCACCAGGGGCGGGACTCTGGCCTGACTGACACCTGCTCATCTTGCTGGCCCGGATGAGGTGCAGTCGGTAGCACTGGTCCCATTACTTGGCTGACAACCTCGCCACTCCTGAGCCTGCAAGTGTCTGTGCAAGGGCTAGGGGTTCCAGTTCTGCTGGCCTGCCGGTCCCTGTGAGGCCACACACGGCCCTATCTGGGAAGCTGCTCCTACCTTGGAGTGAGCTCGCTTGATGCCAGTGTGGGCTCCATGCCTCCCCCTTTTCTCATTCTGCAAGCGCACTCAGCCAAGATGATTCAGTCCCTCTCCAGGACTAGAGAGTCTCAGTTAGTCATTCAACAAACATCTATTGAGGACTGAGGTTGTGTGTGTCAGGACCTGCTCTAGGTACCTGAAAGGTAGTAGTGAACTGCAAGATACAGTCCCCGGAGGCTTGGAGCCCAGCGTGCAATGGACTACTAGATGCTAATCTCACATTACCCAACAATTGTTGAATTGTTCACTTAAGTCTTCAGTGTGCATTTTTGTCCATTTCTTTCAGACTTTCAAAGCAGAACGGAGAGCACAGAAACTATGCTAATGTAATCCACCACCCTTCCAGGATTCCAGGATTCCGGACTCCTGGTCCAGTGCTCACTTACTGAAGTTAAGAGCTGCAGGTTGGCGGGGTGGTGAGGAGAGAAAGGAGTGAGGCTTCTGCGAGGACCTCACGAGGAAGGTAGACTGACTCCCTGCCATCTTGAATCACCTGGCCCTCCTTGCCTCGGTGGTGAATGAATGAATGAACTGCTGAGAAGGGGGCTTGCCATATGCTGTCCCTTTTCTGTGGGGAGCTGGGGGCTCCAAAGCAGGCCCTGCCCGCCTCCCCCGCTCGCATCCTGGGAGGGGAGCCGGCCGGGCCAGTGCCCTCGCTGCCCCCAACGCCTCGAGCTTTCTAGGCGCCCTCTTGGCAACAGAACAGAGGGCATCCCGAGCGGGTGGCAACTCGCCCCGCCACGGGCTCAGAGCGGCGGGCGATAGGCGCTGGGGGGACGCGGAGATAGACAGACAGATAGCGCTCCCCTCGCCCGGCCCCCGCCCCCACCTTTCCCACGCTGCCTCCTCCCCGGAGCGGCTCAGACCTGGCGGGCACTCCTGCCCCTCGGCCCGGGGACCGGGGCCCTCTGCCTCCGCCCACCGCAGCTCCCAAAGCCCTGGGAGCCCCTGATGGCCTGCCCGCGGAGTCTAACTTTGGAAAGAGGCACAGAGCCCCCAGCACACTTCCCTGCCTGGCGGAAGAGTCTAGGAGGGAAACCCCTCCCCCGGCTTTGGCGAGACTTGGGGAGGCTGCAGAGCCCAGAAATGACCACAAGGTGGCGCGCTGGCACTGCGTGTCCTGGGTCGCCTTAAGCCCTGCCCGGCAGTCGAAGGGGACCTCAGAGTTGACGGGGCTGCCCTGTGTGAAGGTCCTATACGGCCAGGAACTGAGATTTGGAGGAGCTCCCCCTCCCCCCAGAAGAAGGCGGAGAACAGAATTGGGGGTGGAATGGAGAAATGCTGTAGGCGATGGGAACAACTTGGATGACTTTACAGGCCAGATAGGACTGTGGAGCCACCAATCGCAGGAAGGGGAGCTTCTTCAGGGCCTTCTAGAAGGGAGGGACAGGACTCAATGGATCATCACGGTTCCCAGCTCCTGGAAACTGGGACGGTGCTAAGAGTTTTATACACATCTGCATACAACTACACATGCACAACGCTGACACCCCCTCCCATGGCCTTCCACTCACACTGCTTATACTTCCCCCACCATGCCCGCGCGAGTGTACACACACACACAGACACACGCACACACACCGTGCACTTTTGTGCATCTCTGTATACTGTGGAACACGTGAAACCTTTACACAACATACCCCAATACACCCGTGCCATATACCTGATCTCTCCAAATGCCCACATTCCCCCAGTATTGCCCCCAATGCACAGAATCTGCCCCCAAACTTACTGAGACACACAGAGAGCCAGCCTGTGTCTCCCCCCACCCAGCCTCATGGGGACCCCAGGTCCCCTGCTCCCTCCGGCAAGCATGGGCAATCTCTGAAACTGCATCACCAGACAGGTCATGGCCCTCCACCCTCTGCATTAGCCCCTAAATCCACACACACCTGCCCCCCCCCCCCGGGGCTGCCTCTCCAACAGGACCCTCTCAGCCCCATTATGACTTTCACAGTACCAAAGCACTTTGCCCTGACGGGCCCCTTTCTCTGTAAAGGCATCCAAGATTACATTTTATGACTGCATTGCTGTAAATATATCAATATATAGTCAAACATTTTCTTCAACCTAAAATGTCTTTCCCTTTTCTTATGCTTGCAAAAGAAATTACAATATTTTCACGAGCCCTGGGTCCTTCCCAGTCTGGGCACATCTGTCCGCCCGTCATTTGCAGAGTGTCGGCACACACACCACCTTGGACCACCTCCCTCCACAAACACCCAATGGGCAAATTCCCCTGCTTCCCCATCTCCCAGCAGCAGCCAGGGAGACAGACAGACTGACAAATCCTGGGGGCCCCAGCGGAGACACCCTCCCCCCACTCCTTCCTTGGGAGACACGGGGGAGGGAGGGGGGTCTGAACTGGGGGAGGGAGCCACAAGAGGAGTAACGTGTGTGCGTGTGTGTGTTTTGGGTAACAACAAAGAATGGGGGAGAGAAGAGAAAGAGAGAGAGAGAACGAAAGAGCGCAAGAACATGTTTTGCCTCCAAGGCAAGACTTGCAGCCAATCAGAGCGCTGGAGCCTCCCTCCGCGGCTCCACTATTGAGTCTATAACCGGCTGGCCGGGCGGTGCTGGCAGCATTTGACTGTGGCTTGGGACGCGACGAGAGGCGCGCAGCGACCGCCGGAAGGCCGGCGATGGTCTAGGCGCTCCTCGGCCTCCCCTCCCCCGAGACCCCGCGGGCCCTCCCCTCGGCCTCCGGACCCACACCCCCGCCGCGTCTCCTGCACCTCCTCGGAGCTCCTGCCCGCTTCGGCTCAGCGACCCAGGCCCGCCCCGGGACGCGCGGCGCCCGCCAGGATGAGTGGCTCCTTCGATCGCAAGCTCAGCAGCATCCTCACGGACATCTCCAGCTCGCTGAGCTGCCATGCGGGCTCCAAGGACTCGCCCACCCTGCCCGAGTCTTCGGTCACCGATCTGGGCTACTACAGCGCTCCCCAGCACGACTACTACTCGGGCCAGCCCTACGGCCAGACCGTGAACCCCTACACCTACCACCACCAGTTCAATCTCAACGGGCTTGCGGGCACGGGCGCTTACTCGCCCAAGTCGGAATATACTTATGGAGCCTCCTACAGGCAATACGGGGCGTACCGGGAGCAGCCGCTGCCAGCCCAGGACCCAGGTGAGAGCTTGGAGGGTTCCCCTAAGCAGAGAAAGGCGGGGAACGGAAGCCCAAATCTGGGGAAGCGTCGAGGGGGGGGGGGAGAAAAGTGCTGTCTCAAGTTAGACAGAGTGGGCTAGATGACCCCGAGAGGGGACAGACGACCTTTCAGTCCCAAGGCTGGGCACCCGCGTCTCCGTGAGGATGGGGCCAACTAGGGGAGGAAGAAGAGGGGTGTCAGGGGACCTCTGAAGCGAGGTGTTTTTGCGGGCACATCAGCTCTTCCATCGGGTGGCAAGGGCTTGGGGTTACGCAGTGGGGACTGGAAGCTCCAGGGACCCTCTGGCTGTGGGCGGGGGAGAGGGGGGAATGGTAAGGGGGACATGGAGAAAGACAGACAGACAGACAGACACACATACACAGAGGAAAGCGGAGACTGAGAAGTGGAAAAATGAAAAAAAGAGAAAGGTGGAGAAAGAGCAAAAGAGAAATGTGGAGCGACAAAGTGAGAGAAAGGAACCGAGGAAAGGCCAAGAAAAAAGAAGGAGAAAGGAAGGAAGGAAGAGGGAGACTGTACTATGCTTGCAACTTTTCTGCGAATCTAAAACTATTCCAAAATTTAAAAAGTTTAAAAAAAGAAAAAGGAAGGAAGGGAGAACGGAGGGGAAGAGCGAGAGAGGTGACCGAGGGCAAGGTGGGGCGAGAAGGGGGCGGCCGGCAGGCGGATGGCGAGGAACCGCGAGGCTGGGAGGCGAGCCGGGAAGGCGTCCGAGCGAAGCCTCGGCGGTCCCCGCCCGGGTGGCCGGCGCCAGGGACGGCACTCTGGGGGTCGGGCGCGGAGCTGCGGGCTGGGGGCGCGCGTCGTGGGCGGCCGCGACGTCCGGGTCCCCGTCCGGCTCGGTGGCCGCGGCAGCTTGCCGGGGCACGGGCGGCGGAGCGCGCAGCCGGGCGGCCCGCAACGTGGGGCGGCCGGCGGGGCCCCGGAGGGCGCAGGGGGCGCAGGCCCAAGCTGAGCCGCCCCCCGCCCGGTGCGTTGCCCGCAGTTTCCGTGAAGGAGGAGCCGGAAGCCGAGGTGCGCATGGTGAACGGGAAGCCCAAGAAGGTCCGAAAGCCGCGCACCATCTACTCCAGCTACCAGCTGGCCGCCCTGCAGCGCCGCTTCCAGAAGGCCCAGTATCTGGCGCTGCCCGAGCGCGCTGAGCTGGCCGCGCAGCTGGGCCTCACGCAGACACAGGTCAGTGCGGGGCCGGCGAGGGCCGCCGGGGCTCGGTGGGGCCGCGCGGGACCCGGGGGCTCCCCAGGCGCCGCCGAAGCCGGCTGGCCTTTGGAATCCCCGGCAGGCCCTTGAAACCCTTGCCGATAGAGGGAAGGCCACCCCTCCCCCATGCCAAGTCTCAACTGCTGTCGGAAGTGTCTGCATTAAAACGTGTACAGGCGTGCATATTTGTGAACCTGTGCAACTGTGTGTGTCCGTCACAAGGAGAGCTATCCTCCCCTTACTCCAGACTCCCTAGCTCCCAGGCTTCTCAGCAGTGCTTGTCCCGCACTTCCCAGGAGTCCTCATCCCGTGTCCCCCCCACTAGGCCAGGCATGTGTGTGCAGCCTTGTACCTACATGCGTGTATGCGTGGATATTTGCACACATGCTAATGGGTCGGAATGGTCGCATAAGGAGTGCGACCTTTCCAGGGTCATCGTGTCGATTGATGGAGGGACACGTGTACGCGGCTGTGTACATGGCTGTGCACAGTGGTGAGCGCGTGTACAAAAATGTATGGTTCTACCAAGACGCCACATTCATGCTCCGCACCCAAACGCTTCAGCCCTTCCCCTGCCCCAAGCCAGGAAGGGAGATTCCCCCCAAAGGGAGATAGGAACTCAAAGGTGAGCTCCACCCCTCCCCCCAGCCTGTTCTAGAGCCCCCAGCAGCCTGTGCCTGCTCAGGGGAGGAGTGGCTGGTGGATGCCTGGCTCCCTACAGGTGTTGACAGGCGGGCCTGGGTTGCTGCGTGGGGCCCGGTCCTCTGGGAATCTGGGTCACCCAGTGAGGAGCTGATTCATTGTTTGTACCAGTCATGGGGTGGGGAGCAGCAGGGGGAGGGGGAGATACCCCAAGGGAAATTTGGGGAATCATGGCTCACCTGCTCCTGAGTCCCCAGGTCAAACCCCCCCCCCCCCCGTGAGCCAGCCCCCGAGCACTCCTGGTGCTCCCGTTCGTGGGGCATGGACCTGGGTGCCTCCGTGCCTGTGTGTATCTTCATAACCTGGGGTCTGAGTGTGATGCTGTGAGTGGGCACATTCCTGCACATGGCGATGCTGCCGTGGGTGTGTGTTTGTCTCTGTGGATCTGTGCGCCTCTGCGTCTGGGTTTCTAATGTGAACGAAATACCACGAACTGCCCATCCCCCACCTTATGGGCTGCCTTTTATTGAGTGCTTACTATATACCAGGCGGTCCTAAGTTCTTTATCTGTCCGAACTTATTTGAGCCTCATGATGACCCTACGAAGTAGGGGCTGTCAGCATCCCCATTTTGCAGATGGGGAAGGCGAGAACCTGAGAGGTTAAGTAACTTGCCCAAGGTCACACACTTAGTAAGCAGGCAGAATGGACTTTGGAGCCAGGCAGTGGCCTGTTTCCAATTGCATTCTATCCCGGATAGAAGAAAGAGGCTGGCCCTGGGTCAGGACACCTGGGTTTTGCCTGGATCTTGTGTGTAACATGGGGTACTGGACTTGCCTTCTCTAGGCGGGGTCCTCTTGGGGTTTTCCCTAAGCATCCTGAGAGGCTAACTTGCTCCCCCTTTTCTATACGCCCTCCCGCGCAGGTGAAAATTTGGTTCCAGAACCGCCGCTCCAAATTCAAGAAGCTGTACAAGAACGGGGAGGTGCCCCTGGAGCACAGCCCCAACAACAGTGATTCCATGGCCTGCAACTCACCGCCGTCGCCCGCCCTCTGGGACACCGCCTCCCACGCCACTCCCGCCCCCGCCCGGAGTCAGCTGCCCCCGCCGCTCCCATACAGCGCCTCCCCGAGCTATCTGGACGACCCCACCAACTCCTGGTACCATGCACAGAACCTGAGTGGACCCCACTTACAGCAGCAGCCGCCTCAGCCGGCCGCCCTGCACCACGCCTCCCCTGGGCCCCCGCCCAACCCTGGGGCTGTGTACTGAGCACCCACCTGGCCTGAACCTCCCACGAAGGACCCGGGACCAGGCAGAAGGCGCCTCCGTCCTAGCCGACACTCAGGAATCATCGAGGAGCACAGGGGAAAAGGCACCCCTTTCCCCCTTCCCTTGCCCCTTTCTCCAGGGACCCGAGAGCTTCCAGATGAAATATGCATGGACCAAGGATGTCCCCTGAACCTCCCTCTCCCTGCCTAGGCGCTGGGGTCCCCCTCCAGATGTTGGGGCACTCCATTCCAGCTGGGACAGCCGTTCCCCTTCTGCTCCAGGAGCCTGGATTGGCTTTCAATGGCCCATCGCCTTCCAGCTTCTAAAACTTAGTGCTCGTTCCGCAGACTGGAGACCTTGGGGACCAGGGAGACTGCGGAGCGTTTGCAGGTCAGGCCTGGGCTGGGGACCTGCTAGGCCTGGTCCTTCCCAAGCCACCTGTGGCTCCCCACTTTCCGAGCATCCCCTCTGCCAAAAAAGACATTGGATATCGTGACCAGGACTCAGGGTGGGGACGTCAGGCAGCCCCCAGCCCGCACTTCTAGCCCTCATTTCAGATTTGAGGGCTAAACCAAAGAACGCCCCCCCTCCCCAAGTGAGGGAATCTTTTAATATCTGTGGCTTTAGAGGGAAGAACTCAAGGAGCCATCTCTCTCCTCTCTCCCCCTCTGGTCGGAGAGGGGCAGTGGGTCTCAGGTGTCTTTCCTAAGGACCCATTTCTTCTTCCGTGTATAGGACTTTGCACAACTTTGGTTTTAAAAGCTGTTGAAAACTAGGAAAACAAAGGGCATTGTTACCAGATAGGACCAGTCTCCCCTGCATGGGCACCTCTGCTCTGCCCCACCCCCACCCACCTCTCCCTCTCCTCCAGTAAGTTGGCAGTTCGGGCGCCAAACCCCAAATCTCCAAGGAAATATGCCAGGCAAGACAAACCCCAAAACATCCCCTTTCCGGTGACTTTGGAAACAGATTGCTCCCGCAGATGGAGAATGGCGGGTGAGGTGCACCGGGAGAGAGGGGAGGGCGACAGCTCCATGCCTTTAGGGGTGAGGGGGTGGCTGTCTGGAGGGCTGGCAGCGCCGCCCCTCCTTGGCCCAGACGTCCCCCCAGAGCTAACCTTCCTCCACCCTGATGTGGTCAAACATCGAAGAAAAGGGGAGGTAGAAGACTAACTATATATATATATATATATAGTATGTATTTTTTTTTTAAAGAGCAACAGAGAGAAGCGGCCTCCTCCCTACTGTGGTTTCCTATTTATGTCGTCCTTTCCTCCTGGACGTACCTGCCTGTGCATCGTGAGCCGAGAGAAACAGGGATATGGGCTCCGGCTGGATTTGGCTTTGGTGGGAGGTGCGGGAGCAAGCAGAGGCGAGGTAGATCTCAGAGTCCCACCCGAGGCGGGGGGCAGGAACGAAGCCAACTCCCACTCCCTCCCAGCCTTCTCATTTCTGCTTTCTTACTGGATCCATCTTTATATATAACGTTAATAAAAAAGAAGAAAATAACCACTGAGCTCTTTGAACTGGAGGCTGGAGGCTGGAGGCAGACAGCTCCTGGGGAGGGCCTGGGAGTTGGGGAAGGTGTTGGACACAGAGAGACTGCTGAGCCTCCAGGGGCTCCTGGGGGACTCAGAGCCCTGAGGATCCACTGCTGGGACTCTGGGCTCAAGCGCTGGCCTGGGCCTGGCCCCTGGTGGCAGGTGCTCCTGACCCTGTGGCTGCCCCTGACTTGGGCAGGTCTGGGTGGGTGGGAGGCTCCCAGCCGTGGCCTCCCTGACTCCACTCTGCTTGGCGGCTTGGCGTTCCTTGCCTGCCAGCCAGCTGCCTTCCGCCACTGCCACCGCAGCCGCCGCCAGGTCACCTCAGGGCTGCTCTTTGATCTTGGGCTCACACGCAGACATGCTTGCACACGCGTGTAAACCCCCTGCCTCCACGCCCAGGCACTCCCCGGTCCCTCACTCTCTGGTCCGTCCCTTCCAGCTTGGCGTGAGGGTGGGGCCTCAGGCAGGGGGAACACCACTGCTCCTGCAGCTGACAGGGACCCCAGCCCATGCTGGGGATCCAAGCGGGATGAGGGAGGCAAACAGACGGAGGGGGTTCTGTGTTTCCCTTCTCAGGCTCGGGCCCTGACTCAGAGCCTTCTTGCTACTGCCCCCCCCCCAGATCGCCTGGGCCAGCATTGCTCCCACCCTCCCCTCCTAGCTGCTCACCTCCAAGACTGGAGACAGGGAGCTAGAGGTGCTGGAATGAAGGGAGGTGTGTGGGTGACACATGCTGGTGCAGGTGGGAGACAGTGTAAATGCGTGTACATGCCTGTGAGCTCCTTTTCTCTCTTACACACGTACCGAGACTCGTGGTGCCATCTCTCCCTCCTCACCCCTGCATGGACTCCCGCTTGAGACAGACACACAAATACACCTGACACCCCTTGGTGTCACACAAACGTACAAAGCCATAACACTCCCAGAGACGGGGGCCTCCAACACGCAGGTGCGCAAACACGTGTCCCTCGCATCACCCCAGAGTGTCACGCAGGTACGAGCCCGCGCACACGAGACTGAGGCTCCCCGTCCTGGAAAAAGTCTTGGACTGAGAATCAGCAACACCACCCAGCAGCCAAGGTGACCCAGCTCAACCTGAAACCTCCCTGCGGGGCCCTCAGTTTCCTCATCTGTCAAATGGGGACAACAAGCCCCGCCCTTTTGGCCTCCCGGGGCTGTTGGGAGGCACGGAGCAGAACACAACTGAGAGGTCAGAAGGAAGGGTCTCTCAGGCTCCCCCCCCCCCAGGACCTGGGTAGACAGCAGTCCCGGGCACCTGGCCTGGGGGTGCTCAGGGCTGGGCTCCAGAATGGTGGGGAGCCCCCCCAGCCCCACTGCACCCCTCTCCCTCTCCGGAGGCTGGCCTTGCCTCCCCCCAGGCCCGAGGGAGGCGGAAGGGAGGAGGGCCTTCCGCCCACGGACGCCAGCCGGGCTGGCAAGGGTTAAGTGGCAGCTGCCAGGCGGGGCTGCGCTGAGCAGTTTGGTTTGAGGGCTGCGTGCAGGCAGGAGCGGCGAGGCGGCAGCCGGGCAGACTTGCTGGAGACACTGCGTTTTATTAGGGCTGGGCTGCCAGCAAAGGGAGGGAGAGGGAAAAAAAGGGCAGAAAGAGAGAGGAAGGAAGGAGGAGGCTGGGCAGGCAGGCTGGCGGGCGGGCTGCTGCGGGATGAAAGGATGTTGTAAGCTCCCTAATTCCTCCCTGCTCATTCCTGCTCCGTCAGGCTGGATTAACTGCCCTGGTGACCTCCCGCGGGGGTCAGCCCCACCCCTGACCTCCCCTTCCTCCTCGCCTCACCTCGGGGCCACTCAGCTCGTCCCCCTCACTGGTCCTGGGCAGGGGGCGCAAAGAAAAGGCTGGGGTGGGGGACCTGGCAGGGTGCCAGGGTGGGGCCGCTGAGCCCATCTTTTGCCAGGTGCTTCTTGATGACACCGGTTGCCTCGCAACAAGCTTTGGGGAAGGGGGAGGGGGCTGGGGAACCCCAGTCTGCCCTGGGGGTCGCTGTTCTCCGAACCTAACAGCTGACAATCGCTACAGTCCTACTCTGTGCCAGGCATTGGGCGTGGGACCTTCACCAGGGGTAGGGAGGTGGGTGATATAGTACCCATTCTTCGGATGGGGAAATGGAGGCTCAGAGAGGTTCAGTCTCTGTCAAGGTCACATAACTAATATGTGGCGATGCTGGGATTTGCACCCAGGTCTGTCTGGAGATTGGGTGCTCTTAATGGGCTTTTCTGCCGCTCAGTTTACTAAGACGCCCCGGGGCAGAGCGTCAGAGAGCAGGAGCCCGCCGCCGCCACCACCCGCCACCGCCGCTCCACCCACCCCAGCCCGCCAGCCCTCCTCCCTGGGCTCTTCCCTGGAGGAGAAGTGGAGGGGGGAGGGGCTGGTCCGAGGAAAAGCTTAAGGCTGCGGTCAGGAATGTGTGTGCTGGAGTCAGCTGACCTGAGCGGAATCCTGCCTCCACCACTGCCCGGGCTGGGTGATCTTGGACAAGTCACTTTAACCTTCTAAGCCTCAGTTTCCCCATCTGCACTGTGGGGATAATGCTACCTGCCTACTAGGGTTGTTGAGAGGATTAAATAGGATAATGTGAGTAAATGCTTAACAAGGTACCCAGCACATGGCGAGTACTGCTCGGTTCATGAGAGTTGCTGTTGACAACGGTGGATGGTGACGACGGCGACGATGGTGATGGGGGGGCGAGAAGGGGCTGACTCCCCACCTTGCTTCCTGCCCCCTCTCGTCCTTCCATACCCTCAATTCAGACCCAAGCCACTGGCTGCCCTTGATCCAGCCATCTCGAAGAGGAGTCGGTGCTCTCCCAAAAGGAGTCCATCAGCCAGTATTAGTGAGCACCTGCTCCAAGCTCACCACTGCAGGGGCTGGCGCACAGCTGCCTGGAGCCTGGGGAAGGGAGCCACACACCTGTACCAGGTGCTCCCGGCCGGAAGCGGGGCCAGCCGTGGAGACCCCCCCAGCTGAGCAGACCTAACACAGCCCGGGAGGACCGCGGAGGGGCTGTCAGGGAAAGGGCAGGGGCAGTGGGTGGGAAGGAGTCCTGGGGAGGCTCCATGGAAGAGGTAGCGTTTGAATTATGCCCTGAAAGAAGGATGACAGGATGACAGGCAGTGCTGGGGCCTGGAGACGTACTCCCTAGAGTGCCGGCTACGGAATAACTCCCCTTCCAGGACTCAGGTGGAGAGGAAGGAGGCCCAGGGGAGAGCTAGAGGGCTGCTGAAGGAAGGGGCAGCCTGGATGCAGAAGGTTCCTAAGTCTTTCTCCAGATGCCAGGCTCAGAGAAGGGCAGGGTCTGGCAGTTCCCGGCCCCTCAATTGTGCTGGCAGCGGCCCTCACACCCTGAATTTGGGGAAAGGAAGCTCCTTGCCCCCCTTCTGAGAGGAGACAGCCCTGGCCCTTCTCTACCCCTGTCTCCGAGGCCCCTCCCTTCACGGGGTCCTGGGCAAGGGATCCTAGAGCTCTCACCACCCCCCCCCACCCCCCCCCCCCCCGTTCAGCCTGCATACACCATTCGCCTTGGCAACACACCATCACTACCACTTACTCCCCAGTCTAGGGAAGCCCCCAGCTCAGTGCGGAAGGGGGGTCCGGGCAGCTGAGATAGGACCCCTGGTGTGCAGCCTCCCAGCCCCTAGGGGAGGGCTCTGGTTGGCTAAGGCAGGCTGAGTGAGTTACATCAACCCAGCCCAGAGGGGATGGAAGAGGAAGGGAGGGGAGACAGAGGGGAGAACAGAGAGGGGAGGAGAATGGAGGGGGGAGGAGAAGGGGGCGCCTGCTTCCAGCACCCTGGCCTCTGTTTTTCCAGCCTTAATTGCAGCGTTAATCACCTTAATAAGCTGTTTACCAGCCACCCAGCAGCCTGAGACTGGGAGACTTAGCAGCCAGAAAGTGCTTGGAGATGAGTTTCCCGGCAGCCCCAGGGAAGGGGAGGCAGTGCTGACTGGGGGACCCTGGGGGAGGGGGCTTGGGGCAGAGGGGGCAGGTGGGGGCTGGTGGAAAAGGCTGGGGTCAAGAAAGTGCAGAAGGCCAGCCTCCAGCTCTTCGAAGAGGCCCAGCCCCCTTCCACAGAAGCCCTGGAGTCAACTCCTTGGGCTAACCTTCTCTGACATCCAGCCTGGGTCCCCAGCACTCCCCCTTTCTCCTTTGCCCCTCAGGCCCATGCAGCATGACCAACAGAGTGACTTCCCAGGCCCCAGTTCCCAGTTCTGTAGAGTTATCTGGCCATCTTGACGGCCTTGTCCCCAGCTCACAGCACGGGGCATGGACCCCATGAATATTTTGTCCACCCTGGGCTGCAGGGCAAGTGGACATCTTAATACCAAGGTCCCTGGGGGCAGAGCTGGGAGATGATCTGAAGCGGGGTGAGGGGGGCCCGGGGGGTGAGGGCAGGGACTTGGGCATCTTCCCCAGGACGGGGACGTACCCCCCCATGCCCAGCACAGGCTGCCGTAGCGGGACGCCCAGTGAGCACAGAATACCTGAACGAGTGAAGGAAGCGATAGGCCTCTTGGGCCCCTCACGCAAACCCTCTTGGCTTCGGTCCCTGTTCTCATCAGATGAGGGTGAGCCTGACGGGGAATGATACCTGCCCTGTCTTTTGGGTCTTGGGGGTTCGATGAGAGGAAAGCCCAACACCGAGTTGCTGCTCCCGAGCCAGCGCAGGGCCTGAGAGGGCTGCACCCTCCCTGCACATCATCTCATCTAATTGTTGGGAGTCAGCCCCAGAGAGACTTTGCGACTTGCCCAAGGTCACACAGCAAATCCGGGGCAGCGCTACGGCGTGCCTGTTGGGGCTCCTCTGCCTATCAGCAGGCCATAGCTGGACAGGCACTACTAAGTGGGCTCTGAAACCCTGGCCTCCAGGCTGCAGAACCGAGAATGTTCTCTGCAGGACAAGTGGGTCAGACCTAACGATCTGAGCAACCCCGTCCCAGGGGCTGTGATGGGTCCAGTCCACTGGCTGGAGAATTTTGGAGGCTCTGCTGGGGGTGGGAATGGGGGGAGTATGGAATTGGCCTGTTGGGCCCCTTGGAGTCCTGGAAAGCTCAGAGGCCCTGGAAGCACTTGGGAAGGGTCTGGAGTCCGCTGGCTACTCTGCCCCAGGTCGGCAGTCTGAGAGAGGAGGGGCTGAAGGGTGCAAGGCAGCCAGGATAAGCACCCTAGGAGGAAGCCGACCTGGGGAGGGGGCCGATGGGGGGGCGGTGGAGCCCAGAGGCTCAAACTTCTTGGTTGTCTCTTGGGGCAACTTGGAGCAGGATTGGAGATGTCTGCTGAGTAAGCAGGGCAAGGAGACTCCACGCCCTGGAAGATGAGCTGGTATGGGGGGGGGTGTCCCCCCACCCCGGGTAGTTCACCTCGAACCTGGCAAAAGGCAGCAGGGTGCCCTTCCCTGTGCACGGAGAGTGCCTGGCCACGTCATGCAATGCGTGTGGCACCGTCCCACACCCACCCCTGGGGCCAGGCAGGCCTGCCCTGAGCTCAGGCATCACCCATGGGGGAGGTGGGGGGAGAGACATACCCTTGGCTAAGGGACGTTAGGGAGGAAGCTGAGGAAAACAGGAGGCCAGAGGGAGTAGGAGGCTGGCTGGTAAGGAAGGAAAGCAAGAGAGCATTGCTTCCAAGCACAGACTCAGATCCTCCCAAGATCTGGGCAGGGAAGCTGCCGAGCACCTACTGTGTACCAGCCCTATGCCGGGAGCTTTCACGGGCACCGTCTCATTCGATCTTCTCAACTGCGTGGAAGTCAGTGCACTTTTTATTCTATTTCACAGGTGAGATCACTGAGGCTCAGAGAGGTTCCGTAGCTTCTCCTAAAGTTCCGCGGAGTCCAGCCTTCTGAATCCCTGGTCTGTGGGCCTCTTACCACCCCATGGCCTCCGAGAGTGAAATGGAGAGAAGGAGTGCAGGGGGCCAGGCTCGACCTTTCCCTTTGTTCTCAGACTTGCCCTGTGCCCTTAGAGACACCAGGATTGTCATTCCATAGACTAGGACACGCGTGTCCAAACAGTCATATGTAGGCACAGTCCTGAGCTCAAACCCTGGTTTGGACCCTTAACTAGCTGTGTAGCCTCAGGTAAGTCACTTGCCTTCTCTGGGCCTCCCTTTCCCTCATCTATAAATGGAGCTAATCATACCTATTTTGCGGGGCTGCCAAGGAAATGAGATGATACATATAAAGGGCTTAGTGCGTAGCTTGGCACCATGATGGGCGCTCAACAAACTACACTTAGTTTTCAATGAAACCAGCCTGTGTGCCGGTAGGACCCTCCTCAGTTGGCCTAGAGAGTTCTAGGCACCCTCAGTGGGCCCAAAGCTGACCCTTTCTCCTCTGACTGGGGCAGAGCTCTCATACTGGGAATTCCTCCTTCTACTGGGAAATTGCTTTCTCGATTCCAATCTAAGTCTGCCATGCTTCAGACGTAACGGAAGGGTGCGCACCAAGGACAGAGCCATGTGCTGGGCCGTAGCGCCAACAGAAGGGAGGAGAGCAAGGCTTAATACTCTCCAGTTACTAATCAGCTAAAGAGCTGCTCTCCCCACCTATATACTTACAGTACTGTATTATTTTGTTATTTACATTATAACAGGAATATTTTCCCTTATTTATTGCTGGAGAACAGCTACTGATGTCTTATATATATCTTGTATCCAGCCACTCTACCAAAATGTTCTTAATTCTGCTTTTTCCCCCTAGAGTCTCTTGAGTTTTCTAGGTATACAATCAAATATCAGTAAAAAGGAATGGTTTTACCTGTGCTTCTTAGCTTAGTAGAAAGCATTCTGGGGTGATGGGAGGGGTGACCTTTGATGAAAGCAGAAGTCCAGGGCCTCACATGCCTCTGCATTAGCTCCGAGCCAAGCAGCCGCTGGATGGTCTCACCGCTTCAAGTCCCTCCTCACCTGGGGACCCTAGAGGGCTGTCCTAAGAAACACAATCAGATATCCTCACCCTGTAGCCAGCCTCCTGCACAACTTCCTTCCCTCTTCTCAAAGCAGCTTTGAAATGTAGCCCAGCACTCACGTTGCTGGGTTTCTGGGGAAGACAACTAGACTAGGGTTCCACTTGCAGGTGGAGATCAACAGAGGAACAGGGGGGCTTGGGCAAGATCTCTTCTGGACACAGAAGGTTTTTCTGGTTAGAGACAGCGATGATAATTAATCAATCCTTGCTGAATCCTTACTCTATTATAGTACCTTTTGTGTTTTCACTCATGTAGTCCCCACCACAACTCTGTAAAGACCGTACTACCATTATCTTACTTTTCCAGTTGAAGAAGGTGAGGTAAGAGAGGTTAGGAAACTTGCCCAAGGTCACAGAGTTGGATTTGAACCCAGGCCTTGGTTCTTTACTATTTTGTGTTCCTGGAGTTGGAACTGTCCTCTTCACCATTGCATGGTAAGCTGGTGAGTCAGAGGAGAATTTAGGTGGGTAGGGGAAGAGGGACACTTTTTGGCACCAAATCGGCATGGCCAAGATGAAGACGTAAGTCACCATATGCCCTGGCGTGATTGATACATTTCACAACACACCAACGAGACACTCTCCCTGTCTCCATGACCTTCTGAGATAGTTTGATCATTATCCCCACTGCATCGGTGCGGAAATGAAGACCCGGGGAAGGTAAAGTGACCCGCCCAAGGCCTTTGAGCTACGTGTCTGCATTCCAGAGACTCCATGAAGTCTCCCCAGAGGAGACACATTTTATTTTTCAAGGAGCCAGGAGGAATAAGTCTTCTTGCGTGGACAGGCCTGCCAACGGGCTGGGAGTGGGAGGGATCCAAGACCAGGGATGAGTCCCAGGGCAGATTCAGGCTTTGGAAAGGGAGGTGGGAGGGCTTGAGGAGGTCACAAGGGATGGAAGAAGCCTACATTGAGATCCAGCTGATCCCCCTGGGCTTGGGGAATGTGACAGGAGCCGGGCAGAGGCATGTCAGAAGGCTCCTGCAGTCTGGCTTCCCCCAGGATCTGTTGGAGCAAAGAATTCCCGGTGGCTCCAGGGCTGGGAGGAGGAGTTTGCAACAGGCCCCAGCTTGCAGAGACAGAGAAAGCAACTGCTGGGTCCAGCCCTAGAGGAGTGGTCTCAGGGCTCTGCAGCCTGCATGGTGGGCAGTGGGAGGGGTGGGACCTGGGCAAGAGTCATGCGCCCTTATGAAAAGTCAGCCCTCGGCCCTCCACCCCAAAGAGAATGCGTGCACCAGGGCTGGGAGAGGGGTGATCCGGCAGAGGAAGGAACCACTGAGTGGGGGAGCCCCCTGTCTGAGAGGGGAGGCCAGTGCCCTGTTCTCTGGGAACTCAGTCTGAGGGCGGAGTACGAGTCCTGAAGGGTCAGGCAAAACAGGACGGAGAAGGTGATCTTGGGAGTGGGCTTTTAGGCTGAGGGGATTCCTGAGCCAAGGGGGAAAGAATGATGCCTCCCAGCTAGCCTCATGACCTCTGTCGGATAATTTGATGCCCTGCTCCTGGCCTCATGATTCAGCCTATATGTTCTTCATTAGTTCGAAGTGGGGAGGGTAAGAGAGTGGGGGCCACAGACCAGAGTGGAATTCCTCATGCTGGCCCAAGGGTCTCTCTTCCATCTGACCCAAAATTCAACTGAACTCTAAAGGGGAGGGTTCAGACGCAGTGGAGAGGAATCCATTCCACATATATTCCACAGAGAGTGGCACCCTCCCCTGGAAATGAAGTAATCTCTCCATTTTGGGGCCAGAGAAGCTGAAGGCCTGGCACTGTGAGGCGCTGAATCAGAATCCTTGATGTTTGGAGGAAGCTTGGGGCCAACTCCTTTCCCTTCCTGGGCTGGCCAGACATGTCCCCCAGGATGCCAATGGGGCTGAGCACCTCGGAGTCATCAAGCTATGGGGTTGGAAAGAGCTGCCGAATCCATCTATTTTGAGGAGGGAAGCAGAGCCCTGTATTCAGGGGCCTCCAGTCTGATGGGAGACAGGCTCTGCCTTACAAATCTCCAGACTGGAGTGGAAAGTGGTGGTGGACACATTTCAACCATTACACGCACGCGTGCACACACAGACGTTTGGGTAAGAGAAATGATCTGAGCTTCAGAGAGGGTACGTAACTTGCCCAAGTCCCCCCCCCCCCCCCCAGTAGTGGCAGAACACTTCCCTCCTCACCCTGTGATCCCAGGTCCCCTTCCTCCCTCCTTGCCCCTGGAGTTGCCCTCAGGGCTGGGAAGGGGGGTGGTGGTGGTGGTGATCCGTGGGGATCTCAGAGAGGACAGTGTTTGGGTTCCTGCGCCTTGGCTGGAATTGATGGCCATGTCTGGGAGCCATGGGATGTGCCAGGAAGGGCAGCCCCAGAGCTCTTGCTGGAGCTCAGGGAAAGGAGGAGGCAAGGCTTCAGGAAACAAAGAAAATAAAGTCATAATAAAATTACTGGGTTTCTGCGGCCATCCAGTCTCCGTCCCCAGCTGTTCACCAGGGAAATACTCGCTGAAACTAGGAGACAGAGAGCTTGGACAAAGGGCCAGAGTGAGAGGAGGGTGGGAGGGGGGAGAGAGAGAGAGAGAGAGAGAGAGAGAGAGAGAGAGAGCGCCTTCCCCACTCCTCACCCCCGCCCCCAGGAAGCCAGTCTGTGGGTTTCTGGGTATGTTTGTCTCTCTTCTGCCTCCTCCTGTCTCATCCCTGTGTGTTGTCCTCCTCTCTGTGAATGTGTAACCTGTGAGTGCACGTGTCCCTGTACAGTCACAGTGGGGCTTCGTGCGCACGCGCTCACGTGTCTGCGTGCGGCTTGCCAACACGTGTGCCGCTGTGTGTCCGCCTGCCTGTGTGGGCACCGTCCTCAGGGGAAATGTGCGTGCCCTTGTGGAGTCCCCGTGCCTGGGTCCCCATACCTGCCCAGTTCTGTGCATTGTCCGGGGTGTTTGTATTTTGAGGATGGGGGTGGAAAGGTCTTTAATTTCCCCTTGTGAACCCATCTGAGCTGGCCAGGAAAGGGGGTGAGGCGGCCACTTTTCCCTCTCTAGGCTTTTTCATCTTGGAAGGCGAGAGACAGTAGTCACCCCGGGGGCTCAATGGCTCCCCCAGGGTCTAACAGCCGGGCTCCTCAGAGCAGGGGTGGGGCAAGGGCTGGAGTAGAGAGAAACCAGAGCTGGAGGCCCTCCTCTTCACCCCTCTGTGGGATGGGAGAAACAAGGCAAGAGATGGCAGAGAAGGGAGGGCATGGAAGAGAAATACTTTGGGATTTTTCTTTTCCACCATAGCTGCAAGAACATTACTCACCTCCTGGAACAGGGGCTCCCAGGGAAAGGGGAGACCCTGGTCCCTTGAATACCAGCTGTCTGTGGGCAGGGTTCAGAGGGGTCTTTGCAGAGGCCTGAAGCCACCATCACCTTTCTGTCTCAGCTCCCCACTCCTCCCTTCTACTTCAATCCCCCCATCCCACGCCCTCTGAGGCCACAGGAGTCCTGGCAAGGAAAGGGTTATCCAGGTGTGTGGGGGTGGGAAACTCCTGCGGGGTGCTTTTCTGGAGGAAGAGGCTTCTGTGGTCCTGAGGACCGAGAGCTGAGAGATTTGCCACCACCACCGAAACACTGGAGAGAACTGAGCTGAGACTCCAGCAGGCGTAGCAAGCCTCGATCAGGGGAGGAGGGTGAATGGGTGCCTCATCACCTCCTGGGAAGCGAGAAGTCAGTGTAGCCTCCTCTGGCTTTTCCCCTCTGGACCCACGTACATTCCACTTTCTGTGGAAGTCCTACACCTCCAAGACCCCATCTACACGGGCCTCAGCTACCCGGATAACATTCCATTGACTCTGGATCCAATCCCAGAAGCAAGTTCAGGCGTCCAAACTCAAATGAGGTTTGGAGCTGAGTAATCAGCTGCTAGGGCTGTGCAGACATTTTGTCGGGGGGGGGGGGGAATCAACCAGCTCCCTCCCCCCACCTTGCACAGCAGATTTGGGGGTGGGGGAGGGTGGGTCTGTCACTCCGTGTCTTCCCAGCCCCCTCCCACCACCACCTTCTCCCACTTCCCACCTGCAAGTAATTTGGCCAATCAGAGGGCAGTTAAGATTGCGCGCGGAATCCCTCTAGATCTGTGTGCATTCGGTGGGGAGGCGCTAACCTCCTTCCCCCCCAGACCCCGTGCACCCTTTTCCTCTTCACGGCAGCAAATTACTTGTAATTATCTCACACTGAAAACCTTCAGGAGCTGCTCCCAAAATTGCTTTAATTAAATTAATTGAATCTCATTTTGTTGGGGGAGAGAATGGGGGGCCTGTCTTAAAATAGCATATGGGGAGAGGGGAGGGAAGCCCCGAGTCAGCTTCCACCCCACCCCACCCCCACCCACCTCCCCCCGCCCCGTGGCTGAGACCCTTGTAGGTGAGAGTGTGCCCTGGCCTCCTGGTTCCCATTCTCCAGTCTCGGCTGATTTTAGATGCCCTTCTGCATTGA
The DNA here is from genome assembly GCF_023065955.2 of Ursus arctos. Classification (NCBI taxonomy): domain Eukaryota; kingdom Metazoa; phylum Chordata; class Mammalia; order Carnivora; family Ursidae; genus Ursus; species Ursus arctos. The sequence continues at coordinate 24,436,417 of NW_026622919.1, read as the reverse complement.
GGGCCTCGCCTGTGCCCTGCTTTGGAATGGTGGTAACAAGGAATGTGCGTAGGTCTCCAGCCTCCAGCCCCAATCCTCCTCCCCACCCTTGGGAGGCAGAGAGGTGAGAGGTGAATGGATGGTGGTGGCAGTATGAACTCACCCTGGCCATGACCCCTCCTCCCCGATAATCACCCAGCAGCTATAAATGCCATTTGTGAAGCGCGTACTGTGTTCCAGGCACCGTGTCAAGCATGTTACAAGCACTATCTCACTCCATCATCACAGCTACACCGCGAAGCAGGTCCTATTAGCATTCCCATCTTAGTGGGGAGGAAAACCAGGCTCAGAGAGAGGTTAAGGAACTTGCCAAAAGTCACACAGCAGAGCTGGACTCTTTGGACGCCCAAACTGCCATTCTTAACCACTCGATTTTGTCCCCACTCCATTGTTGATTTTCCCAGAAGGGAGTCTTCATGGGGAACCATGGGCTCGCCTTCTCCAGCTCAGATGGCTTGAGGGAGGTGAATGGGGCACATCCCCCCCTAGGGTTTCAAGTCTATCCTCACCCAGGAGCCCAGGGATGTCGGACCAACTCCCAAGTGGAAAGGACTGCCTTTTCCCCTGGAAAGGTCAGGTGGATGGGGGTAGGGAAGGGGGGGCCGCTGGCCTCTGGCTGGGAGAGTAATTACACTCCTTCTGCTACTTAACTTTACAACCTGGGCTGTTGTTTTAACGATGCGACTCGTGTTGGGCTGTCCAATTAATCTCGCCTTTGGAGGCTTTCCGAGATGGGGCGGTAGATCTTATCTTGGGTCTGTGGAAAGAGGAGTGTAACCTGCAGTGGGAGGAACAGCCTCCCTGAGGGCCTGTGGCCTCCGAGAAGACCCAGGGGAGGGACTGGGACCTGGGGCTGGGCCTGTGGAGCTGCGGGCTAGGGGCAGGGGAAGGCCCGGAGGAAGATGGAGTGTTTCTGCTCTTGGCGCCCTCATTCCTCACTGCTCTGATCTCGGCTTTGGCCCACTCCACGCCTTTTGCCATCCCCAGGATAACCCTCCAGGTGTATTTTGGCCAGTGGGGGTGGCCATTGACCCAGAAGGGTCCTGGGGGGGGCTGATTGCAGGCCTCCTGCAGTGGGCTTTCCACTGACTTTGTACCCCCCCTACTCTACAGAGACCCCAACTTGGGCCTCTTTCGGGCCAGGGGCTTGGCTTAAAGTGCCTGGGTGGACTTTTCCAACTAAGGCAGCCCCCCAGTTCGCAGTGCTTGGGAACAGGTTTAGGCAGTAAGGGGGAAGATGACTCGGGAACTTTGCGCCTGGAATTGGAGGCCCCTCCCCCAATCCCTTGGGCCAAAGCTGGGCTGGATTCCCTAAATTGTTCGCAGCCCTGTTCCTGGGCCTCTCTGCCACTGGGTGCTGTGTGTGGCGGGGTGTGGAGGCCATGAATCTACCGCTGGTCCAGGCTGAGTCGAAGCCCCAGCATTACTGCCTGGAAGGTGGCCCTTACCACACAAGTCGCTGCTCCTCTGTCTGGCTCCCCTGTATGCCTCAGTCACCCGGAATCTCCAGGATCTAACACAGACCAGACGCTTCACCCATGTTTGCTGGATGGAGAAGTCCAGCACCTTCTGGGATTTTCTTCTCCTCCCCCTTCCCTAGGTGGGCTGGGGCCTCTCCAGCCCAAGGCGCACACTGGGAGGACTGGACTGGCTCAGTGGGCATCTCCCCTTTCCAGGTGAGCAGGGACTGACCACAAGATGGAGCGCGGGGGGACTCCAGTCCCTGGCTCCCTCCAGAACTGGGCCAGGACAGAATTTGCAGGTGAGGACCCTTCAGACTTTGGTCATCTGCAGTATTGGCATCTTCCGGTTTCGCGCTGGAGCGTATGAAAATGGTCATTCGAACATTCCAGAGCTACCCCTTCGGAGCTAGTTAGTGGTAGAGGCACAACTGGTATCCAAGCCTCTAGCTCAGTGCCTGAAGAGTCCGATGGGAGACGAGAGAGAGAGAGATAGAGAGAGAGATAGATATGAGCACCCAACCCCCAGCCCTAGAAGTCAGGAAACAAACAGACGCACAGCCAGGGCCCAGGCTTCTGTACAGATTTAATCTCCGAAAGCTCCAGGTGTGGGGGACGCTAGGTGGGTTATAAGTAGGAACAGTTCCTTTGGACAGAGATGGCTGTGAGGAGCTGAACTGCCAGCCCGCCCTCTGTATTTGGGGGTGTCTCTACTTACACTCATCCAGAGAGTCCGTTTGCCCCCTATTCTCCCCAAAATGTTACCCTACGGGTTCCCAAGAGGGTGTGCCTGTGGGGATGTTGGGTATTACGGGTGGGAAAGGAGAGATAGACTCTTAATAAATACCCGTTGAATTATAAGGATCATTGGATGTGTTATCTATCACAACTGAACAGACGCGGGAAGAACAAGGCTTTTTTAGGAGAAGAGCATGAATTGCCCACAGGTCCACAAACTCCACATTTTCGGCATCTCTTCTACCTCACAAGATGGTGCGGAGGTGTGTCAGTCACGGGGCAACGGGCCAACCTCCAGAAAAATCGGTGAGCACGTCATGGCGCTCATCGTGAAGACTTGGGATGCCCACTTCACTTCCGCTTTTGCTCATAACAGGGCTGGGCAAGGCCCAAGGCACACAGAGAGGAAAAAATACTCGAGTGTTTCTTGGTTTTGCCTCCAGGCTGTGGTAGACTGCAGTCCAGGGAAAGGCTGGGAAGACTAGGGGTCCTGGGAGGAGTCTGAACTTCAGCCAATGACTCTCCCTCCAGAGCCTCTGTCCATGGTCGTGGTGGGGGGCGGTGGCGAAGACCAAAGTCCTTGATTAGGCTGTTTGGGTTACAGAGCAAGGGAGACAGGACTCCACCCCATGCTTGTTCTCCTCTAACTCCTTGTCCACTTGAGAAACCCCATCTGGAGCTGGTTTCCTCCGGGACCAGAAGGGGTGCAGGTGAGCTGCGTCCTGGGCTTTGTGGACGATGGGGGCCCGACCCACCCTTCCCAGGTCTCACATCATCTGAGATGGAGCCAGGACATCTGGGGAGTGATGCTGATACCAGGCTCCAAAGCTGTTGCCGTAGCCACCGGTGGGCAGGGCCCCTGCCTTGGGCAGATCCCAGAGGGATGGAAGGGGCGGGGAGCAGGGAGACAAGGAGAGGGGTCTCCCAGGGAAGTCCCCTTCCTGTCCTCCAGAGCTCTGCTTCAGGAGCTTCTTGTATTTGGAGCGTTTGTTCTGAAACCAGATCTTTACCTTGGGAGAGAAGAAGGGAAAGAGGAGAAGATGAGGAGTGTGTGGGGGGAAGGTGGTGAGCCAGGGAAGGGGACTCAACGGTGCAGTCCTGGGAGTGGAGCAGAGGCTGGGGACACGCTGCAGTCCTCCAGAGTCCCTGAAGTTGCCGGAGGTCCCGCCCCTGAGCTAGTAGCCAGTTCTCCAGGTCTGGGTGCCCTCTTCTACCTGCATCGGCGCCTCCCCGCTCAAACACACCTTTTGACACAGTCCCCCAACCCTTAACCGAGGGCCGGCTCTTAACACGCCCTAGAGAACTGCGGCAACAGGGCTCTAGGGGACTCCTGCGGCATCCCCCCCGGGGAGGGGAGTGCGTTCGCAGAGAACACCTCCGAGGAAGGCTCGCTGCAGGAAGGACAGGCCCGGCCTCACCTGGGTCTGGGTGAGGCCGAGCTGCGCGGCCAGCTGGGCCCTCTCGGGCAGCGCCAGGTACTGCGTGTGCTGGAAACGCTGGTTCAGGTGCTGCAGCTGCAGACTCGAGTAGATGGTCCTCGGCTTGCGGAGCTTCTTGGTCGGGGCCTGCGGGCGCTGCTCCGAGGGCTCCGGGGACAGCGGCGGCTTCTCCGAGTCTGAGAGGCAAGCACAAGGCGGGGTGTGCGGAAAGGTGAGAGGGTCGGCCGCGCGGCTTCAGGAGCTCATTTGCATCTCGTTTGCATGTAGGCCTCCCAGGAGCCGGAAGGGCAGGTGCCCTGCTCGGCCCTCCCCCACCTTCCGCTCCACGCCCCCTTCCGGCCCCACGCCCCCCGGGCGCCAGGTGGAACAAGAAATGGTTCTTGCCCTCAGGGAGCTCCTACTCTTGCGGGTCCTGTGACCTTAGGAAGAGAGCGCCAAGGGCCAGAGCGAGGGTACAGGTGGCGCCAGGGGCGGGAGGTCAGAGTTCAGGCGGGTGCTGTGGCGCCAGCTTGGGGTGGGGCGGGGCCGAAAGGCTCGGTCGAGGGCCGGGCTGAGGCCTAGAGCTGACGGGGGCAGGGTATTCCTGGCGGAGGGAACGACGGAGACCGTGTTTGCGTGGCAGCCTCCCCGCTGCCAGAGGAGGGGTGGGTCAGAGGGGCCCGGCCAGGCGGCCTTGAAGGCCAGGATGAGCACCCGCCCCCCTACCCCCAGCATCCGAGTATGGAAAGGGCCTCCAGGGTTTGCCATCCCCTATTGCAAGGCGCAACCCCTGTCCCGGGGCGCACCCTGTAGGAAAAGTGACCAGCTCTCCCCTCCCCCATGCGGGCTGGCTGGGGCAGACGGCTTTCTGGGACCCCAGAAGCCCGATGGGACTGAGGCAGCAGCCTCCTGCGCCGCGCCTCACTCACAAAAGGATTTACGGCTCGCGAGGATGGTGGCCGGAGTTCGGAAAGCACGCAGCGGAGGGCAGCGCAGGCCCTTGGGGCCGCTCCAGGATCGCGCTGCCGTGCTGCCCCGCGAGGTCTGGTCACCTCCTGCCCCCAGGCCCAGCCACTCTAGGAATCTCGGCGGGGTAACAGTGGCCCTAGAATGCGGGGGGTGCGGGGCGAGGGGTCCTCCTCTTCCCGTCCGAGCAGCTTCAACCTGCGCCAATCGGTGAGGGCACCCCGGAACCATTCCATTCGGGCGATAGGGCTGGGAGGACCAAGTGGCCGAAATGCCCCCGGGCTTAGGGCCACGTTTGCAGCTTTCCAAGCGGGTCTGCCGGGCTGCCCCAGCCGAGAGAGCTCGTGGCTCCGGTGCCCAGACCCAGCTGGTGTCCACTGGCGTCCCGCACCCTCACCGCGCCCCTCCCTCCGGTTCTGCTCCCCCAGACGTGTGGTTCCCCGTCCTGGGCCGGCCGCGGTGGCCGATTGCCTTCACCTCCCCCGCGTCCCTACCCCGTGGCCCCGGGCGCTGCTGGCTTCTCAGATCCACCCGCCTCGACCCCCGCCTCGGCCAATTCCCAGAAAAACCGTTGGGTTTCCGCTCCCGCCCGCGCCCGTCCGGCCTCCCCTGCTTCGACCCTACCGCTTGCAGCCCCAGGCTGGCCGCCCAGAGACCGACCCCCTCCCCCCACGCCTCTCTCGCTGCGTGGAGCGCGCGGCTAGCGCAGGGGCTCAGCGCCTGGGAGGCAGCCTCGGCTACTGAACTCCCCCAGCCCTCGGCGCCCTAGCTCTCCCGGCGGACGCCCCCTTCAAGTTCCTTCCCCGACAGCTGCCTTTCTCCACACCAGTTGCGGCAAGTCGCGACTGGATCTGCCCAGGTCGCGATCAAGGAGCCCAAGGGCCTCCCTCGAGGCGCCGGCGCCGCACCCGCCCGCTCCGCGGGGTGGTGCGCAGCTCCCTTGGAGCCAAACCTCTCCCTGAAGCTGGAGCGGACATGGAGTGGGGGCAAAAGGACTCAAGCCCTCTCTCATACCCCAATCATTCAATCTAGAACGGGCAAATCCACCAGTTTCAGGAGAAAATGCTACCATCTAGACTAAACACGGGCATGGTTTTCGTTGGATCCGGGAAAATTCTGTAAAGAAAAGGAATTCTGCACTCTCTCATCCTTCGACCAAGCAGAGGGAAGGCTAGGAGTGTGGAGGGCAGGAATGAAAATACCAACCCTATAAACAATTCTGTAAAGGACAAGGCTATCTTATTCCCACCCCCACTACACACAATACACCCAAGTGTGCCATGTACCAAAGGGAAGAGTCCAAGGGATTCGTTTGTAGAAACTAGATCATTTGTATAAAAAAACCAAAGCCAGGCAAACACACAAACCTCCTCTCCCAACTGCTCCCCCTCCAGCAGGGACAGACCCAGCAGCCTGGGAGAGGCAGCCCCAGTTCTGGCACGGAAGGCAGTTAACTTTGGGGGCTCTGAGGAGATTTCCCTGAAATCCTCTTTTCTGGCCTCATGCAGTGAAAGTCAATTTGCAAGAGCCAAGTGCCTGGAAAACAGGCACACACACCCTTTCTTTGGGCCTCAGTTTGCCCATCTGTACATCAAGGAGGTTGAGCTCCCAGATCTTTAGGGTCTCTTCTGGCTCTGATGGTTTCTGAGCTCCTATGTTGGAGTAAGGGAGAGAGATGTCTTGATCCAGGCCGACTCCAGCAAAGCCACCCAGGGGATGTGCATCCTTGGAGGAGACTGTGCTGACAATTGTGGGGGCAATTAGGGGGGAGCAGGGAGGGCAGGGGACTGAGCTCTAATCTGTAGCTAGTACAGATGGGTATGTCTAGTGTTACAAGCGTTGTGCCCATAGCAGGCCCAGGATCAGGAAGACAGGCTAGCTCCTTGGCCTCTTTGAGGCCTTCCAGGAGGCACTTTCTCAGGGGCTCCAAGTTGCTCCAGACAACGGGAACTGGGGCCTAACCCGTTCCCCACAAAGGCAACGGGTGGAGATGCCCCAGACGGCCTGCTCCCTCAGCAGCAAGGCTGAGGTCGCCGGGATCTACAACTAGAGACTGCCTGACCCACCTGTGGCTACATTCTTAGAAAAATGAGTGGTGGGGTCCTAGCCCCAGATTCTGCCAGGCCAGCTTCCAGTCTCTATCAGGCACATTCAGGCACCGGCCAAGGGAGAGAGGTACAGCCGAATCAGCCCCCACTTCCACTGCCCTCCAGCTGGGACCTGACTTCTATTTGTCTGGCTTTGGCTTGAACGCTGCTTTCTGAGACAAGACAAACGCCGAGAGGCGACTTGGGGAAGGGAAGGAGTGCACGACGGAAAGAATCCTGGGGCAGGGGCTAGGCACCCACACCCACATCTGGATTGTTTCAGTTTTCCGTTACACGTAGGTACACACAACCCCGCTGCTCCAGGGGGTGGGGTAGGGAGCCCCGCCGCCCGGCTTCACACAACTGCAAATCGAAACCAGGTCGTTCTTGAAAGGAGACCTAGATCAACTCGCCCCCGCCCCTCCCCCCTGTCTCCCGCCCCATCCCTTCGCCCTCCCCCCACCCCCAGATCCCGTGGAATCTGAGTAAGGTCTGAATCCCGCTAGCTGCGCCCGACCAGGCGAGGGCGAAGTTTAGGGACGCACAGGATCAGGACCCCAGAGGTGGGAAGAGCCGCGGCGGCCGGACTTACCTGCCTTAGGCTCCGGCTGAGAGGGCGCCGCCGGTTGCTGGCAGGGCAGGTAGGAGTCTCCCGGGGTCGCCGGCGCAGTGTAGGAGTAGGACAGGAGGTGGCCATAAGGCCCAGAGTAGGGCAGATCGGAGGCGACTGCGGTTGCGGGGGACAGGCCAAGCGGGTAGGTAGCGACTACCGATGGGACAGGGGCGATGTCCGGGAAGATGGCTTTGGAGGCGTCCCGGCCAGGAAGGGGGCAGGGCAAAGAGGTCATTGCGGCCGGGGCCGGGGCCGAAGGGCCTAGGCCATGGCCCGGCACGTAGTCCGCTCCCTCCGCCAACTCTCTTTTTTCCGAGCCTCGGGCGTTGGGACCGGATGAGCCCCCCAGCCAGCCTCCCGCACACTTAAGATTCCCGGGAACGTGTCTCTCTTTGCCTCTTCCAGCGGAGAACGCGCGCCTGGGAAAGGGGTTCCGAAGGGGTGCCCCCCATGGCTTTTCCCCTCCCCCCTAAATCCATGGGGCCCCCCTCGTCTCGCTCTTGGGTTCGGTTCCCGGGACCCGACGGGGGCACCGCCCACTTAGACACCGCGGATTGGCTGCCGCACGCGGTGACCTCACCGAGGCTGGAGCCGGGGCCCGCCCCCCGGGGCAGCCCGCCGTAGGGAAATTCAGAACTGAGAGATCGGAGGGGCGGTGCGCGCGCTCCAGGCCCAGCTACCTCGGGGGCTCTCCGAGAGGGCTGCTGCGGTGTCGTGGCGACTGGGGCAGTCTGGGAACCTCGGTCTCAACGGCAGAAACGCGAGGGAGCTGGCGGGGCCGGGCCGGCCCAGGGCGAAGGGAGCAGGGCCGTGGCGGAGGCGCGCTCTCCAGCGCTCGGGGACCTGCACCGCCGTTCTGATCCCGCTGCCACCGACCCGCAGGGGATTCGAGACCAGATCGCCAGCGCGGTGCTTATTCAGCTAGTCGGAATGCGTCGCTGCCGAGCGCCGGCAGTTTGTTGGTAAACAGACGCCGGGTCGGGGGAGGTACAGCCCCGCGGCCAGCCTGCCCCGCACGCGCGCGGCGCACACGCCCCCGCGGGGCGCCCTGGGCCTGACACGCCGCGACCGCCGCGACTGCGCCTCACCGCACCCCCACCCCCGTCCGGGCTTCCGCTTCCGGCAGGGGCCCCGGTGCGCTTGCGACACGGAGGCTCCCACAGGCCCCCCGAGGCCGCTGGAGGGATCCGCCGTCCTGGCTTTGTCGGTGCGGCACCCCGCCTTTCCTGGCGCCGTGTGAGGCTGAAGTCTTGCACGAACCGGGACAAAATCCGCCGAGTAGGAGGCGAGTCCGGTTTGATGACTATTCCAAGGGCGCAGGAAACACGGCGGGCCTGTCCTGGTGGCCGCGTTTTCCAGTCTGTACAGTACCTGCCTCTAAACTTTAGTACCCGAGACCTTGACGGGCAGGTTCCACGTATGTGAGTTATCTGTGGCCCCAGGTAGACAACTACGCCCAGGCCCCATTCAAATACAACATATATACAAACACAGGGGTCTACGCTGATATTTCCATTAGCATCCCTCCAGGAACAGAGAGGTCCACTAAGGGATCTGCAAATACGGAGTATATGGGCTGTGATGTAAAGCACATCCATATACCCAAAGATAAATAGCACGATCCCTGAAAAAAGCACGATACTTGTCTCTTACACAGACCCACGACTATAACAAGTCAAACTGCCATGTACACACTCAAAAATGCCGGAAATCCAAGCATATAAGCACTTAGGCGTGTGTATCCACCCTCTGAGTGATTACTGTCCACGCACATCTAAGTTGTTTCATGTTAGTGGGAGAGACAGTTACATCCCCAAACCCGCCAGTCCCCAGAGATTCCCCAGCACGCCCACCTACGCACCTTTTCTCCCTTGAGTATGCAACCCGACTGGCACACACGTATTTGCATACACATATTTGCTCCCATTATCAAGGCTCAGAGTGAAGGCATCAGTCTTAGAATTGGAGGGTAAGAGAAGACCAAGAACAGACAAAGAAGGGGGCTTAGAAGAGTAAGAGAAGGCACTGGGGGATGGCCAGGCTAAGACAGATCAAAGAGAGGTGCAAGGGTGGTTGAGCCCCCAAGTCAGTGTCCGGAGGGGAAGATGAGCAAGTTGGCTTCAAACTGGACTCTCCCCTGCAATGGACAGAGATGAGTTTTTCCAAGAAAGCACATGGTTCTGAGCTCCCCACCCTGAAGCCCTGGCGCTTCAGGAGAAGGGAAGACTCCTCCTCTGGGTGGCTGGAGAACCTAGTCCCTCTCATCCAACAGGGTATGCAGGGTTTGCTCAGTTGAGAGATGCTACTTTCACATGGGTCCACTTCCCCCCTTTCTTTTTTTTTTTTTTTAAAGATTTTATTTATTTATTCGACAGAAATAGAGACAGACAGAGAGAGAGGGAACACAAGCAGGGGGAGTGGGAGAGGAAGAAGCAGGCTCATAGCAGAAGAGCCTGATGTGGGGCTCGATCCCATAACGCCAGGATCACGCCCTGAGCCGAAGGCAGACGCTCAACCACTGTGCCACCCAGGCGCCCCCACTTTCCCCCTTTCTTACCCAACTCCAGCCCTGCCGCTGCCATGCCAGCTTAGAGCTGGGGCTATGAACATACAAGGATATATCCTTCCAAACCTTTCTATCTACCACCATCACTTTCTTCTGGAAGGAGGCAGCCACACAACAGTGGCGTGGTGGGTTCCAGGGATGGCATCTCAGGGTGCAACAAAGGAAGAGAATGCTCTCTGGGGTCGAGTAGGCTGTCGGGGAAGGTTACACAAAGAAGGTACATTTTTAAAAAGATTTTATTTATTTATTTATTTATTTATTTATTTATTTATTTGAGAGAGAGAGAGAGAGCAGAGTGAGAGAGCATGCAAGTGCGCCTGCGCCCCGCGTGCATGAGTGGGGGGAGGGGCGGAGGGAGAGGCAGACTCCCCGCTGAGTGGGGAGCCAGACCCAGGCCCATCCCAGGACCCGGGGATCGTGACCCCAGCTGAAGGCAACTACTTAACCAACTGAGCCACCCCGACACCCCACAAAGGATGTACTCCTGAGGCGGAACCAACAGCATGAATAGAAGGACACTTTGTCCCTCAGTCATGTAGCCAGAGTCCCTTCTGTGCTGGACCTTGCAAAAAAAAAAAAAAAAAAAAGAGCAGGGGTGGGTTTTCTGGCAGGCCTCTGTAGCAGTTGACTTTGGGCATCCTCCAAAGCCAGGAGACCCATAATAAGAGCCTCTCCTAAACTCCCAGGGGGCTTCACTGAACTCAGGCAGGATGCTCATTCCTATGCAGTGGTAGGAAACACCCTGCAGCCCTTTGGAATTTATAAAACACAACATGCAAGTCCCGTGCATCTTCACAAAAAACCCATGGAGTACGTACTATTATGACCCTCAGTTTACAAATAAGGAAGCTTGTCCTTCCATCATCACCTCCCTCTTCAGGGCTCCTTTCTTCCACACGCCCGTGGGTGTGGGGCTGGGGCACTTGGTTGAGAAACCCTGTGGTCTCAGAGCAGACTCTTCAAGGATGGGTTCCCTCCAACCTGTATCACAGCCCACCAGCCACCAGCCAGTGGGCCTCGGGGGATACAGGAAAGGTGAAAGGGCCCGGATGGGGGCTAGGAAGGGCTGTATTTGAGAAGGATGTGTTTGAGAAGAGAGGAGGAGAGGGGAGGGCTGGCCCGGGAAGGCTGAGGCCTGGGTTTCCATCCCAGCGCACAAACTGGCTGGCTGTGATAGCCTGGGTTGGCCATTGACCATCTCTGAGATGCATTTTATCCAGAAAGGATACCGTGAGGGAGCTGCATTTAACACAGCCAAGCCTTTGTCATTTGCTTTAGAATGAATTGCAAAAACAGAAACCCCAAAACATTATAAAACCAAGAAGAAGGGGGAGGAGGAAGGCAGACAGGCAAAACAAAACGGACTCTCTCCCGCCACTACCAATCCCTCAGCCTCTGGCTTGTCACAAAAGCCAGAAGTGGCCCTCCCAGCTCTTTCTCACGCAGATCCTCTCCCTTAGCAAAAGGGGCCCAGTACCAGAGTGAGGCCGCAGAAAACGACAGCAGTCCCCCTCCCCAGAGTGGGGGGGGGGGGACACCGCGCTGCGGGGGGGGGGGGGTCTCTAGAGCCAGCCAAGGGTGGCGACAACCTGGCGACCACCTGATAGATCTGTGTCGTTCACGGTGGTTTGCAGGCTCCTTGTGGGTCACCGGGAAAAAGAAATCCCACCCTGATCCGGTAACGTTTCTTTGCCCAGAATAAATACCGGCAGCGGTGGGATGTATGCCTTGCTTGAGGGACTCTCCCCTGAAGCGGGAAACTCCATTCTAACCAGTGCTTGTCCCCCGCAGTTCCTATTCGACACCCCAAACACATGGTGGGTGCGCAGGGCTCTTGGCACAGTTCCTGGGCTCCGGACCCGGCGGGCTTCTGCGACGATAGCCCCGCGCCGGGGTCCAACCCGGGGCCGACTCCACGCAGCACCTGTATGGACCTGTTCAGGGGGGTAGAGATTCCACTGGATTCCCGACCTCGGTGCTGGGCGGCCAGTGCGGGATTATCTGAGCCCTCCGCGCTCCTTCCCACCCACCGTCTCCCAACGAATCTTCGTTCGGTCTCATCCACCCTCAGCGGAATTTAAGTGCGATTTGGCGGGGCTTTCGTAATAACTCGGTTTGTGGAGACTTCGTGAATAATTTGGTTTGGCGGGGTGTGTGTGTTGGGGTGAGGATTCCTCCCTCCGTGCGGTGGTAAAGCCCCCACCTTTGGCAAGGCCCGGGGAAGGCACAGTTCGTAGAGGCCTCGCCACACACACTCTCCGATTTTACTTGTCTGGATTTTTTTTTTAAAAAGGTGATTATTTTAAAATTATTTTTAATTTTTTAATTTTTACAGATTTCATGTTTAAATAATCTCCACACCCAAGGCGGGGCTCGAACTCACAACCCCCGAGATCGACAGTCGCGGGCTCCATCGACCGAGCCAGCCAGGCGCCCCTCGTCTTGAAATTGTGAAAGATTGTGTCCCTTTTCTTCTTTCTGATTGATCAGTTAATGAGCGCCGGCGCAGGGGGCACTAAGTGCTGCCGCGTTGAGGTCACCGCCAACCGGCCAAGCACTTGCGTTTGCGCTCACCTGCACGCTCCCCGGAGAACTTTCTATGATTGACTTTCCCCCCACTATCATTTTCCAGATAACTTCGGAGAAGCTCCCAGGGGAAGGAGAGGGGAGAGATCTCAGGGTCTGCCTCCCCTCGAGATCTGGACAGTGCTCCACAGGCGAGACCCACGAGTCATTCGGTGCTGGGTCTCTAGCCCTACTCCCCCCCGCGTCGTCTTTGCTTTTCTTTCCAATGCCAGCCTCCGCCCCAGGAAAAGTCTTGTATTTGGGACTGACCGGGACGTTTAAATGACCAGCACGTATATATGAAGTCACCAAACATTTTAAAAACAAACCTATGGCCACTCTTGGACATATCACGACCTCCCACCCCCCCAAAAGAAAACGGTTCACAAAAAATGCGGCGGTCGGGAAGGTGCGTTGGAGGCGCCGCCCTGCGCTGCGAGGGGGCTCCCCCGAGGCTGGATCCGGGCGCGCGGGAGGGAGCGAGACGCTGCCGGGTGGGGGGCGCGGGGGCGCGGGGGTGCGGGGGCGGCGGCCGGAGCGCCGAGTTCTGGCCGGCTGTCCCGGCGCCAGACCCGGCCGGCCTGGGCTAGGAGCCCGCGCCCTGAGCCGGGCCGACCAACCGCAGGACGTAGCGCCGGCTGCCGGGAAAGCCGAGAGCCCGCGGGAGGCCCCGAGGCCAACCCGGCTGCAACGAATTCGCCGCGCTCCCAACGAAGGCAGCTCCGCCGAGTTATGCAGAGTTTTCCAGACCCGGGCCCGGAAACCAGGGCGTTCCGCCGGGGTCGCCTTCGCTCGGTCCCCGGTGGAAGGCGGCGGGAGGACGGGGCTGGAGTGGGGAAGTGCATCCAGACCGCACGACCGCAGCGGGTGTGCGCACAGGCACACACAACCTAGCTCAGAACACACGCGCACACGGCAAACACACACACACACACACACACACACACACACACACACACACTCCCATAACCCAACAGCTGCAGCACCCACCCCACAGGCAACCACACAACACCTGCCACATATACACCACCATAGCACACACATACCAACACCCAGCACACACCCGCCACACAGGTACACACACGCGCACGCGCGCGCGCACACACAGGCATTACACTCGCCCGTGACTCCCTCTATTCTGTGGAAGGTCTGTAGGGGGTGGGTTACTGGTTTCAGTTTCTCACTCCCTCACTCCCTACCAGACCCTTTAGAGGTCCAGACTGTTTTTCTTTCATAAGAAAAGGGTAGTTCTGGTCCCTGACTCCTAGTCTGGGCTTCGGAGTCAGGGAGAAGGGGACAGCCTTACCTCTGTCGGGCTGGGCCTGGCAGAATGAGGGGAATATTGCCTTGGGGAGGAGAGTGGGATGGCCACATGGGCACCGCAGCGCACCTGCACCCCCATTACCAACCCCCCAAATGAGAAAAATAATCACAAGAACAAAAAAACCCCCAATCCCCCCACATCCTTTCCCTCTGTGAACCACTGCTCTGGGCTGTAGGAATCAGACCTGGTGAGGGGGCAGGGTAGGCAGGGGACGGTATGGGGGAGGGGGAGAGGCAACTGGGTCCCACCCCCACTCTTCTCCTGTCTTCCTAACCCTCCTCTACGGGACTGAGCTATGGGGGGTAGGGGCGCTAAGCCAGCAGCAGGGGCCCAGGCCCCCCTCAAGTCTGTTTAAGGAGGGGGAGGTGACACAAACACCCCTTCCCACCAGCCTCTACCTTCTGTGGTCAGTCAGCCTCATGAATTCCCCTTGGAGAAGGGTCACTCATTGGAAGTTCATCCACTTCTGCCCTGAAAATGCTGGAGGAGGAGAAAGTGGGCAGGGAGGGGGAAGGGTTTGTACTTGCCAGGTGTTGTGGGGGCTGCGCACTGGTCCTGGCCTCTGAGGGGGACTCTTCCTGGCTCAGCTACCTGTTTCCAGCTTCTCAGACCAGTTTGCCCTCCCCTCCCCTCCCCTCCCCTCCCCTAAAGACCCTTCTCCACTTGTGAGCTAACCCACACCTGTCCAGTCTCAGCCTTGGCTGAGGGACTGGCTCTCAAGCTCTGGGGGACACAAGCCCTCCCCAGCCCGAATTCTGGGTGGGATATGCCCCAGAACTAAGAGGGAGGGGGAAACTCAGCCCCACACCCCAACTGCCGGCCAACCCAATGGGGTGCTGGCTGCCTCAGTTTCTGTCCACAGGAAAGCATGAGGGAGGGCCAGGTAGTGGTTCTCTGGCTGTCTGAAGCACAGGATTATCCTGCTGGAGGCACTCTTTCTGGAAACACCTGTGAGGAAGCTTCTGGAGCCTTTGGGGGAGAAGGGGAGCAACAGTGATCTGAGGTCCTGTGTCTTGGGTTAACACAACAGTAATGATAACATAGCGAACATTTGTTGAGTGTTTTCTGTGTTCTGGGCACCATGCTAAGGCCTTACACGCACCATTTCATTTATCACACTTATGAGGGAAGTGTTCCACGTGTCTCCACTTTACAGATAAGGAAACTGAGGCACAGACAGACTGAGTAACTTGTCTAAAAGTGAGAATTGGAATGCTGGCCAGCTTGTCCTCTTAACTACCACGGAGTTGTCTTACCTGGTGAAGTTCCACTCAGCAAGGGCAGGAGGAAGGGCTGAGGGGGCAGAAGGGACCCCAGGAGAGGAACGCCCTCTGTGGAAGGGTGGTAGAAGGAGTACTAATATCAGCGATGGCTAGTATTTTTTGTGGGCTTGGGTACAATGCCTTCCGTGTGCATTTCCCCATTGAAATCTTCAGACAGCCCTGCAAGGGAGTCCTGTTATTATCCCCCGTTTTACAGATGGGGAGACTGAGGCACAGAAAAGGTGTGTGCGGGGTCTACACCTGCCTGGTTGGAAGGGAAAAACGGGAGGAAGGAGCTGAGACAGAGTCAGGACATTGTGCACTGTGGAGGGCCTCAGACGCCAATCAGCGGCTTAGAATGGGGCTATGGGCAGTGGGCGGGACCAGGGTGGGAGCCGGGCAGTGGGCGGGACCAGGGTGGGAGCCGGGCAGTGGGCGGGACCAGGGTAGGAGCCGAGGGGCTTCCCTGGAGCATCTCAGGTACCGAAGCGTGTGGGAAGGGGAGAGTCTGAGGGCAGAGAGCCTAGTTTAGAGACTGTTGCAAATACGGTTGGTGGAAAGGAGGGCAAGTGTCAGAGGGTGGCTGGCTCCAAGAGAAACTCTCCCGGGCCTGGTGACTGTACCGCGAGAGGAGAGACGCAAGAATGACTCTGAAGTTCCTGGCCTGGGCAACCACAGGAGTCTGGGGAAGAAGCCATGGTCCAGAGATTCAGGCATTTGATGGGTGGATGGACCGTGCCCCAGAATTCTAGTTTGGCTGCTCCAGCAGGCACCCAGCCACTTTGGTTTCCCTCCGTGCCCCTGCACAGGTGTCTTTCCCCAGGGCCCTGCCCAAGTGCACAGGTGAAACTTGCATATATGCAGATGTATGCAAATGAAAATAACCCAGGCTGGGCCCGGTGCCAAAAGCCAGGGGAGGGGGAGGGCCGCCCTCGCCCTGACTCACCCTCTGACACGCCGCCTGGAATGCCACCTCCCCAGCTGAGCTTCCTCCAACTCGGGGAACTTGCTCCTGGAATCACCCCGCAGCTCAGACCCAGATCACAAGCCCAAAGGACCTGGGGAATGGAGGCTGGGGACTTTCTAAATCAGAGTAAGGCTTTATTCTGAGCTCTCCTTGCAAAACTGTGTGCCAATGGGCAGGAAGAATACCTGGGTAATATGGCATTTATAAGTCTACCAGGCACGTGACATTCCTAAAAGCATTTTCACAGATACGATTTCATGGGGGGCTCAGAGTAACTTGTGAGGTTTATTGGCCCCATTTTGCAGGTAAAGACACTGAGGCTCATGGCATGAAGTGCTTTGCCAGGGAAAGCCTGCCTAGTACAGAGCTGGATTTTCAATCCAGGCCCTCGGACTCAGTGCTCTCTGTACTAGCCCATGGTTTGGTGCTGGGCTGAGGGGAAGGGTAGCTAATTCTTGAGTCTGGGACTCCATTTGGGGAACTGCTGACCCCTCAGGTGTCTAAATATTCACGGCAAAGATCCTCTAAGCTGCTTGGTCTTCAAGCACTTCAGCGAGGAAGTGAGCTCTTGTCTCTAGACCTGAGGCCATACCCCTCCTGTCCGGCTAGACCGTGCAGCCTACTTCCAGCTTCTTCAGACTCACTGCAGGTCAACACTCTCTTTTTGTACCTACTAGGCACAGGATCTGCGCAGGGCACTGTGGACAATTGGCCTAGGTCCCCCCCCAACAGTGAATTTAGCAATTTATGTGTATGAAAATTGTGGAAAAAAATATACAGGGATACCTGGGTGGCTCAGTCGGTTAAGCGTCTGCCTTCAGCTCGGATCATAGTCCTGGGGTCCTGGGATCGAGCCCTGCATCAGGCTCCCTGCTCAGTGGGGAGCCTGCTTCCCCCTCTCCCTGTGCCCCTCCCCCCAACTCTCTCAAAGAAATAAATAAAATCTTCTAAAAATATATATAAAAGAGAGTGAATTAAAACACACACAGAAAGAGAGAGAGAGAGAGAGAGAGAAAAGGAATACTTGAAAACTAGGTTCCAGGTCAAGAAGTAGGACTCGGCCAGCGCCCCAGGACCTCCGGAGTGACCCTCCTGGATTATAACCCTCTTCTCCTCCTTAGTACCCCAGCTTTTGTGTTCATCGCTTCCCCGCTTTTCCTTACTGTTTTGTCACCTATGTTGGCTTACTCTTAACCTGTTGATGAATTTTAAGTGAATAGAATCATACGGGACTTAGGAGTCTTGCTTCCCTCTTTTGACAGTGCGTACATTCTAAGACATCCTCTCCTGACTTCCTCATCCCAGACGGTAACCACCGTCCGGTTTCCCTGGAGCATGTGTTCAGCCGCATTGTTCCTCTGAGATGCTCTCGGCCACCTGCGGGGGGGGGGGGGGGCGCAGGGATGGGAACCGCCTCCGGGAACACAGCGCAGGGCCAGGTGTATAAGACATACTCAGTGCACAGGCAGTGAATGAATAAGGATGAGTGGAATAGTGTACCTGGGTTTGCACTTATGAGAAATCCCAGGGGCAGGGGAGCTTATAGGAGGACGTAGGGTGACATTCCGGAGGTAAGTTCCTAAAAGGGCCCCTTCTCCCTCCCTACCCTCTGGCCACTCTTCAGGGGTGAGAGGCTGTACCATCTTCTATGTCCTGGCCCTCTCCACAGCCCAGCCAGGTGCCACGGGAAGCACACGAGCTGGGGAGCCAAGAAGATCGGAATTCTAACCCCACCTCCACACCTTCCTGACTTGGGCAAATAAAACTTCCCTGGGCCTTAGTTTCCCCATCCTTGAAAATGGACATAATAAAGAAGGCCTTTCTCACGGGATTGTGAAGACGTAGTGAATTACTCTAAGCGGCTGACACATAGTAGGTGTTTTAGTTTGTTTGCTCCCCTTCTTGCTCTTGGTTCTTTGACTCACCCACAAGGAATATGCCTGTCCCCATCACTTCATCTACCTGGAGGGTACCAGGGCCAATCTGATGAAAAAGCTGTTGTTCCCAGAGGACCTGCTGATGGCTGGAGATGTCACTCCCAGGACAGAAATCTGCAGGCCAGACAACCTGCCTTCCTCAGCACCGCATCCTCCCTATGCCCTGAATACCGAGGTGCGCAGGGCAGCCTTCTTTCTCCAGCTAATCGTGCAGCCGCCCTCAGCTCCTCCTAAGTCCTGCGAGGCCCGAGGCCCGTGAGGGTCTGCCCCCTCGGCAGCGTGTGGAATACTTTCACACTGGGGAGCTCAGCTGATCCTCACCAGCCGGTCAGGCGGGGCAAGTATTGCTGTCCCCATTTCACAGATGAAGACACCAATGCTCAGAGCAGCTCAGAGCCTTGCCCAACATTGCACAACTAGTAAGGGGCAGAGCTGGGGTTGGAGCCCCAGCTTCCTGACTCTGAGGTTCTCTGGGTTTTTCCAGAGCAGCCCAGCTGTCTCGGAAGGGGTGAAGGAGGAGACAGGGACGGAGCTGTTAGCAACTGGCTGTTGTATGGCCTGGCAGGGCCTCCGGCCAGGTGTGTGGGGGGTGGTACAATGACAGGAGTCAAGACTGGGAGAGCACTGCGGCAGCGGGGACGTGAGAATTGTGTGCAGGAGTGTGAAGGGCTTCAGACGAATTCTCTGTGATTTTTGAGGCCAGAATACCGAGAACCAAGTGTAAGTCGGAGGCATGCAGACTTAGGGGCAATATAAGGAAAACATTTTTATTAATTAAAGCCTTCCAAAAGGTCACACTCTCCCCTCTGTCTGAGGCACCAACTCCTCTTACATTGTACCGAGTATTTCACATCTCGTCTCCTCTGTTGGAATAGGCATTGGAGGGGGCAGGTCCGCTTCTCTTGGAGCTCTTCTTCCACTGTGCAGGGACAACTGGCCCTTGCTAAGTGTTTGAGAGTCCCCCTCGGTGGAAGTATTCAAGCAGAAGTGGAAGGATGCTCTGAGATGGGGTTGAGACCCCGGACTCGGGGACAGATGGCGGTCTGCCACTGGGACAGGTGGCTTAGAGTTTCAGAGCCTCATTCTTCTCACCTGTAAAATGGAGTTAAAAATACCTGCCATATAAAATTGTTGTGAGAACCCACTGACGTACCATATGTGACTAGCAGAGTGCCCAGCACACGGAAACCTCCTGATGTGGCTTTTTTATGAGGTATGTGGTTGAGGGGCTCTATCGTGGGCTAGAGAAATGGGGTAGGTGTCCACTAATGTCCCTCCAATCCTGACAGCAGATGATTCTATTCCATAAGCATCAGGAAAGGAGCTAAGCAGAAACCAGGAAGAGCATTGACTCAATGGAGGAAACTGTTCAAAATAAACAGAACTCCCATTCGGAGTCCCTCGGGACTTGAGGCCATCCCATGGACTTTTCCTACCTTGCCCTGCCTGCCCCCGTCTTAGGCAAGTCCCAAGGTCTAGACTTGGGACCTAGTCCCTAGAGAGCCTGAACATTCATTAGCCCTGAAAAGGGTACCAAGAGTCCCCAGACAGTGCGGCCCACCCTAGAAGTCTAGCCTCAGCCAAGAGCAGGGCGCAAAAGTTCTGATTTGGCCATCCCCTGCCCTAACCACAAGCCCTTCACCAGCCCAAGGCTTTGAAGCAGCACCTCCTGGAGGGTGGGGGTAGCTCCCGCATAGACCACCCCCCCCTAGGAGGAGCCCTCGGGCGGGAGGCCCTGGAGCAGCCCTTGGCTCCCTTTCAAAGTTCTGTCATCCTTCTTACAGCTGGACGGCACCTCGGAGGTCCCCAGAGGCGTGGGGTCTCCAGTTCTGGGCTGAAGAAGGTCTGGAGCGGGCCTGGAAATTTGCATAGTCATAAGCAACCCCTGTGAGAAACTGATTTGGCCCAGCTCCCTTCACCCCCCGGGGGAGGCTGAGCCTGAGAGGGGAGGGGACTGGCCCAAGATGACACGCCAGAACTGGACAGGAGCCCGGCCCTCTGGTCTGGACCCTGGTACAGGATGTTTTCCAACCCGGCTCTCCGTCAGGGCTCACCCCCCCAGAGACGTGGAGGGGAAGCCCACGCAGACGTCTTTCCTGAGTATCTCCTGGGGGCTCCCCGAAGAGGGTGTGTCAATTAAATGAGACCTAGTCACCCTCCTAGAAATGGCAGCTGCCCGATTGAGACGGAAGCATCTCGAACTTGCTGGAGGCCTCCACGACATCAAGGTGTGGGAGCAAGTCAGGGTTTGGGGCTAGATCCATGGGGGGGGGTCACATCACACTGGCAGAAAATTATGGTCTGATTTGAGAAGAGCCTCTCTACCCACCAGGACCTGGCGCCGTAGCTGGCACATGGGGCCGAAGGATGACAAGTTCAATGACTGGACGTTGACCAATGTTAATGGGACTTGATCAGCTCCAAGACTGCCTGCCCCTCTTCTCAGGGGCAGGAGGTCTGGGGACTCGGCAAAGCCTGGAGAACCAGATACGTCCCCCTCGTCCCCATTGCAGCCACAGGTCAGCTCCCAGCAGGTCTCAGCCCCAGAGGCTCGGTGGACAGACCGGGTCTCGGTGACGGCGTGCGGTCATGTGGGCATGTTGCCTCTGTGACAGCCAGCGCGTGACTAGTGGGTAACTGAGATTATGTGCCTGTGACTCCTGCGTGTGGCTTGGGTGTGGCCCGGGGCCCCGTGTGGGAGCCGTGCGGTGGGGGGCTGCGTGTGGCCGTCGGGGTGGCTGCGTGTTCGTGTGGCTGTGTGCAGAGAACCGGGTGTTGGCTGTGTGAGGCTCTGTGGGGCCCTGGGAGACTGGTTTTGAGAGCGGCCGGCTGTGGGGTGTGTGCCTGTGGCTGTCTGCGTGGCTGTGGGTTGCTCGGCGTGACCTGTGTGCCGCTCTGGGTGGAGACGGCCGTGGTGGACGTGCGTGCTTGCGTGGGACTCCGCGGCGGCGGCCCGGGCGTGCCCGTGTCTCTGGCTGTGTGGTTGTGCGCACAGGGGCCGCTGCCTGCTGGCCTGCTGGTGTTTGGGTGTGCAGCTAGGAGAGGCGCCCTCAATGGCGTGTGTCGCTGTGTGTCCCTCAGGGACTCGGCTGTGTCACCGTGTGTGACTGTGACTGTGTGTGACACAGCATGGCCCTCAAACCACCTTCGTTGGGTTGCTTTGATGTGGTTGAACTTCTAGGGGCCGTGAGGACGCCTGCCTCACTCGTGAGGACTTCAAAAGATGGCTGTCCTCTCTGCCTAGCGAGGGGAAAAGCCCATTTCCCCCTCACCCCTACCCCCTCTTCCCGCCGCCTGGAGGACAGGCCTGTTTGTTTTCCTATTTTTACTGCTTCGGATGAGTTCATGGCCGCAACTGACTCACCACTCTTTCCGAGAGGCCTGGGGAAGGAAACAGGGGTTGCTTGGTTGGGGCCTCTTTCCACGAGCCCCGGGGGGCTTTCAGAGCAGGGCCAAGGGAGACATCTGGGTCCGCTGCAGCCTGTGTGAGCACCTCAAGCCCGTCGCCCTCCCCAAGCTCAAAAGGTCAACGAGCCTTCCGTTGAGGTCATTGTCTGGTCCCTGCCTCCTCGCCCAAATGAGAAGGCCTCTCTCCTTCTGTAAGAGTTCTCCCCTCCCTTTAAGTGACCAGGTCAGGTGCAAAGCAAGCCGGAGCTTTGGGGGTACACGTGACGTCTCACACAGACCTGTGTCCCTACAGGTAACTCATGCTGTAGCAGGGATGCCCTGACTCAGCAGCACTGTTTGGGCGCCCCCTATGGGCAGAGGCTGCTGCAGCTGAAGGCGTTTGGAGAGAGCCCCGGTTGGAGGCCGGCCCAGTTTGGTGGGAGAGACACAGTGGCGGTCCCCCTGGGATGCCCCAGTCTTCTGGGGGAGTCAGAACTCTCCCATGCATACCCTCTGAGACAAAGAACAAGGAGAATACAAGCGATCATTGCCTGGGCTGGGAGAAGAGTCCTGTTCCCAGTCTGAAGCCGAATCGGAGAAAGTTTCTGGAAGGGGCTGCAGGGACTTGGTGCAAGCCGGGAGGGAGCGCATCCTGGAGCATGGAGACTGGGAGGGCCTGGGGATGGAGCAAATACGGGAGGCGAGGGGAGGGGGGAAGACCGAGATGGCAGAGTCCTCGTGTGGGCTGATAGGAAGGGCTTGGCCTAGACTCTGTCCACGTGGCAGAGGAACTCTAACTGAACAGTCTGTGGACAGGAAGTCCCCTCTGGTGTCAGCCCCGCATCCCGCCAGCTGCAGACAGCCTACGGCTACCTGGGTCTGGTGGTCCAGCAGGGAGCTCTGAGGCGGGGATCATCCCTTTCCCCTGCCCTAGCCTGGCAAGCCAACACCCTAGCCGCACTCCCAGCCGACTTGCCCAGACCGTAGGCCCTCACCTCCCCCCTGCACATGGCCCTGCCAGACTCTTACCATAGCTGAGGCCGTGAAAACTTTCCTCCACTGCCACCCTTCTCGCCCACTGCCTCGGAGGCTCCTTCCCACTCCTGGAACTAGCTAACTCACCAGAGCCCACCCCTCCACCCACCTGGCCCTGGCGTGAATCTCCCCCACTTCAAATGTAGGGGTGTTTGGGACACCCTCCTGGAGGAATTGAGAAGAGCCTCAGACTAAGGAATCAGGAGGTCAGGCTCTAGGGAAATCACTGGGCAAGGCATGTAGCCTCAGTTTCTCCATCTGCAAAATGGGGCTGATGACGCCTGCCCTGCTGGGTTCCCAGAGCGGGTGGGGAATGCTCCAGTGAGCTCATGGGCGTGAAAGCCCTGGTGAGCCATAAATAGTCCCGTGTCTGTGGGAGGGAGGGAGGGAAGCTGTTATTCCAGCTGGGCCTGGCTGCCTGCACGGAGGGCTTGGCCAGCGGGGGGCTGGGGACGTGTGAGGGTCTCTGTGCCAAGTGCTGACAACTGGGGAATTCAAGACAGGCACCCTAATGAGAGCGGGGGGCAGGCGAGGCTCTGCGGAGGCCACACCAGGGACAAGTGCTGGGGTGACAGCGGCAGGGTCTGTGATATAAGGACTTTGGGCCGGTCACTTGGACAAGTGACTCTGAAGAAAATGCTTTTGGGAAGATGGGTGAGAAACCTGAGGTCACCAGTGACATCACTCTCAGCCTCTCTTGACATCCCTGCCTCTGCAGGGAGGGGGTGGAGAGGCCATCTTCTCTGCCCCTCTGTCCCTGAGCCCTGGGGACAGGAGGCTGAGTGTGTTAGCTGGTATGGACTCAGGGGATTAGCTGTGGCACTTTCTGGTAAGGAATATTCTGGAGCCATAACCAGGAGGGTCTCTAGCCTGTCAGAGAGAGAGAGATGATTCCAGACCCTTCTCCCTCTTCTTTAAATGGGCAGTCTGAAGCCTTCCCTCATGTACCCTTTGCCCCCTCCGATCCCTCTGCCCACTCTCTCCCTCTGCATACCCTGCTCAGCCTTCTCCTCTGAGCCTTCGAGGAGGCTACTCTCTTTCTGGAAAGCAGCTCTTCCAGGACACCCCTCTCAGCCTCAGATCAAGTCCTGTCCCTGCCAGTTTCTAGCCAAGTGACCTTGGTCAAGTCACTACAGCTCTTTGAGCCTCAGTCTTACTATCTGTGAAATGGGGCTAACACTATCTCCCAGGGTAGTGAGAATGAAGATATTAACACATGAAGTACCAAGCTTAGCTCCTGCCCCAGGTGAGAGGCTCAACACCTTCACCCTTCCCAGAATCCCTCCCAATGCCTCAGTTTACCATATACTGACTTCCCCTACTTATTGCTTTGTAGCAAATCAAAACACAGATATTTGCCGAGTACTCCTTTACTATATGTTTGGCCCCGGAGCATCCAACCTCTCTGGCAGCATGGCTTTCGTGCCAACCTAAGTCAACAGCAGGATTTGAGGAGACAGAATGGTCAGGGAGGGAGTGGTTCAGGGGGACTTCCTGGAGAAGGAGGCCTTGCAGGACAAGTAGAATAGGCAAAGGAGACAAGAAAGACAGCAGAGGAATGACCATGGTGTGCTCACTGGGGACACAGGAGTAGAGAGAGAACATACGGGAAATCTCAGGGATGAAGACCGGACCAAGAAATTCAGACCAGACATGGAGATCCTTGAGCGCCGCCGAGTAGAGGCATTTTGATCAGACGCAGTAGGAAACAGGGAGCTACACCAGGTTCTTGAGCAAGGGAATGAAGTTTGAAAGGGAAGGGATGGGCCTTCCATTTATTAAGCATTAACTGTTGTCCAGATTTTTGCTAGGTGCTTATTATGTGTCCCCACTTAACCTCCAAGAAACCCAGTAAGAGATGCATTGTCTCCATTTTATGGCTGGGGGAACGGACACTTGGGGAGGTTAGGTGACTTCCCGAAGGTCATAGAAGTGAGGAGGAAGTGAGACAACTGAAGTCTGCTGAAGTCCGGAGCCCCTCCACTTGCCGGCACAACCCAGTTTCCGTCAGGGCGTGGGGGTCAGAATCCGGCAGGACCCCTCCTCCTCTCCCTGCCTTCCCAACCCCTTGGTGGAGTTTGCTTCAGGGGCTGGGAGTGTTTGGGGCCAGTGGAGGGGACGCGGCCTCAGCGGGTTGATGGAGACAACAGGGACCAGTCTACAGTCACTATCCAAGGAGAAGTCTGGCGGGCAGGGGTGAGTGAGGAGGGGTGGGCAGTGAGCCTTGGAGCCTGCCTGTTCAGAAACCGGGAAGGATGAGGCATCGGGTTGAGACACTCTGAGCCTGAGACAGTGGGTCAACCAGAAGGGCTCTGGCTTCAAGCTCAGCAGAGAGGACTGAACTCCAAGCACTCTGCCTGTCTCTTCCAGACTGGAGACACCCAGCGAAGGGGGCCTGTGGTACCTCCTTCCTTAGCCTCCCCACTGGCCCTCAGAGTGGAGCCTGGGGGGAGAGGGGGGCGTCTGGAAAGATGCTGACTGGCAGCCTCTTTTACCACCTCCCACCTTCCTCCTACCTCAGCCCATGGCATGCCCTTTGAGGCCTGGGAGCCAAGGGACCAGCTTCCTGGTCCTTGTTTGGACCCACCCCACCAGCCCTTGGGCTATCTGCATGGTCTCTCTCCTTCCTCAGGCCGCTCACTGATTCAAAAGATATCTCTTAAGCACCCACCATGCCAGGCCGGTGCTGGGCCCCAAGGATACAGCTGTGTCCTCAGAGAGCTTACGTTCTGGTGGGGGAGACAGACAATAACCAAGGAATGAAAGAGAAACTCATTTCCGGTAGTGACTGTGCCTTGAGAAGAATAAAGCAGAGTTGTAGAGACAGAGAGGCACTGTTTTAGATCGGGCCATTTAGAGAGCCTCTAAGAAGAGATCTCTTGAGCTCTGAATGACAAAAATCAGGAAAAGTATAGGAAAGAGCATTCTAGTTGGAAGGAACAGTAAGTGCAAAGGCCCTGAGGTGGGAGCTGGCCTGGCGTCTGTGCCAAACAGCAAGAAGGCTGGTCAGCCTGGACTGCAATGAAGGAGGGGCGAAGTAGGGGAGGATGAGGCATGAGAGGTAGGCGGAGTCCAGACGGTGTGGGGCTGTAGAGTTTCCATATTACTTTGAGTGAGGTGAGAGGCCCTTGGGGAAGGAGGCCTGAGGCAGGGGAAGGCCGTGTTCTGATTTACGTTTATCAAGATCCGTTTGGCTGAGGGGCTGAGTGCTGATCAGTCAGTCGTCTCTCATCCTTCCCCTCCCGTATCTCGGTGCCCCACAGCCCCAGCCTCTTTTGCACAACTGGACGCAGGCTTCAGGGAACATTCTACGGGGGTTGCCTTCATTTATCGTCTCATATGAGAAGGTCCTAGGGGTGACTTGAGAGACCCCGAGGGAGCGGCTATCATCGAACTGCCTCGTTTGCCTGGTGGGGGTTCCTTGCCTTCCCAGCCTGGAGTGGGGCTACCTGTGCCTCGGGGCTCCTGACCAGGGCCCACACCGACACCTAGACAGAAATCTCAGGTCCAGAGAAACGGAATGAGGACAGGAGGGATGAGGGGATGGAGCCAATGGCTCAGCAGGTGACCTTTGCCCTCTGCTGAGCCCTCAAGTCCTGCTAGAGCCCCTGGGTGCCCAAGTGGGGCAGGGGGGCGGCCTCTGTCTGGGTGGGGCCTGAGGAATCTGGCGGACCTCCTGGGGACTGACCCTGGGGATGGACGCCCAGCAGCCCCGGGAAGGGCCTGAGTCAGATCCGGAGAGCAGCACGGGGCGGCCTGGCTGAGGTCACAGTCTGGTGGCTGGAGGTGGCCTCCCGACCTGATCCTCCACCCCCAGCTGGTGTTTGGCCAGAGGGCCTTCTGACATGTGCCAGGCGCCTTCCTGGCCTCGCCGGAGTGCTCCTGGGACACAGGATGCTCAGAGCCAAGACCAGGCTGTGGCTGGGCTCCAATCTCCACCCTCCCCATGTGCCCAGATGGACAGAGGCGTGACCCTGGTCCCCCCAGAAGCCCCAGACTCGAGGAGGGGCAGGCCCCTGCCCTCAAGGAGCCCCCAGGCTCAGAGAAGACCAAGACACACTTCAAGACTACAAAGATGGAGATCAAAAGGAGACTCTCGAAGCGAATCAAAGCTGGAATGGAAAAGGGTGGTGGTAGGAGGGAGCGCGGAGAGGAACGGCCTCCAAGGAGGGCAGTGGGAATGAGGCCGGGCCCTGGCTCCGAGACCCTTTGTCCACACAGTGTTCCTCTGCCCAGGTTGCCTCCCTCCCCTGTGCCACCATGGGTCAGGGGCTCGGCCCAAAGGCAGCCCTAGGCTTTGGCAACCACTCCCGTGCCCTTGGAGAGAAGCGCTGTGCCCTAGGAGCCTGGGGCAGGCACTGTGCTGACATGCAGGGGCCCCCGGTGCCCACGTGGGGCAGCTCGCCCCCGGCTCCTTCATCTGGAAGCCCGTCTCTGACCCCCTCGTACCCACAGTGCACCGAGGCAGGGAGTTGTGCAAGGGTCAGGAGGCAGGGCGGCAGGCTGGCTGGGGAGGGGAGATTCCTGTCTCCTGCCCCGACTCCCGCCCCGACTCCCTGAGGCCTTCCCTCCCGCAGCCCTGGCTTGGGTGTGCAGCAAGCGCCCTCCTCTGAGGCTGTCGGCTGTTGGAGCTTGCTTGGCCTGAGGGCTCTCACCCCAGTGCCTCCTCCCCCTTACCTTCCGCCCAAGAAGAGCAGCCAGAGGCCTGAGACGGGAGGCAAGCCAGGGGCGAGAGCCAAGCCCAACGAAGAGAAGCGAGTGCCTCCGGGACAGAATCTCACGCTGGGGCCTTCCTGCGTGAGGTGGCATCAGTGAGCCCCCGGCAGGAAGGACAGGACTGAACTCCAGACTCAGAAACACAGCAAGGTGGTCTCTAGAGGGAAGGCTGTAAAAATCCAAGGGCCCTGGGGAGGGATGTGGGTGAGTGGTTTTCTGCAAGTCCCAGCCATCTCCAGGTGGTACTGGCTGCCTTGGAGGGAGTGAGCTACCCACTGGGGAGGCATTCAAGTAGAGGCTAAGGAAGTTAATCACACTCTCACTGAATATTCATGGAGCGCCTTCTGCAGGTGGCCCAGTCCAGGCAGTAAGTGGGGAGGCAGGTGCTGAACCACAGGATAGTTTAAAGTCCCTTCCGGCCCTGAGATCCAAGACAGCATCAATCTGGGCGGGGTTCTCCGAGGAGGCGACAAAAAGAAAGGGCTTCTACAAGGGGCCAGATTGGCCAGGAGCTTGCCTAAGCCCGGGGCCAGCTGCAGCTAGACAGCAGCCCCCGCCCCAGGAGGTGAAGGGGCTTAGGTCTTGGGGGTGCAGGGTGGGGAAGGGGAGCCAGACAGCTTCTTAGAAAGTGGCAGGCAGGTGAGTGGGTCTCCCCAGTGATAATTAAGGAACAAAGGTGCCGAGGAGCAGGGAGCCTGCGCGGGCCTCTGGGGCAGGCTGGCTAATGGGAGCCTGGAGGAGAGGTAATAACAAGAAGAGAAGGAGCAGACAGCCCGGCGTCGCTACGCCCACAAGCCGCCCCCTCGCCCTCCTGCAACAGAACAATAACCCAGCGCCCAGCTGGGGGTGAAAACATATGGGTAATGCGGGCGAGCTGTTCTGGTGCTGCTGGGAGCTTGCAGAGGTGCAAATCTGCAGGGCCAGGGGGCCTGCGAGGAGCAGAGGAGCCTGGGAGTGGCAGGATGGGGTCAGGGTGTGGGCAGAGATGGGGGCAGAGAACTTAGGCAGGTGCACTTAGTCTGGGATCCCAAAGACGAATGGGTGCCAGGGAGGAGATGCTTGATGGGAGCACTGTCACCCACAACCGTCTTCTGGCGACTCACCTCTCCAGATGGTGGAGGTGGCCATCGAGGCAGGAGTGCTGGTCTCAGAAAGCCTGGGCTCTGCTTCGGCTTTGGATAGTACTGTGACCCCAGGCCTGGTTCCTGGATCCTGGATCCTGGGCTTTCCCACCTGTCGAAACGGGAACGGTAGTCTGTACCGCGGGGGGCGGTAGAATGGATCAGTGAGCCGCGGTGAAGGAAAGCCCCTGGCCCGCAGCAGTCCTCATACGGGTATCCCCAGCCCGAATGGAAATCACATTCGCACCTGGAGCCACACGCCAGGTTAGTCCTCTACAAGAGCCTGCAGGAGCCAAATTTACCCACAAGATCTCGCACACCGTTTCGACCTCCGCACTCCTTCCCTGTACCCGTATATACCCATACACATGGCTGTGTGTCACACCTGTGCCAGCAGAATTCCTGCACTTCCCTTCCCACAGATTCCCATAAGGGGCGTGCATATCTTTAATGTTTACTCCCCAGCTACACCCCCAAACAGAGGCCCGCGGAGCCACCCCAACACCAACACCAGCAGTGTGCATTCTTGTTAACCGTACAGAGCACCGTTCGTGAATAAAGGGTGCTGAACTACACGTTAATTGACCCTTGAAAACACTGGGGATTAAGGGCACCAACCCCCCTCCCCATTCAGTCAAAAATCTGTGTATAACTTTTGACTCCCCCAGAGCTTAACTACTAATATCCTACAGTTGACTAGAGGCCTTACCGATAACATAAACAGTTAACACACATCTTGTATGTTGTATGTATTATACACCGTACTCTTATAATAAAGTAAGCTAGAAGAAAGAAAATGTTATTAAGAAAATCATAGAGGAGCGCCTGGATGGCTCAGTTGGTGAAGCGTCTGCCTTCGGCTCAGGTCATGATCCCAGGGTCCTGGGATGAGCCCCGCATTGGGCTCCCTGCTCATCAGAGACTCGGCTTCTCCCTCTCACTCTCCCTCTGTGTTCTCTCTGTCTCTCAAATAAATGAATAAAATCTTTTAAAAATCATAGAGAAAATACATTTATGGTGCGGTACTATATTTATTTAAAAAATCCATATGTAAGTGGACCGATGCAGTTCAAACCCGTGTTATTAAGGGCCAACTGTATACTTGTGTGTACCATGTGTGCACACACCCCCACATATACCTGTGCACGTGACTAAACCTTGGGAAAGGGGGTGAAGGATCATTTCGGTCTGCCCCTGCTCTCAGACTGGAGACCAGTCAGCACTCTCACAACAGACGGTTGTCCAGTCATTGGAGATTCCTGGTTGCACACACTTTGTACATGTGTTCACAGGCACACACACCCCCTGGGGCGTTTGGCTAGATAGTCCTTGGTCTCCTCCCCTCCACATCCCTCCGTATTCCAATCTGGTCCAGCACCGTGCTGCTGTCTGATTCATCTTCCTGAGATCCAGCTTTCCCTGTGTCTCTCTGCAGCTCCCACACCCTACATGGCTCCCCATTGCCCTCTAAGATAAAGTCCAAAGCGTTTAGACCCCGCCCGTCCTCCTTCCAGTTCTTCAGGGGCTTCCCCAACTTTACAGGACCCCGGAAGCCTTAGAAGACATCCGTACTGTCCCCCAATCCAGTCGGTGAATCCTCTTCACGAGTGGTCGTCAAGCTTCCTTTGAGGTCCCAGGGAGGGACTCACTGCCTTCTGAGCTAGTCCATGGCATTTCATGACAGGCTGTGGTTATTTGGGCTTAATCCAGTGGAGGCCACCCCGGCTGGTTCCACCTCTCCTGCTCCTGGAAGTTTTCTGTAATCTCTCGCTCTACAGCCCTGCCTTGAGCGTTCCCTGCCTTCATGCCGGCTGTCGTTCCATGAGTTGTCTTCTTGGCCACAAGACTCCAAGCCCCTTGGGGACAGCGTGCTGGAAATAGCACAGGGGCTCTGTAGCTGGGTGTCTGTTCGATGGCAGGCACCCACAGGCACCTCCACGTCCAGGTGGGCGCGGGCCTGTCCCTGTGCATTCTGGGTACTCACGGAGCCGGTGGGTTCTTACACGGGGGGGCTGTCAGAGATCCTTTCAGGTGGCCCCACTGTTCCCACTCTTGGCCACGATGCATAGGGACCGCTGGCCTGAGACTCCGGCGCTCCAAATTCCCCAGTTCTGCTCCCCTCTCCCTCCGGGGTCTGAGGTCCCTTCTTTACTCTCCTGGAGCCCCCAGGCTGTCGCAGCCCCAATTCATTTTCTGACCCCCCACCCCCCGCATCACTTTTCCCCACAGCACCTGCCCTTCCATGGGCCGTATCACTTGCTTATTTCTTTTCATTACTTTGCTTCCCTTTTCTAGAATCTGAGCTCTGGGAGGGCTGGGATTGGTGGCAGCTCTGTTCATGTGTGGATCGTCAGTGCCCAGAATAGTACCTGGCACCCGGGACTCCCCATCTGTAGAATGAAGGGCGGTCACTGATTTCTTCTCCGTCACCCCCACTGGACGGGGAGCTCCGGGAGCATGGAGTTCGCGCCTGGCCCTATCTGCCCGGGGCCCCACCAGTGTGGGGCACACAAGGGGAGCTCAAGTCCATGTCTGTTGGCCGAATGATCAGGGGGTTTCTGTCCATTCGCGGCACACGGTGTGGGCACAGCCAAAGGCCGGAGGAGCCAGAGCGCGGAAGCACCGAGGAGGAAACCCAGCTCCCTCTCTGGAGGGTCCGCACAGACAGCCGGCTCCCGACAGCTGCTCTGGGAGACCAAGCTGCAGCCTTGGGGCACAGGCAGGCCGTGGGCAAGGGGCATGGCAGGCTTCTCAGGTGTTCCAAGGGAAGCAGGAAGAGCCAGGAGCCATGGCTCAGGGCTACTAGAGATAGGGTGGACCTGCTTGGCCTTACGCCCTTCCCATAGACTGCGGAGTCAGCTCCTTTCTGACACTTTCTGACCTCAGTTTTCCCAGCTGAAAAATGGAGCAAATAATAGTGCCGGTTTAGAAGCAGAGCGACATGCACAGAGCAAGTGCTCGGATGTTCTCTTCGTTGCTGTGAGGATGCTGATGACCGTGATGGTGATGAAAAAAATAAATAGGGTAAAACATTTTCCAGTCCTGGGGGTTGTCTCCGACTCCTGTTCTGGCCTGTGGATTGAGGAAGCAGGATCCCAGGGGGCTGGGCCTTTGGGGAGCTGAAGGCTAGCTGGTGACTCAGAGACCCAGAGGGGAGATAGCCAGGTCAGCAGGGGTCAAGGCCCAGGGAGGCCAGGCTCTCCAACCACTGGGAGAAAGGGGAAACTGAGGCTGAACCAGCTCCTAGTTCCTTTGCCGCTCTGCCTGATGGACCATGCGCGGGGTGGGGCGTAGAAGGTGGCAGCATCAGGACGCTCTCCCAGAGCCTGCTACCCTGCTGGGGACTGGGGATGTGTCCTCATGGCTATGGACTCCATCGGCTCTGGGCAGAGAATGTCCTTGTCCTGAAGGTCCCAGGGATAGTGTGAGAGCAGCCCAGACACGGAGCCGGGAGACTCAGACCCCAGTCTGGACTCTGCCTCTCACTCACTCACCTTGTGGCAAGTCACTGCCCCCATCTCTGAGCCTCAGTTTTCCTCTTCTGTCAAATGGGAGGATTGGACGAGGCGGTGTCTAATGCCAACGCCGACCAACAGGCTGTGGTTCTCTAGGGAAGGGAGGTAAAGCACATCAGCACAGTGGGGGCGCATCGTAAGCGCTCAGTAAATATGGGAGTTCCCACACGTTTGAAGCAGTCCTCTGACGAGAGAGAGGTAGGGCTCCCCTCACATTCCCCTGTCCCCCCATTTCTGCCAACAAGGGGATCCTCCTCTAGGGAGTCAGGGACGATGACGAAAGTACCAGTTGGGCTCATTGGTTGACCTCTGTCTCTTCCCAGCCATCCTGACCCTACCACCCACTCTGGCTACCTCCAGGCATCTCGCCTCCCCTGTCCCTCCGCTCCCCATGGTTACAGGGTGGCCGGCAGGAAGGCCAGTCGGGTGCGGGGCGGGGGGTTCCCGCCAACCTCCTTCCAAATAGCACCTGGCTCTCTGCGGTCTCCTCAGGGGGTTTAGACCTGGGCAGAGACCAAGGTCTCAGCTAGCTTGTCCTAGAATTTTTCATTTCTTTAGGGCCCACGTTCTACAGGCTTCAGAGGTATCAAAGCCTCAATGGTCCTGGCACTGAGGGTCAGACCCGAGCTCTGGCCACCATACACAGCCCCTGTCGCCTTCCACTGCAGCCCCTGCCTACTCCAGCAGGGGTACCCTACCCAACCCTGCCCACGGGAGGGTCCAGGTCCGTGAGGCAGGCCCCACCCCGAAAGAATAGCTTCGACAGGTAACTTGCAAACAGTGGGGCATCTAGAAGGACACCGGGGGGGGGCCTGCTGGGGCCAGGGGAGGGCACACGTGGGCTCAGACTGTTTTCTCACGGAAACAATAGCGAGGCAAGGAATGGTCACCCCAGGCACAGGGCAGATGCAGAATGTTCTCCTGGGAACTCGCACACCAGGGCTGCATGAAGACATCCAGGAGACAGGACGAGAGGAGCTGGCCGCGGCTGGGCTGTGGGTCACGCTGCTGAGTCCACCAGCAAAAGGGGAGCAGTGAAGCCTGCCGCCTCTAAAATGTGTGGGGACGAGGGGATGGTGGAGTCCCACGGATCATGATACGAAACTGCTAAATACGGTATGTTCTTCTTGCCTTCCTCGACCTTCATAACAACGAAACTTAAACGTGTGTGTAAAGCCATGGTTTTTATACGGCTGGATATTTACATGATGAAAATATTCTGAAAAGGCAACATAGAAATTATACTTAATATCAAAAGAATAAATTAAAATTATTGAAATAAATCCACATTTTTAATGGAAGATTTTGTAACTATAATGAAATATGATGAGATATGTTTATAAAATCGAATGCTTCCGTAACGCCAACATTCATTGCCTATCAAATCGCCAGGATAAAAGACTCTCTATCAGGGCACCTGTGTGGCTCAGTCGTTAAGTGTCTGCCTTCGGCTCATGTCGTGGTCCCAGGGTCCTGGGATCGAGCCCCCCGTCGGGCTTCCTGCTCAGCGGGGAGTCTGCTTCTCCCTCTCCCTCTGCCTCCCCCCTGGTTGTGCGCTCTCTCTCTGTCAAATAAATAAATAAAATCTTTTAAAAAATTATTAAAAAAAGATTCACTATCAAATTTCTCATATATTACATCTAGACTTACATTTATACCAATTAAGAGTTACACGAACTGTTTAATAAAATAACACGTTTCGCACCTGCAGTGTGCATCTATTTCGAAGATTACACTGATTTGTGTGCATTTCTGGATCTCAAAGAGAATTAAGAACATGGACGCTCGACACTACTAGGATATTTATTATATAAAAATCTATTGCAGGGGCGCCTGGGTGGCACAGCAGTTAAGCGTCTGCCTTCGGCTCAGGGCGTGATCCCGGCGTTATGGGATCGAGCCCCACATCAGGCTCCTCCGCTATGAGCCTGCTTCTTCCTCTCCCACTCCCCCTGCTTGTGTTCCCTCTCTCGCTGGCTGTCTCCATCTCTGTCGAATAAATAAATTAAAAAAATTTAAAAAAAATCTATTGCAATTGTCTGGAATGTTTTACAAAAATAACGTATTGCACGTTCACCATCTAGAAGGAAGGCTTCGACAAGAACGTATCCATCTATTTTTCACTTCACCCAAGCACTGGTACAATGTCCATCCCTGTCACGGGCAGGGGCACACTCTGAGGACGTAATAAAGACAGTGGCTCTTTGTTTCAAGAGTATCGAGTAAGAAGCATTTCCCCACATGGGCCTGATCAGTATCCGTCGCAAGGGCCAATGTTTAGAGTCTTGGGTTGCGCCGTGCAGGGTGCGGTACCAGATCCTGCCTGACCTTGGCCTATAAGGGGTTCCTTCCCAAATGCAACACCAGGGCCGTGTCTCTGTCTGGGGGCGCCTGGAGCGGGGACCCTCTTGCTGGCTCTCAGGGCAGTACCTCGTGGTAGGGGGCAGAGCAGAGAAGAGACGTGGTTGGATTCTCATGTTAGCAAGACTACTGTGGGAGCTCTGGGGGAAAGAACTAGAAGGGAGTGAGGCATCTGGGGGGCTCTGAAGGGGGCACTGTTGAAGCAATTTCTGGGTGAGAAAGGATGGAAGTATGGACAGAAGAGGACATGGGTATAAAATGTTGGGGAGAGGTTCCGAGAAATATTTAGAGAGCAAGAAAGTTCCTTCTCTTTTTCTTTGTGGTCTCTAGAACCTTCTCTCCAAGGTCGGGTGGGGGGACTTGGACAAATAATCAGACAGCTAAGGGAGGGACGTTCAGAATCAAGGACAAAAGGGGATCAAGATCGGCCCAGGCCTGAGCTATTTGACGTACTCAGGCAGTTAGTGAGTGACTGGCCAAAGGCCAGGGCTGGAGACCCTCCCCAGGGAGGGCAGGGCGGGAAGGGTCAAGACTCTGGGTGGGGGCACGCTGGGGCTGGATGCAAGGTGGAAGACAGGCTGGGGCCGGGGAGGAGCAGCCAGCCCCAGAAGAAGCCATCCATAGGCAGAGCCTGCTTGGTTTGGGGCCCAGGGCCTGGAGGCATCAGGCTGGACAAGATGACCTCATAGGGAACCCTTCCAACTCCAGGCTCTTTGCCCTGATCCCAAGGGCTAAAACTCCGTCCGCGTCCTCCACACTCCATGTCTACACCTGGCAGCCCTCGCAGATGGTTATCTCCCCTCCCCCCACCCCACGCCTCCACCCACCCGCCTGTCCGGCTGCCAACAGCCCCACTCCTGGCCTTTCATCTCGTGCCACAGCAGCCGGCCGCGACGCTGCAGTCCCCCGCCCCCCGGGCTGTCCAGCACCAAGGCTTCTCCTGGCCTCGGGCCCCACGGGGCTATGAGCTGGGTCCTCCAGGGTGCAGGCTTCCTGCTGCAGACCCTGCACAGAGTGGCCTGGGGGGTGCGCTTCCGCTCGCCCTATAGACGGAGCGCACACGCCCCTGGCCTTTCCTCCCCTCCACCACTCGTCACCCCCAGGAGCCCTCCTCTGGCCCTGGCCTCTCCGACTGGAGGGCCCCAGCAGCCAGGGGGAGGCCACGAGACGGCGGGAGAAGGCTTCACAGTCGAGGAACAGACATCAGGAATGATAGGCACAGCTTTCCCCATAGGAATTTTCTCCTCCGCCTGGGATCAGCAGAGGCAGGGGGATGGCTGAATTGACCAGCGGCAGGGCCCATGAGCACTTCTCAGGTGGAAGGGTCGCCGCCATAGGCATCAGCCCCTTCCAGCCCCAGCCCTCTGCCCAAGGCCCCGGCGGGGTGGGGAGTGTGGGGTGAGGCCAACTGGCAGAGGTGGGGCGGAGGGACAAGATAAGTTCTGTGATACTGGTGGGAGGCAGCAGGCCTCTGGGAGGCTGGGAGGGACGTAGAAGATCCTTTGATGGGGGCAGCTAGGCTGGAGCAACAGCTCCCAGCTGCCCTGTAGGGCTTGCTGTGGACAGGGGTACAGATGAGACAGAAAAGCCTGGGCTATAGTCTCCGCCTCTGGCCTGGGGGGAGTTGAGGCTAAGTCATATCCTGGCCTTCCTCCTGCCTCCAGCAGAAGAGAACAGAAGCCACACCAGACAGAGGGGGGCTGAAGCTTTGTTCAGAAACCGCATCCCCCCGCAGGCTTGGGCACCCACCCTCTGTGTATGGACAGGTGGGCCTGGCACGAGATCTGCGGGCTCTGGTCCTCCGGGAGCCAAGCCGGGATGCGTGGGTGCCTCCTGCACAGGCTGGGGGGCCAGACACCGGGTCTTCTGTACCTTCCGACCTGCAAAGCCACGATACTGGGGGCCGCTGCCCACGGCCTGTGACATCCGGCTGACTTTCCTGAAGCCCCCATTCACTTCTTCGTTCACAGCCTCGTTACAGAGCAGCCCCTGCATTCCAGGAGCTGCTCAGGGAGCAGCAGGGTGTGGGGAGCATTGCCATCACCCCCCAACTGTTAGCCAGCCAAGGGTGGGGAGACAAAGACGTTGAGTGGACAGTGAGAGGAAGAGGCGCTCCTGGGGGGGCTGGGAGCTCCTCCGAGCTGCCCAGAGGAAGCACGGCTCGAGCAGCTCCTAGAGGGACACCAGGAACTGGGGTGGGCAGCCAGAGCAGCAGGGGAGGGGGGAGGCAAGAACCAGGCCGTTGCTAACCACCCGAGCTCAAGACCCCTGTTTGGTGAACGGGGGCCAAGAAGAACATGTTTGTGCACAGAGGGGGGCAGAAGAATTACCCCTGGGGAGGAAAGGGTCTGGTGGGTGGGGGTAGAGGGAGATCGTATTTTACTGTTTATTTTCCTACGTTATAGAGACTCACGGATGCAAGAATGTCTTCACCTATCACTTGTGGAATGAACGTTACAATAAATGGAGAAATTCAAATAAAGTGTTGGGTTTAGGTCACAGTACTGTACCAAGGTTTGTTTCTTAGCTGGGACAAAGCTACCGCCACGATATAGGTCGTTAACAACAGGGGAAACTGGGTGGCGGGGTGTACGGGCACTCCCTGTTCTGTCTTTGCAACTTTTCTGCACATCTCAAATTATTCTAAAACAACAAATGATGTTTAAAAATATAATGGAGACTCCCCCAAGAAAGGACTGCCACTGAAAAAGTCCATTTGCTACCCTGCCACACGAGGGGCCGACCCTGGTCTGACTAGGAGGTTGGGGGAGAAGGCTGACGGCAGGAGGGGGTACTGGGGTCCTTTTACAGAGCACAGCTGGTTGGGGCCCTCAGTGCTGGACCAGAGGGCATCAGGGAGGTCTGTCTTGGTGGGTCAAGGAACTTCTAGCAAGTGATTAATGGCAAGCCCGACGGCCAAGCAATTCAACATGGCGTGAGGAGGTTATGCTGGCAAAATGTCGGCCCTGAACCCAGACTCAGGGGGAGGTAACATCTCCTGCCTGAAAAGTAAGTAGGAAACAGACAGGGGGGAGAAGGGAGGAAAGTTTTCTGAAAGGAAGGCCTGCTGGTAGCTCCTTCTGGCCGGAGTGTGGCGTGGCGGGTATGGCAGCTCAGGGCTACGGCCAGAACCTGGAGCTTCGAGTCGACTCCTTACTCTTGGGCACGTCGCTTACCCTCTTGGGGCCTCGGTTTCCTCATCCATAAAATGGAAATTATTGTTGCATCTGCCTTGCCTGCCTCCCCGAGCTGTTGTGAGGGTCACCTGAGACCCGGACCGTGGAAGGGCCTGGTGCGGGGCACAATCGCCCTGGGAAAACGAGCACCGAGTCGGCAGTGAAAGGAAGGGCGGGCACACCCTCTCTGCCCCATGCCACAGGCAGCTCCGGCCGTGCACGGCCCTGGCTGCAGACCTCGGAGGCGCTCCCCACAGCAGGGCCCTCCCCAGGAGCCAGTGTCTTCCCACAATTGCCCCCCAAAGGAGCAGAGTCCCCAGGAGATGGGCCGGCGTCCCCCACGGGGGGTGGGGGCGGGCAGCGGGGGCCTGGGAGAGCAGGCTGCCAGGCCTGGGAAGATGCTGAGGTGGGGTTGGAGGTATCTGTGAGGGCCCAAGCCCAGGGGGGAATAAATTCTTGTTGGAGCTGTATAATTAAAATCCTATTAAGCGGCGCCTGGCAGTCTCCTATCAACCCCCACCAAGGCTCCACGCAGAACCCTCTCGCAGCTGCGGCACCCTGCTCTCCGGGCACCGGCTCGGGGCTGGCTCTGCGCGGGGAGAGCCGGGGGCCAGGATATGGCCGGCCTTGGGCAGAGCCGGGGTGGGCCAGGATGGGCACCGGGGAGGGGGAGTGCGGTCAGGGCTCCGGGCCAGGCCTGCCTCCAGGCCCTGGCATCCCTTCCACCCCTCCCCCTGTCCTGGGAGGGCTCAGAGTCCTCCCTCCACCCCTCCAGCCCCTCTGCCCGGGGCCACAGCACCCGTCTTCTTGCCTCCCGTCCTCCTTGCCCTTCTCTTTCAGGCTCCCAGCTCTGCTCTGGGCAGCTCCTCCCCCAGCTCCCATCCTTCCTCTGCTCAGGGTTGTCATCCCCTGGTGCTCCCCTTTCTCCTAAGCCTTTCCCCTGTCTCAGGCAACGTCCCTTTCCCCTCTTCCGCTCAGGTGCCAAGCCCTTCTTCCATGCAGCCTGCCACGACTCTGGACCCAAGTTCTATTTACCCTCCCTGCTGCACCCAGCTCTCTTATACTCACCCGTCTACACGCTGCTGTCCTTCCCTGTATCTCTACCCTGAGTACGTTGGTGTCTTGCCTCCCCCATCAGACTAATTACTGTCACCCCTTCCCTCGGGAGGGCTCCCTGCCAGCCTAGAGCAAACTGTAGTTTGACGGGTTCCGGGATTGATTGGTCTCCCCTCAGGAAGGCCTTCCTTCAGAGAGCCCTGGTATCTGGACAAAGCAACAGAGTCCTGGGCAGAAAGGGGGGCCTGGACCCTGGGGCCCCCCACCCATCCCCTCTGACTGAATGGCCTGGAGAGGAGCTCTGGAAGCAGGGCTGATGAAAGGTGGGGAGTGTAGGATGGAGAGGCTGGCTGGGCCCTGGCATCAGCCCCTGAAGAATGCATCCTGACATCTTCCCCGACGCACACCCCCAGTTTCAGAGCCTGTCCCTTAGCTTTTCCCCCTGGGCCCCCAAAAGGAGTGATTGCTCTAATCCCTTCTGAGAGGGCGAGGGCTTGAAATAACCTGACCCCTCCGTCTTCCTCCAGGGCCAGCACTGGATGACCAAGATGGCAGGCATGACAGGAAAGGCGTGAGGGAGGCAGACCGCCAGGGATGCCAGGCCCTGGAGGTGGACTG
The DNA here is from genome assembly GCF_023065955.2 of Ursus arctos. NCBI lineage: Eukaryota > Metazoa > Chordata > Mammalia > Carnivora > Ursidae > Ursus > Ursus arctos. The sequence goes on along the minus strand of NW_026622919.1, from coordinate 24,397,490 downwards.
GCTCTGTGGGCCCCTCTCTGTGACTCCTGGACTCCTTCCTGGGTCATGGGGCTAGGTACGTTCTGAGCGGCTCTAGGGCCCTGTCCCCTGCCACCCCACCAGGCTGATCTCACCAGACGTCCCCTGATTCTCCAAGACTTCTAGAGCAGAGGATCTCACTCCCTTGTTCAGAACCCCTCCGGGATCCCAAAGGAAGGCAGGACCATGGCATGCTGCCCTTTGACCTTTCCAACCAGAGTCTGAGTCTTCCACAGGCCACTCCACAGCCTGGGACCCTCCTCGCCGTCCGGAGGGGTCAGGCCTTCCTGCAGGTGTCTGGCTCCTTGTAACTGAGAACTGAGTGCAGCTACTCTTGTTGTCTGAGGGCGGGTAGCATAGGACAGGGAGAGCCCCCCCCCCGACCCCGGGCCCCTCAGATCCTACCTCCAAACCTCTCCAGACAACTCAGGAGACAGAAGTCAAGGGCTCGGAGCCGAGCCCCACGACCCAACAGGCCATATGAACTTCAGCAGCCGTCGCGCCCCTCTGGGACCCCGTTTTACCACCTCGATGAATCTTTGGATGTAGACATTGACTCACCTGCCTCCCTGATGCTGTTCTTCCCGTACCCCCCAATCAGCCGCTACCCCCAGGCAGTCCCCTCCTGCCTCTGCTCTCCCATCAGGTACCCGCCAACTCCTCTTCTCAGCCCTCTCGATGACAGGACACACTCTAGCGCAGGCCCCGCGCCAGGCGATGGGGGCTCTGTCCATCGCACCCGTTCCCCAGGCCTCACGTCATTTCGGGGAGAGACGTAACTGGAAATCGAAGCAAGGACAGCTCAGCAGAGAAACAGAGAGGGTGCTGGATGTTTCACACGGGTTAATGCAAGTGGGTGCAAACGAACGAAACCGCTCAGGGCCGTCTGTGGGGCCGGATGGGCTTCTGAGCACAGATTTGACGTAATGTTGGCAGTGAAAGGGACTTTGGAGATGACCCAGTGACACTGAGGCCCAGGGAGGGAAATGCCTCACCCAAGGCCTGCAGCATGTAGCCCTGGGGCCATCTGTCTACCAGACCTAATGGAAGAAGCTGGGCCTTCTGGGGGACAGGGGCATTCTCCCAATTCCCCCAGAGTGGGGATGGCCAAGAGAGTTCAGCAGCCCAGGCCGTGTGACACTCCGTCCGTAGCGCATTTTAACGGAGCCGGCCAATCCGTCCCTGGGAAGCCGTCGCTGCCATGAAAGCCTTACAGTCTCAGAGGGGAGGGGGGCAGCAGCCTCCTGACGGTAATATAAAGCTCAGGGGCCATGTCCTGGGAAAACTTGAGCTTCTGCAGATGAAGGCTGAGGAAGGAGATTCATTCTGGTAGCGGGGGCTCTGGAGGGCTTTCCCTGGGAGGGGGGCATGGAGAGGAGGCCCATCTGGGCCTCCCCCTTGATGTACCCACCGCAAGTCTGCGTAGTTCCATCTTCTGAACTGCCCTTCTATGCAGGTCTCAGCACTGGGGAAGCCTTAGGGCAGGAAGGCCGCTGCTCAGGTCAAGGTCTCTCCCGTGAAACCAGGAGCCAGAGGATCAGAGAAGGGCCCCGAACCCCCACTGAGCCACGCAGAGCCAGGTCCCCCCCTTTTCTTCTCTCTGAATCACTTCATCTGGCCCTGGCCACTAACGGAGAGTCGCCAGCCCAAAAGGACCCTGAAGATCACATCCTGTTCTGGAAAGGCCTGTGAAGGAGGCAGGGTGGGGACAGAGGGAGGAGCGGGAGCCAGACTCTTTGACTCTGATTCCCTCTGCTTCCTGACTCGGCCTCCCCCCACAGCTCCCTCATAAGATCTCAGCGCAGACCCTCACAGCTGCAGGGGCGAAGCCTCAGCCTGGGGCAGCCGCACACCTGCTCCAAAGCTGCGGTGACGTCACCTCCCATTTTCCCGGATGTGGGATCTTCCCATGATGACAGAGTCCATGAGCCTTTCCTTCCAAGCCGAAGACTGTGTTGTAGGGGAAGGCGTGGGGGAAGCCTGTGGCGTGGATGCCCCCGCACCCCAGAAAAGGATCTAGGATACCAAACAAGGCAGAATGCCTGCTCCCTTGTAAGTTAGGCGCTTATCTCCGAGGCCCTGATCCACAAAAGGGCGCGGTTCTTCCTGAAGTCTACCCTCCATCTCTCTTGCTGCAGTGCAAACCCCTGTGCATTCCGGAGTCATCAGCACCGAACAACTCAGCTAGTGAGCAGAGAGGTATTGCTCTTCTGCCACGGTCCCAGCCCCCCATCTGTCCGCAGCCGCCATGAAAGAAGTTAACCACAAGATCCCAGCACGCGGGAAGGCTAGGGCTTTGCGAGCCGCACGCTTGTCCTGGAAATCCCCCACACCTCTTCTTATCCATTCCCCACCCCCAGCCTTTGCTTTTTCCTCAGGAGCCCGAGTTTCACTGACCATATTCTCCAAAGTCTGCGCTTTCCCCTCTGCACTGTGCATTCCCAGTGGGCCAAATCGCTCCCCTCTCTGGACCTCAGGCTCCCTGTCTATAAAAAGGAGGGCCTTGTCCCCCTTTGTCGGGGGTGTCTCGAAGATTTCACAGGTCACTAAGTACCAGTTGGCGGAGTCAAACAGGGTCAAGAGGCTGGCCTCGCTCCCAGACCACAGAGGGTAGCCTCTGCCTTCCCCAGGAGAGGCTGAGACGCAAGGTTTCTCTTGTCCCCGAAGGCAGGGCCATCCTCCACACCAGCATCCTGGTGCCTTCCTACATCCTGCCAGTGTCAGCACCCTTCCCCCCAACCCCACCTCATCCCCCCCAGCCCCACCCAGCCCAGCCCCACGCAGGGTGACAGCATCACCAGCCTCAGAGCGGGGGCCTCTGGCAAGCTGACAAGCAGCAGGGTGGGGGTCCCTCCGCTCCCCAAGTCCTATTACCTAAAGTGCCACCGCCCCGACTCTATAATAATTGGGGGGCTCATTTGCATTTTGCCTGTGTGCGGTTTCAGAGAGGCTCCCTGCCCACCACATGCCAGGGCTCCGCAGCTGTCTGCCCAAGACCATGGTTAGCTTCCAGAGACAGAGAAGCACTGGGGAAAAGCAGGAAGCGGGAGCTGGACTGGGCACTGCGCCCCGGCTTCCCCCAGAAAGGGGAGACTTGGCAGGGTCCCCAGACCTCATGCCAGTCCTGGCTCTGGGGCCCGGGTGGGGATGGTGGGGGTGACGTCCTCCACCGCCCTCCCCGGTCTCAGTTTCCTCATCTGTAAACTGGGGCTAATAACACTTAACGAGCGAGGGGGGTGGGGGGCGTGTAATTAGCGCCTGCTGGCTCTGGGCTTTGAAGTGGGGTAGGGGAGGGGGCTGGGCGGATGAGACAGAGTTGGACTGAGCTGGAAGCCCGAGTGCACCGGCCTGCAGTGGGCAGCAGGGTGAGGCCCAGGACCCTCTCTCATTGGGGCGAGATCACAGAGCAGAGGTCACAGCACACCTACGGGAGTCTTGGAGAGCAGACGTAGGTAAGCAGATCCAAGGCCTGGGGCCACAGAGAGTTCCAGGTGTGAACCAAAATGCCCCAGGCCACCTAAGAAAGGAGCTGGTGCCCCACCGCCCCCTCGTAGGGTGGGCCACCAGGGTGAGGAGAGGGGCAGTGGGATCCAGACCACGAGTTCCCTCACATTGTGCTGCCCCAGAACCCCAGTTCTCGGCACACGTCTAGGCACACACAGGGCATGTCTCCACGGATAGGGCAACAACGGCTCTGGGCACGTGGGCTCATGGGCCACTCACGAGGAGGTTAGAGAGGCTAGGGATGGTGGGAGGGAACGAGGTTTTGGGGACTGAGCCCAGGGAGGTGAGGACAGGAGGGAGGGAGCACCACCTCCCACGCCCTTGGCCTTTCCGCTCGCCCCACGACGTCAGGGCTGAGTCACTGGGAGAGGCTGCTGTCCAGTAGGGGTGGGAGGACCCTGGGGACCAAGTCTGGACACTATCCCAGGCCAGGCAGTGTGGGGGGCACCTTTGGCCGGGTTGGCACAGTCCAACGATGCAGGCTTGAGCTAACCATCCATAGTCCAGCCTCCCACGCCTGGTGGGCAGAGCCTCTGATGGGTCTGGGAGGCCCCAAAGGGCCATCTGGGAGGGTCAAGAAGTCATCTCTGGTATCCCCCTGCCTCTGGACAGGTTGACAGTGAAACCATCCAAGATATACCAACATATACTGGAAAGTCCTTCTTGATGTCAAATCATGAGGCTTCCGCGGCAACCTCCGCCATCAGGCCTCCAGCAGGTGTAAAGACCAGGGGGCCACTGCTCTTCCTGGGACCCCTCTCTACCCCGCCATACTTTTCTCTCTCATGCTCCTTTTGTGTTCTCCAACAGGTGGTGCATGGAGGTTGTTGCATTCAGTCAATGGATGGAGTAAATCTGTCGCACCCACTACTGCACAAATCCCAAGGCCCCCAGAACTGGCAACCCAGTGACGTTCGGTGGATCCTTAGAACCATACAATACAAGCGCTGGTTTGTTCTCCCAGATCGGAAAAAGAGCTGTTCGTTCATTCATTCATTTCATTCATTTTACAAATATTGATGGATACCTACTGGGTACCGGGCACTGTTCTAGGCATGGGGATACACGAGGGAAGGAGTTAGGCAGGGCCCCTGTCCAGGAAGGCCCTGCTCCAGCCAGATCAAGAATGTGGGGAAGGGGCCAGAGCCCCTCAGAAGGATGGGGGTGGGGGAGCTGTTTCCAGAAAAGGCCTTGGAGGAAGAGGAGGAGTTCAGCTGTCCAGGGAAGCTCTAGGGAGACACCCCACCCACCATCAACCCTAAAGGCTCCGGGGAGTGGGACATCGCTTTGCCACAGGCCACCCCTGGCCTGCCTGAGCCTGGAACATCTGGAAGGACTGATGTGGTGCCCCACCCGCTCATCCCCGCCCCCTGAGTGTGTGCCGGGCAGGGTGGTGGGGGAGATTATGGGATGCCGGCTCTGAAACTTTGCAAACGTTTTTGAAATTAGGTTTTTCTGTTTTCTGTGGTGACAGCTCTCAGATGTCCGGGCCGAGAGGCAGCTTCCCTAGGTACTCGGGATCCTGCCCAGAAGCTCCTGGGACTCGGGGATCTGCCCTCAAAACACTTGCAAAGTGGGGCCCCTGGGCCTGTGAATGTGGCGCACCTCCCCTCTGGTGGACGGAAGGTCCCGGCCTGGGACATCCTTCCGCTCTCGCAAGGTCTGCCGAACGCAGAGCTGGACATCCCAACCTGCTGGGGGCTTCTGGGACCACGGCCTCCCTCCAAAACATGCTACCCTCCATCGCACTCAGCATCTCACTCCTCTGGTCTGGCGTCTCTGGAGAGCTTGTCCCTGTGAGCTGTGGGGCGGGGGGAACCCCGGAAAGGATGTTATTAGGTCCAGTCAAATTTGGGATATGGGTATAGGGTTGGTCGATTAGATAAAATGCTGTACTGAAGCAGATGTATGAGTTTGATGCCTGCACCTTGGTGCTTGGGGAGAGAACATCCCTATTCTTAGGAAATACACACTGAACTATTTAGGGATAAAGGCCCAAGATAGATGGAACCTACCGTCAAATCGTTCAGGGGAAAAAATACACACGCACAAATGCATAGAGAGAGAGAAGGAGAGAAAGATAACGCCAACGGGGTGAAATATTAACCATAGATGAGTCTGAGTGAAAGGTTGGCTGTCTCTCTGGAGTCTAGCTCTCCCTCGGCCCTGCACTCCTCCCGCGCAGCCCAGGGATGGGGGCTCCCTGTGTCTCGCTCCTTCTGTTCTCGCTAGAACAGTGCCTTGCCCACAGAAGGCCCTCAGTAAAATCGGTGAATGCTGGACCCTCTTGTCTTTCCATTTTTGCATCTGTGTCAACATTTTCCTTCCTCTTGCCCTCCCTCCCTCCCTTCCCCCCTTCGTCCCCACTTCCTTCCTTCCCTCACTCACTCACGAAGAAGCACCGCTCGTCACTCAGCAGACATCCCCCCTGGTAGTCCTGGACATGGAGGGAGACAGAAGGACCCACTTAGAGGCCCTATCTTGGTGGTTCTTGGTTGTTCTGAGTGGGTCTCCGGCCTATACCTTGATGCCCCTGACCGCTGAACATGGACCTTCTCGGGGCCCTGTCACCTTCATCTGGGCCTCTCTGTGGGGTGGGAGGTGGGAGGTCCTGAATGGAGTGGTTGAGGGCCTGGGTCTTGGTGGCTCCTTCCTCCCTGCCTTCCTCGACCTGCCACCTTCCTCTCCTTCTCCCTTGGAGGATGTACGCATGCTCCCAAACCCAAGGCAATGGCTGTGGCCCTGGGCAAGGCAGGTCCACTGTGGCCCAAGGGTCCAAGCCAAGAAGAGCCTCCTTCCTCTCTCCCACCTTCCGACCCCTTCTACTTGTTCCCGGGCCCAGCCATGGCGCCTGCCATCCGCGGCATCCTGAGGTGACATCACCAGGGCTCCCCCCACGCACAGCTCCCCCCCCCCCCCCCCCCCCCGCACCATCTCCCCATCTCGCCATCTCTTCTCCGGCACATCAAAGGCCCAGGCAGGAGCGTCCCCCTCCTCCCGGCCCTGGGGGAGTAATCAGAGCCAGGTATGTGTAAATGCTGGGTCCTCAAATAAATAAATAAATACTGGAACGCGCTGGGCCTCCCGCCCCTCACCGCTGCCCGTGGCCCTGGGCTGGGACCTCGGCACCCGGCCAGCCCCTGACGAGGTCTTGGGGACCGCCTGGAGCTGAAGGTGTGTGAAGAGTTTCGCGTGGGCTGAGCCTGGCTTAGCCCCAGCCGCATCAGAAAGACGGTGTGTTGGAGGGCTGGGCTGGGAAGCTATGGGGAGAAGGAGGGTCCCTCGGCAGGTGACCCCCATCTCTCACAACCACACCCTTGCTACCTCACACGCAAGCCGTCCCCCTCCACCCCGCCGAACCTCTTTGAACTCCAAAGTCAGCCTGCCTCTTCCAGGAAGTCCGGATTGCCTCCCTCAAAGGCAGGAAGAAGAAGATGTGGGCAGTGCTTGCAATGCCATCGGAAGGGCTCCCCCGACCAGGCCAGGGCACCCCCCCGTCGCCACCCCACCTCGATTCCCATGGCAGAGGGCAGTGGGTGGGCTGTATCCAGCCCCCGAGGCCAGGAGGTGGAGGAGGAGGGGAGGAGGTTGACCCACGCAGCCCCTATGGAGCTAAAGGCTGGAAGGAGAGGAGCCCACGGCACCCCCACACCAAGGGAGCTGCTTTCCACCCCTTCTGGGTGGGCGCGAGGGCCAGGAGGAAGGCCCAGGCCTCAGTCCTGGCTGATCGGCTTGTGTGACTCTGGGCCAGTCACTCAGCATGTCTGAGCCTCAATGGTCTCGGCTGTAAAACAGGCCCCCCTCCCGCCCCGCACTGCCTCTCCCATGGGCGGGGGCAGAGAGGGTCCTTAGAAATGACCCAGACGCGGTGCCCCATACACTGCAGAGTGCAGTGCCCCGCGGGGCTTGCCTCCACCGCTGTGGGGGAGCACCTGGGCAGGAAGGAGTTCCCCTGTGTGTCACTGTCTCCCGCACGGGGGCCTGGCACAGAGGAGACACTCCAAACATGCTGTCTGGAGAAGTGAATTTTTTAAAAATGAACACATTCTAGATTTAACGTCTCCAACTATTTTTACGTTTTTGGCCGCGTCATCCTGCTGTCCTCATTTTTTTGGCTCGGGACCCCTTGGAGAATCTGATGAAAGCTATGGATCCTTGCCCTAGACAAAAAGTACACTCACATTCAAATACGATTTCTGGCTTTCACACCCCCGGCCTGGGCCTGGAACCCCCACGTTAGTGAGGGACCGTGCCTCCTGTCGCTTCCGTGGCTAACGGCGGTGTGCGAAGCCCATTCTTCCTGCAGGACTTTAATGAGTGTGATCTCCCCTCTACCAGCGGCCCTGCACCTGTTCCCTTCTGACGAATAAAGAAACTGAGGCCCAGAGACGTGAAGTGACTTGCAGGGGCCAACAGCAAGGCCGTGTTGGAGCCAGGGTTTGCTCAATGTGTCTGACTCCCAAGAGCTTCAAAGCCTGGGCTACTTCCAGGTTTTGCTCCCTAGAAGTTAAGTTTCTGTCTTGGGCTTCGGAGCCCCCAGGTGGGGCCCCCACACAAGACGGCACAACACCTTACTGGAAAGAGTGGCCGGGGGGAGGGGCACGTGCAGGGGCTGAGAGAGCAGGCTGATAAGTAAGGGGGGCACACTAGAACAGAAGCCCCGAGAGAATATTCTGTTGGGTTTTGACACCACACACGGGCAGGAGGCAGGAGGCAGAGGGCAGGGAGCAGAGCTGCGGCAGTTTGGGAAGGACGAGGAACACAGGGAAGCTCTGAAAACACAGAGCAGGGCTGCCCTGTCTGGGAAAGCTCCCCAGAGTAGGGTGGGCACAGGTCAGACTCACTTGGGTGCATCGAGGAGCGTGAGTGTGGGGGAACTTGCAGAAACTACCAGCTAGTCATACAGCGGCCACATATAAAGACCTACTACGTGCCAGTGCTCTGCTAAGTGATTTAAGCACTTTTCTTGCTTGGTCCTCCTGAGTCTCTGAAGTAAGAAAGAATTATTGCTGACCCCACTTTACAGAAAAGGGCAATTTACCCAGCAGTAAGTAACAACTCCATGCCCAGAATACAAAAAATGTTAAATGGATGGATGGATGGATGGATGGATGGATGGATGGATAAACCTAGGTCTGTCTGATCCCCAAATTTAGCTCTTAACTTCTCCCTGATTCTGAGAGGCAGTAAGGAAGGGGGATTGCTAGAACCTTCCAGGGGCCCCAAAGGAAAGCCACCTTGGCTATTTTCATTACCTCATTTCATTGTGAATAAAATCCAAAGTCCCTGCCACAGTCTGTAAGGCCCTACCCATCTGATTCCAGACGAATCTCCGCCCACCCTCCCACCCCTTCAGGCCCTTCCAGCCACAGTGGGCTCTTGGAGATTCTATCAACACGGCAAGCTCTCCCCGCCTCACGGTCTTTGAACTGCCGTTTTCTCTGCCTGAGAGGTCTCCCAGGAGCTGTCCACCTGGCTCTCGGCTCAGGTATCGCCTTCTCAGAGGCTTGCTGAGTATCTTAGCTACCCGAGCACCCGGTCACTCCCTCTCCCCTAACCTGCTTTAATTTTTCTCCTAGGCAGTTATAACCAACTAACATCTTATCTATCTGCGTCCGTCTTCCTCAGTCCACTCTGGAATATACACTTGTGAAAGCAGGAGCTTTGTTTTCTTTTTTTTTCCCCTCTCCCTTTTCTAAAAATTTATTTAAATTCGAGTAATTACCATACAGTGCATTATTAGTTCCGGAGGTAGAGATCAGTGATTCATCAGTAGGAGTTTTGTTTTCTCTACGGTTGTATTCCCCACGCCCCAAACAGAGTCAACATCCATATATATGTGCTGAACAAATAAATGAATGGCTCTCACCAGTCCCAACAGAAAGGCAGGGCCTGCTCCTGGGCACTGCTGGCTGTGCACGTGCGCTAAATTCATGCGAGAAATTGCCCCTCCTCCAAGAAGTCCTCTTGAATTTATACTTCCTTCAGCCAAAATATAAAACCTCTAGTGTTGAGAGCTCCTTGCTGCATCCAGTAGGACACCCTGCCTCCCTCCTGTCCTCTCGCTCCCCATCCTGATCTCCCTTTCCTGTGATCTTTCCAGGTGAGAAGTGGGGGAGAGGGGGAAGCTGGGCTCTGGGGTGCCCGCCTGGACAGCCTACAGCAGCCTGCCCCAGCCAGGAGGCGGGAGGCGGTGCCCCAGGCTTAAGGCGTGAATGGGGCAGGAGGTGGATGAAAGACAGCTAGTGCTGCTGGCCTAACGTACAAAGGGGACCGGAGCAGGTGTGAGGGAGGCCTGGGGGCCGGCTTGGGGGGGAAACTGGATCCGGAGCTAGAGATCAGTTTCACTTGCCGCGTGTGAATTTCCATTAGCTTTCTTTGGCTGTCACTCATGCTTGGGGGACAAAGCTCAGGCTGGAGAGGCAGGGCCTGGGGGTGGGGGCTCTTGTCTCTCCCAGCCAGTCTCCAGCAGCCTCTCTACTTCCCAGGAGGTGGTGCATGAAAGATGGTCCAAAGCTGTCATTTTTTAACGGGACCAAAGAAGCCTGAGTCGTGCAGTCACTCACCCAGGGACCAAAGAAGCCTGAGTCGTGCAGTCACTCACCCAGGGACCAAAGAAGCCTGAGTCGTGCAGTCACTCACCCAGGTCACACAGCGGCCAGCAGCAATGTTGGGACCTGAATCCAGAAGTACTGGGTCTGGGGTCAGCTCTTGGCAACTGATTTTTATATTCAGCCCATCCTGTCTCCTGGGGGCCCACTGTGACTGTGGCCAGGAAGTCTCCATGGGGCAGTTAGATTGGGCTGTGCCTGGATGGCACATGGAGAGGAGGGGGCAGGCCTAGGGCAAGGACCAGACAGGGTGCTCCCTGGACAGGGGTGCCACGGCCAGACAAGTTGGGCAGGCAGAACTGGGCCTACCCAAACCTAGACCCAGCTCCAAGGAGCACTGTCATTTTGAGAGGACACCTTACTCCTGCAAAACTGCCCAAGGCCATCCTGAGCCCCACCCCCACAACAGCTGCATCGCCCCAGGCCATGGAGGAGCCTAAGGAGGGGGCCAGGGGAGGGTCTGTGGTCTGGGTGGGAGTGAGAGGGAGGGGGCCACCTAGGAGGGCAGGGAGGGAGGGGGAGGAGGAGGAGGACAAAGCCGCCCTGTGTGGCACCTGGGACATTCCCAGTCTCTGCCCTGTCCCTCCCTGATTCTGCTCGGGATCTGGTGGGAACAATGCCCCCATTGAGGCCCATACCCCCAGGGATAACATCTCTATGTCCCCCAGGACAGGAGCCAAGCAGGTGAGCCTGGTGGGGGCTGGGAGCCGGTTCTACAGAGCCAGAGAGGCAGGACCTCAGGGATGGAGCAAGGTCCAGAGGGCAGAGATTTCCCCACTGGAGACCTGCTCCCTCTGGGGCCAGAGCAGGGGGTGGGGAGATGGTAGTGGCCCCAGCAGGTGGCATTAGGGTCAGATTCCTGGGTAGGGCAGGGGAATAACTTCCCAGGCTGGATGGAGCCCTTCTCTGCTCCGAGAGGCCGCGCAGGCGTACCAAGGACCCAGCCCCTAATCACGGGAGTTGCCAGTGGCAGTTGTGAAGTTGGCAGTGGGGGAAGAAGGCCCAGAGAGACCTAATCCTCTCCCTGTAGGAGGGATGCAACAGAGGAAGCAGGTGGAAGACTGGGAGTGGCCCCAACCTTGGTTTTATCAGGGAAGTAACAAGCTGCCCTCGAAATGGCTTTTCATGTCAGAATTAGAAATGGCTTATCACCTAGTTATGGCACTTTCTGGATTCCCAAGAAAAATAAGAAGCTGCAAACTGGGGGCCTGGGTGGGTCCGTTGGTTAAGCGTTTGATTCTCTATTTGGGCTCAGGGTCATGATCTCAGGGTTGTGAGGTCGAGCCCTGAGTCGAGCCCCGGTTTGGACTCTGTGCTGGGCATGGAGCCTGCTTAAGATTCTCTCCCTCCCTCTGCCGCTCCCCACCCACAAAAAAAAAAAAAAAAAAAAAAGGAGAAGCTGCATTTGCTCTCATTTTATTTAAAACATTTATATTTATATGTTTTTAAAGATTTTATGTATTTGAGAGAGACAGAGAGAACACTGGCGGGGCGAGGGGGAAGAGGAGGGGCAGAGGGAGACCAGCAGACTTCCCGCTGAGCAGGGAGCCAATGTGGGGCTTGATCCTAGAACCTGGAGATCATGACCCAAGCCAAAGGCAGATGCTTAACAACGAAGCCACCCAGGCGCCCTGCATTTGCTTAAAGAAATCCAGTATTGTGGATTTACCCCTTTATTGGGCACCCACCTGAGTTGGGTGGTCCTGGGCTGCAGGGGGTGCTGGGTAAAAGGACCCCTCTGGGCCACAAGGGAAAAGGGGCCATCTGGGGACTAGCCAGGGAGTGGGAGGGCCCACTCCCTGGCCGGGTGACCCAGCAGGAGATTCAACCTCCCTGGGCTCAGTAATTCAGGTCTGCAGTGAGAATGGAGGCCCCAGGGGCCTGGCCTCGGCAGGTGTGTTTATGTCTGCCTCTCGCACAGGACTGTGGAGCCCCGCAGCTGTGAGTCCCGGCCTAGAACAGTGCCTGGCTCACGCTGGCCAGAGAGGCTCAGTACCTGTCTGCTGAATTAATTTCCAACAGGGTGTGGGTGAAAGTTTTTAAAGCGTTAGAGCTTAGAGAAACATGAATAACAACCCAGCAACACGAAGGAAGACCGTTCATTCACTCACGGGCTCCTGCAACGGTTGGTTTCCATGTGTTGAGCCCCTTCCAAGTGTTGGGGATACAAACATGAAAGGATGTGGCCCTGCCCTCCAGAAAACCTTCCCAACCACTCAGTCACAGCCTTGGTGGGGCACCAGCCCCCTCAGCAAGGACACAGTTTCTGAGCCGAGCCTGAAGGGGCGGTTGTTTTCCAAGTGAGTCGGTTGGCAAGGGGTGAGGAGAGCACAGCAGGTGGAGTGCATGACATGTGCGAGAGGAGTGAGAGGCTGGGCCTCACTCAGAAAGGCAGAGGGAGGAATTTGGTTGTTTTCCTGCAGGTGATGGGGAGCCATGGAAGACTTCTGAGCGAGGGAAGTCCGCACTTCCAGCAAGGTCCTCCGGAGAAAGCCTGGCTGCAGCAAAGAGGCCAGGCTGGCTGGCCGTGGAGAGGCTGGGAAGGAGGGGTATGAAAGCCCGGCCCCAGCAGGGAGGAGGGGCGAGTTGGAGACTCGAGAAATGGGGGAAGCAGCTGGTTTGAGGGAGAAAGCTACACACTCCAGGCTTGCAGCGGGCAGAACTGGAGGCAGAGGACCTCACAGCACTTCAGAGCAGTGGAGGACACTTAAGGGAGCCCTCACTCTGGGCGGGGCTCCTCCCTGCAATGACTGCTCACAAAACTTCAGTGACGGCAAGCTCACTACTTGTCATTTAACCCATCCTGTGGTGGGACAGGTCCAGCTGATGGGGAAAGGGCTTCTTCCAGTCCTATGCAGACATGTAAACATGAAATGGGTCCAGGGACGGAGGAAAGGGTGGATGGGCGTGGAAGAGCACGGATGCATTGAGACAGAGGGCTAAAAGAGCCGGTCTCCATATTCCTCCCACCCAGCCTGGATCCTCCCTTTCCAGGCCCTGATCCCTCCTCCCCTCTCCTCTAGGAAGCCCTTATTTCCCACCTCTGCAGCTTCTCCTCCATCTCCTCCGGTTCCCCAGCTCTGACCAGTTGGGTTGGATGTCTGGTCCTGCCCACCCCGAGCAGCCTGAGAGTTGCAGCAGCAGGGAAAGAACCGAGGCTCACTCCCCTGGGGCAACACTGCACGTCCCGTCCCTCGGGGTCTAGATGAAGCCCTATCGGCGGAGGAGATGAACAGACCGGATCCTCCCCGGTGCCCAACCCGTCCCCATCACGGGCATCGGGCATCGGCACACATCACAGGTGCTGGTGTGGAGGCAGAAGGCAGCCCCAAACAGCCACCCAGACAGGCTTCCTCCCCAAGGCCTTGGCCTCAAAGCCCCTCCACTGGGGGGCAGACCAACTGCTTCAAGCTGCTCCCACCTGGGACCTCAGGTCCAGGCGCCTACCCTCACACTTCACACAGCTATAGCAGGGGCTCATGACCCCCTCCACCAGCCCCCAACCAACAGGAGGGGCAGAGGAATGCTGGCCAGGGCTTGGCAGGCCCCACATGAAAGCGCAAAAGCCCGTGAGGAATTTTTATCCTCCTGGGGATGGGGGTGGGAAGGGAGGAATGTCACCTGGAAACCATCCACCCTTTCCTTCCCTCTCAGGAGCCCTGGGCGTTGAAAAATTAGGAAATTTGGCCCCCTCAAAAACCAACCATGTCCTTTTTATAGACTTGCCTGTATTTCCAGGCCTCACTTTTTAAAAAACTCTCTCTCTAGTAATAATAATAACATTTACTGTGCACCGGGCACGACTCCAAACTCTGCAAACTCTTCTCAATTCAATCCTCTCATTATCCCTATGAGCCGGGGACTCTTATTTCCTCATTTTATAGATGTCAGCGCTGAGGCACAGAGAGGTTAAGTAATTTGCCCAAGGTCCCACAGCAAGCAAGTAGCAGGATGTGAGCCTGCGCCTTTATCCACTTTCCAAATGCCGGCTATATCCCGCAACTCATTTCCTTCAGACTCAAGAGGGGGCTGAATTTCCAATGCATGACGGGGAAGAGCAGACAGGAAGCAGGGTTCCTCGCTTGTCCCATTTCCTCCTGCTGCCCCAGCACCGCCGGGGTCGGGAGAGATAGTCTCATCTCTTAGATGCAGAGCCCGGTCAGTCCTTCCCTGGGAGGTGAGAGGAGGTCGGAGGGCAGGCGAGAAAGGGTTTGCTCTTCCAATTGAGCTGGACCCCAATTCAGGGACACGGATACACACCCTTAGCAACTGTATCACCCAAGGGAGTGGCCTAGAGCTTACAAGAGAGGATTCTGGATAAAATCTTGCCTCCGCTGCTTACAGCTCTGTGCTCTTGAGCATTACTTCAAATTTCGGAGCCTCAGTTTTCTCATCGGTGAAGCAGGGAGAGCGACAGGACCGATCTTAAGAGGGCCGTTAAGAGGATCAAACATGTCATCTGCTGAAATGTCTACCCCAGTGCCGGATAGGCAGTGGGTCCTCCGTGAACTCAGCCGTGCCCTCTGGCCAGCAAGCGGAAAAACGCAGGACCCACAAGACGGACGTGGGCCAGCCTTGCTGCCAGCCCTGCCTCCCGGGAGGGACCCAGTCAACAGCCCAGCTTCGGGCTCCTTCGTGAGTAAACCCGTGGGCCAGGGGCGGGGGGGTGGGGGTGGGAAGTGGGGGAAGATGCACCTGTGCGGGGGACAGACCCCTAGCACCCGGAAGCCAGAGAAGAGCCAGATTTGGGGCCAGACCAACGGGCACGGAGTCTGGAGGTCTGTGGGACTTTGGGAAAGTGTCTCCCCTCCGCACAATGGGGATGTTCCCTCTTGCCTGAAGGCTAACACTTGATCAATGTTTATTTTCTCTCGTCTCTCTGTCCAGCCTCCTGTCTCCTTAGTGGGGAGGGGTGATGTCTGCAGGCTCCATACCTTTGGGGGAACAAGGACAGGCCTCCCCTAGGAGAAGAGCAGATGTTCACCTCCAGCTGTTTGCTGTTAATCAGCCCTGGGGGGGGGGGTTCTGCTGGGGCCCTTCCCCTGGGGGTTCAGCCCCAGAGTGGCTGGAAGTGGCCTCCAGCCTGGAGCAGAGGGCTGAGCAGCTGGGGGAGGGGATGAGAAACAGGAGGCTTTCTCAGAGAGTCATGGGACATGGCCCTATATGCCCCTTGGGGTCTGAGTCCTAGACACTGAGCCCATAGGCTGCTGGAGGAGGGAATGCAGCCAGACCAGACTCGCTTCCTCCACCCTTGCCCCCTGTGCGTCTCTCCAATCCTCGATTCTCAAGCAAGGTCATTTCCCTCTGAGTACCCACCCTGCCGTCCAAAATGGCCATGTCTTGGGGCACCTGGCTGGTTCGGTGGGAGGAGTGGGTGACTCTTGATCTCGGGGTTGTGAGTTTGAGTCCCACATTGGGTGTAGAGATTATAAGAAAACAGAATATAAGAAAATCGATAAAATTGTAAGCAAAACCAAACCAAACCACAACATGGCCATGTCTCCTGTCTTGAAATACCTTCTCCACCCCCCCCCCCCAGGTTCTGTTGCCCATCTTGGAAGCTTTCTGGGACCCAGAGGAGGACAGGTGTCTGTTGTCTTCCTAGTTCATTCCCTTGCTAGCATCCACCCCTCCCACCTGCTGCTTTTCCACAAGAGACACTGAGTCAGGCTTGGGTTTTGGACTTGGCGATCTGAACACAGAGCAGGGTTTACAGTCACAGTGGCTACAGGGAAACAGCTAGGCAGGCAGGCTCTGAAGTCAGACAGACGTGGGTTGGGCTCCCTGTCCCACTGCTCTCAGGGAACAAGCTAACCTACCCTCTCTGTGCCTCAGTTCCCCACTGTGGAGCAGGAAGCGAGATCATGCATACAAGGTTTTATAACGGTGCCGGGCCCTATTCTTCTGAGGACGTTGACCACAACGGCAATACCTAACGTCCTAGGCCCCCATATTCTCAGGACCACAGGGCCACGGAGTCTTAGCAGTGGCCTCAGGGCAGCTCACCTTCTCCGCTTCTGGTTTCCTCCTCCAGCCTGCCCTTTCTGGAACTCGCAGACCTGAGTTCCCAAGAGCAGGACCCCTCTGTGATAGTCACTGTCTGTGGCATTACCTCTGGGCATTTTGATAACAAGGATGACCCAGGTGGGTGAGGAAGCCTCTTCCTGACTCCCTCTCCCCAAAGTGCCATTCCTGGCCCCAAGGAAGTGTTTGAATCAGCGGAGTCACCCCCAAGTCCATGCTGAACCTTTCAGCTGGGGGCCAGGGCCTGTAGAGGCCTCAGCCTCAGTACCCTCTCCCCGCTGCTCAAAGCCCTGACCTCTAGGACCCTCAGGCCAGGCAGCGTGGGCAAGGATAAAACAGGACATGGCCCCTTTCGGGTCTGGCCCATTGTGGGGGCTGGAGGCCAAGACCTCATGGGTATGTGGCTCCCCACTTCCCCATCTCTGCCCAACCTGATGGGCTTCCTGTAAGAGGTGGGTTCAGGAAAGGCTTGTTCATGGTCTGAGTGGTGGGTGGTGTGTGCAGATGCCAGTCTGGGCTCTGAGCTGTGGGGGCGTGGAGTGGGAGGGGGAAAGTGGCAGGAGAGACACTCTCAGAGGGCTTCTGGTGCCCCCCCCCCCCCCGGCCCGGATGGGGAAAGGATTTCTGTTAGTATTTGGCTGCTAATGCAGGGGGATGGTGTCCAAGGAAGCTTCTGGGCTCCTGTTCCCAGGAGAGGTTGTGTCCAGTAGATCCCAGGCCTGGGAGTCAGGGAGGCTCCTTGAGGTTGGCCAGCTCTCCCATCAGAGGTGGCCTGGCCCTAACCAGTCAGGTCACTTTGGACAGTCACCACCCCTTGCATGGCTCCCCTGTTCTTTTCCGCGGCATCCCTGTCCTGGGCCCAGCTGGCATGCGTGCAGGACTAGCCTGGGCAGTCGGGTTCCACGGCTGCTCAGGCCAGGGGAGGAGGTAAGAGAGGACAGACCCTTTCCAGTCTGTGCTCCAAAGCCCACTGGTAGATGACATCCACTTGCCAAATCAAAGTCCTCTCTCTTGCAGGCCTTTGAGACACTTTAGGCTCTGGAGGAAGGGTGGGGACCAGAGGGATGTCAGACATGGGGAGAGGACTAAGAAGGAACTCCAGTTCTATCTGACGCTCCTCGGGCGGAAACACATGGCCTGGCCTCTCTAACCTCCCTCCGCCCTTGGCCTTACCCTCTTCTCTCCCTCCTTTCCTGGGATACTCCTCAATCTTCTTTTCGGGAAACCTTACATCTTCTTCTTGCTTCTGGCCAGCCTCAGCTCTCCATCTTGTCACCAAGTGCGTAAGGGTCAGGCGCCCATAGCAGGGAGCTGGTCCCATGGACTTTGTCCCCATACCTGGCTGGCACTAGGAACTTCCAGGAGGTAGAGCAGAAACTCGTGGTCCTGCCAGGTGTGGAACAAGTGAGCACGTCCCTGGGCACCACGCCTGGCAAACAACCTTCCGCTGCTGCTGTTGGAAGCAAAGGAAACAACAAGCCAAGCTTCCTGCACCTGGTGCTCTGAGCCCGAGGACTAGCCTCTGGGGGCCCGATGCCCTCAGGAAAAGAACCAGGAAAAGGCCAAGGGGAGCTCCCCGCACTCCAGGGGCAACAAGCATGGCCCCCACCCACCACCCAGGGCCGCACCAGGCTCTACCACCAATCTATCTTCCCATGGAACGTGTCACCCACGATGTGGGCAAATAGCAGCTCTCCCCAGGCCACTTCTCTGGCTGTGGTCCCCAGTCAGGACGGGCTCATCTTAGGAAGTCCCTCCTGCTTCCTGACTCCTGCCTCTCCTCCTGACATTCCTTTGAGAGGCAGTGACATGTCTCTCTTTCTTCCAGGATGGCTCCCTTCACGCCCTCCTAGCCCTGCTCCGCATTCCCCCTCCTCCAAGAAGTCCACCATGATTTCCCCCCTCCACTCTGTTGGCTGCTTAACTCCCGCCCCACCGCATCCCCGGCGCGCTAGATTTCCAGCACAAACACACCCGTGTTCAAATGAACCCGCGCAGTGAAGAAGAGGAGCGGAATCGGGGCGGGATTCTTGGTTTTTGTTCTCTCTCAGGTGGTTGCAGCGCTTTCTAGTTTTCGTAACACTTCTTCATAACACTTCTTCATAAGCTGGCTCAAATCCTTAAAATAACGAAGAGAGGTAGGCAGAGAGGGTTAAGTATCTACTTTTTTACAGAGGACGCTGGGGCCCAGAGAAAGGAGGAGATTTGCCCAAGGTCGCCGAGACGATTAGAGGACGCATCTCACATCTCCTGACCTTCTGTGACTCAAGGACGCCCAGGCTGTCAGGGCTCGTTAGTCTGGGAGGGCCTCCAGGAGGAAGTGTGCGCGTCTGCGCGCTCACGCGCTGCCAGAGGAGGGCGGGAGAGCCTCAGGTGGAGAAGGGGCGAGGGGCGAGGGGCGAGAGGCGAGGGGCGAGGGCTGGGCGGCGTGGGAGCGGGCAGGGCGGCGCGGGGCGGAAGAGCGGGGAGGGGGCGCCGCGCTCACCACAAGGTTCCGCCCCTCGGCGGGCGCAGACAATGGGGTCGCTGTGCCCGGCCGCCCCCTCCCCTTGCTCGGCGGCCCGCGCCCGCCCCCTCTCCCCAAAGCTGCTTTCAATTTAAACGCCTCCAACCAGCGGGCGCTGCCCCGGGGGGTGCGACCGCAGCGCCGAGCGCCCCTGTAATTTCCGCGGGGAGCTGACCGGCTCAAACACGGCCCCGCGGTGCCCCGACCGCAGGCCCCGAGACCGGAGACGGCGCCCAGACAGCCTTGCCCGGGTCGTGGGAGCGCCACTGGGGCGGCCTCCTCGGCGCGCGCAGCCCGGCCTCGCCGCCTCCTCCAGGAAGCCCACCGCCACCAGGGGGCCGCTCCTTCGGGAAGCCTGCGCGTCTTCCCCAAAGCGAGGCTGTCTTGCAGTCCCTCGCACCTCTGCAAGCTCCGCTCCCTTTTAGGGAGCGGGGAGGAGGCAGGATCAGGAGTGTCCAATCTGTTTATAGGTTGTGTTTCCCCCGTCAGACTAGAGGCTCCCTGAGGGCAGGGGTTCGTTCTTTTCAGACTGGGGGAATAAGGGACCTGAGCCGCAGTTCCTGCTTGGCTGGCTGAGAAAGTGGGAGGGAGAGTACTGCCCCCAGGTTAGAGAGGAGGGGACCCATGCCTCTTGGCCTCCATAGAAGGCCCTAGCATGAATTGTCTCGAGGAGTGGGGTGGGTGAGGGTGGGAGACGCCACGAAATCTGACTGCTGATCCCTCAGTTTAACACAGGCCAGGCGGAGCGGGCAGCCGAGCACCAAGAAGGGTTTTCCGAGTACTGGCAAGGGGCTATGGGGACCCCTCCGGGTTGGGCCCTGCGTGGTGATGGTGGACCTGCCTGCCAAAGCTCCCTTCCGGCCTGAAGCACCTATTCTCTCCCTGCGGCCCTCTGCGCAGCTGTGCCCACCTCCCCTGCGCCCTGGAACTTTGGAGGGGACACGTTGAGTTACTACGTAAGGGTGAGTCGTCTAAAGGGCCTGATTCCCCTGGATCTGGATTACTGCTGCTTTTAGGCCTGTGTGGATGGGGCTCTATTGGAATTTTCCAGACTGTGTGTGTGTGTGTGTGTGTACGCACACACACTCAGCTGGGGGCCCTGGCTTGTCCTGAGTGCTCTGCTCCACCTTGTCCCCTCCCCCCATGTCCCAAACACCCCTCTCTTTCCAGCCTGGCTGTTGTGGTGAAGCTAATCAGAAGTAATTATGGGGGAAGGAGGGATCCTGCGAGGGACCCCACAAAGACCACCTCATCCGCCCTGGCCCAGCCCTGGTGGCCCTGGCCCCCGGGGGCCTAGGCCTGGCTCAGCGCTGCCTGGTGAGGCTGAACCCACCGACACCACCCCCGTCCGCTGCTCTCCCCTCTCTCCCTGCCAACCCCAGCCCCTGGAGCCACAGGGCAGCTCAGACATCTCAGCATTTGCCTCAGTCTCCCCAAAGCTGTTCCGTCCTCATTCCGTCAGCCCACATTCACTGGGCTTCCCCGCCAAGCCAGGACGGGCCCAGGCTGGTACTAGTATTAGACTGCTCCCTGCCCTCATGGAGCAGCTCCTGGGACCCAGGCCAGTGTGGACATGGCAGAGGGAAAGGCGGAGGGCCCCTCTGGGATCACAAGCCACTTCCACGAGCCCCTCTCTTGCCACCGCCTTGCTGAGAAGGGGTGGGGGGGTAGAGTGGGCAGAACACACGGGGTCCAGAGGCCTGTGAGGGACTTCCCCACTTCTGCACTCCTTACCTGGCCTGGCACCCAGTCCCCGCTCCCGCCCCGCATTGACAGGTGTCCGGCAGGCCCTGCTCTGTCTCCCTGTCCTGCCCTCCTGCCCTCCTCCGGCTGCCTCCTCCATCCACGTCGTTCTCCCCACTTCTTTGCTTGGGGGTCGCTCAGCAGGGCAGGGACCTACGGTCAGCACCTCTCAGTCGCCTCCCTGCGGTTCAAGGTCCCGAGCCAGGAGAGCCCTCAGAGACTGTGGACTTCGGCTGCTCCTGTCTTTCACATGCTCGGAAACTGAGGCCCAAATGGGTGGGGACAGGTGAGCAGTAGGGCTCTGAACTAGACCCCAGTCTTTGACTTCTGGTCCAGTGCTCTTTCTGGGGAGCCCTCCCTGACCTGCACCTGAGGGCAGCTAGTTCCGTCCCTTCCTCCATTCTTTGGCTGTGCCCAGAGGACGGAGGATCAAACGGGGTCTCCGCCATCTTGTCTTCCTGCCCTGCCCCAGTAGCCTGGGCCCAGAGACTGGGCGGTTGGGTGGGAGGGACCGGAGAGGGGCTCAGTTGAGGGTCTCTAATTTGCTCCTGCCCCTTGATGTCCAGAGGAAAACAAGCCTCCTGTGCCCAAGAGATTTCCAAGCAGAAACGGAGGTCAGTGCCCCCCTCGCCTACCCCGGAGGTGCCAAGGTGGTAATTAGGCTTGGGGGTGGGTCCTGCGAGGGTGGGGGTGGCGCGGCCATTATCCCCGGGAGCTGAGCTGGGCAGGACCTGTGTGGTCCGGGCAAATGGGTGGTTTGTAGGTGGTCTGGGGAATGAATGAGTGAGTGTTTGGGAGGGAAGCTGGTGGGGAGGGAGCGGGGGGTGGGGTGGGGAGAGGGAGCAGACAGATTGGAGAGCAAAGCTGGGTAGTCTTGCCCTGGACTCACTGGTCTGGGCCCCTGCCCATGTTCTGAGGCATCAGCAAGGAGAAGACCATGAGGCAAATGGCGGGGCGGGGGGTGGGGAGGTCTCAGGGATGCCTGCCCTGGGCCCGTGCCATGGAGAACCCGGGCCACCATGGGCTCCCTCGGCTTCAGGAAGGGTGAAGAGGTCATTCAATGCAAGGTCCCTGGCATGGTGTGGGGAGCTGGCCTGCTGCCCCTCTGTCCCCATTCCCAACCCATGCCCAGTCCCTCTCCCTGCAGGGAAAAATTCCTTGTTGGGCTAAGAAGGACCCTTTGATTGAAGCCCTGCCCTTCTCTCAACCTCATGGGGGCTGTGGGTCCTCAAGACAGTCTCTCCTGGGGCGCCTGGGTGGCTCAGTCACTTAAGCATCTGCCTCCGGCTCAGGTCGTGACCCTGGGGTCCTGGGATCAAGTCCCGAGTCGGGCTACTCATTCAGCAAGGAGCCTGCTTCTCCCTCTGCCTGCCGATCTCCCAGTCTGTATGCTCGCTCTCTCTCTCTCTGTCTCTCTGACAAATAAATAAATAAAACCTTAAAAAAAAAAAAGAAAAAGATGATCTCTCCCTGACCCCCAGCATCCCCCACCCACTGCCTCTCCATGTCACGCTGCACAAGATAGGCCGCATCAGTGACTTTACCACCCTGAGCCTCAGTTTCCCAACCTGTCAAATGGGAGGAATCCTGTATTTCACTGTGGGGATTAAGTAAGCCAGTCCAAGGCCAGTGTTCCTAAAATGGCAGTTGCAGCAATGACTAATACCTCACAAGATGCCCCATGTGTCTGGAGGCCGGGTCTCCTCCCGGGAACGGGCAGCTGGAAGCCAGGACTTGGCCATGACCCCTGGCATAGGGACCAGGACCAAGGCGGGCAGGCAGTGGTGTGAGCAGGTCACGGGGAGGGGGTGGGGTTGCTGGGGGTGGCATCCTACCTGGCCCCAGGCACATTCCTCCTCCCCTGCACTCCCCACCTGTCAGCTGCCACCTGTCCAGCCCGCACACTACTCCGCTGGCTGTGCGGCAGGAAGGAGCCCTGGGAGACTAGCATACGGGGCTCCTCCAAGGAGAGGCATGAACGGAGGCCGCGGGTCTGATTGGGGCTGCCTGCTGGGGCTCCCGAGCTGCGGCCCCACATGGAGAGGGTGAAGCGTCTAAGTCCTGGTTTTATGCTCTGGCCCCTCAGCACCCTGGGAGTATCCTTTCAACATGGGCTAGGCCTGTGCCCTCAGACCGGGGGGGCGGGGCTCCCTGAGGCAAGGATTGGGCTCTCACCATCAGACTGGAGGATTCGAGGGCAGGGGGAGCTTACCCAAAGAACCTGGCCATGGGGACGAGGCTGGGATTTGATGGGTTAGCACCTTTATGGGTCCCACAGCCTCACCCCACTGCTTGCTCAGATCCAAAATTCTCTATTAATGGGAAAGTCCCTGGGGAAGCTGGGGAGCCCTGGGAAAGCTGGGGAATTGCCTGGTGTCCTGTGATCTGGAAACGGGGGAGGTAGGGGGAGGGCGGTGTGTGTGGAAGGCAGCCTCCAGATTAGCATCATTCCCAAATCAATCTCCCTCTGCCCTTCCCTCCTCAAAGCCAGGCAGGCTAACCCCTTCTCTCCCTCTGTGCTCTGCCCCCCCCCACCCCCCAGGGAATGCTTGGCATTTAGTGGTGGGGGTGCCACCAAGGGAAAGACTGGCGGGCAGGTCAGCAGAGCCGCCTGCAGGGGGCAGTCTGGGGTGGTGGGGACCATGGACGGGGGGAGGCTGAAGGAAGCCCAAATTCCCTGCTGATGACACCCACTCTCCGTCTCCCATCAGGAAAGAGAACCCCCTCCGTACCATTCCCCACTCTATCCAAATAGGGATCACTGGGGGGGGGGTTTGAAGGATTAGGGCGGAGGGAAGCTGGGCTAAAGGGAATGCTGTTTCCTAAGCCAGAACTGGCAGGATTCGGAGCCACTTGGAAAGACCAGCTGGGAGTCATTCAGACAGAGAGGGCCAGAGCTGGGAGAGCCGGGGGACCAGAAGACCATCTCGCCCACCCCTGTTTCTGAGCCAAACCTCACAGACTACCTCTCAGACAACGTCTCCTGATTTAAGGTCGACTTCCACGAGCATTCAATGCCGAGGTCTCCACATCCTCACCAGGGAAATAAAAACGCTTTCATTAAAGGCCTACTGTGTTCCGGATCGGCCGTGCGCCGACTGACGGTGTTCTAAGCACGACCGAGCAACACTCCCTTCCCGCAGTTGCTCACCGTCTAGGGACTGCAGCACACGAGCCGGATTCCAGTTGAGGACGGAATGAAACACAAGCTAGGCAGAGATGCCAAGAAATCTGGGTGTGCAGACAGGGAAATTCATCCCGACAAAAGATCAAAGATAACCTCCCCAAGCATCAAGAAGCAAAAGGAAACTTGAATCCAACACCCAGCAGTGCCTCTTCTGCTCAGAAGCTGTCTCTGAGTCCCCAGTCTAAATCTGTCCCACCCCCATGATAGCTTCTCCTTGTGTTCCTACAGACACCCTGAACTTATTGCTGTTTGTAAGGATATATTTATTTATGGGATTATGTGATTAATCCTTCTCCCCCACAACACCCTAAGTGCCAGGAACAGGCTTGTCTGTGAGCCAAGGTGCTCGGCCATGGAGGTACACGGCAGGACTAGCGTCAAACAAGCCACTGGATGTAGCCGGAGTTGAAGAGGGTGAAGCACATAGAGGGGGCCCGGGCTGGAAAGGTAAATTGGCACGGGATCAGGGCGGGCTGTAAATACCAGGCAACGTTGGGACTTTATCCTGCTGGCAATGGGGAGCCATCAAAGGTTTCTGAGCATGAGAGTGGCATGTTCCAACCTGTGTTCTGAGATCCCTCTTAGCGCAGTGTGAAGGAGGGACGGGGCGGGGGATAGGGGGTGTGCTCCCTTGGAGCCAGGAGAACCGGCCATTGTTGCAATAGTCTCGGGGACTGGGTTTAAAAGGCCTCCGTTGGGTCCAGAGTAATCAAAGTGGAAAGAAAAGCGGGCACCTTCGGACCCACTAACGCTGCAGGAAGGCTGAGGTGTGGAGACCTGTTGGATGGTGAAGCGGGGTGGCCTCTAAATTCTAGTGTGCTGTCTCGGAGATGTGACGCCTGTAGGTTGGATAAGGCATGCCCGAGGCACCATTTTGGAGGAAGATGAGTTCTATTTAGACACGGTAGGTCAGACACGCAGTCCTTCCTGATGGCTACTCTCCAGTTGTCCCACTATAGCCAAATCGTCTGCTCCTTTGCCCCTCCAGAACCCCAGCTTCAGGGCGGCTCAGCTTTCCCCAGGGCGGTGAGGCTCACAGAGACCACTGGAGAGTGAGTGGGTCGGCGGGTGGGTGGGGGTGAGAGCGGAGCCCTGGGCCTCCTGGCTTCCTGCTCCCACTGGGCATTGCTTCCTGACTGGACCTCCGACTTCCCGCCCCTCTAGGAGCTCCCATCCTTCATAGATGGGGAAGAAGCACCCCAGGGAGACTGGAGAAGATGGAGAAGGGATCTAGAGCTCCCAGGCAAGGGGTCAGTTGTGAGGGTTAACAAAGTGCTTTGGTCTCTGAGAGATGCACTTGTAATTAGGGGGTGGGGAGGGAGGAGAGATCTGAACTCTGAGGCAGGTCTAGCTCCAAGAGCTTTGCCCTCCTCTCCCTGCCCACAATAACCCCATGCATACCTGGGTTCCTGCATCTCTCAGCAGAAGAGCAAGAGAGGAGGGCCTGGGAGACACACAGGGGTGGCGGGGAGGCACTGGGTCTGGCAACATGCAGGGTATAGAGAAGGCACGCAGGCCCCAGGGCATGGCCCCTGAATGATAATCACAGGTCGAGGGCAGGGCCCTCCGTGGAGAGCACAGGACAGCCCCCAGAGTCTAGAAGCAGAAGCCCAGACCTCAGGGCATCGCAGAACGCCCCCACAGCGAGCCCTGGCGAGGAAGCAAACGCCTGGTTGGCAAAGCCCCGGCCGAACAGAGCTGTACCCGCATCGTCCAGCAGATGCAGACAAAACAAATAGCGGTCAGAGAAGAGGCTCTCACGCCATACCTAGATCTGAGCGCTTTCCAAACTGTGTTCCCTGGAGTCCTCCCTACGGGGTCTCAGGAGTTGGGTGGACGGGAGAGCAGAGCGGACCTCACTCCCTCCTCCAGACAGCAGCCCTCCGCTTTGTTTGATGTATATAGGAGGCATCTGCCTGAGACTCTGCCTGGGGGAGAAATACAGGGATGCTACCGAAGCCAGACACAAAGAAGTGAGGCTGACCCTGAAATGCTGCGCCTTGGAGAAAGAGCGCCCACGTTCCCTGCGTCCACCAGCCCAGCCGGCCCTCTCGGCTCTTCCCATGTGGGTGTTGGATGAACACCTGAATTTCCGGACTCTCCGTCCAGTGCTCTTGATTGAGCTCCAGGGACTTTCCAGGAGGGGGCATATCGGCACGGAGGGGAGGTCCGGTGGCAGAGGGGGTGACCGTCTGTCCCTGGGCGGCCAGTCTCCGAGCTGGGGCGGCCCCCCCCAACCGAAGGGGCCCGAGGCCAGCGCCCCGGGGCGCGGCCGCCCACTCAGCCGGCGCGCCCCGCCCCCGCCGCAGCCTCGCGCCCCTCGCGGTCGGCGACCACCCGGCAGGCGGCGGCAGCGAGGGGGTGCGGCCAAGAAAGGGTTAATCTGCAGCGCCTTTCATCAGCAGCTTGGCGGGCTCCCAAGGCCCACAGGCTGGGTACCTGGGCGCCTACCTCCGTCGGTGGGGCGGAGACGTGACCACAGGGCAGCCCTGCCGTCTGCATTCCTCCCGCGTGAGTGCGTGAGTGACAGCCGCCGCCGCGCCTGAGCCCCTCGCCGGCCGCCCGGCCTCCCGCCCCGCCCGCTGCGCAGGGGTGGGGGCGGCCGCCGGGAGGGCAGCGCCGGCTCGCGGATCCCCCCCCCTCCTCCGGCTGCGGCCCCGCGCTCGGCAGGAAGCCCTGTGCCGGGAGAGGGACCGGGACAGCCCTGCTGGGGGGCAGAGGAGGAGCCCGACGCAGCCTCGCCCCGAGGTCAGGATACAGGGACGGAGAGATGCTCCGGGCTTCCTGGAGGAGGGGGTCAGGACAGGGTGGGCACAGGCAGATCAAGGCCCAGGGCCCTGGGAATTTGGCCTCTGTCCCCTGTGTCCTCCCTTGGCTCCAGCTGTCCACATAAATTTCAACCGTCGCATTACATGGTGGCAGAATGGCCGTCCTCAATGCCTCTTCCCTGAACCCACCAGCCCTCGCCTTTGGTCTCTCCTGGGGCCTGTTGGTGGAAACAGGAAGTCGCCTCTGGCTTGAAGCAAACTCAAACAGGGTGTAAACAGGCAAGCACCCCACCTTCAGGCTTCTCCAAGATGGACACCAGGTGTCAGGATAGGAGGGAGTGGCCTTCCCTCCGAGAAGATGGTGGAAACACACTCCCTCCACCTCTAGGCCTGCGGGTTCTCCAAGAAGGCCAACACGACTCACGAGAGAATGGCTTCATAGAGGGTTCCTCGTCCTCAAGAGCCTGTCCCCAAAGCCAAGCTCCCCCCAAGGCTCAGCACCTTTCCTCCAGACTAGTGTGCAAGGCTGGACCCTTGCCTCTCCCGGGGAACGAACCCCCTTCCAGTGTCAGTTTGCCCACCCAAGCCCTCCGGGAAAGGAGCATTTGGGGCAGCCCAGAAAAGGGAGCTTGTCCACCTAGCCCTAAACCACACAGCTTCCCAAATGCCTCAGTAGCCAGAGTCATCTGACCCAGAAAGCCAGCAGAGAACCCTCCCCAGAATGTTCCGGTGCCCCTTCGAACTGGCACTTCTCAATTTGAACTGCCAGCTCAGCTCTGGCCTCCAGCCTCTCTCTGTTTGGGTTCCGAGGGCTCTGGGCATGGATGCAGAGGAGAGGGAGGGGAGGCTGAGAGGGAAGGGGCATATGGAGGAGAGGTGGGTGAGGGCAGGAGCAGGTGGGGACCACCCCCAGAGCAGCCCGGCTCCAGGACAGCGGGAGCACAGCTCTGCCCGCTGGTCTCTGTCTCTCTCCCTCCACAAGGCCTCCCAGGCGCCCGCTTCCCATCCGGGCTTCCTCAGGTCCCATTCCTTGCATGCCAGTCGCTGCTGTGAGAACAGGTCGAAGTGTGGTCGGATACCTAGATTTCACGAAGCCCTTCTGTGCCCTTGGAACGCTGCCAGGTGCTCTCCTTCCCCAACTCAGTCCTCAGTTAACTATGTCATTAATGCCTAACAAGAGGGGGTGAGGCCACCTTCAGGGGACAAGAGGCAGACTCTCCCCCACCTGGGGCCGAGGACTTATTCCTGACCTCAAGAACACGGCCATCTTTGCCCAAACAGAAAACAGGGTGAGGTGCAAAACCCAGGAGACCCTGCTTTGCTCTCCCCCCACCTCAGCCCCAGGGCCAGCGACTCCACCTCAGTTCTCTCATCTCTGAAATGGGATAATAGCTGCAGAAACCACATACTGTGGGTGTTCCGAAGATGCATCTGTTAGGGAGAGATGGGTGCTGAGCGGTTGGTGCCCCGGAGGACAGGCCAGCTGGGCTGAGGACCCCAAGCCTCTGGTCCCCCGCATGAATGAGATGAACTGCCAAGCTACTCAACCCCCAGCCCCATTAGCCCCCCAGGTCAGGACATCTTCCAACACCCAACGCATTACCTTGAAAAGAAGGCTACAAATAATAATAAGGCATCAGGCTAAACTCAGGTAAGTTTGACATAAAATCAAATAAGAAATCAGGCGAGAGATCTCAGAAGAACTGGCCTGACCCCATCCCTCTGCCTGGTCTCTGGGGCTTGTGCTTAAGTAGGGGTGACCAGCTGTCCCAGCGTGCCCACGTCTGATGTGGCTTCAGCACTGTCAGTCCCACAGCCCCCCAGTCTGGGGGACACAGGAATAGTTGGTCCCCCTTTCTCAGGGCAGGTTTGGAGATTGGAGAGATGACAGATGTCTGATCCCCTCACTCCGCCTGGTTTTCTTTAGATATCTGTGCGGCAGTGGAAAAATGCTGGAGGTCTCAGAAGTCTTCTGCCTACCCCCCAAACAATATCACATCACATCACAACGAAAAGCAGCCTCCCGCTCCCACCCGCCCCATGCTGACGTCTAAGACCCCTTCCTTCCCGCAGTTATCCCTCTTCCAAAGAGAATTCTCATCCAAGCACTGAGGTCCCGGACCCCTGCCCCATCCACAGGCTCCAGACACGCCTTGGCACTCTCGAGCAACCAGGGAGAACCTTCCAGGAGACCAGCCCCATGTTGCCATCTGGTGGTAATTCCCCAGGGAAGAGATTTGCCCAGGTGACCTCTAGGTCAGGCTTCTTTAAATAGCTCCAAATTGCCTTTGACACAGGCAACCTGGGGTCACTGCTGGGGGAGGAAGACCCAAGGCTTTGAAGGCCACACCCCCCAATGGCACTACCTTGAAGCCACTTCTGGGGGCCAGCCTTCCAGCTGTGCAACAGCCGTCCACAGGCATCCCTGAGGGGTGGCCTGGCCCAGGGTCTCTGGGAGGGGCAGGGAAGGGGTGAAGGAGGCCGGGTGGGCCCTCCCTTATACATGCCCAGCTGTTTTCTTTTAGGAAACACCAGACCCCTGCCTCCCCCACCCACCCCTCACACACACACTCACACACACACACACACACACACACACACACACACACACGTCTCTGTTGATCTCAGAGCATAACCATTATTGTGCAAGATGATCTGGTGGGGAAGCATAGAGATGCTGCTCTCCAGGCCCTGCCCTGCTATAGTCTACACACACACACACACACACACACACACACACACTCACACACACACGCACTCACACACAGCAGAGAGGTGGGACCTACAGGTGCCTGGGCCCTGTGTGGAGCATGGCATCCCTCGTGGCATCAGGTCAAGGGGGTGGGCAAGCAGCCTGGCCTTGGGCCTCTCCCTCAGAGCCAGGCCCCCCAGGCCGGGCAGGGAGCTGTCAAATCCCCCACTACAGAGACAAATGGAGCCGTCAGAGAAAATAGCTTCTAATGGGGAGCAGGAGCCAGGCTGGGCTGGGGGGTGGAGGGGGTGGGCTCTGCTGGCCAGATGTGAATTCTTCACTAATCACACCAAATTGGCCCAATTTGTTCACTGACACGTGGGGGGACCAGCTCCATCTTTCTCCCACTGAGCAGGCTTCCCTCCCTCCCGCATGGAAGCACTTTTGCTCTAAGGGATGGGGCTGGCCAGCTGACAGCAGGCCTGGAGGAAAGGGGATGAGGCCAGATTTACATTCCCTCTCTCCCTGGAGGACCCCAGGAGTTGGCTTGGGCTTGCCTCCCTCCATCTCTGCCAGCCCCCTGAGCCCTGGTGCTGAGGGCCACACAGTTCAGGGACCCTGGGGAGGGGGGCAAGGACGGAAGGGGGCTAGGCCATCTGCTGCCTTGGAAATGGGTGGCACTGGCAGGAACTAGGGGGTTGGAAATATTCTGAGAAGAGCGGGGAGGGGAGAAGAAGCTAGGGGATCATTTAGGGCAAGGTGATGTCACTCTTAGAGTCAGCGGATTTTACCGGGTCCCATTAGGGCCACGAACCGGAGCATGCTGGTGAGGGGAGGCAAAGGAGAGTCCTTGCCCCTCACTCCAACTCTGAGCCGAACTGACCCCTTAAATGCGTATACCAAAAACCCGTCCGGAAGGTGGGACTCTAGCAGGAGGGCTGCTGGTGAACTTCCCCTTCCACTTCATTTGGACCTCTTTTTCTCCAATGCAGATCAGAAGATGAGGAGGAGATGGGCATCTACTGAACTTTGGGGGTTCCAGGAGGTAGGATAAGAGGCATGATGGGGGAGGTGGTAAGCCAGGGCGGGAGCATACATGGAAGCCCCAGCCTCTAGAACTCTCTCTTCTCTGTCCTGCACTGGGAAACGGAGCTCATGCACTTGGGTTTGGGTACCCTAGCCCATCGTCCCAGGTCCATCCCCCTGTCCCACCAACCTCACCCCCTTCCCAAACAGCCACCTTGGGGCCAAGAAAAGATGGAGTAAAGGGAAAAGCCCATGTAGACACCGAGAGTGGGCTCAGGGAATTCTGGGGTTCTGTAGTCTACCAAGGGGATTGTGTCAAGCTTCCTTCGGCTTCACGGAGTCCTCACTCTTGGTTAGGAGGGATCTGGCTGGGAGAGGGCCAGGATAAGGCTATTAAGCTGGGGACCCAAGGCCCAGGCCCCTGTACCCAGTAGCCACTGTGCCCTGGGCCCTCAATCTGGGCTGGAGAGAAGGTGAAGGGCATCCAGGTGCCCCAGCCTGACCAGCTCTGGGGGCAGAGAACACCTCCCATCCCTGCTTCCCTACTCTTGATCTCCCCCATCCCAGGGCTAAGCCAGTCCTACCCCTGGGCATGGCCCTTAAGAACTTTCCAACGCCACCTTTCACCCTAAATCCCAAACCTTCCCAAGGCTCATCCCTGTTGCAATCGGTGCTACTCCCTTGGGGGGAATTCCACTCGAGGGAATCAGTGGGGGAGGGGCCAGCCCTGCGGGGGAGATGGGCCACCAGGTTCTCGGAAGGCAAGGAAGTCACCTGGTGTGATAACCTGCGGGACCAGGTGTGGTGTGCTCCTGGCGGGAGGAGTAGGACAGAGCTGGAGGCAGGGGGCTCAGGAGGCAGAGGACAGAGGCGGCCAACCCTGCGGGCGGCTGTCAGGGGACAGGCTGAGGGAGAAAGGTCAGAGGGGAGAAGGAGCCAAGCGCTGCCCAGAGTCCATCCTGTCCCATCAACAACGTGAGGTTGTTTTGTAATCATTCCTACTCCTCCCTCCCTCACCTGCCTCTCTGGTCCTCCCTGGCTGGGCAGAGCACCCCCTCCTGGCAGGGTTAGAGACCCTGCTTCCAGAGAGCTGAGCGAGAAAGGGAAGGGACGCACGCAGGAAAGTCCCTGGGTTTCTTTTTGAAACACACTCTCCGTCCTATTTTCCTGCAGTTCCTAATTGATTTGTGGGCTTATCTGCCCTAAGAACAAGAGCTCTTTCTCAGGCCCAGAGTCACCCTGACCCAGGTATGGATTCTGGTTCTGCTACTTATTGCTCTGTGGCCGTGATCTAGTAATTATATAACTTCGAGCTCTCAAGTCACCCCTCAGAGCCCCAGTTCCCACACCTGGAAAGTGGGAGGACTACCACAGAAGATCACGGCGAGGACTGCAGCAGGTCACAGAAACCTAGCACACGTTGCTGGCGGGCCCGGTATCTGTCCAATGAATGAATGAATGAATGAACGAACAAATGAATGAACTTGAAGGGCTCTCTGTTTATAGCTTTTGCCTGATTTCTTCCAGGTTCTTGGACACTATCTGGATTTCCAACAGACCAGGGACTTAGCCTCTCCGTGTCTCAGTGTCCTCATCTATAAAATGGGCAATAACAAAATACCCACCTCGAGGGATTGTTTTGAAGATTAAATGAGTCGATCCAGGTAAAGTCCCTAGAGCAGTGTCTGGTCTCAGTAAGAGTCCCAGGAATGTTGGTACTGTGAGACTAAAGGCCATTTTGTCCATCCCCCAACACACAGAGCAGGGCCCTTCCCTCCCCCATACCACCCTATCTTCCAATGGCTAAGCAGCAAGATGCCCCAGGGCCCTTCCTCTTCCCCTAATCTTATTGTCCCTCAGGCCCCGTCCTCCCACCTTGGAGCTCAGAAAGCCCTTTGCTCAGTAAACTCCTTCACTCAGAAATACTCTCTCCAAGATTCGAGAGAAACTCCGGGAAGTTCCACGTTCCTCAGAGCCTCCCCAGCCGCACCCAGGCCCCAGTTTGCGTGGCTTTACCCTCCCCTCCCACCCTGTCTCCAGGACTGATCCTTCCCGTGTCCCTGCCCTGCTCTCAGCCAGTGACCTCCCTCGGTCTCTGCCCTCCTCCCTTGCCGCCCCTCTGACTGGCACCTGGGCCAGGCTCTCCCGGGCGGCGATGGGGAGTCCACGGCAGGCCCTGGGAGGAGCGCAGGGTGCCGGGACCAGCCCGGGCCGGTGGCTCAGGCCTCCTCTTGCTGAAACCTGCCACCTCCCAGCCCCTGTGGACACACACTCATCCCCTTCCGCCCGCCGCCAGGAAGCTGGCTCCAAACACCTTCACCTAGAAACCAACCCTCCCTACGGACCCACTCCTGTCTCGGGACGGCTCTGCCAGCTTGTCCGAGGGTGTGGCCCGTGGTCTCTGCCGGGGCTCTGGCCCTGTCTGGGTAGTCTTTCCGCGCTGTGGCTGACCTGCCCCCGTTCCGAAGTGGGCTCTGTCCCAAACGGTGGGGGAGGAAATGCAGTGGCGACAGGCAAGCAGTATTTCTGTGTTCCTCCTGGGGTACCTGTAAGAGCAGAGGCTTGTGGGGACAGACAACTCAAATACTTTCGTGTCAGGCCTCTACTTTACCTTGAACGGACACGTACGTACTTACTTGCACATTGTACTCTGTATTGTCTCCAAGTTTGTTTTACTATAAAAAGCCAGCTCAGGGGCGCCTGGGTGGCTTAGTTGGTGAAGCGGCTGCCTTCGGCTCAAATCACGGTCCCAGAGTCCTGGGATCGAGTCCCACATCGGGCTCTCTGCTCAGTGGGGAGCCTGCCTCTCCCTCTGCCTGTCGCTCCCCCTGCTTGTGCTCTCTCTCTCTGTCAAATAAATAAATATAATCTTAAAAAAAAGCGCAAGCTCTTAAACATATCCTTTTTTTAGAGAAAGATTTATTTATTTATTTGAGAGAGAGAGCGCGCACACGAGAGCAAGCAGGGGGCAGAGGGAGAGAGCGAATCCTGAAGCAAGCTGCCTGCCGAGCTGGATCCCAGGACCTGAGCTGAAACTGAGTCCTAACCAACTGCGCCACCCAGGCGCCTTTAAAACATATTTTTTAAAGATTTTATTAATTTATTTGGGGGGGGGAAGCACAAGCAGGGGGAGCAGCAGAGGGAGATGGAGAGGGAGAAGCAGCCTCCCCGCAGACCAGGGAGCCCAACACGGGGCTCGATCCCAGGACCCTGAGATCATCACCTGAGCCGAAGGCAGACGCTTAACCGACCGAGCCACCCAGGCGCCCCCTTAATACATATTCTAGTTGAGTTCTTTTTTCCATCCAAAAACCTTTGGGTTCAATGCATGTGTCAGAAGAATTCCCAATGGCTGTGGGTATTGGCACACTCCATGTGGCCAAGGGCACAGAAGCTCGGGGCAAGAGAACAGGTGGAGGTGATCTGGGATGGGGGGACGGGACGGCAGTGAACAGGTGGTCAGGGAATGTCTGGGGGAGCGGATTTCTGCGGGACCATCACCTCTTCTCTTCCCTTGCTAATCTGACTTTATCTGAGACCAAGCTCTCCAGCCCTGACTCCCAAACGTGCCCTGTTTTTCTCAGATTTTTTTCTGCACTGGGGTTTCCCTCACGGCTCACCGCTCCCAATTCTAGCTAATCCAAACTCTTCGCTCCAATCCAGAGAAGAGCCTTGGCGGTTCCAATTCTGGGGAGCACCAAAATGGAGCCTGGCACAGCCCGACACGTTCCCACACAGCTGTGCCCTTTACCTTCCGTCACACTGCCCGTGTCCTCATCCGCAGACCAGGGGGGTGAACTTTGGTCTCTAGGGATCCCTCCCACAGCAAGAATCTTAACCTCCTTAGAGAAACCGTAGGCCTCACTAGAAAAATCAGTCTCTGCTTCAAAAGGAATATTCTTCTAGTCATTCTGCCAACACTTACTGATCAACTCCCATATGCCCTGCTCTGTGCAAGGTTCTGGGGTTGCTGGTAAAGCATGGTTCCCACCCACACAACACTCAAATGTGGGGGCGCCTGGGTGGCTCGGTCGGTTAAGTGGCTGCCTTCAGCTCAGGTCATGATCTCAGGGTCCTGGGATCGAGCCCCGTGTTGGGCTTCCTGCTCAGCAGGGAGTCTGCTTCTGCTTCTCCTTCTGCCCTCCCCCCCATGCTCTCTTTTTTTTTCTATCTCTCAAATAAATAAATAAATAAATAAAATCTTTAAAATAAAAGAAACCCTCAAATGTGGGCATTCGTATTACGTTGGAAGTCTGCCTTTCCTTTTTCTTCACATACACTTAAATCCTAACGTACCTTGAGCCTGTGGAGGCTTGGTGAGGTGACCCAGCCCCGGCCTGGCTCCTGCGCCCGGTGAAGACCGACATGGGGGGCACAGGAGGGCACTATGGTCAAGCACTTCGGCCTAAGTGGAGGTGGCCTGGTGTAGCCCAGTGTCCACACTTAGTACTTAATTTCTCTATACCTCAGTTTCACCATGTAAGATGGACTGAACAATACTACCTTCCTCGTAGACTCCTCTCCTACTGCTCTCCTCACCCCGCCTAGCCTCCCCCTACGCCTGCTCCCCTGAGCTCCCCCTGCCCGCACACACTGGCCTTCTTGCTGTGCCAACGTGCCAAAAGCCACGCAAGCACCCACCTCAGGGCCATTACACTGGCTGTTCCTCTTGCCTTGATTGCTAGACCCCCAATATTCAAATGGCTGGCTCCCTCGTTTCACGCAGGTCTCTGCTCTGATACCACCACCTCCAGGAAGCCCACCTCACCATTCTCTGTCCCTTTATGCTGCTTCGGTTTTCTTCATAGCGCTTATCATGACCTTACGTCATACGTCTGTTTTCTCATGTGTTTCTTTCCTCCTCCCCTCACCAGAATGTAAGCTCCAAGGGGGGCAGAGGTTTTGGCTGACTTGGTTATTATTATTATTATCATTACCGTAGCCCCAGTCCCAGTACCCAGAATAATGCCTGGCACATAGTAGGTGCTCAATAAATACTTCCCTGAACTAATCCTGAGTAGCAGAGATGTGGAAGCTAAGCTCGCGAGAGCCTGTCAAGTGCTTTGCCCAGTTTCTGGCACACGATAGGCAACAATAAATGGAAACTGTGATTATTTACCACGCACCAATGGGCCTGACTGAAAAAGATTGGAATTTCATGAGGAGAAGGACAAGATTCAGCCAAAATTACATATATTGCTTCATGTAATAAACATTTCTGTGGCCATTCCTGCCATCCATCTTGATTAGAAGATGGCTGACTCCACTGCGTGTGCTCCAAAAATTGAGCCTGTGGGGGAATTGCCAATTCTTCCTCTTCTCTAAGAGCTCTTCACACAGCCTCTGCGTGAGCGATTTGGACCATCAGGGAGATGTACTTCCTTGGCCACCTGGACCTGTGGGGGGACCCGCCCCTCAAAGCTGCTAATCACTGGTGACAGGCTCAGCACCCGACCTCCTCCTCTCTGCAGGGGCCCTGAATAGAGGAGGGCGAAGGAAACCGTCCTGAGGGGTCTTCTGCCTCCCCTTGGGGGTTGCTCCCGTCAACCTAAAGGTCTGGGGAGAAGGAGTCCATATCCCCTCACCGCCCTCCGTGCTAAGAGATGCCCACCCTCCAGCACCGGGGTCTCCATCTTGCCTCTTTTTCTTGGCCAGTAAGAACAGGAGGGGAAACACCTGCTTCTGATGTCTCTACTGACCTGTGAGGCAGAGAGGTCACTCCCCATCCTCGCCTCTCTCCCAGCGTGACCAGTGTGGGCACAAGCTGGAAGGGGACAGCCTCTGACCAGTTCGAAGGGAGAGACCAGTTCTGGCCCTTCGTGGCTGCACTGTAAGATCACGGAACACTCCCAGGCGAAGCTCATCGAATACCCTAGCGCAGCAGGTGGGGTGAATAGCCCTATTTACAGCTGGGCAAACAGCCTTGGAGAGGTCAAGTGGCTTGGCTTGCCCAAGGCCAGAGCGCAGGCCCGGTCTCCCGGTGCCACTGTGCGCAGAAACGCGGGCTACCCACCGTGGCAGAAACGTGGGCTTCGCAAAAGAGAGGAGGTGCGGCCCTCGGGAGAGGCTTCCCCGAGGAAGAGGAGGCGGCCCAGGTCTGAGCAGAGGCGGGGCGAGTGGGGAGCAGAGAGGCAGGAGGCCGGGCCTGCACCCCATCCTGCCTGGGCTTCGACGGCGGGGCGGGACACGACGGGCCCAGCCCGGGAGGAGCCGCCGCTGCCAGCCCGCGACCCCGGCCCCGCCCGCAGCGGCAGCGGGAGGCCGGCGCGTCCCCGGCCACCCCAAACCCGCGGCATGGGGAGGGAGTGGCGGGGACCCAACTCTGAGATGGAAGGGCTGAGCTCCTTCCCCCAGCGGTTCAGGGCCCCCCAGCCTCGGGGCCTCGGTCTAAGAAGACGTCGGCCTGCAGAAATCAGGCGGCGGAGCCCAAACCGAGGGGTCCCTCGCCCGGCGCCCGGGACCAGCACCGCAGGGTTGGGGCGGTGTCGGCTGGGAGCCGACGGGAGGGGTGTGGGGAGGGCGGGTTGGAGGCCCGCAGGGCTGGGGCCCGGCTGTCTAATGGTTTTCGGAGAAGGCTCCTGGCGGATTAGAGGTCTGCGGAGCCGAGCCGGGCGGGCGGGGAAAGGCCTGGGCCCCGAGCCGCTGCGCTGCGCTGGGCAAAGGGACCTGGGTCTTGCCTCGGGCTATGGCCAGGGTTCTGCACGTGCGTGCCAAGTTCTGCGGTTTGGGGCCGACCGCCGCCCCCCGCCGCGGCTGCGCAGACAGATGCAGGGGCTGAGGAGGGATGAAGATCGGAGGGAAGGTGCTGTCCGGGAGGGGGTATCAAGGGGCGTGCCCAACACCTTCCATGAGACAGAAATGCCAACTGCAGAGCAATCCATGGGGTAGGGGGTAGGGGACAGGCTCATGAAGATGGGGTGCGGGGGACTAGAATACCCCAGACCATTTGGGGGCTGCTGGAGAGGACTTTTCCACGGGCTGAGCCGGGGTGGGCGGTGGGAGAGAGTACGTCCCTGACACTGCCCATCACCCTGGCAGAACTCCCTCCCGGTCACTGAGCTTCCCCCCACTCTAAGTGCTCTGTCTTCATTAGCCCCCTCCCTTCACTGGTCCCCTCACTCAGCCTCCTTGGCCCGGCCCCTGCCAGTCCCTGTAGAGACAGATCTAAGGAGACTGCCACCTCCCCCAGCCAGGCCCAGGCCTGCCTCCCTCTCCCGCACAGGAGCTGGCCCCAGGCAAGAGGAGCTTTCTCCCGAGAGGACCCCAATTCTTTTAAGGGAGGTGACCCAGAAGAGGGGCTAGGCCTTGCGTACAGGCTGGATGACTTCAAAGGGTGCTGGGTGGGGTTGGCACCTGGTCACAGGTGCCACTCAGGGTGGGCCAACCTGCCCAACCGGGTCAGGGCTTGTGCTGCACCCCGCCCTCTGCCCAGAACATCACGACACAGGCCTGCAGCAGCCCCACCCACCAGGGACTCCCCCGGGGCCTCAGGAGAAAGACCTGAGACGAAGGATTAAGGATCGAGGATTCGAGGCACAGAGGGCCTGGCAGGTCATCCTGGCCGTTCTCCCACCCAGGGGCCGAGAGGCTGTGCACACCCATTCACCTGCACGCACGGCCCCAGAGCACCACGGCCAGGCAGGCACAAAGCTGGGGTCCGGGGCCTCAGTAGGCTCCACCTAGCTTTGTTCCAAAGTTCTCCCTGCTAGCTTCTCCTCCTTGTATTCTTGGGAGACAAGCAGAGGGCAGGCCAGTCCTTGGTCTGGCAGTGACTCCTCTGGATTCTGGAATCCGGGCACCTGAGGGAGGAGGCCCAGGCCCACCTCTCTTCATGGAGCCGTCTGCCACCCTAACCAGATTTCGTGTCAAGTGAACACCTGCTTGTTCATGCTAGGCACTGGGGCTTAAAAGAGAGTAAGGTTTCCCCCCCTTCCCATAGGAAGCTAAGAGCCTCAGTTTGCTCATCTGTAAAATGGGAACCATGATAGTATTTACCATGTAAGGTTGTTGCGAGGATTAAATGGAAAACCATGTCAAGTTCTTAGCACAGAGCCTGGCATGTGGTCGGTGCTCAATAAACGGCAGGTGTCTTTGTGAGGAATATTACTGTTACTCTAGCTGGGGAGACCACATGTGGAGAACCACACCTGCTGTGGACCAGACTGGACCTTTGCAAACAGAGTGGCTCCTGGCCTTGTGTAAATCAGCGTTTGCCCCTGCACCTACTCTTCCCGCTGCAGCCCACCCCAAAGTAGCCCCCAGGATTGGGACTGACCCAGCCGCCTACCAGAGGGCACTCCAAGCCCCCAGGCAGAGGCAGGAATGGTCGGCCAGGGGTGGGGAGCACTTATGGTGAAGACTCAGAGAGAAAGAGCTGCAGAGGAAGTGTCTCAGCCAGTGGAGTTCCAGGAGGACTTCATGGAGGAGAGAGCTCCCAGGAGCTGTGGCAATAAGCAGAGGGAAGAGGCTCTGTGTATCCTGAGCCAGAGACAGCAGGGGACAAGGGGGTTTCAGGAGGAGTGGGGGTGCTGGGCTGGTGCTGGGGGCCCAAGAGGAGGTAGTGGATGGAGAGGTGAGAGGAGCAAGAGGAGGGGTGGGGGAGGGCTCCGCACTCTGGCTTTTCCCTCACACTGGCAGGATCAGGCTGGGTGCTGACGAGCCATGTCCGCAGCGGTGGGCACTGGCCCGTCCCTCCCTGCCTCTGGCAGACGTATTTGTCCCCATGCACTGAGTTCAGCAGTCCGGCAGGCAGGTGGGTACGTTTCCTGGGCACTGACTGTGCCAGGTCCTGCCAAAGTCAGGGTCCCTGAGCCTGGGGCACCTCCAGTCTGGAGGGGGCAGTGCCTTCCTCAATCCCAGAAGGGCCCGTAAAGGCAGATGTCAGGCTGGACAGAAAGGGAGGGGGAGGAGGGGGCCCTTGGCTGGAGAAGGATATGTGGGAGGGCAGACTGAGCCAAGTGGGGGACCTCCCTTGACCAGGGGCAAGGAAAGGAGTGGTGGCCTGGCCAGGTTAAGTGGGCTCTCTGGCTGAGTAGGGGAGGGGACTGGAGGTGGGAGGGAAGCCACTGGCCCAGGTTCCTGGCCTGAGTGGGAGGGGATGTCTCTCGCTGGCCCTGGACTCTGGCTACCTCCGACCTCCCTCTGTCTCAGCGGCAAGAGCCGGATCCGCCACATTCCGGGGAGGCCCGGGTTGCCATCCTACTGGGCTTGGAAGAGCCCCCAGGGGCAGGCTGGTCTCAGGGCTGGAAAAACTGGTCTTCCTGCCCCCCCCCCCACTGCCACCATCCTGGATTTCGAGGAGGAGAGGGTGTCGGCAGGAACTGGTGGTTCCCTACATTCCACACAGGATGGGAATGGGAGGGGAGTCCCAGAGGAGAGAAGGCAGGAGAAAGCACAGGAGAGGAAGAGCGGGGTAGGAACACGCCAGGAGCCTCTCCAGCCACTAAGGCTGGACTTGCTGGTCTGGGGCATTTTTAATAGACTTCAGAAGCAGGAGGAGAATGGGAGTTAGGTCTCTTTATTTCTCTCAGCCTGAAAGGGAAGACGGCTTGCTTGTAAGTAGGAAAGCTTGCAGTCAGACATCAAGAAGAGCCTCCCCCATGGATGAACTGGATGAACTGGATGATTGTCAGGGAGGACTGAGGATTCTCTACCGAGAAAAGGAGAGAGTGGCTTGCGGCGTGGGATGAATCCAGGAAGTGCAGCCCTAGGATGTGACTGCCCCCTTGCCGCCCCCCCTTTCTTACTGGGGGCAGGGGTGGGCGGCTGCATAGGATGGGGGTGCTGTCCCGCTAACCTCAAGGATCCCCCCTGCTTCCCTCCTGTGGCGCTAGGCTGTGTTCGACCTAAGAAAACCTCCAGCCCCTTGCATGACCTCTATTAGATTTTCCTTTGCAGCAAGAGAGATTTAGTGTAGACCCAAAGAAGGACCCCTGGTGGCCAGAGGTAAGCTTCTTAAGTCCCAAAAGTCCCACAGGGATTTGTCAAGCCCAGCTCTGCTCTCAGAATGACCTCACTCTGTTACCTGGGTCCCTCCCGCTTTTCTGGGCTGCTAGCCCCG
This sequence comes from Ursus arctos, assembly GCF_023065955.2. Lineage (NCBI taxonomy): Eukaryota > Metazoa > Chordata > Mammalia > Carnivora > Ursidae > Ursus > Ursus arctos. The sequence goes on along the minus strand of NW_026622919.1, from coordinate 24,357,351 downwards.
CACCCATGCCTCCCGCACCCATGCCTCCCGCACCCATGCCTCCCGGACCCGCCGTGGTCCTTGTGCTGGCACACAGTAGGTCTCAGCCAGTGTGGGAGGGGCTCTAACGGACCAAGCCCGGGCCCCTGAGGCTTCCATGGCTCCACAGATCTTGTCCCCTAGAAATAAAACCCAGCCCCTTTTGAAGAGAAAAAGACTAGGTTTCTGCTCAAGGTCATTTCCCAGCATTCAAGGAGATAGGCACTGAGCTTTTGTTTTTCAAAAGGTAGGGCACGGATCAGAATCAGGGGAGCCCTGTTCCAAATGCAGATTCCCACAGTCTCTGCATTGAAATTCACCGGACCCAGGAACCTGCATTTTATACTGCTTTCCCTGCCAAAGTCCCCACCCCCAAGCCCATCCGAGATTCTGAAGATTAAGAATTTCTGCAAAGACCAGCAGTTCCTAAAGAGTGCTGTTTGCGGGGCTCAAACCAGGTGGGCAGAAGCCTTCAACCCTTCCGTAGCCCCAGAGAGAACAGTGGGACTGGGGCGGGGGGGGGGGGGGGAGCTTCCCTGAGACAAGCGGCCTGTATAACAGACCCTTCCCCAATGTCTCTGTTCTTTTCCTATGACAGCTGCTTGATGATGGTTATTGCAAACCCACTAAGTCAGGCTCTGTGCCCGAGGCTGGTCATTTCAGAAGAGGTCCTACCCACCTGTCTGACGGGCAAAGGAGGAGTGAGGGCTGCTGTGGAGGCCAGAGGAGGGACACCATGACCTCTTAATGTCCCCTGGGGACCCACAGGCATCCCTGCCCAGCCTTCCCACCCCCAGCTCTCAGGAAAAAACAGCCTTCTCTCTGCCTCCTCGCGGGAACCACCCAGGAAGGTGCTGGACCTCAGGGAGGTGAAGGGCCCCCAGCCCTGTAGTCTGGTTTCCTACAGAGATGTGCTCGGGTGGAAACCACGCGTGAAATCGACACTTGCAAGCCAGGCTGTTCAGCATTCATTCGGCTGTTCGCTCATCCGTGTACCAAGTCCTAGGCCTGACCCCCTCCAACCAGCACTGTTGTCTGTGATGGGAGGGGACGGAAATTTGCAGTCAGACAGCCCTGAGTTCGAACCCAGCCTTCTGGCTCCTGGCGAAAACCACCTAGGGCTTTGCCCCTTGTGCCTGGGACTTCCCCTGGCTGCTTAGAGCGCCAAGAGCAGGGTCAATTAGGGGTAATTGAGGTAACCACATCAGTGAGTGAGTCTCTCACCCTCCATTTCTCCTGCTGCTACTTCTCCAATCAAAGCACTTATCACATTGTGTGGGCTTTGTCTCTTGTCCGTTCCGGGACACACACACACACACACACACACACACGCACACGCACAGCAGACATGCCACTGGGGTCTCGGTGCCCGGCTGTGCAGTCAGGGTTGGCTGGGCGAGTGCAGAGAGGAAGAGGGAAATCAGCACCAGCCTCTGGAAGAAACCGAGGGTTGCTCGGAAGGTTCTGCCTTTCGTTGCACCACGGGCTGGTTTTTGGCTGACAACCCACAGCTCTGTGGTTTGGGTCAACACACAAAGGGTTAACGCTGACTCCTCTGACCCTCTTCATCCCAAGGACCCAGGTATTCTGGACTGCTGGGTGAGACCGACACACACATACAGGAGGCTGCCACAGTCTTCCACAGGCTGACCCAAAAGTGGGGGCTGGGGAGGGCCAGAGTCCGGGCAGGAGCTAATGCCACTGGTAGCTAAAGAGAGAGGGACAGGCTTCTCCCGAGCTCTACCTCCACTGGCTTCCCACTATGGACTGGACAGCCCCCTGCTCCTGAGAGAAGCCTTTGTACATATCTGGGAAGCGCTTTGAAATGGCTAGCCTTGAGAGGACGTCCAAGCACTTCCCAGACATTAAGACCTGGGAGGCAGGAAGGTGCCCTCTGGGACTGCCAGTTCTAGCTCGCATCTGATCCATACCCAGCAATGATCACCCAGAGCTTCAGGGGTCCCCCCAGGAGAACTTTCTCCTCTTTTCTGCAAGAAGCTTCCAACAAGGAGAGGAGAGGAAGGTTCTCCTACCACCCCCAACATGCACACACCACTCTACGGGGAGAGGGCAGCCTCCCCTAGACCACCCAGCCCGAGGCACGCCACCCTGCCCCGGGGATCTGGGTAAGGAACAGCTCAGCGGTTCCAAACACAGCAGCGGGGATTTGGGTCAGACTTGAGGAAGGACTTCCCAAACGGGGAGACCCACCCCAAGATCGTATCACCAAGGGGGAAGGCAGGACGCCCTCGTCTAGAGATGGTGGCGAACTCGTGCGTCTCTTGGGCTGTATTTCTCAGAAGGCGGCATGCACACACCCAGTTCTGAGCACGGACTCTGTCCTACCCAAGTGCGCTCCCATTAACAGGGAGGTTCTTGGACACGCATCTTTGTTCAGCGTTACTGTGATGATGAAAGATCGGGTCCTGTCTAGATGCCCCTCACGAGAGACGTTAGCCAAGTTAGACTGCGCGCACGCAGGGGGTCCTCTGGAGCTCTCAAACGTGGGATGGCTCCGAGCACGCACATGGGGACGCTGGCAATCAAGTTGAAGGACTATTTGTTAGTAAAGTCCCATCTGTGTTGAAAAGAAAAGGTTTAATGTGTAGAAAGGAACCACAGTTACCCGATGGGGGATGGGCTTGGGGAGCAGCCCTTCAGCTGTTCAGAAAGTCTCCAGACTTCTGCGTTGTTCACATTTTGAACAAGTATGTAGCACTTTTGTGATTTCTTAGATGAAAAAAAAATTTTTTAATAACCATGTCTTGGGGGGGGGCGGGCAGGAAAGAGGGTCTTGCCTGCCCCTTGGCGTGAAGTAGAGGTGACGGCTTCCGGAGACACCTTTCTCACATCAGGGAGAGGCCTGCCCCTCCCATCCCGAGTCTGAGCTCCGCAGAGACTCACAGGTCACCTGCTCCAGCCCAGGCAGAGGGTTTAGAGAAGAAGGAGTCTGATCTTTGCCCCAGGGGCTCCGGCACAGTGCGGGAGGCCAGGCCTGGGCGTTCCCCGTACAAGGCAACAGGCCCCATCACAGCAGACACACAGGGTCTGGGGAGGGAGACGGGACCCCTGCGTGTCAGGGGAGTGTTTCAGTGGGTCAGAGGGCCTCCTAGAGTAAAGAAGGCCTAGGAAGAACTCCAGCTGAGGTAGGTCACACACACACACACACACACACACACACACACACACACACACAGAGTCACTCAAACCCACAGCCGCTCAACTCAGCAAACCGGGGCCCACTCATGCTGACACCATCCCGTGTAGAACAGTCTCGGCCCCACCCCCGAGCTGCTGTCACCCCCTCAAACCCTGCGGTGCTGGGTGCTCATGAGGGGCCGGAGTGAGGGGTCCAGTAGGGGAGGAGGGGAGGAAGAATCCCCCTCCATGAAGCAACTCCCTGCAGGTCAGGCCGTCCCTCAGGGCTCCCCTCCTTCCATTCCCTTCCACCTCTGTGAGGGCAGGGCCCCCTCCTCTGTCCCTCCCTCCCTCACCCATCCCCTGGACAGGCCCTGCATGAGACCGTCAGGGGCAGAGAGAAAGCGGAGCCGCTGAGCTCGGGGAACAGAGGTCCCTCACCCAACACCAGCCTTAGCTGTCCAAACGTCCGTGACGGAGACGTCCCTGGCACGCCTGCACCTGGAAGTCTAACTGATACAAGGGAAGCACTGAGCGGCTTCAGCCTCGTTCCTGCCACGAGACTGCAGCGAAGGCTGGACCTGAAGGCCGGCCTGGCCACCCCACTCAGACTCCATCTCCCATGGCGAGCCCTCCTCTTGCATCGTCCCCTTGTGCCACCAAGGGAGACCGATGCAAGCCGGAGTCTCTGCTTCCCACACACAGGCACTGAGCTTACCCCTGCCCCACAGGCTCATGCTTGTCTTTCCAAGTCTTTGTCGGGATTCCGCCCCCTCCTATGAGAGCTGGGGCAAGCCTGGGGGCCTTGCTATGCCTCAGCTTCCCCATTTGCAAAATGGGAGCAGGCACGACTGATAACCGGGAGCGAACGGGGTGATGGGAGTGAAAATATTCAGTAGTAGCAGCCGCTTCTCTTTTCTAAACGACGGTGGCCCCTGTTGGGGGGGCAGGAAGAGGGGTGGAGGGAAGGTCAGTACCTGCCAGGTGCCAGGGCCCTGGAGGGGAGGGACCAAGCACAGCTGTCGGGCAGCACCCAGAGGCCTGAGTGGGAACTGCATGCTCTCCCCAAACTGGCTCGGTCCCTGGAGAGGAGGCCAGGGGAGCCCGAGGGGAGTCCAGCCACCCAGTCCCACCCGCAGCAGGCAGCTACCCGTTTCTCTGCAGGACTCTGGAGGCGGGGTGGGCAGAGGGCCTGTAGGTGGAGGACAGAGAGAGACAGGCGGAGAGTGGGCCTTCCACCCGCAGGGAGCGCCCCAGCTTGAGGGCCAAGGGCTGCTGCTGTTGGGGACCCCAAGGCAGGGGTGCGATGGGGAGATGGGGCTAGGAGAGCGCTAGGTCCAGGCTGAGAGGTGGAGGGAAGAAGGGCAGGGGTCAAGAGCAAGGGTAGATGACAGTGTCCACAGAGGAGGCAGGCTGAGCTGGAGACAGGATGGCTGTTCAAAGGGAGAATGGACTGAAATGCCAGGGCCAGGGGCCGCGGGGGGGCATTTTGGCCAGCCCCCTGCCTCAAAGTGCCTTCTAGTTTTTTTTTTAAAAGATTTTATGTATTTATTTGACAGAGAGAGAGACAGCCAACGAGAGAGGGAACACAAGCAAGGGGAGTGGGAGAGGAAGAAGCAGGCTCCCAGCAGAGGAGCCCGATGTGGGGCTCGATGCCAGGACCCTGGGATCACGCCCTGAGCTGAACGCAGACACTTAAAGACTGAGCCACCCAGGCGCCCCTCAAAGCGGCTGCTAAATGGGATGACTTATTGGAGGTAGCTTTTTTTTTTGTTTTTCTGTGAAAATCCGCCTGAAGCTGAGTTCTCAGCCTCCTTCCTCTTTCCCTTTCTTCCCCCCCCCCCCCCCCCACCAAGTTAGGCTTCCCCAGGTCTAGGCTTTCTTGGGAAGTTCCTCCTAGAGCATGACCTCAGATGTCCCCCTCCCTTCTGCCCGGGCTGGGGGGAGGGAAACCACTGCTTTAGTCACGCCAGATAATCACCTCTGGTCACTCAGTGTCTGGCCTCTTCCTCCAAGTAACTCCAAGTATCTCTTAGACATTATCTCACCATGCAGGCGTGGGGGGTGGGGAGGGGAAGAAGTGGGGAGGCAACATTTAAGAAGGGAGAAACTGAGGCCAGAAGGGACCAACATACCCACCTACCCTGCTCCCCGCAGAGGCTGGAAAGGTGATACTTTGTTATGATCAGAGGAGGGATAGAGGCCAGACGACAGGAAGAACTTCCAGGAGGAGAGCTGTGAAGATGAGAATTTGAAAGCGGCCTTTGAAGAAATCACCAGAGCCCAGTGAGTGCCAGACTCCGTGTGAAGGGCTTTGCAGGAACCATCTCCTTCATTCTCCCAATGAGAGAGATGCTATAATTCTTCTTTTCGGGTCAAAGATGGGGAAACTGAGGCCTGCTCTGAGCAGAGTGAGTGCCCTTTCCCAAGACGGCTCTGAAAGCTCATGGAGATGGTAGGAGTCGGGCCTGGGGAATGTGACTCCGGAGGCAGCCTCCTGGTAGGACAATGGTGCCGTCAGTCTAGAGGCAGGAGCCTGCCTGGGAGGCCCTGTGACCCCTCCTGAGGCACTAATAGTATGGCCTGTAGGATTCCATTGTTTACAGGTACAACTCACCCGGAGCCAGGCTGTGCCCTTCTCCCCATCATCGTGGAAGGATCCAGGCCTCAGCTGGCCCCACTGCTGGCCTTTCTCTCCCCAGCGTTTTCATGTGACCTGAGAATTATGCGTGGAAGAGGAAAATGAGCCAGAAGAAGACCCATCGTATTTCTTTTGTGTATATAGGAGCCTCATAGGAGCCTCTAGTGCTTTCGGTGCTCACTCCTGAGCATCCTTCTTCCCTCTCCTGTCTGCTGCCCACCCCCCTACCCAGTGCTCCCAGGGCCACAGCAGCAGGCTGGCCCTTCAAAGCCAGGTGCAGGGGATTCCTCCCCTAACTCTGCCCCACTGCAGGCCTGGACCTGGCACGGGTAATGTCGTGCACTCCTATGACCTGGGAAGTTCCTCCTGACATCTGACCCAAATCCTTTCTCTACCAGCTCAGCGAAGGCTCTGCTCGGGGTGAGAGAGGCAACCACGGGTCCCCGTCTTCGGTTGGAGGTGTGAGGCACGGTCTGAAGCCTTTCTTGGACACAGGACTTCATGGGACCCTGGAGGTCATATGGCCACATGGCCCATCTCTGGCAGGGTGGGCAGGCAGGTGCCCCACACCCAGCCAGGCCTGGACCCACCTGTCTCTCAGCTGCGTCCCTCATCAGAATAGCAAATAGAGAGGCAGCAAGAGACTGCCTTATCTGATGGGAGCCCCACTCAGGCCCCCTCCCCCGGAAAAGCCTCATTACCAGGGCTCCAGCCCCTGGCTCAGCCCTGCCTGTTTACTCTGTCATAAGAACAACAGGACTCAGCAAGACTTCAAAGGGAGTCTCCTGGTGGTGCGTGTGCACAGGAGGGAGGGAGAGAGGGAAGAAGGGAGAGTGGGCAGAGAGAACACAGAAGACCAAGGGGGTGCGGTGGTGTGGGGTGGGGGGCTCAGGGCCTGGAGGCAGGAACGGAGTCTTGAGGCAGCATTGCCTCTGCCCTCAGGGAGCCCCCAATTTATCGGGGAGTTACAACACTGCCATGGGAACCCCTAGTCTGATGAAGGAAGCAGCTCTCTCTTCTTTCACACACACGCCCACACACGCACACCCAGGACATGGAGACTTGCACGTGGAGACCGGAGCTCCTGCAGACCTGGGCTGTAGACATTGAGTGGCAGGTGGAGGAAGGCCACCCCGCCATCCTGACCTGAAGCCGCCATCTTGCCCTGAAACCACAGCAAAGCCAGAGGATTCACTGCATGACTGGTCATCTCAATTGCCGCCCGGGTCCGACCGATGCAGCTGTGCCCCCACACCCTCTGCGTCCCCCATCAGCCCCTCTACCCACTCTGGGTCCCCTGGGAAGTCTTCCCTTGAATGCTCCTGCTACAATTCCAGCTTTCTGGCAGGTAGAGGGAAGCGCGTTAGGGCCTTCTTCTCTCCCCATCGCATGGCATTCGGGATGGCCTCCCCTGGATCCTCCAGGCCGAGGAGGTGGTGCGCTGGCAGACACCTCCTCCCCTGCACGCAGCCCCCCCCCCCCCCGCCTCCTCTGAGAGAGGCCATCACACCCCTTGCACCTTCAGGGGCTTCTCCCCACCTGCCCTCTCCATCCCCAGCCTCATTAAGGAAGGCGGTTAACCTCAAACTCAGGCAAATGAAAGTCCTACAGCCCATCACACGGGAGGCGCCCAGAGGGTAAACTGAAGGCAACGTGCCCAGGCCTCGGAATTATCCTGTTCCCATCGCTCAGTGCCCGGCTCCCTTTCCTCCCAGGTTCAGGAAAGGCAGAAGGCGAAAGCGAGGGGCTCGGCTGGGGCAGAGCACGGGATCTCTGGGATCCGGGAGCAGACACTCCCCGGGAAGATTCCCAGCACGGATGTCCCCCCTGCACCGGGGCCTCTCGGGAACAGTGACGTCCTACATCCCACATCCCACAGAGCCGTGTTGTTCCCAACAGCAGACTGGGGTATGCTACACGCAGCCATGACGTCTCTCTGCAGAGGAGCTCGGGCAAGGCCAAGGTGAGGAGGCCGCACTTTCCACGCATCATGGCCCACTTCTAGCCGATTTACAACTACGAACAGGACCCTCCCAATAACCCGATGAGGGAAGTGCTATTATTACACCCCCTTCACAGATGAGGACACAGGAGCACCGAGAAGTCAAGGGACTTGCCCAAGTCGCACAGCCAGTAAGCGGTGGAACTTTAAAAAGTGGGTTGATGTGGGACGTCTGGGTGGCTCAGTCGGTTCAGCATCCGAGTCTTGATCTCAGCTCGGGTCTTGGATCTCAGGGTCTGAGTTCAAGCCCCGCGTCGGGCTCCATGCTGGGTGTGGAGCCTACTTAAAAATAAAAGTGGGCTGGTATCGAGTTAGTTAATTTTAAATTTGAAGCTCCCATACAGCAGAAATTGTGATGGCGGTGCTCCCACAGCTGAAGAGTGGGAACATCATTCAAGGGACAGAATTGGAATTTTATGTCCAATTATTTATCTGTTTGAATTTTTTGTGAAGATCAATTTAAAAATAAAAGAATGTTGTCATTCATATCTCCGGCCACATTCCAGTCCCTCACCCATTTCCCTCGCTTTCCTCCGCCCGATCCCAGCTGATGAGAAGATTCCGGCTATAGACACATCCCCGCTGGGTCTCATGCTAGAGTTCCCCCCTACGTCTTGTCTCACTGCCCTCCCCTCCCCGCCGCCAACCCCAGGGTCAGTTCCTGCTCCGACTTCTGTCCTCACAGCCCAAGTCGCTGGATCTTGGCGTCAGGTCATCAGCAGAAACCCTAGAATCGGGGCGCCTGGGTGGCACAGCGGTTAAGCATCTGCCTTCGGCTCAGGGTGTGATCCTGGCGTTATGGGATCAAGCCCCACATCAGGCTCCTATGAGCCTGCTTCTTCTTCTCGCTCCCCCTGCTTGTGTTCCCTCTCTCGCTGGCTGTCTCTATCTCTGTCGAATAAATAAATAAAATCTTAAAAAAAAAAAAACCCTAGAATCCACATCCTCTAGCTGTTTATGAATTTGAATAACTGTTGAATGCCTACTACATGTCAGGCAAAGTACTCCCTGCTAGAAAAAGAATAAAGAGAAGGAGAGAGGGGAGAGGAGAGGAAAGGGACAAGTTGCTTTTCTCTTAATTGCCACTGAGGGACAGCCCCTTGTCCTCCAGCTGAAGTCCCACGCTGCCCCCTCAGCCTACTGCCCCTGCCATCGTCAGGAAAGGCCATGTGCCTCTTGGGCCTTGGGACACCCCTCCAGCCAGGTCCCCCAGGGGACCATCCTGTGTTCTGGGGGCGCTGTCTGCCCCTTGTCCACAGCCCCACTCCTGGCTCCAGCCCGGGGTGGAGGGGTTGGGCTCCTGAGAGAGGAGAGGGGGCAGACCGGGAGCCACGGAGCTCTGGGGAGGCCACAGGCTCTGAAGGAGTGAGCAGGGATTAGGGGACACAGTGTGTGGGCGGCTTGGGAGCCTCTCCAGACACTTATCTCCCCACCTGGGCGGTGGCCGCTGTCTCCACCTTTCTGTCTGGCGGGCCTCCTCTGCCAGCAGGCCTGCCCTCAACCTCCCGCCCAGGGGTGGGTTTCAATCCCCTCCCAGCCTCCCCCATCGCTCCCTAGACTACTCCTCCCTCCCTCTCAGCCCAGCTACTCCCGGCCTCCTGGCAGAAGCCCTCCCCATCTCCGCCTCACCCAGCACCCGAAGACCCTTTCTACCCCTACAGCCCAGACAAGGAGGCATCCCCTTCGTGCCCCTTCTGCGACCTGAGCCACATCTAGTCATTAGGAAGGCTATTTCGGGTCACTTCAGACTTTTCCATTTTGCCCTCCCTCCCCCCACCTGATTCAAATGCACATACTTCGTGCCCACCAGGCACCCGCCAGCCACAGCAAGAAAAGAGCGAGCACTTTGGGCAGCCTGAAGGGCACATGGGGTCTCTGCCCGCGGCAGGTCACAGGCTCAGTTCCTCACTCCAGGCAGCATCTCCATTCCACAAAGGGGATGGTGAGGGCTGTGGGGGAAGGCAGTAAGAAAGGGAGGGTCCACTCAGAAGCCACCAGTACCAATGCAGATATAAAGGGCTCCGTGTGTGCCTTGCTCTGCCCTCTGCCCCGAGCGCCTTAGGCGCATTAACTCGCCTAATCCTCCTAGCAAGCCTAGGCACTCTTGCCATTCACATCGTGCGGATGAAAAAATGAGGCACAGAGAGGTTAAGTAACTTGCCCAAGGTCATACAGCTAGGTGTTCAGGGCAAGATTTGGACCCAGGCAGTCTGGCTCTCTGCTCTTGCTGTGTAATTTCCTGTTTAAAAACAGGAAAATCTAGGGGCGCCTGGGTGGCTCAGTCGTTAAGCGTCTGCCTCTGGCTCAGGGCGTGATCCCGGCGTTCTGGGATCGAGCCCCGCATCAGGCTTCTCTGCTGGGAGCCTGCTTCTTCTTCTCCCACTCCCCTGCTGTGTTCCCTCTCTCGCTGGCTGTCTCTCTGTCAAATAAATAAATAAAATCTTTAAAAAATAAAAATAAATAAATAAAAACAGGAAAATCTACACCTACAAAATCAAGTTGAGGTGCCTCAGCGAGGCATTCAAAGCCCTTCCCAAGTTCTGAGCTCCTTCCGTAGCATTCCCGCTGCCTTGGAGCCTGATAGACCGGACCCTGGCTCTGCCAGCTGCCGAGCGTGTGACCTTGGGTGAGTCACTCTATCTTCCTGGGCCTCAGCTCCTCATCCCCTAAAATGGGGCATAAGGACATCTAGTCTCCGGCAGACTCAGGCGGTCACTGGGTGATGTACGCACTGTTGCCTGGCGCTAGTGGGAGCTGCTCGCTGCAGAGCAGGACGGGGGAAGACTGGGGGTCCTGAGATGGTCAGTTGAGGTGTCTAGGTTGTTGGGGGGGGCAGGTGGAGAGGGGGCTGTTCCCCAGAGAGAAACGTGCTCCGGAGTGGCCTGGCCAGCCGTCAGCAGGGGGCCGCACTGGCATGGGCTCTGGGGAAGATGGCACCAGATCAAACAGCTCCCACTCGCATCTCCCACCCGCGCATGGAGGGGTGGCCCTGTCTCCTGCCAGCCCCCAGCAACCCCAGGGCCGCCAGATGCCGGCTGGGGCTTAGGCACAGCCCCTGGAGAGAAGGCCCCGCTTCCCCAGAAGGGAGCCTGAGTGCCCAGGATGTGGCGGGGGGCAGGAGGGGGGGACGGACTCCCAGCACTTGGGAGACTATGGCCGTGTCGGGGTGGGGGGGGTCTGGACTCAGCCTGTGGTGAGCCCAACCTCTCCCCCTGGTCGGAGGCAGACACAGCACGCCCACAAGGGACCCAAGGCTTTCCTGGCTCTAAGGACCAAACCGAATGATTTCCTGACTGTGGTAAATAATAAGGCAGAGTAGGAAAGAGGGGCCCCTGACCCCGGCACCTGGCACTCTTCCTGAACTTCCAGCGCCCTACTCTCAGCTTCCTCACTTGCAAAGTAGGGGAAACAAGCCCGCTCCGCTCTGCCTGTCTCAGGACTCCCCTCCCCCCCAATGAAATCAGATGCGTGAATGTGTAAACTGTAAAGTGCTCACAAACTCAAGTGTTTGGCGAAGGGCCAGCCCACTCTCAGCCCTCCAAAATCTTGACCTTCTAGAAAGGAAGGAATGGGCCCATCTACCATCAGGATTTAATTCTAGATCCTTCTATCCTTGGTCACACCCACCACTTCCCTCTTCCCTGAAGCTGGAAACAGTCAGATGGGGATATGTGTTCCCTACCCCCTGTTCCCCCAGGTGATGGCAGAAAACCAGTCTCAGGTCTCGGAACCCACCCGCTGCCCCCCCATCGGATTCCCCCAGGGCAGAGAGCAGGGCACAGGAAGGCAGAGCAGGTTCACAGTGCTGGAACCATCCAGGAGGGAGTGGCCTGGAGCCTACTTCCACCCACTCACCCACTCAACTCTGGGGTTCTCTGAACCTCGTTTTTGAGGTTGCAGCCAAGCAGGCTACCTGGGAATTGGTGGGTCCCCGATAACTTAGGGGCTCCATTCTCCAGAGCTCCCCACAGCAGTCTCGCCACCCCACCTCCCCCCACAGAGATGACCTGGAGGTTCTTTCCACCATCACCACCCCCTTGCTCTCCTCCCCCGGCTGAGGATGGGGAAGGTGTCCTCAGACAGGCTCAGATCTCCTGGATCTGGGGAGGGCAGGAGGGAGTGGGGGTGAGGGGGAAACGAGCCAGAAGTTGAGAAGGTGGGGGTCCCAGGCTGAGGGGCCCCCCACACCGCCCTCCGGTGCTGAGGACCCTGCTTCCTCCTCAAAAGCTGAGTGATCTCTCCAAGGAGGGGCAGGCAGGGAGCCCCTCCACAGCCCTCTGGGATGCTGAAGAGACAGTCTCCCCAAAATATGAGTGGGAGATTGAGGCGGAAGGAGAAGAGAGGATGAAGCAGGGACAGTCCGGAGGGCTCGGAGCCAGGGTCCTGGTGAGACCCCAATGGTCAGAACATGCCAGCGACTGCATCATGCAGAGTTTCAGGGTGGAGACAGGGGTCTCTGCATCCCGGTGGCCTTTAGGAAGCTGCCCAGAGCCTCACAGCTCAATTCCATCTGTCCCCCTGGCCCCTCCAGCTTTGGTGTCCTCCCTTCCTTCCTACTTTCCTTTCTTCCTTTTTCTCTTTCATTCATCCAAAGAACCCAGTGGCTATTGGAGCCCCGGCCCCGGGAGCGCTGTGGCCCTCCAGGCTCCGGCTGGCTCCTCCTCGTGTCCTTATTTCATCATGTGGAGCCAGCTCTCTGGGTGTCCAGTGTGTCTCGTCTCTCTCATCAAACTGAGGGGTCCCCAGGCCAGGGCTGCCCCTCCCCCCCATCCTGGGGCTCCCCAGAGCATGGGCTGCGTGCCCTTGGCGGCCATGGTGTTTTTCTGCCCCCGTGCCCAAGGCCCCCACCCCGGGGCATGGTGACAGAAAGACCTGTCCTTCCCTGCAGCAGAGGTGTGCTCGGACAAGTCTGTCTGGGGTGAGCATGCCATCCTCAGCCCAAATCCCCAATTTCTAAAGGCAAAAAGAAGAAGAAGAAAAAAAGAAACCCTCCCTCACCCTTCCAGGCTTCTCCCCAGCCAAGAACCTCAGACCAGAGGTCCTGCCAAGTTGGCAGAGCTGGGAAAACAGGCCAGGGTTCCTGGGGTAGGGGAGAGGGTGAGAACCGGGGAGGCAGATGCTGGAACCCGGAGGAGAGGTCTTCACAAGTGAGGAACAGAGACCCAGAGAGGCAAGGGCCCGTGCGGCTGGAGCCACCTCCCTGACCTCACGTGGTCACGCGGTCACACACACTCAGGACTCAGACGCTGTGAGGAACAATCTCTCTCGTTCCCATTCCCGCACTGGGCCTGGGGATGGTGGGGAAGAAGGAGGCCAGGAGACCGCTTTCCTCAGAGATAGGGGCCTCAGAGATAGGGGCCATCGGACCCCTCCTTCCTGAACCAGCCACCCCGACCTGGGCTGGGAGGACCCCCTTCCTGCCAGCAATGGGAGCAAAGAGTGTCCCCAGGGTGCCTCTGGAAGTGGGGAGTAGGCCTGGCACTTGGTCCTCCAAGGGTGTCTGAGCAGAGAGGGGAGAAAGGAGGAAGGGGAGAGAGGCGGCAGGTGGCCCGGTGCTGCTAATCCCCGAGATGGGAGAGAACCTGGCACATGCGCACACGTGCACAGACGCTCACACCTGTTTGCTCACATCTGCCGATGTTAGTGTCTATGCGTGGGCTCTCACCATCTGAGAGCCCGGCCAGTGCGTGCACTCACAGTCATACACGCGAGGGACTCGGCGGCTGACGCGGTCCCTCTCCCTCATTCCCACTCAGAGACAGGCTCCCGCCACTGCGCACCCTCACTCACACCAGCACCCCGCTCGCGCACCTGCCTACAGAGTCACATGTACCCCAAGCCCGCGCGCGCACCCTGTCACTCACACAGGCACACATAATCACACACTCCCTCACTATTGTGCACACACACACGCACACTCACACGTCCTCGGGCTGCCAGACCAAGCCCCCTCTGCCCAAGGTCTGGCCAGCTCTGAGGGGGTGCTCCCCCAGCCCATCAAGTCCCTGATCGCCGCCCCCCCCCCCAGCACACTCCAGGCATGGTCTTTCCTCAGGCCTGTCCAGAAAGGCCCAATATTGGGGTTCCTGTATAGCTCCACAACTCCTGAGCTCCCATCTACCCAGTAGGCACCCATCTTTACCTAGAATCTAGAATGGACCAGAACTGCCCATGTGCCCCGCCTGTCCCCCATGGTCTGGAGCCTGGATTCCCAAGGGGCTCTGAGTCCCCAGCCCTGCCAGCTTGCCCTCGCCTTCTAGGAGGGTCCCCGGAGGGAGTACCTGGGGATAGCTGGGCCTCGGAGTCCTCATCTGTGAAAAGGACGTGCTCACCTCATTCCCCACCCATGGTGGGGGTCAGGAGGCTCCCACGTGACCAGGGAAGGGCACTGTTAGCTGGAAAACATCGTGTCCAACCTAGAGGTTAGTCACATCCTTCTTACAACCACCCCCTCACAGCGCCCTTGGGACAGAGGCCCAGGGAGGTCAGGGCCAGTCCAGAGCTGCAGCGTCAAGGGAAGGCTCACACCCGGCTCTCTCTGCACTAGGGGGTCTGTTCACATCCAGACCACTCACTGGGCAAGGCTTGCTCCTCAAGGCCAGTCTCTCCAAGGGGGCCTGAATCTGGGACACAAGGTGCCCTGGGGATGGGACACAGAAGGGTGTGAGCCTCTTCTCTGGTCAGGGAGGGGGGATCCCCTATGCTTGACTGGCAGAGAGTGCTAGGGATGCCTGGGCCCCAGCAGGGCTCCAGGTCCAGTCCAAGCCCCAGTGCTGGGGGGGGGGGGTTTGTAGGGTTCTTCATCCCCTATTTCCCAGGCCTCAGAGAGGCTCCTGGTGAGAGTCTGAATCTTCTCCCAGGAAAGAGAATGAACAAGGCATCACCTGTTGTAGGGTCACGAAGGCGACCACTGAGAGGGAGGTCAACCTGGCCAGAAAAATCAGAGCTGGGAAGGGCCTGAAGGAGGTCCAGGGAGGAGCGGGAGGCCCCGGAGGGCTGTGCTGAGAGCCCAGAGCGCTCCCACAGGGAGGAGGCCAGCAGCCCATGGGCCTGTCCCAGGGCCAGTCTCAACCCTGGGAGGCACAGCCGAGGGCAGCCTTCCGCGTGGGAAGGGGGTGCAGATCACTTCAAAAGGAAGGAAGGAGGGAAAGGAGAAACATAGAGAGAGGCTTCTAGTTATGGAGAAAAGATACAGCAAGGAAGACAGAAAACCCAAGCGGACAGTCAGAAAGACAGAAAAAACTGCGACCGACAGAAGGCGAGGGAGGGCAGAACTGCAGCCGGAGAAGCCAGGGGACCAGTCTAGAGCCGGAGAGCCAGAGAACCAGGAGAAGAGGGAAAGAGAAAGAGGGAAAAGGGGAGAGGGTGGAGAGAGAAAGGCTGCAGGAGAGCCAGAGCCAGATCAGAGCAGGGAAGGGAGTGAGCGAGAGGCTCTAATTATGGATGTCGGTGGAAGCGCAGGACAGCCTGTTTGAAGTCTGTGGTGAGAAGCATCAAAGAGAGAGGAGGAAGGCCAACGGGACAAGGGGAGACACAGGAGGGGCCGCCCTCTGCTCAGGCCCACCTGGACCTCCTGTCTCCACCCTCCCCTGCTCCAGCCCCCAGCCCTCCACCCAGTTGCTCAACTGGCCAGGGGTCTGAGACCCCTGGTCCCTGGCCCAGCCGGGCCTCAGCTCTAGCTCAGGCTCCTACTCTGCCGTCCCAGCATTCCCCGGGGCATGGCAGGCTTGTGGCCCCAGGGACTGCCCAGCCTGGGAAGGGGGCAGCCTTCCCTCACAGTTCCTGCAGCTACCATCTCCCTGTCCATCTCCCAGAAAATAGGTCCTGGCATCCCCCAGACCCACTTTTGAGGTCCGGAGATGGGCTCCAAACCACCCAGCTTCCGTCCAGCACCAGTCCGCATGGTCTGTCTTTCCTCTGATCCAGAAAACCTCACTCTCAAGACTCCGGAGTCCCACCCAGGCAGGGGATTCCACCCTGTTCAGGCTGCAAGGGGGGTCTCCAGATCGCCTCTGGCCACCCCCTGTCTCAGGCCAGCAAGTTAGCCGTGCTGGAACCACCACAGGGGGACTTCTCGAAAGAACGTGTCTTTCCGCCTTTCCTCGTCTGCCCACTCTGGAGTTCTGCCTCCAGTGGGCGAGAAAGTCCTTCTGGAAGCTTCCCCTATGTCTCTCTGACGTGTCCTTCAAGCTGTCGCTCCTTGGACCCGTTCCCCACAGCTGGACCTGAGACTCCAGGATGGGGAGGGGGTGTCTGAAATCAGGCTGCATGAGGCAGAGAAGCCAGGCCGACTTGGAAAGGAATCTTGATTTTACGACCTCCTAGACAGGTAATCCTGGGCACATTCTTCCACCTTTCTGAGCCTGTTTCCTCATCTGTAAAAGGGAGGGAAATGCTCCCTTCCTTGGAAGGAAATTGTGAGAATGTACGTAAGGTGCCTGGCTTCCAGCAGGTTCTCTGCGTGAGGCTCCTTTAATTGTCATGGGAATCAGGACCTTCCAGAGCTCCCCCTCCATCCAGGGGAGATATTCCCCTAAGAGAAGGGCAAAAGAGAGTCCTCCCCAGCCCCAGAAGAAGCCTGGTACCTGCGATGGGACAGAGAAACGATTCCACAGCCCACCCACCCATCCCCCTGCCAAGCACACCCCATCCCTGGCATCTGAGCTCTATATCTTCTTTTTTCTTTTTTTTTAATTTAAGATTTTATTCATTTATTTGAAAGAGAGAGAGAGCACAAGCAGAGGGAGAGGGAGAGGCAGGTTCCCTGACGAGGACGACAGGCTCCATCCCAGGACCCTGAGCTCATGACCTGGCTGAAGGCACAGACGCTTCACCGACGGAGCCACCCAGGTGCCCTGAGCTCTGTGTCTTGCTACAGCTTCCGGTTCCCTCCTCTCATTCCGGGGAGCAGCTCGGGGAGCTTTGGCCAGTGTCCGCCTTCTGTTGTCAGGGCAGCCTTGCTGCTCTCGATTTCCCAAAATCATTACACCGCTTGTCAGATGCCAGGCTAACCTCCATGATTCTGAGCCTCTCCATATGGACTAATCTCGGGGAAACTTGAAAGAAACACTGGACCCTCAGAGAGTCCGGTCACCTTTCCCTGACTCTAGGGGAGGAGGGAGCCTGCCCAAGAGACGCAGGAGAATCACGCCAGTGCTGTCGGCACTCTGGATCCGTCTGGGAGGAGAGGCCGTCCTTCCCAGCATGGGAGGAAGGAAGGTGTTGGCAGAGCAAGAGAAAAGTCAGAGCAGGACTCCCAAGATGCCACATCTGACCGTGTGACTGACGGGTGACACATGCTCAGACCCTCAGACTTCACAGGTGAGAGCCAGTTGCCCACCCCCACCCATTAATATGACGTAAACCAGGTTGCGACCAATCAGCGTCTTCTAGATTTTTCCATGACATGATTTCTCTCCATCAGTCCAGATGATGGAGAGCTGACCAAAACCGAAGTAGTTGTGGAAAATTCATTCCCTGTGTATCGCTGGTCTTCTAAAGGCACCTGCAGGCTCCAAGATCTCCACCTCAAATCGACTCACACACCCATCCGCCTGTCCCACCCATCTCCATCCTTCCCGCCATCCGTCCATCCTTCCATACATCGCCGCATCCATCCATCCACGCTTCCATCCGTCCATCCTCCACCCACCTTACAATCTGTCATTCAACCATTCACCCATGCACCCATTTACCTAAATACTCCCCCACCCACCCATCCAAACACCACCCACTTACCCATCTACACGTCCCAGCCTCTCACTTACCCATCTATCCGCTCCCCCACAGCCCACCCAAGCAGCCGCCACCCCCCCACCTGCGCAGTCATTCACCCTCTTCTATGTATTTACCCACCCGCTCAGCACTGTATGTCCATCTACATGTATTGATTATGATTTATTTTCAAGGCACGGAGCCAGCTCCCAGCCTCCATGGCCTCTTCCAGCTGTTGGGAAATCGAGCTTCCTTCTGGCAGCCTGCTCCCATGGATGGGGTGGCCCGTGCCTCGCTGCCTCCACCAAAGGCTGAATGCAAGGAGACACCCTGCAGCAGGAGGGGACTAAACCTACAGAATCACATTTTCGTGGAAGACATTAATATGGAGAGGTCTTTAGGACAAAGTAGATTCTGACCCACTTGGCAGGGAGAGGAAGGGAGTTTCCACAAGGAGCCCCCGAAGCACGGGAAGGACGGCAAGAGCTGTCCGTGGAATGGAGCCCTATTGCTTAAGGACGGGGTGTGAGTCAGGGAGGGGCCCGCTCGTCTGCCGCGGCTCCCGCTGGCCTGCTTCCACTCCCAGGTTTCTCAAGACAGCAGACTCTTCTTCAGGGGCGGCAGGGACGAGGTACCAAGGAGGCAGAGGCCCGGCCACGCGAAGGCCGAAGGGGCTCTCCTGACACAGACCAAGACCCTGGGGTCCATCCGCGCCCTGCTGCTCACCAGATGTGTGAGTTGGGGGAACTCCTTTCACTTCTCAGAACCTCGGTCTGAACTTCTCTGAAACGGGAGAAGAAGCAATCCCGGCCTTATCTGTTGAGAAAAATCCAAGCAGAGTTAACGCGCCCGAACTTTGAGAATCGGGCCTGGTTTTGTACCGTGCAGAGCAAAGGCTAGACTTGAGGCAGTGACTCTAACTGTACTCTCATTCTCCCCGATGGAGGAGAGGCCGCAGGAGCTCCCCAGAGTCACAACGAGCAACGGAGTCATTCCCAAAGTCTCCTCCATTGAGCCCCTGCCACCTGACCCAAAGTTGACACAGCAGGGCTGCCCACTCCCTTCTCCCTCTGCCACAAGGCTCAACGGGCCTGATCAGACCCTCCCCAGGAATGCGAAGGGAAAGGACGGGAAGGTGTGAGCAGCAGTCAGCAGTGGGGGAGGGGCGCAAGGGCCGGGAATGATACCAAAGACACAGAGGTGCCAACAAGGACATAGGTCTGGTAGGCCCCTGGGTGGTGGATGGGGAAGTAGAAACCAAGGGGAGACCCAGTCCCGACCCACAGTGGGAGGACCTGCTTCTCCATGGGCTGCGCCTCTGCTTCCGCTGGGGCTCTGGGGAAGGAGACACACACACAGACACACACACACACACACACACACACACACACGCACTCTGAGCTGGAGAGGTTGTGGTGAGGGCACCGCCCCTGGGCTCCGAGGTGTTGGTGCCAGCCGGGTGGGCTGGCACGAGGTGGGGAGAGGGCGGCGCGGGCAGCTAATCCCCCCAGCGTCTCCCAGACGCCCACAGAGACCAGGGTGAGCTCTTTGTCTGAGCGCAGAGACACAGAGGGGCGGCGGGCAGGCGGGCAGGCTCCTCTTTCTCTCCCCTGCCTCCCGCCCTGGGGCAGGTAGAAGCCTGCCGTCTGTGGGGACGGTCGGAGGGAGTGGAGTGAGAGGATTAGGGAAGAGACAGATGCTTACAGCTCGTGGGGTTCCCTCCCTCAGGCCCAGAGGGCCTGTGGCTTTGGGGTGGGGGTCCCCGGAAGGACAGCAGGGCATGACCCTCAGAGGGAGCAGGCCTTTTGTTTGCAGGGGAAAGCTGGCTGGGGGCTGCTAGCCTGGGTTGCACACCCACACGCCCAGTCACAACCAGGATAACAATCTGCACACACACACACACACACACGCACAGGCACAGGCACGCACACAAAACCAGGGCCCAAACTGCCTCCACACGCGTGTTTCTGCCGTCACACACACAGAGACCAACATCTGGGGGGATCATGACACAGCCCCACAAAACCGCACAGCCCCTCATCTACCACCGTACCCATCGGCTGCCCCCCAGCCACATCGGGACAGGCCATCCCGGTCCCCCCCAGCGGAGCAATGCCACGGTCACCCGTGGGTCATCTCAGCCCTGCACACAACCCCAACCCGGCCACAGGCACCGCCACGGCACGGACTCCCAGCCCAGCGGCCCCGTCACACAGCGCTCGGTGACTGCCGGCTGCCCAGAAGCACATGGCACTGAGTCAAGCAGGCTGCGCCTCCTGCGCCCTTGAACACACCACGGGGCGGCCCTCCGTGAGCCTCTTTTTCTCTTGCACACGTGTACCTGATCCCCAGCCCTCCCACTTTCCCCAGACACCTGTGCCCACACACGTCAGTCTCCTTAGAGGGAACAGAAAGGCCACCTCCCCTTCCTAGTCCTTGAACTCTGTCCCCTGCCCACCCCTCCTGACTAAGAGGAGGCCCCCACACCCCCCGACGAGGGCAAAGCCCTGATAATAAGCCCCATGCCATGGACATGTTAGGCCTCAGCTGGGCCTGGGCTGGAGGGGGCAGGCGGCCCGTCTATCCTGGCCGGCCCTCCCTCCCATACCTCCCACACCTCCCGTAGAAGCCCTCAAGCCTCCAGAAACATCCTGAGCACGGCAGCCAGGCCTCGGCTGCCCTGGCTGGCATTGTCCCTCTTCCCCCAGCCTCGGAGATGTGCCCCTTCTCCTCCCTGACCCCACTCCCTGCCCCGAAGCCTGCCTGCCCCGTAGCCCGTGAGCCCGTGAGCCCAGCGTTGGCAGGCTGAGTCCCCCTGTGGCTAGCCCCTCCGAGGATGAAAGGCCTCTGGCTCCTCCAGAAACCAGGGCTAAATATACCCCTCGCCAGCTTTCTTGTGCCTAACTGGAACCAGCTGGGCAAGACCCACCCTTCCGCCTGCAGGACAGGCCACGGACTGTCGGACGATGGACAGGCCTATGGTCAGCAGGAGCCATGGCTGACGGAGCCCTGGGACCCCCCGTGTGGAGCCCGCAAGTAGATGAAGAAGAAAGCCGAGTCTCTCAGGGCCCGTCTCTTTAAACCCCATCAGAGAGACCAGGATGCTCGCTGAAAGCAGGCCACGTGAGACCAAGCCTGGTACATGAAAAACGGGCTACTTCCGCACCTCAGTGTTCCTGTCTGTAAAATAGGAATAAAATAGCACCGTTCTCCTAGTGTTGCTGTCCACAGTAAATGAGTTAATATATATAGGTAACGTGCTGGGACAGTACCTGGCGCTCAGTAAGCATTTGAGAAACACTGGCCATCATTATGGACAACTTGGGCACCTCTCCTAGGGTGACAGTCCCACGGGCGCTGGGCTTGCACAGTCTCTGACACAGACACAGAGATGCAGGCCTAGGGCTTACCGCCTCGAACCAGAGGGGCTGGGGGCAACAGGACAGAGGGATGGGCCAGCGTGGGGCAGAGCAGTGAGGGGCCTGGGGAGGGGTCAGAGGAGCCAAGCTACGCCCCCACCCAGCCCTGCCCCAGGCCGGCCACGTCCTGGTTCCCCTCCCCCGCCAGGACTCCGCCCCCACTGTGGTCTGCACTGTGGCTGGAGCTCCCACGCCACGGCCCAGTTTAGCGGCTCCAGCCCTCGGCCCCAGGACAGCCCACTCTCCGGCCCAGTCCAGAGGCCTGAAATAGGAAGGAAGAGGGGCCTAAAAATAGCCCTAATTACAGAGGGGCCCAAGGGGGTGGGGGGCGGTGGCTCCTCTCTGGCTCCTGGGCACTGCCACAGCCGGCTCAGGATCCTGCTCGGGCCCTGGGGAAGGGACCCCACCCTGGGCCTCCTGTCCCCAGCCCACTGCTGGCCTCCCAGTGGGACAGGGAGTGAGGGGGTGGAGCAGGGCAATGGGCCAGTAAAGGAGCTCGGCCCAAATTAGGGCCCACATGGTCCCCTCCCCTGCCTCCAGGACTGCAGCAGCCCACCCCAGCTGCTCCCCATACATGAGGTTCACTGAGCAGCTCCTGGCCTGAGAGCTGCCATGGAAGGCATTGCCCTTACTCAGCCTACCTTCCCCTGCTCTTGGCCCCTGCCTCCTCCAGGAAGCCTGCCCCGACTACCTTCACCTAGCCCTGGCTCCACACTAGTAGGGGCCCCCAGAAGGCTGCACCTCTGTCTCCCCCATTCTGTGGTTCCTGGGACAGGGCTGTGTTTCCCCATCAGCCTAGGGGCTCCCAGAGAGCGGACAGGGGCTTCCTTCTCATTACAAGAGACAACACGAAGATACATAGAACAAAGGGGAAGGCGGAAACGGGTCCCAAGGTGGACAAGTGACTTCGTTTCTTTGGGTCTCATCTTCGTGTGTAAAGCGGGGATGCTCACCAGGTCCTCCTGGTTTCCAGGAGTAAAGGCCAGGTGTTACCCTGCCTGCGATACCAGAGCGGCTCCAGGGAGCTCCCGGCCCCCACCCCTGCCCTACCCGTATTTTGCTGCCCTGTTTTCTTCCATGTTTAAAGTCCCAGGAAAGCGCTGGGCAGGGTGTGGGTGTTGTGAAGGGTGAGGGGTGGTTAATCATCCCGGTGTGGCGGCAGGGGCGGGTGGGGAGGGGGGGATAGGAGCCCCCAGCAAGGATGGGACGTGTGGTGCGCTGCTGCCATCTGGTGGCTTCCAAGAGCAGTGCCAGTTACTGGGTTGAGAGGGGAGGTGGAGGAAAGATGGGGAAAGTGGGTATAAAAAAAAAGGAGGAAGACAGAGAAAGGCCTGAGGGAGGGAGGAAGGGAGGGGAGGAGGACAGAAGGAGAGAGAGTGAAGTGGAAGGACAGAAGGAGCCGGAGGCCCGCAGCGAGACGGGAGGTGCTGAGGCCGGGGCCCTCGCACACGCTGCCGCGAGCCCAGGCAGGCCAAAGCAATAGCCCAAGAACATTTGTCTGCAGCCTCCGAGAGACTCCCAGAGGCCACAGGGACCCCCCAGTACATGGGTCTGAGCCATGAGGCCTGAAGGCAGGGAGGTGGAGATCCAGCGGGTCAAACCAGGTGTTACCGCATGGGACCCCTAGCCCTCAGGCCCAGCCTCACGAGCCTACGATGCATGGCCCCCAGATACCTGGGATGGGGTGAAATGGTCCCCAACTTGGCCCCTAGAAAAGGTTGGCCGAAGCTCCCCCGAGGACATGCGTGAAGGCGAACACACTTCCCCACACGTCACCCCCCTGCCAGAGCCCAGCACAGGTCCCATGGACACCTGTGATGTGTGTTATGCAGATGGCTTGGGCCAGGTGGAATGTTTGGGGGCCCCCACCTCACCCTCTTTCCTGCTTCCTCTCACGGGCGGGAGGCAGAGGGTGAACTTGTTTACCACTTCTGCTCCGGGCAGTGGTGATGAGCTCAGGCTGGCCCATTGCCCTCCATGGGCAGGGCCAGGCCTGAGTCATGGGGGTCAGATGACTACGGAGGCTAAATGGGTCCCATCCTGCAGCCCCTGGGAGCTGCCGGACACCCCACCCTTCCCCAGTGGTGGGCTGCCCTTCCAAAGCACTCAGGCCTTTCCAGGCAAACGGGCCATGGGGGAGGGTCCTGAGGTGGAGGCCGCCACTGGGCCCTTTCCTGACCAGAGGACAACAGGGCAGATCCCCACCCCTCCGCCTCTGCCCAGCCAGGCCCACTCCACTGAGCACCCACCTAGGCGCATCCCCTGCCCTCTGGGGCATCCCGGCTCAGGCCAACGCCCTCCCAGAATGCCAAGCGTGCCTTCGCTCACATGCAAAGCTTCCGACGCATTTTGGAAAGAAATGAAATGTTGAAAAAAATGGTTGTATTGGAGATTACGTGACTTCTCCCTGGGCCTCGGTCTGCTCCAGGGTAAAATGAGGAGGGGGAATCAATGGTCTCCAGGGGCCCTTCCCAATTGACCTTTGTCCTTGGCGGGCAGCACGTGTTCCTGGGCCCGCAGCTAATGAAAATTAAGAGAAAGCCCTTAGCGCTGGGCCTCGACAGACTTACAGGCCTCGGTATTATGTGCAGACCAGAAGCCCCATGCCCTGACCCCCTAGGACAGCTAAGCGACCAATGTCGGCTCCAGACACCCAATGATAATCCCACCTTTCTAGTATTGTAGGCCATTTGATTTCCACTGAAAATGAATTCTTTTTTTTTTAAGGGTTTATTTATTTATTTGACAGAGAGAGCAAGCAGGACCAGGGAAGCAGCAGGCAGAGGCAGAAGCAGGCTCCCCGCTGAGCAGGGAGCCCAATGCGGGGCTCGATCCTAGAACCCTGGGATCATGACCTGAGCCGAAGGCAGATGCTTAGACGACTGAGCCACGCAGGCACCCCTGAAAATGAATTCCTTTTTTTTTTTTTTTTAAGATTTTATTTATTTCTTTGACAGAGAGAGACAGCCAGCAAGAGAGGGAACACAAGCAGGGGGAGTGGGAGAGGAAGAAGCAGGCTCCTAGCTGATGAGCCCCAGAATGCTGGGATCACACCCTCAGCCGAAGGCAGACACATAACGACTGCACCACCCAGGCGCCCCTGAAAATGAATTCTTAATGGTTTAGTGCCACACCATTTTTTTGAGCCCTGCCAAAGCCACAGCTTCCCTAGGATCCCCTCTCCCAAAGGTCCCAGCTCACAGGAGGTGCACTCCACGGTTGTCCCAGAACATTGCCCCCGCGGCGCATGTGGCCTTCCACGGCAGACTGGGTTTAGATGTGTTTGGCCTGCTGCCCCAACAAGACCACTGGCTCCCTTGGCCAAGACTGGAGCCCTTTACTCCAGGCATCCCCCCACCCCGGCTCCCAGGCCCCCACCCAGTACCCCACAGGTATGATATGGACCTGGACAAGCAGGTCCCTCACTAGACGCACTGGGTGGCCCTGGAAAGCCCCCCCTACCCCTGACACACACACATTGTGGGCATCACTATCCCCATCTGTACAAAGAAGGGATTGGAAAAGATGACCCCAGAGGGCCCTGTGAACCCTGAAACTCACCAACAGAGGTTTTAGAACTCACCAACAAAGGCATCTGTTTTTGTTGCAAAACTGAATGAGACCGAGGGCAAGAGAAGCTCTAGGGCTCCTCCAGCCCACCCCCACTGCCCGCCCCCAGCCCCAAGCTGGCACCAGCTCTTTACCATTGCTCCCTTGGCACTACCCACTTCCTCCTGGCCACCCCCTGGCTTCACTGATCCCTCACTCTCCGCCCTCCCACCCTGCCCCCGGCGGCCTCCTGCTTCAAGCCCTGACAGTGCCTGGGCCCTCCCCCATCCACTCCTCTGATCTCCAGCCCTGGCAGCCCCTCTCCCCACCTTGGCACTGCATCTTTCAGCCCGCTGTCTGCCAAGCCTGGGCATCGCCCACTCTCCATGCCTGGGCACCAGGATTTGGCTTTTGCCTCCTCAAACCTTCAAGCCTCAACACTGTCCTCGCCCACCCGCCCCCTGGGCGCCAGAGACTCGCTGACTCCTGCCGAAGTCAGCCTGGTCATCCCCCTGCCTCAGGGCCCATGTACACCTCCAGCAGCCCCGGCTGGCAGAGCTGCTGTCACCCGCCTGGGTCCTCAAGGAGTGTCTCCCAGAGTCTTCCCTGCATTTAGTCTTTGGTGAGAGATGAGGACGGCTTTCCTGTAGCATCGCCAGCAACATCAAAGACCCTCAGTGCTCCCTCACGCGTCCCAGAGGCAGTGGGGGGCCCCCACGGGGACCACTGGCTGATAGCGGGGTTTCAGAACCCTCACGTTGGGGCTCTTAGCAGGAACATTGAAGCAGACCCTCCGCCTCTGGGCCGGCAAGGCTGGTGGGCACCCTCTGACCCCAGGGTGACCCGGGGTCCACCCGCAGCCCCTCTTTCACTGCCGGGCTTGCTGCCACATTTCACACTGTTGGCCCTTTCCTTCTTCCTTTTTTTTTTTTTTTTTAAGATTTTATTTATTGATTTGAGAGAGAGAGAGAGAGAGAGCTCGCCAGCAGGGGGAGGACCAGAGGGAGAGGGACAAGCTGACCGCGCTGAGCGCAGAGACTGATGCCGGACTGGGTCTCACGACCTTGAGATCATGACCTGAGCCGAAACCAAGAGTCGGATGCTTTCACTGACTGAGCCACCCAGGCGCCCCAACCCTTCCCTTCTTTCCTAAAACCCTTCTCTCCCGCCACGCCTGGGCTTTTCCTATTTCTCTTCTGGTTTTTCAAAATGTACTAGTTCTATCAGGCCCACAGAAATGTATAGATCATAGTACAGCGAACCTGAATGCCCACTACGCAGCTTACTAACTGAGTCGTCACAGACAATTCAGTCCTTACTGAAGCCCCTGGGTCCCCTCGCCCATCCCCTCCCCCGCCCAGAGGGACGCGCTCTCCTGCACGCGTCAGTTATTCCCAGGAGTATTTTGTATGTGTATACATTGTATAAATACAGTGCATGTATATGTGTCCGTTGATAACCTGAGTCTGTGTTTTTCGTGTTTTTACATTCCACATAGACGGAATCACCCCACACGGATCCTCCTGCAACTCGCTTTTTTTGCTTAACACCTGATGAGCTTGATCCGATTCATCCCAGTTCATTCGTTTTCACTGCTGTGGAGTATTCCTCGCCACAACTGACTTATCCATTCTCCTGTCAGTGGACAGTTCGAGTACTTCCTGTCTTGTTTTAATATGTAAAAGTAAGAAAAATTAAAAAAAAACCCAAAACCAAAAAAATAAATTGTGAAAGTAATGCATGCACATATCTCACTGTAAAATATTCAAGTAATGTTGGGATATCGAATAGATTATGGAAATTCCCCTTTACCTACTGCCCATTCTAGAAGGACCACCGCCAAGACCCCGCATGGATTCTGCAGTACTTGTTCTAGGCATTAACATACGTGTTCATTCATATCCATATGTATCTTTCATAAGCATCTCTCGCCTGTATGTCTGTACCTCTCCTCTCTCCCCTGCAACCATCCTTCTACCTTCTCCTTTGTAGTCTCTCTCGCCACCACTCCACCCTGTCCAGCACCTGCCTCTTAAATATTGAGGCTGCTCCGATGTCCAGCTTCGGCCTTTTTATTTGTGATTTCCCTGGGTTACCTTGCTCTCCCCTCGTTTCACCCGCCTGCACCCTGACCTCCTGAAAGCTCTACAACCTTGTCCCCTGAGCTCCGAGCCCCTCCTGGTCTACCCTGTGGATAGTCACAGATACTTCAAACTGTCAGATCGTCCAAACTAACACCCACCAGCTCCTCCCCACCCTCCCAGAGCCTGCTCTCCTTCCTCTTCATCATCCCGGTGCCTCCCCTCCAGACCTGAGGACACCCGCTTTCCCTCCAGCCCCATCCCCTGCCTCCTGAGACTATCACCATTACCTCCTAACAGGCTTCCCCCGTCCCCAGCTTCTCCCCACTTCCAGCCCCTCCTTCTCATCACCTCATTTGAGGGGAGGAGGCTTTGGGAGCCCATAAAGGGAAAAAACCAAAAGCCCAAGTAAATCCTTTGTTCTAAGGCTTACAGTGACTCCCCAGTGTCTGCTGGTAACCTGGCCTCATCTCTTCCCTCCCTGATTGCTAGCAGCCTGCTCGGGATCTCACTGCACTCAGCATTCTTCTGAGAGCGCCGTCAGCTCAGGTGTTCCAGACGGTGGTCAGGGAGAGCGGGACTGAGGTTCAGTCCTGAGCCTCTTGCCGAGCCCCAGCCAGCCGAGTTACCCAACCCGTGGGTGCTGTCTCCCGGTGCCTGGCTCCAGAGTCCTCCCCAGCTCGAGAAACAAAGTGTTCCGCAGACAGTGGGGTCTGGAGGCTCCACTGGGTAGACAAAGGACAGTGCATTATAATTATATTTTCAATTAGCTGTTCACTTTTCTCCCACACTCGCTAACCAAGATCCAGGAAGAAAAGGCCGATTTACATCATGAACTTCTCCTCTCCCACTAATGGGGTCAGGCTTCTGGGTGCCTTTATGCCCATAAACAGCTCTGGGAGAAGCAGGCACTCAGGAGAGAAACTTCTCCACCCCCTCCACCTCCAACGTTGAGGCAGGGGCAGGACCTGGACCCACACCCCCCAACAAGGGGGGGCTTCACAAGCCACCCTCGGTTCTCAGGCCTGAAGCTTCTGAACCCTACCTTTAAGATCCGGCACACTCAACTTTGTCTCAAAGAGACCTGGCCACAGGGAACTAACTCCTAGTCCGACAGGAGAAGCCCAGTCCTTGTCCTTACAAAATTCTCAACCTGATGGCAAAATATCAGGGAACACCTGAAATCACTTTCCTTAACCGGGGCTTTCCCATAAAACGGGGATGAGTGCTATTGCTTAATTACATTATTAATGGCAATAATAATTGCCACTGTTTATTAAGGCTTACAATGTGCCAGATGCTGCATGAGGTTCTTTTACACATTATCTCATTTAAATATCTCAGCAACCCTTCGAAGTGAATATATTGTGATCCCCACCTTAGGGACAAGGGAAGTGAAGTCCAGAAAGGTTAAATAACGTGCCTAACGCCTGATGTCACGCAGATGGTAAGTGGCAGGGTCAGAATTTGAACCCAGAATCTCATTCTTTATTTTTTCTTTAAAGATTTAATTATGTATTTATTTGAGAGGGAGAGAGAGAGCCCATGCGCATGAGCCGGGTGAGAGGGGTAGGGGGAGGGGCAGAGGGAGAAGCAGACTCCCCACTGAGCAGGGAGCCTGAGATGAGGCTCCTTCCCAGGACTCCAGGAGCTGAGCTGAAGGCAGACGTAACCCAAATGAGCCCCCCCAGAGTCTCATTTTTAGTTCTATGCTACGCTTTGCTTCGACTCTTGACTTGAATCCTTCTTGGGGACAAATACCCCCCCCCCCCCCACACACACCGTGTATTTCTTTTTCCTTACAGATCCTAACTGGAAAAAAAAAAAAGGTGTGGGTGGGTGCCAGGGACCTCCGGAGAAAGGGGCCCCAGGGCCAGGATATGCCTTCCATGGTGGGGGAGGTGTCTGACCATAAGGGTGAGGTCAGGGATTGCTCTGAATCATTCTCCAGACTCTGAGAATTTCTTTCTGAAACTGAGCAATAACTTCAGGCCCTTCCAGAGCTATTTCGGGCCTGAGAGTCTAGATGTCAAAAACAAGGCAGGCTTGGGCCCAAATGTCTGCCGAGACTCTGGGCAGGGGTATCTGCCCACACAACCACTGGGCACAGAGGGCAACTGCTCTGTTTGCTACACGTGCCTGGCGAGTGTAGAGACCCACTTTCCCAAACTTCCTGTCTGCACCACCAATGTGAGTTAAGGGGGCTCCAGGAATCCTGGTTTCTCCCCAAATGCCCCTTCCATGGCACTTTCCACACTGGGTTAAAATTGTTATAATGCCTGTCTGGGTCTTTCATCTCTGCTCTGGGGCAACTCCCATGTTGCAGGTGCTCAGTGAGTCCCCACGACTGAACGCAGGAGCCTAACCTCGAAGACACGGGGGAGTTGCCTTTTTCAGAGGTTGTGCAGATCACGCACTCCGGGCGACTTTTCCCCACTGCCCTCCCCTAGAAGGACGAGGCTGCCGGCCGGAAGAGGCTCGCAGCGTCTGGCGGCCCAGCCCCTCCTTTACCTCCTGGCTTTCTATCGGAAGGACAGGCCGTGGGGACCAGGACCCAGCTCTGGATCCGCCAACTCCGAGTCCTAGGAAGGGAGACCAGGCTTCGGGAAAAGCCTCCACATGGGGGCGCTGAAGGGGCGCGAGAAAGACCTGCGGGGGTCATCCCGGGCGGTGGAACCAGATCTTCAGACCGACCGCCGCCCCCTCCCCACAAGTGTCCCCACGGGGCTGCCACCACCCCTCCCCGGGGCCCCTTCCCCTATGTCTCCCCTCCCAGCCTCGCTTCTTCCGCGGTCCGGCCCCGCCGCCCCCCGTCCCGCCGGCGTCCGCGGTCTCGGTCCCGGTGAGAGAGCGCGCGGCGATGGGCCCGCTGGGTTCGAATCCCGGCCCTGCCACTCGGCGCCTGGCCCCCCGGAGCCGGCCGCACGGCGCGCCCATCCTCCCTCCTGCTGGGGACCGAGTGGGCGCTCGGGAAACGTCAGCTTCCTGCCCGCTGCCCGCCCTCCTCTCGTGTTTCCCTCCTAGCCGTTCGCCCTCAGCTTTAAAAAACTCCCTCCCTCCTGCGCCCTTTCTCTTCTCGGCTCCGCGGTCTTCGCCAAACCGCAGCCTTTAGCAATCCTGCGCGCCCACCCGGCGCCCCAGGAGCCTCGCCGCGGCCGCGACCCGCCCCGCCGGCCACACGGCCCCCCGCGCCCGCCCCGGCCCCGCGCGCCCGGGTCGCACCCGCCTCCACGCAGCCCTCCAGGGTCGCGCCCGGCTCCGCACCCTCGGCCTCCTCCCGGCTCTGGCCGCCGCGCCCCAGCCCTCCTGCCGCCGGGGCCGCGAGGACGGGGCCGTGCCCGGGTGGCCGAGGGCACCGGGCGGGGCGGCGAGCTGGGCGGCCAGGAGAACGAGCGCCAGCCCCGAGACCGCAGCCCAAAGGCAGCGCTGCAAATAGCCGCGGTTTCCAGCCCGTGCCCTGCCTTCCTCCTGATCTTCCGGACCTTTGGGATTTTCTCTCCCTTCTTCCCGCCGCCCTCTCCTTCGCCCGGTGGCCCCTGCCTCCTCCCCGCTGTGCACCCGCCACATCCTGTCCCACGAGGGGCGGCTTCTGCGCGGGCGGGGCCGGGAGTCCACCCCGAGGACCAGGGTTCCAGAGGTCGAATAATCACAGAAAAGAAGTGAGGATTAATTGAGCGCGTACTATTCGCCAGGCACTGTGCTGAGCTCTTTAAAACTGGGAAAATCATGAAATCTTTACCACCATCCAATGAGCAGCAGCTCCAATTTGCAGATGGAGAAACTGAGGCCCAGGGAGACTTCTTAAGTCCTATGATCACTCCATTTGGACCTGCAAAATGGGAAGCCATACCCCCCCCCCCCAGAGGTCCATGCTGTCACTCTGCCTCCAGCCCTGTGTTTCTTGCCCTTAGAAGCTGAGGCCCTGATGGGAGGTGGGAAGCAGCTGACTGGGGTCTGGGATGCTAGTCTGCTACCAATTCTGTCACCTAGAGCAAGCGCAACCCACCTCAGTGTCCACATCTGTATAATGAAGATGAAAAGCGAAAGTGTTCCCTGGAAGGAAGAACTTGTCAACAACAATGAAAAACCCAAAATGGAATGCCCCGCCCTTGGGGAAATTTGGTGGGAGGCCGAGTAACTGTCCCCTGGAGCGTTGAGACAGACCCAGAGACCAGCGCTGGCGGGACTAGACTAGAGCTGAGCTGGGGGATCTGCATGTTAGCACACACGGGGGTTCTAGAGCCGCCAGGTTCCGGATCCACCAAAGAGATTGCTGGGTATGGGGTGGAGGGGGTGTGTTGGGGGTGTCCCCCAAACCTGCATGCTTGCTCTCATCCCTCTTTGCCTTCACTGCCTGGACTCAGAGTGACCACACGTTTCTTAAGGACCCACTGTGTGCCAAGCACACTTAATCACAGCCCCACTCTCAGAGAGCTCAGCCTAACACAGCAGACCAGGAGGGCTGCCCTCAGCCCAGCCGTCCCCTCTGGTACAAACAGAGCAAAGCACCTTCCTCCAGGGGGGCAAAGCATCACACCAGGCTGTGAGGCTCAGCAAACAGAGTGAGGGCTGGGTTTCCCATCCACTCTCCCTCTCGGCTGCCACTCCCTGTGCTCAGCTACAAGGGATGTAAGTGGGAGATACTGGGAAAGCCCAGGAAGAGGGCCCATCAATTCTTGCTGGATTCAGGAAGAGGCGCAGAAAAACTCTACTGTATAGGTGACCATGATGCAGGCCCTTGAAGGATGGGTGGGAACACACCAGGGGGAAAAGGAGGTCCAGGCAGAGGCAACAAGCTGAGGTCAAGGCATGGGGCAGGGAGTCTGAGCCTGTCCTGGGAACAGGTGGTACAGTGGGTCTGGGACCCGGGAACGGCTTTGGGGCAGATGGGGAAGAGGCATGTCTTTGCTTGCTCCCATCTTTATGCCGGCATGTACCAAACTGAACAGAGCTTTCCTGCCAGCCAGAGGTCTCTCCTGGACTGTGAGATACTAGAGGACAGGCTCGGGATCTTATTCATCCTCTGTGGCCCAGTGCCTCACCCAGGCAATAATAGTAACAGTAATAACAGTTCACGGTGTGAAATATTTACCGCCTCGCTCTGTGCTGTGTGACACACGCATGATCTCATTTCCTCCTTTGACAACTTTGGAAATAAGTGCTATTGTTAATTTCATTTTACAGATGAGGATTCTAAGATTTAGAGGGGTTAAAGAATGTGTCAAGGTCACACAGCTATTTGGTGGTGGAGCTAGGATTGGAATTCAGGTCTCTGACCACAGGGCCCTTGTTCTACACTGACGGATGGATGGTTCAATGGATGGATGGATGGATGGATGACGGATGGATAGATGATGGATGGAGGGATGGGGGAATGGATGGTTGGATGGATGGAGGGATGGATGGATGGAGGGATGGATGGTTGGATGGGTGGATGGATAGGAGACAGGGAGAAGCTAAGTGGAGAAGGCCTTGAATGCCATGCTAGGGAGCCCAAACATTATGCCAAGGGCCATGGGGAGACATTGGAAGGCTGTAAGCAGAGACAGACATGTCAGGTTAGGGCTCCAGAAAGATCACTTTGACAGCAGTGGGAAGTAGTTTAGAGTTGATGACACTCAGGAAGCCAGTTTTCTGGCATTTCCCAATTCTTCCCTCTGAGGAGCTTTACTCCTTTAAGCGCTATGTTTTTTCTCTTGGGGCAAGATGCGCATCTCTGTACACACATGGGGATCCTAGATGGAGGGGAGCCTCAGGAAGGAGGGGCACAGGGGTGGGGAGACAAGTGGTCAAACACTGAGCTCTGGAGGAGAGGCCTCTCTTACAGGGGAGCAGAGCACTGGGAAGGGAGGAGCCACACGCTCTCCTTCCCCATATCCAGGATGACAAGGCCCCCTTCGGCTTCCCGCCAGGCCCCCACACAGTGCCCCATTGTGCACCTGCCACCAAGGGAATGCAACCAAAAGGTGAGGCCGGTGTTGCATCAGAGCGTTAAGCCCTGGGATCAAGTGCAGGGGTGGCAGGGGAAGAGGTCTGGTCCCTCCTAGGGTATCATTGGCCTTTCCAGCCAGCCAGGGAGGGAGGGAAGGGAGTCACAGGAAGCGGCCCCAGGGGCCAGATAAGCAGAAGAAGGGAAAGCAGGGTAGCTGGAAGGACAGAGAATAGGTGGAGCTTCACCCCCCCACACCCCCAAAACACACACGAAAGGAGCCAGAGAGAGGCCCCAGGCGTGTTGGAGACAGCATCTTCAGGCTGCGAGGGGCTCCCGGAGGGTCCCAGGACATAGCAGTGCTCAATATGCTGCCCTGCCTCCCCCTGCTTCTCCTGATGGGGCTGTCTGCAGGCATGGTGACAGCTGACGAGGGACTGGCACTCGGAGCGGAAGCAGGGTCCTGGATAACCTTGACCCTGGAGGTACCGTGGGGTGAGGCACAGGCTGATCTGCGGTGCAAGGGGTGGGAGATCCCTTCCACGGCTGCCCGGAGAGCAGTTCGTACACTGTTAGCCATGCTGTCTGACTCCCCTCTGAGGGGAGGTTCAAAGCCACAGCCCCTGGCCTGGCAGACGTCCAAAGGGGCACGCGTACGTGGGAGCCACGGTATGTGAGTGTGTATGTGTGTGTGAGTGTGTGTTTGTGTTTTATTTCACATATACTATGTTCCTGGCACTGTCCTAAGTGTTTCATAAATATTAACCAGTTTAATCCTCATATCAGCCTTGTGGGGAAGGTACCATTACTATCCCCCTTTCACAGGTAAGGAAACCGAGGCACAGAAAGGTCAGTTTGTCCAAAGTTATGCAGCTTCAAAAGCACAGCTGCACATTTGTCCGAGGTCAGACTCGGTGTATCTACGCATCAGAGAACTTCTTCCAGAATTTCCTTTCAAGGGGGTCAACTTGGGGCAGGATCACTGTTCTGTCTCCCATGTAGAAACTCTTATTTCCTGCTAAGTACTTGGTTTGACGGCCACTGTCTTCTACTAAACTGACCTGAATGCTATCACTGGGGAGAAATCCAAAAATTAGGCGCACAGTATCTGGTCAGGACCCTGGGGCCACTGGAAGAGCCATCGAAGGAACTGCCACTGGTGGCGGGTTTCCTTCCTGCTTTGTCTGAACGTGGGAGTGGGTGCGGTGGAGAAGACCGCAGGGTGGACTGACCTGGGTTCAGGTCCCAGGTGCTCCACGGACTCCGTGCGACCTTGGGAAGGTCACTGCTGCTCTCTGGCCACCTGTAAAATGGCAGGAGAGCGAAGATGACCCCCAAGGGTCTTCTCAAGTTTTGACATGCTTTGCAGCATCTGTGCCAAACACCCTGGGATGTGGCCCAGGTCCAGGGAAGCCGAGCTGTGTGACGGGGAGCGCTCTACACAGCCACGAGAGAAACATCATCATCCACTTCCGCGGGTGCAGCTGGCCTTTCCACCCTCGAGCACCTCCCCCTGCAGCAGGGTCTCATGCCTATTCTGCCTCTCCGAGACGAGTGAGGGGACAGAAGGAGGGAACGAGGCAGCGCCAGGATGACCTGATCATCTTGCCAGCCCTGAGGCTCCCTCACCTGCGGTCATCCCTAGAGCTAGGGATATGCGGCAAGTGCATCAGGAAGGCTTCAGGTGGGGGAGGAGTCTTTCCTGGGTCGAAGGGAGCCAGGGTCCAGAAACCCCCAGGGAGCGTGGGAGAGAGGTAGTCTTACTTAATTCATAAGTCGCCATTCTCTTCAGCTTGCATTTGAAGGCTGCCTTTTACCCAGGCAAAGTGGTTTTTATGAGCTTTTCAGCAATGGGTCCAAATCTTCAAAGACACTTTTCCGGTTGCTGGCAGGGCTAGGTAATTCCAGCCCCAGACGACTGCCCCAGCCCTTGACATCCTGGGGAGGAGACAGACTGGAAGTGACTGAATTGGTCCAGGGCTTAGAAAACAATCCACTCCTGGTCCTGAAAGTCAGGACCAGATGAGCGGTGAGAGGCAAAGGGGTCTTCACTGTACCCCAGCCAGTGGCTTGTCCCAGGAGCTCCAGTGCCGCGCCTGGGGAAATTGGGGTCCAAAGAGCGGGCCCCTGATCCAAGCCCAGCTCTCATCCTCTTGGCAGGTGGCCTGAGTTACTCCAGGGCTCTAGCTGCTTGTCTCCAGCCTTCCTGGAAAAGAAAACCCCGTTCCCCTCCCTCTTCCCAGACTGCCAGAGAAAGGGCCCTTCTTCAGCTTTCTGTTTCCCTCACATGCTGTCTTCCAGGTTGTGTGCCACGTGCTGGGCACACAGAGATGTGAAGATGGTCTAATGACCGTCACCCACTGTCACCCTCTCCACTAGCAAGCATCTCCCCCTCTTGGCAGAGTTGAGCAAGCCCTTTGGAGGCTCAGGTTAAGGCCAGAAAGTGAGGCGACTTTTTGGCCAACATCACAAAACCTGATGGAAAAATGAGAACTTCAACCCAGAGCCCTTGGCCCAGACTTTCACTCCATCAGCTCAAGGATGAACATATCTTTGCCCAGAGGAGTGGCCTCCACCCCAGGCCACATGCCGTGTTCCACGTGGGAGGCCCAGGCTGTGGGGTAAGGTATATCCAGGGCAATGCGGGGAGTTTAGGGGGAAGAGAGGACAGCAGCAGCAAGAGTGGGGGAGCCAGGGAAGCACTCCTGCCTTGCCCACAGGGTGCCCACTGTGAGTTCATCAGCTGCCCCCTCCAGTCTATGTTGGAGACATTTTATAAGATGGAGCAGAACCCATGCTCTGGAGTCAGACTCCTTGGGTTTGAATCCTGCCTCCACCACTAAGTGGACAATTCACTTACCCTCCATAAGTCTCAGTTTCCCCATCTGTAGAGTGGGGATAAATCACAGTCACTTCATATGGCGGTTGCAAAGAGTAAGTAAGACTTTGGCTCCAGTGTTGGAGCCCTTGAGCCAGGACCTGGGTTCAAGTTCCGGCTCTGTCTCCCACATCCTAGCTGGTGGGCTTGGCACACTAATGTCTCTGGGCCTCGGTGTCTGCATCTGTAAAATGGTGACCATACAGGTTCTTACTTGGTGTGGTTTCAGTGAGGATTAAGTGAGCGAACACACGAAAGTGTTGAGAGCAGAGGCAGGAACACAGGAGGAGGGACATCAGCTATGAAGGACTGTGTCCAGGCGCCGTGCTGTGTAGGGAATGCACGAATGCTCCAGAGCCGCGTGCCGGCACAGAGCCAAGCGGCATGACACTGCTGTCGCTCAGGCTGCCCGCCCTGTCCTGTTTGCAGCCTCACCCTCCCCCGCAGCTCTAACAATGAACTCTCTGCTTCTCCAGGATGGTGGCATTCACCTCCAGCTCCAGGAGGTGAAGAGGGGCAAAGCGAGCCAGTTCTTTGGGCTGATGGGGAAGCGGGTGAGAGGTGAGTGATAAAGGTGGGTGCTGTCCAGCGAGGAGTGGTCCCGAGCGGGTTTGCTGACACCAAGCAGAGGCCCAGCTTCAAGCCCAGGCCGCCAGGGGTGGGTAGGGGTCGCCTGTGCCATAGAGTGTCCATAGGAATGATCGTCAAACCCCGACACTTTAGAGAGCTCATTATGCCAGGCTACAGGTGTTAAACCCGGGGCTGGCTTGGGCATGTGGGGGTGCAGTCACCCTAAGGGCGAGGGCAATGCCTCCCGCCCTGCTGGTGCCCTTGCCATCCATACTAGGGATGACTCTGGAGACCGGTGGTGAAGCTGGGCATCAGGATCTAGATGTGAGCCAAGCCACTGGCCAGGCTTTCTAGTCGATTCTGTTTGGCTCAGATAGAATTATTAAAATGAACTCGCGTTCCCTGAGGATACTCTAAATGAAGGAGTCATGTCCAAGGGGAACAAGGAGCAAATAGTCTGGACAGAGGGCAGTCTTCTCTTATTCATTGTCAACATTATATATATCTATATCCGTATATCTATCCACACATTTAAGTGGTGTCGGTGAGGGTTTGAAGAAACCGGCACTTTTATACCCTGTTGAGGACACGGTGGCAATCTCCATCAAAGTTGGAAGTACACATACCTTTTAGCAATAGCCTCACTTCAGAACATGTACTGAATAGAAATGCCATTGATGCATAAGCCTTGAGGTATTTGTATCAGAGAGTTTACTGCCAACTTGTTTGTAATAGCAAGAATTTGTAAAGAACATAAAAACCACCAACAGGTAGGGCGCCTGGGTGGCACAGTTGCTAAGCATCTGACTCTTGGTTTCAGCTCAGCCCATGATCTCAGGGTCCTGAGGCTGAGCCCCACATCAGGTTCCAGGCTCAGCACGGAGTCTGTGTGAGATTCTCTCTCTCTCCCTCTGTCCCTCCCCACCCTGCCCTCTCGCTCTAAAACAAATAAATACATCTTTAAAAAAAATCAATAGGTGAATAGTCAAAATATATTAGGCACACCCATAGCTTTTGTGGCCATTAAAAAGGATGAGACAGACCTGTGGGAAGATATGGAAAGGTCTCCAAGATATCGGTTAAGTGGAAGAAGCAAGTTATATAATAATATGTATGATAGGAGCCTACTTGATTTTCTTTTTTTTAAACTTCATGCTTGGGGGTGCCTGGGTGGTTCAGTTGATTGAGCGTCTGACTCTTGATTTCAGCTCAGGTCATGATCTCAGGGTCATGAGATCGAGCCCCAAGTCGAGCTCCATGCTCAGTGATGAGTCTGCTTGAGATTCTCTCTCTCCTTCTCCCTCTGCCCCTCCCCTGTGTTCTCTCTCTCTCCCTCTCTAAAACAAATAAATCTTTAAATTTTTTTTAAAAAACTACATACTTATGCACATATATATGCAAACACGTAAGGAAATTTCTAGAAGGATAAATGCCAAACTGTCAACAGTGGTTACCCACTAAAGGCACTGAACCCCAAAGAGCCATGAGCCCTTCCCGTCTCACCACACCCCCGGGAAGCAGTGTGGCCCTCATTCCTTCTTTCTCTTTCCCCCAGGAATACCTCCTATCCAGCCAGACAGAAGAGCAGGTAAGTGTTGTCCAGACCTTCCCCTCAGCAGGCCCCCTGCGGAGGGCTGCGTTGGCCTGGCCCCTAACCAGTCAGGGAGGTGGGGGAGATGCTCTGGCCGGGGCCATGCCAGGCTGGCGTTGGAGGGGGCGGGGCCTGCACGGTTTGGCCACATGCTAGGCTTCCTGGTCAGCCCCTGAGAGAGGTGGTCTGGGCACGTGGGGGGAGTAGTTGCAGGGACAAGGAGACAGGATGAATCTAGTTCTGTCAGAGGTTCAAAATTACTTTGGGTCAAAAGCCTGGAACTGGAAAAAACTAACCAATCCATTCCCCACCCTGCACCTAGAAGGATCTGAAAAGTGCAACTCTGAGCTGCCAGTACCCTGCCCAAATCCTTGGTGAAAAGGGAAAGAAAAAAAAATCAAAAGAAAACCAACCAACCCTTACCCGCCACACCCTCAGAACTCTCTCAGGATCAAGTCCAATGCTCTGACAACTCACCACATCTTCCAGGGCCACTCTCACTGACTTGACTCCGGGCCCCACCTCTCCTTCCCCGACCGCCTGCCCTGCCCAGACAGAGCTGCTCTCTGTGGCCTGCGCGCCATGCTGTCCTTGGCGCCCTGCCCTGCCCTGCACGGCTGGGTCACGTGGCTGGTGTCCCCAGAGCAGAACACGTCCCACCATGGGCAGTAGCAGGTGGGCCACCTCCGTACCCGCAACACAGGCAGTTTCTGTCTCTGAGAGGTGCCCACTAGGTGTCTGCAGAAGGGAGGGCAAAGGGGTGGGGGAATGCAGGAGAAAGAGGTGGGAATCAGTGAATGAATCAGGGAGTGAATGAACCAATCCACGGTTTTTCCTCCGCTCCCAGGAAGCTTGAAGAATGACTGCATTTACGAGGCCCCAGCTCTTGTCCTGGCCCTGCCCTGCCCTTCTTGGATCCCACGACGGCCTTACTCAGCAGAGTAAGGCCTCTTTCTTCTGTCTTCTAGCTCCACCACCAGAGCACTGGCAAGGACAAAGGGCGCAGGGCCTTCCGGGCAGGGAGGGACCATCTGCGGAAGGTAGGTGAGCACCTCTGGTGGATGGCAAGGGCATCATGAGAAAGCAGCCCGATGCCTCGCTGCCAGTCTCCACGGTGGGGGCCAGGCATCTGGACAGACAGAGCAGGCTCCCCACGAGCCACTGGGCAGATGTCCCACAGAAGAGAGCAGCTGAGGGGCAGGCAGGTGGTCCCTTTGATGATCCAGGCTTGAGACAGCTAGAGCCCTAAAGCTGCACCCTCCCCATCCCCAGCACACCCAGGCACACTCTGCCCTCAGCTCATGTGTGTTTTTTCAGACCCTGGAACATCCCCCTTATTCCTGCAGCGATCAGCGATTATTAGAAAGTCAGGCCTTTAGTCTTGCGGTATTTCCTGTCCTCAGCAACTGTGTGAATCACTCTGGAAGGGGTCGCACCCTAAGCGGTCATCAGCTAACACCTTCTGGCAGGGGCCACAACCCCAACGGGCCCAAGGGTACACTCAATAAATGAATGAACAGGCTTGAAGGTAGATAAGCGACTCAGGCAGAGGGAACGATCAGAAGCTCAAGCGAGCCGGCGCTGGAGGGGATCAGAGATGCTGAGCTCCAGGCCGCCTTCTCTAATGCCTGATCTTCCCCCCAAGCACATGCTCTAGCAGGAGGCCTTTCTAGCCTCCCTGATCGAACACCTGCTCCTTCCAACATAGGCTCTTGGGACTCGAGATGGCAAGTCCTCTATTTCCCCTCAAGATTCTTTTCTAAACGTCTGAGCCATTCCATTCTAAGGGCCATGGAAGTCACCTCAGTACCCAAATAGAAATGAATGTCCCTCCTCGCAGAGTGTGGGCAAGAATCCCTTTTTTCAGAGATGGAAAGCAGCTTGCCCGAAGCCATACAGTGAGCCGAGAACAGCCGGGACTAAAGCGGGGTCTCCCATTACCTAGTCCACGGCCCCTTCCGCGTCTCTAGGAGGGCCTCTGGGCTTGCTAATACTGGATCACCACTCCCCTCCTTCTAGAGGGAGTAGTTGAAGGCTGGCTTGTCCATGCTCTGGAGGCGCTTCCGACTGAGAACTGGAAGATAAGGCAAATGAACTTGTAATCTGATTGCCCCAAATATTGACAGCCCGAGTTAGGGAAATGGAGGGCCCAGAGAGGAGTGACTAGGGAAGCCCCCCCAAGGGTGGAGGAGACAGACAAGACTCCTGAAACCACTGTCATGTACAGAACTCTTCCCAGGCAGAGAGGACAAGGACCACGGGTCAGAGTGAGCGCCCCCACTGCACCCTTCCCAGAGGACGAAACGCCCGTCTCCTTCCCTGGACGATGGAGCGACAGCCAGCCAGGCCAACTCTCTTCTCTGTGTGTCTCCTGCGCCCGACACTGCTGTGTCCCACCCAGCCTCCCTGCGGTTCCTTCCAGGACCCTCGATCCTAAGCCATGGTGACACAAAAATGCATGCTGTTACAGTTGTGAGCGGCAGTGATCCTGCCCTCCCTCAGCGCTCAGCCCCCATGTCACTGCTAAGCGGGGCCCAGTGTCACCCACTTCTATGTCTCCTGTGCCGGGACCAGAGTAAGGGCTCAATAAATGGACAAACAGTGAACAGTTTCTTTTTTTTAATAATAATTTTTTATGTTA
Source organism: Ursus arctos (assembly GCF_023065955.2). Classification (NCBI taxonomy): domain Eukaryota; kingdom Metazoa; phylum Chordata; class Mammalia; order Carnivora; family Ursidae; genus Ursus; species Ursus arctos. The sequence continues at coordinate 24,317,180 of NW_026622919.1, read as the reverse complement.
GTCACCATACAGTATATCCTTAGTTTTTGATGTAAAGCTCCATGATTCATTATTTGCGTATAACACCCAGTGCACCATGCAATATGTGCCCTCCTTAATACCCATCACCAGCCTATCCCAGTCCCCCACCCCACCCAGGAATAGTTTCTTTTCTGGTACAGAGCAGAGGGCAGGAATGGCCTGGGCCTATATGCTGCCTAGTGGCCCTAGCAAGCTGGCCGGGGGGGGGGGGGGGGCTTTTCCAGAACCGCAAAGGGACCAGTAAACAGCCCTGGTTCCCACCCTTGGGACACAGGTAAGGACAGCCCCCATCTGAAAGCAGACACCCTTCCCTACTCAGAGTCATCATCTCAACACCGCAAATCCCTGTGTCTTCTGACCTGGATAATTGGGTCCCAGGTCCTTCAAAGATTCTCACGCATAAAGTGGCTCTTTAACTAACTGCTTTGCTTTTGGGACACAGGCAGTTAGTCACGCTCCGAGCACTGGAAAGAGCTCCAGGGGCACGAAAGGGTGCCCTCAGGGAACCCCCCAGTCTGATGAGGAGACGACTGTCACTGCCCCAGTGGTCAATGAGGCAGGACGCAGAGGACCCCAGGATGCTTAGAGAGCGGCACCTCAGCCAGAATGAAATCGTGGAGGGCAACGCTGGTCATCAGCACGGAGGGCTGTGTAAGGGAACCAGCTGGGAGTGGTGTGGGCTCAGCAGTAGGGGACGATTCGTGAATTCACTAGGCTACAGGACATTTACCCTCTGTGCCCCTCTCTCCACAAAGAAGGAAATGGGTTAGAGGTTTTTTTTGGGGGGGGGTGTTTGATCCTTTGGGAGTGGGGTGGCTAGGCTGTTCTAGGAGGGGAAAGCGGCACTGGAGGAGAAGGCAGGCCCTTCACCTGGGCGCCAGGGTAGGTTTTAGCGACAGCAGAGACCACTAAGGAGAGGCCGGGTGTCAGCACAACCAGCAAGATCCCTATTTGCCCTATAATGAAATAGCTCCTATGTGTCGCGTCGGAAGCCCTCTCACTCTTTTTTTTCCCCAAGATTTTATTTATTTGACAGAGAGAGAGAGAGAGAGAGGGAGAGAGAGACACCAGAGAGAGAGGGAACACAAGCGGGGGGAGTGGGAGAGGAAGAAGCAGGCTCTCAGCGGAGGAGCCCCATGCGGGGCTCGATCCCAGGACTCCAGGATCACACCCTGAGCCGAAGGCAGACACTTAACGACTGAGCCACCCAGGCGCCCCGGAAACCCTCTCACTCTTGAGAGCTTTTTCTGTATCTTCACTTAATCAATTTCTATTGCTTTACTCACACACACACACACACACACACACACACACACACTCACACACTCTATGTTAAGATAGACAGTTCATCATGAGCCCTGAATAAACCTCGGGCCTCCCGGGCTACCTTCTCCCTCCTTACCCAGGCCCAGTGAGCCGTCTGGGGTGGGGGCGGTGCGCGCCCTCCCCGGACGCCACGGCAGAAACCCCCGTGAACACACTTCTTATCCCATCCACTCCCAAACTCCTCACTCCTGGGGCACCCCTGGTTTCTTCCCCGCTTCACCCCACCTGCTGCTGTGGGCCCAAGAGGCGATTCACTGTCATAGCCAAACTTGAAGGGTCCGCGGAGCAGACTGAAGATTTTCTTCTTGTGTTTGAAGATGGGGACATTGAAGAGAAACTGGAGTCACCAAGTATTTGGTGAGTTTCCTCTCTGTGCCTGCACTTTGCCAGGAACTCAGATGGCTCTGGGAGGATGGAAAAAGTAGGAGATACATGTGTCCCTGGAGACCTAACGAGCTTACAGGGGAGTTGCGATGTGCAAAGCCCACGCCTTGCTCTCCGTTGATCCTTTTCAAACCCACCACGTTCCCTCAATGCACATGCTATTCCAGGCAATTCTTACTCCGAGGTCAATGTCTCTGTAAAGCCTTCCCAAGCCAGGAAATACTCATTCACTCCCTCCTAAGTTCCCCAAGCCCCTTGCACATTCCTCCGTGACAACACTTAACATACGATGTTCTGATTCAAGTACACGGACCACATCCCATTTATCTTTATTCCAGTACCAGCGCTAGTGCTCGGCCCCTAAGAGGTCATTGGAGAGTGTGTGACAAAGGACTCACACTTCCTGTCCTCGGGGAGCCTGTCTCTAGAGAGCCATGAGGGAGCCAAACTTCATGAAGTACCTGAAATAAATATCGAACATGTATCCTGCAGTTCTCAAACTCAGCGTGTCCCAGTGCTGAACTTGTCACCCACTCCTCCCTGTGCTGGGCATCCCCACAAACGGCACCTCCTCCGGGTACCCTGCTGTTCCAACTAGAAGCCTGGGAATTACCCTCCGCTCTTCACTCCCCACATTGAATATATATCCCCTAGTTTTTGGTTTCTCCAAAATCCATCTCAAATTCCTTCCCCCTCCACTACCACTGTTAACACAAGCCATGGTCTGCTGTTGCCCGGAGGGAGGCAGCCCCAAGAGACCTCCTTGCTTCCCATCTTACCGCCAGACCTGACCCACCCATTCTTTACCAGGAGCACGACCTATTAAAATGAGAAATGGGGTCATGCCATCCCCTGCTGGCCACCGTTCAGCTTCTTGGGATAAACCTGACAGCCTCCAAGGCCCTGTGTTCTCAGGTCCTTCCCCCACCAGCCAGGCTTTTTCTCAGGCCCTCACACACACCAAGGGCCCGCTTACACTGGGGTCTGTTACCTTGGCACCCCCCACAGTCTGCATGCTGCCCCCATCCCTCCACTCCTCCTTTCACTAATTCCTCATTGTTCAGGACACAGGATAAAGGCCCTTCCTCAGACAGGGCTCCCTCCAGTTTGCTCACACACCTTGCCCCTTTCCCTTCGTGGCACTGATCACAATTAGAAATCGTATCTATTAGTATCTGTCTCCTACAAGAGAATGCAGGGCCCACATCTTTGTACAAATGAGTATTTGTGTACAAATCAGGCATTCTGCAAGACAAATTTCCCTTCACAATTACTGTCCTCACCCCGTAGATGAGGATAAGCCACGTGCTCAAAGCTACACAGGAAATGCCAGGACTTGAGCCAAGGTGCCTTCACTCCAAACACCCAACCCCTCCCTACCTCACTTAGTCTATGCCATAATCATACAGACAACTCTCGGGCAGAATTAAGACCTCACAAGGAATTCCTTTTTAGCTGGGGCACGTCAACTGGTAAGAAAGAAACTTCCAAATATCTGCCTCCAGTGTACCAGTGTCTCAGGAGGCTCCTTCCAGAGATCATTTTAGGAAATGTTACTGTGTCTTCCTCTAGGAAAACCCTGAGGAAGGAGGTCTTGAGAAGTTCTAATGTCAAGAAACATACCGATACTTCTTAACTGAGTGTCTTCCGGGTTTGTATTACAGTATCCTTTTTGCCCATACTACTGTGTTCCGTGCCACACATCTGGGGGGGGGGGTGTTGAAGTGGAGGATTTCCCAGTAAAAACAGGAAAGGGGCTAGAGACTAATCCAGTTGCACTTTGAGACTAGGTGTCGGGGAACAATGAGAGCCATGGAGACTGAGCTGGCTTATGGAAAGACTTGAAAGCCAGGATCTGTGACCTGAATCCAAGGAGCCGTGGGAAGCCCCACAGATGAGCAAGAAGTGACGAGCCAGGTCTTGAGAGCAGAATATTCGTCCCTTTTCCTGACCCACTTCTGTAAGGAGGTGGCGAAGATTCCCAGGCCAGGTAGTGACCTCAGACGCAATTTGTCAGACAGAGAACCGAGCTAAATGGCCAAACAGGGATCGAGCTGGCTCCCAAGGTGCCGCGTATGGAATAGGAATAGCGCCCCCTGCAGCTACATGGGGTGGCTGCCCTGGCCCGGCACACGTGGTTCCCAATCACAGGCAATCAGCTGACTGAACCTCTGAGGCCAAACTGAATTCCAGTCCTTTCCTTTCAAAGGTTCTCTGCGTTTAGCCATTGTTGTGTATGGAATCATCCCCAAACAATGAATGGCTTCCAACAGTGTTTCTCACAATTCCTGAGGTTGGCTGGCCTGAGCTGCATTTCTTCAGCTTCACGTGGTTTTACCAGGGCTCACCGCTGAGGCCGCACTCAGCTGGGGGAGGGCTGGGATTCGGGGGCTATGCTTCTCTGTCCTCCCCCGCGTGGTCTCTCTTACACAGCCCTCACCGTTCACGATGGCTCAAGCTTCTGGTTTGGAACTATTTCCGCTGGTTTCCAACAGCCCAAGTGGAAGCTGCCAGAGTATCACGTCTGCCACATTCGATTAGTCAAAACAAGTGAAAAGCCCAGCCCACACTCAAGGAAAACTCTTCTCATTGGAAGGAGCACACACACCCAGACATGGCAGAAATTGTTGGGGGCTAGGCCTGGAGACGACCTACCACATCAGGTGTGTGTGTGTGTGTGTGTGTTTGACAAGAGTGTAGATTTCTAATAATTTAGGAATACATACAGTGAGCTGTTCCCAGAAACGAACACCCGGTTAAGAAGAGTAGCTTCTTGGGATGAACCAGACTTGCCAAGGATGAAGGTATTTGTATCTCACAAAGAACATCTGGGAGGAGCCACAGAGCTGACGTTGCACAACAGGCAGGTTATTTTCTCCACTCCTGGGCACAAATAAACACCTCCCCCCTGGCCCCCAAATGGTGGCAGCCTGACCTACACGGACAGGGATTGCACAAGACAAGAGATGAACCAGCACCTGGTACATTTGTCACCACTGGGCAGTCCTTTGTTTCCTTCTCGGTGACATTCATTGGCATTTTGTTGGAAGACGCCACAAAGGAAGTGGGCAATTATACTGCCCCCATCAGCAGGAAACAGTCTGGAAGGGGAGGTCATCAAAGTCTGTAGCAGAAAGTCCTAGGGCAAAAGCCGTGGGTCTAGTACTAGCATTCCAGGATCCCAGTGAAGAGCAAAAGATAGTTTCTACAACTCCTAGCATACACCACACATTCAGCAAAGGAGTTTTCACTTTATTCTAATAACATGCAGAACCCTGGGCCACATTTTATATATACGAGCACTTGGGAGGCCATGGAAGGAAGTGGAGAGCCATAGGGAGCCAGGCCTGCTCCCCTGGTGGTCACTCTGCTTCACTCAATGGGACCAGTTGTTTTAGCCTGCGCACAAGCCAGTTTAGGGCCTCAGGGTGAGTGAAGGCAGGTTTCACAGCTGCTCACAGCTTTGTTTCAAACCAAGGGTTTTTTTTGTTGTTGTTTTTAAAGATTTTATGTATTCATTTGACGGGGGGTGGGGGGGGCACAAGCAAGGAGGGCAAGAGGGAGAAGCAGAATCCCCGCTGATCAGGGAGCCCGATGCAGGACTCAATCTCAGGACCCTGGGATCATGACCTGAGCCAAAGACAGACGCTAACCAACTGACCCACGCAGGTGCCCCAAACCAAGGTTTTTTATTTGACCCCAGTCTAGGAATGGACTTCAAAGGTCCAATTTCCCCGTCTGTAGACAAATGTGTGCGTATTTGCATCGTGTGAGTTCAAGACCCAATGCTAGGATTCTTCTCAAAAGGCCAGGAGAGAAAAAAGGTATAAAGGATCACTGCTGAGAGCTGCACTACTTGATCCCCACACCGCTCAAACATCCTGCTTCTAGAATGCCATTTGGCTGACCCATCGCTCTTCAGACAAAGGCAGGCAGGTTTAGAACTACCCTCCAAGTTACTAATATACCTCTAAGATGCGTTCCATTCAATTCCGTAGTCCAGGAGGGACGTGGACTGGAAGCAAGCTGTGGTCTTTTCTACTGGCCATTCACATGTAGCCCCAACACCGACCTGAGCCAACTGCCTTCACATCAACTCCATTCGAGGTCCTTCCTAACCCGAGGCAGGCAATCTGCCCAGTACTGCAGGGACAAAATAAAACTAAGTCGAAAGCGTTATCCTGCTCCATGAAGGGTAAACCATACTGTTAACCATTACTTGACTCACTATCCCCCTTATGAGAAACGGGACCAGACCAGCAGCAGCAGAGACCTCATGACAGCACTGTGAATGGGTTTGGAATCTGAGAATCGGGGCTGGGTCTCCTAATCCAGAGGCAGAGAATACCCACCTTACAGAGGTGTGGTGAGGAGGGAAACCAGCCAAGGGACAGGGCTTGTTCGACAGCTTACTCCTAAACCAGCAGCATCAGAATGGGGAACAGCTGCTGCTTTCTGGGTCTCTGGCCCCCAAATGCTACTCAGAGGATCAACTAAAATCACTTCTTTCATCTGAAAGTTTCCACCAGTTTATTTTTCTTGTAATGGCAGCCAGGAAATCTAACTAAAAAGGAAAGGATGATTAATAATTATGGAACTAAAAAAGTGGAGAAAGCAAATGCTAAGGAGGCTAACATCAGAGTCGCTCTCGTGCAGGTAGTCAGCAGGGACAGTCTTACCCAAAGTTGCTGAGGAAGTAAACACTCTGTTCCCATACCTGTGAGGGATTTAAACCAGAGAAATCTTCCTTTTATTTTTTGGTAAGGAAAGCTGGGTGGCAATCAGGAGTCTTGGGGGCCCGATGGTGCACAAAACTTCAAGTGCCCTGACCTCTTCGCATCCAGTCTCATGGTTCACAATACCTACCCCGTTGTTTTGGAAATGTTGAGGGAGCAGAATTTCCCTTTGATACAAATATCTAGAATGAGGAGATTTGGGCCTACATCATTCGGTGTAAAAAGGGTCTTTCTGGAACCTCAACCGTCTCCACCCCCAGTGAGTGGCACACAGGACTCCAACCTTACGGAAGAGCGTCCCTAGTTTATCCACCAGGACAGGTTCTCAACCTTACTATGGAGAGAAACACAGCTTCCGGCACACAGGCAGGTGCCGGCCTGTTTTCCTGCCTTGGGTTAAGTGCTACAGGACAATGCAGCTACTTTCAGAAATCCTCTCCAGCTGGGAGAACCCACGACTGGAGAGGACGATGCTCACTACTGGCAAATGAACTTGGGGACAGGAGGGATAAACCCGTCCCCACCCCATCCCAAGTATCCGCTGTACCATCTATCCTAACTTCCTGCAGGTGCCTTTGCCCTTGAAATCATAGGACAATGAGCTTCAGAATGAGGAACACTGAGGCTCGAGGCTGGCTCTGTCGGAGGAGCATACACCTCTTGATCTTGGGGTTGTGTGAGTTCAAGTCCCACGTTGGGCATACAGCTTAAAAAAAAAAAAAAAAAAAGACACTGACTTGTCGTTGCTATGTATCCCTCTTAGCGGCAACCAAGCGAGGCAGAGAGAATTCATCCCACCAACCAGACAAGCTCAGAGTAATCACTCCCTCTATAGATAGCCTGCGTCAGAGAAAAACAAGTTCCACAGCCACAAACCACATCCCTCAACAGTTGGCTCACTGCTGGGGCAAATAAATGCCCAGCGTACTCACTACGGCTGCATCCTTTTCAACCTTACAGAAGAGCTCCTGAGTGAAACAGGCTTGAGCAGAGAACATGCTTTATTGAGTAGATATAGAACAGCACATTCTACCACATAGTGGGGAAGGGTTAGCTTCGGTAAAAGACCTTTACCCCTTAAGAAAACCCCCAGTGAAGTTGCTTTTGGATGAACGTTAACAGTGACACTGAAACTGGTGGGGAGCCACCACTGAACATGCTTAACATGAGCTCCCCCCAACCCACAGTGAGTATAAGTAGTGTACGGAGAGGACAAGAGAAAGGCACACAGGACCAGAGTCGGGACCGTGGGGAGGGCTCCACGCGAAGACAGCCGTGTTGGAGGAAACCAAGTTGGGAAGGGTAGCACGTGTCCTACATCCAAAGCTGCCCCAAGACAGCGGGTTATAACGGGCTGGAGAGAAATTAGAGGGAGCGGCTCTTCCTTTGCTCGAAACCAAAAATAGGAGAGCAGAGAACTGGGGGGCGGAGGGGGGGCACGGTGGCAAATCCCAAAAAGGAAATGCAGTTGTTCTTGGAAGGGCAGGAGCACTTCAGTTCAAGGAGGGAGGGTGAGGCACTGTCGGAGAAGCGAAGGCTGGGAGGGGTGGGGCCGGGGGCGGCACTCTGCCTCGCTGAGTCACGGGCTGAGAAGAGATCCAGAAGTCATGTGCAATCATTTCCTACTTCTCTGAGGAGGTTCAGGCAAAAATCAATGCAACTGAGACAGAAGTACAGGTGCGTCAGATCAGAGCGACAGGTATGGGGAAAGGTCTCTGCAGTCTAATGAACCGGTTAGCATGCAGCATGAAAGAGACGAGTGGACATTGTTTGGCCCCCCCAAATGTAAAAAAGGGGCAGGGGGTCACGAGAGGGGAACACATTTAGGGATGGGCACTTTCTGGTGAGGCAAAAAGGACTCGTTTCCTTCCACCAACACACTGCCCACAGGTGACTCAAATCAAAGTACAGAATCACCACCTGTCAATCCTCCTCTCCATTTCATTCAGATAAATTATGTGCAGTTATCAAGACGAGTCCCTGGGGGAGTGTTAAAAAATACTGGTCTCTTGTCAGCTTGACACTGATCAAAAAACCAGCCTTTCAATAAAAATGGCGCGAAACATTTAAAGTGAGATAAAATCCAAAGGGAATGGACCTGGACCCCTCCCAGTACACACAGTCAGAAATGGTACCTCTTCCCTGCTCTTCAAAAAAAACCAAAAACACAAAAACAAAAACACACAAAAAACAAAAAACCCCACATGTAAGGAGTAACTGGAAGGTCCTGGTGGTGGCAGACCATGGTTTGGATGTCTGGAGACCGGGCAGCAAGAAGCACTAGTACGAAGTTTAGAAGACACAACACAACCTCATGGGGCTAGAGGACATGAGGAGAACCAGTGACTGGACAGGTACAGTACCAAACAGAACACCTTGGGTCAGTGCTACGAGGGATCTGCTCGCAAGTCTAACAGAGATCCCATCCGGGCAACCTCACTGAGGCCGAAACAACAGTTCCTCAGAACCAGCGTCTGCAGTGAACACGAGGGTCGGAGCCAGGACAGTCCTGAGGGGGATGGCCTTCCCAAAGGATACTGTACTTGCCAATCACAAGAGCAACAGAAATGACAGACAGATCCCTAGGGTACGGATTCCTACTGCTGGGGTTCGCTGGCTCAGAGTAACAGGTCACTTTAAGTGCCCTTGGGAGGGGTCCATTTTAAACAGCTTGGATCCATGGTTTTATTGGAGTTGGATCTTTTGGCCTCTTTGGCTATCCACTCGTCAATCAGGTCCTGCGGGAGAACAATGGGAAAAATGACTATACATGTTCAACGATAATGTCTTTACGGATTCCAAAATGCTTGTTAGTGAAGAAGGAACCATCAAAGGTTAAATAATATACTAAGATGTGAAACAGGTATAAAAAATTATCTTTTGATTTAGAAAATGCTTTCGTACAGAATCCATTTCTTCCAACTGCGTCCTCAGGAAGAACTATAATTATTCACATTTCCTAATACGTGAGTCAACTGAAACAAATTAGAAGTGGGCAAGAGCTGAGATGGCATTTCTGTAAGCAATTTAAAAGCACTTCCACAAGGGGCACCTGAGTGGCTCGGTAGTTTGGGCACCCAACTCTTGGTTTCGGCTCAGGTCGTGATCTCAGGGTTGTGAGATCAAGCCCCCCCATCAGGCTCCTGATAGGGGTTTATGAGGACTCCCCTCACACAGATGGGCAATGTGCTCCAATCCAAGAAAACCATCACAACACAAGTCCTGTGTGACACAAAGCCTCATAACTGAGCTCCTTTCCTGTGTCATCCCAATCTGAGACAGGAGCTTACTAAAAGCTTCAGATAAGGATAAGAGATAAGCCTAACAGGCTTCCTTGCACACTAAAAACAAAAACAAAAAAAAAGGAGAGAGAGAGGAGAGAGACTCAGTATGAAGTATATGTACGCCAACACCCTTAAGGAGAGAAGGCTGCTTTTCAGGCATTAAGGCCCCATTTTGCTCTGCTAAGCCTCAAGAGACATGCAGCACTGAGCCAGCAGCTGCCGAAAATTTACCTGTCTCTTTAAAACTAGGTGTTTCCCTTTCCAGTACTTGAGCATCTGAAGGGCTTGCAGAGTGCTGACGATGTCCACAGGATTCACAGCCGTCTCCTGGCTAATTTCTGAAATAGAAGTGCTACTGAGAAGCGGGCCAAGGTGCAGACCCCCACCTTCACTGACCCCCACCAAGCCAAGCCCACCACCCCGCTTAGAGGAAACCCAGAGGGTTGGAATCTCTGATACTCAACCCAATCCCTTCAGAAAAAGCTTATGAAGCATTTATTTGACCGGTCCTAAAAACTACAAGAGAAATACTACAGCTAGAAATCACTCTGGACCCTATAGAAATCAAGGTCAAAGACAGACCTAATTTTTTCCACCCAAATAAATATACAGGCATGTCTTACCAGTTCCTATGTTTGCCAAAAGACTTGGGGGGGGGCATTTTTCTTCCTTCTTGACTTTCGTTAAGAATTAAAGTGCTAACCACCCCAGGTTTGTGAAACCAAAATCATATAGTCATTTCGAAAGGGCCAAATACTCTGGAATCCTTAGGCACCTTTCAGAGGTTTCTGCAGTGGCCCACATCCAGTGGGCCTTCTCTTTGCAGGTTACCCAGCATAGCATGCCCAAGTAGAAAAGCTGGAATGTTCAGTAGCATTTTAACATCTTGGGTATCAACTATCCTATAGAGCCAAAAACCAACCTTTGATAGAAATCTCTTTGCCTTGGAAATTATGCAGGTAACGGAGCAGCACTTCTTTCCAGTAACTGCGATAGCTTATGAGCCCCAGGTCGGAGAGGGGACGTTCCGGGGAGCCGACTTTTTCTTCCACTTTGGAAAGCAAGTAACCTACGGAGGAACAAAATGCAGACACCGTATTTCATCCTGATCACAAACATCACTGTGCCAACATGGAAGCTTGAGGACAGGCTGCTTCACGGTACCAACCAGGAGTCAGACATCCAGTGAACAGTGAAATACGGGGCAGCTGCTGTACACCCTGCTGCCTTGGGATAAGCCAAAGGAGAAGAATGGTGTGTTTGCATGTAGTTGTCCTAGACATTAAGAAAATTCTGGAAGGTTTCACAAGATAGAAACTTGAAATAACAATGGTAATCTGTAGATGTGTGCTGGGAACAGAGATGGGAAACCATTTCATTATGTCGCTTTTGTATTTTTTGAGATATTTAAATTTTAAGAGCTTATTATCTCAGTACTGGATCTCCTGAGGTCTCTGGTTCTAACATCTGAACGTCTAACGTTAAACATTATAGGGATGCAGTCCGCAAAATCCACACCTGTGAAACGCTAGTGGAAAACTAACCTGCCTTCAACAAATAGGAAAGAAATACAAGAAAGAGACGGGGTGGGAACTTTCAGATTAAAAGTGATTTACAAACCTCATCTAATAATCCCAATAGAACAATTCTATTTGGAGCTAAGGAAAAATAATTACATGTGTGTTTTCTTTAAAAGGAACAAAAATCACAAAATCAGGGACATTTGAATACTGTAACTTAGGGTATTAAGGAATGTGGGGAGGTTTGGATTTTTTTTTAAAAAAATGAAATAGAGCTTATGTGAAAGTAACTGAGGTGGAGAATTGAGGTAAAACAAAACTGGCCATGAAACGCTAATCATACATTACAAGGGGTTTTATTATCCAACTATTCTACACTTTTATGTATGTTTGAAAATCTCCATTAAATCAAGTTTATAAAATAGGTGTCACCTGGTCCAAGATATACAAGATTTTTGTCACCTCCCCACCCCTCCTTCTCCGTGATTGGGCCACTTCCCACAGCTGGGAAGTGATGGGCTGGAAGGCTCACTCTAAGAATTGTAATTCTGACTAATAACGTCGTAGGACAGTGTACACTGAATAAAACAGTGGATTCTCCTCATTTACAGGAGTTCTGTTCTACAAAGTCACGGCAAGCACTGAATTAGCTAACACTGAACCACTGCTCCAAGGCAAAACGGTTAGGTTTCTGTAAGCCTCTGGTCATATTTTCATCAACCCGTCATTACGGTCACCTTGTTTTATGTGTTTCTGTTTAATAATACCTTTTTAAATATACACTGTTGACTCATTAGCATCCAACTCCCGGCCAATAGCACAACCACCTCTGCCTGAATGAAGCCTGTCTGATCCGGGGATTTTCTGCGTAAGGCACAGCCCACAGCCTTTGTAGACGGCGTTTCGGCACTACACCTAGGGGCCATTCAGAATCAGCGACAAGGGCGCCAGGGTGCCTTAGTTAAGTGTTTACCTTCAGCTCAGGACATGGTCCTAGGGTCCTGGGATCAAGCCCTGCATTGGGCTCCCTGCTCAGCGGGGAACCTGCTTCCCCCTCTCCCTCTGCCTCCCACCCCCCGGGCTCATGCTGTCTAATAAATAAAATCCTAAAAAAATAAAATAAAATGAAATCAGCAACAAAACGCACAAAAATATCAAAAGTGCGGCACTAATAGACTGAAAAAAGCATGTGTTTACACCGAGAGCCCAAACAAGGCACCTGCTTGTTTGACCAGAGTGGAGAAAACGTGGTGACTTCCTTTTTGCTGCTGTGTGCATGTCCACAATTGACTGCAAAAGTGCCAAGAGTACTGATTTGGGGATTAAAAATAAAATTGAGCAGGCAAATCCCCAGATACAGAATACACTACTAAAGAGGCCCAAAGCCTCCATCAGGTATACGGACTGCCGCCAGACAAGTCCTTGCAAAGCTGAAATCCCTAATCCAGGAACAGATTTGAAGCCTTATGCATGTATGTGCTGTTCCTAAGTCTCAAATGGGGATAATCCTCAAGAGCTTAGTTTCCTATCCTCTATTTCCCCTACTATCAGGTGGGGACTGAGTCCTGTATTCACTGAAGGTTCCAGGTATACCCAGCTGCTGGAGGACGTTCCAATTCTGCCCACATATCTGTTCGCTTGCTGTGTGCTGGGAACTAGAGACCCAGCCGTTCCCGTTGCCCCTGCAGCTTGCAGAGCTCTGGCCGTAGCAGTCCCACTTACTGAAATCGATGAGCATCTTGCCATAGCCCTGTCTCATGTACTGAGGCATGGTGAGGATACACGATACGTTGTAGTTGAGGAATGAATTCTTTTCCTGAAGTCAAGAGCAAAGCAGATGAAAGCACGTCAGGACGGTTTGGAACCCAAAGTGTCAGCAGTCCCACAAACACAAAATCAGACTACTGGGGAGTGGCTGTCAGGCTCACAGCTGTTCTGTCCACACTGTTTACTACCATGGCCAAAGCCAGCCATGCCAGGCTCTCCCTAGCTCGGGGACCAGTCTCATTTTAAGACTTCTTTCTAGTCACAGAGCAGGGCAAGGAGGTGTGGACTGCTGAGTCGGTCAGGGCAACCTTCTGTGAAGGTCATTCTTCAAAAGGGGCTGTCTACTGGAAAAGAGAGGGCTCCCCAACAGTAAGACCCCAGGTTGGAAGGGAGGCAACAAATCACACACTGTACAGTTCCATTATGTAAAATGTTCATGACAGGCAAACTTACAGAGACGGGGCTGGCAGTGCTTGAGGGGAAACGGGCAGTGTTGCTCAGGGGCTGCTTGCTGGGCTAATGAAAAGGGAACGGAGGGCCTTCGGGGTTGCTGCACTACTCTGCCGATACAGAACCCGCTGAGGTACGCACTTTAAACGAGGGAACTAGATTTCAATAAAGTTTCTATTAAAAAAGTCAGAAGCAAAATCTGGCCCTCAGCCTTCAAAGGCACAGTGGTGTTATCACAGAATAAGTCCATCTAGAAAACCAGCCGAAAGGAACATATTCCTGGTTTTAGGCTAATAACAGAGGGCAAAGCCAGGAGCATTGGCTTGACTACAGAATGTGGCTTTGGGGTTAGCAGGCAGGGCCTTGGCCAGTAATTAATAGGCCACTCCAACCCGCAAGTCCAGAAATGAATAAACCAGAACCTTTTAATAAAGAATTACATACTTTCATTACATAATCTTTGATATATGGATTCTGTGACCCTCCCTGCCCCCCCAACCCTTAAGGGAAGGGCTGTCATCATTGCCCAGGGTACTGCCTCTTCCTGTCAGTGATCTGGGTCCCCAAATGCCAACATCAATCACCCTGCTGGGGCCAACAGCTTCTTAATCTCCAGATTCTGCTGACCTTGGAAAAATATCCAATCAGGTGACAGCCGGTGTTGTCCGCTTCTGTCATAACATAAAACAGGAAGGGCTCCACATCATAATACAACGTCTTATGGTCCAGAAAAAGCTTGGCCAACAGACACAGGTTTTGGCAGTAGATCTGGAAGCAGAGAAATAGAATTCATGCGTGGGCCACTGACTCCTAAACTTATCAGATAAAGGCCTAATATTAAAGATCCTTCAACATTGTTGATGAGGCAGAAAAAGTGTGCTTTGGTCAACAGCAGAGTCCTACCTTCTTTACAAGGGGAGACGGAGACAGAACAAACTGCTTCTCAAACCCGTGAATATACACCTTCCACCACCGCACCTCCTTACCTTGTTTTTCTTGCCGTCCACTTCAAACACAGAGATGGAGCCTTTACGATAGATCTCATCACCAGGTGGGTGTTTCCACACGCATTTAGCCTGCAAGAGAATGGAATTCGTATCAGGGAAACAAACCATCCCCAACAAGACTGCTGCTCAAGAGGAAAAATGAATCACAGGTCAAATTTAGTTAGCAGAGATGACAGATAGCTGGACACACTTGAAAATGTACAGCAAAAATTGTTTCTTTTTTCTTTTTTAGTAAAACAATTAATGGCTTCTAAAAATCATAATTTTGTGTTTATGGTATTTTTATAGCAGTTTAGAACAAGTTTTCTAGATCATATTCTGGCCCTGTTTCAACCCAGGAGATTAAAAGCATCTACTACGTAAAAGCCAGATAAATAAATACCCTCAATTCTAAAACACCCTGCGCCAACAGGAAATTCTTAAGCAGCTTATTTCCAGCAGTGTAGAGTTGCTAAGGAAAGGCAGGAATACTTGTTCACCTTTACCAGTAAACTGTGTTACCACCTAACCATTAGTCTTCTCTTCAGATTAGAAAAGAGGCCCATGACCATAAAGACTAACCCCCAGCAAAGTGTTCCTTTTGTTACCTAAGGAATATGGGCAAGTCCTTCCTTCAGCAGCTTAAAGAAAAAAGCAAGGCATCCTGGTTGAGCAGCAAGAACTGCGGGGGTGGGTGGGCACTTGGCCACAAGGGGGCACAAGGTACCCCTTTCCTCACCCTGAGGTGCTGAAGGATTTAATGTAGCCAGTCAGCCATTGCTGTATACACGTGAATTCTTACAAGGTTTTATGTAAATACATTAAAAAATATCATTTAGGAAGCATATGTATATGGAACATTTTCTACTAAGTTTTATTGTGACTTTTGGTCAACCCGAGAATCATGCCACAACTGTCACATGTCAATCCAAATACTAACCAGAATTGCTTCAAAAAAGCTCCACACCCCTGGCTTGCTTGTTCCTATATCACCCGTTTATTCATGCTGGCTCTTTCCAACAATAACCCAACTAATGGAACTGTTTAGAAACAGAAGCCAAACTGTTGGCCAAATGGCCAAAGGTGGACCATTCCAGCAATTACTCATGAAGCAAAGGCAATCAGAAGAGGTGTAGATGAAAAAACAGGTTTTCATTTCCTGAAAATCGATTTTTGTACCTCCTGTAATGCAGATCCTCAAACATTCAAAATGTTTACTTGACCCTCAGATTTATCCAAACCCTGTGTTTCCCCCACCTACTACTATGTCTTGCCCTTCTGGGCTATTTCATTGGTTAACACCACTAAATAACCAGAAACAAAAAGGAACAAGTTAAAACCTGGATGGTAAGCAGTTTGTATCAGTAAAAATACCAGCCTTACTTTCACACAGGAAAACTCGATTTTAGTTTATCTCCATGGTCTACAACCACAGAGACCAGTCCTCTGCTACACTCACCCCTGTGCCCTGGTGTCCCCACCAGTCCTCACCCCTCCCTCCGTCCCTCCCTCCGTCCCTCTCCCCCTCTCCCCGAGTCAAGGGTGCAGGAGTCCGGAGGACTGAACTCACAGGGGCAGTTCTAGGCCACAACACTACGAAGTGTGTGTTCCAGAGACAAGAACACAAAATGCAGTTAAGTTATCCCCCTACTCAACTGGGGACAAGAGTAGAAGGACAGGAACTCTGGGAAAGCCTGGGCCGTAGATGCTGTGCATACAGACCACCTGGGAAATAAAGGTGGAAGGGGATGGAAGGAGGGACACCCTAAAAGGTCTTAGAGCCAAATTATGCTGGGATGACAGAAACAGGAAAAGGAAGGTGCCCCACCCGAACAGTTCCTTCCTCTCTTCCCTACCCCTGCTCCCAGAAATTCCTTTATTTATTTTTTAAAGTTTTTTATTTTTAATTTTTTTTTTTTTAAGATTTTATTTGACAGAGAGAGACACAGCGAGAGAGGGAACACAAGCAGGGGGAGCAGCAAAGGGAGAGGGAGAAGCAGGGAGCCTGATGTGAAGCTCGATCCCAGGACCCCGGGATCATGATCCGAGCTGAAGGCAGATGCCAACGACTGAGCCACCCAGGCGCCCCAGAAATTCCCCGCCCCAGAAATTCCCTTATTTAAGACAAGATTTTCCACTCTACAACTAGGCAACGAAAAATGGCTTAAAGCTACAAAATACCTAGTCAGCATATTTATGAACAGTAAAATGAATGTCATGTCTTTCTTCCTATGTGAATAAGGACGGACAATGTTCAGAAACCAGAAAGCACTAAGCTTGGGAGAAGGCACCAAAGGACCCATTTTGTTAATTTCATAATTTGTCTCCTTTAAATGATACACATTCATTCAACACACATTTACTGGGCACTTACTGCCCACGCTGGTTGCTAGGGATACAAAGTGAGTCACGTCGTCCTTGCCCTGTCTAATGAAGTCAACCTAATGAAGTCTACTTGTTTTTATCTAGTTTGGGACACATAAAAACTGTGGGCAGAGGTAATTCATATCCCAAGGAGAAGCGGTAAAGAGGAGGCAGCAAGAAAAAAGGCGAGGAAATGTGTATGACAGGATGTGGTTATGGGACATCAGCTGCTTCGGGTGCCACAGGGCACCGGCCAGGCCACAGGCTGAATCCTCCCCAGCCTGAAATATGGCTTTCCATTTCCTACGCCTCTGTGCCATTACTATGGACCACTGAGAGATGCTTAGAGATGGAGGTCATCCAGGTAGAGGTCAACACCTAGAGCTCTTCGGGCTCATCATCATCACGATCACCGGACCCCAGACAGCTTACCATGTGTCGGCGGAGTATCGTTTGGCTCTTCATGTATTTTAAGCAGAATTCGCACATGTAGAGACGTCCCAGGCGTGCGTACTCTTCGGGATAGGGAGAATGGTACCAAGTATCAAGCTCATAACGACCAAAAGCAATTGTTTTGATCATGTTGCTCCCCTCTGTGATTTGGCCTTGCAGCCTTAACTTCTCCTATTGTGGAAGAAATCAGAAAGTCAGAGGATGACAACTCATCAATCTTTGTTTTTAAAAAGCGTCTAGTATGCTTGTTTGCATGCCACCATGCTAGGCCAGGAGACAAAACAGACGGAATTGACTTCCAACTCATGAGAAACTTGCACTAAAGAGGGCTACCTAACTGGACAGATACCAGGATGGCTTCTAGAAAACTCACGATCTACACTGCCTAGAAGACAGGTCTCAGCAGACTGGGGCTTTTCTCTGCTCCCTACCATGCTGCGGGTGGGCCTTGTCTCTAGAACCTCAGAACAAGTCCTTGGTAAAATTTTGTTTCTCATCAGCCTGCACCAAACCATTTTATAAAGGCAATCTACTACAAACACAAACACCCCACCCTTAGAAAGCATTCTAAAACCAAACAGAAAAGATTATCTAGAACGTGCTTTACTATCTGCTTCTAAATTAGCTGTATGGATCTGCGTGACATACAACCACAGGTATACGGGGCCATCCTCTCAATGGAGGTCCCTGAAAAAATATTTTTGAAACACAGACAGTGCTTTAATACCAGAATCTAAACTCCAGATAAAGTAGAAAATATTTTACATCTCAATCTCCACTCAGTGGCTAGGAGCTGGCTATGGGCAAGCCTAACCAGGTGAAGAGCTGTGACAGGAAATACTCTGCTCCAGAGTAGGACAGAGAAAGCAGCTACCAAACCCTGCCTCCCCCAAGTTGCCAACTAGTCTACTTGAGGATTTGTGAATTAAGTATCTGAAATAATTTTTTAAAAAAAAGGAAAAGAGGATATTCACTCTACAAGCTAAGTTTCCCTCGACACATTTCATCTCTTAAATCAGAGGTACCACAATTTTTTTCAAGCAACCTTGTTGAAAATTCTGCCTAGGGTATGAAAACTAAGTGCAACTGTTAAACAAAAATCAGAACAGTAAACCAGCTTCATAGATAAAACGTGGCTAGGTCAAAGATTAATTTCCTTTATAAAACACCACAGCCTTTTCCATTATTCCTCTTCACTGTTCTTTTGAGACTGGAGAGCTACAGGAAGCCTGCAAAGGCTAGTTCCCGGCGGTGGGGGCGGGTTATAAGAGAACCAGAGAGGCTTAGCAACCAATCTAGAAGTTCTCGGAATTGCAAATTGCCCGATTGAGACCAAGAGGCACCTATTGTCTAACCCGGCCTCAACACTCCCACCAAACAGGTCCTTCTGGGAGGTGAGGTGGAGAGGGAAAAACCGTCAGGAAAAGGGAAGGGAGAAGGGGGAATTAATTTTAAATATGAATGGGAAGGAGGCTCATCTTGATAAAGGATAGCTGGGGGAGGGGAAAGAGGTTCGTGCAACAAACGACATTTATTTCCCATCAACTGATCGCTGATCACTTTTCTTGGCAGTTCTACAAGCCTTTCACAAATGGTCCACAAGCTTCGAGGTTTTAATACTCACCAAATCCTCTGAAGCCCGGGCTTGTGCTCTTCGGAAAAGATCCAAGTCATACTCGCTAGTCAGGTTTTCCAAGAGCGGTTCCCGAGTGTTCCCATAGGTCTGTCTGTGTTCCTAGGAAAATAACCTGAGCGTGATTCTCTCTGCTTCTAAGAACTTCATCTATTTCATTTCAGTCAATGCCAACCAGAGGGCCAAGCACAACTATAAGCTATTTATTTAGTGTCTACTATATGCCAGGCATTATACGAGGCACTGGGGACTGAGCGTAAGACACACTATTATCAGGTTAATGCCAAAAACCACCATTATCCACCCTAGTGAATCTGGAAAGAAAATGCTCCTACACCTTCAAAAGGGAGTTTCATTCTTCTCTCTCTAAATGAGCGCCTCGAGGGTCAGTATTCTATGCCTCCATTTCTTCATCTGAAAATGTGCATGACAATACAAATAAATAAAATATAACAAACCTGAAGGCACTACAAATTAAATTCCTAGAATCTTGAGATCTGGAAGGAAGATTGGAGGATACTCCCATTTTTTAAAAGCAAAGCAAAACAAAACAAAAAACACAAAATCTCTGAGACTTAAGAGTGAGATTAGAGACTGAAAGGAAAGGCTGCAACGAGGAAGGGGTATCTGCACTAAGTGGTCCTTGCTATATCCCACCCCTGGAGTCGCTGAGCCCATGATACTGTCCACGCGAGGCCTGAAGCTCCCACCTGGGATCTCCAGCCCCTGTGCGTGGGAAACACAAGCTGGCCCCTTTAAAAAACACTGTATTAAATATTAAGCAAGAAGAAAGCAGAAGCATAAAAATAAGCCAGTTCTCAGTAAGTATCAATTCTCACCATTGCAGCCATGACAAGTATCCTGGTACCGAAAAGAAAGGCCACAAGGGCAACATCCCTTTTAAACCTCTGATTCTAGCCCTTCCCACTCCGTCCTAGACTCCACCTCCCATCCAGATAATAGAAGATAAAGGCTGTTAAATGGAGTGGATGGCTCATCCCAGGGAGAACATTATAGAATTCACATAGATATTAGCATATGAAAAAAAAACTATTCACCAGTACTTTGACCCCTATTACAATTTCTTCCGGTTCCACTGGGCCCACCGGACCTGCATCTTTTGCCTTTGGACTCTTGTCATCCAAAATTCAGGTTCTAAATATTAAGTTATTTCTTCTAGTTTCATAAACATTTTTTTAAGCTTAAAAAAAATATCCTAGCCAGCATTTTTAACAGGAAGGTTGGGTCCAAATAATCTAGCTCAAATTATTCGAAAGCAGCTGTTTGTAAACTAAATTTCAGGAGCTTTTACTTCAGACATTCCTTTCACCCCCATATGATTTCTGGGCAAATTACTTCTCAAAACCTCGTTTTCTTACCTATAAAATAGGTAAGATACCTCCATCACAAAGAGTTTTCATAAAGATGATGGGAACAACATAACCACGTCTAGTGCCTAAGCATATAAGCACTCAATAAATGCTATTATCCTGTTACTCATTCCCCGTCTACCCAATTTGTAGGTAAAAACACTGAACAACGTGGAGGGAAGCATACAACTTTGCACCTGACAGCCCACTACTAGAACCCTCCCCTCTACAAACCCAACAGTCTGGTGCAAGCATTTAGCTACAAATTCGCCCAACACCTCCTTCCTGCTGGCCCATATCCATCCCATTCATAAGATTATCATTTTTAAGGCAGTGAGGATGACCAAAAAATAAATACATGGTGTGGCATATTTTTGCCTTAGTGGAGTTGTGCTAAGTATTCACAAGCCATACATTAAATAACCTAATGCCTGAATAAGCCAATATTCCAACTCCATGAAAAAATGAAAATACACATCAGAAAAAGACTAAGAGATTGCAGGGCAAAACACGCAGCAGGGGAGGGGGTTCCTATCTCAGAGGGTGATTTTTATTGGAATTTTTCTTCTCTAATATTTTTGGTATTTTCAATAGGAAGCATTTAACACATTTATAAATATCAGTCACATGTATTTATAAATCATGTTTACAATAAATCTTAACAGTTAAATTTAATGCAAAAAATTTCTGAAGAATTTTTTATGAAAGGACGAAATTATAGTTCAAGCTATTTAAATGAAAACACAGAATCCAAAGCTGTACTTTCAGTAAAATCCAAATTACATAAATAAGGCATTATGTAAAAGGCTAAGAAGATATATCCCCAAATGCTAATGTGGCTACTTTTTAGGTAGTAGAATTGAGGTTTATTTCTGTATACTTTTCTTATGTGTTCTGTACTTCCTACTACAAATGTGCATTACTTTTGGGGCACCTGGGTGGCTCAGTCAGTTAAGCATCAGACTTTGGCTCAGGTCCTGGGATGGAGCCCAGCATCGTTGGGCTCCCTGCTCAGCGGTGGGGGTGGGGGTCCGCTTCTCCCTCTCCCTCTCCCCTAGCTCATGCTCTCTCTCTCAAATAAATAAAATCTTGAAAAAAACAAAACAGAATGTGCATTATTTTTAAAACTAGAAAAAAAGTTTAAATACTACCCATAACATCATCTTGCAGAATATATCACCCAATTAATACTTTTTATCATGCAGGAATTTTGTTTTCCCATTAAAATACACAGACCACCACTTAGTTTGAATACTT
Source organism: Ursus arctos (assembly GCF_023065955.2). Lineage (NCBI taxonomy): Eukaryota > Metazoa > Chordata > Mammalia > Carnivora > Ursidae > Ursus > Ursus arctos. The sequence continues at coordinate 24,295,629 of NW_026622919.1, read as the reverse complement.
TCCCTTATACAGACATCTCCAACATCCTGATATTTGTTCGAGTGGCTAAATTTAGCCCTTTACAACTGAAGTAACGTTTACAAACAACTGCGGGACTGAATATTTTTTCATCTAAATTCTAATGGCATTTTGTTTTTTAAAGCCTCCTGTTTCCACTCTCAACAACCCAGTTTGGGGGGGATTATGGCAAACTCTGAAGGCCAGAGGAGGGCCCTTCTACTTGAGAATACGAACCGGCAAATCTGAAAAGCAGGGCGTAGAAACCAAAAGCAGTCAAAGACGACTGCAAGAATTCATGTTAATTCTTTAGCTTTTTCTCACCATGTATTTCTCTTTCTGCTCTTTGCTCAGCCCAGAATTCCTTTTCTTCCTGAGTTCAGCCACCTTTTCCTTGTACCGCAGCTGCCTCTCTGTTGGCGCCTACGAGGCAAGAGGACGACACTGAGAAACTCGCTAGACACATATTATGTCGTGCAGGCTCAACATGAAAGTTACAACACAAAACTAAACACAACCTGGGCAGGGAAGAAAACATGCCGGATGTGTGACAGACACCCTGTGAGTACTATGGCGATTTTAAAATTCCAAACCGGGTTCCCAGACCACCATGGTTACTGCCAGTTAATCCGGGTTCAGGAGAGCACTTATTTTAGTATTAAACCAAACAGAACATAAAGGAAGGAGGGATGTCTCCACCAAAGCAACAGGAATAAAATAAAGATATTTCAATTCAATAAGCATTTCTTGAACGTTTACCGTTTTCCAAGCACTGATACAAGAATGAATAAAACTTTTAAAATGAGTAAGAGGAGAACCCCAGACAATGAAAATAAGAGCGGCTCCCACTTATGGCATGCTTATTACCTGCCAAGCACCAGGGATGGGTATTTTGTTAGCCTACTACCCTACCAGGTAGGCATTATTCATTCCTTGTTATTAACAAGGAAATAAAGTTTAGGGAGGTTAGCTGACCTGCCCGAGACCACAGCCAGCATCACAGAATCACAGTATTCAAATCCAGATCTGTTTGGCTCCAAACCCAAACTCTTCCCTCCTCATTAGGCTTCCTCTACTATCCACCTATAATCTAACCACAAAAACAGACATCCGTATGATGAGCTATGTATATATAATATATGACAAGAGCTAAACCAGCATTCTGCGAACATTACAACAGAATACCTAAGGAAGAAATTCCTCGATGGTAGGAGGTCTGGGAAGAATTCCTACACCAGCTGAGAAGTGTTCAAGGCCTTGAAGGATAAACACAATCTCTTCTTGGCACAGAGTTAGGCAGAAACACAGCAAGAGCAAAGACCAAAGGCATTCATGGAGGAACAAGGAATTAAGCGTCATCAATAAGCAGGAATGTTCAGAGAAGCGGAAATATTAGGGCAACGCAGCATCTTGGAATCCAAGGCAAGAAAGAAGTAGAAGAAAAATGACACCATCCCCAAGTGTCAAATGCTAATAAGCACAAGTCACTGGTGACCCTGGAAACATGCCAGCACAGTGAGGGGGGGTCTGAAAGTAAACAAAGGGTTAAAAAGGAGATGCGACATGAAGACGTGGAGCAGCAAGTGTAATCTCTGAAATAATCCAGATTATGCGTGATTCCTATTATTTTCCATAAACAACATGATTCCTTCATTTATGAGGCCGAAGTGCTTGTTTCATGAAATTTGACTATCTGCTTCTGAGGGTACACCTGACGACGAGTTAAGATGAGTCACTTAGAAATACCACGGGGAACAAGAGACATGGAGAGACCTAACGCCCGCTCCCGGGCAGGGCAGATCCAAGACTTGGCTCTCAGACTGTGAGCGGCCGGAGCTTGAACAAGGCCCGTACCTGGTGCCTGGTTGCATGCCTGTTGTTGTCATCTTGCCTGTGGGACAGCATCCTCTCTTCTATCTGCTTATCCCGGCTCTGTGCTCTCACCTGCAACCATCAACAACGTCAATAAATCCACCTGCTTCTAAGACTAAGTTTACTTAAAAGCAAAAGAATACAATGGTAATCCCTTGAATTTATGTTGCGCTTTTACGTTCAAAGGGTCTTCACATTTATCATCATAACCTCTACAAGAACAGGTAAGGCGGGCTTCGCGGTCTGCTTTCTCAGCCATTAACCGCGAATCAGAGGAGCGAAATCATCACAGCTATATGGTGGTAAGGTGAAGATTTTAATGAAGGCTGACGACTCTGAGCCTGGACCCTTCCCGCCGCACAAGGGGTGAGAAACAAGAAACCGTGAGGAAGCGCAAGAACAGGGCGAAGAGGTGCGAAGAAAAGTGGGGGCAGCTGGGGGTCAAGGCTACAGGGAAACCGAACTCTGCAGTTACGTCATCCTAAGACAAATCACATCAGCTCTCCAACAGTGTCCGCTTCACCTTCTGGAAGTGAGGGCTCACATCCAACTGCCTGGTCCACTTCACACCAAAACTCAGCACAGTCAAAACATGACTGATATTCTCCGACAAATCTGCTCTTCCCAAACATTCCCGTATCGACAGATAGCAACGCTTTCTAAACAACTCATCAGGTCAAAAACTTGAAGGCCGTCCTTGCTGCTTCTCTTTCTCTCTTTCTCACATCACATCCATCAGCAAGTCCACCAGGTGCTCCCCTCCAAAATAGATCCTGAATCCGATCAGTTCTTACTATCTCCCCGGATACAGCGCTGCTCCGGGCCGCCAGCCACTGCCTGAGCTCCAGAGCAGCATTCTAACTAGTCGACCCGCATCAACTCTTGTCCCGTCCAGTCCATTCTCCACACATGAACAACCCGTGATTTTTTAGAAAGCATTTATGAAATTTTATCACACCTCTGTTAAAGCCCTCCCAGTGCTTCCCAACGTCGTCACAATAAAGACACACTCCTTGTGCCAAGGCCTACAGGTCTTTCAGGATCTGGATCCTCTTCTTCATTTCCCATCATGCTCCAGCCACACTGGCCTACTTTTGGCCCCTCCAACCCAGCAGGTGAGCCCCGCCTCACAGCCTTTGCGCTTGCTCACCCTTCCACCTACATCTCTTCTCCCAGACCTGGACGCAACGGTCTCTTTGCCCTCAGCCATGACTCCGGTCAAATGCCAACTCCTCTGGAAGGTCTTCCTTAACGACCCGAGCAAAAGCAGTGCCGTGCCCCCGTCACCCCCAAAATAGCCGTCACCCCCAAAACAGCCACTCGTATCTTTCGGGCTTTTTGTTCCTCACAGCATTTATCACTGCATGAAATTCTTCTCTACTTATTCATTTGTATGTGTTCTGCCTCCCTCCCCATGAGAAAGTTAGCTCATTGAACGCAGTCTTTTTATCTCACTCAGAGAATCCTCAGATACGCGTACAGTATGCAGTCACGGCCATCTGTAACTAAATAAAAATGGCAATATCCTTGATTGCAAATGTTTACCAGGAAACTCAAGGGTAATCACGTATATGCAAGTACGTTAAAAATTACAGAGCTTTCAATAAATGTGAGGCATTAGCCTCATTTTTCCATTTGGGATTCTAAATGTAATAAAAATACATATCTTTCAGAAATTCCCCGGACCCTCCAAGTTCCAGTAGCAGAGATGGATTATGTGGAGCCTCATTTCTCTTGAGAAGAAAGCACAACAGAGGAAAGATTCAGGAAATGCTTTCCTTTTTTTCAGAATTTTCCCCCCACACTGAATTTTTTCTTTTTCTTTTTCAAAAATAAATCGCTTGACTTATTCACATTGCCACAAGCCAACAATTTAACACGTTGTACCTTGGGAAGACTTCTATGTGAAATCATCCACAGTATCAGATCATGATATTTAAAGACAAGAGGCAGAGGACAACTCTCAAAAACGAAATCACGGTTCTTTTCAGAGAAAGATCTAGTGCCTTGTTGGCTTCTGATGCAGACGATGGCCAAGCTGTTGCTGTTTTGATCTGGTTTTAGGCTAATGGCAAGATAATGGGAAGACTTACCACTCGCTCTTACACAGAGCAGAAGAAATGGCCTTCCTTATACAAGAGATTTGGAATGAAGAAAAATAAAGAGTGTCTTCAACCTTAAAATCCATATAAGCATTCAAAGTATACTACTTTGCTGAAAGACATAAGAAATTTCCCATCGTGTGGTCTAGTTGTGAATAAGAGACCAAATTCCTGAATCAGAAAGAACTAATGTTGGCTAGGGATTCTAATTTTTCATAGGATGAAACTGGCTCAGACAGGAATAAATCTGTCACCTTGGCATTGTCAGAAAGTAACAGCCACAAGAACAACAGTTAATACTTTGATCTAATGAGCTTGGATAACCTGTCCAAATGCTACCCACGCAATCCATTTAATTAAGAACGTTTCAACTCTTGCTTCCCCATTATTAGTTCCATCCTTGGTCGCAGCAACCCACACAGGAATATATAAAATAGGATCTTAGGCTCTCCCAAATCCATTAGCTCCAAGTCCCAAAGGTTATTTAGGACTGTACTTCTCAAGAATTTAAAACAAGAATTAGCCAAGAGTAGGTGTGATTGAGAGTAACAAAAAGGAAAAATATTCCACAGAAACAGAGAAAAAGAAAAATAATTATAAAAAATTTAAAGAGTAAAATGTCTTCACAGATTCATGAGAAGAGAACCTAATTCATAAATACTGAGATCACATATTTATGCAAATTATTTCCTAATAGAAAAGGTCCCTGGAAGTTGTTGAAATCAATTTTCAACGGAAAGTATCAAGGCACTAGAAGATGATATTCCAAATATTCCATACATAATCTCCCTATCCATTTCCTTCAAAGCATTCATTATCTACTAGAATTCTTTTATCTGGTTAACTCTGTTTTTAAAAAAACAACTGTATTTTTATTCTGTTTCCTCCACTAGAATGTAAGAAAAAGGACCTTGCCGATTTTGTTCACACTGGATCCTATGTTTAGCAAAGTGTCTGGCAACCCTTAGGTAAGCGCTCACTTGGTAAGTATACGTCAAGTAAAGAATACGATTACCTTGCACTCATCAGCTGACAGGTTATGATAGAGCGGGCATCCTGAGATGGAAAAATGTCTCTCATGTTTTCCTGTAAGATGTCCTGTTAAAGAGAGAAAAACTTCATCTCAAGATAAAAGATTCATGCTCATAAAGTGATAGTTTTCTGTACATCAACCATGTTATTTTGTTGTACTGCTTTTACCCAATATGTATCTAATCACAGATTGACTCCACCGAAGGTAAGTGATGTCAGGGCCATAACTAGCACCCACAATAAGTTCTTTTCTTCCACAGGATGGATCTGGCAATCTTTGAACATACTTGTGTATGTTCAATATCGACTGTAGTTCCTTCTGTTCTTCTGACAATGTAGTTCTCAAATTCCAAAAAATATCATAAAGCATTTATAATAAAGGAACAAAAACAAATGAACATTTTCTTTCAGTGAAATTTAACTTTCCTATGCTAAAATTTCAAGTTATATGTATAACGTGCCCCTTCCTTTCTATTATGCAATGCTATCCAATCTGAATTGAGTTTTCAATAATCAAAAGAAACTTATGGAAAATAAAGAAGAAAATGGACTCTTCTACTCTGCAAATAAGCATATTTTGATAATTTTGAACCAGATTAAATATATTCTTTTTTTTTTTGGAGGGGGGCTGATTTTGTTTAAAGAGTTAGGCTTCTTCTGTAATCAGACTTTTAAACAGGCAGTTAGTATTTACAATAGCCAAGGTATAAAAGCAACTCAAGTGTCCATCCATAGACAAGTGGATAAGGAAGATGTGTTTATACACACACGTGTGTGCGCGATGGAATATTACTCAGCCATAAAAAAGAATGAGATCTTGCCATTTATGACATGGATGGACCTAGAGGGTATTATGCTAAGTGAAAGAAGTCAGTCAGAGAAAGACAAATACCATATGATTTCACTCTGTGTGGAATGTAAGAAACAAAACAAAGGAACAAGGAAAGAAAAAAAAAACAGACTCTTAAATACAGAGGACAAACTGCCAAAGGGTGGGGAGAAAGGGGTGAAATAGAGAAAGGGGATCAAGAGTACACTTATCTTGATGAGCATTCGGTAACATACAGAACTGCTATATCATTATATTGTACACCTGAAACTAATCCAGCACTGTAATAAATAAATAGAAGTCAGCACAAGGCACTCTTAGGAGGGGCCAACGTTACTAATAACAGTACAGAAAGCTCATTTTATTTAAAGGGGTATTTCTTCACTTTTCTATTTTTCATGTGGTTTTGGAAAACACACAGGAAACTGAATGTTACTTCCTTTTTATACATCTCTTTAACCAAAAGGTTTATAAAACCTTTGCGTAATGGAAACATTGGCATTTAAAAAATCATACATGATTATAGAGTAAGCTTAGGATGAAATTAATCCAAGTACTGGGGGAGAGAGGAATTACTACAGGATATGCAGGCTGCCATTTCTCCAGGACTGTATTATTAAAAATATGACTTTAGAGATCCATTCAATTTATCCTGCACAGAAAAAATGGTATGCCCTCAATGATCAAACACCATGTATAAAATGTAAAGCATCAATACTATAAAAAGCCTTCTTTCTATAGATATTTCTTACAAATACTTCTATAGATATTTCTTTCTAAGATATTATACAGCTATAACTTCTGGGTAAATTATTCAAGTCATGTCTTATTGTAGAATACATAAACTAAACCAACCTACTGTGTCTATATCAAAAGTGTTAAAAAGGATAGCTAATCTATTAATCTAGCAATTCTACTGCTATAAATTTATTCCTACAGGTTTTCTAGGAAAACACCAAAACACATACATACAAGGCTATCCACTATAGTATTATCTGAAATAAATAAAATGAGAAATAATCTAAAGGTCAATCCATACTGGACAATTTAAAAATATATAAACTATCAATAAAATGGAATTCTCTGTATTCTTTAAATAGATGGAACCCTAAGTAATGTAAAATATCCAAGATGTCAAACCATTACATTTTCACTTTTGTGAATAACAAAATAGAAATATAGGTATATATACGTGTGTGCACACACACACACACACAAACTTACTAGACACATTCATAAAAAACTACGAAGAATAGTTTTATATCCAGGGATATGAGTGAAGGAAAACTTTTACTTATGCATTTCAAGGCTCCTATAGGGTTTTAAGTTTTCACGAGCACAGAATACTTTTACACCAAAATTATTTTAAAAAATTAATGATGTTATTTTGCTGAACATAAAGAGTGGAACAGGATCAAAGATAATTTCCACAATTTTTAAAAAAATTAATCTCTATGCCCAACATGGGGCTCAAACTCGCAACCCCGAGATCAAGAGTCGCATGCTTCACTGAGTTAGCCAGGCACCCCCTTATCAAAAATAATTTTGGAAGCTCAGGTTCATACTTTTCAACCTTTGCCAGTACATGAATACCAAAAGTCAAGGTAAACTTTCCTCTGATGCAAGAGATTTACATTTATCCTCTCATCTACTCCATTAAGGGGGTTAAGTACTGAGCATAAAAGACGTACAGTCAGGCCCGACTCTGACCTCTTCTGGTTGCTCTGCCCTAGGCATATTGGCCCCTAAGTATGCCTCAAACTGCTTGAGCATTCTCTTGCCCCATACCCTTAGCGCTTGTCCATGTGTGAGTGTGTGTGTGCGCGCGCGTGTATGGTTGTAATATATGCACAATACCTTACCCTCTCAGCGTTCCCTAACTTTCCTTCAAGGAAATACCCCTGGTTGACATAGTATGTATCACCTGTTTTTGCCCTCCCCAGTTCAGACTATAAACTCCACGAGGGTAGAAACTTTTGACAGGTTCACAGCTACACCCCCAGAACCTAAAGCAGTGTCTGGCATGTGGCAAACAAGAGTACATAAAAGTAACAATTTAGGGAAGCGTGGGTCATGACTAGCAGAGCTTGAGTCTCTTTCTTTGCCATCTGGCAAGTAGATCCCTTTACCCTCTTAAAGCACATCAGCTAGCTCTTAAATACTAGTGTTTATATGATGATGCCTATTCTTAGTTTTTCATCATTTACCCAAGGAAACGGATTTAGGCCTGAAACAATTATCTTCTTTGAGTGATGACTGGTGCGATGTTCAGGGGAACTTAGGCTCTATGCATTCTAAGGAGTTGAAATGATTGGAGAAATTGGTGCTAAGCCCAGGAAAAGATCCAAATAAATTAAATGCTAAGGAAAACATACTGTGGACCTATAAAGCAACAGCTTACTCTGTTCTACCTTTTCTCTGAACCTGATGGCCACACTGAAAAGTTCACAAATTTCAAACTAAGGAGACCCAGTGGAGAAAAGCCTGTAACCACAATCAGTGCCTTCCAACTAAACAAAAGCTTAAGCCCAGCATTTGCACTGAAGCTCACCTTAAGGAGCATTCATAAGGTTTAAACCATAAGAATCTGCCAGTAAGGGGTAAAGGTCATAAGAAAACACTGAGATTCATTTATCTTTAAGAAGAGATACTTGTCTGGTTTGTATTTATTAAGTACACAAAACCTAAAACCACTGAAGTCACAGAAAGCCAGGGTCTCGTCTGTGCCCTTTTAGTCTCACAGCCGCCCGATAAGAAATCTGTTTTTCTCATTTCCGGAACAGCTCTGACCATATAACCAGCATTCTGCATTAGCTTCCACTCCTCATTAAGCTCAAACTATGCACCACACAATGAGCCATTTAGAGATAACTGGTCTTCTGTTTGGTTCTGCAGGAAAAAAAGAGGAACTTTTTCGCAGGGAGAAAGAAGCTCTCAATAAACTGATCGGTGCATCACACTTAATGTCCTTGCAACTAGATCTATTATTATGGACAATAGGCCAAGAAGCAGAAATACTCTCTACTTGAGCGGGCAATTCAGTGATACTCTGAGCACCACTGAAGACCTTAAGAAGCTACATCACAAGAGAACACAAAACATTTCTTCATGATCCTAATTCCAGAGGGTGAGAACCACAGAACACAAATGTCATGAAGCCGGTCACACTCACCTAGAGAGTTACAGCCTGGAGTAGGACACTTCATATTGAAATTGTAGCTTTCATGGAAGCGACGCCGCTTGGGGCGATGAGAGAGATCGCTGCCCGAGTCCTTCAGGGACATGTCCTTGGCAATGCTCTCATCATGAGACACGTTGGGGCTGGAGATGTCTATGTCAGACTCAGAAGATGGGGCATTTCCAGTTGGAGTTCGAGGTGGGGACTCATCATGATCAGCTGTATTTTTAGTTTCTAAAGCAAAAGCAATTGGTAGAGTTCATGAGTGGGGTGCCACCTATTCAGAAGAGTTTACGGACTTCCCAGATCCTCTATCATTTCACCAGTGACTTTTAACCACTTATCTGCTATAAAGCTACAAGGAAAATGAAGAGAAACTAACATCATTCCTTTGTGCAACTTTACATTCTGAGTAAAATTCAGTTTGGGGTTTACCCTAATACATTTCACTTATCTGTGTTTCTCATAACCCCCCATCATGGGTAATCAAAACTGGATGGAAGTAAATTTTTCTTTAAAATGACCATCCATGGGGCGCCTGGGTGGCTCAGTTGGTTAAGTGTCTGCCTTCGGCTCAGGTCATGATCCCAGGGTCCTGGGATCAAACCCCGCATAGGGCTCCCTGCTCAGCATTGAGTCTGCTTCTCCCTCTGTCCCTCCCCCCACTTGTGTGGTCTCTCTCTCTCCCCCTCTCAAATAAATAAATAAAATATTTGGGAGAAAAACAGATAGATAGATAGACAGACAGACAGACTGACCGACCATCCAACTCCCCTTCCAGGAGACACAAAGGATGGAAGAGAAATGAAAATGGGTGTCCTTCTGGATGACAGACTTGGTGTGAGAGTGTGAATGAACTTGACTCTCGAGCTAGCTTGTTAGTAATCTAACAAATCAGATTATAAATCCTGGGTTGTAAATGAAATGCCTACAAGAGCTGAGCAAGGGCAAATCGAGAGCCGACTGTCCATCTCAAGAAGACAACGACTATTCCACTCCAGTCAATTCTGCGAGTGAATGGCCACCTCATGTTCCCAGGGCTTTCCAGTTTTTAAAAGAAACTGGTAACCCAAGTGGGTTTTTTGTTTTTTTTTTTTTTAATGAAATTCTGTATTTTCAAATGCTGGCAGCAAACTTTTAAAAATGTAAACACTGGCGCACGTGAGTGGCACAGTTGGTTAAGTACCCTACTCTTGGTTTCGGTTCAGGTTGTCATCTCAGGGGTCCTGAGATCGAGCCCTGCCAGTCTGCTTGTCCCTCTCCCTCCCCCTCTGCTCCTCCCTACTCTCTCTCTCTAAAATAGATAAATAAATCTTACCAAAAAAAAGGTAAACGCTGTGCAAGCAAACCAACAGAGCATGTTGGCAGGCTAGACGCTCCCTGGTCTGTAACTGGTGCTCTAAGGCATCTGATTTGGGCTTGTCAATCACAATCTCAACAGCTCACCATCCCCCACTACCGAAGGTTACTCCTCCTCAGAAATTCAGAGACAAGTGGACTGACAACCATGACTATCGGAAAATCTGGTTCAAGCCTTCTTCATCTACGGGTAAAAGGGCTCCAGCCCCTTTTGCCTATTATGGGTTCAATCTAATATACCTGTTACTCTAAACTTTAAGAGTACTCTAGTACAAAACTGTCCTCCGCAAGACATTCAAGAAAGGAATCAGGCAAACAGCATTTACGTAGCTGAATTTTATCAATATCGGGCATCTATCTGCAGTGGCCCCAAGCCTTCCTGAAGAGGAAATTGGCCAGATCCTCTCTGTAATTGACCAAATGATCCCATACCCACTCACCTCTATCTGAAAAGTCAACCACTTGCTCAGTTTCTGAGCCAGACGAACGAGTCTGCCGAAGGGGGTATTTTTTCGGAGTCACCGGGGTAGGCTGCTGCTGACTACGGGTCACTCTTCTGGTAGAATAAGCAGGCTCCTCGGTGCCAAAAGATTGCAAATTTCGAACAGGACTGGAATCTGATCCCCAATATTAAAAGATAATAAAATAATTAAAGAGAAAAGAAATTTCTTTTCTTATCCATATGATTTATTAGCATGCATGCCCTCCTCTTCACACTTCACAAAATCCGACAAATAGTTAAAACATCTATTTTATTAAGTAAAATATAAGCTAAAGAGCCTAGATCAGGTATAGAGGTGCAATATAGTATAGAATTAATAGTTTAGGGGTGCCTGGGTGGCTTGGTTAAGTGTCTGCCTTCAGCTCAGGTCATGATCCCAGCGTCCTGAGATCGAGCCCCACATCTGGCTCCCTGCTCAGCGGGGGGCCTGCTTCTCCTTCTCCCGTTCCCCCTGCTTGTGTTCTCTCTCTCTGTCAAATAAATAAATAAAATCTTTAAAAAATTAAAAAAAAAAAAGAATTAATAGTTCAGCTTCTGGAATCAAGACTGTCTCCCATGCCATTCCACTTCCCCATACTAACTAGCCTACAGCATCTTGGGCAAGTTCATCTCTTCACGCCTTCTCCTCGATCTATAAAAAAAGGTACAATACTAGTTGCACATTCATCACACGTTTGCTGTGAGAAGTGAGATACTTCATATAAAGCATTTAACGTGATCCCTGGTACCTAGATCTAGTACTTTCTAAATATTAGCTGCATCCTCTCTTTCTTCCCTTAGTCCAACCCACTATAAAACAGATATTCTACCACTGAAAGTATAACAATATACAAACATTTCCTTTCTTTCGGTATCTCTTGTGTTCTTCCTGATTACGCTGATACTCTGAAGCAAAATCATAATAGATTTATGAAGAGTGAGGCAAGAACACAGCTTTTGGAATTTTTTTAGATAACAAAACGTATTCTGAAGCCCCTGGCAGCCTTGTTACATCTCTAATTTGATGACACTTAAAAAAGAACTAGAAAGAGATTTAAAGCTGAAAGTAAAGCATATTTTAAACGACAAAAGATCTTATGGTGATACAAATCTCACAGGTTCTCCAAAGAAGAAAACCGAAATTCTCAAACTTTTGGGTAAAAAAGTTAGCATACAGCTAGGTTATCGGCTTGCATACCTCCAGAAGGCTCAATTCATAACAGCATCTATTTTGCTTCTGAGAAGGCCACCTTACATAAACTACATTGTGAACAATGCCCCTAGGAGTTGTGCAACTCACCAATTATGAAGTATAACAACTAGGAAGAGACCCAGGGCCCAAGTATTTCCTAGCTGTTTTGAGTATTTACAACTTTCAGGTGTCTGGGGCATGACCAATTACACTTTGTAAGATTATTATGCCCCTTCCTTTGCATATACTGTTCCCTCTGCCTAGAATAACATTTTCCCACCTTTCAACTTATAAATTCCTACTAGATCCTTTAGGAACTCCACCTTGGAGACATACCCCAAGTTGCCTGCCCCATCTTTGAGCTTCCAGAATACACTATGCAAACCTCTCAGAGCCCTTACCAAAATGCATGACCATGATCGACCAATACATCTATATCTTACACTGAACTGTGAGCATCTTAAGGGCAAGAACTATGATTTTTCTATCACAGCATTCCAGTACACAGCATAGCATCTGAATTACAGCAGTCATTTATCGATATTCCACTGTGCTAAAAAAATAAACACAAACTGAGACAACAGCTACACTTCAGCTGAAATGTTAAAATCAAAAATAAAATAACAGCTGTTGAGAATGTTCCCATTTTCTTGCTTGAAAAACTGTTTTCCCCTCATTTTGCAATGTGTTCATACAGCAGTAACCAAATCGGCACTATCTGAGCGCTCGAACCATATTACAAAAGTTCCCCCCTTAATCTGTTATCATCTATTGACTATCAGCTTTGTGCATTAACTGCAACCTTCTTTCCTCCCCAGGGAATCCCAGAGCAGAACCAAGAGGGACCAGGAGTACCCTCCAAATCTAAGCCGAGATGGCTAATTGCACTAGAGAACCTTCAAACTACCTTCCAACACAGAGATTCTCCATTCTTTACTACCAAAGCAAAATTCTCGGTATTTAAAACTGACAGTTGGGTGCAACTATTTATATCTACTAATCGTGTCTGACTACATTACAGGATTAAATGTAAGTTTTGGAAGTACTGAGAAGTACTGAACCTCCTCCAAAAACAAGTTCGAGAGACTATTCAAAGTCCCTAAGTCTAAACCATTCTAACAGAAAGTGAAGAGATGGCATTCCCATTTTACTGATGGACAAACCTGAGTCTAAAAAAAAACCTAAATGACTTAAGACATCCATGTGTCACACAGCCATTAAATCAGACGTAGTTCCTTTGGGTCTACAAATTGGACATACCCCCAACAGAACCATTGTGAAAGACCTGATACTTCTGCAGTCATTCACCCTGCATTTTACCAGATTCTGTCACCTACACCAAGACAAGGGACCAGTTTCCGTAGTAACACAATAATATGAGGACCAGGGACTAGGCTGTGAGGCATGGTCAGGAAGAATGAATTCTTATACCTTGGGAACTCTGGCTCAGCCGGGCTGAAGAGCGAGTAACTCGGGCAGATCGCCGGGATGTGCCATCGCTCTCTGAACTGTCTGTGTGCTCGAGATCTGTAGAAAAATCGGAATCTTCGGTTCCATCTGAACTACTGCCTGCATTCCTCTGTAACACCATAGATCCAGACATTAGCACAGAAGCATTTACTCTGTGGGTTTGTGTTAACACTGGAAATAAAATGAACCATGATACCGGAAACACTAAGAAAGGATTCCACTGCCAAATTTCCTTTACTTAAGGCATTTAAATGAACCACCTACAAATAATGCACCTTTATTAAATGAATGAACGAGAATTAATTCTTTTTCATTAACACTAATTCTGAAACAAGTCCATTTATTGGTCAGTACTACAAACTGGAAATAAAAGTACCCAATTCAAAATGGTCTGGCCGACAATACTATGCACTTAAAGTCCATGGTGGTGCGAAAAGTATCAGTGCTAGACTCCTTTTAACTTTAGAGTAGCTTTGGTTTAAAGTCTTCATGAACAGCCATAACATTTTTTTCAAACCATATACTAATTCAAAATATCAGGGTCCACAACTCTGATCCCAAGAGAATTTAAAGAAAAAGACTAAAATTCTTTCTTGTTATCTACGTATGAAGTTTCTCCACATGAATAACAGAAGTGCTCAAAAAAAAAAAGTGACTTGTACATGAAGACTTGTAGACGTTCAAGAACAGAGATTTTATCATCTCTTCAATTAAAAATTATTTGGCAATTATTAGCTTCCTGAAGCATGGTGAGTCATACAGATAACTTTTAAGAGTTGAACATTAACACTATACCTTTTACTAAGCCAGAAAGGGGAAGAGTATTTGCTTAGAAAACCATTCAAAACTTCAAGCTACAAGCCCCATTTTTTATTCAAAACCCTTAGGGCCAGTTACGTTTGAAATTCATAATTTTTCTGGCTTTTTGGAAAGGGAATACTCTGCATATATCCCGCAAGTAATACCCCATTATCAAACACACTAATATTTCTACAGCAGAGTATGTAAACAATCACACCCAACGAGACACACAAAAACTGTAAGTAGCCTCAAGATAGTTTAGGACAGGTTTTGCCAACCAAGTAAGTTACTAAAAACACTTATTTTGTATTTAGGAACTGCAGAAAGGGGGCTGTGGATCTATTCTATACCACCTACCAGTGTAGGCCATTTTAGGAGAATAAAAGGTACAATATTTGAAAACCTCCACGAAAAGAAAGATTTCTGCAGAAATGAGCAAGAATACCACACAGCTTTCTAAGTATTTCTAGGGTAATCTGCCCAGAAATGAGCAGAGGCTCCAAAGTCACAGAAAATTCACAGGATGAAGGGGGAGTCCTAAAGGTCGTCTAGTCCAATTACCCAGATACTTGAATCCCAGGCCATCCCCTCCTGGTTTGACCCTGGAATTCAGCTCTTCTCTCTGGCTTTCACCATTACTTCCCATCATACTCTGGAGCATACTTAATTGCTCCTCACTTCCCTCCCACAATACTTAGTATATACCCCACAAGTAGAGAATTTACTAGCTCCTTCTACAGTTATTTATATGTCTGTTTTTCCCATCAGACTGTGATCTCCTTAAGCCAAGGATCATGTCTAATTAATTCGTGAATCCCCAGCAACTAGCACAGTAGCAAGTAGTCAATAGTGTTGAACTGAATTAGATTTGTTCTGTAGTCCTGGCTCCGCTACTGCCTAATGGGAGTGGCTTGGGGCACTCCATTAGGCCTCTGTTTGTTCAGCTGCAAAGAAAAGGGATGGGGGTGTCCCTAGGTGACCTTATAAATCCCATCTAACTCTGGAAAGTTTTTGCCTTTAAGAACTGCATTTTCTGGCCGCTGTCCAACCGGCAAATAAGGAAAAATTACGGCTTAGATGCAACAGGCCTGAGTAAGATCCCAAGGGAGTGGGCGCTGGTTCCCTACCGCCCAGTCCTCTGCTTTGTTGTGCCCCCCGCCTGCAAAGGAAGGATGCTCCAAAACCCCGCCTATGCACCTATCAGCATCACCGGCCGGAAGGGCGGGGATTCGTGCCACCCAATGGTGCTACTCTTACACCGCGCCCCCACGGGACAGACTGCCAAGCCTAGCCAATCAAGAGAGGAGGGATCGTTCTCCACAGCCAGTCGGAGAGCGGTAGGGCCGGGCCCCGACACCGCCCCCGCACGCGGGGAGGTGACCGTTGGACCCAAATGGGCGGTGCCACCAGCCAATCAATATGCTTCTAGGCGTTTCAGCGACCAATTAACGAGAAGAACGCCTCCGAGCCAGGCAAGCAGAGGGCGGGAATAGTTGCAAGCATAGGCCGAGGCCAGGATCAGGCCCACATTTTTCTGTTGGGTATGGACAGAAGAGAGGGTTGCTGAGCTAGGTTCGGGGGAGCGGGAAGTTGGAACCCAACCACTGTGAGGCGTGGCCAACTGCGTCACGTTGTTCAATCGACTGCCCTTAGACACCCGCCATCCCTTCAGTCCCGTTCCTCTCACCTTCCTTCGCGGCATTGCCGGCGGCTGCGGCCCGACAGTTCCGATTCGGGCAGCGGCGGCAGCAGCAGTAGGAACGGTGGCTCCGGCGGGCTCCGTGGCGGCCTCTGTAGCAGTCCCAATCCTGCCGACGATCCCAAGTGCCTCCTGCTTCACAGCGTCTAGACCCTTCTGCGCAGGCGCCGCGGGCTGAGGCGCTTTTTCCTTCACTTCCGGCTGGAGCTCGCGTCACCTGACGTTGAGCGCCAGAGAGGGTGCTGGGAGGTTCGCTCCTCCTGGTGAGGCTAGTAGCGCCATCTTGGAATTGGGCAGGGAGTAGCACAGTAGTAGAAATCCGGACCGGCCATTTTTAGTTAGGGGATTGGCACCTTTTGTGGAAGTGGGCAGCCATTCTTGTTTGGGGCTGAAGCCTGACGATTGAAGTTAGCGGTTCTCATCTTTACCTTGGGCAAAATTTCCCTTCCCGGTCGTTTTAATTTCTGAAGTCGAGGAAGGAAACCCCCAGAATCCATCAGGTGGCTGAGGTTTAACCCCTTCGTTGCCTAATTGGCTAAAGGACGTTTCTGTTTATCCTATAAACTCGAAGTTGGGAAGGGATATTTTGCACAAGAAATTGCATCTTAAAAGCCATTCTGTATCTCAAAGTGGTGGGAATTGCGGCTTATAAAAGGAACTAAAGGGTAGCGTCCATCATCAGGAAGTTTGTTGTCTGGTAGAGGAGACATTGTCCTTGCCCTTAGCGAATAGCAAGTAAGTTAGTCGTTCACGTCGCGGAAAGAGGTAAAACCATTCTCCAGAAGCTGTAGCTCCAAAGAATTCCCAGTTTCACTCAGTGGTGAGCGCCCACTTCCTTCCCCCGTTCTGTATGGGTTTGAGAGCTCTGGGTGGCCCGCAGGGGTGGGGGCGGGTGCCGGTGCGGTACCAGAGTCGGAGAAGCAGTGAACCTCATTTAGCCCAAGTGACCTCTAGAAATCTAAATGCTTCAGCCAGGAATTGGGGGAGGGAAGAAGAGGAAGGAATATGTTTAGTGAAGCTGGAGCTTTAAAAAGGCATGGATATTTAAATAATAATAATAATAATAATAACAACTGGGTTAGTTGGGAGAGGAAGGAAAAGTTGGTCAAGGATATCAGGCTAGAAGAGCCATTTAAACAAGCTGGGAGGTGGAGAGCAGGCGTTGAGGATTTAACCTCGCTGGAGGAAATGCTTTGAGAGGACCAAAGCTTGGTGGAAAGCAACGGCGTGGAATGCAGGCATGCTCAGTAGTTAAGTTAGAAGCCTGGACCCCAGTTTCACCGGAGTTTTCCCCGACGAGCAGAGCTAAAGAACAAAGCAGCAGAAGTTAAACATCTGATTGAGGAGAAAAACAGAGGACTCTGAAGAGTTAAAGTTCCAAACCCTTAGCCAGCACTGTCGTCGGGGATATTCTGGGCTGATAGTAACAGAGGCAGCTTTCGGTATTTAGTATTTAGCTTTTAGTGTTTAGTATAAATACCTATGAATAACCTACCTGATGCTGAACTGAACTGCACATAAGAACTTGTTGGAAAAGGGCTCACGTTTTTTCCTCTTGTATCCCTTCAGCATTTACTTTCCCACTATTACTGTTATTTTGCACTTCCTGGTGTGTTCCTGAGGTCAGCGTGGATGCTCTGGCTCCCAGACTAGGGTAAGGAGCTCTTGTGTTAAGAGCATATCTCAGTTTTGTGTATCATCCTTAATAGCGTGCCTAGACCGTGCTCTGCCCACACTACATGCTTCCTAGTCAATCAGAGCATATTTACCGTTCCACAGTCTCTGAATGGATAGCACACTAAGATGGTGAAATATCCCTCCCCAGAAATTAGTATTTTAGAATAAGATCTTATCCTGACTTAACCATTCATCATACAAACACCAGCATTACAAATGTTCAACATTAATCGCTTACACTGGATTATCACACACTGCAGCTGACACTGAAGAATTTACAGTGTCATTTAGACATGGTTCTTGTCCGTAGAAAGTGTGCACTCTGGAAGAAAGATGAAAAAAACTAACATCAATAGGATAGAAAGATGATCAAAAGGAAGACGTGTACTTAAGATGAAAGTGAACAGCTAGGTATATTTAGAATGGGGAAGAGGGAACGCTAAAAGCTTTTTTTTTCTTCCTTTCTTTTTCTGAATCAAATATAATCTTTACTTGGAGGGTCATTTCATCATGGCACAATTAGCTTCTTGAGGCAGGAACTGATGTTGGTTTAAAGTTTCTTGCCTAGTTGCCCCCCGCCCATCCTCATCTGCAAGACTTCACACAGGCAGCTCAGCTCCACTGTTTCTCCCGCGTTTACACTTTCACACACTGATTCTCCCGCCTTTACTCCTGCATCTCCCAACTTTCTTGAACATTTACTTTCTTCAGAAAGTCTTTCCTGATTGGGGCGCCTGGGTGGCTCAGACGGTTAAGTGTTTGACTCTTAGTTTCGGCTCAGGTCATGATCTCGTGGATCATGGGATGGAACCTGTCACCTCAAACTCTGAGCTCAGCAGGGAGTCTGCTTGAAGATTCTCTCCCTCTGCCCCTCCCCCACTTACGCACTCTTGAGCTCTCTCTCATTGTCTCTCTAAAATGGATAGGTAAATCTTTTAAAACAAAAAGTCTTTCCTGATTTATTCATTCTGAGGTAGTAGGCATAGTGATATATTATTTTACATTTACTGCTATATTTATACTTTTTCTTATACAATTTGGTTGATGTTCTGTTCCCCTTTCTCCTTTCCAAACAGATAATAGGAACTCCTATTTATTTTATTCATAGCTCCACTAGTACCCAGTCCAGGGCTCCGTTGTCAGATCTGGAACTGACTTTCAGCTCTGCCACTTTCTGTCTGCATTGCTCGTGGACAGGTTTTTTAATTTGTGCCTCAGTTTCCCTATCCGTGAAATGGAGACACTAATAGCCGCCCCACAAGGTTGTTGTAAGGATTCAAGGAGGCAACTGTTGTAAAGCACTTAGCACAGCTCCTCCCGGAGTAAATACTCTGTAAATGGCTGTTGTTAGTGATATTTATAGTTCCAGTCACCCTAGTCATGGCTAATATCCTACCGTTAGTGAATATATCTTTACATGGTCTTGTGATTGTTTCCTTTTTCTGTTCAACCTCACTTCAGCTCAAGAAGCACAGAGTGATTACCCACGAATTCTATCCCAGGTTTTGAGTCATACCCAACATGGGCAAGACACCATGTCTCCCCAAGCCCGTAATCTCATGGCCCCCAAATACTGTAAAGTATTAATAGGAAAATAGAAGGATGAGCAAGGGTCAGAAGTGGTACAGAGGAGGAAGTAGAGTGTTTTGTCTGGAGGGTAAAGGAAAGGATTTCTAGAATAGGTGAAAGAAGAGTGGAGTTTCATAGGACAGACAAGTTTGCCAGCGGGCAAAGAGAAGAGGGGCTTTCCGTGCAAAGGGAGCAGCGTGCGCAAAAGCACCGAGGGACGGAGCAGCGTCGTGCATGGAGGTGACTAACAGCAGGGTGGAGTTTGGGTGGTTGCCAAAAGAAGAGGCAGGGATGGTTTTGGCGACATCCTGCTGAGGAGCCTGGACTGGAGGTGATGGGACATCTCTGAAGGACTTTCAGCAGAGTAGTCCCACGATCACACTTGCACTTTAGAGATCTCCTTCTGGAAACCGTGGCGGGGACTAATCAGAGTGGCAGGGAGACCAGTGCGAATCCTGCTGTAACAAATACTAACCTTACCCAGAGTCGAAGAGGAACTGAACAGGGCAGGGGGCATGGGGCTGATCTTTTGTGTATATTGTTGTGCCTTTTCTTTCTTGTATCTGTAGCTTGTCTCTTCAGTCACATTTGTAAACTCCCTAAAAGATCCCTCATGTTCCTTTAAAATGTTCCCCTTGCCCATTCATCATTTGCTTCAAAGGTCTGGGAGCTCGTGGAGGTTGGGAGCCTGGCCTGGCCGGCTACCCGGTCTCCAGCTTCTCCCTGGCTGCCTGACATCCAAGGGCTCAGTAAATGCAGTGGCTACTGCCAAGTGTTGGCTCGGTTAGGAAAGGATTGCACAGAACCAGCCACCCTCTCTCCTCGAAGACTGTTTTTGACCAGGGATGTGCCCCGGAGGGGTTAGAGACAGCAGTTTCCTCTGCGTGCAGACAACTGTCCTGTAAGGTGGAGAAGCTTGCCTTGACCTTCTGAGTGGCTAGTGTAGCCAGGCCAATCTCATGACTTCTGAGTAGAAGTGTTGGCCTAGTCTTTCTCCCTTCTGGAGAACCTCAGAGGTTTCTGATGGGTCCATAATTCATGTTAAGATCTTTTCATTCACAGCTGTCTTAAACTTAGAGTCAGCACAGTCACTAATGGTCACTTCTTTCTCACTCTTCTTGGAGGTGGCCTGGAACTTCTCTTACCTTCTTGGCCACTTGTGAATTTGGTTCCTGTATCACCCTTATCTACCACCCACCCCCAACCCCACCCTGGGGGAAGGTATTGGACAGATCCCAGCAGGCTCAGGCACAGCTCCCCGCCTCTGCAGCTGGGGTTATAAATAACCACCAAAACTAAACAGTCAAATAACCACATTTCGAAAATCACTTAAAAAAAAAAATCACCCTAATCCTGATTCAATAGCAGTTCTCCCACTCGTGCCCTTCATCTCCCCCCTTTCTCCACTTATTTACCTCCCTTCCCTGATCTAAGCTCCCCAGGGAAGTCAATCTGCGCACAAAGGCTGCGTGTGATGAAGACATCCTTTTCCATATTTGACAGGGCCAAAGCCCTCCAGGGCTGTAGTTATAGTTACACAGTGTTGTTATGGCAGCAGAGGCCTCAGGGCAACATATGTTCATGGGTGGTAATTGGGTTTGCTTTAACAGACTGTCTCTCCCTGGGTTTTCTAAGCCCAAATTCACTTATCAAGAAGACCAGGGAATTGTCATTATGGATGGGCCTTCTTCTTTTTTTTTTTTTTTTTATTTTAAGTAAGCTCTAAGCCCAATGTGGGGCTTGAACTCATGACCCCGAGATCAAGAGCTACTTGCTCTACTGACTGAGCCAGCCAGCCACCCCGCCTTCCTTTTTTTATTTGAGCAAAACCAAATTCTTCTTCATTCCCCAGCATGGAACGATCCCAGTGATCCTGGGTTGAGACTTTTTGGACTGCAGGTATTTTCATTTATTCATTCAACAAATATTTACTGGGCATCTGCTAAGTGCTAGGATTGGCCTGGGAGCCTGAGTGCAACCGTGGATAAGCAGATGGGGTCCTTCTCCTCCTGGAGCAGAGGGTAGAGGACAAGTGTGTATAGACGGGGCTGGGACAGTATGACTTTCACCTGTCCCAACCCCTCCACCTTTTCAAACATTAACACAGAAGAATAACAACAAATAAGGTGTTTGGGTTTTTTGTAAAGATTGTATTTATTTATTTTTGAGAGAGAAGGAGGGAGAGAGAGCACACGCAGGGAGGAGGGGCAGAGGGAGAAGCAGACTCGCTGCTGCGCGGGGAACCCGACACAGGGCTCTGGGCCCTGGGATCCCAGGGCCCTGGGATCATGACCTAAGCTGAAGGCAGAGGCCCAACCGACTGAGCCATCCAGGCATCCCAACACTAAATAAGTTTTGAGAAAATAACACACCCTTAATCTCACTGCTGCCACAAAGCTACTTTTCCTTTTTGCAGAGTGCCTTTCAATTTTTCACCACATGAACACATTTTATTATTGTGCGTATTTTTGTATAGATGCACCCATTGTTTACATGAAATTTCATATTTTTTACATATTCTCAACATGCACCACGTTTCCCCTATGGTCTTCGTCACTGTAATTATAATCATTGTGTGACGTTGCACTGTGGTACTGTGACATAATGTGCTCATTCCCTATGTGGGTTATTGAGGGTCTTTTACGTCAGTAAACGCCGCAGCGCAGATCTGCATGCCTATGTCGGTCTCTTCTGTGTTTATGTCTACCCCTTATATATCACTTTTTTCTTTTCCCAAAGATTTGCCCAAATGTAAAGTGTCACCGCTTTACATCATCATGTGAGGGTGCCAATTTTAAGACATTATTCCCAGAAGTGAGTGTTACCACTTAATAAGATCTTGCAATGTGGGGGACTGGCTGGCTCCGTCCATAGAGCATGTGACTCTCTTTTTTTTTTAAGATTTTATTTATTTATTTGACAGAGTGAGACAGCTAGAGAGGGAACACAAGCAAGGGGAGTGTGAGAGGGAGAAGCAGGCTTCCCTCCGAGCAGGTGCCCAGAGCATGCGACTCTTGATCTCACAGTTGTGAGTTCGAGCCCCACCTTAGGTGTAGAGATTTCTTAAAAACCTTTTTTTAAAAAAAAAAAAAGATCTTTTGGGGCACCTGGGTGGCTCAGTTATTAAGAATCTGCCTTCACCTCAGAGCCTGATCCCAGGGTCCTGGGATCGAGCCCCGCATCCGGCTCCCTGCTCCACTGGGAGCCTGCCTCTTCCTCTCCCACTCCCCCTGCTTGTGTTCCCTCTCTCGCTGGCTTGCTCTCTCTCCCTCTCTGCCAAATAAATAAATAAAATCTTTAAAAAAATAAAAATTAAAAAAATTTAAAAAAGAGCTTGCAATTTTAGTCAAAATGAAAACTGCCTCACATGTGCTTTGGATTTAATTTCTGGTTAGGATTTACTTCAGTCTGCCATGTGTTTCTTTACTAGTTCTGTCTCCTCTTCCATGAAATCCTACTCATTATCCGTTTCTCTACTGGGATCTTGATGATTTCCTTTTTAAGTCTGAACAAGGATCAGATAGATAGACAGACAGACACACACACACACACAGAGGTGTTTCATGTGAGCCACATTTGGTTATGGAATCAGTGTTATTAAGAAGCCAGAACATTCGCTTTGTAATTCTTGCCCTAGTATTTTCTCCTCACTGTTTCACTCTGGCTTCCCAGGGACCTCTAGGAGTAAACTCTTCGTCAAGTTTGCATGCTACTGAGAGAGAATGACACCGTGAACAGAACGGAGAGGTGACAGACAGTGAGGAGGCAAGCTCTGTTGTACCTCAGCAAGAGTTGAGGGGCCACTTTAAAAGCTGTAGTCACTCTTGCCCACTATAGGAACTTCGAAGATGGTTCTGTAGACAGTATTTTCCCAGTGACCTAGGAGAAACTGAGTCCCAGGAAAAAAAAAATTTCCCAAACCAGTTAAGCTCCAGGAGGATGAAAAATGACCCTGAATTTTGCCATTTGTAAACTGTGGGTCTTTTTATTTCGTTGGGAGATGCTTTCCCAGGAATGGGGGCTAGGAATGGGTCCCTCTGAGTCATTTACACATGCTTCCCCAGTCTCCCTTGTGACTAACTGTCGCCAAACGTGAATCAACTGGCCAAAGTTAGGGATGCAAGTTGCAACTAGGAAAAACATTTCTCTATTTAAGGCAAACCAGCACATATATGGTCCAAACCCACAACCGTGGGCTTCTTAGTCTTGCTCTAACCAATATCAGGGGTTTTGGATGATTTTTTTTCACTAGGCTAGAAATTACTTGAGGATAAGTGGGCATCTGGTCATTGCCTACCTGCCTTGCTTTGCCAGTAGATGTCACTACACCAAACCACATTCTCCAAAAATAGGACAAGAAAGAAGGAGAGGCCTTCAGAAAGGCTAAGTCCAACCATTATGACCCTCTTCTCCCATGACTTCCAGTAATACCAGTGCAAAGCTATCAAGGATATGTAAATACACATGGTTCCAGATAGTACTGAGGCCTGAACTCAGCAGGTCAAAACCCCAGGTTCTGGGCAATCGAGAGTTCTTATCCAGGGGCCTTCCCCAGATTGGGTGGGGAGAAAACTGTACAGGAAGGGCGGCAGGGCAAGCAGGCCATTTAAATGGGGGCAAACATGATAGAGTTATCTAGGAGCAAGAGCCATAGTCTTGGGGCTATTCCAAATGTCACTGTGGAGCTGATACCTCAGGCAAAGCACTCCACCCACCCTCCACCCCTGCTCCTCTGTCCACGTTAGCAGGGGCCATCCCTTGCCTGAGGGCTGCCAGGCTGGGGCTGGCTCTTGAGTCCTGGGCCTCCCCAGTGCCAGGCAAACCTAGCCACAGCATGCCAGGACACTGGGAAAGCTCCCGGCACTTCAGGCCATTGTTACCATTCTCCTTCAAGACAAGTATAAGCAACTTGGTAATTTTGGGAAAAGAGCCATTATTAATTCTTCTGTAGATTTGGTTTTGTGTGCTTCTGGAGAATAAAGACTGGAATCCTACCTAGCCTCTAGGGTCCTGCATGGTGTGTCTTCTGTTTAACATTCCAGCCCATCCCACACAACCTTTCTCTGTGCTATAGCCTCATTGGCCTTCGTACAATTCTTCTGGAATGCACTGGTTCCTTCTACCTCAGGACCTTTGCACTTCACTCTGCCTGGAATGTTCTTCCTCATACTCTTCTTCACCGATTTCCACTAATCCTTCGGCTCTCAGGCCAAATGTCACTTCCTTAGGGAACTCCTTCCTAAAGCTTCCAGACTACAGCCCGGCCTCCATTTCTATACCCTTAGGCACCCTGTACGTTTGTTCATAGCTCTCATCTCGGTTGTAGTTATATATTTACTTGTGTGACTTCTGGATTCTTTATCTTCCATCTCCTAACGCGTACCCCAGACCACAGCACCCTCAGTACCGAGCATGGTGCTTGGTAGGCGCTCAGTTAACTATTGGATGTTTGAAAGCATGGCCAACAGTTAAATGAAGGAAGTTAGAAAACGTCGTATTACCCATGTACACACGTGCATCTAGCATTCGTACACAAAATAGGGTGTCTAATTCCAGTCTTCCCAAGGAAGACCTATCAGAGGCCAGAGAAAGGTCAGGTAAATTATCAGCCAAGGGAGAAGTGGGGGTCACCTTACGAGGCAAACTTTGAAAGACTGTGGAAAGATGGAGGCCGAGGATCAGGGCCCCGCATATGAAAATGTAAAGGGGTTACCTGCCCGCTGGATTACCAAATCCCAAAGCACAAAGGAAAATCTTTTGAAAACTAGACCGTGGACTTGGCCGAGAAGTGAACCGTGTGTGTTGTTCACCTCTATATCTCTGGCACTGAGGGTGATGCCCGGCACATAGTAGGAGTTCGAGAAACGCATGTGGAACACTTTTGTTGTTAAAGCTTAAAGGCCCTAAACTCGGTCTGGGGGATTAGGTGCCGTTATTCATTATTCGCTTGGGAAACCCCAGAGGCAAGAAAAAGAGAAAAGTACCAATAGGGTCAAGAAGGGTTCCTTTACATGTAGAGACAATAGCCATACAATACACTGTTTCAGGGACATTAGGGCTATTCAGGGCCCATCCCTTGACCTTTTCGAGATCACACTTATGAAGGGCTCTCACGGAAGGCATCTTCCTTCCACCAGCAGGGACCAAACTGTAAACTATAAAAAACACCGTTCTCACCCTACCTCACCTTGTTCTCTCCTTCAGTGCCCTCCAGACTGTTGGGCACATGCCCTGTTGGTCACCGGGACATAGTCTACTCTGGTTTTTCACCAGAGTAGGGAAAATCCCAGAAGGTGGGGCCCTTCAGTCAGAAGTAAAAATGGCTGCATCTCTCAGGGCAACCAAAGCCCGGGCCTGGTATTCCCAAGCCCACAGCAGGGAGGCCATTAGCCCTGATCCCAAGAATCCCTGCAAGCAGCATCCCTGGCTTTTAGCCCTCCATCCCTGGCACTTAACCCCCTGGCCCCTTAAGCAGGGACGTTTCAGATAGTTTTTCTTGGAGCCATGGAGGGTTCAAAAGAATTCTTGTGTATGAAAAAAATAAATCCTCTAAAAACAGCTATTGAGCTGCTCGACCTCACTGATTTCTCCCCTCGCCCAGCAGCATAAGGCTTACAGAAGAGGCTGCGGATGTGGATGTCTGTCCATTAGTCTCATTCCAGCCAGTTCCAGGGGTCTCAACCTAGATGGTACCCGAGCCTTGGGCCCCAGGAGGGGTGAGGGCTGTCTCTTGAAACTGAAGGCACAGGCATCAAGAAAATACTTTGACTCTTGTCAGTGGTATACTGGTGCGTCATGGAAACTAGTCCCAGGGGCTTCCCCTCTCCGGCTTCCCCCCTCCCCTTCCAGCAGCCTATAAATCACGGAGTATTAAATACTGTCTGGAGGACCCTTTTTACCCCACCCCTCTCTGGGGCTCCCTGCCAGGCAGAAGTTTGCAGCAAACTAAGCAGAGAGAAAAGAGAATGGGCAACAGGCAGGGGTGCTCATCATTCATCAGCCAAACACGGCGGTCAGGCACCCTTCCCCACCGTGCTCGGACATGCTGGGCCAGTGTAGCACAGCCAGTGTTTTCTGGCCTCGGAGAGCACAGTCCAGCAAGAGTGCACCTTATTTGGCTGCCCCGCCCCAGAAGTGGGGAGATAGAGTCAAGGGGTGAGTCCCTTCCTTTTTTTGATTATGGTGGTTTCAGAATTAAAACACACTTTTCGGTCCTGGATCAATTCTTCCCTCCTTGCCAGCCTCCTCTGTCAAGTTTTCCCTAGGGCCTCCTCTTGTTGCCTCCCTTTCGACCCCACGAAGAGCTTTCTCACTTTACCTGCCACACTACGGAAATGTCTTGCGTCTTGGCTCCAGAGCTCTGGCGGCCTTGCTTAGAGAGCAGCACTAACCCTTCCACCTCCTTTCTTTTTCTCTCATTTCTTCAAATGGAAATCCCCCAGCTTCCCCATCTCTCTCTCCTCCCCCAAGCTGGGAAGCTTGGAGGAAGCAAATGGATTTGATCCTAGGCTAGTCCACTGAAGGAAAGCCATGCTTTTACTAAGGAGAAGTTCCAAAAAATGTTCAACTCCCACACCAGGAACAGCTGGAACCTGCCAGACTCACCTCCATAATTTCTGAGCACCACTTCCTGCAATATAAACAAGTCAGAACTCTAGAGAGTTTAGGGCTGGGGAAGCGGCAGGGAGGCAGGGGAGTGGGTGGTCTGATGGGTGGCATGACTGGTCTGGCCTGTATTCCTAACCCCCCCTTCCCACGTAGTGGTTATACACACAGTCTTTGAAAACATGTGGACCTGTCACTTCAACCCATTTCCTAACCTCTCTGAGCCTCAGTTTTCTCACCTGTGAAATGGGGATAATTACACCTACTGTATAGGGTATAATAACTATGACTGAAGATTCAATGAGACTATGTGTGCAAACTGCATAGCCTATAGTAAGCATCCAGTAAGTGGATGTTTTCTTCTAATGCTGTGTAGCAGGGCCACATGGCGTTTGGCATCCTGATTATATTACTTCCTTCCCGGGGGTCTGATGTTACTGTCTGCGCAGGTGGTGCAGACTTCTTGGGCATTTTGAGGAATGCAGGCCCACCACTGGTTCAGGGATCCCAGAATTCCCAATCTGTCTTGGGAAGAATTTAGAGTTGAATGTATAGGGCCAAGAAGTTGACAGGGCTGGTCTCTAAACCCTGGCTTGACAATCTGGGCAAACACCCAGGAGGTCAAAGAATTGGATAGAGCTTCTGGGTGGGACTTCCAAGGAAGGTGCCAACTTGTGTGATATTTTCAGAGTGGCATGGAAGAAGCAAGGCCAAACTGCTTCCTACCCCAGCAAAATACAGGCTACTTTGCCCAAGTTGTTTGGAAGCAGGGGTCACAAAGGCCACTGGTGGAATGTACTGGAACATTCCAGGCCCTTCCATTGTACAACAACACAACTCCTCGAGTCTTTGAGCCATGGGGGGCTTCCAGGATTGAGCATAAACTCCCCCCTCCCCTCCGTGATACACAGCAGGAGAAACCACCTGCTGTGGAAGGAGAACAGTTCTAAGTGCCTTGAAGTTACCAATGGAGGAGTGTCAGTCCAGCCCTTTGGGACTTTCTCATGAGATAGACAGACTCAGCTGCCAAAGCCATTTTGTTAAGCCAGAGCCATCTTGTGGAATAGATGTGTTGGGACAGGATATCCACAGGAAAAACCAGGAATAGACACCTCATTCAGTCAGGGCTGAAGAGTTGGACGGGATATAACTGGACTTCATTCTTTCAATCAGAAACAGGCTTACCATGAAGCTAAAGAAGCATTAAGAATCTGAGCCCCTCACTTGCACAGAACCCTTCTAGGGCCTTGTAACCTAATTCTATAATTTCTTTACTCTTTACCTTAAAGAGGATCCCCCAGATGATCAGCATTGGTCCTCACAAAACCTGGAGCCTTCCTTCCCTCCTTTCAGTAGGCAGGACTTTTAGCCCCAACTTCCAAGAGTAATTAGGAACATTCAAGAACGATCAGTTGGAGAAACATTCAATTACTTAGATAACCAACACCGACTCACCACTGCCCGGGGCAGTGGCTCACGTTAGGTGCTGACAGGAAATACGAGAGCAAGGGGCCCCTGGCTGGCTCAGTCGGTTAAGCGTCCGACTCTTGGTTTCGGCTCAGGTCATGATCTCCTGGTGGGTTGTGGATCAAGCCCGGCATCAGGCTCTGTGCTCAGTGCGGGGTCTGCTTCAGGTTCTCTTTCGCTCTCCCTCTCCCTCCCTCCCTCTCCCTCCCTCTCTCTCTCTCCCTCTCAAATGAATAAACTTAAAAAAAAATACCAGAGCAAATGGCTCCCTTTGCTCCCAACTGCGGAGAAGGGACGGACATATATAAAATGACTTAGGAGAAGCGAGAAAGCTACCCATAAGCTAGTACAAAATAATGGGCTGCAAGCTGAACATCTAAGCCGAACACCTAAGTCCTGAGGGAATCATTAGTGCCTGACGAGGTCAGTTGAGGAATGTTTAGAGGAAGTGAGGTCTAACTGGAAGTTGAAGCAGATGGTGGAGGGGACGGAGTCACCAGGAGGCGGGCAGAGAGGGGAGCGGGCAATCTCATATACCAAGGCCCTGAGAAGAAAAGTGAGGAAGAAGCTGTGGTGATATTCTGCAGTTATCTATTACCAAAGCCCTTTAGGGAGAATATTTTGAGCTCTGAAGATAAGCTCTGGAGCCTATGCCCTGGGTCTAAAGGAAATCAGACTGCAGACCAACTTTCCAATCACGCCTTCCTTCTGTTACATTTAGAATCTTTTTCCGTTGGATCTCATGATACTTGATGCCTGATTTGGTGCGTGGTGTGAGGGGAAGGAAGAGGGACCGGATGTGGAATCAGATGGGGAACGTTTAGGGTGTTGTAGCTTATTTGCTCCCAGGTAATTGTGTTTTTAAGGTCAACTTAAGGTAAATGGGAAGGGAAGAGGGAAGTCAAGGGGGCTGAGGGGCACCTGGCTGGCTCAGCAGGCAAAGTATGTCACTCTTGATCTCGGAGTTGTGATCTCGGAGCCTCACGATGGGTATAGAGATGACTTTAAAAAATACAAATCTTTAAAGATTTATTTATTTTAGAGAGAGGGAGAGAGAGCTCGCACAGGGGGAGCAGCAGAGGGAGAGGGAGAATCTTCAGCAGACTCCACACTGAGCACGGAGCCTGACACGGGGCTCGATCTCATGACCCTGAGATCATGACCTGAGCCAAAAACCAAGAGTCGGACTCGGAACTGACTGAGCCACCCGGACGTCCCCCAAAATACAAATCTTTAAAAAAAAAATAAAGGGAGCTGAGAGTCTTCTGGGAGTGTGCATAAGCCAACTTGTCGTCTTCAAAGACTCTGATCTCTGAGAAGGCCTGGGTGTGGGGGGACGCAGACTGTTCCCCCCAGGGTGCTCCCCCTGGGTGTGGGGGGACGCAGACTGTTCCCCCCCAAGGTGCTGCTCAAATGGTTCTCCAAGGCACCTGTGATCATGTGACCTGGCGGAAGTCGAGTTCCTTTTTTGTGAGGCCGGGCACAGCGCTTGCTGAGTAATGAGAGTGATGACCAAGACACACCTGTTCTCCTTAGGAAACTTTCTGTTTTAGAGAGGAGGACATTTGTAACAAATGAAAAATGCCAGCCTGGGCGTTCCATAGGCCAAAGAGCCAAATCTTCTGTCTCTCACAGTGACCTTTTAAAAGGGAGATCACAGGAGTAGCTCTACTTGTTTCCTGAGACATTCCCTTAGAAGATTAGCAGGGCTTGCCACACATCTGAGATCCCTCATTCATACGCATATCTAACGCCTTTCTTTGGGAAACAGCTTGATTGAGGCATAAATTACATAGCACAAAATTTACTTATTATACGTGTATAACTGTGTGGTGTTTTGTTTTTTTTTAGTCAATTTCTAGAGTTGTGCAACCATCACCACATTCCAGTTGTGGGTCCTTTCTATCCCCCCTAAAAAGTTTCACTGTGCCTGTTTTCAGGTAATCCGTGCTCCCTGTCCCAGCTCTAGTGAAGCAGTGATCTGTTTTCTGTCTCTATAAATTTGCCTTTTCTGGACGTTTCATATAAATGGAATCCTATAATATGTGGTCTCTTGCACCTGACTTCTTTCACTTAGCATCATGTGTTAGAGGTCTATGCATGCTACGACACATATCAGTAGTTGTTCCTTTTCATTGCTGAATAGCATTCTACCTAAATTCTGTTTTGAGGCAACACTGAACAGGACGCAGGAGTCCTGGTCTCCTACCCTGTCTCTGATTTCCTGAGTGGCCTCTGGCCAGCCCTTTTCTTATGTGGGCATCCACTTCCCCATCTGTAAAATCAGAGGACTGATCAGGTCGAGTCTCTAACATCTCTCTCAATTCTTTTTTTTTTTTTTTTTTTAGAGATTTTATTCATTTATTTGAGAGCGAGAGAGAACATAAGTAGGGGACAGGCAAAGGGAAAAGCAGGCTCCCCGTTGAGCAGGGATCCCAACACGGAGCTCAATCCCAGGACCCCAAGATTATGACCCAAGCCGAAGGCAGATGCTTCACTGACTGAGCCACCCAGGCGCCCCTCAATTCTTTAAAAAAAAAAAAATCTACTTTGTATTTTTCATGGAGTGCCACTAGGACCGGTATTCCAAAATTTTGAAGTCTCTGATCCCACATTTACCCTTTACCTGTATTAGCACTTCCACCATACCGTATATTGTTAAGGATAAAGAATCTTCATTTTAAAAAGGCTGTAGTTTAGCAGGAAAGTTTGATTCCCCCTGAGAGGAAATGTAGAGTGAGGGAGAGAACGTCATCCGGTCCGAAAGAGGGAAAAGGAGCACGTGAGATAAGTAAGCCAGAAGACAGGAAGCGGTGGGCCGCAGCAAGGGATGAAATGTGTCAGACACAACCCCGAAGGTCGAAATCCAGGCCATCTAGTTACCTTGGGAGTAAGAGGGAAGGGATAGAGGGAGAGAGAGGCCACCAGAGTGGGAGAGATGTTGAGGGCTGGGACCCCTCCCTATTCTGTTCCCATAACCTCATTCATTCCCTCAACCCTCCTTCCCAATCCCTCTCCGGCTGCTCTGCTCCTTCAGTTCTGACCCCATTTCCTCAGGATCTCGTTCCCTGAGGAGCCAGGCCTGACATTTCAGACAGAGGCTGAGGAAAGGAGGTAGGTCGGAAAGAGACACTGTGTGTCTGCGTCATCTTATTTTCTGTTTTATTATTTTGGAACCTGAAGGCCAAAGACGTAAGCACTTGGACATTTACCTGAAATGCAGAGACAGTCCCCCAGGTACCAAGGAATATCAAGAGCTCTCTCTTCTCCGAACAATTGCTATTGAGTGTCAGGTTTTGGAGGGTAAAAATGGTGATCTGGAATTCCCGTGCCTGTTGGTAATTGTGGCATAAACGCACAGGGTGAGGGGCAAGGTGCCCTGGAAACAGGGCCGGACAGCCTTCAGAACTAGAAGGCTTCTCTTCACCATGAGGACCCCAGCCTTCTCCTAATGCAGTAAGCCAGCAGGAGAAGACCTCCCTGTCGATCCTCTGATCTGCCAGAATTCCCCACAGCCTTTCGTCCGCGGCACTCCCTCAGACTCCTGCCACTTCTAAGACCCCACAGGCCTTAGAGGGACTGCTTGGGGAGTGGCTGTTCCTCTGACTCACTCCTGCAGGAAAAATGACTCCAGTTCTTTGAGTCCTCATTTGTTTGTGACAACTGTGGACCTCCCAAAAGTAGGCTGGGATCAAGGAACCTCACATTTGCTGTTTGAACCCTCTGAGGCAACTAATTCTCCTAGAGAGGAGAAACAATTTATGGACATACTTCGTGTACATAATCCTCCCCTTTTGCTATTTTTGAGCGCCTGCCTCTGACCCAAACTCCCTGAAGACAGGAATCAAGTCATGTCTCAATCAGAATAACATCTAGCCCGGTTCCATTTCTGCATACACGGTTCAAAGCCTGCTGGGTAGGGAGCATGTCTCTGAACATTATTGTCATTCCTTAGTGCCTAGCTCTGTGTCCAGTACACAGTGGTCATGTGAATAAATTTGTGCTGGGTGAATTAATTAATGACAATCATGGTGATAAGGTAACAGGGGGAATAGTAACAAAGGGTTTGGGGTTTTTTTGTTTATTTTTTTGTGTTTTTGTGTTTTTTGCAAGCTGCAAGATGCTTTGTAAGGCAAGGCATCTCCCTTAGCAGCACACAGCCTCCTCAAAGCCATGGTTTTCTTTCAGTGGAGGAAAAAGACAAGGGTTTATCTTCAGATGAGGTCTTTATCCCCACCATCAAGCCCATGCCAGGGGAAGCTACTGGTGATAGAGAAGGGAATAAGAGACAGCTGCTTGGGCATGATACCTGTGTAAGGAGAAGACAGGGATCTCCTATGCACGCTTGCCTTCTCACTCCTCTGACTAGGTCAACTCGAGTGTCTCCTGCCAACAACTTATCAGGAAGGACCATGACTCTCTGGACTCGGAAGATCCAATTCTTCAGCCCTGCCACCTCCACTGGCTCTTCTTCCACTGTCCAGGTCCTCAATTCCTGGTACCTTGGCTTTAGAACAAAATTTAAACACCATGTCCTTGAGACTAGCCACATTATCCTTCTCTCCAAGGGAAGAATGCACCTGTCTAATATTGTGCCATTTTATCTTTAGAACCACTCTGTGAGGTTAATGGAGGTGATTCTTGCATAGAGAAAGGAAGCCATCTGCCCAAAGTATTTCAAGATCCCTCTTTCCAGGGCTTTTACCGCTAACACACACTGTATGGCTTAACCAATAACAATTACCCATCATCTCTTAAGAATTTACATGTTGAGGGGTCCTAAAATGGAATATGTTGTCAGGCAAGAACAGATTTCAAGGGATCAACTAGCCATCCTTTGGCTCTTAGGTAGGCCAGTGGTCTAGAAGGTGAGCGTTGGTTGGGAAAGTACTTGAATTTGGAGTCAAAAGATCTTGGATGTAAGTCCTGGGTCTGCCATTTACTGAGTGGATGATTTGGAGCAAGTCACTGAACATCTGCGACTTAGCCTTCTATAAAATAGGGACAATAATGTCTGTGGGTTTTTTTTGGGGGGGTTGTTTTGTTTTGTTTTTACTTTACATGCCTATTGTGAAAATTAAATGAGATGATGTATGTGAAAGCTATAAAGTACCAGGCAAGTGTTAATTTTAATGTCTCAGGCAAATTTGCCTCTTTGGAGACTCTTTATGTAAAATATAAATAGTAATCCATCTGTGTTCATAACAAAGTTTTACAAGAATAGGAGTTCAGCTTTGGTGTCAGGCTGCCTGAATAACCTTGGGCACGTTATTTCTTTCTGAAACCTCATTGAAGAGGAGATAATACCCATCTCATAGGTGTGGTCATGAGCATTAAATGAGCGAACGTACATACACTACTTAATATGTACCTGGCATAGAGAAAGAAACTCAGTGAATGTTAGCTGCTACCATCACTGATTTTATTAATGGAGAGGTAGGGCAGGGTGCTTCAATAAGATCTGACAGAGATCTGAGCTAGAAATCAAAAGGACTCACCTTTTTGGGCCTCGGTTTTCCTACTTGCTCTATAATAAAAATCTATGGTTTTCTTCTTCCATATTGTCATGAGAATTTAAAAAAAAAAGTATACAAAGACTTTGAATTAATTGGACTTGAGGAACATTATACATTGTAAGATATTTTTTTAAAAAAACTGAATTAAGTTTATAAAGACTCTGACTTTTTATCAGTTCATCAGTTTTTGTTGATCCCTATCTGCCTGTGTTAAAGTTGTCCTCTTCATCGAAAAGGAAGACAGCATTTCCCAGCCAATAAAATAGATTTCAAATGTCAGATCTTGACATAAACCCTTCAAATCTGGTAGAGTACATACATTCTTTGCAAAGAAAACCATTTTTCAGGATGTTGCATTGCCTCAATTCGTTCTGGGTATAGGGGGTGATTTTAATATTCAACCAATTCTTGAATTTCCACTTTGGGTATTATCTGCTTTCAATACATAATCACAGAATGACCTCTCCTTGCCTTGCAGGATGCTCCCAGATTACCTCTTTTTCTCTGATTAGCTAGGATGGCTTCAGGGAATACCTTCATTTTAACATTAAAGTGGGCAAAAACAGAAATAGAAAGATAAATCTGTAGCAAGATCAAAAATAGAATTCATAGCTAAATATAAATCTGGAGGGAATTATCCAATTATTTGTATGGTCCCTTATCACAGACGATCCAGGGTTGATTGCCTTCTGCTTTTTCCTTATATAGAACAAAATAGTTAATAAATCCCAAGAGTAATACTCTTTTCTTTTGAAGAGTAATAGTTTTTAATAGTAACTTAAATGCTGTTTTGCTTCCCAAATGTCCTCATATATATTATAGCATGTGATTTTTACAACTGCATGCATTCTCTTTGGGGACTATCTCATCTCATTTTGACTTGTAGGTCAGAGAGCACTGAACTGGGAAGATCAGGATTTGTTAATGGAGTCACTGTACAAATTTGGGCAAGTTTCTCAGTCACTTTGTTCCTTCCACTCTGCTGAGCTAGACTTGGAATGGACGGCTCTGAAGGGAAAGTCCCTGCTCCTTTTCAGTCTCAATATAATTTACAGGCTAGCAGCTGGGTTTTTTTTGTTTTGTTTTGTTTTTTTTGGTTGGACCCACACCAGCTAGGAACTTGGAAACGTGGAAAAGACAAATGTGGGTGTCACATGAGGCACGGTAGCCATTAAGTGCACGAATATAATGCAAACCGCATGCAAATATATGCAAACTTTGCATTAACTTGTAGAATCTTACTTTGGAGCTTGCGAGCGGCACTGAGATCCTATGAGGATTCACAACTAATATTTTTAGGTTAAATCAAAAGTAATGCTTTTTTGAAGTTATCGCTTTCTCGGTGCTTGCCGGGCTTAACTGCCGAAAGTTTGACACTCCTCCCTACCCCCCATAAAGATTTCACTAGTGCTTGATTCCATCTTACACCCGGCCCCACCCCCGCTTAGCCTGACGTCACGTGACAGTGTATTTGCATACTACCTGGGACTGGGTGTGACGCTCCCCTTTTCTGCGTCTTCTCATTGGCGGCACCGGAGAACCAGCCCTCTTCCGGACAGACCAATCAGCGCCCACTCGGATGAAGGAAAGCGGGAGGGGGCGGGACGAGGGTGGGGTCTTGGGTTGGATCGCTAGGCATATCGACCAATCATCCTCTGGAGTGGGAAGAACAAGCCGCGGATTGGTTGAGAGGCGGGGTCTGGGGCTCTGTAGGCCAATGAGAGTTCTGGGCTGAGGGGGCCGGTCTCCGCCCCGCAGAGCAGATAAGCAGCCGCAGCGGGGGTTGGGGGGCTGTGTGGGGCTCGCTGTGGGGCCGAGGCAGGCAGGCGGTCGGGCGGGCGATGGCAGGGGCCGCAGCGGGCGGCAGAGGCGGAGGTCCCTGGGGGCCGGGGCGCGGAGGGGCCGGGGGGCTCCGGCGGGGCTGCTCTCCTCCAGCCCCCGCCGGCTCCCCCCGGGCTGGGCTGCAGCCGCTCAGGGCCACGGTCCCCTTCCAGCTGCAGCAGCCGCACCAGCGCCGGGACGGGGGTGGCCGCGCAGGTGAGCGGGGCCTGGAGCGGGTACCGGGGGGAGGAGCCGTTGGGGGAGGGGGGGGGCGCGTGACGGGGGGGAGGGGTACGAGGAGAAGCTTGAGGGGAAAGTGGATGGGGGCGAGGGAAGAGAAAAAGGGTCGCGCAAAGTCTGTGAGGGCGGAGGGAGCGAGAGCGAGGAGCGGTGAACGCTGGGTCCACGGCTGGAACAGAGTGTGCAGGGAGTCGGGGCCGGGAGGTGAGGGGAGGGACATGGCAGACGGAGGCTGGCATTGGGGGCGTAACCGAAAAGTGGGCAGAGGTGTCGTGTGGGGGTGAGTGGAAGATGCAGGGGTGGCAGCGAGGTGTGAGGAAGGAGTGAGTGGCGCGTGATGGGGGCGCCCTGTGCTGGCTGGCGCTGGAGCGAGGAGCCGGTGGGCGCTGGACATCTGCACGGGGAGGGGGAGGGGCATGGAGGAGAGCCCCGTGGAGCCATGTGTTACTTCTCTAACTTGAGTTTGGCCCCAGCATCCCGCTCTACGGCTCTGGAGTTCCTTCCCCCCCCCCCCCCCCACTTCACGTGCACTTCCTTTTATGCCACCTCCCGGAGCTGATTTCTTCCGAGCCGTTGGAATAGGTTGGAATAAGTTAGTTTAACGGCTTTTACTACGGTACAAACGCTCCGCTCCGATTCCCTGCATTCCTCTTGGTGTAGCCCAGAAGTTGTATGTTCCCAGATCATTGACCTGCTT
Source organism: Ursus arctos (assembly GCF_023065955.2). Lineage (NCBI taxonomy): Eukaryota > Metazoa > Chordata > Mammalia > Carnivora > Ursidae > Ursus > Ursus arctos. Next base: position 24,259,025 of record NW_026622919.1, on the reverse strand, counting down.
AATATGGCTGGCTCATTCCAACCACGGTGTGCGTGTGTGTATAGGACCTGGGCAGTTTGCCCCCTGCCTTTCTCTCCTACCCCCACCAAGGCTGTTTAGTCCCGGGCATTGCCAGCCAACGTGGCAGTGGGGTGAGGGCTACAATCAAGTACACTGTGGCAAATACCCCCACTTTCTGAACAGCCCTGAAACGGTGTCTTAATAGCAGCTTGATGTGGTGAGTGTGGGGAAACTAGGGAGGAGCAAGATTAACCTTGCTTTCACACTCAAAGCTGTGATGGATCCCCCACAAAGGCAAGCAGTGAGGAATGGGAAAAAGAACCTACTTGCATGAGGAGGTTGGCAATAAGTTGAAAGTGAGGCTTGCATTTGATTCACACCAGATGTGAAAAAGATCATCGTACACTTCCAAAGCCTCGGAGTCTACCAAATGTACAAAAGTCATGGTCCCCGCCGTCTAATGGTTAATGACATTCTCTACACCAGAGTTTCTTGAGCTTTTTGTGATTGCTAGGCTTCATTGCTGCACACCCCCCTCCTGAAAGTTTAGTTGCTACAGTGCCTTTCTAGGTAGGAATGGGATTAAGAGGGTCTCTGAAGTAGAAAGTCCCAAGTCTATCTGGACCTCACTGTAAATGTTAACATTGCATCTTGGAACACAGAAACTTGGTCAAATGTGGTAGCAAGATGGTGACCAACTAGTCAAAGTATGCCTAGAATCTGGTGGTGTAGAGCAGAGCAGTGCCCAAACTCATGCCTATCATGAGCTTTAAGCAGACTACAAGATTACAAACCTGTTGGTTTTGTTTGGACTTCCTTGGAGTCCAGAGAAGTTAATAGAACGGCAAGCACCAGAACCTTTGTCACTTTTAGTAGAAATCAACAGAAAGCCTGCCTATGCGGTAGCTGGAAATCTATTAGCAGTCATATTTTAAGAGCAGTTATTTTGCGTCTACTATAGAACTAACATTAAAGGCACAAACACTGGTGGGTGCTGTGGAATGGAGAAGAGTGTAGGTTTGGATAACTGAGTTCTTTACATGGCCTCTTCCTTTTTATAGGGCCGGAGGCCCGAAGATCCTGGTAAAAACCATAGGAAGCTAGAGTTCTGCATAACTTGTTGGATGATTTAGGGCAAGTTGAGTGGTCTCTTGTGTACGAATTGGGCTGATGTGTTGTCCCTCCGCCGTTTAGTATCCCATAGGCATTAATGAGGCACTTACCTGGTATATAGGGGGATTATCTATAGATTTTCAGTGAGGCGGGAGAGAGGAAAGATGGAAAGAGGGGTCTGAGCCGGTGGACTCCTTTGTGAGCAGACATTAAGGGAATGTACCTCGCCTTTGGTTTGGGAGCACATCGGGTCTTCTACATGTTAACTTAACTGTCTATGTGTGTTCAGATTGTTTTCATTCCTTAGACTTGAGAAGTGGCAGAAGTGGTTTCCTCTAGGCCCGTGGTGTACTTGCGATAGGAGGAAACGCCTTACGTTCATAAACCCTTAAGAGAATCCTCCAGGCTTTGGGTGCCAGGATTCCTGAATTTTGATTCTAGGCTCTGCCATTAGTAGCTGTGTGGCATGGAAGTTTCTTAACTTCTGTGCCTCAGTTTCCTCATCTGTTAGAAGGTGCATCATAACTATATCCTGAGTTAACAGTTACTACGTGCGGAGGCACCTAGAAGGTGCTATCAGCGTTTATCGTTAGCCTTCCCCTCCACCCAGCCAAGGTGAGAGCACTGTTGGCCAAAACCCATTGCCTTTCAGGCTTCAAAGAGCAAACCCATATTGGTCTGAAACCAGTACTGCAGGTTTCAGAATTTCAAGGCCTCCTCTTGCACTTTTATTCCCTCGTCTTTTAAATGAGGTTTTCTAAACAGGGCTCCAGAACCCAACTGTTTAAAAAGGCATGTGAACTGGGACTGGGATTCAGGGACAATTAGGTGCCGTCACTGTTTCTTTCCCATCCCAAAGTGACGTAGTGTTCAGGGCTGTGCAGTTATCTCTCTACCACACACCCTGTTGTGTTCCTGACAAGATATATGAGACCTTGTAAAAACAGGGTGATGGTGTAAAGAACAGGATTTACCTTCTGTGGCCATTCATCCATGAGGGATGTCTTCATAAAGTGAGGAATGGCTTCATTTTTCTGAGCCTGGGTTAGGGGTGTGGAAGGCAAAAGAGAATAGTGAGAAAAATGAAGATCAAGTCTAAGAAAGCTAAGCTCCATCCGTGGGGAATAGCAACCCAGGATGCATTTCTTACGGCAGTTCCCCCTTTAATTAAATTCTCATTTGTGTCTTACGTCAGTTGGAGGCAGCTAACTTTTCTGTTCTTCCGGGACTATTGATGGACAAAATGGGACTGGGAGGTGAAATGTTCTGGGTTCCAGTCTTAGGTCCAGGTCCACATCCTGTTTAGTATCTCTGTCTCCATATCTCTAGAATGAAGATAATGTTTAATCCAGCTTTGCAAATTCCTCTGTGTGGACCAGCCCCACAGGGGTCAGCTGGGTGCTGGGGGAACCACATGTTGCCTCTGTACCTCCTCTGCCCACCAGAACCTTCTTAAACCCAGGGTTGGCAATTATGGCCTGCAGGCCAAATCCAGGCCTCTGCCTGCTTTTGTAAATAAAGTTTTATTGGAACACAGCCATGCTCCTTCATTTAGCATTGTCTGTGACTGCTCTTGCACGACAGGGACAGAGTTGAGTAGTAGTGATAGAGACCATAAGGCCCACAAAGCTTAAAATATTTACTACCATGGCACTCTACAGAAGAAGTTGGCCTACCCGTGTCTTAAACAATGTTCCTTACCATTATTCCTATATAAAGATCCGTTTCATTGCGTGTGGTGTACATCTCCTCAGAAAATTCTAAGGGAGTAAAGAAAAGTAAGCCTGTATCCCCCCTCATGTTTTAGGCGAAAAGAAAAGGGGGGGGTCATCAGCTTCCAGTCAGTTCTCAGTCTTTGTGGAGGATCAGCACATGTGAATGGAGGCTGCCTCCCCCGCCCCCCGCGTTGTCAGGTGGCATGTGTTCAGTAGACATAAACTAATTTGGATTTACATAAAAGCTTGACTGTTAGGCAAATGTGCACCCCCTCTCCTCATAACCCCTCCCAAACCACCCACAACTCAGTGAACACAGTTGGAAATGGCTTAAGGTTTATCTCCTGTTTGGGATTTTTCTGGCTACTTTTTATTTTTCCAAACAGATCACTGACAGCTGGCAGTAGTCGTGGCTGCCTTAAAATACTGCCTTCCCCACAGGGACATAGGGTGGGTTTATTTCAAACATCCATTGGGTTCTCCAGGATGGCCGTTGCAGTGAATAGAAGGCGGCATTGTTATTAGCAATGCTATTGGTAATTATTAAACTCCTTTCCTTGCAATGCTTTGAAAACTTAGTCCTTGGGGGATGGGTATTTAGATAGGTCTGGAACCCCATAAAGAAGGTCCCTTATTAGGGACCTTGAGAGAAAGCCCTCATCAAATCATGATGCTCCTGGACCCTGGTGCCAGAAGTAGTCCGACTTCTCAGTGCCAAGGAGCCATCTTGCTATAATGAAGCCTGGGGGTGCAGTTAAAATCCCGTAAGATCTATAACCATCCTTGAGCTCTCTCTGTGATTGAGGCAGCTTCTGTTTGGGAAGCATTAAACACCACTTAGCCTGATGCTGCTAACTTGCTTTTGACAGCTTTGCTTGCCCCAGGCATGTGCTCCCCAAAATATACTGCTGAAGTCTGTCTTAAATGTTATCACCAGAGACAGCACCCTTGAAATTTGGGGGCCGCAGTGCCTAACTGCTTTATCCCATCGGTACCTAAAGGAGCATGGGTCCCTGTGTTCTTCCATGTTTTGGGTAGCAAAGGATTATATATACATGGGAAGTTCTCCACTCGTGTAACATAGAGCTAGGATATTTTAAACCATTTGAGGTCAGTGGAGGAGGGGTGAGAACAAAAGTGGGTGTGGTGGTAAGAGGACATCATTCTCTCTGGTTCCAAATATAGATAGATCTCCAGAAAATTTGGGGCAGGATTGCAAAACTTCCAGTTATGGTGGCCATGTGAATGTTGCCAGAGTGGTTGGTGGGCTTTAGTAGCAGAGAACACTTTACCCATATTTTTGGCTAGTTTATACTGAATGGTGCGATGGGCACCCACGCCACACTATTCTTTGATCTTGTTCTTTTTTTAATTAAAGCATAATTAACATACGGTTTTATATTAGTTTCAGTTGCACAACATAAGGATTCAACAATTCTGTACGTTACTCAGTGTATTCCTTGATCTTAATGGAACTGTGAGAAATCAAGCATCCTCGTGCGCTCAGCTAGCTCAGTTGGTAGAGCACACAACTCTCATCTCCAGGTTGTGAGTTTGAGCCCCACGTTGGGAGTAGAGATTACTAAAAAAAAGAAAGAAAGAAAGAAAAGAAAAAAGAAAAGAAATCAGGCATTCCCCTCTGGATTTTTATACCTGTCCCATAGACCCTTTGTGCCATAGGATTCACACTTTAAGGTGTGACATGTTCTGGAGACAGGTCTGGTTTTGAAGTCTTACTGACACTATCACAGCGATCAAATGCTATTTGACACCAGCTCCAATGCTTTCCTGGGGCTTACCCTTAGTCTACAGGCAGTTTGGAGCCTTTTCAAGGGGCTGGAAGGGGAAACCTTGTGTTTGCTTTCCAGTTCAGTGTGAAGGTGGGTGCCCACCAGCACGTTTGTTGAGTGGGAGTGGACAATCTCTTTGTGGCTTAATAAGTTTTACCCCACTTTTAGGTGGATAGAAGAGGGGCCAGGAAGAATGGAAACAGACAAAAGATGAGCGAGAAACCTGGACACCCACTTCCCCTGCCCCGGCTGAGGGCTGAGTTGAGTCTTCGTAGAGGGTTCCATTATTTGGTTTGCAGGGTTATGAATTAACCAAACACAAGCCGAGTCTATTCACATTGTTAGGTCAAAAACAAATCCTGCGCTCTGAGAGAAAAGAGTTTTGGATTATATTTGAAGTTATAAATTATCCGTGCTCCAGTTCCTCTCCAGCGGTGTAGAGCTTGTGAACGGGCCGTTGTTCTTGGGAACAGCTGGATGGAGGGAGTTTCTCTACAGCTGGCTGCCCACACTCAAGCCTCCAGCTCAGGGTCCCCACCAAACCTCCTGGTTTTGAAAAACTCTTCCTGGCACTTCGCTCTCCTCCTCCACGCTTTTCCTCAGGGTCACTACAAAGCTGCATGCTCAGCTTGGAGTCATCTAAATGTTTATCCTCAGGCCCCGAATAAGCCTCAGTTGACTTTTACTGTGTCAGAAAACCACAGCCAATCAAGGGTGGCTTTAATGAACTGAAAAGAATGCTATCAAAGTATTTCGTAATAGGGACTCTTTTAGCTCCAGCCCTTGGGGAACCTGGAACTGAAGTGGGGGCTCTGGACACCTACCCTGCCCTGCTCCCGAGCCCCAGCCAGCTGGTATTGGGGATGGATGGAGTGCCTTGGCTCAGCACTGCCTGCACGGAGCGGTTTCTGTTTCCAGCTCCCTAAGAAAAGGGGTGGAGGTTGGGGGAGGCCTGGGAAGATTCCTCTGAGGGCTTTGGTTGATCCGAAGCAGCAGGCCTGTGATCAGGAGTGGTGAAGTTTTCTCCGAGGCCGCCTGGATGTGGCTTCGTAGAGTATTCGGCAGGGCAGAGCTGCAAGTCCGGGATGCCTCTTCTCAGACCCTGAGCACCCTATCCTGTGGATGGAGGGTGGGTTTTCGACCTGGAGAGAACTATGCTAATAAGCCTAGGTCTGGTCCCTCCCCAGCTCTGTTACCTGAATCCCCTGTCATCTGATCCTCAATGAAAACATTCTAGAGAGCACTGAGGTCTCACCTCCTGAAGAGGGAAAGGTAGGATAAACATGGGTCTCTAGAAGCAAATGACTAACACGTCCACAAGTGAATAAAACGGAATTCAAGCTGGAGGAGGCATAGAATAAAGGAATATTTATTCCTTTCGTGTTAGGTAGGGTTAATTGGAGAATTAACCGAGATATTTCCAGTAAGTTTGTTTTTTTGTTTTTTTGTTTTTTGGTTGTTTTTTTTTTTAGTTGGTCGGTGTATTATTCTCCCTAAGGTTAAATTAAGTTTTATTTATTTTATTTTTTCCCTTCCGTTTCAAAAGTGACATTGGTGTGGCCCTGTCTGGTCAGCTGTGTTTCTTCACTTTCTCAGATCTCTTTAGTCCCTTCAGCCCTTGCTGCAAATTGTGTGCCTGCCTTTTTAAAAGGTAGGCACCTCATGTTTCAAGTTCAAGTGCAATGGAACTCACCCTGCAGCTTGAACAGATTTGAGTGTTTTTGCAGAGGGAGGGCCAGGGCAGATGGGGAGTGTCGTGCTCAATAAATACTTGTTGGATTGAGTTGCTGGAAAGGCAGCAGGGGTGGGGAGAGTGAGCCACACTTCCCCCAGTCTCACTTGAAATGGTTTTTCCCACTTCTGGTCCCCACACACTGTGCCCCCTTTATAATACCTCTGCAGCTACTTCCAAGGCAACCTCCCCCCACCCCCCCGAAGTGTTAGTGTTCTCTCTCTCCTTAAATCACTGGTCTCCTATTCATCCTGGTCATTGGGCTTGAAGCCCAGCTGGTGGCAAAGACGTGGCATTTCCATGGATGTCATTGCTAGCCCGGTAGGTTCCCTTCCCCTCACACTTAAAGTCAGAGGGTGAGCTTGGGCAGTTAGTTACCAGGTTGATCCATGGAAACAGCCAACATTTAGGATTTTGTTTAAAAAAAAAAAAAAGCCAGACTACCTGGCTTTAGCCTTAGAAGTGGATATGGGTGACAGGCCAAGGAAAGCGAGATGAATACTGGGTGTCTTTTCACTAAAGGTACATTTACACCAAATTCCTAGTAGTGCTAATGTATACAAAGGGAAGCAGATAAACGAAATCTGAATTAGTGACTTTTCTAGGCTAGGGAGCAGAACTGTCTACGGGCCTGAGGGGGGCTTCAGGCTCTATCTAGAGGTGTGATCAGATTGGAAGCCCCCTTTCCCAAGCCAGGCACCATCCTGTTTCTCCTCTCCCCAAACCTGCCCCCCTCCCCCCAGCAAGTTGGGAAATACTGGAAAGAGATGCTCATTAGCATTCCCCACGCCCTGGACACATACACTGTCATCCATGGAATCTACGTTGCTCTGTTGTTCAGGTTGCCAGCCATGGACCTGGTGCCTTAGATGGTTTTCTAAACCTGCCCAGCTGGGGGTAACTTTGAACAGAGTAAAATTGCAGTTGAGAGGAAGGAAAGACAGTTTCTCTTAACTCGCCCTCCCTTCTCCTCTTCCCTGCCCCACACACTGCCTTCCCTTTACGAGTTTTCTGTGCCGCTTGGTACGTGTTTGATCGCCTACACCGCTTTGAGAAAACCACCGCTGATAACACGTGCGCTCCCTGCCCCACACCTGCAAGCTGGCTGAAAACCTGCCGCGCGGCCTCTGTTTGGGGATTGTCTTTGTAACTCATACCCATCAGATATGACAAACCGGGGTTGAGGGTGGAGCTGGATGGCATTTGGCGAGACCGAGGGGATGCAGCCAGAGAGTTGTCGCAGTGTTACGGAGTCCGATGCAGAGATTGGGAAGAAGGCAGTGCAAGTCACACCCATTCTTCTACTTCTTACTGCCGAGACTAGCGCCTGGACTCTCTCTGGAACTGCGATCCTGGGTAGTTGTGTGTTCACAGGAGAAGGCAAAAACAGCTGCTTCTGTGGAAAGAAAGAGCCTGGGGGTCCCAACAAATTTTTGTGTTTTTCAGGGAAGTTGAGCAGATAGAGAGCTTTAGTTTTAACAGTGTGTTCCATTCATTTAGCTCTCTGTTGCTCCTGGTCAGTACTCTAGAATGTTTCTCCTTCATCCTCCTGACAGTTGTGAAGGTGCAGGTGGCCTTGACTTGTTTTGCAGATAAGTTAAATGAGGCCTAGAAAGGAAGTGACTTGCCCAAGACCATGTGACTATCAAGCCCTTTTGCTCCTGATCCCAGGGCTCTTCCCACATACGTGTGGCGAATCCATTGTGAATTTCCTCCCAAGTTGGCATCCTCTCTGCTGCCTGCCCAGCCCACGCCCAGCCCGTGTTTCCCTTCTGCTTGTATGCCTGTATTCCAGGAGCAAAAATTCATCTGTTCAGTTGACCAAAAGAAAATTGGAAAGGAAAATGGGCTGCAACGAAGTCTGTTGTTTCTTCAGCACCCCGTAAGTGACTGTTCACTTGGTGTGGCTAATTGGAAGGTGACGGTTATGACATTGTGTGATACGGTGGCAGCTTTTGAGCACCTCCCACTGGTTTCAGATACACAATTCCCAGGTAGAATGAGAAGTTCACCAGGGACAGCTAGGCCCAGAAGGCAGGCATGGTTTTCCTGCTTTCGTGGGGTCATGGTCATGGTTACTGGGCTTAGAGCCATGTCAGGAAGATACCTCTAAGCTGGAGCTTATAGGAAAGCGTGTCTTTCTTATGTGTGACTGTGGAACCCCAGAGAGCACCTGGGAATAAATGTGGGTGGTGCATTCCTCTGATGGGGGGTCGGTTCAGGTGGCCTGGCATCATAATGACAGCTTATCTTCCAGTAGGGAACCCCCGGATGCAAACCACTCCCACCCTCCCTGCCATGCTCTGTTTTGAGTGTGTCTCCTCCTCCTAGCTTTAGGTTAAGGGGGAGTAGAGTCACTGTGATACATGATAATGCCTTCATGAGACAAGTGTGTGCCCAGTAAAGGGGACTGGTGGGGACTTGAACTCAGGAGAAAGCTCCATCCAGGGACTTGGTATCATGGAGAAATTGGTGTGCTTCACGGAGGTTACCTAGCCCTCCTGAGAGGGTTCCAGGCAGCTCTTACCCACTTACCTCTCTTAAGAAATCAGATTTTGTATAGAATTCTTGAATGTCCTGATAACCATATGCTTATGTGCATCCTTCCTTTGCCTGTTACTTCTCAACTTCATAAGGTCAAATCCCGTTATAATGAACATTATAAAAAACAATTCTGTATAATAAAGCTATTTCCATGGTTCATATCAATGCTTTGTTGTTGTTTTTTTGTGGTTTTTGTTGTTTAAAGAAAAGAGTAACCAACTCTCTTCTTCCGTATCAAGTATTTTTTTCTGGTCCCTGTCCATGGAATGGTTCATCCCTAAGCCAGGGCCCCCGACCACTAGCTGTCTGCCTTGGTGGCAGGGAGGAGGGAGAGGAGCAGTGGAGCCATCACCAAGTAGCAAGGCCCCCCCTTTGTTTGCATTTCATCTCGAACCTCCCACCCTCTGGTACATCTTTGTTTTCAAATGGAACACCACGCAGAAACCCAACAAAGGGCAGTACGTGTGTGTATCTGAATGTGAGTGTGTGTGAGTGTGTGTCTTGAGTGTGAGTGAGCATGTCGGTGCCGAGCGTGCGCGTGTGTGTGTGAAGAAGTGCCCGTGAAAGAAAGCAAATGACAAAGCAGGTGGGGCTAATGTTTGCCTGAAGGCAAATCTGGGTAAAGGTTCTATGGATGTCCTATGTACTGCTTGTGTGCTTGTGTCTGGAAGTTTGAAATGACTTCCAAATAAAAAGCTTAAAAATGAGTACATGCTAGGCTGACTTGACAGTACCAGGAGTTCTTGAGAGTGCCAGTTCTCTTCTCTTCCTCTTATAACGTCTCTTATTCTCCCCATTTAACAGACAGCAAAACTGAAGCCCAGAGAAGTCAAGTGACCCGAGTTCACCTAGCACACTGGGGCCAAGGCAGGATTTGGGCCCAGGTACTGACCACTGTGGTAGGCCACCCCTCAGGAGACTAGACTGCGGCTGGTCCTGACTTCCTGAGCTGGACCAGGGGGGCATCAGATGCCGGGAACGATCGGGGACCTGCTGCGGCGTGCCCGCGCCCCGGGCGTGCCTGCATTGACCCAGCAGGGGGTGGGCAGGCGAGCCGCAGTCTGCCGAAGCCCGCCAAGCACCCTCAGGATGTCCAGGTACCTTCTCGGGACAGCTGCTTCCTTTTTCTAAGAAACACTCTTACTCAGCTCTTCACTCTCCACGTTTTCTTCAAGACCATGAGATCAGAAGCCTCTGGTGTCCGAGCCATGGTAGTTCCAGTTCGAGTTTTTATGTCCAAGATCAACGGGTAAAAAGCAGTCAGGTTCGGTGTAGAGAGCCAGGCCAGCGTGTGGGCCCAGGCCAGACAGCTTGCTCGGCTGTGCGCCAGTCCGTTTGCGGAGGTACAGAACCCCGAGGGAGGACGTTTGTGTGGTTGCGTGCGGCACGCCTTACCAGGGGGACGGGAGTTACAACTTCGTACGCAGAGGGAGGACTCGCTGTCCGTCAGGGAAGACTACTAAGCACGGGGCCCAGGGAGGGATCTGCTCATCCTGTTATGCTGGCAAAGGGGGAGCTTCAGACTCTGCTCTTGGTTTCCTGGCCGCTCTTCTCTAACACCAGACCACATGTCCTACATCTCTCTCTGCTCCTGGAAGGCGCTTGAATCGTTCCTGACAGTTTTGCTTCCTGATACTTCCCCCCAGCTGCCAGAATTAGGGTTAAGTGAATGAGTCTGACTCTGCTTCTGAACAGAATAATTTTGAAAGTCTTTAGTTTTAGCATGTGTCCTTTATCTGCAGTGCCTCCCGGCAGCCACCCTAGAGCCATGAGATTGTGGTTAAGTTGGCTTCAAAGGACTTTTTTTTTTCCATGGGCTCCAGCCAGTTATGTGAAAGAGACCCGTGAGCATTTACTATATTATTACCCCAGCTTATATATACTTAAAGTGCTTATCTTTAGGCAGTTTTCATGTTATATAGGCTATCGTCATGATTCTCTGGTTCTCCTGGCTCTGTCCGACCCCAACATAAGTGCCGGATGGATGATGTCCAGGGGCAGAACAAGATGCAGGAGGAGGAGGAAAGGCTGCTCCTTGATTCCTAGTGGGTCGTGTGCAATATGGAGCTGTCTTCGTAGATGGGACGGCAGCAACGGAGCCTTTGCCTTCTGGTTCTTAGGCGTATAGATAGGATGTTTTGGTAATGACCATCCCAAACTGTTTTCCTGGATCAAATTCTCGTTTGTTTCAGGAGGCTAAGCTTTTTCCTTGCCTGACTTGTAAAAGAAGATACTAGTACTGTTGAGCCCTTGATTTAAGAGCAGACACAAAGCTCTTCATGTACTTTGTGGGAGGGGGGGTGTGACTTACCCTCCAGTGATGCATGTGATCCTGTCCACCTCTGCCTCCGGAAGCACATGGGGAGAGGTGACCCGACAAGCATCCTTCTGCTCAGGAGTCCCGGGAGTACACTGATGGTAGGAAAAACCTTCCCAATGTCATACCTTTCAAGGCTGTTTCTGGAAGGGCCATCTGATCTTGCTTTTTGGACGTGGTTTACCCTGGAGGCACTGCATAACCTTTGAGCCTCCCTTAGGAGATCGAACAACTGGCAAGATCAGGGCTGCAGCGAAGGGGCTGCCCCGGAATGCTGCCGGGCATGCTTTGGGGTTTTTCCACCAGTAGGGTGACGGCCTGGGAATTTGCCTGGGATTTTGAGGTCAGGCTGGGTCAGGTCCAGGTTGTCGGAGGCCAGGTAGGGAACCACTGGGTGGGATATAGCGGACTCTTGGGTGTCTCCCCTTTGCAGCCAGGGACACAGTAGAACTTGCAGAAAGAGATGGAAGTAACCCTTGGAGAAGGCTTTCTGCAAGTGGGACAGCATGGTCCATGCAGCTTTGCAAGGCGGCCAGGGCTGGGCAGAGTGACCCTAATAGGATTTTAGACCCTGAAGGCAAAGCAGATCTTGTGACCGTAACTTCCTGGTCCTGAATAATTGAGCAATTGCTTTTCATGAGCCCCCTTCCCCGCCCCTCAGCCCCAAGCAAAATGAACCTGAGTCAGTGTTAAGAGCAGAGAGCCTGACAGGTTCCAACCTAGTGAGGTGTAGCCAGTGAGCAAACCTGCCCTCTGAGCTCTGATGTCTGCTTGCCCAGTCATGTGATCAGCCCTTCTGCCTGTGGCTAGCCACAGGTAAATTGAGCGCTGTTTATACCCTCCTGCTTGGTCTGGGAGCCCATAGCACAGCTGTCTGATCAGCCTAGGTAAGGCAAATCTGCTTTTGAATTTGTGCCTCCCCCACCTTCCCACTGAACTTATCTCGCCCCAGGTAATAGCATGGGCCCTGAACTTTCATAGTAGCATGGGCCCCGAGCTTTCCATTTAGCTCAATTGGTTAGTGGCCATCTCTTAATGGACCCTCCAGTAAGAGTTGGGGAATTCTAGAACTAAAGGAGGCTCAAACTCTTCTGCTGCACTTCCTTGCCTTCAGCGGGGCGGAGGTGGGCACTGAGACATCTGGGGGCATGTCATTCTCTCTCCCCAGAGCTGTTCAGGGGCAGACTCTATATAGTCTTCCTCATCCGATTGGGATCAGCAAGAAGGTCTTCCTTTTATCTAGCTGATCTCTCCTAATCTAACTAAAGTCTGCTTCCTTCCTTTCATTTTTGCATCCACACAGAAGAAAACTGATAAATTCTAAGTCCTTTCACAGTTCCCGGCGACCTACCTACCTTCCTGTCAGCCATGTTTACCCATCTTTCGTGAGATCTCACTGGTTTCTGCATTCCTGTGGTAGAGCAATAATGGCAAATGGATGCCCAGAGCTAACTTCACTGGGCATAGCTGAGGTTCTGTCCAGTTCCAGCTGTGTTTCTGGACCTGTAGGAGCCCTTTCATTCCACCCACAGTCTTGGTCTTGCTCCCAGGATGATGTGACCTTTCTTAATTTAACATCGCCTCCTTCATTCGGTATCTTTATTCTACTTCGTCCTGATTTACATCTTTCAATTCCTTGCCTCAGATTAAGCTTTGTTCACTGTTTCGTTTCTTCCTGCCCACCTTCCCTTTCCCCAAATTAGAAGTCCAGAGCAGTGACCCAGTTGAATTTGACTACAACCTGCCAAGATTGAAATGCTAGAGGGTTCAGATCCTTGCTGAGGAGTGAATTGAATTTCCGTCTTTCCAAATTAAGCCAGTTCTTTTTTTTTTTCTCTCTCACAACTTTATTTTGGAAGAATTTCAAACCTACAGAAAAGTTATAAGCACAATGCACACCCCTTTATATTTCACGTAGACTCACCGATAACTTTTTGCTGCAATTGTCAAATCTCTCTTCTCTCCTTCTGGGTATTACACATGTGTGTGTCTAGACTTGTATGTGCATCCATTTGCGTGGTTTATTTGTTTTGAACTATTTGAAAATAAATTGCAAATAGCATGACACTTTTTGCCCTTAACCACAGTGGTATCTCCTGAGAATAAGGCCATTCTTCTACATAATCATGATACCATTATTACCCTAAAGAAATTATCTATAATCCCATATCATCTAGTATCCAGTCCATTTTCAAATTTCCCCTCTGATTGCTCTTTTTGGGGGGTTTGTTTTGTTTTTAAGATTTTCATTTTTTAAGCGTGTTTTTTTTGTTTTTTAGATTTTATTTTTATTTATTTATTTGACACAGAGAGAGCACAAGCGGGGGGAGCGGCAGGCAGAGGGAGAAGGAGAAGCAGGCTCACCAAGCAGGGAGCCAGACATGGGACTTGATCCCAGCACCCTGGGATCATGACCTGAGCCGAAGGCAGACACTTAACAACTGAGCCACCCAGGCACCCCAGGTTTTCATTTTTTTTAAGCAATCTCAACACCCAGCATGGGGCTGGAGCTTACAACCCTGAGATCAGATGTTGCATGCTCTACCGACTGAGCCAGCCAGGTGCCCCTTTTTTTGTCTTTGAGCCAGAATCCAATAAAGACTCTCATTTGGTTATATCTTTTTATTTTTATTTATTTTTTTCAAAGATTTTATGTATTTATTTGAGAGAGCGAGAGAGCACAAGACAGGGAGTGGCAGAGGGAGAGGGAGAAGCAGGCTCCCTGCCCAGCATGGACCCAGATGCGGGGCTCAATCCCAGGACCCTGAGATCATGACCTGAGCTGAAGGCAGACGCTTAACCGGCTGAGCCACCCAGGCACCCCAGTTATGTCTTTTTAAAAAGTTTATCTAGAATTCCCCTTCCACTCATGTTTTTGGTTTTTGGTTTTTGATGACTTTGAAAAGTGTGGACCAGTTCTGCCTTCTAGCTGTCCCATATTCTGGATTTTTCTGGCTGTTTTTTCATGGCCGCATTTAACTTGTTCCTCTATCCCCTGTATTTCCTGCAAATGGAAAGTTAGGTCTGGGGCCTGATTTTGATTCTGGTAAAACATTTCTAGCAAGAACGTTTCACGGCTGAAGTTGTGCACCTTTTATCATTTTAGGAGGTATATTAGTCAGAGTGTCCATTGTTAGTAACGGTTAAACGTGATCACTGAGGTGGTGACCACCAGATTTCCCATTGTAAAAATACATTATTCTTTTAATAAGTGGTTTATGGGGTGATACGTTGGCATTATTTAAATATTCTGTTCCCTGCAATGTTTCTTCCAGTGGTGTGGAACCCACTGATGACTCTTCCTGACTAAGAGATTACTTTGGAAGTTGCATAAAGCTAGTTCTGAATTAGCACTTACGGATGTGAGTATGGACATGAGAAGTTCAAAAGAGGAATCAAAATTTTTTTCTTTGGGTTTTGAAATCATAGGTGGGGGGAAGGCAACAAAATGGGGTTAATCAAATTATGTCAAAGACTGGGTATTCTGTATGACTTGGTATTAATATTAAATTGAGTAATAGTTGCTTACACATCTGTTGCTATCTGGCAGTTTGCTTCAGGTCGGGGAAGGCAGGCTGGAGGGAGCTAAAAATAAGTCCTAGTTGGTTCACAAAGCAGAAATTATTTTGACTATTTGGGAGTTATGTGTAATTCTGTTCTCATTTCCTTTTCTTTCACACAGTTTCCACCCTCCTCATTAGAAAAGGAATTTCTCATTTTTTAAGTGTCTTCTTCTCCCCCTCAACCCACCCAAGATGGGTAAAACGGTGTTCCTGAGACCCAGGTATGGTTCCTAGCAAGGGAAGGGACTAGAACCCTTCCACCTTGGACTCGTTCCTGAACCAAAGCAGCCAGGCGGTCGTGACAGTTGAGTCTGACAGTGGAACACAGGGTGGGGATTCTGTTCTCACAAGTCTTTTGGGGAGAAAAGATCTGCATCTCAGTTTGCTCTGTGGCACTGGAGAAATCAGTTCACCTCTTTACATGGGCACATCACAGGCCCCCACCTGTGACCCCTCGGAAGCTCTGCGTCCTCTTCCATAGACGAGTTCAGGAGAGTAGAGGGTGCACACCTTCAGAGCAGAAGTCGGCAAGTTGCATTCACAGGTGTCCCCTTACAGGGTTTATTGTAGACGAACCCTCCTCGATCGCTGGCTCTTTCTCTCCCTTGCTTATCTCACAAGACTACCTGAGAGCTGGCTGGAGGTCGTGATTTCTTCTTGACTTGATAGGAAGCAAACTGCTGGGAGAAGTGGAGATTCTGAAGGGTTTATGTCTGTCCTCTGAGTTTATAGGCCACCCAGAGATTCGTCACTCTCAAATACACATGGGTGGGGATTTTTTTTAAGACGGAGAGGGCTAGACTCTGTGCTTTTTATGCAGTTCTTGCAGAGGCCAAGTGGCTCCCCAAGGAAATCATGCTCCAATCCCTAACTGCGAGTATTTTGTTTTGTTTGAAGAATGTTGAAATCCTACAGAACTCTTTAGAGAATTCAGATAAAAGGTGAAAAGTTCACACCACTTCCTTTTCTTCTAACTGCAGCTTCTTGAGGATTGGACAACCGTCTAAGTAACTACTGCCTACTCTTTATACACACACGCGTGCGCGCACACTTGGGATCACCCTTTTCCTTCTTACTGATACAAAGAGTCGACGTATTCTCTATTTTTTCCCCACAGTGACCTCTCTAGATGGGTTTCTTCTGGCCCTTCTCTCCAGCTTCCCATAGATGTGGTCTGCATGCTGGGAAGTCAGACACACAGCCAGAAATGCACACTTACCCATGGAATTAGGAATTAATTGAGGGTCTGGCTGAGTAGTTTTTCATGCAGATACAACTATCATCACTCTTCTCTCTTTAGATAAGCCTCCTTGGTCAGGGAAATGTGATGTTCCTCTTCTTTCCTTCTTTCTTTCTAACTCCAGTTTCTGTAGCTTCTCCCTGTTGCAACTGAAATGAGCTATCTGCTTGGTGTTGAAAGTGTTTAAAGCCCCAGGTTTAATTTTCCCAGCTGGGATGGATGATGGGGTCTCCTTGGGCTTTCCAAGGAGGGCTTCTAACTCTTGTGCAGTCATATTGGGGATTTCAGTTTGACCACAACTTCCCTCCAAAACCCAGACGTCCCTGAGTGAAGCAGTTCAACAGTGCCGGACCCCAGGTTGCTCAGAAGACTGCCCGCCTGCAGTGTTTAATCCCAACACACGGACTGAAATGGAAAAAGAATCCCTGTCAAGCTTCTAGAAGGAACTTCCCCTCCTTACCGCCAATCTGTTATTGGGGAAATGTTTAGAAATTCTGATTCCCTGGTTTACTTTGCTTCTCTCCAGATTAACATATCCCCCTCCCTCCCTGCCCCCAGCAGAAGTGCTACGTCACAGCTGGGCGGGGTGGGGGGGGTGGACAAGGTGGGGCCTGCTCCCTAGATGGCCAGCCTTGTGCCGGGCCTCAGTTTCCTAGTCTGCCCCACCCCTGCCTACTCCTCCTTCTGAAGGAAGATCAGTGATGGAAATTAGCAGATTGTAAAAAAACACGAATAATAGGATCTCATTTTATTAAAAAGACACACGTACGTGCATGCATGGGGAGAGATCAGGAAGGATGTGGACAGGCGGCGATCTCTAGACCGGGGATGTGCACAGTTTTTATTTTTCAGTTTTTGCTCATCTGCATTTTCTTATTTCCTCCAGTATAGGTACAGCTTCTGTTACTGTGAGCTATCTTTCTTTAAGAGGAGAGGTGGAAGGCTAGCGCTAATAATGCTTCAAAGCCCAATGACATGAGAAAGTGACATGTAGCTCATTTGTTAGACTAGCTAGTTGTTGAGTTTGGGCCACACATATGATCTCATCGGCTGTCTTTCTGCCTTCTGCAGTCCTTCTTGGGTATTTTAGGATCACTAGGCCTTGTGGAGGGTGGGGGAGAGGAGCCTTGTTTCATTTCCCAGGCTTCTCCATGGCTTCAAAGGTGGTAACGTGAGTGACGTCGCCCCCCCCCCCCCCCCGCCCCAGATGCCCAGCTGGGACCCTTTGGCCAGCGGCTGCTTTCTCCTTGTAAGCCGCCAAACCTCCACCCTACACTCTATCTCTGGCCAAGCTGAGAAAGGTAGCCACAGAAGCCTCACTTCCTGTATCCTCTGCTGCCTTCCCCTGACCCCCTCCTGCCCTTCTTCTGAGTGCTGTCATCGTCCTCCTTTGGGTTCCTGGGGTGGGGGTTTGCTGGCGTGCTCAGGCCTGAGCTGATTTCTAGCGAGGGACGGGAGGGAACCGCAGAGATGGTTTGGTGGTCCTTCTGAAGTGGCACTGGCTGGGGAGACTCCCGGGGGTTGTGTCTGGTAGCCTGGCCCTTAGGCATTGGAGCGGCCTTGCACATTTCACCCTTGTCGGCAGCTTTGTGGCCTCCTCCTCCCGTATCACCCGTGCTCATAGACTTGGCTCGGCGTGGGCGCTCAAAATCTGCCCAACAGAGGAATCAGTCAGTCCATGGTGGTGTGCCAGGCCCCTCTTGGCCCCTCTCGGTCCCGTGTCTTGTCTGCTCTTTGCTTTCCGCCCTATGGACTATTCTCCCAACGGATAGACCCCCGACCGCTGGCCCTCTGCACTCAGAACCCCTGTCCCCGCAGCCATCCAAATGCAGCAGTTGGGAAACAGAACCAAGTGGCTCTGGAAGATAGCACCTAAGGCTTCTTATCTCCGGTGTGTGCTGTTTTGTTTTGTTCTTTCCCTTTGCTCTTGCCCAAGAACCCAAGCATCCGCCACTGCTCAGCTGCGTGGTGAAATGGCCTGGCCCCGTGCCAGGGTGCTTCGCCAGGTGGTTGGGCTGTGGAGGCCGCTGCATGCGATGGGCCGATAATACCCCACCGTGCTGTAAACAGGACACTCCACCCTCCCGCGGGCACCCAGCCGGTGCCCCGGCAACCTGCTGCTTTGTCATGGCCCGTCATGTTATGGGTGTCCTTTCTCAGATAGGGGAGCCGATTGTCCTCTTGCCCTCCCCCGAGTTTCCCAAATCTGAGAGGGGTACTTTCCAGAAATGACACCGGTTCAGCTTCCAACCACAAGCAATCGTTGTGACTTCTCAATGCTTCTTCGTTGACCATAATCACACAATGGCAGGGCAGAACCCAATCCCCAGATCTTTCCGGTATATCCATGAGGGAGAAGCTCATGAGCTCCTATTTCAACTACACTCGCTTGTGAGATTTCTTCGGGGACGTTCCCAACTGAGCTAGGGCCCCCGTGGCGGCCCAGGCACAGGCAAGCAGCCTCTCCACCATTTCCTCAAGGCAGGGTCCGTGCTGGGTTGGGCTGTTACCAGTCAAGGCTTTGCCGCTAGTTGCACCTTCCCAAGGGGCAGTGTGGCTGGAACTCATTCTGTGTGTCTTTTCTGGGCTGAGTCTTTTTCTAGGCTCCTTTACCCCACCTTCTGACCCAAAGACTTGTGGAGGCGGGAGGGATTAAGTGACATTAACTGGTTCAACCTCATCTGTCTAGTGAAGACTTGAAAGTGGTTTTGCATCTCACCTCCTGGTCTTTAGAGCATCCCTAGGAAGTACCGTAGGCTTGGATGGAGCTCCCGCTTGCCAGATGGGAGAGCAGGCCCAGGGAGGTTGGGTTGGCTACTGTCCCGTCCGGAGGAAGGTAGAGCCTCGGTCAGAACTGGGTCGCTCACCTCTGTGCCTCTTCTGGATGTTCGGGGGCCACACTGCTCCAGCCCGTTGCCCCTTGGAGAATGGCAGAAAACCCATCACTGTCTGATTCTAGCTTTGGTTTGTGTTGCTGTTGGGGGGAACTTGACATGTTGGTTTAGCCCCTCATTGGTTTCGGCGCCCACATTACCAGGTGCTCACCAAACCACTTAGGGTGATGTTTTTGAAATAAGCGGTAAGTGTTTGTTTCCTATCGAAACCTAATTTTTCAGAAAGTGCCCCCCTCATTTTCTGGGCACGGTGGAAGCATGGCATTTTACCTCTCTTCAGAGGTATTGGGACATGCCAAGAATTAGGGGTTGGGGAGGGGAAGTGGGGACTTGCTGAGGTCTCTGAGACAGAAGGTGATTCTGTCACCTTGTGACTGGTAGGAACTGTGCCAGCAGCAGGATGTGGTCACTCTAGAAATAAGGCTGAGGCGCAGCTGTCTCCTTGCAGGAAAAGAAACTGAGGCAAGGCCTCCAAGTTTGACGTCGATGCAGTGAGATCCTTGCAGGTGTGGCAGAGAGGAGGGCCTCAGGGGCCACTGGTTCTGGATTGGGGTGCTCAATTTCTCTCCATTCCTATCTCCTGCCTCCTGCCCCTGTCTTGTTCCCCCCCCCTTTTTTTTTAAATTGTGTTATTTTTGTTTTGTGTATGGAAGAGCAAGTCAGGACCCATGACACCCCCAGAGTCCTTGTGAATCACTTTGGTCGAAGGTAGCCAGAAAGCATGTAGAGTTGACCAAAGTGGGTGGTTGGAGTCTCACACCAAATCCCAGGATTCTGGGGCCTCCCTCAGCCCAGGAGTACTGGGAGTCGGTCCCATCTCTGCTTGCTGCCCTTGAGATTGGATTCCTACTGTAGTTCATGAGTGGGGTGGGGTTTAAAGGGTAATGCAAACTGATACCAAGTGGGTGTGGTTTAAATGGTCCTTGGGAGATAGTAGAATCCCAAGGTTTCAAAGACTTCAAATAAACCCCAACCCAACCCACCCGAAAAACAGAAAGTCAGTACAGACACCTGGGCAATGCCTGCCATCAAAAGACTCCCTTCCCCGAAAAGGAGCTAAAATGATGGTCCTTCCTGCAGGTGTCTAGGCAGGTGTCCCCTGCAACCTCAGAAGGTACTCCTGATGCCAAAGGGCTGTGAGCCCACGTGGGGTGATTGAGGAGGAAAGATGCTTGGGTTTAGGCGTGGGACCGTCTCGGACCTTGTCGGCTACCAAGTCCAGTCTGAGACTGGCCCTTTATGGGCCTCAGTTCCCTTACAGTCCCCCTGAGCCCCTTTTGGGCCTGACAGGAAAGTAAAGACCCACATGAAAGGACTGTGCAGATGGGGCGAACCTGAAAAGTTCTATATAAATACCAGAGAGCCCTTATGGTCTCAGTAAAAGAGAAATCTCCAGGACGCTTTTGCAGCAGTTTCTGCTGAAGGGCTGGGCGAGGTTGTTCCCAGTGATCCCTCCTCCTCGCTGCTTTCCCCGCCCAGGAGTCGAGGCCCTCTTTCGCACAGTGATGAAGCAGCTGTCAGGATCACCGTGTTCTGGCCTTTATGCCAACCTCTTGCTCATCTGCTTCCCACCTGCCTCTCCGCCGCTCCGTCACGTAATCCCGTAAATTTGCTTTCTGGCGCTGCCGCCTGCCTCATCCCTGGCCTCTCCTAGACGGTTTCGGAGGCCCACAGGGCAGCAGTGTTGTGTCTGACCTGCCTGCCAGCATGCGTCAAAACCTCTCCAAAATATCTGGATTGCTACCTTTTGATCTGACACCCAGAATAAGAGAAGGAGTGGTTGACATGCTAGTGTGGGAGACGAAGTTGGGGCTTGAACCCAGCGTGCCTATCCCTGACTTAACTGGGTGACAAGGCACAGGGAGGAGAAGAGAGAGGCCAGGCCTTCCTAAGCCAGAGAAAGGAAGAGCCAGGCAGCCCTGGGGGCTTTACTCATGGGGAGGGGGTTGAGCATGAATGTGCAAGGCAGACAAACTTCGAATCCATGATCTAATTAGAGCAGGTGTTCCCTTGGAGTAACGATTTTTTTATTTTATGCAAATACTTAGGCATCTGCCAATCACCAGCCCTATGTTCTCGGCACTGTGTGGGGTACAAAGACAAATTAGAGACAGTCCTTGGCCACAGGTTGTTTATTATCTAGGAGTTAAAATACCCATAATCCAAGAGAGAGGATTCTAAGTACTAGAAGAGTACAAAGTGCTGGGGGAAATCAGAAAATTCTTCCAGGGAATCCAGAAGGCTTTGTGGTGGTGGAGGCGGTCAGGCTGGCCCGGATGCATGGGGCAGATTTCAACTCTGCACACCTTTGCAAAACCTCAGAGGAGGGAAGGCACAGGACATGGGTGGGAAATGGTTCACGGTACAGCTTGTCCAGGACATAGAGACCTTGAAGAGGAGTGAAATGTACAGGAAAGGTAAGTGCGACCAGAACATGAGGCCTTTGGCTACCATCTTCAAAAATGAGCCTTTGATGGGTTTTAACAGAAATGTTAAGATCTTTTAAAAGGATATTTTGTAGGTCAATATATATTATTTAGAAAAGTGTTTATGGCATAAAGTGAAAACATATTACGAGACGTTATATACAGTATGATCCCATTTTTTATTTTAAAGCGTACGTATAGCAGTCAGGCTGACAAGGGTATATCTCTCATAGTATTATCAGTGATCAGCTCTGGATATTGAGATTCGAGGTTTTTCTTTTTGTTTATGTATTTCCTGACTTTTCTGCAATTCACGCTTACTATTTTTGCAGTGTGTCGTTTTCTTTTGTTTTAAATGAGTGCATATGGTAGCTGAGGGAGAGGACTCAGAAATATGCCAGGAATTAGATAAAAACAGACTGAAAGTTATCCATGCAGTAACATCTGTGATATACAGATCATGGGCAGGGAAACCCCTCGAATGCCCAATAATAGGGAACGGCTAAGCAGACAACTGTGTACCAACCTGGTGGGATATAATGCAGTCATTGGAAGTGACAAATACGTAGATTGGTGATACTTGGAAATGGATATATGAAATGGGTAGAACAAAGCAGAACGTAATGTATATTTCACATTGATTACAACTATGTCGAAATGTGTGTAAATACATAAACGGATTTGGAGAATATACAGTGTTGTTAGTGTCTCCTTTTCTATCATGGTAAATGCTGAACATAGATTTTACCATTTAACCATTTGAAGTTCATAATTCAGTGGCATTAAGTACATTCACGATATTGTGTGACCATTCCCACCATCCATCTCCGGAACATTATCATCGTGCCAGGCAGAAACTCTGTGCCCATAAATAATAACTCCCCATTCCCTTCTAAGTCCCTGGTAGCCTCTATGAGTTTGCCTCATAGAAGTGGGCTCGTACAATATTTGTCCTTTTGGGTCTGTTTTATTTCACTTCGTATAATGTTTTGAAGTTCTGTGGTGTTGTAGAATGTATCGGAATTTCATCCCCCTTTGAGGCTAATGACCCATCGCATGTGTACGCCACATTTGGTTTATCCATTCATCTGTCGTTGGACATTTGGTTGCTTCTACCTTTCGGCTGTTGTGAATAGCGCTGCTATGAACATGAGTGCGCGAGACCCTGCTTTCGGTTCTTTTGTATATTTACCTAGAAGCGCAGTTGCTGGATCATATGGTAATTTTATGTTTAACTTCTTGAGGAACTGCCAGCCTGTTGGTGTCTTTTTAATATAAAGCTCTTCAAGTTTATTTATACCTACGATCCCCAGTTCCTTTTGCTATGCTTAATGCACACACGAATTAGCTAGGGATTACTACGGATGTGAAAACGTTTTGCTCTGTTTGAAGGAAAGAGCCTTTACAGATCTTAAGATAGTAGAATGTTTTGAATGTGGCTGTGGAAAGCAGGGCCAACCCAGATGATTGAAACTTACAGATGATTCCAGAACCTTAACATCGTATCAACAGTCTCAATTTTTACCTTCTCCCAAAAAGCTTTAACCAAGGTAAAAATTAAATGGATGGATATATAATTGCTTTGTTTTTGTCCCATTTAGCCAGAAGTCAGAGACAGAGGAGGGAACCAAAAGACTGATTTTCCTAAGCTGGATTTGTCCCTCCTGGATGGTTGAAAGGAGTTCTATTGTTCTCTTTGTCTCAGTCACCTAGGTTCCCTGAGCTAACCAGTCATGAAGGAAATATGAAGAGTCCTTCAGTTAATTGGGTTGAATTTGTGCAGTGCGTAGGAGCCCTGCAGTAGGTGCTGGAGAGAGGCAGGGCAGGGGATAAAAGATTGGTTTGGGGCCCCTTAGAGTTCCCTCGTTAATGGTGGGAAACAGCCCTGCTATCGGGAACTCAGTCCGAGACTTAGGAGTTCAGAGCTCATAGTCCATTAGGAACAGGAAAAAGATAGAAGACATGTATAAAATAACCCCTTGTCTAAAGTAAAATGATGTAAATTGTTTCCAGTGATAAAGGCCAGCTGGTCAAGTCAGGAAAGCTCTGGTCAGACTATATTTGCTTTTATGGGCCGCTTCGAAGAATCTTTTAGGAGGGAGGTGGATACAAGTGAAGATGTGGCCATCAGGTGAGGCTTTCCTAGGAGACAGAAGGTTGGTTACCTCGTCTCCTTCCTCCATGCTGATGTCAAGGTGTGTGGGCTGTGCTCTCTTCCAGCCAGCGTCCCATGCTCCGTGGCCCCAGAAAAGTCAGTGTGTAGGCCTCAGCCACCCCAGGTCCGGCGTACATTCTCCCTGGACACCATCCTCAGCTCCTACCTTCTGGGCCAGTGGCCACGAGATGCCGATGGGGCCTTCACCTGCTGTACCAATGACAAGGCCACCCAGGTAATGACGCGCTCTCCTAAGGGGATAAGGATGGGGGGAGGGAGATGGCTGAGAGACCTTTGGTCTACTCTCCAAACTCTCAGTCACTGAAATGATCTGTCCTGGGTTTTGGCTGTACATCTTCGCCATGTGGCTTTTTAGCATCTGATATTTACCAGCTTGGTTTTCTCTGTAAACTTTCGTGAAAACAAGTTTGCATTCCACCTGGCTGGTGGAAGAGAGAAGTCAATCTGGGTTTTCCAGTCTGTCTTTGAGTATTCGTGTGTGGGTAAGCAAGAGTTGACTTTGGAATCTCTTCTAGGTTTTCAAAAATGAGATTTACCTTTCTAAAATTAAGCAGGCCAACATTCAACCGAGTTTGCACTCCCCAGACAACTGGGAGAGGGGGCCAAAAAGTGTATTGAGCCCAGATAGATCCCACTGGAGCAGTAGGAGTGGAAAGCTCTCCGATAATGAAGACTCGAGCCCTAGCCAGCAGCCCATGGGAGTCCACTGGGCCTGTTCGAGTCCTTTGGAGCCCAGGTCCCCTCTGTCAGTATTTTTCTTCCCTGCAGTCTTTTCAATAAGAATCCTAAAGTTGGAAAGAATCTCTGCAGACCACCCAGCCCATTGGTTGGTTTTTGAATAAGATCGTGTTCACCTGAGCAAGGAGTCATCTCCTATGTGAAATTATACGAAGATATTCTTTTTTTTTTTTTTTTAGATTTATTTACTTATTTTAGAGAGGGGGGAGAGACCTTTTGCGCAGGGGTGGGGAGGGACAGAGGGAGAGAGAGAATTCCAAGCAGACTCCCTGCTGAGCATGGAGCCCAACTTGGGGCTGGATCTCACGACCCTGAGATCACGACCTGAGCCAAAATCAAGAGTTGGACGCTCAGCCGACTGAGCCGGCCAGGCGCCCCCATACAAAGATGCTTCTTAATCTGATTCAGGACTTCAACATTCTTAGCAGTTGGTCAGAGTCTACTCTTTTCCCTTTTGATACAGTTTAAACCCGATCCTGTTCAACTTCAGAACAAATGAGTTGTTCTCAGGAAAGAGGAAACAGGGTGGGAAGAATAGGGGCTCCAAAGCAGGCCCACATCCCGGGGGGTCCTGGGCAAGTCGGCTCTTCCTTTGCAAGCTGGGAGCATGTGCCCGCCCTGCTTGCTTGCAGGTGGGGGGACAGCCAAGCATAGAAGTGTTTCGTGCGCTCACATCCCCCCTACCTCCTCTTTTGTGCATGTCACGTTGGGCCCTTTCTTTTATTTATTTTTTTTAGTGAGATCCATTTTCAAATGTTGCTAGTGAACGTCTGAATGCGCAGTACTGTTCTCGGCATGTTGGAATGAAGGATAAGGAAATGAGAACAAGATTTGGCCTCTGTGAGTCTGGATGCCAGTTCCATGAAGGCCAGTGAACAGACAGCCAAGGGATGAGATGGGGCCAAATGTTTGGCACAGTTTAGAGGAGAGGAATTCTCATGGGAATGCCCCACCTTGAACCAACAAGAATTTGCCGCAGCTGAGATCAGTGGCCCTCTTTAGATCTGCAAACAGAATGCGAGGGGAGGACTCACTCCAGTGGGGGACGGCAGGGGCTGCTTCCTTGGAGCCCCAGGCACTGATGTTCCCTGCGTCCTTGGGAAAGGCTGAGCAAGATGGCTTCTGCTTTGCCCTCACAGGCCTGGAGTACACACCCCCTTCTCTTTGGAGAGGAGTGTTTAATCCAAAGAATGTATCTAGTCAAGTAGGGCTTCCAGGAGGACAGGACCTGAGGCTGCTTCTGGTGTGCGAGCTCAGGAGTGTATCCCCCTTTGTCAGGTGCGGGCTTCCCACCTCTCCCTGTCGCTGTCACTTCCGGCCACTGACCTTCTAGGAAGCCTCTACTCCACTCCTTGGAGAGTGTTCTCTTTGTCAACTCAAGGGAGGGTTGGCCTCAGATGTTCCCTGGCGGGATTTAGAGGCCTGGGCTCTAGGCTATGTGTTTTTGCTCGGGCTCCAGCTGCAGGCCAGATCTTTTATATAACAGCTCTGGGCTTCTTGCCACCGCAAGACAGAGGTCAGCGATGCGCCTCCGTGGGTCTGGCAAGGCCAAGCTGTGCAGCTTTCCTCTTTTCCCGGGATGGGCTCCAGCCCTCGAGGAACTCTTAGCAACCTGTCAATATTGTGGCTGCAGTCAAGAGGTGGGAGAATTCTGATCAACGTAGGCATCCAAACCAAAATATGCACTCTGCCCATCTTTCCGTCCCGGCCTTCTGGGAATGTTTTGCTTCTAGATTTTGGGCTCCAGTCAAATTCCTGCTCGAGAGACCCCCCTGGCCTGGCACAAGCTACCTCCTTCAACACTCATGTTCCACCGGGAAGACCTGAGGCTCTCCTGACCTCTCCCTAAGTGATTGGTGTTCCTTCTCTCCAGAGCACGGGCATATCCCCAGAATGGGCTAGAGATGAGGGAGGGCTTTTATTGGGGAGATACAAGGGAGCATGGACAAGGGTAGAGGGAAGGTGGGGAGGTAGGATTTACCAAAGTCCTTGAAGGCTTTTATGTTGTTAAAAAAATAGATTGAGGCCAGCACTTTTCCCTCATTTCTCTGAGCCCTATCCCTGCCTTTTGCCCCTTCCCTTCAGGTACACCATTGTACCACTTCTGCTGTGCCTGGCAGGCCTTCACTTCTGCTCTCCTATTTGCCCTCCCACCCTAGAGCCAGCAGCTGGAGTGTGTGTGTTTGGACACCACGTCAGCCCTGGCATTCCCGGGGCCATGCCTTGTAGTGAGGGCAGCAGCCTTAGTTAGGCTGACCCTCCGAGAGGAAACAAGAACCCTGCCCGTTCCAAGCAAGTTTCTGACCTGGGCGGCAGACACAGAGCACCTGCCATTTAAATAGCCAAGCATGCTGCATTCTCGAGTCTTCCTCGCAAGATGGTTACCCAAGTTATTTGGGGCAGGGGAGGAAGAGAGGTGGATAAGTCTTATTTGGGGAATCGGGTGTTCTGTGAAGTTCTGCATGTTCTGAGCCAGAAAGAGCAATGCGAGAGAGCTGACTGGATCTCCCAGAGCCAAGCTTGGTGAGCCCAAGGAAGAGCTTGGGTCGGCGGGAGCTGGGCACAGAGTAGCCAGCCAGGGAGGACTAGCAAGGTTCCTGGATGGAGTCACCATCATCTGGAGGAGGTTCTTTGTGTCTTGGAGGACTTCGTCAAGATTCTCCAGGCCAATCTGAATATGCTTTCCCCTCTCTGGACCACCCTCTCCCCAGGTCAGCTGGTAAACCCGAGCTGGCCACCAAGTGCTCTGGGCTGGCCCTGCTAGTGGCTGGGCCAGGGCGGGGTGCCGTCACCACCTCCCTTCCTGCTGTGCAAAGCACTTGTGTCTCCGTGAGCTCTTCTGCAGGGAGGAAGTGGTCTCACCACAGCTGGAATGACTGTTTGAGCACAGTTCCCCCGCTGGTCTCATCCTGCAGACAGACGGGACTCTGGGTTCCCGCTCTGCCCGGCCCTCTGTGCTGCTCGTCCCAGCCCTGCTTCCTGTATGCGCTCCAGGTGAGGTGTGGAAGCTTCGAGGATGGACTCTTTACTTGAGGCTTGATTTATCCTACAAGGGAAAAAATAGCTTAAGTCCTTGACAGATCTCAGGGAGTGTCTTGGAGGCCAGAGGCAGAGCTGGCGTACTCTTTTTGGGAAGACTTCCCTTTCTGTGACTTTTCCCTACTGTGTTTTGTTTCCTTTCGTTACTCTTTTTCCCAAGCCAGCGCCTCGGCGTTCAGTGACGACACACAATCCAGTCTGCCCATCACAGGCTTGCTTTCTGGGTGTGGGGGCCTGGGCATGGCGCCTGGTTTCCAAACTGGCGAGCAGGACCAGTTGGTCAGCATATGGTTTCACAGCAGCACAGAATATTTGAAAATGGGTCCACGATGGAAAATCTGAGGGTTATGTAGTCACTGGAGGGCCAGGGCCGGTGGCCTTGGCCACCTCCAGCCGGAGTTCCTGGCGCCGGCCAGCAGACCACCCTCAGAGAGTCTTTTCCTGCCTGTGTTTCGCCAGAGTCCCCCAGGGGCTGATTCCCTGCCGAATGTCATGTTCGACACGTAGTTCCTGAGCATCTGTACCAGGCCAGGTGCCACACTGTTCTTCGTCCCCGCATAGGTATACGGGACAGTGTTCCCAGGGCCTAACTGGCTCTGCCAAGGTCCCTGGACACAGCACAGCCGGGGCTCTTGCCTGGGAGTCCAGGTGTAAAGACTGAGCTGGTTGGGGTCAGAGAACTAGGTTCCAGTTAGGAGGGTTTCCGACTCCCATCCCACCCCTGCCTTCTTGTTCTATCGGGCTGTTCTTTGGAAAGCAGTCTTCCACCCCCACGCCCAGTTATCCTTCCACATGTGGCTCTGGGAGCTCAGAAGCCCAGGCAAGGCTTCCTTGGTTTGACCCACCTCCAGTTTTGCATAATGCGAGCATCGTCTGCATAGTTGGCTGATGTCGGTCATGGCTAGTACGTGGTCCTGCTTCTCTCAGCTGCTCCCCTTGGGCCAGCGTGTTAAAATAAATGGGTTCCAGTGCATGAATCCCCTTGACAAACACGTTTCGGTCTGCTGAGCTCAAGGTCCACGGTGCTTCCAGATGATCAGCTGGAGTGACTCCTTCCATTGCCGTCCTGCCACATGGCTGGACCCTTGTTGTGCCAGAAAGGGGCACTCTTCGAAGGATAGCCTTCCTGAGCTGTGACTTTTCTGTGCCCCAGGGAGACCTTGGCTCAGACCTCTGTGGTGAGACCCAGAGGCGAAGCGGCTTGTCTACCCAGATACACTGGAACTAAAGGAGCAGGGCATGGTCCCCACTCTTGACATGCCCGTTCAGTTGGAGGGGCCAAAGCCCACACTCGTGCGTGGGCTTGCCTTACAGATGCTCAAAGCCAGCATGTACATGGCTTCAAACACAGGATGACCTAATGTATTAGGTTCCTGGGGTTGCTGTGACAAATGACCTCAAACTTCGTGGCTTAAAACACCAAAACCTTATTCTCTCACAGATCAGGAGGCCAGAAGTCGAATTCTGTTTCGCTGGGCCGAGATCAAGGTGTTGGCGGGGCTTTGTGCTCTCTGGAGGCTTGCTGGGAGATCATTCCTTGCGTCTTCCAGCTTCTGTGGCTGCCAGCATTCCTTGGCTTGTGGCCACATCACTCCAGTGTCTGCCTTTGTGGTCACATCACCTTATCTTTCTCCGTATGTGTGTCTAATTGCCCTCTGATGTCTCTCTTATGAGGATACTTGTAATGGCCCAATTTGTTTGGATAACCCAGGATAATCTTCCCATCTCAAGATCTATAACTTAACCACATCTGCAAAAACTGCCATATAAGCTAACATTTATAGGTTCCAGGGATCGGGACCTGATATCTTTGTAGGGCTGTTTTTCAGGCTCTCACACCTACTGACCTCATCTTCTACTGCTTTGCCCCTTCTTCCCTCTGCTTGAGCCACCCTGGCCTCCTTCTCATTCTCAAACAAACCAGGCTCACTCCTGCCTCAGGGCCTTTGCACTTGCTGTTCCCTCCATCTGGATCACTCTTACCTCACATATCCACATGGCTCACTCCCCACCTCCCCTTCACGTTTTCCTTCAGATGTTACTTTTTCATTGAGAATGTCCCTGACATTTAAAATCAATTGTTCCCCACCCAGCATTCCTATCTCCTTTTGTTGCTGTGTTTTTCTCTTAGTACTTATCACTGTTTAAACTATGTCCCCAACTAGAACATAAACTCAAAGGGGACAAGGATCTTTGTTGTTCTGTACATTGCTCTGTCGCCGGCTCCGGAACGGTACCTGACGCTCAGTGCTCATTCAGTAACTACATGTTGAGTGTGGATGATGTATACTCTGAGCCCATCTGTACAGAGGACACGTGGAGCAAAGGAGCAGGCAGTACGAGGTAGACCAGTTAGACGGGCTCCCCGAGGGGAAGGCTGGGAAGAGATGGCAGGGCAGGCCCTCTTAGCTGGAGAGGCCAGGCTTAGCGGTCCAGGGTAAGGGGAGAAAGGCAGAGCTAGGTTTGCCTGGGTGCAATGAGGGCCCAGTATGGAGGGCCCATGGGATGGAAGGTAAATTGGTAACATCTGTGACCAGGGGTTAGCTGGGTGTCGAGGCAAAGCAATGGCCCTAGTAGCACAGTTTACAAAGAGGCAGCAGCGGTTGCTGGAAGATGTGGCTGAGCAGAGAGAGGTGAGGTAAGATGAATTGAGAGACGGGGTGCCTGGGTGGCTCAGTCGTTAAGCATCTGCGTTCGGCTCAGGTCATGATCCCAGGGTCCTGGGATCGAGCCCCGTATCGGGCTCCCCGCTCAGCAGGAAGCCTGCTTCTCCCTCTCCCACTTCCCCTGCTTGTGTTTCCTCTCTCATTGTCTCTCTCTGTCAAATAAATAAATAAAACCTTAAAAAAAAAAAAGATGGACTGAGAGGCATGATCCCAGTTTGGCATGAATTTTCACATCCTTTCTAGACTCCACTGTCAGCCCACATTTCTCCTTCCACCCCCTCATGCGTCTCAGAAAGGAGGAGGCAGTTGAAGGGTCTGGAAGAGATGTTAATAGAGCTGCTGGCAGCCTGGATGGGGCTCCTGTGAGTGCGGTACCTTCCCGGTGGAAGGGAAAAGGGCATCACCACCTTAGCCTTCCGCCATCCCTCCCCTGTGGCCTCTGCCGCCTTCCAGGGACAGCAGGCTTGTGTGGGGCTCAGCTTGGATGAGCAGAGCTGACAATCTGTGGGGTTGGCTTTGGAGCCCCGGGAAGGGAGGCGCCGTTTGTGTGTCTGCTGGGCCGAGGGGGCTCTGGGAGGGGGGACCCCCTCCTCACTTTGCAGTAGGTGCAGTAGCTTTCCTGAGGCTCTGTCTGCCAGCACCCCAGTCTGGGGAGACGCAGGCCTTTGGAAGTCGACCAGCGATCCGCTTGCTCGCAGGACGCTGTCGCAGCCAGCTGTACCTTGAGGGCTTGGGCTGCGGCCTGAAGGATGCGCTGCCTGCCCTCTTCCTGAAGGAGGGGGAGCTGTGGAGACTAGAGCTCTGGCCCGTCTTCCTCGTGCCGCTGTGAGGGAAGGAGGGTGGGGCAGCCGTCTCACCCTGGCTGGGTCGCATGGCCCAGGAAAGGTCCTGGTCAGCAGCTGGGAGAAGGAAGAGCCAGGGAGACCCAGCCCCCTGTGGCCCCTCCATACAGCTGTCGCACAGGGCAATCTGCCTCCCACCCCCACACCCCGGCTCTTCTTCACAGCTGTTGGGTGGTGAGTGGTTGGGTTTTTATCCCCCCCCATATCCTCCCCCTTTTCTGTTTGCAACAACCTCTCGGGGGAGGTCAGCAGATCTGTTGGAGGAGACGGTTCCCAGGCCCTCATGGTTTGGCAGCTCGTGCAGAGAAGTTAGAGCTGGTTCCCCCAGAGCATTCCCCCTTGGGCCCCTCCCTTGGAATGGAAGTAGGGGTGTTGGTGGTGGGAAGCGATCTAGTCCTCCTCTGCCTCATGCTTAAGCCAATAGCGTCCTCCCTCTGGTTGGGGCCCAAGAAGTGGGTCTACAACTCCCCCTGCCTCAATCTTGGGCCCTTGGCCTTCTATGCCGCTGGGGAGCAGGGAGGAGGGGGGGATGTGGGCCGACTCAGAGGTCTGTTCTCACAAAGGGCAGCACAGGGCCCAGGAGAAGGAGCTGTGGTAAAGCCAGGAAGGGTGAGGGTCAGGGCTGAGTTCAGAATTCTGGCTTCCTCCTTGCTGAGAATGTCCCCTCCCGTGCCTGTTCAGGAGGACCTTGGGGCCCCCAACATTCACTCCATGTGCAGGGAAAAATCATGAAACCAGCCTGAGACACTGCGCTACACGGAAGTCTCCTGCTTCGGTTGAAGATGGAGGACGAGGGACCTCTACTGACATTTTTCCTGTTTTACCAAGTAATGATTGCTTAATGGAGTCCCGTCTAGTCACTTGGTTTTCATTATGCTCCCAGGAGCCCGAACCTGTGCCGGACCCATAAAGGGTCCAAGAATCGAGGATGCTGGTGGTTCCCCGAGCCCGCGTTCTTCTGGAGCTGGTTGGGATAGGGAGGGGCAGTACTTGTCCCTTGGGGAGCATCTGGAATAGCTGGGGCCAATCCATGTGTAAAAGTCACAAGAGAGTGAAGAGCAGGCTGGCCTTATTGCCTCATCAGGGAAGGCTTCCTGGAGGACGTGGACTGGGAGATAGGCGGTGCAGGTGGAGAAGCCTCAAAGAATAAAAGAGGCAGTCAGTGTTGAGGAGGGTGATGACCAGATGACAGAGAAGGCTTCGAAGAGCCACCACCAATGTCCAGGAAGTGGCTGCTTCCCCGGAGCCTGCCCGAGAAGCTGTTCTGTCTCACCGGGTTTCTCTCCCTACAGACCCCCCTGTCCTGGCAAGAGCTGGAAGGAGAGCGGGCCAGCTCCTGTACGCACAAGCGCTCGGCGTCCTGGGGCAGCACAGACCACCGAAAAGAGGTAACTGCCCCCTTTGACTCCCTGGCCACGGTGGCTGCCTCCTGTCCACGCCCAGCGCCGGGGATGCGTCTGCTCCAAAGTGGCCTCCCATCTTCGGTCTCACTTGCCTTTTCCTAATGGGGTGGCTCCTTCAAAGCCACCTCTCAGCGTCCTGGTGGCCCGGCTTAGGAGTCCAGACACCTCTGCCTTCAGGGGCTTTGTCGCTGGCGCCCTCCAGCAGCCAAGCGCAGGGTGGGAGCCACCACTGTTCTCGCTCTGCTTTCAGGTCGTATCCAGATAAGCCATTCCGAAGCTAGAGAAAGACAGGGACTGAGTTTCTGGGAACTGGAAGCCCCCAACCTCACCTCCTACTTAACTATGCATCCAGTCTTATTTTGTTTTTTTTAAGATATTATTTATTTGTCAGAGAGAAAGAGCACACATGTGCGCACCCAAGCAGGGGGAGCGCAGGCAGAGGGAGAAGCAGGTTCCCCACTGAGCCGGGAGCCCGATGCAGGACTCGATCCCAGTACCCTGGGATCATGACCCGAGGCGCAGGCACATGCTTAACCGACTGAGAGACCCCCCAGACATCCCATCCAGCCTTATTTTTAAAAGAAGAGAAAAAGAGTTCTGTGTTCCCACTTTTCACTGCCCCCCCGCCCCGCCCAGGACTCCAGGCATGGAAGTTGAGTAGGGAAAAGCACAGACGGGGATTCCTGGGTCCTAAACCAGCTCCACCTGCCCCACCAGCTGGCAGTCCCTGAGGGCCCACTCCCTTGGAGTCCCTTCGAGCCCCTCTTGTGGCAAGAACAGAGAGAAAATGTGAAGGGAATGCTCTACAAGTTAAAAGCTAGTGGGAAATACAGAGTATGTAAAGTTCCGAACGATCGGAGTAAGCAATTTATTTACGCTAAGTGTGGAGTCGTGGTGTGAATGGTGCCCGATAGCAGATCTAAAACCACTTCCTTCTTGGCAGTGGTCATAACTCGTGTGGCTACGGGCAGCAGATCTCCTTGATGAATCCTAGTTAATTTGGGCCCATATTTAAATAGATCTGCATCTCCTGAAACTTCGCCAGTTGAGGGCGAGTAGGTGGAGAATTACAAATGTGACAGGGATAATAGTCAAAACCATTGATAATAAGGCGTAATTGTTACAAGATATGGAAGTCAGGACAAAATCTGATATTCCTTCTTGCGCGTCTGCTCCTTGCTCGGTGCAGTCTCCTTTAAAATGAGGGGAAATCCTTCCATCCTTCCTGGTCCCGGGGCCTTTGAGATAGCTGTGAATGTACTTTGAAGAGTGAATTCAAAAACATCATTTCCCATTTCTATTAATAGAGTAGTATTCCACGCCTTTGGAATTTGTGAAAGACAAAAATGGTTTTCGGCATTGCATATTTTGAGCTTTTTGGAAACAGATCCATCTGATTCATTTTTCCAACTGATCCACGGAATACGTGATAAGTCAGCAACACCAAATACCTAGTTAATAAGGTCTCCAGCTTGGGGCGCCTGGGTGGCATAGCGGTTAAGCGTTTGCCTTCGGCTCAGGGCGTGATCCTGTGATCGAGCCCCACATCAGGCTCTTCTGCTATGAGCCTGCTTCTTCCTCTCCCACTCCCCCTGCTTGTGTTCCCTCTCTCGCTGGCTGTCTCTATCTCTGTCGAATAAATAAATAAAATCTTAAAAAGAAAAAAATAAGGTCTCCAGCTTGCCCGGTGAGCGTATCATCAGTTCTGAACTCACCGAGGTTTCCTGGGAGGTTTTCCATCTTCCTTTTACGCATTTTCATGGGCCTCGGGCAGGAGCCATACTGGGGAGGAGGGACCCCCGGTGCCCTTTAGCTTTGCTTCACCTGCCTCTCCCCCCCTCCCATCTCTGGGCTGCCAGATTTCCAAGTTGAAGCAACAACTGCAGAGGACAAAGCTAAGCCGCAGCGGGAAAGAGAAGGAGCGGGGCTCCCCCCTGCAAGGGGACCATGCAGTGCGGGGAGCACTGAGGGTATGTGTCCCGCCCCCTCCCCGGGCCTGCTCCCCTGGTCGTCGCCTGTGGCACCCCGTGTGGGCAGGTCCTCCCGCCTCCGACAGAGCCTGCCATGCCCCATGCCCCGTGGCCACATGGCTGCCCGTCCCATGGCCACACGGCTGCCTAGGTGGTTTGGGCTCACTGAGTGAGGCTGGAAGGGCTTCTTGCCCTTGCCGATGGCTCTCCCCCAACCCCCGCCCCCCTACAACTGATGCAGGATGAGCCTGCAGACTCTAAAGGCACATTCTAGACCTCTCTCAAAGCACTAACTTCTGGAGAAAAGCCCACTGTGTGTTCCTATTGCAATCAGTCCCTGTCCCCAGGTCCTCCTTTATTCGCTTGGTTCTGCTGTGTAGACATGCCGTTACCCGCTGGTCAGAACTAGTAACTCTATGGGGCTTAGGGGGGTTCCGTGATCGCTCCATCTGCCTCCTCCTCAGGCATCCCCTCCCAGCTTCCCCTCAGGGTCACCTGTCCTGCGGCTCAGCCCCTGCCTGCACCGGAGCCTGGAAGGGCTGAACCAAGAGCTGGAGGAGGTGTTTGTGAAGGAACAGGGTGAAGAGGAGCTGCTGCGGGTGAGTGGGGTGCACCCTCGATGCGTGACAGCCAGCGGCTTGCTGAGTTGTGGGTGCGGGCTGGTGGCACTCTGGCTCTCTCGGGGCCCTGGGCTGTGGCCACATCGGCAGCGGGGTACAAACACCAGCCTGCACCAGGAACACAAATCGAGTTCATTTGATTCAAATGGACTTGGCCACCAGGACAGCAGAGCTGGGCGGTGGATCCGGGACAGGCTTGTGGTGCTGGGTGGAAAGAGAGGGAGCCGGGCTCGGTGGAGGGGAGACTCCCCAGCCAGGAGGAAGGGCCTCGGCACCGATCTTCTGCCAAAGCACTGGCTCCCTGCTCCCTACGTCCTCATCCCCATCACCATCCCTGTGTCCATCAGCTCTCCCCCATGTCCACCTGGTCACCTGCCTTCATCCTTCATGCCCAGTTGCCCCTCCCCACGCCCCCGCCCCACTCCCAGGCAGAAATATTTGCTACCTTTTCTGCCGTCTCAGGCACATGTTTATGCTGACACAGTACGATCGGAGAATGCCAGTTGGGCAGTATTAATATAATTCGAATGGGCACACTCCTCCGTTTATGAGTTACTTGCTAGTTGATTTTTAATTCATGTATGTGTAGGATTTGATTCCCACCCAGACAGCTGCGCACAATTCGGTGAGCTGTGGGTACAAGTACCACTGATGGTTAAGAAGCAGGGAGGGGGTATTTCATACGTGATGATGTGCATGCCTGTCCTGCCGTGGCTTGCGTGGTTAGTGTCCTGGTGGTTCGCCCCCTGTCGTGCCTCCCAAATGTTCTTCATCTTTGGGTTCCCGGAGAAGGTCCCTGCCCTCGAGGCTTACAGCCTGCTGGTGGCATCACCTTGATGAAACCATACAAATAAACATGTGATTCTAGATTGGGTCGCAAGGGCTAGGGGAGAGAGAGGCGGGGCTCTCCCCTAAATCAGTGACTTGAGAAAGCCACATCCTGGTGTCACCGTGTGTTAGGGATAGAGGCCAGAGCAACAGTGAGGGGAGGAGCTTAAGGGTCCCTGCCGCTCTGCTGGCCTGAAGAGTGGGGCCTGAGAGTCCTTCCCCACCCTCTTCCCCGGCAGATCCTTGATATCCCTGATGGGCACCGCGCCCCCGCTCCCCCCCAGAGTGGCAGCTGTGACCACCCCCTTCTCCTCCTGGAGCCTGGCAACCTTGCCGGCTCTCCCTCCGTGCCCCTGGCATCCCCCCAGCCTTCGGGCCGGGCCAGCCGCGAGGAGCAGCGGGGTGCAGTCGAGGAGCTGGCATCCATCCCCAATGACAAAGGTAAGCTGAGGGGGGCCAGGGCAGCAGGGCCCATCTGAGGTACAGGGAGGCCTCCATGCCCTTTCCCCCTCTAATCAATTTCAAGCCTGGGAGTCCTCCTTACTAACCAACTAGAATATCTTCATGGGTCGTCTTTACTGTATATGCGATACTAGCTGTGGTAATGGTCCTTCGCACAGATTCTGATTTATAATTTATATAAAGTCTCCGCACCTGCACGTCTGTTCTCACTGGGACCCAGGCAAGCAGTGCCTCCCATCCTCCTGTCTTGGCTAAGGCTCAGCATGCTGAGTAGAAAGCCTGGGGGTCTGTCCAGCTGGCCCACTGCACGCATGACCAGCCCCAGGTCTCACGGTGGTTGGGAAAGATAGACAATAAGCAAATGTGGGCTCTTGCCCCAGGGTCACGCTTTGTGACCCGGATTGAAAACCACGCTTTCCGACTCCCAAGTCTCTCCTTTGTCCTGTGCCTTGGCTCCTTTATGGGAGGATGAGACCCGAGCCCTTCCTCCCCACGATAACGATCGTCCTGTTCTAGAGCTTTGTGGCCTGCCGCCCCGAACTGGCTTCTCACAGCGCCCTGTGAGGTAGGCTGGTCAAGGGCATGATCTCACAGTACGCAGAGGTAAACAGAGCATAGAGTAATAAGGAATAAATGTGAGATAAATACAGATAAAGTCAATATTTGCAGCCTAGGCAAAGTACATTCGCTGTGTGTGGAAAGGGAGAGGGATTTTATCCCACAAGTGGGGTTGAGTAAAGACTGCTTCTCTGAGTCAGTACAAGAGCTCTTCCTGGAAGAAGGGCTAGCCTTGCAAGACGGTGGAGAGCACGATGCTGTGGTATGTTGGCAACGGGGCAGTGCGGGCTGGGAAGGAAGCAGGGAGACAGAAGTTAGGATTCCTTTGAGTCAAACTTGGAATCCCAGTTGTAGTCTACCTCCTGGGAATACAGAATTGCTATTAGACCTGATTTTTCCATCAATTCAACCATATTTTTTTAAAAAGATTGATCGATTGATTTGAGAGAGAGAGAGCGAGCGCACAGGGGCAGAGAAAGAGGGAGAGAGAGAATCCCAAGCAGCCTTCCCGCTCAGCAGGGAGCCCAACGTGGGGCTCAGTCTCACAACCCTGAGATCATGACCTGAGCTGAAATCACTGCGCCACCCAGGCGCCCCTCAGCTGTATTTTTTTATCCTGTATAATGAGGTATAGATTTTTGTAAGCCGCCTCAAAGCTATTTTAAGGTAAAGCATGGACAAACAACCTGGATTAGCATCAGCACCGCCAGCCCACTCACCACGTGTCCCAGTCTCGCCCCTTTATACTGAAGCCTGAGCTCGGGAAAGCGGGGAGCCTCCTTTCCTTCAGCTCCACGGGCCTCAGCCTCGCTCTGTTTGCAGCCTCCTCTCCGGGCCGCCCAGCCTGCCTTGAAGACAGCAGCCCATCTCCGGTCCTTGCCTTTGCCGCCTCCCCTCGGCCCAATCACAGCTATGTCTTCAAACGGGAGCCCCCGGAAGGCTGCGAGAGAGTGCGTGTGTTCGAAGAGGCCGTGTGAGTACCTCCCGTGGACCGTGGACGGGGCGGGGCCGGGGATGGGGGTGAGCCCTGCGCTGTCCTCTCTGACAGGCCCGTCTTCTCTCTCGGCCTGGGGGCCGTTGTCAACTTCAGATGATCGGAATCGCAACTTTTTCCACGATCAAACTTGTTGACATTACCTACTCGGAGCCCTTCAATCTTTGCTTATCATGATCTCTATGGAAACGTGCTCTGCCCACATGCCAGCCACAGGTGCTGCAGGAGCTGGAAAGGAAAGAGATCTGAAACCCGAACCCTTTGTTTTTTCTATTTTTTTCCATCCCTGGGGAAGGTGTGAGTTTGCTAGACGGTATCGGAGAGAGAGAGAACATATTAGTAGTTCTCTTCAGGCAGAGATGGGAAGTGTCTTGTCCCCAGTGGAGTGGCGGGGGGACCCGAACAGCTTCCTCACTGCTTCTGAGTCAAGTCTTCACCCTGTGGCTGTAGGTGGTTCAAGTGTCATAAACTCCCAGACAGAAATTTCCAACTAACATAACATAATAAAAAATTATTAAAAAAAAAAGAAAAAAGAAATTTCCAGTCCTTACAAGGAAGGACTATGGAATATTCCCAAACCAGGTGGGACAGTTCAGAAGCCGTTCTGATGTTGTTTGACCTCTTTACCACAGTTCCCTCCCCCGAGCAGAGAGGATCGAGGGCCGAACCTTTCCAAATGCCCACCCGGTCCCCCATAGCAGGCATCCGAAGAGCTCATCCCCACCCCCCCATCCCCAGCTTCATAGCGGGGCAGATTCTCAGCCAGGAAGATTTGGTCCTGGTGTGTGAGCTGAGATGTAGCTAGGACAGGGTTTGAGCCTTGAGAGCTGCATTCGTGTCACAGGTCAGGGAGAGGACAGTCCGTGGTAGCGACAGAGGGTACAGCTGGAGGGCAGAGTGGGGTGAGGGAGAAAGCCACGGCCCCCGCGGGTTTTGTCCCCAGCTTCGCTGTTGCCTGGTAGCTCTCCAGGAACGCTGGGTCCGCAGGGGTGGTGTGGAGGAAAAAGACCAGACCTTGCAGCTTAAGCGGACCGGGCTCTTGTGACTTTCCTCCGTCCACGTTATGCTTGAGGAGCCGCAGCCTGGATTGCTCGTGGAGATGAGGCTGGTCCCCGTCCTGATTCTTCCACAGACTCATGAAGCCAGCAGGGGTCTTCAAGCCATCTCCTCCGGCTTCCAGCCCCGGCGGTAATCCTTGAAGAGAGATGGTGACCCTTGGGGCCCTGGGTGGCTCAGTCAGTTAAGCATCCGACTCTTGATTTCGGCTCAGGTCATGATCTCAAAAAAAAAGAGGTGGTGACCTACAGATTGCTTTCCATAGAAAGGCCCTGAGAGAGCATTCTCAGCTCACTGGGGCCTCCTTCCTTGTATCAACTTGCCCATTGGGAAGTTCTTGTGTTTAGCAATTCTTCTGTCACATTTTCCCCTTTCCTAGCTGCTAAGCCTATAAGCTGGCCTGGATTTCCCAGGAGGGGAATCGAGCCATTTAGGGTCATGCCGTTTGCCCTCATGTCCTTCGAGTGGGGCTTGGTCTCCTGGGTCACCTTCCCCACGTGGGCGAGCACACACTGAGAGCATTCCCCTCTCCTGCCCCCTCCTCACCGTCCATAAGGTGGGATTCTTGTAAAACCCTCCTTGTTCAGAGACCTTGCCGCTGTGGACTCCGCTGGGACCCCAGACCTTCCCAGATACACCCAGCACATGGGTCTTCCCCTCTTTCTTCCACCTCTCGCTCTGGGCTCAGCCCTGCCCTCCTCCTGTCTCGCTCTTCTTCCTGGGTTTGGAATTATTAGAATTCTACAGTTAGAATGGTCATCAGTTTACCACGCTATACGCCAAGTGCAGTTTTCTGTCTCCATATCCTATGTAGAGAGGAAGGCAGTCGAGGGACCTGCTGGTAGCAGAGCCTCACCATCGCACCACACATTTGCCTTCTCCCCAGGAGCCCTGGCAACCAGCGGTTTCTTAGCTGCCTCCCCCTCAGACCGTGGCCAGGCACTCCTCTCCTTTATCATAAGGATTCCTTACTCTAGAGCTCCCTGACCTCACTCCTTTTATCCTTCCATTTCTTCCATATGATCAGAAGGGTGGGGATGGTTCTTTCCACATTAAAGGTGAGGCGGATGGGTCAAGATCACATGGTGAGTTAGAGCCCAGACCTCCTGTTAAGGTCGGCTTGCCTTCTCGCCATGGTTGTTACCCTTGCCTCTCAGCAAGGGCTTTGAAAAATCACACCCTTCAAACGTGTTCAAGAATGAGACTCTTTAGGTCAGTAGATTTCAGTGGGGGACATCCTCCCCGCCTGCACCCCAGGGGACATTTGGCAATGTCAGGAAACATTTTTTGGTTGGCACAACTTAAGGGGGTATAGGTGCTCCTGGCATCTAGTGGGTAGGGGCCAGGGATGCTCTTTAGTATCGTACAATGCACAGGACAGCTCCCCACAACCGAGAATTATCCATCTCAAAAATGTCAATAGTGCTGATGCTGAGAAACCCTGCTTTAGGCTACATGAAGTCTTGGGCAAGTGGTCTGTCCTCGGAACACTGTTTACTGCTGAAATCTCTTAAATTAAAATATCCGTTGGTCTCCTCTTCTAAAGTCACCTCGTCAGGAAGTTCTCCTTCCTGTCTAGCTTCAATCCCTCCTGTTTCTAGCTGGAGTAGATTTTCTGTTGGTTAGCCATAGTCCCAGTGAATGGATTGCTGAGGGCCTGGAGACTGGCTGTTACCCAGCAGCCTGTAGTGTTTCGGTTGAGTTACTGTCCTATTTGAAGAGACCCAGCTCCCCTGCTCCCCCGATGCCATGACATCTCCGATCCCTTCTCACTGGCTGTTTTTCTCCGTGTGTGTGTGTGTGTGTGTGTGTGTGTGTGTGTGTGTGTTTCTCTCTCCCTTCTCCAGGTCCCCAGGCCCTGACCTGGCCTTCCTGACTTCCTGTCCTGACAAGAACAAAGTCCATTTCAACCCGACTGGCTCGGCCTTCTGCCCCGTCAGCTTGATGAAGCCCCTCTTCCCCAGCATGGGCTTCATTTTCCGTAACTGCCCCTCAAGCCCGGGGTCCCCCCTTCCCCCCGCCAGCCCCAGGCCACCACCTCGGAAGGATCCGGAGGCCTCCAAAGCCGCCTCGCTGCCGTTCGAGCCATGGCAGCGCACCCCGCCATCAGAAGAGCCTGTGCTTTTCCAGAGTTCCCTGGTGGTCTGAGGGCCCCAACCCCACCACTTCACCATGGAGACCAGTGCCTTGGCGGCAGGCCCTCCCTAGCCCCCCTGAGGTGGGGGATGAAGGAGCCCTTCCCTCTTGGCCTTCGAGCACTTTCATTTATTGTGTCAAAGCCCCGGGGTCCTCTCTCTGAGGGACACCGGCCCCTCCCAACGTGAGGGGACCTGCCTTCTCCACTAGCAGCTGGGCAGCTCACAAGTCACACCTGTGTTCTTGCCACCTCTCTCACTTGGTGGAAAACTCACCCGAAGGTCTTGGGTCCCCCACCCCTGGGTGTGAGTCCAAAGGACTGTCTGTGGGGCCCTTGACCTTGTCATGGAGCAAGCTGGCCATGATGGAAGGAGAGGGTCCACCACGGATTTCCTTCCCTCTCCTCCACAGACGTGGAAGAGGAGACCTGAAGATAGATAGCCCACCCTCTCAGCCCCCATCCCCATGCCTCCCTCTCATTGGAGGAGTTGACCAAAGCAGCCCTAAAGGGCCATAACACTTGACCAATCCAGCTGCTGGCAGAGGGGGGAGCCAAGCGTTTTCCCAAGTGGCATTTTCATCTCGCTTTCACCCTAAGATTGTCTGAAGCAGCAGCCCAGCTTGCCCAGCCCCAGGTGGGTGGTGGGGGAGAGGGGGACGGCTGGCATTCCTCCAGGTGGCAAGTGGCGACTCGACACCCTCCACCTGCCCCAGGACTGGGTTGGATTAGAAAAATGCCTATTTTTCTTGTATCGATGTAGAAACTCTATTTTCTCCCAAAGACACTATTTTTGCAGCTGTTTGAAGTTTGTATATTTTCCGTACTGCAGAGCTTACACAAAATGGAAGAATGGTAATGTTCAAGTTTTCTTATCCTGTGTTTAGAAGTTGTTTTTTGCAGATCTTGGTGTTAATAGACCAAATAAATAAGTATTCCCAGCAGCCTGAGGTTCTGTTAAACATTTTTGGGGGGGAAGGGCGTAGGAGATTGAGTGTGTTATACCCATCATCCTTGTCTTCAGGAGGGGCCTTTACTTAACACGCGAGGACGTGGATGTGGGTGGTACATGGGAGCACAGAGTCCCTGTCTTCAGGTCCCCAGGCTTGGATTCTTTAGATGGACACCAAGCAGTAGGTCCACAGAAAGGCTGTCCAGAATGAAGGGCGTGGTGGAGGTGGGGTGAAAGAGTCAGTGGGGGAAGTCATTAATTCTTGGATGAGTCTGGAAAAGCTCCCTAAGGGCGAGTGGGCTTCAGAGAGGAAGTGAGGGTGACCCAAGTTTGACGCTCCGGGTGCCCCTTGCACCGGCAAGGGGACAGGACCAGGGAATGGTCATCGGGTTGACTCTCTCGGCACAGTTTTAGGGAAGCGTTAGCTCTTTTGGAGTATTCTTTCCATCTCGTGAGTACCCACAACACAGAGGGGTTTGCGGCCTCTCAGCTTCATAGTGCTGCACCTGTAAGAGCTTAGAGGCTTTGGGGAGAATGGGAATAATATCCCGACATTCTCCTGGTGCTTTACGACCTACAAACATTTTCACGACCTATTATCCCCACTGTGTGGGTGAGAAGTTGACGACCCCAAGGGCAGTCATAATAACTACAATTTTATCTATGTTAGAAGACCTCAAGACAAACTCCTAAGGCAGGCCATCCCAACTACCATTCACTGGCTCGGTAAGCATCAGATACCCTGACATAAAATGTTACCAAAATATCACAACAACCCAGTGAGAGAAATGTGATAAATCCCACTGTACTGATGAGAAGACAGAAAGATTGTTTAACTTTACCCCCAAGACACAGATAGGAAGTGGGGGAGCTAAGACGGGGAAGCAGATCACTTGAATCTAGGGCCCATGCTTCTAACCACAGTGCGCTCCCGCGTGTTACTATTTTCCCATTAATTTCAGATGAGGAAACTTGACTCAGAGGTCAAGAGATTTGTTTGAAGTCCCAGCTGGTGAAGCGGCAGAGCTGGGACAGGAACCCAGGTCTCTCACCCCAGCTACTGTTCGGTGCCCAGGAATCACAGGCTGATTCAGCGGAATAAGCCACTGGGCGAGAGAGCAAATGTGGGGGCCCCATCCCCACTGATGTAAAGGAGACAGGGGTTTGAGGACAGACCCTGTCTTCTATTGCTTACCCCTCCCCCTGAAAGATGTTTGGCCTACCCCCAAAGCCTTAGTGAGTCAGGCCCGGAGTGATGGGTGTGGTGCTGCCCTGAGTTTCCTTCCTTTGCCTGAGGCTGTGCCAAAGAAGTGGGCTGTCAGAAGCAGAGAAGGAGCCTCTACCCAGATAGCGGCCCAGAGTCCATTGACTAAGTGGGGCTTGGGGGTTGTAGTGGAAAGTCCTGGGGTCTCGCTGTAGCTCTTGGTGCCAGCAGGTGGAGGCCCGACACTTGGATGAGGAAGGGGTCCATAAAGGAGGTCATGAATGGGAAAGAACCTGGAGGGCAGCAGGAGGGTTTGTTCCATGGTCGGTGAGGTGTAAGACCCCGGAGAAAATCCACTTCAGTAAGCTTCCATTTCCACCTCCAGGACGTAAGGAAGTAAGATCAGAGTTGGGAAAGTGTAATGACTAATAATACCTTAAACTTGCAGAGCACACTTTACAGTTTATAAAACACTTTCACAAACCTCAAACCTGGGAAAACTGTCGCTCGGAATGTAGGCGACACGCACAGGTTACTCCTTTGGAAGCTTAGAAGGAGGACAGCTCTCAAACCCGGGCCCTGAACGCTCTTCTTGCAGAAGTTGAGGCGCTGACGCGGGGCAGCAGCTAGGGGGCGCTGAGGTTCCACTGAGACTTCCTGGCGTTAGGACCCAGCGGAAGCCTGACCGCAGACTGGGGAAGAGACTGGGATTAGCCCGGCCATCCGCACCTCCTTCCAGCTCACCTGTCGGTCTTCGCACAGCGCAGCCAATTGGTAACCTCCACATCCTCATACGTCATCACTCCCCGCCCGCGGAGCTCCTAGGCCACCCCGTCGAGAGCCGGGTCGCAGTTGTCCTTGGAGTTGCCTGATCGGAAGAGCTCGAGGGCACGGCATTAATGTCGGGGCGGGTGGCTCCCTCGGCCATCAGGGACGAAGCCAAGGTCCCAAGGCGGGTCTTCTTTCCTTTGGAACGGTTTCTGGGTCCCGAAGCGTTTCCCTCTAGGAGGCCCTGAGCTGGCAGCCCTGGCGGTGGCTGCTGGGGCCTACTAAGCGGCGGTCGCATGCAGCTCCTATGAGGCCCCTGTCGCCGGCCGGCGATGTCCGGCTGGAGTTGTCGCCGCCGCCGCCGCTGCCGCTGCCGGCTGTGAGCGGGTCTCCGGTTGGGTCGTCCGGGCGTCTCATGGCCGCTAGCAGCTCCCTGGTGCCCGACCGGCTGCGCCTGCCGCTCTGCTTCCTCGGCGTGTTTGTCTGCTATTTCTACTATGGGATCCTGCAGGAAAAGATGTGAGCGGATCCCCGGGGCCGGAGCGCACACCTGCCCCTCTCTCTCGCCCCTGTGGCCCGGTTCGCGGGCCTCCCGCCCCTGGCCCGGGTGTTCCCTCTTGCCCGCCTTCCCAGCATCCCGACACTTTTGCGGCCGCGGCTGAGCCTGCTCAGATTTCCTA
Organism: Ursus arctos; assembly: GCF_023065955.2. Lineage (NCBI taxonomy): Eukaryota > Metazoa > Chordata > Mammalia > Carnivora > Ursidae > Ursus > Ursus arctos. Next base: position 24,214,601 of record NW_026622919.1, on the reverse strand, counting down.
AACGCAAAAGTTGGTCTCCGGGTTCTCGGGACCTGGTTATTTTTCTTCCCTTGTTTTCCTCCTTGTTGGTTCTAAGGGCTTGGGTTTTACAGGCTGAGAATTGTAGCCCCCACACAGGTTTCCTTGCCTGTGCCAGCTCCTCTTTGTTACTTCCAGATGTTTGCAGGCAGCTGGTTCTTCTGCCCTCGGCCTTGCTTCTGTAGCCCAAATCCCTTCATCTGCTGCTTGGGGTACCTCGTTTCACCATCTTAATTTTCCACGTTTCCTCTAGCTCCGTCCTTTACGGATATTCTTTCCCCAGGCTACGGGATCAGCAGGCTGGGATGTCTGGCTTCTAGAGCCAATTAAATCCTTACCAAACTGCCCTTACATCCAGAGAAGCAAGATCATTCTGAAGCTTTCAGTGACTCTAGACATACTAGGTGACACTGAGCGAAATACACTAATTCTTCTCCTTTTTCCTCCTCATCATTTCATTCTTAGAACAAGAGGAAAGTATGGGGAGGGAGCCAAGCAGGAGACGTTCACTTTTGCCTTAACTTTGGTCTTCATTCAATGTGTGATCAATGCTGTGTTTGCCAAGATCTGTGAGTACCTATCTAGTAATCTGTTGTGTGCCCCCTCCTATCCACCTTTAAGGTTTAACTCTCAATGCTCGCACTCTCTTTAGTGCTTTCAAAGCCTCTCTGTTCAGTCTGCAGAACTAATGGCTTTGGAATGGGGTGAAACCCTATTTCCTTAAGTTAGACCAACTTCTGAGTCAGAACTGTGCAGAGGATGGGTCTTCTGTGTGCCGGATCCCCACCGAGAATACTTAATTTTTTTTTCTGTCTTCCCTTTGATTTTCCTTTATGTGTCCGCTTCAAACGTTTTGAGCTGCTCTCTCTGTTCCCTGGGGGCTCCAGCAGAGCTAACTAGTCCCTTGAACTGAATGAGCCCCCATTCCTGCTCTGCATGTGGTCTTGTGTTAGGTGTAGGTGAGATTGGAGTGTTGAATAATTTGCAGAGATTTCCCAGTCTAAGAGGACAGAAATATCTTGTGTTTCTCGTCTTATTTGACACATTCCTTTCATATGGCTTCAACTGTGGCTCAGTGGCCCATCCTGCCCATCCCAGCAGGTTTCTCTTATACGTTTTTTGTCTCTTCCCAGTGATCCAGTTTTTTGACACCGCCAGGGTGGACCGTACTCGGAGCTGGCTCTATGCCGCCTGTTCTGTCTCCTATCTGGGTGCCATGGTCTCCAGCAACTCGGCACTACAGTTTGTCAACTATCCGACTCAGGTGAAATCTCAGGGTGTGATGAGGGTTGGTTCAGAAGTTGTTTGAAAAGAACTAAGAATTCGTCGCTCAGGTCTGTGACTTAAATAAAAAGAGAATGTTTTGGAGAAATTCAGAGGGCAAAGAGCCGTAGACCTGCGGGCTAGTGGTGGTGGGTTGGCCGTGATAGGCTGCGGTGTCTGGTGCAGGCCTCATAGTTTACTCATCTGAACACAGCACCTAGCACAGTGCCTGGCACATCCCAGAGGCTCAGGTACTGTTTGCTGAATTTCCTTTCAGGTCCTTGGTAAATCCTGCAAGCCAATCCCAGGTAAGCGGAAGCAGATGGTCTCTCTCTACCATCCTCACTCTTCCTGTAGTAGGCTCTCTCCTCTGCTGGAGCTGTGTGTCCCTCCCAGGTTGTCATCCCATCACAGCTATCTCCAGAGCTGGCTCTCCATCTCTTCCCCCTGCCATCTGGCCTCTGTATCACTTCCACTGGTGTTGGGTGTGCATGGGCCGGAAGCTAGAGGCTGACCTAGTCTGCTTCACGTGCCAGTCATTCTGGTGTCCTGTGTGCTTACGTTGTCATTAGACACCCTGAGTCCCATTTTGATCGTCAGTTTCTTTTTCTCAACCTGTCACTCATCCGCTGTCCCCACCCTTTCCCTGTTCCTTCTTGGATCTTTCACCTTTGTTCTGTGCCTTGTCCCTGCCTTCTACCCTTTGTTCCCCCCATTGCTCAATCTCCTCTACCCAGGTGCCAACTTGCGCCTTCCTCTTAGCTTCTGTAGACCTTCCTTCTCAGACATTGTTTTCTCCCAGGAGTCTCCTAAGAGGACAGTGTTGGGTTCATCAATGCCTGTGGGTACCCAAGTTTTCCACTGTTTCTTCCCTGTAGTCATGCTCCTTGGAGTTACCCTCTTGAAGAAGAAGTACCCAATGGCCAAGTACCTGTGTGTGTTGCTAATTGTGGCTGGAGTGGCCCTTTTCATGTACAAACCCAAGAAAGTAGTTGGGATGGAAGAACACACAGTTGGCTACGGAGAGCTGCTTCTGGTATGTGATCCTGGTGGGAAAGGCAGCCTTTTCCAGTAATCACAACCAAGGAGCATCCCACCCGGCTATGCGAAAGGCCGGTTATGTGTCGAGAGAGAGATTGCGATGCTCCTTGCCCCCCATTTCTGGTCTTTGTCTCTTGCTGCGTGGCCCCTGGCTCTGCTAAGGCCATAGTGGGAAGCCTGAAATGTTGAACAATGGCTCAGCTCTCCTGGGGAAGGGGTGACTCTGAGGCCTGCGTTTAAATGCTGGTGTGAGGCCAGAGAGGCCTGAGAGCAAAGAGTGAAGGAATAGCATGGCTCTCACTGTGGCTTTCTGAGAAACCCGGAAGCCAGAATTTAAAATTAATACTATGCTAGCTCTTGCTTACTGTGTATTAGGCGTTGTTCCCAGTGGTTTTCCAATAAGTTGGTTAATTTTTACAACAATAACCTTATAACGTATATAGTATTATCTCCATTTTCCATATGAAGACACTGAGACACAGAGAGGTTAAGTCACTTGCCGTGGTCACGCGGCTGTTAAGTGACAGAGGTAACGGCCGTTAAGTGACAGAGGTAACGGCCGTTAAGTGACAGAGGTAGCGGCTGAGTTTGCCCAGGCTTCTGATCCGGGCAGTGTGACCAGAGACTCGAGTCAGGAGCACTACTCCAGTTCAGGAGCCTAACAGGCCGGTACCGGATATCCTTTCTCTACGATTATGGGAAAATCTCTGGCTCAGACAGCGTGTTCCAGGCCCCTGCACACAAGGCTTCATGGCACTGCCTTGGAAAGTGCTCGGCTTCCCATCCCACTCTGGTTACATTACTGTGGCTCAGATAGCCTAGCGTTCTAGTGCCTGGGCGGGGCAGGAGGCAGCGAGCTTGATCTCTCCTGACTCTCCGCCCAGGACCGAATGGTAGCATTTTGTTCTGAGGACTCTATCTTAAGACGGCGGCTTTGTGAGGAGTCTCAGAAAAGTGAGAGTCCTGTGTCCTGGGTTAGGGAGGGGCCCTGGTGGCCTTCTCACTGCAGAGTGCACCCTCTTTTCCAGTTACTGTCTCTGACGCTGGATGGACTGACGGGCGTTTCCCAGGACCACATGCGGGCTCACTACCAAACAGGCTCCAACCACATGATGTTGAATATCAACCTTTGGTCGACGTCGCTGCTGGGAGCTGGTAAGGAGGCTGCTGCCGTTCTTCCCACGTATCGCCAGAGGGCAGACTGCCTTCCCCCACTGGTCCCTAGCACAGATGCCATTGCTGACTTTGCCCAGGCCAAAGGCCTGTCTCGGCTCTAAGATGCCCTTCTGTCCAAGCCTTACTGGAAAAACTTTCCCCAGCGGGCTCTGCTTGCTCCTCATGACTGGCACGATCATAGGTAGACCTGTGCCAGTTTCCGTGCGAGGACACGTAGTCGTAGGTCACAGGGATGCCTTGGGAACTTGCCTTCTTCTGAGAGATGAGCTTTGGTATTTGGTGTATACTGAATGTAGTTCGGATATGAACACATTTGCTTTTAAATCCGTGCTTCCTAACCTTTTTTCAGATCTGGGCGCATGTGGGAAGTATGTTTCTGTACAGCACAGTGGGGTTAACAGAGGAGGCTGCTGATGGCTGGAGGTGGCCAGGGCTGGGGGCTGCCTTGAGCTGGGGAATGTGTGGGTCAGTGTCTCCCCAACAGCTGAGGATCTCTGCTGCCAGTGACTTTGGCAGAAGTAGCTAATCGACTCCCGGGCCTCTCTTGGAAGAGTCTTTCGTTAGTTTCTCTAATCAGAAAACTAGGAGCAGGGTGCCTGACGGGACAGCGTGAACTCAGTCCCTGCATTTTCCCATAGCCCGTGGAGTACTTTGCCGGGCTGCGTACAGACACACGCGCCGACACGGGCGCACAAGCTGTGCCGTTCCTCCTTTGCCATTTCTCCGCAGGAATCCTGTTCACTGGGGAGCTCTGGGAGTTCTTGAGCTTTGCCGAAAGGTACCCCGCCATCATCTATAACATCCTTCTCTTTGGCCTGACCAGTGCCCTGGGGCAGGTGAGTGCCTCGAGACCGGGTAGCTTGACTTCCCCCAAGAGGACTGACCTGGCTGGGAGAAGAGGGCAGCAAGACTAGCCCTGATGTCCTGTCACAGACTTTCGACCTCGGGGCACAGCCCCAAGAGCCAGCCTGACCCCACTTTCTCGGTCTCTCTAGAGCTTTATCTTCATGACGGTTGTGTATTTTGGCCCCCTGACCTGCTCCATCATCACCACAACTCGAAAGTTCTTCACCATTTTGGCCTCTGTGATCCTCTTCGCCAACCCTATCAGCCCCCTGCAGTGGGTGGGCACTGTACTTGTGTTCTTGGGTAAGTTCCCTGCAGAGCACGCGTCTCTGGGCACGGGGAGCAATAGTCACAGAGCTTGCTTTTTTCTTTTAATCAACTAATTTTTTTTTTTTAGAGAGAGAGAGGGAGTGGGGAGGAGCAGAGGGAGAAAGAATCCCAAGCAGCCTCCCCACTCAGCATGGAGCCCAACTCAGGGTTCGATCTCAGGAGCCTGAGATCATGACCTGAGCCGAAATCGAGAGTCGGATGCTTAACCGACCGAGCCACCCAGGTGCCCCGTGACAGAGCTTTAGATTTTTTTTCCCCTGAAATATGTATTTATGGAAGTGATTTAGTTGTTTTAGAGGAGATGTATTTAAAAAAGGAAAGGAAGCATTGCCTCTAATCCACGCTTCCCAGTGAGCATTTCATTTTAGTGATTTCCCTTCAGTGACTTGGGTTTCCTCAGACACCGAACTGGATAGAATTGTTATACTGCTGCCCTGCCGATTTGTGCTGCTGCGCAGGAGCTGAGAGAACTAGCTAAGAGGTTTTGACATTGTTTTCTTTCAGTTCTACTGTATTTTATTATATATATGTAATTACCTGTAGCTTGGTGATTTTTCTCATTTGATGTCATACTTGTTCTCTGAGGGAATTCTACAAAACCAGTGTTTGGAGTTAGTTTTATTTAAAGCCCGAATTTTGGAGAACCAAGGCTGACCTCCCCCCCCCCTCAAAATCATTGGTAGGTTTCATTTCTCCTCATAAAGCCACCTTCTCCCTTTTCATAGGTCTCGGTCTCGATGCCAAGTTTGGGAAAGGAGCCAAGAAGACATCCCACTAGGAAGAGAGAGACTACCTCCACTTCGAGAATATTTAAGTTATTATCTCACATACGGACATCTCTTGGGCAAATGGACACAGTAGGGACAGAAGACTGGGTTCCAGTCTGTTCTTAGTTTTTGTGGGGTTTTTTGTTTTGTTTTGTTTTTTAAGAAAAGGAAGCAAAATCACATATTCTAAAAAAAGCCCTTGGATTTTAACAAGACAGAGTTGGCAGTTTCTGTTTTGGATGACCTGGAGCGCAGTTCACGCACAGAGAGAAGGAGAGGAAGAGGCAAAGCGTCGTGCCCTTTGCCCAAGCTCCCTGTCTGGTGTAGGCAACCCGGCTGGGCGGCTCATTCCCCCAAGAGCCCAAGCACTGTAGGGAGGAGCTTGAATGGATTTGCAGTCGGGCTCTGGGCCTCTGTTCCCACAGGTGAGGGTCTGAATCTGCCGGGACAGGTGGCTGGCTGTGCGAGCCAGAGAATGTCAATGTCACGTTATCTTTCAAACTCTGGTGGGCAAATATTTCCTTAAAAACTCCAGATCTAGTCTTCCCTCAGGAAACCTCCCTTGAGGTTGGGGGGGAGATGAGCCTAGAGCCTCAGAGTCTGCTGTGTTTTCACACTTCCCCACGGCCTCCTCTTGAGCCAGAGCTCAAGCAAGCCCAGAGTGGAGACCCAGTGTGTGTATCACGAACAGCTTGGGAAGGTCGATTCCCTCCCTCCGTCTCCGAGTCTGTTCTCGGTCCACCTGGTCCCCTCCTGGGGAGGCTGGATTAATCCTATTCCCCTGTTCCCTTCGGCTGCTAAAGCATTGCAGTCCTGTGCCATCGTGGCCGTGCCAAGGTGTCCCCATGCCAACTTCTGCCTGTTGAAAGGGATGCTGGCGGAAGGCACGGTGGCTGGGTGCTGGCACAGAGCCTCTGTCAAGTTTCCTGGGTGGCAGTGGGGGGAGGAGGCGGAGCATGGAGCAGAGCCACCTGCCCACGGCCGCCTTCAGAGCTGGAAATCGCAATCCTCCACGGACCGAACTTTACACATGAAAGTGCATTTCCACCAGCTGCAACTTTCACTCCATCTGTTCAGCAGCCCCAGCCCCTTGGCTCTCCAGCTGGGAGCCCAGCCTCCTTCCTGAGCCGCTGCCTCGCCACCCCTCCCCAGCCTTTCAAGCCAGCCTCGCTTGCGCTCGCGTCGCTCTCTAGGGGCCCCGGTGCCGCTGCAGCCCTGCCCCCAAAGGCCCCCTCTCGTTTTCAGCTCCTCCTCGAGAGGAGGTTTTAAGTACAGCTGGCTGAACTTCCTTCCTTCTTCACCCCTTTCCCCTCTGTTTTTTTTCATCCCAAAGTTCGCATCAATTAGCCCCTTCCCTTCTGGATTGATAGTTCTTCCAAACCGTCTTCTGTGGATTGGATAGGTGGTTAGAGCGTGTGACCAGTGCTAGGGACCTACAGGCCTGTTCTCCCGACCATCGGACCAGTCCCCTCTACCTCCAGCCCCTGCCCTTCCCAACGAGCTGTCTCGCAGATGCCTAATGCTGGGCACCAGGAGCAAGACGGAATCTTCAACAGCCCGGCGTGGCTCCCGCCTGCCACTAGCGCAAGTCTGTCTACCTACGGGGTGCCAAGAACCCGCTGCCGGCGTATCTATTTAGCCCCCCGTCTGCCCGTCTAATCCATCACCTCTGTGTGCCACGGGCCGTGAACTTGCTGGGAGTTCAAAGCCGAGTAGGACCAGTGGTACTTACCCTCGGGGGGGTTCACAGTCTAATAGACAGGTAAACACATCATTGCGTCTTAGACGCACAGAGCTAACAAGCAAGTGTCTGGGCAAGGCGAGGCTTGAGCCGGAGCGTGTGGGAAGATGAAAGGTGGAGGAAGTGGAGCCAGCCAGTGGGAAACGGGGCTTTCAACTGCCCAGCCTCCCCCCCCCCCCATGCTCCTGCCTTCAGTCAGGCCAAGTGGGAGCAGTGGCTGTGCCCCAAGGCTGTCGTTCAGCTCCAGGGGGAGACGGGGAAGACGTGGTGTGAGCTGCCGCTGCGCCCGGTGGCACGCTTACCTACAGGATCGCGGGAACCGAGTGTGCCAAGTTAGACCGAAGTCAGCAGCGCTCTGTCAGGGCGTAAGGGCTGATAAATGTGAAATACCAGGCAAGTTCCAACAGAAGCAGTGTTGATCATGAACCCTGGGCGGCCTGATGCCTCAGGTTTCTCAAGATCAAAGGACTCTTCATCTGTAGTTAATTCTCAGCTATGTGTAGAAGGGAGGGGGCCAGCACACAAGTTTCCCCGAACACTATGTTTTAGTTGGGGATGTACTGTATTTAACGCCTATTTTGGTCGAACCATCAGGTCAGCCTCCTCAGCTGTGGGTGCTCAGACTCGTGGAAAAGCAGAGTGTCCATCTCTTGGACACCTCGTACCCTTGTGCAAGGGCAGTGACCCACCAATGTGATTTGGGGTAAAAAACATGGGGAAAGCTATTCCGGAATTAAACATTAAAAGAAAGAGTCGACATTGTTTTTAAAGGGACAGGAATTAAACATTCCCTGCGGACCATCGTTCGGGCGAGGCATTTAGAAATGGGTGGTGTGTGTGCCCACAGCCCCGGGACAGCCTTGCCAAGAGGACCGAGCAAGCCCCTGTCCCTTACAGAAATCGTGAAACAAGGTAGGGAAGGCTGGGTGACCTGCGGTAGGTCCTTGGGTATGTGCCTACGAGATTAACTAGAACTCAAGGTTCCCCGAGTTCTAGTCGCATCTTGGACCTGTGCCCTCAGAGGGGGAGAGGCAAAGCTCGTCAGGAGGCCCATTGCGCGTGCTGTCTGGTCCTGCTTGTCAGTGGAACAGTCTGCACATTTTATGAGCGCTGGTGTTGGTCACCTTCTCCAGATGCCGGGGCAGAGAAATTACCCTGGGTCTCTGCGGGATCATTCAACCCTTCCCACTGCAAACACACCAGCTGTCTTCAGAAGCCACGATCTCATATATTTACTGAACTACTTTCCCGAAGCTCTTCAGTTCCTGAAAATTTGTCCTTACAACACTCCTGGGGAGAGCTTAGGCCAGGTCAAGTCTCCCCACATTTGGGATAGGGAGCCTGAACCCCACCAGAGTGCCGTCAGCGGGAAGTCCCGTGGCTGCGGGAAGGCAAGGCCCGGAAGTGAGTTTCCACTGCCCACGTGCCAGAGGTCAGTGAGCTAAGCCGCTGGTTCCCATCCGTTTGGCTTTCCTGGTCCAGTAGAATTTCCAAATAATTGGGGGGGGGGTGGCTTTTTTTTAAAGTAAGGATATTTTTAAAAATACGTCACCAATATGGCTTACAAGACATTTTAACTCCAAAAATTTTAAGAAATGTTCAGAATAAAGGGCCCTTCTTCCAAAGAAATCATAGTTTGAAATCATACCACGGTGTGGATGAGATACTTTTTTTTTTTTTTTCTCTCAAAGATTTTATTTATTTATTTGACAGAGACAGCCAGCGAGAGAGGGAACACAAGCAGGGGGAGTGGGAGAGGAAGAAGCAGGCTCATAGTGGAGAAGCCTGATGTGGGGCTCGATCCCATAACGCCGGGATCACGCCCTGAGCTGAAGGCAGACGCTTAACCGCTGTGCCACCCAGGCGCCCCGGATGAGATACTTTTTTAATTACAGAAAATGTTTAACCTTAAGTGTTCTTGTATGATAATGCATCATAGGATATATCCTTATGATTGTTCATGGAATACAACTTGGCCGGTCTGGGGGCCATGTTCCACAATGCAGTCCACTGACCCCGGAATGTCAAACATGCTGACAAAGATGGAAGCAACCTGCAGGGAGGCTTTACATCACTTAGAACATTCGGAGGGAGTCGGAAAACAACAGCCGCCTGGCCTGGGCCACATCGGCCTTCCCTCTATACGGTTAGAGCAGGCCGTGGGGGTCGAAGGGGGTCGGAGAGCTTTCAAGCCAGGGCTTGTAGGAGGGAGACTTGGAGACTCAGAGCACCCTGCTCCAGGATCTCCCAAAATGTTCCAGCCGTGGCTTTGATCACCCAGCTCAGAGCATCCAGAATTTTCCCTGCAAGGTTTTCACCTACTGATTAAAGCCAATTTCTGACAGACGTAGTCCTTAGAACCAGTAGGCTCTGCCTGCCATGGCAGGAAGGGCGGGAAGGGGAACAAGGAGGGCCTTGGAATAGGGAGTGATTTCATTCAGTGCCTTCCATTCGGCTGAGGCACAAGTCCTTGCTGGTGGGTTTTCCGTCCAAATATGCCTGGTTCCCTGTTCTTGCTGGGAGAAGGGGAAGAGGAAAGAGGTTCAAGGCATTTACGAAGGGGAGGGACTGAATGTTTCTTTGCTGCCCACTTCTGTGTTTTGTCATGGTACGTGGGTGGCCAGAGCTAGCAGAAGCGCCATGTTTCAGTTCAGGTTCTGACTGGACACCCTTTCCTCCTACTCAGGGTCGAGAACTGCCACATGGAGACCACAGCCCTAGAAGGAACATGTCACTCTTATGGGAAGGCTTGGAACTCCCTGAAAATTTAGGTTTTAAAAGTGCCTGTGTATGAAAAAATAAAAATCGAAGTGTCTGTGTGTGTGTGTGCATAATGGCACAAGTGCTCACGCATTTGTCAAGCCGGTAGGTTTATTTTTCTTTAAAGAGTCCACAGCTCTCTTCCCATCCTCAAAGGGGTTCATACACGGTATCCGCCATAATCCCGGGGCTCATTTAATGACTAGCGATTTCCCAAATACAGTGGTGTAACTGGGCACCACTGCAAGATAGGAGAAAGCATCATCCCCAGCTCTGCTTAGAGGAGGGGGGAGCCCGAGGTGCGGAGACTCCCCAGGAGAGTAACCCCTCCAAGTCCATTTCTGCTTTCCTCCTGGCCCCTCCACACTCTGCCTGGGACTGTCCCATTCAGCAAAAAAAACACGGGATGCCCAGCTAAATGTGAATGGCAGATAAACAACACATGATTTTTTTTTAAGTATAAGTATGTCTCATCTAATACTTGGGCCATACTTCTATTACAAACTGTGTGTGCAATATTGGAGGCATACTTCTATGTGTTGTTTATCTGAAATTCAAGTTTAGCCAGTGTTGCGTATATATCTGACAAGCCTGTGGCATTAGTCATTAGTACACAGGTTCTCACGGGCCTTTCTTTTCCTCTCGGATACATCACCCCTTGCAATTCTGCGCGGAGGGCTTCCAAGTACTTTTGTTCGGGGCCACACCGTGTAGAATTCCCCTTTTGGCCCAGGGGAGGTGCAAGCCTACACCTCGTCAGCAGGGGGCGCCATTTTCTTAAAATAGATCCCCAGTGGCGCTTTAGGGCCCTCCGAGAGAGGAAGCGGGGCATGGAATGGATTCTATTTGCTGCTCCCGTCTTGCCTCCGGAGCTCACTTCTCCCCACCTCACACCTTGCCAGACTTCTCTCTGAAACCAGACTCTGCTCCTGTTACTTCACTCCTTAAATCACTTCTAAGGGTCCATGGTTACCATCAGAACGTGGCATAAACAGTGCTTCAGGATCCCACTGGAGTCTGTTTTTCCCGGCTTCGACTCCTGCTGCTCCTACCCTACGTGATCCCACCCACCTCACACTTCCAGCGTCTCCGTTCACCATGAACTATGCGCGGTTTCCCTGTACACTATTTACGGCCACGCCTTTGTGCCCACAGTTCCCTCTGCTTGGAATTCCCTTTTCCACCTGGTCCTTCCAGCGTCTCCATTCATTCAGCACATGGCACAGGCATGTACTGAGCCCAGCCGGGTACCGGCCTTGCGTGCGCCCGGGGTTCCTGCGCAGGAGGCAGCCAACCGCGGCCCCTCCCTCGGGCATCTCACGGCGGGGACGGAGGGGAGGAACCATAAACAAGTAATCAAATCACCAAGATACTTAAAATCAGTTCCAGGGTTAACCAATCGGACTTCTTCCCGCAGAGCGCATGGTTCCCTCCTCCGGTCCTCGGTCCTCGGATAGCTTTTCGTTTTCAGGGTCCCGAATTCTAACACCTGCACCATTGGTGCGGGAAGCCTGAATGCGCGAAGCCAGCCAGTTGAAGTTAATAGGGAAGGGGTGGGGGGGAAGTGGGGGGGGGGCGTGCAGGCCTGTGACAAATGGAGACTGTGTGTCCCTCCAAAGGGGGCAGTGGCTTATCACCTCTTCCTGATTGTTGCCAAATCTGTCATTTCAAAAAAAAAAAAAAAGATGGAAATACTGATTTTTACATGAACTCTTCCAATTTTTAAAATTCTTTGCCAGCTAATAAACTAAACACGCCCATAGGGTCGATTCGGCCTATGGCCACTAGTTCGCCCCCTTCCCTATCGCAACACTGTTCTTACTGCCTTGACTCTGATGACTATTTATGGGTATTTTCTCCCCCGAAGACCACGTCCTTGTGTCTTTCGCCCTCACACAGTCACTGGCGCCTGGTAGGTGCCACACAAGGATCAACGTTTGTGGGAGGGCCGGAGGGAGGGAGGGAGGAGGCACCCAAATGGGGAACAACAGTTCGTTGATGGGAGTTCTTGTTACAACTGCTCTGGGCGTGGGACGGATGGAACAAGGAAGCCCGACACAGTTTCCTGCTGAGAGAGCCTGTGTGCGTGAGTGAGTTCCCATGTTAGCAGGTGTGACAGCTGGAAAATGTGTCAAAGAACCACCAGCTCCTTTCTTGGTGGGCTCCCAAGCCATCCCTCCCCATTGGTGGCGGATGGGAGGGAGGAGAAGAATGCAGGGCTCTGGTGGACTCCTGGCTTCCTTCCAGGACCTGTAGTCGCTGGCACGGAGATCAGAAAGAGCTGCTATAGGCTTTTGGCACCAACGGATACATCCTCAGGGGAAGGAGTCTGGCAGCTGCCGCCACCCACCGCCTACCCGCTGGAGTGCCCAGTGCAGAGCAAGCCGTTGCGGGGGGCTCGCTTGAGCAGAGCGAGGTCATCAAAATGGCCCTTCACCCGGCATTGGGAGTCAAAACACACGAGTTAAAGAGAAGAACAGGGCTGGCTTCGACTCCCCGTGGCAGCCCCTCAGAGACAGAGCAGGAACTTGACCACTGTGTTCTGCTGATTTCTGCTAATGGTGTGCTGTCCTTTTTTTTTTTTTTTTTTTAATCAAGAGAAGATGCTGCCTTGTGCCCACACGGAGCACCTCCTATGTGTTCTTACTGCCCCGATGAATAAGAACATATCTTTGGAAAATAGACATCTGAGGCTTAGAAAGTACATTTTGTCTAATTTCCAGAAGTAACTAGATCGTTCAGGAATCAGAGCCTCCATCTTGGCCCTGAAACCTCCTGTGAGGTCTGGAAAATGCCATTTTCAGAGAGTGTGGAGGGGATTGGGGCAGCCAAAGTACAGAGGAGTCACTCTTTCAGCTGGACTCTGGAAATTTCTGCCCCCTGATTCTTTCCGGTGAGCGGTATCTTAAAAACCAAAGCCACCTCCAGCTTCCAGGCAGGGGTGCCTCTTGTTCTCTCCCGGTGCTTGGTCAGCCAGAAGCTTTGAAGCAAGACTTCCAGGAAGCAGTGTCTCCCACAGGCGGGGCTGACTCAGCCCAGACTCCAAGCCTGAAGTCTGGTCCCTGTCCCAGACGAGCCAGCAGAGGCGCATGGGGGGCTGTGTTCCTGGGCTGTGTTCTAGCTGCCGGGAAAGGGGGAAAGGGGTGCAGGGACAGAGGGGCACGGACCCTGAATTGTTTAGGCTCTTGCTAAGGGAAAGGGGGAGGGGACTCAGTAGTGGCCTGACTCCTCCGGGTTCCGGCACCCTTGAACGAAATCTATCTTTTCCACGTTCGCGGAGGCAGGGATGATGGCTAATTCGGTACTCTGCATTTGAGAATGAGAACATCTTTTGATATGTTCCCTGGCTCTCATTTCTAATCCGCCATGGGGGTGGAGGTGGTGTGACTGACCATCTCTCTGACTCTCCAACATCCTCTTCCCCAGATGACCCTACTTGGATTAAAGGGAGATGCATGCACCTTCTCTCCTCCTGACCGTTTCCAAGAACTACCTGATTCCTTCCACCTCTGCATCCCGCTTCCCTCCTCCCTGCCCTCCCTTCCTTGGTCCTTTGCTGTCGTTTTCCTCTCTCCATACTCCTACCTTCTCTCTCTCTTTCTCTCTCTTTCTCTCTCTCTCCCTGCGGTTCTGATGGCAAATCCTTTCCCTGGCACAGACCCTCCACTTGCTCGCCAGCCCTGCTGGGTTACTTTCCTCGTTCTGTAGCCTCTATCCAATTATCTCTCTGGCCAGGCTCATTGGGAGCCCTCTCCTCTGGCCGCCCTGCCTCCTGCCTTCCTGCTGCTGGCAATGCTATCACCCACGATTCATTTCCATTTGGGGATGGGGGTGGAAAACTATTTGGAATGAACTGGGAGATGTTTGGCAATCCGTTCTGCGTTCTACTCCAAGGGCCCCCAGAAGAGAATCTTAGGGAAGAGGACACCATCTCACAGAGCAGTAGGGGCTGCAGGATCTAGTTTTAACGAACATGGGATCCAAAGCTTTGTAGAGTCAGCCAGCCAGTCCTTAAAAACAAGGGCCAGTGGTAGAGAGGACTGGAGGCCTTTGCCACAGAAAACGAAGCCATGACTCAAAGGTGTCACGTAGATGCTTCCTTGCTCATCCACGTTCCTGAGTTTAATGTCTTTGGCTTGGGAATTAACTTTGAGACTTGTCCAACATAGATAAAAATAGAGCTCATAAATGCCATCACAGGCACTTTTCGATAAGGTGGCCTTTTAAGGGAAGACTGGGCTCCCAAACAGAGGGTGTGAGTCAAAGAGCCTCTGAGTGGGTGTTCAGAGTGCCTAAGACCAGCCCGCTGACCAGCCTGTGACCAAACAGTGGAGGCAGGAAAAGGAAGCTGCTGGAAGCTTCTGTGCCTGAAACCTCAGGAACCAAGTTCCCGAGAGGAATGTTTGTATCAGCCCTTCATCGGTGTATTCGTCACGCAAGCATTTACCTGAACACCTACTATGTGCTAGAAACGCTGCTTGGTGCTAGAAATGCGAGAGAGGAAAAGAAAAAGGAAATCCTGTCCCCATGGAGCTTAGAGGGACACAGACAGGGGCCGGGCCAGCACGATTCAAGGGGACAGTGCGGTGGGAGGGGAACCATGGGGAGCCCCAGCTCAGGGCTGGGGGACTTACTTGCACAGCTTCCTGGAGGAACAGATGGGGTAAAATCAAAGCCTGGAGAAGGAGCAGAGAATTGGCCAGGGGCAGGTGGGGGTGGGGGCAGGGAAAGGTGTGGGGAAGACTGTTCTGGTAAGAAGTAACAGCACGAGCACAAAGAGAGAATTTGGTTTACTCATGGGAATTGAAAGTAGCTCTGTGTGTGATGGAAATCTGTATTGCTAAGCTGCGAGGGGAGGGTCGAAGAGCCCCTGGAGACAAAGGCACGGTCCCTGGTAAAGAGCCTTTCTCCCTATTAAGGAGTATGGACTTGATCCTGAGGGTAACAGTCCGCCGTGGAAGGGTTGCATGCAAAGAAGTGAGTCCATTGGTTTGGCATTTTAGGAAGCTCCCTCTGGCTGCAGGCAGAGAAGGAACTGGAAGGGGAAGACCAGAGGCTGGGAGGCCAGTGAGGAGGTCGCCATCGTCCAGGGAAGAATTGGGGAAGTGTCAGTGAAGATGGAAGGGAGTAGGCAGAGCTGGGCCATAATTCAAGTACGGAATTGTCAGAACATGGGGGTGCATCTGAAGTGTGCTGGAGGAACCGGGGATCGTTCCCGGTTCCCAGACTCAGCTACTTGCTGGGACAGACACATCTGGAAGAGAAGCACATTTTGGATGTGCTATGAGGTGCCCGGGGGACATCCACCTGAGGCAGTCAGGCTGCTAGTTGGGTGTGTTAAGTCAGGAGTTCGAGAAAGATCTGGCTCAAGACAGATTTGGGCTATTCTTTAGCAGATGAGGGCAGCGGAGCCATGAAAGTGACCGAGCGATCTCAAGGCGAGTGAGGATGGTGTGAGGAGGAGAGGAACCGAATAGAATCCAAGGAAAATGAGTATAAGAAGGATGGCCAAAGGCAGAGCCCTCGAAGGAGACTGAGAAGGAGCAGCCAGAGAAGCAGAAGGAAAACCAGGAGAAATGGTCTTCGTTCTCCTGCCGAGAGTGCCCTGACTTCCCTTCAGGAATTCACTCCTCCCCATTCTGGGCCCTGGGGTTTGGGTCCTAGAGGAGAGATGCTGGCTGGCTCCGCTGAACCCTCCTGCCCCCCCTCCTGCAGCCCTCCCACTTGCTCTCTGTCTCCAGCTACTCATTGCCTCTGAGTTTCACTAAGTCTCCCTGCTCCCCCTGGCCTGATCTCCGTGTCTCTGGGCTGTTTTCCTTCCTCATTCCTCTTCTCCACATCGCTAGCCTACTGACCTTCCATGTAGGCTTCCAACCTCTTCTCAAGCCTTCCCTGACATTCCAGACAAGACCAAGGCTTTCTGTCATTCATTCATTCCTTTCTTGTTCGTTCAGTGTGTGCTAAGCACCTGCAGTCCTCGTGTCCGCACTGTGCCCCGTGCTGGGACATTTTGGAGAGCAGACAGGCTATGACAGTTGATTAGGTGAGACCAATAATAAACCAGTAAATATTCAAAAAATTAAAAATTGTTGTTAGTATTGTGAGGGAAGTAAATAGAGTACCACGATCGAGGATAACGGAAGGTCCTTGTTTGGGATAGGGTGGGTGGTCGGAAGAGGCTCTCTGCGGATGTGAAATTAAACCGAGCCCTGAAAGAACCAGCCATGTGAGAAGCTAGGGCAGAAGTGTTCCCTGCAGAGGGAACAGTAACCGAGAATGCGTATGGAAGGAAAGATCTTGATGGGTTTTACCAGTTCCAAGAATTGACACATGGCCAACACGGCTGATGTAAAGACAGGGAAGAAGGGACATGGGACGTGGTTGAACCTGAGACTTTCGTAGGCAGGGCTACAAAGTTTGGATTTCATTCTTGGTGCAGTGAGAAGCATTCAAAGGTTTTGAGCAGGGGTGGAGCATAATCCGACTTAAGTTTTTATTAGATTGCCCTGGTTGCTGAGTGAAGAATGGACGGAGCCACAAGCCAAATACTAGGGAGACTAAGTAGGATCCCCCCACTGTGGTTCAGGCAAAAGAGGGTGGTGGCTAGGACTTGAATGGAGAGAAGTAAACGGATGGATTCAAGGGATACTTTGAAACTAGAGCTTCCGGGAATTCCTGATGGATCAGATGTGAGGTGTCAGGGGGAAAAAGGAGTTGAAGGATGATGCCTGATTCCTGGCCTGACTGCGTGGAAAGAGAACCAGGCTGGCTTGACTTGACCTGCCCCAGGCTCATTAGTCCCTCTACCCGCTGCCTTGGAGGCCCTGAAGCAAATCTTCAGAAGCCGAGAGCTTGAGAAGCAAGTGCCATTCAAAAACCACCGGTGTTGGAGAATCTATATGGTTCCTTCCGGTTTGGGATTTCTTTAAATTCTAAACTGAAAACCCTATCTGCATAAGGAAAATATTTCTATTTCTTTTGACTTCTCCCGTAGTTACATTGGTAGAGCTCTGTACCCAGGGAGCGTTCAGTGAGTGCTAGTTGACTGTTCGCTTTGGCACAGACCTTCTATAATTGAATTTTAGATTAAATTCTTTTTTTAAAAAATAGGATTCTAACATAGAGTAAACTTTCAATTGAAATCCATTCACCTTGATAAAGGAGAGCCATGGCAAGGATAATCTAAAATTATAAAATCCAAAGTAACTTCTACTTGAGTGGAGGCAGAGAGAAAAACGTGTTTTTGCTAAACTAATGATCTACATTTAGGTACATGTTATTTTAGGGCAAATGCCAACAGGTGGTGGATCAATCCCATTCAAATTGAACAACAACAACAAAAAAAAACCCCACTGAAAATAATTCATAACAGTGAATAATCTCTATTTGCTAATACATTCTTTGTTGAAAACAAATATCAACCCTCTAAAACTTATTTTGAAGCAATGACTTCAGGTTATTTTTAGACCGAGTTAAAGATGCACGAGCTGACTGTGTTGCCAGCCCAAGGCAAAAATCAGGGGAAAGCTAGGACTCAAACTTGCCACTTCCTCTCTTCTCTTCCCATTGCTGCTGCTTTGCCTGGCACTCCGCTCCTCAGACATCATGTCTGCCAGCCATTTTTCTGGGTTAAAAACTCAGAACTTCAATTGACCTATAAGCACATCAGTCAAATCCTCAGATAACCACACCATTATAAGCCTTTCGTTTATTAAAGGGGGAAGGAAAGTAACATAATGCCTTTCGAATGCCGAGTCCTTGTGAACAAACATCATGGCATGTTCGATGCTGCTTATTACCCTATGAGGGATGCCCCACGTCGCAGATAAGCCGGGAGAACTGGCCGTCCAGTGTCCGATCTGCCTCCTGTGTGAGATGAGCCCTCTGCTGTGGATAATGTCAGGGAGAAGGCGTACGGAACATTACACCATGGACACCATGGCAGCATGGCGGTCAGGGCCCAGGCTCCCCATGGCGGTCAGGGCTCAGGCTCCCCATGGCGGTCAGGGCCCAGCACGTTGACCAAGATTGGCCAACTGGGTGCTACTGCCTGGGTTTGGGGTTTGCAGCATGAGGCACAAAGATGAAAGAAGTTCAGACATCTTTTGCCACAGTAGCAGCAGGAAGCCATGTGTCTGTGGTGGCACTCTGTGGCAGTACCCAGCAGTGGGACCTCCTGGCCACAATGTCCTGCTGAAGAAGGTTGATCTTCATGAGGCTTGGGGTTTCAGCCAGATTTCTGAATCTGATTCTTGAGGTCCTGTCAGTTCTGGAGGCCAGAGGGATTTCTTCAGTAAATTCCAGTTTGGGTTGATAGAGCCGGAGCTGGTGCAGTCCCCGCAACCAGAAAGCCTGACCCATCTGTGAGGAAACAGACTCCAAGTCTTGTTCAGGGACCCCAGCTAGCAAGCGGCAATGTTCTGGCTGAGAAACCCGTGCTGTTTCCTTGAATCCCTGCCTCCCAAAGAACTTGAAAGAATTCAAGAAAAGGAGGGAGCCTGGTGTACAGATGAAACCAGGGCTTGGAGACCCGAGCAGTTATATGAACACATACCCCCCAAACCCACGTTCAGTAGCACCACCATAAATAAGCGGGGTCTGCTCTATGCCAGGGACTCTGCTACGTGCAAATATTATCTCAGTTAATGCGTACAACAATATGATACGGGGGACCTTATTTTCTCCGTTGTTCAGGCGGAAAAACTGAGGCTCACAGAGTCTGTCCGAGTTTATACTGTAGTAAGTGTTAGTGTTGAATTGGGTCTCCAGACAAGGAGGCTGAAACTCTTTCCTCAAGGCATAGCTACCTCGCTATGAAATTTAATCAACCGATCAATATATCTCCACTGCCAATTTTCCATTAACCCCATTGTGGCCTCAGCACCCCGATCCACGTGTTCTTGTTGACATGCTTCCTTGTGTGTGGTTTTACACTTGTGTCCCAAAGTATGTCATCTGTCTCTGTTCCTTTAGACTGGGAACCTCCAGAGCACAGGACCAGGCCTCCCTACTGAGGGTATTCCTTCCTGCCTACACATCCCTGATGTCCCTGCGGGGCTCCACCATGGCAGGCCTCGGGCTGGGGTTCATTGAGTGGCCAACTGAATCACCGTATAGAGAGGAGAGAAGGACTGTATCTTGCTACAGTGCTTACGGCCGGATGGGAGTCTGGACTCCTCTTCCGTTCGGTCCTGCCTGCCTCCACCTCCCCTACAGCTTCAAGGGAAATCATGCCTTTGCTTCCTGGACTATAAAATGGAGCTGAAGATCCTCGTTGGCAGCATAAAGACCAGATGTCTTGCGGTCTTTTGAGACAGAGCCCTTGCCCAGACCTGGCTCATGATGGCCAACGAATACTTTGTCATTTGTGTTTGGGAATTAAGAAAACTGAGTTCGGCACGTTTCCTGCCACCGCAAGGAGCAGTGAATTGAATTGGTGCCGTTGTAAGCTTGATTGTTGTTGCATAGATAAAACCCTCATTAAGTCCCTCAAGAGGAGAAAAGAATTTTATTTTAAAGGGGGGGGGGTGCTTCTTGCTTGTCAGCGGTTACAACAACAAAACAGTAAATGGAGGAAATAATGAAATAACCGAATTCCCCCCCTCCAAACCTCGTCAAGAGGCTCGGTGAGTTTTTAATTAGTGCTTCGTTTTCAATAAATCCGTATCTGTACGTGGCGGTGATTCTTTCCTGGATAAGGGAAAGATAATAATGAGAATCCTATTTTTCAGTCCCACACTAAAGGGATGCCTCGTATATTTAATCATGCTGTAGAAATCCTGGCAGCTTTCTCTGAGCCCAGCCTCTGCTCTAATTACATTTCTAGATTTTAGTAAATTGAAAGGGAAAATGTAGGAACAAAATAATTAAAACCGAAGAGGAAGTGCATATTAAAAAGGAGAAGCTGTTTAAAATTCTTCCACACAGTGTTTCCAAGGACATCTACAGTCGTTTAATCAGATCCGCACCAAATCAAAGCCCTTTGTACAGAGGCTGGTGGATCACATCTCAGGTGGGCGGGATGGTCCCCACAGCAGAACGGGAGCCTCACTGCACCAGGCTACAGATGGGGCAGGACTCACATCCTTCCAGAGCTCTGGAGAGTCAGGGCCAGTCTGGACAAGCTGCTTGCACAGACTCACTAGTCCCCAGGAGCCCCTTCCCAGGTGCCAGGCAGAATCTGACTATATCCTATTGATGAGCCCCAAGTGTGAGGTAGCTAAACTATGCTCTCCCCACCTCCAGTTTCCTTTTTTCTGCACCCCTTCCCACCCCCTAGGCTGCTCCCTCCAAGAAGTACCCTTTTTCTTCCTTCCTTGCTAATCTGTGAAAAGAACAGGCACTGAACAGCCTCAGTGACACCAGGAGTCAGCTGCGTGAACTGGGTTACCGGGTTACCTGCGGGGCACTGAATTTTCACAAGGACCGAAACCCTTGCTGGCTTCAACTAGAGAAACGAATATTCGTCGAGGGTGATGATGAGTGGAACCTCACTGGAAAGTTTCAAGCATCAGCCTACTAGGTACAAAAGCTCTTTTTGTTCTAAGCAACGTAGGCCCGGTACTCACATCGTGGTGGAAGTTAGGACCTTCATTTCTTGATCACGTTGTCTAAAATACAGTCAGAGCGAGCTCTAGGAGCTTGCAGGGCTTTGTCTGTGATTCCCAGGACATTCTAAACCGTGGGATTGTAGGCCATGCTTGTGTACTTGAAAGTGGAAGGCAGCCTGACGCCGTCGGGGGTTTCTTTCCAAACCCCTGTGGCTTTGCTCATGGGCTCCCAGGCTTCCCTAATGAACAGACTCACCGGCCACCTGGCGCCAGGACGCATGTGGCAGGAGACAAGTGAGCACAGTCTCCTGGAGACAATCCCATGGCAGCAAAGCTTCCGGAAGCTGGTCCCAAGGCAGGGCCCACACTTGATCACCCCATGACCTGCAGATTCACCTGCTGCTCTTTTGGGTCCAATGCCTCTGACATTTGAGTGTGTGTATCTGTGTAATGATGCTATCTCAGTGTGGAAAAGAGACAGTGCCTGCTCTGGATTCTTTGGCTTCGTTCAGTAGGAACAATTTTTGAAAGTTTAAGCTAAAGGAAAGGATCGTAGCAATAACAAAGATCCCATCCCTGATATTATCACTCTGACGTGGGGATGACTTTTTTTTTCTCCCAGGGCCAAGATGCTGAGGCTTTTTTTTTTCTTTTACTCAACTCAGGAGTCACTGATGGCCCTTGGGAGCCAGGATGCGAGGCTGGCTGGGGACCCAGGTGTCCAAGACAACAAGTTGTCATTGAATCAGGTCCTTTCAGTTAAGCCACCCACATGCCCCCCTACCCCTAAGAGAATGGTCCTTGGTGTTGTTTCCAAATGCCAGAATCTAAGTTGCTTAAAAGTCTTTAGAATTATCGTGAAGTCCAAAAAATGTTTTACTGACACAAAGCTGTTTAGAAGAAGTGAGGGAATGCAAGTTAAAGTCGTTGGTAATCCATACACTTCTTGCAAATGTAAATTGCTATTGTTCAATGCCTTTATTGTTACGCTGCCCGCCCCGACCCCCCCCCCCCCACCCCCCTTGGTAGTGGTAAGGCCTCTATTGGGTCCTCGCACCTCCACACAGCCTGCCGCGCCGGGCACGCAACCCCCTCCGTGTTCCCGCCTCTTTCTAGTCAGGCCCCTCCTTCCCCTCAAATCCCCCCGGCCCCGAGGAGCCGTCGGGACGCACGCGCACTAAGGGAGGTAGGCGGAGTCTTGAGGAAGAAGGAGGAGGGGCAGGAGAACCCAGGGAGGGGAGAAGAGGGGCGGAGGCCGCGCGGGGTGGGGCCCGGCGGGTACGCGCTCGCTGCGTCGACGTGCTGACGCCATGACGCCCCGGCCGGTGTGTGTCGGTGTGTGTGTGTGTGAGTGTGCGCGTTCCGAGTGTGTGTGTATTTGTGTATCGGCGGTCCCGCAGGTCCCGGATGTTGCGGACAGTATGAAGCGAGCGCAGGGGGACGGGGACCAGCAGCTGTCGCCGCCGTTCTCAGGTGAGTGGGGGGAGGAGAGTCAAGGGAGAGGGTTGTCCTGTCGGAGTGTGAGGGGGCGCCTCCCTTAAGAGGTGACTGACCCCCAACTCCCCCCCCCCACCCCACCCCCGGCACACATATACTCTTCTCTGTCCCATATCCCACGTCCTGGGTTACGTGGCCTGGGAATGCCAGAGCCTAATCAACCGTTCCTTCTCCCAATCCCAAGCATTCAGGAGACACAAATGCGCCCCCTGCCTTCAGCCCCCCCATCATTTTCCCAGCCCCATCCCCCTTGCCAAATAGTGAGCTGTCGCCTGCGGCGAGATGGGTGACTGCGCATGCGCGAGTGTGAACGAGCCAGGGGTGCTTGTTCGCTGCCCCCGGGGCGCATGCGCATCGCTGTGTTGCAGGGACCTGCGGGATAAAGAGCCCCTTGACCACGCGCCCGCCTTCTTCCCAGACAGTGGGCTGCCAGATAGTGCGCCTGTTGCTCCTATCCAAAAGGGAGAGTTTAAATTATTTGACGGACTTATTGACAAAGCAGTATTTGCATCTGGTGTTGCCCTAGGGACTCCCAGGCTACTAACGCCTTCCAGAGCCAGCGTGCCCCACGCTGACCCTTCTTTTGAAACTGTCACTGCAACTTCTAGTTCCAGCATTACTTTTCTTTCCTCCCACAGTCATGCGGTACTTTTAATACAAACATCCCCTAAACTAGGAGCAGGCGCCCCAACCCATTCAATTATTCTGGCAGGGGATTTTGGTGGCCTTTCTAAGGAGAACCAAGGGTCACAAAAAAGAAAGTAAGGGGCACTACCTTTTAGTAAAATTCTTAATTATCTTCGTAGAACTAGGTGAGATAGAGATAACACAGTGTAAGGCTTAGAGCAGTAACTGTAAATCAAGACATCAGGGTCCTGTCATCTCTAGCCCTCCTACTTCGTGTGACCTATTTGCCTCTTTCTTTAAGTAAAGGAAGATCTTTCTTTAAAAAAAAAAAAGGATCTTCCTTAGCACTTTCGTTTTAGCTGTACATTATTGATGCTCTGTGAACATCCCACGAAAACAAAAGCAATCTGAAACTACTAGTGGAGGATAACTCACCCAGTGGAGGTTTTAACTTTAAGCAGTGGGTGTGATGTTACTTGCCCATTTGCAAATAACGAAGAGCAGTATAAAATAAGGAACTCTAAAGTACAGTAATATTTCAGTGATCTAGGACCTAGGTTTTCAGTTGGCAGATTATTCACGATCCTTAATTTGCTGCTGTATTGCCACTCTTGGATACTTCAATGCTTCTTCCCTCTGCCAGCAGAACAGGGTGAGGAAATGATAAATTCTTACAAGCAGGTTTGCTGAATAGCAGTGAAACGAAGAGCTGAATTGTTGGGGGGGGGGGGCAGCTGTTTGTGTGTTTTTCAGTTATCTTTGCCAAACCTGTTTCCTATCTGGATAACTGGGGATGGGTGACATTAGTAAGCCTTATTTTCTATTTTCTTCTCTTTTTGTTCTTTCTTTGGTATTCTAGCAAGGCTTTTCTGGCTGTCATTCTTAACTGTAGGACCTTGTGTTTGGGGGTCTTAAATTTTTTAAATAATTTTTTAATTATAATTTTATAAATTTTTTTTCTTTTCACTTCCCCTTTTAACTCTGGCCTTTGCATGGTTCAGCTGTCTTTTGTGCTGTTTTCTGTTGCCATGGTTACAGTGGGAACCAAGAGATGACCCAGAAACAGCACAGGAATTTGGGGGGCATATATCATCCTGTTTCCTGGAAAGAGCTGGAGACTCATCTTGTTTTCCTCGTGTGAAGACTGAGGAGTATAAGTTATTGTTGACAGCTCCACGCTTAGGGTGGGGATGGATGGTGTCCATTGGCACTTCGTTGACTTCTGTTAGAGCTCTTCATAGTGGTTAGTGAACTGGAAGATGTTCAGTGTTACCTGTGTCCAGACTTGCATCAGGTTCTGGTACAAATCTTGAGATAAAACTATTGAGGCAGTAAGTAGCCATTTCTCAGGAGGTTTCTGTCATCTGTGATGCTTTGTTTTTATCTGGAAGCATTTCATCTGGTTGAATTTACTGAAGCCTTATTCAAAAATTTTTATGGTGTGAAGGCATGATTGCTTTTAGGATTAAGATGAGTATCATTAATTTGTATTGGTGCAGAGCCGTGTTTAAAAAGGCTCTTTAGAATGGGTAACACATGGGGTGCCTGGGTGGTGCAGTCGGTTAAGCATCCCACTCTTGGTTTTGGCTCTGGTTATGATCTCAGGGTCATGAGATCAAGTCCCGAGTAGGGCCCCACACTCAGCTCAGAGTCTGCTGAAGACTCTCTCCCTTACTCCCCCCCGCCCCCCGCTTGCTCTCACTTTCTCTCGTTCTCTCTCAAATAAATCTTTTAAAAAATAAGATGGGTAACACACATGAAACAAAATTCAAAAGGTCCACAGAGAGAAAAATCCTCCTTCTGTGTCCACTTTTCCTCGTCTAGTTAAACCCTCCTAAGCCCTCTGCAAAGGAAACTGTTGTTACCTGTATCTTGTTTACCCTTCCAGAGATAGTTAGTGCTTTTACAAGCATATACAACTATGGACCCTTTTAAGTTGTTGTTTTTATTTACTGTTTAACACAAATAGTAAGATACTATAGCCATTATTCTGCACTTTGCTTTTTTCACTTACTCTATCTTGGTTATCATTCCATACAGTACTGGAATACCTCTTCCTTTCTAAAAGATGACAGATATTCCCTTGTACAGATGTACCATCATTCAGCCAGCTCTTATTTTTGGATACTTAGGTTGTTTCCAGTGCTACAGTTAATTCCTTGTATGTGCTTTTTAGGTACATGGGTATCTTTTGGGTAAATTCCTAGTGGAAGTGCTGGATCAGAGGATATTTGCATTTTTAATGTTGTTAGATACTGCTGAATTGCTTGCCATAGAGGTACGAATTTATATTCCTGCAAGCAGTGTGTGAGTCTGCCTCTTTCCTCACTAGCACTGTATTATCAACATTTTTTTTTATGTTTGTACAGTCTTTTATCTAAGATTTTAAGTTCATTATGTAGCTTGTTAAAGCTTCATTATACCTAGGAGTTGTGGATAAATACTGTCGCTGTTTTGCAGATGCGAGTGGTAGTGGAAGATAGTGTTCAAGTGAAGAGTAATATCATGAGAATAAAGTCATATGCCTGGATAACACAGCAAATCCATGACACTCCTCAGAAGACATGTAAAACTTATGTTCCCTCTAACTCTTAGATACTAGTTTCTCTATGCAAAATTCTGTAAGCCCATAAGTGATGTTTTATGATAGCTTTGACTCAAAATTGTTTGTACACGCAAACTGCCATTCTGTTGAGGAATTGAAAAGCTAACCCAGTTAGTTAAAGATGCTTTACTGAGGGGCGCTTGGGTGGCACAGTCGTTAAGCGTCTGCCTTCGGCTCAGGGCGTGATCCTGGCATTATGGGATCGAGTCCCATATCAGGCTCCTCCGCTGGGAGCCTGCTTCTTCCTCTCCCACTCCCCCTGCCTGTGTTCCCTCTCTTGCTGGCTTTCTCTCTCTGTGTCAAATAAATAAATAAAATCTTTAAAAAAAAAAAAAAAAAGATGCTTTACTGAGTGCTTTCACCAGATATTGGTACTAGTACTTTTTAAAAGTCTGCTGATTGTGGAATATTTCACTATGAGCTGTGAGGAAATGGAAAAGAATTTAAAAATGCCTGGGCCTGAAGGAGCTCACAGTCTTGTTAGGAAACCAAATCTACTGAATATGTGAAATAGTAAGAGAACAGTTAGAATGGGAACGTAATACACAGTGTTCCATGTTGAGAGGACTTTGTAAGAGAGTGATAAGGTTTAGAGGAGAGCTCCTTTGGGAGGCCTTCCTGGAGGAAGTACATTTTGAGCCCTTCCCCACCCCCCCCCTTACAACTGTTAATGTTAAAAATTTTAAACATACAGAAAAATTCAAAGAATAGTACAGTTATCACCTTTATGCCATTTATGTCCTAGATTCCATAATTTACATTTTGCCATTTTGCTTTATGTATATATGTGCTTGTGTTTATATATATAATATGTAAATTTTTGTATTGCAGATATGACATCTCAGTACTTTCATGCTTGAAATACTTTAGATACATCTTCTTAAAGAGATTGTTTTGCTTAATTGTTCTTAGGATACATTGTCATAGTTAAGGCAATTAAGAGTAATTTCCTAAAACCATCTAATATCCAGTTAATGTTCAGATTTTTCTCCAAGCATGTATCTTTAGTCTTTTTTAAATCTAGAGCAGTTTCTTTAGAAGCCACAAGAATTGCCTTTATGAAGAGACCAGGGCGTTTGTCTTGTAGAATATATCACTTCTGGAATTTTCTGATTGTTTCCTCACAGTTTAATTTGTTCCTTTATGCCCGTATTTCCTATAAACTGGCATTTAAGTCTATGGTCTGATTAGATTCAAATTAAACACTTTTGTTAAGAATTCACTGGGGCGCCTGGATGGCTCAGTCATTAAGCATCTGCCTTCGGCTCAGGTCATGATCCCAGGGTCCTGGGATCGAGCCCCGCATTGGGCTCTCTGCTGAGAGGGAAGCCTGCTTCTCCCTCTCCCAGTCCCCTTGCTTGTGTCCCCTCTCTCGCTGTCTCTCTCTGTCAAATAAATAAAATCTTAAAAAAAAAAAAATTCTTCATAGATGTTGCTTTGTACCTCATATTGGGTCGCAATAAGAGAAATAATGTCATAATAGCCCATTATTAATGATGTTGAGTTTGTTTGATCATTTGTTTAAAATGATAAATACCGAATCTCCAGTGTAGACGTTTTTCTGTCTTTGTAGTTAGTAAGTAATGTGTAGCGCGGTGACACTTGGGAACTATATATACCGTTCCACTTCTCCAGCAGTCTGTCACCTAATGATAGTGATCCTTGTCCGAACCAGTTGTTTCTTTGGTTGTTGTAAAATGCTGATTTCCTAATTCTGCTATTCCTTTTACATTGATTAACCTTCAATCTTCTGTAAAGATTTCCCTCATCCGGGGCGCCTGGGTGGCACAGCGGTTAAGCGTCTGCCTTCGGCTCAGGGCGTGATCCCGGCGTTGTGGGATCGAGCCCCACATCAGGCTCCTCTGCTATGAGCCTGCTTCTTCCTCTCCCACTCCCCCTGCTTGTGTTCCCTCTCTCGCTGGCTGTCTCTCTCTCTGTCAAATAAATAAATAAATAAAATCTTTAAAAAAAAAAAAAAAAAGATTTCCCTCATCCGTTAGGAATAATTATAATTTCTATCAGAAGTTAGGTAAATTCTTAATTTTCCTTTTTAACGATTTCCTGAGGAAGGAGATGGTATAATAATCACCCCTAATGGTGGCAAATGAATTGTTCCTTGTTCTCACTTTCTTTGCTTTAGTATCATTGTAAATTCATGGACCTTAATTTATTCTACATGTTACCAACAATTATAGACATTTTTTGAAGCTCAAAATGTTCCATATTTGGCTTGTGGAAACCTTTTAAGCTTGGTGTATGAGTGCTTCCTTGCCCTCGGGTACAAGAAGTTCCTGCCTCACTTTGTGTTTTTCCTGTCCTAGTTGTGGAACCCTCATCTGTGTGTGTGTGTGTGTGTGTGAGAGACACACACACACACACATACGTGTGTATATACGTCCATATGTAGGATTTCTATGTATATCACATCTTCCCTTTTATTATGTTGTTCACGGAGCTTCTGGAGCCAACATCTAAAAACTGAAGGTGCCTTTAGTCTAACACAGTGCACCTAGTGTTTGACTCACCTCTGTGCCACTGACGTTGCTGGATTCTGGATCTTAGACCTCACAGATTCCTTGTTTTGAATACTTTATGTAAAAGACAGGTAGTACCTCTGAGGACAGCATTGCCTCCACCCACCTCCCTAGTATAAGGTTAGCTGTAGAAGAGACTGGGAGTTTCTTCTCTCAGAGCAACCTTGCTTTTTTTCCGAGATGAAAGGTACACAAAATGGAATTTAGAGATGGAAACTGTGTTTATGAGCTTTCTTGGAGACGTGGGGTTTGAGTGTTCTGTAAAAGCATCTTAGCTTGTACGTGCACAAGCATGTGTTTGTCTTTCCTCCCTTTTCCTCATTCCTACACGGTTCTCCACACGGTTGAACCGTTATGTAAGATTATGCTGTGATAGCATATTTTTTTCATTATCACTAGATTTTCATCGTAAAAAAAAAAGGGAATGAGACAAATTGTTCTTAATTAGAGAAATTTTTCAGATAGGCCATGAACTCTGATATCTAGCTGTCTTAACTCAGGGTCTGGAACAGTGCTGAGTCCTGTGGATTTCTGTCATGTACTGTAGACTCCGGAGAAATATTGGCGCATCCCCAGTGTTTTCTTAAAAATCCATCACACTAATGGAGGTTAATACAAACAAAAGGTACAGTGGAACTGCATTCTGAAGCTGGTTTTAGGGGCTGGACTAATCCCTGCCTTAGCAGAAAATGTTTTATTAGACTCTTACCATGTAGTGGTATTTTGAATAATCTTACTGATTTCAGGTTACTCAAGGACTGATAATAACAGTATTGTAATATGTATCTGAAAATGTTTTTTTCTACTATCTTGTCAGATTTACTTCCAGACTTAATAAGGTTATTCTCAACCTGGTTTCATAGCAATACTGGCCCCATGTTAAATTCTGGTTGTGTATTCAGGGACGCATACCTGGTTTTTTTGTGTTTGTTTTCAGGCATGGTGAATCACTCTGAAAGGCCATGCTGACACATTTGCTGCTAAGATCCAATGGCTTCTTTTATTTTTGTTTTTCACAAGCTCCCATTATAGGAAAAAAGATTCTGAAATATAATCTCTTCAGGAAATGCTTGGGCCTTCATTCTTAGAACTGTAGTCACGTTAATAGAATTGGCAGGAGTTGCCTCGCTGCTCTGTGTGGCAAAGCTGGTCATGGCGCTTGGGGAGAGCTGGGTGCAGACCTCAGAGTGGGAGTTAAACGTTCAGACAGTAGCCCTTACTTGACTGTGAAGACCTTTCTTCTTGACTGTTTCTTTCTAAGAAGCTCTTGGCACAAATCTTCCCACTGTCCACTAGCTACATTAGAGAAGAGCTTGCAGTTGTTCTCTGAAAGCCTCTGATTCCTCCTGTCTAGTGTATCTGTGTACTTGTAAGAAAAATGTATGTGATCATTCATCTCCTTAATTTAAGATTTACACAATTTTTGGTATTTAGAAACAGGTACTGTTTTCTGTTTCTGTCATTCTGACTACTTCCTAAGAGTGGGGTCATATGGCATTTGTCCTTTTGTATCTGGCTTACTTCCCTTAGCATAATGTGCTCGAGGTTCATCTGTGTGCTAGCTCTGTCAGAATTTCCTTCCTTTTCAGGGCTGAGTAATAGTCCATTGTGTGCATATATACCCCATTCTGTTTATTCATTTATCTATCGCTGTTCCCTTGCATTGCTTCCACCTTTTGGCCACTGTGAATCATGCTGCTCTAAACATGGGTGTTCAGCTGTCTCTCTGAGATCCTGTTCAGTTCTTCTGAGGAACTGCCATACTGTTTAATACAGAGGCCGCGCCATTTTACATTTCCACCAGCAGTGCACAAGCGTTCCAGGTGCTTACGTCCTCGCCAACTCTTACTATTTTCTGGGGGGTTTGGTAGTAGCCATCCTGAGGGTATGTTTAGTATTTTTTTTAACTTTATTTGATCTTCTATTGAAACTTAGTTTTAAACTTTAACAGAGTTGGATTTATTACGTTTTTCCATTATCATGTGTGTTTTTTTGTGTCTTAATGAAGAAATCCTCCCCTATACTGAGGTAACAGGTGAATCTTATATTTTCTTCTAAAGGTTTTAACGTTTTGTTTTTCACATTTAGGTCTCTGATCTATGTAGAATTTATTTGGATGTTTGCTGTGAAGTAGGGATCTAACTTTTTTCCATAACGATAACCCTGAAGTAGGAATTTAATTTTTTTTTCCATGAGGATAACCTGGTACCCCAGCATCACGTACTGAATAGTCATGTCTGCCCCTTACAACTTTATAATGCCACTTACATGTTTCTGTATTCCCTGTTCTGTAATGTTGGTCTGTTTGCCTGTCTCTCACTGGTACTACACTGCCTTAATTATGTTAGCTTTATAATTGTTCATATCTAGTAGGGCAAGACTCCCTGTCTTGTTCTTTTTCTGTTCGTCAGCTTCCCTGAAAAACCCTGTCAGGTTAGTATATTTTAATGAAGCCATTTGCTGTCTAAAATATATTGACATGATATATAATGGCCTTCTCCAAAAAGAAAATAAAGAAAAAACAAAACAAAAACAACAAATTAAGCCTCCCTTAATCTAGAAGCTGACCATTAAGCTTGTCTCTTGTTCTGAATAAGCCTATAATTTCCATTCAGAGTTTAATTTTGTTGGAGTGACTTTCATTTTGTAAGTGGATATGATCTTCAAATGGAGGAGAACCTTGTTATAATTTGGTGTCTCAGATGAGGACAGCAAATAAAACACTCTTGGTAACAATATTGTTAAGGCTTTCTTGATTATAAGGGAAAAAACCTATTTAAAATAATATATAAAAGATTTTTCAAAAGGAAATAGTTGTACAAGAATCCAAGGGAAAGCTGAACAACAGGACCTAGAGAGGGCTGGAAGCAAAACAGTTCCAAGGACTTCAGCAATAAGACTTAATGGGCTCTGGTGTTCTGCCATAAATAGACCTCAGTATCCATGAGGCTTAATTCAGATTCCTGAATGATACCTGATTTGGCCAGTCTAAGGCATGATTTTCTCTGGGCCACATGTCTGCCCCAGGTTCAACTGGTGGAGGACGAGGAAGGGAAGATTCGCTACGAACAGCAGTTTTGGGGGTGGCTGGAATCAGAGCCGATTCTCTCAGAGCAGTGGTTCTCAAACTTTTTAGTCTCAGGGTTCTATACTTTGAAAAATTATTGAGGATCCCAAGAGCTTTTGTTTATGTGGTTTATATCTATTGATATTTACCAAACTAGAAATTAAAATCAAAAACAGTTAAAAAAAAGTTAATTATCTAGGGGCCCCTCGGTGGCTAAGTCCACTAAGCGTGCAGCTCTTGGTTTCAGCTCGGGTTATGATCTCAGGGTCATGGGATTAAGCAGCATGTCACGCTCTGCGCTCAGCGGGAGTCTGCTTGAGATTCTCTCTCTCCCTCTGCTTTTTCCCCACTCTCGAGCATGCATGCTCTCTCTCTCTCTCTGTCAAATAAATAAATAAATAAATCCCTAAAAAAACCTATCTCATGTTAATATAAATATCTTTATGAAAAATAACTTTTTCAAAAAAAAAAGGAGTGTGGCTTTTTTTTTTTTTTACATTTTTGCAAATCTCTTAAATATCTGGCTTAATAGAAGGTGGATTTTCATATCTGCTTGTGGATTCAGTCTGATGTGATTGATAGTTTTGATTGAAGTATTTGAAGAAAATATAACTGCAAAGGATATGTAGTTGGAAAAGGGAGGAGTATTTTCAGGCCAGTTGTGCGTATTCTTCTCTGATACTACACCAAAACTTGACAATTGGTAGTTTCTTAAAAGTTAAGTTGCTGGGTGGAAACGGAAATCATTGATGTTACTGTTACCTTAAAATCCATTGGCCTGTCTTGCATTTGAATGGGTTTTTTATCCATTCATGATTTGATAACGTGCATTGGCTGTTTGGGAAATATTGGTTCATTGAGTTAAGCAAATTTTCCAAATGACACATTTCATAATGCAATATAAAAAAAACATTTTGGGGGCTCCTGGGTGGCTCAGTCGGTTAAGGACTGACTCTTGATCTCAGCTCAAGTCTTGATCTCAGGGCCGTCAGTTCAAGCCCTGCCTTGCTTTAAAAAAAAAACAAACAAACAAACCCACAAAAACCACATTAGTTAGTATCATCACCCATCTCATCAGAAAAGTCTGTAAGTATTGGGAATCTGTCAGGCAGCTACAAGATTTTCAAAATTCTAATTTTTGATTAAAAGCTTGAATTTTATCAAAATTTATTACTTCATCAAAAACATTCTTAAGTGAAATAGACTTTTAAAAAAATCACCCGTATATGATGGTGAAAGACACCATGCTGTAGTGCAGTATGACGCCGTTGCCTTGATTTATGCTGAAGCACCAGTAGGTTTACCCATTGTTGATTTTGTACCACTAGTGCAAATGTCAATGTGGTGAAAAAGGCGAACGATTTCTTAGTATTATGAAAATAGTTTCAACCTTATAGACTCCTTGAAAGGGATCTCCAGGGATCCGTGGACTACATTTTGGGAACCACAGCCTTAGGAGAGGGTGTGGGCAGGAAACAAAGGCCTGTTACTTGAGGTACAACAAGTGTTTCGTGGGAGGATTTTACTGCATTGCTCCTGCTGTTCTTCGCCATCATTTAACATGATGTAGAAATGAATGGAATACCTCAAAAGTTTCAGATTTCTTGTTGAATAGAAATGTTTTCCTAGTCACGGTCATTTTCAAACAGCAGAGTTTAAGGTATCCAGATTTTTCAGCCAGGTATTCTTTCAAGTATGTGATCATCTTAAGGCAACCCATGTTAATATAGTCTGTGGGATTTCTGTTCTGGTAGTAGCACGTGCAGTTTAACATTTCTTTCAAACAGTTGCATACATTAAAAAATTTGGTATCCAAAACTTTGGGAAGATCTTGCCTTTGCAGAAAAGGCATAGAAGGGGAGGTTAAGGCTGGGAATCTGCCGTTCCAGCCTTACATCTTTTGGTTATTAAAGGTCTTGCTAAAGAGAATGTCCCTCCCCCCATCTCCCACCCCCATTTAAATATGCTTTATGACAGAGAGGTAGAAGTGCTGTTAACTGACTTCATTTCAACAAATATCTATTGAGTGATACGTAGTGAAATGAGTGGGAATTAAACCAGTATTACGTATTTTGGTGTTTAGAAGAGGAAGGGATCCTTTAGTTGGGGAAGTTGGGGTGGGAGTCAGGATTGTCTTCGTGAAGGTTGCCTTTGAGCTGGGTTTTGAAGGGTAGGTATTTTGAAGGCTGGAATTTTGATGGGCAGAGATGGGAAGAGAATTCAGGCAGAAGGAATGTCATGAGCAAAAATGTGGAGGTGGGGAAATGCAGTGTTTGTGAGTATAGGGTATGTACTGGAAATAATGAGCAGTGCAGTGTGGCTGAAGCGAAAAATGCCTGAGATAATAGGAGATAAGATAGGAGAGAAATTGGCCCTGAACATGGAAGGTCTTCTATCAAGGCCAGACAGTTAGGCTTTAATGTGGTAAGTGATGGAGAGACTTTGAAAGATTTTGATTGAAAAATAACATGATCAGAGTGTGCTTTCAGAAAATGTAGTCAACCTCATTCATTAGTATATTCGTTGACTATTTTTTAAAGTAGTTACTCTGTGCCAGTTAAGCATGAAAAACAGTGTATATAATGGTGAACCAAATAGAAAATCCCTATTCTCGTGGAATTTCCATTCTAGGAAAGGAGTTTCAACAAATAAATACAAATGTAATTACAAATTATTAATGAAGGAAAGGAATAAATTACTATTGGGGAATAATGGGATACTTCAGTTTAGTTGGGGGAATCTGGGAAAGCCTTGCAGGGGAAGTTAAATATTAACTGAGTACTTCCCTCGTGCCAGATGCCATTTTAGGTACTGGGGATATACAAGGAACCAAAGAGACAAAAATCCCAGCTCTCATGAAGTGCATATTCAGGCAGTAAATAAATAAATTATATGGTATGTTAGAAGGCGGTATGTCCCAAGGAGAAAAATAAAGCCCAAGAAAGAGATAGGGTATGTTGGATTGGATGTGGAGGTTACAATTGTACGTGGAATGGCCATGGAATTTCTCACTAAAGCACTACAGAGGTAATATTTGAGTAGGCTGATGGGCTCAGCCTGTTCAAGGAACAAGCAGGGAGGCCAGCATGGCTGGAGTTAAGTGAGCAAGGGAGAAAGTAGCAGAAGTGAGGTCGGAGAGGCTAGTGGGGGTCCAGAAGCTGCAGAGCAGTGGTTCTCAGCCGTAGCCACATGTTGGAATTGCCCGAGCAGCTTTTACAAATCCCGGGGCCCGGGCTGCACCTCACACCACTTAAATAAGAATCTTTGCAGGTGGGACTCAGTGGCAGAGGCAATGGAGAAAAGTAGATGGATTTGAGAAGTATGTTAAAGAAAGAATCCATTTAATTATAGATTGGATGTGGGGGTTGAGGAAGAAGAGTGTCAAGACTGACTCCCAGCTTTCTGGCTCAAGCTGTTGGGTGTGTAGAGGTGCCGCTTACTGAGATGGGAGTGGGGGATAAGAATGGGAGGGGTAGGTGTGGGATTTGGAGGGAAGATCAGAAATCAGGAGTTCAATTTTAGACATGTTAAATTTGAGATGCGAACGCGGCTAAGTATACATACGTTAAGTAGGCAGATATATGAGTGGGGCTTGAAGTGAAGTCAGAACTTGAGGTAATAAATTTGTATATCGTGTGCTTATGATGGTCTTAAAAGTATCTAAGTGACATCACATAGGATAGATTTGATGGAAAGAACTGGAGGTGTGGAAAGTGGCTAGCCAGTTCCAGCAAACTGCACAGGGATTGGTGCTAGTGTGAACTGGGATCGTGGCGGTGGGACTAGAGAAGAGAAAAAAGAGTAAGTTGGAGATTTGAGGCCCCGGGGAGCTTGTAAGGAGTGGGGGCGGACAGTAGGCCAGGAATGCAAGACAGCTTTGAGATACCAAGCCCGGGTGAATGATCGGTCTGTTAGCAGATATAAAATAGTCAGGAGGAGCCGCTTTGGAAAAAAAGATAGTGTTTGGCTTTGCATGTATTGACATTTAGGAGAGGCTGCCTAGCAGGCAGGCAGTCGAATCTATTGCACTGGGTTTTCAAAGAGCAGATGAGGTTTTGAAAGATAGATCTAGGTCTCATTTATATAAAATTGATTCACCATGGGAGCGGCAAACTTTATGAAAATAAACATCCAAAGTATCTATCATAACCTGTTAGGTCCTCTGTGATGTGTTCCTGCCTGTTTCGTCTATGGTATTTTCCTTTGTTTACCATGATCGAGCCGCACTGGCTTTCTTTTTATTTTTCCAATATATCCAGCTAAGTCCTCCTTCAGGGCTTTTGTACTTTTTCATCTTGCTCTTCTTTTCCACTTGGTAGAGGGAATAGGCGTTCAGAGAGGAAACTTCGGGAGTTTTTATCTGGGGAGTAGAGACTATTCCAAGAGGTCCTTGCTTAGGTAGAGAGTATGGGTGAGCATCTGAAGTAGAATGGCGATGGGAGCCACAGACCAGTGCAGTTCTGTCGACACAAAGACACCAAGCACCATGCTGGTCTTAATGTACCCCAGGACTCAAATCTGTTGACCAGAAAGGCTCCACGTTGGTGGTCTGACGATGGGGTGGTGGTGGAGGTGATGGTCGACCTTTGGAATATAACTTGATGATAAGCTGACTCATTGCCCTCCTGTCACCACTTATGGAAATGTCCTCTGTGTAGGTGAGAAACTTCCTTTCTGAAAGCTGCTGGTATATTATTCCAGAAACTTTTGGTTTGAAGAAACAACATGAAAACAGCAGGGAAATGAACCGCATGTTGACCTTAGTGCATTGTCAGGGACTTACTTCTCTTTACGAAGCTGATGCATCACTCCTTAAGTGGTGGCGATCGCAGTAAATGTGAGTAATGCACTTTACACACGTGTCCTTAAAACGAGATGTGTGTAATAGCAAAATCTATGCTGTATTTTTATTCAGGATGAAAAGTTTTCCTTTTTCTGATTTTAAAATAATAGAAAAAAAGGAAAAAGAAAAACTTAAAATATTACATGTCACTAAAAATGATCTTTTAAAATAATTACATAGAATTCTTCAACAGAGTTTTTTTGTATGAATGCATCATATTTGGTCAGTTCCCTACAAATGAACTTCCTTTTTCTCTAGCTTTTGCTTGTAAATTATGCTGATGAATATCCTAATACATAAATATTTATACACTGATCAGATTGATTCATTAGTTTGGATTCTGGAAGTGGAAGTGGAATTTCTGTGTTTTTTTTTTAAGATTTTATTTATTCATTCAACAGAGATAGAGACAGCCAGGGAGAGAGGGAACACAAGCAGGGGGAGTGGGAGAGGAAGAAGCAGGCTCATAGCGGAGGATCCTGATGTGGGGCTTGATCCCATCACGCCGGGATCACACCCTGAGCCGAAGGCAGATGCTTAACGACTGCGCCACCCAGGCGCCCCTAAAGAACATTTTAATAAAGGAAAGAATCTATTATTCTGTCAGCCATTTTCTCCTTTCTATCTGATAAGTTGTTTTGTTTCTTAAATACCTATTCTTAGGTCTCACTAGACCTATCTAAAGAGAATTTGGGGGTAGGGGAAGACATACACAGAATTACAGTACTCGGCATCCTACTACATTAATTATCAGGTAAGGGATTCTAAGTAACCTTTGTTCACTGCCAAGAAAATGACAATAAGTATGATAGGAATTCATAGGGAGCTGCGGTGATGAGGAAAAGCTTCAAGGCAAGGTGGAACTTGACCTGGATCCAGAAGGGTAATATCCAAATAGGAGATAGGAGAATATTCCTGGCTTTTAGAATGGTATGACCAGATTTGAGGAAGGCACATGACTCTGTGTGTAAGCTGACACACAGGCTTACAGCCTAACCAACAGCTAATTGGAAAGGAGGCCTCAGGTGGTGGTGTAGTGGAGAAGCTTGTATGGGAGTGAAGTTATATTCCAGAGGACTGATTTTCTTCTTAGCACATCTGAAGTTGTTCAGTATAGAACTGGAAGATAGAGCAGATGCATAGATGTGGCCCAATTTAAACTGAATGCATTAAAGTCTCTTACGAAGTGTAGGAGAAGGTTATTTGTTTATGTCAGTGTATTATTTAAATAATGAACTTCCTGTAGATCTTAAAAGTTCTCTTCCCAAGGAAAAAACATTTTTGTAACTATGTGTAATGATGGACATTAACTAACCTTTTGTGGTGATTATTTTGTAGTGTTACACATGTATTAAATCATTATGTTATGCACCTAAAGCTAATACAATGTTACATGTCAGTTATATCATAAATAAATAAGTAGGTGAACTTCCCAGTATTTAAATATTTATTATGTAGTTTCAGGTGTGTTGCAACTTCTGTGGATCTCAGTTTCTTCTATAAGATCAAAGAGTTTAGACAAGGTCGCGGAAGTACTTTCTGGTGCTGAGGTTGCTATGTAACCTTTCAAGAATACCTTGATTTTATGACATAAATTGGCCTGCAGTTAGGCTGATACCCACTTCTAGCTCCTTAGGCACAATAATGCACCCCCACATATGTGAGAGCAAAATCTTCAGTTGGATGATTGCCTCCTGGCTCCCCAGGTCTAGAATGATTCACCTTTGGAAACTCAGCTGTTCTCACCTTTTATTTCTGAATGACATTTAGAGACTTTCGTTTGAAAGAATTTTATGGCTAAGACTGAGCCTCAAGAGGATGCTGTGAGGTTGAGAGGAATTATTATATAATAATAGTTTTAAATGATCTTCCTGTTATTATCCATAGGAATTTATTTCATGCTGGCCTTCCTCTTTTATTTTGAATTCACCCCCATGATGACTTTAATGTATGCCATGCTATGTAAATACATTTTATTATTAATTTAGCCCAGATACAATTTTGGATATGAATCTATAGGAAAAATTACATAATACATTACAAAGTAAAATGTTAAGGATTTCTCTTTTACTCTGTTTTGAATTACTTATACCACTTTTTACCTCCTTTTGTATGGATAATTGAGAACTGACTAGTACTTTTTTAAACTCGGAGACTTTCAGTTTAAAGTGCACAAGCATCACAGGGTGATGTATGGAAGTATTGAATCACTATATTGTACAGCTGAAACTAATATAACGCTGTATGCTAACTAACTGGAATTAAAATAAAAACTTAAAAAAAATAAAGTGCACAATCAGGTTCACAGCTAATTAGTGACCTAGTTTAAGTGTCTCCCACCTAACATCACGTTCTTTTCACTAAACTGTACTGCCTTTGACCAAAATGTTGTGTTTTAGAGAGAACCAAGGCAAAATGTCATAAGGTGACCAACTAGCTCTTCTGACAAGCCCTCTCAGGATGCTTTTAATGTGATGGGGTCTTCAGGATTCAGGATACATTCGAAAGTTTTGCAAGTAAACTGTTTCTTCAGTGTCACCGGAGTTGATTGGTCTCAGGGAAAAGTGGCTAAACAAACTCACGAGGGGCCGACAGATAAACCAGCATGCCATTTGACTGACTGACTGATTGATTGATTGGGGGATGGCACGCAGAGGGAGAAAGAGAATCTTAAAGCAGGCTCCCTTCCCAGCGCGGAGCCCAACATGGGGCTTGATCTCAGGACCCTGAGATCATCACCTGAGCCCAAATTAAGAGTCTGACGCTTAACTGACTGATCTACCCAGGCACCCCAAGAATGCCATTTTATTAATTTTCATTGAAGGGTGGTGTTTTCCGTGACCTAGAAAACATATGTCTGCTCAGTCCATTCCCCTTCTATTGTCAGGGTATTATTAGCAAAAACTAATAATAGCTAATGTTTATGGAGGACTTACTGTGTCCCAGGCGCTGCTCTGAGCATTTTACATGTATATAAGACATTTGATCTTCATAGTAATCTTATGAAGGAAGAATTCTTACCTGTATTTTACAGGTGAGGAGTCTGAGGCACAGAGGATTTTTTTAATAACTTGAGATCGTGCACCTAGTAACTACTGTGTTGTATTAAGCGAAAGGTCACTTGGTAAGCATAGAATCTTAGCAAAGGGAAGTAAAAATCCTTGAGGCCATTTTATCTGGATCATGATATATTCACTCATTCCTTTTTCAAACATTTATTAAGCACCTACTATTTGCTGGGCACTGCCTAGACACCAGGCTTATCAAGGCGAATATCACAGTTAAGTGCTGCCCTCCAGGGACTCAGAGTCTAGTGAAAAAGGGGGGTAATCACAGCAGCAAGAGATTTACACATTGAAAGTGGGGAGGAGGAAGCATTGAAGTTCTACTTGGAGAGATTAGAGTAGTTGTTTACAAAGGTGAAGGAAAGGCATTCTGGATAGAGAAAACACTTTGTGCAAAGATGTTGTGCCAAGCACTAGCTTACTCTGCAGGAATGAAACAAGAAAGCGTTGCACTAATTAAGGTAATACTGCAGTATAATATGATAATAAATGTCCTGAACTATAAGCTGTTGGTTGTGGGGATCAAGAGAAACAAATGGGTTTGAAATACATTTCTGAAGTAACATTGACAAGACGTGGGGATTGACTAAATTGGGGGATGGGAAGTGGAGGTGTGGGGAGTGAGAGACAGTGGGGAGTTAAGGCTAACTCCAGTATATCTGGTTTGAGCACTTAGGTGAATGGTAGGATCACTGAAGACAATCCGGTTTTTGGGGGGAGCATGGGCTTCCATTTTGGACCTGCTGAGTTTCAGATGCCTATGAGATAGCCACATGATGTCTAGTAGCAGGAAGCCGGTTTGCAGTAGAGAAGAGATAGGCATGTACGTGGTGACTGAAGCCATGGGAATTAATGAAATGGGGGCATTTGTAGTGATTTGGATTGGCTAGAAGGCAGGAGCAAAAGTGGAGAGGGCCGGTATTCCTCTATTTTCAGTAAATCCTTGTTTAAATTTTTAGGTCCTGTTTTGCCTGCTTTGACTTGGTAGAAATCTTGTCTTTTGAAGTAGGTGCTTTAAGTAATTCTTTTATTTACGGTTGTTGTCTTAAAATTTACACAGAAACTGTTTTGTATTTTGATTGTAGCGGTCTTACACGTGAACTTTGTTAAAATTCACAGAGTGTACACGAAAAGGTTAATTTTACTGCATGTAAAAACTGCAAAAAAAAAAAAAAAAAAAAAAAGTACATCCAGAGTTTGGATCCTTTTAAAAGGATCTGGTTAGAGCTTTTTATGATGCCAAAACTTTGTCTAAACCTTGTCTCCAGTTCCTTAACCAAGCTCACAAATACTAAAATGGGTGGGTTTAAATTTATACATTCTTCTTGTGCTTGATTATCACTACTTAAAGGCAGTGAGGCAAGAAAAGATCTGAAGAATCTACAAACTGGATAGTGAGCACGGTACTGACTTCATTCTCCACTCCCCCACTCCCTATAAATTGTGAATGATTTCGCTGTAAATGTCTATAGTACTTTTTAAAGTAATTAATTTTTTCTTTTTGAATAATTTTTCATTGTAAGGATTGAAGTAGAGGTCATAATTTCATTCTAGAATAAAGAATTAGGATAATGGTATCATCTTTATTGCCAACTATAAAGATATTTTGAATTAGCTAAATTAACATCAGTTGTGAAAAGTCAGAGTTGATAGACATGAGATATTTACAGAAGTGATTGAGTTCATTATAAATTATGTGAAGTCTCAAGGACATTGGACATCAGATTTTGGCAATTTATTATGCAACAGTAGAAAACTAAGACGCCTCCTTTTCTCCATTGGACTGTGCCTTGACAGCTGTGCCTTGTATAGAGTACATATTCATTAAAAACTGATACAATGGGAAAAAAAACCCAAACTACTTCCTTTTGAAAGTTATTTGTATTACATGATTTGATTGGATAAACTTTTGTGGCAAGGATGGGCAGTAACCAATAAATACGTACTTGGGTTCCCAGACTGTCTGTAGCCAATCATAAGCCATTGCTTTCTTTTAGGTCATAGTAGTCTGCCATTCAACATAGCAACTCAACCCAAATGCTGCTTTAGTTTGTTCTTGACAGGATGTGCAAGCTCAGTATTAAATTGAATGTCTTTGGATTTGATTTTTGGATTAGTTTCAAGTCATTTATTTTTCTGTCCTTGATTCATTGCCACTTAATACCAGTCTCAAATCCAAGAAACAGATTCTTAATGTGTCTTGGAAACAGTAGATTGCAGTGAAGGACGTAATTATTTTGTCTCAGTCTGAGGTCTGCCTCTTTAATCATGTGATTCAAGAGTATTTGCTTTTGTTTGGTTTATAATTTTTATTTGAAAACTCTTAACCTAAAATTTTTATCTACTAAGCTGTGGACTTCAGTCTGGTAGATGGGACATTGAACTCCATTAGGTAGAACTTGCCAACACCTAGAAGATTTTAATTTTTCTACAGCTGCAATCTTAAAGGGCCTACCCAAATCATAAGCCTTACAGGTAAGGGCTTCTTAATTAGTGGCAGAATTTGTGGACCTCTCAAAGGATTTTTTGATAATGTCATAGGACCCTTGCCAGGTAATCCTTATGTTTGACTTTGCATCCCATTTAGTTCAGCTCCCCCTTCCTTTCCCAGCTGACGCCTCCTTGGATGCCTGGAACTGTCTGCTCTAAGTGCAGTGTCTGGAGTTGGGCCCTCTTGATCATTTGTGGTGTAGTCAGAGCAAGCGCTGAGAAAACCACCCTCTTTTTTTTTTTTTTTTTTTTTTAGCTCTTGTTTTGAAAGAGATGCTCCTGGCTCTCTGCGTAGGATGTGTGTTTTGTGGGTGTATGTAAGGTCGGCTTGATTCTGAGTGCTTCCGATTGATGCTTAAGATTATGAGGCTCCGTGTGTGTCTTCTCTAGTGATCCCCTGATAGTATAAGAAACCGGGGGCAGTCTTCTTGGGAGATTGAGTGTTGGGTGTGGTTGGTTTACTTGGGTGAGGAGAGAAAAGAATATGTTGGAAATAATCTCATAGTAGGTGTTCCTAAATTGTATTTTCCCAGTGGTCTTATAAAATTAGAGGGAGCTCCTGCGGAAAACAAAACATACTGCATTAGATATACTGCATTTCCTTGATACTAAAATAAAAAAGATTATTGGTTTTTTGGTTTTTGTTTTTTTTTTACATTTCAGTGTAACACTAACATAGTTTTTGTTTTTCCCCCAAAATGTGATAGCATACTGCAGTTGAAGATGTAATACTGCTAATAAATTATAGGAAAGTAAAATGAGAAGTTTTGTATATATTTATTCTGTTTTTAGACACTCATGTGTTCCCCCCATACATACACACACACACACACACACACACACACACACACACTTTGAGAGTCACCTGATGTTTGCATGGTCCTTTGTAAATACTTCCTATTAAACTAAGATGATTTTCAAAGTGGATGAACACTTTAAAAATACATCAAGAGTTGTATATGTGCTTTATTAGCAGTTTTATCACCTTTGGAATCATATACTATCCCATTTAATTTGGGGATAAATTGCTGAATTCGTAGGGATCCTTTGCCAGTGACAAAGATAAGGAACTAAATTGACTTCTGTGTTGATAAACCTCTCTGGGTGAAAATAGCCAGATTATATATGAAGGAATTTAGCTGTACATATTATTAAATCCACATCCCGATCTAAAAACTGTGTGTTCTTGGGATTCATAAGAGACTCTGCAATACAAGGTGCTCACCTACTCTCTCCTTTTGGTTCCCACCTGAAATTTATTTTCTATCAATATCTTCTTACACAGACATCTCAAAGAAACAGCAGCACTTAAATCTTATAAACAAAGTACCACATATCACGTTTGCTACATTTTTGGTTGAAGTTTGTCCACTTAATTCATAAAAGATATTTCTGACCCTTTTTTTTGGGGGGGGGTCTAAGTCTTACTGGTTCTTTTTGTTTCTGTTTTTCTGTCTCTGGCCATCCTGGATGCATATCTGTCAAGTGGGTAGATCTCAGAGTTTCAAGGAATCTGGCAATCACCCAGAGAGTATATATTAAATACAACATTTGTAGGGCAATTTGGCTATCAAAATAAACAATATACAGGCTCTTGGGCTTGCTTGCATGTATGTTCAGATACACCTGTGTTGCTGGGTTGTTTGCTGTAGCAGACACTTGGAAACTACACATCAGGGTATGCTGGAATTCTTTTTTTTTTTTTTTTTAAAGATTTGTTAATTTATTAGAGCACAAGCAGGGGGAGTGGGAGAGGGAGAAGCAGACTCCCCGCTGAGCAGGGAGCCTGATGTGGGACTCCATCTCAGGACCCTGGGATCATGACCTGAGCCGAAGGCAGACACTTAACCGACTGAGCCACCCAGGCACCCTACACTGGAATTCTTTACAACCTTTAGAGAGGATAGGTCTGTGTGTGCCTCCAGGGAATATGAAAGAGTGTGTGTGTGTGTGTGTGTGTGTGTGTGTTTGCTGGTACATGCCCTTTTTTTGGTTTTGTGCATTTTGGGGGTTTGTTTCTGAAGCTACAAAACAGTGGTTGTCTTTAGGCTTTAGAAGAGGGATTTGGGTGTCTGGAAGGAAGCTTTTACTTTTCATTTATAGCTTCCTATCATTTTTTAATTATTTGTACTGTATATGTATTGCTTTTAGTTTTCAGAAAACGTATATGAAGAGAGGCAGATATAATTTTATTTTTAAGATTTATTTATTAGAGAGAGTGTGTGTGTGTGTGTGTGTGTGTGTGTGCGCGAGTGGAGGGAGGAGCAGACAGAATCCTTAAACAGATTCCCCACTGAGGGCGGAGCCTGACACGGGGCTCCATCCCTTGACCCATGAGATCACGACCTGAGCCGAAACCAAGAGTACAAGAGTCGGACCCTCAACCGACTGAACCACCCAGGTGCCCCAAGGCAGATATAATTTTAACATTATTTCTAGAGGGG
Organism: Ursus arctos; assembly: GCF_023065955.2. Lineage (NCBI taxonomy): Eukaryota > Metazoa > Chordata > Mammalia > Carnivora > Ursidae > Ursus > Ursus arctos. The sequence continues at coordinate 24,170,937 of NW_026622919.1, read as the reverse complement.
CGTAGACTTGTGCTCTGAAAGAGACGCTGGACAGTCATCCTCAATTTAAGGCTGAAAAAAGTCAGATTTCAGAAAGCATCGGCAAAGCCTGCACTAGAATTCAGGTCCCAAGGACAGCAGAAGCTTATGAATATGTTGACTTGTTCTGTTCTTACTCTATTTATCTAAGCGATGTCCGTTTCTCATTGTGAAGAATCGATTTTAGAAGACCCAATAAATTGTTGACCTTTGTAAGATAGTTCTTAAAGTAACTACCTCTGGCAGTAAAGATCAAGTGGTGGTGGTAACTTTTGCCCACATTTTGTAACTTTGGCGGCCCAATCCCTTAGAGTGTATTTATGAGTTCTGTAAGTTTTAATATTTGAATGAATTTGTGTTTCGAGTCCAAAGCTTCCCAGTTTGATTTGAATACCTCGCTGACTCTTCTAGATTTTTTTAAATTGATTTTACTGAGTTTTCATTCCAGCTGGTATCCAGGGGTTGAATGGACAGAGAAATAATTTTTGTGACTTCAGAAGGGCTTGCTATTTAAAGGCAAAGTGTACTTTAAAGATGGTAGGAAAATTGTTTAAAGGAAGAAGACTTATATATTGAGGAGAAGCTCTCAGTTCCTGAAAATATGAGCAGTTCTTTTAACTATCAGTTGAGTCTTTTCCTGACTCTTCAAGGCCAGAAACATTTTCTCTTTATTCAAACCAAGTAGGGGGCGCCTGGGTGGCTCAGTCAGTTAAATGTCCGACTCTTGATTTCAGCTTTCAGCTCAGGTCATGGTCTCAGGGTCATGAGATCAAGTCCGGTGTGGGGCTCTGTGCTCAGTGGGGAGTCTTTTGGAGATTCTCTCTTTCCCTCTCTCCCCCCTTCCGCCCCCCACCCCTCACCGCTTGCACTTGCACTGTCTCTCTTTCTAAAATAAATAAATCTTAAAAAAAAATCAAAGAAATTGGTAGTGTTAAGGCTGGTAGTTCAGCCTGGGACTGGAGATACTGACTCTAGGGCTCCAGCAATAGAAACATATTTATTAATGATTAGTTGTTGGGGGTGGGGTGCCTGAGTGGCCCAGTCAGTTAAGTGTCTGCCTTCCACTCAGGTCCTGATGTCAGGGTCCTGGGATCGAGCCCCACGTCATGCTCAAGTCTGCTTCTCCCTCTCCCTCTGCTCCTCCCCGCTGCTTGTGCACTCTCGCTCACTCTCTCTCAAATAAATAAAATCTTTTAAAAAAAGATTAGTTGTTGGATTTAGGATAAATATCTGTCTTTGCTTGTATAGGTGGGGAAAAGTTACTCTTCCAAAATTTAATCAATAGGCCTCTCAAAATGGGCACTCTATTTGAAAATAATTTGATTAGGCTGATAAGGTGAATCTTTGCTTCAAAGGAGAGAGTTTTCAGGAAATAAAGGAGCCTTTTAAAAACATGTTGAAGGGGCACCTAGGTGGCTCAGTTGGTAAGGGTCTGCCATTGGCTCAGGTCATAGTCCTGGGTCCTGGGATCAAGCCTTGTGTCAGGACCCCTGCTCAGCGGGGAGTCTGCTTCTCCCTCTCCCACTCATGCTCTCTCTCTTGTGAGCATGCTCGCTCCTTCTCTCAAATAAATAAATAAAATCTTAAAAAAAAAAATCTGAGGATCAGAGTCGAATCATGTCTATGCAGTTTTAATCAGTAAAAGCTGGTTGAATTGAAAGGGAAAAGAGGTTCATAGAGGGCCAAGAACAAATAGAGTGGCAGATCTTTGTATTTTATCTTTGTAACCCCACATCCTTAGGGAGGGATCCGGTCTGTGTAGCTACTTTAGCTTTGTTGTGAATGTGGACTGAGCAATGGAATTGGATAGTATTGACAGTCGACTGAATTTGAACAGTCACATTAGGTAAGACTGGAAAGCTAGATTGGAGGATGCCAATGTTAAATGTTTTTCCTGGTTTGTTTCCAGTATCCTTTCTAATAATGGAGATCAGTTAGAAACCTGTTGACACCAGTTCAGGTGAGAGAAAACTTCATAGAAATGGATAAATGTGGAATGTGTTAGGAAGCAGGAGTGCTGACAGGACTTGCTGATAGATGGGAACCCTAAGAAAAGAGGGGTTTTGGCTTGAGCAATTGGGTGGAACATGGTGCTGTTTAGTATTTTAGTCATGGTGTACATCTCAAATATTAAGGAATGATAGAAATTGTGCTTTTTCTGTGAGCTTATGGCAGTGGAGAGAGAGATCTCGGGGGAAAGACACTGGTTTCTTGGAAACTCAGGCTAGAAAATTACTCTGGCATGTTAGAGCACTAGACATTTTATTTTAAAAAAATTAATGATGATTATGTGCTAAAGTATGGAAAGTCTTTCTTAAAGTATTAGAACATATGATTTTTTCCCAGGGTCCAGTCTTCAAAGTAGGCATGAGCCTGTCAATGATTGGCTCCCTTAATAATGGTGCTCAGCAGAGTTGCCATTTGAAAATGAAATGGGAATTGAAAGCTAGAGTATATAAATATATCTTCTGTCAGATATTTTTCATTTCCTACATGTTGAATAAAAGACCATACATGATCTAAGTATCAGTCATAGGAATGATGAAGTTTTGGATTTGGAGAACTCAAAGAGTTGAGTTTTGAATTCAGATGCCTTCATAGCCATGTGACCATGACCTCTGAGCTTCTCTTTCCTTATTTGTAAAATACTTGCTCCACATGCCTCACAGGGTTATTAAAAATCCCAAATAAGATCATGAATGTCAGAGTACTTTGGAGACTGAGGCAGTGACTGATGTTTTTGAGGAAATGGTTACGTAGCTTAAAACATTTAACACAGGATGACCTCAGAAGTCCTTTTAACGAAGACCAGGAGGATGGGGGAGTAGCATATGGGTTGTACCTCTTTTGTGAATCTTGAAGCTGTGGTTTCCACTAGGTTGTCATACCTAACTGTATGGACCTATTCTCAGTGGTCTTATAACTCTTAACCAAAGTGTTTTGTGAAACAGACGGCCCCAGGTACATTTCGATGCTATAAAGATGATAAAATGTAAAAGGAAGTTTGGTTTTGCTGTCTTATTTGGTAGTTGGAACTGTATTCCTGGTCTTCATGCCAAAATGAAAGGCAGCAAAATATGGTTGGTATTTTTGACTTTAAGTTTTCTCCCCTTTAGTTGACCTTTGGGCTATGGCATGGGATTTTGTTTGGTTTGGGAGTATCTCTTCCTTAAGAAGTGAAAAGTATAAATATGCCAGAGGCTTGCTAGCAGTTGAAAGCAACTGTTGGTCAGCAAGAGAATGGAAAGGGGGAAAAAAAGGTTGGGGATGGCAAAAAGCAAAGGAAAAGAGAGGAAAAAATGTAACTGGAAGAGGAGAAAAAAGCTTAAATCATTTCAGAAAGTCTCAAGTTTTCATTTAAAAAAATTTGTCTTTGAGTTCAGGGACTAAAAATTGAGGTGATTAAAGAAGGGATTAGTCCTATGAGGGCAATGAATAAAATTAGGGGGAAGGGTGGAGGACAGGTCTTCAGGAGGTTAGAAGGTAGAATGGTGGAGAGGAAAGAGAAGGTCCTCTGTGGAAGCCTGGTTACTTTATAAGGATTTATAGCCTCTGAAGATAGGCTGGATTACTGTATTAATTGTATGTAAAATGTGCTTTCTTGGGGGGCGCCTGGGTGGCTCAGTCGGTTAGGCATCTAACTCTTGATTTTGGCTCAGGTCATGATCTCAGGGTCATGAGATCGAGCCCCATGTGGGGCTCCACGCCCAGCACTTTCTCTCTCCCTTTTCCCTCTCTCTCTGCTCTTCTTCCCCCCCGCCCCACTTTTTCTCCCTCTCTCTCAAAATTAAATAAATAAAAATAATAAAATGTGCTTTCTTGCTGAGGTATATGAAGTCAGCCTCCTCCTCCCTCTGCTTAAGTAAGCCCAGTGCTGTGTAATTCCAGTCAACTGGGAAAAGTATTTTATCAACAAGAGTTAGTTTTTTCATTATTAAGAAGATCTGGTCTGAATTCATTGGCTTTTTTTGTTTGTTTGTTTGATTCAGACTACATTATTGTCTATTTAAAATATTTCTCTGATGTTGATTTAAAAAAATCTTTCCTACTTTACTTTTCCTTCTGAAGTTGTTATTTTTGAAACATTTTTTTAAAAGGCAAACTAGAGAGACTGTGACAAACCTCTCTAGCTGAAGACCCTCTTTATTTACTTTCTCGGGTTTTTTCCCCACCCTCGCTCCCCAGAGACAACCTATTACCCTGAATTTAGTGTGCATCCTTGCAGTGTGTGTGTGTGTGTGTGTGTGTGTGTGTGTGTGTGTGTGTGTGTGTGAGTGAGAGAGAGAGAGAGACAGACAGAGAGAGAATGTGTGTGAATATATAAATTCTATGACAGTCGTTTGTTTTTTGCTTCTTATTGTTTTTCAGGGTCTATCCATCTGCATGCATATAAATCTAGGGCCCTCGGTTTAGCTGTTTAATTTTTATTTCACTATGAATAGTTCAGTTTTTCCAGACCCTTTGATGGATCTTTAAATTGTTTCCATTTATTTGCTGTTACGGACAGAACTCCAGTAAACAACAGCCTCCTGTGCTTTCCTTGTCCTCTTCCTCCTCCTCCTTGTTGTGATAGTTGTTCTTGCTGCTTCCCTGGTTTGATTTTTTCCCCCTAAGTATCTTCCCTGAATTCTTCCAATTAGCCCACCGCTTTGGTATTCACATCGTCGTTTGGAGGAGAGAGAGGGATGAGGAAACCCTTTCATAACTCGAAATGCCAACTTCTTTTATTAGGGTCAGAGGTTCTAAAAATTTCTTTTCCTATGGATTCTTTTTGGAATCTGATAATTTGGCAACTTTTGCATTTCAGTGTTTTGTATTTTAATTGTCTCATCTCCAGTAGCTGTTTTTCACAAATGTCAGTGACTCCTTACCTCATCTTTTTCTCCCTTCCTCTTTTACTACTTCTTAACTCCTAGAATACTTTCCACCAAGTATAGGGCTATTCACTGATCTCCAGTCCAGTTCAGGGAATTCTTGTGTTACCTTCTAAATTTAGCATGATCCAGGCATGACTGATATTTATAAAAGAGTTTCTTGGACCATTCTTAGCCACATTAAGCATTAAAAAAAATATAAGGCTTCACCTTATATTAGAATTATTACTGATAAATTTTGTTCAGGGACCGTATGTTTCATTGATCAGTAGTTTCGTTTATAATTTTTTTGTCTGGACTCTTTAATCCACTATACTTTCTTCATTATTGCAAGGTTGAGTATATTTTTAATTTTTATGCTCCGTGTCTTTTCCCCTTTAAACGTGGATGCTATTCAGAGCTCTGAGCTCTTGGAATGCTGAAGTGTTACACATGAAAACTGTTACTCTTCTCTAATAATACCCTCTGCCTGCTGCAAGTGTTTGAGTAGGACTTCCTTTCTTAACAACTAATTTGGGCCGCCACCTCATGTATGAATATATATACAATATTTTCACCTCATGAATATGTGAACTACCTTTAAGAATTTATGTGTGAAGTTTTTTTAACAATTGATAAGACCTTAATGTTGAAGCCTTAGTAATAAGTATAACTACGGAATATCAGATGCCTGTGTATTTTCTTGCAGATTTATTCATGTCTTAGGATATGGTTCGGGTCACAAGTATTGTATGCTCAGCCATAAGTTTTGTTTAGTGAATTATTTCCAGTATGCTACTGTAATCACTGAGTTTGAATGGAGTTCTTTACCTGCTCTTTATCACATCAGTCCCGCAATTTATGCTGGGGAGAAATGTTCCTATTTTTAATCTTTTTTTAGAATAAGATTCTATGATACACTAACAGTATGGAGTTTTGTTTTCCCTTTCACTCTGGAAACTGCTATAACAATTTTTAGTACCTAACTCAAAAATAATCTTTTTTTCTCTAACTGTAGTCACGTTCTTGGGATATTTCATCGGGATACATAACAGAAGCCTTCCATGTCTGTGGGAGTAAAAATATAAAGAACTTTCTTCTTGAAATTATCTTTTGTTTACATAATTCTTTTTAAAAACACCTTTTTTTCCCTTCTATTAAAATAAAACCTCATTTTGAAAAAACCCAACACTGAAAAAGCCTAACTAAAGGAAGCAGTCAGTCTTCATGCTATGTCTTGTCAAGAAGTTCCCATAGCGGGTACACCAATACACGACTGCACCAGCACACTGGAAGAGTTCTTGTCTTTTGTTAGTTTCCCAGCATTGTTATTACTAGAACAGGGGGAAAATGCAGCTTGGTTTGTATCAACTCTTTATAAGTCTTATTTGACCCGTGACTCAGTAATACTACTAACCTGAAACTTGTTAGTAAAACAAACTTTGTTAATAAATTTGACATAGATGGGCGCCTGGGTGGCTCAGTTGTTAAGCATCTGCCTTCGGCTCAGGGTGTGATCCCAGGGTCCTGGGATCTAGCCCCGCATCGGGCTCCCTGCTCTGCTGGGAGCCTGCTTCACCCTCTCCCACTCCCCCTGCTTGTGTTCCCTGTCTCGCTGGCTGTCTCTCTCTGTCAAATAAATAAATAAAATCTTTAAAAAAATAAATAAAAATAAATTTGACATAGAGGGGAAACTTTTTTTTTTTAATGTATGGAGTTACTGTCTAATCTTTCAAGAATGGAAATCCAAAAGAAAAAGAGATTAACTCAGCCATTTATTAAATAAGTGTTTATTTCTGGCCTCCCTTGTGCCAGACAGGAATCTGCCTTTCATGCATTCCAGATACAGTAGGGTAGATGATTTTATGTGCTAGAGAAAAATATGAAGTGATGAAGGAGGAATAGGATTGTGGCCTTGGGGGAGAGGATGACATTTTTAAGGGTGCCAGGAAGGCCTCACAGAGATGGTGACTATTACAGAGAGATCCAACAATAGTGAGGGAGTATGCCAGGAGAATATCTAGGGGAAGAGTTACCCAGGTAGAGAAAAAGGCGAGTACAAAGCCCTGAGGCAGGGATGGGTCTGTTCTGTCTCAGGAACAACAGCAAAGAAGGGCAGTTTGACTGGAACATAGTGAGCTCAGGAAGACATAATTGGAGATGAGGTCTGATTGTGTAGGCCTTTTCCAACCATTACAAGGATTTTGGCTTTTACTCCAAGTGAGATGGGAATTCATTGGAGGTTCCATCAGAGGCCACGATTAAACTAAAAAGGTAATACCAAAAAATAATACTGTATCTTGGCTTTGCTTTCAGATACCTTAGATTATTTCTTATAATAATTTGGGTTTTACCTAATGGCTCCTGGTGAATAGCCTTATGTAGATTTAAACATTTGTGTCAGTACTGTAAATTTCCCTGCAATACAGATCTTAGGTATTTCATTTAAATTCAAAGAAAGAAAGTATGATAGGCAAGTCTGTCTATAGGTGTTCATTCCTAGGTGGCCCTGCTTTATTACTGATTTCTCCTTATGAATTATCTTGGAAAAGAAAAGTGTGTATTCTGTGCAAGACATTGTATTCACCCTTAGATGCAGAAGGATATATGCATGTGTGTGTGTGTGTGGGTGTGGGTGTGTGTGGGTGTGTGTGTATGTAGCTACTGTATTTTAACGTATTTCTTGAACATTTTTATTATGAAATATAAAACAGAAAAATATATAAAACATAACTGTATAAAGATGAATTATAAAAAGCAAGTACCTATATAACCACCAATTAGACCTAGGAATATATCATTGCCAGCACCCAGAAGCTTGCTATATTGTGTATTCCTTCTAGATCATAACCCATGCTCTTGTGGAGAGTCTGACATTTGTGATAATCATTTTCTCTGTGATTTTACCACCTAGGATTCCTTACAAACCATTATAATTTAGTTTTGTCTGTTATTGAACTTTATATAAATAGAATAATATATGTTCTTCTGTGTCTTCTTTCAGAACCTAACAATATGTTTGTAACTTTCATCCATATTGTTATGTAGAACAGTAGTTTAATTTCACTGCCATATAGCTTCCTGTTATATGAATGTACCATAATTTATGTATCCATTCTACTGTTGATGTTTTTGGCTGTTAGGAACAATGCCGCTATGAACGTTCTTGTTTATGTGTGCTGACGGATGTGCAGGAATTCCTCTGGGTCATTTTTGAGAGTGAAATTGCTGTATCTTTAGTTTTATTAGATAATAAACTGTTTTTCAGAACTGGTTGTGTTAATTTGCCATCCTACCTGTAGTGTGAGAGGTGTTCCTGTTCCTCCCAGTCCTCATCAGTATTGTCAGACTCCTTGCATTTTGCTAATCCATTGGGCCTGAAAATCTTCATTGTGGCAAATGAACTGAGAAACCAAAGCCTTACACTTAAAAAAAAAAAAAATCAAGAGTAAGGGACTGAAGGTATTGGTTTCTGTTTTAAGAATCACCAGCATTCAGCATTTTCATTTCTTAGAGTTGGTTGGCATCTTCCGCCTAGGACTACTTACAGAGTCTTAAGAGGTGTTTGTCTATCTACCCTCAGAGGGTCAGGAACCTTGTCTGTCTTTTTTTTTTTTTTTTTTTTTTTAAACCACTGTGTCTGAAAGAATGCCTTGCACAGTTGGTGTTAAGTAAATATTTGTTAAATGAATTCAGCCTCACTCTTGCTACTCTTAAATCTTCTGATCAAGACTGGCCTGTTTTAGCATCAGTAGTTGAAGACCGTTTTTGGTGAGGGCTTCTTCTATTATCGATAGTAACTAGACTGGTTTATGAAAATAAGAGAAGCTTATTTGTAGGTCTACCAGTTAAAGTTAGTGTTTAGATTTTCAAGAAAAGATTCTATTTTTAAGGAATCTCCCAGTGTGTATGCAGTACTTCATTTTCCCACAAAAGGGAAGAGAGTGCTAGAATTTTCTCCTTATGTTAGGCTTCTGGAAGGCTGGCAACCACTCTTATCCCTGTTTCTGTTTTGAATTACTTCGTAGGCTATGGTAGATAATTAGGGTGGTGGTGGTGTTTAGCCAAGATATCCCCCCAGTCTTCACCAGGAACCTCACTGTGGTAGCTGTTTGTTAAAACCATAGAATACATTGCTTTGTTTAAATGTATCTTGCTTCAGTGTAATTGACCCAGAGTACTTTTTATAAAGGACATTTTACATAAAAACGAAATAAGAATTCTTTGAACAGTTTGTGAGGTAACTGGCAAATGTGATGATGACCCCCCTCTTGTACATGTTGACACGAAGCAAACCATTGATTTCATTTTTGCTGCATTCATAGGCCAGTTGATTAAAGGAATTAGCTTGGATTTTTCGGACATTCGTATCTAAGTATAATCTTTTTGAGAGATGACTAAAAATAGAATATCCAGAACTAGTGATAAAATCTAAGAATGGTCATTTTGACTAGGAAATCCTAGCAAATGTATTACCTGCTTTTGTAAGATTTTTCCTTTCAGAATAGCCAAAATAAGTAAAGACTTGTATGAGATTCAGAATCTGGTTAAGTCTGATTCATCATCTCTATTTCCAACAGAGGTTTCCTGTTAGACAAGACAAATTAGAGTCTTCCTACTGACTTAACTTGGTGAGTTTTTACATAGTTTTATTTTAAACGTAGTTTAAGATCATGAGGAAAAAAGCAGAATGAAGTGCACAGAAATATTTACCATGACTTTAAAAAATGCACATCTTGAGTGCAATCTACTGTTTCATTTCAGTGCAAATGGTATGTAAAGTTGGACTTCATAGAAGGTAAACATGTAAGGTGGTTTTTTTTTTTTAATAATGAGCATTACAAATGGTTTTAAAGAAACATTTTTCGTAAGTGACTTCAAAAGAAGTTTTATTCTAAGTATTCTTTTCTGGAGTAAACCATAGCTATTTGTTCAGATCTTCTGTGAAGAGAAGCATATAATATAAGGCTTTACACTAATGGTGGAAGGGAAAAAAGTTGGAATTTACATTGGTAATCAGTGGTTGATAATACATGATAAAGAGACCTTAGAGTGAGATGATTTTTCTCCCTAGAAAAGATCTTCCGGGAAATGAGAATTCCAGTTTATGAAAGGAAACAAAGCAGGTCATGGGCTTCATTTTACTCTGTTCAAGGTGTTTAATTCTGAGCAGATTGCCTTTGTGTATGAACGTAAAGCTCATCTTTATGTGGTTAGCTTAAAAACTGTTTCTGCCATTCAGGCCAGCATCTTAAAATTTTACTTTTTCGTATGAGATTTATGCCTCAAATGTTTATGTATATTTTCACAGAGTTTTATTGGGTAAAATAAGTATTACTGCATTTTAGTCTTTTAAAATCTGACACAAATTGTTGGGAGCCAAGAAATTCTGTTAAGACAGACATTCTGTCTAACTTTCCCCTGTTTTGTCTGCCTGTGTGGTTTTACTTTTTCCTTGTGTCATGAATTTTGGAATGAGCATTTAAAACAGAACTTCCTGCCCGTCCTTTGTTCCATTTAGCTTAGTTAGAACCTTAACATTAACATAGAAGTTGGCTTATTTTTAATAACTTTAGAAGAAGAGGGAATTTATTTTCTGCAGATGGTTTCTAAGTAAGGAGCATGGACATGGATCCATGTGAACAGTCATCAGATTTTTTCTGGTAAGACTACAGTTAAAGGAGATTAAAGCAAAAATACACTTCCATCTCTCTTTCATAGTTGAAGGGAGGCATAAGTGTCTCTTGTAAAGAACAGTGTCTCCAGAGAATACCAGATTCTGTACTGCTAGACAGTAGTAGTTAATGCTGAAGAGAATTGGTTGCCCTTGTAGTATACCAAATTTTCTGGAGTAGATGGGCCTTTTCAGCTTTGAAGTTAACGCACTTAGTCCACATAGTACACCCTAAGACCAGTTTAGATGATCTTCTTGGCTACGTATTCCTTGAGCTCTTTCTGTAGCCAAATTGTGTTAGTAAGAAATATTTTTAAACGGCTTGGTTAAAAGTATAGATGGCTGAAGAGAACTGCAGGTTGAATTTGGCTTCTAGAAAGGCCAGAGGACCTTGTGAGGTTATGCAACCTCTGCCTGTTTGTTTCATGAAATGAGTCTCCTGTTTCTGAATTCCTTGCAGCTTGGACACACTTAAATTGTATTAGGGCCAAGGCTTTCATCTGTTTACTATTTGAATTTTATAAGGTTCTTCGTAGTTTGTAGTTGAGGGGAGAGGGTGGAAAACTGTAATATAACCTCCCAAATCTCAAAACAGCTTTGAGAATATAATTATATAATAAACATATCTTCTTAGCCATAAGGTTTTTTCCCCTCTTCCTCCTCCTCCTCCTTCTTTTTTTAAATTCTGTTCCAGCTCTTGTTTTAGAATGAATTTTCTCAACCTAGAGGAGAAATCTTTGATAACACGTGGGATGTGTTAAAATCTTCATCTTTCGTAAGTTTGCTCTTTGTGGCCCTAGAGATTTTTGTCCAAGTCATCAGTGGAATCAACACATTATTATAATTTGTGAAAAGAGAAGTTGCTGATGATTTGGTTCTGCCTATCTAACTTCATTTCTAAAGGTGTTTTCCTTTGGAACTGAGATCCACTTTGAAGTGAAATAGCCCCTTTATAATCAGATTTGTTTACTGATTTGGATTCCTGTCTTTCCATTTCAGACATTTCCCAGATGATTGATTTTGAAAGTGATGTGTGGAGAAGCTTAATCTGATGAACCCTGCCTTTTTTTTTTTTTTTTTTTTTTAAAGCAGTTGGAGGAGTTGTTTTTGTTTTTTTTTTCCTGGCAGGGGTTCAGTAATTAACAACAGCAGCACATCACCTGATTGTATTGGCCCAGACCTTGTGAAATCTATGCTTGTTGCAGCCGTGATTTAGTGTGCTGGATCCCTCACCCAAGAGGAGACAAGATGTTGTTACTATATACATTTAGCTCAGTTAGTCATTTTTACCTAAATTAAAAAGCAAAACAATTCAAGAAGTCTTTCTTTAAGGTTTGAAGAGATGCTGTCCTACAAGACTGTTGAGTGGCCTCTGCCCCTTTCCAGGGCAGACCTTTGCCTTTGGAACAGAGCATGCATTGCATTCTCTCTGGGTATATTTTTGGGGTAGTGAACTATGCTAATATGTCTGTATAACAACTTTTATATAATTGATAGTTTTTAAGGAGAGGGAATGATTCCCCAGCCTTTAACTTAAATTGGCAATAAATTTTTTTGCTCCTTCATTTTTCTGGTAACTGGAAGAGTTTCATCCAGAATGAGAATTATTCCATATTTTAACCTTTGAGCTGGCTGCAGAGGTCTCCTTGGGGACAAAGACACTTTGCAGTTATTTATAACCTGTAGACAAGGGCAGTAAGGCTGTAAACAGCCAGCACACACTAAGGTTTGGGAGCCTGGGAGCTATCTATTGGTTATCCCACTGCTTTCCATGACTTGAGATCCTTTCATGTACCTTCTTGTTCATCCTCATCTTGGCTTTGGATGAGTCTTACCAGCCAGGCTATTTCTGTAAATCACCATCTTATAACACTTAGACTGAGGAGAAGAAGGTAAAATAGCCTTTTTATGTTATGAAAGTATTATCTAATCCTTAAAATCATTTCGGTGTCTATGCTTGCCTAAGATATCTGTAAACTGGGGAATCTACCTGCATACATACTAGTATACTTGTTTCTGAGTTTTCCTTAAATAACAACAGTTGCAAAAATAATTCAGCTCTTAATTAGATAAATATTTGGCTACGGCACAAAATATGTTCTACAAATTAGGCTGGTATAGAAAAAAGTTATGTGTCTAGGCATGTTTCAGAGATATGTCTATCTCTCTTTATACATGGACATGTTTAATGTGTATATATTTAATGTTAAATATGTTTTCTCTACTGTCAATTTTAAGGGAATCAAACCTCATGTCAGATATGAAAATTCAAGGTCAAATGTAAGTAACGATGCTCAGGATCTGCCTCAGTTATATCAATATATTGGAATTTTATTATATAGGCTTCAACTTGAAAGAACTCTCAAGGTCTAGCCTCAATTCCTGGCAGTTATTGTAGCGCTTTCTATAACCAGGATTACCCTATTCTGGAAAATGCGCTTATGTTACTGTTGTCTTATGGATTTGGGAACTCCCCATTGAGACATACAGGCTTACCTTTTCTCCCAAGTTTTCTTGGAGTATTTTGGGGTTTTTTGTTTTTTTGTTTTGTTTTGTTTTGTTTTGTTTTTTTGATCGAAGGAGAGTATAGTTTTGGAACATATTGAATGAGTTACTTAAAATTGGAGTGAGATGAACTGATACTTTTCTTTTTGAAAATGTTTTATAGTTTTAAAAGTGTGCCTAAATTCTTAATAGCTGTTACTTATTCAGCAACTCACAAACTTTGACCTTTAACTGAAGCTCATTAAGGAAAAATATGATCCCCCAAGACAGTAGTCAACAACAATTTCATTGAACAAATACTTACTGAGGGCCTGTTATGATACCATTTTCGGTATGGGGGATGCTGTTCTCTGAGCTTAACTTCTGGTGTGGAAGATAATAGACAAGAAATTTGAAACAAGATCATTTCAGGTAGTGATAATGAAGAAAATGAAATAGGGTAATGTAATGAGAGGGGCAGGCTGAAAGTTGGGGGTCAGGGAAGGCCTCTCTGAAGACATTATACTTGATAGAACACTTAAATGACAAGGAGCCAGCTATGAAAAGATCTGAGGGAAGAAAGAGCTTTCCAGGCTCAGGAAATAGCCTGGTGCGCTCACTAAGTAGAATTAAAGGCCTGAGTGACTAAAGCATAGTGACTGTGAAGGGTAAGTGTTAGATGAGGTCAGGGACATGCACTGAAGTCTTGGCAGTCATGACAGAGGTAGATTTTACTCAGATAGCAATGGAGACCACTGGAGGATTCCTATCTTGTCTTTCATAAGGGTCTGATTTATAAGCCATCTCATCACTTAGAAAAATTAATTGTAAAGACTGCTAATTGCTTTAAATTTTTTTTTAATTTTTTTGAAAAGAATATATTCACATGGTTCAAAATTCAAAAAGTACAAAAGGGAAATAGAATGGAAAGTTTCTTCCCACCCAAGTACCCTGGTTTCCTTCCTTGGAAGTAACCAGTGTCCTTGGGTCTTATATAGCTTTACAGAGAATATTATGTATATGTTAAAATAAATAAATATTTATGCCTCTTTAAATAGAAAGAACCTTCCCATTTTTTAACAGACTTTTATTATATTGTCAATTTGTATCATAATTCATTTAATCAAACCCTTGTTGATGGACTTTTAGGTTGTTTCCATTCTTTTGTGATTACAAATAATGCCACAGTGAATAAACCTTTTATATTTGTCATATTAAATATATCAGTAGGGTAAATTTCTAGAAGTGAAATTGCTGGATCAAAGGGTATATGCATTTCTTATTCGTTCTGATGTACATTTCCCTTCATGCAGAGTGTAACAATTTATACTCTAATCAGAAATGTTCTCCTTACCCTGAGCAAGTGTTATCAAACATTTTGATCTTTGCCAATTCACTGGGTGAATCAGTGTGTGGTTTAATTTGCATTTATCTTATTATGAATGAGAGTTGAAGATGTTTTCATGTATTTCAGAGCCACTGGTATTTACATTTCTGCAAACCATGGGCTGTTCTTCACCCATATTTCCATTAGGCTGTTGACTTTTTCCTCTTGATCTTTAGATTCCTTTAATACGAAATCCTTTTGTTAAAGAATGAAAAAAACAAAAACAAATATAGTGTGGTATGTCATTTATATCTCAATAAAGACAAAAGCAGTCATCTTTAACTTGTAAATTTTATAAAGCATGAACCTGATAAGGGATATAAGAGAAACCCCAGTCTTTCCTTCGCTTATTGAGGTCTCTCTTGATTGCCCTTAGTTTCATTTTAAGAAGTGTCTGTAAATTAAAAAAAAAAAAAAAAAGGTACATTTAGTATTTTGTTAGACTAGATTGAATCACAATAAGTTTACCTATGACAAATTTTCAAAAGTCATTCAAACCTTGCAACAGAGGAAGTCAGTATGACCTGTAATAATCTATCCTTAGGGTAATGAGAAAGAAGTTATTACCTCACACGTTGTGTATTATTGAGGATGCTGTAACAGGAGAAATACAAACATTACTTTGAGGTCACATCAGTTTCTCAAAAATGAATATATCCAAGTCTTCCCATAGTTTCGTGGGGTTTTCTTTTGTTCGTTTTTTGTCAACAATCTTTTTGGCAACTTCTGTTTGGGAAAATGCAACGTCTCTCAGGTTTAAATCGTTATTGGGATTTTTCCTTACTTGGAAACTGTACAAGGCTTTAAACCAAAAGAAAAAAAAAGTAATAGGCTTATAAAAAGTCCCTAATAAACCATTCTTTTAAGAAGCTGTGTTCCCAGCCGTCTAGCTTGTGCATGTTTGTGTATTATGTTGAACCACGTGAAATTGCCGATGTCTGACTAGTTTTGGCTTACAAAACAATTTCATGGTTCAGTGTCATATCTCCTCAGTCATACTCCTGTAGGTTTTTTTTTTAATTCCTGTAACTTTAAGACCAGTGGATCTGTATGGCTAACTTACAGATATCACGTATGAGATATGCCTGTGTTGGTTGTTGATATCCTTTTTTTTTTTTTTTTTTTAATTCTCTGGATGACTGGATTAGATTGAAGATGGAGGAATGCTTATAGGAACTAAAAGAAAGATAAAAAAGAACTGCAGAAGCTGTCTTTGTAACACATTCCGGAGAGTGTTCTAGCCTAGCTGTGCATATACTGCAGGTTAAACTGTTGGGACATTTCCCTCCATTGTATAGGGAATTCAACTTCTGTACTCAAAGAATCCTGATTACGTAAGAGTTTAGTTCAAATTACTGATTCGTGTTTTTAAAATGAGGGAAATTCTATGCGATTTCTTTCCCCTTGTAGAACGAAGATACCCTTGGTACTGGATGAGAACCTTAGTTTTACCAGGGCTGATACTTGCGAGTGCCAGGCTAGGAGTTTTTGGCTTTGTGTGTAACTCATCCAAAAGAACAAATTAATGCTTCTCCGTACATTGCAAATCTAATCTACTCAGCGCTGTTCAAAGGACTCCTCTAGAGATATGTGAGGGGACGAGCAGAAAAGTTAATGAACTAGGGGCGCCTGGGTGGCACAGCGGTTAAGCGTCTGCCTTCGGCTCAGGGCGTGATCCTGGAGTTCTGGGATCGAGCCCCACATCAGGCTCCTCCTCTAGGAGCCTGCTTCTTCCTCTCCCACTCCCCCTGCTTGTGTTCCCTCTCTCGCTGGCTGTCTCTATCTCTGTTGAATAAATAAATAAAATCTTATAAAAAAAAAAAAGAAAAGTTAATGAACTAGAATGCAACTGGATAAGTGTTTCCGTCATCAAAGTATTTTTGCTGAATGCCTTGTTTTAGGCAGGCTGTGCTAGGTGATAAGGGGACACAAAGAAGAAGAGTTGCAAGTTCCTTTTAAAGAGCTTCAAGTCTACTGAAGGCAACAGAAGTGTTCAGAGGTGCAAAAGAAGGCAGAAAAGAAGTGCGCTGTACAGGTGTGATTGAAAGTACCACGCATGTGCATCATGACAACAGTAACATATTTTTTTATTTCTCTCTACTCTCCAGAGTTTAATGTGTAGTTGGAAATCATGCTATATTGATTGACTGGAGTCTCTTGGCAAAACTAATTAGCAACTTTATGGACTCCTCATACCCACTAAGATGCATTCTGTTAGTGATTGCTATTGGTTGCTAATTTGATACTACCTTCATTGGAATTTGAGCAGTATTACAGTTGACAGATATTTTAAAGTACATTTTTTGGTGTGACTCAGAAGAGGTGTCACCTCATGGGTCAGGATTTAATAGAGTAAACAGGAAAATAAATGGTGGTGTATAATAGACATGTTCAGCCTCAGTTGTCAGCATACTGGGAAATTTGCTAAGCTTTGGAAAAGAAATTTCTCACTAGACAACTTGGATGGTCTTGTCCTAACTTTTTTGAAGCCAGGGATACTGTGTTTTGGTTGCTTGTTGTCTCCTACGAAGGTTCTCAAACCATGACCCTCAAGTAGACCACCTCTTTTCTGAAATTGTTTTTCTGCTGGGCACCTGCAGCAGTTGGCATGAAGTGCTAGAGAGTTCATGTAACCCTAGGCTGCTTTGGTGATGAACACTTTGCCCATGGTACCTGCTATGAGTGAAATTAATTAGACTTGGGCTATCCTAGTCAATTTCCCTCTCAGCCGGTTGTGTGGTTAGAGCTCCTCAGAGTCTAAGGTTCATCTTCCAGTGCTACTAACTGCTGGGTTAGACATTTCTTTAAAATTGGAATAAAGGTGATATTATTAAAAAAGAAAAGAAAAACCAAAAGACTTGGCTACAAAATAAATGTGAAGCAAAAAAAGATAGAAAAAAATGGCGAAGACCAAAGTAGTATTTTTTTTTTTTTTTGGTTGTAATAATGGACCATGGTTCAGTAACAACAATTAAGCCATTAAAATAAACTGTTTTTTAAACTTGTCTTTTTCTTAGGCTTAGAGAATCCTTAAATTATTAATTGCTAGATAAATTTGAAGTATTTTTTAAAACTTCAAAATAAACTTAAGTTAGTATTTTATGATCCCTCAGTGTAGAGCTGCACCGCACACCTCCAGAGCCAAATTTTATGCTCTTAACTAATGTGTAAAATTCACATCCTCATCTCCAGTCTGCCCACAAGATAGTTTTAAGTGGGAATTTTGAAATTTCATTCTGGCTCCTACCGGCAGTAATGGTAACTGGGATTTGTAAAACTGCCTAAGGTGCATTTAATTCATTACTAGACAAACAGTTCCTGAGAATGTGTTTTCCATCAAATGGAAGCACACCTTGATCACAGGTGATCAAATGCAGCATTTGGTTCTTGAGTGTATCATGGAATCATGAATTGCACAAACCAGGGAGCCCAAGTGCCACTGCATTGCTTAGTTTGCTAGCTTAAGTGAAATAGCATGTCATGTGTATAGAACTGTTAACTTCCATCTGTGATTACCTGGGATGCTTTAGTTGTAAATGTCTGTGGGACAGTGTTTAAAACCAGTGGGGACTCTGGTAATACCAATGGTGTTACTCTGTGGGGATACAACTGTGTCTTATTAATCCCCTTCCATGCTTATTACTTAAGTGGCCAGTGAATGTGTGTGAGTTGAGTGATTTTGTTGTTGTTGTTCATTTATACCTCTTTCTACAAGGGATTTGAGGCAGTTTTCAGAAGTACTCAACATATAAAAGAGTAAACGGTTGAGGGAATTATAGCAAAGTGAGTAACAGTGTTAAGAAAGTAATAAAGCTGGGGTGTCTGGGTGGCTCAGTCAGTTAAGCATCCGACTTTTGATTTCGGCTGGGTCACGATCTCAGGGTCTTTGGGTCAAGCCCTGCATCCGGTCTGCCCTCAGCAGGGAGTCTGCTTATCCCTCCCTTCTGCTCCTCCCCCTGCTCTCTCTCTCTAAAATAAATGAATAAAAATTGAAAAAAGAAAATAATAAAGGTATTATAGAATGAGCGTGTGATCCTAGAGTTTCAAGAGATGGCTTACAGATATGTCTCATGGCTTCCTAGTAGCCAGACAAAGAGGGCAACCTGATCAGTTATATTCGTATTGTCTGTGCACAGCTGAAAACAAACCAGGTGTTCAGAAAATTCTCCCTTGGATATTATAAACCAGTGTTTGATGTAATGGAATACATCCTTACACTCTTCTTACAATACAATATACTTTTTAAAATAAAGCAGCACAGTAGGAAAAAATGGTATATACTCAAGTGGCTATCATCCCAAACTAACAGACATATGTATTTCCATATTTGCTTCAAATCATCCTCATTTGAAAAGAAACAGGAGAGAGCAACTTGAGATGTCTTACGTCCTTGTCCTGACCTCGTTCTTCTCCCGTGCTCTCCCATTGTGAATCTGATGCATAGCTTGTCAGTGTGTTTTTTTGTTTTGTTTTGTTTTTTTACTTCTACTGAATGCATATATCAGATCTGTAAATAATATATAAATCTTAAATTTGCATAGAATAAGGTACAGCATTTGATATTCCAAAACTTGCTTTTTTTCATTAGCATTGTGTTTGATCTCATCTCCATGGTGCTGCAGATCTAGTTCATTAATTTAAAATCCTGAAATATAGTTTTCCATTATATGGAAATAACCCAATTTAGTTTTCTATTTCCCTCCTAATGGATTTTTGGTTTATTTCTAGTTTTTCACTGTAATGAGCAGTGCCACACTGAACGGCCTTCTCAGTATCGTCTTCTGCCCACGTGCAGGGTTTCTCTAGGGCAGTGGTTCTTAAAATGTGGTGCCAGGACCTGCATATCAAGATCACTTGGGAACTTGTTAGAAATGCAGATATGTGGGCCTAGCTTAAACCTCTGAATCAGAAATTTGGGGGACGGTGGCCAGCAGGTGATTTGGATGCATGCTGAAGTTTAGGAAACCCCTACACTACCGCGTATACAGTTAAAGTAGAATTACTAAGTCTTAGTGTGCATGTATAGTCAATATACTGTATACAGGAAGTTCCTGTCCAAAATATACATCCTAGTTTACAGTCTCACCAGCAGTGTAGGACAGTTCCCATGTTCCCATATGTGGTATGGATGATTTTTTTTCTTGCTGGTCTGAAAGGTGTAAAACTTTAAGAACTATTTTATTTCGTTTTTTGTGAGCAATATTTTTCCAGGGTAGTTGGCCTTTTTCTTATGAATTTTGTAGAAAGCTTACATACCAATTCATAAATTACCCCTTCATCATGCATTGCAAGCTCTTTTTTTTTTTTTTTTTTTTCCGGTTTGTTTTTTGGCTTTGTTTATGGTACTTAAAAATTGTAACCAGATTCACCAGTGGTTTGAATGGCTTGTGTTTCGGAGGGCCTTGGAGGGGAGAAGTTGGACTTGGATTTGATTTGCTGCTGGGACACCCTGTTGAGATGTGCAGCAGTTATTTGAAGGTGGTCTGAGGCTTATGAGACAGGTCACAGAGATTTAGGAGTCATTTGTGTAAAGGCAAAACTTTGACACTTTGACACTGGGGGTGGATAAAATGAAAGAGTTTAATATAGATCGAGAAAATGATGGAAAATTCAAACAAGGGAATGACAATGGAGAAGGAGAATCCAATAAGAGAGATTGAGGAATGATCAGAAAACAGAGCAAGAAGAATCTGGAAAATTGGATAGTGATGGAGTATGTAAGCGAGGAGATCTCTAATGCTACAGAGGAAGGAACACATCTAAGAAAGGGGCGAATGTTTGCACCGAAGTGTAGGAGGAGATGAGACAGTAGTGGAGAGGTAACAAGGTCATTTTCTTTTAGGAGTGGAGTATTTGTGCCCCCAGAGAAAGGAGCCAGTGGCAGAGTTGTATCTGGTGTTCACGGTGCTGTCTCCTCTTTGGCAGCCTTTTCATGGATGTACTTTATATGCCCTTTGAGGAGATTCATTTGGTAAGATAATATTAGGAATTGGGCAGAGGATGGAAATAGGGTGATAGACTTGTGACTAGGAGGCTGCTTTCGATTAGGTGGTCTTCTCTGAGGTTAGCATTGAATGCTAAGGAGCCATTTGAATGGTAAGGTAGAGCATTCCAGGCAGGAGACACAGTTTCCAGTCTGCAAGGTCAAACGGAAATCGGATAGTATACCATTAATCTAATAAAATCCTCATGCTTCTTGGGTCAACCAGGGTGAAGAGAGAAGAGAAATCTTTGTCCCCTGACTGTGGAGATCTTGTTTAACCTTCAAACTGGCGATGTCAAGGGTTCCAAGTCCTCCACCTCCGGCAGAAATGTCGAGTGGCCCCGTAGCTGAGAGCTGGTGCTACACACAGGTAAGTTCATGTTTTCGCCCTGTAAATTGTGTATCTTGGAAGGATTTTGGTGAATGAAAAGAATAAGATTTCTTTTCTTCATTAGGTTTCCTGCTTTCTCTAGGACATAAGTGTCAAAGAGCAGATACACCCAAAGTACTTGACAGCTTTCCATTCCTTGGTTTTCACATGGCATCTGAATGTACTAGGCCGGTGGTTTTCACTGGAGGTTGAAAGCGGGGTGATATTTGAAACTAGATCCACTTATAGCCACCTCGATGGAAATGTGTTCCTCTTTGGGCAACTCACAGGAAACCGGGTTTGAGATTTGCAGCCCCAGGCAGTGGCATCAGCATCTCAATTGTCAAGTGCCACTCTGAGCAGAGGCTTGTTTTAGGGACAGCTTTATTATCTGCTTGCCCACCCCTGTCCATGTTTTTCTCACTTTCCACCCTGTGTTTCTCAGAAGTGAAGAAATGTTATGAAAGCAGTTGGTCACTGTGAGATTTCTCAAAATGTGGGTGAGGGACAGAAAAAGCTGAGCCTCCATGCTGGCCAGACAGGGCTATCTTCCTATGGGACTCATGCAAACAGAGGGAGGAGGAAAAATGATTATTTGATCTGCAGCCTGTTTTTCAGGGTTGCCCACTTCCTATTTAATCGCTTCTTGGTTTTCTGTCAACAGATCAAGGTAGTGAAATTCTCCTACATGTGGACCATCAATAACTTTAGCTTTTGCCGGGAGGAAATGGGTGAAGTCATTAAAAGTTCAACCTTTTCATCAGGAGCCAATGATAAACTGAAATGGTGAGGAAGACTATATCTAGCTGTAAGAATTTTTCTAAAAGTTGCCTGTTTTGCTTGGTTTTATGACAGAACCTGACTAGAACATAAGATCCTTGAAGGCACACAGAGACTCTGTTTTGTTCTGCATGTATTCCCCAGTGCCTAGAACAGTGGCTGGCGCACGATAGGTGTTCATTGTAAAAAATAGTTTTAAAGATTTCTTTATTTGAGAGAGAGAAAGAGAGCATGAACGGAGGGAGAGGGAGAATCCTCAAGCAGATGCCTCACTGAGCACAGAGCCTGACACAGGTCTCGATCCCAGGACCCCAAGATCATGACCTGAGCCAAAATCAAGAGTCGACCACTTAACCGACTGAGCCACCCAGGCGCCCCTCACTGTATATTTGTTGAATTAATTCAGTGAGCATGTCAGGGATCAGCAAACTCAAATGGTTGTAGGGTAATATAAATGAGTAAAGAGGGCCGGTGTTATAAATGATATTCATACATGGGCTGCTCAGCTCCAGCCGTCTATAGCTTTGTGTAAATAAGGGCTGACCATTGTCATATTTGCTGATTTTTTAAGAAAAGCAAGAAATTTAGATTTTAGCATAAAAATCTCAACTTTTAAATTGCCTGCTTTTAAACAATAAAGGAGATTTATTTGCTGATGTAACTGGAATTCCCAGGGTATAGGATGGTTTTGAAGGTAGTTTGATCCAGCAGCCCGGTGGTGAGATTAAGGACCCCATCTGTCTATTCTCCACACTGTTGGACATCTCAAGTCTAGTTTTCCTTGTGGTTAAAGGATGACTGGCAGTAGCAATGGGTATAACCCACTACCATCCAACAGATGTCTTTGAACTTTCTCTGAATTAACTCTGTGGCCAAGAATATGTCCTACATGCACTGACTGGTTTAGGTTTGGGTTTCCTCCATCAATCTCTACAGCAAGGGGAATATGATCTGAGAGTGGGGCTCAGTCCCATCCAAACCATGTATCCCCTTGAAGAGAAGTTGGCAGTTAAGGATACAACCATATGTTTGCTGCCAAGACCAGAACACATGTGTATCAGCCACCCAGTTTTGATCTCTGATAACCTACTGAAGAGTTAAACCACTCTCCTTCCCTTTAGTATTTGTTGGCTGTGTCCATTAAGCAGTGTATTACTAGGCGCTGAGAGAATGCTTTATTCTTAGGTGTTGTGTTCATTTATTTAAGAGAGAAGAGCATGATCGAGCACAGTGGAGGGGCCGGCAGAGGGAGTGGGAGAGAGAGAATCTTAAGCAGGCTCCATGCCCAGCACAGAGCCCAGCGTGGGGCTCGATCTCCTGACCCTGAGATCATGACCTGAGCTGAAATCAAGAGTCAGACTCTTAACTGGCTGAGCCACCCAGGCACCCCACTTAGGCGTTGTATTTAAATTCACATCTTGAGCACAATGTGCACTGCATATGCACTCCCCGGAGAGCACTGGATTGGGCCACCTGTTGGAGAGAGGTGCCGTAACACTGGCAAGGCCTAAGGATACATATGGCCTATGTATTATATGTGGTAGAAGTAGTGTGAACCACATGCAGTTCAACTAATGACATTTACAACTTAACTCAGTTGAACCTATTAAATCTGTCTGAAATTTGTTTTGATTCATTGGCAACAGATTGTCATCTCTGACTTGATTTGGAAGCCTAGCTTGGAACTCTACCCTGTGTAATGGGAGTTTACTTTTGTCTGTGCTTCCTCCATACTGCCTTCTTTATTTCAATCTTAGGATATTATTGCCAGATTGATAAAATATCTGTAAAAGATTATGTACTATTTGCATATTTCTCTGGAATATTTTTTCCTCTCCCAAGGTGATATTAAAGGGCTCAGTGACACTTTTTTAGTGGGGAAGAGGGAGAGGGAGAATCTTTTTTTTTTTTTTTTTAAAGATTTTATTTATTTATTTATTTGACAGAGATAGAGACAGCCAGCGAGAGAGGGAACACAAGCAGGGGGAGTGGGAGAGGAAGAAGCAGGCTCATAGCAGAAGAGCCTGATGTGGGGCTCGATCCCATAAAGCCGAGATCACGCCCTGAGCCGAAGGCAGACGCTTAACCGCTGTGCCACCCAGGCACCCCGGAGAGGGAGAATCTTAAGCAGGCTCCATGCCCAGTGCAGAGCCTGATGCAGGGCTCAATCTCACAACCCTGAGATCATGACCTGAGCTGAAATCAAAAGTCAGGCACTTAACCAACTGAGCCACCCATGTGCCCCCAATATTTTGTTTTTCATGGTTTCATTATAGTCCTGACAAAAGAAAGGGCTGCCTTCCTGAGATTGACGATTAGAACAGAGTGGAAGTAGGCTCAATTTTAAAATATTTTAGGGGGAGAAAAGAGGGATTTAGGAGATTATGAAGAAAGAGAGATGTAAGGGATGTGTTGTCAGATTCTAGAATGCCCCTTTACTTTTGTTGTTTACTCTTTAAAAGGTACTCACGTTGCTCTCAAAAAGTGGTTCCCAAGTAGTCATTCTGCTGAGTCTGAATCTCCTGCTATGGGGCCTGGATTGGTTTTCTTAACATCTTCCTCTCTTGACAAGTAGTTGTTCTGTTTCTCCTGTCACTTCACAAAGCCTATAAACGTGGATGCTTCCAACCTATTTTTTCCCCCTGTTTTGGGCAGGTGTTTGCGAGTAAACCCAAAAGGGCTAGATGAAGAAAGCAAAGATTACCTGTCACTTTACCTGTTACTGGTCAGCTGTCCAAAGAGTGAAGTTCGGGCAAAATTCAAATTCTCCATCCTGAATGCCAAGGGAGAAGAAACCAAAGCTATGGGTAAATGTTCTCGTCTTCATTTGACTCCTTATTTTCACATCAAGCAACTTCATACGCAGAGAAGTTATGGATTTGATCTGGTTTTTTGTTTTGTTTTGTTTTGTTTTGTTTTTTGAGTCAATCTAAATATGACTTTTTTTTTCACTCCAGAGAGTCAACGGGCATATAGGTTTGTGCAAGGCAAAGACTGGGGATTCAAAAAATTCATCCGTAGAGATTTTCTCTTGGATGAGGCTAACGGGCTTCTCCCTGATGACAAGCTTACCCTCTTCTGTGAGGTGAGTCCTTTACCCCAAGGTGAGACTAGCAATTCCCAGACCTGACGGGTATCAGTAGACTTAATTACATCGTGTCAGGGATGGAAGAGAGAAAAGTCCCCAAGTGGAGTGGTGCTGCACGAATGCGGTTTCTGTGATGAAAACTGTGTCGTGATTTCAGGCTTGTTGGGCACTTGCAGCTTTCTGCTTGTTGCTGTTCTTGAAAACAGAGATTGTGCACTCTCTCGGGATGAGCGATTTTTGACTTGCTTGGGTCAGGATTCTGGCTTTTTCATTCGGGGTGTCTTCAGGTAGCATGTGGGTAGACTGGCCCTGCAGGCTGAGGAGAACGGCTAGCAGCTCGATATGTGGATTTATCCCTTAAACTTTCTGACTTCTGAAGTGTGAGGTCCACTTGTGTTTGACCCCAGATCACTTTCCTTTTCTGCTCTGCTAGATGACTTTTATCAGGAGTTGGGTATATCCGGTTTGTCTTGCTGGAGTTGTTGTGAAATGATGGCGAGAACCATTTTTTCTAGAATGAAGGGTAGGTAAAGCTCTCTAACTCGTGGTTAGCTAGGAGGGTTGTCTGTCGTCAGCCAGGAGAGTCTTTCTCTCACCGGTGGTCTAAGAGCCTGTCTGGGTTTACAGGAGAAGCCTTAAAATATTCCCAAAGTGAGCGTGAGTTGGAAAGTGGTTTCTTTAATGGGTGTATATATCTCATCAGTCACTTAATGCCCTTATCGGTATATTTCCAAATACTCATAAGCTCACAGCGTAGTGAATGAATAAAACGTCCAGTGCAGTGGGATCTTTGTGTTCCCTATACTTCGTATGGTTAAGAGCCTTCCTGAGCAGCACCGCTGGAGAGTGACCACTGTGTGTTCATGGGGAGGGTGCGAGCAAGTTCCCCAACTATCGGTGTGTTCTGCCAAATAACGGGCTCACGCTGTGAGTTAATGACAGTTCCAAAGGTTTACCGCCACCTGTGCAGCAGGGAAGGGTGTCCCTTAGGGATCTTGCCCTTTCGAGGAAGAGGCCTGGCCAGCAGTAGCCGGCTTCTCTCCCCAGTCACAGCTCATTGAATATTTCTGCAGAGTCGTTGCTGGGGGTTAGACAAGTCTGGATGTGGAGTATCTAGTACTTATTAAAGTACTACACTGAGTACATAAAATAGTTGCATAATAGCTACCTCCTCTTCTTTTTTTGTTGTGAAGTAAAAAAAGGAAATACTAGAGTATTTCTATAAATACGTTAAAATGTTGCAGTTGTTTTTGTCTGTGAACTTGAGTTTGGAATTTCGTGTAAGTCCTGCTAGTTACAGATCGTACTTAGTTGCCCAGGTGAAGAAGTGAGAACAATTAGTCGGTTTTATGTGAGGTTCGGTGAAAGCTTAAGACCATCAGTTTCGTCTTCACCTACCTTAGAGACCTGTATTTCAGAAAGATTTTAAAATAATGGAAAATTCTAATGTTGGAAATGAAAGCCAGTCTTTGAACTGTTCTCAAGGAAGAGAAATCTCCTCTAAATATTGCCTCTGTTGCTTTAGGCAAAGTGTACACCTTTATTGTCGCATCTTCCAGTCCACAGTGGGTCCGGCCTTTTCTCCCGTGATCCCCCTTCCACCCCATCTCCCCAGATCCATTCCAGCTGCTCCAGCTCCTGTACTGACATTCTTGATTTGGAAACCGATTGGCCTGCCCTCACTTGGCAGTCTCTCATCCTGTGGCTAAGTCCAGGGCTTCGCTTCCTCATATGAAACTCTCTCCCTTCGCTTCCCCATATGAAATTCTCTGAGGAGAAATCCTGTAGTTAAGTTTAGATTTGTCTTACTGACTTAGAAGGGAAGTGAGATGACACTTTGGAAATGAGGAGATGTTGAACAGGGAAGCGTCTGCTGAGTTCTGCTGATGCCATCGGTTTCTTACCATCGAACCAGGTGTGCCATCTGTTCCTCTCACACTTCTCTGTTGGCCACAGGTGCTGAGTGTTGCTTCTCATACTTGGGCTTGTGCCTAGTGAGACTCGTTTCTGTTCCAGGGCTCTCTGTGGACTTAGTAGCATTCAGCATTGCAAGACGGTTGCGTGGGGGGGGGTGTTGGATGTGTGGGTTTTAAAAATGTCTGCAGCTCATCTAAGTTCTTAGTGCTTTTCAGATCTAGATCATTCTTTGCTGTACATTCTGTCCTTTTGACCTGTTGCTCCCTTCTGTCCGTGGATTATTTATAAACAGCTATTTTAGTTCATATTTATATTTTGTATACTATTGGTTTTTAGCTAGTATTTTTTTTTTTTTTAGAGGCTTTTATGAAGTTGATGTCCACATACAAATTTAGGTTATGAGTCCACTGCTCTGTCCCTCACTCAGCCTCTGGCCTGGGCACTTCCAGCCTGTCTTCCTATGGATTATTTATAAACAAGTTTATTGCATCTTGATAAAAAAGAACAGTTGTTCTGTGGATTCTTTTGGCTGTTCCTAGAGGCCACAGGAAGGAATCCTAAGGTGAAAGACTGAGAATCACATGTTTGTGTTGGGCTTTATTTCCGTGTATTACTGTTAATGAGCATTTAAGTGAAATTAGATGGCATACTGTCCGAATGCTGAGTGGGTGGTCTTGTTCAAAATGCGCCACACTGGGTTCACCTCCAATTCTCAGTGATGTTTTTGTCCGTTAGGAAATGTGCCAATTCGTCCAAGTTGATATGGCTTAGTTAACATATTTGGAAGCATTTTCAAAGCATTCCCTGAATTGTCTCATATCACAGTCCTTTGAGCTGGATTAGTTCTGTTATCTTCATTTCACGTTCCTGAGAGAAGCAGCGCCTAGGGAGGTCAGGTAATTTTTCCTAACATTGTACAGCAAATTAGTGTCAGGCCACGTCAGCTCTGCATTTTCCACTCTAGTGGGCTGCGCAACGCTGGGTGGGGCTGAATGCCAGTCACCCAAGGAAGCACGGGGCTCTACCGAGTTCTCGTAACAGTATTTACTTTGGTAATGAAAGAATCAGGAAGGCTGTACACTTTAAATTTTCTCTTTAATAGTTCAGTTCACAGAAATCTGCATGAAATGTTTTAGCTTCTCTTGCCCCTTCCCTGTTTATGTTGAAAACAAATAGCTCCTAACAATAAAGGTGCAGATCTTCTACCTTCGCTGTACGTACCTTCGAGAGGTGGAAGATTCCAGCGTCCGTTTGTGATATTGCAGTTAAAGTTAAAATACGAAATACCGTATGAAGTATGAAATACCAGATATGAACCGTGTAGACACTAGTTGACTCTTAAAGTATCCCGTTTCTTCTCAAACAGAATATCATTTCATAGCCTGGGAGTATGTATGTTTCCCAGATTTTAAATACATGGGTTTCTTCCTTTCTTCTTTTTTTAAATCATTTTATTAATGGATTATTTGGATATATTAGTTGAATAATGTGATAACAACAGTATTTGAGTGGTCTTGACCTCCGAAAATGGTGATTTTAATATGAAATGTTCTTTAGGTTATAAACATGCTGTAGTAGACCTAGCACCCAGCCCAACAGCATCACCAGGAACTTGGAACTAACCTGTATATGCTTCTTCGCTCTCCCTTCGGCCTGTGTCCCCCCCACTCACAGGGTGATAATGAACAGCTGTTTGAAACTGTATGCTATATGCTACCATTCCCTTGTTTGTTATTTGTATGCCCGAACAACGTACTGGTTTAGGTTTGCTTGTTTTTGTGCTGTATAAAAATGGTGTCAGAGTGTATGTAGGTTGTGTAGGTCACATTGCTTTTTTTACATTATACATCTAAAATGTATTTATACGTTTTATACAATTATACAATGGTGGGTGTAACTATAGTGCTTTCATTTTTAGTGCTATGTGGTAGTGTGTTGTGTGAATATACAACAGTTTGTTTATTCGTTC
The DNA here is from genome assembly GCF_023065955.2 of Ursus arctos. Lineage (NCBI taxonomy): Eukaryota > Metazoa > Chordata > Mammalia > Carnivora > Ursidae > Ursus > Ursus arctos. The sequence goes on along the minus strand of NW_026622919.1, from coordinate 24,142,414 downwards.
TGTTGGTGGTGGACGTTTAGATTGTGGCCAGTCTTTTGATTAGACGTAATGCTGCTGCTATAAGCCATCTGTACGCAGAGTCTATTTTTTCCTTGATTGTTTTAATTATCTAGAAGTTAAAAAATATATTTCCATTGGTCTTACTTTGACTTTTTATGTTTAGATAAAATGTACATGAATTGGCACCATCTTTAGTCTTTTATGAAATTTTCTTTTTTAAGAAAAGGAATTGACTTTAAAAGTGAGGCCCGTTTACGACTTGAAATGTAGAGGGTTATACAGCCTTCCTGAGACATTTTCATGTAGTCCTTTATAAGACAACATAAATGTCACAGTCACGTCATCTTCACAGCTGCAATTCTGAATGAGTCTCCATAGTCAACTTTATAGGCATTAAAAAAAATCTTTAGTTTTTCTCAAAATGGTCTCATTTTAGCATCATCATTTGCAGAGGAAAACAATCCCTTCCTAAGTTAAAAGTTTGGGCTCTGAAGACTCATTTGTGAATGCCATTTAAAATTTATTTTTAATTAAGCGTATTTAATGTTGGTAAGAGGTGCCAGACATTCAGCGCTCTGGAGACTCCAGGCATCCATATATCTACAGAACAAGTCTGGCTCAGACAGTAAAGGTACATTCTCCTTCCTGCTATGTTCCTGTCTGTGTCTGGAGAGAGGAATTGCCCCAGTGAGACGAATCACAGGCTTTGGACCCCGCTCATTACCAAGCACGCATCTAACCAGCAGAGGGTCCACCGGTAACCATAGTTGACATTCACCTTAGTTCTTGCCGGGTCATTTTACCCCATCTAATAAATTGCCATCAAGTGTTAATGACTTTGGGCTCCTATCAACCTGTTTTCACTTAAGCTTAGGAATCCAGTGCCAAAAGCATTCTCCATTCCCTCCATTGGCCATCCCAAGAGATTCCTGCCTTTCCCTGTGAGGAAGTTGGATTTAATTGGTCTTTTCCTTTTCCTTTTCCTTTTCCTTTTTTTTTTTTTTTTTTAAATCAGTATTTTGAGGCTATAACTGGAAACAGGAAACTTCTACTTTTGGTGTTAGTATGAGAAAGTGGCTAGACCAAATTAGAGATCTACACAGGACATGAGAAAATCTCTGTGGGGTAGTTTGTGCTGGGTCCCGAGCTATTAAAATAATGTTATAATCTGGCTCTGATAAATGTGCTACTAATGTTAAGTACATTCATAATTGATTAACTTGGCTGCTTCATTGCTCAAGATCATAACGGTTAGTTTGAAACAAATGAATACATTTCTTGACCTGATAGTAAACATCTCACTCCTTCACAAAAGAGACTCCGGGTCCTTTGGATGCCGGGGCATTAGTTTCGTTTCTGGGTTTATGACTGCATTTAAGAGATGACTTGCATCTTGAAGGTTGAGAGAAATTTGGGTCATTTAGGACATTCCTAAGCTGTCTTTCTCATCTAATTTGTAGCAATATGGCAAGAGTGAAGAGCTGGTTCTCAAGGTGTGTGAATCCTGCTTTGCTGTCGCCATTTCTAGCCTCACGTAACGGACGGGGTGAGGCACAGCGGTGTTGTTAGGCACAACACTGGTCTGCTGGGTCTTACACTTCAGTTCGGTAGCTTCCATTTATTTTAGAATGCTGTATGATTTACACGTCCTTGTACCTGGCATGCTAACAAATCGATCTGAGTTTCACTGACCCATCTAGACGTTACCTTGGTTTTTATCTAGGCCGAACAGTTAGTTCAACTAGTTAAAGCATGCCGCCGTTGAAGTCATAGTGGCAAGTTGGATCCCTCTGCAACTTTGTTGTTGTCACTCTCTTCCAGAGCTGTAAGTGCACATCGGGCTGGAGCCAGCCCTCTTGTAGGTCACTGTCACAAAGGACTGAGGAAGGGTGTCAGTGGTGTGGTATATCTACCCGGTTACCACTGCTGGGAAGATCTTCCAAGCCCAGTTCTGTTCATGAGACTAACATCTCTGGGGAAGTGCTATTTATTTACCAGGCCCAAGAAAAGCTGCATTTTATTTTCATGTTCCAGACCTAACTAAAATAAGTGAAGTGTTCTTAGGCTTATCAGAGATTTTTTTCTTTTAGAGAGTTTTAAATGGTAGTTTCCATGGGAATTCTTTGTTTTAAAGATTTTATTTATTTATTTGAGAAAGAGAGAGTGAGAGAGAGATCACGAGCAGGGGGGAAGGGTAGAGGGAGAAGCAGACTCCCCACTGATCAGGGATCCCGATGCGGGACTCGATCCCAGGACCCTGCGATCATGACTTTGAGCCGAAGGCAGCCGCTTAACCGACCGAGCCACCCAGGCGCCCTACACTGGAATTCTTCCTGTTTAACCTTTTGCTTAAGGCAGAATAATTCTGGTAAATACTTGAGGTTTAATGTGTGTTGATTTAGGTCAGTGTCCCTGTCTCCCCCCCGTCTCCCCCCCTCCCCCCGCCGTTTTGCCCAGGTTTTCAAGGCAGGGGAGGCAGAGTTTATTAGCATTTCGAGGAGGAGGAGATTTGTGGGGCTTTTGCCTCCCATCCTAGGATGGTGTAGGATAAGTATGATTGCGGCAGATTGGAAATTACTTGATCCACAGGATAAAGCCTTGATGTGTGGAGGTGGTTTCAAGAGAACATGACTAACATTTGTATCCGAATGTACTACAGCATTGAGGTAAAAGTCATCTCTTCTCCTGCTGGGAAGAAAACTCTTGGTAACAAAACCTTTGGACTGTGTTTCCTTGTCTTTCATAGGTGAGCGTGGTGCAAGATTCCGTCAACATTTCCGGCCAGAACACCATGAATATGGTGAAGGTCCCTGAGTGCCGGCTGGCCGATGAGCTGGGAGGACTGTGGGAGAACTCCCGGTTCACGGACTGCTGTCTGTGCGTTGCTGGCCAGGAGTTCCAGGCTCACAAAGCTATCTTGGCAGGTTGGTCTTTAATCACGGGAAGCTTTAGTTTTGGTGAAATAAGGAAAAACAGTGGCTGCGTAATCACCTTTTGAATAACATCAGCTCTTTGAACTGGTACCAGAAAACCTGCAACTAAATATATTTTTTTTATGGTGGGGGCATTAGTTGTCATAAGCAAAAAGCCTACTCTCCGTAAAAGTGTTTTTGTTTCTCCTCTCTCTAGGGGACTTAGGCACCATTGTCAAGCAGTAGATGATGATGTGTATTGAATGCCTTTGCACGTAGAGGGTAGATGTCAAAACACTGGTTAAGAAAAGGTATTATCCCTTAGACAGGGACTTAGGATGTAGTGGAGAAGATTCTGGACTTGGGACTAAACCACCATCTAGCTAAGTCCCCCTCCTGGAGCGTTAGCCCTTCCTTCAGTACAGACACACTAGAAGAATGAGCATTTGGTAGTGACATGGAGGATTAGGTCTTGCTCTAACAATAGGCTGTTGTCCTTAAGACCAGAAAGACTGACAAAGGGCAGGAGCTGATGAGGCAGGACTGACTTTACCTCCCACGAAGGCGTAGAAGTCAGCCACAAACTTCTGTTCAGACCGTAAGACATAAGGGGAAATTGCGTGAACTTTCAGGCAACAAATTTCTTACCAAGACTCTCAGCTCTACCATTCTAAAATACACACCTGGCAGAACCTCAGTCTGGCTCAGTCTAACCGTCTTCCTGTTCCTGCTCTCAACTAGGTGTTACTGTCTATTGCCAGAGGAAGTCATCTCCTCTTAGGTTAGTGTCTCCACGCTCAGCTAGGCTCTTGGCCCTGCCAAGAACTCTTCTACAGATACGTAGTTAGCTCCCTTTCTTGTTCCTTAACAACAGGTACTCCAGGCTGTTTACCAGTCTGCTTTAATCTCCCGACTCCTAAAAGAGTTGCTTGCTACTTCTTCTGAGAGAAAATTGAGGCCCTTCTCCCTCCGCTCTTGCCTGTCGCCTTACGTGCATTTTTCCTGCTTTCTCCGTGGAGGAGGTGTTCTTCCTCGTGTCCAGAGCAGGCTGTCTCTTCGGCTTCTGTTTCGTACCGCATGCCGCCTTCTCAGAAGCTTTACTTTGCCAGTAATACCCTTGTTGTCTGGTATCTCCACCATCTCTCTTTCTCCGATTGCCTGTTTACCCTCAGCCTAGAAACTGGCTCAGCCGTCTCCCTCTAGTTATTCATTCATTCATATTCATTTTCTCTGCCTCTGTCTCTCTCCCTCTCTCTCCCTTTCTCTTTAAATAGAGCTAAGTTTCTTGAGTTAGCACATTTACTGTCTCCACTTCTTTCCTCCCACTTATCCTCAGTTCACCTCCATGCCACGAAAGCAGTTTTCCAAAGTTCTGTGACCCGCTAATTCCTAAATTTGAGGGATTCCTTAGTTCATATATAATTTGACTTCTTTCTCCTGGTTTTCTCCTGGTGCTCTGGCTGCTTCTGGTGTGTGGCCTCCCTCTTCTTCACATGTCCCTGTCAACACTGGTGTCCCTAAGGGTCTGCCTCAGTTCTCTTTTCCCCTACTTATTTCCCCCAGGTGGTTTTATTTATTTTCATAGCAGCACATTGTGTCCAGCCGCTGAAGACCCTCTGAGCACACCGCTGCTTTGGACCCTTCCCTTTGTATTAAAAGCCAACAGCCTTTTTAGTCTTAACTTCTGTGATGTATTTATTTTAGTACCTTATAACTGATAAGCCTTCTGAAATAAGAGCAGTGAGAAGTAATGTCCCTTTGGAATAGATTAAAATATTGAGTCTCAGAGGGTTAAGTGATTTGCCCAAGATAATGTGATTAGAAAATGACAGATCCAAAATTAATCTTTTCTGACATAAACTATAGGCCAATGTTCAGGTTACCTGTTAGCTCAGAGTCCTACTATATATTCCATCAGTGCTCCTCGGGTGGAAATTTGGTAGTCTCCACCTTCATCAAAACCTCTGATTTATTGGACAATGTGATAAAATCTGAGGATTTTTTAGGCCTTTTATTACTTTCATGGTTGAAATTAAGTTGACTTATTTTTCCGTATTCGTTAGACCATGATGGGCATGGCTTAGAACACCGTTTCTCAACCTTTTTTCATTATCCCCACTCCCCCAAGGGGAAAAAAAAATCAAAATATTCCTAACGGGAGACATTAAACACTAAGGATTAAGATTTTGTCAGGAAGGGTTGAGCTGTGAAGGACCACAGATGGTTGTCATACCTTAGATTTTTTTGCCTCTTTGAGGTATTATCATCGCTGTTGTGAATGCATGGCTTGAAGGAACAGACCACCTGCCATACACAAGCACGCACTTCATCTGTTTAATGGGTGCCCTTGAGCCCTGCTTGGCCTCCTTGCCGTGTGGTCAGTGCCTAGAAGTGGAGAAAGTTGGTGTCCTTGTTCTAGGCAAAAATCTGGGTATTAGGACACCCTGCTTAGACCATGAAAGATCTTCCATTTGAACCCCCAGATCCACCCAGAGGAGATCGTTGTCATCCAGCATAGGTCATTTGAGTCATTTCGTTCAAATGTGAATGGTTGGAATGGAGCTAATGAGAAATTATTTTGAAAGTACTGATTTCTTTTTCCCCCTCTGTAGTAGTAGTCACTTCTTGGTGTAATGTAAGAAGAGAGGAATTTTACTATTCCGATATAATTTGAGGCTAAGACCTGTTCCTGTAGCGATGGGACAGGAAAGAAAGGGGTCTCCTCTTCATAACAGAGGAGCCAAGAGGTTTCAGTGTGATAACCTTATCTGTCTCTGTTTCCCTTTCACTTTGTAGCTCGTTCTCCAGTTTTTAGTGCCATGTTTGAACATGAAATGGAGGAGAGCAAAAAGGTATGTGACAGAATGAAGATACGTCTTTTTAGGGGCGCCTGGGTAGCGCAGTCGTTGGGCGTCTGCCTTCGGCTCAGGGCGTGGTCCCGGCGTTCCGGGATCGAGCCCCACATCGGGCTCCTCCGCTGGGAGCCTGCTTCTCCCTCTCCCACTCCCCCTGCTTGTGTTCCCTCTCCCGCTGGCTGTCTCTCTGTCAAAAAAAAAAAAAAAAAAAAAAAAAGCGTCTTTTTAGCTAGGTGACTGGATCCAGATGATTTCCCAATTTGACACCAGATTTATTTTTCCAGTCGTGTTATTAAAATGGAGTACCGTTCTCTGAACAGACACTTTCTGAGAGCAGGGAGAGGTGGTCCGGAAGCATTCTAGGTAAAGCAGACTCACTCTATCCCAGGCAGAACATCAGTCTTGGGTGAGGGTCTTAGACATGTGTTTCTCCTCAGGCAAAGAAACAACAAAAAATCAAAGCTACAGTTGTCTTGCTCTTGTATTTGAGAAGATAAAGGTGGTGCATATGATGGGAGAGGAGGCTGTTCTAATGAAATAAGGCAAAGAGAGAGTTCCCATTCATGTTAGCTTTTAGACGATACAAGCCTTTCTCTCACCAGAGCTTAAAACCATGAAAATTGTTTAGGGATTTTGTTCTGTTGGAATGTTTCTCATTTTCAGTTTTTCTGGCATAGAATCGGGTTGAAATCAATGATGTGGAGCCTGAAGTTTTTAAGGAAATGATGTGCTTCATTTACACGGGGAAGGCTCCGAACCTCGACAAAATGGCTGATGATTTGTTGGCAGCTGCTGACAAGGTGAGATAAGACTAGAAAAGGAATCACAAGAGGAGGAGTGTTTGTGACCTCTTGAGTTTCATGACTAGGCCTCTGTGTTACATAGTAGGTAAGATGAGCGTGTATCAGTGTGGCCAGGACAATCCTGGATTACAATTATTGATAGCACCCTTTTTATTTTCCAAAGTGTCCTGTGTTGAATGAAGTAACTTATATGGGTCCCCTGATTATAGAAAAGAAGGGTAAGTTTGATGTGTACCTCTCTTCTCTTCCCCATCTCACACGTAAGCACAGTGATAGTAAAGGTTCAGATAATACTAACTTTGGGCTTTATAATTTACAAAGTGTTCTTGAGTTCATCAACTTTTTCTTTCTAAATAGTGAGGGATTTTATTTTATTTTTTTTTTCGTTTTTCTTTTAATTCCAGTTAGTTAACATACAGTGTCATATTAGTTTCACGTGTACAATATAGTGCTGAGCAATCCCATGCATCCTGCGGCTCATCGTGGGACAGGTGCGCTCCTTGATCTCCAGCACCTGTTTCACCCTTCCCCCACCCACCTCCCCTTGAGTTCATGAACTTTTATTTAAACTTTGTAAGTAAGAATAATCTTTTACCCAGTGTTGTGGTTAGCATTTTCAACTTTTACCTAAGTAGCTGTTGAAATATACCGCACTCGGAATTACAAGATGATCAGTAGCACTTTGGGAAAAAAGAAATACGACTGCAGTGAGTGCGCACGTCAGTCAGGACACGTTTCAGTTTGAGAAGTGTTTAAGTGTGAAAATTAAAGTACGGCTCTTAGAATCAAGGAACTAGGGTAAGGACCAACAACAGTAGGCCAGCGATTCCCAAAAGTCTGGGGGAAAATGTTAATGAAACACTGAGATTAAACAAGTCAAATTGGGGTTCTGGTGTGTTGCTGTCTTAACTGCAAGATTTCTCAGAATCTTTTTAGTATGTTAATGTGCACAATGAGTTTTCTAAAAGAATATGATAGACCACATTTCTCTAACTTAGTCAACCCTGAAATCCTTTTCCTCAAGAATCACCGCTGGGGATTAGTGTCCCCCAAAACACATCTCGGTAAACTGACTTTCATTATGTAGGTGTGTCACAAAGAGCTCGGTAACCTGTCCTCCAAGGCCCTGTGGTCTGAGGAAGCACAAGCTGGGGGGTTGGGTGGTACTTTTTCCTGCAGAGTTTTTCTTAAAAGAGCTTATACGTGGCCAGTAGTAGACCCCGGGAGAAAGACCGTTCCCGGCGGGAAGTGATGCTCCTCTTCCTGCCGTGACACTGCGGCGCCCATCTGGGGGCAGAGCTGGCTCAGACCCGAGGGCGCGAGAGCCTTCCCAGGATTTCCCCAGAGGAGGAGTCTCCTTCCACCTTTCTTTGCACCTTGAGAACAGAGGAAGTGCATGTTTCGACAGTGGAGCTTTATCTTTATTGATCAGCTTTTGGGAGTGTTTGTAGAGGATGAGGCCCGTAAACCCTCATTGATTAGGTTTGAAAGGATTGAATAGTAGCCGTATCCTTTCAAGATTTTATGAATCCAGTTAGGCAATGTGAGCATTCCCTACCCTCCCAGTCTGGCTCCGCTCTGACCACAGAGATCTTGCTTTCAGTGGAGGCAGTATGAAAATATATGCTGTGAGCTCTGGAGAGGTAGAAGCCACAGTGTTTTATAAACATGCCTTTATAATGATCCTGTCTCACCTGCCTTCTGATGTGCAGTGAAGTTTATACACCCCAGGTATTTATCCCCCTCATCTTCTAGCTCCTGTAAGGATGAGTAGTATCAAAAAGCCCACTTTTCAGACAGAAATACTGAGGCTCAGCAGTATATATTTTCAGACCCAGGGTTTGACGTCTGTGTCATTCCTGGGTTTTCATTCCTGTTCCTCAGCCAGAGAACCTACTGGGGAACCCCCATAAGTACACAGAGCATGGGGATCAGCCTAATTGACATTCTGTGGATGGTATTTTCAGTACAGTGTGTTAACTTACAGTTTTAAAAGATAAAGTAGTCGAATCACAGCAGTGCTTTAAATGTATGAATGAGAAGTAAGTGTAGGGTGCATTTTCAAATCCCATTCAGAATTTCCTGTCAGACAGTCTTTGCTCCAAGCTTATTTGAAAACATTTTTACCTTTACACCTCATTGTGAGCTTCAGGAAAACAGAATAAGAAATCTTTCATGGAAGGATCTAAACATCTAGAATTTACCCAAGAGGCTGAAACAGCTTCTTCTGAGCTTTTCCAGTCTCCGGGGGACACGTGTAATTAGACCAAAAACAAAACAAAACACGTCGGCCAGGCCTGGGAGACACAATTTCAATCTCCTGGGTAAGTACAGCCATTAGGCAGGTTTTTCAGAAGCATAATTAAGAAAAAAACTTTGTCCCCCAAGGGACAAGAATGGCTACTTTTGTCTAATTATGCAGTAGGGATCAGAACTATTCACAGTAAAAGTCCTTTTAAAAGAATGTATCGAGAAAGGATAAGAGGAATGTTCTGTGCAGCACTGTATAAAGACTGAACATTTACTCAACCTTTTCCAGCCTTTTAAAACAAAAACAGCAACCTAATTTCTTGCTTGTGTAGTGTCATTCCTGTTTTCCATGGAAACTGTTTTCCAGTTACTCAAATGTAAAAAATTAAAGCTGCACCAAAACCAATAAAACTCTCTTTTTGCTGCAGGAGATCACAGTGCCAACAGATATGCCTCCTCACCCAGAATTCATAAAAATAAAATTGTCTTGGTTTGATTGCCATGATTCAGCCTGAAGGAGTTATTGTGTCATTGAGTTCTGAGGTCCTCAAGATGGGACCGATATGGACGCTGTGGATACCCTTAAAGCAAACCGCTCTCCTATGAACTGATCAGTGATGTTTTATTCTGTGCCTCCTTTTATCCCTTCCTCTTCCTCACTCCTGAAGTTCCTTCGTAAGTTCATAACCGAGAGCACATAGTACAGTGGCATCAAAACAAATCAACTAGATCAGAGGAACCCAGTGTTAACCTGGACCTTCATTTCCAGAACATTTATACCCTTGGAAAATAGGAAGTTTTTAGACCAAAACCGGATCCAGGGTCTCTGCTGCTTTGTTCCTACCCTGAGAATCTTAACCTCAACCCCAATAAAGAGGACTCCATTTATCCCTTTCTCTTTAAAAGAACGCCTTTGGTTGACTCTCATTCAGGACCAGCTAGTGGCAGAGATGCTGGTGACAGTCCCCACGGGGCTCCTTTTCATAGCCCAATGGGCCAGTTGGGAGACCTGCCGGGCTGGTGACATCGCTTAAGTAGAAAGGACTGTGCTTCACACTAGTTTGGCTGTGACTTGAAAGGATAGCAGAAATGTAAAAAGTAATGTCCCGTTGGCTTGAAGCAGGCTTACGCCTCATTGTAGGGGAGGGTAGGTGGTGGTGGTCCAAGAAACACGTGAGTCCCTCCTGGGGCAGGTGAACTTGAGGGTGTGGGTGTACTCCCTAATGGCCATTTTTCTAGTCGGTAGACTTGAGAACTTAAATGGCAGCCACGCTCGGTACTTTCGCGGTCTTCCTTTCAGCCTTGGGGCGTGCCTGGGCCGTATCACTCGCTGCCGTAGTTCAGTAGCCTGGCCACGCTCTGTGCAGTCTGGCTCGGGAGTCCAGTTCCGTGGGGCCCCGCTGAGGAGCACAGCTTCGGTGGCGGCCGCCCAGACGCGCTGCCGCCCTGACCACAGCCGTGCTTGTGTCTTACAGTACGCCCTGGAGCGCTTGAAGGTCATGTGTGAGGACGCCCTCTGCAGTAACCTCTCCGTGGAGAACGCCGCAGAGATCCTCATCCTGGCTGACCTCCACAGCGCCGATCAGCTGAAAACTCAGGCGGTGGATTTCATCAACTAGTGAGTCGGCATCTTAAAAGCTGTTCTTTCAGGAGAGTTGGGCTGGCTAGAGAAAGGAGAAAGACTTTGAATTAGTGAGTAAAGCAGGCGAGTGGCTTCATTAGCCCCTTGTAGTAGTAAGTAGAGGGTTTTCATCTTTCCCTTCAGCTTGGCAGGGTGGAAGATGGTTTTGCTCTGTCTTGTGGGGCTAATCCGATTGGTGAGCGAGGTGTTTTCCTTCCTCGCGGTGAGGGGAAACAATGGCATGATAAGCAGCTGGCCTGGAAAAGCTGTGTGCCCCGAGTGGCAGCACCTTTCCTTCCCCCTCCTGGGCTTAGTAGAGGACATGTAGATCTCTGGGAGGACAGAGGTGTGTTCTGCGTGGGTTAGTAGAACGTATCTAACAGCTGATTGTGGAGTGGGGAAAAGAGAAGGGATAACCAGTAGTCGAGGCTGTTAAATACTGTTTGGGAAAGGAAGTGTTCATTCCAGTGGATCTGTGCCTTCATCCTGAATGACGAAAGACCTGGCCGTATTACCTTCTGCAGTAATTCTCAGCGGGACATGTTCTACTCCCTTGCCTGTTGGAGAACAAAAGTTGGGGAAAATCCAAAGGGGGAGAAGCAGGCCTTAAAAAGCCCTCACAGCAGCAGTTCTGGGCTGAGGCAGGTCTAAAAGGTTGCCGGGTTGATGGGTGAACATTACTCAACACAGAAAATGACCCCCAAACAGGAATCAGCTTCCTCGATGTAAGGTTGCTTCGAAGGAGTTTACCAATTACGGCAAAGGTGGGTGGGAAGGGACATCTAAATGTTCCTTCTAGTGACAGCCTGCTCCGTGCTGGACGCTTGCTTGGTGCTCTTTAGATGTGTGGTTATGACCCCCTCCTTTTTGATTGACTAGGCCCCAGGCTATGATCTGCTCTGTGGTCAGGGACCAGAATAATGGCAAAGCCAGATGGGAGCTCAGAGCTGCCCGACCAGGAGAGCTCTCGCTCTTTCCCTGTATTAGCGTCACCAGTGGATATAAAGAGCATTGACGATGTAGAGAAGGGGCTGAGGAACGTTTCACCTTTTGTATTTGAGAGTATCAGGGCTCAAAATGCAGATTTTCAGAGCTGCAGCCGCCCCAACCTGGTCACCTATCTGCACGTTGTCAGACAGACTCTGTGTATATTCAGGGCTGCCTGAAGGTTCTTGCAATGGCACCCTCTGCAGTGAACTCTGGGAGGTTGGACTGCCCCGGGGGCTGTTGACTCCCTCCCTCTCGTGCGCCTTTGGTAATCCGTCTCTCCACGTTTCTCCTAGTCATGCTTCAGATGTCTTGGAGACCTCCGGGTGGAAGTCAATGGTGGTGTCACACCCCCACTTGGTGGCTGAGGCATACCGCTCCCTGGCTTCAGCACAGTGCCCTTTCCTGGGGCCCCCACGCAAGCGCCTGAAGCAGTCCTAAGAGCCCGCCTGTCGTAAGACTCCGTTTCTTTTCCTGCAGCGGCAGCCACTGCTGCTGCCACTGACCACCAGGTAGACAGCGCAATCTGTGGAGCTTTGACTCTGTTGTGGGGGCAAAAGACGGCATCGTGGCCCCCAGACTTTTAAAACAGCACTAAATAAACTTGGGGGAAGTGGGGGGAGGGAAGGGCCCGGGACCTGGGGCTGCTCAACCTAATGAAAACCCTGTTGCTGCGTCACTGTGTTCCCTCTGGCCTGGCCGAGTTTGGTACTGTGGGGATTCAGCTTAGGCGCCGGCCCTGAGGACATCCCAGCGGTGGTACTTCGGAGAAACCTGTCTGCATCTGACTGAGCAGAACCGATCGTCAGGTGCCTGGAGCAAAACAGAAAAAAAAAAGAAAAAAAAAAGGACATTTAGTTTTAAGAGAAGGGAACAGAAAAGGAAAGAAGAAAGGATTTTTGCAGAATTTCTCAAAAATCAGTTTGTGGATTCCAGTAGTATTTATGTTGAGAGAAATTTTAGTCCATCCAGCTGTGCTAAAACTTGGATATTTGCGACAACTCCTCACCACCACACAAGTATCAGAAGAGCTCTCTTGTTGTTAGCACTTATTGTTTGCCAGAACAGAATACATCCTTTTATCCTTTTATGAAAAATGACAAGTGAAGGCAAGAGGGGAAGGAGGTTATTTGAGCTGGAAGATGCGTGTTCTGATGTGGTGGCTTTTGCAAAAAAATCTTTATTGGTGTTGAAAACTGGAAAAAATAATTCATCCAGAATTCATGCTGTCTTGACAAGAACTATGGTTCTCTGTTTTTAGATATTGTGGAAAATGTTTTTTGGCATTTTTCTCTGATTTTATTTCTCCTCCCTCCCCCCTTTTCTAAAAAAATAAAACACAAACGAAAACAATAAAAAGAAGAGAAAAGAAAAGGAAATTTTATTATAATGCTGTGTGACAAAAACCCCAGCCCAGATTGCTCAGCTGTTTGTACCTGACTTGCCACCTGCAGAGGAGCCAGTCCTGTTCCTTCCAAGTCACCCCTTTCCTGCAGGGGAGAACTTCCAAATGTTAATTTTTTTCTTTTTGAAAATATAAATAATTACTATTTTGTACTGTGTGGTATCTCTGGTCTTTTGTTTCACTCACCTGGCTGGTTTTTTGGGTCTGCATTCCTTGAGGGATTTCAGAGGCATCGTTTGATCCTTCAGCTCACACAGATTATACGTGAAATGTCTATCCGTGGGGATTTATCGCGTCTCCCTCATCCCGAGCTGCCTCTGTGAGCTCCCAGCATCTACTAGTGTCTTGTCCTCCTTGAGTTTCTCGAAAGCCACATTCTAATGAGGGATCAGGCTCCCTCCTCTGCCAAGGCAAGTGATGGGAGTGGACTTTTCTATGCCCTACTGTGTTCTAACACCTAACTCCCAATCTCCCTTCTCCTAGCTAACTATAAAAGATCAAGGGGACGTGACTGTGGAGATTAAATAAAGGGAAATCATTATCTCTGACTGGTTCTGTCACTGACTTGATGTGTTTCCAGAAAAGTTAATGTCTGAATTCCCAGTGGGCTCACAAGGGCACTCCAGGGCTGCTCTGCCTTTGTCACGGCAGTGTTGGACAGGACAGGACAGTGGGACACACTGGAAGATGCAGTGGCCACGTGGCCAAGGCGTGTACTGTTTGACCTGAGATGGACACTCCGCGTATTCCACCTTCCATTTCCCTTAGTGACTTTGGCCTTTGCAGATTTTCCGGTTTTCATTCATGTTGCCAGCCCTAGAATGGACTAGCTGGGGTCTAGCATCGACACAGTCACACACAGGACGTGCTTATTAGAAACCACTCCGTTGTACTTCTCAGTTTCCTCCCATGTGTCACGTATGTGAGGAAGCGTCCTGAGCTCCGAGTTGTGGCTGCTCTCCTGTGCCACCTCATCCCCGCTTTCCAGGTCAGCGCACTGGTCCGGGGCTCCAGCATGCACGCGGTCTCAACCGCCCGTGTGGCCTCCCGGGCCACTGCACTCGCTCGTTCGCTCAGCTCTTCTCGGTTTTCACTGAACCTTCACATACAGTATTTCATTCAAACTTCCCAACAACCGAGTGACAGCACCTTCCCATTCTATCGCGAGGAGAAGGGGAAACCCAGAGAAGGCAAGTGACATGAGTCAGATCCCACAACTGTCGAGTGACAGTTCTGATAACGGTACCCTGAAAAGATGATGTAAGTAACGGGAGGAAGTTCCATTTCTGAAAAGTTTCGATACAAAATCTGAGGCGAAGCTTCCTTCCTGTGGGAATAGCAAGAGCAAAGCTCTCAAAAGATACGTCTGCTGTCCTGTTCTTCCGAGGGGCCAAGAGGACCCGCCTAGCTTCAGGTTCGCTTTCCTCACTCACAGAAAGCTGTGGGTTGGGGGCCGGTGGGTTCAGGGAGCATGTCCTCGGGAGGAGAGCAGGCCTGGTACCAAGCTTCGTCAGGATGAAGGTCTCTGGGGATTTTCCACTATTTTTGGCGTTTCCAATGTGGGCTTTACTGTGGGTACAAAGCTGTTAGGACTGCAGGTGCAGGTGAAACTGCTCGATGCTTGTCCTGTCATTATAATATTATTTCTGGACGTGTTTGTTTTTGTTTAAATGATACAGTCGAAGCCATCTGGTTATGACAACATCAGAGCCCCAGCATACTGTTCATAAACCTCCCACTGCCACCACCCCCTCCCTCAGCTCCCCCACATCTGAGATTTAATTCAAGTTAACTCCACAATCTGGGGCATGTGCTGTCACTGCAGAGATGTCCGTGCCAGTGGAACAGTTGGAGATTTCAATTCCACAAGGATATAGCTTATTTATCAAAACAATATTTCAGGCAAGGAGTTTCACAAAACCTTTGGAGTTGCAGTTTGAGGTCCAAATAGAGTATCTGGCATCGTTCCCCACCTCCCCTCGTCCCTGTGGTCAGCCCCCCTATATCTGGCCATCCGTGGAAAATTTTCCCATTCCCTGTGTGGAGAGGAAAGCTCTCTGTGTTGCTATTAGGCATCCCAAACACCTTTATGGGATTTAACAATTCAGGTGAGACAGGCCTCTCTCTCCCTTATCACCGGCTCGTCTGCTGGGCTTGCGGGTCTTTAGAAGACAGTCTTGTCTTTTTTTTTTTTTTAATTCTAGCCGGGGACGTCAAGATCCTTTCTTAGGCCAAAAGATCTCTGGCTTCCCCATTCTGCACATCCATTTATAAATCTGGTTTAAACCTATTGTGGGTTCTCCGTATTGTGCGAGCCTGTGCAGATGAAAGGAAACAGCTTGTATGTTTATGAGCAGAACAACAAACAGAGGGGGAGTCGAGCTGCACTTTGAAACTGACTGTTGCTTTGTTCTGGTTCCTCAACTCCTAGAAAAGAACAGCAGCTGAATCCCCCAACATGACTGTATTGGATCCTCCGGTTTATCTTCGCCAAAGACAAACTCTTGGCTGGAGCCCAACCTTATTTTCCACCACCAATTATCTTTTTAATCAGCCCGGGCCCCGTGTGTTTCCTTTATCTCATGACTTTTCACGGAACTCTGCCCTACATCATTTAGATTCATTTCTGATGGCTTGCTGACTAATCTGACATTCAGGTGAGGACCGTCGGACTGCTCTCTATGTACGTGTATGCACAGGGTGGATGTGTTTTCCCCCTTTTAATTTCAGAGGTGACCGCACCACGTCGGGGCCTTTGACCCAATAGGTGGACACCTCACGGAGGCAGTGAGCAAGAAAGCAAATGTAGGACGATCAGTATCTGGGATAATGAGCTGGGAGAACCAGAAGCTTTGACCTCCAGATGAGAGCAGAAACTTGAATGTTGTTGACTGATGGGATCTTTATGCCGCTAAGCCATTAGCAAGATGATCGCTCTCCCTCTGTAAATCCCGTAATGCTGGAGTGGAAAGTGGCATCTGGAATGCTGTTTGGTTCTGATTCCTGCAGCTCTAGGAAAAAAAAGAATTTTAGACTTGAGGGAATTCAGCACAAGCAACAGAAATGATGAAGGAGTTGAAGGGGATCAACTCTAGGGGGAAAACATTATGAAGATAAAATACACGTAACTCGAGTACAGGAATGTAGCAGCAGGACCCGCGGTTTACAGATCTCGCAGGAGTTCTGAACACTTGCCAGCTTGTCTTGCACGGTTCCCATTCATCCCAATCGTATAGCTTGGGAAGGTGACAACGTAACTTCCTCAAGGTCACTCAACCTGGCTCTGAGCTAAGAAGCAACAGAAGGCAAAGGAGTAGCTTTGGGGCTTAGGCCCAAGGCCCAAAGAGAAAATGAAAACCCAAGAGTTTGCCTGGCAGTGACGCGGACACACACGTGCTCATGAGGCTCAGTTGAAATGGGGCGAGTTGTAGCTTTCTCAAGACCCTTAAAGGTGAGCTCTTGACAAGCCAAAGGGAAAGAAGGGCCCCCCACACGGTTCACCCTCTTGATGTCTGAGCACACCAGACATCCAGCCAAGTGAGACGACATGTTCAAGGTCACAGGGGTTAAACTCAGGCCAGCGATTCAGCAAACAATGGCCGAGCACCCAGGGGGTACCACATGTCATGCCAGGCTAGGACTGGGGTGCTGTACTAATTCAGTCCAACGGAGGAGGCAGGGGAGTGGCCCTCAGAAACAAAGCAGAGAGGTCATGACATTGAGAACCGAGGAGAAGAGAACAGAATTTTCAAAGTAAGGAGGTCAGTGGTTACCTGAGAGCAGTTTCTGTCAAATGGTGGAGGCAGGAGGCAGAAGCCAAGACTGACGAGAAGGTAAGCAAATATAGAATGAGTAGAAGCTACGCTTTCCAGAAGTTTGGCAGGGAGAGAGAAAAGGAATCTCTCCCGCCCACTCTTAAGGACTTAGGCCTCGATTTAGTCAACACGTTTATTTTTGTCTAGAAGTCATGGTGTACAGGGTGTTCCATAAAATTCCACTTCAGTAACTGATATTTGTAATAAAATGTATGTAGAATAATTACAGCTTTAGGTTGAAGAAGAAAACAATCACCTTCAGCCCTTAACACAATTTTGAGAATGATATCCTAAATTTAGACAGACATATGTTTCTCTACTTTTCCAACCTCTCCATCTTCCAAGTAAAAGTTCGCCTCACGTTTACTAGAGACCTTTACAGTGTTTTAAGGAGCCAGTGGGTTGGCTCAGCGGTGAGCTACGAAAAGGTATAACATTCGGTACCCCAAAATACACGCCGTGATTGGTAGCTTTGCCAGTTTCCGCGGTATAAATACTCCCACCGGGGCCCAGTTCAAAGTTCAAAGGTGACATTAGGGGAGCGCGGAGTCGGAAAGCACGCAGCTCACTGCTGCCCGGTGCTTCCGCCGCGCAGACGCAGTGGACCTAGAAACTCAAGAGTGCGGGCAGCAGTAGAATGTGAAAGAATTCGGAAGAGATGAATTTGGAGCATCGATTACCTTTGCTGTTAATCGTACATGAATGTAATTTAATTTTTAATTGGCTATTTAACAACCAGTTCTCAAAATTCAGTTGCCCTAGAGAGCCAGCGCGAACCGGCTCCAGCGCACACCACTGGTGTGGGTTCAAACCTGTCCTCCCAACATTTGTGCACCTCGTTATTTCCTGTTATCCCACAGCGCTTGCAAACGCCTTAAACTCCTTAGTGTAATGGTAAAATGAAGTACAGTTGACCCTTGAACAACGAGGGAGTTAGGAGGCACCCCCCACCCGCACTGTGCAGTCAAAAATTTGCATATAACTTTTGACTCCCCCAAAACTTAATGACTAATAACCTCCTGTTGACTAGAAGCCTTACCAAATAACAGTTGATGAACATATTTGGTATGTGTATTATATGCTGTATTCTTACAATAAAGTAAGCTCGAGACAGTATTATTAGGACAATCATAAGGAAGAGAAAATGCATTTACAGTACTGCACCGTATCGAAAAAGATCTGCACGTGAGTGGACCCATGCAGTTCAAAGCCGTGTTAAGACATCTGTAGATAGACCGACATTGATACGTGAAGCAATAGTCCTATTACACATTTTAGTCTCTCTGGGTAAACATACATTTAATTTCTATCTCTTATCAGTACTAGAAGTATTTTATTGAACCACTGATGAAAAATAGGCATATCGCCTGACAACATGGTCCAGTGTCATCTCCAGTCATTCCAGGGATGTGATCACTGAGTACCCTTCCTGCCCCCACGACCTCTGAACAAAAGCGAAGGAGCACAAGAATTTGGGAGTGGTCAGCATACCACTGGGTGATCCCCAGGGCCTTCCATCCGACCTAAGTCTAAGAACCTTGCCTCGGTGTAGCCTTGCAAGAATGAAGTGTCTTCTGTTTTCTTTGCTATTCATTCATACATTCAATATATGATGTGCCCGGGACTGCACTAGTTCGGAGGGGTAAACAGGGAGTCCCACTAACTGCTCCCTGCCCTCCATGGAGCTTAGAGTCTAATGAGGAGAGAGTGTCTTTAATGATCTCACAAATATGTGTTGTCAAACCGTGCTGAGTGCTCTGAAAGAGATGTATGGGGCACTGGGAGAGCCTGCGGGTAGGAAATTAATCTGGAGGATCCAGAAGGCTTCCCTAAGAATGCAGCTATTGAAATGAGAGCTGAAGGGTGAAAGGCTGTCAGCCTGGAAAGTGGGGGAGGCACATTCTGCCCAGGAAAAAGGGCACATGTGAAGTCCTGAGCGCTGGGAGGGAACCCGGTGCGCCGGAGGAAGCCGGAAGGCTGGGTGGCTGGGTGGCTGGCCTGCGGTCAAGCGTGACAGTGAGTTAGACGCCGGTGGTGGGAGCACCTCCCTAGGTCCCATGTAGGCTTTAGGTACTTAACTGAGAACGGTGGGAAATCATTGAAGAGGTTTAGGCAGAAGAGGGTGACAAGATTTCATTTTAATAAGATCTCTGGCTCGAGTTTAGGAAAGTCAGTGTTGGCAGTGGGGGACGGTGGAAGGCCGAGGAGGTGGCAGAGCTGAAAAGTAGATCCATTTGAGAGAGATTAGGGGACACATTTGGCAGAACTTGATGATGGGTTGGATAGAGTTGGGACAAAGAGGCCACCAGGATGGAGTCCCCCAAAAAGAGATGGATGGGAAGATAAACAGGCTGAAGGGAAATGAGATCACTGATTTCATCTGACGTGTTGATCACGAGATGCCATGAGAAATCCAAGTAAGTGGAGGCATCACGTGGGCTGTTGAATGTATGAGCCTAGCACTCAGGGAGGAGATGCGGACTGGAGAGAAGGTCCTGGAGACACTGGTCTATAGATGGAACTGAAGCCCTGGGTGTGTTGGATCCAAGGAAGAGTACAGAGTGAGGAGAGAAGGGGGCCCTGGACTAAACCTTAAGGAACCCTTAGTTCTGAAGGCCGGTAGAGGAAGATGAGTCACGAAGGAGAAGTGGCCAGAGATAGGAAGAAAATCAAAGTCAGGAGGACCAAGATGAAGGAGTTCCAAGTGTCAAATGCTGTTGAATAAGAGCAAGAATTTAAAAATGCCCATTGGAGCTAGCAACCTGGAAGTCATCGGTGACCTTAGCCAGGGTCATTCAGGGAAGGGACCAGGGCAGGGGGAGGTGAGGAGTGGGGGCCGGTGAGTGATGAGCCGGGAGGACATGCACGGGCTTCAGGTGTGGCTGTGAAGGGAAGAAGTTCAGGCAGTGCCTGGAGGAGGGAAATGAGGAGTGGGAGGTGGGCTTTCCCAGAGGACAAAACCTATTTGTTTAAAGCTGATGGGAAGGCCCCAGTAGAGAGGGGATGATCCGTGCCCTGAGGTTCTGAGCACGCAGGGGCCTGGGGGCTTAAGAAGGAAGAGGAGGGACACCCTCTCTGGGTGTGACGAGAGTCCTGCAGACACAGGCACCTTTGTGTGAGGGCGGGAAGTTGAGCAAATTTGCACCTGGGGACCTGTATGTTTTCTGGTGTTAAGTAGGGAATAAGGCCAATGGCTGAGAATTGCTGGGAGCAGGGTGGGGTGAAGGACTGGTCTGAACTGGTGGCTGGGGGGCGGTCGGGAAGGGTGCAGCACGGACGGTCCAGCCGGGGCCGGTGTTTGGCTACCCAGCGTATGGAGCCCGGGAGCCTGGCTCTGCACTCCCGCCACCGCTCGTGGTCCTGGCCAAAGCACTTGCCTGTGTAAGCCTTCAGTTGCTCATCTGCAAAATGGGCATACTGCAGAGAGTTCTCTTGGGATATCAATGAGAAAACACAGGTCGAGTCCTTAATCCAGTGACTGCCATTGAACAAGGGCTCCGGAAAGGTAAACTGCTGCTACTGTTCATGTTACCACCACGTACTTCGCGTTGGTTCCAGCCTACGCCACATAGAGCCTTCGGAATCGGTTCCCTTTTAGGATTTCTGGGAATGGAATATAAATCTGGTGAGACACTGCACTGGGCATCTTGGGGAGCATGGGGGGATCTTCTGAAGCAGCATGACCCGTGGGGAGAGGGCCTGCGTCAAGCGGGGGGCCTGGTGCCCGGTGGGCTCGGCGCTCTTCGGGCGTGTGTGGCGGAGGGGGCGTCCACAGAGGTCTCGGGAAGGAGTCCGCCCGCGCCGAATCTTTCAGTCACCTGGGATAGCGCACGTATGATCACCCCTGTCACCACTGTCACAGTCTGGGAAAGCGAGCCGTGCTTGACATTAGGCATTCCAGAGAGGAAGGTAGGAGGCGGGGCAGAAGCCCTTGGGCTCGCAGATGTGAGGAGAGGGCCTGGGGAGGGGGCGGCGTTTCCCTTGGGACCCAGGAGCCCTGTGTCTCGGGCTCTGGCTGGCTTCTGAGGAGCCGGGGAAAGATGCACTATGCCGCTAAGCCAAGCCCATCTTGTCCACACCGTTTTTCTTGGCTTCCTCTTCCTTTTTCCTTCCTTCCCTCCTCCTGGAGCATGGAAGCTTCCATTTCTTTCTCCCCTGTTTCCCGAGACATTTCTCTCCCCCGTCTCCAGTCCGGCTCACTGGAGTGACATCTTGAGCCTGATCCTGCCGCATTAAAAAAATAAAAAAGCCTGCCCACACCGAGCCCTCCTGTGCCGATCTCCGCTGAGCGGAGGCAGACGGCGGAGCCTGAGTAAGCAGCCCCCCCTCCCCGGCCCGGTGCTGCCAAGACTGGTAAATGGGGCATTTGTGTATCCTTCCGTGCTCCCGCATCCCGCACCTAGCCCCCATTTCCCCAAACCGGCTCCGTCTAGTCCCGTGCAGACGCCGCCCAGCAGGGGTTAGCTGCCTCTTGACCTGTGTCTCTTCCCTTCCTGTCCCTATCCCTGCGAAACGCTCCCACCATAGCAGTGAAGTTCGGAGGTCGCCTGGGAGTCGAGATCAACCGGCTAGGTTGTGTGTGTACCCCACGCCCCTGGCCCTTCTCAAAGTGTGGAAGAAATGGGTCACGCGAGGCCCAGTCCTCAGGGGGACTCACCCTCAGGGGTACAGTCCGAGATGGGCAGGCTTCACACGCCCAGTTCCCAGGGGTACCGACAGGGGACCGCGGGCCTTGGCTGATGAGAAACTGATCCGTAGGGTGGAGGTGACAGATGGAGGTGACGGGTGGAGGTGACGAAGACCGGCAAGGTAGGGGGTAGGGCAAGGTAAGGCAGGAGGGGGCCCTTGGCAGCCTGTCGCAGTACGCTTGGCTGGCTGCTCTGTAATTCGTGCTTCTAAATAAAGACCCTGTGGCCACCTGCTTTCTCTGAGCCTCGTGTTATGTTTCCAAGTAGAGGTCCCGGGCGGGGAGGTCACCATGGACCTCCTTAGTGCACCACAGGGCTTCTGGGGTGCAGACGTGGGCTTCTGGGCCCAAGGAGCAGCAGTGACGCAACCAAGGGCCCGTTTCTTAGCCAGAATCGAGGAGAACAAAAGTAGATTCCTTTGTATGCAGCATCTTTCGTAGACATGACAGACTTCTGACCTCCCCTGTGGGGTTTTCTCCTGCACATGTTTCCTGCAGCAAGAAATGAGTGTGCCCGTGGCCATTCTTCTCCCTCCCTCCCACTCTCCCTTCCCCCTCCCAGGCTTGGCCAAGATGGGGAGGCCGTAGTGTGGGACTGCTCAGAGCAGCTCACCAGATCGCGGCCTCAGTACCAAACACACTTCCGATTGCTACGCACATTCCAGTTCACAACAGCCCTCCGACAGGTAAAGATCATCCCCATTTTACAGATGGGGAAATCGAGACACAGAGATGTTCAGGAACTTGTCCAAGCTCTACAGTGAGGAAGTGGCAGCCTGGCTTCAGGATCCATGCTCGCAACCACTGCCCTACACCGTCTACCCCTGAAAAGAAAGAGAAATCAGCTTTCTCCCCCTTCTGTGAGGCTCTGGGATGCCCATGGGCCCCGGCCGGTGGGTGGGAGGGCGAGGCGTGCTAGATGCCAGTAGGCCTGCCCTGACGCGGTGCCACCATTCACAGAGTCCATTTGTTCGTTACAGGGACCATGTGAGCAGGTGGGGAAAGAACTACCTTTCGAGGCCCAGAGAAGCCAGCCGAGAGTAGGTCAAGATCACATGCGACTGAGATGTAAACCAAACTCTCTTCAAACACATCATAGCCGGGGCACAGCCTTGTTTTGACGCCAAGGTGGGGGAGCCCTGGTTCCCTGGGACTGAGCAGGCCATTCCTCCCCCAGTGGGGCTACACTGTAAGCCACGAAGGGGATCTGGGGTGAGGAAGCCTGGTTTAATGGAAAGAGAGGGTACTGGGTTAGGATCCAGAAGGCCCCGGCTTTTCCCATGACTCTCAGTGATTTAGGTCGAGACCCTACCCCTCACTGTGCCCCAGGAGCTAACCTGGGTCTCTGAAACCCCTTCTAGAGAAGACAACATACAATACCAGGGACAGGTGGGTGGAGGGCTGGGCCTCTCTCCTAGCCAGGAGGTCGGGCATGGCGGCTGGGGACAGCGGCTCGCCCTCCTGTCGTCACTCCCCCTCCCCGGCTGTGGTCAGGCCTGGGCGTGGAGGTTCAGTGCAGGACGCTGGGCTGCAGGTAGGCCATTAGCTAGGCCCTGGGGAAGAATGTGCCCCTGGGGAGCCTCCGGGCCAGCTGGCCAGTGGCACATAGCCCCTGCCCTCACGGAGTCTCCATTCCGAGGGAGCAACAGCTCCTGTGTCATCTGTCATTAGTCTAGGGGCGATATCCACATGTCCTATTGCTACAGTCCCCAAGTTGCCAGAGTCACAGCACTGCAGACTCAACCTGAGTCAGAGATAGGAGCAGGATCTTCAGAGAGAGCTGTGGGGGCCGGGGGACAGCAGAGGACATGAGACGGAGTACGGGGTGAGGCTGAGCGCAGGAAGAGGGGAAAGGGGTGGGAAGGGCGGGAGCAGAGAGGCCTAAGTCCCAGGGAGTATGTCCAACAGAGCAAAGCACGGAGTCTCCCCAGCTAGGCTTTGGAAGGAGAACCTTTGGGGTATGGAGTGGGAGGGCCTAGTGACTCCTAATCTTTCCCCTTGCGTGTCTCCTTCACCTTGGGGTTTCTTGCTCCAATTCCAACCACTGACATCACGCTGACCCCAACAGAACATTTCCTTGAAGGCCGTGGCTCAAGTGCAAACCGAACCCTCTTCTGGATCTCCTGGCACCATGGAGACCTGCTGGAACTTTCAGAGGCTTGATTAAACAGTATTTGTTGAATGAATGAGCACTAAGGGAGAACAGATGGGTATTAGCGACTGATGTCCACAAGGCTTAAGAATAGCCCGGCTCACAGAGCCTGGGTTTCAGAATCTGCCCCTGCCAGCCTTGGTGGGCTCTGGCCTGGCCTGGGCCCCTTCCTTCTGGCTTTCTAGGGAGGAGCCAGTCAAGGCCCAGTACCACAGGGGTCCTTACTGGTGCCCAAGAAACAACGTGGCCCTCTGCAGCCCACCTAAGCCTCTCGCTTTCGTCCCCTTCCCCAGGCAATGACACCTGGACGGAAGGCCCTGTTCTCGGGGGCATGGCTTTCCTTGGGTGGATGTGAAGGGACCCCTGTTTCTTAAGCTGGGCTGATTCGGGAGGGATGGGAAGCATGCCCGCTCTTACCCAGAGCGCCCTGGGCAGGGCCGGGGTCTCAGGCAGCTCAGAACTGAGCTTCTGGAGCCTATGGCGGTCCCCGTGCAAGCACCAAACCGACACTGACAGCGTCGGTTTCCAGAGCCTGCTGCTCCGCTCCCCAGGGCCTGCTTGGCCCGGCTCCCCGGCTCGGCTGCAGACCAAGCCAGAGGCAGGGGCTGCACTGGCTGTTCCATGCACTTTGTGTCCACCGCGTGGAAGAACCATCCCGAAAGCCTGGGTTCGCGGAGTGATGGAAGAGCAGCCCCTCCTCTGCCCTGCCCTCTCCCCTCCCACCACAGGGCCCCTCCTGCATCGGACTTCCCAGGCTGTGTTGTTGCAGGTAATTAAAGGGTTTTAATTAAATTAGGATCCCATCTGGCTGGGATCAGCCAGGCCCTTAACGAGGATTGTGTGTCACCAACATCGGAACGTGGATGGGGACTCAGACATGCGGGGGTTGAATTTGGGGACTGGAGGCCTTTCAGATGGGGTGGAGAACCCTTCGGAGCCCTCCAGGGGCTCCCGGCCATGCTGCAGCAGCTCATTCCACCTCCGAAAATGGAGGCTGTGTGTGTGCCCCGATGCCAGGGAGCCGGGGGCAGGAGCAGAGCTCTCCCAGGTTCGTTCCTGCCCGCCAGCCCGTAAAACCTGTCTGGTGCGCGGCAAGATCCGTCAGCATCTTCTCATTTCTCCCAGTGAGGAAACAGGTCCGCAGAAGGAAAGTGCTCGAACACAGCCACCGGGTCAGGCGGGGATAGATTTAACTGTGAGAAGTGGAGACCCAAAGCACAGTGGCTTACATAAGGCAGACATTTGATTTTTCTCTCACAGAGAAGTCTGAAGGGGGAGGCAGCCCAGGGCCAGCGCGGTGTTTCTGCTCCACACCATTTCCTGTGTCACGAGGCGTCCAGGAACCCAGCCTTCCCCTAGCTCCTCGCTCGGCCTCTTCCAGGATGTGACTCTTAGGCCCACGGTCCAAGATGGCGGCGAGAACTGTCCTTCAACTGCCCTATCAACTGTCTTTCTAGAAGTTGCCAAATAACCCTTTGACTTACGTGTCACTGGCCAGATCTCAGTCACATGACCACATCTAGGTGCAAGAGAGGCAGAGAGATATACTAGTTATCACGGGCAGCCACATGCCCAGCTACACACTGAGGATTCCATTCCTACGGAAAAGGGGGAAATGGATCCTAGGGACAATGAGCGGCCTCTGCCTCCTGCGTTATGGGGCAGAACCAGGCCAGGAAGCCGGGTCTCCTCCCTCCAGCCTGGGGGCCCTCCCGCCCAGCTACTCCAGGAGCAAGGCTGAACTGTCGTAAACCCACATCCAAAAACAAAGGAGGAAGAGGTAACATTTGTCGAGGAAAGTCTTTTAATTTCCCCCCCACTGCTCCCATGTAGGAGGAGCCCTTAGGTTTTCACCTAAGGAGGCCCAAAGCCACCCAGCTAATGAATTCCAGACCCAGGATCGGGACGCAGACATCAATTCCTGCAAGGACACATGTCAGTTCGGGGGCAGCCTCCGTGGTTTGGGAGGTGGCCCCGAGATGATGGACTGGAGCGCTTTGAAGGAGGCATCTGTCGCTTAGATGATCCAGTCAGCTCTTCAGCTTGCCGACAGGACACGGGTCCCGTGGAACCAGAGCCCAGCCCCCGACACTGAGTGCCAGGTCTCCTCCCGCGTTCGCACTGTGCGGATGACGGCAGCGGCCGCTCCAGGACTTTGGAGTAATTGGCAGGTGCCACCCCACCCAGTCTTGCCGCCTCCTGGTGGGGCTGGTGGGGCGTCTCTTCGCCTGTCGCCCCAGCCCCCGGTTCTCCTTGCAGTGCGGCGGGACTCAGAGTCTCTGGAAGTAACATTTCTCTCTCCCGCTCCCAGCCACGGCATTGGATCGCTTCCCAACCCAGAGCAACTGGTTCATCGTGTCTCCCACAGCCCCCTACACCTACCCGGCTTGATAAGCCAGGTCCCCGGTCACCCTCTGACCTTCTGCTGCCTCCACCTCCATACACCCCCTTCCCCCACTTCCCTACCCACCCACCACCTCGTGCAGCCTCTGAGCAACGGGCCTCGCCTCAGGAGACTGCCACACGCAAGGTCACCAGCATCCCTGCCAAGGATGGGGAAGAGGGTGACTCAGTTCCCGCTTGCTCATGCCGGGGAGGAGAAATGAGGGGGAAGGAGGACAGAGGAGGGACCTAGACACCTATTGCTTTTGCCATAAGCTTCATTCAGAGGAAGACTGGGCTTTGCTGCCAGTCATGGATTCCCTCTTGTTCGCTTCACAGACTGCTGGGAAGATTCACCCCATCAGGTATGGGGACCCTGAGGCCTCGACAGTACCTGTGCCCAAGGCCCAAGGGCAGAGGCAGCCTCTGGGTGTGCTGAGAGCAAGCTTTCCCACCCGAGTCCATATTGCAGTTCCTGCCCTCGGGAGACCCCAGTCTGATGGGGGAGGCACAGATTGGCCTCACCGGCTCTTCAGTCGGATGTGGGGTTACAGACCTTCCTCCTCAGTCCATAGGGCGATATGGGCCTTCATATTCAGATGAAGGAGACAAGGACTCTGCCCTGGGGCAGCTCCCCCGCTAGCTTGAGCAGATGGGGGAGAGGGGGCTGGACCGCGGGACCAAAAGCCTTGTCACTGAAGGGCAGGGGTGGGGGTAGGAGCTAGAGCTTCCTTCTGGGAGAGGAGACAGGTTCATTCCAGAGGAATCTGCCCTCCTGTGTTTGAAAGGCAAGATCAGACAATCAGAGAGCGCTTGGTAGGGACTGGGGGTCCATCGCCCCTGGGAAGATGTCATAGGGGAGCAGAGGCTGGCGCCTTTGTAATGAGAGACAGTTGGGTAGACCACTTACGTTTGTGAGGCCCAAGGGGGCATAGGAAATATCTGGTGGTGGCAAGGATATCAGGACCCAGAGGTCTGTTCCAAAAGAATTACAACTCAGGGGAAAATCTATTAGCAGGATCCCAGCTGAGAGGCGCAGCCAGGTTAGCGGGGAAGACAGAAAAGGAGGGATGAGGCAGCGGAGTGTGCGCGAGGGTGAAATGAAGTTATTAAATCGAACCCACCCCCTGCTCAGGCAGAATGTGCCAGGCGGGCCAGCCCTCCAGCTGTCCGTAGCATCTGGCTCTCCACGAAAGTGGAGCCAAGGGGGTGGGGCAGAGTGTCCCCCGGTCCTGCGGATAGTTCAGCCAGGCCAGGTGAGGAGGGCTCAGGACCCCTGCCCGGCTTCTCTTCCTCCAGCGCCCACACGGCTGTGGGAGGTGGTGGGATCTGGGGGGCATCGGCAGGTGAGAGAACACACCAGATTCCAGCAGCCCCCAGCCCTCCCCCCCACCAGGGCAGAGCCTGAGCCCCTGGGCCTGTCTGAATTCTGAGCACGTGTCCCCATGGCCCCGTGGGGGGAGTGTCTCAAATCTCTGCTCAGGAGAGGTGGCCCCAGGAGGCATAGTGCCGGGGAACTCTGGGACACGAGTGTGAGCTTGCATCATGTGCCCTTTCTGGGTCACTTCGTATAGCAAGGTGGCTGCGAAGGCCTCGTCCAGCTCTGCTCTGCAGTGAGAGGAGCCCTGGGCCGTGCTGAGTGCCGGTAGGCAGAGGAGACAGGCTGGGGATGGCAGGCCCCCCTTCCCCTCATGCTAGGACTCTCCTTGCTGTGGCTGCATGGCCAAAAGGGACCCAGGGGACCTGAGTGCTGCCCTCCCAAGCGAGCAGACCTAGGACGACCTTAGAGAGGGCACTGTGATCTTGGTGCTTGGGACTCAGCGTTCTGCTCACTGAGCCCCAAAGGGCCCAGCTGACTCCCAGGCGAGGCACCACTGGCAGACATCCACCCCCAAGGCCCTCCTCTCGGCTGGGGCAGGGGAATGGCTGCTTTCAAGCCTCCTTCTGTCCCCACTTCCCCCAACCCAGCCTGTTCCTACCCCTGTGCATCATCAGACTGAAACCCCAATACCCCGATTCTCTGAAAGGACCCTCCCAGGAGACTTCCCCAGGAGAAGCATCGGAAGTCACAGTTGGGAGAGCGCCTCAGAGGTGTCCTTTCATGTTAGGGAGCCAGAGAGGAACGGAGAGGTCATATGAGTGGTCCTCACAGTGCGGTCGCTGGGCCAGGTGCACTGGCATCTACCTGGGTCCTTGTCCGAAAGGCAAATCCTTACACCCCACCCCAGACCTACCGAATTAGAAACTCGAGCCCAGAAATGCATGTGTTAACCAACACTCAGTGATTCAGATGCCCACTCACACTGGAGAAGCTCTGGGTTGGGCAAGCTCCTCCTTTCACAAAGAAGCAGAAAGAGCCCCAGGGAGGAGAATGGACTTGCTCCGAGGCCACGGAGCAAAATACTGACCGGGTGAGAGCAACGGTCCCCCACCCCGGGCCCACCCAGATGGAACCTAGGGAGGCAATGTGGAACACAAGGGCCCATACCACCTGCTTTTTCCTCCCCAGGCTGCTTTGCGGCGGCCACCCCCCGCCCCCCGCCAGGAGTGTCGCCCAGCCTTCCCGACAGCTCCAGAAAGGGGGCCGGAGAGGGGAGCCCTGAGTCCTCGGTGAGCAACAGCTCCAGCAGCCGGTGGAGCCCCGCAGCTCTGGTCTCCAGGAGACGTCCTGCCACCGTCTGAGCGAGGCTGGTTGATGGTGGGGCACCCAGGGCCCTTTCCCTCCCCGGACAATTCGGAATCCAGTGACTCGGGAAAGCTTTATTCCCAGCTCCAAAACAAGACTCTGCACACAGAAGTTGACTATCAGGTGATTCCACGCCCCGCCCGCCCCTCCCCCACCCACAGACAGACACCACGGAACAGGTCCAGCAGGCCCTTGACAGTCTGGCGTCCCCCAGCCCCACGGGCCAAGAGGGGAGGTGCCGGCTCTATCCAGGGGAGCCCCAGGCCGACAGGCAAGGCTCGCTGGCTAGACAAGGACACTCCCAGAGGAGCCAGCAGGGGGTGGGGTGGCGGAGGGACACAGCGCAAGGGCGGGCTCCCGTCTGTGGCCTTGGTGTTGGGAGAACCACAATCACCCTCTGTCTCAGCTTAAGGATGTGTGTCCCGTGAGCACGAGGGTGGGCGGGGGCGCGGGGGTACGCAGCCATGGCAGGAGAGGGAATTTTGGAAAGCGATGGCCTGCCTGGGAACAGAGGGTCTATTTGTCAAGACATCAGAAAGACTTCAAGGGTCACCACTTCAGCCTCAAGCCAAGCTCAGTCCACAGTCCAGGACAAGGGCTTACAGGGGGGCCCCCCTCGTCCTGCCCCCTGCCCCTCCCCCCTCCCGGAGCTGGCTCCCAGGCAGCCCCATCTCTGCCGTCCTTTGTCGCCTACTTGGCATCCACGGTAACGAAATGCCCTTCTCCTTGGTGCCGCTCTTCCTCAGGATGGCAAGGAGGGAGCCCAGGCTTTCGGCTCCTCTCCGTCCCTTTACTGGGGCCACACTCGTCTGCCTTCCCCAGAAGCCTCCCGCACCCAGCATCTTCTTGCTCCTCCATGGGGAAGCCCTGCGGGGCTGCGCAGAGAGCCCACTCCTCCCCCAGCGTGCCCGCGTCCCAGTCGCTCCACCACCGCAGGCTGGGCCAGCCCTCGGGACCCCTTCCCCGCCACCGCTGGAGACTCGGCCCTGGCCTCACGCGGCATCTCCTCCTGTCCACCCCCCTCCCTGCCTGAGGTCCCTGCCCTGCCCTGCCCAGCATCCAGCCCGGTGGCCTCCCCCGTGGGCAGGCCTGTCCTTCCAGCCCCGGCCTGGCCTCTGTGGCCTGCCCAGGGTCAGCCGGAGGGGTAGTAGGGAGTATCGCTGTGGTAGTTGTAATCCGGGCACACCTTCTGGACCAGCCTGTAGTCCGTGCTGTAGAAAGCGATATAGACACAGACGACTCTGAAGGGCTGCGAGCAGCTCCAGGAGGCCGAGCTCTGAGCGTGGTCTCGGGAGCAGGTCTTGGCCGGGTCGTGCGTGCAGAGCGAGGTCCGGCGGCCCCGTTCCACCTTCTCCCACTCCATGCGGCAGTTGAAGATTTTGGAGGCCTTGGCTTCGATGAAGATCTGCTGCTCCTGGTGGAACTCTACGGCTTTACTGGGGGGCACGAGGCTGATGGAGATGTTGCCCTGGCCTGTGGCGTTGTGTCGGAAGTGGACGCTGAAGGTCCCGTTGCCGTGGTCCACGATCTTCCCCGTGACGAGCAGGTTCAGGGCCACCGTCTTGATGTTGGAGTAGAAGTCACCCCAGCCGAAGATTTTCTTCACCTTGGCCGAAGGTGGGGGGCTGTGGTTCGGGCGGTTGGGGGGCTGCCCAAGGACCCCCCATGCCTCCCCGGGCGGAGCCAGCAGCCCTAGGAGAGTGGAGTTGGCCATGGGGCGGGACTTGGGCGAGATGTGGCCCCGCTTCCGAGGCATTCGGGGCCGGGGCTGGCTCTCATGGTCATCGTGCTCGGGGTCCTCCGAGCCGGGAGGGCCATCATCCTGGCCGTAGATGACCTGTGGAGGGAGTTGGCAGGAGAGTGAGAGTCCTGTCCCCCAAGGGCCCAGGAGTTCTGGTCCCTGTTCCCACCAACAGCCTGTCCCTTCCACTGACCTGAGGCTGAAGGACCTCCCCACACCCGCACATCACCCACTTACGCTAGGGGTTGGGTGTACATGCTGGCTTGTGTCATGGTCCCAGCTCACCTTCTGACATTCGGGTCACCCCCATCCCCTCCCCCCACCATCCTGCCTCTGGCCACTGCTCAAATTCTGGAAAGAGGATCAAGAATTCTCTCCAGTGGACCAGACAGACACAGTCCCTGCCCCTAGGGACTCTCCAGTCTGATGGGGGAGGCCCAGCTCCGGATCTTGGGAGAGTCCTCCTCTGATATCAGAAGCATAGCCTTGTGCTGACGGAGCCCTCCGTCTCAAGGAGAGGCAATAAGGTCACAATTTCACAGAGGAAATTCCCTACCTCTGAGAAATTCACAAGGTGAACAGGAAAGCTCCATCCCTCTGCTGGGAGAGCCCCTGGGTTGACCGGAGAGAGGCAGCCCCTGCTTTTTGGCGCTTCCTAGTGTGCCCAATGAGACACCACCTCCCTTAACCCTCGGAAGGGTTTTTGTCCCCTGAGGCTAAGAGAACCAAAAGACAATGGACGAAGAAAGCAGAGCCCAGTGACATTTTCTATCATGCACAAATGCGGTTTAGATTTAGGCACGGGGGAGGGGAGTATGGTTTTGAGGAAAAGGGCAGGTCCAGATATGGCGCCGAGGCTTCTCTTTTGGCAGAAGGACTAGGAGGAGCCCGAGAGTGAATTCACAGCCAGGATGGCCAAGATACGGAAGGTCAGAAACTCTGGGGATCACCGATGGTGACGTTCCCCGGACATTTACGGCTCACGAGGCAGTTCTTATGCCCATTCTACAGATGAGGCTGCCAGGATTCAAAGGTGGCATCCCTACAAGGCTGAGTCACATAGGGTCAGCCCTCCCCTTCCACCGCTCACTCCCGGCCTCAGGCACCAGATAGGTCCCTTTACGGAGGTTCTGTCCAAGCCCACCCCCACCTGGAATCTTGTGCCAAACTGCCAAGGCTTGGCCAGCCTCTGCTGGACCGGCTCTGGCAACAGGCAACACTTGGGAAGGCCCCCTGGAGGAGCTGTGGGGAGGGCCAGCAGGACAGCGTGACCCTGCTCAGACACGGGCCGCTCAGGAGGGCATCAGGGACGAGACGAGGTTTCCTGAGGGCAGCCGCCCGGTGTGTGCTTACTCAGCTTCTAAAGGGAGTAGTCGCCCTCTGTGTCTGTGTTACCAGCACTAGGGGCAGCGGTGGCCTCTGGGAGAATGGGGGAATGCCTGAGGGCAGGGCTCTGGAGGGCTCCAAAGGGGCCCCTGGGGGTCTTCATGCCCCCCCCTTCTGGCTCGGGCCATGCCGTCAGAGGTGTGCTAGGTGGCCCTGACTGCTAGGCCCCAGGGGTAGGGTGGAGGGACAGCCAGGAGGGCCCGGGGCTGCAGACGCGTGTTTACTTGGCCCTGGGGGTCGCCGCTGAATGGCTGGAGGGTGGGGAGAAGGGCCGCAGGTGCGGAGAGAAGGGAAGGGTGCTTCCACACTGTGGCAAGGGAGAGCTGGCACGGGGGGGGGGGGGCATTGTTTTGAGGAAACGGGCAGGTCCAGATGTGGGGCCGAGGCTTCTCTACGGCAGGACTGGGGGCGGGGGGCCGGGGTGGGACTCCCGGGCGTCCCGGGCGGCGGCGACGCGGCGAGCGAGCGCGCGGGGAGCGGGCTCTGGGGCGCTCCGCTCAGCTGCCGCGGGCGCCCGGGGCGGGAGCCGCCTGCCCAGGTCCTGTGGGGCTCGGGCTGCGCGCAGCCGGGAGAGGAGAGGAAAACAACAGGCGGGGAGGGAGGGAGCGGGAGGCAAGGCGCGAGCGGGGGCCGCGGGGGGCCGCCCCCTGCCTGGACAGGCTCCGCGCGCCGGGGGACCCAAGTCCCGGGCCCTCGGGGTCCCCGAGGTCAGAGAAGAGCCCAGGGCCCCAGACCTGGCAGATGGTCAGCTCCGCCACCCACCCCCACTCCCCTTCGGCGCGTCCCGGGGCGTCGGGACGGGGTCGGGTAACCCCCTTGGCGCCCCGCTGCTGGCCTTTTCCCTTGTGCTGGCCGCACCTCCCGCCGCCGGCGGCCGAGTGGGTGGGCCAGCCGAGCACCCTCTCCCCGCCCCTATTAACCCTTGCGGTCCAGTCTCGGTCCTCGGACCCGCCCTCTCCCCCGGCCTCCGGGCTTCCCCTCCATCCCGGGGATGTCGGGGGGAAGGGAGAAAGTTTCTGGGCTCTCCCCCGTCCTCCGGGCCCCCGCCCCTCCGCGCGGCTCCCCGCGGGCCACTCACCAGATAGAGGCTGCCCTGCACTAGGAACACGAAGCAGCAGCGAGTCAGTTGCATCCTCCTCTTTTGCTCTCGGGCCCCTTGCTCTCCTCTTTGCCTGCCGGGCTCCCAGGCCCCTGCCTCGCCCCTGCTCCTTCAGGCGCGCCGTCCCATGCTCCAGTCCCCGGCGGCTCGCGGCCCTCCCCTCTGCCGGCCGCCCGGGACCGACCCCGCCCCCTCCGGTCCAGCTGTGCAGCCACCGCCCCCCTCCCCCGGCCCAGGTGTGCGCGGCACGGCCCCCTCTCGAGGTCCCAGATGTGAGCCCCGAGCGCCTCGAAGGGCCCCAGCCGCGCGGTGCCTCTGCCTTTCCAGATCCGCGCTCGGCGCCCCCCTCGGTCCAGCGGCGCCGCTCTCGCCCAGATGTGCTGGGGACCCGCGCGCGCGCCCGTCCCTGGCGCTAATTCCCCAGACCAGACGGCCCCTCCCGCCCCGTCGCGGCGCGCCCCCTGGCGGACGCCCCTGGCCGCGCCGCGCCCCGCCGCCCGCTCCCCGCGCAGCACCCCGCCAGACTGGAGCGCTCCTGGCGCCCAGGCGTCTCCCGCTTCCTCGTCCCTCCCACCGGCGGCGGCGGCGGCGGCGGCGGCAGGTACGGTGAGCCCAGCCGGTACCTCCGGAGTTAACTCCTCCCCTGCCGGCCCGCAGCCCGGGGACCTAGGACGAAGGGGGCAGGACGCGGGGGCGGAGGGACTCTCGGCGAGGAGAGGAGAGGGTGGTGGCCCTGGCATAGGGACCTTACCCTTTCCATCCCTCTGGCAAGGCGCCTGTTCCTCCGCAGCGGGCACTGGGAGCCTGCTGCCCTACCCTGAACCCCAGGAGACCTGGACTTGAGAAAGGTTATTTTTTCCAAACCCATTCCTACAGCCAAAAAGAACGTCAATAACGAGTAGCCTATTCCCCACAGCTGAAAGTCACTTTCTTTCTGCAAGACTTGCTTCTGTGCGGAGGGAAGTTCTTCTAGGTGTCTAGCCTCTACTCCCTTGTTATAATGTCAGTTTTTTTCCTCTTCGACTTTACTCAGAGGGGCTGGGATAGCACCCCCCCACACACACCCTGTCCAGTCACTGTGACAGGAAACTTTTGGCCAGAGCCCTGGGCTGAAAAGGTCACTAGGGGCCAGGCTGAATTCTGGGGCTGGGGTTAGAGATAAGCCGCCTGAGAAGCTGAGGACTGAGGGGGGCAAGGTCTCCCCGGAAGCTGTGTCTGCATTCTTCACTGTTTCCCCTCCCTGTGACTCAGGGAGTGACCAGGCTGGGAAACCGTGCTCCTATCCCAACGGGGTCCTTCATTATCTCTGACCTCTGCAAACCTCCAGGGCCGGGAGGAAGAGCAGGACCCCGATCTGAAATCCCCAAAGGTGGGTCCCGTCCTCCATCATCCCACTCATATCCATGTTTCCTTGCTGGAATTCCAGGACCCCTGGAGTCCTTCGAAAAAGCAAAGGTCAAGTCCTAGCACCCCTTGGAGACTGTGAGCGTGGGGAGGTACCCCCGCAGTTGGAGTGGCCCCAGCTTGGGCCAGGGTCCAGGGAGCACGCCGGGTGGGCACTCTGCTCTGTGGCCCTCCAGGCCCAGCTTGGTCTCTGGCTGCAGCCCCCAGCACGCACCCAGCCTCCTCCCCCACCATCTGCCAGGCGGGTGCGCGGGGAATGCAGATGAATCTTAATATCAGCCTGGGCCAAGTGCGATGAGGGAGACAGATTTTGCAGAACCCAGACAGCATCACAGAACCCCCTGCGTTCCCCAGGCACCCTGGGCAGTACCAGCCCTTCCCTGGTGGGGTGTGTGTGTGTGTGTGTGTGTGTGTGTGTGTGCATGTCTGTCAAAGACCCCCAAAGTCAGGGGAAGAAGGAGCAGATCAATCTTTGTCTGGCCTCCGAGCCTCTGGTCCGGCTGGGAGGAAGAAGCTGTCGGCCTGAGCGTGGGCAGCTGGCTCCAGCGCGCAGCCAGGCAGAGGCGTAGCTGGGCCCACTCCCTGTCCATCCCCAGGAGGTCCTAGCCCCAGGAGAGCAGTACGGCTCCGGAGAACGAACACAGGTTTTCAGGGCAGCCAAACCTGGATTCCACTCCAAGCCTGGCTGTGTGACCTTGGGCAGGTTGCTTTGGTTCTCTGATGCCAGTTTCCTGATCTGTTGTTGCAAGAACTCAAAGAGACAAAATGTGCCAACAAAGCTCAGGCACAATGGCCGGCGGGCAGTCGTGGGAGTGCAATAAAGGGACGTTCTCGCTTTTCTACTTCCCACACATTTGCTCTGGCTGTGCCTCCTGCCAGGCTTGCCCTCCCTGCCCTCTTGGCCATTTCTGGCTCTCACTTCCTTCAAGTTCCCCCGCTGCATTCATCCGTCAAGCACTAGCTGAGCCTGTCCTCAGTGCCAGGTGCGAGGCCATGGTCTGCGATACAGAGACGGGTGGGACACAATCCCTGCCCTCAAGGATCTCACTGGCTAGTGTGCAATCAAGACACGGAAATCGATGCTTATAATTCAGTGTGGTGAGCGGAATAACGGACCCCTGGGACAGGCAGTATGGATGCACCAAGTACGGTGTGCGCAGGGTCCGCGGCATCAGGGATGGCCTCCTGGAGGAGGTGATGCCGAAGCGGTGAGGAGGAGTCAGCCAGGCAAGGGCCATTCCTGGCAGAGGGCACTGACTGGTCAGAGGTAGGAGGCTGCAAGCAGAAGCCATGTGCTGTCACTGGAGCACAGGGGGGAGAGGAGGCGGGGGGGGGGGAGGCTGGAGCGGGAGCTTCTCCTGTGTTGGGTCATGGGCTAGGACCTTTGAAGGGTTTTCAGGGGGCTGGTGATTATAGTCAGATTGCATTTTGGAAAGCTTTTGGAGAACTCACTGGAAAGAGGAGAGTCTGGAGGGAGGGAAGGGGAGGGAACCGCTTAGGGGATAGAGGGAAGAGTCTGGGGAGAGAGGGGGGACGCCGAGGACATCATTAGGAGGCAAAAGAATCAGGATGTGGTTGTTACTGAGATGAGAGAGGAAGGGAGAAAGGGAGTTGAGTATGCTACCCAGGTTTCTGGCGTGGACAACAAGGCAGGATGCTTGCTGAGGCGAGCACCGGAGGTGGGAGAGGGGGAGGGAAGTGGATTCTGGGGAAAGGGTGATGGGGTCAGCTTTGGTCATGTGAAGTCTGGGTGCTGCTGGCCACCCAAGGGTGGGATAAAGTCTAGCTTGGGGTGCGGGAGGGGCAGATGTACGAGGGGAGCAAGGGGCTCGGATGGGGTAGCCCTGGGCACGCTGGCATTTAAGGGACGGGCAGAGGAAGAGCGGTCCCCAAAGGTCCCCCACTTGGAACTGGCCGCCAGGGGGCAAGGAGGGCAGGCAGGCTGGTCCTGGAAGCCGTGGCAGCGTTGGGGTTCTCACGATTGAGCATGCCAAGCAGAGTGGGGGTTCTTATTTCTTTTTTAAGATTTTATTTATTTATTTGACATAGAGAGAGAGCACAAGCAGGGGGAGCAGCAGGCAGAGGGAGAGGCAGAAGCAGGCCTCTCGCTGAGCTGGGAGCCCCGACACTTAACCAACAGAGCCACCCAGGCGCCCCCAGAGTGGGGGTTCTTACATGCAGATTCTAGGATCTCACCCCAGGGAGACTTTCAGGAGAAGGGAGCCCAATACCATGTATTTTTATAAGCCCCTAACCCCCAACCCATCCCAGGTGATGCCAATGGAGGTTGCCTCTGAACTTCACTCCCATAAACCCTGGTGTGTGGGGAGTGTCAGGAAAGAGGGGAGGAACAGCAGCTCAAAGAAACAGAGTGGCCGGCAAGGGAGAGACAGAAAAGTGACCGCTGGGTTTGGCCGAGATTCCTCTGGTAGCTGTACCCTACCTTGGTCCCCCCAGCTGCCCCCAGGGCGGGAAGACAGAGCACAGACACAGTGAACTCTGTGCACAACTGTGCTGGAGAGAGCAAACCCCACCCCACCCCACCCCACCCCCCGCATGGCTAACCTCTCTGTGTCCCCAAGGCTCCTCCCCCACCATGCCGGGGGGGGGGGGGGGGGGGGGGGGCGGGGGGGGCGTAGGGCAGCTGCTCTCGGTGAAGGGGCAGAACTCAGTGCATGAGGCCAGCCCCCCTGGCCCCCAGCCTTCTCGGTGCGTCCGAGGGCACGCTGGGTGTGGTTGGCCTTTGCTCAGCCCCTCTGCTTGCACCTGCTTCTGCCTCCCTCTCCTTCTCCTGCCCCTCAGGGCTGCAGGGAAGCACACAGCACTGGTAGGGCCTGGTCAGGGCTTACCGAATGGCTGGGAAATGGGGTTCCTGATGCTTTGAAAGGCAGAGAGTGGATGCCCTTGAGCCAGCTGGAGCCAAGAGGTCTGGGGGGTGGGATGGGGAGACAGGAGCAGATCATGATGGTTGACACTCTCTCATGTTTACCTGGCAATTTGCAAGTTGAGAGTGTTATGAGGGGGTGCTATGCACAGGGGACTCGGGGAGCCCAGAGAGAAACCCTAATTCAAATAAGGGGGCCAAGGACTCATGGCAGAGAAATTGGTCCTGTGATAGGAGGATCGGCCCAGGTGGGAGGGGAAGGAAGGAACCTTTCCGGAAGAGGAAGCGACTGCAAAAGGCCAGAGATGAAAGCAATGGGAGTGGGGTTCTGAGAAGCTGAGATGAAAGGATGATTTGTTCCACAAATAGGCATCGGGCCTCGACTTTTATGTCGGGCCCTGGGCTGTGTGTGGGGGTACAGCTGTGATCGGCAGTCCTTACGCACACGCAGAATTTGGGCTGTGACAGAGACAGAGATGAACCAGCCAAGGACACGGAAACACGAGCTCTAAGATGGTGGCAAGTGGTGTGAAAGCAGAACAGCAGGGAAGCTAAAGAGGGGCCGGGGAGAACTCTGCGAGACGCGCCATTTCAGCAGGGATCGACCGGCCAGGAGGCCTGGGCCAATGTACAGCGGGTGGGGGGGGCTTCCAGGCAGAGGGAACAGGACATGCTAGGACCCCGGGATGAGGAAGGGTCCAGCGCCTCTGAGTGCGGCCCTGGAGGGGAGGAGGGAGAGAGAGCCAGCCGGGCGGGCAGGGCTGGACGGCCAGGGAATTTATGCGTCTAGTTAAAGGTTTTGGGTTTCATCCTCTTATTCGGGTGGTTTGGGTTGATTACAAGTTTTAAACAGGGGTCGGATTGGCGCTCAGAACAATCACTAGAAAGCTCATTCGGACAGCAGCGTGGAGGGAGGATTTGGGAAGGGGTAAACTAGAGGCTGGGAGGTGAGAGGGGGCTGATTTAGGGCAGATGCCGGGGGATGGGATGGACAGGATGGCCCTGAAAGATGTTTAAGGAGTGTGATGGAGAGGAGTTTGACTCCAGGACATGGGGTTCAGGAGGCAAAGATGCCCCCCGCCTTTCTGGCCCAGAGAACAGGACTAAGAGCAGGTTTGCTGGAGGAGATGGGGCACCCATCCTTGACAGGTGGAGTATCAGGGGTAGCGGGGTGCGCAGGCGCAGTGAAGAGCTGGGGGCAGAGTGCAGGGCTCCCCAGAGGGACCAGACTGGGATGTGTAGGAGCCTGGAGGCTCATCAGAGGTGAGACTGGGAGGAGTTTGCACAGAACAGAACACAGCAAGGGAGCAAAATGGGGCTGCCAGGGCAGGTCGTGGAGGAAGGAGTGAGGGAAAAGAGGGGGGCACCAGGACAGGGGAGCAGGTGGGAGACCGCTGGTCCCGAGAGCCCTGAGGGAAGCTGCCCACTCATGTCCCAAGCCTGCATGCCTCAGGCTTTGAGAGGTCGTTTTGTCTATGCTCCTGCCTCACACAGGATCTCACCAGCCAAGAGGGACCTTCTCCTGGCTGTCAAGGCTCCCACGTGTGCTCTCCTACAGTGGAGAGGGCAAGCACGTGGAGTCCGGCAGGCCTGGGTTAGGGCGCATCTCTGAGATCCGCTGTCTAGGTGATCTTGGGTGAATCTCTCTTGTTCTTCCGGCCTCAGCCTCCCTGTGAAGGGGGATCAGAGTGCCCATCTCATCGGGTGGGGACCGAGGAGTGTGAGAGCATCCGGCTTGCTACTGGGCGCATAGTAACCACCTGGTCTTTGGTCGGAACCGAGCTCGTGGAGAGGGCTTTGTAAACAGAGAGGCACGGAACAAAAGGCGTCTGGCCGCGCTCTTGCTGCAACATCTCAGTATCTTCAAAGGTGAGGAGCAAAGGGGAGAAAACAAGGCCGGAGCTGGGCCGCTAAACTGCAGGACACCTGGCAGGGAGCCGACACCTGGCACCAGGTCACCTGTCCGCCACCTGTCGGCTGGCCCCGGGTCGTTGTGGTCCACACCAACTCCCGCAGGGGGCGGTGGAGAGATTGCGCGGGCGTGGCGCGGCGCTGCGCGGCGGAAGCGAGCGGGGTCAGCGCGCCACCTGGTGGGCACTTGGGGCTCCCGGGGAAGGCGAGGACCTCCGCCCGCAGCGCCCCGGCCCTACCCCGCCCCCACCCAGCTCCTGCTGGTGCGCAGAACCCGCCGCCCGCCCGGGCCCCGCGCCCCGCGTCCAGGCGCTTCCTAAAGACCCCTTAAAACACCCATGGCGAGAGCTACTCAGAGGCGTTGATCCGCCCCAGGTCTGCAGCCAGACGGCCTAGGTCCCAGGCCTGGGACCGCTATGGCTTGGGCAAGTGACTTCACCTGTCTGTGCTTCAGTTCCCTCGTGGGGACAGTTAACAGTATCCACGTATGAGGTTGTTGAGAACAGAGTCTGGCACATAGTAAGTGCTCAATAAATGCTGGCTGTTACATTCGTGTTCGGTTACTCGATCCACCACGAATTTTCAAACGCCGGGAGCTGGGGCGGGTTGGGGTGGCAGCTCTGAGGTGGAGGTAGCCTCAGCTGCCAGGGGGAGAGGGGCTTCGTATGACTTGGTGCCCGGACATGAACCTCGGGTGTTTAATTTATGAAACGGGTCAATATAACATCTGCAGTGAGAAGTTCCCGCTTCCTTTTCACGGAAGGAGCTCCAGGTGGGCGAAGAGGCAGGGCACCCCAGGACCCGCACGTTCTTCCGCACCCCTGGTCCTTGGGTTTGCCTCCTGAGTCCCGGCCACACAAGCCCGAATACAGGGGCGCGCGCCTCTCTGGACCCCCCAAAGACAATGGGGCCAGAGCGCCAAGTGGCAGCCACTTCCAGAGGTCGGGGAGCGTCCCGCCCCCACCCCAAAGGGCTGCCCGGGTGCTTCTGGCCCCTATGGGCTACTTGTCGCCAGGGCGCCGGGACACACCGGGCTGCGCCTTCCATTTCCAGGCCTGTGGTGACGCCTGGCGGCCGAGGGAGGGACAACCGCGACCTCCACCCTGCAAGGAATCCCAGCTCTGCTGCTTAGGGTCCCCGCTGGGTACCGCTGGATAGGAGTTTGGGGGTGGGGATGAGGGGCAGGCACTGTCAGAGGGATCCAGGAGGTAGAAGAGAGCTTCCCGGAGCAGCATGGGCCTGGGCTTCTGTTAGATGAAATCTGGGGTCTTCCATCCAAACTAGATCAGAGATGGGGCAGGGGGAGTGAGGAGGTTTGGGGAAGGAGCCAGATGAGACACCAGGGGGTTCAGAGGAAGACTTCTCTAGTTTTCTCCCTCCACCCCATTTGGGGTCCTCATTGTTCCCTTCTGGTGCTTAAGTGCCCCAAGATTTCAGCGGGAGCGGTGTGGGGCAGTGCATGGGGGTGGGGGGTGGGGAGTGAGCCTAGGAACGGCCACAGCCTGAAAGGGGCCTCCGTCTGCAGCCACGGAGGCCTGAGGACCAGCAGCACACTTGGACAGGCAGCGGGAAGGATGCCACCTGGAAATGCTTTTCTAACCCCTGTTCTGTCCTGGACCGCCAGGGGAGTGTGGCTGTCCACACCCACTTCCTGCCAACTCAGCACCAGCCTCCTCCTGGCCCTTGCCAGCTGGTGGGGTCTGACCTCAGCCCGAAGGCATCACCTACTCACCCTTGAACAGCAGCCCCGAAGTCAGCCACCTCCAGGATTTCACAAACGGTGCCAACTCAGGGAATGCAAAATCATAGCCCGTACACACTGACCCGCAGACATGTGGCCTCCTGTGTTCCCCACGCCGCCAAGGGCCCACCCTCCAACTCATTGGGGGTGCCAGCCTCGCCTTGGGCCTCTCTCCCCAATATCCGATTGCATTTTCTCCACCTCGCTGCGGGCTTCATGGCTTCACCATTGCTCACTGGGGCCATGGCAGCCCCCGAATGGTCTATCCCCACCTCCCCGTTCCTTCCCTACGCAGAGAGAGACTGATTTCTACGATGCTTATGTGATGGTGACCCTCTCGTGTTTCAAATCCTTGGGAGTTTGGCCACAGCCCCAAACGAGCCGAGCCAGACTGAGAACACTCCCTACAAATTACCCAAATTCTCTCACTGAATCGCACAACCCAATGAGGTCGTTTCTATTCCTGCCACATTTTACAGAAGAGAAAGCAGGCTTCGAGAGCCAGAGTGACTTTCCCAAGGAGCCACAGTGAATACTCGTCAGAGCTGGGATTTGAACGCAGGCGGTCTGGCTTCCAGAGCCCACGCTTTCACCCACCGCCCCAGGGAGTCCAGACGAGGAGGAATTTGTCTTGTTGGGTAGGAGATTCCTTTTTTAAAAAATAGCACAGATGATCATTTTTAATTTTCATAGAAGTGTTTCTTTTTACAGCTTTTCTTCTATTTTCCTTTACTTCTAGCAAGGGATACTGTTTTTCCATTTATGGGAGTCATACAAAATGTCCCTTGAAAATGAATTTAATTTTAGGGAAAAGAAGTAGCTCGTTGAGAGACAAGTACTACGTACATGCTAGCACAGGTGGGATGTGGATACGGGAACGGTGTCGGCGCACTCCCAGGAACGCACTGTGCAGCGAAGGGCAGTCTATTCAGCAAACTTTCGAGTGCGCTGGCCCTGCTTACCCGGCCAGCTGCTCTCTCCCTTTCCTTTCCTACCCGCACCCCCTTTCTGGAGCCTTGGAACCACCTGCAGCTCCCCAGACACACTAGGCTTTGTCTGGCTCTGGTGCCTTTATGCACACTGCTCGCTCTGCCTGACCTCCCGTTCTTGGCTGCCCGGCAAACACCTGCTTACCTGTGGCAGCCTCCCCAGCTCAAGCAGCCTTTCCTTCCTGAAGCTTCCTGAAATGGAGTTGCCATGTCTCCATCTCCCACCACTGTTCCCACAGAGTCATCTGTCCCCACCTCATTACTGCACTTTGTTATTTCCCCTTCCCTCCCCAGAAGATAGGGACAGCCTTCTCTGATCCTTGCGCAACCCTGTCCTGCTGACCATGGCTTTCTGGTGCCCTTAGAGACGTTCAACCCCGTCACGGTGGCCTCCAGCGCCCCCCAGTGGGGCTCCACTTGTAATGTGCTCCTCAGGGAGCCCTTCCCTGGCAGTGCCCCCCACCCCCAGCAGCAGCCTGGTACCTGTCCCGGAACCCATCACCCCCAGCCCATCACCCCACCATTGCCCCCAGAAAGTTCATCACCATTTGGAAGAT
This sequence comes from Ursus arctos, assembly GCF_023065955.2. Lineage (NCBI taxonomy): Eukaryota > Metazoa > Chordata > Mammalia > Carnivora > Ursidae > Ursus > Ursus arctos. The sequence continues at coordinate 24,100,147 of NW_026622919.1, read as the reverse complement.
CCTCATTTCCTCTCTATTGCCTCCACTCCCTCACTGGAATGTAAGCCCCATGAGGGCAGTGGCATCCTGACTGCTGTCTGATTTGCCCGGGAGTCCAGGCTTCGCACAGGGCAGGCAGCGGATGTGTGGTAGGTCTCATTGCTTCCTATTCGTTGAGCGAATGGCCTTAGAGAAACAAAGAAAGACGACAGTCTTTCAACCAGGCTGGTGACCTCAGAGGTGTGGGGCTGGAAAGGGAGAGAGGAGATTATCAAAGTTTTCTCCAGATCCTTCTGGTTTGTTTAAGCTGTTACAAAGAGCATGTAGTACTATGGCTTCTAATTAAAAAGAAAATCCAATAAAGTTAATAAAAAAAAGAAGGGAAATAAATGAAAGTTTTCATTTCCTGGGGAAACATAAGAAAAAAGCAGAAGGCTTCATGTGGGAAATTGTTTGGTGTGTCAGGGAGCACAGGGAGTCTCCTGAGGCTGGGGATTAGGGTGAGCTGAAGAGGATGGAGGGTACGGTGGCAGAAGAGGGGTTGGGGGAAGACAGGAAGTTTCTAGAATTGTTATAGGAAGGGTCTGGGTAGAAGGAGTGGGAGGCACAGGTGGAACTGGGAGGCGTGTCTAGCGTCAGCCAGTGGTGGGTTGATTTGGGGTGGTTGGTGGGGAGCATGGCTGGTGTGGGTGACCTGGGAATCTGGGGCCATCCCTTGGCACCACCCCTGGGACATAGCCCATCCTAGAGTCCAGTCCCTGGCCCAAGCCCCTGTGGGGGCTAGTCATCTTCCCTCTCTGGGCTTCAGTTTTTCCAACAATAATGTAGAGATTGACACAGGAGTCACCAAGGTTCTCCCAGCTTGGATGGCCGCCTCACTGGGCGCTGACTCCTGCGGCCCAAGGACCTCACGTCCTCTGGCCAGAGCCCGCAGCCGCCCAGATGCCCCCACCCATGACCGAGCTCTGAACGGGCAGCCTCCGCCTCCGGCCAACAGAGGGCGCCGCGGCGCCGCGGCACCTGGCCGGCTCCGCGCGATCCAGAGCCGCCCGCTGCGGGCCGAGGTCCTGGGTGTGCCCCTGCGTCTACTGCCTCCCCATCCACGGATCCTTCTCTCTGCTCCCGTGGTCATGCCAATGTCTACAGGACTCGAGTGTCCAGCTCTCTGGGCCTGGGCCGAAGAGGGCAGCCTGGATCTGGAGCCTGAAGGACTCCAGAAGTCATTCCTTCCATGCCCCTGCCTCTAATCCCTGCCTCTCCTATCCCTCCCTGGAATCCCCCACCCCACCCCCATCCGGAGCTGGCTGGGCCCCAGCCCCGACATCTGTGGGCAGGATCAGCCCTGAGCGGCAGGCCTCAACTCCCGTGTCTCTCTTCATCTCATCCCAAGAAAGTCCCTCCGTCCCTGTTTCATGCCTCATTGGCTCTGCCATCCCAGATCCGGCAGGCTCTTGGGCGTGTGTTGTCCCAGGATCAGAGGAAGCGCGGCTGCCTCTCAGATGCCTCATTTGACCCTCCTGGGAGTCTGGCCATCCCGGCTGCTCTCCCTGGAGCTGACTGGGTGGGCACACAGGTGGGCCAGGTCGCCCGCAGAACATGGAGGACTCCGGCTGCCTGTGGGCCAAGCCCCCGGCAGGGCCAGGGAAAGGGGGCTCCCACTGATTCTGGGAGCTGAGCAGGCCCAGACTTGATGTGTGATGTAGAGAAATCCCAAGGGAAACCCATGTGGCCCTGCCTCCCTGGCCCTCTGTGGTCCCCAGGATCACTCCCCAGCCGGACTGGGGAGTTAAGCTGTTGGTGCAGGGTCTGTCGTGGGCCGGTGGTGTGAGTGAGGCCTGGCTGGTGGGGCTTCAGGAAAACACATTCCAGGGCAAGCTTCCCAGGAGGAGCCCCAGCCATGTGACACGTAGAGCGGAGAGTGTCTCTCCCGCCAGGCACTCGGGGCTGGGACGCGGAATGAACGTGAGGGGAGGAACTGAGCCAGCAGCACGCTGGGCCCTTGCGGACAAAGATCCCACACCCCAAGCCCCTCCCCTGTCTCCCCTTCGCCATGTGGGGTCCTGTGCTCAGGGTGCCGATGAACCTCTGTTGGCTCTGGGAATCGGGCCAATGGGCTGCTCCTTTTCAGGGTGTCTTACGGCGTCACTGGTCGCGGAGCGCAGAGGGAGCTCCCGCCTGTGGGCCCTAGAGACACAGTGACACATGTGGACATGAGTGAAGCAGCTGTATCAGCAAGTCCTGGGCTGGGCGCCTGGTCACCTTGCCCAGATCTGTCACCACGGTGGGGCGGCAGGAGGGCACCGTGGTGAAGGCGATTGTCAAATCCAGCTGCAAATCTGGGCACGGACAGCCCTACACGCTTGGCCTCACTTTCCCCACCCGTGCAGTGGGGAACACAGTATCTTCAGCCACACGAGGCTGCTGTGAGAAGCGGGCGGTGGAGGGCGTCGTGACAACCGTCGGAGCACACCGTGTGTCAGAGCACACCCTGCGTCGGAGCCCAATGAACTCGTCTGACCCTACCGGAAGCACATGAGGTCGGTCCTGTTATTACGCTCGTTTTTGTAGATAGAGATGGAGCCCTTGCTCTGAAGGAACTTCCAGTCCAGCGGGGAGACAGAGAAGTAGACAGAAATCCTGGGAACAGGGGCGCCTGGGTGGATCCGTCGGTTAAGCGTCTGACTTGGGCTCCCGTCATGATCTCAGGGTCCTCCGACGGAGCCCTGCTGTCCGCAGGGAGTCCGTTTGTCCCTCTCCCTCTGCCCCTCCCCACGCTCAAGCTCGCTCTCTGGCTCGCTCTCTCTCTCTCCAATAAATAAAATCTTAAAAAAAAAAAATCTTTGGAACCAAATTAGTCCGCACTGGTTGATGAAATGAGAATTCAGACCATAAATGGTCAAGCTCTCATTTGTTCCTCGTAATGCCCCGCGGGGAACCCCTGTTTCAGACAAGCAAACCAGGGCCCGAGTCCGGACCCTCGCCCGAAGGCTCACAGCAGAAAGGGGGGAGCAGCATTGTCTGACTCTGGTGCACAAGCTCCTCCCCCTAAAATTAACAAAATATAAGTTAGACCCAAATGTTCCCCCACATAATTCGCTAGCCCCTTCTTACGAGCGGAAGATCGCAGGCCCCAAAGTCCTCTGCAGCCGCTATAGAGATCACCGGGGCCAACCCTGCCTTCCCAGCCTTCTGCTCAGCCTCTGCAGCTGCGGGGTGACCGGTGGTGACTTCCGCCTGGTTCACCCAGGAGGTGGCATTTGAGGGGGGACTTGAAGGATGTATGGGCGTGGGCTGTCAGGAGGGAAGCCTGTGTAGGAGGAAGGAGCAGCAGGAGCAAAGGCTAGAGGTATATGGCTGGGGGAGGAGGGCAGGGAGGCGTCCTTGGTGGGGAGCAGGGCGAGTCAGATCCGAAGACAGCCGCTCAAGGAGGCCGTGTGGAGGTTCCTGGGGCAAGGTCTGGGCCTGGGGCGGCCGCGTTAAACCAGGAAGTGCCGGCGGAGCTGTAGTTCAGTGGGGACAAGGTTCCAGCTGCAGGACGGCTGCTGTGACTCAGTGGCCTGGGGACCCACTGGTGGGAAAGTGACTAAAAATAGCTGCTTGCTGAGCACTGAGGACCCCGCTAGTCTTGCCCATTTGGGGGTCTGGCAGCCAGCCCTGGCCGGAGACCCGCGCAGGCCCCGGGCCCCCAGGTGAAGTGAGCTGTGTGTGCCGTGAGCTCGTTCACGCTTGCGGAGTGCAAGGGGGCTCGGGGTGTGTGACTCTCCCTTGGCCGCATCTGCAGGGGGGAGGGGTGGAGAGATGCAAGCTTCTAGAGAAGGCTCAGCATCCTCAGGAGATCGGGAGATCGGAATCCCAGGGTTGCTTAGAAATGACTACCCAGGAGGCACTTGTTAATCGGATGTAAGTGATATGCAAGTGAGCAGGCTTCTTCCTGGCCTGGGCTGAGGCTCCGGGAGTCCTCAGGGCAGGGGCAGTGGAAAGTGGGGCTCTGGGGTGCTGGGAGCGGAGCCCTTTGTCACCTTGGTCTCTCCCAGCTCCGGGATTAAGGCTCAGAACCCCACGAGACTCCATGGCCAACGGAGGCTCGCAGGTGCCACCAGCCTGAGCCCCAGCTGTGGCAGTGCCGTGGGAAGGGAGAAAGGTGGGAGGGAGGGGGTTGGGAGCTGGGTGGGCGCTCCCAGACCTCCGAGGAGAATGGATGTCACAGTGACAGCTGGCCCAGCCTGCCTTCGAAGGTCAGGCGCAGTTGCTGGGCGCCAGGACAGGGATCAAGGGCAGACAAAAGGCCTGGAAGTGGGTGTACAGGGCCCCTGGGGCTTTCTCTGAAGCTTAGAGCACAGATAGATGGAGCTGGGGAAGCCTCACACAGTGCTCTGCCCCCCCCCCCCCGCTCTGGGCAGGGGACCCCAGGCCTCGGGAGGGCATGCAGAACACCCAGCACGACTTCATGGGGTTCAATGGGCCCAGACTCCCCACCTCACCAGGGGTTCGCATCCTGACCCACGCGCATGCACTACCTGCACAGTGCACACACCTGCACCCCGGACGCTCTGCAGTCTCCGTGGGGAGCCTGCTCCAGCACCTAGAACCACTCACCTGGGCACCCCCATCCCCCAGGCCTGAGCGCAGGCACCCAGACATAGGCCCACAGGTGCGCACAGCCGGCAGCGGGGCCTTCACCCAACCCCCTTCCCTTACACCCCCGCACAAGTCTACAGACAGGCGGGGGGCAGCGGGGAGCATGGTGTCCTGGCCCCCAGAAGCCCCCCACTGTACTACACTTACCGCCCGCACGCTGCCATCTCTGCCTCCCTGATCCGCTTTCAGGTTCACACGCGGTTGGGGGTCCAGCTGCCTCCAGAGTCGGGGGTTTGGTGTTTGTCTGACTCCTGGGTCTTATCTCCCTGGGACAGTTCTCTTCCCTGAGGCAGGGGCTACGACCCTTCCCTTCCACTGGGGGCCCTGAAGGCGGAAGCCGCGTAAGGCCCTTCGGATGAGAGCTCCCTGAGGGACTCCTGAGGGCAGGGCTGATGTCTGCTCCGCGGACCTATCTCAGAGCTGCCCCGGGGCTCTGCACAGTCCTAATCCTAAGGCGAGGGGGAGGGGGAGTGGACAAACTGCCTTGGGGCCTGACTAAGCCAAAGGTCAAAGGTCAAACATCAGAGTGCCAGGAAGGGAAATCCAGCCAGGAGGTATCTGCACCCCCTCCCCCCCACCATGCTGCCTTGGCCACAGGTCCCTCCTGCTATTCACCCAGGTGGGGTCCTGGGAAGCAGTGACACAGGGCCTGTCCAGGGACCCACACCCCTTCCTTCCAGAAAGTCCTTTGTAGTATCAACCTCAAATCTCTCACGCTGGAGCACTTCCTCTCATTTGGCTTCATGGGGCTCTCGCATGAGGTCTCCTGACCTTGCAGTTTTCCGAGATGTATTGTCCCTTTACAGGCCAACAGAACAGAAGGGCTTGCCCAGGGCCCACGGGAATTGAGGGGAGAGGCTCGAGGCCGTGTCTCCCAGAACTTGTTCCTAGACCCTCCTTGTTCTAGCATCCTCTCCTGGGTCTTCCTCCAACGCTGCTCCTGCCCTCTGGCCCCTCCTGATGGTGAGTGTGGACCTGTGGTCTCAGTCCCATGTCCCATGGAGCTCTGCCCCCTGAAGTCAGCAGCTGAGGGAGCTTACAGCAGGGCGGAGGGCAGGGGGCAGCAGGGCTGAGCCCCAGGGGAGACTCTGTGGGCAGCTGACTGTCCCCAGGCCCGGCCACACCCCAGAGGTGTGCCTGAGGTCGGTGGCGGTGGGGGCCCTGCCACCCCAGCAGCGGGGGACTCCGTTCAGGAAGTGGCAGGCTGCCTGGGAGTGTTTCAGGACGACACAACCCGCTCCCCTCTCCTTTTGGCCCCTTGGGAGGAGTGGGGAGCGGGGTGGGCGCCTGGCGGCTGGACCAGCCCCAGCAAGGGCAGGAAGCAGACCCTCTCGCAGGGAGCCTCCAGCCTCATGGAGAAAGCACTGCCCTGACCTCAGCCATCTCCAGGGTGAAGGGGAGACACAGCCCCTGCCCTCAGGGGGCTCAGGCCTAGAGCAGACAGCCCGACCCACTTTCCTTTAATGATTTGTAAGTCATCCTTCCCCGTGTGGTTTGTGTAAGTCTGCCTTTCCCGCCGGCTGGGATCTCTGCAGGATCCTCACCCGACTTCGCGGCTGTCCCCGCCCCAGCGCCACGCCGGGCCCCCCGCAGATGCCCACCGAGAGGTGCTGCGTTGAACGTGTGGGCCGAGTCCTGGTCTGGCTTCCGGGGGGAACCCGCTTCTCCCCTTGCAAGTCCAGGAAGTCTCCAGGAGCTACTGATTTTCCTCCCAAACACAGACGTGGCCCCTGCCTGGGCTCCCTGACTCCCCCTACCCCCCGGGGGTGGGGGGCAGCCCTTCCATTCTCTTCTCACCACAGCCAAAGTGGTCCTTCCAAACCTGCACCTGAAACCATCAATTCCGGGCCTCAAACCATCCATGGCTCCCCACTGCCCTGGGAGCATCCTGACTCCTTGCCTGGCACTCAGAGCCTTTCACACTCAGCCTCACAGGACCGCCCTCATCCCAACCTCAAAGTTCTCGCCTGTAGTCCCAAACCTCCCTCCCCCCCTGCCTGCTCAGTGCTCCTGTCACCCTCGTCTCTCTGAGCATCCATCAGGACGTGGTGGTCTTGGGCACAGGGCCTGGCACTTTCTCACCTGCAAATACCCGTCCGCACACCAGGACACAGCCTTGGAGACACGGGCCAGCAGCCTCCCTCGAATCGCCAAGCGCACCCCTGCTGCCTCCCCCCCATCCACCCAGGGCTCGGCTCGCCACCTCCTGACTTCCTTCCTATCACCTGTCACAGTCAGGGACGAGCTTGTTTGCTTGTTGCTGGCATGATCAGTGTCTGCCTCGCCACTGACGTGTGAATTCGAGATGGTTCGGACTGTGTCTCTGCCTGGCGAAAGCCGGGCACTGCTGTGGTGGGAAGGAGAGCGGAGGACGCCGGCGGAGCGGTTTCGGAGTGCCGACCCCGGTCTAGGGGCTCAGCGCAGATGCCAGCTTACAGTCACTGCAGCAGAGACCTCGGCTGCCTGTCGGGGGACGCACTGCCGGCGGGCTGGGGGCTGCAGTGGGAGCCCAGGCTTCACACCGCGTGCTGTGCTACCCCCCCCCCACCCAGCAAGGCAGCGCCCTTGGGTTGTGGAACCCCTGGGGCCTCCTCCAGACCCTGCCACCGCCGCTTCTGCCCCTACTGTCCCTAGACCCATCTCCTGGCTCTCTGCTTGGAGGCTGAGGGGAATCCGTCAGCAGCTGCCATAGCACATGGACAGCTGTGACCCAGGCAGAGTGGAAGCAAGGTCAGACAACAGAAAGAACTTCCAGACCCTGGCTCCTTGGGGACCTGACTTGCGTTTTGTTTCCATAAACATGAGTGAGTGAGTGAACTTGTTTTCTGGAGAGCAAGGAAGGATTCTCCTTGTCCAGCCCAGAGAGTCAGCCGGGACGGTTAAGGAGTGGGGACATCTGGCTGGAGGCAGGGGAATGGCAGAGACGAGTTCGTGGGGGACTTCTTGGGGTCGTGCTGGGAGAAAAGGGGTTAAATACCCCCCCCCACACACACACACACAAACCTGCTTGCTCAGGCCTCTGCCCAGTGTGTGCTTTGGCTCAGGGAGTTGGCTCTGCTTGCCTGAGGTGTCCCCTCTGTGCCCTCCTTCCCAGGGCGATTGGCAGGCCTGCTGTCCCACAGGCCGGCCGGCCAGCTGTGCAGCTGTCTGGGGCTGTGTCTGGGACGACGGGGCGTGAGAACATCTGGGGCTGGGTGTGCAGAGCTGCGAGGCAGTGAGACAGGGCCCCTGGGCTGTCGTGGTGGCACAGAGGGGCTCCACGGGCCTGGGGACACCGTGCTGAGCTCCTCCGGCCGGCCCATGCAGCGTGAGAAGGCAGAGAGAGCAAGCGGGCTGGCCCGCTTTGTTGGTGGCCCTTGCTTTGAGAGAGGATATTAGGGACAGTCGGCTTTCAGCCTGAAGATGCACGCACGGGGGAGAGCAGGCCAGGCGCTCTCCCGTGATCTTTGCTCTGCTGGGGTGTGACACACGGGCCACCCTCACCCACCCCCAGCCTCAGTGGACTCGGCAGACTAGGTCAGGGTCCAGGTCTTCGCTCTTCCGATAGCCCGTTCACGCCTCTTAGCGCATGTTCCAGGTGTAATTGATGATTTGGTTAATGTCTGTGTCCCTGACTCTTCTGAGATCCCTGAGGTCCCCTCTCTGCCGATTCAATATTGTGTTCACAGCGTCAAACCCAGTGTGGGGGCTCCAATGGAGAGGGAGGTGTCTGTGACAAGTTATCAGCCTGTCGTTGCCCGGCTCATAGAAGTTCACGTTTGCGGCTCCCTGCTGCCTCCCCAGTGGATCCGTTCTCAGCCCTCCCTCTCGGCTTTCAAGTCCGATCTTTCGATCTGAAGCCCTGTGGTCAGCAGCCACATTGCTCCCCAAATTCACTGCCATCAAGCTGTCCCTTTGCCAGAATGGCCCTTCCCCTGCCTACTCCCAACGTTGGCTGCCTTCAAAATCCCACCACAGCCGGCTCAGAGTATCCCCTCCTTTCAGAAGCTTTCCTGGACTCCCCGGAAGGTGTAGAATGACTTCGTTATGTGGGATTGGCCTCCCCCTTGAGGATGAGGGTCTCAGCGGCCAGGGTCATGGCCTCACCAATCTGCCTGCCTTCTGCACATTCAACTGTCCTTTGGTGAGTAGAAGTCGAAAAAAGAAAGGGTCCATACCTGGCCCCCTGCCCCGTGCTCGGGACACGCTCACTGTCACACAGCCCAGACACGGCAGGGGTCTGTGGAAGGAGACGTAGTTACGTTACAAAGACCCTCAGCGGATGGTGTGGCAGAGGCAAGGCTAGGGTGAGGCCGGTGAATCATACCTTCAGATAATCCCTTCCCCTGAGTTGGACAGAACCTGTCACTCGTTTCTAGCCAATAAAATATGACAAAGGTGAAGGGCTTTTGCAGATGTAACTAAGGTTCTCAATCAGTTGATTCTGAGTTATCAAAAGGAGCTGGTTCTGGGTGGGTCTGGCTTAATCAGGTGAAAGCTCTTAAGAGGACAGTCAGAGAGAGCCTCTTGTCGGCCTTGAGGAAGCAACCTGCCCAATAGTGAGAGGACCCCGTGGCAAGGAGCTGGGGGCAGCCTCCGGAAGGCAGCCGATCCTGTAGCCCCAGGACTGAATTCTTCCAAGAAATGAGGGAGCTCAGAAGAGGACCCAAACTCAGGAAGGAGTACCATTTGGCCAGCACCTTGACTGCAGCCCTGGGAGACCCTGAAGTGACCCAGGCCTCCATGACATAATAAGTGTGTGTTGTTTTGTAAGCTGCTAAATTTGTGGGACTTCGTTACTCAGCAACCGATCCGGGGGGCTTGAGAACAACCGACTTCAGGGAAGGGTGCTGGGGGTGGGAGTAGGGGTCATGGGGTATGAGGGAACCCTGTGCCCTGCCCCAGCCCCCACCCATCTCCACCTCCAGCCTGGCCTGCCAGTATTGGGGTGTGGCCCAGTGAGCTTATGTGGAGTCCAATAGGACTCAGTGGGGGACTTGAGGGGTACATGGTTTGGGGGTCCTCGTCTCTGGGTTTCCTTGAATTCAGACCAAAGTTGAGATAAGGCTAACTGTATCCCAAACACACCTGCCAACCCTAACACCAACTGTAAGCCCCCAAATTACCATAGAGGCAGGTGAAACACGGATCCTCCCCCTTCCGGCCCCCCTTGAGAGCCCCGGCGCCTGCCTATGGCCCAGACAGCCCCGCACAGACAGCTGCTGCCCCCCTCGGCTCTTCTCCTGTTGTTGGGACCCGGCAGGCTTCAGGGGAAGAGTTCACAGCCTCCATGGCGGGTCGGCAGCTGGGGCTCCAGATGTGGGGGAGCCCAGAGCCTAGGGATAGTGTTTCACCCAAGTGGCTGGTCTGCTCTCCCAGGAGGGACAAGGATGTCAGGGGTGTCTGGGATTGGAGAATCTGGGAGGGGTCTATTTCCTACTGCATCACCCCCTCCCCAGCTCTGCTCCTAGGCCTCCTCCTGGTTGTGAGTAACCTGGGTTCCCAACCAATAGGGGTGCAAATGCCACCCCCGTTGGGTCTTCTCTGCCCCTGAAGAGAATCTGACCCAGATGTCCCAAGACCTTGCCGGAAGCCTCCAACCAGAGCAGCTGGTGAGAGGAGCCTGACCCCCTCTCCAAACCCTTCCTTTTGTCCACAGTGAATACCCCAGGATTGGGTTTCTCCACTCACACACCCCCTTCCCCAGCCCCTGGCCCAGGGCTCCCATCCATCCTGTGTCAGGCAGGGCCTCTCCGGATGCAGACAAAAAAGGCATCTCAGATTCCCTTGTCAGGGTGCCTGCCCTTTGATCTGCCCCCCTTTCCTCCCCCAGGGATCCTGAGGTGTCCTGGAGAAAGCTCCGTCCAGGGACAGGCACCCAGAGATAAGATCTGGGATGGGAGGGAGCCCGGGACACAAGGGACTTGAAAGGGTGCCGACAGCCTCCCCTGCAGACTTACCTCTGCCTGCCTGGGCTCCTCGCCTCCCCATGAGCCAGTGCTCTCCCCGGACTCTGGCTCCTGACTGGGAGACTCCCAGAGCTCTGAGACTATCCAGCCTGCCACTTTCCCAGCAACCTTTTGGGTGACAGATGCCCATTGGCTGGAACAGTGCTTCTCAAGATGGAATCCCAGACCACGTGCTGCAGCAGAATCACCTGGGGCTCAGAGGCCCAGCTCCACTGAACCCGAACTTCCAGGGGGTGCACATTCAGCAAGTTGCCAGGCTGACATGATACGGTCACACCACTCCCCCACCCTCAGGATCTTCAGGGGGCAATAAAGCATTTACCGGGAGCTGCCCCCTGCCCGTCCCCCCCCCCCCCCCCCGCCAACTGTCCTCAGCACCACGCGGGGCACTGGGTGGGAGCTCTGGACTTCTGTGAGATCTCCAGGCCAGAGCCTCTCACACCATAGTGGCTCTGCTCAGCCTCCTGGAGGAAAGCAGCACCTCTGGACCCAGGAAAACTTGGTTCTGCCCTCCCTTTCTGCTCCTCCAGGAGGCTGCTCTCCTACTTCTATTCGCCCATCTCCCCAGACACCCTACCCATAGCCCCCGGCCCACCCCTCCCCTCCACTCCCTGCACAGTTCACCCTGCCCACTCCATCTCCCCCTTCTGCGCCCTGGCAGGATCTCCTTAGACTTACCAAGGAGACCTGTGCGGCACAGGGAGATCAGCCAAGTCTTAATTAACTGCAAGATTTCAAGCTGGGAGAGACCTTACAATCCCTTAGCTTCTGCCCAGGACGGAGTAACAGGGATTGTGTTTGCCTGCCCTCCCAATACAACCAAAACAACCAGACAGACAGAATGTGTGAAACAAGGTCAGGCAATGAAGGACAGTAATCCCCAAGGGATAGGAAACAAGGAAACAACAAGCTGGGCCCTCCAATCTCCCAGCTTCCTGCCCGGAGAGGGTTTCCAGGCTGCGGCCCCGGGGGGGGGGGGGGGGAGACCGAGGCAGGGCCCAGGCAGGGGGGTTGGGGGGTCCCAGAGGGGAGGGGTAGAATTGATAGCTGGAAGGGGGGGAGACCAAGGCACACGGCATCTAGAGTTGGCAGGAAAGATACCCAGGAGGAGAGGTCTGCACAGAGGGCACCCCCAGATCTGCAGAGGGGACCCCTTGAGTGCTAGGCTGAGCACTGATCAACGCACATGGGTGAGGAAATGACCCAAGGCTGGGGAAGATGATCTCTCCCCTGAAAGGAGGAAACAACGGTGCCCCCTGGCAATAGTCTCTTCGCACTGGAAAAGCTCACACCCCCACACAGTGTTGGGGAGACTCCTCAGGAATGGGGAGTAATTAGCCCCAGACCAAGCACTGCTCTGGATCTGCTTTTGAAAAAGAAGAATGGGGGTGCCTGGCTGGCTCAGTCGGTGGAGTGTGCAACTGGATCTCGGGGTCATGGGTTCGAGCCCCAAGTTGGATGTAGAGATGACTTAAATAAGTATATGAAAACTTTAAAAAAAAGAAAAAAGAAGGAAAAAGTTGGAGAGCTAACATTACCTGATTTCAGGTCTCATTGTAGAGCTATAATAATCAAAACAATATGGTATTGGTGTAAACACAGACAAATAGACCAGTGGAACAGAATAGAGTCCAGAAATAACCCATGCGTGTATGGGCCACTGATTCTTGGCAAAGGTACCAGGGCAGTTCGGTGGAGAAAGGACAGTCTTTTCAACAAATGGCGCTAGAACAAGTGGCTATCCACACGCAAAAACCCAAAAAGCGAAAGACAAAAAACTGACCCACATATCACCTCATACACAAAAACAAACTCAAAATTTGTCATAGACCTTAAGTTTTACCTAAAGGTAAAACTTAAAATTATACAACTTCTAGGAGAAAACATAAGAGAAAGTGTTTTTAATTTTATTAATAAAATATTAATGATCAATATTAATAAAATATTGTTTATTTTATAACTTTGGGTTAGGCAAAGATTTCTTAGCTATTGGGGCGCCTGGGTGGTGCAGTCATTAAGCATCTGCCTTCGGCTCAGGGCGTGATCCTGGCGTTATGGGATCGAGCACCATGTCAGGCTCCTCTGCTATGAGCCTGCTTCTTCCTCTCCCACTCCCCCTGCTTGTGTTCCCTCTCTCGCTGGCTGTCTCTCTCTGTCAAATAAATAAATAAAATCTTAAAAAGAAAAAAAAAAAGAATGTGAGTACAGGGGCGCCTGGGTGGCTCAGTCGTTAAGCATCTGCCTTCGGCTCAGGGCGTGATCCTGGCGTTCTGGGATCGAGCCCCATGTCAGGCTCCTCCACTGGGAGCCTGCTTCTTCCTCTCCCACTCCCCCTGCCTGTGTTCCCTCTCTCGCTGGCTGTCTCTATCTCTGTCAAATAAATAAATAAAATCTTTAAAAAATAAAGATTTCTTAGCTATGACCCCAAAACCAGGATCCGTGAAAAAGCAAGTTGCTAACTTGGACTTCATCAAAATAAAAATCTTCTTTTCGAAGACACCGTGAGGAGAATGAGAAGACAGGCCACAGACTGGGAAAAAAATATTTGCAGAACATGTTTCTGAAAAATGACTTGTATCCAAAATATACAAAGAAGCCTTAAAACTCAACAAGAAAACAAACCAATTAAAAAATGGGCAAAAACTCTGGGCAGACACCTCCCCCAAAGAAAATATGCAGATGGCAAACAAACATAGGAAAAGATACTCAACATCATATGTCATTAGGGAATTGCAAGTTAAAACAAAAACAAGACACCTATTAGAATGGCTCCAATTGTAAAAACAGACACCACCAATTGCTGGCAAGGATGGGAGCAAGAGGAACTCTCACCCACTGCTGGTGGGAATGCAAAGCCGTACAGCCTCTTTGGAAGACAGTTTGGCCGTTTCCTACAAAGCTAAATATATGATCCAGCAATCACATTCTGAAGCATTTACCCAACTGACTTGAAAACTTTATGGCCACACACATGTTGTAGCAGCTTTACAATTGCCCGAAACTGGAAACGATCACGATGTTTTCGAAGAATGAATGGATAAACAAGCTGTATATAGATCTATCCAGAGGAACATTATTCAGCGCTAAAAGAAAAGATATGGATGAATTTTAAATGTGTATTTCTAAGCCAGAGACCAGTCTAGAAAGGCTACATATGATCCCGGTTATATGATTCTGGAAAAGGCAAAATTATGGTGGTGGTGAAAATACCAATGTTTGCAAGGAGTGTGAGGGGAAAGAAGGAAGAGTGGAATGGCTGAAGCACAGAGGATTTTGTTTTACGGTGATGAAACTAGGACAACTGTCATGGTGGACACATGCCACTGTGCAATTGTCAAACCCATAGAACTTTATGAAGAGTGAAGAGCCACGTATGCGAATTTTAAAAATCATTTAGGAGGTTGGGAGATCTCAGGACAGAATGCAGAATGTGGCAAAACGTCTATTACAAATGTAGGAAACAGCATCACGAAGATGGGGAGAGAAGGTGCTGTTCTAAGTCACTCTGGAAATGAGTAGCGTCTGTGAGACTAAAGTCACCAGCATTAGCATTGCACTCTAGTCGACAGTTCTTTCCCAAAGAGGTACAGGTTAATGATTCTGGTATTGGTATAGATGTATCCTGGAATCAAACTCAAGGGAAATGAGTGGCAGACTGCAAAGGCCAGGTTTCTCCCTGTGTAGTGTTGTAGGTAAGCAAGGAGTGGGGGTTAGAATGATAGAGCGATTTATGGATTAAAGGTGGAGACATTACCATCTGTTTAGCTTAACATAGATACAGATGGTTACCTGTAGGAGTATTTACAGACATATCTACCTACAGGGTTAGGGGTACATATATTTCGCTGCTCCGTCAACTGAAAGCCCCTTGAAGTAACCACACCAGATTAGAAATGAGCACACTTAGTGCTCAGATCTTAATTTCTTTTCTTTCTTAACATACCGTGTATTATTAGTTTCAGAGGTAGAATTTAGTGATTCATCAGTTGCATATAACACCCAGTGCTCATTATATCAAGTGCCCTCCTTAATGTTCATCACCCAGTGACCCCATCTGTTCACCCCCCTCCCCTCCAGCAACACTGTTTGTTTCCTATAGTTACGAGTCTCTTATAGTTTGTTTCTCTGTTTTCATCTTATTTGATTTTTTCTTCCCTTTCCCTCCATTCATCTGTTTTGTTTCTTAAATTCCACATAGGAGTGAAATCATATGGTATTTGTCTTTCTCTGAGTGACTTATTTTGCTTAGCATAATACCCTCTAGTTCCATCTACGTCATTATAAATGGCAAGATTTCACTCTTTTTGATGGCTGAGTAATATTCCTGTCTCTGTGTGTGTGTGTGTGTGTGTGTGTGTGTGTGTGTGTGTGTGTGTACACACACCACATCTTCTTCATCCATTTATCTGTCGATGGACATCTGGGCTCTTTCCACAGTTTGGCTATTGTGGACATTGCTGCTATGAACATTGGGGTGCAGTTGCCCCTTCGCATCACTATGTTTGTATCCTTTGGGTAAACACCGAGTAGTATAATTGTTCGGTCATAGGGCAGCTCTATTTTTAACTTTTTAAGGAACCTCCATACTGTTTTCCAGATTGGCTCCAACAGTTTGCATTCCCACCAACAGTGGAAGAGGGTTCCTCTTTCTCTGCATCCTCGCCAACATCTGTCATTTCCTGACTTGTTAACTTTAGCCATTCTGACTGGTGTGAGGTGGTATCTCACTGTGGTTTTGATTTGTATTTACCCGACGCCGAGGGATGTTGAGCATTTTTTCATGCGTCTGTTGGCCATTTGTGTGTCTTCTTTGGAGAAATATCTATTCATGTCCTCTGCCCATTTCTCGGCTGGACTTTTTGGTTTTTTGGGGTGTTGAGTTTGATTAGTTCTTTATAGATTCTGCATACCAGCCCTTTGTCTGATAAGACATTTGCGAACGTCTCCAGATCTTAATTTCTAATACCATTCTCCAACAAAATAACCAGGGGTTCTCAGAAGAAAAACAAAAAAAAGTAGGACCTGGGCAGGAAATACACGAGATGAGCCTGGAGAATCTTGTAGTGCCAGAGGTAAGAAAGTGCTCAAACAAAACAAAGCAAAACAGGGGCACCTGTGTGGCTCAGTTGTTAAGCGTCTGCCTTCGGCTCAGGGTGTGATCCCGGCGTTCCGGGATCGAATCCCACATCGGGCTCCTCCGCTATGAGCCTGCTTCTTCGTCTCCCACTCCCCTACTGTGTTCCCTCTCTCACTGGCTGTCTGTCACATAAATAAATAAAATCTTTAAAAAACAAAACAAAGCAAAACAAACAAACAAAAACTCTCAATCGCAATATGTCAAAGGAAAATAGGACCTAAATTAAAGAGCTCACAATGGCCAAAGCTGAAATAATTTGAGCAAAAAAACAAGTATAAAGTTGCATTATAACTCAAAGCATAAAATAAATATCCATGAGTCCATGCTGATATCAGTAAATTATTGAGTATGTAAATAAATGGGGGAAAAGAGACAAATCTCCCATGCAGAAGTCCAGATAATTTATATATATGTCCCACTCAAGGTCCCATTCTTGAAGTGTGGGCTCTTTCCTAGGAGTCCAAGTATGAAAAGTGGGGGTTGGGAGAAGGAGTAATTTTACAGCGGAAACACCTGACAAACATTATCTCAGCTGGGTGAACAAGGTTAACAGAAACAGTGATAATCAATGTTATTCGTATGTACCCTTGATATGATATGGTAAAAATGGCACTTCTTCCCTCAAACCCATAACCCCAGTCCAATCACAAGAAAAACATCAGAGAAATCCCAGTGGAGGGACAGTCTACAAAATACTTGACCAGTACTCCTAAAAAAGGACAAGGTCATCAGCACAAGGAAAGTCTGAGACATTGCTACAGCCTAAGGAGAACATGACTGCTATGAGGCATCCTGTATGGGAACTTGGAATAGAAAAAGGACATTAGGAGGTGCCTGGGTGGCTCAGTCAGTTACGCATCTGACTCTTGATTTTGGCTCAGGTCATGGTCTCAGTGTCATGAGATCAAGCCCCATGTAGGGCTACGTGCTCAACATGGAGTCTGCTTGAGATTCTCTCTCTCCTTCTCCCTCTGCCCCTCTCCCTGCTCATGTGCTCTCTGTCTCTTTCTCTCAAATAAATAAATAAAATCTTTTTTAAAAAAAGAAAAAGGACATCAGGCAAAAACTAAGGAGATCTGAATAACATATGGACCTTCATTAATATTAATGTATCAATACCAGTTTATTAATTGTAACTAATGTACCATATTGATGTAAGATTTAATAATAGGGAAAACTGGGCATGTGATATATGGGAAATCTCTGCACTTTTTTTTTTGTAAATGTAACAGTGTTCTCAAATAAAAGGTTTATTTTTTAAAAAGACACGAAAAATAGTTATATAACAAATATCTCATAAAGGACTTATATTAAGAAACATATAAAGAGCTCTCAAAACTCACCAGTAAGAAAATATACAACCCAATAAAAAGTGGGCAAAAGACTTAAAGAGACATTTTGATATAGAAGATAGATGGATGGCAAATAAGTACATGAAAAGGGTTTGACACTATTAGTCATTAGGGAAAAGCAAATTAAAACTACAGTGACATACCACTACGCACCTGTTAACAGCTACAATTTAAAAAAATGAAACTGACCATAGTATCAACATGGACACAGAGGAAGCGGGACTCTCATCCACCGTTAGTGGGAATGCGAAATGCTACGACTACTTCGGAAAGCAGTTTGACAGTTTCTTTTTTTTTTTTAAGATTTATTTATTTATTTTAGAGAGTGCATGCCCATGAGTGGGGGGAGGGGCAGAGGGAGAGAATCTTCAGGCGGACTCCCTGCTGAGCCCGAAGCCCAGTGGGAGGCTTCATTCCACAACCCATGAGATCATGACCTGAGCGGAAACCAAGAGTCGGTCGCTCAACCAACTGAGCCGCCCAGGGACCCCAACAGTTTCTTAAAAGTTAAATATATACCTGCCATATGATCCAGCCCTTCCACCCTTCAGTGTTTATCTAAGAGAAAAGGCAACATAGATATCCATACAAAAACTCACACATGAAGGCTCATAGCAGCTTTACTTGTAATAGCCAAAATCGAGACGCAACACAAATGTTCCGATCACCAACGAGGATAGAAAAACTGTGGTACATCCATGTGATGGAATATGATTCTGCAGTAAAAAGGAATAAACTATTGATTCCGGAAACAAGGATGAATCTCAACATAATTACACTAATTGAAAGATGCCAGACTGCTCCCCCCCCCCCCGAAAAAGGTGCATGCTAGATGCTAGATGATTCCATTTACGTTAAACTCTAGAAAACAGAAACTAACCTTAGTAACAGAAAGCAGATCAGTCGTTGCACTGGGTCGGGGGAAGGAGGGATTACAAAAGGCAGGAGGAAACTCTTAGGGGTGATGGACCTATGCCCTATCCTGATTGTGGTGAGAGTCTCACAGTTGTACACATATATCAAAACTATTCAATAATACACTTCAAATATGTGCAGCTTCTTATAGGTCAGTTATACCTCAATAAACAAACAGAACAATCTTAAAGGAAAACTAAAAATATCCTTCAGTCAAAATTTTTAATTAAGATAACTTAAGCATTTTTATTTTCACTAATTAAAATATGCATACGGTTGAAAAATTAAAGAGCACAGAAGAGATTAAAGTGGAAAACAACTTCTCCCTGTCCCATCTGGGGTCCTGCTCCCCAGGGACACTTTTGAATCATTTTAATTTTGATGTACGGCGGTGATTGTCCTCTTATCTCTAATTTTTATACTGTTATTTAAAAACATTTTAGTTCTCTTCCTTGACCTGTCAACTTTAGACATTATTGATTGATTTCCTCTTAGGACTGATGAGAATTTGGCTCTCAACCTCCCAGTCCCTCTTGCCCTCCCAAATGTTGTCGCGCTCCACTGTTCTCAGACCCTCCACGCCTCACCTGTGCAACATCAAACATCACACATCAGGACCTCCATGGCTTGTTCAGCCCACGATAGATGGTATCTCTTGATTCTCCACATTGGTCCCTACCTATCTTCTCTCCCTTCCACCTCCCAGCCACTATGAGCTTTCCTTTGACATTAAGTCATTAACATTTACCTTCTAGGCTGTAGCCATAGACAAGACCTCTGTGATTTGTCTGAAAGTTGATCCTTGTCTAAAAACAACAACAACAAAAACAGCATCTGACCATGTAAATATCACTCACTGCAGAGCCACATGGTATGTTTTGATCCAGTAGGACTGTGACAACCAGCTCTCAACATTTTATGGATGAAGAAACTGAGATCAGAGAGGTTCGGTGTCTTATTGAAGGTCACGCCTCTTGTAAATAGTAGTGTCAGAATATCCCTTCTAGTCTCCTAGAACCTGACTTCCAAATGCTTGGTTACTCTGGAGGGGGAAGGGGGAAACCTGAACTGAGGTAGTTGCTACTTAGTTTTGCAGTTAGAAATTAGGGTGAGGTGGAGTCACTGATAACCAGACCCTAAGCCTGCATGGGTAGATGTGTCATCAATTAAGAACCAAGCACTAACAGACTAGTTGAATGGGCCTATCTCTATTAAAGAGATTGAATCAACAATAACCTTTCAAAACAGAAGCCACTAGGCCCAGATGGGCCACTCTGGTGCATTTTAACCTTTAAGGAAGAAGTTTTACCATTTCTCTACAATCTCTTCCTGAAGACAGAAGATGGGGGAATACTTTCAAACTAACTCCATGAGACCGGCATTACCCAAATATGAAAGCCAGACAAAGACATTACAAGACAAGAAAACACAGACCAATATCTCTTATGAACACAACTGTGAAAATCCTCAGAAAATATTAGCAAATCAAATCCAGCAAGGTATAGAGAATTATACACCGTGACCAAGTAGGATTTATCTCAGATATGCAAGCTGACTTAGTATTTGAAGATCAATTAATGTAATCCATCACATCAATAGGCTCAAGAGAAGTTACATTTTCATATTGATAGTTACAGAAAAAGCATTTGACAAACTTCAACACCCATTCGTGATTAAAAAAAAAAAAAACCAACTCTCAGTAAATTAGGAATAAAGGGGCACTTCCTCCACTGGAGAAAGACATATGCAAAAACCTATAGCTAACATTATACGTAACAGTGAGAAACTGGAAGCTTCCCATTAAGATCAGAAACAAGGCAAGGATGCTTCTCTCATCATTGTGTTTCAACGTTGTCCTGGAGTTCCTAGCTACTTCAGTAAGACGAGAAGGAAATAAAAGGCATTGAGAAGGAAGAAATCAAACTTTGTTCATCGATGACATGATCATCTACATAGAAAATCTGAAAGAATTGATGATAAAACTCCTGACAGTAATAAAGAATTGCAGAATAGAGGGTAATGTACAACAGACAATCACTTTCCTATATACCAGCGATGGATTAAATTAAAAACACATCATCATTTACATTAGCACCCCCCAAAAGGAAATACTTAGATATAAATCTAACAACATATGTGTAAGATCTATATGAGGAAATCTACAAAACTCTGATGAAAGGTATCAAAGAAGAACTAAATAAATGGAGAGACATTCCATGCTCATGGATTAAAAAGCTCCGTTTTGTCAAGATCTCAATTCTTCCCAACTGATCTACAGATTCAACATAATCCTAATCAAAATACCAGCAAGTTATTTTTTGGATATCAACAACAAGATTCTGAAGTTTAATGTGGAAAGGCAAAAGACCCAGAGTAGCCAGGTTGGTATTAAAAGAGAAAAGCAGGGGCACCTGGGTGGCACGGCGGTTGAGCGTCTGCCTTCGGTTCAGGGCGTGATCCCGGCGTTATGGGATCGAGCCCCACATCAGGCTCTTCCGCTATGAGCCTGCTTCTTCCTCTCCCACTCCCCCTGCTTGTGTTCCCTCTCTCGCTGGCTGTCTCTATCTCTGTTGAATAAATAAATAAAATCTTAAAAAAAAAAAAAAAAGAGAAAAGCAAAGTCAGAAGACTAATAATACTTGACTTCCAAACTTAACTATAAAGCTATGGTAATCAAAGCAATGTGGTATTGGCAAAGAAATAGAGAAATAAATCAAGGAAAAGAATAGAGAGCCCAGAAACAGAATTATATAAATACAGTCAACTGATCTTTGACAAAGGAGCAAAGGCAATACAATGGAGGAAAGACAGTCTTTTCAACAAATGGTGCTGGAACAACATAGGCATCCATATGCAAAAACATGAATCTAGGCAGACTTTAAGTTATTCACAAAAATTAAGTACAAATGGATCATAGACCTAAATGTTAAATGTGGAACTATGAAACTCCTAGAAGATAGCATAGGAGAAAAGCTAGTTGGCCTCGAGTATGGTGATGAATTTTTATTTTTTTTTAAGATTTTATTTATTTATTTGACAGAGAGAGACAGCCAGCGAGAGAGGGAACAGAAGCAGGGGGAGTGGGAGAGGAAGAAGCAGGCTCACAGCGGAGGAGCCCGATGTGGGGCTCGATCCCAGAACGCCAGGACCACGCCCTGAGCCGAAGGCAGACGCTTAATGACTGCGCCACTCAGGCGCCCCATGAATTTTTATTTTTAAAAAAGTTTTTTAAAGTTTTCTTTTTAAGTAATCTCTGCGCCACATCTTGGGCTCAAACCTACAACCCAGAGATCGAGTTGCATAGCTCCCCCAACGGAGCCAGCCAGGCTGATGACTTTTTAGATACAACACCAAAAGCACAGCCCAAGCAAGAAATCATTGATGAGCTGGATTTGATTAAAATTTAAAACTTCTGGGGGCACCTGGGTGGCTCAGTCAGTTAAGCATCTGCCTTCAGCTCAGGTCTTGATCTCAGGGTCCTGGGATCGAGCCCCGTGTCGGGTTTCCTGCTCAGGGGGAGTCTGCTTCTCCCTCTCCCTCTGCCACTCCCTTTGTGCATGCTTTCACTCTCTCTCAAATAAATAAATAAATAAATAATCTTTAAATTTAAAACTTCTCCTCTGTGAAAAGCAATGTCAAGAAAACGGGAAGATGAGCCACAGACTGGGAGAAAATACTTGCAAAAGACACACGTGATAAAGAACTGTTACCCCAAATATACGAAGAGCTCTTAAAAGTCCACACTAAGAAAATGAACCACCCGATTTCAAATGGGCAAAAGACCTGAACAGACACCTCACCCAAGAAGCTTTCCAGGTGGTAAGCAAGCATACAAAAAGATGTTCCACATCATATGTCATTAGGAAAGTGCAAATCAAAGCAATAGTGAGACAGCACTCCCCACCTATTAGATCGGCCCAAATCCAAACCACGGGTACGCCAGCTGCTGGTGAGGACGCGGAGCAACAGGGACTCTCATTCATTGCTGGTGGGAATGCAAACATGGTACGGGCACTTTGGAAGATGATTTGGCAGTTGCCTGATACTTACAGTGGCGGATCCACGTCATTATACATTTGTCCAAACCCATAGAATGTACAACATGGAACGTGAGCTCTAGTGTAGATATGGACTCTGGGTGACATGACGTGTCAGTGCAGGCTTATCCACTGTAACGCATGTGTGGGGTGGGATGCAAATAATGGGGACAGACGTGTGTTGTGAGGACAGAGAATATGTGGGAACTCTTGGTATTTCCACCCAATGTTGCTGTGAACCCGAAACTGCTCTAAAAAAAACTCAAGTGTCAATTACACACAAAGAAACAGAGCACTGAGGGCGGAAATTTTGTTATTGTTGTTTTGGGTTTAGAGGGGCGGTGCAGATAAAGAATGAATTCTTGTTGCATTTTGAGGTGTGGAGTTTGAAATGTTGGCATTTATAGGTAACCCAGAAATCGGGCCCAGGAAGGGGTGCTAAGGTAATAGACATGAGGGTCACCATGGCAGTAGATCCCATGAGCTAGGAAGACCGCATGGCCTAGAGAGAGGGGAAGGCCCAGAAGGGGACCCCGAAGCTCTGGCCTGGAGGACAGGCAACTGTGTCCTGGCAGCACAGGGAGGACAGCGGTCCAGCAAAGGTGAGGCCCTTAGATGCTGGGAGGGTGAGTCTCCAGAGGCCCCACTGAACCCCCACAAGGAGGGGGGCAGCTGCGGTGGGAGAAGGGCAGGGTGTGGTTGGTTGAGAGTGGGAGGGAGCACGGAGTAAACCTCTTTATCCCAGAATCTGGAGTTTGATGGGGAAGGTGAGAGGACAGAGGCCAGAGGGTGGCAGGGCTCAGAGAAAGTGTTTATAGGATGAGGGAAGTGGGAGAGTGTTTATAGACTAAGGGGACAGACTCGGAAAGAATCCAGAGCACAGGCAGAGGAGTAAGGGACTTTTTCAGGGCTTATTTCAATTTATTGTGGAGAAGGTATTATACCAACTCTTAAAACATTTTTTTTTTTTTTTTTTTTGGAAAACACCCATAATTACAGCCCTGAACTTGCTCAAAGGCTCCTCTTTCTTCTGAAGTCAAGAAGCTTTTCCTGGCAGAAAGGAAGGGGGTCCAAGGAGGTCCTGTCCCAAGACCTTGGCCTTCCCAGAGCCTAGCAGATGAGGGGGTTGGGGGGGATGAGGGCGCTAGGGTGGGGGGAGGAGGGGAGGGGTGAGGATACTTGAGGGGTGCTGGGCTGGGAATTTATATGGAATCATCAGAAATGAATATAAACCTTGTGTCCCCCCATTTCCCCCTGGCCACTCTGCTCAGCGCACCCAGCCCTGACCCCGCACGTGGAGGAGGTGGGGAGGGTCCTGGCGCGAGTGGGGGAAACTGGGCCGTAATTGAATCCAGGGGCCCCGAGACAGAGGCCAATGGCTTTTCCCGGCCTAATTAGAGGGATTTTTTTAAAACCCAGGAAACAAATCCATATGGTCTGCGATTCGTTTCTCAGGCTCTTTACCCTCCTGAAGTCGTAAATGTCGTGGGCTTTTTAGCACCGGAGCCTTGGGAAGGGGGAGGGCCCCCAGGCTTAGGTTTCTCAGCGGGAGCCCAGTCCAGGATCTGGGCCCCCAGGGCCGGGGTCCTGCCCGCCCCCCCACCTCGGCTCCCTCTGCTGGTCCTGGCAGATGGCCTCCATCCCCCACCCACGCAAGCCTCCCTTTCTCCCTCAGGCCTTTCCTCCAGCCAAAAACACTCCCCCCCCAACCCAACCCTTCTTCGCTGCTGACCAGTCCATCCACATGGCCTTCCCTCTGCCTCCCCCATCCCCTGCGCGAATGCCCACCACTCTTCCTCTCCGTGCTGTCCTCCGTGGGGGACCTGTTTCTACCATCAGACTGGCAGCTGATCAGAGACAAGAATCATGCCTTTCCCATCAGTCTGGGGGCTTCTTTGCAGTTGCTTGACACGTTTTAAAAATCTGCTCCGAAGAGCCGAAGACACTGAGGTTAGATCTAAGGGAAAAAGGAGAGATCAGAGCTTTGCTGTTGACACAGGGACGGTTCAGAGTGCGAGACAGACTGGGACCAGACCCTTGCACAGCCTTCCACGGGCCTCACTGGCTGCAGGGGTCCTGGGTCCTCCCCACAGAACCAGGGCAGCATGGGAAGGTGGGAAGCTGGGGGTGGGGGGTTGGTATAAAACCGACAGAACCTCCTCTGGTCCGTGGCAAGTGACCTTGCTCGGGGCCTTCTAAGCTAGGAGGTCAGTTTGGGAGAACTGGGGTGCATGAGGTGAGGTTGGGGGCAGGCCAAAGGAGTCTGCCTTCTGCCCTGGAATCCTCCAGAACTTGTTAAGCTTTGGGAGTTTGTTTGCCTACATTCCTTGCCCTTGAGACCCCTGCCCCCAGGGGACAGTGACACGGGTCCAGGGTATTTCAAGGCCAAAGTCTCAAATGGGTTCCCATCTCTGCCATCCACCCACGGTGTGACCTTGGGAGAGTCACTATACTCTTTGAGCCTCAATTTGCTCCTCGGCACGGTGGGGTGGTTGTGCAAATAGCTGTTCATCAGGCACAGCACGAGGTGGGGGGGATTCATCAGCAGGAACCTGTCCCTTGTTCCCACAGAGCTTACGGTTCAGGTGAAATGAAGGGACCTTAGCAAAAGTCTACAAGGGGTTGTGTGGGGGGCTTGGTGGGGGAGAGCAGCCCGGAAAGCAGACAGGTGTCTGATGCATTAGTCTCCACTGCTGTGTCAGCCAAACTGCGAACTGCCCCCCACTTTACTTCCCCCCACCCACAGCCTTCCTCCAGCTCCAGCCCGGAGGCCCAGGCTCCGTCCGTCTTGCAAACGGGTGTCTGTGGGTGGCTTCTCCTTCTCCGCATTGTCAGCCAAGAATGGGGGAAGGCGAGAGCTGCCGGCCTGGCTGGAGCCAGAGGGACGATCGTGAATGGCTTTTGCCAAACCGTGTCAAGCTGGATTAAATCACAGGGCTGGCCTGTGTTAATGTGCTTCTCTTTCGGCTCTCTCTTTCTCTCTCTATCCAAGTACCATTCGGGTTCCCCTTGAACGGCAGCGTCCTCACTGGGTGGTGTGAGGTCTCCGTATGGAAGTGGGTCCAGGCAGGTCGAAGGGAGATGGGCTGGGCTCGCTCCAGGGAAGAGGAAGGTAATGGGCATCCCTGGGCTTTGGGCTTTGGGGCACCTCGTGGGCCCCCAGGTGCTGGGGGAAGGGGAACACAGTGAGGATGGGAAGGGTTGCAGAGAGGAATCAGCTTAGAATTTAATAAAAGATTTTTTTAAAGCTATAAAGATATAAATCTAATAAAAGATACCAAGCAAGGACCCCCAAATGGAGTAAGGTCCTTTCTATGCAAAGCGCTGAGGAGATCCTGGAGGCAATGGGAGAGGGAGGTCCTGGAGGGCTTCCTGGAGGAGCTGGAAAGGGCTGGGGAGAGGGCCCCACAGGCGGCAGGTGCACAATAAAGGCCTCACGAGGGGAGTGTGGCCTGTCCTCAGGGAACACAAGTCACCTGTCAGGCTGCACAGTGGGAGACAGGCTGGGAGGGCAGGGTGGGGTTCCTCTGGGACCTCCGGTGCCAGGGGGGTGGTGATGACTCAGCTAGCCGCGGCGCCCCAGCACTGTGCCAGCTCGAGCCTCCCACGTGTTAACTTCAAGCTTCGCAGCAACTCTCCCAGGTGGATGCCGTCTATTTCCATCTTACGGCTGAGAAACAAAGGCCCAGCCAGGATGCGTACCGCGGGCCCCAAGATCCCAGAGCCAGCACGTGGCAAGGCTGTGGTTTGAACCCAGGACTGTATGACTCTAGAACGCACTTTCTTTCCACTTGCTTCCGTGGCTGATGGAGCCCAGATGCTCAGCAGCAAGGCTGGGAGGAGTGTTCTGGCGGGGCCATGGAGCCTTCATTTTAGGGGCCCAGGGACAGTCCGTGAGGGGCTGCCCAGTGGCTTCCAGCAGAGCCCAGGGTCGGGAGGGGTGGGATGTCTTGAAAGGACAGACTTATCTGAATCCCAGATTGAGGTCTCAAAGCCCCGAGGAGTCTCCTGGGCCGGCTGAGTGACCGGCAGAGAGGTGGGCAGGTGGCGATGCGCAGAGGGGACCATGCACAGGGTTAGAGGTTGGCCGTGCCCATTTGCCCCCTCCACCAGGGCTGGCCTATGTGGCTCTGGGCCAAGCTCCCAGTGGCGCCAGCCTCCTGCAGCCTGGGGGGGGGGGGGGGCTGGGAGCCGAGGGGAGGGGGTGTTGGTGGCAGTATCAAGGTTAAGACACCAGGCTCTGAACCGGGATCTCCTTTCTTCTTCCCCTGGTGGCTTCCAGCTGTCCCTGCCACTCCGTGGGAGGGGGTAGCGGCTTCTGGAAGGGGAATGAGCCTTTGGAAATATTCGAACGGGGCCAGCTTATTTTCACCCTCCATCCTTCTGTCTGAATTCCAGTCCCCGCTCTGGGCTCCCTGCCTCCCCAGACCAGCCCTTTCCGCCAGCCCTTCTTCGATGGAGATTCTTTGTTGACGGAGGGCTGCCTGGCATTGAGGTACCAACTCTGAGAGTGGGTCAGCCTGAGACAGCCTCTATGCCAGTCTGCCAAGCCGACTTCCCTCCTATTAAGGGCAGTGCGCTCCCAGGTGGGGGAGCCAAGCCCCCACCCCTGGCACCCATGCTCCCTCTTCTGTCCCTTGACTAGCCTGCACCTGGTGCTGGGGGGCAGGGGGAGGGGATGCCCCGATCTGGCCTGGACGGCAGCCTCCCACCCCAGGCCTGCCCCTCGCCTGAGTCACTGTTCTGGTTTGCCTTGCTCCGGGGCTTCTGGCAGCTTCCCTGGAGAGGCGCGAGGCAGGCCTCAGCCTGACAGGCATGTGGCACTCTCTGGGCACGTGCCCAGCCCATGTGTGACCCCAGGAAGGGGCGGGCCTTGGTGCCCAGAGCCGGCCAGGTGGCTTCTGCATGAATCTAATGTCATACTGGCGGCCTTTCCACTCCTGTGCTGGCTTTCAGCCGGGCATCCCCCTGGAAGGGCTGGCGCGCGGCACTCGCTCGCAGAGCCCAGTGGCTGCTTAGTTAAGACTCCAAAGAGGTGGCATTTTGACAGGGGATCTGGGTTGTGGTTCTCCTGGCAGAATCCGATCCCAGTGAGATTTTCAGACGATTTCCTTCTTCCTTTTAACTGAACTTTGAGCTCCTTGAGAACAGGCACTGGCTCTTGCCAAGTAATCCTGCCCCGGGGGCAGGGAGATGGATGTGAGGGGGAACCAAGGAATGGGTGGGGGATAGAGGGCGAGACGGTTGGGGTGACAAGAGGGGTAGGGCCCTGAGGACCAAAGCACACTCCCCTTTGCTGGCCTGGCCCCTGGAGGCTGTGGAACATCACACAGAGGGGCTGGGCTGATGGAGCGGGGCTTTGGAGTCCAAGAGGAGAGGGACGGCTCAAGGTCAGCCCTCCTTGACCATGGAGATCTCCTCCTTCCTCCTCCTCCCCACAGTGAAGTCCCTCCTCCGGGCAAACCCTCTTTCCCCTCTCAGCAAAGCTTCCAGGAGAGTTCTATAGGGGCTCCACTGTCTCCCCTGCCGCCTTCTCCTCCGACAACTGCCATCTGTCTCCTGCACCCCCTTCTCCAATCCAGTGGCTCATCCCAGTTCCCTCTGCACCCAGGTGTCCCCATAGCACTGGCATTGGGAATCACCTGTTCCTCCTCCTGGTAACTTGCTCCTTTCTTAGGCTTCCTTGATGCTGCAAGGTCCAGGCACTCACTCACTGGCCCTTCTCGATCATTTCTGTCTCCTTCTTCTTGGACACCTGAGCGGGCCTGTCCCAGGGCTCTCTCTCCCTCTGTCCAGCGGGGACCTCACCCAGTGGCTGGCAGATGATTAAAACATTCCACTGCAGCCGTGGAATTTGCCTGCTCCTGACATGTATAACCAAATGCCTCCTGCCTTTCTCCCCTGAATGGCCCCCAGGCTTCTCACACTTAACGGGGAATGCAAGATCTTCCAGGAAAGCCTGCTCCCCCTGGGGCTGCCCACTCGATGAACAGCACCCTCGTGCCCTCGGCTGCCAAAGCTGGAGACGGGGGGTCACAGAGACTCCGCTCCACCATGCTGTTTCCCATCTGATCCCGTGCCAGTGCGAGGTCATTCTCCCTTCTTAGTATTTCCTGAGTTGCTCCCCTCTTTTCTTCCCCACTACTGGTTCTCCTGCCTGAAGCACCAGCCTCCCAGCTGGGCTTCCTGCCTCTCCTTCCTGCTTAAATAACCTCAGTAGCTGCCCGTTCAGTCCAAATTCCTCAGGCTGGCACTGGGGCCCCCGCTAGCTCTGGCCTGACCTTCACCTTGTTCCCATTATCATTTATGCCGGTCAGAGTTAAGTCCTCCCTGCTCCCCATTCTTTTGCCTTGGTTTTCTGTTTTCTCTCCCCACCTTTTTTCCACCCCCTACAACCCAAATCCTGCCCATCATCAAGGCTCAGGTCAAAGCCTCCCCTCCAGGTTCTTCCTCAGGTCCCTGCAGCCATGAGGACTTTCTCCACCTTCGGAACCCCAGTGCCACTTGGTTGCACTTGACCTCGACACCCCTGTTGTTTCATGGCGATTCTTACTAGAAAGAGGCGCTTGGCTCTGGGCGTGGAGTCTCGTTCCGGTTGCCTGGAGAAGAGGAAGGAACTCAAATGCTGAGCTAGAATGGGGGCTATATTTGTCCTTTGGGGGCCCCCCTTTTGGTAACTGTACCTCAATCTGCCCCCCCCAGTCCCCATGCTTTAAGAGAGGTGACACTCCTGCCTCAGGGGGTGGGGTGTGACCTCCACCTTAGTCAATCGGTGATCACCATTCCACCGCCACGAGGATGGGCCAGTCGGAACCAAGGATGCCCGGAGACTTTCCGCGGGATTCTAGAACTGAGGCGTTCTCATTCTCCCAGGCTTCGACCCGAAGCTGTGCAACCATCTTAGCACCACAAAGGAATCGTCCAGGGAAGGAAATGAAAGCAAGAGAAGGGAGAGGGAGAAATGAGGTCCTGGGATGTTGTCGGAGCCTCTGAATCACGCTGGGCCTAAAGCCGGCCCTACCCTGGACCTTTCCTTCCGATGGACAGTACATTGCCTTAAACCACCCTGAGTTGGGTTTTCTCCCTCTTGCAGCAAGAATCTGAACTGGTACGCAGGGTGAGGAGAGGGGAGCTCCCAGGTGGCTGGCTTCCCGGCTGTCGGCACCATCTTCCAGAAGGTCGCGACCGTGTGGCCTCCGTGGGCTCCAACGTTGACCAACGGAAGCGGGGCTGCTCCGTGCCCCTGGCCCGCACCTCCGGCCCTGACTGCTGGCATCCCAAGGCCCGTAGGAGTAGAATGAGAACCATCTGGACTGCTGATTGAAGCTGTAGGCCCCGGGGGTAGGGCTGGGCCCCTGGAATGTGGACGCTGAGCCCCAAAACCCCAGCTGGAGAGCGTTGAGGGCTTCTCAGGGGGATGCTGGGCTCCCACTGGATGCCGCCCAAGGACCACCAGATTCAATGAGTCACTCGAATACGGGAGGGGGACGGAAGGATTCCCAGACTTTTCCAAAGACAGCCTCAGAGCAGGGAGGAGACCCAGTCTTACCTTTCCCAGGAGCCCTTTGGGAATGTTGCTGGAAACAGCCGGATCGGGGATTGCCAGGAGGGAAACACGGGAATTGGGAAGTGCCCGGATGCTGTGGGAAGAGGGTTGGACGCAGGGCCCTGGTGAGATGGAGGGTGAGAACTGGAATGTTCCTGAGTCTTCTTCCCTGACAGAGCCCCAGGAAAATGCTCCTGGCATCTTCCGACGTGGTTGGGGAACTGAGCAGGTAGAATTGGGGTGTGGAAATGGGGACCACTGTGCAGAGCCCTAACTTTCAGTGGGGCCTGGGAGGAATCCCCTGCACGTGGGGATGAAGAGGGCCTCCCTCTCAGCATCTCTCTTGGGAAGAATACTGGGTCCCCGTATGCATGAGGGCGTTACCCCAGAGACCATCAGGGCCATGTGCTGAGAAGTGGGGGACTTTGCTGCGGCTGGAGAAGGCTCTGGAGCCTGGGGCAGGGCCCAGAGCAGGCAGATTGCTGTAGGGAGCCTGGCCTAGCTGGGAGGCCAGCATGAGGGCAGGGTGTTGGGGGCAGTCAGAAAAGAGGGGGCAGGAGGCCGAAAGTGCCCCCTTTGCCTCTGCTCTCCTGCACCGAGAAGCCTGGGGGCTCAGTTTGTCCCCTGGTCTTCTGCCCATCGGCTGCCACAAAGCTGGGGGAGGAATCTGCTTTGCATTATTGGAAGAGCTGCCTCCCCCAGGCTTATGGTCAGCAGACCCCCCCCAGCCTGGAGCATCATGGGAAATATCTTCTCCTGACCCCAGCTCTGGCCCAGCCCCCTGGAGCACTGGCCTCCAGGCTCAGTGGCCCTGCCACACCCCTCCTCACTGGATGAAGAGGGCTTTCACAGGCTTCCAATCTCATCTCAGCTTCACTGAACTGGGTGAAAGAGGGGAGGGAAGCACTAGGGGTAGACAAGGGGCCCTGATGGGCGGGCAAAGATGAAGGGTCCCATCCTCTAGCTTAGAGAATGAAAGAGATAAAGGGAGGTTTCCCAGCCTGAGCAGAGAAGAGAGAGGCCATGGGGATGGGGGTGGGGGTGGGAGGGGAGAACTATAGGTCTCAGGGGCCTGATGACATGGGAAGAAGCAAGGCAGGCTCTCTTGGTCCTCTGAGCCTGCTGGGGGCTCCAAATGAGTCCCTCGTCTGGGAGGTATGACTCCCTAGAGTTGGCTGCCCAGTGTGGGGACCACCAGCCACACGCAGCTATAAGCACGTGGAACAGAGCTAGTCCAGACTGAAATGCGCTGTAACTATAAAATACACACTGAATTTTGAAAACCTAGTAGGAAAAAAAAATTAACGTATTCCATTAATAATTTAAAAGTATTGATTATATGTTGAAATAATCCTTTGGCTATATTGGGCTAAATAAAATATGAAGTTCCTCTCACCTGCTCCTTTTTACTCTTGTAATGTGGCTACTAGAAAATTAAAAATCAGGTATATCCAATATTTCTATTGGACAGTGCTGTTTTCGAGCACATTCACTCATTTACTCCACAAATTTTTGTTGGGTGCCAGCTCTATGCCAGGCCAGTGCCAAAGATTAGAAGGTGAGCAAAACCAGACCCTGTCTCTGGATTCCTGGCATTTACAGTAATCAAATAATCACTCAAATGGACCCTGATTGCAAAAAGCTCTGAAGAGAAAGAGTGGAGCATGATGTACTCTGGATGTGGAATCAAGAAACCTGATTTGGGTCTAGAGTATGGTGAGAGCTTCCCCAAGGAAGCACTTGGGAAAGAAGGAGCAAGTGTTCCAAACAGAAATGACAGCATGTGCAAAGGCCCTGTGGCCAAAGGGAGCAGTGAAGCTTGAAGATCAGTAAGAGGGCTGGTGTAGGGGAACACGGAAGGGGATGAGGGTGGCTGGAGCAAGGCAGTGAGTGTGGAGGAGTTGGCAAGGGCCTCACACAGCCCTCTGAGGGCCACATTACAGATGCGAAGCTGATGAGCAGTTTTGCCCTTGTGGGGGAGTTAGAGAAGGAGGGTTGGAGGTTAGGCTGAAGGAGAGCAGAGAGGGTTTCTCCACAGTGTGCTGGGGGAGGGGGCGCAAATCTGTGGTATGATGGCTATAAGCTCTCAGCTCCGCTACCCCCAGGGACCCTAGGCCAGTATCAGCCCCTTCCATCCCCCGTCCCAATTCTACGGGCTCTGAGGAACTTTTCCCGGTGGCCTCTTCTCACCATCTCGGCAGCTTCCTTTCCTTCGGGCCGCCACTGACTTCCACCTCCCCGCCTCTCCTGCCACCCCCCACCTGCCCAACTTCAGCCAGAGCGATTGCTTTCTCAGATGAAATCTGTCTGTGGCACCCCCCTGCTTAAAACTCCTCAAGGGCTCCCCAGTGTTCTCAGAATGTAGTCCAGACCCCTTAGCCTGTCTCTTTGTAAGCCCTTCCCCATCTGGCCCCGCTGACCTTCTGCTCTCTCCGGGCTCCAGGCAGAGGAGCCTGCCCGGGCCTTCTGTGCGCTCTGCTGTCTCTCTCCTTGGGGCCTTGGCTGAGCTGTGTCCTCTGCCAGGAACACTCTCCTCCCCCAGCCTGTTGACTCCACTCATCAGGAAGGGCTCAGCTTCAATGTCCCTTTTCTGACAAGTCTTCCCAAGCCTCGGGGGGGGAGGGCAGGCTGGGGCGCCCCGCTCATCCCTAGCAGGGCACCACGTACCATCCAGGGCCTGTCTGCTGTCTCCCCATCGGGATTACAGGAGTGTGTCTCCCTGGGTCCCACAGGCAGCGTCTGGCTCTCCCCCACCAAATTAGAGACCTTCCCCCCATCAGAATGGGGGCTCTCTTAGGGCGGGAATTGAACCTCCCTCATCAGATTAAAGGTACCCAAAGTCTGGGACGGTGTTTTCTCCCGCAGACGGGAGGCTCCCTCAAGTTAGAACCTGTCTCCCCATCACACTGGGGGTTACACAGGTACCAGTGTTTTTCTTACCTACTCTGAATCTCCCCCCTCCACCTGCGCTCCTCACAGCCCTCACAGACGTGGAGGGGGTGGGAGATGGAAGACAGCTCCCCCCTCCGCCTCATGCCTGACCCTTGGCTGGGGCCCGGCTAGCCCCTGCCATGACCCTGAGACCAGGAAGGTTTGTTTGCTGTTCTTTCCGGGAAAAGCAAGCCTCCCGTGGCCTTCCCCAGCAGCCACAAGCCAGCCCCACCAGAAGACCCGGCCAAGTGACCAGCAGAGGCTGAGCTGCTCTGACCGGCTGCGGGACCAGCCTCGGAGAGGGGCGCAGGCCTGGGGCCGGGACCCCTGCCGCTTCCCCGGGCCAGGCGGAGCTCCAAGCCAGGCTGCCAGGAGCCGGGGTTGGGACCTGCCCCAGAGAGCCGCCAGGGAGGGGCCTGCCTAACTGCGGGCCAAGCAGCCGGACTCCTGCCAGGCCATCTGGAGCCAGACCCTGTGTGTGCGTGCGTGTGTGGGGGTGTGCGTGTGTGTCTCCCAGGCCATGTGGGTGGCTGGGAGCTGCGGGGTTGCGACCCGGCCCTCCCAGCCAGCCCCTGGCTCCCCTGTGGTCAGTTTTACTTCTGACATCTGGTCAAGTTCACAGCTGGCGGCTTCCTGCGTGGTCATTTTTCACTTTTCCTCTCCAAAACCTGGGGGCAGAGGGCCCCCACTCCTTCCCTCTCCCACGTCAATAAACTTCATGGCTACACATGTGCATTTGCTTGGTATCAGTGAAAACTCCCCATTTTGGGGGGGGGACAATAGGACAGGAACTCACCAAATTAGAAATTATACCTGGGTCCCCCCACTCCCGCCACACACAACCCCCATAGGCTCCAATCACGTGTGTTTCCAGAAAAATCTCTTTGCACTGGTTTTCTTTCTTTGCTATTATAATGTTCATCATTTATGTTTTATGTGTAGGTTTTAGGAAGGCCCAAGAAATGATTACACAGGATGCAAGGGGGAGGTGACAGGGAGTCTGGAGCTCGCAGCCCCCAGCTGGGGGGCCAAAAGGGCTTCATCTCGGCCCAAAGGGGGGCGGAAGGGGCCCCAGAACCAAACACATGCTAAAACATACTTGTAGTACCCCAACCCCCTCCCCAGCTGCTGGGGAGGGAAATAAATACACTCCGATCTGGCTCTCCAGGTGCACAGGTGAGGGGCCAGCAGGTGAGTTTCCTCCCCCCATCAGATTGAGGTCACAGAAATGCCATCTACTTACAATGCTCCCAGTCCCTTACACGGAGCTGGGAGAACCCTGGGCAGGGGAGGGGGTGGCCATCAGCGCACACCCTGCTTGGGGCTTGGGGCTCGGTCATGCTAAATAGAGGGGCGCCACACTCATTCCAAAGTCAAGCAAAACAGAACAGGCCAGAAGGGACCTCATGAGACCTCACGGCCCCTCTCCGGCACCAAGCTAGGGAACAAACAATCCTTCGCAGGGTCCTCTAAACTTGGGAGAGGCCCTCCGCGGGCCACAGTCTCCCTCAGTTCCTTCTTGCTGCGTTCCCACACTGGTCCGCTTTTCTTCACTGCAACCGTCGGAGCCCAGCCAAACCCGTGCTTGCAGGAAAAGGAAGGACAGGCGGGGGGGAGCATTCCTCCACGTGCAGGCCCTCGGAAGCCAGACGCCAGCTCAAGCCTCAGCCGTCCTTGGCCCGCCAAGCCAGGGGCGAGGGAAGAGGGCAAGCTGAGTTCAAATCCCTTCAGTGTTTCTCTGGCAGCGGCCCTGGGCAGGATCCGGTCCCAGCCCAAGAGAACTCGTGGAGAAAAGCAGGATTTCTCATCCTCTGTGTGTGTGTGTGTGTGTGTGTGTGTGTGTGTATGTGTGGTGCGCGTGCGCGTGTGTGCGTGTGTGCATGTGTGTGTTATGTGTGTCTGTGGATCTGTTTGTCGCAGGTCGGGGCCCTGAGTCCCTAACCCCCAGGGCTGGTTTTGAAGATCCTGCCCGTGTTGGCTCTGGGGCTGTGCCGGGACGGAGGGTGCCTGCAGGCTGGGCCATACCACGGGTGCCACACTGACACGCCTGAGCGGCACCCCTTTCCACAAACGCCAAACCGTGCTCGATCCAGTCCATCACTGACCACGATGGATCAGCACACCTGGCCTTGGGCGAAGCCTCCCATCTCCACGGGGGTTGTACGGGCCTGAAGACGGTGGAGGGCAGACTGGATTTGGCTTTGAGACATTTCCCAGAGGGTTGCCTGCCCCCCTCCTCCCCCACCCCGCCCGGCTCCCTGTCCTCAAGCAAACCTGAGGCCTACACCCCCTAATTCAGAGAGTGGGGGGCCAGCCCACATTTGTCCTCCCCATTGGGAGTGGCTTTGGGCAAGTCACTCCCTCTCTCTGGGCTTGGCTGTCCTTACGTAAAACAAAGGGCGTGGACTAGACTTCAAAACCCCCTTCCAGCTCTGACAAGCCTCGGGTAGTCTTCATCTTGGGCCAGAGAGGAGGGTGAGGGGGCTGAGGGAGGATGTAGGCCACAACGATGGTCCCTCATTCCCCAAGTTCACAGTGTAGAGCCCATGGCTCTGGTTCCTCAGTCTCTCCCTTTGAGTCTCTGGGGCTTTGTCATTGCCCCCAACACCATCCTTGGTGTCAGCCCCTCAGGCCTGACACCTGCTGGGGTGGGAGGGGCTGGCCCACCTAGAAGTGTGGGGAGAAGGGAGCAGAAGATGTAAGATGTGATGGTTAGGGGCAGGGTGGGAGAGGCAGCAGGGGCGCTTCTGGCGCTGGAGACAGTGATCAGAAGCGATGGGGCCACACGGGAGCAGGGACAGGGCTGTGGTGGAGGGGCCCGGGCTCCGTGGCCCTGCCCAGAGGAGCTCAGCTCTGACGCTGGCCCGTGGGGGTGGCTGGAGCATCAGTCGTCGGAATGTGGGGGCAGGGCAGGGGCTCCGGGGCGGCTCACACCGGGGACGTGGCCGTGGACTCGCTGCACAGGCTCTCAACGATGTCAGCTCGCTGGATGCGGCGCAGGGCGGCCAGGAGGGCGTCGAGCGTCGCGCTGTCCTGAGCGGCCCAGCTGGCAAGCAGGGCTCGGACGGGGCAGGCCTCGTGGGTGAAGGAGTCTATGTGCTCAGGCTGGTAGCCCAGCTCGCCTGCCAGGTGTCGCCAGGTGTCCCCCGCAGAGCCATCGAGCAGCTTCTCCACCTCCTCCCGCTTGGCTGGTGGCAGACTGCTGTACAGACCTCCATCCCCCTTGAGGGCTGCCAAGAACCCAGGGGGCATCAGAGGCTACCTCCGGACCCCCTTTTCCCTGCAGTGGGTATGGGGGCCCCAGAGGTAAGACCCAAGAAGGGCTGAGGCATTCCTCCTCCCAGGGTGGGGAAACCCCAAGGGCCCTGAGGCACAGGGATAGCCAAGAGGAGGTCCTGGTTGGGAGCAGGGCTGTGGAGGGGCCGGGGGTGCTGACTCACACCCCCTCTTGCCCACAGCTTCGGCACTAGGCCCACCATCTCACCCCATCTCGGCCCCGCAGCAATTAGTCAGGGGGGGCTGCGGGGGACATAGGACTTAGTCCCAGACTCCAGCACAGCAAGTGTCCTGGAGCTGGGCTCTGGGCCGCTAATGAGGGTCCATAATTAACTACTTGTTCCCCAGAAGTGCAGGGCAGGAGGCTAATTGCAGCCACTTTGGGGAGTAATTAGCCCTAGGGGGGACAATTAGCCTGATGAGTCTGGATGCTCCAGTTTGTCAAAGCTCCCCTCTCCCACATCTCTCCACTAGAAAGACCTCTCCTCCCCGTTCGCTCACCCTTGCTTCTCCCATCCTACACAGACACCCGGTTCCCTGTGAGCCAGCCCCTCTGGCAGTCCTTCCTCCAGTCTACCCTGAATCACTCCCTTCCTCCCTACCTCAGCCCCCCCGCCCCCCCCCCACCCCCCCACCCGGCCCAGCCTCACTGCTTACCCTGGCCTGCGGCCGTCTGAGTGTGGGGCTGCTGGTCATGCAGGCTCTGGCTGTCCACAGAGATGCCACTGTCACTGTGGAGCTTTTCCCCCTCGGGCGGGGGCGTCTGGTTCGCAGGCCGGCTGTTGGCTCCTTGTTTGTTTTCTTTACAGCTGTTCCACCTGGAGCCAGAGGACAGGCCCCGTGTCAGGTGCCTCAGGGATCTGTGCTCTGGGGTGTGGGGGCCCGGGCCCCCGCAGGTGTGCAACCCCAGCCCCCCAACCAGAACACCTATGATTCTTCTTTCTCTCCATCTCCGCCTGCCCCTGGCCTGTACCGAGAGCACCGCGCGGGCGGACCGGCGCTCAGGGCTCGGCGCACGCCGTGAAGGTTCAGCGAAATGTTTGCGGAATGAATGGTGCCTCCGGTGATTTCTCAGGAATTCCACGGTTCCCAGTCTACCCTGCTAAACTACTCCCACATGTGTGCGGGGATAGACACAAGGATTTCCTCGGCTATTATTGGCAATATGAAAAAGCTGAAAACAAATCAAACGTGCATCTACAGAAGACTGTTGAAATAAATTAGGATCTGTCCATACACTCAGTGAGCAGTTACCAACAGTCAGATAATCCGTTACGTCCTGGGGAAAGCTCTCCCGAGGGAGATTAAGTGAAAAGGTGAGCTGTAGAGTATGGATAGTATGATCCCATTGATGCTTAAAAAAAAACAAAAAAAAACCCTGTGTGTGTTTACGTACAACTATAAAAAGTTTTATGTACATGTGTTTATAAAGGCACAGAAAATGGCTGGAAAGGATCCATTCCAAACAGATTCCAATGAGGAGAGAGGTAGGATTTGGGCAGATAAAAGAGGGCTTTTACTTTTTGCTTTACAAGACATCGGTCTTGTTTGCATTTACCCAAACAAGCATGTATTACTTTAAAGATTCTCCTTTTAAGAATGGAAAATGCGCTGAAACATTTAAAACACTTTCGGGGGCGCCTGGGTGGCTCAGTCGGTTGAGTGCCTTGGTTTTGGCTCAGGTCATGATCTCAGGGTGGTGAGATGGAGCCCCGCGTGGGCTCTGAGCTCAGCGTGGAGTCAGCTTGAGATTCTCTCTCTCCCTCTCC
Organism: Ursus arctos; assembly: GCF_023065955.2. Taxonomy (NCBI): domain Eukaryota; kingdom Metazoa; phylum Chordata; class Mammalia; order Carnivora; family Ursidae; genus Ursus; species Ursus arctos. The sequence continues at coordinate 24,062,619 of NW_026622919.1, read as the reverse complement.
CTCTGCTCCTCCCCCAGCTCATGCACTCTCTCTCTCTCTCTCTCTCTCAAATACGTAAAATCTTTAAAAATAAATAAATAAGTAAAACACTTTCCAGAAGTTCTTGCACATCCTGAATTTCTGGGTGTGGGTGCCACAACGTCCCCAATGTGACATGGGAAGGAAGAGACACATGCACACATCGGTCACTGGGGGTCAGTGGGGTTTGACGGCTGAGGGCACAGGTGGCTGGTAAAGCAAGCTCGGTGTGCCTTTGGGGGTAGGGAGTCAGGGAGGGGAGCAGTATGGGGGCGGGGAGGTGCTGGTGCCAGAGCAGGACAGAGACCACCCCACTCCCCTGACATGGGGCTGCTGGAGGTAAGGATGATTGTGGTTTGGGGCTAAGCTTAAAAATGTGTGAATTTTCAGGTCAAGGTCGCAGTAAAGCCCTCCTTGAGAGCAAAGACCCTGCTCTCTGCCCCGTGTCCCCCTCTCTCACCTCTTGAAGGCAATGTAGGCCACTAGGCCCACAACCACGGCGGCCAGGATGGAGCAGTAGACAGGGATGAGGTTGTCGGTGGTGCCTCGGGTCACTACGGGCTGCGAACTGCCCATCACTGTGGTCACCACGTCGGCCACGGTGCTGGCTATGACGTCTTGCTCTGGCGGTCCCTCTGGCTCCTCCGTGCTGGGGGCGGTGCTGTCTGAGCCCTCCGAGGGTGTGGACCGGGTAATCCAACGGCCAGGGATCTCTGGGGGAAGGAGCTACAGGCGTGAGGGCCCGCTCCCCCCAACCTCTGCAAGCCCCGCCCCTGCACTTCTGACCCACTCCGGGACTTCTTCCCCAGGCCCTGCCCCGCGCCAGGGGCTATTGTGCCCAGCTATCACACACAGGCCTGAAGGCCGGGATTATGTGTATGAGTCATGATGGTGGAGAAGAGCAAGGGCCTGAGTCCCCTTCGGCTCTGTCACTGACAGACTGTGTGACCCTGGACGGTTCCCTTCACCTCTCAAGACCTCCGTTCCCCATCTATAGAATGGGGATGCTAAGAGAGGTGGTCTCTAAGCCCCCTTCCATCTGAGGTGAAGCTGTGACACTACGACTCTCTTCTGCCTCCCTGGGTCCCCAGAAGCCTGGCATGGAGGCAAACATGCGAAGAAGAGAGTGGGCACCAGGCGACCTCTAGCTGGAATCACTCTGGGAGAATGTTGTAACCTCCCTCGTCCCAGTTTGTCCCAATGGCCCCAGTCATCCCAGTCCCAGGGAAGGATGAGGGTACTCAGGTCTGGACACAGAGACACCTCCCCGCAAATCAGCTCCCCAAGAACTGGCACTCAGCCTCCCTTCTGGTCTTTGATGTCCTAGCGCTCAGCTTGGACAGGGTAGGGGGCGCCCAGCTGGCTTGCTTCCCTCCAGCCTGTCCTTAGCCAGTGCCTCTGTTTCCTGCCCCGTGTGGCCCCCCAAACCAAACCATCTGATCTCACCACCCAGAGAAGACAGTGTTGGTAGCCCCAAGCCCCCCTGGGCGGAAGCAGGCTGTTGGTGGGGAGGAGGCCTCCAAAGAAGGTATTGCCCGCTGCCTGAGGGGGGAGGCGGGGAGGACTGTGCCTCGCCACCCACCTAGGCCTTTTCATGTCAGTGGGCACTGCCAGCCTCCCCGACAGGGGACCTGGCACCTCCTGGCAGCAGTGGGTGGCATTTTCCATTCTGCCGCCCAGCCAGGGGCAGTCCCAGGGGCGGTGGGCTCCAGACAGCCTGGGGGTACCTGTCTGGGCAAAGGTGCCTACCCTATCCGTCCTCACTTCCCACGCCTGGGGCAGGGAGGGGAAGCAGACAGGACATGCCAACGGGGTGAAGGGGAGGCCCTTTGCTCCCCAGCTCAGCCCTGCCCCACTCCCAGTTGGCCCACCCAAGTCGGAGTGGAAGCTGCCCCCTGGTCTCTCGGGCCTCCTCGGCTCAAGACAAAGATGGTTCAAAGGCCCCCATTTTCAGCACCTTCTGAGGGGTAAGGCCCCCAGATGGGAATCTGGAATCCATCTGGCTGGCACTGGGGAGGGGGCTGCCATCTGTTACCCCATGTTCCCCCTCCCCCAGCTCAGTCCTGGGGGGCAGGGGTAGGGTAGGAAGTGGAGGAGACACAACCCTGTCGTTTGGCAGCCCCAGACAGGGTGTCGCACTGGGGAGGGTCTTCCCTTGCCCTGCTAGGGGACTGAGCAAGCTGGTGGGGCCGTCTGAGCCCTGAGGCTGAGAGACAACTGGCTGGACCACTCCCACCCCAGAGGCTGAAGGTACGTTCGGGGGTGTTGATGAATCAGGCCATCATAGAGATTCCAGAAATCTCAAATGGGAAAGACTGACAGTGGGCATTAAGGGACAGACCAGGCTGAAGACAGGGCCGTCCAGGGCACTTTCTCCTCATCTCTCCAATCCCCTCTGGGGCAGGGCTGGGGGGGCGGTGTGGACAGAAGGATGAGATCCAGATGTGGCCATGTCCACCAGCATTCCAACCCCCTAAGCCCTTGGCGAGTCCTGACAGCCATTTCCGGAATGGGAGCTGTCAGACTTGGGGGTGGAAAGAAGGACCAGGTTACTCCCAAACCCAAATTTCGCTGGGGCGAGGGTTCGGGGGGTGGTACCCTTCTGCCCCAAGGCGGAGTGAGTCACCATGTTGACACCTGAAATGTATTTGCAAGGAAGTACAGTGCACTGGAAGGGGGGGCACCCAAGCCACGCATCCAATTCCATTTCCTGAAGTGTTCCCTCTGTTCCCAGCAGACATTTAACCCTTCAGAGGCTAGAGCAGGAACAGGACAGGGGCAGGACGGCTGGGAAAGTAGGGTGGTATCTGAGAGCAATCTGTGAACGCGTCAAAAGGCAGGACCCACCCCTCCCCCAGCCACCACCGTTCTTTGCTCTAACCGCACCCCTGACTAAGTCCCCCCACTGGCTGGTCCGGACTTGCCCGTGAACTGTGCGGCCCGCCTGCCTGCTGCCAGCTGCTGAAACTCCCTCCCAGCTCTGCCCTGTGCCTGACGCCACTTGCCTGTCTCCTGGCTGAGGGCAATTGCCACCGGAACCACTATATTCTGGGCCCCACTCCCCCCCGCCTCCCAAACCCCATGCAGGAAGCTTCACACGCATACCCGGCCTCAGCCCAGTTTAACCACCCTCCCCACCCTGAGCTCCCCAAGCCAGAAGCCAGGGATCACGGGATGTGGAAGGCAGGCAGGCTCCCCACGGCAGGGGATCTGTCTCCCCCATCTGACTGGGGACTGACTCAAGGCAGAGGCTGGGCTGCCTCCACCAGAACAGGGGACCTCCTGGGAACTAAATGCTGGGGCGTCTACCTCATCAGACTGGGGCAAGGGCTGTCTTTTTCCATCAGATGTGGGGCTCCCTGAACGGGCTCAGAGGGAGGGCACCCTGAGGGAGAGGTACCAAAGGAAAGCAGCCAACTAGGTGCCCAGCCACAGGGGGATGGACAGAAAGAAAGTAAAGGCGCCGTCACCCTCTCCCTGCAGCAGAAAAGCCCACTCGCCTGCCTGCAGAGCGGATGTCACCAACCAGAATCCAAAACAGCTCTGCCCCAGCCGCCATCCTTCTTCCTCCTCCCACCCAGGAGGAACTGGGTGCACTCCTTGGGGCCCCATGCCTGGCGAAGGTGAGTGCACCCAGTTCCTACCCACCCTGGGGCCGACAGCCCTCCATGTGCACTGGCCTCCTCCTTGGGCTCCCGAGCCCTGGGCCTGCTGCTGCCCTCCTTCCTCTGGGCCCTGAGGGCATTCCCTGAGTCCAACGTCATCCTTGGCTAAAGGGGAACAACCATGGTAAACCACGCACCCAGACATCACCAGTCAAAGTGGGCCAGCCACCTTCCCTAACCCACAACATCCCTGAAAACTGTATGACCCATGAGGAAACTGAGGTCCAGAGACAAGAGCGACCTCCCTACCATCACTCAGATAGTGACAGGGCAGATTGCTCCCCAGGTCCCAGGGCCAAAAACCACCGTGGACCCAGACCAGAGCCAAAGAGGCCCAACTCCTGAGGGTCCTCAAGCCCCTTTTTCCAGCCCAGAGAGCCCTCTCCAGGATCAGGGCCACGGTGGCCACCTCTGAGCTGCTATCTGCTGCCCATCCAATCCCGAGCTGGCAGCCACCGATGAAGAAAGCCCTGGCCACTGAGTTGGAGCGGAGCCGCCGCCTGGGAGGAGGACGCGGACTTTCCAAACACGCAGTCCACGGCAGGACACAGTGAGAGGGTCCTATGGGCCTGGGGTTTCGGGAAGGCCGGCTGGAGGCCAGCGAGCACGCCCCCAAACCCCCCTCCTGGCCGCCCCCGGCCCTCCCCGACCCCCAGGGGGCGCCCTCGGCCCGGCGCGCTCACCCTCGCACTCGGCGTCGGCCCAGCGCGTGCACTCGCGCAGCTGGCGCTCGGTGTCCTCGCACACGGTGCAGGGCAGGCACGGGTCCACGTGGTTGGCCTCGTCGGAGTACGTGCCGTCGGGACACTCCTCGCACACGGTGTTCTGCCGGTCCTGGCACGAGAATACGAGGCCCGAGCCCGCCTCGCACACGCGGCACGCCTCGCAGCGGCCCGTTGTCTCGTCCTGGTAGTAGCCGTAGGCGCAGCGGCACACGGCATCGTCCGCCTCCACGCACGGCGCCGACATGCTCTGCAGGCCCACACACTCGGTGCACGGCTTGCACGGCTCCGTGGCGCTCACCACGTCCGAGAAGGTCACGCCTGGGGGCAGAGGGACACGCGGGGCAGCCGGGGGCACGAAGTTCGCCGCCCGCCCCCTGGGCACCTGGGAGGCAGAGGGGAGGCGGGGGGGGGGGGGGGGGGGGGCTGCCCGTGGGACCCTCCTCCCTCGGGATCCCGGGTCTGTGAGAAGGAGGAAGGGGGCCAGGAGCACCGGGCGCCCTAGGCCTGGAAACAGTGACTGTGAGGCTCCGCGGGGAAACCCAGCTGGAGCCCCGCACATTTCTTGGCAAATTCTCTTTAGAGAGTTCCCAGCGCTGTACCCTTGTTCCCAGCACGATTAAGGAATAATCTGAGCGTGGTTCCCACCCAGCCTTCCCCGCAGGCCAGAGCTGGGCTGTGAACCCTACCCAGGCACGGGCGGGCCTTCACCCTCACGAGGGAGCCTCCCGCCTCCGCTGTCCTTCTAGTCCTCTCCGCGCGGGTGGGGGCTCAGGTGTGGCCTGACCAGGGTTAGACGGCAGAATTTCCCACCCATGGCGCTACCCTACGCTGCTTAAGGGCTTGGCTCTTGAAGGTGGGGATGGACTTCCCGACGAGGTAACAGCAGGAGGGATTGGAGCTAGAAAGCAAGAAGGACCTGCCCGTATAGTCCTCTGCCCTTCCCAGTGGCACAAAGGGGAGATTTCCAAGCTCACTCTTGACTCATGCTCTCTTAATGGATGTGAGGTCTAATCTAATAAGGGGAGGAACGCTGGGGGATGCCAGGGTCCTCTCCTCTGTGTGCAAGGAGGGGGAAGGCACAGAGCCAAATCTTCTCCATCCCTACCTCCCAGGTGCAGAACTCTGTGCCAGTCTGATTCCAAGAGGATGTATCCTTGCTTCAAGGGCAGAAAGAGCAGGATTTAGGAATCGGGAACCAGGGAAGGAGTGTTCAGAATGTGGACGCAGGGAAGGAGTGTTCAGAATGTGGACGCAGAAGTAAAGTCTAGGATCCCACTGGAGGGAAATCGAGGCCTATTGTGGGTTCTGCTCTCAACCTTTTCTAAAGGAATCAAAAGACCAGACGGAGCACAGAGTCATTATCTTCGGGGGGGGGGGGCGGATGGAGAAGCAGATGTAAAGAAAGGAAAGCAGAGAGAAATGAAAAGGAAAGCAACTGAGGGGAAGAGAAGACAAGACAGGGATGGGCCTGGAAGGAGACAGTTTCCAGCCGGTTCTGGCAGAGGAACGAACCGCCTGTGTCTCTCTTCCCAGGAACAGGGCCGACCTGGACCCAAACCTGCTTCTGCCACTTATTAGCTCTGTGACTCTGGGTGTTTCACGTCACCTCTTTGAGCTTTTTTTCTTTCTCTGTAAAACAGAGAATAATATCTCCACTCACAGGGTTGCGGTGAGGAATGAATGAAATTCGACCATAAAGCACTAGGCACACCGCAGGGACCCGACCAAGGGTGGGCTCCCTGGGGTGGGCAGCGGCAAGTCCGGTGAACTTGGGTTGCAGGGATAGAGTCTGCAGAAAGGACTTCCGAACATAAACAGCCAAGGCAGGACGTCCAGTTTAGACAAACAGGAGGGTTCTATCTGGTTGGCACGTGGCGGGGGTGGGGGGTGGGTTTAGTCACACTGCAGGGGGAGAGAAATGGGGGGGTTGCCCATGGGAAAATACAGAAAATTAGTAGAAAACTCCTGGGAGACAGTTTTAGGGGGTGGGAAAAATGTGGTCTTTTTTGGCAGAGAATGAAGGCAGGAGCTTAATGGGTTTCCTTGTGGAAACGTTTTGAAGATAGAGGGAAAGTCCGCCGGGGTCTCCATCCCATAAAGTGAGCTTATAAAGGCGGCCTGTTAACGCAGCTGGAGCGGGGGAGGGGAACAGAGGGAGCAAATGGGAGCGTGGACTCCTGCCACCACCTCCTAGCTGGTGTCCAGCTCCTGTCTCCCTTTCCCCGGAGATGCCAGAGCCTGCCTCTCCCAGGCTCTTCTACCCCCCTCTTGCTTTGACAGAAGGGAGTGGGTTCCCATCCTGGGAGACTTAGGGCCCAGGGCGGAGAGGACCTGGGCAGGAGTCTAGGAAATGAGAGAGGTCCCAGCACAGCCAATGGTTGGCCAACCCTGTCCTGGGAAGGAAACCCTGGTAGGGCAGGGCAGGTGGCCAGATGGCCAGGTGGTAAAGGCATTACGGGATGCCTAGCCTCCCCATCGAGGCCCAGGCCTTTGTCTCCTGCGGGATGGAGCTCCAGGATCCACAGGCATGGAGAGAGGAAAACTGTGTGTCCGGGGATACCAAGGAGTTGGGGTTGCCTGGTAGATAGGCTGTGTGTGTGTGTTGGGGGAGGGGGGTTGAGAGAAGAATCCAGGGTTCAGACTAGGCAGATGGGTCCAGAGCTCCCTGTTCCTGGGACACCTGGGTGGCTCAGTTGGTTAATCGTCTGACTCTTGGTTTCGGCTCGGGTCATGATCTCGGGGTTGTGGGATCGAGCCCCGAGTTGGGCTCTGGGCTCAGTGGGGAGTCTGCTTAGGATTTTCTCTCTCTCTCCCTCTACCCCTCCCCTCTGTGTTCTCTCTCTCTCTCAAATAAACAAATCGTAAAAAAAAGAAGAAGAAGAAGAAGAAGAGTTCCCAGTTCCTATGCCCTTGTTCCCATCATGATTAAAGAAGAATCTGGTATGGTTCCCACCCGCCCTCCAGGTGGGCGGAAGGTGCCAAGTAGGAGGCAGGATGTGACCCTAGGCAGGGAGGAAAGGTTCTGGGCAGGCGAAGAGCACTGAGCCCATGGCCTGAAGGCAGCAACTGAGGCTGGGGGCATCCAGCAGGAACAGAGAGTCCTGGGTCAAAAGCACACAGAATTGAGACCGCAGACCTGCCGTCCTTCTGAATCCCTTAGCAGCAGCCCCGGAAGATGGGGTTCTCTCCCCTTCCCGAGGAAATCCCAGGTAGGACAGGCCACAGCAGCCCTCTCCCCTCTCCCATCAGACACCACCCCACAGTGAGGACAGTCCCCACTCTTGCTACTTCTGGAAAGCTCCGCTTCCATGGGCAGAGCTGGGGAACAGCTGGCCTGGGGGGAAGGTTAGCCACACCCTCCCAGGATCCCCCAAGGTCAGTTTCCAGATTTGATCCTCCTCCCCTCCCCCCAAACACGGGGAGGGTAAGTGGCAGCCATTGATTTTACAGTGCAGATGCTATTTTTAGCTGGTCTTCGCATCAGCTACTCCTCCCACCTGGCCACATTCTCCTACCAGGCCTCTCCACCTGGGGGCTGGGAAGGGGCTCCCCCTGCAGATCCCTATCACGAGGTCCCCCTCCTCCCTCAGCATACTTCCCTCAGCCATTCTCAGCTTCCCTTCTCGCCTCCTATTCTGGCTCAGACCCATTCCGGCGCCCATACAGAGGTGGGCAGGGAACCCTGATCGGGGGCAGAGCCCTTGTCAGGCTTCTAATGGGCATGCGCCTCCCGGTGCCCTCCCTTTCCCCCCGCCCCTCCCCCGACCGCCCCCCTGTACTCACTGTCCAGGCAGGGCTCACACACGGTCTGGTTGGCTCCGCAAGGCTGGGCCACCCCCTCACCCAGGTTGCAGGCTTTGCAGCACTCCCCGCTGTGGGTGTACAGGCCCGTGGGACATGCCTCCTTGGCAGCTCCAAGGAACACCTGGGCAGGGGGATAGATCAGAAGGTCAGACTGGCGAGAGAAGCGAGAGGGGGGTGTCTTCCAAGAGATCAAACACCCCCTCCTAAAGCCTTCTATTGGAACCACCTGGGCCCGGATGAGCTCACCACAGAGGCATTAGGCACATCAAAGCTGGCGGGGAAGAAAGGCAGTGGGGGACAGCGTGCGCCCCTGCAGGCTGCCAGGGGTGTGAGGTCAGAGCCCTGGATGCTGACGTTCTACAGAGTTCATCTTGGGGTTACGGCAACTCCTGGAATCCCGAAGATACACCACAGGGGGAAGGCGGCCTGGGACCCAGCCGTGGGCCTTTGGCCAGTACAGGTTACAGGTCTTGGGCGCAGGGCTCCCCGCCAAGGGGGCAACTGGAAGCTAAACTCGGGCCCAGACGCCACTTACTGGGAGGCACAGCTGCAGGCGTCTCTGTCTCCACAGTGGGAAGCCTTTTTCTAGCAAAGACTAGCAGGGCCCTCCTCCAGGTCCTTCATTCTACCATTCCACCTATTAAATATGCAATGAGCAGAATAATCAATATTGGGGTCTCGGGTTCGAATTCCGACGGTGCCCTGGAGTTCTGACCCGCTCTGCTTTCCCTCTCTGAGTCCTCACCTCTCCTCACCCACGGAGAGAGAGACCACTCAGGCCAGAGCAAAGAACCGGCCAATTGGCAAGAGTCTGGCAGCAACCAGGGAGAAAGGGGAGCCTGTTAGTGATAATGAAGTGGCCTCTCTCACCAGCCGCAGCCCTGCTCCACCAGAGTCTGATTTCCAGGCACCAGCCCTCTCCACTCCCCGCCCCCATGCAGCCGGTGGGAACAGCGTTGGAACCAGGGGAAAGGGGAGTCAAATTCCTGCCACCAAGGCATCTTTGCTCTTTGCTCATGGATGGAACGATTTAGCACCAGATTCCCGGGGCGGAGGGGGGGGGGGAGTGCTGCCCACTTGCTTTATGTTTCTGTTCCTTAAAAAAAAAAAAAAAAAAAAAAAAGCTTCATGTCTAATAAAACTCCAAAGCCTGTTTCCCTGGCCTCAGACCAGGCAGTTCCCATTCAGTACCAAGAGGAAGTATGGGCTCTGGGGTCATGGGACTAGAGGGGAGTGTTAAAGGTCCTTTTGGACATTCTTCTGCTTCCCCGTTGGCAAGATCATAGCCCAAAATACTCCCTTTCCCTCCGATCCTTCAAACTAGGGAAGGAGGGGGTTGGACAGGTCAGATCTGTCTAGGAGGCAGCTGGTGGTCCTCAGGAGACCAGCAGGGAGGGCGCGGGCCGCACAGGAGGGGATGTCCTTGGGTATTTGCCACCATCTCCTCCCAGGTGGTAGGAACAAGGGTCTGGGAACATCTGCAGACCAGAAACCAGGAGGGGTGGGGGCGAGGGCTGTCCCAGATGCAAGCTTTTCCCTAGGAGAGAGAGCGAGATTCCAGAAGGGTCTGTTTGGATTTCTTTTCATCCTTGAGGGCTCATGCTTAAATGTCACTTCTTCAAGAAAGTGATCCTGTGGCCCCCACACCTCCCAGATGAGACGGAGTGGCCCTGTGACATGTGGCCCCTATTTACTGTGCTCATCTGGTCTGACACGCTGCAGTGTCCCCCACCTCACCGTCAGCTCCCGGAGGGCAGGACTGTTGTCGCCCCAGCGCCTGGTACCCAACCAGTATATCTATGGGATTGCCGAATGTGAAAATACAGTACGACCTCAGTTATCTAGAACTCCGAGCCGGGAAGTGTGGGGTAGCGGTGACTTTCTGGATAGCCGAATGTCCCAAGAGGTGAGGATTTGCTGCTCTGATCACCTACTGTTTTTCATTTTAACCGTGGGGGCTGCACCCTTCTGATTCTAGAACATACCCTCTCCGTTTCGCGGTGACTCAGGGACTCAGTGATTATTCTGGAGCCCTTGTGTTCTTTATCCCAAATCACCACACTTTTGTCTCTGAATTCTACCATCAGCCTTTTTTTTAAATTTATTTTAGTGTTTCTGTCTCCCTCCTTCCTGTCAAGATATAAGTTTTCGGGGTGCCTGGGTGGCTCAGTCGTTAAGCGTCTGCCTTCGGCTCAGGGCGTGATCCCGGTGTTCTGGGATCTAGCCCCACATCAGGCTCCTCCCCTGGGAGCCTGCTTCTTCCTCTCCCACTCCCCCTGCCTGTGTTCCCTCTCTTGCTGGCTGTCTTTCTCTCTGTCAAGTAAATGAATAAAATCTTAAAAAAAAAAAAAAGATATCAGTTGTCAATTTTCGCTGCTACCAGACTGTGATCCGAGCAGCCCCTCCCCCTACCATTCTAACTCAGTGGGTCAAACTGAATCTGTAGAAACCATGTAACTAGCTGGATAGGAAGGTGTAGGTAGGAGCTGAACCAGGAGGGGGCCATTCTCTGAATAGAAAGCGTGAGCTGGCCTCCGTGGCTCTGAATCCTGGCTCACGGCTTAGAGCTGGGTGATCTGGGACAGGCTGGAATCTCTCTTTGCCTCAGTTTCTTCATCTTCAGATAAGGGTGATGGTACCTGCCTCATCAGATTGAAGAAGGTGTTTATACACTTGAGGATCCCTCTGTTTTCTTTCCCAAGGTCTTTCTTGCCTCTTTTGTGGCTTTTGGCTGGGTTCCAGTTGGCTGAGGTCAGCAGAGAGCTGGGCTGTGGAGAGCTGAGGGGGGGGGTCTGTCCATGGCACTCGACTGGCCCCTGCATGCCCTTCTTCCTCGAGGCCTGCTCTCCCTGCCACAGACCGCGGTCCTCTCTCTTCTCCTGAGTCTTGCATTTGGACTCCAGGCCCCAGAATTAGCGATCGTGTGTTTCCTGGGCTTGTATTATGTGTCCTATTTCAAAACACCCCAGACCTGCTTCTGAACAGTCTGCCCCTTTGGGGCAATTCCCAGTCTCCCTAAGCTTGCATTTTCCCGCCTAAAACGTGGGGTCGGTAATATTGACTGCTCAGGGTTGCCATGAAAATTACATGAAATAATGTATGCAGTCTGTCCAATATACAGTAGGCGTTCAATAAATGTTCCTTATCAAAGAAGTGGCTCCTCTCAGGCTGAGCTGCTGAGCCTGGCGAGGGAGGCAGTGGGAGGGGAGAGCTGAAGTCAGGCCCAAAGAGAGGAAACTAGCTAAGGGGAAGGGCAGGATAGGCATGAAGAAAGACCCACCAGGAAGAGTCTGAAGAAGGCACGGGGACCAAAGGAGAATGGAAACTGTTCTCCTCGCAGTTCATTAATTAACAACTATTTACTAGTTAACAACTATTTGCTCAGCATTGAACTAAGAGTTTCCAATGAGACATGGTCCCTGACCCTCCCCACCCCTGCCTGGGGAAGTCACAGTCCCATGAGGGAGAGGAGATAATCACTCCACGAGGCTACTCCAGAAGCCAAGATGCTGAGGGGGAGGGACTTGAGAGACTGCCTTCATCTCCTCTCTGACAGCTGGGGAAACCGAGGCTCACAGAGGCAATTCTGCTAAGTGGCTTAATGCCCGGCCCCTGCCACACCCTCTACTGGTCCAGGGCGGGGCAGTCTTGGGAAGCAAGGAGGGATGACACGGACTCAGACTTCCTGCTCCAAAATGATCAATTTACCAAAATGGTAGAACCACGTGCCTGAAATCGACATTGATTACACTTACTCATTTCCAATTTGATGGAATGATTTCAACACATTTTTGAGAATGTTTGCAATCCTCTTGCCATTTCAAGTCTTTTCAGAAAACGAAGGTGGAATCGCCCTTAGATGAACTGACTTTTTAAAAACCTTAAAACATTTAAAAAATTGGACGAAATAGAAAACACACCAAAATGGTTGAAAGCACTTGAACCTATATGACTGCTTCAGCGTGATGAGCCCTCACCCTTCACAACAGTTTCAGAGAAGGGGTTCCTTAGGTGAATGGAGCCATTAGCCACCGCCATGGGGTCGGAGAGTTTTCAAATATGTGGAGGGTCTTTTGAGGTCATTGCAAACCCGGGGAGAAGCTGGCACATGCGCTTTACTCCTTTAGATAGCAGTTGAATTTGGGGTAGGAGATGAGCTAATTACTGATGCTGAGGCTGCCTGAAGACTTTGAGAGGGGCCTGGGGACTATGGGTGGGGAGAAGGGGCTCAGTTCCAAATTTGTGGCGCCAAGGACATAGGACACAGATCTAATATTCAAGGCTAGTGATGGTTAAGGTCCTCCTGCCCCTCCGTGATCTAGAACTAGAAGGCTGGGGCGGGGGTGGGGGGAGGAGAGACCGGGACACAGAGGACAGAATAAACTCCAAGCCAAGCATTCTGGGTTCCAACAAGGGCGCCACCACACAGGGACTGGGGGAAGGAAGCCTGTTTCATGCCCCAAAAGTCTGGGAGGTTCAACTCCCTCAACTGTAAAATGGGAATAACTAGATTTACTCTGCAGGGATCTTATAAAGATTAAATGACACAAGAGAAATTACCCAGGGCAGTGTGTGGCACATAGTAGGCCCTCAGCCAATTTTATTACTCCCTCCCCCCATCCCGTCCCGGGAAGAATCTAGGCTCGTGAATGGGCCCGGCCGGTACAGGGGGGTGGAGACCCCTTCCATCCCGGAGCTGCCTCCCCCGCCGGGGCCGCTCCTGAGTCCTCCCATTTGCTGCCCTCGTTGCATCCCTATTAGGCGCATTAGCCAGCCCGGCGGCTCCGGTTACAGACGTCTGAATGACAAAGTGCCTCCATTACCGGCGCGGCCCGCCAGCCCAGCCGCCGGGACGCGCTCTGGTTTCAGCACTCTACCGCCGCGGCCCAGGAAGAAACTCGGACCGCCGCGCTGCGCAGAGCCAGCCCGCAGACAGCAGCCCCGCGGCGAGGCGGAGGCAAGAGCCGCAGGGGCTGCGGGCGGCCGGCTCTGCGCGGGGTCTACCTTCCCGAGCCCCCAGGCCCTCCGCGCCCAGCTGCCCTCTTCCCTCGCCTCTTCTCTATTGGGGGTGGGGGGACACTCTCCTCAGCCCGGGTCCGGAGCTCACGCCCTCGCCGCTCCGGGGGCCGCACTACTGCCCCCCCCAGCCCCACCTCCCCGGTCAAGAAGCATCTCTAACCCACCGCGTTAGTCAGCAGACTTGTCCGCAGTCACCCCCAAATCTCCGGAGAAGCCACAGGTACTGACAGCTCCAGGGGGCTGAGCTTCGGGGATGGGGCCAGCGTCCGGAGTGGGTCTCCGCCCACTCCAGCCCCCACGTTCCACCTCCGGCCTGACTCTGGGGATGGTGTCCAGCCCGCTCCCCGCCGAGAGACGCGGTTCTTGTAGGGCGCTGGGACGCCGGGCTGCCCTGCTACGAGGTATGGGGAGTACTGCGCTGGGAATCAGGTGCGGGACAGCCTGGCTAGCACTCTGGTTTAACTTGCTTGTGAGGTCTTAGCCAAGTCGTTTAAACTCTCAGAGTCTCAGTCTTCCTTCCTGTAAAATGGGGGTTGGGAGCGCAACGCCTGAGCGAAATGAAGATGGCAGGGAGAGTGACGACACCTCTTCCATTGCCAAATTCCGTGGGGGCACTCCGTTCCTGGCCCCACACAGGTCACATCTCCTGAAAATCGGGACTACGGGACAGACTTAGATGCTTAAGAGGACCCGCAGTCCCCTGCGGAGGCAGAATCCGCGGCGTCCCAGCGCCTCCGTCCGGTTCGGTGCCCAGCGTCCTCCACCGAAAGCGGGGGTGGGGGGGGGGGCGCGGGCGGAATCCCGATCCGCTGGGCTCTGGAGCTGAGCGAACTGCGGGCGCGGCGCTCCCGCGGCTTAACTTAATGGGGGGATCTGAGCGGGGGCGCGGCGCCCAGCCTGAGTCGCGCCCGCAGCTGCGGGTGGCACAGCCCTCGCCTCTCAGCGCCCCCTGCGGGCCGCCTCCGCTGCCGCGACCCCGGGCTGCGCGCCGCCGGGACCTTCCCCGCCTCGCGAGTCCCGGCGCTCTGCACCTTGAGACTTGGCTGCAGCCAGACCCGGTAGCACGATGCCCGCTCCATCCATTCCGGTCCCCCACGAGGCTTCAAACCGCCACAGTGAGCGCGTCGGAGGAGCCCGCGGGTCGCGGGGGAGGCAGGGAGCGGGTTCGCCCCGGCGAAGTGGGCGCTCCCTTCCCAGCCTCGGATCCCCAGCCTCAGTTCCCAGACTGGGCGAGGCCGCGAGAAAGAGCGCGCGACAGGCGCGGGAAACGTTCGTCCCTCTGCTCTGTCTGCTTGTCCTACTGTCCCTCGGCGGGCAGGCGTGGCCCCGACCACTTCGGGGTCCGCTCTCCCTTCTCCGCCCTCTTTCATTTCGCTGGCATCTCTCTCTCTCCCTCGCTGCCGTCCTTTTTCTGCCCTCCCTAACCCACTTCGCTCTCTTCAGCCGACCGCCGCTCCCCGAAGCTCTCCCTCCCACGCCCCTCCCCCCCATTGTCTGGCTGGCCCTCATTGTCCGATGCCCGGTCCCCTCAGACTCCAGTCCCTCCGACCTCCCCCATTGTTCTATCTCCTTGTCTCTGGTTCCCCGCCCCAGCCCCGCTCGTCCCTCATATCTCTAATCCCCGTCCCATCCCCCTCCCTTCAGCCTGGGTTCCGTCCCACGACCCTCTAGAGATCAAGGTGCCCAGGAGGAAAGTCGCCTCGAGAGCCGAGCGTCCAAACGCTGTCTAGGAGAACCCAGGCATCCGAGAGACCCCCTCTCAGCTCCTCCATTCGCACGCTCCGCCGTACCTGAGGACCCGCTTCCGTGCGCCCCTCTCTCCTGCATCTCTACCCTTGGTCTTAGGGTCGCTCCTGCGCTCTGAGAACCCTAGACGCTCCGCGGTGGATCCTGGCAGCGGAGCTCCTCTCCCGCCATCCACCCCCAGCATCTGGGACCCGAACGCTCCGTTCTGTTTTCTCTCGGGGAAACCATTGGGGTTCCAGTCCGAGGAGAGGGCGCAGGCTGCCCTCAGGCTAGCACTCACCCCCAGGAGCAGCAGCAGCAGCAGCAGGCGCGGCCCGTCCATGGCGCAGCCGGCGGCACCTGCCCCCATCGCCAGCCTCCCGCGGCAGCGCTCGGCTTCCAGTTGAGTCCGCAAGCGGACGGATAGGGCTGCGCTGCGCTGCGCTCCAGCGCCAGCCCCCCAGAGCTGGCCGAGGCTCCGCTCACTCTGGCTGCGGGCGGGAGGGGCTGGGAGAAGCCAGTGCGGCGGCCCCGCCTCCTCCCCGCCCAGCCCGCCCACCCCCGGAACCGCGCCCGCCAGCCCCGCCGCCTCCGGCAGGGGAGAGGAGGGGAAGGGAGGGCTTGCGGGGAGTTGCGCGCCCGCGCGCCCCGCGGCCGCTTTTCCGCGCCCGGGCCCTCGGAGCCTCTCCCGACTCCGCCCCGGTACCCAGCGCCGGGTCCGATCTACTGCGCGTCGCTCCCGGATGCTGTGGGCTCGGGGACCAGGGCATCCCCTCTGCGGCTCCCGCGCCTCTCCGCTGCAGACCCCCGCAGCGTTCACTTTCTTACCCATCTTCCTCTGCCTCCAGCCTCAGCTTCTTCCCTGGGGCCCTGCTCCCTACCCAGCCGTCGTCAGCAAGAATGCCCACTGCCCGCCCCGCCCTTCATCTCCTGGTCCACACCCGACCCCTACCTCTGTCCCTTCCCAGTGCAAAGGCCTAGGGGAAGGGGAGGGGAGGAGTAGCAGGTGGCCTGACCCGACAGTGTGCAGAAGGGACATTAAGGTGGAGTCCATCCCGATGTTATCTGAATTCTCAAAAGATGGGTTTGAACGGGTCACAGGTGTGCACAGAAGACACAGGAATCCACCCACGCTCGAGCTCACATACGTGTGCTTAGGCGGTACATGTGTTCACACCCCCGCACGCACGGAAACCTGTGCGTTCTACACATGCATGTGCACCTACACACTCATGCACACTTGCACGTGTGGTCATAACATTCAAGCACACACACTCTCCTACACATCCACCTGTGCAGTCACCTCCACACGAGCCCTCACAGGTACAGTGTCTCACACAAGTGCACACACGTTCGTGAACACGCACACCCATACACAAACATACAGTTCTATCCTCAACAATACAGCCTTCACTGGACTGTATTTCCATCGGCTCATGAGCTCCCTGCAGACGGGGACTATGGTTTCTTATCGGAATGCCTGGTACACGGCAGGTGTTCAATAAAGGCCCATGGAAGGGAATAAAAGGCAAAGTGGTTGGAGGGACTCACATCCATGTACCATGTACTATGTAAGCATCCCCAGGACCACATTCGCCGCGCCCTAGAAACCATAGCAGGTCCCAATCACAGGCCCCTGGCAACTCAGGGAGAGGACCCCCAGTCTTCCCGAGGGAAGCACCCCACCTCAGTGCTTCCTCCCTGCCTGTCCCCACCCTTTCCTGATCCCCTGGCAAGGAGACCATGAAACAGAGAGCTTGTAAGGGGCAAGGCTACAAAGCCCATCCCCACGCCCTGATCTTGGCCATGTGTGGACCTCAGTTTTGACTTAGAAAAAAATAGTACCACCCTCCCACATTACAGGAAGAGGGGGGAGATCAAGCGCACTTGCAAAGCAAGCATCCAAGCTCTTGGTAGGTGATTCCCTAGACCAGCTGAAGCTAATTTATTCATTCACGGGGGGGGGGGGGGATCTTCCCTGTGAATGTCTTTCCTGTGTATGCAACAAAGTCCAAGGGACAGCCTCAGAAAAAAACAGGTGGACATCCCTTGAGCGTGAGTGTGGGTGACCCCCCACCTCCAAGGCCAGGCAGCTAGCCCTTCTTCAGGAATCCCTGAGGAGTCCCTCTCCCCTCAGGGACCACCTCTAAACCGTTTCCTCCTCCAGCGGCTTTTACAGCCCTGCGTCTCCTCTCCTCTGAATTCATGGAAGGCAGGAAGGGCCAACGTTAGTACTAACAGCAGCGTTGAGCTGCTTACTACCCAGGGTATCGACAGTGTGGCATTAATTTAAATACTCCTGTTATTAATTTATGATCCTGGTTACTATTATTGCCAAGGTTATCCATCTCAACACGATTTAATATGACCCACACTACCATGGCTGGGCCTGAGTTATTAATAATTTCCATGGTCTTGATCATTTAAGCCTTACTCGAACAATTACAAACAGCAATTGTTACTATTATTAGCCGTATTTCTATGATTAAGCCCGAGCGCAAGACCACGGTGGAATGCTGAGAGCTGACGGGGAGAGAGGCTGCAAAGTGCTAGGGGAGAGAGAGCACCGAACTGAGTGGGCCAGCTGTAAATGCCCACACAGCCTACCCGCATCATTCACTCCCCCGTGTCTTAGGCGGGTTATGTCATCGCTCTCAGACTCAGTGTCCTCATCCATCAAGTGGGAATGTCTTTAGAAAGACCTGGAATGAGCACGGTGAAGAACAAACGAGGCAATATAGTGTTCACCACCAGGAGAGACTTGAGCTCTTCGCACTCATTTGGCATGCATTTATTGAGCACCTGCTGTGTGCCCCCACACTGTGGGAGGCACTGGGGACACAGCAGTGAGTAGCCCTGTGAAGCTGACGTTCCCAGGTGCTGGTTATTGGATGGGAAGTATTATTTCACAATGTGATACCTTGGCTTGACCATGCCATAGACTGCACGGCTGTGATCAGGATATTCCTTTGCGGGACCGTCACCGTCACCACGACTGTCACCATCATGGCCACCTCTACCAACACCATCACCATGACACCAGCATCACCACCAGAACCACCACAGTCACCACCGCCATCACTACGACACCCTCAATCCACCCCGTCACTACTGTGACCACCACACAATTGTCACCACCGTCACCATCGTCACCACGACCGCCGGGCCATGGCCACCACCGCCACCACCTGGCGTCCTGCATCCGCACCACCACCCAGCAGGGATTCCCGTGCCTAATGAGTGCGAGATACTTGGGTCTGTCCCTTTGCCTTGGAACAATTTTGGAGGCCCTATGGAGCCACTGGCGGCCTCAGCCTAACTCCTTAATGGTTGTGACTCCTGACCCCACACACGAGTGTCTTTCAAAAACTTCTCCCTTGACCTAGCCCTCTGTCCCCCACCCTCGACATTTACAGCCATGCCTGTGGGATGGGACGTGGGGAGTGGGCTCTTATGAGCTGACCAGCAAGTGAGATCAGACAGGTAGAGCCGGGGGGCAGCCATTTTCATTGGAGGGTCCCCCAGAACCATTTCCCTGCCTC
Organism: Ursus arctos; assembly: GCF_023065955.2. Classification (NCBI taxonomy): domain Eukaryota; kingdom Metazoa; phylum Chordata; class Mammalia; order Carnivora; family Ursidae; genus Ursus; species Ursus arctos. The sequence goes on along the minus strand of NW_026622919.1, from coordinate 24,044,121 downwards.
TGTCCCTCCATCCCCGCCCCTCCGGTCCTCACCCTGAGTTGGGTAGCTGGAACCTGCATGTTGGAGAGGCTGCACTCTGCCCCTCGATGTTACCTGCCACTCAGGTGCCCCCTCCCAACACGCATTCATAGAACCCGGGTTTGGGGGCCCAGGTAGGATGGCTGGAGGCAAGTCAGGGGATGATCTTTGTCTTTTGATCCAAGGCATGATTTTCAAGCTCATTCAGTGAGCGCTCCCTTTTCCTGCTTTGGGGGAATTGCCTCCCCTATCCCCCAGTTCCAAAGACCAACCAGAGAAGGGGTGAAGGGAGGTGGGCAAGAAGATGACAATTTCTGGGGGGGGGGGCATGGGGGAGGTTGCTGGGCCTACGCCAGCTGCATCCCATCTGCCCTGGGCAGGCGGCCAGGCAAGGTAAGTGAAACCCGCTGCCCCCCATTAGGAGCTGGTATCCGTGGCTTTGAAGCATGATGCACTGATTACCTCTGAGCCTCCTCCTGTGCCGCGAGGGGTCCTGACCAATGAGCGGGCGGGGCGGGGCGGGGCGGGGCCCTGGGACGGTCTGGGCCGGTGCAGTTCGGCTGGGCTGCGGGGCTGCGTTAGCAGTACAGGGGTAAGAGAAATCAGCCAGTTTTGGAGTTCAGTTAGTTTACCTAGAGCGTCAAGGTGGGCTGGCCCACAGCGCCCTCCCTCACCGCCTGCCCCAGCCGCGGAGGCCTGCGCTCCCTTCCTGCCTCCACGCTACCCTGCAAGGGCCGCATTCATCAGCGGCTCCCACCCCCAGGCCCTCGCGTGGGTTCCTTGAGAGCTGTCTTCTCTCTTCCTTTGACAAAATTTCTCCTTTTGAATTGGTCAAGGCTTCCATCTTCCCATCTGCCCTGTTCCACACCCATATCTCTGGTCAAGGGACCACAAGATGCGATCAGTTCATCAGACATAGGCAGTAGGAACTTCATTTCCCCAGACTTTGTGTCTTGGAGAAGGGGCGCCCAGAGAGGGCAATGCTATACCTGAGTGCCTGGGTGCAGTGCTCCCAGCCTTGGGGTAAGGGCACAGGGGGGAGATACCAGGTACCCCGTGCCTCAGGGAGGCCGTCTTTTTTGCTGACTCCAGGGCCCAAGCCTCCCTGGCCTTCTGTTCCAGCCTCTGCCCTAGTCTCTGCTGTACCCAATCCCCTGCTGGTGGCTATCCTCCAGAAAGCTCCTCCTGACTCTCAGCTTTGCTCCTGGCCAGTCCTTTAGGATCGCGGAGCTGCCCTGCAGTTCTAAAGGGCTCAGTCATCTTTCTCACTTTTTATCCTGCATCCAAAGACAGTCAAGACATTTTTAAGGAAGAACCAAGTCGGCTTACCCCATGGCTGGAGCAGGGTGAAGCCAGCAGACGGGGCATCAGAAGACCTGGGTACCAGGCTACCACCTATTTGCTGTGTGCCCTGGGGCCAGTCCCCTCCCACCTGCCCTCCCCTCAGCTTCAGTCTCCTCATCTGTAAAATGGGTGTGAGATACCAATCTCTCAGAACTATTGCAAGGAGTCAAAGCAGTATTGAGTGAGTGTGCTCTGAAAGTCGGGGGAGCCTGAGAGATGTCAATCACCCTTTTCCGTTTGATGCGGCTGCTGATGGCGGCTTCTGGCCTTCAGGCTGTGACCGGATGAGGGGTGAGATGACATTTCAGCACTGGAGACCCAAGCTCCGGGGCCTTCCTGCTGCAGATAAGAGCCAGAGCCGTGACAGGCCTTGGGCTCTGCACAATTCCCACGGGAATCACTGGGGGAGGCGATATCCCAGGCTCACGCTTATCTTCTCTCTGGCGCGTCTGGGAAGTGGGGTCAAGTGCAATTGTCTGGGTTGGTTTCCAGCAGGGGAGGGTAAAGGGCATGGATGCGCAGTCTGGTAAGTCTCCCAGTCAAGGGAAGACCCCCAAGAAGGCCCAGGAAAGGGAGGGAGCGGAAGGAGAAGCATCCCTTCCCCTTCCCAACCTCTCAAGGTTGGGGGGCCCCTGAGGCAGGGCTGAACATCTAAGAACAGAGGGCCCGGGTTTCCAGCTGTCCCTACACCCCTTCTCTCAGTCCCATCCACCCCACTGGCCATGAGTGCCCCCTCTGAGGAAAGAGAAGAGACAGCCTTGCCCTGGAGATAGCTCCAGTCTGAGGCAGGAGACAGACCCCTTTCCCTGGAAGTCCCCCTAACCTGAGGAGGGAGGCATGGTCTCTAGGCTGCCGTCTGCTCTCCCATGAGAACGCAGAGGTGGGTCTGGAACATGGAGAGGAACTTCAACGCCACTTTCCTCCCCTCTGCTGGGCTGGACAGGGTCAGGGCGTGGAGGGCAACTCATGGCCTTAAGGATCTCCCAGTCTAAGGGGTTCCCCAGTCAAACAGTGTTTCATACCCGGAGCAGGAGCGCAAGAGTGTTCCTAGTCACACCCTCAAGGCCAGGACTCAGATCTCAGAAGTGGAAGCCACCCCCAGGGGCCATCTACAATTGGGGAAACTGAGGCCTAGAGAAGTACACAGCATATTCTAAGTCACTCCGTGGATCCATTGCAAAGAAGGGGATCCTAGACCAGTTTGGGCCGTTTCAGCATGGTGAGCCGAAGGAGACAGGAGGTCAGTGTTCTCCCTTCAGCTTGCCCCTATCCGCGAGTGACCAGGGACCACTCACGATGTCTCTCCAGGCCTGTTTCCCCACCTGTGAGGAGAGGGGAGTGGTCCTTCCCCGACTGCCCCTGCTCCCCCTCCCTGGGGAGTCTGAGGCCAGGCTCTTGTCCAGCCCCAGCCTGGTCCAGCCCACAGGGTCGCCCCGGGGAGGGGAGGCAGGTGCGGGTGGGGACACCTCCTGGAGGAGCCAGCTGGGGGGAAGAAAGTGCTGAGTCGGCGCTCAGAGCCCCAGCCACCTCCGCTCCTTTTCCATTATTCATCCCTGTAAGAGGCGCTCCCTCCTCCTCTCTGACGCAGGCCCAGTCTCCAGAAAAGCCTTTGCCCACCCCCCAACATCCCCCCTCAGCTGGAAACTCTTAAGCAAAAAGGTCGTCAAGATGATTAAATGCGAACAGATTTTCAGCTCCTTTTCCACTTTAATTAAAAATGGGCTCTCCGTTCAGAGGAAGCTGGACACAGAACAGCAGCTCCCCGAAGGCCCCCGGGCTGAAAAGTGAGGGAAAACCACTCAGAGATGTCTGAAGGTTGGCTGGTGGTGGCCTGGGGTCAGGGGCCTCACGGGCAGGTGCCACGTGTCCCACAGGCCCTGCCCGTGGAGGGCAGCAGGGGCCTGGAGTCCTCTCGGCCCAGGGACAGAGCAGGGACAGAGGCAGGTGGTGGGTGGTCACAAGGGTGGGGGAGGGGCAGAGCAGGGACAGAGGCAAGTGGCTGAGCAAACAGGTCTGCTCCCTAGACTTAGGGTAGGGATGGGGTGGGAAGCAGAAGGGGTTCCATCTCCACAAACCCTCACTGTTGGGGAGCCCCCCATTTGGGGTGGGAACAGGTTACTGCCCTCAAGAAGGGGTGCGGTCTGACACAGAGAACTCAGGGTAGAACCTGAGCAATGGATTAGTAACTTCCAAACAACCGAGAAGATAGCCAGCAGTGGCCCGGCAGACCTAGAAGAACAATGGTGTGCCGGCGGGAGGGCCGCGGGGCAGGGGCAGCCTCTCTGGCGGCTTCCTGAAGCAGGACTTCAGATCCAAAGGTAGAGAGGCGCACGGGGCTGGGAGGGCAGCGTGGGAAGCGGAGCGAGGCCAGGACACAGCGCATTTTGTTACAAAGATGGGGAGATGGAGCATGGGGAAAAGCCAGCAGGAGAGGAAGGACTCTACCCTTCTCTCTCTGTCTCCCTCCTATCAGGGATGGGGAGCTGGAGAGAAGGGGAGGAGTGGCCGGGGAAGGGATTTGGTGGAGACACCTGAGAACATCCGCAGGGGAGGAGGGCGGTGGGCAGGCAGGGGAGCTGGCACAGGCTGCAGGAACAGCAGGAGCCCACGGCCCTTGGTCACAGATCCCATTTCCGGTCTGGCCCCGGCCCTTGGCAAGCCGGGGAGCAGAGCTTCCCTCCAGGGAGTGTGAGAGAGGACGGGTGTGTTTGATGTTGCTCCCGGTGTTCCAGACCGACCGCCTCTGCGCTCCAGAGAGCAGGCGGCAGAAGTAGCCGCCTGGCCCAGAGAGAAAGGCCTCCCACTGCTTCCTGTACCTGTGCTGGGTGGTCCCACCTGCCTTCCACTCAGGGGACAGCAGTTGGTCCTTATCCCGGGGCGAAAGGCGATCCCTTCCTGGCGAACCACACTGGTGTCTGGGGGCAGTCCAGAACCCACTCCACTGCCCAGCTCTGGTGAAGGGGGGGAGCACAGCTGGGCCCTTCACAGTCAGCTCTTCCCTCCCTCATCTTTCCAGCAGCCCCACTGAGAATTGCACCTGGCAAAGTTAGGGAACCACCAACTCAGCAAAGGCTCTCAGGGGAGATCACATGTGTGCTGTGCCTTGTTCAAGGAAAGGACCTTCCCAGGGCAGGGAGGGGAGGACATTCTGAGCAGAGGGTGTAGGAGTGTGACAGGGAGCATCAGTGTGGGGGCTGTGTAAGGGATGGGGGAACAAACGGGCTGAGATGGAGCTGGCCATGATGTGGGGGGCGCTCTGAAGCTCCCTTGTCATCCCTGGTGATAGATCACTTTCTCGTTGACATGCCCCATCCTGCTCCCCGGACGGCAGTAGCAGGGTCCAAGTCCTAACCTCCCAATTCTCAAAAAATCTCTTCCTGATCCGCCCTCTCTCTCCTTCCAAACCAGGTGGCTGGAGAATGGCCGGCTGTGGTTCCAACACCCTGGTCCACCGGCTCCTCTTCCCCCGGGGGCTTTGGTAGAACGGACAGCTCTGCCCTTGGGTGCAGCCTTCCCCACTCTCCTAGGTCCATGGGCTACCCGGCAGGATGCCACCCAGACCCTCAGCCTGGCACCTGCTCCTCCAGGAAGGACACGTGACCAGGAGACGAGGGGATGCTGGCCTGATGCCAGATGGATGGGAGACCTGATACCCACATCCTCAACAGCCTAGGTCCCCCACTGCTCAGAAGCAGCTATTCGCCCAAGCAGTCCCCCAGCCTTTGGCCTTCTCACCTTCGTTCCAGTTTTAGAAAAGCCAGGGACTCCGTGGCAGGGAGTAGCCTATTTAGACAGAGTCCAAATGGAGCAGCGTGGGGAGGGGGAGCAGACGGGGCGGGAAGCGTGTCTCTGTTGGCGGGCACTGCTTTGCCCGGAACTCGCTTTTCCTCCCCAGTGTTAATTATCAAAATTAACCGAACACTATAAATAACCCAACTCGGAGACTTGAAGAGCCTCACTTCTAATTAATTCATTTCCAATCAAGACACTTCCATGCCCCCCTACCCTGGAATCTGAGGGATGGGAAGCTTAGTGTGAAGCTTTTCAAATAATGAATCCAACTGTCCCCTCGCTCCTGAGACACGAAAGCTCACGGAGAAAAGAGAGGAGGAAAAACACTCCGCTTTCTTGGAAGGGGCTGGCCTATAAATAACCCCATATTGGTGCGTTTGATGGACGACAGTCGTGTCTACGTTGGCTTTTGTTGGGATGAGGAGACACAGAGGGTGGGGGTGGGGTGCTGGAGACTTCCATCTGCTGCCTCCTTTACTGGGCAATAAATTTAAAGCAAGACTGTGGGCACCGTCCAAGGCCTCCGTGTTGGCTAGAGCTGGGGAGACTGATCGATAGAGGAGGAGGAGGGATGGGGAAGGGGGGAGAGGGAGAGAGAGAAAGAGAGAGAAAATGCAAGCCTAGGGTAAGTGCAGGGAGGCAGAGAAATGAGAAGGGGAGAGGGTAAATATGAGGGTAAAAGGAAGGAGGAAGAAAGATAAGAAAAGGGAAGGGCAGGAAGGGAAGAGCGTCGGGGAGCAGCAGGGGCGGAGCGGCGTTTTCCTCTCCACCTTGTAGCTGACCCTGCCAGAGATCCACCCAGCTGCCCAGTCTTGTGTGCAGCTGCCTCCTGTCGAGATCCTCCCGAGTCCCCTCTCCCGGGGCTGTTGGCCTGTTGGCGTCCTTCGAGGAGGAGCCATGTGGCCTGTGTGCCCCGCCCAGGTCCCCCAGCAACACGCCCCCACACCGCGCCCCTGGCAGGCTGTCCATGGCTCTTGGCTCCCTGCTGCAGGGGAAGGGGCAGGCCCAGAGCAAGCGGGGGTGGGGGCCGCTCCTGGCCCTCCAGGACCAAGTGTCCTGCTGGACAGTCCCGGCGACAAGGGGTGGGTAGGGGATGGAAAGGAGTCAGAGGAGGAGAGACAGAGAAGGAGACAGACCAGAGACACAGAGAGAGAAGGAGAAAGAGGTGCCCAGTCAGAGAAGAGGCAAGAGAAAGGAGCAGAAGGCAGAGACTAGAGACAGAGGGAGGGACAGAGGTGGAAGGAGAGGGAAGGGAGCGGGCTCGGCTCCGGGGGGGCCCTGGAACTGAGGCCGGGGGGCCAGGGCTGGGAGCACTTCATTTCCCTCCTCTGAGCTCGGCTTCCCTACCTGCAAAATGGCCTTAAGGTCAGCCCCTTCCTTCTCCTGAGGACGTCCTGAGACTGGTGAGGTTGAGTGTAGGTCAAACTCCTCCCCAGGGGTCTGGCCCCAAAGGACTGCTCCCCTCATGAGGCTGCCCTGAGGACTGGTGTAGCTTTGCCGGGTCCTCATCTCGGCCCGGTGTGAGCGCTTCCCGAGGACGCCGACCCTCCGCCAGGCAGGTGGAGTTCGGGCCAGCCACGGGGGACTTGCTGGACTGTGTCTCTCCCCTCAGGCTGGGAATGTCCCAGAGCCCCAGCGCACGCTTTCTTCTCCCTCTGAGGGCCCTGCCCTGGCCCTTCGTGGCGAGTGGGTCCCATATGTGGGGCAGGTTGTTGACCAACTCACTGAGTGGCCGCCCGTGGAACCCACAGAACCCACAGCCTGGGGGCTGGCTTTGGCTGCCGGGCCTCCACCCGCTGGAGGCAGCCCACCTGGTCCCGCTCCTCCAGCTTTAAGCCCCTCAACTCCCGCTGAAATTAAGGGATGGACCAGGTGGGGAGAGTGGCCCTTTCCCACATACATCCTGTCCCCGGGCCTCTCCTTTCCGCAAGCTGGGGAGGGGGCTGCTGGGGGCCAACCCCCGGGCAATCTGATCTCCATTAGCCCCTTCTCTGGTTCTCATTACTGTAGCCCCCGAGGCTTCGGAAACGGGTCATTTCCCCAGCAGCTTTTCTCTCCTTCCTTCGCCTTTTGAGGTCTGTCTCCCCTCCCAGCCCTCTTTGGAGACCCCTCTTCTAGGGGGCCAGCAGTGCAGGGGGTAAGAGTCCCCCAGACTCCATGGGGAGGGCCTAGGACGTGCCCCTCAGTCTCAGCCCAGACTCTGGCCCTCAGGGAGCAGAATGCTGCCTTTCTTCTTAAATAAAAAATAACTCCCTTCTCACTCCTTCCTTCTGCTAGGGTTCCCTCTCCTCCCCTCCCCCACTTGCAGCATACACCCCCCCCCCAGAGTCCAAGGGAGGGGGGGGGCTGCGCACTGGGCTCTGTGCCTGGCACCGAGGGAGGCAGGCAGGACCGCATGAGCTGCGTGAACGGTCAAGCACACAAATGAATGGAGACAGGGCAGCCAGGGAGGGGAAGAACTCAGCCAAGGAAAAAACCCAGAGCCAACAGTGCTCCTCAGCCCTGTGTATTTCCCCAGCCCCGTCACCCCACCGTGTCCCTCTTTGGAACCGGCTCACTCCCTCCTACTCACCAGCACAACCCGGCACAAGCATCACCTCTTCTGGGAAGTCCTCCATTTCGTGCCAGCCTGGGTGACTCCACCTGGACCTCAGGTGCCCTGCTTCCCTCCCTACCACCAGCGCACTGTGCTGTGGTCGGGGATCGCCTTCTCTCGGCTGTCTGGGTGCTGAGCCCCTTGGGGAGGCGAGTGTTCGTGTCTGTCATCCAGCCGGGGGTCCGCGCCACCCAGCCCTGGCCTGGGTTCAAGGACCCAAGCACGGCGGGCGAATGAATGCACAGGCAAAGGCATGAAGGAAGGAAGGCGCGGGTGAACCGACCGTAGCCTAAACCACCACCGGGCGGAGAGTCAGGGAAGTCAAAGACATGCCCGGCTGTGAACTTAAAGTGGCTGTCAGACGCTGTAATTAGGAGGCAAGGGGCAGCAGAGGGAGACTAGGAAGTGGGAAAAAGTGGAATTGGAACTCTCTAAATTCAATAGGCCATGTGCTCAAGGGCCAGAAGGAGCAATTGTATGACATGTTCTTTCCTTTTTAAAAACCCTCCTTTAAAATGTCAGATTCTTATGTTTACAATTCACAAGTGACTTTTTAAGGACTTTCTGCCGCCATGAGGAAAAGGAGAAAGCCCCAGAGGAACGGGAGAGATTGTGGGCAGAGGCTTCCCCTATCAACCCCTTCTCCTGTCTCTGGCTCGTCACTGTCCCCACCCACTCCTCCAGGACTGGATGGTGGCCTGGCCTGGCCCAGATCTACTGGAGGAGGGAGAGAGCACCCTGCTTGCAGGGGAGGCTGTCCGCAGAGCCTAAACAGCCTTGATTAAGTGTCTAAATGGACAGGCCTGGGCAGTGCCCAGATGGAGTGTGGCAGACATTGTCCCTGCCCTCTGGGGCTTCCAGGACAATCCAGACACACAGATGGGAACAAACATGGATGGACAGCCAGGAACAAAAATAAAACAGACCGTTAAGTCAGACTTTGTGTGTATATACACATATAAGGTGACCTTCTCTCTTCTCGCTACCTAGTGAACTCCTATTCACCCTTCAAGGCCCAAGTCATTTATCCAATCACTCATGTATTCATTCGTCATGGACATCTGTGGTCTGGCACCACTTCGCCCTTTTTAGCCTATAGGAAACCTCCTCTTCCCGACTCTTTTGTGGGGAGAGGGTTACTTTCACACTACCTTCACCCCTTGGTCCACACTGGGAATGGTCATATGGCCAAAGGCTGGTGAATTAGTGTGTCCAATACTGCTAGTCATGTAATTGGTTCAAGAATGAGCATGTCACCAAAGCCACGCAATGAGAGTCAGCCCGGGCTTTCTCTGGGACTACAGGGAAAGAAGAACTTTCCTCCTGTTATCTGGGATGCTGAGCTGGAATATTCTAAGCCTTCTTACTGTCCCTTGGGGGAGAGCCTGACTAAGAATAAGAGCCTGATTCAGTTGGCCTGAGAGAAGCCGACACAAGAAGAAAGCAGAGCAAAGAGGGACTCAGTGAGAACAGGTTAGCACCTGCAACTAGCTTTGCCTGGCCCTTGTCCCTAACCCCACTCCAGAAATTTCCATTGCATTGAACCATATTCTCCCGCTCCCTCTCGTAGTTCTTCCTTAAGCGAGTTTGAGATGTCTTTCTGTCGCTGACCACCCAAGAGCTCCTGACTGATGCATCATTCATGTATCAAACACCGTACGTCTGCTCTGTGCCAGGAGCTGGTCAGTGAAATCCAAGAGTGACTAAGGCCCAGTCCCTGCCTTTAAGGAGCTCAGAGCTGCCTGAGCTTTGCCGAACGTCACCCCTCTGTGCTGGCCGGCCAGCGTCTGCAGACAGGGAGCCCCCGTCTCCCCTCCGCTCCTGGCAGTGTACTCACATGATTCATTCAACATTCATTCCTTGGCCACCTACTACATGCCAGGCTCTGTGGTTCCTCCTACCGTCCAATTGTCCTAGACTTTGTCTACATCTGTCCCTGCCTCTGCCACTTAGACTTCGAGCTCTCTGACGATGGGGCGCCATGTTGGTGAATCCCCAGGGCCTATGGCGGTGCCTGACACCTGCTGCTTGCTTGCGTTTGTTTTGAATGAATGAATGAATGAATGAATGAATGAGTGCCTGTGTCCCTGGTGTTTATGTGGGTGGAGGCAGTGGACAGCCAAGAAGAAGTACAATATGATGTAAAGCAGAGGGGCCTGGAGAGTTCTAGATCCAGAAAAGCCAGCCCATGACTCTGTTCAACCCAGTAAGCCTTCCTACAGAAGCATTTCCACATGGTCGCACCAGAGGCAGCCCTGTCTCTGCACTAATCCTGGAAATTCTGCCCTGCCCCCAGCCCGGCCCATGGTGTGTCCCACCAGGCCACTACCTGGACCTGTGTGAGGTGTCACTGCGGCCCCTCCCTCTTAGGCTCATTGGCAATCTCTCACCAACATGGCGCTAGGGCCCCACGGACTCATGAGGACTGATGAGGACTGACTCACTCCCCCTCCAGACCGTCCCTCCTTCCTTCTCTTCCTTGCATCTCGCTCCTCTTTTTTGCTCTTCCCCTTCCCTTCCCATCTCTCCATCATCCTCCACCCCTTTCCCTTCCCCTCATCTCTTTCTCCAGCTCTACTGCCTTCCCACTGGGTCAGTCCTCCCTGCCCATGTCTGCAGCTGGGTAAATTTCTGTAAACAATTAAGTTTGTAATAAATTCAATTGTATTACATCCTTATTAGAAGCTTATAGCATTTGGGAAGAGGGACTCAGGGCGGCTAAGAGGCTGATAGCCTCTCTGACTGCTGAGTGCCTGGAAGTGGAGTGCTCCCATTTTCAAATTAACTTGAGCTCCACGTATTTCATTATCTCTCCCCATTTCCCCCTGTTGAATCATCCGGAGCATCTCTCTTTCCTTCCTCTCTGCTTGAGAGAGTTTCTCCCCCTCGACCTTTGTCCAGTCCCAGCAGATAGTCCCTGAGAGCAGGAAGGACGCAGGCTATACAGCAAGAAGGACTTCCCAGTGGACAGGGTATGAAAAGACTCCTTGGAAGGAAGGAGAGGAACGGAGGAAGGTGAGAGGGGCTCTGTCAGTGGAAAACTGTGGTCACAGGTGGGAGAAGGTGAGACCAGCCTCCCCAGCCTAGAACCTGGGGCCCTGGGACCCACAGAGCAGCTGACATGGGTCTCCAACTCAAGACTCTGGGTGGGGAGTGGGAGAAAACAGCTGCACACATCTGGAAGACGCTTGCCCAGCTCCATTAGCCCAGGCACCAGCCGGGGCTGCGGCTGCGTTTGATGTTTGATCTTGTCCTCCGCGCAGGGAGGAAGCCAATAAGATGGCAGAGACCGCTCATGGAGCCACCCCCTGCCACCAGCCTGGCTCCCCTCCCCAGATCCCCTGACAGCCCAAACCAACTTCCAAGGCATAAATGAAATGCCAGAAAACCAAACACTGACCCCACCCCCATCCCATCCGCACAGCAGTGGAGCCAAAGCCAATTCCCCATGGGTGGGGGTGGGGTGCTGGAGCCTCCTACCCACTCGCACCCCTCCCCATGCCTTTCTTGTCTGTCCCAGGCCCTAGGAGGGAGGCTGAGTGCCAGACCACAGTCACGCCTCATTTTGGTTCCTTTTTGCAGAAGGCAGGTAATTGATCGAGATTTGGGGGGATGGGGCGGGGAGTGAATCCTAAAGACTTATTTGGAAAAGGAAGTGTTGTGGATAGCAAGGAAAAGCAGCAGCCTGCTATTAAGTAAGACCGGAATGTATAGCAAGGATTGCAAAGCTAATGTGCATTTATTGAGTGCCTGCTGCATGCATACATACAGAGGTGAATAAGATGGTCCACTGAGGGAGACAGACATACAAGCAGACATAAGCAGGGTGGCAAGGACAGTAAAGGCACCCATGGAGTGGATGGAAGGCATTAATACTACCAGGGAGAGAAGCAGAGGGCTTCATGGAGGCAGTGACACTTGAGCTGGGCTGAGAAGGAGCAAGCCCAGGAGGGTCAAAGGGGAAGAGCCTTCCAGGCAGTGAAGCAGCATGAACAAAGACCTGTGGGTGTTTGGGGGAGGACTAACGTAACCCCTGGACCATAGCAAAGGGTATGAGAGTTTGCATGGTGGGGTGGGCAGTGGCAGGGTTGGAAAAAGCTCATACTTACTATATCTTTCTGTTTATACAGCACTTTACAATCAGTAGGGTGCTTTCCAAAGTCACGTTCTCATCCCACCTTCACCACAAGCAGTGCAAGCAGATTTTAGACGTCCAGCACAGGCATGAGGAACCTGAGGCTCAGAGAAATCAAGTGATTGACCTGAAATTAATCTGCCACTAGGGCTGCATCTGAACCGTTGTAAGCCTGATGCAGAGTCTCCGGCCCTTGTGAAAGACAGGGGTGGGGTGGGGCATCCAGACAGATGCACCCGGGGGCCCCCAGCCCAGACCCAGAAACAGAGAAGCAGTGGAGAGAATGCAAGGACAACCCAGGCAGGCTTCCTGGCAGAGGGAGCCATGAGTTTGGTTGGGACGCAGAAGAGGGGTGGAGGCAGAGAATGTGAGTGTGAAATAGTGAGGGCAGTGGCTGGGAGACAGGCAGAGCTCTCCTGGCACAGGGGAGGTGCCAATGCTATGTATTGGCTGGAATAGAGCCAAAGTGGGATGAGCTAGCTGGTATGACAGCAAGAGGAGGGCCTGACAGCACTCCTGAGAGACGCCAGACGCAGCGGGCTTCACATGGGACAGTGGTTAGGGTGGGCTTCAGGGAGGGGAAGAGCTGGGTTCAAATCCCAGCTTCACAGCTTTCTAGCACCTACCACCTCAGAGGAGGGAGAATTACATAAGTTAACACTTAGCACAGCCCCTGGTCCGTGGCACGTGTATTCACGATGGCACGTCCCATGAGAGGGTAATGGTAGAAACAGAACTTTGGAGAAAATAAATATTTATTGAATAACTGCTATGTGCTAAGAGCTGTGTAAGAAGCTTCTACACAAGTTAGAGTTTTCCAGAGTTATTGGGTCCTAAGACTCTCTGGGGTGACCTAGATCTTCTAGGGGGACTAAATGTTTTTAACAAGGGTCCTAGCTGATTGTTAAGCTCAGGCAAGTTTGAGAAACAGTAACAGGGGAGAAAAGCTAAAGAAGGCTGGTTCTAGCATGGAGGGGATGGCGAGACTGGGAGAAAGGGACCCAGGGCTCACAGATGAGGAGGGCGGCTGCTGGTGTGGTCCAAGCCAGAAGGAAAAGGACTGTTAGGGTCTGTTTGTTATCTATTGCTGCATAACAAAACACCCTACAACTTGGACGCCTAAAACAATCTCAACCATTCATTCCTCCACATAGTTTCTGTGGTTTAGGAATTTGGGAGAAGTTTAGCTGGGTGGTGCTGGCTAAAAGTCTCTTGGAAGGTCACCATCAGATGTCATTTGGAGCTGCAGTCATCTGAAGGCTTGACTGGAGCTGGAGGACCCACTTCCAAGATGGCGCACGCACCTGATGCTGGCTGTTGGCTGGAGGTCTCAGCAGCTCAGCCCACGGGCCTCTCCACAGGGCTGCTTGAGTGTTCTCTCAACATGGTGGCTAGTCCCCCCCCCCCCCCGCCCCGAACAAGTGATCTAGGAGAGAATAAGGAGGAAGTCACATTCTGTCATTTCTGTAAGATTCTTTTGGTTACACCCCTTGGCCCTATTCCATGTGGGAGGGGACTCGGACCACGAAAACCAGGAGGTGAGGTTCGTGGGGACCACAGTGGAGGCTGGCTGCCACAGGACAGCCAATCACCCCCATTTCACAGGCGGAGAAAAACCTGAGGCTTACTCCAGTCACCGAAAGCAGAGCCCTGACCCCTGATTTTCCCCTCTCTGAGCCCAGCAACTTTCTGCCACTCCCAAGCTCCTGGAGAAGAAACCACTGATGGGGAAGCCTGGATCTGCGTGCCCCCAGCTGGGTCGGGGGGGAGGGGTGACAATCAGGCCTCCCAGGCCTGTGAAATAAATATAATCACATGTTCGCTTAGGCAGAAAGAAAGCTTCCAGGCGGGTGGGGGAGGGAGAGGGCTCGCTGCATCTAAACACGCTTCTGCCCTGCTGGGCTGTGTTTTCCATTCAGAGCCACACTGCGGATGGCTGGGAAAATACGCGTGATCCTGGTGCATTTTTCGGAAATTCAACCTGTTGGGTTTCTTGCCCCTTTCCTGGTGCCCCCGAGAGTGGGCTTATCCCACCCTCCCCAGGCTTCGTGGCCCACTCGCAGGGTGGTCTCAGACCTCTGTCTCACCCTCTCGGAGCCCCCGGGAGCTGGGGCGGCTGCCAAGTCTCTCCTTGTGTGGGAGCAACATCGGTCTTCCGTCCTGAAGTCAGTAGACTTTGAGGAAGAGCTGCCCTAGGCCAGGGAGACGTCTGATTTCAACAGGACCTGAGGGCAGGGGTTAGGCCTGCCCCACTGGACTTAGGGTCCCGCAGGGGCGAGGGCCTGTGTGTCCCAAAGAGTGGAAGCCCCCAGTGCAGGGCCACGCTGACAGTGGGTGAGGGACGGAAGGTCCCTGGCTGACAGCTAGAGCTTCTGCTGCTTTCTTCCACAGCCCTCTGCCTGGTTTCCCTTCTCCCAGTCAGCAGGGTGGGCCCGGAGAAGAAGAGGGTCGGTAAAGCAAGACAGCGAGGTAGAGCAGAGAGTGGCCCCGGCGGGCGACAGGTCTCAGAATGGTACCACAGTCCCCACCCCGCTTCCCTTTATGAGCACTCCCCACCCCCTTGTTACGTACGTTGACCTCCCTCCCCCAGAACCCCAGCTAGATGGACTTCACAGAAGGACAACTCGCAGAACTAGAAGGCAGCCTTGGACCCACTGTGCAAATGGAGACACTGAGGTTCAGAGAGGGGACAATGCCTCGGGGTGCCACTGAGTCAGCGACAGAGGCCAGCAGCCCTCCGCAAGTGTCAGCACCGGGCAGAGGCAGCATTGGCCACGGCCACCGTCAGGGTTAAAACATTCCACATTCCAAGCCCGGCCTTCCCGAGGGGAGAGAGAAGGAGGAAGAAGCACAGGGGCACAGAAATCTCAGGCACATCCGCTTGGCAGGGCAGGGTGGGGGTGGGGTCTGCGGTAGAAACCTGAAGAAGTTGGAGCCCTTGGGGGAGGGGGCAGGCGGGAACAGCAGGAAGAACCTGGTGCCCTGGCTTTAGACAGGTAGAAGGAACCCTCCAGGCCTCAGTGTTTCCATCTGGAAAATGGGAATGTGTTTTTCCCTACTCCTATCTGTAGATCAGAGCCTTTCCCTGTAGACCCTGGCCTCTAAGCCCTGAGGACATGAACTTGGCCTCCTCTCTCCTGACCCCTGATCTCCAGTTTCCTCCAAGGTGGGGTCGGGGGAAGGGAAATAAATCCTGGGTGAGGATTAGAGTCACTCGGGTCACTTGAGAGCTCAAACTAGGTTAGAAGGACTTCCTGGCCTAGCCGGCAGTGACCCTGCTGGGCATGGCCACCCCTGCTGGGACAGAGATCCTCTCTCCAGACACAGCCTCCTTTTGCTTCTCCTCCCTGGGGGCAGGGGAGGCTGTGGTGTGATGGAGGGTGCTAGAATCCTGGACACTGCTTCGCAAAACCACAAGCCACCTGTCCCATTACAAAGCCGCAGAGACCTGGAGTGGAGGGGGGACCACCCTCCCGTGACTGCCCTCCCACCGCAGCTCTGACCCCAGACTTCCTGCTAGGGGGAGGCAGTGGGGCGAGATGAGGGAGGGAGAGAGAAGCTGGCTGTGAGGAGGATGGCCTGGCCACGGAGAGGGCCAGCTGTCCAACTACGGGGGAAGGACATGGGGAAGACAACATTTCCCCCATGCAAAAAGGAAAAGATTGTTAGGAAAAGCTGGTGGCAAAGCCTGCCCTGTGAGTCCTTCATTCAAGCCTCAGAATGCTAACAGACACCGAGACATCCCTGAAACACCATGGCCAGTGCAGGGAAGCCTCAGGAGACAGGACTCTCGGACGGGGGGTGGGGGGATTTTTAAATAAATAAATGAGAATTTATCAGGTAGTTTTAAGGGTTGAAGATAATAAAATAGATTGCCATGCTAGGTAGAGAGTGCCTGGGGCTATGGCAGCTGGAGTGGTCAGGGAGGGCCCCTTTGAGGAGGTGACATTTGAGGGGACACCCGAAGGCCATGTGCAGAACTGGGTGCGGGGGAAGCATTCGGGGCAGAAGGAACACCAGTGCAAAGGCCCTGAAATGGGAATAAACTGGCTAGATTTTGAACCAGAGCCGGAAGGCCAGAGCGAGGGGGGTCAGAGAAGCAGGCAGGGGCTAGATCACAGAGGGCCTCGCAAGGTAAGGCCAGAAGGTTGAATTTTCCGCTAAATGTGATAGAAAACCACGAGAGAGTTTTGAATAGGGGAGTGATGCGATCTGATTTACGTCTTTGAAAGATCCGGCTGCTGAGTGGAGAATGGATTGTAGGTGCCAGCGTGGGGGCTGGGAGGGGAGGCCAGACCCAGGCTGGTGGCGGCGTCCGGCAGCGAAGACAGACAGAAGAACTCGAAACGGGTTTGGTTTAGAATGAGAGCCAACAGGCCCTGCTGACAACTGGATGTGGCTGAGGGTCAAATCGAGTGGAGATGACGCCCGGGCTTTTGGCTGGAGCAGCTGAGAGGCTGGTGGAGCCTCGCGCCGGGCTCCTCTCCATTCATCTCCCGCTGCAAACCCAGGCCTCCCCTCTGCCGAGGCTGCTGGACAGTTGTTCATTCATGGATTCCCGCAGGAGGTATTTCTGAAGCTTCAAGCGGGGCTCCTTCCAGCCCCGCCAGTCCTCGCCCAACCAGCCCCTGGCCTGTTTCTGACACTCAGAGGGGACAGCTGGGGTCCCTTGAGCCTGGAGGGTGTGGCCTCATCTACGGCCTCAGCCCAGGTGCTGGGTGGGCAGCGGGGGACCTTGGAGAGCTTGCAAACCTCTGTGCAGTGAGATGCTCCGGTGGAGATGGTATGGGGGAGGGGTGCTCTGTCCAGGGAGTACTGCCCCCCCCAATCCCTGTAGGTGGGAGGGCAGGCAGGAGGTACACTTTTTGTCACTGAGGATTATATGCAATGACAGACAATACCCCTAGGGATCTTGGATGCCTAGACCAAGACACTGCCAGAGGTAGTGTCCCCAAGAGTGTCGATGCCTGGGTGTCATTGTCTTCTGCTAAAAGGTCCTAAGATGTGGAGTCTCAGACGGGGTAAGTGACTCGCCTTAGGTCGCACAGCAATTTCTCAGACAAAGCCTCGGGTCTCTCTAGTCTTCTTCTGGGCCTAAGAGGAATCTTCAGAGTGACTTCTATGCCACAGATCTCGGCTCTCAGTCACCAGACTCACCGCTCACAAGTCTCCACTCCCTTTGAGCCCGACCCTCACCTGCTTCCAAGTCTTTCCCCTGCCCGCAGTGTTGTTCCCATTTCCTGCTGCCTGACTGCTGTCTCCCCTGCTCTAGAACTCCAGCTCTCACTGCTTGCACCTGCCTGGGTACCCGGGGGCCTCCCTAAGACCCAGCCCAAGCGCCTGCTGCCCTCGGATGCCCTTCCGTGGCTCGGGTGGGGTCGGAAGCCTCGGCCCGGCAGCTCGGTCGGTGCCGGCGTCCCCGCCCCCACCCCGGAGCCCCAGTCTGTCAGCAGTGATGGATGCGGGCAGCGGTCCCTTGGAACGGATCCTGGATCTAAAAGCCTCACGCAGCCATCCTGCGCGGGAGGCGGGGGAGGGACACGGGGGTCCCCCAGAGCCCGGCTCCCTGCCATGAATCAGGCGGCCCAGCAGAGCCAATTAGCGCAGACAAGAGCCCGGCGATGAATCAGGAGCCCATTAGTCGGACTGACTCGCCCCTCGCCCCCCACCCAAGTGGGGTCGTGGCGGGGTGGGGGGGCGGTGTCCTTCCTCCCTCCAGCCTTCCTCCTCCTCCCCAGAGCCCCCCTTTCTCGGAACCTCTGAGACCCTCTGTCTCGGAAGCCGCGGGGGGGGGGGCAGCAGGGTCGCACGCTGTTATTTGCATGTTAAATGCAGGACGCCCCCCCCCACGCGCCCCCTCCACCCCTTCCAGCTCATCCCGTCAGATGCGAGAAAACACCTGCTGGGTGACCCCCGAGCCAGGCCCTCTTCCATGCTCCAGGGACAGAGAGCTATATCCGGGTTCGGGTGGTAGGAAATGTGAGCCAGGGACCCAGCTTCAGGGTCAGCCCCCATCACCCAAACCTGCCCCTCCTGACAGAGGAGGCAGCGGAAGTCCATAGAAGGTAAGCGTCTTGTCAGGGACCCAGCTCAGCCTGGCAGTGGAGGACGCACCCTATCAGCCTCGCCAGTGCCTAGAGCCACCTCCCTGAGCCCTTGGGGGTCTCTGTGTTGTCATCCCCAGCAGGCCGAATTGAAACCGCAGAGCTCTGGAGACTGGTCCGTGGTTGGCAGGGAGTCCGTGCTGGGCACTGTCTGTGCTGTCTGGACACTCAGAATCACTGTTGGAGGACTAGAATTGGAGTGAGGGACACAGAGAAGGTGGAGGGAGAAACATCCAGAACTTTGGGTGCCTTGTGACAAGTGCCAGCCAAATGTCTCATTTCATGTTTGCTATTACTTTGTCCATTTTACAGATGAAGTTACTAAGGACTGGAGAGGTTCAGGGATTTGTCCAAGGTCCCAGAACAAGAACATGGGGTTGAGATTTGAACCCCGGTCTGGCTGACTTCAGTGCCTCAGAGCAGATAACCTCTGAGCCACACGACTCAGATTCGGTCCCGAGCTCAGCCTCATTCACGAACTGCCTAGTCGACATCACCGACCATATGTGCCACAGGGGCCTCGCATTCAGTGTGCTGACCTCAAAGCTCATTAGCCCTCTCTCCCTCCCAGCCCATCCCGCTCTCCTGTAAAAGGTACCTCCAGCCACTCCCGCCCGAGCCAGCAACGTGGAGACATTCCCCCCTCTTCCCTCTCTTCCTCCGTATATGACCAGACTTGCGAGTGCGGAATCTGTTCTGTCTGTGAAATGGGCCCCCTTGAGACCCTCGCTTCCCAGCTGTGTGACAGGTGTAGGACTCAGGCCCTGGGCCTCTCTCTACTGGACAGTTCCAGAACTCTTTCAGTGGGCCTCCCACTCAATTCCTTCCTCCATGTTGCCACCAGAGTGTGCTTCCCCAAATACAATCGAATCTTCACTTCCTACCTTAAAAATGTTGGCTCCCCTTTGCTTTCAAGAGAAAGCATTACAAGGCCTCCACAAGGAGGCCCAGCATACCTTTCTAAACCCTCCTCGGTCTCGTCCTTCTCAACAGCTAGTGAGCTCCTAGCCACAGGGGTTGCTCACCTCCCCAGGTAGTACCAAGGTTTTCACTCCACTCCTCGTAGCCTTTGCTCCTGCCATCCCTCTGCCAGGAATGCCCCTCTCCCCGCCTCCCACCTGGCAAACTTGTACTCGCGCTTCTGAGATCAGGTCAATGTCCTGCCCTCCGTGAAGCCTCCCCTGCCCCGGCCCTGCAGGACGAATGGCTCCCTCCTCTGTGCTCCCACTGCACTTTGCTCAAACTGCTAGCCTAGCACTTCCACGCAGCAGCACAGCGAGCGGGGGTCTGCCCCCCCCTTGTCTGAGAGCCAGGGGCCACGGTGGCGTGCTGTGCACTCCTTCCCTGATAGGGTCTGGTACGTCAGAGACGGGCAATAAGGGTTTGATAGGTGGACGGACTGCCCTCGCTCTCCTCTTTCTCTATCCTCTGGCTTCCTGTTTTTCTGGCCTCGCTCCCAAGTTGAAACCATCCAGTTAAAGGAGTCCTGTGGAAGGCGATCCTGGGAGTTGGCCAAGGTCTATGTGACCCTTGGAACTGTGAATAACCTAATCTGGAGAACCACATGGACCAGAAAACACAGATTGGGGCCAGGCGATCCAGATTCTGCACCAGAGCACATGACCTTGAACAGCTCCCTTCTCGACTGGGAGCCTCAGGGTCCTTAATGTCGAGGGAGGGTGTGGGTAGAGGCAGAGGACATTTCTAAAATCCCTTCCAGCTCGGATGCTGTATAAATGCGTTGTGTTATGATTCCGTGGCCTGTGGAGGGCCCTGGGTGGTTGGTACGTGAATGAGCCCCAAAAGCTGTATCTTGGGGGCGGGCTGCCCAAAGCAGACAAGCGACTGTCCCGGATGGCGGCTCCTGGGGGAAGGAGGGATCCGTGGGAGAGAAGGTCAGACAGCCCCATGCGGAGAGCATGGCTCTAGCTGCTGTGATTCAGTTAATTGTGGAAATCAATGGCCTGGCCGGAGGCAGGGGACAGGAAAAGACCTGGGGAATGAATAGGGTGGGGTGTGGCATCCCTTTGCATCTACTCCCAGGGCTGGTCCCCCCCTACTGGGTTCAGAGCAAAAGGCCTGGAGGGCTGGAGATCAAGGAAGGAGCAATGCAAGGGGGAAAGCCTGCTATTAGAATTTGGGGGGAAGGCAGGGAGAATTGGAGGTGCAATGAAAAAATAGTCCTTATACGCAAACTAAAGAAAACGTCATCACTGCACATTTAAGTGGACACGTGGTGCTGGAGACAAGACCTCCCTTCCCGGCCACCCCAAACCCTGACCTGGGGTCTAGTCCCGGCTCTGGCACTGACTCATGGCTGTGTGACCTTGAGCAAGTCCCTGTTTGTCTTTGAGCCTCTATTTCCTCGTTTGTAAAAATAATAGGTTGTTCTTGACCACCCCTAAGGGTCATGGGCCTGGCACACAAGTTCCATGGTCCCACCAAGGGTCCTGCCAGCCTCAGCCCCCAACCCCCCGGGGTTTACCACCCCTGACCCTCTACCCAAGTGTCTACCCAGGCCCTGGGCTGGCTGGCTTTTCTGGGTTCCTCTCCAAAGCAGCCCCTGCCCCGCTGTTTCCCTACTTCCTACTTTCTTTTTTTTTTTAATAATAATATTTTTTATTATATTATGTTAGTCACCTACTTCCTACTTTCAAGCAGGCCCTCGAGCCTCTCCAAGCTCCCGGTTTTGAATCCCACAGCCGGCAGAGCCAACGCTTTGGATTTTCCTCGTCAGGCTGGTAGGAGCACAGGTGTGTAAGCCAGCCCGACCTCCTACCCTTTCCCCTCCGCATCCCCCAGCTGGTAGCACCCCACCCTCTCTCACTCCTCCAGAGAGGAACAGCTGCTGGGTGTCGGGGCGGGGCGGGGGGGGGGTGGCAGGAGGGGGGGGAGACATGGACCCCGTTGGTGGTAGAGACCATGAGGACCCTGGTGGGGGGTGAGGGAGGAAGGGGGAGTAGGAGACTGGAATAAATCATTCTCCTTCGATCGGTAGCTTCCTGGGATGAAATACTCCATTTGCTGGGACAGAAAGGAGGTGCCAGTGTTGACCCACAACCTGGAAGGAGCCGTTCCCTCGTTCCCTCAGCAGTGAGCCCCCCCCGCACACCCCTTTGATCGACCCTCACCTGCTCCCTTAGAGGCCGTTAACATCCTTCTTTATGGGCCTGGGGACACAGCCAAGACTCTCACCTCATCTGGGGCCCCAGGCGGCTGCCTTTGTACCGTTCCCCTTGCCTGGTGCCTGCCACGGACACCAGCCTGGCCCCTACACGGGGACTGTAAGTGAGCCGCCCTCAACCTCACAGCTGGGTGATCTGATGGGAGGGGCCGTTGGTGTTCATAGTGGGCTTCCCCGCTGATGGGGGGGGAGTGCAGGTGACAGATTGAAGGGACAGATTATCCAGCAGGACAGAGCTGAGTGAGGGCCTCGGGTGGACTTCTTGGAGGAGGAGGCAAGGTGAGGACAGAACAGCAGGGTCACAGAAAAAGAGGAAGGGTCTGTGGTGAGACCCGGAGAAGGAGAGGGGCCTGCACAAGGGCGGTAGGTGCTTGATCCCTCTGAAGTGTGGACTCAGCGGTAAGGGTTTCGCGGGGAGGCGGGGAATCTCAGACCCTGTGACTGTAGCCCTGGGTCTCAGTTGACTCATCTGTAAAAATGGGCTTGCCACCTGCTTCCCCAGTTGCCGTGAGGCTTAGCTGAGCCCCCTGGCTAGAGATCACACTCCCTCCTCGATCATTTCCTGTACCTCCTTCTAAGCCCACAGGGGCCAGACGCTCCCCCGAGTCTCAGCATCTGGCCTCATCTGGAAACATCTGCGTCTCCTGCATGAGGCCCAGGCAGCAGCTCTGTAGGAAGAGCCAGTGGAGGCAAAGGCTGAAGTGGGGACAGCGGATGGAAAGAGTGGGAGGTTCATCTTCATCCCCGCCTCCCCAGGGCCCCATTCAACACGGATTTGCCCTTAATCTCCTCTGTTCCCTCCCTCCCGGCTGCCCCCATCACACACCTGTTTTCTCTCTCAACTCCTCCTTGGGGCCCCTCCAGGGCCCCCGGTGGGGGCCTCCACTTTGCTTCCTCCAGCTTTTCCTTCAGTGGCTGCCCCACGATGGATTCTTCAGTTTTGTTTCCAAAATTCGAGCCAATTTTGTATTTGACTCCATCACACATCCATGTTGTTCTATATGAAAATATTTCACCCCCCGGTTACATTGCAAACGTTTCCCTGAAAAATCTTTGTGGGAGAAGCAGTGCCATTTTTACCCTCTGGCTGTGCCCACTGAAGGCACCTGCAGCAGACCCAGAGGGGCCTGGGCCCCCCTTTGAGTCACGTATCCGGGCTCTGCGAGTACACAGGGCACCCGGACAGAGCCCTCCGTCCTGCCCCAGGAGCAGAAGGCAAAGGCACTGGGCAGGGAGTGGTTCTGGCGGCAGCCTTGGTCTCAGGAGCAGGTTGGGGCAGGGGGCGGATATGGCGTGGTGAGGGGGCTCTGGGGATAGAACTAAAGTTGGATGGGCAGATGTCACCTGTGGCAGGAAGAAGAGGTCCTCCTATGTTCTGACCTCATCCCTTCTGCTTCAGAAGCAAAATCTTTGGCTCATAAACTGTCTCCCAAGAGTTCATTGGGGATCCTGCACTCCTTTTTCTCTGATTACAAATGAGGAAACTGAGGCCAGGCAGGTGTCTCATTTGAGAATCCAAAAATCTTCTTTCATCTCAAATTGACCCATTCTCAGTTTCCAGGGTGTAGCAGGCAGAATAATGACCCCCCCCCCAAGATGTCCGTGTTCTAATTCCTGGAACCTGGAAGTATGCTACCTTACATGGAAAAAGGGATTTTGTGGCTGGAATTAAATTAAGGATTTTGTGATTGGGATGATCCAGGATGAACTCAGTGTAATCACAAGAGTTTTTACAGGGAAAGAGGGAGTCAGGAGAGTCAGAGATGTGACAACGGAAGTAGAGAGGTCAGAGGGATGTGAGCAAGGAACCTCGAGCCAAGGGATGCAGGCAGCCTCTCGTCACTGGACATGGCCAGAAAATAGTCTCACCTTTAGAAGAAGCTAGTCCTGCTGACCCATTTCAGATTTCTGACCTCTGACCTGAGTTTACGTTTTCTAAGTCACTGAATTTGTGGTAATTAGTGACCGCAGCAATCGGTAACTAATTGCTAATTAATTACTAATTACGCAGGGCTTTGTTGGCTCGAGTGGGGACCCTGATGAGCCCTCCCTTCAAATTCTTTCCTCCTTCCTCCCCCAGCATGAATTACACACCTCTGTTGTGTCAGGTACATTCCAAATTAATCATCACAGCCCCTGCCTTCGAGAAACTGACAGTTCAATGGGACCACGGACGCACAAGCACGAGAAGCATAGAGTACCAGAGCGACATTTAACGGGGGTATGTGCAAGCTGCCATCTGACAGGACGGGAGCTGGAAGGAGGTGGATGCTTGGGTGCCTGGGGCCAGGAAGAAGTGAGCTTGAATCCTGATGGCTCAGCTTAGTGACCATGGGCAGGTTGCTTATCCTCTCTAAGCCTCAGTTTCCATATCTATAAAGTAGGCAAAATTATAGCACTTATCTGGTGGGATTATGAAAATTAAATCGTGGTTCATGGAGAATGCTTGGCACAGTGCCTGGCACATACGGAAAACAGGGGAGGCCTCACAGAGGAGTGAGAACTGGAGACCAGAACTGAAGGCCAAATAGGAATTTGCTGGGTAAACCAGTAGGAGGAAACCTGTCCCAGCCAGAAAAAACAGCGAAGCACAGGGCCATGGAACTGTGGGGGGCAATTGCAATGAGACTCAGGACCCAAACCAAGATCTTGAGGCCTCCAAAGCCAGGAGTTCATTGGGTTCACCGACCTGTGGTTTGTTTCATCACCTCCAAAGTTCTAGAAGTTTCCAAGTGTGGGATTAAGTCTCATCATTCATTCAATCAATCAATCCACATATTTGGAGACTAAAGTGGCTGAGAAGCAGGAGAGATGCTTTAAGAGTAAGCAGGAGCTGAATGACCAAGGACTTTTTATGGCAATCTCAGGATAATTTTATCCTGAAGCCAACAGGGAGCCACTGAAGGTTGTTGAAGAGGGGAGTGATCCGATCAGATCTTATGTTGGAAAACAGACCTGTTTTCTGGGTTGGTTCCGAAGAGAGAGGAGAGTCTGGGAGAGGGAACTCCACTCAAATTCAGCCTGTAGGCACAGGGAGGAAAAGGAGTTTCTAATACCTCTAACTGTGAACCCAGAGAAGACCTTTAAGGAGAAGGGGCTTCAGGATCTCAGCAAATCGGAAGACAAGACCCAAAGGCCCATTGTCCACATGAGGTCCAGGGAGTCCCAACAGCCCCAGCGGCTGGACAAATATCCAAGCTGGATCCTGGGACATGCAGAACTTACCGTCTTCCACATCAACCCTTGGGACAGTAAAGGGAGTCTATGCTCTCGTCCAGTTTTTCTGGGGACCTGGCAGCTGCCAGGGGAAATGGAAGGGGCGTGGCATTAGCCCATTTCCCCATGAACTGGAGCTGCAGAGCAGGAGCGGGACAGGGCAGAGGCAGCTAGAGGGGAGGATGCTGGGACTACTGTATCCTGCCCCCCAGTCTGGCTTAATCTAAGGGGTCCTCCGTGCCAAGGGACTGGACCTTTGACAGCATGGTAGACTAAGAACGAAAGAGGCGTTGCCACTTACACCTTAGAACTAAGTCTCCTGACTTGGCTCTCAATGCCCCAGTGAGGAGGTAGGCTGACCCCATGTAACTTCGGGGGATGGATGCTGAGACCATCAACCCCATCAATGACGGTGAAAAAGCAACAAAGACCACCTGATTTAATCTCAAATAATTTATTGATTCTTGAAAAGAGACAGGAGAGGAAGCCGGCCAAATCTCTGAACTGCCAATTGAGTAAGTCTTCTTGGATCGGGGATGCTTACAGCACTTAGCCTCTTCTGCCTTGGAGGAGAATTCCTGGTGGGACCTCGGCCTCTCCTGCCCCACCCCGACTGCAAGCTCACTAAGGACAGAGACCCAGTGGTCTTCCGAAACACCAGTCAGATCCTCTGACCCTGCTTATGTGTCTTCAAGGACTCTTGACAGCAACAGCCATAATCCTGAAAGTGTGCCCTGGAGCACAACGATCCCAAGAGATACTCCTGAAGAGACAGTTCAGGGGCTAAATAAATTTGGAAGATACTCTTTCCTGGAACTCCCCACCCCTTGGAGATTCACATTCCAACATGAGCATAATTAAAGGCCCAGAGAAGTCCTGCAAGGTTAGCATACAGCCAGGTTAACCTGTTTGACACAGCTTTCCCAAATTTATTCCATCACATACCATCTTTTTTGCAAGAAATACCTATCAACAGCCAAAAAACAGCCCCAGGGAACATACTTTGGGAAGCAGGGACCTGAATGGTAAAGCTCCAAGTCCACTGGAAAGGAAGAGTGGCTGTGACAGGACAGGTCCCTGCCTGAGGGAGCACTCAGGGAGCACTCAGTTCCCCTCCGTAGGTGGTCTCCTCATCTGCACACGACGTCCTGGGCGAGTGTGGGCATCTCTGGACCCGGCACACCCTGAATGGATCTTGGCCCCTCATTGTTCCCAGCAGCCCCCGACCAGGGGGTCACTAAGATGATACACAATTGTGAGACCTCCCCCAAAAAAGGATATTCTAGCTTGTCAAGTAGGTAGTCACAGGGGCCATTATCCCAGTGGATCAACTACAGCAGGAACCTTCTATGGGAGGAAAAGCACAGGCTTCGGAGGCAGAATCCTGCGCTTCCATCCTGATCCCCCACTTACGAGGAGCTGCGGGGCCTTGGCTAAGTCATCCAATCTCTCTGAGTCTGTTTCCTCCTGTGGAAAATGCGGAAATAGCAGCTTTCAAGCTGGCTGGTGAAGTCAGGCTTCAAACTGAGATCCTGACTGATGCCTCCAAAGCCAGTTGCATTCACTGCCCTGTGGTTTGTCTCATCACCTCCAAAGTCCTAGAAGTTTCCAAGGGTAGGATTCAGTCTCATCATTCACTCATTCATTCATTCATCATTCATTCTGAATATTTATTGGGCACCTACAGCGTCCCAGGCACTGGGAAAACAATGTGGAGGAAAAACAAGCCAGGTCTCTGCCTGCGTGAACTCACATCGGGTGGAGACCGAATCATTGACTCATTTAGTCAGTACCGAGCCACCAGGGCGAGCCAGGCACTGGGCTGGGCTCCCGCCTGTGTGTTGTGTTCACAGAGCACTTTTGCCATCATTGTTCCATTTGTTGCCCATGACACTGCGATGAGACAGGAAGTACGCGGGTTACTACTCTATTTTGCACATAGGGAACTAGAGGTTCAGGAAAACCTAACGGGAAACTGAGCTGGGAACCAAAACTCTCCTCTGTCCGCAGGAATTCACTGAAGGCCTCTTCTGGGCCAGGTGCTCCGTTCACAGCGCAGTGCAGATGTCCAGCCTGGCTGCGTGGAGCTGACAGCCTTTGCTCGCCGGGCCGTCACTGTGGTCCCTAGTCCTCTCTGCAGCCCTGACCCTCCCCAACCGCACCCTCAGCCACAGAACTTCCACACAACAGACTGCACACGAACTGATTCCCCGGATTCCAGCCCCTCAGCTGTCCCCCCTTTGCAGCCCAGGAAATTCTTCCTGCGCTTCAACTTCCGTACCTTGCAGGCCAAGTTTGGGCCCTCCCGGAGGCCTCTTCTGCGTGGAGCAGTGCTCAGGGAAGATGGTATAACAGAGTCTCTCCCCAAATGCCAGTGTGTGGGCTAAAGGCACAGCAGAACCGTCACCCCCAATCAAGGGGGCGCTCGCTGTGGGGCTACCCTGGGGCTGGGGGGAGGAGCAGGGAGCCAAGCATATCTTCCAAAGCCAATGGGACTAGCAACTAGAGGAAGAGAGGAAGACAGTAGTGACGGGACAAAGTGATGGGCCCACCATCATTCCACTGGGGCCCTGGGAAGTAAAGGCAAGATGGGATTCTGGAGGGAGGTGCTGCATGGTGGGTAGGGGGCAATGGTACCTAACACCCAACCCCCTTCAGCTTAAATGAGCACTTCCCAGCTGGGCCAGAGAGGGCTGACAAATCCAGCAGTCCCCAAACCCCTTCTTCCTCCCTCTTCATCCCCCCCTCCTTCTTCTCTCCCCCTCCTCCTTCCCTTCCTCCCGAAAGACTCTTCAGATCCTCTGGGCGCTACTGGAGTGTTCGCTGTATGTCTGTCCAGCCCCTGTACCTCCGCCTTCCATCCCTCTGTGTCCTGGGCTCTGTCTCCTCCACCGAGCAGGGGCTCCAGGAGGCGGGCTAACACTGGTAAGACTGTGGAGTTTTCCGGAGAGCGCCCCCTCTCCAGGTACAGAGAACCAATGTCCTTTGAAGCTTCCTGCCCCTGAGCTCTCCTGTGTCCGGGGCCAGCACCAGCTCCAGAGACCTTCATCTCCACCAGATCCTGACTGCTCTGCAGGTGTTCACAGCCTCTCTCCCGGGCTCCTGGCACATGGCCCTCTGCCTGGATCCTGTCTCCTCTTTCATTCCCTGTCCTTGGATCTTACCAGCAATATTCCCCTAGCCCTGCGGCCAGCGAGCCGTCTAATCTAAATCGAGCTCACAGCAGGTTTCCGGGCACATCCTTCTCACCTGCCTGGCACTGTAGGGGCCATGCACAGCCTGAAAGACCTGGGGTAGATCCAAGGTAGAACTATCTGGTCCAGGGGAATATTCTATGCTATTCCTGTAGTTCACTCCCGTGCCTTCCCAAGGAGGAGAATTTTCATCTCCGTGAGTTAGCTCATTGTCAGGAGAAAGTAGAGCTGCTGCTTTCCTCTTTACAGGTGGGAAACCCTGCAGGCAGGGTCCAGAAGTCATTCTCGACACCATCCTCCTCCCCTTACGAATTCTCTGCCTATTCCTAGTTCAAGCCAACATGAGCCCTCACCTGGACCACTGCCGTCACCTCCTGACACGTTTCCCCGCCTCTACTCCCATTACCCCCAATCTGCAGCCAACCTGAGATGCTCCCGTCACCCCCAACACGACCCCACAATGTTAAGCAGCTGCTTTTGCTCTTAGATCAGGTTTTATTTTTTTTTTTAAGATTTTATTTATTTATTCGACAGAGAGAGAGACAGCCAGCGAGAGAGGGAACACAAGCAGGGGGAGTGGGAGAGGAAGAAGCAGGCTCACAGCAGAAGAGCCTGATGTGGGGCTCGATCCCACAACGCCGGGATCACGCCCTGAGCCGAAGGCAGACGCTTAACCGCTGTGCCACCCAGGCGCCCCCTTAGATCAGGTTTTAAACATGACCTAGAAGACTCTGCATGGTCAGCCTCTGCCCGCCTCTCGCTCTACTCATTCCCTTTGCTCTTTGCACCATAGCCATGTCTGTTTCTTGCAGCCCTTTGGACATACTCCCTCCCACCACAGGGCCTTTGCATATACTGTTTTCTCTGCCTGGACCATTCTTCCATTCCCTCAGGTGTCAGCTTGGGCATTGCCTCCTTGGGGAAGCCCCTCGGCTTCCCTGGCTGCTCAGACACTGTAAATATATACTCTCAGGGCATCACGTTCTCCCTTTTCTTTGCACTGATCACAGTTGTCGCTCTGACTGCACTTGGCTGGCTATTTAACTGATGTCTGCTCCCCACTAGGTTGTGGGTTCCAGGTAGGCAAGAGCCAAGTCAGTTCTGCTCTCTCTGTATCCTCAGGCTAGCACAGTGCCCGGCACGTAGTAAGCTCTCAATAAACAGCTGTAGTATGAATGAGTGAAGCCCGGAGGAGTGATACACCTGCTGGAAAGTCACCCAGTGAGGCCTTAGCCAAGCCAGGCCAGGGACTCAGAGCCCTTGGGCTAACTCCCAGGGGCTAGCTGGGGAAGCTATCTCTCTCCATCTCTCTGCTTGTTGGCCAACAAATAGTCGCTATTTGAAAACAGAGTTTGCTACCTAGCAAGCAGTCTCCAGGGACGGGCTGTGGAGGAGTAATGTATGCCACCACAGTCCCCACTGCTGCTGCTCCCCCTCAGTGGCCTGGCCCTTGGCCTTGGGAAACCGGTGCTTGCTACACTTTGACCTTTGCAGTGAAGCTCTCCAGGCCCATCCCAATGCAGAGAAGTGGAAGACTTCAGTCCCTTGCTGATAGGGTAGAGACCTGGTGGGAGGGGAAAAGGATGGTAAGGAAGGAAAGGGAAGACAGAGCCTCCATGAAAAACCTGGGGTGACAGGAGAAGGCCTTTTGGGGAGACACCTTGGGAAAGTAACTCACCCTCTCTGGTCCTTGGATTGCCCCAGTGTGGACGTCCCAATCTTCCTCTTTAGCATCTTTCTCATGGGAAGGGCAGAGACAACGAAAAGGCCATCTACTGTTCAGACAGAGCCAGGCAGTCTCCGCTGAGCAATCCTGGAGGGCTTCCTGGAGTGGAGGAGCTTTATAGAAGTGACAGGCAGCCTGGTAGGGTAGCTGCGAAGCAGGAGGCAGCAGGCAAGGAGAAGTGGGGTGACCAGAGCGTAGAAAAGCATACAAGGAGACAGGAATCACCCTGTTGCCTTAATATGTCTGGTCGTGTCACTGTCCCCTGAGAACCTTTCAGAGGTCCCCATGTCACTCAGAGAAAAAACGAAGACCATGCTCCCGGCCTTCATCTCCTATCCCCATCGCCCTGACTCCTACTGCTCGGCCACACGGTCCTCCTCTCTGGTCTTCAAACACATCACCTGCTTCTCAGGCTGTTCCCTCCTCCCGGCTTTATTCAGCCCCACGAATCCTTCCCTCACCCCCTGCAAGGCTTTGTTCAAGTGTCACCTTCTCTGTGAAGCCGCCCCCTGAGGATGTTATTTCAAATCACACCCCTTCCCCAGCCCCCCACGGGCACTCCCCATTCCCTTTACCTTGCTTCTTCCTCCCCAAGGCACTTAAAACACCCTCACCCTCACCTACTCCACGATTTACTCATTATGTCTCAGGAAAAAGGGCAAGAATAATCCTCCGAGGTTTGCTGCTGTCTCGTCAGCACCTGGGACAGTGCCTGGCACGTAGTAGGTGCCCCATGTAGCCGGCTTGAATAACCTAGAGGAGTGGCGGGGAGAAGGGGCTCTGGTAGCCTGGGGTAGAGCGGGAAATCACTTCTTCAGGCTCTTTGATCCGCTGCTGCTAAGGAGGCCTGGAGTGGTTGGTCAGCTCGTGAGCACGCCTGTCCCACTCGTCACGTCTGTCCCAGCTCTCCCTCCTCTCTCTTCAGAGTCTTCCCTGGGTGACGGTGCTCCCGGCATCTGGCATCCATCAGTCCCTTCCAGAAGTCCCTGTGAAACAAGGGGGGGTGGCTAAAACGATCCCAGATTGGGGGCAGGCGGGAATGTGTGGGCGAGCTACTCCTGTACCCGAGCCCCCCGCCCCCAGCCGCTCTGCCCAGAGCTGCCAGCCCACTGCCTTCACCGCCCCCAACACCCACGGGCCTGGGGAAGGTTGTTGCCAACCACACGCAACTCCTGGCTCTGGATTTGAGGGAGGAGGAGGGGAGCTGGCAGGAGGGAATCAGGGCAAGCAAATGGGACCTGACAGGGGCCGGGCACCTCGGGCAAAGAATGTAAATAAAAATCAGTAAATATTTAGGGGAAGTGGAATGGGAAGTGGGAGAGGGAGGGGTGGGGGACGTGTTGGATTTCCAACAACATCTGGAGGGCAGTCCCCTCTACCACCTCCCCCACATCCCACCCCACCCCACCCCACGTGGGGGCTCGCGGCATGAGAGAGGGTGCTGGCTCATGGGGGGGGGGGTGTCTGCGCCGGGCTGTCTGGATGCGTGTGTGCTTGGGGGCAAGTTTAATGGTCTGGAGTGTTTGCTTAGCCAAGCACACACAAGGCCAGCCTCACCCAGTCCCAAACTGAGTGCCTGCCTCTGCGTCGTTCACGTCCTTCCTTCTACAAGGCCCTGCTGTGAGCCAGGTCGTGGACATTCTGGGATGAAAAAACAGGGTCCCTATACTCAGAAACCTTCTGATTGAAAGGATGGTGACAGCACATGACGAAGGCCTTGACAGCTCTCAGCTCAGGGGGTCTCTGAAGCTAGGCCAAGGGGGAGTGACATGAAGTAGAGATCAGGGAGGACTTCCAGGAGGAGGAGGATTATGAAAGTGCAGAGAGATGTGGATGAGAAAAGAATGTTGGAGGGAAGTTCATTTTCAGGGAGAGGTAGGACTATAGAACATCTATGGGCAAGGTGACAAAATATGATAGAGGAGGGAGACAAATAGTATTGAAGTTTTGCCCGGCCCCGGGAGAAAATCTAAGCCAAGAGCCCGGCTGTGCAACCCAGGGTACAAGAGGGGACACTGTAGGAAGGGCCAGGCTCTGTCTCACCATCCTTCTCTTCTATGACATCCTGATGAACCTTTTCCTAGACAAGGATTCTTTCTCCCCCTTTCTCTGTCACCTCCCCTTCCAGCCTGGCAACCAGCTCTGGGCTTTTGCCCCCAGCCCCTTTCCCAGCCCCGGGAGCCCAGCTCAGAACCTCAGATCCTGGAGCGTCCCATTAGCCCTACTCTCTCCATTTTATAGGGGAGGACACTGAGGCCCAGGGGAGGGAAGTGACCTGCCCGAGGGCCATGGCAGTAAATGGTAGAGCCAGGGCTAGAATGGGGAGCCCCGACTCATGTGGGAGGAAGCAGGGGTGGGTAGAGAGTTCCTCATTGCTCTGTGATGCTTTAGGCTCGGCCTTCAGGGAACATCTGCGTCTGGGCTGTAAGCAGATTATGCGCACGAACCAGTGTCCAGCCCACTTCTGCATACTGGTCCCCACTTCACTGGCTATGTCAGTAGCCCCCACTGATGCCCTTTGCTCTGGGGACATTAGGTAGGTCTGGCATTATTGAGAGGGAACCCCTGAGCTGGGGATGGACATGCCAGGATCCCAACTGTGTCTAGAGCAGACACAGGGGAGAGGCCCCTGCCTCGGCCATAATGGGAACCCAGCCCATAAGCAAAGGGACAGTTTATTTATTTTTCAACTAGATTTCAAGTACTTACAGGCGTCTGGCCCCTGGATGCTCGGGGAGCAGCAAGGAACACACGTGTTTAAAGCAGTGGTTTTTAAACTGTGGTTTGTGGCCTACCACCCACCCCCTTAGATGCTGCCGTAGGCGGGGTGAGAGGGAAGAGGGATGGGAGGTCTCTGCCTCCACCCCACCCTTCCCACCACCTCAACCAAAGTAGTTTCCACTTTCATCTGCTTTACTGATCAGAGTTCTAGGAAGAGTTCATTTGAAGGCACCCAATACTACTAAAAAAAAAATTGAAAACCACTGCTCTCCCAGGGAATAGAAGAAAAGCCCCCGATCCTGCCCCCAAAGAGAGGTCACTGATGGAAAAAAGGAAACCAGAGTGCGTCTGCTCCAAACTTCAGAGCCGTGGGCTTCGGCGTCTTTTGAAATGGAGGTGAGATTCTAGGAAGGACTTAATAGATATCCCAAGCTTTTTTCTTGCCATCCAAATTGGGTCAGCCTCCCTCTGAGGGGCCCGCCTCCCCGCACTGGCCCACCCACCCCCACGCTGAGCCTGCAACAGCCAAAAGTGCAGGGTATCTAACGAGGGTCCAGGATTGAAGTGTCATCCTCCTACCTCCTGCTTCCAGGCTGGGGAACAATCAGGCCCTTTGTCCAGCGGGAGGATGCCCAAAGGGTGAGGTCAGCCCCAATATGGCTCTCTTTGTCCCACAGCCAAGGAGACAGAAGGCTGAGTCCAGGCCCCGCCCCTACCCCCTGTGCCTAATCTTTGGGCACCTCCCCACCAAAGGAAAGCTTTCCTAGGGGGCACAGGAAGGACCTCTGACAAGGAAGGAGGTTGGTGCTGTGGGCCTTGGTGGAGGTGAGGAAGGGTTGGGATGGGTACACCCAGAGAAGGGGGGCCGAGAAAAAGTCCCCAGCTTAGAGGGTGACCCTGCCTCACAAAGGTCTCCAGGCTCTCCTGCGGCTTGGCCTACAAAGATGGCTCCAAACCCAAAAGGCAAAACTAACAAGTCTGATTCTAGAGGCCCTAGTAGCTCGCTTCAGCTTTTGACCAACGGGCCTTTGGGAAAAGGGGGTGAACAGAAAGTCCCCACAGGTACAGCCGTAGGGAGGCTGCCCCAGCAGCCCCTCCACAGAGGAAGGGTCTGGGGTCCAGAGGACAGGAAAACCTGGGGGTGGAGAAGGCAGGGGAGCATGTCCATGGCCTGGAAGAGCAGCAGAGCTGGAGTCTGAACGAGAGAGTTTCTGAGGGGATGAGAGGGGAGGCCTTCAGGAGGCTCTGTTGTCAGGATGGGGTAGAGGTGGATAAGAGGGGCAGGCCAGAGGAAGGGGTGGTCTAAAAGGATTTTGAAGGAGATGTCATTGCGGTGTCGCTGAGCACTAGGCCGGGCATCAAGGGCACTGGGTTCTAGTCCTGCTCTGCCTCTAACTCACCCAGGAAGCCTGGGCATATATTCTCTTGGGGCCTCAGTTTCCCCCATCCATGCACTGAGATCCTTCTGGAGCCAAATTTCTAGTAGTCCTGACTAAGAAGTTCTAGGAAGCAGGGCACAGGATTGTAGATCTCAGGTGCAGAATGAGGACGCTTCTGCAGCCACCTGTTGAGACAGGGTACATGGTGGTCGCACAGGAAGGGCCCCCCTGAGATCTGCTATTGGAGCAGCTGCCTGTGGGGAGGGAGGGGGCAAAGCTCCTCAGGAACCAACCAGGACTGGGGGCTGGTCGGGAAGACAGTAGTGCCATTGGTGGAGAGTGTGGTGTCTAGAGGCCACCAACGTTGGGAGTGTGGAGGGGTGGGTCCACACTCGGAGCGGAATGAGTGGCCAGAGAGGGCCAAGAGCATGCTGGGAGCAGGCGCCAGTGACAGGGCACGGAATGGTCTGACCAGGTCAGCCTCTAAATAGGGATTCTCAGACTTTGGGAGCTTCTCAGACTTTGGGAGCACCCTGCCTCCCTGCCCCGCCTCACCCCATTCATTCTGGACCAGGCCCCACCCCATCTTGGTGGAATGTTATGTGAGCTGAGAATAGTCATTGCTGGGGTCAAGGAAGGAAGGGTCGCCAGGGACTAATTGCCCTAAATAAATGAGCAATTAAGGCTGTTACAGGAAGTATCCAGGCCCCCCTCCACCCACCACCCCAAAGACGGCCATGGCAACCACTGCTGGCTCCGCCCCAGGAAAGGCTGAGCACTTAGTTGGCCCACGTGGTTGTCATTCAAACAGTGGAGGGTGGAGAGGGCGTGGCTTCGCCCAAAGAAAACGGAAAGGGTCAAGGAGAAGACTGCACTGAAGGGGACTCAGAGGGATGACTGGGGTGACCTCTGGCTGAGGATTCTGGGTAATTCCTCCCAGTCAGTGAGGAGGAGAGGAAGAGCCTGGAGCACACTCCATGACTGCAGCCTGCAGGACAGCTGCCCCTGTGGTAGGGGCTGAGGGCGGCCACCAGGAGAAGTAAACCTTGCCAGGTCCCCATCTCCTTTCAGCACCCCGGCCCCTCCCCCTACACTTCCTGTAATGGCGTCTCCAATGGGGAGGCCATTAGTCCTGCTCAGGGCAGCGCCTAAGTACTGTGGCTGATAAATATAACATGAGCCCATCGATTAGAATCCTCTAGTCCTGCAGCAGCTCAGCTCCCTAATGGCTCCCCCTCCCCTCCACACACTGACTACCCACCCCCACCCCCCACCGGGGCCGCTTTTCTTGCTTACTTGGGGCCATGAGGCAGTCCTTGCTGGAGGAGCAGAGCGAGGGGATGGCGGAAACACCCAGGGCCCAGCCAGACGCTATTTGGAGACAGGCTGAGCCAGTCTGGGCAAGTCTGGGCCCTAAGGCGGCCTCTGTCAGTTGGGGGAAGAAGAGGAGGAGAAGCCCTGGCCAGGCCTACAGGACATGGAGTGCACAAGGCAGAGCCCCCCACCCAACTTCCCGGGGGGACAGCGCAGATCCTACATTTGGGGCTCTCCTGGTGACTTTTAAAAGAAGTCTGCAGTGAAACCAACTCAGACCCTGTCACCGTGCCCTCTTCTTCCGCAGCATCTCTCAACCACCCCCTCCTCCCACCACACCTGCCCCAGCCCGGCAGAGCTGTCACCTCCCTGTCCCCCCCCAGCCCTGAGGTTCCTGCCTTCATTTCACCCATCTTGAGGATAGCCACACTCCTTGGTCGCACTGGGAGCCCTGAGCGCAGGGGCTGCATCTCCCCCCTAAGCCTGGGGCCCCCGGAGCAGTAGGCACCATCTGTCTTCTCAAAGTCATGAGCTCTGCCCCCCAAACCCTCAAATCCACTCTGGGAACTCATGGAGTGGGATGTGCCATCCATAAGGTAATCAGACCAATTTGCCCTTTGGGCTGTGTTAAGCATCAGTACCAGGAGCTGAGACAGCAGAGCCCAGGCTCCACACACCTCCCCCCAAGCCGAGACCCCTCAAAGCTCTGGCCAGCTGCTCTGAGACATCTGGAAAGGCCTTGGCAAGAGGTGCGAGAACAGCTCCTGCCTGGGTACCAGAGGGGGGCTTCGGTGGGTGAATGGGTGGCATCCCTGGCCTGGGAGGGGGCTGCGGTTTTGCAGAACTGTGTCTCTGGGCAGCGGCTGCCCACAGAATCCTCTAACAGGAAGGCTGAGCCGGGCTGCCTGCAGCCAGGAAGTTAATCCTTAATGTGCCTCTGGCCTCGCTGCTGTGCAAATTCACCACTTAAACACTCCAGGCCGGTGGGGACGAGCCACAGAGCCCACACTCCTCAGGGTGGGGTTTGGTACCAAGCGGAGTACCAGGGATGCTGTATGTGGTTCAGGGGTGCCTGGCTGCCTGAGTGGCTCTGTCTAAGCTGAGTGGCTGTGCACAAGGCCGGGGCTGGGTCTGGCCCCGCCCTCCATGAGGTGGACAGCTGTGTCCCCCACCCCACCCCCGTGCCTGTCCAAAGCCTCTGGTAGGCAGTTCAACAAAGAAATGTGTTTTTATGGGTCAGGAGGTTGGGCTCCGTTGTGCTTCCTGACATATCTAGTTGCAGCTGTAGAAATTGTGGCTAGACTGCAAGAAGAACTTCCTCCCATGGGTTGAGTGGAAACCACAGGGAGCATCCCTGAGGGAAGTAAAAGAGTCCCCTCTGAAGAAGTTTCTGGAAGGCAAGTTGACTCTGGGAGAAATGGGTGAAGCATGGTCAGGGGACAGGCAAGCAGGTTATGCTTCTAGGGTACCTTAACTCTGGCTGGCATAACAAAATACTACAGATGGGGTGGCTGAAAGCAACAGAAATCTATTTTCTCACAGTTCTGGAGGCTAGAAGTCCAAGAGCAAGGTTCCGGCCATTTCAGTTTCTGGTGAGAGCTCTCTTCCTGGCTCGCAGATGGCCTTTCCTTCCCTGTGCATGTGCAAGGGGGCATATCGGGGACAAGCTATTTGGTGTCTCTTTTTACAAGGGCACTAATCCTATGGGATCAGGGCCCCATGCTTATGACCTCATTTACCCTTGATTCCCTCCTTATAGGCTAAGCATAGGTATCTCCAAGTACAGTCACATTAGGGATTCGGCCTTCACCATATGAATGGGAGGGGTACCCTTCAGTCCATAGCACAAGGTGAGGACTGTCTCTCCTTTCTCCCCACATTGCACCCTCATTTTTGAAAATGCAATAGCTCAGATTTCCCCTTTTGACTCTGCAAGCTGACGATCTCCCACCTACCCGCTCTGTCTCCCGTGCTCTGTCCCCCCACCCCTACTCCTTCCTTTCCCAGCCTCCTCTTCTCCAGCTCTTTGCAGCCCGGGCCTGGGGCAGGGCCACAGAGAGGCCTGTTCCTTCAATAGCCTGAATTCAGCCCCCAGCCCAGGCTATATTTAGCTTTGTGCCTCAAACACTGGACAAAGCCACTTTCCAAGGGGCTGGTAGGGACAGAGCTGAGAGGGGGCTACCCTTCCTGCCCCTTCCCCTTCCTGAAATGGATACCCCTCGGTTGCCCTTCTGGAATTACTAGGAATGCTGTTCACGGGGCCACGGGCTAGGACTTTGTGCGGCTTGCGTGCTATTTCTAGATCATCCGCTGGGAAGGGAGTTCGGAATCCCCTGCCCCAGCCTGAAGGGGTATATTCTGGAGCAGTTTTTCTTTCATGTTTCATGCATCAGAATCAGTTAGGGAGCTTTAAAACTCTAGATGCCCAGGCTCTATTCCTGAAAATCCTGATGTAGTTGGTCTCGGGTGAGGCCCTGGTATCCTTTTTTTGGGTCTTTTTTTCTTTTTATATTTTCCCCAGGCGACTGTAATGTGCAGCCTGGATGGTGAGCGGCTGTTCTAGATCCTTGCCACCCAAAGTGTGGTTCCTGGGTCAGCAGCATCAGCAGTCCGTGATCAGCATCCCAGGGAAGGGGGAATCTCATTAGAAATGAACATTCTCAGGCCCCACTGCAGCCTGCTGACTCAGAATCTGCATTTTAACAAGAGGCCCTGGGAATTCGAATGCAGGCTGAAGTTTGAAAGTCACTGTTCTAGAACCTTCCGCAGTTGCAAGCAAGACTCCAGGTCTGTACTTCCAAGTGGTTTGGGAGCAAAAGATTCTATCAGGCTACAGAAGCAAGAGGTGCCCACCATCCCTGTCTCCACTTTATTCTTCGGAGATTCATTCCCTGTGGAGGAATGGCTGGGTACACCTCCTTCCTTCACTTCCCCACATATCCTCACCCTCCTACATGGGCGCGCGTGCACACACACACACACACACACACGCACACACACATCCCAGATCACAGTCCGTATCCCCAAGGTACGCAGGATCTCCGCTACCCACAGGCCACACGCAGAGAGGTCCGGGAATGTGTCTCGAGTCTTATGGCTAAACTCTGTTCCTATCAGGAGCAACTTTTGGTGCTCAGCTCTCATTTCCACCACAGAGCTGTCCATGTGCTCCTTCAGCATCAACAACAGTCTCCTCTGTTTCCCCTGTATGAAATCCCCAGGGTCCATCAGAAATTCTTTCTCACGTCAAACCCAAATTCTTAGGATCTGCTTCATGGAGAGCGTCTTCTATTGCCTTTACTTAAAGCCCTTCACTGGTTTTCCCCCTGTGTCTAAGAGTTCTTGCAGGAGCATCAAGGCACAGCAGGATCTCAGAGGCGCTGCCCCTGTATAAAGCCTCATCTCCTGCTGCATCCCTACCTCACACCCAACACTGGAGCCAGACCCAGCACCTTCTGGCTGCAAAACACACAGTGCTCCCCTGATGTTGCCTCCTTTGCACCAGAGCACTTCACATTTGCCGTTCCCTGCCTGGAATGGCTTTTATCTCTTCTCTGCCTAGCTCCCTGGCAGGCTCCCATTTATCCTTCAAGTCCCACATAAGGCCACCTCCTCCAGGAAGACTTCCTTAATCATCCAGGCACAGTAAATGTGTCCAAAGCTGTTTGTACGGGCCCCTCTCCCAGTACCTATTACACTGTGTCTGTCCATGGCTGCCTCTTCTACTAGTCTCTTTCAGGAAGGGGCAGCCCATTGATCCTTGTACTTTGGTACCTTAGCCAAGCCCCCAGCAAGGAGGAGAAGTAACAACAAGAGCTAACATTTACTGAGTGTTCATTCTGTACTAAACCCCATCCAAACCACTTTATGTATCATCCATCCTCTATTATTTATAACAAGCCTACTTCTATCATTGCTGCTTTTGTTTGTTTTAATGTGGCACGCATACTGTTAAGTAGTTTTTTTACATGTGTATGATGGTTAATTTGATGCGTCAACTTGGCTGGGCCACACTGCCCAGAATGTTCGGCCAAACGTTATTCTGGATGTATTGTGGAAGGTATTTTTTTAGATGAGATTTAACGTTTAAATCCGTAGGCTTTAGGTAAAGCAGATTATCCACCATAATGTGGGTGGGCCTCATCTAATTAGTTGAAGACCGTAATAGAAGAAAGCCTGACCTCCCCTGAGCAAGAAGGACTTCTGTCAGCAAACGGCCTTCAGATTTGAACAGCAAGTCCTCCCTGGGTCTCCAGCCTGCTGGCTTACCCTGCAGGTTTTAGACTTACCAATTTCTCAGCACAAATCACAGTCTCTCTCCTTCTCTGCCACACACACAGACACATACACACAGTTAGTTCTGTTTCTCTGGAGAAACCTGACTAGCACAATGTGTCAGATAAGACTCCAACAACTCTGTAAGGTAAATACCATTGATATTCTAGATTTACTAAGAGACTATTTAAAACTCAAAGTCACAAAGTTTCCATTTAGGTCTGTCTACATCCAAAGCCTAAACTTTGGCTGCTAGACTATGTTGCAAAGTAAGCCGGTATGTATATGAAAATACGTGTACGTGCGTGCATGTGTACGTGTGTTCACATGTATTCGAGTGTGTGTGTTGGGAGGGTGTTTTATGAATGCAGAATGTGAGGCTCAGAGATGTGAAGCAACTTACTCAAGATCACACAGTGAATCATGGCAGAGATTTGGACTCAGCCTCAGGCTCCAGAGCTCATGTTCTTTTTTTTTTTTTTTTTTTAACACAAGGGGCTTTTTTTTCCCTTTTGATTTTATTAATTTTTTTTGACAGAGAGAGAAAGAGAGAGAGAGAGAGAGCACAAGCAGGGGAAGTGGCAGGCAGAGGGAGAAGCAGGCTCCCTGCTGAGCAAGGAGCCCCATGCGGGACTTGATCCCAGGACCCTGGGATCATGACCTGAGCCGAAGGCAGATGCTTAACCAACGGAGCCCCCCAGGCGTCCCCGGAGCTCACGTTCTTTACAACCGTACTCTACTGAGCTCATTCAACGGATGAGGGAACTAATGAACCAACAGCTTAATGACCCCTAGGCAGGAATTTTCTGGCATCACCTTCGCCTCTTCAGCGGTATATCCTTCGTCACTGGTATCCATCC
Organism: Ursus arctos; assembly: GCF_023065955.2. Lineage (NCBI taxonomy): Eukaryota > Metazoa > Chordata > Mammalia > Carnivora > Ursidae > Ursus > Ursus arctos. Next base: position 24,004,263 of record NW_026622919.1, on the reverse strand, counting down.
CCTCCTTCTGGCCTCCTTGTTAGCTTCATCGGCAAGAATCCTTTGTAGGAGCCACGCTGCTATGGGTCCTGACACAGTCGGCCTGCTACAGAGATGAGGACATCCTCCCCGGGCTTCTGCGTCAGAGGAACGAATCTCGGGGGGCAGACTGCTTGGGTCCAGATCCCAGCTCTGTCACCTCCTATCTGTATGACCTTGGGCGAGTTGCTTCCTCTCCCTAAGCTTCGGTTTTATATATCGGGTATAATCAAACTACCTATCTCCTGGGGCCATCCGAGGGTGAAATGAGGTCATGCGCAGAAGGCCTGGTGCAGGGTGCCTGGGTGGCTCAGTCGTTAAGCGTCTGCCTTCGGCTCAGGGCGTGATCCTGGCGTTCCGGGATCGAGCCCCACATCAGGTTCCTCCACTGGAAGCCTGCTTCTTCCTCTCCCACTCCCCCTGCTTGTGTTCCCTCTCTCGCTGGCTGTCTCTCGCTCTGTCAAATAAATAAATAAATCTTAAAAAAAAAAAAAAAGGCCTGGTGCATAGTAATGGCTGGGTAGCTGTTAGCTAGCGAGCCGGGGCCCCAGGGGACACGGTGCTATTAGGGGAAGGTGGACTTACTGGTTCAGACTTCTCTTCACCCTGCCCGACGGTAAGGAACGGGGCCATCTGCACACTGACCTTGATGAGGGGGGAGGGTTTTCACACGTTGTGGAATTCCTGTGCTAAAACTCCCTAGGGCCTAGGGGAGCCAACCCCTTGATTACTCCGGGAAGACCCGAAGGGGAGAGGAGAACTTTGAGAATGATGGAGATGGTGTCCAAGAGATGGTCCAGAGGCTGAGGATTGAGAATGCAGGGAAGGAGGCCAGGACGCCTGGGCCTGGGGGGCCACGTGAAGCTCCAGCTGACCGTCCCCTGGACGGCTGCCTGCCCGGTCACCACCTCCCCGCCACAGCGCTGTGGGTGCTCTGTTCCAACCTGGAGGCGACCCCTACCACGTGCCAGCCTCCTGTCTTCCTCCTTGGCCCTGGGACAGATCCTTGTTGGCACCATTGCCTGGTGGGCGCCAAGAGGACAGAGAGCAGGAAGAGGGGACCTTTGTCCAAGCCCCCAGCAGCAACCACCCCTCGGGTCAGGGCCAGGCTGAGGGGCCAGTGCGCGGCCCCCTCCTTTCGTCCTTCCCTGCCCCTTGAGGAATGTGTCCTCTGAGGCTCACCAGCTTGGCGGTCAGCTCCAGTTCACAGAGGGGGCTGTGTCCTGCCACCCGTCCCCTCTGAAGCCCCCATTGTCAGGCTTGGGAGGGTTGGGGGCAGGCTGGGGCCATGTCTCAAAGGCCTAATGTTCTCAGAGGTGGGAAGGCCGAGCGGTCTCCCGGAAGGACTAGGCCATGGGACACCTGGCTCTTCTCCGCCTCTCTGCCTGGAGCCCGGCCTGGCCGGAAGGAAGGCTTCCCAGGAAGTGGGACAGCTCTCGGGACATCCTCTGCACTTGCCCGCCTCGTGCCAAGCTGTTCCCTAGGCCCGGCAGAAAGGCTAGAGAGAATTTTTAAAAACGTAAAAACAAGCAGACGGTTAAAGTAATACAAGCTCATTTCACAAAGTCCTACTGAGGGCCGGGCGTCACGCTACGGGTGTTATGACCATCACAGCCCACGGCGAGGCGAATGCGATCATTATCGTCATCCCTATATTGCAGGTGAGGAAATGAGGCACAGAGAGGTTGGGTAAGCGGTCTGTGGTTACACAGGCAGTAAGGGGCGGAGCCAGCCGGACCCAGGCGGCTTAGTGGCAGAGCCCATGTCTGCAATGACTCTGAGAGCCAGGAGTGGAAGAACACTTCTGCGGAAGGCTGAGATGGATGAGGCCCATTTACCCCCCTCAGCAGTTCCCAAGGCACCTCCAAGGACCCCACCGCTCTCCGGATCACCGCAGAGAACACTGTTCTAAATCCTGTCCTGGGATCCTGCCTTCAGTGTGGTCTCTGATCCATGGCTTTTAGATTGCTTTGGTCTGGGGCCCGCTGCGGGGGTGGGGGGCAAGGACCACGGGCTCATCCCCTTTACCGCAGCTCCACCCGCTTCTACCAAAGGCCCCTCCAGGCTGGGTGGGAAGTGCTAGTACACTTTTTCCTGGGGCACCAAGCCAGCACTGCTGGAGGAAATAAAGGCCTTCAAGAAGAGGACAAGATGTCACTGATGGTTTCGATAAAAGCGCCAGGACTCACTCGTCGAATCATGTGTGGTCCTTCTCAAAGCAATCTTTCTAGTAGCCCCCCACCATTTGGGGGAGCTCCTGTTTACAGCTAGCCCCTCAAGCCTCTGGCACTCCTGGACAATGGGAAAGCTTCCTGCCATGAGGGGTGAACTTGGGTTTGGGGGACGACCAGGAGCCACTCGGGCCCAGGGTGGTGGGCAAGAGATGCCTCCTGCTTCGACGGGCCAGCGTCATTCAGCACACAGGCCTGGGACAGCCACTTACTTACCCGGGGCGTGGTGCCAGGCCAGGAGGTGGCAGAGGGGGTGGCCCAAAGAGGACCAGGGGATCCGGGACACCCACCATTCAGTAGGAAGGAAAAGACCCATCCCGAGCAGTCCAGGGCAATGTGGACAACAGGTGTGGGGCCTCGTGCAGGGCAGGCCTTCCCCATCTAGGGGACTCCAGGGAGGCGGGCAGGGTGGGGGTGGGGGAGAAGTGCTGCCATGAGGTTCAAAATCAAGGGCACTCGACAGGTGATCTCCAATGTGCAGAGAAGGCTTACGAAATCCAGGATGACCTCCTAGAAGTGGCAGGCTTTGCCCTGGGCTTAAAAGGATGAGCAGGATATGGACAGCGTTGAATAGGGAGAGGATTCCCGGTGGAGGAGGCAAGATGGTTGGTGCTATTTTGATTAAGATACGTCAATCAATGAAACAAACCCCAGCCCAGAATAGTTGTCACAGAAGGGTGGGAGGTACTCTAAAGTCAACTTGGAAGTCCTGGCTGAGCAGTTAGGCCGAGTCTTCACCCAGCCTTGGTCGTTCACTGGCTGTATGGCCTGGGGCAAGTGGCTTAATCTCTCCCGGCTGCAATTTTGTCTTTCCAAAAATAAAGATCCTAATAGTGGCTTCCTCCTGCAATTATTGGAGCATAAAACAAGGGAGACTGAGAAGTGGGTGCTCGGGGACTGGCCCATGATAGCGGCCCAGCCAGTGCCAGTTCTCATGACATTGGCACCATCTCCCTAAGAGGCTCCAAAAATGATTGGAAGGGTCGGTTCTCAGAAAGAGGTCCCCAAGCGATTCTGAGTCATGGAAAACATCGAGATGTGTCTCTCCCTGCTCCCCAACAGGGCTGTTGAGGAAGGAGATGACCCTTTGTGGGTCATCGTAGCCCAGGGTCCCCATCAATGACTCCTGCTTCTAATTCATCCCAAAGCCCTGTGGGGCCTTCTAAAACAATTCTCCACTCCTCCCGTCCTCTCTATTGCAGCGCCAGAGCAGTGGCGCCCTCCCTGTCCTGGTCTCTCCGCTCACTAAACTTCGTCCTCCCCATGGTCCCACAGTGACCCCTCAGAGCAGATCAGTTCATGTCTCTCCCCAGCTCAAAAGCCTTCCATGGCTCCCATTGCCCAGAGCATAAAACCCAACTCCTTTGCCTGGCACTCAAATCCAGTCCTCCACCATCCAACCCCCTGCCTGCCTCTCCAGCCTCCTCTTCCACATGCCACACCCTCCGGTCACCCTGGGTCGACCACCTCTAGGTCCTCGAACAGCCTTTGCACAGTCCTGCCTTGGAGCCTTCTTTTCCAAGCAGCCCCCTGTCTTTCCCTCCACCTGGAATGTCTTCTCGCCCTTCTCTGAGGGTTAAAACCTCAGATTTGTTCCAGGTCCCAGTTTCGCTATCTCCTCCTCCCCGGAGCCTTCTCAGACCATTCCAGAGCAGGGACCGTGGCTCGCTCAGAGCTGTCTCCCTCTGTAATTGGGTGCGGAATATGGATGAAAGCTGGGGCCACAGTCTGCAGCTGCCCAGAGGACTGTTGGGGAGCACCCTGGGGCAGAGATCGCTGCTGCTGGGAGAGGCTGTTCCCTGCAGCCGCCCCCCCCCCCACTCCGGAGCAGAGCAGGGTGGGGCTCCACTGAGGCTGGCATGGGTGCCAGCAGCCCGGATAGAGCCCAGGCGGTGGTGTTGGCACAGCTCCGCTGCCGGAGATGAGGGTGAGACAAACAGCAATTAGCCAAGCACAGGCTGGGCTCTCAAGGCTAATTACCAATTAGATGGGGCCGGGCGATTAGCGACATGAAAGAGACAGTCAGCAAATAGTCACTGGAGTGGCAGAGCGGAAGGGGGTGGGGGGTGTCTCTGTTTCTGCCAACAGGCCTGGCCTCCTAGTGGTTAGTGCAGTCCCGGTATGGGGAGTGGGTGCCCAGCAACAGAGGGGCTGCGCTTCCCGGGCGCGCTGGGGCAGATTTGCCTCCTTCTTTTGGATGCCCAGGATCACCCTCAGAGTGGGGCTGGCAGTGTGGGTTCCTCGGTTGTGTCGGGGTGATGGGTGATGAGTCCCCTGACACCCTTGCCCAGGTGAGCCCAGGGGGACCTCAGAGCAGTGAGGTGCCAGACGCCCAGTGGGCAGCATTTGTTGTCTGGAGCTTTGCCTGGCACTGCGGCAGGGCTGAAGGAGGGAGGGGCGCGCAGATAGCTTCCTCCCTCCCATCTCTTGGCTGCACATTCTTCACTCTCAGTCTCCACCCCCCAGCCCCCCCATCCCTTCCCTCTGCTCAGTTTTCCTTCTTTCTGTCTTTCCCCTCCCTCTCATCTCCTCTGGCTCTGGTGTTCCGCTCTCTGGCTTTCTGTCTTTTTCTCTGGTTTTCTTTGCGTCTCGCTCTCCCCTCCCTCCCTGAACTCCACACTCCACGGTCCCTGCCTCTACTTAGGGTGGGCCCCCCGCCACCGCAGGAAGAGCTGCGATCCAAAGTCCAGTGACTTGCTGACAACCAAGGCCTGGCCACTCCAGGGTGAGCCGTCCCTGAGTGGGAGACGGTGGGAACGGGGAATGGGCCCCTCACTTCGGGAAGCTTTCAGGGGAAAAATTTGTGTGAATGATCCTGCAGGTGGATCGTAGAACCCCACATCACCCAGTTCCGGGGCCCCCAATCAAGTTCAACCCAAATCAATTAAAGCAAGAGTTTGGTTCCTAGACTACCCCCTGGTCATTCACTTCTCTCTAGTCCCTGGTCGGCTTAAAGCAGATGGTCCGACCTGCTGAAATTCTGGCGACCAAATCTCCCCACCTTACAAAAGCCTGGGTGAGCCTCCCCAGCCTGGGTCCTCATGGTGGTGGTGGTGGTAGTGATGGGTACAGTCTGTGTGTGTGTGTGTGTGTGTGTGTGTGTGTGGTTGGGGGGTTGGGGCTGGGCACAGGCAGACCAAAGTAACCTGTCTCTGCAATGTCTCTGGGGACCATATGGTAGACTGGCCCGTCTGGGGCCCACAGAGATGAGAAGGACAGAATGCTGCTCTCCCAGAGAGGGGTCTCAGAGTTGGGGTTGGCAGGGGAGAGGAATTCAGTGCGGAAAGAGAATTCAGTGAGACAGGGTGGTTCCATAAGGCCAGGCGCTCAGTGAGGGGAGAGAATTTCATTAGGGGAGGAGCTTCTGGAGGAAGATGAGCGCCCAGATCTGGAAACACGTTTAGGAACGCAGATCTGGCCAAAAGACCTGGCTTGCCAACCTCTGTTTACCTTGCAGTCCCCCCGCCACAAACACGGCCTACACAGGAGGTCAGAGCTCCCTGGCCTCCCCCATGTGGGCGGGGCTTCGGGGCGGGCCCTGCCCCAAGGGACAGGTGCCACCTCCCTGCTTTCCCTTGCTGGTGCTCTGTCTGGAAGGTGAGAACGAGCTCTGGGAAGGAAAGAATGGAGCACCTGCCAGCAGGAATGCGGAAAGAACCGAGGAGGAGCTGTCATCAGGTCTTCTGGGCTGGGCTGGCCTGGGGGCAGGTGTGTGACATGCCCCCGCCTGGGAGCGGATGGGCCCTGTGAGGATGGCCATGTCTGTCTGGGCGGAAGGTTCTGGCTGTGCAGTTGTGTGCACAAGCCCCTTGCCCCAACACGCAGCCCAGTGATTTTCCCTGTCTCCCTCCTGCTGTGGTCAGAAAGCCAGTGACCAGCCCAGTGGTCAACCGACATCTCTGGGCTCTGAACTCACCCCTCAGCTATGCCCCCGGGACAATGGGGCTCTTTCTGCACAAGATGGGCACGAGGGACCCTGTCATAGACTTGTGACCTGAGGGACAGAATTGCCCAAGGGTCCACCCCAGTCTTGGTCACACTTGTGGACACTGGCTGGCCTAGAGCCAGAGGAGACCAAAGAGAAAGAGAGGTTCTCCTTCCCTCCTGTCTCAGGAAGGCTTCCTGGAGGAGGGGGCCAGTGCTCTCCCCAAGCTCCCTGATAGACCCTGGTTCTATCGTTCTGGTTGGCATGCATGCACGGGGCAGGGCTCCCCTCAGTGCAATCAGGAACCCGAACAGGAACCTGACCTGGAGCTGACCTGTCTCTCAGTGTGCCAACACCCCAGTGCCTGCAGGTCAACCCCAAGTGGAGAGCTGGGAGGTTCGGCTAGAGGAAGAATCAAGAGCCAGGTCTGACGGTAGACAGAGCATACTGCCCTGCCCATAGAGAGCTGAGCTGGGGGGAAAGAGATGTGTCCAGAGCCTCCCTGGGAGCCTTGATCTAATGAAAGACTCAGTCCCTGTTCCCTTCCTTGCTAAGTCTCCTCCCACTCTGAGAGCACCCCCCTCACTGAATGAAGTGTCAGTCTGATGGGGGGGTTTGCACATGCGGGGCGCACAACCCCTCCCCCCCAGAACAGAGACCAAGGCAACCTGGTGAATAGCCTTTGCGGGGCAGGGACAGAGGAGGAAAGGGCCCATCCCATCAAGAGAAGACTGGGAGGGCTTCCTGGAGCAGGGGAGGGTGGAGCTGGGCAGGGACCTCAGGCAGGGACTGTCTGGGCCTGGGGACATGAGGGCTTAAAGGAGGGTTAGGTGCAGGGAAGAGCTTCTGGGGTGATCTTCCTGTTCTCTGGAGCCCCTCAAACCCTGGCCCACAGAGGCCAGTCTCCACCCCCAGGTAGCACAGCTCAGGAGGAGGAAGGGCACAAGAATGTAGCCCAGGTTTCTGACTCCACACAAAACCCTTTCCCTTCCTCTTCCCCCTTCCCTTGCAGCCCACACCCCCGGGCAGCCCTGAGAGATCAGTGGGGGGCAGGAAGCGAGGTTCCAGCCGCTCTGCGCCCTCGGCCTGGACAGCTGTTCTGCGCAGCTGCTGGGGGCTCTGGGGGCTGCGGCGGATTTGATTTGATTCAGGCCCCAAAATAGCTGTCCTAGCAGGAAGCAGCCCCCCTTCCACAACCCCTCCAGGACTCCACATCCGGGGGCTGAATTGACACCTTAGAAGTTCTGCCCCCTCCTCCTCCCCTGCACTCACCCCCTTGTCTCCAGACCCTCTCCATTCAACCCCCTTAGCTCACAGCCATTCTCCTCCCGCTTTCCCTCCTCCAGGAAGCCCGCCCTGGTCACCCCTTCCCCCCACCGGGTCTGTTGCAGTCCTTTGCCCACACACAATCCGGCCCCTCCCCCACTCCAGTCCCACTCTTGGGGAGGGTGGGATGCTGGGGGGGGGGCAGTCTAGGGCTAGGGGCCCGTGGCCAGGCACGGGCGGGCTGCGGAGGGCACACAAAGACACGGGCTGCCCTGGCCTTTGATGAGTAATCGCTGTTCCCTGGAGCCACGATTCCACTCGGCCGCCTAGGCCCCCTGCCCCCGCCCCCCTCCAACTCCTCAAATAAGACTCGTTTTTGTTCGGAGGACACAATGCGAGAAAATGTCACCCAGGGGGCGTGCCCCCTGGCCCCAGCCCTGACAACCGGAGCTCTTAATCACCAGGCCTCCTTCCTCCCCAGTTTCCCTCTCCAGCAGCTGGCTGAGCTGGGGGAGGGGATGAGACTAAGGGTAGGGGGACAGCTACCACCTTCTGGGCCTGAGACTTCTTCCAGCTTGAAAGTCTAAGGCCTTCATGTTTCTCCCGCCCTGGGGTGCAGCCTCTGCACCCCCCCCTCACAAGGGCTCAGTTCTTAGCTTTTCTCTGTCCATCAAAACCTGCCAAGGTCCCTGAAGCAGGAGAGAGGAGAGGAGCCTCCGAAATGCACCAAAATCTCTGGAAGCGGGCTGCCTCAGGGAACTAGGCTAACACTTTGATAAGTACAGCAAAGAAAGGAAGAGTATGGAAGCAAGTGATGGTTGGGAGGGGGGCGGAAGTCATCTCTCCTGCAAGGCCCCAGCAAGGCCCCAGCAAGGCAAGAGCCTTCCATGCAAAGGCCCTGTGGCCTGTCGTCTAGTTTGAGTGGTTTGGAGGGACAAACCCTCCCCCTCCATTATCTCCAGAAGCAGCCCTCTTCGCCTGCTCCATATAAGTGCAGTCTAAGTAAAAACAGTGTGCTTGCTAGACACACAGCTTCTAGATAAGTTCCCCGACCCCCCTTCTAACCAAATGACTGCCCCCCAAGCCCGTCTATATAGAAATTCTGGAATCTCCGTTGCTTAGATCTTTTTCTTTCTTGATCCTCACATCTCATACACCGGCCAAGCTGGTCTGCTCTCCCACCAAAACCTATGCCAACCTATCCACTTTCTCTCCCTCCACCGGCCCCCCACCCCTGCTCACCCCATCTCTCATTGGTGCCTCTTGAGCAGCCTTGGTCTGGCCTCCCAGCAGCACTTTGCCCCCCTGCAACGCATTCTCCACAGAGCAGACACAGCGATCTTTATAAAATGAAAATCATATTCTGTCACTCCCTGGCTTAAAAGCCTCCGAAGACTTCTCATTGCTTCGAGAATGCAACTCTAACTCTCCCATAAGTAGAAGTGGGCTGAACGGCAGATCTGCACCAGATACGTGTTTGGGGGTTCTCACTGCGTGTGATGGGAGAGACCAAGATCATGGTCAGGTGGCCCTGGCCATGACGAGGGCGGCGACAGCACCTCACCCTCGGAGGAACATGAGCTCCTTGACTGAATTTGTGTGCCTGAGATCCAGAAAAGAAAACAGAAAATCCCAACTTCTTATTTTGGTCTGCAAGGCCATGGCTGGTCTGGTCTCCCCCACTTTCCCCACCTCGTCTCCTGCCACCCTGGCCTTTCCCTGGCTCAGTGCACTCCAGCAGAGAAAAGGGAAGATTTCAACCCCGTGCACAGCTTTCCAAGCCATTCATTCCAGCTCCTGCATTGGATCCTACCACCCATCCAGCATTGATCAGATATGGAGATGGGATCCCAAGAGGGGCTTCCAGCCCAGCGGGGGAGATAATAGGGACACGGAGAAGTGTGATGGGATCCTTGGGAAAGGCTTCACAGCCTGGAGCTCTGTCTTCAAGGAGTCCAAGTTCACCAAGCAGAACTCAGGGTCAGAATTCTTGGCTGAGGGGATGATGTCTGCAAAGGCAATGACCCTGGGTGAATATGGACTGATCGGGGGATGGGGAAAAGGGTGGTATGGATGGACCAAGGAGCATGCTGGGCGATGAGCTTGGACTGAGAAACAAGGGTCAGACCATGAATGCACTTGGAAGCCTCATTAGGACTTTGGATTTATCTTTCGGCTACAAGGCAACAGCCAAGATTTTGAAGCAGAGATGTGCATAATCAGATTTGCGTTTTAGAGAGAGCTCTCTGGCAGCAGCACAGATGGGTGATAGATTGGAGAGAGGACAGACTGGAGTCAGAGAGACCAACTGGTTCTGGAAAGAAATGGTACAGGCCTGAAGTATGGCAGGGGTAGCCAGAGAGCGAGAAGTGGGCACATCCGAGGTAAGGGTGTCTGGACTTTTGGTCACGTGATAGAAAAGGGGGACGCGCGAGATGGGAGGGATGGATGTTAACACCCAGACCTCGGTCTTGGCTCACTGGGAGGGTGCTGGGGTCACTCCTGACATGGACAGCCCAAGCAGAAGAGTGGTCTGGAGTCAGGGTGTGTGTTAGGGTGCAGGTGCCTGAGAGACGTGCAGACAGAGAGTCGGCTTCAGAGCTGGGGACCCTGTCTGTACTTGGGAATGAACTGTGGGCTGAGAGGTCCAGGTGATGCCAAGAGCATTGATCTTGACAGAGGTCACCAGTCTCCCAGAGATTCTGCCTCTTACCCCTACACACAGGGGAGTGTCCCTAAATTGGGGCAGGGAGGGCAGAAAAGGGGGCAGGGAGCTCGGCAGTGGGATGGGCTGGCGTGCACCTGAGAAGTCAATTAAAGGCCTGGGGAGAGGGGAGAGGCCAGTGCTGGGAATCTGCAAAGTGCAGGATCCCCATGGCTATGGGATCCTTGCTGTAACTGGAGCATGGGGCCTCAGACATCATCTCACAGATGGGGACATTGAGGCTCAGATGAGTAGAATGCCCTGGCTAAAACTGCCCCCCTAAGTTGCTCTTGCTCTGGGTTGGGAAGCTGTAGTGTAGATCGGTTTTGATTTATGCACAGTCTGACTATCTTCATAGAACTTGGAACCCCACTCCCCGCTATAGCCATGTGTGTGACAGAGAAAGAGATAGCCCGGGGTCAAAGGAGAGGTGTTTAGGAGAGGCCTGATGACCTCTGATGCCATCCCTTCCCCATCCCTAGAGAGCACCACCTTGGAGTCCACTTGAGGACACTGGCTCCTCCTAGCGGCCATAAGGAGCACTGTCCCTGGCCCCAGGTCAGCTTGGAGTCCAAGTCCCTGGAACATTGGACTCAATTCCCTCTGATCAATCTCCAACATGGGCCCCGTACCAGTTACCAGTCCCCGACGGATACTCCGCCTGCCCTCGTAGGAGACATTCATTCTTGAGGCTCGACCCCAGCAAGCCACTGTCTTCTCCAGGCTGGATTCCTGGACCATGATGGATGTTTCCATGGCTGATGGTGAAGGTCAGGATCCGCAGCCCACACTGGCAGACGAAGAGCCCCCGGAAGACAAGAACCTTTGTTTCCTTAGTGTCTGACCTAGAGCCTCACATGTACCGGGGTGCTCACCAAACTTCTGCCAGAATTAAAGCCCACCTCCACGCAGCCGTCCTGGGGCTTGTAGACCCCCTACCCCATCCACACACTTCCAGGACAGGACTGTCTACACCCCTTGACGCTCTCAGTTTCAGTTCATCATCAATCTCTCCCTTTTACGAAGAAGCCCGATTATGCTGCGTGGCAAGTGCCAGGTCCCTCCAAGCTTCGGTAGAGATGGAGAAGCGCTTCTAGAACGGCATCCAGCTTTCTGTTGGGGGCTCCACCTGGCCCCCATCCCTCCAGGCCCCAGCCTGCTCCTCCTCCACCTCCTTCCCTGCCCCTCCATCCCACCTCGGAGGGCAGAGGTGAGTCGGAACCCTCCGCAGGGCTTCCTCCGCCCTCCCCCCATCTGTTTCTGTTCCCATATGGTCTTTTAGAAGCGGTAGAGTCTTGCGTATTCGACAATCCTGCGGCTGGGGAGCGGGTGCAGTCCGCGTGACTTTCCCTCGCTTTTTCACGTGAGGGGTTTGTTGTATGTGGCATCCGAGGAGGGCGAAACCCTCTCCTCCCTCCTGGCCGTGACTGCGCTTCTGAGGGAACAAGAAGAAAAGAGCCCTGTGTGAGGATCGCCGCCTGCCTGGGGACAGGGACAGGAGGGGCTTGTAACAGCAAGGAACACGTGACGGGCATGGAGGGGATTTTGTGCACCGCGTGAACGCGAGAGCTGTGTTCTCCTGCCTCCATTTAGCGGAGGAGAAAACTGAGGCGGAAGCCTTGCTCGAGCTCACAGGATCGGCAAGAGTGATAAAGCAGGGACCCAATCCAGGCCTTCGGATTCTCAAGTTTAGCGTCTTCTGCCGACAACCGAGGTGCTTCCTTTATACCATCCGTGACCTTTCAGAGACCTGTTTGGTCATGACCTCAGGCTTGGCAACGTGGAGAGAATGGATTCAGGGGACTGACTCTGATACACGTCCATCCTTCCTCTCTCCCGCCCCCCCCTTTTCTTCCAACATATTCTGCCCTCTATGAGTCGGGCATTAGACCCTGAAAAACCAGGAAGGCAAGAGCCATGCATTTGTCACTCTCTCCGAACACAGTACCAGCACCAGGCCCGGCACAGAGCCCCTGGGCGGTAGCTGTGCTGGAGGAAGGGAGGAGCGCACACACAATGCCATCCCAGCCACTGCCCCCCCCCCCCCCGCCCCGTCCTTCCAGCTGGCTTGCTCGGGTCCACCTGCGGCCACGCTTCTGCAAACTCATTGAGATATCCTGGTCAGGTACCACTCTCCCACTCCCCATCAGCTCTTCCTGATTTCCCCCTTCTTGCCCAGCCTACATTCTAGGATTCTAGATTCTTGCAATCCCTCTACCCACGCCCGCTTCCCCTCTTTCTGTTCTCATAACCCACCTGGCAAAACCCCAAGCCTGGATACAGCCTGCCACACACGTTCTCCACACCCGGCCCTTGCAGGAGAAACTCACCCAGTTGACCAGAGTCACTCGCATTTATGCTCCCAGGCCTCACACGGGCCAGAGTCGGCCTGACAGTCCTGCTCTGTTTCTCTGGCAGTCCTGTTTCCCTTCCACGGAAGATCCCAGCCCTCTCATCTCTCCTCCAGCCCCCCCCCCCAACAGATGACGTTACCCCATACTTAACTGAGGAACCATCTGACCTGACTCTGCCATTTCCCGCCAGCAAACCTTAAACCTCCTGCATCTGTACTGTCCCTTCCTCCTCCTCTCCTCTTGCAGTGGCGACACCTCCACCTACACTCCATAGCACCCCCCCACCTTTCCAGAGACTCTGTTCTGTCTGTAAACCACCCCGTCTCAAGCCATCATTCTCACCACAGGGTAATTCCTACCCGTCTGCAGACAGGATGGAGTATCTCCCATGGGTAGGGAGACCCTATTCTCCCACATCGTCCTCCAGCCCCTACCCCAAAGAATTTCCTTCTCCCCTTTCCAAAGAATTGTTGACACATTTGATTTCTACTTCCTCACCTCTTATTCTATTTTTCTTCTTCCATGCTCACGAAGAACACTTAATGACACAATGATTGCAAGAAATTATAAAGTGAAAAAAGGCGAGACACAAAGGTGCATATTACTCTCACCCTGATTTTTTTATACATTAAAAATGAAGGAAAGACCAAAATTCTAACAGCAATTATTCAGCGAATGTTGAAGTTAGAGGTGACTTTTATTTGCTTTCGTATGCTTTTCTCTTGTCCTATTTTCTACCGTGAACGCACTTTCCATTTTTTAATTCAAAAATTAAATATTACACAAAAGAGGAGAAATCTCCCTCTAATGAAAAGTCGATTGTGTTTCTGGGGTTGCCTGGGTGCCTCAGTTGGTTAAGCATCCTACTCTTGATTTCGGCTCAGGTCATGATCTCAGGGTCATAAGATCGAGCCCCGTGTGGGCCTCTGTGCTCAGTGGGGAGTCTGCTTGAGATTCTCTTCCTCTGCCTCCCCCCGAAACATAATAAACAAATCTTAAAAAAAATTCAGTTGTATTTCTGCCTAGGAAGAATAGATGTCTTCTTATATTGCCTCATTATCATGGCCTTTATTGTCTGTAATTATTTGTAGCAGTTCAGGGAGATAACTTTCATCATATGTTCTTGTGTATGCTTCCTCCTTTAAGCTACCTTCTTTCTTTTTTTTAAGAATTTTATTTTTTATCAAAGACATATATGCACACAGTTAAAGAACTCAAAGCGTTCCAGAAGGCTTAAAATGACAAACAGAAGTCCCTACTCCTTCTCTTTTCACCCAAATTCCTGCTCCCCAGAGGCCGAGACTTACAATTCTTTGATCAATTTCTCTTGGTATTTCCCTTCATGTTTCTAAGTCACGTGCTTCTTCAACACCTTACTGAGTTTTCAGCTGTAAATATTACTTGCTGTCTTCCTGTATTGGAAGATGGATATTTAGCTCAGCCACATACACATCATCTTTCCCTTCCCCCATCTTCCCCATAGAGCTGCCATCTCATATTTTATGAGATCATTAAGTGCTTACATTATTATGACTATGAAAACGTTATTGATAGCTGAGTCACATAGTATACTATGATACTATTTCCTATCTTGAATGACTTCACTTCCCTGGAATTAAATTCATCTCTCTCTCTCTTTTTTTTTAAATATTTTATTTATTCATTCGACAGAGAGAGAGAGAGCCAGTGAGAGAGGGAACACAAGCAGGGGGAGTGAGAGAGGAAGAAGCAGGCTCCCAGCGGAAGAGCCTGACATGGGGCTCGATCCTGGAATGCCAGGATCACGCCCTGAGCTGAAGGCAGACGCCTAATGACGGAGCCACCCAGGCGCCCCTCCTCTCTCTTTTTTAAAATGTGCTTACTGGGGCACCTGGTGGACCATGAGACCCTTGATCTCAGGGTTGTGAGTTCAAGCCCCACATTGGGTGTAGAGATTATTTAAAAATAAAAACTCTTTTAAAAAAAATAAAGGGGCGCCTGGGTGGCACAGCGGTTAAGCGTCTGCCTTCGGCTCAGGGCGTGATCCCGGCGTTCTGGGATCGAGCCCCACATCAGACTCCTTCGCTATGAGCCTGCTTCTTCCTCTCCCACTCCCTCTGCTTGTGTTCCCTGTCTCGCTGGCTGTCTCTATCTCTGTCAAATAAATAATAAAATCTTTAAAATAAATAAATAAATAAATAAATAAATAAATAAATAAATAAATAAATAAAATGTGCTTACTTTCCTATATACTTACTGCTAATTATTCTGCACATTCTCTGACAGTAATTAAAATTGTCAGTATTTTCAAACAAAAAATTTTGTTTTTTTGGGGCGCCTGGGTGGCACAGCGGTTAAGCGTCTGCCTTCGGCTCAGGGCGTGATCCCGGCGTTCTGGGATCGAGCCCCACATCAGGCTTCTCTGCTAGGAGCCTGCTTCTTCCTCTCCCACTCCCCCTGCTTGTGTTCCCTCTCTCGCTGGCTGTCTTTCTATGTCAAATAAATAAATAAAATCTTTTAAAAAAATTTTTGTTTTTTTGCAACATCTCTCCTGGAACCCTGTTTCCTTCTGCTCCCATCTGGTCTGGGTGCTTCCCAGAGTCCTCTAAACCCCCTTTTGACTCTCTCATGTTTGGATCACCTACTTCCTGAATCCTATGTCTTATCTTTAAATTTTTGCTCTCTCTCTCTTTTTTTCTCCTGCAGCTCATCCTTAAGCAGCTTCCTGAGAAATCATGTATGGAAGGTAAAGTCTTGGGACTTTGTACTCGGAAAATGTCTTGATTGTAGCATCTCCCTTGATCATTTGGCTGGGTATTCAAAACTAGGTAGCAAAACAGTTTCCCTTAGATTTGAAAGCATTGCTCCTTTGTATCTAAGTTCCAGTGGGGCTGGTAAGATGTCCATGCCATCCTGACTCCAGTTCCTTCCTTGCTGTGAGCATTTAGAATCTTTTTGTCCTCATTGTTCCAAGAGTTCAGCGTGATGAGTTTTGGCGTCAGCCTTTCTCATTCATTGTGCTCTACTTGGAATGATCTTTTAATCTGAAATTCATGTCCTTAAATTCATGATATTATTTATTTGATCACATCATTCTCTCTTTTCTCTGCCTTATTTTCTGCAACTCCCATTTATCACATTCTTTTTGGCCTACGGTTTGTGTTTTTGTGTTCTACGTAAGAACTTTCACCATGGTCATGAAGATTTTCTATTGTTTTTCTTCTAGAAGTTGTATCATTTTATTTTATTATGATTTATTTTTTAGTAGGCTCTACACCCAACATGGGGCTTGAGCTCACAACCCCTGGATCAAGAGTCACCTGCTCTGCCGAATGAGCTAGCCAGGCACCCCAGTTTGATGGTTTTAGCTTTTACGTTTGGGTCTGTGATCCATTTCAGGTTAATGGTTGTGTATTGTGTAAGATAAGGGTCAAATACTTTTATTTTCCCCATACAGATATTTGGTTGCTCTGGTGCCATTTTCTGAAAAGACTATCTCTTCGCCATTGAATAACATTGTTAACTCTGTCAAAAATCAATTGACATAGATGCGTGGGTTTATTTCTGGATTCTCTGTTGTGTTCTGCTGAGAACCAATACCACACAATTTCCGATTATTGTAGTTTTATGGATGAGTGGACACTATCCTTCAAGTACACCAAACCGTTCAACCTTGTTCTCTTTTTCAAAATTGTTTTGCCAATTCTAGGTCCTCTGAAATTTCACCTAAATTTTAGAATTATCTTGTCAGTTTCTACAGAAAAAAGCTTGGTGGAATTTTGGTTAAGATTGCTTTGAATCTATAGACCAGTGTGGGGAGAATTGACATTGTAACAGTATTGAATTTTCTCTTCAGTGAATGTGGTGTATATTTCTCCTCTTATTTCAGTCTTCTTCATTTCTCTCAGCAATGTTTGTAGTTGGTGTGTGTTTGTTTGTTTGTTTGTTTGTTTGTTTGTTTGTTTGAAGTAAGCTCCACACCCATGTGGAGCCAAACATGGGGCTTGAACTCAAACCCTGAGATCAAGACCTGAGCTGAGATCAAGAGTTGAGCCACCCAGGGACCCCAATGTTTGTAGTTTTTACTGCACTGGTGTCATGAAATTCATCCCTGAGTATTTCATGGTTTTGATCCCATTGTAAATGGTGTTTTTAACTTCCAATTTCCAAATGTTTCTTGCTGATTTTTGTAAACTGTCTTTATGTCCTGCGTCCTTGCTAAGCTCACTTATTAGTTTTAATAGGTTTGTTTTGGTTTAGTCCCAATAATTTTTTTAATAATCTTTGAAGGATTTTCTACATACACAATACAGTTTTACTTCTTCTTTCCCAAACTAAATGCCTATTTCTTTTTCTTTTTTTTAAATATTTTAAAGATAAGAGGATTTATTGCCCAGCAATTAAAAGTATTCAAACATGTATTTTTCTACATAACTTATTGTGAGGTGACCAATGTTAAATAAAATATTAATTTTCATCATCTGCTTCAATTTGGGTCTTCTTGACCAATTCTTCATTTTTCCTTCCAAATGCACGCTTTTGAGGCAATGAAGAATTTTTAACCACAATAGTTAGGGACTTGAACGTTCATTGGCAGCTTCTTATGCGCTCATTACATGCAGCTGTGTTCCTAGTGGTTTTATCACAGCCACCCTCTGAGACGTGTTTGGAAAACATCAGGATGACCTTCATTCATCTTCACTTCATAGTCTGTTGGACTTCGAAGAGCCCAGCGACTGGCCTGCAGACAGTGCCACCCAGCCCGCGTGGCGATGGGGCTTCACACGCCCTCCGCCTTCATCGGCCACACAGAAAGGCTCCTATTTATTTCTCTTGCCTATTGTAGGCTATTATACTGGCTAAGACCTCCTATTGATTGGAAGTGATGAGAACGAGCAGATTTGCCTTGTTCTTGACTTTGGGGGAAAACGTTCCTATCTATCTTTCTTAATAGCATCTTGTTCTGGGTTAACGGATAGTAGGATCTTTCCCTTTAACTGAGCATATCGATTATAGGGTTGGTTGTTCAGATTTTTCATGCTCCTTGCCTTGTCTCTGATTCTGCCAAGTATTTTGTTTGTGTTGCTTTTGTTTTGTTTTGCTTAGCTGTTTGTGTTTCGATTTTCTCTTTCATGTTATGGCTTTTTTCAAATGGACTTATATCACTTTTCTGACTGTTTTGTTTGAAAGTAAGGTACTCAAATTGCTGGTTAGCCCTCAAATCCTTTCTTGCTGGCTACTTGGCTGCCCCAGGTAAAGAATACATTTTCCAGCCTCTTTAGGGACTAGATGAGGTCATGTAATCAAGTTTTCATCAATAAAAGAGTGGAATTTATATGTGCTGCTTCTGACTCGTTTGCTTAACAACAAAACTGCTGTCCTAAACCTCCTGTTTTCCCTTCCTGCAGGCGGCAACACAGATGGCCCACGGTTAGGTAAAGACAATCTTTTAGGGGATGGCCAACCAATGAGATGAAAGGAAGCAGGCCTGTGAATGGCCCCTGGAACAAAGAGAAATTAACCTCTATCTTCCTTAGTCCACTCACTCCATTTGGGAGTCTCCTTGGTACAGCAACTTAGACTTTGTTCTAACTAATATCCCAAGTAATTCAAGCTGCTGAAGAGCTGCTTAGAAGCTTCGTGTGCATGAATGTTCATCCAGTGGTGGGTTTCTCTGTAAGGCAGTGACTCTCCGGATGCCAAGCACTGTTGTGTGTTCTGGGAATAGAACGATGAAGACGGCCAGCTAAACCTGCAGCTATCATAGAGCGTGCATTCTGACAGTCAGAGGAAGAAATTGTGGTTGGTTAGGGTAAACTTATACCACCTGAAGGATGCCGCTGTGGCTATCTCTGGTCATTTGATTGTACCAAGTGGAGACAAAGAAAGGGGGCAGAGAAGAGAGGAAATGCAGGAAAAAGAAGTTGAAAGAATCCAATCCTACTAGAATCCAGAAATGGGTCTAGTTTTGTTAAAATTAAGTGTCCATACACCACTTACGTCGTATCCTAGTTAAAAATGCAAAACCTGAATCTAATCATGAAGAAACATCAGACAAAACCAAAAAGAGAAATATGCTTTTTGTTTGTTTTGATGTAATAAAATACAAGGAAGGCTGAGGACAATTTTCAGATTAAAGGAGATTAAAGAGACATGAGAAATAAATATCATACCTAATATTAGACTGCATCCTGTATGGGGGTGGGGGTGTGTGGAGATTGCTATAAAGTTCATTATTGGGTCAATGGATAAAATTGGAATGCGGGGGATAAACTTACTTAAGTTATGTAAGAGGATGCCCCTATTGTTAGAAAATAGAAGATGGGAGGAGAGAGGGAGACAACAATGACAAAGCATATGGTGCAAAATGTTAGCCAAAGACGAATTTGAGTAAGGGAGATATGTGTTCTTTGTATCATTCTTGCCACTTTTCCAAATGTGTGTGTGTGTGTGTGTGTGTGTGTGTGTGTGTGTCCATCCGTCCAAGGTACACGGACTCTAACCCCAGCCCCTTTGCGAAACTGGTGCGTGACTGTGAATGAATCCCTTCCTCTCTCTAGTCCTCTTTTTCTAGTCCAGATGGTTTCTAAGATTCTTTCTGGTTCTGGCAATCAATGTCCCACGACTCAGGATATTTCCTGACAGGGCTTTGGAAAGATGGCCCCATCTGCCTCCCTCAAGGTCTCTCAGCCCATCAGTTATCTCCCCACAACTTTCTCCAGGATGCCCACCTGTCGTCCTAAATCAGCCGTAAACTTGCCCCGGCCCATCCCTGCCACCACCAGCCGCATCCCCAGCCACTCTTTCTGAGGCCCTAGGGCCCACCTCCTGGCAGGCTCCAGCACCCGTTCGGGACAGGCACGTGCATTTAACCCCAAGGAACTACAGCCCCCAAAAGGCTTTGCGACAATCTTTCGTCGTTTCCCACCAAAGAGGAAAGGGTTTTCAGCGCGGGCCGGACGCTGAATGTTTTTTTGGGAATTGTAGTTCATTTCCGAAGAGCCGGGGACAAGGGTAAGGCCGCAAGCCACCGTTCCCAGAACGCACAGCGCTCTTTCCCACCAATCGGAGGCCCGGATCTTGGAAGGGGGCGGGGAATAGAAGGAGCTGCCCAGCGCATGCGTGATACGTGTGGCTGGGGAATTCATGTGGAGGTCAGAGTGGGAGCAGGTGAGAATGGGGGGAAGGTTCTGGCAGGCGTCCGGGCGTCTCTGCAGATCCCTTCTGCGTTCCCATTCGCAATTTGGGTGGGCGGGGTGCGTGCGTTGGTCTGCCTCGTGTCGGAAGGGAGAGGGGGTGAGCCCGGGACGAGCCCGGGGTTGCTTCGAGCAAGGGAGGTGTGTATGGCGGCGGGGTGAGGAATAATCCAGAAGCTATTGGAAATGGAAAGGCTGAGGGGTCCGGACTGTGCGTCCTGGCCTCGGGTAAGGAACACTGAAGTGCACTGGAGTGAGCAAGGATGCCTCGGGTCCGAGAGGGAGGGAGGGAGGATTTGAATCTGAAGTGGACGACGACGCTGGGGCGGGGCATTAAAAAGTTCGGTGCGGGAGTAGATTCTAGTTAGTCAGTCGTGCTCCCGCCCACCCCGCCTCAGCCCCGCCCTCCCACTTCTTCCAGGGTTCTCCCTGGCAGTGTGGCTATGGGGAGCCTTTTTGCCCCGTTGATTCTGATATCTTGGTCCCGGAATGTCGCCCCCCTCCTGCTTCCCTAATAACAGGTTATTCTTAATACCTGATGGTGGAGAAGCACTACGGTGAGGAGTTAAGTGGTGTCTGCTAGACTTAGACCTCCAGGTTCTAATCCTGGTTCCCCCATGAAATGGCTATGTGATCGTCAGCTCTTCTTGTAACCTTGCTGTGTGCCTCGGTTTCCTCATCTGTAATAACCTGCTTCATAGGGGTTGGTGTGAGGATTAAATAATTGCCATTAGAAGACTGCCTCCTGGAATAAAAGCTAGCTGTTCCAACTTTTGCTGTTGGAATCACTATGTAGTGCATTCTTTGAGTTACTTTTCCAAACCAGAATTGTCCAGAACCAACCACATAGCCTTCGTTTTGGGGCCCGCTTGTCCAGGAAATGGAAGGGTGGTTTAGTGTGGTGTGGCGTTCTCTGTGGGTATCAAGCCCATGCCTCATTCCCGTTATTGAATCAAGTGCTCCAGACCCCTTTTCCTTAGTGGTAGAAAAAGAAGAGGGACGCCTGGGTGGCTCAGTCAGTTAAGCGTCTGCTTTCGGCTCAGGTCATGATCCCAGGGTCCTGGGATCAAGTCCCACATCGGACTTCCTGCTCAGCGGGGAGCCTGCTTCTCCCTCTCCTGCCTGCCGCTCCCCCTGCTTGTGCACACTCTCTCTCTCTCTCTGACAAATCAAATAAAATCTTTTTTAAAAAGTGGTAGAGAAAGAAGAAAGAAATAAAAAAAAATATAAAGGCAGAAGAATTGGTACTACCCAAGCTATAGAGTTATTTATTAGGTGTCCTTCAGTGCATGACTTAGAGCCCTCAAGAGTGGGGAAATAAATAGCCAGCTTGAGAAGTGAATATGGTGTCTCAGAGAGGGCTTTCTCTTAGAATTTTGGGATCAAATTATTGTGTTTGTCTTGTTTTTATCCCCATAGGTGTGAGTGGGTCCAGCAGAAGGAGACATGGCTGCCAAAGTGTTTGAGTCCATCGGCAAGTTCGGCCTGGCCTTAGCTGTTGCAGGAGGAGTGGTGAACTCTGCCTTGTATAATGGTGAGGCCCTGAGGGGTGGTGGGTCACTGCCCTTTGCTGGAGGATTTCCGTTGGTCTGCACAGCCCATGTGACACTCCTGGTGGCAGCCACTGTCTGTGAATGCGTCTGTGACCAAGAGGGTTACCTGCTGCCATCCCACGCTATATGGTTGCCTTGTCAATCAAGCCTCTGTCTTTCCTCGTAGCCATAGGTTCTCTCAGGGCCTTTCTTCCCAAAGGGTCTCCCAGTCTACTTGCGGGTTAAACGTTCCCAGTTGCTCTTGGTGGTTTGAAGCGACACTGCCGCAGAGGGTCAGGAGCGCACTGTTCACTGAAAAGGAGATCTCATCTGCTCCCTCCTGCCTTGTGTGGAATAACTCAGCAGGGGCTTCAGATCTTTGGTGCTCTAACCCAACCGGGCGCTTTTGCTCCGCTGCGTTTGGGTCATTCCAGACAAAATGTCTTCGAGGTGCGTTGCCCAGCTTTTGACAGTGTGGCAGGGGCTTAAGCTGACTTTTCTTCCACTTTCTTGTGTGACCTGAGGCAAGCCATTTCCGCCTCCCTAGGTCTCAGCTGCTGCTTTGATCGAGCAGTAGGACTGAACTGGTTTATCTTCCAACTCCGATAGTCTCTGGCTTTCATGGTTGGGAAGCAGCGGTAGATTGACCTGCCTCATGTGTGACTGACTGTCGCACAAGAGGAGGATTCCTTTCAGAGTGAAGATATTTGGAGCAACTCTAAAGTCCAGTAAGGCAGAGACAGAGCGCAGCTGACGAGAAAGCTTACTTGGTTTAAATGCCGCAGCTCTGTGCTCTGATCTTTGTAGCCACTCCGCACACCTGGGCAGTCCTCACCATCGCTGAGTTCTTTCTGAATCTAAAGAACAGCTCTGTTAACCCTTAAAACCTGAGAGAACCCAAGTTCTTGGAAAGAGTGGGACCTTCCGAATTTTAGGATTTCCATGGTTAGGGTGCTGCTTCTGGGAACACTGGCTTAAATTGGAACCGGGATGGAATGTGGTAACAGTGAAGACTCTGGTGAGTTTTGGAAAGAAGTTTTGGGAGGTGATTTCCTGAGAATGTGTTGGGGGATGGGATAGTCAGAAAATCAGCAGCCAGTTGTTTCAAGGAGAAGGGATGCTGAAGAACAGATCCTATTACCAGCGTCCTTGGGAAGACACTGGGGTGGGAGGGGATTGCTGAGTTTTGTGGCTATTTAGAAGGTGCTAGAGACCGGAAGTGCAGGAAGACAAAGCAGGAGAGGGGAGACTTAAGAGAAAGCACCAAGGAGCTTTCACAGATAGACTTTTTGGTCAAAAGATGGAGGGATTTTTCTGACTTGTCATTATTTTTGTCGTTGCTAGTGGATGCTGGGCACAGAGCTGTCATCTTTGACCGGTTCCGTGGAGTACAGGACATTGTGGTAGGAGAAGGGACTCACTTTCTCATCCCTTGGGTACAGAAACCTATTATCTTTGATTGCCGCTCTCGACCACGGAATGTGCCAGTGATCACTGGTAGCAAAGGTGAGTCTTGCCTGTGGGTCACATAAAGTAGAGGGTGTGGAAGGGTTGCCACAGGATCCAGAAAAAGCTGAACGTCCCCTAATAAGAATTCCTTGCGTATTTTTCCAGGAGAATTTTAGCGCAGATTCATAGGAATACGGACCTCAGGTAGACACACAGCTGTACAAATTTAGAGAAATACACAAAGGCCTATTTAAGAAGTTAGGTAGCGCTCCAGTTTTAAAGAAATCTAAAAGTGCCTTTGCTCCCTCGGTTGACCCTTCCCGTCGGTTCTCGTTCCCCAGTCTGACCATGTAAACCAGGCTCCATCCATTCCCTGTGCCTTCACGGCCGACTTACCGTTTGCCTTATTCTCCAAGGCCTCTGTTGCCAGCAGTGCTGGCCTCACACTGTTACCTGTTTGTTTTTTTCCCAAAGAGAGGGAGAGAGAATCTTAAGCAGGCTCCATGCCCAGCGTGGAGCCCAACCCAGGGCTCGATCCCACGACCCTGAGATCATGACCTGAGCCGAAATCAAGAGTCGGCCGCTCAGCTGACTGCACCACCCAGGGGCCCCTCACACTGTGATCTCAATAGGCGGGGGCCCGAGTCCCTGAGAGCAGTCCCCTGGCGGCCGTCACCGCTGTGCCACCGTCCTCCACTGAGAGATGCCCAGGCAGTGAGTGGAATAGCAGGCGTGGCTCAGCGGTGACATTTCTGCGCAGCAAGAGGCAAGGGTCGTGTGGACGTTGGTTTTTGATCTTGGTCACACTTGATGCCTTCAGTGCTGTTCCCCAGCAGATGGCGTGCTTACTGTGACCGTACCAGGGTTTGTGCTGGGTCACAGGGTGGGGGTGGTTCAGAGATAACTGAAGCGGGGGCCTCTGGGAGCTCAGTCCCCCTAGGGGCATAGACGTGTGAACCGGCGGTTACAGTGAGCGTGGTGAGTTCTAGAGCCAAGGGCATGGGGCGGAGGGGAGCAGAGAAGAGAACGACTGGCCCCCGCAGGTGGCTGTGAGGGCTCCCGGGAGGAACTTGGTGTGAGCTGGGACCGTAGTAAGAGATGCGTGTCAGGCAGAGGCAGGCCGGGTGAATTGGCGTTGCGCAACCTGGCCTGTAGCTCCTGGCCCGGCGAGGGTCTGGCCGGCCTCCCACAAGAGATCAAAGGTGGGTTGGGGTTAATCGAGAAAAATAAAATTTTAACTTAAAGTGTAGCTCTAAACTCCCACCCCTTGGGCGCTGCTTTCTCTGCTGGTTTACAACCGTTGTAAGGATACGTTACTTGCTCATCTTCAAAACCATTGATAGGAATTTCCAGAGATCAGGAGCTAGTGCGCAGGCTCTCCCGCTTCTCTGGGTGCCGGGTTCAGAACTAGGCCGTGGGCGCCTGGCCCTATATCCTTGATGACTGCCAGCACACTGACAGTGCTTTAGCCTCAGGCAGGCCCGCATGGTCAGGGGACGTTGTGACTGACGTCGTGCGCCCTCCTGCCCTCCTTCGCCTGGGCCGAGTAATGACAAGCGTGCTCCAGAAGAGTCTGACGGCCCCTTACGTCTGGTGTGCATCTGACGCAGTGCTGTTACAGCTCATGTCTCCTTCCCCTTGCCCCAGCGTTCCAGGAAGGCAGATGAAGTCACCCCCATTCTGATGGACAAGGAAATAAGCCGAGATTGGCTAAGGCGTAGTGAGGTCACATCATTAGTAAACAGCGGGGTAGGACCGCAGCCCCGGCCTTTGGACTGCTGGTGCAGCCCGAGCGGCCTGTTTCCACTGGACCCATGATAACCTCTCCAGGGCATCCTCCTGACTGGGCCCTTGGAAAGGCTGCCCCTGAAAATTCTTGGCATTGGCCTGTGTTCTGAAAACATGCGCCGTTTCAGACATCCCACGGTACCCCTCAGGCGTGCAAGCCAAATCGCTTCTATCAGAGGGCATGCAGAACATACCGAAAAGCTGTCATCACTACGGACCTTTAAGAATCCCTAGGTCTGCAGCTCTGCTGGGTTCTGTACCAAGGGAGCTGTTTGCACAGGGGCTCTTCCTCTCTCGGGTCTTAACATCAGCAACTTCGCTTACGAATTACAGCAGACGGAAGGTAGGCGAGGTCACCTGCAAGGCCACCGTGATTTTTATTTGTAACCCCAGCGTCCGTGCCCCCTCAGATTTGCAGAACGTCAACATCACCCTGCGCATCCTCTTCCGGCCAGTTGCCAGCCAGCTTCCCCGCATCTTCACCAGCATCGGGGAGGACTACGATGAGCGGGTGCTGCCGTCCATCACCACGGAGATCCTCAAGTCGGTGGTGGTGAGCGACAGGGCCTTAGCCTGGAGCCCGGCCCCCAAGACCTAGGCGGCAGGGAGAGAGTGGCAGTGGGCGGGTTGGGACGTGGCGGGTAGTTCTCCTGGCCTTTCTGCTTCCTCGTCATCCTGACTGGCTCCTCTGCCCTCCTTTGGAACCAGGCTCGCTTTGATGCTGGAGAACTGATCACCCAGAGAGAGCTGGTCTCCAGACAGGTGAGCGATGACCTCACGGAGCGAGCAGCCACCTTTGGGCTCATCCTGGATGACGTGTCCTTGGTAAGATCCTGGCGGAGCCTGTTGGGGAAGGGGCTGCGGGTCTTGTGCAGGGGCTTGGCTCCGTCTCTGGGTGGACACTGTTGGTCCTGCCTTCCACTTTCCTAGATGTGAGACTCAAGAATGTGGAACCTTCTTGACTGTGAGGCAGTCTCCTTGGGTTTGTTTTCAGATGAGGGTTCTTTTTTCCCCTCTGCCACACACGTTTTTCTTCTGACTTCTAGCCCTACCCGATCTAGGGTCCCTAACCACTAGATTTTTCACCTCCCCAACACGGCGAGTGTTCCCCGGAGCTCCCTAGGAAGTAACGTCTTGCTAGCCCTGTTTGACGCAGGAAGAAAGTGCCTGGTGAGGCTAGAGAGGGCTCTGAGCTCTTTCTCCCTAGTGCAGACCTCCCAGTCTGACGCCCGAGAATTTCCCGACACTTAGGATCTGAAGTTCAGGGAAGTGAGCTCTGGGAACCCCCGGTGAAAGGCGATAGAGTGTAAATGAGTGGTTCTGCCCCCCAAAGCCTGGCGTGGGGGGCAGGGGACATCTCGGAGGTATAAGCTAGCCTCTGGGGACCGCATAGCGTGTGTATTTATAGGACGTTGAATGCCATAACTCCGACAGAAAGCAATACAGGGAGGATAGCGTTTCAGATCAAGGAGGGTGAGGGGAAGGGTCGTGTTTCTAGATTCTCTGGGAAAAATCATTTGGAGTGATTTGTTCGGGTAGCGAGGTAGAGTGTTTCCTGTTCATTCTCCTGTGCGTCGCAAGGGAGAGGCACCGGTTCCCCCACAGGCTCTGTGCAGCTGTTCAAACAGCCGCGCTCCGCAGCACCCCGCTAACCCGCAGGGTGCAGCCCCACCTCGCACCGGTTGCCGGCAGCAAGAGGGTCTTCGGGCTCCCTCTACTGGCAGGATGCCAGGCTGCAGCGTGCGGCCGCGGTCGTTCCTCAGGCCGCTGGCCCGCTCACTGTTCACCTAGTCACCTCGGCTGTGAGAAGATGCAAGTAAAAACCTGAGGAGGGGCTTGGCGTTTCACTAGACTTTAACCACATACTCCATTCTGGGGAAATGTGGGCTGACCACAAGAAACCCTATCTAAGAGGTGTGAGAAGAAAATTAGATTTCATGGGGAATTTGCTGCCCTCACCTGGCCCTCTGAGAAAGAAACTTTATTCCTTAATTACACATTTCATTTTTCACTTCTCAGGACTGTATTTCCTTCCCCAGACTTTGAACACGAGTCCAGAAATGGAACAGGCGACGTAAAACAGCTGCAGTTTGAGAGCGAGGCGTGTTAAAAGTTGTGGAAGACAGGGGGACTAGGATTTACTCCTGAGAAGTTTTGAGCTGCTTATGTTTTTCTTGGGGTTTTTTTTTCTTCTTTTTTTAAAGCAGAGTTTGGGAGGGTCAAGGAGGAGAGGGGGCAAATAGATTTTGATAGCAAAACCAATACCATCCTTCCTTTCATGTCTTGCTTTTTAATAAAAAGTTGGATAGATGAGTTCAAGTTGCCGTAGACCAGGGGGGGCGCCTGGGTGGCACAGCGGTTAAGCGTCTGCCTTTGGCTTGGGGCGTGATCCCGGCGTTATGGGATCGAGCCCCACATCAGGCTCCTCCGCTATGAGCCTGCTTCTTCCTCTCCCGCTCCCCCTGCTCGTGTTCCCTCTCTCGCTGGCTGTCTCTATCTCTTCAAATAAATAAATAAAATCTTAAAAAAAAAAAAAGTTGCCCTAGACCAGGCATCAGGAGTTGAGCTCCGTCCCGTTTCCGCTATCACTGCAGACCATCGTCTCAGCCAAGTCTCAGTGATACGTGTCAGTAGAGAAGGTCTGTGGGTAGTCAGAGTTGTAAACCCTCACCCTAGCAATAGCTTTCCCTGCCTCCTCTCTTAAACCCTTTACCAGAAGCACTCACACGTGGGGAATACCATGATTTGCGTTCCACCGTCTCTCATCCTCTTCCTGTTTTGCGGTGGGGCTGCTGTGAGAAAGAAGCGGACTGGTTAAGCCATAAGCAGAGAGCATCACGCCCTCGAATCCCTGAGAACCAGCTGCATCCTTCCCTCTCAGGGGCTCAGTTTTCCATCTGGCCTCTCGGGGGGCTCTGAACAGGCCATCAGAGGACCTTGGATGAGCACTAGTCGGAGGCGGGGGTCCTGGAGCCCACAGTCTCCTCCCCTTGGGAGGGGTCAGTTGAGCAGGTACCTTCTGGTGCCCACGGGCTGTTTCCCGTGTGAGATCTGCACACCGCGGGCGACAGAATGACGTGCAGGCACCGTTGAGGCGGCCGAGGCTTCTGGGCTGTGAGCTCTGCTTGGCCACGGATGTGGAGGTGGAAGGGTGTTCTGGCCTCACAGAGGCCTCCAGCTGCCAGAGCCTTTCGTGGCCTCTTCCTTCCAGTGGTTGGGTGGGGGGCCTCGCAGCAGCGCTGCCTGAGCAATGACCCTGCCTCATCTCGCGCGCCCTCTCTCCCCTTAGACGCATCTGACCTTCGGGAAGGAGTTCACAGAAGCGGTGGAAGCCAAGCAGGTGGCTCAGCAGGAAGCAGAGAGGGCCAGGTTCGTGGTGGAGAAGGTGAGCGTTCAGCCAGATGGCAGGAGCCTCTCCCCCCTTTCTCCTGTGCTCGGCCTCCCCGTCTGCTGGGTGGCCTGGAAATTCATCAGCTGTCATCTCTCCTTCCGGGATCATCGGAAGGGGATTGAGGGAACCGTCTTCCTGCGATTGGTTCCAGAGTCTTTGGGGGCTAGTCAGGGAGATGTGAAGTTATGTTCCGAAATCACCGAAGGGTCATTTTTCTTCCACTTCCCTAAGATCAGAAACATTCTCCTGCAAATAAAAATGTTTTCTCCTGGAATATTTTCAGCTTCACTGCGAAGTCATTTTTAACCGTGGTCTCACAGTGAAAGCTGACAGCAAAAAGGATCAAACGTTGCACCAGATGTGCTGTCGTCACTGGCTTTTTTTCAAGCCCTAAATCCATCCAGATGGAGCCGAGTGTGGTGGGACACACTGTATTTGCATAGCAGCCCGGTCTTCGCAAAGGTGTATTTATTTCTTGCTGTCCCTTCTCCCCAGTGCTAGTTTTTCTTGGGTTAGTCCTAATCCAAGAGCCCTTAGTCCTTTGAAGCAGGGAAAAGAGCGATGTATGGGGGGCCAACATTTAGTTTTAGGGAATGTAAACTCCTTGTGGGTAGGAACTGTCTTGCTTTTTTTCTTTTCCCCCCTATCTGCAGAGCCTAGAACATGTCTAAGACCGTACCTGGTAATACTTAGGAGGTGCTCGGTTAACATTTGTTGATAACCGTACCCTCCTCCCATGACCAAGTCGTGCACTGCAGATAGAGGTCAGTCTGTTGATACGGGTAGGGAGAGCCTGGAGAGCTCGTTCTGGTGCCTGGGTTCCTGGTCAGGAACCAGGTTAGCTCAGGGCCAACTCGGGAGTGTCACACGTGCCTGCTCTGTTTCCTCAAACTGGTGTGTTTGGGAAAAGTCACTTTGACTTGGGACTGGAGGGAAAGGCGAGCCTGAGGGTGGCCTCTACCTCTTCTCCCTCTCCTGTTTTCCTCCTCCTGGCACAGAGTAAGGTGGCTGGGCTGGATTGCTGTTAACGTTAATGAGGACTTTGAAATAAGACAGGTACTTACGCAGCCAACAGAAATGTGTCCCCACGACAAGGGGAAGTGGACAGCGCGTTGCAGGGAAGAGGAGGGTGGGGTGGACAGTGCTCGTTGAGCCCGTCTCTGGAGGAGGGGGAGGTCGAGTCCCAGAGTTCCTTCGGGAGCCAGTGAGGGTGTGTGGCCTGGTCCTTCCAAGGCCGCCGCCTGCCATCCAGCACCCTAAGGTGTGGTCTTGCTCTCGCCCCCGCCTCCACTGTCCTAGGCTGAGCAGCAGAAGAAGGCGGCCATCATCTCCGCCGAGGGCGACTCCAAGGCCGCCGAGCTGATCGCCAACTCGCTCGCCACCGCGGGCGATGGCCTCATTGAGCTGCGCAAGCTGGAGGCCGCCGAGGACATCGCGTACCAGCTGTCGCGTTCTCGGAACATCACCTACCTGCCGGCCGGGCAGTCCGTGCTCCTGCAGCTGCCCCAGTGAGGCCCGCCCGGGCCCAGCCCCGACCACTCTGCACACTGCGGTCCTTCCGCCCCCGCCCCCACCCCAGAAATCACTGTGACATTTCATGATTGGCTTAAAGTGAAGGAAATAAAAGTGAAATCACTTCAGATCTCTCATTAGCAGACGAAGCTTTTTCATTCTCCCCATTTCCATCCACTTTTTGATCCGCCTCCCTCCCCCGAATTGCCAAGTGCCTACGCAGCCCGGGGCCCGCTGGCGCTCCGGCCCAGGCCGGTGGTTGGCAGGGGAGAGGCGGGGCCGTTGCGCCCTGGGCCCGGGGGCACTTGGAGCCTCCAGCCTGTCGTGCAGGTGGGATTTGAGGAAGACGGCCCACGCGGCTGAACAGAAAGCACAGGTCTCCGTGTGTCCCAGCCGTTCCTCCACGGACTCCACTAAGAGCTGCAGGGGAGGGTCAGAGGAAGTCATCTGTTTGTCTCCATAAGGCTGATTCTCTTGAACCGCGGGGCCAGCGGAAGCAGGTGTGAACAGGGGGCACGGACTGAAGGATCTGCCCCCGTGAAGGTGGGTGGGCCTGATGCGCTGCCCCCCAGGGTCCTGCCGCCAGGATGGACTTGGAGCGCAAGTGAGAGGGCCTGGCCGGAGATGTGAGTCCCATTGAAGACTTCCTCTCCACCCCCCACCTCGGTGTCTCCAAGTCCCCGACGGAGTTCCAGCCTGAAGGATTGCATCCTGCCGAGTCTGAACACGCCTGCCAAAGCCGTGTGCGTCCTGCGTTCCTGGCTCCCGCGTTCAGAGACTGCCCTTCCAGAGGGCTCTGTGCCTGTGCTTTGAAGGAAATGGCCGTGGGAAGAACACAAATGTGTGTAAACTGCTGTCAATAAATGACACCCAGAACCTTGCAGCTCAGTCTTACGGGTTTGCTTTTTTGTTTGTGGGAGCCGTGGGATCGGAACAGAGCATTCCAGCCGTCTCTGTGTGCACGTGTTTGCATCGCCAGCTGGGACAGACTCTCTGGCAAGGCTGAGAACGCTTTGGTTTCAGAAAACAGCTTTGTGCTGTGTTCCAGGTCCATCCCCAGCCTGAAATGAGTCTCTGTGGTGTCAGGTGAGGTTTGTCGTAGGATGGGTTCTTGGGGGGCCACGTGAGTGGAGGTGAGCGGCCTTTCCTCTGTGGCTTCTGGTAGCACCGCTCCTAAGCAGGAGCCGTGGGCTTGCCCAGCAGCCCGTCAGCAGTGTCTGCCCCTCGCGGGAGGGGGGCGGACAGCACAGGAGACAGGAGACAGGTCGATGTTGACATTCGTTAAATGGCTTCAGGTGCTCTGCGGTGGGTTTATCTGGCTTATCCTGTTTGGCTTTGATGTAGAAATGACTTGGCATTTGAGGGGTCCAGCTTGGTCCATTTTGGATGGTGGGGAGGGAAAGCAGACCCATCACTGAGATACGAACCAGTCACTCACCTGAAATTTTCCAGACACAAGACGGGGACAAGTGCAGTGAGCACTCAGCAGACGATGCTTTGATCTCTGCGCTCATTTTAACCCCTGGGCTCGCCACCCGGCCACGGAGAGTGGTCTTGAAGAGGACTCTGCAGGCTGGTCTCTGACCTGTATTCACATTCCCCCCCCCCCCGAGTGAGGGCCGGTGGTCAGCTGGGAAAAGCAGAGACCCAGTCCCCCCATCCGTGCACCTGCTCCCCTCCCAGGGCCTTCGAGTGGGAGTCCAGTCCCCGTTGCCCTGGAGCGCTCCGAAAGTGTGATGGGCCTGGCTAAACCTCGCACCAAAGCCTGGTCCTGCCTGACACCTGTGAACACCCCCCATCTAGCCCAGCTCCCTCACCTGCCCTGGCACCCTTCATCTCGGGGTGGCCCTTTCTACTCGGTTCGTTGCTGTAGGAGCAGTGAGGCCTGTGAATGATGAGGAGCCTGTACTCCGGGCTCAACACAGCCCCGAGCAGAGAGCAGAATGTCTCAATAGCTTCCAGATGGGCTTCCTCCTTTCCTGCTGTTCATTGCTGTGGACACCCCCGTGGGGGGGATGGGGGGAGAGGGCGGCAAAGGGGCAGGGCGGCAGACCCCCCCCTCCCCAGGCCCTTTATAAAAAGAGCAGTTGTGTTTCTTACACTTGGTGGGAGATTGGGTTTCCTCCTCCAGGTGTCTGCAGGGGGGCCCTCCCACAGCTTGTGGGTCCCGTCCGCCTCCAGGCCGGCCCTTCCAGCCGCAGACAGGTTCCTGCTGGTGTGGCCTTTAGCTGGCCTGCCCTGGATGATGCCACTGGCAGCCCGGGGGCCTCCTTCTGCCTTGACTTCCGCCAAGTCATTATTTCCACAAAATGTTCAAGTGATGTTAACTGGCTCCTTAGCCCCAGAGCTCCCTGATGGCCTCGGGCTTTCTCCAGAAGTTGCCACAATGGGCCTTTATCAGCTTGGGATTCTCTGGGCCGTGGATCAAAAGCCATGTCCTGTCCTGGCCAGGGAAAGGCCAGGGTAGGGAGTGCCTCCCTCCCTGTCTCCTTGGGTCAGGCTGAATTGCTTCCTTGTTTGCGCACTGAGAGCTCGCTGCTTATTAAGGCAGCAGTAGGACCCTGGATAGGCAGGGGAGAGAAGAATTCTCAAAGGGTTGCCTTTTCCTTCCTTATGCTAGTTTGACACAAATTCTGCCAGTGTGGACCAAGGGGGGAGGACTTGCACTGTGGCCGTCCCCAGGTGGGTTGATTTGAAAGACAGGAAGAGGCCATGGAATATTAGTCAAATCCTGATTTAGCAAATGCTATTCTAATAGGCCATTCCAGCAATCAGCAGGGCGATGTGCCGTTAGGACCTCCCCTTGACCTTTGACATCCACCAATAATTGTGAGCAAAGCAGCCCACCCTGACTGAAGATAACTTGGGTGGAAAGGTCGCAAGAGGTTGTAACATTTCCCTCCCTTTCTTAGGCCTTCCATTCATCCTGCACACGGTTCCAAACGTCATGTTTCTAAAGCAGATCTCCTGGAAAACCTTCAACGGCCACTCCTTGCTCCCTTCGTAAAGTACAAGGTCTTGTCCTGACATTCGAGGCCCTCCATGGTCCGGCTACCCCTGGCTACCTTTCTAGTCCAAGTTTGTATTTTCCTGCTTGCTTTCACAAACCAACCTAGTGGCCCCAGTGGGGTGGGGAGCGTTGAGAACACCAGCAGCTACTGGTATTGGGGGGGGGGGTGGCAGGGATGCCACGAGACCTACTTTGTATGGGCCAGACTCCTTCTACGAAGAATTGCCCCCAAAGTAATGCCAATAACACCCTCCCCATTGAAAACACAGGCCAAACTGAGTTCTTGTCTACACACCCCCATGCTTTCCCTGCACCCTCTTCGCTCAGTGTCACTTCACCCTGGAGAGCCCTTCCCCCACGTTTCACAGGTCCAGTTATCCCCATCCTCCAAACTTTCTCTTCTGGAGAACATCTGCGAAGTCCCCTCTGCCCCCATTCATGGCCTCTACCTTGCCTGGATTCCTGTCCACAGTCGCATGAGGCATTTAGCACTCTCCTCGTTGGGTTGTAGTGTGTGTGTTCTCTCCTACGCCACGTTTATAAAGGGCAGGACCTTCATATGATTGAATATTCCCCCTTCTCCTTCTTTCCCCCAACCACTGCCTGATCTTTTCCCCAAGTTGAAGGTCCCTGGCTCTTGGCGGGAGCTCCTGAGTGTTTGCCGAAGAAACAGATGAAGGATCGAGGTTTGGGCGGAGGGTCAGAAGCCGGGCCTCTGAGCTCTTCTCCCACACCGTCACATTAAGTTACTTCAAGGTCCTCTGGATCGGAGGCTCGGGGTCCGGCAGGCCAACCCCTCCACTGATGCGCCCCCCTCCCCAGGCCGACTTTCCAGTGTCCTCACTCTTGCTTCAAACGGCTTCCGTGTGGGACTCTCCCCTCGCCGCTGCCTGCCCGCAGCTCAGTCCCTCCTGCTTCTGTCTGGAACTTCTCTCTCTCTCCCTCCTTCAGTCCCTGTCCTTCTCCCTGTCTTGAGTCCAACTTAAAATCCCTCCTCTCCGGAAATTCGCTTCTGGCCGACTCGCCCAGCTTTCCTAGCATATAAGGTCTCCCTTTATGCTGGCTCTGGACCGCCCGCAACACAGGGATTGAGAATTCAACATGAAAAGAGCCATGAGGCCTGCCCGAGCTGGTCGAGGCTGGGATGCTTTGGCAAGGCCGGATGCCCAGAGCTGGAAGAGAG
Organism: Ursus arctos; assembly: GCF_023065955.2. NCBI lineage: Eukaryota > Metazoa > Chordata > Mammalia > Carnivora > Ursidae > Ursus > Ursus arctos. The sequence goes on along the minus strand of NW_026622919.1, from coordinate 23,970,725 downwards.
AACGTGGAAATGTACTGGCGCTGGGAAACCACTTTATAGGTGAGAGAGAACCCCTTTGCACAGAACCCTGGGTGGATAGGGAGGAGGGGATCTTTCCAGCACCCTCCAATCAAGCTGCTTTGGAAGAGAGAGAAAAGCCGAAAGGACAAGGCCACTTTGGGAGAGCTGAAAACTGTTGTCACCCCTGAAGCCTAAGCCAAGCCATCCGGATTAACCAGAAAGCCCAGGGTGTAGCAAAGGTTCGGACCGTGTGAGTTCGGCTGAATTAGCTGCAAACACTTGCTTGGGTCAGGGACTGGCCTGCCAGCTGAGAACAGCCCAACTGTATAGCTCACAAGCGAATAGTAGTATTTATGCTTCTCCATGGTTGGGGAAAATCAAAAAAGAAAGACAATTTGGTGACACATGAAAATTAGGTGTAATTCAGACCTCAGTGTCCACAAGTCAAGTGTTGTTGGAACATAGCTACGCCCATTACACTTCAGCGCAGGGGTAGAAAGTTCCAGCAAAGCCCACATGGCCTGCAGAACCGAAAGGATTCAGTCTTCGCCCCTTTGCAGGACAAGTTTGCTGAGCCCTGACTCGGGGGACTGGATAGCCTTGGAGAAGAAGAAGCAGCCTGGGATGTGGAAGTCTCAGACACCCAGCAGGTTGAGGGCTTTCAGTCCCATACAGTGTCATTGTCACTAGAGTTCCTGCGTGTGGCAAGGCTGAGGCTTTGGTGATCTGGAAAGCAAAGTCCCACCAGGGCCCTGGCACACAGATGTATAATGCCTGCCGTTCTCCGAGGCTTGCACATGTTTCTGAACTAGACAGGAAGTGGGAATGGAGGTGGCAAACAGGTGGGAATTAGGAGGGAAGGACCCGATGGTCCCTAGAGGTTCGAGGATCTCCAGGCCTGGGGTAAAAGCACTTCCTTTCGGGGCGCCTGGGTGGCACAGCGGTTAAGCGTCTGCCTTCGGCTCAGGGCATGATCCCGGCGTTGTGGGATCGAGCCCCACATCAGGCTCCTCTGCTATGAGCCTGCTTCTTCCTCTCCCACTCCCCCTGCTTGTGTTCCCTCTCTCGCTGGCTGTCTCTATCTCTGTCGAATAAATAAATAAAATCTTTAAAAAAAAAAAAAAAGCACTTCCTTTCTACCCTTTTGCCTTCCATGAAGGGTTTGCTGCTGGACTGTCCTTCCAAAGCTTGCGGGGGAGGGGGGGGCGTACAGCTAAGAAAGGGAGCCCAGTACTCAATGACTCCCAGAAACAGGGGCCTCTGGGAGCTTTAGCCACTGGGTGGAGAAGTCTCGGTTAAGACCGCATCTATCCTGGGGGCGTCTGGATGGCTCAGTTGCTTAAGCGTCTGCCTTCAGCTCAGGTCATGATCCCAGGGTCCTGGGATCGAGTCCCACACTTGCTCAGCAGGGAATCTGCTTCTCCCTCTCCCTCTGCCCCTCCCCCTCCCCCCTGCTCGTGCTCCCTCCCTCTCTCTCTCTCTCAAATAAATAAATAAAATCTTAAAAAAAAAATACCACACCCATCCTGGATAACCAGAGACCCCGAAAGAATTACAGATGCTGCTCGTTGTGGATGGCGGCAAACCCAGTCTCTACCAAGCGTTCAACAGCGGGTGAGCTCGCCGTCTCTAGCAAGCAACGGCTTCTTGTCCTTGCTTGCCTCTGTCAAGCTGTCAGTGTGAGCATTTCCCCCTCCATGTCTCTAACCCTCCCCTCTTCAAGATCCTGTCCGAAACTCACTTCCTTCAGGGCTTCTTCCTCGTCTGACGCCGCCCCCACTGAAATCACGACAGCAGAGAGCCGAGCGGGAGACGCTCACATCCTCAGAAACAACCCCTTCATTTAGGTGAGGAGGGCGAGGGGACTCGCCCAACGTCCCGCAGGACGCGGGTGGCAGAGCCCGGGGTGGCGTTCAGGGCTCCTGACTGTCCAGTGCTGTTGCCATCCCATCTCTAGCTTCCAGATGTTCTAGAGCCGACGCTCCTTGTCCTGTAAATCCTTCCTGGCACTCACAGGTGAGTGGGCGCGTGTGAAGCGTTCACACTTCCCCGAGCACACTTTTCCCCCACTGGACCATCACAGGTGGGAGGCAGAGACAACATCTTGTCTTTGTGAGGCCCGCCCGCGGCAGTCATCCTGACGGACACAGTGGAACTCTGGGCTGGGCTGGACGCCCCAGATTTCCTGTTTCAGAAGGCAACTCCATTTACTGGAAAGACACGGGATCTAGAATTAGAAAGATGTGGGATTGGATTCTGATTCTGCCGGGCTTTTTTAAAGATTTATTTATTTGAGGGGCGCCTGAGTGGCTCAGTCGTTAAGCGTCTGCCTTTGGCTCAGGGTGTGATCCCGGCGTTATGGGATCGAGCCCCACATCAGGCTCCTCTGCTGGGAGCCTGCTTCTTCCTCTCCCACTCCCCCTGCTTGTGTTCCCTCTCTCGCTGACTGTCTCTTTGTCTGTCAAATAAATAAATAAAATCTTTAAAAAAAATAAAAAAATAAAAATATTTATTTATTTGAGAGAGAGAGTGAGAGACAGCACAAGCTGGGGGAGGGTCGGGGGAAGAGGGAGAAGCAGATTCCCCGCTGAGCACCGGGGATTGTGACCGGAGCTGAAGGCAGACACTTAACTGACTGAGCTACCCAGTCGCCCTGATTCTGCCATTTATTAGCTTGGGAGACCTTGGGTAAGTTACTTAAATACTTCAAGCATCCTTTTTTTCTCTTAGCAAAAAACTGAGGAAATGGAAGTGCCTGGCTGGCCCGGTCGGTAGAGCACGCGACTCATTTTTTTTTTTTTTTTTCAGGTAGGCTCCATGCCCAGCATGGAGTCCAATGTGGGGCTTGAACTCTCAACCCTGAGATCAGGACCTGTGCTAAGAGCTGGACCCTTAACCGACTGAGCCACCCAGGTGCCCCGAGCATGCAACTCTTGATCTCAGGGTCGTGAGTTCGAGCCCCACGTTGGGTGTAGAGACTACTTAAAAAATAAATAAATAAAATATATTTTTTTAAACCCGAGGAAATGAATTTCCACATCACAGTGTCCTTGAGGAGTAAATGAGCTGACAAATGTGAAAATGGCTAGCACAGGCCTCAGCATGCAGTAGATGTTCAAAATACTCTTGTTTCGAACCTTCCCTATTCGCGTTCTGGGGGACTGCCTGCCTCTCCCCATGTCAGAGGCCAGGAAACTTCTTTGGAAACCTGAGATAGCAATGGGTATCTCTGTGCCCCTGATTCCATGCTGGCTGTTGAAGAGGGAACATAGGGACTATCATGGGTCTGACCCTGGTTTGATTCAAGCAAGAAGACACAGGAAGAGTTAGGTTCCGGGCTCCTCCTCCCCGGGAACCCAGATGTCTTGGGATAGGTGGCTTGACCGAGCACTCAGGAAGCTGTCTTCGGCCCCTGTTTGAGCTCGAGGGTACGGTTGGCTGGGCAAATGCCCAGGTGTGTTTTGTACAGGGGCTCTGTGCTCTAGTCTTTGCTATGCCACTATTTGCACAGATCGCTTCAAATCCCCCCCAAGGCTCCGTTTCCCATCCTTACAATGATCGCAGAAGTCTATCAACCATTCCCCAACTGAACTCGGGGGAGTGTCCTGCAGGTTCAGTGGGGCTCCGAGTCCCTCCTTCTCCCTGCTGCAGCCAGAGCAGTGAACTGATCAGTCCAACATGAAGACCTTAGTCATTGCTGTCGTTTGAAGGACGTGTTCCACAGCTGCAAAAGTTTGAAAGCCACGGTCGTGGAAGCTGTTGTCAGAGGTTCCTTCCGTCTCTCTTGGGTTTCAGGCGAGCCTGGGAAGGCGATGGCCTCTCTTCTCCACCAGATGGCAGCAGCCTGCCTGCTCCTGCAGGTGCCAGGCTCCGTCGGCAAGTACAAGATGTTCAGAAAAAAGATCTCAGGGAAGGGACTAGCAGGCTGTCAGCGCCAGCTCCGAGGACAAGTAAATAGGTCGAGGTGACCCTTTGTAGACAACTTCCTGATACAGAACCCCTGGGGCATCTGTGGCTGTAAATATACCAAGAGTCCCGCCCCAACCACCAGCCAAACTGGTGCCACCCCTCTTTGCCAGGTGAGAGATTGCCACCCAGCACAGCTTTACCTCTTCCTTAAACCCGGGAGGCTCCCGGGGAGCTGGGTACTCAGTCTTTGGCAGCCGGAGGTCCATCTGGGGAGCTCACCCAGTTGTTAATGAATTAATGAATCACAAAGGAGACATCAGATTCTCTTTCTGAGGCTCCGGGAGTTTCCTTCCAATTTCTCAAAGCACTCCTAAGGAAGAGCAAACAGACCTGCAGACAACAAGGACCCTTTCGACAAGATGCCCCATTCATTCATCCACCAATGATTGATGAGTACCTACGGTGCACAGTCCCGGGATTAGAAGATGAACCACACCCAGGTCCTTTATACAGAAACTCATACAACTTAGTCCAAATGACAGGGGATCGCGTCACGTGTATCGAAGTGCCTTACATTGTTTGTCTTCTTCTTCCCTTCAGATTTCTCTTCCTTATTGCTTGGTTTGGGTTAAAAGCTAAACGATGAGACCGTGAAATGGGGAATGAAACTGGGAATGGGGGTGGTTGGAAGGACTCCAGAGACAGCTCAAACGTTTGCCGCAAGGAATCCCCAGACTGGAATGAAGAACTGACGCCGCTGTCCGTTACTGATGTGTATGGATCTTAAAGCGAAGCGTCTTCCCATCTTCTCCCATAAATTTTCCTGCAGAATCTGTGACCCACCTGTTTCATCTTGTAAATGCACACTGCCCGATTCTTTCAACTGCCTTAAAAATAATACTTAATGGTTCAATGCTATTTTTTAAGTTTTTTTTTTTTAACTAATCTCTACACCCAACACGAGGCTTGAACTTGCAACCCTGAGATGAAGATTTGCATGCTCTTGTGACAGAACCAGCCAGACAGGCGCCCCGATCTTTTGTATTTTAAATGATACAGAGACATGGAAGAAAGAAAACAGAATGGAGCAGAATTCCATTGCCCACAGGTAGTATTTTTGAAATATATAAACCTTACTAAAAAATGCAAATGGTACCAAAAGATAAATAATGAAAAGTGAAGCCTTCCCACTACTTTTCTCCCAGTTCCTCTCCCTCCAAATAACCACCGTCAGGTTGCTTAAATTTCTTTGCGGAAGAAAAGTCACACATTCAACAGTACATGTGTCTGTGAGCCTCTATGAACATGTCCTCTGCTGTTCCAATTATTTACACAAAAGGGATCACACTGTTTTGCACCTTGCCGTTTTCATTTATGGAAATACCTTTGGACATCTCGCCACAGTAGCGCCTACTAATTCACCCCCATTCTTTTGAATGGCTACAGCATTTTCTCTGTATGGATCTATCGTGTTTTGCTGTCACCAGTCGGTTTTTGGAGGACTGGGTGGTGGTTTTCTTGTATTTTGCTGTTGCAAACAAAACCACAGTGCATGCTGCCTGATTTTTTAAAGCACCTGGTGATCGGTGATCTCTGCACAAGATTTCCCTAGAGGGCAAAAGAGTTGTGCCCAGGGTCCTAGGAAATAATAATCTTTAGGGTCAGGGAATAGCAATGCTTGAGCCCCCCACCCCTCCCCCCGCCAAGCTGCCCAGAGGTTTCATGTTATGAATGTGTGACTCTGGCTTTTTTAGGGAAGTCATTACTCCACCTCCTGTCCGTGCCAAGCTGGCATAACTGCTACGGGGCTAGCCAGCCAAGCGTGGCCGCCCCGGGATGGAGTCCCTGCGTCGCCCGGCTGCAGGAAGGCTTGCTGGGTTGGTGGCTAGGCTCCCTGGCGCTCTCGGCTGGGGCTCTGAGCCGGCTGCTCGGCTCAGCTGGTGTTCGTGGCTGCACGGGGCCGCTCTGAGATTCACAAACAAACAGGAAGCCAGTCCACTTCCTCCTTGCTGGGGCTGCTCCCCCCGTCCTTATCGCCTGCTAGCCCGGAGGGGAAGGGGCAGCCCAGGATCCACAAGGCGGCTTCCTGGCGGAGGTGGCCGGGGAATTCTGGGTCCCCCCGCCAAGATGGGCTCCCCATCTCTGTGCACCTACTTGCCCAGCCGGGACAGCCTTAGTGACAGTCAAGGTTAAGCTCAGGTCTCTCCCCTTCGGGAAGCCTTTTCTGATACATCCCACCATGCTTGGCTCCCCCCCCCCCCCCCCGTTAGTTCTGAGAAGGGCTTCTCTAGAGCCTGCAGTAAGCAGCTCTCTAGGTGTTTGTGGTGGGAGAGTTTTCTCCCTGCACTGACTCTCTTTTGCCTTGTCCTCCTACCTGCCCAGCATGGCGCCCAAGAAATGTTTGTAGACTGAATGACTGACCAACTCCTAAAGAGGGGCCAGGGACAAAAGAGACAGAACAAGGTTGCAGCCACAGCTCACGGTGGGGCCCGAAGGCATGGCTACTTGGGACCCTGGGACGGTTGCACAGGAGGGAGGGGTGGGGACAGTCACCAGAATGTGAAGCAGAGGTGTGGCCAGGACAGAGGCCAGAGATGAGAGGGCCAGATATTCTGTCTCCTCAGCGAGTCCTCAAGGCCACTAGATCAATCACGTGGAAAAACTGTTCTCTGATTTTCAATCCGTAGTACATTATACAGGGGGGCTCGTTTTTTAAGGAATTTTGAAACACGGTCGACATACAAACAAGGCTGAAGCTATTTGATCCTTGGCGGTGACTCAGAGCGCGCAGTAGGACATGGCAGTGCCCCGGGCCAGCATTAAGACTATTGCTTACTTTAAGAACATTAGCCGTGGGCCCAGAGCCTGCCGTGAGTCACTGTCAGTTCCTTTAAAACAAAACAAAACAAATCTCTGATACCAACTTGTTCAGTTGCCACTGTTCTCTTTTTTAAGAAAGCTGGGTACAGAAACCAAACTTCAAAACAAACAACAATTACGACAAAACCCTGAAAGGCCAGTTATCTCCGCTTTTGCAGTTGCTGAGGCTTCAAACAAAAGTTTCTCTGTTGAGCTCCTGGGGTGCAGAGAAGCATGAGACCTGAGACTGGGTGGGGGCCAGAGATCAGCAGGTGAGGACAGAGTGGAGACTGATTGGTGGGCCAGGCTGGGGGCTGAGGTTGGAGAACTAGAAGCACAAAGGGCTTCCTGGTAGCAGAGACCTTCGAGAAGTTTCTAAGAGGGTGGGGAGGGGGAGGGGAGCTCTCCGAGCTGCATCTCCCAGGGTGAGAGAATTCCACGAAAGTCCCCCTAGACCCTCCAAAGGGCATCGCTAACACAGCTCACACGGGTGGCCTGAGAGATGGCCCCGGTGGCTCTTCCGGGCATGTGTGAGGTTCTGGTGATCTTGAACTTCACCTGGCTCCACAGATGGTCTCTACCGCATCCCTCAGGGCTAAGCTCGACTCCCCGTGTGTCCTGTACAGTGTCCAAAGCTTCAACCCACGGCCGGTGTGGGGTGTTTACTCTCCAAGCAGAGGAGGGAGAGCTTAACAGAGGTGAGCGTGAGGCCTGCGGCTGGAGCCAGCAGTGAGGGACACAGCAGTGGCCTCCAAGGCTGGCATGCCCCTCCCAGCCCTCCGGCTCGCCAGCGGCCCTGCCCGGTCCCAACCGGACAGTGAGAGGTGAGCGAAAACCTCAGGTTAAAAATACCCACTCTTGTTGTAAAGAGAAAGAAGAACAGGAAGGAAGCGTGGGGAGGCAAGGCAGAAGAGACAAAGAGCCCCGGAGAATGAGCTGTTATGAATGGCCGGAAGCCGACCAGGTAGAACAGGTGGGGACCGCCCTCCAGGTGCCTGAGGGGCTGGTGGGCAGGGGAAGGGGTCTTGGGCGTGCTTCGGGTAGGCCCTCCCAGAGGAGCGATGGGGTCCCACCGATACCAGTTTTCAGATCTCCCCAAAGAGCCCTGGCCCAGGAAGGGAGTGAGCACGCAGAGGGCTACCCCTCACCCCCCTACCCCCTACCCCCCAAGGACAACGGGGAGACTGCTGGGCCTGACATTTGTCTGGGAGGAGAGAGCCACCCGAGCCGCCAGTCCCTCAGCCTTGCGCAGGGTGGAAGGGTGTTCCGCGGGCCTTGGGAACAGCAGCCACTCTTGTCGAGGAAAGGGAGAGCGGTGAGGGGGAGTGAGGAGCCAGAGCACTGACCATGCCCTGGAGGTTACGATCGGGGCTCTGGATCCAGGAGGCAGAGCTTGACTCCCGGCTGTGCCCCTGACGAGCTGCGTGATCTAGGCCTGTCAGGAGGCTTCGCCAGACTTCGGTTTCCTCATCTATAAAATGGGCACGCCGTAATTGCCAGTCTTACACGGCGCTATGGTCAGGATCAAGGAAGCTGATATACCCAAAGCGGCTAGAATAGTCCCCGGTGCCTAATAATTGCTTTTTAAGTGTGAGGTGTTGGGGGGGTGAAGAAGGGGGGCCTGACACCTCAGGTCAGTGGAACAGCCCTTCCCAGAGAGTCTGCCCTCACACCTGGCTAGGAGGGAGCGGAAAGAGGAGGGTAGAGAGAGAAATAAGATCTGAGCCCCAGTGTTCAGGAACCAGCATCGTGGGGAAGATACAAACAATTGAACGATCCCATGTCAGCATATGCGGGAGAGTTTCTCACCAAGCACTAAGGTGCGGAGAGATGAGGTAATTTTCTCTACCTACAGAGTTTGGAAGGTGCCAGGGGTGCTGGTCTTGGAGGTTAAGTAATAGAATTCAGCAGGCGGAGAAGAAAGAACGTGAAAAGCTGTCTGAGTAAGAGCGAACACGGTATTCGGCAGCTCCTGGGTGGTTGGCTGGGGGTGACCAATTTGGAAAGGTCCATAGGGCCTGGCCAAGAGTTCATACTTTCTCCTTTCGGCACAAGGCAGATGGAGAGGCTAGGAAGAGGGCAGACCCACATCGGGCTTGGGTATCTGGAAGATGTCTCTGGAAGATGTCTCTGGAAGAAATGTGGAGGATGAAAGGAAAAGCACAGTGGTTTAGGAAGGCCAACTGCTTAAGTGGCCCTAGCAATGGTCAGGGTCCTCAGCCACGGGACGGGTTTGTGGTTTCTAGTCTGTACAACAGAGCATTTCATGGGGCCCTTAACGGACATCGGGAATAAAGAAAGAGAAGTGGGCTTAACAACGAAGGTTTTGGAAGTGACCTTGAGGTGGCTGAGAGAGCCATGAGGGCGCTGGAGATCATTGAACCGGCACATGCGTTGATAGGAAGGAGGTGGGGTTACAGAAGAGCCCCCTCCAGACAGAGTCAAGGAAGCTTCACTGTTATTCTAACCCGGGGCTGCACAGGAGCTGTGGGCCATGTGGGGGAAGCATGGGAGCGTGTTGGAGAGGTGGGCAAGGTCCCTCACTGTTTCTAGATCATGGTTGAAAAGTGTTACCTGGTTAGGGGCGCCTGGGTGGCGCAGTCATTAAGCGTCTGCCTTCGGCTCAGGGCGAGATCCCAGCGTTCTGGGATCGAGCCCCACATCAGGCTCTTCTGCTATGAGCCTGCTTCCTCCTCTCCCACTCCCCCTGCTTGTGTTCCCTCTCTCTCTGGCTGTCTGTCAAATAAATAAATAAAATCTTAAAAAAAAAAAGTGTTACCTGGTTAAGTGACATTATGGATTATGTTACCTAACTTGCACTAAATTAACCTCCACAAAAATGGACAGGGGAGGTTAAAAAGATTCCTGGGGGCGCCTGGGTGGCTCAGTCGGTTGAGTGGCTGACTTTTGATTTTGGCTCAGGTCATGAGTCATGATCTCGGGGTGGGGGTGGGGTCGTGAGATTGAGCCCCGCATGGTATAGGGCTCCCTGCTCAACAGGGAGTCTCCCTTGGCCCCTCCCCCACTCTCTCTCTCTCTCTCTCAAATAAATGGATGAATCTTAAAAAATATATATATATATATAGTGTGAGAGAGAGAGAGATTCTTGCAGAGAAACCTCAGGGTAAAGATTTCCTAATTCAGCACAGGAGAAAATGCAAAGCTGAAGCTTCTCGAACAAACTCTTTGTTAGCCCCATCACGAGGTGAAAACGGTGACAGTCTGATCAGCTCTAACATGAAAAGAACCACAGAACTGTTTTGTAATTTGTAATTATCAATTGTATTGAAATGTGAACTAACCAGGACACCTGGCCGGCTCAGTCAGTAACACATGTGGCTCTTGATCTCGGTGTCGTGAGTTCAAGCCCCACACCCGGCGTGGAGCTTACTTTAAAAAAAAAAAATGAATAAAAGAAATGTGAACTTACCCTCCTACCATTGTTAAAAATGAACCTCACCCCAAGTATATATTGTCTTGAGATACTAATGATAGTCAGCCACGTCTACAACTTACAAAGAATGGAACGCATATTCGGGGCGCATGCTCAAATCCTACCACTGATGAGATGTAACCTCGCAGCACGGAGTTGTCATCTCACACAGGATTTGATTTGGGCAAGCGTTGAAGGCAGAGGTTTCGGGTCCCAAGGCAGGAACTGGCTCCTACTTGATCAGATCTACGCATCTGTGATACCATGGGTTGCATGCATCTTCGTAGAACGAAGAATGCTTCTATTCGAAGCCTGGCCACAATGGCTCACTTCTCTTCATCGCCTTGGTCCCTCTCTTCCTTCTGGAGGGAAAGATGAGTTGAGCTCCCTGGAGAAAAGCAGTCAGTAAATATTGAAGTCATGTGACTATTACTAGCAACACTAACAGGCGGCAGGGGCGAACACCGCTCCAAGGGTACTACTAAGGATCCAGATGAGAATTTTCCGAACACATCCGGCCGTTCATCTCGTTCACCTCAAGACCCCAGGGGGCCTTCGGCTGTGTTAGTCCAATGGGGCAAGGAGGCTGCTGGGGCTTCGAAAAACTGAAGCCTCCAAAGGGTGGGACTGCCGTTCTCCAGGGAGGGAAGGGCTCACCTCCTACTAGGCAAGCCAGACTGGACCCGCAAGCGGTCGGGGAACGCACCCCCCTGGCCAGCCCCGGAGCCAAAGCCAGAAACCTAACACCTTCACGGGAGACCCCGGGGGCCCACACTCCACTAACAAGGACGCTGGGGGGGACGCACGAGCATAAACTTCTATATTAAAATAATTATTTTTACTTTTTCAAAGCATATTTGTGTGGGGAAGTGAATAGGGAGGGGATGATTATTGGCCACCATTTATGGCCCCCACTTACTTACTGAGCCTGGTGTGCAAGGCACTGTGCTAGGCACATGGGGACACAGAGGTGAGTGAGACTTCAACACGCGGATGATCCGCCGGATGCGTTGAGATTCGCACGCAAGCGGGGCGCCTGGATGGCGTAGTCAGTTGGGCGGCCGACTCTTGTTTTTGGCTCAGGTTGTGATCTCGGGGTCGTGGGATCGGGCCCCGTGTCCGCTTGGGTTTCTCTCTCCCTCTCCCTCTCCCTCTGCCCCTCCCCTGCTCTCTCTCTCTCTCTTTCAAATAAATAAATAAATCTTAAAAAAAAAAAAAGACACACACGCTAGCACCATGGGAGGTGGGCACGAGAGCTCGAGAACTTCACACAGAGGAACCCACGTTCCATGGTGGGACGAGGGTCAGGCATACTCACGGAGGCAATGAACTCTGACTTGGGCTTTGAAGGCAAGGAGGGTCTGGCCAGGTGTAGGTGAAGGAAATGACATTTCCCAAGAAGGACTGGAGCACCACATGAAAAAGCATGGGCCGCATATGACCAACAGTGAGTTGTTACTTCCAGGGGGTTTCTGGAGGGCAAAGGAGAAGAGTGGGGTTGGAAAAGTGGATTAGAACCAGATTTTAAACAGCCACACGCTAGACTGTGAGATCCAGAGTTTATCTTCAGTGAGCAATGGGGAGTCTTGGAAAGTTTTGGGGCAGTGAACCCAAAGAAGTCAATAACAAAACAAAACTTGCCCACGGTCCTATGGCGAGTGAGTCTGTGGGCCAGCCAGGCCTTGAATTCAGAGTTGTATTGACACAGGCAACGCTCCTGGCCCTCACGGTGGCCAGACACGGACGCGTCTGTGGGAAAGTGCTCCAGGCCAGGTGCGGGCAGGCAACTTCTCTGGGAAAGCCCGGAGCCCGAGTTTCCAAGCAGCTGGGCGTTCTGTCCTGCTGCTGGCTTGGGTCGTGTTGAGCCGAATCTTCCCATGGAACCTGGGTGGTGGATGAACCAGTGGCTGGACTGCACTCCTTGGGAACCCAAATGGGTTGGGCTGGGAATGGCAGAGTGTGGGATCACTGCAATAAAACGAAGGGAGAGGAGCCCTTCGAGTGTCCTGGGGTGTGAGGCGCACAGGGCGTGGGGCCTTGCATTCCTGGATGGCTAAGACGCCGCAGCTGGTGATTGTCATGGTTATTATTCCTGCTCGGGCTTCTCCGAGCTTTCATCCTGCAGGACCCCGCCTTGCTGGCCCTGCCTCCCCGACTAGCAAGGCCTTCTAGGGTGGGGCGGGGCGGGCGGCTCCTGGCTGCAAGGGAACACAACAAGACTGTAGCTTTCTTCCCCCGTGAGCTCGGGGAACTTTTTAGTGCTGAGCAGCTTTCTAACCCTAGAAGCATGGGCAGAATTTCTCAAGGGAGAAACTGAGGCACAGAGCTGGGGACTGATGTGACCCAGGTCTTAGAAGAGAGACCCCTCTCTCCCCTCCCATCCGCTACTCACTAGGCCATGCTTATCCTTCCCCAACTGGGGCAGATCTTGTCAGCCTGGAGGGGAGCCAGGGAAGGTGTGGATTCTAGAAGAGGGAACTGGATGGTGGCCAGGAGAGCAGAGCTGGTGCCCTCCTTGCCAGACGCTGCGGGCATCATGAGGTCAGGCTCTTGGTTTCGCGTCTTGCTGGAAGGTTCTGCCATATGGGTGGATCTTCTGCAGTCCCCTAAGGGAGGCCAGCACTGCGGACATGCAAAATGCCCGGCTCTCTCGCATCAGAGGCCACATTCAGCATCCCGGGAGAGGAAGAGTCTTGTAAAGATGGGTCAGGCCTAGAGGCAGAGGGACAGACAATGGCTCAGAGACAAGGAAAGTGGTGTGTGTGTGTCTGTGTGTCTGTGTGTTTGCATTTTTTAACATGAGGCTCCCGTGGTGACATGCCGCTACTTGCCAAGATGAGATCAAAGGGAGAAAGACTGCAAGAAAATGTGATCGATGACCTGATGCCTGGGTGGGGGACTGAGCGGGACCCCACAACATGCATGGACCCAGTCTAGCCGTGGGACCCCCAGGAGAAGGGAGGGTGTGACCCGCAAAGCTGCAGGCTGAGACCCAGCCTATTGGGGCTAGAGTCACCCTCTCTACTATCTGCCGTCCACCTAGAGACCAGCAATCTTTGGGAACATTTTCTGGCTTTAAACAGAGGTGGGATGACACAGAAGAAGAGACCGAGGAATTCTGGAGCAGAGAAGGCAGTCCACAGAACTCTAGGGGCCTCCACAAGCTCTCAGATCCTCAATGCCTCCCAGAGTCGGTCAACCAGCCGAGCATTCCTTTATCAAGTGTTTATTTAGCACCTACTATGTGCAAGGCACTCTCTTTGAGCTGCGGGTGTAGATACATAAGATGTGACCTCTGTCTGGAGCACCTGGCTGGCTCATTTGGAAGAGAGTGCAACTCTTGATCTCAGAGTTCTGAGCTGGAGCCCCAAGTTGGGTGCAGAGATTAATAAACAAATAAACTTAAAAAAAAAAAAAAAAGAGAGAAAGACATGGCCTCTGTCCTCAGGAAGCTCTCTCTGGAGAAAGATAAATCTTCCCTTTGGGCTTCACCCCCACTCCACATAATACAACACCAGAATCCCAAGGCGTCTTCTTCCTCCTTGGCCATTCTTGGCCATGATGGCACTGGCCTCTGCTTCTGCTCCAAACGCCACCTCCCCGAGTTCACACGGGAGCAGCGCTCACCCTGACGCCCACCTGGCTGACCATTCCGCCTCGAGCCACAAAAGTCACATCTTGAGCTCGCCCCAGTGACCAGACTACTCCAAGAGGCACTGCTCTTTGGTGGCCCTCCCCTCTTCCAGACCAAATGCAGCCTGGTAAGCCTCTACCCACTTGCCGGCTCCTGGGGGTGACCGGAAGAACACACACTCATTCCCCTGATGCTTTGCAGATACAATTTGAACTTTTGGGCTATTTTCCAAGGGCCGCCCACGTGTTTCTAACTCGTACGATTATTATTCCCCAACGGCGTCCCTTCCCATCCCCAGCACACCAGCATTTGCCATGTCACTCTACTTCTGCACAAGTGCGAGGAGCTCTTTAAGGGGATCCCTTCCAAGTTTAGAGTTGATTTATTGGGCAAACATTTACTGAGCGGTGGCTGTGTAGCAGGCACTGTGACAGGTACCGAGCCGGCTCCGATGGTGACTAGGACAGACATGCCTCCTGCCCTGGAGGGGCCAGTGAACTCGCAGGGAGGACAGACACCAATGATGAAAGTAGAATGTGGTGTGTGGTCAGACTGGATGGCCACCGGGGGCCCGAGAGTCTGGGCTGTCCTTCCACTGTGGCCTCCTAGATCTCTTTGACTTCCTGCTTGGATTCTCCACAGGGCGGGGTGTATCTTGATGAAGAGGAGGGGAGAATATTCCCACAGGATGTCCACATGGTAAGACCCAAAGGCACCAGCCCCCATTCTGTCCGTGCCCCCCCCCCCCAGAGGTGAGGTCCCTCCCTTCCCGATTTCGAATTCCATCTCCTAGGGAAGTGATGCAGGAAGCAGGGACGGAACTAAGAGTCTAAGAATTCCCCGTACAAACAAACCCATTGAGCAGGGGGAGTGGGGTGGCACTTCACAATGTCGCCACCGCCGTGCTAGGAACTGTCAGATCCCTCCAGAAAGCCACCTTGTTGCCTGTGAAATCCACTCCCCTCTGGTCTCTGACGGCACTGCCCATGACAGGTGGTGCCATCGCGTCTCATTTTGAAACTTGTCCATGAATGAAGGCTCTGCCACCTCATGGGGCTGTTGGCTGTTGAGTCAGTGTTTAACCACTATAATTGGGAGAACCGTCTTCCAACTGTCTAACCCAGACGAGACAGACGCTGCAAATTCCACCCCCTTGCTCGCGGGCCACCCTCTGCGGAATGGAGAAAACAAGGACAAGTCCTAAAGTGCTCCCCTACTCCCATTGCTCCCAGAAATCCTCTATAAAACCGACATAAGTAAAAGGCCTTTGGATCCAAGGACTCTCCCTCTCGCCAAGTGTCAGCATCCCAGGTGAAGTTGTTTTCAAGGGTACGGGGGCCGGGGAGGGGTGCTTGCCTGGGGCGCTCTGGAGGGTGCCCTTCTCTCCCCACTTGGCACCTCTGTCACCCGGGGTAGGGTGACGTGCATGGTCAAGGAACTGAAATGGGCCCGAGGAATGCAAGGGGGCGGGGGTGTGGGTGGGGGATGGGGCTGTGCGTATGAATTGCAGTGCTAGAGGGTTCCTTCTTCGGTGTGCCTGGTAAAAGCGAAAGTGGTTGGAACTCAAAAAAACAAGAACCGGCATTAGAGAAATAAAATGTTCAAAGGCTGCCGCCCTAAGTCTATGGGAGTTTCTGAAATGGAGGAGCAACTCACTATATTGGAAAGAGTTTCCTTCCTTCCCTTTCTTTTCTTTTCTTTTCCATTCCTCCCCTCCCCTCGCCTTCCCTCTCCTCCCCCCCTTCCTCTCCCCTCTCTTTACCCTCCCCTTCCCCTCCCCTCTCCTCCCCTCCTCTCTTCTCTTCTCCTTTCCTTTCCTTTTTCCCTTTTTCTCCCCTTCCTCCTCCTCCCTTCCTCCCTCCCTCCCTCGCTCTCTCCCTCTCTCCTCCAGAACCAAACCAGTGAGTTCCTACAGAAGGATATCTTCATCCCCCTAGGGGCACATCCCAAACACCTTCCTCTTCTGTCCTCCAGCCTCAGCCCTACCATCCTTTCAGGTCAAGCTAAAGCCTAGCCACCTTTCCCTAATCTCTGGTGGAATGCTCCTTCCTCTGAATTCTCATTTAATTCCCTTAAACTATGCAGCTTGGTGTGTTTACACAGCATCTCCTGCTCCCCCACTGTTTCATGCACACAAATCTTGTCTCCTCAACCAGGTTGCAAACTTCTAGAGGGCAGAGGCCCTTCTGTAGGTTTTGGACTCCTTCCGAACGCTGAGCACAGGGCTGGGTACGTAATAGGCCTTTACTGAGACCTCCATTTACCTTTCACTTCTCATTAAACATCAGAGAATTCATACAGGGGGAAAAATTCATAAGTGTAATAAATGTGAGTAAGTCTTTATTTGGGTGGAGTAACCATCTTATACAACATCAGAGAATTCCTACTGGAAAGAAACTCTGTGTCTGATGTGTCCATGGGAGAGCCCTCAGGTGAGTTTGGAGGCTCAGAAGACACATCTGACTCAGTATTCTGGAACTCAGTTCCATGAATGCAGTGACTGTGGGGAAACCTTAGCTCAAGACGATACCTAACATCAGCATGCCCCTTAGAAACCATGAATCTGAAGAATGTGGGAAAGTCTTCCCCAAGGTCTTCAGCTCCCCAACACCGGGGAATTCACTTGAGAGTAAAGAGCAGTGCTAGGCATGGGGGGGGGGGGCAGGATGCAATGGAGTTTGAAACTACCACAGCTCCTGTTTCCATGCAGCTTATCTCTAGACCCATTTCCCAGCTGAAGAAACTGAGACCCGGAGAAGAAGCATTGTATATTGTGGATGCAGTGGGGCTATTACAAAACTTTGATCTGTGCCTTTTTCTTTTTTGAATTTGAAACACTGCCACACCTGATTTCCTTTGTCTTCATCTCTCACTAGGAAAGGGGAGAGGAGGGGAGGGGAAGAGGGAGGAGAGGAGAGGCTCTCCCAATGCTTGTTTTGGAAGGAGAGATGCATCTGGAGGGGCTGCATCACATCCAGGGCACAAGTCCGGCTAAGAGCTCTAGTCTTTGGGGACCTTTATTTCACGTGCCAGGAACCGTGCCAGGTGCAAAGGGAGATCACAGGCGGGAAGAGCCATCCCATGCCCTCAAATAGCTTATAGTCCAGGAAGGGAACAGACAGGTCCTTTAATGGGCGTGCATACGAAATGCAGGAAAGGAGCCCCAGGAAAGGCTTCACAGAGGATGTATTGTTTGAGCCGAGACGGAAAGGATGAGAACTTTGCCAGACAAACAAGTGAGGAGCCGGTGTTCCAGGTGGAAGAAACAGCACATGCAAATGGCACGGCAGTAAGAGAGGCCACGGCCTCTTGAGAAGTTCAGTACGGAAAGCGTGGCAGACAGTGGGGAAGGGGGTAGGGCTAGGGGCAGATAACCCAAAGCACCTGAATGCCCTGCAGAACAGTTCCAATTTCCCTGTAAGTAATGGGGCGCTGTACTCGTTTTCTCCTCGGCTCTAACACATTGCCACCAACGCAGTGGCTTCAAACTACACAGATTTATTACCCTACAGTTCGGAGGTCGGAAGTTTTGCTGGGCCGAAGTCAAGGTGTCCACAGCTTGTGTTCCTTCTGGAAGCTCTAGGGGAGATCAGTTCTTTCCCTACTCATTGCTCGAGGCTGTCCACACTCCTTGGCTCCTGTTCCTCTCCCATCTTCAGAGCTAGCACTCACAGCATCCTGACCCTTGCTCCCATGGCACAGCTCCCTCTCTGCCTCTAAGGCTTCTGTCTCTTCTAAGGACCTTTCTGATTACACGGGACCCACCAGATAACCCAGAATAAAGTCTGCATCCCAGGATCCTTACCTTAATCCCAACTGCAAAGTCCCTTTTGCCAAATGCGGTAACATATTCACAGGTGCCACGAATTAGGATGTGGCCCCATGGACATCTTTAGGGGGCCACGGTTCTGCCTACCACAGAGACCACTGAAGGATTCTGAGCGGAAGGCTGGCGTGACTGAATTAGGGTGCTAGGCGGTGTGTGGCGTCATGGTTGAAACAGAAGGCTTAGGGGTCTAAACCTGCCTTCAATCCTGAGTCCGCCATGAAAGAGTTCTGTGACCTTGGGTCATTTCCTACTTCACTTCTCTCTGCCTTGGTCTTCTCATCTGTAAAATGGAACTGCCTACCCCAAAGGGCGGTTGGAAGGGTAACAATGGAAGTGAAACAGGACAGCGGAAAGCACTCAATGAATTGGGAACACCTTGGTGCTCAGTAAGTGCTAATAGCGACCAGATCAGGAAAAGGCCATTCACAGTCCATGTCCTGAAGAGCAAAACCTATCTCCCTAGGAGGCCCATTTCCCCCCCAGGACCGTCAGCATGATAGGGAAGGGGGTATCCGAGCCCCAGGGGATTCTCCGGCCCAGAGGAAACAGGCAGCTACTCCGGATGTCACATTGCTCTGTGGAGCGTTCGCCTTCCTCCTCTCTGCTGGCATAGAGAAACAAGGAACAGAGGCTGCCCCGATCTGTTCCCGTTTTATGGTGGGATTCTGTCTGGATGTTGAATAATATTAAAGAGTAGGTGATGGTTTGTATTAAGCTTTCTGCTGTGAGATCTCTGATAGAACCATTTAGTTTGAAGACGTGGTGACCTTTTATCCATGAATCTTTTATCCACGTACCCGGTATGATGATGATGAGTGTGCTTATCAGACTTGGTGGGCGCCTGGCTCTGGGTCCCCTGATTCTTTAATATATCTCTGGCTGTATTCTCTGTCCCCATTTCCTAGAATCAATAAACCTGAAGCTATCAAAGTATCTCTCTCCTCCCTGTTGCTTCGAACTCTAAGAGACCCTGGAAGAGTGAATATGAATCTCGTAGCAGTTTACCTACAAGGAGGGTTGCCAGATAAAATATAAGACAACCAGTTCATCTGAATTTCAGATAAATAATGAATAATTTTAGTATTTAGTACTAAATGTTTAGCACTACTTTATTAACCAGATTCTTTTATTCACCAGAACATTCTGTTCCCAACTTCACCGTGTATCACTTTACTGCATATTCTTTGATGCAATCTACAAAGTTCTGAAAGTTCTAGTACCCTCTTACAGGTGATTTTTTCTGTAGTGACACAGAGAAGGGAAGGAAGGCCATGGTTCTGGAAAGATGGCAAGGGTCAGGAGAGTGAGGTCTGGTCCCTCTTATTTCACAGTCACAAACCATGACTGAGTCTTCTGCTGCTCAACTCTGAGGTTCAGACAAGCTCAGCTCCTGCTCTGGATCTCATGTGCCTTCTTTATTAATGGGGAGAATCATCCTTCCTACCGCTGTGACCTAAGGACCACCGGCATGCCTTGTCTAAGCATATTGAGATTTTTTGTTTAAAAATGGCCTACCCAATGCATGCTCTAATTGTCTTTGATCTTGACTAGGATAAGGATGATGACACTCACGGTCTACGGGATGCAGATGAAAGCTTGTCCTTGGACTGAGTGCATATAATTTGTTGTACTCACTGTGCTGTAAAACATAAAATGAAACAACCCTGGAAATCTACAAGGCTGGTCATTGTTGGCACTCAGGTTTTCTCAAGGCTTTGGTTCCCAGGCTTCATCCCACGTGATCCCCCTCAATGTAGAATAATTCCCTCTTTTCACTGGCTTTGAGATTTCGCTCTAAATTTCCCTCCTTGGTCCGTGGAGGGGAGCCACCTGAAGTCCTCCGATTTACCTTGTTTGCAACTGAGGCTCAGCCTTGCCACTAGTTAGGGCTTCGCACATGGTCACTGGTCACTTCCAGGTCACTTCCTGGTCACCTCCAGGTCACTCTCCACTGTGGCACACTGTTCAACCTGGTGCTCTCACGTGGGATTTGAGTTTTCGCAGCTGTTGAGGTATTTGTGGTGACCGAGTTCTACATTTCTGTACTCATCCCGTTTACACATCATTTTTAAGTAAATGCAAAAGCTTGTAACAGTTTATGAAGCCCTCAAGAATCCTGGAGTTTCTGTAAATGAACTAACCCACCTAGCCAATGGCAACAAGCAGAAAGGCACAAGGATTGTCTGTGTCCTCTTGCACTCCCATTACTTCTAGAAAAAGGTGGCCCGAGGGGCCAGGGGAATTAATGACTTAATGCCTACAAAGCTCTAGGAATAACTTGCTGCAGATAAGGTCTCATTATCGTTAATTGTTATTATTATTGTTATTATTGTTATTAACTCAACTCAAATGAAAAGCTGCCACAGCTTTGTTAACCATCTCAGGTCAGGGGTTTAATTAATACCTCCTCTGAATGCCAGAGGCCCCAGGCGACATGTTCTCGCCCCCACACCCGGGCTCCACCTCCTCTGAGCTCCGCCCACAGGGTCCTCTCCACCCCCAGTCTTCCTAGTCCTCACCTGAGCAGGTCCATCTTGCTTCGGGGCTGCCAACGGCTCCTGCTCCCATCCCACCCCAGCCCCGAACACCCTCTTGCCCCTTGACTGCCCCTCCCCATAATCTCACATACCTCCTTGGACCTTGCTGTCCCTTTCCTGCAGTTCCCTAGCCCCCTAACACACTTCTTTTGGCACCCAAACAGTTCTCAAGAGCCAAAATTTTGGGGAGTTATGAAAGTTAGGAGAGGGTCCCCCTCCCCCCTACATCCACCCCTCAACTTCCCCCTTGCAGCCCGCGCTTCCCGCACTACATCCAGGGTCTCCCATCCCACCTCCCTGAGAACCTCGGGATTGTTCCTCAGGTGGTGAGGCCGGTTGGGTGGGTTAGCTGGTTTAGGGTTACGGAGTTTGGCACTAACTCACAGCCCAGCACAGCTGCCTTCTTTAATTAATTAATTTCAATTTTTAAAAAAACCATCATTTCAATTGGCCCTCGGTGCATGCCTCTGGGGCATATGTCACATCAATTACAGACAACAATTAAGCATGCTGCCTAAAAGAATCTGCGAGCCTCTTTAAAGACTCAAACACAATTGGGACCCAACTGACTTAGATCACTCTGCTGGAGACAGACCCTGAGGCAGAAGCCCCAGGGGCGGTATTGGGCTGCTATAGTTCGGGATCAGAGGGTGTTCTGCGGGGGTTCCTGCCCTCAGCTGCCCACATTCCCTAACGCCAGGGTCCTCTCTGCCTTTGCTTAGATACACGGAAGCTAAGCTGTTGCAGGTGGGGCAGGGGCCTCGCTTCTCTGGAATGGTACCAAT
The DNA here is from genome assembly GCF_023065955.2 of Ursus arctos. Lineage (NCBI taxonomy): Eukaryota > Metazoa > Chordata > Mammalia > Carnivora > Ursidae > Ursus > Ursus arctos. Next base: position 23,949,739 of record NW_026622919.1, on the reverse strand, counting down.
GTCCCTCAAATTCCCAACCCACCGCCGTGCTGTCCTAACTGGCTGTCTTGCATGGATAAAGATGGATCTCAGGCCCTCTACCAATAGGATGGGCACTGAGTTGATCTGTCCTTTTCCGGTCCGTAGAGATGGTAGAGGCAGAGCGGATGGAAGCTATTGCAACGGTTTGCTTTAAGAAAAGGGTTGAAGATGTCTCTTAAGGACAGAGGAGATTTCATAATGATGGTTCTTGATAACCGCCCTTGTGTGACACTTGGTAGATGTTCCGGGAACGTTGGCACAATGTTGAAGACAAGGAGCCCAACAAGCGTGCAGGACAACTAGTGTTTTTCCGTGTGCAAAGCAAGGAGGCAGAGACGGGACTGGCTGAAGACCTTAGCCTCATTCACATGGCCCTCACTACTAATAGATCAAAAAAAAATTAGTCGATCAGGTAAACATGGCTTTCCTTATCTATTTAACTCATTTATTTATTGGCATATATGAATTGACTGTGAATCACTTTGTCCTTTTGTGTTTGTCAGAATTGTGGCAGTCCATGTAAGTCCAAACTTCCAGAGAGCAGAGACCACATCTGCTTAATTTGCTTTGTATGGTATCCAGCAAAGGGCTGCGGCACAGTGTCACAAAGTCCGGACAAAAGCCAGACTGTGTTCTTATTTGTTGTTTTAAAAAAAAAGGGGGGGGGCAGCGGGGGGAGGGGAGCCTGGGTGGCTCAGTTGGTTGGGTGTCTGCCTTTGGCTCTGGTCATGATCCCGGGGTCCTGGGATCGATCCTCACATCGGGATCGATCTGCTTCTCCCTCTGCCTGCCGCTCCCCCTGCTTGTGTGTGCTCTCTCTCTCTCTGACAAACAAATAAATAAATAAAATCTTATAAATATCTATATATTTAAAAAATAATTATAAAATGCATTCTGATGTACAGAGACCATAGCTGCAGGGGGCTGTGAGCCCAATGATGGCCCCAGGCCATGTTGCAGCTGAAACCCAGCTTTGCTCCGAGGGACACTGGAACAGGTGTGGTGGGAGGTGAGGGGCCACAGAGTGCAAGTGCCCTTGGCCCACATCCCTTTAAGATTGGACATAAACATACATACACACTGCATGAGGGCACATATGCGTGCCAGCCCTATGGCAGAAAAGCCAACAGTCCAGCTTTCTGAAAGACCTCTGAACACCGTCACTTAGAGAAAAAGTGAATAAAACAGGAGAGTCCAGGCCAGCTTTACCCATTCTGTAAAGGGGGCAGCTTCTTGAAGGAAGGGTTCCTGTAGACAGGAACTGGGTAGTGATTCTTAGCAAAGGAATGGCATTGTAAGATATTAGTGAACCATGTCAACTTTCTAGAATAGAATCCTAGGTATCAGATCTGGAAGACTCTAAGAACCGGATAATCCCAGTCTTTTTACAAAGTCTCAAAGGTAAAGGGATTGAGCAAAGGTTGCAGCACCACAAGTGAAAACCTGAGCCCATGACCAGGGCCCCGGCCCCAAGTCTGCTGTGCTGGGACCAGGTTATATTAATGAGGGGACAGGGAGCCACAGCCACCGCCCCTATTTAAGTAGAGGTGGTAAGAACTATCAGTAACTGCGGGTACATTCCTGGAAGCTTGGGGAGTGAGGAAATGCAGTGAACTGGGAGCTCGCATGAGGCTGTTCAAGAACCAGATATGTCTGCTGCTGTTTAAGTGAAGTCTTTGAAGGTTTTCAGAACTGTCAAAGTGTGCAGACCTTTTTATACTAAAACTATTTATTTATTGTTTGAGTGTAGTTGACAAACAATGTTACATTAGTTTCGGTGTACAACATGGCCATTCAGCCTCTCTCTACCTTATGCTGCGCTCACCACGAGTGTAGCTGTCACCTGTCACCATACAATCCTATCACAACATCATTGACTAGATTCCCTCTGCTGTGCCTTTTAGTCCTGTGACTTACTCATTCCATCACTGGGAGCCTGTACCTCCCGCTTCCCTCTCCCCATTGTGTCCATCCCCACGTTTTTTCCCCTCTGGCAACCATCAGTTTGTTCTCTGCATTTGTAGGTCCGATTCTGTTTTTTTGTTTGTGTGTTTATTCATTTGTTCTAACTGATATCGTATGGTATTTGTCTTTCTCTGACTTTGTTCACTTAGCATAATACCCTCTAGGTCCTTCCTTGTTGTTATAAATGGCAAGATCTCAATCTTTTTGATGGCTGAGTAATATTCCTCTGTGTGTGTGTGTGTGTGTGTGTGTGTGTGTGTGTACTAAACCTTTTTTTTTTTTTTTAATGGCTTCTATGGGGCGCCTGGATGGCTCAGTCAGTTAAGTGGCTGCCTTTGGCTCAGGTCATGATCACGAGGTTCCTGGATTGAGCCCCGTGCTAGGCTCCTTGCTCAATGAGGAGTCTGCTTCTCCCTCTCTCTCTGCCACTCCCCCTGGCTCATGCTCTGTCCCTCTCTCTCTCTCTGTCAAACAAATAAATAAATAAATAAAATCGTTTTAAGAAAATGGGGGCGCCTGGGTGGCACAGCGGTTGAGCGTCTGCCTTCAGCTCAGGGCATGATCCCCGCGTTATGGGATCGAGCCCCACATCAGGCTCCTCCCTGTGAGCCTGCTTCTTCCTCTCCCACTCCCCCTGCTTGTGTTCCCTCTCTCACTGGCTGTCTCTATCTCTGTTGAATAAATAAATAAAATCTTAAAAAAAAAAAAGAAAGAAAGAAAGAAAATGGCTTCTACTGGGTTTTGTCCACTCCCTTAATGAAGAAGTTAGTGAAGAACTATCCAAGGCCAGGAAACAAGGATGACAAAAGCCCGATCTTCCAGTAAGACCAGATGTGGGTGCTAAATGGTGCTTGCATTGAGTTTCAGCTGTAATGCCAGCAGTCGAAGAAGAGGGGCCTGGGCTTAGCAGTCTGGCTAAGAGCAGATGTCCTCCTCTTTTGACATGTCGAGAGGGGACATTGGTCACTTCTGTGAGTCACTACCCACAGAAGGAGGGTAAATACATGAAAGGGAAGAGTTAAGAGAAAGCAGAGCAACTGGGATCTTCTTGCTAGCCCTGCGGCTCAAGTCCTTCCAAAGTACTGGTCCCCAAGGCTTCAGACACACAGGGGCAAGTGCTAGGATCCTGGAGAGAAGAAAAGGGGGAAAACACATGAAAGAAAGGAGATGCAGATGTAAAAGTGAATATTAAAATTATTCCCAATCACATGCCAAGGCTACCTGTTTTTACCCACAGGAATAAGTAGCAGCCTTTCAGAGTCAAACCCTCCATTGTTTTCTGGGTTGAATGATCGACTGGGCCATTAAACATTCCTTGGCCCAAATTTCCTTCATTGGGAATAATACCTGTCCTGCCTGCCTCACAGGGTTGTTGGAAGATCTCATGAGATAAGGGACATAACCTCCCTGCAGAAACCATAAAGCACTCCTCCAGTGGAAGGTAATACGATGACTATTCTAAGTACTAGGAGCCCTTCAGAGAGCTGGCCTATGGGTGGAGGGTCATAGACACTTGGAAGGCTACCTGCTTCTTTAGCCATCGCTCTGCACACCAGTCTTCCAAGCTGGATTGCCCTGACAGGCAGAGTAGGGAATGGATTAAATGTCCTAGAAGGGCCAAACTAGACGTCTCAGTCAGATGTTCTGGGCTCACCAGCCCCCGTGGAGGCCAAGTTCTTTCTTATATTAAATTTAAGTGTTTTTTATTCTATTCTATTTTATTTTATTTTATTTTATTTTATTCTATTTTATTCTATTTTATTTTATTTATTTAAAGTAATCTCTACACCCAAGGTGGGCTCAAACTTACAACCCTGAGATCGAGAGTCCCATGCTCCACCAACTGGGCCAGCCCGGTGCCCCTAAGTCTTACCTTTTCTTACTTGTGCATTCTTATTTCCTCCTGCTCTGCCTGAAGATTTTCTCTCTACCTGCTGAATTATGATGTCATCTTAGTGTTTATCCACTGAAGACACTCACTACTGAGGAACACAACCCAAAGGTGCCAAATTACACTCCCTGGAGTGCGGAGTCCAAGTATAATAAAGACCAAGCATCTGTTTTCGGAAGGGGCCAAGGACAGAGCTAGCCCTGGAACCCTTTTGTGTATCAAGTTTCAATCTCTTCCCTAACCCTATCCCAGATTGAGGTCATTTTACTTGTTATAGGGATTTTTTTTTTCGGGGGGAGGGTGGAAGGGGTGGCTATTTTGGAGAGAAGTAGTTGCATCCATATTGAAAAATGTGTAAGGTAGGTCTTAATGTAAAGACATTTGTTTAGTGTGTTTTTCATAATGGAAGGAGAATGAGGAGCTCCAATGGAGATAAGATTTGGGAAACATCAGGGAAGTTTGGGTGATGGTGGGAAAGGGTCATCCTGACCCTCCAAGTTGCTGTCTTTGGGCCTCTCCTCCCTAGGCCTTCACCTTGCCTGCCTCACTTCCCCTGTCTGTACGCCAAGCACTCGCAATTACAGACACCCTCTCTTGGCTCGGAACACGGATAAATGCTACCTTGTTAGCTAATAGTACCATTAATTATATTAATGATTAATAGCTAATTAGTCATAATGCTGTAATACTTGCAATGGAGGCTTCCTTTCTTGCAGTAGTTCAATGTCTCAAGCACACACACATCCCCTTCCCTGTTCCTGGCCACAGAACAAACGCGGCTCTAAATTTGTTTTTCTGACCATTCTGGCAATCTCTAAATTTCTCCAGGTTTTATTAGCTGTCCCATTTATCTGGTGAATGACCACGACTGCTTATATTTTGCCTCCTTTATTTCTGTCTTCTGTCACTGACCTTACCCTCCAGGAACAGAGGCCAGCCAAGATTTTTAAAAATTTTTATTTCATAAGTCAAAGGCTCCTTTACTTCTAAATCTCACTTGGGCCCACTTTCCTACTTCGGCCCCCCTTCTTCACTTTACCTTTCCTCAATCCCAACCCGCCCCTACTTCGGGGAGGCTCACACCCTCCGCCCCAAGCTCCCTCCCACTCTGCGTTTTGGCTTCCTTTCAGCAACCACGCCCCCAGACCCACGGAGGGCGGTGCGCACGCGCAGTACACGCCTTTACCTGGGCGCTCGGCAGTGGGCGGAGTGGGGGAGGGCGGGGGTGGAGCGGGAGTCGGCGGTTATCTGGGCGGCGGGGCGCTCACATTGTGGCAGCGGGGAGAAAAGGTGCGCCAGCGCCGGCCCGAGGGGCTGCGCATGCGCGCCGCCGCGCCCAGCGGCCGGGATGCCAGGGGGGCGGGCGGAGGGAGGTGTCGGCTCCCCGTTGGGCGGGGGGGGGGGGGGGGGACGGGCGAGGGACGGGGCCGCGGGCGCGCGCGCGCTCTCGCCGCCGCTCGCCCTCCCTCCCTGCCCCCGGCTCCGCACACACAACCACACACGCACACCCCCTCCCCTGCCTCCCTCCCCGCGCGCCGCCCGCCCCGCCGGCCCCGCTCGCCCTCGCGCGCTCGGAAGGGAGTCGCGAGACGTCGGAGCGGCGGCCACGTAGCTCTGCGGCGGCGGCGGCGGCGGCGGCCGAGGCCGGGTCTGCGGAGCGGCCCTGAGGACAGACGTTGGGCTGGGGGGAGGGGCCGGCCCGGCCGGCGGTTGTTACTCGAGCGCCGCGGCTACAGGCCCCCCGCCGCAGGGATGGACCGCCGAGGCGGCGGTCGGGGCGGCGGAGGCGGAGGCGGCCGGCCAGGGTGAGTAGGGGCCCCTGCCCCCCACGCACACGCCACAGTCGCGGCTGCGCCCCTTGCAGCAGCCCTTCCTCTCCGCCGCCCGCCGGGCCGGCCGGGGCTCGGGTGCCGGGTTAACCCTTCGCCGAGGCAGCTGCGTGCACTAGGCCGGAGCAGCCCCCATCCGGCGGGGAGGCCCGGGGCGCTGCGCTCCTCTGGCCGCGAGCTCGGGCCGGGGGCGCCCGCTTCTGCTCCTTCGCCCCCTCGCTCCCGGACCCGCGCCGGGCTCCAGTTTTGCAGAGAGCCCGCTCGCCCCGAGGCCCGAGGGGAGGCTGGGGTTGCCTGGGTTAGCGGGCCGAGGGAGGTTTGCACCGGTCCTCCTGCGAGCATTCCCCTGCCCTGCAGCTGGTGGCTTGCACCCATTGCCTCCCCGGCCCTGCGGTTGCGCCCAAACCTCCAACCCCTGGGAGTATTGTGCCGCCCGAGATAAAATGCATCCAGTGTACACCCGCCCACCACTCACCCCAGAGGGTTATGCAGACCTTTCTCCACCCCCACCTCCTCCTCCCCTCCAATCAGGCTCTACTTAAGATTCTTAGATGGGAGACACTAAAGGTAGTGACACCCCCGTTACATCTGCACATAACATGTTCATTGTCGAGGGATGTCTCCTGTAGAAATGGTAAATGCCCCTGCCTCACCCTCGAAGTCTGTCTTCACGATTCGAGATCCCATATGCTCTTCTTTGAAAAGGGCAGTCTTTGATCACATTTAGTACATCCCTCCCCCACAACACATACACACACACACACACACACACACACACACTTCCTGATTGCCAGAGCAGCCCCTGTCATTGCGGATCCATTGTCAGGAATGGCTTGTGCCAATCAAAGGAATGTGCTTTTGCTTTTGGAGAAGGGTTCTTTCCACAACCACGTTCTCAGGATGTTCCTGCGTGAGTCTTTGATTGTCCCCACGTTCAAGCATCGTTATCACAGTGTTTTCCTGATCTGCATCTCCCGTTGTACCCTCAGTAATACCTGGGTGATGCTTTTTTCTTCAGTTGATTAGATACATGTGCGTGGGCATTTCATTATTTTGTTTTAATATTTAAGGTCGATCGTCAAGGCATAGTGAATAAATAGGGTCATGTTTTGGGAAGAATGTGTATTTTTTTTTTCCAGAGATGGCCAGGCCTGTATTGTTCTGGGAATGGCAACTTGCACATGCTTTGTTGACAACATGTGTATGCTTAAGGAATGAAGAACTGCTGTGGCTGGCATGTGTGCGCGCGCGGAAGGCAGGGGATGTTCCCGCCTGGGGCTGATTTGAGAGTGGTCCGCTGCAGTGATGGTCAGGACTGGCAAGCAGGTTGGTTGCCTGTGTCAGGACCGTGCACATGTACTCAGATAGATACTGCCTTTAATACAGTTTTGTTTAAAATGTTCACCTCTGCGTTTTAGTGATTCTGGGAATGTCTGCTTCAGTGGTTCTTAACCTTTCTTTGGGATCATGGAAGCTTTTAGGGTCCTCTTCTTAGTGAAAGAGACTCTTAATTTTTGTATGCAATTGAAGCTAGTCCTGGGACGGTCAGGTTGAGATCTATATTATGCAAAAGTGAAAGGAACTTGAGTTTTGTGTTTGGTTTTGTTTTCTTAAGAATTGGCATTACAGTACTTTGGTCCTGAGCAGTAAGCAACAAAGTAGATCATATATGTATCCTCCTGTTTTGTTCTTTGATTACAGTGGGTTAGGTGTTTGTAAGGTATCATTTCCTGTCTTCCTGTAAAAATGAGATGTATGTGAGAATTTCAGAAAAAGTTAAAACTGGAGTCAAAATAATTTGTCTGAATTTGACCAGCTGATGATGTCTGTTTCTTGCACTGTTTTCTAAACCTAGCAGATTTCCACAGCAGAGTCAGTGGTCTGTTTCGTGATGCCTATCCGTGATGTGTTGATGGAGGTTGATTTGATTTCTTAAAAAGACGGCTTTAGCATTCCCATAGTAGAGCACCTGCTGTGTGCAGATTTTTTCAACTTTATTAAATATGATTTCTTTTTTTTTTTTAAGATTTTATTTATTTATTCGACAGCAATAGAGACAGCCAGCGAGAGAGGGAACACAAGCAGGGGGAGTGGGAGAGGAAGAAGCAGGCTCATATAGCAGAGGAGCCTGATGCGGGGCTCGATCCCATAACGCCGGGATCACGCCCTGAGCCGAAGGCAGACGCTTAACCACTGTGCCACCCAGGCACCCCTTAAATATGATTTCTTGTCTTTATTCAGGGCGACATTGTCATCAGAATCATCCGTTTTAAAGTTTTGTTTTAATGGAAGGATCTTAATTGCAGTTAGGGAATTCAGTCTCCGTGTTTAGAATTTAGAACAAGGGATGAACGTTGCACTATTCTATCAACAAGCAGGGGATAAATATCGGCTATTCTTGTTTAAATCACTCTGCATCCAGCTTTTTGCCTCTTGATTATATTTCAACCAAGGGAGATTTATTCTACTTGTGATATTGTTGTGATGGGCAGTGACATTCAAGAAACATAGCCCCCAGCTCTCCAGGAGCTCACAATTCTGACAATATTTTTTACTTAAGGAATCCTTTGAGACCTTTTTGTTTGTTTGTTTGTTTGTTTTTTTGGACATCTTTGGGGTTCTGAAAGGCTAAGCAATTGGTGGTATTAACGTATTTTTTGGAAGGCAAGGGGGCCTTGGAATCTCACACGGAACCTGTCCTACACACCTGAAGACCAGCATTTATTCTAATAATTATGCCGCGCGCCCTGTGAAGTTCGAAAGCATGCTGAGATGGCAAATATTGCATTTTTTATTATCTAATAAACATGCTTGAAGTGGCTTGTATTACAGGTTATATTTTTTGTTCATGTCATGCCTGGAGCTTTACTGTCGGAAATTATTTGCCTATCCTAAACCTAAACCATTTCAAAGTTGCAAGTATGTTACTTTGTCAGCGTGGTACGGTGGCAGATCACTAAAATCTCAGGGGACAGTGTGCTTCCTTGATTTAATATCGCAGAACCTCTTCGAACCAGTCACTTACCTAGTTAAACACCCACACGCCACAGAGCAGCTGATCACATAACCCGTATGGCTGTGAGAACAGCATTCTGCCAGGCAGACTCAGAGCCTGGGAGCCGGAAAACAATCGCACGGCAGCGGAACACGGAGTAATAGTGCCTGCAGCTCCCTCGTTAATACAAACAGCTTGCTTGAGTTTCTTCAGCACTGTTCCTCAGACACCCTTCCCTTAGGACGGTTCAGATCAGCGGCTCCTACTCAGGGGAAACAGCACCTACTTTCTGCGACTGTGGCCTCAAGATCTGATTCGTGCCGCCCAGAGCTGTTTCCATTTCTGCTCAAAGTATGGGAAGTAATCTTGTAGTGTGGTAAGAAAATACTTTTCAAGTCTGTCGAAAAAAGTTGATTAGTAATGCTACTGATGTGATTTTGTTTTTGAATGTCTGCAAAAGTAAACCATGAAAGTGAACTGTTAAAAGAAAAAAAAAATCACCCTTTCCTCAAGGGTTTTAGATAATTTCACCCAAAAAATGTGCCTATACTCTTGAGTTTCATTTCCCTTGTTGTAAAAAGTCGGTTAAGAGACAGCCAACAACAACAACAACAAAAACCCCTGTGAATTCTCTTCTATTTTGAACCGTAGCCTTTGGAACTAGTTATTCTCAAGGAGGTGACTGCATTTCCTTGCGGGGAACTCTTGGATCTTGTGCTCCCGTTTTAGGTAGGATAGTCTCCTTGGCCTGTTGTCACATTTCTGACCGTTAGCGCTTGAATTTACTTTGATAGAGGGAAACTGTGTTGCCGTTAGTGCATTTAGCTGAAGGAAGATCAGGGAGGTGGTCCCTTGGAGCCTGGCCGAACAAGATTGGAATCCGCTCCCCCCAGTTACTGGCTTTAGGGCGTTGGGCAAATCACCTTGACCTCTCTGGCCTCACTTACCTCAACAGTAGAATGGGATTTGTTTTAAGGATTAGAGATAACATAGCAAGCTGCTGGCACAGTGCCTGGCACATGTCCGTTTTCAGGACTCAGTAAGTGGTAGGACACGGCTGATGTGGGAAAGAGAGATCCTTCTGGCTGATGGGAGGGCTGGTGCTGTGATCTGCATACTTTCATTTGTGCAGATTTGGGATGAAAAAAAATTGCAAATATTTGTCTTGGAGCATACCTAAGTCTTGCAGGTGCAGCGTGCTTATTGGAACTTTGGTTTGTTGCGCTACGGCTGGCTGAACGTGGTGGAGACAGTAACACTTAGCTCCGGATTCTGCAGTGCTACCCACAGGCTGTGCTTGTTTCAAGCCTATTCAAAGCTTGTGTGGTGAAAGGGGTGTTTTAGGACATTGACGTGTCTCAATGAGTTCTGTGTCCAGAGTTGAATCACGTGCGAAGCCTTGTGTAAATTTTCAGGGTTAATGAACGCCATAAAGTGCTTGGTAGAATCAGTGAAGACCTCAGATGCTTATTTTAGTTAATCTGTTTGTTTATATAGAAGTTATGTTTGATTTGAAAAAACTCTTATGAACGTTTTCTCCTAAAGAATTCCCATTGCTCATCTGAGGTGGGGTTTTTTTGTTTGTTTGTTTGTTTTTAAGATTTTATTTATTTATTTGACAGAGACAGCAAGAGAGGGAACACAAGCAAGGGGAGTGTGAGAGGGAGAAGCAGGCTTCCCGCTGAGCAGGGGGAACCCCATGCGGGGCTCGATCCCAGGACTCTGGGATCATGACCTGAGCCGAAGGCAGACGCTTAACCCAGGCGCCCCTGCTCATCTGAGGTCTTGAGTTATTAGGGTTATAAGTTTGAGTGCCTAAGGCATTTTTGGTTTGGTGGGTGAAGGAAAGAAAAGTAAGGTCCCCTTACCTGTCAAATTTTATCAACTCTCCACATTAGGCCTGTACCTACAAATTGTGTGTGTGTGTATCCCTAGCCTTGTTTTAAGGCAATTTTATGGTAAAATATGACTATTTTTTTTCCTCTTTAAAACATAGTTTAAGAGATTGATTCCTTTGGAAAGTAGATTCAAGGGCATGGATACAGTTTTATTCAGTGCAGAGAGCTTTTAAAATAGAATTTCTTGGCTTCTGTAGAATTAAATTATTCTGTCATTTTTGCAGGATATCATTGTGATAAGTCTGTGAACCCACAAGAGTTACGTAGAGACTTTTCAGATAAGGTAGGCACATCAGTAATGCATTAGGATTTACCTCAAGGGACTCTGCTAATCCTTATTTTCTTTATTATGGAGCCACCTAGGGCTTTCCCATCAATGGAATCAGTCACTAGTATTGGATTGCTGATAAAGAGGGATTGGCAACTAATGGTCTTAGACTTGCCTTAGATTTTGCAGAACACTTGAAAAAATTTAATCTCAGCCAAATGTATAATAATAATAAGAGCACGTACGCTATGTGAGCCCGGACTGACTAAACAAATAAAATTTAGATGATTGAGTTACATATTTTTTTTCCTCAACTGTAATACATTTTGCTAAGTAAACTTTTTCTGGGGAGGAGGGTGCTTTTTTTTTTTTTTTTTTTAACTATCATTTTTTCTGGTTTACTAGAGTCAAATGGCCTAGCAGAGATCTAGTTGCTTCTGTCAGTTTCTTGCTAAACCAATCAGTGTGTGGTGAGAAGGGATTGTTGGAAGAGAACAGAAATAGAAATGATCCAGAGTATGGCTCCAGAGCCTGATTTCTTGATCTTGCTGGGCATGTGGCACCAGACGGTCCTTACTCTTAGCTGGACTGCACAAAGATATACAGTGTTTATCTTTCATGCTAGTGAAGAATAGAGCCTTTAACCGCTTTGGAATTGAGACTTTTCAGCTTTGGAATTGTGATTCGGTTTTGGAGATTCAATGGAATAAAACTTCTTAATTACACTGTGTGGCCTACAAAATGAGATTTATAACTAGGCCCTTATGAATTGTTTTCATCCTTTCCTGTGTACCCTTTGAATGTATCTAAAGTAATGCCTGTGGCCTGTGAACATAGAAACACATGGTGAAGTGTTGGGTTTTTTGTTTGTTCGTTTGTTTTTGAGGGGATGAGGAGAGTGTGTGTGATCTTAGTTGTATAGGTGAATCTGTGTTTTTTCCCCCAATTCCTGTTAAGACTGTGACCTTGATGCTCCGGGACTTTTCCTGTATTAATATAGTATTAGAACTGGCATTTGAAGTTACCTCGCCTGAAAGATCCTCTTTGTAGAGAGCCCTACAGTTTTCTTTCTAGCATACAGATTCGTCTAAATAAACTCAACAGAGGTTTGGAAAAAACCTGAATGTCTGTCAGTATAGAATTGGTAAATAAATTAGGGTATATTCATGCAGTAGAATAAATTTTATAGCTGCAAAAAAGAATGAGGAAACTCTTTATGTATTCCTGTGGAAAAATCTCTAAGCTGTATGTAAGTGGAATACAGTATGTACTTATATGTGTATGGTGTCCTTAGCTCAAAATTATGTTTATAAAATTCACTCGTTTTCATGTGTAACAATAATTAGTTTTGCTCATACACTATTCAGTTGTATGCATATGTTATAATTTACTTGTCCATTCTACTACTGATGGACATTTGGATTACTTCTGGTTTTGGCTACCATGAGTAATGATGCTCTATTCACTGTATTTTCTTCTGTACTTAAAACTTTTGATCCATGTGAATGTATACCCACTAAATAATTTTTGCGTTTAAAAAATATGCCTAAACTTATCCATAAGAAAATTATAATGTCCAATTTCAAATTAAATATTGAAATATTTAGTGGGGCAAAATAATTTCAGCCCCCCCTTTTTCTTTTAAGATTTTATTTATTCATTTAACAGAGAGAGAGACAGCCAGTGAGAGAGGGAACACAAGCAGGGCGAGTGAGAGAAGAAAAAGCAGACTCGTAGTAGAGCAGGGAGCCCCATGTGGGGCTTGATCCCAGGACTCTGGGATCATGCCCTGAACCAAAGACAGATGCTTAACTACTGAGCCACCCAGGCACTCCCCCCTCTTTTTTTTAAGTACATTCTCAAAGACCTAGCTCGGATTTTTACAATATTAAGAGAATCCCAAAGTCAACCTGAGAGCAAACCCTATATACTTTTATCCTTAAAGAGGGGTAAAATGTGACAGAATAAGTTTTAAAAATAGTTACATCGCTTGAAAGATTTATCTTTGTAACTGCTAAATATTTCTTTCATTGTCTCATTTCATAATAATGAAATAATAATCCTTCTTGCATTGCTAATTATTAAAAATGTTTACTTAATATTTTTATAACTCTGGTATATTTAAACTTTTTGGAAACCCAAGGTTTTAAACAAATAGCAGCAGGAGAAACTTACTCAAATATAGTTAACCTGGTTTGGAATATTGTGAAGTGCAGTGGGCCTGCCACCCAGCCGGACAGGGGGAGGTGCTCGTGCGGGTCCAGGTACTGTAGTCACTGCTGGGGCGCCATCGTTTCTATTGAAAAGTGCATTTGGTCACATTTTTTGGCTGTAATTGCACTATTGTCATTTTCTCCCTCTTATTGCCCAAACATGGAAATTATTATTAAAATACAAACCTGTAAAGCAGTGGTTCTCAACCAAGGGCAATTTTGCCTCCAGGAGACGTTGGGCAATGTCTGGAGATTATCTTTGATTGACACAAGCAGGGCCTGGGGGGTGCTACTGGCATCCAGTGGTCAGAGACCAGGACAGCCCCTCACAACAGAGAATGATCTGGTCTAAAACGTCAGCTGTGCTGAGGTTGAGAAACACTGCTCTACAGCAGCTAGCTAAGCCGATGCTATGAGGCAGGCAGCAATTTCTAGCACTGACTTTGTTAGAGTTAGCACTGGAAAGTCATATTTAGTTTATCTAGTCTAGGGAAGAAATAGCTAGGAAATTGTCTAAATTGTAATAAGGTTTTAAGTATGAAAACTGATTTTAGTATAAGTTTTAGTGGACAAGTCATCTTTAAAAAAAAATTTTTTTTTTATTACGCAAACTCTACCCCCAGCGTGGGGCTCGAACTCATGACCCCAGGTCTTAAGAATCGTATGCTCTACTGACTGAGCCAGCCAGGCACTCCTAGTCATCTTTTTTAAAAATAGGCTATTTAGAGTCTCCTAGTGGGTAAAACCAGATTATTTCAGAAGATAGTTCTTATCTACAAGACTATTCACAAAAAGAAAAAGTCTTTATATATATTACACAGTGTGAAGACTTTTTTTAAAAAAAGCAGATACATTTTAATTTTTATGATCCTAAGGTGTATCTTGTTCTCTAAAAGAAAATATTTGGTTGTTTGACATAACATATATTTAAATCTCGTATAATGTGGGAAGTTAATATTGGCAAGTGACACAATGTTTAAATTAAATTTGGAAAATACATGCATAGTACAAACATTTTCTACTTTCAAATGGCTAGTTTCTTCTTGTCAGGTTATGGTAAAGAATGTATACACTTCTGGGGCGCCCAGGTGGCTCAGTCGGTTAAGGGTCTGGCTCTTGGTTTCGGTTTAGGTCATAAGGTCCGGGAGTCGGCTTGAGATTCATTCTTTCTCCCTCTGCCCCTCCCCTTCCCCCCACTGCGCGCATGCGTGCGTGCTCTCTCAAATAAATACAGGAATAAATAAAATCGTAAAAAAAAAAAAAGAATATACACTTCTGCATCAATTCCACCTTGTCGGGTATTATAACAATATCCAAAAGACAGTTTGTTCCGCCTCCCAGTCTCTCTTCAACCTTTTCGTCAACTCAAATGGAAAGTTAGATCTTTTTTCTTTGAAGGTGACTTCTGTCTCTAAGGTCAGGTGCTGCAGTGAGCATTAAAAGACTTGTCCACAGAAGCCAAATATTGCAGAATTGGACAATTCTCAAGCCATTGAGATGAATGAAATTCAATCTATTGAATTTCCTATAGCCCTCTTTCTTCAGCCTTTTGACCGTGACCCCCAGTGAGAAGCCGCGCACGTGTGGTCACGTGTGTTCTCTCACATTCGTACCCCCGCCCACAACTGAAACGAAAACTTCATGAAACAGTACTTACCCTTACTGGTTGTGAGGCAGTCGGTGGTTTTTTTTATTCCATTTCATTTTTCAAAATTGGGGTGGGTCAGACAGTTTGAAAATCACCCTATGTGAACATCACCCTTTTGTGCTTAACAAAAATTATTTTCTTGAAGTAGATGCTGAGCAAATGCTTACTGGATTAAGTGGGGGTTGGGAGAGTGCTGAAGTTAAAAGCTATGCTTAGAGGTGTAAGTTTGCAGTAGAAATCCAAGTAATGTGACATGAAGAAAATCATTGTATTTATGACCTTACTCCATGTAGAAAGGGAATTCTTAAAAGACCAAAAACGCTAGAAGGGTTGAGGTTGGATCCTCATTTTCCCTAGTGTTTTAAACTATGGTATTCCAGGAGGGTAGTACACCTACTGTTGCTTAGTACACACACACACACACACACACACACACACACACACACAGTCTACCTGTTTATTAAGGTAGGTAGAACTGAGGGGATTAATGAATATGTGGAAAGATTTTTTTTTAACTCTGTAATATGACTTTCTTTAACACAGAGCCTGGTTTAGACGATAATTTGCTTCTGTAGGATGGTTACAGAATAAAAATCTGCCAAGGACTCAGTAGTGAGTGTTTACTTCTGTGTGAAAATCCAACTCCAGGGTTGGACTGTTTCAGAGACTGCTCTATCAGAAAAGCACTCAGCAGAACCTGGTTCTCCAGAAGGATAAAACTTTAAAGTTGCTTGGTCAGCATTGTCTTTCATTTCTGTCCCCAGAGTTCTATATACTGTCTGTATTTTTGTTATTTATCAACCTTTACAAAGCCTTTGCCATTTAATCCTCATATAAGCCTTTGAGGTACTGTATTATTATTACCCCATTTTACCAGCAGGGAAATTGAGACAAAGTGAGGTTATGTAACTTGCCAAGTTAAATACGTTCTTTTCTTGGCAATGAGGTTTTATAAGAAAGGACCCATTCAATCATTTGATTTTACTTATTAAAAACTGAAGTTTAGGGGGCAGCTTAGTCTCACTTAAGCGTCTGACTCTTGATTTTGGCTCAGGTCATGATCTCAGGGTTGTGAGATGGAGCCCCGTGTGGGGCTCTGACTCAGTGGGGGATCTGCTTGAGGATTCTCTCTCTCCCTCTGCCCCTTCCTCCCACTCACTTGCACACACGCACGCTCTCTCAAATAAATCTTTAAAAATAAAAAATAAAAACTAAAGTTTAAAAAAGAGAATTTAAAAATCCCTAACTATTTCTGGCTTTTAGAAACCAGAGACTAAGTAAGTCATTTGTTTTAATTTTTAAATTAACATACAGTAAAATTGACATTTGGTGTGTACAATTCTGTGAATATCAGTACGTGTTATAGATTCATGTAACCACCACCACAGTCAGGATAGAGAACAGTTCCATCACCTGAAAAAGCTCGCTGCTGCAGCCTCTTTGCTTTTATACACTCCCCCACACGGTGTCCTTGGCAAGTGATGACCTGTTGCTCATCCCTATCCTTTTCTGGGGAATGTTCTGTAAATGGGATCATACCATACGTTACCTTTTGAAACTGACTTCTTTTGGCTTAATGCCTTTGAGATTCATCCTAGTTTTTGTGTATATCAGCAGTTCCTTTTTATTGCCAAGTAATATTCCATTATGTGGATGGATTACAGATTGTTTTTCCATTCACCCGTTGAAGGACGTTTGGATCGTTTCCATTTTTGGGCGATTATGAACAAAGCCTCCATAAATATTCACGGACAGGTTTCGGGGTGAATGTGAATTTTCGTTTCTGTAGAGTGAATCCCTGGGAACAGGATCGCTGGGTCACACTGTAGTATGTATGTCAGTCTGTTTTCCAGAGTCAGTGTGCTCTTTTGCATCCTCACCAAAAACATGAAAGTTCCAGTTGTTCTGGATCTTTGTCAGCAGCTGATATTGTCGGTATTTTTTATTTTAGCTGTTCTAACAGGTGTATAGAAATAATTCCTTTTGAGCCTTATGACCAGAATCTGGGTGGTAGGCCCAGCTCTGCTGTCAGCTAGCTAGACCTTAAAGGAACCCTTTAACTTTTCTGAGCCTCTTGTATCCTTGTCTCTCATAAAATAGGGAGTATTGAGTGTCCTGTAAGCTCTCCTGCGGTTCCCAAATTCATTGATAGGGAAAGAGAAATCCTTGGCAAGAGGACAGATTTGTGTTTGCTTTTGCACCAAAAGTCTATCGACCAATCTTCTGAGCTAAAGTAAAAACACTATAAGCAGCATACATATTTATAAATAGAACCCATATGAAACTACTCGATATTTATAACTATAGTTTGTCTTTGGGAGTGAAACGTAATATTGTGATGGTGTGTGTCACATCTAGAAGCAAAAATTACATAGCTAATGTTACTGTTAACATTGACAACCTATAATCTTTTGGCTAATGTCTGATGTTTTTATAATATAACTATTTCTTAGCTTTCTAGGGTTACAGTTTATAAAATTTAATCACAAATATTTTGCCATTTCCTGTCATGAATGAGGGATCACTTATTTTTTTAAAGATTGCATATTTAGGAACTTGACCTTAATGACTTTTTTGAGTGAGACAAATTGCTCCTATAGCGCATGAAAAAGAATAGCTTTATTATTTTTCTAAAAAATTATACGTGCTTATTTAAAACTATTTAAGGATTACAGAAAAATATAAAGAAATAAAGTATCTCCTTCCCCACCCTCACCCCATCCTGAGGAGTCTCTAGGTATGACTGTACATATGCTTACATGTAAGGACATGGTTTTTACATTAATGAGATGGCATGATCCTGCCCCTTAGTCTTTTTTTTTTCCGACATGGACTTATTTCTGTGTTAATTAATATAAATCTATATCATAATCTGGATGGATACATAGTACTCCATTGTCTGTGTGTTCCCTTATTTAGGTTTCAGGGTTTTTGTTATAATGAATAATGCTACAGTGAATGCCTTTGTACACACATCACTTTATGCTTGTGGCATTATCTTCTAATGGTGAATTCTTAGGTGGCTGGGTCCAAAAGCATGCACACTTCACACTTAGAAGCATGGCACTGAACCCCTCTAAGGAAGGTTACACCGTACTTTGATAATCGGCTGTGCCAGGTCATGTCATAGATCAGTCAGGGTATCTTGGCATTAGCCAGTTTGGGATTCAAGCCACAAAACGTATGTACACATGTTCGCACATGGATCCTGCTGAAAAAAACCCAGCCCGTTTGCTGATTGATAGTCTTTACCAAGTAAACCTGAGAATGTTTAAAAACATCAAAGCTTAAAAAGACCAAGTCAGTTTAAAAAATCTCACTTTGGAGAAAAATAAACAGATAAAGCAACATGCTTTTTTAATTCAAAGAAAATCTTTTAATTAAAGTGATTATGGGGCGCCTGGGTGGCACAGCGGTTAAGCGTCTGCCTTCGGCTCAGGGCGTGATCCCAGCGCTATGGGATCAAGCCCCACATCAGGCTCCTCTGCTATGAGCCTGCTTCTTCCTCTCCCACTCCCCCTGCTTGTGTTCCCTCTCTCCCTGGCTGTCTCTATCTCTGTCGAATAAATAAAATAAAATCTTTTAAAAAAATAAAATAAAATAAATAAAGTGATTATAACTCAATTTGTGTTATCCCAATAAGTCTCTTTTTAGATTTTTTTAAAGATTTTATTTTTAAGTAATCTCTACACCCAAGGTGGGGCTTGAACTCAGAACCCCGAGATCAAGAGTTGTACGCTCCACCGACTAAGCCAGCCAGGTGCCCTTCTTTTTAAATTTTTTAAAATAAGTTTTTAATTTTGGAATAGCTTGAGGTTTACAGAAAAGTTGCAGAAAGAGTATTTGTATATCCCTCATCCAGTTCCCCTGATTGTTGAATTCTTACCTAACCATGTTAAAGTATTACATAAACTGAAGAAGCAACATTGGTATATTACTCTCAACTCCAGAGTTCATTCAGATTTCACTAGGTTTTCAACTAATATCCCTTTTCTATTTGGAGACATCCTAAATCAGGCTTTTATTAATTTTTTTTTTAATTTTTTTTTAAAAGATTTTTTTATTTATTTATTCGACAGAGATAGAGACAGCCAGCGAGAGAGGGAACACAAGCAGGGGGAGTGGGAGAGGAAGAAGCAGGCTCATAGCGGAGGAGCCTGATGTGGGGCTCGATCCCATAACGCCGGGATCACGCCCTGAGCCGAAGGCAGACGCTTAACTGCTGTGCCACCCAGGCGCCCCCTAAATCAGGCTTTTAAACTCTATGCTTAAATGAGCTAGAATATCTGTTCATAGATTAATTTTAGTCATACACGGTATACACCATATATAATGTGTCTAGATCTCCACTTAGATAAGTTTGAGTTATCTTTAACATTAATACCTTGAAAGTTATCTTTTGGCATTTACAGACAGTTCTGCCCAAGGCCGTTTTAGATACGCTTGCAGATTTTTTTCCCCACCCCTCTGTGTTCCATATAAAAACAGGATCTGTAGTGTGGATGAGTGTAACTCTTGCACAGTGGTACCCCTTCCAATATAGTTACAAGTTGCTGTCTCCAGGAAAACATGGGACAAGCCATCTTTTGTTTACTAGGAAGTTAACTTGTCTGTTAATCAAGAGTGGCAGTTACCAGTCTACTATGCTGGTTGGCTCTGAGATAATTTAAGTATCAGGTGGCTCTTGAGAAGAAGGTGCTGGCCGTGAGGCAGAATACCATTCTAGAGAGGGAAGTACCGGGGTATCTTTCACTCACATTTGCTCATGCAAAGAATCCCTCCTGAGGCAAACCATGGCATCTAAACTCGTGATATTAATTTGAGTCATTCCTTGAAACTGTTTGGTTTATGGAAGAGGAGGAAGGAATTGGCAACATCAAGTAGATGTGGATTTTTTAAAATCAGTTTTCCTCCCAGAATAAGTGGAACTCTTGAGTGTTCCCTCCATTAACATGCCACATTTTTTTCTAAACAAAAAAAAATCCTCTTAAGCATTCTAGGAAACAACGTGGTCAAGAAAAGCTTCAAGAAGAAGGTGCATTTGAGCTAGGTCTTGAAAGATGGCTAGGATTTTATAATCGAATGGCAGGGGAGCAATGTTTTAGGTAGAAGGAAAGAATGACATAGTCAAAGGTTTAGAGGTGGAAAAAAATCAAGGTGTGTTTGAGAAATAGCACGAGGATGTTAGATAGGAGAAGAGGGCTTTGGGAGCCAAGACTGAAAAAGTGGGGCTCCGATGGTGGAGGGCTTTTGGAATGCTCTGCTGAAGAGTTGTATTTTTATTCTAAGGCTTTAGAAACCAATAAAGGTTTCGTAGCTAGGGAGTTACATGTTCCAAATTCTTTAGGGAAATGTAGTTTAGAAGATCTCGGTGTAAAGTGGTTTAAAAGAGGGAGTCAGAGAAACTTATAATCTGTGTATGAGGTGATTAGGGCCTGAACTGGGAGGTTGTGTTAGCAATTGGAACAGGGAGGACAGGACAATTTGTAAACCCAGGACTTGTGGGTTCATTACACAGTGGGGTAAGGTAGAGGGAACAGCCAAAAATGAGCAGGAGGTTTGGGGCCTCAGTCAGAGACTATAGTTGATTCCTTTGGATCTTCATAGACTTGACCATAAAATAAAAACTTAAAATCAGTAACATCTGAGAACTGAGGGAAAATATGTAGCAGTCTTGTTTCAGAAGCAATAAAATATGTGGCTTAGAATTGAGGATACATGATAGTTGCTGACTTAGGATGGAGGGAGCAAACCAGGAAGGGAAGAAAGTGGGTTTTTATTTAACAGTGAGAGCTGTGGTTATCACCTGTGCTTACGTCCGATTTTTGTGCAGTGAAAGGCTTCAGCCCCTCTAGACAGTAACGCCAGCACCACAGCACTGAGTAAGAGAATCCTGGTCATCTCACGGTATGGCACATGGAGATGATCTGAAACGTTCGTCTGCTCGCACCGTGTGGCTGTAAACGTGTGTGTACTATGTTTGCATAACAGTCTCGTAGGTGGACCTGTACGTACAGAGGCGGCAGAGCCCGCTGTGTAGTGTGTGGGCTAGAGAGCGCACAGAAAGCGGCTTGAGTGCAGTTCCTGCGGAAGCCTTGGCTGCGCACTTGCACAGTATAGATCTGCGTAGTTCCACGTATAGACAGAGTTCCGGGGTTGGTTTATTGTTCTGTCCTTGGAAAATTAAAAGCAAAATACAGTGGTGGCTACTGGAAGGTCGGATTCTAATCGTGACTGAGCTGTGACCTTCCTAGGCGAATTGTTTTACTTCTAACATGTGGAATTTTTCCTTTATGTTTGGTCATTATGTGTGAGCGTATTTGGGATCAAAGTTTTCTTAAATCAGAAATACACCATGTTGCCCACATTACAGTTGTTAGAGATATGAGTTTAAGTTGTATAAAATATACAGTAGTCCTAATATGAAGGGATTTTCACACCATATTTGACTTGCTCTCTAATTTCTTAGTCATACCAAAAAGTTAATTTAGATTTAATTGTGGTTGTTACAATATTTTTTTCTCCATTGTCAGGTTAGAGTCCTATTATGTTTCTAAATTATGATAGTGTTTTTGGTCTTTCAGAGGAGATAAGGCTGCTTTTGAAAAGGAAAAAAAAAACTTTTTTGCATTATAGAAATTCTCAAATATAAAAAAATAAAGAGAAAAGTGTGATAAACCTAATATGCCCATTTCCCATGGCCAGTCTTGTTTCATATATAGCCACCCTCACTGCACTCCCCTCTCCAATTACTTGGAAGCAATTCTAGGGGCTCCTGACTGGCTCAGTTGGTAGAGCATCTGACTCATGATCTCTGGGTTGTGAGTTCAAGCCTCATGTTGGGTGTAGAGATTACTTAAAAAAAAGTCTAGACATCATATCATATCATTTATAAGTACAAGAATTCTTTCTTTATAAGACAACTGCAATACCTTAAAAAAATTCTAGACATCATATCATTTATAAATATAAGAATTCTTTCTTTATAAGACAACTGCAATATCATTATTACACTAAAAAACTTCCTGGACATCATTAAGTATTCAGTCAGTGTCTGTATTTCCCAGTAATAACTCATTATTGTTTCTTCAATTTGTTTTTTTGACAGACACAGGCTAGAATGTTGAATTAGGGTCCAAAGAAGAGTGATTAGTTAACATGTCTGTTAAGTCTCTTTATATATTTATTTATTTTTTAAGCTTTATTTATTTATTTGACAGAGACAGCCAGCAAGAGAGGGAACACAAGCAGGGAGAGTGGGAGAGGAAGAAGCAGGCCCCCAGCAGAGGAGCCTGATGTGGGGCTCGATCCCAGAACGCTGGGATCACGCCCTGAGCCGAAGGCAGACGCTTAACGACTGCACCACCCAGGTGCCCCTGTTAAGTCTCTTTAATCTGTAGGTGCTCCTTCCTTTCTTCTCTTTTTTTTTTCTTGCAGTTTTAGTTGAAGAATCCGGATCATTTGTTGTATCATTTCTCATAGTCTGGATTTTGCTGATTGCATCCATGTGGTGTCATTTAACATGTTCCTCAGTCCCTTCTATTTTTTATAAATTGGTTTTTAGATCTACAAGCTTGATCAGATTGAGGTTCCGTTTTTCTCGTGGGTGTGGGGCAAGACTATTTAATAGGTGCTGGCATACAAGTCTACCTGGAGACATAGAGTGTTTGTGGTTTCTTTTTTGGTACTGTTAATCAGCCAGTGGTGATCTTTGCCTACTCATTAGGGGTTGCAAAATGATATCAAATCCTATAATTTCTTCTTCAGCTATTAGCTGGAATACCTCTATAAAAAGAAATTTTCCCTCAACAAGTATTTAGTTTCTTTAAGGTTTAGATCTGATAGGAATGGCAGACTCAGTGCTTGATTCTTGCCCTTCACTTACCAGTTTTCAAAGGAATGAGTTGTTTCTCTTAGTGTCCTCTAAAGATGACCAAAGGATTTAAGTATATTTGATGTGTTTCAGTCCATTTGTTAATCCTTATTGATACTCAGTTGTTCTTTGTCCATTAGGAGTTTGTTAGGCTGGCTCCTAAGTCTTTTTAAATGTTCAATATCACAGAGTTGCATTTTATTTTATTTTATTTTATTATTTATTTATTTATATATATATTTTTAAAGATTTTATTTATTTATTCGACAGAGATAGAGACAGCCAGCGAGAGAGGGAACACAAGCAGGGGGAGTGGGAGAGGAAGAAGCAGGCTCATAGCGGAAGAGCCTGATGTGGGGCTCGATCCCATAACACCGGGATCACGCCCTGAGCCGAAGGCAGACGCTTAACCGCTGTGCCACCCAGGCGCCCCTATTATTTATTTTTTTAAGTAGTCTCCATGCCCAGTGTGGAGCCCAATATGAGACTTGAACTCACCACCCTGAGATCAAGACCTAAGCTGAGATTAAGAGTCAGACGCTCAACCGCTCAACCAACTGAACCACCCAGGCACCCCTGAGTCTTTTGAAACAGCCCTCGTAATCTTTGAAAGCTTCCTTGCTTTCCATTATGACAAGATGTTCCAGATTCATCTTATACATGTTCTGTCCTCTTTCCTTTTAATAAATATCTGAAAACCACAATATGTTCTCAGTACTGAGCTAAACGCAGGTTAGAATGTTGAAGTAGTATTTTGAAAAGAACTACCTGCCCTCAGGGGTTCATAGTCCTTAAAGTTTTTGGTTTTTTATTGATCTGATTCATTTGTATACATTTTTTGATGTGATAAAATCAGTTTTTGATTTCTTCTTACTCGATTATAGCCAATCTCTGATTTCATTATGTAACAAGTACCTATAGCAAAGTGAGATGATTGTCTAAAATAAGTAATTTTTATAATTTAAGAAAATTTAATATGTAATAAAAAGGAATAAAATGAATTTAGAAAGATAAAAACTTGAAATGATATACATTTTACAAATATGTTACCCTGTGAGAAGAGTAGTTTGTTTTTGCATAAGTAGGTAACCATATAATTTATTGTTCAGACTGGGAGATACGTGAGAGGGGCATTATTAATAATTACTTTGGGAGAAACAGGTATAAACCAGGACTTTGCCCAGCAAAGTAGAACATATGCTCACCCTACTTATAAACTAACTGACAATACCCATAGGTCTCCTGAGACCAGGGATCGTATCTGTCACGTTCACAATAATGTCTGTGGTACCTCACATACTGTTGGTGCTCAGTAAGTATTTGTTGGCTGTTACGAAAAGCCTGTGGATATTTGGAGGTTTGGTGTAGATTTTAAGTGTTTTTTTGTGCTTAAATTATGATTGCACTTTTTTCAGATTTTCTTTCATTAACACTTGCATCGAAATGATCCTATATATCGAATCTGAATGGATATGATGAATTCACTTATTCTTTTAGTTTAGAATTAGATGTTTTATTTATTATAGAAATAATACATGTTCATTATAAAAACATGAGAAAATCTAGATAATCTCACCACCACCTCTCCCCTACACTTACCAAAAAAAAAAAAGTCTTCTGTCTTCTGGTTGGATTTTAAGGGAGAAAAGAGCAGAGCAGTTATATATTCGACTAGTTCTTGCTCTTTCAGAATCCCTCTGACTCACCTTGTAGCCAGTGGGCCTTAGTTTCCTCCATTTATAAAAGAGGCTAATACTTACCTGACAGGAACTTTGTGACTCTTAGATAAATGCGGTTTTTTAGTGGGGAGGAGCTGAGGAAGGAGGGAGTGATTACTTGAACAATGTTTCTGTGATCAGAACTATCTTTGGTCGCTCTAGCCACATTTCTTAAAGATACTGCCAAAAGTAGTGATAGAAAATTTGCACTGATGTGAACTACTGTGAAAATTCTTTGATTGTGGTAAAGGACGTGTATGTGGAGTCCAAGTTACTGACTGAAATCTCTTCTCCGACATAAATAGATGAAGGGGAATTAAATTTAGTCATATGTCCTCAGGCCTCTGACTGGGTAACCTGCTTGGTCATGATGGCTTGGTTATCTTGACCACTCATTGGATTTGAGTAATGACAAAAGTTATTTTAAAAACAAAACAAGCGAGCAAATAAATATTTATGCAGGTTTTTCATTACATCTATTTATAGCACATATATTGTGAAGAGCTGTGGTTTTCCTTAGATTAAGAGACACTATATAAAAATCATCCTCCCCACATGAATGTTTCCTCCACCTACTCATCTGTCTGCAAGCCAGGAGTCTGTTCACTTCCTCTTGAGCTCGGTGCCTTTGCTGTTCACGGGCTCATTTTTTTTAGACATTCCAGTGCAGTTAAAATATAAATCTCTAAAGTGTGTATTGTTACTAATTAATTCATTTCATACCCTAAAAGTAACTTCTTTGGAGTGTATGAGCAGATAGTATCTTAAAACATGCCGTTCATTCAGAAACCTGGATGTTTGGGATTTTTGTCTTACTGAAACATGTACAGCCATTCACAATTCAATACAAGAATCCTTTGGGAAAAGGTAATTAAGAATTCTATGTGGAAAGATAACTTTTGTGTTTGAACATCTTCCATCAGCTTTTCCTGCTCAGGTTATTACTGACCAACTGTTGGGCCAGGAAGCAAATAGCCAAGAATAATTTTGTGTGATGCCGAGAGGTTTTTTTCCCCTCCTAACAAGCAGATTGTTAAGTTGCTGCGTGCTCTGTAGGTTAGCCTGGAGTTAAAATTTTAGTGTTATGTCACCAGTAACTAACAGAGGTTTGTCAGTGTGTGTGTGTGTGTGTGTGTGTGTGTGTGTGTGTTCATAAGGATTGGGCCTTTCTTTCCTTAACCTGAAAAGTTAGGATGAGTTGTCGCATGAAGATGTATTGAAATCCCCCCCCCCATACTTTACCTGTTATCTGGCACTTAATGAAAAAACTTGCTCGAAAGTTGCAGGTCCCTTGAGGGCAACAAACACTACACTCAAAATGAAACTAGGTTACTGGTTCTGTAACATGCAGTGGTTTGTATCAAAAGCTGTTTTGGTCTTAACTTTGAGATTATCCCTTATTCTTTGAAGTGGTCATATTTTAACTTGGAGTGGTTTTAAATTTTAGAATTTCCTGAAGTGAACATAAAAATGTTTTAATATTTTCTTATGTGGTTGTTGTACACAAGTTTATAGAAGGCTTATCTCCAGACAACGTATTTCTTCAATAAGACCAAAAGAAAAAAATACTGAAGATTTGAGGAAGTATTGAAGACTGACGGTGTTTTAGGAGCGTATTCCAAATGGTTTTAGGTAGCTCTGTAATCTCCTTCGCTTCTGATATCTGGACTTTTGTGGTTTAGTACTTTGAGTGTGTTTTAATGTTAGAACCATCTTTATAGTATAACCAAGAGACAATTAGGCGCTTTCCATTTACTATTTACTATTACTACTTTTGGTAACGTACCATCTTTTTTCTTTTGGTTGATAGGTTCTGAAATGAGGAAGAGCTTAAGATTGTGGCTTTATCATACTTTTTCTCCTACTTACAATTTTTTAAAAGCTAAACAAACGAACCTCCCACTATAATGAATTGCAAAATGTTTTCTTGTAAAGGCTTCTTTGTGCTAAGAGGTGTTCCTTCCCAGCAGCATTCAGACACACTCAGGTCTCTCCCATCTTTAGAGACCAAACTCAAGCCTTGTCCCTGTTTTGACTCCAACTGCAGCTTCTGTCCCTCAGCTTCCATTCCGTCCTGGTCACTCCCTCGCCAGCTGGTAGCGGAGGCCCCGCAGCTAGGGAGCGAGAGCTGCAGAACCCAGCCCGAGTCTGAGCCCTGAGCCAGTGTACTAAGTAACTCAAGACTGCTGTTTTTTCAGGGAAACAGGAGGCTCGCCAGAGGACAAGTGGGCCTTCAGGTTAGGGAATGATTCAGCCACTAAATTCAGTGGTCAGTTTTCTCGGTCTTACTCGGTGTTTTAGCAGCATTTGCGACAGTTGACCAGTTCTTCTTTCTTGAGAAGGTGTGGTTTTGTCCTAGCTTCTGTGCCCTGCAGTTGCGCGTTTCCTTTTAGCCATGTCCGTGTCTCTTCTCTTTGGTGGCGCTTTCTCCTCTGCCCTGAGGGCTCCCCAAAGCTTTCTTTTCTTTATTTATCCTGTCTTCCCAGCCCCCAAATTTAAATTCTTTCTGTATACCAATGTCTCCCAAATAGTCACCTCTAGGCCTGACTTCCTGTCGATCTCCACCCTCTTCCAGCCAACGGACATCTCTACTTAGACGTCTAGTTTGCATCTTACACGTGACTGTATCAAGTAGGATGCCTTGAGTTTCAACTGATAGAAAATCCAGTTCAAAATAATTTTAAAATAGAGAAAATGTATCATTACAAGGAACAAGATGCCTCGGTCTAGGATTGGTTTAAGTCTGGTCTAGTGACATCATCAAGGACCCATGTTCTTTCCACCTTTCTACTGTGCCGTCTTCGAGATGTCTACTTTGTCCTTGGGCCATCTCCCATCATGTGCGCAAGATGGGCACCTCCATTCTAGGCATCATATCGAGACAAGAGGACATCCAGCAGGGGGTGGTTATTGCTTTCTTTTTGCTTCTCAAGAGTTTGGAAATCTTTCTCAGAAGCCTCCCAGCTGACTTCCACGTAAATCTCACTATCCAAAACTTGGTCACAGGCCCACCTCTAAACCAATCACTGGCAGTGGGAATATGGACATGTAAACAATTTTTATACAAAATAGAAGGAATAAGTATACTAGAGGTAGTAGTTACAAATAAAGGGGAAGTGATGGAGCTGGGGAATTTCAGAAAGAATAAGTAGTGTTTGAACTGAATATTGAAAAATTAGCGAGGTTCACTTGTTAGGGAGGGAGATAAGGGCATTCTTGACTGATGGGACAACATACACTGATGACTGGCTTAGAGAAATTCTAGGATGTTCAGGGAACATTGAGTAGACCCCAAAGCCGGTGCATAGAGTTTGTGGGGGGATGTGGAGGGAAATGAGATTAGAGAGGTAAGATGAGGGGTCTAACCTTGAAGGAGGTTTGGCCTTAATTTTTTGGCAGTGGTTTCACTGTAAAGGAATTTTAGCAGTATTTAGCAAAAGACTTCTCTACTCACTGTGTGAAAGACATACTCTCTTTGAATTTGAGGCTGATTGTCTTACCTATAGTTTTTGCTTTGCCTCTCCCACCTGTGTTTTTCTCCTAGCTGTAGGAAGGGAAATTTAAATTGCATACGTTATCTTTGATCTAGTTCTTTCTTTATCCATCACATCAATAAGCAAATTCTGTTGACTTCTCCTTTTTTGCCTCTCTGCCACCTTTTGGTGTTACGTGTATTTCTCAGGCCTGCCATCAGAACCCTCCATTTTCTGTCCCAACTCCGTATTTACAATGTTGTCACCTCCTAATCCCCGGCCAGACTCCTTTGGCTAGGCCTTTGTCTTCATCACCCCCGGAATATACTATGCTTATTCTTGAAGATACCTTTATTCACACAGCCCTCCCCTCCACCTGTCTTTTAATTTCCTCTCTGCCTTTTCGGATCCCTCCCGCTTGTCAGGACCTAGCTCAGATCTCATGCCCTGCACGGGGCCTCCGATAGCCTGGGCGTCCGACGTCCTTCCTGCCCTTTTAAATAATTATATGGCACCTTTAAAAGAAATAGCATTTGTTTTATTTGGCAATTGTGACTTATTTTTTCTGTATAGTTGCTTGCTCTCCAAACACTCTTTAAGCTTGTAAAGATTAGGGCCAACACAGTAATTATTGGAAAGAATGAGTAATATCTTTTCCTTATATTAGATTCTTGGTGCTTCGTATGTAGATGATAGTCAAAGCTTATGAATAAAGAGTAGAGTGTGAGAATTGCACAGAAGATGCTTCATGGGGGCGCCTGGGTGGCTCCGTCGTTAAGAGTCTGCCTTCAGCTCAGGGCATGATCCCAGAGTCCTGGGATCGAGCCCCACATCGGGCTCTCTGCTCCGCTGGGAGCCTGCTTCTTCCTCTTCCGCTCCCCCTGCTTGTGTTCCCTCTCTCGCTGGCTGTCTCTCTCTGTCAAATAAATAAATAAGATCTTAAAAAAAAAAAAAAAGAAGATGCTTCGTGGGGGTGCCTGAGAGGCACAGTTGGTTAAGCGTCCAACTCTTGGTCTCGGCTCAGGTCAGGACCTCAGGGTCATGAGACCAAGCTCTGCATGGGGCTCCACGTTCAGTGCTCAGTCTGCTTAAGACTCTCTCTCTCCTTCTGCCCTTCTCCCCAACTCTCTTTCTCTTTCTCTCAAATAAATTTAAAAATCTTTAAAAAAATGCTTAATGTGTAAGCTCTTCTTAACTATAAATGTCACTTTTATAATCAGAAAAAAAGTCAAAAAGCTATTTCTCTCTTTGGAGGGAAAAAAGGAGATCTGGGCATTCATAAATAAGCCTTGTATTTGATAACAGTTTTAGTAAACAGAGTCCCGTCACTTCCAGGACTGTGGGGTGCTGGGTATACTGTCTTGTGAGACTCGTAACCGTAACTCAGTGTGCTGAGGGCAACAGCCCCAAGCCTAGCCATCCATTCTTCTCTCTGTTCAGCTCTACTTCCCAAAAGGGAGAGAGGATCCCTCGGGTCTGTCTGCCAGCATCCAGTGTAGAACGCCTCTACTGAGTAAAGCTGTGCTCTGTGCCACCACTTTTGCCTTTAATTTTGGCATAGTTGTGGCATGGTCACCTGGTTTTATTTCATTCAGCCTGCAACTTGTGTTTAAAAAAAAAAAAAAAGGACCATTAAAAAAAGGAAGAGGCAGCAATGGATATTGGCCGGTATCTGAGGCTTCATGGATTTCTTCCACATCCTGTTGGGCATCTTGCCTTAAATGCTTTCTTACTAAGGCAAAGGACTGAACAGAATCTTCCATGGAATGGTGTTAAGTGTGGTCATGTCTCTCCACCCTGAGAAAGTGTGGTGGACCCAGTTTTAGAAAAACTTTTTGGAAAAACCTAACCTACACCATGGGTAAGGTTGTGGGCTTGATCTCATTTGTATCACACGTATTTCAAGACCATACATAATATATTCCCGTAACCCAGGCATCCCCAACCTGAGATTTATAAGCTAATTTTAAAGATTCTTTTTATTTATTTGAGAGAGAGAGAGAGAGCGTGGCACATGAGTGGGGGGAGGGACAGAGAGAGAGGGAGAAGCAGACTCCCTGCTGAGTAGGGAGCCTGACACTGGGCTCGATCCCAGGACCCTGAGATCATGACCTGAGCTGAAGGCAGCCACTTAACTGACTGAGCCACCCAGGCACCCCAATAAGCTAATTTTAATGTTCAAAAGTCAAATGGAAATCATGGTGAAGCTGGACAGTCTAACCGAAAAGTTAGATGGCTGTTTGTTTTTTTTTATATTTGGTTAGTAAGAAATACAAAAGTATGATCTAAATGCAAATTCTGAGACAATATTTTAAAAGCAGTGCTCCATGGGAATGTGACAGGAGAGTTGGGGGTGGAGAGGGGCGTGTATGACAGCCCTTCTTGTTGAAAAGGTTGGGAATGACTGTGTGGCAGTAGGTGACCAGATGAATTAGGTAAAAGAATGGAAACAAATAACCCAAACAGTAAATGTCAGTGCTGGAAGGGAACCCCTTAACTGTACGGCTGAAGAAGCCAAGGGCTGGCAAGGTCAAGTAGCCTGCCAGGCGGTGTGGAAGAGCGCAGCAGAGCCCGGCTCGGGGTGCAGGGTGTGGTCCCCGTTCCGCTCAGTGTCCCCGCATCCCTGCTGTTAGGGCCCAGCTCTTCGTTACTGGCCTGCCTTGCCATCCAGTAATGTCATTTTTATGCAAACTCTCATAATTTTCAGCTAATCTTATTTTCTCAGACCACCTTGAGACTCTTAGTGCCCAGATAGCCTATTTCGTTTTCTCTCTTTTTATTGAGATAGAATTCACCTACCACATAACTCGCCATTTTAAAAGGTACAGTCCCGTGGTTTTTAGTATATTCGCAAAGTTGTGCAACCATCGCCTGTATCTAATTCCAAAACATTTTCATCCCCCGAAAAGAAACCTGGAACCCATTAGCAGTCCTCGCCTGCCTACCCCCAGCTCCCGTCAGTCACTAATTTACTGTCTCCATGGATTTGCTTATTCTGACCATTTCATATAAATGGAATCATACAACGTGTAGCCTTTTGTGTCTGGCTTTTTTCACTTAGCATAATGTTTTCAGGATTCATCCATGTTGTACTCTGTGTCAGTATTTCATTCCTTTTTTTGACAGATAATATTCCATTATATGGATATGCATTTTATTCATGCATTCATCGGTTTGTGTATATTTGGATGGTTTCTCCTTTGGGGCTATTATGAGTAATGCGATGAACATTTATATGCCAGTTTTCGTATGAACATTTATTTTCAGTTCTCTTGAGCATATACCTAAGAGTGAAATTGCTGGGTCATATGGTAACTCTGTGTTTCCCTTTCTGAGAACCGTCAAACTGTTTTCCACAGTGGCTGCACCCGTTCGTATTCCCATCAGCAGTGCACGAGGGTTCCTTTTTCTCCACATCGTCGCCAACACTTGCTGCTTATTGTGTTTTTGATTTTAGCCCTTCTGACAGGTGTGAGGTGGTGTCTCATTGTGGTTTTGATTTGCATTTCCCTGATGATGAGTGATGGTGAGCATCTTTTCATGTGTCTGTTTAGCCCATTTCATTCTATGTATTTATAGGGAGGGAAAGAGACAGAGTGAATGAGGGGGGACAGAGGGGGAGGGAGAGAGAGAATTTTGATCCCACACTGAGTGTGGAGCCTGATGCAGGGCTCGATCTCACAACCCTGAAATCATGACCTGAGCTGAAATCAAGAATTGGACGCTTCACTGACCGAGCCACCCAGGCGCCCCGCCCATTTCATTTCTCAAACTTATCTACCCTTCCCTGTCTCTTGCCTTTTCTCATCTTCGTTACGTCATGTTCACTATGGAAAAATGCATGCAACAAACCCTAAAATTACATAAATCTCTGCTCTGCCACCCGTCGTTTATAACTTCTTTAAGAAAGAGTTTCCCAAATAAGGAGAAAGGAGCCAGCAGTGAACCCCTCCCCCCTACCTACTGGGAACTTTGCCTATTATCAGGTTATATCAGTGTGGGTACTGTCATTCTAGTTTTACAGGGTGAAATTGGGTAAGATCAGTTGCCTTGTCCAAAGTCCTATACCTGGCTAAGTAGTGTATCGGGGTTCACACGAGATCGTTATTTTACATTTAGTGATACTTATCACTGTTCTTTCATTCAGCTGTGAA
Organism: Ursus arctos; assembly: GCF_023065955.2. Taxonomy (NCBI): domain Eukaryota; kingdom Metazoa; phylum Chordata; class Mammalia; order Carnivora; family Ursidae; genus Ursus; species Ursus arctos. The sequence continues at coordinate 23,917,793 of NW_026622919.1, read as the reverse complement.
TTCCCTTATGATCATGGATATGCTGTAGAGATTGAGAGGGGTGTAGGAACAGGAGAAAAAATTAATTTATAAACCTGATTTAACTAGACATTACAAATAAGGAAATGGAAAAATCTGCTCTATAATATGAGGTCTTAGCTTGGGGTTTATGGATCCCTAGGGGCTCCATGGATGGGTTTCTGGAAATGGGCAAACTCCTTGAAATTGCATGTAAAATTTTGTATGTTCATTTTTCTGGGGGAGAAGATTTTTAATTTTCCAAAGATTCTCAAAAGTTCAAGAATTGCTGCTAAGAAGAGTCACATACAGATTTATGGGAAGGAACAGACAAGCAGCATGTTAGCATTTGTCTTTTCCCATTGGCCATGTTTTGGGTATGTTATGGTTTGGGTGAAAACTTCTCATCTGCTGTCAGATATTTTTGTTTTAGACTGTTTGTTTATGCCTGCTGGTTGAAGACTATTCCTGTTAAACTTTTTTTCCAAGTGTTAATTTTTGAAGTGTAAAAAATTTTCTGTGAATTAGAAAACAGTAACAGTCCTTTGTCTTTTGGTAGGTCTAATATGTAAATTCTTGCATTTCCTTTTTCTTAATTCTGGCATTTCCTGATGTTGTTTACACATCTGAAATATTTGTTATTTTTATTTCTATAAAATATAAGAATGTAATGAGGGCCTTTCTCAGTTATTTTCAGTTTCTGAATGAGTTTTTCATTCACGTTCATGATGATCTCGTCAGTTAACATATAGATAGGCCTCTCATAATGGCTTACATTATAGGTAGCCACAGTCTGAAGAACGATTCACAAGGCCTCTGAAAGTCTCTGATTTTTCTTAATAAAGCTAATGAGCAGAATATCAGTTAATAATGATCAGGGCACTCCCACAGTTGGCCATGTTGAAAACAGACTAGTGCATTAACTCGTTGCATTCCATAAAGCCCCTTGGTTCAAGGCTAGACTGAGACTTTCCCAGATTATGTATCTTATGGGTATGTTCTGACTGTTTCTAAGGGCACAGAATTTCATTTGAGCGTTCCCTGCAGTGAGGACTTTGTCAGATTTTAGTGGAAAAGATAGCACTAATACAAGACTCTTACTCTTCTTTTTAAAAGGACTCCTTTGTTTAAATTATATTCTCCTGTCTGTGGGTGATGTTTGTGAATTGAATAATGGAAAGATGTTTTGAATACACCTTGTGATCACTCAGGTCCTGCAGGGTAGCCTACTTAGTATTTGATTTCTTCTTTGGCCCCAGGGGGTTACGGGTGAAAGTTAAGGTTGCTTAAGCCACTGGGATGAGAAATGCATATTTGTTTTTATTGTCTTCTATGGCAATGTTGGGACTGTTGATGCTTGAAGGTAATTAGGTAATGCCTTAGGGGGAGTACCTCTTCTTTGTCCTCTTTCTCCTAGCTTCTCCTGCGTATTATTGAGGAAACACAATGGCAGTCTCATTTAAATGCATGTGTAAAAAAACTACAGTGAAAATTTATTTTTATAAAAGCTTTGTCTAAAACTGAAGGTGACAGGCATTTCTCAGTTCCATGTCTTACAGATAACCGATTAGATGGACTGCTTAAAAAATAATTGATGTATGAAATTATATTAGGTGAGATTGCATTAAAATTAGTTGTTTTTCACCTATATAAAATACAGGCATCGGAGAACGTTTTACAACATTGATCTAAAATGTGGAGCAGTGATGTGTGTCCTTTGAGGTTTTGCTTGTTGTGAAGTTGACTCCCACATGTTGTGTTGGTAGCTTTGCTGTGCAACCCAGGCTGATTTTGTGCTCACCCTTGGAAATGAAGGACATTTATAGAATGCTATGGATCTTGCGACAACTTTTTTCACTGTAGATTTTGTATCCGTAACTTGCACTTTACACGTCAAGTTTAAGGTCCACAGATTTATTCAGGTTTCATCCATTGAAAGCCTAAGAATTTTGTTGCAAGAAGATGAACTGAAACAATTTAAATCTTCACTTGGTCAGCCTGGTGACTGTGGAACACGAAGTGCAGATGAGTCACTCTGAAAACTGAAATGTATCCATGTGAGTTTTTCTAAAGATTTTTTATTTGTTTGAGAGAGAGCGCAGCAGGGGCAGAGGCAGAGGGACAAGCGGGCTCCCCGCTGATCTCAGAGCTCAGTCCCAGGACCCCGAGATCATGAGCTGAGCCGAAAGTCAGATGCTTAACTGACTGGGCTACCCAGGCGCCCTTCCATCTGAACTCATCCAACATTCGAGACCTTGTGGAGGGAGATGGGCGTTCACTAGCTAAGGTTAAAACTTAGACCCTTGAATACTAGTCTAGAATTTTATTTTTTACTTTGTGTCATTAGAGATTTTTTGTTGTTGTTGTTGTTGTTCAAGGTCTAAATACGTCGTTTAAAGTAATTGTTATTTACCAAGTTAGCTCAATAGGGTTGGTTAGCTGGGATGAGGAGTTAGAAAACCAGGATTCCAGCCCTTACTCCATCACTTAACCAGCAATGCCACGGGAACGTTACTACACTGAGCCTTAGCTGTAAAATAGGAACAGTCCCAAGTCACTGTAGGGCAGTGATGCTTAAAGGAGATAAACAAAACCCGGTGTGGTTTCATTCCTGTCTTTTTCATGTTGAGTTTCTTGTGTGCAACTTGCCTACTTCCCTTCTCCATCTCTCTGACTTCTGCTTGTCCTTCAGAACCAGCTCCAGCTTTAGCTCATTTCTGAAACTTCCTCTGACAGGCCCAGCACCTTTTACACCAGTTACTCACCTCCTCGTTCCGCACTTCGTCTGCACCTTGTATGTAAAGGTGAGTGTGTTTACCCAAGAAACACAACAGTGCTCTTGTAAGCATTTATACCTACTGACTCATTTAATCCCAGTAACACACCATGAGGCAGACACAGTTATTATCCCCATTTTACAGATGCAGAAAATGAGACGTGGAGAGGTTAAATAATTCGCCCAAGGCCCCCGAGCTCTGGTATGTGTCAGAGCCAGATTTCCAGTGCAGGCAGTCAGGCCTCGGTGTGTGCTCCTCACCGCTGGGCTGGGCTGTTTTTTGTCGTTGTCCCTGTTACGCTGTTCTGTGATTACCGGTTTTCACGTCTGCCTCCCTAGTTAGACCTTTGAACTGGCTCCAGCTCCCCCAATACCAAACACATAGTAGGCACTTAATAAATGTTTAACAGGTGTGTGATAAATGTGCTCTGTGCGAACTGTAAAACATCGTATAAATGCGAATTATTATCACCACTACCATATACACTTGGTAAATCAGAAGTACAGTTTACCGAACTTGCAGTTTTGCAGTTTGCTGTCTTGGCTCCCACTTTTCAAGGTGGCAGACTGAAGTTTGGATTGGTAAAATTTAAGGGTTGACAGTACCAAAACTTGGGTTAAACGTGAGCTATAGTTATAGGTCCCGTCATTAAGCCTGTTCGGTCACGCATTCTTTGCCATAATAATACAGCTTGTTTTATGTAAAAGAACAAGGTCAGAGAGGTCTGAGTGATTCTCACCGTACTTGATAAAATTACGTAGCAGTTCAGGGTCTTAAGTAGTCAGTCTTCCATTGTCCACCGTAGGTATCTTCAAAGTTGTCTTACTCTTAGAGGTTCTTTTTAAGAAAAAGACAAGGACACAGTGAGATTTCATTCATTTCAGACAAGTAGAACCTACCGTATTAAGAAAAACTTAGGGGTGCCTGGGTGGCTCAGTCGGTTAAGCATCTGCCTTCGGCTTCGGTCATGATCCCAGGGTCCTCGGATCAAGCACCGTATCAGCTCCCTGCTCAGTGGGGAGTTTGCTTCTCTCTCCCTCTGCCTCTGTCTCTGCCCCTCTCAAATAAATAAATAAAATCTTAAAAAAAAAAAAAATTAAGGGTACCTGGGTGGCTTGGTCAGTTAAGCGGTCAGCTCTTTTTTTTTTTTTTTTTTTTTAAGATTTTATTTATTTATTTATTTGTCAGAGAGAGAGAGAGGGAGAGAGCACAAGCAGGGAGAGTGGCAGGCAGAGGGAGAAGCGCGCTCCTTGCTAAGCAAGGAACCCGATGCAGGACTCGATCCCAGGACCCTGGGATCATGACCTGAGCCAAAGGCAGACATTTAACCAACTGAGCCACCCAGGCATCCCAAGCAGTCAGCTCTCGTTTGATTTCCGCTCAGGTCATGATCTCAGGGTCCTGGGATCCAGCCCTGGGTCGTCCTCTGCACTCTACATGGAGTCTGCTTGAGCTTTCTCTCTCTCCCTTTCTCTCTTCCCCTTCCCCCCCACTCACGCACTCTCTCTCTCTGTCTCAAATAAATAAATCTTTAAAAAGTAAAAGAAAAAAATTAAGCTTTTAGTGTGGACATGAGTTTTAAACTCAATGTAATTACAGGTAGGGAAATGAAATAATTATGTCATAAGGAACACATTCTTATAAAAAAAACTTTTTAAAATTACAATTCAGATATTTAAATTTTTATTTTTGTCAGTACTGAAAATTTAGTATAAAAAGGTTTGTGCTTTTATTTTATCCTAATTCCCAGTATTATCTTTCCTACTTCAATTTTTTTTTAAGATTTTATTTATTTATTTATTTATTTATTTATTTATTTATTTGACAGAGAGAGAGAGACAGCCAGCGAGAGAGGGAACACAGCAGGGGGAGTGGGAGAGGAAGAAGCAGGCTTCCAGCAGAGGAGCCCGATGTAGGGCTCGATCCCAGAACGCCGGGATCACGCCCTGAGCCGAAGGCAGACGCTTAACGACTGAGCCACCCAGGCGCCCCTCTACTTCAATTTTTTTTTACTTATTTTTAATTTATTTTATCTTGCTTAATTGTGTGTTTGTTTTATTACATGTAATATAATATACATATCTATATCTGCCCTTCAGGCTTTTCTGAAATACACTGTCCTTCACAGACTTTTCCTGATTTCTCCAACTAGGAGTGATTTTTCTCTTCTAAACTTTCAGATTTCTACTTTTTCTTTACTCAAGTGTATAGTAGTTGTTAAATAGTTATGTGACTGTCCAAAGACTTTGAGATGAGTTGTTACTTGGCAAATGTGTCACTAACATACTTTCCTAATAAGAAAGAAGTGAGTAGCCTTCTGGAAAAGCCATAAAGCTTTGGGTAAAGTGTCAGACCATTATTAGCACAGACCACCTGTCCTCCTGCCCATCCTTCCTAGCGGATCTTTTTTGGGGGCGAATTTTGCCGATACGCACTTACCTTTCCCTCCTTGTTCCTTTCCATTTCTTGGTAGTTGTTCTTCTGGCCCGATCCTCATGGATGGTTGTACGCCTTAGAAAGCTCTGCGTTCAGCAGGACCGCGGGTAGTTTGAGCTTTGGAGACAGGCCGGTGGAGGCGGTTCTGCCAGTGGGTAAGCACAGGTGGCAGAGTGATACGCTTTACGCAGCTGCCCTTTCAACCTGAACAAACTCGCCCCAAATAGAATCTTTCTAACACACGAGGAGGATGCATAGGTACCTATTTTAATAGAGAGAAAACTGTTGGATTTGTCAAAAATTAACTACGAAAACGTTTCAGGGAACAAAGTTATTTTTCTTTTAAGACTAAATGTAAGTAAACATTCTTGAAGACGCTGTAAACTTATTTTGTAGTCCACTTGGGGGAAAAAATGGCATGAGAAAAAGCGCATTCTGGAAGTTGTACTTTATCTATAATATGCTATTATATTTTCTAGTTTTTTCTTTTCTTAAGATCTACTTATTTACTTTAGAGATTTTATTTATTAATTTGAGAGAGAGAGAGAGCATGAGCGGAGGGAGGGGCAGAGAGGGAGGGAAGAAGAAGCAGACTCCGTGCTGAGCAGGGAGCCCAGGACCCTGGGATCATGACCTGAGCTGAAGGCAGATGCTTAACCGACTGAGCCACCCAGGAGCCCCTAATTTTTTCCTTAAGATTGTATTTTCTTCCTACTAGTTGGTCAAGAATGTAGAGTGCCAGGACTTGTTGCTTCTCGATTTGTATACCTCTTAATAAACATACCACATTTTTTCCGAAGTTGTATAACGTTAATTATAGCAAGACACTAAGGAATGACCTGCTTTAGTTTAGAATTTATTTTAAGAAGCAGGAGAAAATGATCTCTAAGAACTTGTTTTAATACCAAAGAGAGATGAATTAAAACAGCTTTAAATATTAACGAGGGTCATTTCTTATTTGCTGCTTCTGTCTGCTTTCAGGTTCTTAGAGCTCAGTGTATTCACCTAGAGAGTATTCTAAAAAATGAAGTTAAGATGATTTGTAATAAGTAAGTTAGAACTGAGGATACACATTAAGAGTTGGATAATGAAACGTGGAATGTTCTAATTTCCCTAATGTGCTTTTGGTTTTGTAAAGGTTACTCGATTGTGCTCTTAGGAGATAGTTTAAATCTTCTGGAAGGAGAATAAAGGAAGATTATCTTCAAAACTGAGATAAGGCAAAAGGTGCCAAAATCGAATGAAAAAAGTAAAATGTGGGCAGAAAGCCTGCGTGTGTTTCAAAGTGAACAGTCAGACTACATCTTCTGCCGTGACTGTGTGGCTTGTTCATGTTTCTGTGAGTCTCCCTGATTGTAATAGTGGGAGGTACGGGTCTCAGGCTCGTATGCGAGTGCATGTACGTGTGCGTCATAAAATAGAGTAAAGAGCTCTAACTGTAATTTTTTTAAAGAAAAAATAGTCTTATTTTCTAACTTACTAAGTAGAGAATTCCCCTGTGAATTCAGCCCTTTGTCTTTCTGATTTTTTAACTTTTCACTTAGTAATTCTCCGGTCTGTGCTGTGCAGCTGAGGACTGAGAGAGCTGATACATGCAGGATGTCCACACGTGCAGATTCGTAGAGAGCTACGTTAGTGAGGTGGTGCTGCCGGGACAAATCAGTCCCCAGTCTCGGCAGCTTAAGTCGGGAAAGGCTTGCTTTCTCACTGCATGGCCATGGTCGGTCAGCAGGGAAGCTCTGTGCGTATCGCTCGGTGATGCAGGCTGATGGAAACAACCGTCTTCTTGTACATGACTGGTCTCCATGCCTGAGATGGGAAAGAGGTCTGAGGGTCTCTCGTTAGCCATGAGATACGGTAGCTCAGCAATGACGCTCGTCTCTTACTTCACAGCACGATGGCCAGAACAGTCAGGTAGTCCCTCGTGCCGACAGCGGGGGCCGCAGGGGTAGCACTGCCTTCGCCAGAGACACAGCTGGAAACACTTGACAAACCATCCTTTTGGTCATCAGACCCTCAGTCTACTCTCTCTCATAGGCAAAATACACTCAGTCCCTCCACAAGGTAGGGGACCCCGAGGCCCTATCCAGTCACGCATCAAGCTCAAAGTCCAGGATCTCTGAGTGACACAAGGGTCTGATGATTGCTGCTCTGTCAGTGAGGAGATGGTGCGCAGTCGTCTCTGCACTGGCTCCAGATGTTGCTTTTCTCCGTCCAGAGACTTGGGAAAGAAATGGACACATGATCCCTGCCCCCGCATACAAAACGCAGTCATGACTATCGGCAGCATAATAAAAATACTCCCCATTTGTAAGGGGGAAGAGTAGGAGATATGTAGCAAATTCTGAAATCTCTGAGCAGTCATTGAGCGGGCCTCCTCAGGGTTGGGGAATGTTCTGGAATAGACCCTGATTTGGCTCATTAGGGGTAGCTCATCTGTCTGTGTTTTCTTTGCTCCCTAGCTTCATCCTCTTGGTTCCTCCTTTTTTTTTTTTTTCCTGTTATCTTTGGTTGTATGTGAGATGGGCAATGAAGACTCTGCCCCCTCAGGGGAATGGACAGCGGGCAGCTTTCTTATCCTGCCTCCTGCCATAGGTGCTTGAGAACCCAGAGACCATCGTAAGTCTTGACAGTCACTGTCTCTTTAACCCAGTCTGGAAGTTCTTCTGGAAGTATAACTCTCAAAAACTTAATCGACTTTTTATAGAGTAGTTTCCGGTCAGCTCTGTGGGCCTTCGCTGCAGCCACAGTTCTTTCCTAATCGTACATGAATTTGCTACACAGCTCTGTCTTAGTACTTCTTCCTTGACTTAGTTTTGAGTACGGGTATTTCTGCTGTGATGCCATAAATGCCTTCCTGGATGCTGCAGAGTCATACTTTAAAATCAATGGGGCTTATGAAAAAATCAGGTTGGGGCAGAGCACTCAAAATCTGGGAAACACTGCGACCAGTACACTCATAGAAACAACAATAATTATAATAAATGTATTACAATAAATAAATATATTAAATATAATTATAAATATACTAAATCTCCATTGCCATACACACCCAGCATCAGTCTGTTGAACCTTTCCAGACTTAATCCCCTGGGGGGTGGTTTCCTCCTCTGAGATTGGGTGGGGTCTTGAAGACATTCGCTTACAATAGAGACCAATTTCATTATAATTAAAAATTCGATGTATGAGATGTGTAGGCTTTGGCGATCAAAAACTTTTAAACACAGGAAGGGAAACATATGCCCTCAAGTTCACCAGATACAAAGCAGAAAGTTTAGTGGTTCCTGAAGCCAGTGAACGAGCCACTACTTGCATTAAAGGAGGTACACAGGTAGGATGTTCAGCTTTTTTCTTAAGGTCCTCGTTTATCGCTAAGCCTATCTTGTTCATTGTGAGCAAGCTTTCTCTTGATCCCTTGAAGCATTGACTTGCAGGGGAAAATCTCGTATTAACCACCAGGACTTCGGTGTTCCACTGACATCATTCCCCTATTTACTAATAGCATTTGAACTAATTCACGTTAGAGAAATAGGCTTTGTAGCAAAATACACTAAGAAAGTGCTTCAGTGAGAGAACCTTCTCGCGTCTCTCTTAGAAGAGCTATTTTCCCGCGCACCGCCTTAATCCATTGGGACGTTTTATCGTTTTATCGGTGGGGGTGGAGGGTACGTCTCTGGCTTGATTCTGCCTCAGGACTGAAGTCTAGTCGGCATTTGTAGCTCACGACCTTCTCTGTTGTTAAGCATCTGCTTCTTCTAACCTACATATCGCTGACTTTCTGAACTCCTTTCATCCCGACTAAACCCACCGGTTCTTTTCTGAATTCATCCTCTGCCTGTAATGATTGGTCAGGTAGAGCCGACGGTAGCCAACACTGTCTTCGCAGTCCATTTTCCTGTGGGAGCTGTGAGTCCTCTGTCTTCTGAGATAGGTGATCGTCTCACTGAGAATTCGCCACTGCTGTCCCGTTAGCCTCCTGTACCTGTGGCCTTGCCCATTTTCACCAGCTCCTAAGCTTTTGCCACGTATTTGGGTTCTCTGGATGAGACAGCACCCCACTTCTGGATCCCAGCTGTGTCAGCTAGGAGAGGCCATGTTCTGCACGACGCTGCAGTACTAGCCAACGTAAGATCTCTGAGGTTTTAGAAGCACAGTCTGTGTAAAATTAAATGAAAAAGAGAAAGAAAATCCACTGTGCCATGGGTAGCCTGCAGGTCACTGTAGTCACTCCGGGACCTGGGTGGATAGCAGTGACAGCAGTGGTCATCTTGAAGATTGGTGGTCCCTGTGGCGGAGGGAAGAGAGGTCTAGAGGGTCTCGTTGGTTAGAAAATGCCCCGTCCTCCTGTGCACCACTTCTGCTCATGATGTCCCGCCGTCCAGAAGCAGTCACACGGCCCCACCCAACAGCAGGGGAGGGGCAGGGCCAGAACACGCAGTCCTGCCACGTGCCCAGAAGGCTGAGAGCCCAGAGGTCTTTGGGAAGAACACATTAATTATGACCACAGAGGATTTCCCCTCAATTATTTTTCTTTGTCTTCCTGCTTTTTGTTTAATTCCTGGCTTTTGCTGGTTAATTGAATTTTACAGTCTCTCCTCCCTTGCTTAATTTGAGATAATTAATGTGAGTAAGTTTAATGGTATTTGTAGTAGTTTAGATTAGTTCCATGGGTCAGAAGTTTTGGCACATGCAAAATAAGGCTAAGTAGAATTAAAAGCCACTGAGATCTTCCTGCTTAAAATATGAGATGGGAAATTTTGATATGTGCAAAAAGATATGTGGTTGTAGGGACAACCGAGTTTAAGTTATTTTAGAGTGTCATTTGCCAGAGTAGAAATAGACCATGAGCCGTGGTGTCAGGCAGGTCTGGGTCAAGCACTGCTTCTGTCATTTAATAGATATGTAATCTTAGACAAACTATTTAGCCTCTTAGAGGCATAATTTGCTCATTTATAAATACAAATAAGTACAAATATATCTACAGATGTCAGGTAAAACATGGTGGCATTTATCACCAGGCCTTTCAGAATTCCACTGAAATGAAAGTAAAATTACTTTTTACTTTTTAATTTTTTAAAAGATTTTATTTATTTGTCAGAGAGAGAGAAAGAGCACAAGCAGGGGGAGTGGCAGAGCAGAGGGAGAAGCAGGCTCCCCGATGAGCAGGAGTCCAATGCGGGGCTCCATCCCAGGACCCTGGGATCAAGACCTGAGCTGAAGGCAGACGTTTAACAACTGAGCCACCCAGTCATTCCTGTTTTTAATTTTAAAAATTTTTAATTTTTATGGGGATGGGGGAGAGATGGAGGGAAGGGCAAGGGGAGAGAGAGAGAGAGAATCTCAAGCAGGCTCCACACACAGCAAGGAGCCTGACACAGGGCTCAATCTCATGACCCTGAGATCATGACCCGAACCGAAACCAGGACTTGGACGCTCATCCGACTGAGCCATGCAGGTGCCCCAAATCCCTTTTTTTAAAAGAACAAATCCGTAAGGACAAAGAAAACAGAAGATAGTAACAGAGAAATGACAAAGTAGTCATGGACTACATATTAGAGTCATCGTCATGTAAGAACAAATGTTGATGTAACAAAAAGCTGTGATACGACTATATTGGGAGGATTGGGAGCAATAGGTGAGAAAAAACTATAGTGGCAGACAAGTAGTAACAAAATGAAAAAAAAATCAAGAAATAGAAATATCATCATGTTTAGCAATATGGAAGGAAATACTGGGGAGGAGGAGCCAAAGGAGTTGAACATTTTCATCTCCAGGCTGCGGGATCAGGTAGGATGGAGTCGACAGAGGGCTACTCTTTTTGTGACAGACCTGGCCGTGTGTGTGACTTGGACAGCGATGTGTGCTTTTCTTTTCTTTGTGATTACTTCGATTAAAAATCGAAAATGAGTTTGAAAGGCATCCCCCAAAGTCTTGTGGTGACTGTTAAATAGGAATAAGGCGAGGCACGTCTGCCTGCTGGTGCACGCGGCAGGCCCTCCGTGAGCGCGTTTCCTTCCTCGTGTCGGCGGGACAGGGTATGTGCTTTTGGCAATAGTCACGACTCAGGGGCGAGGCGGTTGGCTGAACAGCAGTGTGAGTTATGTCACAAAGCAACGTAGGCGCCCTTCTTGTTTTTTTGTTTTTTTTTTTTTAATGGATGGTTTCATTTTTCTTGGAACCGTATCAACCTGATGGTTACTGTTTCTTAGAATTTATTAGACTTCTGTGCAACTGACATATGAAAAAATTCCCCGGCTATTGAGTGGATCTAGTGAGCTACTCATGGAACAAACTTAAAAACACTTAGCAACTTTGAAATTACGCTGATGAACCTGAAACCAGTAATATCTATAATAATATCTCTGCCGAGATTATGCATCATTTAAGGCCACGGACATTTTCTGTCTCTTCTGTAGTTACACCAGTTAACTGTTTTAGGGGCGCCTGGGTGGCTGAGGCTGCGTCTGCCTTCGGCTCAGGGCCTGATCCCGGGGCCTGGGATCGAGCCCCACATCGGGCTCCCTGCTCTGCCAGGAGCCTGCTTTTTCCCCCTTCCACTCCCCCTGCTTGTGTTCCCTCTCTCGCTGGCTGTCTCTCTCTTTGTCAAATAAAATCTTAAAAAAAAAAAAAATCAGCTGTTTTATTTCCCTGGTCCCCAGTGCCTAGCTCACGGCCCGCTTTGTTCTCTGAGGCCTAACTGTGGTGGATGGTAGTGACTGATGTTGAAAACAAAGCCAGCCAGCATAAAACTCTGGTGCGTTTCACCTAGGACACCCGTTTATATGACAAGACTGTAAACTCCCTGTGGACAGAGACCGTATGTTCTGCCGTGTCAGTGTGTCCTGTAGCATCCAGCATAACGAATGCCATGCGATAGTACGTGTTCGTTTTGTCATCAGATACGTCCTGAACACCTCCTAAGCGCTTGGCACTACGCTAAGCTCTAAGGATAGCTCGGTGCACTGGACAGATAGACTCCTGCCTTCTTAGAATTTACATTCGAACAAAATTGTGCTGAATTTAGCAAACCAGTGGCCCACACTGATCCATTTACGCAGGATAAGGAGTCGCCTCTGTAAAGAGTTGAATCATTTTCAGTTGTGCTGTATGATGTACGTGCATGCTGGGAGAAGGAAATCGTGGTATCTGACCTTTTTCCTCTTTGCTTTTCTTTGCAGGTAAGATGCTCCAAGTCCATTGCAGCTCTCCTCGAAAGAAAGTCGCTAGCGCTCTGCTCCTGCCGCAATACCAAACCTCCCGACCTCTGCTTTGGTGCTGCCACCCTGGAGGGATTGCACACAGGTTCCAGGAATACTTTTTTTTTTTTTTTCTTTTGAGTGATTCTTTGTGGATGGAAAAAGATTTGAGTCTTAATAACTACCCTGTTTTAAAGCTGTTTCTCTGCAGTCTGAACTGCGTCATAAATCGGGCCACTCCCCCATGAGCCACACAGCCGGCTCTCGTCAGGAGCTGGTGGAGAGCTGCGCGGCGCGTGCAGTAGGGATGGCACAGGAAGACAGCCGTCGTGCCCCAGTGCCATCTACCTTTTACCATGGTGCCAACCAAGAACTTGACCTGTCCACCAAAGTGTACAAAAGGGAATCAGGAAGTCCTTATTCCGTGTTAGTGGACACCAAGATGAGCAAGCCCCATCTCCACGAAGCCGAGGAACAGCCGTATTTCAGGGAGCCAAGAGCAGTGTCTGACGTGCGCGCTGTGAAGGAGGACCGGGAGAATTCTGATGACACGGAAGAGGAGGAGGAGGAGGAAGTCTCTTACAAAAGGGAGCAGATCATAGTGGAGGTAAACCTTAATAATCAAACATTAAATGTCTCTAAAGGGGAAAAGGGTGTCTCTTCTCAGTCCAAAGAGACTCCTGTTCTTAAGACAAGCAGTGAGGAGGAGGAGGAAGAGAGTGAGGAAGAGGCCACCGATGACAGCAATGACTATGGAGAGAACGGAAGACAGAAGAAGAAGGAGAAGGCGGCGGCGAAGGCCAGCGTCACACAAAGGAGAACCAGGAGAGCCGGCTCCGTGGCTGCGGCGACCACTTCCCCGACTCCCAGGACTACGAGAGGGCGTAGGAAGAGCGTGGAGCCGCCGAAGCGGAAGAAGAGGGCCGCCAAGGAGCCCAAGGCGCCAGTCCAGAAGGCCAAGTGTGAAGAGAAAGAGACTCTGACCTGTGAGAAGTGCCCCAGGGTGTTTAATACTCGCTGGTACCTGGAGAAGCACATGAACGTTACTCACAGGCGTATGCAGATTTGTGATAAGTGTGGCAAGAAGTTTGTCCTGGAAAGTGAGCTGTCCCTTCACCAGCAAACAGACTGTGAAAAAAATATTCAGGTAGGTTTCATCACCGAGAGGGCAAACTTTCCAGGATAGAACCTGGCTGTTCAGACTCACCTGGTATCTGCCCAAGAGAATAAATACAGTAGAGGCTGAAGGGACAGTGTTCACCGATGTCTCTTTTTAAAAAGCTCCTGCTTTGGTCTTTTCAAAACCCAGGCTTAACATTTTCTTTCGAAAGCATTACACTTACCTGACGCTGGACTAGTGGGAACCCAGGTACACTGAAGGGGGAATCTGTCGTAGGTGATTGATTGCCCAGGAGGTAAAGTCAACACCGACTTTGCACTGAGATTCACTGTTGTGAGACGTGTAATACGTAATTCATTCTGGCATCTTCTCTGTCAAGGTGGGAGATACTGAGTAAAGGTCAGGAATAGAGAGAGGTCCCCTTCTAGGTTTGAAAGGATGCCAGATTCTAGTGCAGCTGATGGGGACAAAAACCGTAATGACTCAGACCGGTGAAAAATGGAAGATCTCCAGGAGTGAGTTTGCTTTTACCGGTGGAGAGATGACAACATTAAATTTATCAAGAGGCTGAGCCCATGGGAATATGCAGACTTTAAACAGAGGCTGAGCTGGTTGAAAATGTTGCCCACCTGGCAGTAGGGTTACTAATGCTACTGTGCAGTATTATTAAGGTAACAATGTGGCTTTCAAAGCAGGCTGATGTCTTGAAAGGACTGTATTGTGATAGGTTCAGAGGTGTGCTAATTATGTCGAGTGAATGATCTTACGTTGAGCTGTATTGGTTTGTACATGTGAATGCATATTAACGAATGTTCATAAAAGGTAAGTCTATTACTGTCTCCGTAAGATATGTACAATGCAAATGTGTTGTGCCGCATTTAAGCCAGACTTCTTTTGAAAAATGCGATTGTTTTGGTTTGGTTGGTTTCTTGGCGTGCGCTTCATCTGGAGTGCGCCTCCTTTTTCACTTTACCTCTCGCTTTTAATCAACAATCGAGATCACTGCTTTACTTGAAAGAGATTCTTTTAAATATAAATTATGTTTGCCAAAACTCCGCTGCTTTTTGATTCGTCAGTTGTGACTTGGTCTCTGACACGCTTGGCAATGAAAGAAGGCTGAGTCGTGGCGCCCAGACCCTCTGGTAACTACCGCTGCCCTTGCTTGGTTACAGATTGGTTTTGACCGGTCAGGCCGAGGGCGCTGTGATGCGGTGCTGCTCCCTAGGGGTCATCCTTGGCTTCTCCGACCACCGACTCACTGCTGAAAGTTGTATCTTGATGTCCATATAGTTGTGGGTTTTTTTGTTTGGTTGTTTTTTGGTTTTGGGGGGTTTTTTGTTTTTTAGGTTTTTTTTTACTTAAATGTGTTTTGTTAAGTTACAGAAAGGAAACAGTGACTACATCCTCATTCTGTGACTTTCCTGACTGTTGCTCACCATGCGACACTTCAGCTTGCATTCGGGTTTTGTGGCTTCTGCTCTCTTTACCTTCCTGAAGAATGCTGCTCTGTCCATGCATACAGATCCTCATGATCCTGGAGACCCAGTCATGAGTAAAAATTGAAACCCTGCCCTGCACAGTGCCTTGTAGGGGTAGGTCTGTCCTCCTCTCGAGCGGGTCCAACCAGAGGCTTTTTTTTCCTCCCACTCTTCTCAGAGTCCTTGTTTCCTGAAGCGACTATGATGTTCAGAGATTTTTATTTCCAGTGAGTAACTAACTTGTTCCCTTAAATGTCTCCAAGCTGGTGGTTACCTAGAACTTTCTAGTATTGTTTTGCTTTCACCGGAAGCACTTCATTTTGATACACGTTATGCCTAATATTCCAGACTGTTGCTGATTTGTAATACAAGGAATGAGGCACTTTTGCGTGTGTCTCCTGTCGATCTGGGGCTGGCTACCAGGAAGCGGGAGGATGATACTGACAGCTTAGAAGTCACAGGAAATTCTGCCAGAGGGACATGTCTCACAGAGTAAATCAGATATGGGAAAGTATAATAAAATCTCAATAATCGTGTTAACGAAGGCTTCCGATGCACTCTTGAAGGTACAGAAACATTGTTACACTTCTGCAGATCTATAACCATTAATATGTGTTTTATCTCGTCTTTATTTATGCTCATTTAAAATTAGTTTGTATTCCCTGGTAAACACCTGTGAACTGCTTAGTGACCTGTGTGTAGGAGGCAGCTGCTCTTGGTAATCCATTTATTTTTAAGAACTTGGTTCTTCTCCACTGGTACTGTACTAATTTGATAAAAGCAGTCAAGTCTCTCATATTAGCGGAACTTTCCATTCCTTTTTGTTTTACTTTTTGCCAGTGTTTTCGTACTCCCAAAGCGTCTCTAAAAGATGCCTCTTGGGAAGTCGAACATACAGATGTTGGTGTTGGCATCTGGGCTCCTCGGAGGACTGGCGTTTGTTCGGATTCTCGCCTTGTGCCTCGACTCTCAGGCACGCCCGTTCCATCAGCCAGTCGGCAGCTATGGCTTTCTGCAAGCCCCTGTAAATAAAGATTATTTCTATTTATCCTGCTCAGTGTGTTTCCTGTAACAAATCCTTCAAGAAACTCTGGTCCCTTCATGAACACATTAAGATCGTCCATGGATATGCAGAAAAGAAGTTTTCCTGTGAAATTTGTGAGAAGAAATTCTATACCATGGCTCACGTGCGGAAACACATGGTTGGTAAGTTTCTTCTGTGGCTTTTCTCTCACGCCTATAATTTTTCCTTGTTCTTTGGTGTGTTTTATGCTTCACATGGGGCAGGCTCTGAGGAACGGCCTCCCTTTAATCCGTTCTGACTTGTCGAAGCTACCCGCGACACGTCCCCAGCAAGCGTCACCGGCTGGCACGGGACAGGTGCCTTTCCAACCTTGTTATTTCGGTTTCTCTTCAGAATGTTGCTATTACGGCCTCGCAAATTAAAGTGTAGAAAGTCCCCTGGCAGTAGGACAGGAAGCTCTCCCCGTGTGAGCTTTTCGGTGGGCTTATTCTGAGTGTGGTGCGTTCTGTGTTGCAGCGCACACGAAAGACATGCCCTTTACGTGCGAGACCTGTGGAAAGTCGTTCAAGCGCAGCATGTCCCTCAAGGTGCACTCCTTGCAGCATTCTGGAGAGAAGCCCTTCAGATGCGAGGTAAGGAACGCGCTGCCCCCCAGGCCCAGGCCTAGGGGCGAGCTTTTATAGACGTGGCAAGCAGCGAGGGAGAGATGTGCATAGTACAGGCGCGAGGCTGCGTTTCCACGGGCCCTGCAGACACGCGCTCGGAGCGCCCCGTGTCGCCTTCACTGCCAGGCAGAGAAAGGTCATCGTTAACACGCTGTTAACCCTCATAGATAAGGTTAAGCCCGAGAATAACACACGGTGGGTTATGTTTCCTCCCTCAGTAATCCAGAGAAGTTGGGTGTAACTTCAGTGCTAATTATGGGAGAAAATTCCCCTTTTATGAGTAACTGAGCGGCAGGAATATAGCAGAGCCAAATAGTTGACACGGCAGCTTCTATTTTACGTGTGAAAGAGAAGCCTCATCTCAGAGACTTTGCAGGGTGGGCTCGAGGAAAGCTGCCATGCTCGGCGTTCAAAAATCTCCACTGTGTCCCATGCAGAACTGTGACGAGAGGTTTCAGTACAAGTACCAGCTGCGCTCCCACATGAGCATCCACATCGGGCACAAGCAGTTCATGTGCCAGTGGTGCGGCAAGGATTTCAACATGAAGCAGTACTTCGACGAACACATGAAAACACACACTGGTAAGAATTTCTTGGGGAAAGTACAGCTACGTCTCGGACACTTGTTGACGGTCACCTGTGAGTCTGTCTATGTAAAAACCGAAAGCCCGGATTTGCATTCCAAGTGCAAATTCCACTTGCAAGAAGCCTGGCATATAAAAATCCAGATTTTTTTAGCCTGAAAAATGGGGCTTTCATCACTCTGTTCATTTAAAAAAAGGAATATCTGTGAGTGCCTTTTCACCGTGGGTCCCTTCAAGACCCTGGCTTGTTTTCTTGGGGCACAGGGTCTCCTGAAATTGTATGCAGTTTGTTTCGTGTCTGTGCATTGTACACAATGTATGTGATTTTTTTTTTTTTTTTAAGGAAAGGCTTCTGGACCTTTCAAAACTGAAGGACACTGCTTTAAATACAATACCCCCTCGGTGTGCTTAAAGTTTGATCAGATTGGATTTCCCCAAGATTACCGCTTTTCAGGAACAACTCCCATCAGCTGCAGTTAAATCGTATTTTAACCATTTGGTGTTTCTGGGGGGTTTTGCTTCCTAGCATGGAGGTGAATCTCGTAAGCATTTGACTACTGGCTAAAGCAGTAGCGCCCCCTGTAAACACTGCATCATTGTATCACAGCCTTAACTTGATATTCTGGGGTTAGCTGTCTTTGTACAAATTGAACAGTGTGAGCCATTTTTCGGGTTTGTAAATAAAATCTCCTCACAGGATTCTACATCCTGTTAGTCCACGGAGTAACAGAGGTGAGGAAACTGTGCCGTGGCTGGATCGCTTTAGCTCCCATTCTCCTGTTGAAGTTCAGAGAAAAGTGCCTGCCTGGTGGGCTTTTTTCCCATTCAGAGCAGAGCATCCTCCGATGTTAAGGATGAGTCTAGATGAAGAGTCATGAGAGGAGTTTAATTAAATAAATTCCACCTTAAAGGGTAATGAGAACTTTGAGACCTGAGTGGATAGACAGCAGGACATAGCAGAGTAATTAACAAATTCTCCTCTTATAATTTGGTGACTCTTGGATGGGCTCTTAGTTCTGAGTCACTTTTAGGATTCAGTTTTTTGTTGTAAAGCAGGAAGCCATGGAACTTGATAGAAAATAAGCTTTTTTGAAGGCGGAAGTTGTGTCACTTTGATACACGATGCTTGGGACGTGGTGGGTGCCCCAGAGCCGTTGGCCGCATCACTTGTTGGAAGGAACCCACAGCCACTGACACCTCTGTCCCCACGCTGCCCTCCTCCTCTCTGCGTGTCTCCTAGGCGTCTTTCTCCCAGTTCCCTCTTCTCTCCTCCTCCCGCCTTTCTTTCTCTTTCTCCCTTCCCCTTTGTCCTTCTTTCTTTAGACCCTGAAATGTCCATAATATAAACCAGAGTATATGTTTTATGATTAACATATTTGTTGAATAAAATTTTAAGTTAAATATTCTTCTTTAACCAAATAGGCAAGCTCAACATTACCTGTTTCTTCCAAAGAAATACAGCCACCTAATATCCTTCTCATTGAAAGAGTAGTACATACTTACTAAAAAGAATATTAGAAAATGTGAAAGTTCATGGGGCGCATGGGTGGCACAGCGGTTGAGCGTCTGCCTTCGGCTCAGGGCGTGATCCCGGCGTTATGGGATCGAGCCCCACATCAGGCTCCTCAGCTATGAGCCTGCTTCTTCCTCTCCCACTCCCCCTGCTTGTGTTCCCTCTCTCGCTGGCTGTCTCTCTCTGTCAAATAAATAAATAAAATCTTTAAAAAAAAAAAAAAAGAAAGAAAGAAAATGTGAAAGTTCAGAACAAAAATCATCACTGAAATATCATTACTGTTAACATTTTGGCAAACATTTAAAAAAAATTCTTTAGTTTCTTAATACACATGTAGATAGATACTATACATAAGTGTTTATGTATTCATGTATATAGATAGACATAAAACAAAAACTGGGTCTTTATTGTAGTTGATTTTTCCTTTTTACTGTATTATGTCATTAACAGCAATATAATTTTAATGGTTATATAATATTCCTTCTGGTAAATTTGCTGTAATAATAGCCATTGTTTATTACGCACATATATGCCAGGCACTATAAAGTGCTTTACGTACATTACCTCACGTAATCAATGTAACTTTTACGGTAGTCCTATCAAGTAAAGAATGCCGTTTCCATTTTATTTAGCTTGCTGGACATTTATTTAGCCTACTGGACATTTGGATGATTTCTGCTTCCAGTTTTTCTGCTGTTATAAATAATACTGTGTTATAAATAACACATCCATGATTATTCGCTTAGGATAAATTCCCGGAAACGGGATTATTAGGGCAAAGAGACGGGCACAGTGTTAAGACTTGGTGGTACGTATTCCAAAATAGCCATCCACATACGCTCTTACCAGCTGCCTATGAAAGCGCCCATCTCCCCAGCGTTTTCCAGGGCTAAATAAAACCCTTGCTGATTTGATAGGTGGAAAATGGTTTCTGACTGTATTAATTTGCATTTAACCCATTGCTAAGTGAGCTTGGACATTTCCTCACGTGCTTGGTGTCAGTATATTTTCCTTCCTGAATTGCTCGTGCCTTTTTTGTATTTATCTTGCCATTGCAGCGTTTGACTTCTTTTTATTGTTTCTAATAGCTCTTTATACATATTACATATACTGGACCTCGTTTCACACCAGTATTAAAGTACTTTCCCCTGGTTTGTCATCTGCCTTTTAATATTGCTCGTAATACTCAAATTGGGAAAGTGGCCGGCCGGTGGGGTTCGCCACGGCCTCGAGGGTCCCTGGTTCCTTGGTGTTAAATACGGGACCTGGGAAAATACAAAGAGAAGGATTAGCATTGAAGAAGAAAAAAAAGAGCTCTTTTGAGGCTGGACGTAACCACATTTAGAGTATATTTTGTTGGGGATTAAGGCCATTGCAGGAACTGCCCTTGATTGGGCTGTTTCTTTGCAGTTAAAGAGAAGTGAGGCAGACCCTGTCTAGGGAGGCCACCCAGCCCTCAGGCGGGGTTTCCTGGGACCGTGTGGACGTGGGGTGAGTTCAACATAGAATAATTGCTGATTCTCCTTGTACCGGGTACAGCGCTGAGTGCCTGGCGACACAAGGATGAATTCAGACCTGGTTTTTGCCCTCAAGGAGCTTACAGTCCAGGGACAGGGCTGGTGGTGGTAATAATCGTAATCGTGATCACGGAAGCACTACAATGCAGTGTCTGCTATGTGCCAGATACCGTTCTACGCGCTTTCCTTGTATTTTCAGCTTATCACAATCACCTATTATTATCTTCATTTTTCAGATGAGGAAACTGAGGCTCAGAGAGTAAATCACTTGTCCAAGGCAGTCTGATTCCAGAACCACATATTTTAATGATTCTGATATAATTGAATGTAGCGAGTCATAAAATGGAGGGACGTGCAGGACACCGTAAGGGCAAACCGCACCATTCCAGAGTCTGGTTCTCAGCTTCCGGGATGAGTCCGTGCACGCAGATCAAGATCAGAGGGACTGATAATGCGTTCAGTAGCCTTAATGACATATAGATTAAATTGCTGATTTATTAATTTACCGTGAAAAGGCTGAGTGGCAGATGGTTCAGAACTCTTATTTCTTTGGTCAGCATGTTCTTTGCCTAAATAAAAATCTGTATTAGAAGCTAAATTATCATCAGAAGATTGGTAGGGACAGGGCATTACAGCAGAGGAAGGTAGCTGAGTGATCTTAATGGTGAGTACCCTACATGCACAAGTCCAAGAAGCCATCTCTTGTAAGACAAACTTAATTTGTACACTGCTAAGGAAACGCTGCAAATAGAAATGGCAGGCCCTTGAGTGTAAGGTATCGATCTGTTTCAGGGATGGCAGTATGCCACGGAACACATGTCTGAGAATTAACAAATACTTATATATAAACATTAACCAAGAACCTACTAAACTGGGCTACTGTAGGGAACGGGATTGAAAGGTCCCCAGGTTCACAGGGCTTGCAGTATGGAGCTGGCTGGGTAGACACGCAGGGTTCACTGAAGAGCGCACAGCAAGTGCGTGGAACTAAACGAAGTTGGCTAGAGTTTGGTGGATGGGGGCGGCCAGGCAGGAAGTCTGATGAGACATGAGACTGGAGAGCAGTAAGCAGGTGCCAGGTCACCAAAAAAAACCCATAAGCCATGTAAAAAGTTTGCACTTTATTCTAAGGACAGTGGGATGAGCAGATTGCGACACGAGTCTGAAAGTTCACTCTGGCTACGGGGTAGAAAACGGGAAGGTAGGGAGCGAGAAAAGAGACGGCGAAACCAGTCAGATGGTTGTCACAGGAATGGAGGCGAGTGAGGGTGATGATAGGGACTGTGGTGATGGCAGTGGGTGAAATGAAAGTGGTACACAAGATAGGGCTAGATGAGCATGGGGACTGATTGGATAAAGGTGGTGCAGAAGGGAAGAATCAAGGGATAATCCCAGATTTGGGTCTGGAATGCCATTTGTCAAGATAGAGAACGGTAGAGGGCGGAGCGGGTTTGCTAAGTAGGGTAATGAATTTAATGTTGCACGAGTTAGTTTTGAGACCCTACGGGACAGTCAAGTGGAAATAGCCAGTAGGCAGTTTGCAGACTGGGTTTAAAGGTAAAGACTTGAGAGAGACTTCGGCTGCATGTGTAGATATACAGATTCCTGGTTGCCGCTCAAGGAAGCTCATACAGAGCCGACTGGAAGCCAGATCGCTTTCTCCTCTGAACAGTGCAAAGAACAGCTAGGTAGCCAGCCAAATTCTTGTTCTTTTCTATCTCGCTGTAGACTCTGCCTTCGTGTGTAAGCCTTTCTCCAGACTCATTACAGTACTGCTTCTTAGAACCAGCTTCGCTTTCTATGTAGCAGCGAGGTCGTGTCCTCAGGTGTATTGATGTTGACGTAGACACTTTTCCAGTTACCTCGCTGCGCTTAGCTTTAGTGTAGCTCCCAGCCACCCAGTTACCAGCTCTCCCTTAAAGTGGGACACTGCAGGTGGTTGACTGCAAATGTTACATTTTTAGTTTTCCTCATTTCAGCCTCCTTGGAATCTTACGTCGAGGTCTCACGGCGACCTTAACATCACTCATTAGTACAATTAGGAGATGGGGCCTGATGAGTAGGGAGACTTAGGGGTAAGTGGGATTGTAGGCTTACGTCTGGAACAACAAATGTGGAAAATTTGGTAGGACTTCAAGAAATGAATAAGAGAGTACTAAGCAATAAAAAGGACCCATTTTTAATTTGAATCCATGGATTTGTGGTAGGTGGGTTCTAACAGTTTTTGGCCTTCCTGTGGCAAATCATTATAGCCGAGAAGACTACAAACGGGCGATGGTTAGAGAGATCCTGGTTTGATCCCGGTTGGAACACGCAACAGAAAGTTAGTGTCTGTGTATTTCAGTGAGCTTACGATGAATCCGTGCTGTTTGTGGACGCAGGGTCTAGTGTGCCTGAGAAGTGATTAGTGAATCAAGTGAGCCCGTGCTCCGATTAGACTAATAATTCAGAGAGTGAGTCCTTTGGCTCTGTTTCCCTATAGCTGTTGGGAGTAAAGAGTGCTAACTCTGGCGAGCCCGGGGGCGGTTGAGAGGTTGTCAGACAGGTGTGCTTTTAAAACCTTGTATTATACAAGTAAATCGTGTTTATGTGAGAGAAACAGGAAGTGCGCGTAAGCATAAAAAACAAAACATCACTCATCATCCCATTCCCTAGAGAGAATCACCGACGTTTGTTGTGGTTCTTTCCATATTTTTTCTATACCTGTTTCTAACTAAAAGTGGGTAATACCATGTGTACATTTTCCTAACTTGCTCATTTTACTTCATAGACTATAAGCTTAATAGATTATGTATTTTCCTGTTAGTAATTCTATTTCTGTACTTTCATAATACTGTTTTTAATGGCGCTTTCCATCAGCTGGGTATGCCATATTGATTTAATCAGTTCTGTTTAACAGAGATTTGAAGTTTTTAAGGTAATTGGAGGAAACGGGTTAAAAAGATGGAAAAACAAGGTGGGCTCTGAGGTTATCTAGAAAGTTGAATATGAATCACAGTGAAGAGCCTAGCCGTGGCAGCGACCGAATAATGAAAAGCTGAGAGAGAAAGATGTCAGAAACTAGTACCGGTGATTACAGCCGGGACCGTTCCCTCCTGACTGCACAGTCCAGTCTCTTGAAGAAGCGAGGACAATTCTGGCGTTCACAGAAGGAGGGCAGTGGGAGCTGCCAGTTTCCAAAGGCAGAGAGAAGAAATAAGGACCGTGCTATGGTGAAGAGGTGTTCTCTGCTCGCGTACGAAGGGGTCCCAGACTGGAGAACAGGAGGGACGTGATTTTCCCTCGTGCTTGCCAGGATGCACAAAGCGTCAAGGTGTGAAGTGCCATGTTTTGTGTGTCAAAACATCGCTGTGGATGGAACCAGACTGCAGTTTGAAATCCTGGCTCCCCTCTAGCTGTAGAACTCTGGGCAAACTCCTTAGCTTCCCTATCAGTAAAATAGGGATGGTAACAGCTGCCTCCCACGGGCTGTCGCCGTGAGGATCACCAGAGGTCATAGGTGTGAAGTGGTTGGAACGGTACCAGGCACACAGGAAGCCTCCGTACACCAGAGCTATCATATATGCAGAGTAGAGTGAGGACACTGTCGGAACAAAAGGGAGCCGTCACTGCGGTGAGAACAGCCTCTCGCAGCGGGAGTGCCAGGAAAGGTCCAAGCTCCGCCCACCGAGCACTGACGAAGGAATTCATCAGTACAAGCCTGTGGTCCGTGAAGCACGTGCACACAGGTGTCACCGTAGCATTCCGTGTGAAGTGGTGAACGGACATAGATGTTCAGAAACCGTTTCGTTTCCCCCTGTGGCCCAGGGAGAAAAGCAGGCAGACTGCATGGAACTGTGCTGTGGTCCAAAGGAAACTTAGGAACCCTAAAAATTAACCCCTTATTTCCTCCCTCAGTGCCTTTAGAATTATGGAATTTTGTTTCCTTTTTGATTCACGGGCCCCACGCTTCCCAACCAGGGCCAGGAGCCCCCCTCCCGCCCCTCCCGCCCCCCATGGACATTTGGGAGTGGTGTGAGGACAGTCGGGGTTGGCAGAGTCTCTTGGGGGCAGTTAGGAGACTGGCCCCAGAAACGCCGTGTGCTGCTCAGGTGTGCCAGGTAGTCCCCACAGACCCAAGACATCATCTGTAGGAACGGCCGGAGCTCCCCCACCGGGAGCCGCTGCGGCGGGACAGTCCTGGTGGCGGGTGAGCCATCCAGCATTTCCAAGTCCAGCACCAAAGTACGCCACATGCTAAGGATTATGTGTGAGGAGACACGAAGAGACTTCTTTGCTCCACGGGACATTTCTAGCAGTCTTCCTTTTGTTTGGAATTTAGAAATGGCTAACAGACGAGCTTGGCCCAAATTCAAGATGCAGAGATAACGTCCGCGGTCCTAGCTGCCTTGAGCACAGGAGAACGATGGGAACGGTTCTGCACCGTCAAGGATCGCGACTGTAGGGCCCCCCTTTTTTTTTTTTTTTTTTTTTTAGACCATGCCCAGATGGTAGGTTGTGTGTAAGTTTCACTCCTGTCTGCTCTTACTTGTGAATTCCCAACTTTGGGAGACTCTCTCATGGCACTTAGACTATGACATCCCGTGAAGGGAGAGGAGCGCTAATCTCCTGGTTAAAGATGAGGAATAGCGGGAGCACATAATTACCGCCTAGTATGTTAATCATGTTTTTGTGTCTGTGTTCGTCTCAGGAGAGAAACCCTTTATCTGTGAAATCTGTGGCAAAAGCTTCACCAGCCGCCCCAACATGAAGAGGCACCGCAGAACTCACACAGGCGAGAAGCCCTATCCGTGTGACGTGTGCGGCCAGCGGTTCCGCTTCTCCAACATGCTTAAGGCCCACAAGGAGAAGTGCTTCCGGGTGACCAGCCCCGTGAATGTGCCGCCTGCTGTCCAGATCCCACTGACCACTTCCCCGGCCACCCCAGTTCCTTCTGTAGTGAACACGCCCGCCACCCCCACCCCTCCGATCAGTATGAATCCTGTGAGCGCTCTCCCCCCCCGGCCCATCCCCCACCCCTTCTCTCACCTCCACATCCACCCGCACCCTCACCACCCGCACCACCTTCCCATCCCGCCGGTCCCGCACCTGCCCCCACCTCCCGCTCTCTTCAAGAGCGAGCCTTTAAATCACAGAGGCCAGGGCGAGGACAACTTTCTGCGGCACCTGGCCGAGAAGACCAGTTCGGCACAGCATCATTAACGTCCACCTCCTCACGTGTGTTCTCCACGTGTGCCCGCGTGTGAGTGTGCAGGGAGGGAGCTGGTGAGCACTTCCGTCGCCAGCCTCCACCGAGAGCTTTGTCATCGTCTTGGTGAATCAGCACGTCCAAGGGAATGAACGCGAAGACTACCTTGAGCTCACGGAGGGAACTGTCATCTAAACCAGGGGAACCACCGAACTAAAGCCCATTTTGCTCGCATTTTCTGGTGACTTTTATAGATTTCAAATACTCAGACTTGTGGAATTTTATAATTTCATATCAGCTGATGAGGTATGCTTGCTTTTATATCCCGGACTTCTCCTCAAAGAGGGGACAGGCCTGGTTTCCTTTGTACTAATCGGGAAGGCTGTGAGATTAATCCAGAGCATTAATTGTATCACTGTGTATCGTAACAAATTCTTTTCAGCTTTTGGGGCTGGCTTCGGAATGGAGCCGGCCGTGTTACCCAGTATATCCAGCATTATAGAGAAAGACGGGAAGTTTCTTCTTTGTGTAGCTCTCCTAACGCACTCTTTATTTTACTACAGAAATTATTTTAGAGTTTTTGTATAGACTTCTTTAGTGGTCTGTTTCTAAAATGAAATGTATTTCAATAAGCGGTGTAATTTTTTCAGTGTAGCTGGGCCTATGTTGTAAAATAGAAAAAAAAAATTTTTATAATCATCAAAATGTGATTCTTAAAGATGCATATAACTTCTATAGTTCAAAGTTATTCTTACATCCGTACAACTCAAAGGTGCTGCAGAGAGGCCAGCTGTATGTGCGAGGGTCTCCAGACACCAGGTCACTGCACGATGAGGTGTCGCTTTCCGAACTTGGCGTTACGTCCTTGCTAGGTTTTCAGATCTCTGCGTCGCGCTCAAGTGTCTGTGTGTTAGGCTCGTGGACACGCTCCTGTCCTCCGCGTTTCACTTGGTGGGGTCCCCGTGTTCCATGGAACAAAGAGTGGCAGGGAGCTGGACCTTTTCCAGGGGGGTCACCTCAAGCTTGCGGGTTTTAAAACTCTGAGTCAAGCTGCTCACCGTCAGGAGGAGGAAGTGGTGGAGGTTTCGTGTCCTCGGTCATGTCTGTGTCTCCCTGTCCCCAGAGCTTGCTCGTGTCCCACCTGTGGCGACGACAGATGCCAGTGTCACGACACGCTGCTGGTTTTGAGGTTGCTGCGTTTCTCTAGCGTTGTTGTGACAAGGCGAAATAGTACACTAAGACCCCAAACACGGTGTCCCGACAGTAGCTGAGAAGTTGGGAGGAGAACAAATGGACTCTGGGCTTTCAGATGTCTGTTCATCTGTGGATATAGCCACAGCTTGGAGCTCTTCTATCACAGGGTCAGTCGTAGCGAGGGAAGAAAACGCCTACGTTGGGCTGCCCTGTTCTCTGCAGATAATTACGGGACAGCAGTGTTCACAGGTGGGGAGAGCAGCGTCTCTAACACCCTTAAGACAGGCTCCTTTTTCGGGTTTGGGAAGCTTCAGAGAAGCACGATCAATCAGGAGCTTCTATGGGGAAGGCGGAAGAGAAGGGCTCACTTTTTGCTCCTATTTAACTGATCAGATTTCTCCAGACTCAGTATAGCTAAAAACCGTGGTGTTGGTTTTTGTTTTTTATCTCAGAGAACAGAGTTCCAAAACTAGGTCTGCTCTCTTTCTCTCTCTCCCTCTGTGTTTTAATCTGGACATGTCTTCATTTGTGTTTCCTCAGGCTCCTAGATCATTGCCTAAATCAGAACCCTGGCTTTTATTTATTTTTAATTTTTAATATTAAATGTGCAGATATGTTTCAAGCACTTTTCTGGCTGATTAGCTCTGTGGTAGGAAAAAATGGAACTCTCAAGTGAGGTCAAGTCCCTATTTTGTAAATACCACGTTCGCTACTAGCTTTTTGGTTTAAAATTTCCTCACTTTTTCCTTCTGATTATTGCCTTTCCTCTTCTGTGATGAGCATAGGAAAATTTTGGAATGAGGCAGAAAAGTATCCCAAGACCTACTTTTCTTCCTGTTTGTGGATGTCATTTTTAAAGAATGTTATTTCAAGTCTTTGTATACAGTTTTTGGACACCCAGGTACCCAAACCAATGAGGAAAGTTAATGTCTTGTTTGTGACCGTTATTTCTTTAGTGGCTGCCTCCCCTTACTCCACAAGCCCCCTCCCATTCCATGACAAGTCTGTGGGTGGATCTGTACCTTCATGTAGACATATCATTACTTAATGGCCAAGCCTGTAATACTAAGATGGTTTTTTTTAAAGATGTAAATTGCAACTTCATTGGTTTTAGTCCCTTATTTTATTCTACGTAAATTTACCGTATTGGGCAGCAATTCTGAATTCTAGACTTGAGACCGTTAAATCAACCATTTTATGAAGTGTACTATAATTATACACTGGAAAATTCAGGTAGTCATATTTGATTTTTTCATCCGAGTGATTATAGCCATAAAAAAATGCCTACTACATAGGAAAACCAGTATTAAGCAAATAATCACCACCACCCTTAACAGAAGCAAAAAAAAAAAAAGGGATTTTTTTTTTTAAATCAGCATTGTCACATAATACAGTTCACAGTGAAATGTATTGTGGAACAATCTAGAAACTTCTAATTTTTTTTCCCTGGATAAGTATACCTTCCCTGACCTGGGATTTGTGGTCTTCAGGAGCACTGCTCAGAACATAGTGACTCCTCGTCCGTCTCCTATCACATGTAAATAATGAAATGCATTAAGAATATTCGCGGCATTCGTGCTTCTGAGTACAAGAACTGCAGGATTAAGCCTTAAACATAATTGTGCATCAGGTTTAACATGCTTAAGACTCAGACTCAGGGTTGGAAATTTGATTGGGGTCCTTCACTAAGATGAAAGTTGCGTTCTGTGGTGTGTTCCCTCCGACAGAGGGCACAGCGCCCTGTGACTTCAGAACTTCATGCCTGCTTGCTGTCTGTCTATGAAAAAAGAACCATGGAGGAGTTTGTGTTCTCAGCCCTTATCTGTCCGTCTCTTAAAGACAAGAGAGGCCACATTTCAGCATTATCTAGATGCCCAGTCAAGGCTGTTTCTCATTACTTAATTTTACTGTCTTCAAAGGCTTAGATCGTTGGTAGGGTTAAGGCTTACTCGAGGAAAATTCCCAAGGACTTTCTTGAGTTGACATTGCCTTTTTTTTTTTTTCTATTCTTTTTTCTCATAGATGTATCATTCAGACATAAACTCTTCCTCAGCCTTAACAAAAGGCTGCTTGCTGCTTTCTCAAACTGAGTCAGGTAGGCTCATTCTGAGTTAGATTTTTTAATTTGAATGAAGAAAATAAGATGAGCAGTTTAAAGGCACGTGGCTTCACTTCTGTGTGTATTTGTGATTTGATTCTTATTTTTAGCAAGCAGGGAGTCTCCACATAAGACTTTATGGAAGTTCAAAGAAATCTGTGCAAATCAGTTATGTATACGTTCACAGTCTACCATTTACACGAATCGTCCCAAGTTAATGACTGAGCATGACATTACCGTGGTTGTACCATCTTTAAAAAAAAAAAAATACATTTGTTGGAAGTACCTTTTCATTGTGGTTAGAAGGCTCCCTATAATTTTATCGTCCCTAGGATAGTAACGGACGGCAAAGTACGCTGAAGAGATGCTTGTCCACTTTGAGTTTCCTAGTTCTTGAAATCGTTTTCAGTTCTTCTGTTTGTCAAATGGATATGTGTGTTTAATTTTTATGTCACTGGAAGTTTTAAATTTTGAGAAGATCAGGCAGAAATAGAAATCCATTGCCGATGATATGTATTTTCCCCATCTTGCAGATTTCAGCCAGTGAAACAGAATGGTAGGCAGGGGATTTTATTGTAAAAGGAAGAGGAAGTAGATGGAAGAAAACAAGTTCGGGGAAACCCTTCTGTTCGAGCTACTGTATAGAAGAGACGACTTGTATTGCGTTGCTGATGCACACGCTGAACCTTTCGGTGCTGTTCTAGACTGTATGGGAAGTATTTAATGGAAAGGGGGATAAGTTACATTTAAGAATTTTATCAACTCTTCTACCATGACGAAAGCCAGCTCACTTGGAATTCTTCGGACGATAAAATTGAGCAAATAAATATCGGGTTTTAATTTCTCTTTGCCTAAACTAAGGTAGGAAATTTCCCAAAAGATCATTTCTTTTCAGGAATGAAAGGTCATTAGCCACCAGAGACAGTGGCATTTTATGCAATAAGAACACCCGAACTACCCTGCTCCTGTCATCTGTAGCATTTGTACTAAGTAACGACGGCCTTCCGGCCCTGGACACTACCTCGATAAAGGAAACCAGAGATCCTCTCCACACTTTCTATGGAAGCCATAAAAGTTGCCATCAATAAGTCCACTTTCATAGTTCTATACTTTTATACTCTCTAGACTTTTTATAGACTCTATGATCAGATCTTTTTGTCTTAGAGGATAGGTTGTGCAAGATTCAAAGGAAAAGCAAACTCCTTGGTTGTCCCAACTTTGAAGCCCTAGCTTCAGTAAATTTGTCTAAAGAATCAGATTAATGTACCATTTATCCAATTCTTGATTTAAGTCACAGCTGTTTTGCAGAGTGGCATATCCAGAAAACACTTTCTTATTCCCTAAGCAGAAGCTATATTTGTTGTAAGAAACTACTTATAAAGTGGATTTCTACTACCTTGTTACTCTGTGTATTCCTCGATAATATATGTATTGTCACAACGTTCCTGGAATTGTGTTTATTTCCTTGTGACAGATAAGTGAGTCCACGCTTCCCCCCGACCTCCCTCCCCCACCCCACTCCCACCCCATTAGCTCACTGCAGCTCAGTCTTTCACTCTGTTCTTGAGTGCCTTCAAAAAGCCAGCATCCCGGAACAGCCTTTCCCTGGTCTGAATCCTACCTCTGATTATTTCATTCTCCTGAGTATTGGAAGTCACCTTACTCCCGTTGGTGTGGCTCCCCAAACTTGCTAGACCCTTGGGTGCGAATTCTGGACCTATTCCTGTTCTGTTGCCCCGTGTCACTTGCAGTTTACATTTACACTCTTGCTTCCATCTTATTTCTTGACCTCGTCTGTCGCTAGTGATGAAAGATTTTATCCTTACTCCTCATTTGCTTTGCTTTCATCAGAAACAAGATATTCCTTTAAAATTAAAGGTCACTGAGCACCTGTCTTGAACATCTTCTCATGGTGGGTCTCCCTGAATGCCTCCCCTTTCTGATGAAGGGATCCCAAAAGCTGCTGTTGCTGTGCCCTGCTGCTGCATGCACTCTCTCTTCCAGAAACATCCCGGAAGATTGCACCCATAATTCTAGTTCAGTCAGATGAATTGGAAATCGCTCTCTGGGTTGATCAGAAGTCCTTTATTGGTTGTCGATCTGCCTCTCTCATCCATCCGCCTGTCCCTCAGAAACTTCCAGTTACCTTCCTTGCTACTTGTTCTCATCTCATGAATTTTAAAAGTGTGATTGGTACATAATATATGAAGGATGTAATGAAAAGGGGGTTGCAGTGTGTTCTCCACGTGATAGGAGCACCTTCTTGATAAACCCTGGTAGCAATCGGCTCATCTTTCTCAGTCAGAACTGACGTGTAATCATTGTGCAGGTCCCTTGCTCCTGTTCGGTTCTCCTCTAAGACCGAAAACAAGTAGAACTCTTTAAAATGAGGAAATTGGGTTGCATTTTCTTTTCTTTAAGTGAATGAAAGCTATTGAGTATTTTGGTCGTAGTCAAAATTGTTCCTTTCTGACCCAAAATGTCATGTCCTTTCTTCTTAAAGTTGATAATACTAACACTCAGGTTTTCAAGACTAATAACCACACAAAGTGGGAGTCTGTGAAGGCAGCTGTTAATAAATTCCTAACCCTTTTTGCCTGGCAAGAGTATGTAAATTGGTGAGATGGTGCAAAATTGTAAGAATTGGTTAATGTTTGATAATGAATCAATTCAAGACATCTGAAGGCCTCCCTAACTATTTGGAGTTGAAAGGCCAGTTTACAGAATGCAAAAAAAGTAGACTACAGAAATAAGTAACAAGAGTGTCATGTGTTAAATCCTTTCCACTTTAATCTGCCTCAATGGTCCCTGTTACTGACCTGGAAGTTTGCCTCTTTTCTTGTAACTGGCCACCTGAAGTAACCACTTTGAAACGTGTGGCTTCTCTCCAAAGCCCGAAGCAGCCCAACAGGTTGGGGAGAGGCACGGCGGCCTCACTCTTGGGGGAGCCACATCCCCGAGACAGACTGTTGGCTTGGTCTTTGTCTTCTCAAGTAGTCTCAGAGGGCCCTGAGAAGCATCCCCTCCACTTCTAGTTCCAGGTTTCTTCCACACTCTCCGAGCTTCTCCGGTGAGATGGGGGATGGTACAGATTCCTTGAAAACAATTTCGGGGACACGAAGGAAATGGGAATGGAGCTAGAAGAGGTGGAAGCTGACTTGTGCTTCGCTTCAGAAGGGAATGCTGGTTTTGATCAGCCCCAGAGCCGCTGTCTGACTCGGATGTGCCAAAGAATCAAGTTGTTTGGGACTATCCAGCTCCCCTGAGCAGCCCCAGCTTCCTCCCTGCCTGCCTTTCACAGGTGAACAGGGACGTCCCATCACATCCTGCAGAGGAGTCAGGGCTGCGTTTAAGTGCGTTTGAAGGTTGGTGGGAAACATTTTATTCTTTTAGCATCTCTGACACTCCTGGAAATACCCTTTCTGTGCTTGATGATGCAACTCATTAGGTTTTGCCAAAAGGGAAAAAGAAAGAGACTGTGTGGCATGATTTAGGGGTTTGCTTCTAAAGTTGTATCCCAAAGGATAGATCCGCAGGCTCTGAAAATCCGTTGAATTCCTCTCAATCTTCCATCAGTTTCAATATGCATTTTACTCATTTCTTGACAAGGGCTTCTCTTCCATCCGCAGTACTGGCTCTTTCCACAAGAGGGCAACAAAGTCCTTCAGCGCCTTTCTTCTCAAAACTTCGGGAGATGCCTCTTTGAAGTCTTACAGAATAGACTCTCTTGGCTCCGAGCTTGTTTATAGATCTGTGTGTTTAAGACATTTTCCCTTCTTGCCAAGTCCAGTGGTTGCTCAGCCTTCAGGATGCAAACAAAGACTGATGAGTGGGTCAGGCATCTGAATTAGCCGCTTGAAAACGGTGGCCTGAGATGGAGAGCTTAGGACCCACCCTTGGGCGCTCGACTGCGCAGAGCAGGGAGGCAGCCCTCCTTACTTCTTTCTCACACACCCCACCATCGCTGCGGGAGGATCCCATCGACGAGAGGGACAAGCAGCAGGGCTGACTCTGGAGTAGGACAGAGGAAATGCTTCTCCCCTCTGCTCCAGCGCAGGTCTGGTATGCCAGGGAGCAAGTCCTGACCCGCGGGAGGTCCCCAGCAGCAGCCGCTTCTCCAGCTTGGAGTTCAGTCTCTGTTCCATCTCTGTCCAGGACTTGTCCTGCCGCTCCTGACCCTCGTCAGCGCTCTGACCACGAGGTTTGTCCTCACCGCAACATCTTCCTCACAGCCAGTCATGACTGAGGGCAAACACTCGAGCATCACTGTTCACCCCGTCGAGGCAGGAGGCATCTGCACCCGGAACGGCCTTCTTACCGGATCTCTGCCTGGCTCCTTCCCCACCTCCCACCCCCCCCTCACCCCCGCCCCCGGCCGAGTCTGACCCACTCCCACACTTGACAAAACGCGAGCGAAACTGAAGCTGTGATTGGTTTAGGTAACAGGTGGCCAGGTGTAACTTGTTGGCTTTTATTTTTGGTTTCCCCAACAGTACTGAAATCACTTGCACTTTTCCTCGTTTCTTAAAGAAAAGAAAACCCAGTTTGCTTGCCAGGAATTGTTTAGCGTTAGGTTTACAAAGCTTGTTGTTGAATGTTGAACATTTGTCCAAAGGAGTTTGACAAAACAGAAGCTGCTTGGTCTCTGTTTCGCCTGCTAGGTCGCAAGGATTCAGGCCATGCGGCTGGGGTACTTGTGTCAAGTCCAGAAGGGGGCAGTGTCCCTCTCCTACCTCTGTGAAGACGCCATTGAAGGTCAAGTTGGACTCGCGTAGGGCAGGTATTTCTCTTGCTGCAAAGCGTAGAGGAGCCTTTCAGTTGGGGAGGTGACAGGTAGGTGAGACAGGATCTCTTCAGATGGGGAAGATGCTGGGGAGAGGAGAGCTCTTGGCCCCAGGAAGCTGTGGCCAGGCAGACCCAGGCTTCCCCCTGCATCTCCCAGTTAGCCTCGCTTCCCGGAGTCCTCTCTTTCCAGCATCCTGTCAGATCCCTCAACGTACTCATTTCCCCCCTCATGTTAACTATACCAATATTATTTTTTTAACAATTGAAATGCACTTTTTTTATTTCAACTCAATCATGATTTTAAGTATAAAAAATTTATAGACTGTTAAAACTACTTTTTTTGTGTATTTTTAACCACTCGATGTAGCATTGTCTATTTTATTCTTGTGAGACTCTGGTACAAGGCGTGCCACTTCCTATTTCCGACGTGCTGGGCCTTTGGATGTGTACGGTAACAAACTTAATGCTAATGTTCAGAGTAAAAAAAAAAAGCAGCCCTATCTGTCGTGTGTCTTTCTTACCTCCCTCTCTTCCTCACCCTATGTCAGCACCATTTTGAGGTCTCCTTGCTCAGTGAACTGTCCTTGTTTTCTGCGAGATGGGCCGTCCTGATCTGCTCTCATCTGTGGCCTTTAGTCCTGCCCAGCTCACTGACCCGACGGCCTCCGTCTGCAGGATGACATGTTTTCAGGGCTGCCGGCCACAGTGAACGTGGGCAGTTCTCGTCCGCTGGGGCTGCCGCCCGCCCACTCCGACCAGCCGAGCGGCCGTCTGAACATATCCTAGAAAACAGTATTTGAGAAAAGGATCACGACTGAGATCTGAAGCAGTCTGAAGAACGGGAAGCCCGGACGGACACAGCTTACCAGAGTCCCGGCCCCGAAAAGCAGGGATCGTAAAGTACGGCCCTCGGGCCGAGGCCCCTCTTCCTGCGCCCGCCCCTGTTCACTCCCTCCCTCAGCGGTCGAGCCCACGAATGTTCGCGGAGTGCCTCGTATGTGCTGGGCGCTCCTCCGGCCGCTGGGAATTCACACGGTGAGCAAGACCATGGAGCTTCTGTCCCGAGTAGAGGAAACTCAACAATAAACAAATACGATCTGATACGACGTCAGGTGGGGAGAGGCTGGTCGAGGCTCACCCTGGGAGCCAACTGCAGGATCAGCTGTTCTCTGTCGCAAGCCTTTCCAGCAGGGAGTGAAGGCAGTGGGAAAGAAGTCCTACTGTTCAAGTTCCCTTTGGGTAAGGCCTCTTAGAAGGGAACGAAACCGTCCAGATCATAGGATTACCACTCTTGCTCTTTATCATTGTATAACTCTGGCTAGAGAGGTCAACACCCCGTGTCCCAGCCTTTTTTTCCACGGAGAGAGAGTAGATACCCCCCCCACCACCTCAATAGAGACTAAATCAGTGGCTTTCAAACTTTGTGACCCATGGAAAGAAATGGATCTTCTCATGACTCAGCTAATCCAAGATGCAGATCTATAAGCTTATTTATATAAGTGAATTAAAAATTCAAGGCGAATATCTTTCATAAGTCCTCCTGCAGTTTGAAGACTCCTGTTCTAGATTTTTTTTTTTAATTTATATATTTGACAGAGAGAGACAGCCAGCGAGAGAGGGAACACAAGCAGGGGGAGTGGGAGAGGAAGAAGCAGGCTCCCAGCAGAGGAGCCCGATGTGGGACTCGATCCCAGAACGCCGGAATCACACCCTGAGCCGAAGTCAGACGCCTAACGACTGCGCTACCCAGGTGCCCCTGAAGACTCCTGTTCTAAAGCAGTGTATATGTGTATTATTTTCTTCCCACAGCAGCCTGCATTCACTTTCATATAGAACCCGTTGTAACGAACATGCAACATCTTAACGGGTTCCTATTTCTGACGAGGTCCCAACTCGGACTTCCCTGCACAGATTAGCCCACTGCTCATTCCAGCACCCTGCCGTGGAGACGTTCAAACCGCAGGCACAGGGCAGTCCTTTCTCATGGGGCCTGTGACTCACTGCCCTCACCAGGGTAACTAGGACCGCATTTGGCCCTTGAACAGCATGGGGGCTGTGGGTGCTGGCCCCCCGTGCAGTCACAAATCCGTGTATCACTTTGGACTCTTGCCTCCCCCAACCCACCAAACTTCGCTATTAATAGCTTTCTGTGGAATGGAAGGCTTACCAATACCAAACAGTCGATTCACACATATTTTAGATATGCATTTTTACTGTATTCTTACAATAAAGTAAGCTAGAGAAAAAATATTATTAAGAAAATCATAAAGAAGACATTTACAGGACTGTGCTGTTTCCCCCAAATCCATGTGATGAGTAGACCCACGCAGTTCAAACCCATGTGGGTCAAGGGTCAACTGTCCTTCATCGCGATTCAAACATGAACCCCCTTTCAAGGTCTCCATTGTAAATGGGATTAATAACGACCCTGGATGAGTCTCAAGCCCTGGTGTGCCCACCCTGTCATAGTGTGTCCCCGACCTTCCTCCCAGTAAGCTCCCAGTTAGTGGTGTGGCCATTTTCCACCCTGTCGAATCCTGGCTCGTCTTGTGGCTGCTTTGACCAGTAGAATGGCAAAAATGGGGTGCCAGGTCCGGAGCTTATGCTTCAAGCTGTCTCGCAGCTTCCTGGAACATGACTGCCCAGTGAGACCAGAAGCCCAGACTCGACCACGGAGTGACGCCTGTGTGGAGAGAGGTCCTAGCTGGCCCCCCAACTGAATGCATGCTTAGGAGCCCAGGGGAGACCAGCAGAGCAGCTGCCCGGCCAACCCAAAGAATCACCAGAAGTAAATTATTATTGCCGTAAGCCACTGAGATTTGGGGTGGTTTGTTACACAGCAGTAGGTAACTCGGAACAGCCCTAGGATTTAGGTCCAGCAGTTATGAAGCGCTTGTAAGTTTGCATAGTTCCTTATGCAAGAAGCTGAACCTTCTCCGGCCGTATCTGAATAATGCCTATCGCTCCTCCGTCTTCAGGCTCCTGCTCCCTCTATTTCCAGTCCATGCTTATGGTAGCTGCGAACTGGAAAGGAGGGAGAGTCTCCTCCTGTCTGCAGCTGGTTTTCAGAGTTCCCCTCCAGCCGGTCATCTGGCCTGCTCTTCTGTGTTCCCAGCCTTATTCCTGAACTTCCTGAGTTAGGGAATGCCTGGCTGTGGAGCCCTGACCGGTCCATGTCAGCCTCGGTCCCAGCACTGAAAGCATAGTGACGCCCTATTCAGCTTCCACTTCCTGCAACGACTTGGATCCTTCCGGAGATGTTATTGAGGGAGACCTTGTAGTAAAAGAGAAACACAGGCTTGTTCCCAGGCAGATCTGGGCTCAGTCTTTTCTCTCCCACACAGTAATCTGTGTGGCTGTGAACAGGCTGTTTAACCACTCTGAGCCTGTTTCCACATCTGCTAAAAGAGGATATTAATAGCAGCTCCCTTAAGGTCATGGTGAGGATTAAATAAAGCAAAGCAGGTAAAATGCTCAGCTCAGTGTTTGGCAAGTCGTGTCTGTGACAGGCAGCTCCAGGATGGCCCCAGTGATCCCCACCTCCTAGCGTTCATGCCCTTGTGCGGTCCTCTCCCCTTCGGTTGGGCTGGATTCAGTGACTTGCTTCTGCAGAATGGAATATGACCAAAGGGATAGATGTCACTTCCCAGATTAGTTACAGAAAGACTGGGCGTGGCCTCTCTCTTTCCAATCACCGGCTGCTCTGTCATGAAAACACAGGCCACCTACGGAGGACGCGACGAGGAACAGTAGCTTGCCAGAGACCACGTGAGTGAACTTGGAAGTGGTCTCGGAGGCCTGCCAACAGCCACAGGAGTGAGCTTGGAAGTGGGCTCGCCAGCCACGGCAGTCTTGAGGTGACCGTAGCCCCAGCCCATGGCTTGATGACCTAACGAGAGACCTGAGCCAGAGACGCTCATCTAAGCTGAGCTCAGATTCATGACCAACAGAAACTACGGGATGATGGGTTGCTGCTCTTCGCTCCTAAGTTTGGGAGTAATTTATTAAGCAGCAATAGACAATATAAAGTGCAAATATTAGCTATTAGGAGATACAGGAGACAATAATTATGGTGGATGCTGTGGGGCACCACCCAGATTCTCCGCCTTTCAGAAACAGCTCAACTCCGGGTCCAACGTGACCTCTGTCCAAGCCTATGTCATGGAACACTCTCCAGGTTTTGATTCTCAGCACTGAAGTCCGTTCCTGAGAGTCGGTGCCAGGATTGATTTGGGGGAAGCAGAGTCTAAGCTGAGATTTGGGACCCTCGCGGGGCAGCTGGCGCTGAAGACCCCGTCACTAGCCGTAGGTGGAACTGACGCGCATTCCTGCTGGCTTGGCACAATCGTTCGAAGTTTCACTAGGGGCGAACTGGGAGAAGGGATGCACTCGGTGTGGGGAGAGGGCAATACTACAGGCTTTGGGGAGGTTGGGGGGAGTACTCATTCTAAGGACAGTAGAATCTGAAGGCCATTGGTGAGTGCCGCTGCCGGAGCAGAGAAAGTTAATGAGTGGCTGAGTATTTAATCACCAATGAAAGGCAAATGGGAAAGTCACGGGGGCCTTGGGTTGTTTAAATCCACCGCATTGTGATATTTGTTACACAGCAATAAAAAGTAAAACAGATGGGGGGGGGGGACTTGGAAGCAGAGTGCCATGACAAATACCTAAAGATACGGGAATGGCTCTGGAATCGGGCAGTGGGTGGAGGCTGCAGGAATTATGAGGAGCATTCTAGCCTTCTAGAAAAAAGCCTAGATTGCTCTAAACAGACCATTAGTAGAAATATGTATGTTTGTGTGGTTTTTTTAATGATTTTTTATTTATTTATTTATTTGCGAGAGAGTGTGCAAGAGAGAGAGCGAGTGAGCACAAGCAGCAGGGAGAGGGAGAAGCAGACTCCCCACTGAGCAGGGAGCCCGATGCAAGCTCAATCCCAGGACCCCAGGATCATGACCTGAGCCAAAGGCAGCCACTTAACCGACTGAGCCAGCCAGGCGCCCCTGGAAATATATATGTTAAAGTCACTGCCGGTCAGAAGAACATGAGGAAAAGTCCGACTCTGAACTGCCTGAGGGAGAGGCTCAGTCTCCACGAACAGACCATTAGTGGAAACCTGGACTCTTTTTTCTTAAATCTTTGATAAAAATGTGTAATAAAAAGCTTCGTGGCAAATGCGATTGCAGGGTATATATTTACAAAGCGAAAAACAAAGGATTCTCATTTTGGCCAAACAACAGCAGATCTGTTCGGTTGCTCCGCTGTCCTTGCCGTGACTTCGGTGCATGAACTTGGCTCTTCCGAGCCGGGCGCTGAAGGACAATTTCACACCCGGCGCGAGGCAGCGGCTTCTGCCAAGGCAGGTGTTTTGTTTTGTTTTTGACTGAGTTGTCACTGACCCACGGTTTACACTGGTCTCAGGTGTGCAACACAGTGATTCCACACGTCTGCACGCTGCGCTGCGCTCCCGTCCCCACACAGCGCTGCCACAGCGCCACTGACCGTGACCCCCGTGCGGCGCCCTGACACCTGGGTGCGAGGACACTAATGGCCAGGGCTCAGAAGGAGGTGAGGACCATGTCATCGGCACTGGAGGGAGGGCCGTTCTTGCTCGCGGCAGAAAGCTTAGCAGGGCTGTGCCCGACAGCGGTACCGAACACAGAACATATAAGCAATACACCGGGATGTTTTCAATGAGATTTTTTAGATCAAGTCTGGTTTCTTTTTGCTGCTTATGTTAAAATGCAAGGGGGAGAGAAAGAAACTAAGGGGAACACTGAAAGAGGAGCCAGGCAGGACGAGATGAGCGGGGAGACGCTCGGCCTGTCCAGAACGCGCGCGGTGCTAGCGTTCGGAACCGGCCGCCCAGCACTGGCGAGGAGCGAGGTTCGGGGACGTGACACCGCAACCTTCTGCTGAAACTTGAGAAGGACCCAAAGGCCAGTCACAGGAGAGCAAGGGTTGTGCCGTGTGCTGGGGCTGCCGGGCCGAAGGCCTACGGACTGGGCAGCCTCTGTGATAAAAATGTATTGTCTCCGCTACAAAAGCCCCATCGAAGTGTCAGTGGGGTTGGTTCCTGTCGAAGCTGAGCACCCGTCCCGTGCTGCTCTTCCAGCTTCCGGCGGCTGCTGGCCATCTTTGGGCTTCCCTGGCTTGTAGAAGCATCGGCCGTGTCTGCCCACCTCTACGTGGCGCTCCCCTGTGTGTGTGTGTGTGTGTGTGTGTGTGTGTGTGTGTGGCCAACTTTCCCACTTCTATAGGATTAAGAGTCCACCTGTTCTAGGTTGACTCATCTTAGTGAATCACGTCTGCCACAACCCTATTTCCATAGAAGGTCACCTTCTGAGGTGCGGGGGGTTAGGATTTCAACCTAGGAATTTCAGGGGACACAATTCAGTCTGTACCAAGGGTATTCTTCATAGTCTCGATCAAACGGGGGGGTGCTCTAGGAAGCTTAGGGGGTGTTGCCCCTTGGCCTTCTCAGCAGAAGTCCAATAGAGAGAAGAGACCATCACGGAAAGATCGGTGGGGAGAGCCTTTGGTCTAACGGAGCGGAACCCACCGGTTCTTGAAGACTTTATCCCTGGAGAAACAGCATGAGGATGGACTGGAAGAGACCACAGAAAATGAACGAAGCTTTGGGCTTCCCCAGATTTTACTGACAGAAAGCAGTTTGGTAAAAAGTGCAGCAAACGTGCGCGATCTTTCACGAGACAGGAAGAGTGACTCAGAGGGCAGCTCCGAGAGCCCTGAGAGCAGAGGCGAGAGCCTGAGGGGTTATTCCCAGGCCTGAAACCTAACAGAGTTTGCCTGACTCGATTTTAAAACTTCTTTGATACAATGGAATATTACTCAGCAATCAGAAAAAATGAGTTCTCAACATTTGCTACAACATGGACGGCACTGGAGGAGATAATGCTTAGTGAAATAAGTCAAGCAGAGAAAGACAACTATCATATGATTTCTCTCATCTATGGAACATAAGAACTAGAATGATCAGTAGGGGAAGAAAGGGATAAAGAAAGGGGGGGTAATCAGAAGGGGGAATGAAACATGAGAGACTATGGACTATGAGAAACAAACTGAGGACTACAGAGGGGAGGGGGGTGGGGGAATGGGATAGACCGGTGATGGGTAGTAAGGAGGGCACGTATTGCATGGTGCACTGGGTGTTATACACAACTAATGAATCATCGAGCCTTACAGCGAAAACCGGGGATGTACTGTATGGTGACTAACATAATATAATAAAAAATCATTATTAAATAAAAAAAATAATAATAAATAAAGGATAATTTGTGCACGAAAAAAAAAATAAAACTTCTTTGGACCGGTGACATTTCCCCCTTTTTGAACCTCCTTTATGCCTGTCTCGCCCCGTGTGTTGGGAATGTTGGGGCTACATGACTTAAATCTTTAGTTTCCGGGTCCGTAGGTGGAGAGGAACTGCGTCCAAGAGGTGCTCTGGAAGGGGTTGTACCCAGGGGCCTCATCTATATCTGATTTAGATGATGCAGGTTTGGACTTTGGAGCTGATGATACTTCGACGAGATTTGGGACTTTGAATTGATGCTTGGAAATCTGGAGGGAGGTGAATGTATTTGGTACTTGGGAGGGACATGAATCTGCAGGAGCATGGACGGCAGAAGTCTACAGTGGCCCCCCAAGATTCCACGTCCTTTTTTTTTTTTTTAAGATTTTATTTATCCATTTGACAGAGAGAGAGACAGCCAGAGAGAGAGGGAACACAAGCAGGGAGTGGGAGAGGAAGCAGCAGGCTCCCAGCATAGGAGCCTGATGTGGGGCTTGATCCCAGAACGCCAGGATCACGCCCTGAGCCTAAGGCAGACGTTTAATGACTGAGCCACCCAGGCGCCCCAGATTCCACGTCCTAACCCCAAAACCTTTCGCTATGATGAAATTCTACTCCCACAATCATGCTATGTACGTTTCATGGCACAGCTGACCTGGTACCCCGAGCAGAACCCAGCCCAGACTCCTACAGAATCGCGTGATATTCAGTGGATGCTGTTGGAAGCAGCTGCTTGCGGTAATTTTTTTTTTTTAAAGATTTAATTTATTTATTTGAGAAAGAGAGAGAGCAGGGGGAGGAGCAGAGGGAGAGGGAGAGAATATCCAGCAGTCTCCGCGCTGAGCCCAGAGCCCCACACGGGGCCTGATCCCACGGCCCTGAGATCATGACCTGAGCCAAAACCAAGAGTAATTTTTATGCGGCCTTAGAAAACTAACTGCCTTGGGAATATAAGGAGCAACTTTCATCTCTTGCGGCCAGCAAGCACAAAAGCTGAAGATCGGGCTCAGGTCCAAGACTTAATTATTAAAATAGCAGAGCTCTAGAGAAAGTTGAATTCTTACCCACTGAGAACCTACCATGACAAGGTCAGGGGCCTGGTTGGGAAGGGGTGGGACTCTGGCATTTGTGTTGGGGACATCTGGGTCTAGTAAGTTCCAGATCTCTTTTAACCCTCTGGGACTGCAGAAGTGGTTCACCCCTCCCGCAAGAGGATAACGTTCCCCTCTTGCCAAGAGCCGACGCAGATCCGCATCTCTGGGTCTACCCCACCTCTGCTCCTAGCCACCAGACCAGTAGCGAGGGTCAAGTCACAGCCCAGCTAGGGCAGTGCTGGCCTTACTAAAGGAAGAAAAGGACTGGGCCAGTGTCAATTTTTGCCTCATTGCAGGAGAAAGGGGTTCTCTTTGCAGTTCTCGGGTGAAGCTCTTGGCAGCCTCCAGCAGCTTCTCCGGCTCCCGCCTTCCGCGCCTGGACAGCTTACCCATGCTCTGATTCTAAGACCCGGCAGTCAGCAGCACTCAGAGGCCAGCAGCCTCCCCACACTGCCCTCAGGCATTTCAGCATGGACTGCCTCCCAGGACCTACCTCCTCCTGCACGGATTTCCAGGGCCCCAGAGGGCAGATTTTGGTGAGTTCTGCGGAGCAAATTTCCCACAAGACCCATCTGCTCGGCGCGATGACTCTCCTGCCGTCCGGCAAGCCACGGCTGTGTCCTCTTCATGAGATCTGGGTCTCGGTCCTGGGGAGGCCACTTACGGGCTCTATCTCAGCATCAGGGCTAGTGGCTGGTTCTTTGATCTGCTCTTCTTAGACACTTTGGAGTCCTCTTTGTTGGTGCACTAGTCAATCCTTCATTACTCCAGGTCCCTGTTAGACTTCATTACTTACCTATTACTTGCCCCGTTCAGATGACCGCGTGGTTTCTGTCTCCCAACTGGACCCTGTCTGGCACGTGAAGTTGCAGGACCCAGCCGCCATGTACAGATAAGAGGTGGGTCAGGGTTCTGGGCTGGGGTCAAGGGGTGTAGGGTGGTGGAAGGTTGGACTAGACTCCCCAGCAGCCACGGGGATGATGGGAGCCTTATGATAGAGGCCAGATGGCAGCAAACACCCGAAGCAGGTGAGGTCAGTGATCATAAGGAGAGGCCGCGTCAGACTCGGGGCGGGGGTGGCAGGGTGCTGGTCTGCAGAGAGCTGCGGAGGGGATTAGCATGTCA
The DNA here is from genome assembly GCF_023065955.2 of Ursus arctos. Classification (NCBI taxonomy): domain Eukaryota; kingdom Metazoa; phylum Chordata; class Mammalia; order Carnivora; family Ursidae; genus Ursus; species Ursus arctos. Next base: position 23,874,690 of record NW_026622919.1, on the reverse strand, counting down.
CGAGTGGTCATCGCCATGATAGCCTCCTACCTTCACTGGTCTGGCCCCTGCCGAGACCAGACAGACCCTCCAGGGCTCAAACAGACCACGGCAAACTCAACGACTAGGAGACCTGCTAGGAAGGGCCGTGCCAGATGTGGAATCTTGGCTAAAGCTGACTGACGTGGCCACGGCACCTGCTTTATGGCCACGGATCTACTGAACAACTTCCTCTCCATCCCTGCCAAGGAGAATCAGGAAAAACGTACATTCACTCAGACAGATAAAAGTATACATTATGGTCTAATTCCCCCTACCCTCTACCTGTGTTCCCCACCCCACCCCCCGATATAATGTGGTCCAAAGGGACCTACCTGACATCCTGGAGCACATCACAGTGACCCGCTCTCAGGGGCACCGTGTTAATCAGACTGCATGGGCTGGAAGCAGCAAGTATGTTGAGGCTCTGCTAAGACACATTTATTCTAAAGGGTGGAAAATAAACCCTATGATTTATGGACCCACAGTGCCGGTGACATGTCTAGAGGCCCAGTGATCCAGGGCATCCAAAATAAAGGACACATTACTTCATCCTGTACTTTCCACCCCAAAGAAACAAGTGCAATGCCTGGTAGGCCTTTCTGGATTCTGGAAGCATCTTTTCTTACTTTAGTCATGCCGCTTCAACTCATAACACTGATGGCAGAGAGTGGGGTCCAGAATGGGAAAGGGTATCTTCGGGAGGTCCAGGCCATGGTGCGAGCAGGCCTACCGCTTGCCAGGTAAGGGCCATACAGCTGTGACATTAGAGGCAACTATGAAGAAATTACGCGGAGGTTATGGCAAGCCCCATTAGGAGAATTATGTAGACACGGGCCCATGCCATCTGTCTTAGATCATTAGAAACCTTTTCCAAAACAGCTTCTGGAGTGCTGCTGGATCCTGGTGGAAACAGAACACCTGACCACGGCCGTCAGTGCTCATGCAGCCAGAACTTCCCCTCATGAGCTCATTGCTCTCAGACCCACCAATTCATAATGTCACATGGGCCTAGCAGCACTCTAAGAGGCAAAGAATATAACCAGGAGTGAACTTGGGCAAAAACAGGCGACACAAGTAAGGTGTGGGAGCAAGCTCCACAGGCATGTGGCCCAGCCCCCCACGTGATCCACCACTGTGACCCTGGTATCTGTCCTTCAGCTTACATGTGTGGTGGCTACTTGGGAGCAGGGGCGGGGATGGAGGGTGGAGGCTCCTATATGATCGTCTGAAGGTACAGGGGAAAAATGCAGAGCTTGGCTCACTGATGGGCTGGCTTGCCGAATGCAAGCTGGGAAGAGACATTGCCTACACTACGGTCCTACTCTGGGTGATCCTGGAAAATGGCAATGAGGGAAAGTGCCAGTGGGCAGAGCTTTGGCAGTCCACCCGGACATTCACGACGCGCGGGAAGAAAAATAGCCCAAGGTGAGAATATACCGGAGACATGGACAGCAGCAAATGGCTTGACTATTGGCCAGGGGCTTGAGAGAGAAAGTTTAGAAGGTCAGGGACAAAGAGGCATGGTAATGAGACAGGGGGACAGGCCTGTGGGAAGGGGCATGAGCTGTGAAGATCTTCACATTACACATCAGTGCCTATCACGGGGCATCTATCGTGGTAGACGCACTTACACAACAAAGTAGACTGAATGGCCGGCCCAGTGGACATGAACCAGCCCCGTCATTGTCAGCCCAGTGCTCACTCAACAGGTACATGAATGGAGATCCACGGGAGTAACTGATGAAAGTTTTTTTTTTTTTTAATATTTTATTTATTTATTCGACAGAGATAGAGACAGCCAGCGAGAGAGGGAACACAAGCAGGGGGAGTGGGAGAGGAAGAAGCAGGCTCATTTCGGAGGAGCCTGATGTGGGGCCCGATCCCATAATGCCGGGATCACGCCCTGAGCCGAAGGCAGACGCCCAACCGCTGTGCCACCCAGGCGCCCCCTGATGAAAGTGTTAAGTGGGCCAACCAGCATGAGCTCCCACTCACCAGGATTCATGAGCTCCCACTCACCAGGATTCATGAGCTCCCACTCACCAATCTCTCAATAAGAGACCAATGCCATGCCCTTGATATGGCATCACCATCCCTCAGAAAGATCAACCAGCCACTCGATGACAAGTTGATTAGATTGGCTCCCTTCCAACTGTTGAAGCAACAATTAATCATGACTGGAATCAACACACATTCCGAGAATGGGTTTGCCTTTCCTGCCGCAGGGCCCGGGATGGTTAGTTCCGTGCGCCAACTTGGCTAGGCTAGAGTACCCTTATTCAGCCAAATGCTAATCCAGGTGTTGCTGTGATGCTGTTTAATATTTACAAGTCAGGTAACTCTAAGTAAAGGAGATGATCCTTGATAATTTGGTGGGCCCCATCTCATCAGTTGAAAGGCCTTAAGATCAACCCCAAGGTTTCCCTGAAGAAGAAATTCCGCGTTTGCTCCTGCTTTAGAGTTTCAGCCTGCGGGCCTGCCTGCCGAGTCTGGGATCTGGCTGGCTGGCCCCCACAACCGTGCAAGCCAGATTGTTGCAGTGAATCTCCAGATAGGTACTACAGATGGATATGCAGATAAAGCTACAGCTGGAGAGAGAGCTACCCTCCTCCTGGTCTGTTTCTCCATTGGAGCCCGGACAGGTACGGGGCCTGTGCCCGCATCACTCTCCGAGGGCTTATTTAAAAAAACAAAAAAAAGGAGGAGGAGTAGAGTGACCATTAAGCCTCCAGCTCCCAAATCACCAGTTTCCAGGGAACCCAACTGAAGGCCACAGCTCACCTGTCCCAAGCACCTGGTGTGTGGTGTCCACTAATACGGACTTGAGGGGAAAGATGAGACCAGGCAAGAAGAAAACCACTCAGGACCACGACCCCGCGGGCCCGTACCCGTGCTTTGCGCTGATGCGCGGTGTTAATCAGCACGGATGGCGGGAAGTCACAGTCTGCAGTGTTGTCAGCGGATGACAAGATGGTAACCACAGAGTGCGGCCAACCTGAGCGCGTGGGCACAGATCACGCCAAAGAAGACTTTTGATGGGAAATATCCCCAACACACAACGCCTTGGGGAAATGGACAGGTGTTGAAGTTTGCGGTGGGGTCCCCACAGGATGAATGCAGAAGCCCAGCCCCCGGCAACCCCTCAGGTGTGAAGTGACAGCATGTGGGGGGGCCAGAAGCAGAGGAATGAGAGACTGACCCGTCAGAGTAATGAGGGGCGCTCCCCTGGAGTCAGGAATCTTGAGCTGAACAAACGAGAACAGTGGTTCTTCGGTGTGTGGCAATGATTTTCCTTGCTTTCTGGTTGTGCAAATCTGTTTAGGACAGCACGGAGCTGCTCTGACTGGCGCCTCGACGTCCCAGCTGGGTTTGGCGAGGTCTCCTGCGGGGCTCCGGTGAGAGGACATCCGTTGCTGGCGGCCAGCACGGCGGTGGGTTAAGATCCAGCGAACCCAGTGCGGGCCTGGAGCAGCAGAACGTTTAAAGAACAGGAATGTAGGCCGGCTGAGGTGAACGACGGTGGCTTGGGTTAGCAAAGAAGGTGCCAGACAATGTGAGACCACAAAATAATGCTCACCCTGGAAAGCTACAAAATTAGAACTTCAAACAGAGCTGGTTACGAATTAAGACTCCTCTATTTACCTTCCTCGTCGTGGGGGAGGCCATCTTTCTGCCCAGATCCCTACCACAAGGAGAATGAATGGAATTATGTATCTGGGGATGATGTGACATGTTTGGGTTGGGTCTCGTAAGACTCACACCCACTGTCTTGACTGAAAGAACAGAGCCCTTTTCAAGGGTTTGGGGTTTTTCCACTTCTTTATGATCCAAGTGTTTAGACCCTGAGGACAGGTCAGGGAGAGAGCCGGGGACTTCGGCTCAGGACGCCAATGATGGAGAATCTGAAGCCTCCACCCAAGTGGGGGACCCACTCTGGTGAATCCCAAGAGCTGCCCCACGAGCTGAGCCACAGTTTGTGGGAATGACAGGAGAGCAAGTTCCATCAAGGCCACCTGACCAGCAACGGGCAGACCGGTCTACAGCCCTCCCTCTGCCTCCCCTGCTTCCCTCCAGCCAGCCCTCACCACCCCCTACAGCCCCGCTGCCTGTCCCTGAGACCATCCTCCCAGTCTCCCCTCTACACGCGCTCACTCAGGTCTGGGCCCTGGGCACACGCTTCTCCTTCTCCACCCTCGCCACGTTCCTTCACTCTGGTGTTCTAGACTGATGTGTCAGACGGCCACCAGGACACACTGTTTTCCACACGGCCGGGGATGGAATCAGGCAGGTGAGCCGTGGGTTCATGAGTCAGAACGCTGTAGGGGCGACTGGGGGGCTCCGTCGGTTAAGCATCTGCCTTCGGCTCAGGTTATGATCTCAGGGTCCTGGGATCTCAGCTCGCCCCTTATACGTAAGGAAACTGTCTCCCAGGGCAAAGTGGCCACTAAGCCAGCCTGCAAGTTCACGGCCTTGCTGCGGCTCTGACCCTCAGGAAGTCAGTCCCAGGACCTCCCTGTAGACTTCCTTTCTCTTCCTTTCGCTTGCATATTTCTCTGATTCCGGTCTTTTTTTAAAATTTATAATCGATTAATTAACACATAGTGTATTATTAGTTTCAGAGGTAGAGTTGAGTGATTCATCAGTTGCATAGAACCCCCAGTGCTCATATTCCAGTCTTTTCAAATACTGTAAAAATTCTACTTCATTCATATTTTAAAGGAGGGGAAGCAATATAGAGACTGATCCAAAAAGAGCAATAGTTTCCAACTTCGTTTTTATTGGATTTTCATTCTATAATTGCATGTTTAACCCAGCCAGTCGCCATTCTGAGTTGGGGTTGTCTTGCACTAAGACATTTGCCTCCTCTGAGCACCCCGTGCCAGATGGCGGGGACCAGGAAGCAGTTTCTCCACTCGTGGGACAAGCCACACACAGACAACCAGGAATCCATTGTTCGGATTCACCAGGGTATACTGGTGGTGCCGACGAGTGGAGAGAGAAATGGAATCTACCTTTCCTCTCCTTGCCCAGGCAAAACAGAGCTAGACCCTGGGTTCCCTCCAGGCTATGCCAGGAGTTTGAAAGATTCAAGTCTTCGCTGCTGCCTGGCATGGTCTGCCTGCCCGAGCGGTTGGCTCTTACTTCCTCCCTCTGTTGCCCAGGCTGGTCTGGTCTTGCTGATGGACGCAGGGTCAAGGCCGCACAGCATCGTGGCCCTCCCCAGACTACCGCATGGGTACCCCACTTCAGGCAGCTGGGAATTCAGGTCCTCAGCTTCCCTAGCACGTCATCTCAACGTGATGGAAATAGTGACCGCGCGTGGAAAGGGCACCAGCCAGCCTAGGAAATGGGGTTGTAGTCCAAACTCAGCCTCTATCCCAGCCCACCTTTCGGGGCCAACCATTTATCCTTCGAAACCCAGCTCAGGGATCACCTCTTCTGTATATAGGATTCTTCCCCCAAGCAGAGCCAGTCCCTCCTTGGTCCATCCTACCCTCTGCACAAGACTGTCACGCTTCTCACATGGTTTGTAACTCGCGTGTGACTTCCTTGTCTCCTCGTCCCGCTGTGAGCCCGAGTGAAGAGAACAGTCTTCAGCCGTAGCTCTTGGTAGGTACTCAATATACAAATTAATAATTACGGAATCACTTCAAAATGAGAGCGCCTGGGTGGCTCCATTGGTTAAGCGGCTGCCTTCGGCTCGGGTCATGATCTCAGGGTCCTGGGATCCAGCCCCACATCGGGCTCTCTGCTCAGCGTGGGAGTCTGCCTCTCCCTCCCCCCTGCCTCCCCCACCCCCAGCTTGTGCTCTCTTTCGCTCGCTCACTCTCTCTCAAATAAATAAATGAAATCTTAAAAAAAAATGGGAGGGTCAGGATGTATGATCTTGAAGGTGGCCTCCCTATTTAAAAGTCTGTGATGACCTCAGTCTCACTTCCAGGATTGGGCCCTAATGGCTGAGAAGCACAGAGAGGCGAAAGACCTAGGACTCCTAAACCCTCAAGCAGGTCCCTGGGACACAAATTCCATGTATATATTATACACACAGGTATGACAAGGACTGGGGGGTGAGACGTGCCTCTCTTCTTTCTGTGAGTGTAGATCAGTCACCCCGATGTATTTTGAGGTCAGTCATCACGCCCTGAGATGAGATGCTGTTTCTTGAACAGGTGAGAAGGCGGAGTGGGGATGGAGGCAAAATCTTAGAGGGGCTGAACGATTTGCTCAACCAGACACTTGTTGAGGGTGACCTAGATTTTGAGCTGGGGTTCTCACTTCCCCCTCTGGGTTACCCGGACCAAGAAAGTCTTGACCAAGCTATGTTTTGTAATCTACCACCACGGGCAGCGGGCCATTTCCTCGCTGAGCTGTGGGGCGGCAGGCGGCGATCTAGGAGGAGCTGCGTTTGACGTGGGACTTTTAAGCAAAGGGTCATCCTTGGTGTGGTTTGAAACCGTGCCTTGGTGTGTTTGCACAATGGCTAAATGAGCCCTCCGTAAAGACTGGGAATGGACGGATGTCTAAATATAATCACGGGACACAGTTTGAGATCTGCCGTGGGTAGAACGCAGGAACCCTAGCTAGAGGTCTAAGACGGCGGAAGAAGCAAATCCGTCTCCTATCCCCACGTTCCCAGCCCGGCGGGTTCTTAAACGTAGGGAAAAAAGCACGGGCAGCGTGCCTGAGTCAAATCAGGTCGCTGGGCATTTCTGCCCCTTCCAGGTACCAGAGAAGAAAATGTCATTGTGTGGGGGGCGGCGCGGGGGGGGGGGGCAAGAAAGGAGGGAGGGCGGATGGGCTTGTTGCTGCCAGGCTGCCAGCGTCCAGCAAGGCTGTGCAGGTGACTTGTGGAGCTAGTGGGTGAGGCTTAGACGCTCCCGCTGGTGGAGACAGCTTTTATTAGAAACCTTCCTTTTTTTTTTTTCTGGCATTTCACTAAATTAGCCAAACCACTCTTGGCAAAAAGTCTGGCTGTCCTTAGTCCCAGGGTGGATTGGATTTAATCTGAAGCAGGGTACCGGGTGTCCGAGGAAGGGCCCTGGGCCCGGCGACAAAGACGTGGGCTGGGCGCTAAGGGACAGTGGGGACCTGGAGCAAGTCAGGGCCCTTCTCTGGGCCTGGGTTTTCTCATCCGTCAAACCACAAGGTTGACCCGGAGGCTCTCTCCACCCTCCTTGGCGTAGGAGGTCATCCTACAGTTCAAGGCTAGCTCGGGCTCGTTCAGGGGCAGGGGCGGCGGTGCCGAGCGGAGGAGGGGCCCCAGCTCCGGTGGTTGGCGCCCCTTCTTCCCGGTTGGCTTTGCTTCTGGCCCCCAAATTGTCAGCTCGCAGCTGACCGAGTGTCGGGGCGGTGAAGGGGGCTCCGGGAAGCGCCACCTCTTGGGGACAGGGGCGCGGCGGGGCGCGGGGCTCCCCCCCCCCGCACCCCGGGGCCTCGAGAGGTTGTCGCGCCCGGGGACCGCACCCGCGCCGGGACGTGGCGCCCGCAGAGGCGTGCCCGGGGCTGGGCGGGGGCCGCTGCCCGCCGGACGCCGGGTCCCCGCCGCGGCCCGTCTGGTCCTTCCCGGACGTGACGGGCTCGGCGGCCCGGGCCACACGCCAGGCGGCCGGGGGTTGGGGGGGAAGCCCGGCGGGGCCCGGGGCCGAGCGGGGCCGGGGCCGTGCGGGCCTCGCGCCGAGCCGAACGCCGGGAGGAAGGGCAGCCGCGGCCACCGGCGGCGACGGGGGTGCGTGCGACACGCGCCTTTCCCCAACCCCCTACGTCCGCAGAGCAGCTCGGCGTCAGCGGATCCCCAGCGTCGGGGCTGCTGATTGTTTCCCTCCCAGACTGGCCGGCTCGGTGCAATTTCCAGACGCCTCTTTGGGACGGGCCCTGGGGGAGCCGGGAGGAACCGGTTTCCCGGCAGCCGGGCACAGAACCCGGCCTCTGCGCTCCTCGCGTCGGATCATCTTAGGCCATCCTGGCCCGCGCGGTGTGGCAGGCAGGGCCGGTGACCCCATTTTGCAGGTGGCAAAACTGAGGGGAGAAGGGACTTAGCCAGAAGCACATCAGGAGAACTTAACAGACCTAACAGAAACGAGCAAACTCCTAGCCCTCACTCCCATTCCCCGGGGTGAGGCTCTGGGCTCCGACGTGGACAGGCCAATCTCCATCTCGCTCCCTGTGTCCTCTGGTGAGGAAACGGTAGTCTTCAGGGACCTCCAAACGGGAGGGAGGGAAGACCGAGGACCTGGATCCAGTTCTGGGCTCCCCGCCCTCCTTTTGTAGGATGACGCCAGCCTCCCCCTCCTATCTGTCTCCCAGGCCCCACCTTTCCCTGCTTCACTCCATCAGGATTGGAGGCTAAGAACCCTCACTCCTATTTCTCCTTGATAAATCCCATTAAAGATCGCCTGAGCCCTCTGACTTGTGGAACTTGGGCAAGACGCTTGGCATTCTGGGCCTTATATAAGAGTGGAGACTTCCACCCCTAATATTCCTGGATACTCTCTCTGCAGGCACCTGCCTGCCGTAAGGAGTTAAATGTTCTTGCTTTTCTCTGTATCATCATTATACTTGCCTGCCCCGCACCCCTGCCCATAGGAGTACCCAATAAAAGGTTATTAAATAAGCATAAAGGTAGACCTTTGCCTGTCCCTCTCCCCTAACAAATTCCTAATAATGACCAAAGCAACAAGAGAAAATAAGTGCGTTTATCAACCCTTCCCAAGTATCTCCCCATCACCTTGGGTGCTAAGGAGCAGACAGCCACCTCCCCAGGCTGATGGGGCGGCAGAAACATTTCTGCTCAGAAGCTGGTTTGAACTGGGTCTCTGCCCCTCCCTTACTACTTCCGACCACATCACCTCTTTGAAACCCTGGATCTTAGGTGTTCCCTGGCCTGTGGCTAAATCAGAAACAATGGCTCCCCTTGGACAGAGGACAAATCCAAAGAAGTGAAGCGGGTCAGCCAAGAGCGCACCACAGAAGACAAGATGGCAGCCGCAAGGCCATTCCCTCAATTTTGGATGAAGAGGATCATAACGTGGGCCTGGCGGGGCGATAGGAGCCCAGCTGCAATGGAGAAGGCTGTGTAAGCTGTAAGCTGCTGGTGGGCAGCACCCCCGTGCCTGGTGGGGGGCGCCGGGGAGCCTTCTCAGGCCTGTGCGTCCGGGCACAGGCGCTGGACACACAGGACCAGCAAGACAAGGGCTTTGCCCGGGAGGAACTGACGTTGGAGGGAGGGACAGGCCCAACAGGCCCATTAGCACGAGACCTCCAGGCAGTTGTTACAAAGTAGACCGCCTAGACAGCCGTTCCTCAGGGGCTCAGGTGGAGGGGGGGAGGGAGGAGTGCCGTGCCCCCCCCCACAGGTGTACTGGTTTGCTGGCTTGTCTGCTTTGTTGCTTTAACACCTCAGCCATCATTGGCAGCTCCCTCAGGGGACACCTGCCACCCCTATCGACAGCCACCCCTCTTTCGCTACGCCTGAGGGAGAGACCAGTTGGGTGACTCCTCCGCCCCTTCGCTCAAGATCCCTGGGTCACTCTGTCCTCCCAAAGGCTTCGGGAACAAGTTTGCTGGCTTTCCCTGTGGTTCAGCTTCAATCTGCAGTGGGAACAAGGCGAGGGTTATATTTAGGGTTGGTTTTTTACCTTGTACTTGAATCATGCTTTAAATGTTTTAAATGTATGTTTCAAATAAACTTACGTGTATTTATACACGTGTGGGGTTCAACGACATATGCATGTGGTACAAAATTCGAGAAAGCAGTGGGAGGAAGTCTGCCTTCAAGCCTCCCAGCTCCCCTCCCCAGAGGTAACCGCCCTGACTAGCTCCTTACATATCCTTCCAGAAATCATTCTCTTTTCGGAGTTTTTTTAAAAGCAGTGTTTGTCAAGACGTGGTGTACAGGCTACCTGAGTCCGACTCCCCCGCGTTTCTGCTCCCCTGGTCACGACATTAAAGTCCGCGAATTCTGCTTTGAGGAACGTGACAGCTGCCATCCTGTGGCTGGAGAAATACTTCATATGTTCCTCCTATTTCTAGAGGAGGAGGCTGAGGCCAGACCTGGTCAGGTCATGCCAGCTCTAGAGCCAGGGTCTCTTTCCTTTCTTTCTTTTTTTCTTTTTTCTTTTCTTTTCTTTCTTTCTTTCTTTCTTTCTTTCTTTCTTTCTTTCTTTCTTTCTTTTTTAAGATTATATGTATTTATTTGAGAGAGCACAAGAAGGGGGAGTGGCAGGCAGAGGGAGAAGCGGACTTTCCGCTGAGCAGGGAGCCCGATGCGATGCGGGGCTCCTTCCCAGGACCCTGGGATCATGACCTGAGCTGAAGGCAGATGCTTCACCGACAGAGCCACCCAGGCGCTGCTAGAGCCAGGGTTTCTATCACTTTCAGCTACATCGATGTTTTGCAGAGTGTGTGCACGTGTGTGTGTGTGTGTGTGTGTGTGTGTGTGTGTCCTTAGAAGGAAATCCTCTTTTGAAATGAAACCATCCCTGGAAACACACATGTAAAATAAATAAAAGCAGAGTTCCTCCCCCTGTCGGAGTGGGAGTGGGGCAGAGCGAACTCACTGAGCCTCCCCTGCCTTACAGCAGCCCCTGGGACACCTCCATGGAACCCAGGCGTTGAAAGAACACAGTGTCACCTTGCGGGATATCCCAGAGGTGACAAGAATTTAGTATGCAGACGGTTATGTCCCAGGTGGGGAAAGGGAATCAAATTCCAGCTCTACCCTCCCATTGTGAGCCCTGCCTCCCGCCCCCACCCCATGCTTTGTGACCTTCAGCCCTCCTCACATCCCTCAAGCCTACGGGAGGGCTGCTGTGCACGGAAGGTTCCTTGGAGCCCATGAGTCCCCAAGAAGAGAGCTGGCCCGCTTTGAGCATCCACATCCGAATTAATCCAAGCGTATTTATGGAGACCTCTGTGGTGCCAGTGCAATCAACTCCAAGCAGTTGAAAACTAGCTCCCGCCCCCCGGGCTCTCAGTCTAGCTGGAGAGAGAAGACACAGAAGAAGTGATAAGGACATTAGGCAGGTGTGTGCTGGGGGAGGAGTAAAGGCAGGTGGGCCGGCAGCTAGGTCATCCTCGGAAGGGGGAGGGGGAGGGGCAGGGGGTGGGGAGAGGCAGAAGAAAGGTGGGGGCTGGGCAGGAACTCAGGAAACACTGTCTTCCAGGGGAAACTCACCCACTCTCCCTGGAGATGTGAGATGAGGTCAGAGTCGAAGAAACAGCAAATCGGAGCCTGAACCCTTAACCAAGCTTAATTAAACTAACCGGCTTGAGGGACTTGAGTTAGAATTTAGAAAAATTTTCTCAGCTCCATGCACACACTGGCCTCCTGCTGCTTTTTCCCTCTGCTGGAAGGCTCTTCCCCAGCTCTCTGCACTGCTGGGTCCCTCATGTGCCCCACAATGCCTCCTGAGGCTTCCAGCTGCCCTTGATTAAGGATCACCCCTCCCATGGGGCGCCTGGGTCGCACAGCGGTTAAGCGTCTGCCTTCGGCTCAGGGCGTGATCCCGGCGTTATGGGATCGAGCCCCGCATCAGGATCCTCCACTGTGAGCCTGCTTCTTCCTCTCCCACTCCCCCTGCTTGTGTTCCCTCTCTCGCTGGCTGTCAAATAAATAAATAAAATCTTAAAAAAAAAAAAAAAAGGATCACCTCTCCCTCCCTCTCAGTACCCTTCCCTGCAACACAACCCCACTTCTGGCACTTGATACATTTACTTGTTAATTGCCTCTCCCATTCGATGTCTGTGCCCCTGGGGCCTAGGATAGTAGGTGTGCAATAAGCGTTCATACACGAATGAATGAGTGCAGGAGGGACTCTGTCTTGGTGAGTCTCCATGGAATGCTCCCCAGGACAGGAGCTGTGATTCTGTGGACAGTGGTAGGCGCCAGCTACCTCCGGTGCAACTTCACCATGCCGAGACTCGATTATAAACCTCATCAGGAGGCACAGCGGCCAAGTAGATGTTGAGGCTCCTGGGGGGGGCGGGGGAGACCGACCTTGGAAAGGGACCACCGCGGGGCTGGGGATGAGCAGGTGGAAGGTGTGGCTCCCTGCTCCCTGCAAGGTGCTTGGTCACCACAGACACCAAGCCAGGGAGAAAGAGAGAGGAGGCGGTCAGGCATGAGAGGAGTGCTGGTGAGGCTGCCAGACAGGTGTCACCTCTTTTTCCGGGACTCAGTCCCCCTAACCTGACCTTGGCTCCGCAGATGAATCAGCAAGCTCTAGTCTCTGAGGGTCCTGGCAGCACCTCCCCCCACCCCCACCTCCGCCCCGGGGGCAGACCAGAGGCTCTTGCACGACAATCAGTAACACAGCTGGGAAGGCAGGAGGCTCAGAAAGCCAGCAGTAGCCTGAGGACAAGGGTCATCCAGCCCAAACCTATGTCTTTGTTATGGAGACCCCCCAGCCCAGGAAACAGCTGGTGCTGGTGCTGGGAACTTGGGGACTGGGGGGGAGGGGACAGTCCTCAGCCTCAGCTGAAAATCAGCACCTTGGGTACAGCAGTGGAAGAAATACAGTTTCAAGGCACCAAATTTTCACCAATAAATACATAAATAAATAATTTTAAAAAAATTTAAATGCAGGTATGCCTTGCTTTAAGCCACAACCTATAGGAAAACTATCTACCAAGGATAAGCAAAGGGGTGATTCCTCATTTTATTTTATTTTTTTAAGTTTTTATTTATTTATGTAATCTCTACACCCAAGGTGGGACTTGAACTCACAACACTGAGATCAAGAGTCACAAGCTCCACCAACTGGGCCAGCCAGGCAGGTGTCCCTGATTCCTTGTTTTATTTTATTTTATTTTATTTCATTTTATTTTATTTTATTTTATTTTATTTTATTTTATTTTATTTTATTTTTAAGGATTTTATGTATTTATTTGTCACAGAGAGAGACAGAAAAAGAGAGAGCACAAGCCAGGGGAGCAGCAAGCAGAGGGAGAAGCAGGCTCCCCGCTGAGCAAGGAGCCCGACGCAGGACTCGATTCCAGGACCCTGGGATCATGACCTGAGCCCCACAGGCGTCCCTGATTCCTCATTTTAAAGGAGGACGTTCCAGGGGGCGCGTGGGTGGTTCAGTGGGTTAAGTGTCCGACTCCTGATTTCAGCTCAGGGCATGATCTCAGGGTGGTGAGATGGAACCCCTGCTTGAGATTCTCTCCCTCCTTCTCCCTCTGCCCCTCCCCCCTCAATAAATACATAAAATATTTTTAAAAATTAAGTAAAGGAGGATGTTCCTTGGAGAAGTTGTGAGCTCCCCTAGTGAACTGGAAATCATTGCCTTCGTAAGTATTCGGCTTTCCATACTAATCACTTGCAATGTAGCACTTTCCAGGTTACAACCTGCCTTCAAAGATTATGAATACTTTCACACAGTATATTCTCATTAGATTCTCCGAGGGCCCTCTGAGTTACCTACAACGATCCCCATTTTACGAGATGAGGACACAGAGGCCTGCGGTGGGTAGGTCACAGCCAGGCCTTCCGACTTGCAGCTCTTCCCAGCACACACCCTGTCCCCACGTGACCCTACAGCTCCCGGAGGCCAGTGCGGAGCAAGGGGCTGTGAGCCCTGCGAGAGATGAGAAAACGGAGCCCGGGGGACGAAGGTTTCCAACAGACTCCCTGACCCTGAGCCCGGTTTGAAGGCAGACAGACCTGGGCTTGCACCTAAGTTTATCACTCACTAGCTCTGCTTGGCACGGACTTGACTTCAATGGGCCTCACTGTCCTCATCTATAAAATGGGCCTCATATTACCTACGTCACGGGGAGCCGTGAGGGTGACCTGATGGACGTTATCCCTCGGAGCAGTGTCTGACTCAGCTGCTGTGATGATGCCAGCCTTTCTTGTTGTGTTTTTTTTTAAGATTTTATTTATGTGTTTGTCAGAGAGAGAGCCAAGCAGAGGAAGCAGCAGGCAGAGGGAGAAGCAGGCTTCCTGTGGAGCAAGGAGCCCGATGCAGGACTCGATCCCAGGACCCTGGGATCACGACCCGAGCTGAAGACAGACACTTAACGGACTGAGCCACCCAGGCGCCCCCATTCTTGTTATTTTTCCAGGATCTCTCACACTTTCGTGAAATATTCACAGAGGTGAGTGATGGGGAGTCTCTTCCAGGGGCAGGCAAGCTGGCTAGCCTTGCCCTCCCCTCACCGCCCTCAGCCCTTCCAGAAGGTCACACCAGGCTGGTTCTCTCCTAACCCCCAGGAGCCTCCCTGCCACCGCCTGGCATCACCTCACAGCCACTGGCCCTGTGGCCACCCCACCTCGGCCTGCGGCGGGGCCCGGAGCCCGGACAGGCCTGGCCGGCAGCCAGTACTTCCTTGGTAGGATGCCCCGCCACTCCCTCTGGGCCCTGCTATTCTGGGAGCTGTAATTTAGACAGCCTTCCCCGCCCCAATTGCTATCTGTGGCAGCAGTCACCGTCCCCGTGGGTCCTGCCCACCCCCTGCTAGACGGCCTTTTCATAAACAGCTCCCAGGCTGCCCTGTTATCTTGGGTTCCATGGCTCTGGGGAGGAGGCCCTGCCACCCTGAAGATACAAATAACCCCTCAATCCGGGGGGAAGCCGGCCCAGTGTGGACAGAGGGGGGCTGGAACCCTCACCCACGAGAGCCCAATATAGCAGCCCTCAGAGCCTGACCCTGAAGTCCGCTGAGGTGGGGTAGGGATGCAGAAGAGAGAAGAGCCTGCCATTATCCCCCCAACACTCAGAGAACTGGGCTGACCCGGGCTGTGGTCTCCCAGAAGGCCGCTGCTCAGCCGCAGGGCCATGAAAAGAAGGAGGGGCAGTCAATAACAGCAACAAAAGTGATCTATCTTAAAGACAGATATGACTGTGTCAATCCCAAGCTCCAGACCTTCAGGGGTTCCCTGTGGCCCTTAGGGATGAAACTGATAAGACCCTCCGCCTTCTGCTCTTTCTACCACCTCTCTAGCCTCAGGACCTTTGCACGAGTTCTCTCCCTGCCTGAACACAGTTCTCCTCTTCATCTAATTCCTACTCATCCTGCAGGGCTTGGCTTAGAAGTCACTTCTTGGGGCGCCTGGGTGGCTCTGTGAGTTAAGCGTCTGCCTTTAGCTCAGGTCATGATCCCAGGGTTCTGAGATCCAGCCCTGGGTTGGGCTCCCTGCTCAGCGAGGGGTCTGCTTCTCCTTCTCCCTCTGCCTCTGCCCCTTCCCCCACCTGTGCTCTCTGTCTCTCTGTCTCTCTCTAATAAATAAATAAAATGTTAAAAAGAAAATAAGTCACGTTTCATGGAACCTTCCCCTGACATCGGCACACATATACACTCCTCTCTGATCCTCCCCTTGAACGGGGATGGGTGTCCCTCCCACGTTTACCAGAATCACCAGGCCCCTGCTGATGCACCTATCTCCCCAGCAGACTAGAAGCACTCCCAGGGCAGGAACTCTGTCTTGCTTCTCTTGTTTCTCCAGCACCAAGCCCCGTCCTGGCATACAGTAGGTTTAAGAAAAATCTGTTGAAAGAATGCATGAACGAATAAATGAACAATTCCTCTGCCCCCCTTCCCCCGGGGGATGAGTCGGTCTCTCGGAGAGGTATTTGCTACTTTGTGCCCTTCATTCTCCCAGAAAGCCCCATCTTCAGCGTCTGTGTCTTTGTCCTTTACATATAACTTCCAGCTCACTGCACTGATCTGGAAAATACGGTTGCTATGGCCATGGGCCTGCTCGTGGGGAGCCCCGAGAGGCTCTGAGGACGCACTAGAGGACAAGGCAGGCATCCCTGGGTTGAGAGGGAGGAGGGCACAGAAAGAGGCAGTCCCCAGGCTTTACAAGCGGTAAATCTGGTACTAAGAAGCAGGGCGGGTGTGCCTGTTAAACGGGCAGCTTTGGGCACTTCTCCTGTGACACAGAGACACACTTTGTATTTTGCTTGCTCCAAAAAGGTAAATGGGAAAGAATAACCTATGATTAGAGCCACAGCACGGAGTTCGATGAGTCTACCAGTTAGCCCCATACGTTATTGGAGGACCTCTGGAGTTGGAGCATTTCTGTGTCCATTCCTCTCGTCCTACAGTCTCACTTGGATTTGCCCCAGATGACCGGCCTCGAGTGAAGGCTGGGAAGATCTGTCACTGCAGTGAGAACAGGAGACCCACTCCCTAGAATACCGCGACGGAGCCAAGGTCGAGGGCCCAAGCCTTTTAGGGAGAGAACAAGAGAGCGGTGGGGGCTCAGCATGCCACCTCCCCACTCCTTGAGGCCGTAGGATGAGATGGTCAAAGACAGGCGTGGTGAAGACAATCAATCTAGTAGCCAAATAGGCAAAGTCTGTGCTCTGGGTGGGTGACATGATCCAGACATGCTTCCACCTCAGGGCCTTTGCACGTGCTGTTCGTGCTGCCTGCGCTTCTTTCCGCTCAGATTTCTATACGGCTCACTCCCTCGGGTCTTTGCTTAACTGGCCCCTTCCCAGTCAGACTCTCCCTGGCCACCGTTTTAAATTGAAGCCCCCCCCCCAACCATTGCCCTGTTTTATTTGTCTCCGTAGCACTTCCTGCTATCTGACATGCTGGGTCCTTTCCCTCTCCCCCCTTCCCCCCTCCCTCCCTCCCTCCCTCCCTTCCTTCCTTCCTTCCTTCCTTCCTTCCTTCCTTCCTTCCTTCCTTCCTTCCACTGTCGGCCTCCTTTAATAGAATGTGAGAAGCATGGCAATGGTGTTTACAGATGCATCTCTGGTTCCCTGTTGCTGTGTAACAGATCACCCTAAAAACTCAGCAGCCGCAAACCAGCGTTTATTATCTCCACGGTGTCCGTGAGCCGAGAGTCCTAACAAGATCACGGTCATCTCGAAGCCTGACTGGGGCTGCAGGGCTGCACCCAGCCTCACTCACGTGGCTGTGGACGGGCCTCAGGTCTGCAGTTCCTTGCCTTGTGAACATCCCCGTAGGGCTGTCCACAGCAGGGGAGCCGAGGGAGTGCTCCCCAAAAAGGGGGAGAGCAAGAGAGTGAGAGAGCACCCAAGACGAAGCGCATGGGTCACTTAGACCCAGCCTGGCACAGCATGGGAGGGGCCCGCGGGAAGGTGTGGACGCCAGGATGGGGGCCTCCTCGGAGCCGTCTGGGAGGCCGGCTGACAGATCCCCCACACGTCCCTGGCGTATAGGAGATGCTCCAGGAATCGTACAAAGAAAGAATGAAGGTAGGAATGACTCCAGTAGAAGGCGTCGAGGCTTCGTGCCCCCAGAGAGCTAAGAGCCCTGAGCGCGGGCCCCCATCCCTGAAGGATCTTAGACACATGGAGCTTTCCTCAACCCCCACCCCACGTCCACCTCCACCTCTCCCCAGCCGGGTGACCTTGGGCAAGTCCCTCAACTCAGAGGCCTGTCGTAGGGGTTTAAAAGATGAGGAGGATGTTGACTAGCTAGAATTTAAATACAAATTTAAAAAATTAGATTAAAAAAAAAAAAGACGAGGAAGTAGGCATCACAGAGTCTGACACACACAAGCCCTCAGTAAATGTCGCCAATGTGGGCAGTCCTGTGTGTTTTAGAGCTGGGGATGATGTGTGTGTGTGTGTGTGTGTGTGTGTGTGTGTGTGTGTGTGTGCTTCCATAGGGTTCTTTCCCCAGAGCCGGGGCTGAGAGCAGCTGCCCCAGGTTGGCCGTGCCGGCGGATGACTCATGTGGTCCAGACACCACGTTTATCACTGGGGCCAGAAATGGGCACGTGCTGGGGCCTTAGTCACCCGAACGGGCAGGACAGACTGATGAGCATGTGGGCTGCTGTCCATTTATACTGAGTTAGCATGTATGACACCAGTGGCTCTTAAACTTTTTGCAGAGAGGAGAGGGAAGGATAAGTGGTGTCAGGGAACCTTTTCAAAGTTGACATGAAAAATGCACATTTATAGGTAAACACAAAAAAATATCGTCAGCTCAGGCCATTCACAGGTGGACCACCGTTCCAGAAGGCTGGCGCTTGACTGTGGCCTCCGTGAAGGCAAGACGGGAGCCTGCGTCTCCTGACCAATGAGTGCATGCTTACGTGGACGAACGAAGAAAAGAAGAACAAAAGCCCCAGAATCTTGGCATCTTTGCTGGCTGGCAGCGCATCCTCTCCCCTTGTACAATGGCCTCGGGAAACCGGCTGGTTTCGAAAGACCTGCGATCAAGTTCTGCTTAGCGACCTTGGACTTGTCCCCTGACCTTTCCGCACTTCGTTTTCCTCATAGGAAAATCATGTGAATTGCACAGTGTTTTGTAAACTACAAAGCCCGCGGGACACACCAGGGACGCTCGTTTGGGTCGGACTCCTATCCTGAGGGTGCATCGTCTCCAGCTCCCAACAGCACAGACCTGCCTTGGGGATGGGAGGCTTCCTCTGTGGGGCGGTGTGTTCAGGGGAAGCTGTAAAAACACGCTGAGCTGCCGGTCCTTCCGGCTTTTCCTTCGTTAGCCTATCCCCAGCCCCACGGCCCAGGTTAAACCAGGAAGCTTGCTCTGGTGTCATTCCAGGCCTAAGGCCACACCCCACGCATGTAGCCTAGACTGAGAGTCTTGCAATCATCCAGGCAACAAATACTTTTTGAGCAGCTACTCCAGATCAAGGCCTGTGTCCCCCGCCCCCAGCACGCTGGGGACACCATGGGAGCAAACCCACTCTGGTCCCTATTGTCGTGCAGCTGACAGTTGGAGGGAAGCAGATATGAATCCATCAGCCAGGAGGAGCCCAGGGTGCTGTGGAGGTGTGTAATGAGAGAGGAAGGGTGTCTGGGCAGGACAAGTTTCCATTTAGAAGTGACAGGCGAGCTGAGCCCTGAGCTCAGCGCGATGGATGCGGCGGGAAGTACTCTGGAAAGAGGCCATGGCAAGTGCAAAGGGCCTGTGGTAGCACATTTGAAAGCCCGAAAGAAGGCTGTTACACAGAGTGAGCGGGAGAGGGATGCGAGAAATAACCAGGGACACGAGGCAGGCCGAGACGAAATCAGCTTGTTCTCTTTCATGTGATACTTACACAAAACGGAGGAAATGGAGTGGCAGATGTCAAGACTCTGCAAGCCGTTACACAGAAGGAGGGTGCCTTAGAAGCCAAATGAGAGGAACCCTCCCAGCAAGTGGGCCTTGAGTCAGACTGCAAGGACTTCCTGGCCCCATGGGGACCCCGAGGTGGGGAGGGGGTGACTTTCTCAACCATCTGCCGCGCGTGTCTGCCAGGTAGCAGAAAGGATGTCTGCACATTCACCTCTTTACCCGTTCCCTCTGCCACATGACTCCCTCTTCTTGCTGCTTACTGAGGGGGGACAGTGGACAGCTCTGTCTGGGGTGAGTCTGTTGTGGGAGAGGGGCTGGCCTGGGGAAGGCAGGGAGGGAAAGACACAGGGGTGGGGAGAAGGTGGTGCTGGAGTGTCTCCGGGCTGCTCAGGGGATGTGGAGAAAGAAGGGAGGGGAAGCCAGCAACAGGCCAGAGGAGGAGTTGAGGTGGGACAGGGAGGGAGAGTGGTCAGGAGGGGGTGGGGGCTGGGACCTGACCCCTGGATTATGAGTCTCCTTATCCTGGAGGCACCTCAGCTCCCAGCTGATTGACCTGCTGAAGTCCAAGACCGTCCCAGGCGGCGCAGATCTACCAGGGGTCTGACACTCGGGAAAGGCTGTTTGCTTATCTCCGTCTCCTCGCTAGACTGTAAATTCCCTGAGGACACGCCTGTGTCTTCGTCAGTGTCTTATCTCCCAGTGCCTGATACAGTTACTAGTTGTCCAGTGAAGGACAGCAGGAGTGAGTACTGCACTGTAGGGAGGCCTGCAGGGCACGAGGCTGTCCCACAGCTACCGACGGAGCGCAGCTCTGAAGATCTGAACCCCGAGCTAGGTTATTGCCGGATTCTTGGGAGCACTGGAAGTGAGGCAGCCCACTGCCATCCACAGAAGGGCAACTCAAAACTCAGAAACCCTGGAGGCCGGCCATGGGATATGCTGGTTAACAACGGAACGCTGCCGCTGATTGCCTGGGTTCGAATCCTGCTTCGGCCACTTCCGGGCTTTGGGACCTTGGACTAATTACATACCACTCTGTGCCTCATTTTTCTGATCTGGAAAATGGAGGCACGAATAGATCCTAGGGTTGTTGTGAGAAGGAAGAGAGCTGAGCCTTTAGAACACTGCTTGGCACACAGGAAGGCTCCAGTGACTGTTGTCTAGGAAGGAGACGAGAGACCGGAAAAGTCCCTCCGCCCCAGCACAAGGCCTTAGGCCCAGAACACCTACAAGAGAACTCGCAGAACTGCCCGAACAGGGCACTCCCGGTGGCCTCTGGCGCTAAGCCCACCTGCACAGGTCGCTGGGTCAGTGAAGTCCCTCAGCCTCCCCCAGACGGAGAAGTGCAGACCTCAACGTCTGAGCCCACCGCCACTTGCTACACAGTGTCCTTGGGCAAGGCACTTGCTCAATGTCCCCAAGCTTCTGCTTTTTCATTTGTAAAAATGAAAAAGGGTTGTTGTGAGGATTCTGGGCCCGGCACAGGCACAAAATCGCCCTTCCCCAAGGTGGAGTGTTCAGAGGAACCAGGCCCTCTGCCCCTCCCCTTCCTCCACTGCCCCTCCCCCACGTCGGAGAGCCAGAGGCCCTGGTCCTGATTCCTGGCGTCCCTGGCTCTAACACCAAACCTGAGGCGAGAGTCACACCCCCTTTGTCAAAGCCAACTGGAGAGCCCCATCCCTGGCCACCTGAGTCAGGCTTCCCCAGAGACTCCTGTGTCTGTCGCCTCAGATGACCCCTGTCCCCACAAGCTCTCTGCCACATTGACTGACAGGAGTTCTAAGGCGAACCCCACAGGAAGAGAGGAAGTTCCGCAGCTTGAGTTCTGGCCGGAGGCCTCACCCTGCTGGGGACGGGGAGGGGGTGAGGTGGGAGGGAGGATTCCCCTTCCCTTTCTGTCCGCCTCTTTATTTTTTTTATTATTATTATTTTTTAGAGATTTTATTTATTTGACAGGGAGAGAGAGACAGCCAGCGGGAGAGGGAACACAAGCAGGGGGAGTGGGAGAGGAAGAGGCAGGCTCCCAGCGGAGCAGGGAGCCCGACGCGGGGCTCGATCCCAGGACCCTGGGATCACGCCCTGAGCCGAAGGCAGACGCTTAACGACTGAGCCACCCAGGCACCCCTCTGTCCCCCTCTTTAGACACACAGTTGATCATCCAACTTGTCCAACTGCCCAACTGTGTTCATTGGCACAACGAGACGGGAACGTTTCAGAGCGGTAGGATTATGTCCTGCGAACTGGGAGTTTCTAGGTTTGTCCCGCCGGGGCGCTTTGCACAGAGCTCCTGTGAGCTGGGGAACTCCCGTGTCTGGAAGGCAGAGGTGGGCGGTAAGACCCTGGCTCAGGCCACAATACAAAGTGACCCGCCCGCCCCACCCTCAGCCCCATCGGTGAATTTGGGAACAGCTGAAAGGATGTTAACCATCAGAATGGGGTCTGAGTCTAGTGCCTCCTTGGGGGTGTGTGGCCCTGGGCAAGAGGTTTGATCTCTCTGAGCCTCAGTTTCCCTGTTGGAAAATGCGGATAATCCTGGAGTGACCAGTTAGTGCGAAGATGAAATGAGGGGACAAATGGAGTGCTAGGTGGAGCTGAACACAGCAGGTGACGTGTTTCATTCAACAAGAAACATCTCGGTCCCACTGCGCTTCGGTCTACGTGCTGGGGGCGACGGGACACTAATACATAAGGCAAACGTGGTCTCTGCCCTCCTATTGCTGACAGGACAGGAGGGGTGGCAGACACGGATGGAGGGACAGGGTGTGGGGTAAAGGTTAAAGGCTGGGGCACACCTGGGTGACTCAGTCGGTTAGGCTCAGATCATGATCCCGGGGTCCTAGGATGGAGTCCTGCATTGGGGTCCTTGCTCAGTGGGGAGCTGGCTTCTCCCTCTGCCTGCCGCTCCCCCTGCTTGTGCTCTCTCTCTCTCTCTGACAAATTAAAAGAAAAAAAAATCTTAAAAAAAAAAAAGGCAACCAGGCTAGAAGCCCAGCTCTGCCTGCCATTCACTGGCTGGGTGACCCTGGGCAAGCTCAACTCTTTGTGCCTTGATTTCCCAACAGCAAAAGAAGCCATGCACCATTTCATAGAGCAGCGAGGATTAGGAGAGCTGCCCGGAGGAAGTATACTGACAGCAGTTCCCACGTGCTCTGGTGGCACATGGGTGATGGGTGTAATAAAAGGAGCTTCAGGATGTGTGACAGACAGGGGTCACCCAGCAAATGGGGCAGGTGCGTTCCTGAGGAGGGAAGTCCCCAGGAAACATCAGGGGTGCTTTGGAGCGGGAAGAGAGGGTGGGCAGTGAGGACAGGGGTTTGAGCAGCAAGCCAGTGAAGGAGCTGGGGCGCTGGAAGTTACGGTCAAGGGTTTTAAACAGCTGTAAAGCGTTCGTTCTCCTTTGTACGTGTGGAAACATGGAACACACTTGTCCTGTTCACACTAGCGCCCCACACAGGGTAATTCCTCGCTCACCCTCCTTCCCTTGCTGGTTTCCAGCGCCAGGGACTGCCCGATCGCACAGGGCCTTTTCATCTGCCGGCTCTCTTGGAGGAGTGGAGCAGGGGGAGATTCAGACCCAGGCCTGGGGCGCCGAGGCTCTGCATCCATACAGTTCCTCTGTGACCCCGTGGGCCAGGTGTGCCTAGGTTTGAACTCAGGCAAATAATTTCTTCCGTTGTGAATATTCAACCGTAAAAGCAGCAACCTAGCACCGCGTCCTGCTCATAGTACGCTCTCCGTGTATGTAAGTTTCGGCTCTCAGCTCTTGAAACAGAAGCTTCTCCTCAACCAACCGGCTGGAGGGCAGACGGAGCTGGGAGGGGTGCGGATTGGTTTGGTGGGAAGGGGAGGCTGGGGAGTGTGGCTAGGCGCGGACTCTAACGAAACAGAAGAGAAAGCGGGTTTTTTATTTACAACACCACTTGCAAAGGACAAACAGTTGGGTCCTTAAATCGGTGTTTACGGGGTAGGGGAGTGGGAGAGCCCCTTCCCCCGCAATCCCCGGTAACCTGTAACCGAGGAAGGGTCCCAAGAGGCGAGGCGCCGCGACTCCGCGCGGAAAGCAGAGCTAGGCGCACGTGGGAGAGGAACTGCTTTTCCTGGGCTGGGTCCAACGGTGCCTACCGCTCGGCTGAGGAGCGAAGAAGGGAAGGGGAGCTGGCTGTAGGGGTGCGTTTCTGCAAATCTCAGGGCTCAGCGCCCTGGAGGCACAGCCCTGACACTTCTGGGTGTGTGGGCGGGGACTCACGCAGAGCTCCGCAGCCGCTCCAGCGAGGGTGCCCCCCACCCACGCTCCTCCGGAGGGATGCGCTCCTTCTCCCCACTCCTCCCCTCGCTCCCTGCGCGCAACCCCACCTTCGCTCGCTCTCGGGGAGCCTGCGGGGCAGCCGGGAGGCGTGGCCCGCGGGCGGCCCGCCCCTTTGATGTGCGCCGGCGCCGCTGTGATTGGACAGTCGCTTGTGACGTGCGGGGACTGCGGTGGGCCCGGGTGCTGCGGCAGCCGCAGCGCCAGCCGCGGCTCGGGCTCCGGCTCCCGGGCATTTAAAGGGGACGCGGCGGCGGCCCGGGGGGATGGGGGGCAGGTGGAGGGGACGGCCCAGACGCACATCATCCACGGCCCCTCGGGACTGGAGGGACTCGTGAGCCGGAGCCCAGAAATCCGGGGGTGGATAAGACACCGCGTCCCCTCCAATTCCCGTAAGCACCCCTTGCCCCATCCTGCGCCCAAATACCTCAGGTAGCCCCTCTCCCCCACTCTTTACACTCCAAACTAAGCCGGGACAGACCTCTGCCGCCGCCGCTCTCCGCGTGAGTCCTGGGCTCTCCGAGGTAGGGGAGGGCTGGGGTCCCAGCGTGGGGTGGGGGCTGTTTGGAGTTTGAGGGCGCTCCTTCACGTGTGTCAGTGGGGGAGTCCCTGGAGCGGAGAAATGAGTCCTCCTCCTTTCTCCTACCCCGGGAACGTGGCGTCCGGGTATCCCTCTGTCCCCGACTCGGGCAAAGCGAAGGAATCTGTGCTCACTTGCTCCCTGCCACCACCAGTTCCCTGGGCTCCCCGAGCTGCGCACCCCCCTGCCCCGCATTGGAGCGAAGCACCCGCCAGCTGGGGGTGTGCCAGAATGCCTGCTTTCCAGCCACCTCTAAAAATATCTCTTCCCCCCACTCCACCGGCAGCTGCCACCTCCCTGTCCACGGAGGATCCCCTTCCAGCTTGTCCACCCAGGCAGGGTGAGCCCAGCAGGGACTCCTGGTCCTAGCTTCTTCACTGACACCAGGGCTCCAGGTCCTCAGGGCCAGGTGACTCACAGCCCAGGGGGTCTCCAGGGCAATAGGGGGAGCTCTGGCTGCAACTTTGCCAAGAGGCACCAGGGACTCCTGAGTTCTAATCCTGCATCCGATGGTGTGGGACCCCCAGGATGTTAGCTTAACCTCTCTGGGCCTCCGTTTTTCCTATTTGCTGCTGGTGGTGGTGAGAAGGAAGTCTTGGGGAGGGAGAAAACTTCAGCTTAGTTGTGGGATCCAGTTCCTAGTGATTGATACAAGAAGACCTGGTCTTGGGCAGGGGGCTTGTAACTGTGGTATCTGCAGGGTCCTCGCTCCCCACCTCCATCCCTATCCTCCACATTTCCAGGGGAAAATTGTCCCCGAACTGTCCCGAGGGATCCGTCCCCTCATGAAGCGGGTAATGGCAAACTGTCTCCCTCCCCCATCCCCATTCCCACAAATGTCATCTGAAAGCATTTTTGTCAAAGGCAGGAGGAAACAAGGAGGAATCCAGTGATCTGATGTGGAATCAGGGAGGCAAGCACCACTTTTAGGTGGGACTAGAATACGGACTCCCTGCCACCCCAAAGAAACCCCTCTCTCCTCTCTCTGCTCTAGCCATCTGGAGAAGCTCAGAGATCCTGTCCCCCCTTTCTCTAAGGGACTCTTTCTGGTGACCACAAAAGGATCTGGTCACTTAGGACAAAGCTGCCAGAGGTGAGTAACCTTTCTGAGCGTCATGAGAAGGCGATGCCAATGGGGCCTGGGGGTGTCACTGATCACTGTGGGGTAAGGGTGGGGTGGCGGCACGGCCTTCTCTTTCTGAGGGAAGAAACTCAGGATGCCTGCCTTTCTGCTCTGGGGACTAAAACAAGGGGAACTCACTAAACAAATGTTGAACCCATTTCCCTAAATAGTATTATTAGATGAAAAAAATATAACTATGTCTTTTGCTCTAATGAATGAGAAGTTTTGTACATAGTTGAAAATCAGTAGACTACTCCACCAAATTTTTTAAAAAGAAAAGAAAAACAAGGGCAAAGCCAGGAGACCCTTTTCTGTGGGATGAAAGTTGGTCTCTGGGTGGCTGCTTGGAGAGCCTGTGTATCTCTCTGTCTCCCTCTCGCCTCCCCGCCTCCCCGAGCCCCACACATGTCTGTGTGCACCATGGGGTTGCTCGCTCTTATCACAGAACTGGCATCCCCTGACCTTTCTCCTCAAATCGCAGGGCCTGGGGGCAGACTTGCGCTATCAGCAGGATCCTGGAAGTTTGGAACTCCCTCCAGATAGGGCCTGGGAAGAGCCCTCCCATCCTCCAAATCTTGCCATTCCGGTGTCCCTGTGCCTTCTCTCCCATCTTCTCCTAGATCCCTCCCCTGGCCCCCACCTTTTTCTGCCCCCTGCCCCATTCAGCTTTGGCCACCTCCCAATTCCTAGATTAAAAGTTCTCCAGGGGAAAGGCTGAGACCCACTTCCATCCATATCAAAAGGGCTTAAAGGCACGTCTGGTTAGGGCGTGGCGAGGCGGTGGGGTAGCTCCAGGTGGTAGAGGCCCTCCCTCTGACCTATGCCCTGTTCCCGGGAGGTCTCAGTCGTCTGTCTCGGGGCCCACAGCTTCTCCCTGAGGGTCTGGGATGGTCTGGGGAGAGTGTCACCTTGACAAAGTCAGGGGTTTCCAGTGTCATCCCCTGTCACCACCAGAGGGCAGCAACCAGCCAGGACTTTGCTCCTTTCCTGGTCTAGTCTCCTGGTTCTTAACATCTTTCCCGATGTGTCCCAGCTGCTTCTAGTTTCCCATTCAACCCCAGAGGTGAGGGGGAGGGATGGGGCCTGGGGAGGCACTGGGAGCTGCAGGCGGTGTCGTCTGTAGCTGAGTGGTGAAGCCCCCCCGAAGCCAACCCCTGTCCCCAAAGCCAAACAGCAGAGCCCCGCAGAGATTTCACACTGACTGCCGGCCGACTGCCAGCCTCTGACAGCACCAGGGAGGCCAGTCCCAGATCATCTGTGATGCTCAGGGGTCCCGGCCCCCAGCTGTGGCACAACGAGCCCTGTCATCTGCCCCTTCCCTTTTAAGCATACAAGGCTGCGGCCCGGTGAGCATGAACCAGGCTCCCTGGGGACACAGCATAGCCTCCTGCAAGTTAACCTCTCTGGGTCCTTCTCATTTCCTGAATTCATGGGACTGCGATGAGCCGCGGGAGAACACCAGTGCTGGGGATGTGTAAACCATGGCACAAGAAAGGGGCCGGGATCATACTGGAGGAAAAAAAAACACCGGTCTCAGACCCTAAGCTCTGGTTTTGAGATCTGGCTTTCCCACTTAACCAGACTCCTTGTGGTTGTCAGGAGCTCTGGACGACGGCTGGAGGCCGACAGAGTCCCGCCACGTGGTGCCCAGGGTGATGCACTGAGAATGAGCGGGTGTTTTCCAGTTGCTGGCCTCCGATGCCTGTCTAGGGTAAGTGTGTCTCTCCAGGGGTCTCTTAAGCTGAGGCCTCAACCCCCTTCCCATCATGGGGTGGAAGGAGCCCTATCCAGTCCCTTTTTAAGGCCCACCCTCATCTCCGCTGGGCCTCCACTAATCCCTGGAAGCTTCCACCCCAGGTGTGGGGTCCTGGTACTTGACATCCTCAACTCCAAGGATCCTGGGCCACTGCGACTCGCAGATGGATCTCGATGAGACCAGAGGGTGACTCTAGGGATGAGCCTGAAGGGACAGTGCTGTTAGGGAGGCAGAGAGCTAGGTCCACACCCCAGCTCTGAAATGAGGAGCTTGGACTTGAGAAAGTTTCACAAGGTGGGCCAGGCCACAAATATCACTGGAATATCAGAGAGCGAGTTAGGAAGAAGACAGGAGGAGAGGTGGTTCCTTCTGGACTGATCGAGGTGGGAGGCCAGGAGGGAGAAAGGCAGTGTGTATGGTGCGTATTCTAAAGCTGAACAGGATTTGCTCTCTGTCCCTCCACCATGCACGGCCGCAGAGGTGGCCCGGACAGGCTGCTGAGGGCTTCCACGGCCTCCATTCGCTTGCTTTTCTTTGTGCCTCACACTTGCACTCTTGGCCACCATGCTCTCCCACGTTCTCTGTAGGTGGGACTCTGGCCCGAGGTCTCCACTTCCTGGAGCCCCCCATCCCCACTCTGTCCCCCTGTGCAGTCTGTCTCCAGGCTCCCCTGGCATGACCTCCTCCTAGCCTCCCCCTCCCACTCCCTGCTTCCTCTCCCTCTGCCTTTTCAGCCACCGCTGCTCTCTTTCCTCTCCCTCACCTGTCTCCCAGGTATGTCGAGGCCTGGCGCGGGAAGCTCCTACCTCCCCAAGCCCCACTGCTTCTGCTGCCCGCTTCCTTCGGACTCTGGCAGAAACCCCACCTGCTGACGTGTTCCTCCCAGGGAACTGGCAAGTGATTAGTGATGAACTGTCAGCACAGGGCCCTAAAACTCCCTGGAGAAAGTGTCCCATCCTGGGACCCCTGCCCAGTGCCATCTGGCTGGAAGCAGCTCCCAGAGAGTCTTCCTGGGTCAACCCAGCGACCTGGTTATTCCAAGAACTAAGATCTAGTTCTCTGGCCAGTGCGGAGGCCCAGGCCCTCAGCAACAATCCAGGCCCGAGGACCTGGCATTCCCATCTACATGCCTTCGATGATACCAGCGAGTGTTCCCTGGAGCCTGGCTCCTTATTGTCCACAGTCCCATCGGCTCGGCATGGCCCAAAAAGGGAATGAGGAGGCTGCTTCCGTTGGGTGAATGCCTGGTTTCCCTTGCTTACGTTTGTTAGGGAAGAAGGGGGTGGAGAGGACTCCACATCACCAGGGGCCACTGGAAGTCTCCAGAACAGCCTAGTCCAGAAGCCTCCCCAAAGGGGTCACCCCTTGGAAGCTGCTGTTCCCGTCTGTTAAGCTGACCCTGTTAAGCCCCAGTGGCCCTAGACGAGAGTAGCAGAACAGGTGCCAAGGAAGCCCTTCTGGCTTCAGGAGGAGGACGGTCTTCTGAGGATAAACCCCAGCACAGTTCAGCGAGAGGTGCCCACGGGGGGGGGGGGGGGGGACAGGGAAGGCTGGGGTGGGGGCGGTGGCGTTGTGTCCTCCGCGCAGCTTAACCAGCCTTGGGTCCTCCTCAGGTCTTGGATGTGCCAGCGCCTCTGGCCGTGGCCTGCTAACCAGCCTCTCCCCGGCCGGCTCGCGCCGCGCCCCCTCTCGCTTGCCCCCTCCTCCTCCTCCTGCTCCTCTCCCCCCTGCTCCCAGGACGGCGGGATGGCCGCGCAGGGCGCGCCGCGCTTCCTCCTGACCTTCGACTTTGACGAGACGATCGTGGACGAAAACAGCGACGACTCGATCGTGCGCGCCGCGCCAGGCCAGCGGCTGCCCGAGAGCCTGCGGGCCACCTACCGCGAGGGCTTCTACAACGAGTACATGCAGCGCGTCTTCCAGTACCTGGGCGAGCAGGGCGTGCGGCCGCGGGACCTGCGCGCCGTCTACGAGGCCATCCCCCTGTCGCCCGGCATGAGCGACCTGCTGCAGTTTGTGGCCAAGCAGGGCTCCTGCTTCGAGGTGATCCTCATCTCGGATGCCAACACCTTTGGCGTGGAGAGCGCGCTGCGCGCCGCGGGCCACCACAGCCTGTTCCGCCGCATCCTCAGCAACCCGTCGGGGCCCGACGCGCGGGGGCTGCTGGCGCTACGGCCCTTCCACACGCACAGCTGCGCGCGCTGCCCTGCCAACATGTGCAAGCACAAGGTGCTCAGCGACTACCTGCGCGAGCGGGCCCACGACGGCGTGCACTTCGAGCGCCTGTTCTACGTGGGCGACGGCGCGAACGACTTCTGCCCCATGGGGCTGCTGGCGGGCGGCGACGTGGCCTTCCCGCGCCGCGGCTATCCCATGCACCGCCTTATCCAGGAGGCGCAGAAGGCCGAGCCCAGCTCTTTTCGCGCCAGCGTGGTGCCCTGGGAAACGGCCACCGACGTGCGCCTCCATCTGCAACAGGTGCTGAAGACGTGCTGAGGACCGCGGCCTGCAGGGGGCGCCCGGGCGGAGGAGGGGGCGGGGTGGGGGGAGATCGGGAAAGACAAACCTAGTTTTATTACTCCCTTTTCCCTTTCGCTTTGGTATGTCCCTCCGGGAATTCCGGGCTCGTCCATGGGGGGCTGGGAAGGGAGGTCGGAGCCGTCCCTATCTATGCAGTTCACCCAGCTCGGCTACCTCCCCCAGTTCCACTGCAACGTTTAATCTGGAGTCTGGCCCCACCTAGTTGGTGCGCATACCCGGGAAGGCAGCGCGGTGTTTTCAAAAATCCTTGTCCTCCGAACTGGGAGGAAGGAGTTCCCGGGCGGGGGAGAAAGGAACATCTCCCACCGCTTTCACTGCTCCCTTGAGCTGCGGAATCTTCCCATCCCCTTTTCTTCTGTTAAGGGAACTCCTGTTCCGAAAGCCTCCCGGTCGCTCCGGAGTCCCAGCGGAGAGAGATGAAGCTCTCTACCGACGGCATCAGGCCTAGATCTTGCTTCACCTACCGCGTCTCCACACTACACTCTTTTTCTTCTCGCCTCCCTCCCTTCCCGCGCCCGATCCCCCCACCCCCCACCCCCAGCCCCGCCAGCATCCCCAAAGGAAAAAAAAAAGCCGGAGGGAACAGTCGCCTCCTGGTGGTGGAACGAGGTAGCACACTGTCCGGCTCGAGTCGGTCCAGCCTGGGACCTCGCAGCGCGCGACGGTGTCTCCTCTCACCCCAGCCTCGTCTATGCAGCAAGAGACCAGGGACTTTAGCAAAGTCGCCCCGCGGGCTCGGCCCTCCGCGCCCCCCTCCTCCCGTATGGAACAGAAAGCCATGATGTTTTAAAGCAGAGCCAGCGAAAGTCAAGCCCCTCCTCCCTCTTCGATGTTTTAGAGCTATAAAGGAGGTGAAGGGGGAAGCGCTGACTCAGATCTCTCGCGCCGATGTTTGCGGGGTGAGGGTGAGGCGATCCCTGCCCTCAGAGAGCCCGACGTAAGTGGAGGAGTTGGTCCCCGCCTCTGGAGAGAGTGCCCCGCTTGAGGAACCCAGCTTTGTGGTCCGTCGTTGGGGGCCTCCGGCTTCTAGTGTAGAGACTTAGGACGGAAGTGATGGGGAGAGCCAGCTGCCCTGGCGGGCAGAGGGGCTCAGTAATTCACAGTAGCCATTCACTCCCTCCTCCCTCTCTGGCCCCCCAGCCCGGCAGGGCAGTCACCAGGAGGTCATCAGAGATTTATTCCGAGTTGGCACTTGGCAGCTGGAGACCCCATCCTGCGTGGAGTAGGGGGTCCTCTGTGGACAAGATGAGCAAACTCTTTGGCTTCCAGTTCTTTCCTGCCTGCAGCAGGGCTTTGGGTACATCCTCTCTCTCCCCGGGACCCCTTCCCACCAAAACGAGGGGGAGGGATAGGCCCAGCTCACAGAGCAAGAGGAGGGCAGGCCTAGGCCAGCCTTGAGTGTGGAGCTGGCTTTGTGCTGGAGCTCGAGGGGCTCGCGCGGTGCAGCGCCTGGGTCAGGAGCTCAGGGAGCCCCAAGCTGTCAGCAGCTGGGCTCCACATAGTTCCCCGGAAAGAATCCAGTCCCTTCCGAGCTGACACCCTCGCACCAGCCGTCTGAGTAGCGGCGTGTGATGCAGATGATGGTGCCCTCGGAGAAGGAGAGCTCGTTGTCCTTCTGACGGGTGTATGGGTACAGGGTCACCACTGCGGGGCAGGAAGAGAGATGGCCATGAGATGTGCCTCCCGGCCTACCATGGGGATGCCAGGGAACACCTAGGGGGCGGCTGCGGGGAGTGTGGCAGGGGGTGTGTGCTCCGAAGCTTCGGGACCCCCTCCCCAGCTGCGTTTAAGAATATACTCAGTGCCAGGCCAGCTGCCTGTCTTTCCAGCTCGGTCACCACCCTGGATGAACATTTGGTCAGTTCATCAGAATGGGCGGGGGCGGGGGGACCCCTAGTCCCAGGAGTCAACGCACCTTTCTCCAAGTATGCGGCAGGGACCCAGCTAGGCTCTTCGGGCCCAAAGTCCGGTGGGGGCAGAGGGGGCAGCCCCAAGTCATCCGTATCCAGGGGTGGAGGAGGGGGCAGGTCCAAGGGTGGAGGCAGCTCGGGGGCTGGGAGGGAGAGGGGAAAGCCTGCAGATGTGCCCCAGGGTACCCCTCCAGTGCCCCCCCCCAGGAAACAAAGCTGTTCCAAGTCGGGGTTCGGGCATCTACCCATGTGGTGTAATCTTTTTCTCCAGCCTGTTCTCCTGGCCCGGCATGGCCCTCCGCAAGGCGTCTAGAACCCAGGAGGTTCTCGGCAAACACATGTTGAGTAGTGTAGGGTAGTTAGGCTCTGCTACTTAGCCGGGTGACCCTTGGGCAAGTCACTTAACCTGTCAGCCTCAACTTCCATCTGTTAATCAGAGTGTGAAGCTCCGCTCAGGGTTAAAGTTGAAGTGCGAAAACCGATGAGAAGCTTGCGCAGGGAGCCTGGCATAAAGCAGGCGCTGAGTGAAGTTGTTCTCTTGCCCCTTTCTCTCCCGTTACCCCCTACCTTGGACGAGGTGTTCCCTGAGGCCGGCCGAATGGAGGGAGATGGTGGGCCGGAGTGGGGTGGGGAGGGGAGGAGAGACCCCGCAGTTGAGACCGAAGAGGGCGGAGCTCCTTACCCGGCAGGGGCAGGGACACTTCCTCCAGCAGAGGGGGCGGCAGGAAGACCTCGGAGGCGGGTGGAGGGGGTGGGGCCGAGGGACTGGGGAGGGGTGGGGGTGGGGGTGCTGCCTGCCCCTTGGTTGTGGAGACCCCACCGACACCTTCGGCGCTGCTGAAGACAGAAAGCGGGGCTCGGCTAGGTTGGGGGGCACCTTCCCTAACTCGGCATCCCCCCACCGGCCCCGCCCCTTCAGTCGTGAGCCCCAGGCCTGTGAGGAGGGTCCTCCCCATCCTAGCAGGCACTCTGACAACTGGCAGGAGGCCCCCTGCAACCCCCACTTGGACTCGTGGGACTCACCCTGCCGAGGCCAGGGAAGAGGCCGATGAGGCGGCGGAGAGCTTGCCCTCGGGCACCACGGGGAGCTGCACCGGCTCGGGGATCCGCGGTGGCCTCCTGAAGGGGGGGAGGGGTGTCGTCAGTGGGGGGAAGGAAGGCTTTGGCGAGCCGGGGTCAGGTGCGGGGAGGAGGAAGTTCGGCCTCTCGGCGCTGAGGGTGGGGGCGGAGAGTTTCGGGATCGCTAGGCCTCACCCCAGGGTGGCGGAGGCCGGTGTGGCAGGCGCCTTGATGCTCTTTCGCGAGAGGGTCCCGGTCCGCGACAGCTGCGTGGTCAGATCCTGCGGGGGGCGCAAGGGGCGGGGCTGATGTCTACGGGCTCCCCAGCCAGTACCCGCCCCCCCTCGCCCGGTCCCAGAAAGGAAACGAGGGAGAGGCGGCCGCGAACTGGGAGGGAGAGCGCGGGGACAGCAAGTTCCCACTTCCACTTCCCAGCCCCCTCTCCCACTCCACCCGACCGCCACCCCCTCCTGCTGCCTCCTGGGCCCTGGGCCTCTGGTCCGCAGGCCACAGGCCCGACGGGAACCTGAAGCAGACACGGTCTGAGGCCACTTCCTCCGCACAGCCTAGCATCCGTACCTCGCCCCCAAAGCATCTCAGTGGCCAGCTTGGCGGTCTCTAATTCTGATAGACCCAAAGCCCAACGCGGGGCTGAGGAGGGGGGAGGAGCGGAGAGGGGGGAGAGGACCATCACACTTAGAAATATCCCACCTGTCATTTTGATGGGCCTACCTAACCAGTTAGGGGAAGCTCAGGACAGAGAGGGGAGAGCATTTAAAATGCTCGAATGGCTCGAAGGCCACAGGCAAGGGAGCGCCTCTGTTACTAGTGGGGTGTCCCCAGGCGTAGGGACACGGGAAATGCCGTGCTCTGCTACACTCCAGGAGGCGAGACAACAGGGCCCAGGGCTGAGTCATAAAGAATAGAAATGGGGAGGCCTGGTGCCCGAAGGAGGGAGTGTAGTCTGGATGTTGCGGGATGGGAAGGGTTTCCTGGGGTCGTTTAGACCTAGGAGTGCTTTAGTCTAACCTGGAACGTTGGCATGCAGGAGCTGGGATGAAATGGGGTCGGGGGTGTGTCCTCTCCCACGTCTGGGGAGATGAGCCGAGAAGGAAATGGCAGTGTCATGCTCCCCCATCTTCACCAGCGCCCCCCCTTTGAGTGGCTGCATCCCCCACCCCACCCCCATTCCCACCCAAAAGCAAGCGGCTCTGGGCTGAGGGCTCAGCGCGGTGACCTCAAACCTCCAGACAGAGGAAGTTGCCGTTCTCATGTGGCTGGGGAGCCATTCTCATGCACACCCTGACACCTCCCTTCCCCCTCTTCCCCTTCGCACACACCCAGCCCCCACGGAAGGGGGTGCTCGGATGCACCCTCAGCGGCATCTGAGGACAGGCTAAAGGCCAGTTGTGGAGGGAGGAATCAGGAAGGACTTTTAAGGAGGGAGACTTGGAGAGGAGGGGGTCCACTTAGGGTGATGGCTTCAGGGAGTGAAGAAAGACGAAGGAGGCAGGTTGGGACGGGAACGTGGCTGTGGACGAGAACTGGGGGCCTGGGGACAAGGGAGCCATGAAAAGGAGAGGATGAGTTGCGGAAAAGAGGAGGGGCCCTCTCTCTACCTTGATCCCATGGCCAATGTCATCCAGGCAGCCAAAGTTGAGGGGTTTCCTGTAGTAGGGCGTGAGGGGAGGGAGGCTGTCGGGGGCGATGATTTTCTGGCCGGGGGGCAGCCGCTGGACGGTGGCCAAGGTGCCGATCTCCCTCCGGGCCACTTTCTCCAAGTGCATATTCACCATCTGCCACGACAGGGTTGGAGGGGACAGTGGGGCAGTCTCTGTACCGTGCCCTTCCTCTTACGGGAGGAAGAGGATAGAGACTTTGGGGTGGGGGCAGGGGCCAAGGGAGGCCATGAGGTCCAGAGAAAGAGTAAACGCTGTCCCCCAGGGTCACAGGGCATTTGGGAAAAGAGTCGCCAGGGGAGGACGGAGCCACTTTGGAGCAACTTCCTGATGGAAGAGAATGAGGGTTATTATTAGCTGAGCAGGAACCAGAGGAAAAGAGAAAACACAGCACCCCTGGGGCTGCTGGGAAGAGACTGGAGCCCCGGGCTGCCTCGGAAGCGGAGCTGGTGGATAACGTGGTTGTGGCAGAGCTTGGAGCATCGTGGCTGGAGCGACCGGCTCTCTTGGGGGGACAGAGAAGTGAATTCACTTCCTCTCGGAATGTTCTGTGGGGAAACTCACAACACCCAGAGGGTGGGGACTCACTCGGGTCTGCTGGGGTGAGAGAAGGCACAGCCCACAGGGCACATGCGGGTGATACATGGGCCATGCTGGTGTGTCAGCGTGTGTGTGCACGTGTTTGGTGGGGCGATTCCTCAGCCAAGGCTCCAGGAAGGAAGGAGGAGGGCGTGTGTGCCAGATGGGCGGGGGGGCACGGCATGGTGCTTTCAGGCCTGCCGATGGCCTTGCCAAGCAAACACTCAGGGACGAGGACACTTAGGAAGTCACTGCCTGTGTTTAGCTGCAAACAAGATCCACTTGCCTTTTTCTGTGCTCGGCAACCCCCGTGGTTGGTAAACCCTGCTTGCTACCGTGCAGGACGGAATTCAGATAGAAGTCCGAAAGGAGAACATGTCCGAGTGGGGCCGAAGACTTGGGGGCCAGCACCAGAAGCCCTCCCACGACCTTTACCTGGCCCAGCGTGTTCACCCGGGCCTCCACCTGCCTCAGGGAGGCCGCCTGCAGGTCCAGCATACGCAGAGTGTGTCCGGCCAGACTGCCGACTTGGTAGGCCACGCTGGCCAGTGCCTGGGTGGTAAAGGCCATGGTCTCTTCCAGCGCCTTCCGCTTGTCTGTGGCCTGAAAAAACACAGCTCTGGTCGGAGGCCGGCCCCTTCCCCTGGATCCTTGGCTGGATGGGTAGGATAGGAGAGGGAGAACGTGGGCGCTGAACCGGGAGAAAGCGGTAACTCTAGATGTTTGATGGGGCTTCCGTGAGAATGATGTTGTAGTAAGAGGGACTTGGGGACATGAGGAGAGCAAATCTACTGCCCTGAGGAATGCGTACAAGGGGAGGGAAAGATCTCCCTTCTCGAAGAGTCAGATTGAGGACTGATCCCACCACGTCGAGAGGACCTTTGGGAATGAATAGTAGAAAGGAAAAAGGAAGGCAGTACTTTCTTTCTTTCTTTTTTTTTTTTAAAGATTTTATTTATTTATTTATTTGACAGAGAGAGAGAGACAGCCAGTGAGGGAGGGAACACAAGCAGGGGCAGTGGGAGAGGAAGAAGCAGGCTCCCAGAAGAACATGGAGCCCGATGTGGGGCTCGATCCCAGAACCCCGGGATCACGCCCTGAGCCAAAGGCAGACGCTTAGCAACTGAGCCACCCAGGCATCCCAGAAGGCAGTACTTTCAAACTTAAAAACCAACCGATCGACATCAGGCCGGCTATCCCATTCCTTCTAATCGGAACCCTGGGAGTGATGTCGATGAATCTGTGCCTTTAAAAGCTCCCCAGGTGGCCCTTGTGCGGTCTTTCTCCAGTCTGCAGGGTGGTGTTTAGGAACCAATGATCGAATCCACTTTATAGATAAGGAAATTGAGGCCCAGAGAAGAGTGACTTCATTCATTCCCTCCAGTAGCTTCCCAATACACCGAGAATATAATCCAGACTTCCAGCCATGGCCTATATGGGGCCCCACAAGGCTGGCTCTGCTTTTCTCTCTCGGCTCTCTCCTACCACTCCCTTCCACTTGCTCCCCTCCAGGCACATTAGCCATTAGGTCCCTGTTCCCAGATCAAGCTAAGACTGTTTCTACCTCAGGACCTTTGCACTTGCCATTATTTCTTTCTAGAATCCTTATTATTAAGTCTCAGCTCCTCAGAGACACATTTCACCACCACCTTAAGATTCTCGTAGCCTACTTCTATTTTGACTCTCTACCATATTTACCCTGTTCTCTTTTCCTCATAGCACTTAACACTATCCATCAGGAATTCTTTATCTATTTATTTCATTATCTGTTTCCCCCATACACTAAAATGTAAGCACTGTGAAAGCAGAGAGCCTGTCTGTCTTATTCTGTATCCTACCCTGGAATAGTGCCCAACACACAGACGATATTTAATAAATATACATTTGTGAGTTAATTCATGAATTGAATGTGAACCCAAACCCTTGCTGGGCATCTCCTTACTGCCTGCCAGGCCCTGTGCCAGGTGTGGCCAGAGGCACACTGGCAGTCAGCGCTGGAAGGGTGGACAGGGAATAGCTGAAGACAGAAGAGGGTTTTTTTTTTTTTTTTTCCAGTTCCAGATGAGACCGTGGGGCTAGAGCAAAACTCCTCCCGTCATTTGGTTCCCCAGGCAGCTTCCTCATCTCAGATGAGGAGCTGCTGCCATTTAGCCTGGAGCCTTCTAGGGGGTAGGGGTGAGTCCAGGACAAGTCTGGGCCAGGCCCATGCACAGACAGACAAGGCTGCACCACGCAGTCTCCTTGCTAAAGACCCCTGGGTGCTCCCCAAGGCCTGTCAACAGAAAGGAGACCTGGAACCTCTCAGAGCAGGGCTCCAACGGAGCCTGAGCCAGGCTGAAGTCAAAGGGCAGGCCCAGAACCTTCTGGGCAGCCCTTCCCTGCCTTTCTGTTCAACAGCTAGATGCTCATTTGCGTGCAATTTACATCTCATCAGCATATGTAACCAAGAGCCTTGAAAAGGCAAAGAAATCAAGGAGAACAGGTCTTGTTCTAGCTCAAGACCTTTCTTTCACAGGTGAGGGAACGACAGCCCAGAACAGAGCGCTGACTACTCCTCCCTCGGCCTGCACCCACATTTCCCAGCTCCCCTCGCAGGCACTGTCCCCTGCATGGCCTGCCGTGTGGAACTATCAGCCCAGACAGGAAAATGTCTGCTTGGGCCCTGCTCTGGGAGGCTGGAGCCGGATACCTACTGACCCCCGGTTTGGGGCTTGGCACAAAGTTCGGTCCGGAGGTACAAAGGTGTGAGATCCATCGTCATGGTTGACTGCTTATTCATCATGCAAAGTACCTTGTCTGTAAACTCAGTGGACTCTGACGGAGGAGAACTCTGCAGCCGACCCCAGCCTGCCCTCCCCCCATTCCCCATGGGTTTCCTGACACCTGGTTGGGGTGGAGGGAGGGGTGGGGGAGGGGCGGAGGGCGTGGGAACCAGGCCTTGTTTAAGGGCGGTGCTGAGAAGTCACCCAAACCCTTCGCAGGCACTTGCTCCCCAGAGCGGGATCTTCAGGGAGGCCGAGAAAGGTAACTAAGGTCAATTAGTTAGTGTTCTGCATGAAGGAAGCAGGAGCCCCAGGACTCTGACCCGGGGCAGGGCTTTCGATGCCCTGGGTGTTTTGCAAGGGCCGCTTCGCCTCCCTAGAATTGACTTTCATTATCTCTGTGTGCCTTTCATCCTTCCGAAGGAGGATGATGATGGTGATGACGGTGATGGTAATAGTTTCCATGCATCCTGCCCTCCTAAGGGACAGGCACTGGACTAAGTGCTTTCACACGTTCTCACATTTAACCCATGTGACCCCTGTGAAAAAAAGGTGTAAGAATCAGAGGGTCACCTTGCCATGGGTCTTGTAGTTGCTAGCTGGCTGAGTTGGACATCGGACCCAGGTCTTTGGGACCCCAAATCCTGTGTGCACACTGTGTATATGACAAACGAGAACCCATCTGGCAGAGCCTGGAGGTGTGCAGAGGTTTCTGAAGGAACGCGCAGAACCACTTCTCTCCCGGTCCATAGGAGGAGCCTGCCTTCCGGCACCCGAGACCCGGGCTGGTTTACAAGCCACAGTCCGTCTCATCCACGAGCGGGTCACTCAACATCTACACATCTACATTCACAGCAATGATTCAGCGAGAGGTTTGGCGGTGGGCTCGGGAGTCAGAGTTCTGGGTTCGAATCCAGATTCTGCCACCAGCTTAGAGACCTTGGGAAAGCGAGTCAATATTTCGGAACCTCAGCCTCCTGGCTGTGGAGTGGAAGTGGTTCTCCCCTCTCAGGACTAGGGGGAGGACTAAAAGAAGCCAAGTGAGGACAACACGCCTGCCCAAAGGAAGGGTGCAGAGCGTTCTCCCTGGTATCATCCCTGACTCTCTTTAATCTGCCATTTTCCCATAAGCACTTGCTACTTTCATTCTTTTTTTTTTCAACACTTCTCCTGAGCCAGGAGGCCCCCGGGCCAGCCAGTGCAAAGAAACTGTCCTTAAGTCGGCATGTCAGGGAAGGGGAAAGGTGGGGAGGAGAAAGGCCGGCTTCAGAAGTCAGGAGGCCGATGCTCAGCTCTGCCACAGCCAAGCTGTGTGACCTTGGACAAGTCACCTTGCCTCCCTGAGCTGCTGGTTCTTCATCCATGAAAGAGGAATAATATTACTTGTCTCATAAGGTGGTTATGAGGATTAATGAAAAAAACAGAGGTGCTCAATCATTGCTAAGTTTCCCTCGCCCCTCTTCCCTTGATCCGGGAATCCGTGTTCGTGGG
The DNA here is from genome assembly GCF_023065955.2 of Ursus arctos. NCBI lineage: Eukaryota > Metazoa > Chordata > Mammalia > Carnivora > Ursidae > Ursus > Ursus arctos. The sequence continues at coordinate 23,835,878 of NW_026622919.1, read as the reverse complement.
CCTAGAACAACGACCCAATTTAGGAGACTGCTCTAAAATGCCACGACTGTCATCTTTTGCTGGTGGACTGCTCCCGGCAGTCATGCTGTCCATCCCCCTGCCTCTGCGCCAGACCCAGCCTAGGCTGATGTCCCTCCACTCTCGCTCGACTATCAGGGAAGGGATTCTCTCCTTGGTCCCTCTCAAGTTCACGACACTGTTCGGGAAGTTCTGAAGTCTCACCTAGACTCAGCCTGCAAACGGAATAAAAATGCCAGCATTTACGTCAGGACAAGTCTGGGCCTCCGGATCTGAGCGGGACGCAGGAGGGAGTCGAATGCAGGGTGAGGCCTGCTAACAGGACGGAACAGTGCTGCCTGCCTGGGCATCTCTGCGGCTCCGGGACAGGGATGGGGCGCGCTGGGGCTGGGGAGCATGGGGTCAGGGCTGAAGCTGGGGGAGACCGGCATGAATCCGAGGCCTGGGGTGGAGGATTTCCCAGCGGGGCCAAGGACGAGCACCTGTCAGGATGGCTCCCCCGGTCCTGCCTGCGAGGTGGACTCCAGGGGGCCCCGGGGGTCGGGGCGGGTGCCCGCTCCGCCTACCTGCACGTAGTTGTCCACGCAGTAGTCGGCGACCCGCAGCAGGGAGCTGTGGTTGCCCCGCAGAGCTTCCCGGCCCGTGGGGATCTCGAACTCCTGCAGCTGCTGCAGCTCGGCCATGGCCCCCCGCCTCTGGCTGGCTCCCCAGGGAGCCCGCTGGTTTTGTGCCTCACCCTGCTCTTGATTGGTCGCTCTGCCTGCCCCCCCTCACCGCTTTTGGTTTCCTCTCCGTGAGAGACCCAAACCTGCTTGCAAAGGGCAGGCAGGCTCATTCCGGGACAAGAGGAAGTCAGTCTCCGCTCCCTGGGCCTGCGCCTCTCTGCCCCTTGCCCGGAGGAAGGGGGAAGCCAGGGGCCCCCCTGGGGGCCCAGCCCCCCCAATCCCTCCCAGCAGAGGAAGCCAAGGTCGGGGCGCTGTGATTGCTCCCTAGGCCTGCAGAGGAAACTGTTTGGCGGTGGGGGGGGGGATGGGGTGGGAGACTGAGGAGGAAGGGGGCTGGCCTGCTCTGGGTGGGGGGGGGGTGGATTTTCCACTCATGGAAGGGGAGGAAGGACAGAGGGTGGGGGCTTCCTTGGGAAGCTCAGGGATGAGTCACCAAGGGCCCGGGGAGTGGACGGTGGGTGGGATATGGAGACCAGTCATGCCGGGGGCTACAGGGTGGCGCAGCCACGATGGAAACCGGCCAACGCGGCAGCGAGAGGAATCAGCCCAGACACCAGGAAGACACATCCAGAGGCCCCCGAGCAGGGTGAGCCAGCCTCGGAAGGGCTGTGTGTGAAGGGGCCCTGGTGCACATGCTCTGTGCCCCACGGAGGTAAGCCCAGCTGTGGCCTGAGGGATTCGGATTAGACAACAGGAAGGAATTGGCTTTGGGAAGCATCGGGTTCAAGTTCCAGCTTAACTGGTCGGTTTTAGGAAGCTGCGGAGGACAGAGCACCGAGCTGGCGTCTAGAGGTCTGTGCTGTCCATCCTGCATTTACAGGAGAGTTGCATGAGAAACCTCCAGGCTCTGGTGCCGATCTTACATTCTCAGCGCTCCCAGCTGTGAGTGGGATTCAGACCCTGGAGCGGGGGGAGTCACGGTGGGCTCCAGGCCTCCTCCATGGCCCTTCCAGAGCCCCTCCTGTCAACCTAGAGACAGAACAAAGAGAGGATCCCTTCCATACCGTATTGATCTCTTAAGCATCTGCTTCTCCAGAGCGTCCCCTTGCCAAGGGACAGGTGTCAGCCTGAGCAGGAGCTAGGTGTCTCTTAAACAGCATAGCCTTGGGTGGTCCTGGAAGGAAACCAAGAGAAATACCAGGATGCGGGCCCTGTGTTCAGCAATTGCTGAGGGAGACCCCCACTCAAGGCTCAGAAGGAGGCATGGAGGCCAAGAAGCATGGACACAGACGTTAGAGGTGGCCAGGGCCCCAAGTATGCAGGCCCTGCATCCTAAGCCAGGAGTCCATTTTTATTGAATAAGCGAAGGAAGATTGAGCTAGAAGAAGCTTGTAAGAGGTAACCGTGGGGCTCCAGTGGGAGACACAACGGCTTCTTGGGTGAGGGAGGTTAGGAGCTGGTCTAGGACTTGCTTCACTGAGAAGAACAGTCTCAGAGCCGGCTCAGAGGTAGCAGAGGGGAGGGATTGGGAGACAAGGCACGGGGAAGGGAGCGTGTCGGGGTGAGGGTGAGAACTGGCTCTAAGCCAGAGGGGTAGCGAAAGGAACAAGGCAGATGTAGGGGGCAGGGTGTCTGCGCCAGGGGCAGGGAGGGCTTGGAGGCTCAGGCCGGTGGATGGGCTTAGAACCTTGAGCCCATGATCAGCTTAGGCATCAGAGACTTTGGCTTTCAGACCATCTGCTTTATCTGAAGACTTTCAGCCGCTGAGGAGCTGGGGAGCTCAAACACCATCTTGCCTGAGTCGGGGACAAGTGACTTGAAGTGCACGCTCTTTTCTTGGCAGGTGAGAGGGGCTGAGGTTGCACTGGGTTGGGATTTAGCCTTAGAGTTATGAAAGCTGGGCACCCAGCAGGCCTTCCTGATAACCCTGTCCTGACGATGATGATGATATCAGTAATAATAATAATAATATTCATTATGTGCCACACAGAGGGTAAAATATTATATATGCATTATTTTCTCAGGACTCACAAAAATCGTACAAGGTAGGTACTGTTATTATACCCATTTTGCAGAGGGGGACACTAAGATTCAAGGAGGTTGAGTGACTTGCCTCAGCCTCACAGCTTGGAAGTGGCAGAACCAGGATTAGAACTGGAGTCTGGCAGGCTCCAGAACCTTCCTCTTAACCACTAGGGTACACTCTCCCCTGGCAGGACCTGCTGTTTCCTGAAAACGTCTACCTGTACCATTATGTGGAACAATAACCTGGCTTCCCGAATCCTATTCCCTGAAAGAGTCTTCTTTTCTCTCCTTTCTCCATGCTCTGATTCCTGTTTCTAGACAAATCCTTCCCCAAGGGCGGAGCCTGTGCGTCCCCCTTAACCCCGGGGGCATCCTCTCTTCCAGACCTGGACTCAGGATGGGGTGGGGGTGGGAGTGAACCCATGGTGTGAATGAGTGGGGCCTGAAGTGAGGGGCTGGACAGGGAGGAGGGTGGAAGTTGAGGTGTGGGGAGTGCAGGAGGGCCCTGCGGGGAGCCCAGGGGAATTTGCGATCCCAGCTGTGGAACCCTTTCCAGGAGCAGGTGTCTCTGGGGCAGGATGGCCCAGGACCTCAGTGAGAAGGAGCTGTTGAAGATGGAGGTGGAACAGCTGAAGAAGGAAGTCAAGAACCCAAGAATGCTAGTGAGCCCTCTCTTCCCTTCCCTGCTCCTGTTCTCCATCGCGTCCGGGTCCTCATGGAGCCGGGACCCCCCCCCCCCCCAAGGGGAAGCGATAGGCAGTGGGGTGGTGAGGCCTCTCCAGCCTGGAGGGCGCAGCGTGCTTGGCCCGGCGCCCCTCGGAGGGAAGAAGTCACCCCCCACCCCCGCCTGTCCCTTTCTCTGTCTCCCCTCCAGCCTCCGTCCCCACCCTGTCCAGGACCTGTTTTCTTGGACCGAGCAAACCACGGATCCCCACAGACAAACAAGGCTTGGAACTACCCTTTGTTCTCTCGCAGATTTCCAAGACAGGAAAGGAAATCAAGGATTATGTGGAGGCTGAAGCAGGAAACGACCCTCTCCTCAAAGGCGTCCCTGAGGACAAGAACCCCTTCAAAGAGAAAGGCGGTTGTATGATAAGCTGAGGGCCCCGGAGCCCTGTCCCCTGAAGTCTGTCCCTCCTCAGCCCCACTCTTCACCAGAAACCGAGTGTCTGCGGACACTCAGGGACCCCAGGGACTCTTCACCCTCTCTCGGCCACCGCAGGAGTAGACACCTGGCCCGGGCACTGGAGAGCCATTCCCCACTCCCCCCTTCAGCTCTCCTCCCCTCCACCTTCCCCGGTCCCTGCGGGCTCCCCGTGGAGGCCCTCGAGGACAGAGGACAGCTTCTCTGGCTCAGCGGCAGGCACTTGTGTGGTGGGGTCCAAAGAGCCGGCCACACCCTGAGACCCCAGACGGCATCCTTAGAGACGTTTACCCAGCCCAGAGCCGTCCCGTCTATTGGTCGCCCCACTCTTCCTAGGAAACAGCATTCCTATTCAGAGTAGTTTGGGGTGAGGGCCAGAGTGGGGGGCCCTTCTTCCCCATCTTCTGTCTGACCCTGTGGTCCTGCTCCTAGTCACTCAGACCACCCCAGAGGGCCTGAGGACAAAGAGTTTGTGAAGTCACAGTGTCACGATGTATTTAATGATACGGAGTGTGGTTCTGTGCTGGGCACTAGGGAGGGAGACGAGCAAGGCTAACAGGGCCGGAGCAGAGAGTTTGCAGTTAAGGCAGTAAGTCTACCCCACAGAAAGGACCATCGGTGGTGTGGGGCACACGGCAGACCCCCACTCGGGGCCACGGGCAAGGTCGGTGTGAACTGTTGCAGGCCAGTGGGCCGTGGGCCGGGCCGGGGCAGACAGAGGCCCAAAGAGGGAGATACCTGAAGCCTTGAAGGGCCTCCCATGAGCTCAGTGAAGAACTGTGGTCTCCACCCGAGGCAACAGAACAGGCACGAAGCAGCCCAGGGACAGGATTTGATGAACAGGAAGGAGGCTGCAGGAGGGAGGCTGGCTCCCGCTAAGGAGGACTCGGATTCCTGGGCCTGTTAGCAAGGAGATTACAGTCTTATGGAGCCACAGAAGTGATGAGGGTGCAGAAGGCAAGCCAAGGACAGAGCACAAGCTGACCTCCCAAAGCCCCCCTCTCGGGTGGGATCTGTGTGACAGTCCTCCGGGCTCCATGGCACAGTCCAGCAAGAGAGAGTCTACCTCCCTTTACAAATGTCTCCGTGATTTACCAGAAAAAAAAAAAAAAGCATTCTTCATCAAAAACCTAACTTCCAGAAGGTAACTCCCAACGGTCTTACTGTTAATGCTTTACCAGAGGGTAAAACAACCTTCCTTTGACAATGGCAAGGCCTCCAATATCTTGTAGGTCCTCTTCAGCATACAAAAATTCTTTCGAAAACCTTGCTTCTTGGGGTGCCTGGGTAGCACAGTCGTTAAGCGTCTGCCTTCGGCTCAGGGTGTGATCCCAGCGTTCTGGGATCGAGCCCCGCATCAGGCTTCTCCACTGGGAGCCTGCTTCTTCCTCTCCCACTCCCCCTGCCTGTGTTCCCTCTCTCGCTGGCTGTCTCTGTCAAATAAATAAATAAAAATCTTAAAAAAAAAAAAAAGAAAAGAAAACACCTCGCTTCTTCCTTACCCCCAACTCCCAGGTATGTAATCAGTCCCCCTCACAACGTGGGGCAGCAGCTCTTTCTGCCCACGGGTCCTGCCCCGTGCTTTAATAAAACCACCATTTTGCACCAAAGACTTCTCAAGAATTCTTTCTTGGCCGTTGGTTCTGGACCTCACCCCACCGAACGTCACCTATATTCCAAGACCTCATCAGAAGGACTCACGTGATACAATTGCATTCAGCGCAAGGTCTGTGGGGGAGCTGAGGGGGCCCCATAGCAGGGCAGCCTAACCCAGCCGAATGGGTGAGGGGCGTCCTGGGAGAGAGAACCGGTAAAAGCCTCCACATTGAAGTTGTAACCGGGCGATGCAACGCCAATCTGGTTGAAGTGGCCGTGTAAGCAGAGGCATAGATACGAGAAGGGAAACGTGCAGGAACCAGGGTTTGAATACAAACACCAACCGGGTTGGGGTGGGACCGTCCAGGGAAAGGCCAAGACCTTTGGAATTCGCTGCTAGAGAGGTGGGGTTGGAGATGAGCGGAGGGGGGTCTTTGTGTCATCCGCCTTCCTCTGCGGGGAGCGAGTTGGCAATGTTTGCATTTAGAAGGAAACTGGCTTTTTTAGAGACTGAAAGGAGAAAAGAATGGAGGCGGAGAGAGAATTAAGGAGAGGATCATTAGACCGGGGGAGTGGCCGTCTTAAGTCCAGAGCAGGAGGTGGGCTGAGGAGTTCTTTGGGAAACGAAGTTTTCAGGTCTTGACATCTCGCTGAGTGATGGGGGAAGGGGAAGGAGTTGTCAGGGACGATGAGCTCCTGGCTTGGGAGACTACTAGATAGAAGGCGAGGATGTGAGAATAACCTAAGCTGATACAGAGATCCGATCAGAACTGCACACTCTCCCTGCTCTGCAGGCCCCAGCCCAAGGGCAGGCCCTGGGCCTCGTGGGGACGTCACGGGTCACTGGGCAGAATCCAGGATCTCCTGGGAAGTGTCCGCTGCTCTCCCAACTCTCTCCCGAAAATTCCAGCCCGACTCTTAACGCACGGTTCTGCAACCTCGATTAAGCCCAGCCAATCTCATGATACTTGAGAAGGAAAAAGAAGAGGAATGAGAAAGAGAAGACTTAAATACAATAATTGTTATTTTTTTTCAAAAGGGAAGGGTAGGGGCGCCTGGGTGGCTTGGTCAGTTAAGTTCATGCCTTCGGTGCAGGTCATGATCTCAGGGTTCTGGGATCGAGTCCTGCATTGGGCTCCTTGCCCAACGGGGAGCCTGCTTCTCCGTCTCCCTGCTGCTCCCCCTGCTTGTGCTTTCTCTCTCTCTCTGACAAATAAATAAAATTAAAAAAAAAGAAAAGAAAACAAAGGAAAAGCAGGTATGGGCGACAGCCCTCTGGTTACGGGCCACATGGCTATGGCTTCCTTCTTCCTCCCACTCAGTCCTTCTTCGACTACCTCCAGGCAGTATGGCGCTGGTTGGACTGTGACCCAGCGGGGACTCGAACCATTATTCCTAAGGCATTTCTGTGGCTCTCCTTTTCTCATCGCAGGGTGCCCAGAGATGCTCGGGGGTTCTGTTGGCTCCTCCCACACCCTTCCTGTTCACCCCAGGTATGGTAACAATCACAGGACCCCTAAGCCTCCAAGTCAGTCATGAGCCCAGTGCTCTGAACCCCTCTTCTGTCTGTTTTCCTAGTGCCAGAGGAGCCTCAAATGGCAGAGGGCAAGCTCAGCTTCCCCCCAAAGGAATTATTATGTGCCCTGGTGGCCACATTCCCCCCTTGCCTGCCCTAACCTGCCAGTTCAGAGGCTGAGCGTGGTGATGCTGAGAGCGGGTCGCGGGGGTAATCTAAACCGCCCGTCCCCACCCCTGTCCCATAGATCCTGGGGGTTCGGACCCACAAAAGAAAAGCACTATGTTGATGGTGGTTCACTACAGAGCTCGGGCAGCAGCCTCACCATTGATGACAGCACCTCATCTTGCAAAGTGTTTCCCAGCTGGCACCCCACTGGGGCTTGGCCGGGTCAGTCCTTCCCTCAGTAAAGCCAGCAGCTTCCAGATGATGGACTCATGGTGAGGTCAGCAAATCCTGCCAGCCTTTACCCCTTGCCTTAGATTTACAGAAGAGTTGCAGGCTAGTGCACAGGGTTCCCATATCCCCTCACCCAGCTTCCCCGGAGGTTAATGTTTCTTATAACCACGTACTTGTAGTAACTCTAAGAAATTATCAGGGCACCTGGGTGGCTCAGCCATTAAGCGTCTGCCTTCGGCTCAGGTCCTGATCCCAGGGTCCTGGGATGGAGCCCCAAGCCGAGCCCCGTGTCAAGCCCCGCGTGGGGCTCCCTGCTCGGCGGGAAGCCTGCTTCTCCCTCTCACACTCCCCTTGCTTGTGTTCTCTCTTGCTGTCTCTCTCTGTCAAATAAATAAATAAAATCTTAAAAAAAAAAAGAAAGAAAGAAATTAACATTGGGACGATCCTATGAACTAAACTCCAGACTTCAACTTGGATTTCCCTGTTTCACTAGCGTCATTGTTCTGTTCCAGGACCCACATTCCACTTAGTGTCTTACTTATTTTTCAGGGAAGGGCTTTTTCTTCTCCTCCCCCTCCTCCCCCTCTCCACCTCCTCCTCCTTCCCCTCCTCCTCCCCTTCCTCTTCCTTCTTTTAAAGATTTTATTAGGGTCTCTGGGTGGTTTAGTCTGTTAAGCATCTGCCTTCAGCTCAGATCATGATCCCAGGGTCCTGGGATCGAGTCTCACATCTGGTTCCCTGCTCAGTGGGGAGTCTTCTTGTCCCTCTCCCTCTGCCCTGCTTGCACTGTCTCTGTCTCTCTTTCAAATAAATAAAATCTTTTTTATTTTATTTTTTAAAGATTTTATTTATTTATTTGACAGAGAGAGAGACAGCCAGCGAGAGAAGAACACAAGCAGGGGGAGTGGGAGAGGAAGAAGCAGGCTTTCCAGCGGAGAAGGGAGCCCGATGTGGGGCTCGATCCCAGGACCCTGGGATCATGCCCTGGGCCGAAGGCAGACGCCTAACGACTGAGCCACCCAGGCGCCACAATAAAATCCTTTTTTTTTTTTTTAATGATTTTATTTATTTGAGAGAGAGAACAAGGAGGGGGAGGGGCAGAGGGACAAGCTGAGTGGGGAGTCCCACGCTCAGAGGGGAGCCCCACGCAGGGCCCAGACTCAGGATCCTGAGGTCGTGACCTGAGCCAAAGTCAGACACTCAACTGACTGAGCCACACAGGCATCCCCAGGGAAGGGGTTCTGTGTGGGAGCTAGTATGGTCTAGGACACCATGGCCACCTAGAAGACATTTCATGGGTCCATAGATTGTAGCACTGACAGAGACATTGCGGGCAGGGAATACAAATCCGATTCCTGAATAAGTCCTGTTCCAGTGAGTCTGTCCCCTCCATTGACCTGCCACCAGAGAACTGGCTGGTTGCCTTGAGGTCTGGTATTTTATAAGCGGCTCGGGGTTGTCACTGTTGCTGGTTCACTGGCAAAACTGTGCCGGCCTTGATGAAAGAAAGCCCTCACTGTTCCACTCATGCATAACCTCCGTTCCTGCCTCGCTGGCTGCTTTGTTTCATGAGTGCCAGTCAGCCCAGGGGTCACCCTGTCCAGGGGGTTATAAGCCTCTCCTGCAGGGGCAGCCTTCTGGTAAACCTACCTATGATCCTTAAATACGTTCAGTCTCTGAACTCACCCTAACGTGACCAGCCACATAGCTCTCCCCAGATATCCTTGTCTCCAGTCCTTCGATTGGTCTCTAAGACCTTGATCATCTGACCAGAACCTTAATTGCTTCCCAGGATCAGAGAGGAAGGAATTCCCTTCCCTGCTGACTTTTGGGTCCCCCCGAGAAGCGCAGTTCCCAGAGAAAGGGAAATCACTGGGATGCAGACGTTCAGATGTGATCAGGCTGAAATTGGGGAAGTAAGAACGGAGAGGAGGTGATGAACTGGGGAGGTGATGAAGAGGGGAGGTGATGAAGAGGTACCCTTTTCAGGACTTCGAGATTGCTTGAATGTTGGCAGGATGGCAAGGAAACGTCTCACACGACTTCAAGTTTCTTTCTGGGATGACCGAGGGAATGGTGGTGTCACCAATCAGAAGGCCCTTCTCACCAGGTGATTCTAGGTGATTCCCGGTGGCTTCTCCTCCCTTCCCTTTTGCCCTGTTGAAAACCACTGCGAGGTGACAGCTGATAATATGGAAGGAGGTGAGTCCGTGCAGGGTGACTGCGTGGGGCAGGATAGGAAGAGGCCAGGGTGGAGCCTGGAGAACATTGGCCACTCAGGACTAGGTGGAGGAGGAAGGGCCATGAAAAGGACCAAGTAAGGAGGGTCATGGTGTGAGGAGGCCAAGCGGAGAGCAGAACATTGAAATTCTCATGGTCCTGAGCAATAAAATAAGTCAGGAAAAGGACTCCTAATTTCCCGGTCAACTAACATCAAGCCTAATCTTTCTTAAATTCTCTGTCCTTCCACACTCCACATTCACCAGAGAGCCCCAGGGCGGGATCCCCGGGCCTTAGAAGGAGGAGAAGGGAAGAGGGGAACAGCTGACTGGTTAATTCGGGGCTCAGCGCCTGGGGCTGGCCGCAGCTAGAAATCCTTCCTCGTGGATCAGGCAGCCCAGCAGCCCCCCCCCCCTTCTGGATTTTACCCTTGTAATCTGGAGGAGTTGGGGGTGGGGAGGGAATAGGCTCTTGTCTGCTTGGCATCTTGGTGCTATGACCTCAGGGCCTCTAGGAAAATCAGTCAGAGCCCCCTGGCCTGCCCCTGCCCCAATTCCCCACCTGAGCTTGAGGCCTGGGAACAAGACCGGCTTTATGGGTGCTTTCAACCTGTGCCATCACATGGGGCTTCCTACGGAGCAGGGCCCTCTGCTTGCTTGAACACTCTGCTTGAAATTCTTAATTTTTGAACAGGGGCCTCACATAGTCCATATCTGGTCCTGCGGAGGGAGGCGGAGGCCCCAGCCCAGGGGACGAGGCCAGATCAGGAGCAGAGTTTTTTTTTTTCCTTTCTTTCTTTTTTTTTTTTTTTAGATTTTATTTCTTTATTTGAGAGAGAGCCAGAGAGCACAAGCAGGGGGAGGGGCAGAGGGAGAAGGGGAAGCAGACACCCCGCTGAGCAGCGAGCCTGCTGATCTTGACCCTGGAATCATGACCTGAGCCCAAGGCAGACACTTCACCGACTGAGCCACCCAGGCGCCCCAGGAGCAGAGTTTAAGGTGGGGTTCAACATACCCCAGCCAGCTACTCCCTGCCCTCCTCCAGGATCTCTGAGGGTTAGAAACTGAGTGGGGGAGGCAACTCTGAAGGGGTTTCTCAACATCCCCGTGGCCCCTCTGGCTTCCCGGTTCCCTCGTGCGTCCACCTATACTCCCAGCCCTCTGCTTTTCATTTTACATCCGCTTCAGTCCTCGGTTTATCAGCCCGGATTTCAAGCACCCTGAGGGTAGAAGTCGTGTCTTTGATTTTTATATTCCTAGCACCTCGAACGTGGTAGGTGTCCAACAAGTGGGTGTTCAATGACTGCGTGTGTCCCGTAATTTACAGACTTTCTGTGTGCCGGGCATTCTGAGACGTGTTGCAAACACATTATCCCAGGCACAAACGAATAGACAAAGATGGCAATATACCGACAACCCTGGCAATCGAGCATAAGGGAAAGAGGCCAGGGGAGGCACAGACCCGGCTTCCCTGGTGGCCCGGTGCTCTGCCCTCTCCTGGTGACTCTGGTCAAGGACAACATTTGACAGTCACTACCTAATGAAAACTGCTACCTTTGGGGGACCTTCCTGGGAAAAAAGTCCTCGGGAGGGGCCCCTCAGACTGTTGGAGGAGAGAGAGGTTCTTTCCTGAGCTAGGAGGGATAGTTAGAGACGGAAATGTGCAGAGGCTCTCAGAAAATCTGCAGCTAGGAGGGGAAGGACAGAATGGGGTGGGGGTGGCGAGCTTGTAAATGTTTTACTAGCTGGGGGTTAAGAGCCATTAGTGAGTTAGGAAATCAATTTAGTGGATGGGGACCAACCTTTAGAAATCTTCCCACACCTCCAGGTGACAAAGACCTTGGAGCGCCCCCAGGAGACTTCCAGGCATGAGACACTCAGAATTTCTCAAGCCTGTTCTGTGGACAAAGGACGCAGGAATTGTTAGAAAGTTCTTCCGATTGCCCCTCTAACTTCCACCCACAGGTTCTCATCCTCTGCCTCTGTTGCTACCCTTCAAGTTTTGCTTTCCTCCCCACATTAGCACTTTTCTCAAGAGTCTGAGCTTCTGTAGTCCTCTCTGTTCTGATTCTTTCTAGCAGTTACCATTAGAGAGCCTCTCTTGGCTCAGGTGCCCAGAAAAGGACTTTTGCTTACTATTTTACTAGCTCTTGCCACCCTGCTATGCAAAAGGACCGCGGTTGTCCCTTTTCCTTTACTAATGAGGCTCCTAATATCTTTTTTCCAGATTTACTGAGATGTAATTGACATGTATGATTGTATAAGTTTAAGGTGCACAACATAAATATTTGTTTCACGTGTGTATTGTGACATGATTGTCACAATAAGTTTAGTTAACACGTCCATCACCTCACATAGTTACAATTTCAGAACATTCGAATTGCTTACCCAAATGCACCTGGACAGTTAGGGGCAGGGTGATATTCATCAGTGTTCTCCTATAATGCCTGGGATTGAACCTGATCCTTCAAACGCCCTTGGGCTGGCTCAGAGTAGAGGATCTCTATCCTGACTCCCCAGTCTGTGGACAAATTCTTGCTCTCAGATTCCTCATCCGTGACCAGGACAGAAACACGTCTCTAGATAGGTACTTTCTTAACTTCTTACATTGAAAAACACACTTTCAGAATAATGAACACAGCATAATGTGCATTTTAACAAATTTTTGTCACAAACAAGCTATGTAACCTCCACCCAGGACAAGAAATAGAATATTACCAGTTCCAGGCTCAGTCGATAGAGTATGGCACTCTTTTTTTTTTTTTTTTAAGATTTTATTTATTTATTCGACAGAGATAGAGACAGCCAGCGAGAGAGCGAACACAAGCAGGGGGAGTGGGAGAGGAAGAAGCAGGCTCATAGTGGAGGAGCCTGATGTGGGGCTCCATCCCAGGACGCCGGGATCACGCCCTGAGCCGAAGGCAGACACTTAACCACTGTGCCACCCGGGCGCCCCTATTCTCTATTCTTAAAAAGAGTCAGCATTGTCATTCTGTTGAGTGTAGAGTGGTACCTCATTGGGCTTTTAACCTGCATTTTGCTATGATTAATGACGCTTTGCATCTTTTCATATGTATATCAGTTATTTTTTTTAAGATTTATTATTTATTTATGTATTTGAGAGAGAGAACAGACGGTGGGGAGGGGCAGAGAGAAACTTAAGCAGACCCCCCCACCTCTGCTGAGTGCAGAGCCCTACAGGAGGCTCGAACTCAAAACCCTGAGATCACCAACTGAGCATAAACCAAAAATCTGAGCCTTAATCCACTGAGCCACCTGGGTGCCCCTTCAGATTTCTAAAGTAATCTCTACACCCAACATGGGGCTTGAATTCACAACCTCAAGGTCAAGAGTTGCATGCTCTCCCGACCGAGCCAGCCAGGTGCTCCTTTGTCAGTTATTTTTTATTTCCTTTTTTTGTGCAGTGCCAGTTCAAGTAGTTTGCTATCTTTCTATTAGGTTGTCTTTATTCTGACTTATTTTTTAAATTTTAATTTTATATTCTTACTGATTATTACAAGTTCTTTCATCTAGATACAATTTCTTTGCCAGTTATGCATTACAAATATCTTTTCTTATTCTGAGGGTTACCTTTTGGCTTTCTTATTGGGGTTTCTTGATAAGAAGAACACAGAGTAGCATATTAATATGGTGACATGGACTAAGCTTTCAGAACTCTTTGTGTCTTGTTTAAGAGGACTTTTCCTACCCTGAGGTCATGAAGATACTCTCCTGTGTTCTCTTCCAAAAGCTTTATTGCTTTTCCTTTCCCGTTAAGGTCTGTGATTCACACGGAATGTATTGCTGTGTTTAGTGTAAGTTGGGAGGAAACTGATTTCATATTTTTCCATTTGGACACCCAGTTCTCCCAGAATAATTTATTGAAAAGTAGATTCTTTTCCCTCCTGCTCTGTTGTGCTCCTTCGTCATGAATCACTTGTCCAGATATGTGTGGGGCTATCTCGGGGCCCCCTGTTATGCTCCATTGGCATGTTTGTCTCTCTTGCACCAGGACCACACTATTTTTATTCCTATAGTTCATAGTTGATAATAAGCTTTAATGTCTGGTAGAGCAAGCCCTCCCACCTCTCATGCCTACGTATTTTTGAGGCTGGGCTCGGTCACACACACAAATCCATTCAAACGTTTATGCAGTGTGTGGGTGGGGTGGGGAGGAGGGATGCTCAGGGGAAAGCGGAGCGAGGATCGTGTTTCCATGGCATCCTCCCGGGGGGCGGGCACGTATAGCCAGGGTGCCAATCACCCTGTAGGGAGATCACAAATGCGTCAATGGGCTCCCTCGTCACTCATCCCAGGGGCCAGACAGCTCTCAAAGCCCAGATACAATTCAAAGAAGACAACACTCCAGGCGCGCCTCTTCCCCTCTACCCCAGAGACACACCCTTTCCTGCAAATCACGCGCGACTGGCCAGCACCCAAAACACCAGTCCTGGACAGATTCGCCAACAGACGTGCTCAACCCTGTTAGTGAACCCCATAGAGATTCCTACCCTCTAAGGGAAAAAACACCCCACCCACAAGGTGAGAAACCGCGGTCGGAGACCCCTGACCGACTGGCACGGCCTGAAAAACAGACATGGACAACCTCACTGCCTACTGCCTGAGTGCCGGACAACCAACCAGACCCACTTCACTATCTGACCCACGCACAGGCGGACTGGATCCAAACGACACTCCCTTCTCCCCAGTCTGTTACTGTTTCCCGCGCCCCTTGGCTCCGCCCAGTATTTCTATCCGTTTATAAAGCAGTAATTGATCGTATTCTGCACATTAGCCAATAGGAAGAAAGATTCCCAACAGCGGGGGTTTGGGGGGGTGTCTTCTAGTCCGGAAGGCTGCGGTCCGAGGCAGGCTCCCTGGGGTCGCTTCACCGTCCCCTCCAAGGTAAAGTCACTCTCGGCCTCCACCAACACTTTTCCGCCCTGACTCTCACGCATGCGCACTGCGACTCCCAGGCTGGACCTGAAACCAGAGAGGGGGAGGGACCCTAAACCGCGATCCCCTAGGTCACGGGGGTAACGGCACAGCCCCAAGCGGCCGCCGCCGCCAGCAGTCCTCAAAACAGGAATTGTAGAACCAAAAGATTTGAAGAGGTCCCACCGAGATTTGAACTCGGATCGCTGGATTCAAAGTCCAGAGTGCTAACCATTACACCATGGGACCTGCTGGCGGATTTAGGCGGCCGGGAGGCTTCTCAAGCCACATGGCGCGCGAAGCTGCCCTTCCAGAACGCCGGCGGAGGTCCCGTTCTCCCCGCCGGGGCTCTGCGCTCTGGGCCCAAGGCCGGGAGGGCGGGCGGAAGCGGAGCAGCAAGGGCTTCCGCGGCCCCGACGTTGCCAGTCCTGCGGTGTCATCTCCTGTCGCCGCTCTTCCTGCTCTCCTCCCGGGGTCCTGACCTGCGCCCGGGGAAGCCGGGAGGCCGGCGGGCTGGGGGGCGGAGACGGCCCGCGGCGGCCCCTGCCGGGAGCGGAACGCTCGGCGCACGCATCCTGGGCTCCGGCCTTGTTTATTTATTTTCAAGCGCTCCTTCGGGGCTGGTGTGGCCAAGCAGGGAGAGAAGCGGACTGGCACGTGGGGAGGCGGCGGTTCAAAGCCCGGGTGTCCCAAGCGCGAAAGATGAGGGTGTGGACCTAAAACCAGGCTTTCTGCCGACACCCAGAGCATTCTGCTTCCGCTCCCCGCTTTACGGGCTACTAGGTGGCACTGCTGTGGTACGTGGTTCCTTCCAAACTGTAAGCTTTGATCAGTGAGAGATGGACTTCCCCTTGGGTTTTTCCAGGTCAGCTTTAAACCTCTTACTACATTTGACTCAGCAGTTTCACTTTTGCAACTTTATCCCAAAGGACTACGAGGACCAGTACCAAGTGTTCAAGGATGTTCTCAGCTGCGATGTTTAAAATGGTAAAGAATAGAATACAAAAACGAAAATCGATTTAGTAAATACTGACAATATCTATACAATGAATACTGTGCAGGAATTTAGATGAGGTTTTATTGTAGTGACGTTGTTTTGATTTATAGTATTACATTGATTGATTGCGTTGACACGAAAAGAGCCACAAGCCTCACCAAATCAAACCAACACCAAAAATCTACCTACCAGTTAGTATGTATAATAACATCCCACTTATCTACAGGCACAAAAACTGGATAGGTGCCATTTATTTGCCCTGTGACATCTGACTGGCTGCCTTGCTTGAGGGATCCAGCATGGTATGCGTCTGGGTGACAGCAGGACTGTGCTCCAAGACAGATACACTCACTCTCCGGAGTGCCTATGTGTCCCTTAGCCTGGCCAGCTGGACTTCGAATCCAAAGCGACTGATGACCAGAGACAGGAATGTTTTAGAACTTTATCTGCTGCTGGTGGTAGCTCGGACACCCAGTGTCTCAGGAGCAGTGACAACAGCCATTCCCTGTCCACTGGCAGCAGAAGTCGGGTCCTAACCAGATTGCCCCGGGTACTGACCTCGGCTGGGTTCCTGGTTGCGTAGTTCCCCCTCATTCTTGTCCATTTTCTTGAATTGCTTTCCTTTTGATGCTGTGAGCTATCTGACTTTCTTGCAAGGAGTACTGTTCCTGTTTCAATTGCCCAGAATCTGTTTCTCCTGCCTTTAGTCAAGAACCTGCTTAGCTCAAATCCAAAAAAGTCTGCTGTGGACAGATATCCCTGGGGAATACATTTATGAGGTCTCTTTCTCACAGTTTATGATTTACTGTATTGCTTGAAAAAATCCTTTTTAATTCTTGTATATTGTCAGAAGAAACATTATAGTTTTTCCATTTTGAGGAGTGAACCAAACTCCCACTGAGTTCCTATGGTGAGATAAGGGTGTCTCTTTATTAGGCTGGACTAACAATATCGAACTGACTTAATATCAAATGCTTTAGTCTCTCTGGCTTCCCATGTATTTCCTTCTTACAAGCACTCTGTACCCATGAAAGTGTATTGAAATTAATTTTTCAGAAGCTACATAGAAATCCTAAAGAGTTGTGATTATGCCCTTTGAAAAAATACAGGAGATAGTTCCTTCTGTCCAATAGGAGGACTTCTCCCTCCTCCCATTCCTGTGGGAGGTTCTTCCTTTCCAGTTCCCTCCATCTTCTCAGCTTGAAACATCTTCCCAGCCCAAATGAGACCCTCACTGAAATCCCCACCCGTGAATTCCTCCAGTGACATAAAAAGGATCATCTCCCTGACAGCTTTTGTCATTACTTATTGGAATTATAGGTCATTGTGTTCTGTGGCTCAGTCTCTCCCATCGTCCCTCCCCATGTCCCCTTGGTTGGACTGTGAATTCTTCTGGGGACAAGGCCCAGGACTTGCTGATTTTTAACTGTGGCTAGTGCCATCCCAAACACCCTCATTGAACCCCCTCAGAGGGCACCAGAGAACTCAGGAGGAAGAAAGAACATTCTCTTTAACATCACATTGGTTATTTTGGAGACAACAGAGAAAACAGAGACAATATGTAATCCCCCCATCCCGCATCACTAGTTTCTTTTAACATAAATGCGTAAGGCACGACACCCCGGAGATGGCATCCCATGAAGCCTTTGAGCGCAGACTCTCCGCTTCCACCAGGTGGCTCCTCGAGCGTGGGCAGGTCTGGGCTCTGGGGGAGGCGGGGTGAGCGTGGCTTCAGCGGTGGCACGGTGGCACCCGGGATTAAGGGCTGAACTGAAGCAGACGGTACCCCAGAAAGTTTAATGAGGTCAGAGATTAAGACAAGACAGGTAAGGGGTGCCTGCGTGGCTCAGTCGTTAAGCGTCTGTTTTCTGCTCGGGTCGTTATCCCGGGGTCCTAGGATCGAGCCCCACATCGAGCCCCACATCGAGCCCCACATCGGGCTCCCTGCTCAGTGGGAGTCCTGCTTCTCCCTCTCCCACTCCCCCTGCTGTGTTCCCTCTCTCGCTGTGTGTCTCTCTGTCA
The DNA here is from genome assembly GCF_023065955.2 of Ursus arctos. Taxonomy (NCBI): domain Eukaryota; kingdom Metazoa; phylum Chordata; class Mammalia; order Carnivora; family Ursidae; genus Ursus; species Ursus arctos. The sequence continues at coordinate 23,818,342 of NW_026622919.1, read as the reverse complement.
AATAAATAAAATCTTAAAAAAAAAGAAAAGAAAAGAAAAGACAGTTAAAGTCCAGGATTAGGGACTTTTAAGGTATTCTCCTAAGTTTCTTGTGGCGAGTGGAACAATAGTACAGTAATGTTTTCAGCGAAGTGGAAAGAGTTCATGTTCACTGTCAAGTCCAAGTCAGTTTCCTTTATCCAGGCTGACACTGCTCACAGCTAGCTGCCATAGAATCAGCCTTGCTGCGTGTCCTTGCCACCCAGGACAGGTGACATGTGCCACAAACCCCCTACTTTGCCTTGGGAGCCCCAGCTGTGCCAGACAAGCCATAAGCGCCACCTTGTGCCAGGTGACACGGGAGGCCCTGAGTCTCTGAGCCTGCTGCCCCGTGCCCTGCTCTGGGCCTGGCATTCAGAGGCTCTGATCAGGGAGATCTGGCTGCTTACTTTCTTTGAACAAAGCAGCAGCCACATTTTATCCCATTTTTGAAGGTTATCACTTTCTCCTTTTAAAATCATTATTTTATCTTTTCAGGTTATAAAGGCGAAGCATGTATTATGGAAAATGTAGAAAATGCAGTGAAGTAGAAAGATTTTTAAATAACTACAATTCCAACAAGCACTTTTTTTAAAAAAGTTTATTTTCTTTAGTAATCTCTCCACCCAACGTGGGGCTCGAACCCATGACCCTGACATCAAGAGTCCCACGCTCTTCTGGCTGAGCCGGCCAGGCACTCCCCAGCAAGCACCTTTGACACTTGATTTTTTTCCACTTCCTGTTTTAAAATGCATTTTTATGTAGTCTTCACTGTATAATTTTAAGCTCTGCTTTTGTGCTTAACACAATAATGACATTTTTTTTAAGATTTTATTTATTTATTTGACAGACAGAGAGCCAGCGAGAGAGGGAACACAAGCAGGGGGAGTGGGAGAGGAAGAAGCAGGCTCCCAGTGGAGCAGGGAGCCCGGTGCAGGGCTCGATGCGGGGCTCGATGCGGGGCTTGATGTGGGGCTCGATCCCAGGACCCTGGGATCACGCTCTGAGACGAAGGCAGTCGCTTAACGACTGAGCCACCCAGGTCCCCCTAATAATGACATGTTACTTAAAAATCTTGTTTCTTCTTTCCTTAAAAAGTTTAAAATATTTACATGGGTAATACGTGAGCACAGTACAAAATTCACAATGTATAAAAGGAAATGCACAGCCAAATAAACCTCTTGACTATAATTTTCTGCTCTCAGAGGCAATTTCTTTTTTTTTTTTTTTAAGATTTTATTTATTTATTTGACAGAGATAGAGAGAGCCAGCGAGAGAGGGAACACAAGCAGGGGGAGTGGGAGAGGAAGAAGCAGGCTCATAGCGGAAGAGCCTGATGTGGGGCTCGATCCCAGAACGCCGGGATCACGCCCTGAGCCGAAGGCAGACGCTTAACCGCTGTGCCACCCAGGCGCCCCTTTTTTTCCTTTTTTAAAAAGTAAGCTTTATGCCCAACATGGGGATTGAACTCACAACCCCGAGATCCAGAGTCTCATGCTTCCCTGACTGAACCAGCCAGGCGCCCCATACTCCTCTTCTTTTAAAAAGTGGAAACACTGTTCTGCACTTTTACTCATTTAGCATCATATCTTGAGGATTGTTCCGTAATAGTACATACATCTAATTAAATGGCATTTTATTGAGATATTATTTAAAGTAAAATGCACAAACCTTCACTGAAGAAATCAATTATTATTATTATTATTATTATTATTATTATTATTTACAAATGTAGGCGTACCCCTGTGTGACTATCAGCTAGATCAAGATACGCAGCATTTCCATCATCCCAGAAAGTTCCCTGGTATCTTTTCCTGTCATTCCCTGTCCTGCTCCCCTGAAATCACTACTTTGGTTTCTATCACTGAAAGACTGGTGTTGCCTCTTCTTTAAGCATATATATAAAGAACATATCACTAAATGGTATCTTTTGCTCGACACAGTGTTTTCAAGATTTATCCATCTTACTTTATCTACCAGTGGGACGTTTTTTTCTATTGTCAAGTAGTATTCCATTGTAGGAATACCAACTGTGTTGGTCCAATTGATGGACATTTGGGTTGTTTCCAGTTTGGGGCTAATACACAGAAAGCCGGCATGACCATTCTCGTGCAGACCTGTTCGGGTAAGAGTGGGATTGCTGGGTCATAGGTAAGCAGACATTTACGTTTATCAGGAACTGTCACGCAGCTTTGCAAGGTGATTGTACGCTTTTACCCTCCCACAAGCAGCGTATGAGAGCATTTCCGATGCTTCACATCTTAGCTAAGAGGTGGTATCGTTAGTCTTTTAAATTTAGCCCCTCTGGTGGGTGTGCGATGATTTCTGCTTGTGGTTTTAATATGCATTTTCCTGGTAGCTAATGATGTTGAACTTCTTTTTTCATGCTCCCTGGCCATTTGGATATCTTCTTTTCTAAGGGTTTCTTCAAGTATTTTGCCCATTTAAAACAATTGCCTTTATCTTATTGATTTATAGGAATTCTTTCTATATCTGGGATATGAATCTTTTTTTTTTTAAAAGATTTTATTTATTTATTCGACAGAGATAGAGACAGCCAGCGAGAGAGGGAACAGAAGCAGGGGGAGTGGGAGAGGAAGAAGCTGGCTCATAGCGGAGGAGCCTGATGTGGGGCTCGATCCCATAACGCCGGGATCTCGCCCTGAGCTGAAGGCAGACGCCCAACCGCTGTGCCACCCAGGCACCCCTGGGATATGAATCTTTTGCCAAATATTTGTATTACAGAGCTGCTTTTTCCAGTCTGTGGCTTTTCTTTTCACTTTCTTAATAGTGTCCTTTGATTAGCAGAAGGCTTGAATTTCAGTCAAATCAAATGTATCCTTTTCTTTTCCTTTTATGATTCATGCCTTCTGTGTCCTTGCATGCAGGAGAGCTGGGATCCTTTGCCAAGCGCCTGGGATAGGAGAGGGACAGATTATTCGGTTCCATAATTAAAACTTTTATAATCTCTTGGTAAAATTTCCAGTGGGATAAGAGACATAGATTTTTAGAAGGGAGACTTGTTTGAAGCCAGAGCAGGAAGGCTAAAGGACACGAGGGCTGCTGGAGCTTCCAGGCAAAGGATTAAGAAAAAGAGGAGGTGTTGAATATTCAGATATGAATCCTCTGTGAAGGTCATTCGATGTAGGGTTGAGTGTAAGAGATGGGGTGGAGACAGGGACCAGCTGGGAAACTGGTGATCCTGAAACTTGCTGATATCTGGAACACGGACTATGTGCCTATCAAGACTCTAGAATATCAAGAATGGGAACTGGTAGGAAAAATCAGCGTGTTGGCATGTGTTAGTGATTTCATGCAGAAGTCTTTAGGACGGTCCCATAAAGAAGACAAGTTTCAGGCTGAAGGTCCCCTGTTTTAAAGCAGGTATACTATGGTTTCTTTAAGAGTGGCTTGCAATCCAAGTTTCCTGGAAGGTCTGTAATTTGGAGTCTTGCAGGTCGGGAAAAGCTGAATTCTCTACCCCAAGAGAAAGTACCAACGGAGACTTAGCAGGTGACCAGGTTAAGCAAAAGGCCGGCCTGTTTACAGTGCGGCATTTTCATCATTTCTGCTCACAAAGAGGAAAAACCTGGGAGCAAAGAGCAGATTTTAGTCTCTCTGTCCCTCAGAGGAAGATTTTGAATAGCCTCCAGGCAGAAGCCGTTTAACCCAGTGCCAGAGGATAAAGGAGGCCGACAGTCCCGAGGTGACCAGACTGGGTTTCCCAGTCTCAAAGACTGTGTCTAGACAAGCTGTCTGGAATTGACTGGAAATGACAGAAAACCTCTTAAGTTTTAAGGAATTGCTAATAAAATTTCATTAGCAATTCAATTTCCTTAAAAATCTCACTGATAACCGATAGTAAGTTTTACCTCCTATGGGACTAACCGGAAGTGGGCAGTTAAAGCTTCAACAGCCCACAGAAAGGGTCACTCACCCTGCCTGAGGACCCGTCTGTGGGGGTATGGACGATAATGGACAAGGGGACCCTTCCTTGAGCGAAGAGCCTGGAACTGCCGGATGGGCTGAGCAAGGCACCCCCTCCACTGCCAGGCTTGGAATCCCCGATTTTCCTCCTGATCATGGCACACCTGTGGTCTGCCCCCCGCTTACCCCACCTGAGACCGTTTACGACAAGCTTCAACTTGGGTCAAGTTTCTGGTACTTGTAAGTAAAAGCATTCTAATAGATCACATTTCATAGTGGCTTATGTACACTTTTGGTCTATTAAAAATCAAAAACAGGAGCACCCGGGTGGCGCAGTCGGTTAAGCATCTGACTCTTGGTTTCGGTTCAGGTCGTGATCTCAGGGTCCTGAGATCGAGCCCCGTGTTGGGCTCTGCGCTCAGCACGGAGTCTGCTTGAGTTTCTTTCTCCATCGTCCTCTGCCCCATTCTCTCTCTCTCTCTCTCTCTCAAATAAATGAATAAATCCTAAAAAATAAAAATAAAAAACAGTTGGGGAGTCACCTTCTTCCTGGGCAGAGGAGAAAGTATCCAGAAGAAAGCGGATCCCAGTCCCATTTCCACTTCGGCCACATGAAAGGGACACACCCACACATGCCTGGTGGCCAACAGATTCCTCTTTGCTGAAAATCACACAGTAGCAGTTTTCCTTTCCTGAGCAGGTTGAGGGGAGACAGAGAGAGCAGGCTCGAGCTCCCCCTGGAGGCCCACACGATTTATTTGCACCAACTGGTCCTGGAATTGGGGGTTTAGCCCAAGTCTCAGGAAGGATGACTTCACTGCCTTCACTGTCCTTCACTGTCACTTTCCTGTAAGGGATGCTTCACTGTCCTGCAGTGTCCTGGAAGGAAACCTCTGTCATCGGTCTGGTCCGGGCTGCTTGGTTGTGTCTCAGAGTCAACGCTGGAGGGAGGTCTGTGCGGCTGTGATTGTCTGTGACCTGATTTTTGCTTCCCAACCAACCAAGGAGAAAACTTTTTAGTTAACGCTTTTCTGTTTTGAAAACAGCCAGACACACAGAATGTTGTATTATTCAGGACACTGTGGTTATAAGTAACAGGAGCCAACTCAAATTAGGGTTAAGCAAAAAGGAAGAATTATAAGGGTATAGTGTTTCACGAAATCCCAGGGCACAACTGTAGCCAGACCTTAGGAAAGAACCAGAAGGCTGTCAGGAGGCTCTCATTTCAGCTCCTCTTTGTGTGTATGTTGCCTCTTTTTTTTTTTTTTTCTGGCTAAAGACTGGCCTTCTCAGCTCCTCAGTCCGCACGCTGTAAGGGGCACGTCTGCAGCTCTGGAGTGTGACGTCTGAAGTCCAGCCGTCCACAGAGCCTTGCTTTGCAGACCCAATTCAAATTATTATTATTATTATTATTTAAAGATTTTATTTATTTATTAGAGAGAGAGACAGCCAGCGAGAGAGGGAACACTGGCAGGGGGAGTGGGAGAGGAAGAAGCAGGCTCCCGGCGGAGGAGCCTGATGTGGGGCTCGATCCCAGGACGCCGGGATCACGCCCAAAGCCGAAGGCAGACGCTTAACGACTGCGCCACCCAGGCGCCCCTAAATATTTTACTTATATCTTAATTATTTAAAAATATTTCAATATTTCAAAGCTATAATACCCGAAGCTAGCAAACTGTTAAAATACATGCTCTATCCTCTTATCTTGACAAATATATCTTTATAATGGCAAAATAAAAAATATTGTCAAGTTGTGGTTTCCATAGGACTAAAAGTTGGCAACATACCAAAGCCATGGGATTTAACAGTCATTGTGCATGTCTGGCTGTTGAGTTGATGCACGGTGACATGTGGATAGGAAAAAAATATATAGGTAGATGACAAAGATAATTCATAATTTATCATATATTTATTCCATATAATTTAATTTTCTTGCTTTTGTTTCAGCAAAGTCACTGGGTGGCTCAGTCGGTTAAGCGTCTGACTCTTGGTTTCATGATCAGGTTCTGATCAGGTCAGAGTCGTGAGATGGAGCCCCACATCGGGTTCCATGCTCCGTGTGGCGTCTGCTTGAGGTTCTCTTCCTCCGTGTCCCTCTGCTCCTCCCCCTGTTCGCGCACTCTCTCTCTAAAATAAATAAATAAATAAATACGTTTCAAAAAGATTAAAAGAAAACCAAGATTATATTGGACAAATACCACATTTAAAAATCAAATTTATTTAGCTATTTTCAATTTAGTTTTTGAAAATTTAAGTCATTAAATATTTTTATAAAAAAATAAAATGATTGCACCATCAGCATTCAAATGACCAACCAACTTGCCAGGGCAAAGAATCGGTGTCACGTTTCGAGCATGATGCATCTAGATTACATATATAAGAATTAATGCGTACAAATGGTTTACTATTTTCAAATGTCCCTGAAGCCACGAGGTGCGGCTGCTGTGAGTACGGTACTAATCTTTTTAGCGCTTTTAGAACCATGCACGGAAGGCAAGAAAATAGACACTAAGTAGTAGGCAAGACTCTGGTGCTATTTATGGTATCTGAGAGGAAACACTTGTCTTCTTCTTTTACCCAAGCACGTGGCAGATCACGTCGTAGCCGCACCCCAAAGTGCTGCCCCAAACTTTCAATGCATCTGGATGCAGTCATCTTTCGAGGACATAAGGTGTGGAGAAGCATTTCCCTGGGGCCTGAACACTCTGGGTCCCAAGAGTGGATATCTAGGGTAGCAGGTTATGCTGTGCTCACGCTGAGCACTGGGTCCCAGGTGACAGAGATGCCCAGGGGGTCACGAGCAAGCCCTTGTGTCTGTCATCTACAGTGTTCTCTAGCGCTCGGGATCCAGCGAGGGGCTTTTCTTGCCCGCTTCTCAAGGCAGGACTGAATGGGACAATCCAACATCATCTTCCTCTATAGCTTTGTTATTGCAGGTAAAGTGCATGTACTATTGCACCAGATGATTGTCCAGGTTAGTTAAAGTTGCCGAAGCATTTGCAATAGAATCGTGATCACATACACAATAGAAGGAGGTATGTATTCCATTCTGGGTTTGGGAGTATTAAAAAAAATGATTGTCAGTCTATATCCATAGCTGGGAAATGCTGACTTAAACAAAATTAACCTGATTTCTTTACTGCAGGACTTCTCAGAGCCTTTAATATGCAAATGTGAATTGCGACTTTTCAAGAGGGCGATACAACTTCCGGTATTTTTCAAAATGATGGGACCACCAAAACATTTTTTATGGAGTTTTATGCATATCTCAGAGCCACATTTTCAGGGATCCTGAATTAAACTGGAGCATCTTCAGCAGGAAAGAGGAGAAGCCGTCAAGGCAGGGCTTGTATAGTAGTAGTGGAAGCTGCCCACTCCTGAGATAACAGAGAGAGGCTTCCTCCACAACACGAGATGGCTCTTCTCTGCAGATGACATGGGTCTTGAGCGGTCAACAGTTGCACCACTGCACTGACACTGTCTATCATGGCACCTTAGCACTGGGTCGGAGTTCAATCCCTGGCGTTCCGGAATGTATCCTTGCAGTAGTGAGTCTGATGCCAGGGAAACCTCTGTTGGGGCAGACGGGGGACTCCGGCGCTCCCTCCCTCTGCTGCCTGAATCCCATCCATCTCCCCACCGAGCCTCCCTCAGCTGCCCGGCCCTTGGTCACTCCTCCCTCCTCTGATCCCCCGATCCTGGCGTGCAAGTCTGCTAGCGGACTGAACTGGACCAGGACCCTGCATCATTCACATCATTTAAGTCCCCAAGGTAGCAACAAATACATATTTGTGGAGGCTGGAGAGGGTGCTTCTGACTACGATATAATTTCTACCAAATAAGCCTCAAAAACCCCGCAGCCATTCTTTTGACCAAGGACACCAAGCCAAGCTACACTCTTTTGCACGAGATCCAATGAGAGGACGCGAGATACCACGTGTCGGATCCTCCCTAAAATGGTACCGCATCTCAGAAACAAGTAATGATTGTTACGGATGGGCCTCTGTCGCCCTTCTCAGGGATTGGTCCATTTCTAATGACCCTTGGCCTCTGATGGGTATTTCTAGTAACTGAGCCCCACCCACCTGCCCCGCCCACTGGCTTGTCCTTTACAGCCCTCCTCTCCTCCGGAGTCCCCCCACCAGAATCCGCTGTCTTAGAGACCCACCCCCGGTAAGTCCAGAGCGTTTCTGATGCCCGGGAGACTTCACGTGGAGCACTGGAGATGGTTCTTGAAGTAGTGGAGAGCCAGCTTGAACTGGATCTGGTCCTTGGTGTTGGTCCGGAATGCACTGTAGGTCTTCTCCAGGGTGGCCAGCTCCGGGTCAGCCACCGGAGAACGAGCCTGGTGACCTATCACCACTTCTGGACATGACCCCACGAGTAAGCTCCCGAGCCCGTCGATAAAGAACTCTGCCAAGAGAGGGAGAACACGGGCTTCAGCTGAAGACCCGGGGCCGTGGTCCAGGTCTGGGGGGAGAGGCAGGTGGGGAAGGGCGCAGTTTGTACCCGTGGGGAGGCTGAGCGCCAGGCAAAGCCCCCTGCCCAGGCTGGCAAGTTGGAATAGAGAAAATAAATAAAATAAAAAATAAATAAATAAAAAATAAAATAAATAAGTAGATAAACTAATAAAGAGGCACATTTCTCAGAGGTGTGGCCAGAAAGTCTGCAGACAGACCCAGATGAGCTTTCCAGCTGGACAGAACTATGAACTCCGGAACTGAGGGAATCCGTGGGGAACAAGGGTGGGGACAGAACTGCAGGGAAGGGTGTCTCACATGGGAGCAGCAGACGGGAGGTAGGAAGTCACAGTGAGAGGGAGGAGGGAGGCAAGAGAGACCCTGAGCTCCCTCGTGGGGGGGAAAGGGAGAGAAACCCACTGTTGAGGCAAGGACCACGATCAGTGGCTCGTGGCCCTTGGAAAGGACAAACTCCTGAGGTCAGTCCACGGGCCGACACCTTCCTCACCCAGCTTGTCCCCACCTGAGTGAGCCACTCGCTGCAGGCGGGGGTCGAAGCCAACCCTCTGGAGTCGCTCCGTGTGGGCCAGGAAGAAGTTGACAACACCACTGGTCACCACGCAGCGAGGGAAGCCATCCAGGGGCCTGAAAGAGCCTGGCCTCCGGTGAAGACAGTCCCCATTCTGACTCTTCTCCAGCAACAGCTTAAACTGGAACACATTCCCAAGCACACTGCCACCTACCTAACCGGTGGGCAGAGAAACGCACGTTAGAGAACACAGACTTGATAGCCATGTTGCCTCTGCCAGGAAGCCTTCCTGGACTGAACCTCAGTTACAACAAGAATCACACCTGTTCTGTATCTACCCTTCATACCCTTCCTTGGATACTCTCTTGTTGCTGTTATGGCTACAGCCTTCCGCACACCACGGCTAAGTCTCTTGGTCTTTTCATCCTGCTCACCCCAGGAAATCTCCTTGGCGGGAGCAGAAAGCACCAAGTCCAAAGGGCACACAACTCATCCGACAGCAAGTTCACTCTTTCCAGAAGGCAAGTCACTCCCTTACACAAGGAGGAGCCGTGTTTGGGGGCAGGCAGGCAGTAGCCTGCGTGCACACAGGTCCCTTTGTGGAGTCCCCACTGCCGGACTTCTTGCAACGAGCCGTGCGTGCCGGGTGCCATGTGTCTCAAGCTGCCTTCCTCCCACTCCTCTGCTCCCGGCTTTCCTCCCTGGGCTGTCTGTCCACACACTAGGGGAAGATATGCATTTCTAGGTGTGAGCCCCAACAAAACAGGATGAGTCCTGAACCATCATAAACATCCAGGACGGCTCCTTGTCCCCCATCACTCGTTCTTTTCTTCTTCCTTTAGCAAACTAGTTGTAAGTGGACTAAATTAAGATACAGCCAGCTACGCCACTGAAGACGGGCTCTCCCCACTTCCCTTGCGAGGTCTGACCATGTGTCTAAGTCCTGGCTGAAGGGATGTGAGTTAGAAGGGACGCCTGCAACTTCTAGCACATTCTGCAAAGGCAAATGCTTGTGCTCTATGTTCTCTCCCCCTTTCTTCCAGCCACGCAGCCGAGGACCATGAACACAGTGCAGCATCAAGGGAAGGAAGGAGGCTGGTCCAGACTGACGCTGGAAGCAAAGTCAAGGGCCAGCTTGGATTTTTATACGACAGGAGCTGTGCTTTCTACCTCGCTGGTGCTACTGTGATTTGCTCTCTGGAAGAGTAGTCGGGAGATACCGCAGTCATACAGATGCCCTGGGGACTGTCCTCCCGGAAGAAATAACTGAGATCACAACGACCCTGATTTTCTTATCCATTTCCTGTTTTTCTTTTCTTAAAAAAAAAAAAAAAGCCAGCTTTTATTGAGCTATCTTTGATACATTAAAATCGTACATCTATTTTTAAATTCTATACATTTAAGGCTTACGGCTTGATGTTTTGATATATGGATACATTGTGAAGAGATCACACAATCAAGCTAATTCACGTATCCACCACCCGCCTAGTTACGGTGCGTGTGGCCGGAGTGACAATCTACTCTCTTCACAATGTCAAGACCACAATACACTCTCATTAACTGTAGTGGCCTTTTGCTTTTCTATATGTGAAATGACTTTTGATGTTCTCATTCTTTTCTTTCTTCTTCTTCTTTTTTAAATGCCATTAGGGCTATGTGTGCTTTTAAAACTCTGTACCATTCGCGTTTTTTAAACATGGGGTGAGACAGAACCAGACAGCGTCGCTGCTTCTCACGCCAGTCCGGTGAGGGGAGTTAGAAGTGATGCACAAACACCCTGTTTCAAAGACAGAACAAGGCTTCATGGGGAGGGGGGTGTGCGAGAAAATTCGGAGGCAGAAGCCGCACAGCTCCTGATTGCTGGTAGGATGTTCTCAACCCCGAGTTGTGCTTATTCTTCTCCTGCTTCAGCCCCTCCCCCTCCCCCGACCCTCCCCCTCCCACCCCTCCCTCTCCCCCTCCTCCTCCCCTCCCCTCTCCTGGCTGTCTCTACAGGGGACAGCTGGGGTGAAACTGGCAACGCTCCCTTACCACGTCCAGCTCTGTTTTCTCAAGGACATCCACCAGCACCTCAATCTTGGTGTCGTGACTGAAGAGGAAATCATCGTCCACCCAGAGCACGTATTTGGTGGTGACCTGAGAGACGGCCAGGTTCCTACCAGCAAACCAACCCTGCAGGCGGAAAGAGGTTAGATCAGTGCTTGCCGTCCCTGGCCACATTTTATTGTATTGTATTGTATTGTATTGTATTGTATTGTATTGTATTTATTTATTTATTTATTTATTTATTTGACAGAGATAGAGACAGCCAGCGAGAGAGGGAACACAAGCAGGGGGAGTGGGAGAGGAAGAAGCAGGCTCCCAGCGGAGCAGGGAGCCCGATGTGGGGCTCGATCCCAGGACCCCGGGATCACGCCCTGAGCCGAAGGCAGACGCTTAACGACTGAGCCACCCAGGCGCCCCTCTGGCCACATTTTAGAATCACCTGGGAGCTCTCTAAATTCCCAACGGCCAGGCTGCGCCCCCCAAAGAGCGGTCAAGAACCACCGGGTTAAAGGGAGTCCGTGTCTCAGAGACCTTGGAGAAAGGACAGTGACTCCCTGAATCAAAGGATGAGGCGAAGAAAGGCTCGGAAGCCCTTCCTTGGTCCTCGGGCCGATGCGGATGGATTGAAGTCCTTTTTCTACTGAGTCTTCCATTTCGCCTTATGGTGCCTGGAAGGGTTGGAGGGTGGGCGCTATGGTACGGATACCATCCATTGCCTTCTGTGTGTCCTTGTAGGAAGGAGGGTGTGTGTGGGAGAGAGAGCGCGAGCCTCTAGCTTGGGTAGAATCATAGGGATCACAAGTTTCTCTGCATGTCGGGAACCCCTAGAATGTCAGTCACCTCGAGTCACTTAGAAGGACCTCAATTAATGTCCATACCAAGCGCTTCATTGATGCAGAAACGTGAGAGTCATCCAATGTCTCTGTGAATTTGGAGTCAGCAAAGGGACTCAGAGGACAGTCCCACCCCTCTGCTTCAGGATCGAGTCTCCCTGGGAAAGCCGCTCAAGCATCCCCATCCGGGGTGGACCCTGACTCTGGGGCCCTCTTTCCCAGGCCCCGGATGTCTCCCCATCCGGAAGGGACGTACCTTCCCGAAGGGCATGGTGTAATACTCCACGTGGTTGTCATTAATCTTCAGGGGCTCCTTGCTGTCATCGGCCACGATCACCGTCAAGTCTGGGTAGTACTCACGGATGCTCCGGAGCATGATCATGAGCTTGTGGGGACGGAGGAAAGTTTTGGTGGCAATGGTCACCAGGTCTCTGAGCTTCCTCTCTGGGCAAGAAAGGGTGGATGTCAGAGCACTGCGTTTTGGGAAACCTCACGGACTTGACTTGCACTGTTCTGGTGCTTTCTTTCTGCCACGACCTCTCGGCGTGGGCCTCATGCCTCTCGTACACAGAGCTTAGTAAGAGTTTGTTAGTTGGAATAGAAAATAAATATATTTAAAACATAGCCAGCTTGTTGAGATTTTATCTGTCTTCTAGAATTTCTTTCCCTGCTTCTGTTGGCTCGACTATGCCGCCTCCTACTCTTAGTGTGAATGCTTTGTCTTACCAACACTTCGTTTGCATCCTGCTGTCACGTTAATACTAGGAATTGAGATGCCCAGAGCTCTGCCCATCAAGGGGTTCAAGATGGAGGGACATGGGGCTCGCTGAGGGGAGGAAAGATCTGAAGGACTGAGACTTGCCCCCGTCATCAGCGGCACTCCTAGAGAGAAACACACTTGGTCTCTCTCCTCAGGAAGACTGGAGAGGAAGTAGGTCTACTTGGAGAGTGCCAGGTCGGGACCAGATCGTCCAGCTTAAGGCGTGTGATACATACAGTAACTTGGAAAAGGTACAGCTTTTCTGTGGAAAAGGCCTCATGTTGAATCCGCTGGAGCAGTGGTGTGTTTCTGGGATTGAGTCACCAAACGTGGAGCCACGCCAGCTGACTGAGCCCGTGGGATGTTGGGTGGGGTGGGGTAGGCTCTGTTGGGGTTAATGCATGCTGAAAGCTGCAACCCTACACCTGGCGTGGGGGCGAGAGCTCCAGAACCCCACTGCAGAGCTCCTTTTCAGGGTGACAGAAGTCAGAAATCATTCCAGAATCCTCCTTTTAATACCCGGTGCACCATTACACCGGCTCCCCCTGGGTCTGAGGGCATGAGGGAAAAGCGATCAGTGGGAAGAGTCAAGTGAATTGTGCTCAAGGGCATGCCAGATGAATATTGTCCTCCCTTTTCTTGGGCCACATGCCATCCACTTATAAAGAGAGAACCAGGGGCATGAATCACTAGAGGGTGTGGTCAAGATAGGGGGCTCCTGGCTAAGCGGGTGCTGTAGCTTTCTGTTTGAGAGTCCCTATTTTTTCCAAATCTATAGCAGCGATAAAGACAATACAAAGATATAACTATGCCCAAAATACACATTACTTCCAAGGAACAGAAATAAAACGCAGTGAGCAGAGCTGGGGCTGGGACCGGCTGCGTTCTCGGATCAGAAGTAGCAGAGAAGGCTGATTCTGAGGGGTAACAGAATTAAGGTCTCTCACGGGATGTGTGGGTCCAGAGCCAGGCTTTTTGCTAGAAGCCACGGTCGAGAGCTAGGCGGCACACCCTCCATCCCTCACCACATACTACCTGCCAGGCAAGGAGCCCCAGAAGAGCTATTCCCCCTGCACATCCCTCTGGGTGCAAACAGAAATGACACCACCTCACAGCCACGACCCTTGCCAAGCCACCCTCAGGCCCAGCAACTGGCTCTTTAATAGCTCCGATATCACCATGAGACAGGAGCCCCGAGACTCCAGTATAAAGAGGTAGACCAGAAAGCTGGGGAGACAGGGAGTAGATGCGACTATAAAGCTGTGGGATGGGAGGGAGTCAGGAGAGAGAAGGGAGAAAGTAGAACACAAGCCACGGAAGCTTCTACTCAAGATGAGCCCACCCACAAACATCACAGAACACTTAAAGAACATCTGCATGAACGACAGCCAACGAATCCACCGTGTACAGAGGGACCCATTCCAGACAGACTAAAAATAACAGAAAAATCCAAAAATGATTTAAAATGAGAATGTTCAAGCAATTGCATACATACATTGTTTCCCTCTTTCTTTTTACAGAAAGAATAACTTACTCTTCCCTCTCTTCTGTATCTGCTTATAACTTGGAAAGCATTTTGTAGCAGCATAAAAAAAAAAAAAAACAACCCTCCTGTGTCTCCCCCGTCCCTCCTTCCGAATGCCACCGCACGGAATTTCATTATATGGACGGACTGCACTTGATCTAATCGATGCATCCCACTTCTAAGGTTTTTGTCTTCGCAAACAATGCTGTAATAAAACACCTCAAACAAACATCATTTCCCGCAGATATAAGTATCTGCACGATCATTTCTAGAAGTGCAACTGCTGGGCCGAAGGGAATGCTGACCCAAATGTTGATAGGTATTGCCAAATTGCCCCCAGAAAGGCTGTGGCCATTTACATTTCCCACCAGGAGTTTATAAGAATGCCTCCTCCCTGCTCCTCGTCCAATACTTTCTGATATCAATGTATTTTTCATTTGCACTTTTTTAAGTATGAGACGGAGAGTATATTCTAATAGCTTAAAGTATTGTTGAATTTAATCTGTTGCCAACTGTGCATTTTTCCATTGGCTTATTAGGTGTTTGGTTTTTTGTTTTGTTTTGTCTAGGTGGTTTAAAAAAAAACAAAAATATTTGCTTATTTGGGACACCTGGGTGGCTCAGTCGGTTAAGTGTCTGCCTTCAGCTCAGGTCATGATCCCAGGGTTCTGGGATCGAGTCCCACATTGGGCTCCCTGCTCAGTGGGGAGTCTGCTTCTCCCTCTGCCTCTGCTACTCCCCCTGCTTGGGCTCTCTCTCTCTCACAAATAAATAAATAAAATCTTTAAAAACATTTACTTATTTAAGTAATTATTAAGTAATTACTTACTTAAAAAGTAAGTAATTACTTAATTACTTATTAGTAATTACTTAGTAAGTAATTAATTACTTACTAATTAAGTAAGTACTTATTAAGTAATCTCTACACCCAAGGTGGGGCTTGAACTCGCGACCCCCAGACCACAAGGTACAAGCTCCACTGACAGAGCCAGCCGGGCACGCAGGCCTATTGGGGGTTCTTACGGATTTATAGACACTTTCAAGTAAAAGTACACCTTTGACTTTCATGTATGTTGAAGATATTTTTCCCCAATTTGTTCTTTGTCGTTTGCTTTTGCTTTTGGTGGCTTTCTGCCATAAAAACATTTAAAAATTTCATGCATTTTATGTGTCGTCTTTTCTCTCTGGTCTTTGTGTTTTGTGTCATATTTAGAAAGGTCTTACACTCTAAGACTATTTTTTAAACTCCACGGGTTTTTTTTCGAGTGCCTAAAAATATGAGATATTTGATCAATTTGGAATTTATCTTGATATGAGCTGTAAGATAGAGCCAACTTTAAAAAAAAATATTTTATTTGTTTATTTGTCAGAGAGAGAGAGCACAAGCAGGGGAGCGGCAGGCAGAGGGAGAAGCAGGCTCCCTGCTGAGCAAGGAGCCCGACGTGGGGCTCGATCCAGGGACACTGGGATCATGACCTGAGCCGAAGACAGACACCCAACAGACTGAGCCCCCCAGGAGTCCCTAGAGCCAACTTTTTACCTTCCTTTATCTACGCAGTTGTCCCATGTGATTTCTCGGATCTTCCTTCTCTTCACCCTTCAATTTGGAAAGCTACCTTTATCGCATGGTAAGCCTCCAACATATCTGTCTCTGGATTTCCCATTCAACTCCAGTGAGAGAGCTAGCCACGGTCCCATACCACTCTGTTTTTATTACTATTACTTATTAAGATGTTATAATTAATTGTGGGGTTTTTTTGCCAAAATAAGCACAACCACATAATAAGTTAAATATAATTAAGAAATATTAGAATATTCGAATTTTTTTCTCCTTTGTCAGGAACCCTATCAGAGCGGTTACTTTCATCAATTCTCCTCCTGCACCTCAGAGCCGATCCCTTCCGAGTTTCACCGAGTTTCATCTCATCCCTGGAGCCCCAGGAGCAAGGGTCTTACCTGGTCCAGGGTCATATAACTTAGGGATGACAGGGTAGCGGATGGTCACCGGAAACTTGGCCACAGAAGACTTGGACTCCAGACTCACTGCAGGGAGAAATAAGGTCAAGGAGGGCAGCACGGAGTCTAGGTCATTCTCCACACTGCCCCCAAGGAAACCCATTTGCAGCAGGGGTGAAGGTTGGGTAGAGATTGTCCTGCCTGGGAGGAGACCCCACAGAGTGGACAGCATTCTGGCTACTGACTTGATGTGTGTCCTGGGGTAACTGGCTGAATGTCTCTCTCTCTTTTTTTTTTTTTAATTAAGTAATCTCCATGCCCAACACGGGGCTTGAACTCGGGACCCTGAAATCAATAATGGGGAACAGAGCCGGGTGGTTTGTACCGCATAGCATGCCTGATCTGCCCTCACAGAGAGATGTATATCTTCTTTCCTTCAAGTCACGCTGTGGGGTCCATGGCAACGTGGGGGTAATGTTGGGGACCGTAATTGAGAAGTTAGATGTCCAGGGTTTGAAACAAGAGCAAGGGAAGAATCCTAAATGCTGGCAGGCTTCCTGGAGGAGGAAGACTTTGGGAGGGCGCGGTGGTTTTTCCACTCCCTAATAAGCATCTTGCTGTGCAAGGACAGGTTCTCACCCACATCCACCCTGTGGTGCTGGTACACCGCGCTGGTGTACGTCACGTGCTGGAGGATGAAATTCAAAAGCTTCCGGTTACTGGTCGAAATGGTCAGCTGCTTCTGGCCTCTGCCCTGCACCACACTGTCTGGGATGTCAGCGAGGGTATTCAGTGTCCCCAGAGAAGCTGTCAGGGTGACCTAAGGGGGGTGAGGTAGAAAGATGCTAAACGCAAGGGAAAGCACGAGCCCAGGATGGCCAGCAGGGGGGCAGAGCGCAAGAGGCTGCGAGGATCACCCCCCACCCCCCATCCCCCCGCCCCTGGCAGCTGGGGTCTGGCTCTGCAGCGGGTTGCGGCTCTATCCCCAGTGAAGTCGAATCAAGTCCTGGGGACCGGAGTGTTCAAGGGCCATTGCTCTCTTCTTCCTTGGCTTACAGGATCCCGTGCTTCTAGATGGCTTCCTACTCCCGCTGGCTCCTCCTTTTGATTGCCGACTGCCTCCTCCCTCTCCTCCTCCTCTGTCTGACCTCCCCAGGGGACTTTTTTTCGGGTTGGTTCTGTGCTCTTTTCTCTTCCTATTCAACACCTTCTCAGTAAAGGAGGCGGCTTTGAATACCATTCAAATGCTAAAGGATTAACAGTGTCCATCGCCCGCTCCCGTCTTCCTGAGACCCAACTGCCTGGCGGATTGCTCCGCTAGGACATCGCACAAGCAACTGAAATCCTCACGACTGACCTACTGATTTTTCTCTATAAACCTGTTTGCCACTCTCTCCCTGGTTCTCCCTGCCTCCTGAATGGCACCTTCATTCGTCCAACTGTTGAAGTCCCTAAGGGAGGTCATTCCTGTTCGGAGTGAGTCCCATTGGGTCTACCTTCAACATGTAGCTAGAACCGGGCCCCTTCTCTCCGTCCCACGGCTACTCCCTAAAGCAACTCTGCTCTCCTGCCTTCTCGTCCTCTGGGCAGTCTGGTATTTTTTTTTTTTTAAGATTTTATTTATTTATTTGACAGAGAGAGAGACAGCCAGCGAGAGAGGGAAACAAGCAGGGAGAGTGGGAGAGGAAGAAGCAGGCTCATAGCGGAGGAGCCTGATGTGGGGCTCGATCCCAGAACGCCGGGCTCACGCCCTGAGCCGAAGGCAGACGCTCAACTGCTGTGCCACCCAGGTGCCCCAGCCTGGTATTTTTATGACAAGCACCCTGGGTTATGTCACATCTGCTGAAAGCAGGTCGGTTGGCCAACAGGTGTTTTCTGAGATCCAAATTATAGGTCTTGGGAAGACAGCGGTGAATAAAACCAACTCCCCACCTTCAAGAGGCTTAGATTCTAGTCGGGGAGAATGGCGGTAAGTATATCGTGATGCATATAAAATAATTCAGGTACAGGAAAGCACCATGAAGAAGATAACGTGGAGTACCGGGAAAAGTGGCAGAGGTTGGGGAGGGGTGCTTTGCTGGGGGTGGGGGAGGGCGGAGAAGGCCATCCGAGAACGACTAACATAGTAAATCCGTTTTGCAGAGTTGCTCACTCATCACCCACTCCATCCTCTGGCGTGCAGAGTGGGAAAACGAAAACTACATTCCCCAGACTCCTTTCTAGATTAGGGTTCTGGATGCGGTTTGTATCCCACCCATCAGCTGTGCACACCAGGGCTGGATTTGGAGCTCCATGAAGCGGGGAACGAAAGGCAGGGCGCAGAACACTGGTCTTGCTGGCTGGCACGCTAACCCGGACGGAGGCAACAGGCCCTGGAGCCGGGGCTGGGGCGACAGCTTTCTCCCGCAGCGAAAGCAGCAGCATCTGCCCTGGCCCAGGTCTTTGGAAGTCCTCCTGGGAACTCCAGCCACTGGCATGGCTGGAAAAATCATGCCTTCTGGAGGCATCTACTCCCTCGCCCCACCTGGGACTCATGTCGGATATTCAAACTGGAGGAGCACTCGGTCAAAATCCGAGACCAGCCACCATCAGGGATGCGGAGGTGGGCAGTGATGCCAAATGAAAAAAGGGTCTGGGAAGGGGACTTGCCTCATAGATGGGGGCCTCGGGTCCTTCAAACTGGAGACCTGGAGGACACAGGAAACAGGATAAAAAAAACACCATTTGAGAGGATGCCAAGGGCTCCCTGATGCTTCCTACCTTCCTGATGACTCCTACACGTCCTTCCAGAATGCCTTCCAGGGTCATCTCCTATCCAGGGTGTTTGCCGACTATTCCCCTCTCCCTGGGGTCCTGTGAGGTGGTGTCCCATGGTCCTTCTCAAATTCCAGGGGGTCTAAAGCCTCTGATGCCCACCCTCAACACTGGATGGCTTCTGTGAATTAATCCAGCCCCTTCCAGATATCTCTGCTACCAAAGGGAAAGCCACAATGGCTAAGGAATGAATCATCTTTATATGAGGGACCTAGAATAGTCAAATTCGCAGAGACGAGACAAGACATTCTACTGAATGGTGGTTTCCACAGGCAGGAGAGGGGAAGGGAGTCAATGTTAAATGGGTACAGCGTTTCAATTGGGGAAGATAAAAAAGTTCTGGAAATGGATGATGGTCACAGTTTCAGAACAATGAGAATATACTTAATGCCACAAAACTGTGGGCTTAAAAACGACTAACATAATAAATTTTGTTATGCATATTTTATAATAAAAAAAAGGAATCATCCAAAATGACAAATCACTTTTTAAATGACTATTCAAAAATACTAGCAATTCATCCAAATGTATTTACTTCAGAATCTCTGTTCTCGTAATATGACTAATTCAAGTTCTAATTCAAAAATAGTCTCCCTACGGGGCCTTAGATACCTCACGTCATCTGTGGAATTGGCAAAATAACATTTACCTCACAGGGACGTGGTGCTGTACTAGAGAAGTGTGTAGAAATCCCTTGTAGAGGGGAGTTTCAACCAACCTGAATATTCTTTTCAATATGCTCTCCCAGCAGGTGGGCTCATCTTTGCCTGCTCTCATGATGCTGGAGGACACCGAACAACTAATCATGTCCTAAGATTCCTAGAGGCACACAGATTTCTGTCCTCTTCTGTGTTATCTCGGATCCCCAGGGAGGTCACAGCGGCCAAGCGCGATTGATTCCCCACAGTGGAAACATTGTGATTAACCATTAAGTGAAATCACAGCGAGCTTCCCGTATAGTGCTGAGTCCACAGCACGTACTCAATGAATGATTGCTTCCACTCCCCCATTTTGCTTACGAGTTAAGAAAGTTGCCTGGCTCCTCTCCGGCTGGAGATGTACCTACCCGGGATGGGAACCGTATGCAGGGGCATCACCTCCACCCCATGGACCGGGTACCCAAAGGGGAGGTTGGGCTGAGCCAGCAGCGGCGGTGGACGGGGCAACCCTTCTCTGCAGGAAACAGAACCAGACCGTTAGCAGCTGCTCTCACGTGCCTCTCTGCTTCGTTCTGGAAGGGGTACCTGTGTCCGGAGCTCTGTGCTTGCCAATGGGAAGAAATCGAAAGCAGATCGTCCCGTTCACCCCTCCATTTCCTCCCTCCAGCCTTGAATTCCACAAAGGAATTGAGGCAGTTTACAACAAAGCACATATAAGAAAATTAAAAACACACCAGAGAGAAAGAAGAAACAAAATAACAAGACCATCTGGGCCAACCCCGCTGCAGCAGCGGGATGCCACGGTCGCCACGGTCGCACGTGAACTTCCCGGTAGTCAGGGTGTAACGCGGTGGACAGTCGGTACTCTGGTCTTATTATCAACAGGACAAAGCAAACGACTTCTGAGGCAAATAAACTTTGGCTGGCTCGGAACGCAAAAAGAAAATACATCGCAAGAAATGTGATTTGTTGCCTCTGTATTTTCAGAGCAAACACGGTGACGATTTTCGTAGGGTTTTGTTGTTATAATAACCTCAGGGGCGCCTGGGTGGCACAGCGGTTAAGCGTCTGCCTTCGGCTCAGGGTGTGATCCCGGCGTTATGGGATCGAGCCCCACATCAGGCTCTTCTGCTGTGAGCCTGCTTCTTCCTCTCCCACCCCCCCTGCTTGTGTTCCCTCTCTTGCTGGCTGTCTCTATCTCTGTCAAATAAATAAAATCTTTAAAAAAAAAATAACCTCAGTCAAGGGCAAGAGCATAGAAGCCAGCGAGACTGATTCTTTGGGGGACTAAGGTAATACGGTTGAAATGCAGCCTTCGGGCATCCAGGGTAGCCAAGGGTTTCATTTAGATCACCTGGAAGAAAGATTCGACTACTATAGCGAGTATTCCTGAGAATACGAAAGAGACGAAATTTAAAAATGGGAACTGATGTAAAGAGGCGATTAACAGAAGAGGAAGTACAAATGGCTCATGCATAAATGAGACGTGCTCAGCTTCAAAATTAACCAGGGAGAGGCAACTTTTAAAAACAATGAACTAGGGGCTCCGGGCTGGCTCCGCTGGTAGAGCCTGTGACTCTTGATCTCATGGTTGTGAGTTCAAGCCCCATGTGAGGTGTAGAGATTGCTCAAAATCAAATCAAATCTTCAAAAACAAAAACAATGAAATATCTTTTTCATTAATGTTTTAACATGTACTGAGAGGGAGTGTTGGTTAGGTAGGGGGTATCTAAGGCACTACGCTTACCCACTTGTCATGAAAGTGTAAGTTAATATAGGTGCTGTTGAACGCAGTCTGCCAGTATTTACTGCAAGTAGAAATAAGCACCTCTCATGAGTGAGCGATTCAGAGGCTAGTTAAGGGGAGAGACTCCTGCCTGTGTAAACAGCACCATGCACAAGGAGGTTCATTTCAGCAGGTTGAAGGGAGCCTCCTTATACGCATCTAAACGAAATAAGGAAAGAATGTAAATATAATGTAAGATGATTATTATAATTTATGTAAATGCAATCATGAAAATTTCCCCCAAATCTGAATATCATTCAATAGGAGAATAACTTAATAAAATTCAGTGTATTCATATTCATAGCTGTATAGCAATTAAAAGGAAAGAACTAGAACTATAGATAGCTCTTAAAAGTTACTTAATGAGGGATTCCTGGGGGGCTCAGTTGGTTAAGCATCCAACTCTTGGTTTTGGCTGAGGTCACAATCTCAGGGTCGTGAGTTCGTGCTTAAGATTCTCTCCCTCCTGGAGCGCCTGGGTGGCACAGTGGTTAAGCGTCTGCCTTCGGCTCAGGGCGTGATCCCGGCATTATGGGATCGAGCCCCACATCAGGCTCTTCCGCTATGAGCCTGCTTCTTCCTCTCCCACGCCCCCTGCTTGTGTTCCCTCTCTCACTGGCTATCTCTATCTCTGTCAAATAAAATAAAATCTTAAAAAAAAAAAAAAGATTCTCTCCCTCCTGCCCCCTCTGCCCCCGCTCCTTCTGCCTCCTTCCCGTGCTCAAGCACTCTCTCTCTAAAACAAAAACACTTGAAAAAAACCATATTGAATGAAAAAAGCAAATTCTAGCGCGATTTGTTCTTATGGTGTCAATTACATTAAAAACGTACACACAGATGGGTGAAACAGGTGAAAGGGATGAAGCCCTGAGTCACGTTGAGAATTGTGGAATCGCTGTCTTGTACGCCTGGAACTAACACAACACTGTATGTTAACTACGCTGGAATTAAAACAAAATTTAAAAATACACACAAAAACCCAAGAGTCTATGTTTATGTGGATACAGATACACATAAATACGCATGTGATTACGGGTGTTCATCCGTGTAGAGCAGTATAAAAAATAGTGTGGAATAATAGATACCAAACGCCTAAGGGCAGATTGGGTTGGCAAAGGAGCACATCATACAAGGAAGGGAAGCAAGGAGAGTTGAGCGGGTTGGTTCAAGTGGAGTTTTTTAAAAAGAGCGTTATCCTTGTACTTTTTTTTTTTTAAGAGTTTATTTCTTTGACACAGAGAGAAACGGTGAGAGGGAACATAGGCAGGGGGAACCGGAGAGGGAGAAGCAGGCTCCCCCCTGAGCAGGGAGCCCAATGCCAGGGCTCGATCCCTGGGATCACAACCTGAGCTGAAGGCAGATGTTTAACGACTGGGTCACCCAGGCGCCCCATGTACTACTTTCTAAGTGAAGCATACTATGGAGGTAATCAGATTCAAATGAACCAGAGATCATACCCAACATCAAGCTCCAGTCATGATTTCAAGGATACAGACAATTAAGTGGCAGAGACAGAGCACGCAGAGGTCCCGGCATCCGGGGCGGCGCCCCGCCCTGCTTCCTGCATCAGACGTGCGCTCTCCTGCAGAGGATAATAGGGCGTGATCTCCAAATGGGGTTTTGCAGGATTCCCTCACACAGAGGAGAGCACCTAAGTTATGAATCATCTCCATTGTATACCCGCAGAGAGTTGTCCGGCGTAGGTGACATTCGCCAGGGGCCGAAGATTCTGCGTTATTTATGCTACGTGATCCCTTTGGCCCTGTGCTAATGTGGGCACAAAGGGACCAAGAAAATCCCATTCCTGGAGGGGGAGAGCCCAGACTGAGACACCAATAACTAGAATACTAGGTCGTCTGTGCGGTAACAGGAATGAGGCCAGCTCTGAATGCTACCTTCTGGAACATTCCTTTTGTAATCCTCAGAATTGGGAACCGCTCTCCCTCCTAAGACCTACACTCCCCCTGACTAGACTAACCCTGAACTCCTGAGTTCCACACAGTTTGCTGAACACACCCTGTGTGCCACACAGCGCCCACGGTCACTCCACACTGAGCTGGGGCTCTCTGTGTAACTACAGCGGCGGCAGAGCCGGTGAGATGGAGGGTGGAGGGGACGCGGGGAGTGCGCTGACTGCATCCTCTCTGTGCGGCTGTGAGCTCCTGGGAGCAGGATCTCCATCAGCTCTGTCTTTGTACCTGACTCAGCACCTTGCCCAGACCAGGCATTCAGGGTGTTTCTTGGGCAAGAGAAAGATTTGAGGCCCAGATGGGAGCTGAGCATCTTCTCCCCTGGCTACAGCCACGACGACCTGAGACCCGGTTCACATCACTGATGATTCCTGGGCTCTGTTTGTCCTGGCACCTGCCTGGCCAGGTATAATCCCAGGAGAGCTGGGCATTTCCCCAGGTGAGGGAGGGGCAGGTGAGGACCCGGCCAGCTCACAGCCTTCCCTGTTCTGAGTCAGCTCTTTCTTCTAATGAATTCCTCTGCTCAGCCCCCTCCGGACCAGCACCCCCTCCTAAGAGTCCCCTGCTTCGACGTTCTCCTGCCCCTCTCCG
Source organism: Ursus arctos (assembly GCF_023065955.2). Classification (NCBI taxonomy): domain Eukaryota; kingdom Metazoa; phylum Chordata; class Mammalia; order Carnivora; family Ursidae; genus Ursus; species Ursus arctos. The sequence continues at coordinate 23,794,468 of NW_026622919.1, read as the reverse complement.
TTCCCCCCATCCCACTCTCTCCAGTGTCTTCAGAGCTCCCTGCCTCTTCTCCCTTCCCCCATCACACACCTGCAATGGGCACACCTGCACTGGTATTTGCTGGAAACAGCCCTGACCCCCTTCTCCCAGCAGCCCCCCACTGCCCACAACAGGGACGGAAGCCATCATCCCGCAGGAACAGGCCCAGCTTTCCCCTTGCACCAGCCACGTATTCCACAGGGGCTTGCTGAGCCCTACTCTGTGTCGGGTGACTCAAGTCCCCGGCTAGCACAACCCCCCGGACAGTGACCAAGACAGACCGGGAGACACAGCGGGAACCACAGCGGCAAGAGGCAGGCGGAGGGAGATACTGCTCGCCGTGAGAGCTTATCACCTCCACTTCTGGTTGTTTCTATGGCTTTCTTATGTCTACTCTCCTCTACGTTCAGTGAGGTTATGAACGGGATACAGTTTTAGGCCCTTCCATGGGTCAATTCACTACATGTCACAACAACTCTAGGTACGATTACTATCCCCATTTTACAGAAGAGCGTAAGCAGCTGGCCCGAGGTCATCTGGCTGGGGCATGAAGGATGCAGGACCCAAAGGCAGTCAGTCAGCCTCCCCTGGCAGCACTGAGCCCTGCTGCTTCTCACACGGCTAGGAGGGGCCGGGGTCCAAACCCGTGCCAGAATCGTCGGTCTATCCCACTGGTTCTTTGACTTCCAAAGCTGCCTCTTGTGGCACCCCCACCCTCCTCTGTGGAGTCTTCCATTTGTATGTAGTTGGGGGGAGGGAGGTAGCTGATTCCCAAAATCTACCCCGGAGGGGCCCGACTCACCCTTTCCCTTCTTTGATTCATGACTCAGGCTCAGCCAACAGAGCACGTGGGGACAGTTCATCCCAGAGGCACAGACGGCACTGTCCCAGCAGCAGAAGGAACACTGACCTTCCACCTGACTGCTCAACAGATCCCCCTGCCTCCCCTACACCTTCCCTACCATGTATTCTCCACTGAAAAGTCAGGGCAATAGTTTACAAAAGAATCTCAGATAAGAACTCGCCACTTTGAAAAAAAATTCAACTCCTGGGGCGCCTGGCTGGCTCGGTCGGTTGGGCATCCCACTCTTGACTTCGGCTCAGGTCATGATCTCAGGGTTGTGAGATCGACCCCGGGCTGGGCACTGCACTCAGTGTGGAGTCTGCTTGACATTCTCTCCCTCCATCTCCCTCTGCCCCTCCCCCACTCATGCTCTAAATAAACAAACAAACAAATAAATAAAATCTTTAAAATAATTGTTCAATTATTTGCGTTACTCAGCAAAAATGCACGCTCCATCTCCCGGCTTACATGGCCTTCGTGACTGGCCTCGCTCCAGGCTCACATCCCCCCAGCCCTCCCCTGAGTTACTAGGGCTCCAACAGCCATCATGAAAGCCCCCCATGCCCAAGGCTCTGGGCCCTGTATTAACTCTTCCTTCTGAGATGTTCCTTTAGAGGAGATGGTGGCGACTCCCACTTGATATACAAATCAGAGTTCAAGGTCACCTTCCTCCATCATCCCATTAAAGTTCACGCCATCAAGTAACATTCTACCACACTATTTTATGTCTCCATAGAGCACTTATAACGATCTAATAAGTGAGTTATGTGCCTCTTAATGAATTATGTATCTCCTGGAAGAACCGTAAGAGCAGCGATATTAATAGTAAACCACAACAGTGGCCGTAGGTGAGATGTTTGTAGTGCTTGTGTATGTCAGGCCCATTCATGAGTTACTAGCTCTTGGTCTGTTAATACGATGCACATCACGAAGCCTTCACGAGCCTATGAAAGAAGTATCTTTATTACAATTTTTCATATGAAGATACTTGAGGACTGGGAGGTCAAGTTACTTGCCATCCAGACTGTTCCAGAGTTCAAGTGCCTAATCATGGTGCTCTTATTTTTATTTTTTGTTATAGCATGCCTTCTGCTATAACTCATAAATGATTGCTAGGAGGAAGGAAGGAAGGGAAGAAGGAAGGGAGGGAGGGAGGGAGGGAGGGAGGGAGAGAGGGGGAGAGGTGGGGGAGGGGAGGGGAGGGGAGGGAAGAAGGTGGGCCTGCCCAGCCCTTCTGTGCTCCCTTGGTTCCTGATTTCTTAGCCTGGTCATTCTATCACCTATGGTTTTGGGGGAGGATCCTACAGCCTTCCCACAAGTACCCTTTCTATATAAGCCCATCAGAATCCATCACTGCTCTTTTCAACCAACAATCCTGGCCCATGTGCCCCAAGTGTGTAATTCTGGGCTCTGCACACAGCAGGGGGCAGTATGTTCTCAACTATAAATGAATGAGAGCTGCCCCTTGCTGCAAAGTCACCTGCTGTAAAGGCCTGCATGCCTGGAGGTCGTGCCAACACCACACGGATGTCCCAGACTGCTTTCATTCCTTTGCTCTGATCTTACTATGAAATGTTCTCGATGTGCAAAGTTTAAGAAATCTTCATTTATGGGCCATTTTCCTCCATTCTCTCTTCTTGCTTTATTCCTAACAGTTCCCCAGGGACTCCGGCAAGAGAGGAGTTCCTCCCTGTTTTCTTGGGACCCGCACCCTCAGGACACAGTAGAGAGAGCTTCTGCTCTACCCCAGGATCCGAGAGCCCTCGCGGTCTCTATTACCTCCTCTGAAAGTGCTCAAATTCAACCCGTCTCCTCGCTTTCACTGCCGGGAGCTCTCTCTGGCCATAGGCATCCTGAAAGTTGTAGCTTTCCTGATGTTCACATTTGCACTGGTTTTTCGGGAACAGCCTAAAACCAGAAAAGGACTGTGAACATGGAGCTGGTGGGTGGGCTGGTGGGTGAGAGAGAACCTGTGGTCTCATCAGTGTGGGGTTCACCCTGAGAATCTCCTTTCCATGTACCCACCTGTCCACTTGGGAGGAGATTCTGGAATCCCAGCAGCGGCCCCTCCCAGAGATACAGGGGATGGGAGGGGTTGGGGAAGGGCAAGAAAGCCCCCTCTCTGCAATTATTCCCTGCACCAAATGTCTTTAAACTTGAGTCATGTGAATGCCAGTGACATCTGGGCCCCACCAGAAGAGGAGGCCAGCGGGACAAAAAAGCAGCAACTTTCTTGCGGTTTGAGCCACACAGGCCCTCCGTAGTTTTAGGGGACTTCGCTGGGTGCACCGTGCAGAACAAACCCTTTCCAGGTCCCACAGTTTGGATCACTTGAACAAAAAGCACAGACTCGGGAAGGCAGGGAACTGGCTATAAAATGGGCGCAGGAAACCACTGGAGGAGCAAGGGAGACGTCGGACCAACGAGGAATAATGTGAATCTCACCAGATTCCATCAAAGGTAAAAAGGTCCTTGAGACGTTCCTCGGGTAGAAGCTTCAGCATCTGGTCAGCTGGAGCAGAACGAGGGAGCTCTGGAAAGGGGCTACTGAACTCCACACCTCCCAACATAAATACAACAACGCCAATAACAGGGACAAGTCCTAAGAGGAAAATTGATCTCTTGGAGGGCCACAGAAAGTCAGACCTGTTGGAACACAAAAGAACAAATCCCGTTAACATCCTTTTTCTTTCTTTTTTTTTTTTTTTAAGATTTTATTTATTTATTCAACAGAGATAGAGACAGCCAGCGAGAGAGGGAACACAAGCAGGGGGGGTGGGAGAGGAAGAAGCAGGCTCATAGCAGAAAAGCCTGATGTAGGGCTCGATCCCAGATCGCCGGGTTCACGCCCTGAGCCGAAGGCAGACGCTTAACCGCTATGCCACCCAGGCGCCCCAACATCCTTTTTCTTGATCGCATAATAAATGACTTGATTGTGTCGTAATACGTGGGGATAATAACTTGAGGAAAAATGTAAGTGAAGCCTTATATCGTAGACTGCTTACCAGAAATGATTTCCGGCGCGCCTGGGTGGCACAGCGGTTAAGCGTCTGCCTTCGGCTCAGGGCGTGATCCGGGCGTTATGGGATCGAGCCCCACGTCAGGCTCCTCCGCTATGAGCCTGCTTCTTCCTCCCCCAATCCCCCTGCTTGTGTTCCCTCTCTCACTGGCTGTCTCTATCTCTGTCAAATAAATAAATAAAATCTTTAAAAAAAAATGATTTCTGATTTTAAAAGAGTAAAGAATCAAGCTGCAACAAAGAGACTCAAAAAAATCAGAAAGCAAAGAATGGGCAAAAACATCCCAAGGGGGACAAAAAAGAAAATAAGGTTTGCAACATTTATGTCCCCAAAGTTGAATTCAAGGCCAAAAAAAAAAAAAAAAGGCATTACATAGGACAAAAAAGATCACTTACAATGACCAAATACATGACCCACAAAACAGATGTAGTGGTCATGAACTTTATCTACTAAATAATAGCATTAAAGGACAGAAAGCAGGGCACCTGGGTGGCTGAGTTGGTTAAGCATCTGACTCTTGATTTCAGCTCAGGTCTTGATCTCAGTGAGTTCAAGCCCCGTGTTGGGCTCCACGCTGGGTGTGGAGCCTACTTTAAAAAAAAAAAAATTAAGTACAGAAAGCAAAAAAAAAGGGGGGGCAGAAGGATTACAAATACAAAGATAGTCGTAGATTCCAACATTCTCACATATAACACCTAACACTCACAACTCAGTGCTTCACAAATCAAGTCTCAAAAACATATAAAGCAATAAAGCAACTAAATGATATAATTCATATTCTGTTAAAGAGCTCTTAGAACCCTTAACAAAACTGGCCACGCAAAGAAAACTGTAATCAAGCAGAAATAGTTCAGACCAGGTACTCTGACATGCAATCAAATGTAACCTAATGAAAAACTCCCTTTCCCCAACAGCATGGAAATTTTAGAGAAGCTTTCCACAGCAACCCTCGAATCAAGGACATCAGAACAAGAATGTAAAGATAATAAAAACACTACATTCCAGAACCATGTAACACACTCAAACTGTCCTGAGAGGAAAAACTGAAGTTTTAAATACCAATTTCTAACTACGAGACATAAAATTATAATAAATTAAGCAATCAAGTAAGAAGCTTGAAAAAAGGACAAAGAAACAAATCTAAGAAAAGCAGAAAGAGGAACTTAAGAACAATGTAAGGAGAAAGTGGTGAATTAGAGAAACCTAGAATAGAATAATTGCTAAATCTAAGCCCTGAGTAGACAGCTTTTGTGATATCTGCCTAGTTTATAACCTCTTTTCTGTAAGACTTTTCTCCTGACCCACACCGGTAACACCTAAGATCCTAGCTTGTATCACACGATACTCCCTTGGCCATGGTGCATTGGACCGAGGGCGAACACCTTGTCTGAGCTGGGCCAGTCAACCACGATTTCTTCCCCAGGAATTAGAAATGAGATCAGGTTATCCTGGTCCCCTGAATCAAGAAGAGAAGAAGGGAATAGAAAGTGAGAGACACAAAGTGAAACCTGGATCTTGAACACCCCAATGAAAGGGACGACTTTCTAGAAAAACACAAATGACCTCAACACACCTGTGCAAGTCTTTGAGGAAATTGTCAAGGGCCTATCTACTCGCCCTTTCAACAAAGTCTCAGATCTGTGTTTCACAAGTAAACAATTCCAGCCTGGTTTATATTTAAAAAAAAAAGCTTTGCAGTAGTACAAACAAGTACTTATGAATAGTGATGTAAATATGCTAACTGCGTATTAGTAACTAGGACACAATGGTATGTTACACGAACCATTCATCATTAACAAATGGAGTTCTTTCTAGGCATGCAAGGATGATTCGATATTACGCAATTTATCAATAAATTTCTCCAGGTGAAAATTCAGAATATGATTATATTGACAGATGATCTTAAAAGCATTTCATGAAATCCAACATCTATCCTTCATTTGTTAAAGATCCCTCATTTAAGAAAGGACCCAGAAGAAATGACCCCACACTGATAATCACAGGTACATCTAACACTAACACCTGCATCTTGGCCTCTGACTAGCCTTCCCCTCTAAAGGGAACCAGAGTGCCTTGGAGAACTGGCCAATTCTCAGTTTGGGGGAAGGGAAGTGTAAAGTGAGTTTAGGACAACCCGTAATGCCGGAGAGGACAGGAGCTATTTAAGAGGACGACAGTCATGTCCAAAGAAATAAGAGCCAGTTTAAAGCCTTCTACCAGCCATATTTGGGACAACTGAAGCATCTGTAAGAACAATGGCTGCAAAGAACTACAACACATTGAACAAAATAAAATCTGGGGCGCCTGGGAGGCTTAGTCGGTTAAGCGTCGGACTCTTGGTTTCCGTTCAGATGGTGATCTCAGGGTCATCAGATTGAGCCCCGTGTCAGGCTGCACGCTCAGTGCGGGGTCTGCTTGGGATTCTCTCTCCCTCTCCTTCTGCCCCTCTCGCTTATTCTCTGTCACTCTCTTTCTCTAAAATATATAAATAAATCTTAAAAAAAATAAAAAAATAAAATCCATGAGTCTAATGATGCTTCAAGGGAAAAAATGCAAGAGGTGCACTTTTAAAAAAGATTTTAATGTATTTATTTGAGAGAGAGAGAGTGGGGGAGGCGCAGAGGGTGAGAATCTCCAGCAGACTCCCCACTGAGCCCAGAGCCCTTCGCAGGGCTCCGTCTCACGACCCTGAGATCATGACCTGAGCTGAAACCAAAGTCTGACGCTTGACCGCCTGAGCCTCCCAAGAGGTGCCTTTTTAATTAACTTTTTAATTATAGAAAAATTCCAAGCAGATACAGAAAATAAAGAGACTAGTCAAATGACTCTCCAGGTACCCATCACCCACCTTCTGCTCATGGACAAAAGGGATTTGTCTCTTTCTCCCTATTCCCCTTACTTCCCAAATCATTTCGACGCAAATCTTGACATCATACGATTGCATCAGTGAATATTCTTGTAAATAGTTCCGAAGGGTAATGGGGTAGCCTCGTACTCTACGTCACTGAGCTGAAACACATTTCCAGGAACTCCTTTCCCTGTGTGGTGCCAGGTGAGGGACAGCCACGAGAGAAATGTGCACTCAATTTGGGGGCAGCAGGGAAACTGTATTGTGCTCGGAAGGTCGTCCTGCCCTGTCCCTCGTTAGAGACACTGGGGGACAGCAGAGGCACTGGCAAGTTCCATCCACTTGGTCTGCTCTCCCCACCTCCCACTCCACATCCAGCCCTCCTTCCCAGTGACGGGCCCTACTGACCAACAACCCCCAGCTCACTACCAGAACTTCCTTTGTGAGCTCACAGTAGTAACAGCCACGAAGAACGAACGATCTTCCATAACCATCTCCATTAACACTTTCTTTCTTTTTTTTTTTTTAAGATTTTATTTATTTATTTGACAGAGAGAGACAGCCAGCGAGAGAGGGAACACAAGCAGGGGGAGTGGGAGAGGAAGAAGCAGGCTCCCAGCAGAGGAGCCTGATGCGGGGCTCGATCCCAGAATCCCAGGATCACACCCTGAGCTGAAGGCAGACGCTTAACAACTGAGCCACCCAGGCGCCCCTCCATCAACACTTTCTGTGGTTGTCCTCCAGAAGATGGATGCTTCTGGATTCTTGTTAAGTTCCAACTCATTCACTTGGGCTGGTTCATGACTTTTCTCTGGTCTGTTTTTGAGCTTTTACTTCCCCAGCTTATGCCACAAGTGTATCAATTTCTATAATGAATTTTTTATTCTATAATACTCATAGTAGTTCTGTTTCCTTGACTGAGGCTTGACTAATACAAACTTTCCTACACACATCACCCCTGCCACACATCCACACAATACTGTTATCACAGCCAAACAATTAACAATCATTCTTTAATACTATCCAATGTCCACAAGGTTTAAATCTCCCCATTGTCTTTTTTTTTTTTTTAAGGATCAAATAAGGATCTCAAGAAGGTCCACACATTGATTGATATGCATCCTAAGTTCCTTTTAATACATAGGTTCCCCTGCCTCTTTAATTTTTCTTGCAACTTACTTATTGAAGAAACTGTACTGTTTATCCTACACAGTTTGGGTTTTCCACATCTGAATTTCACTGGTTTCAGCCCCCCGGAGTCCTGTTCCTTTGTCCCCAGTATTTTCTATAAATTTGTAGTTAGATCGAGAGGCTCGGTCAGATTCAGGCTTGACTTTCTGAGAAAACTACTTCCTAGGTGATGGTCTGTGCCCCTCCATTAAAGAGACAGGGTGCAGAATAGCTCAGCTCATCATCTATTTTTGGGATCTTAGCAGCCATTCATGATGATTGCCAGCGGTTCTCAATCTTTTTGGTCTCAGGGCCACTTTACAATTTTATTTTATTTTATTTTTAAAGTTTTTATTTTGGGGGCGCCTGGGTGGCACAGCGGTTAAGCGTCTGCCTTCGGCTCAGGGCGTGATCCCGGCGTTCTGGGATCGAGCCCCACGTCAGGCTCCTCTGCTATGAGCCTGCTTCTTCCTCTCCCACTCCCCCTGCTTGTGTTCCCTCTCTCGCTGGCTGTCTCTATCTCTGTCGAATAAATAAATAAAATCTTAAAAAAAAATAATAATAAAGTTTTTATTTTATTTTATTGAGAGAGAGCACGTTGGGGGGAAAGGGAGAGGAAGAGGGAGAGAGAGAATCCCAAGCAGACGCCACGCTAAGTGTGGAGTCCGACTGGGGCTCCATCTCCCCACCCTGAGGTCACGACCTGAGCCGAAATCAAGAGTCAGACACTCAACCGACTGAGCCACCCAGGTGCCCCCACTTTACAATTTTGAAAATTACTGAGGACCCAAAGAGTCTTGTTTTTGTGGATTTCATCTATCAGTGTTTACCACTTTGGAAAGTAAATTGGAGGAACTTTTAAAGTATTTATTCATTTAACAGAATAATAAATCCCATACGTGTTCACAAGAGTAACATATTTTTGCGAAAAATAACTACATTTTTCAAAACAAAAAGTAACGATAAGAATAGCTTCATTTTAACATGTTTGCATATCTCTTTAATGTCTAGCTTAACAGAAGACAAATGAACTCTCATATTTGTTTCTGCGTTCCATGTTCTACATTGTCGGTTAAAATATATGAAGGAAATACGGGCTCGCAGAGATATGTTTTTGGAAAAGGGAGAAATATTTTACTTTTTCAGATAATTGTGGCTATTTAGCTAGACACCACACCAAACATCAAGACCAAAAACCCAGACGTTTCTTAAAAGGTTAGTAGTCATGATGCGGAACCCGAAACCATATCAATGATTTTTTTGTGCTCTGTTACATTCAAATCCACTGGCCTATCCTGCACTTTGCATGGATCTTTTGCCCATGTATGATTTTATAGCATCATGCATTGGTCATATGGAAAATATTGGTGCCCTGAGTTGTGCTGGTCTTCCCAACGTTACTGCATCTCAGAATGCAACGTCAAAAGTCCGCAGTCATTCATAGCAACGCCAACCTCATCAGGGAATCTCTACAGACTGAGAAGCGGTCAAGCTCGTTGCAGGGGACAGAAGACGTACAAAGCTCTAATTTTTTTGAAAGCTTGAGACTTGGCAATACATACTACCCGTTGTTTTCCTGAGGGAGGTCACAGGACCACTTGGTCCATTTGTTGAGAAGACATCTACCGCACACCATGGTCGATTAGCCATACTTTTAAGTTAAAAAGCTCTCCATTGAAAACAAAGAAAAAAACAGCTAGTTCATCTCACAGCTCAAATGGCACAAATGTTTTCTCTTGAGACAATGACCACTGTACTTCGGTAGACAGCAGGCGGCTTTTATGGGTACACTTCATCAAAAAGATGTATTTAGGGGTGCCTGGCTGGCCCAGTCAGTAGAGCATATGACTCCTGATCTTTGGGTCATGAGTTTAAGCCCCACGTTGAGTGTAGACATTACTTAAAAATAAAATCTTTGGGGGCGCCTGGGGGGCTCAGCAGGTGAGGCGTCTGCCTTCAGCTCAGGTCATGGTCCCGGGGTCCTAGGATCAAGCCCCACATCGGGCTCCCTGCTCAGCGGGGAGCCTGCTTCTCCTTCTGCCTGCAGCTCCCCCTGCTTGCGCGCTCGCTCTCTCAGTCAAATAAATGAATAAAATCTTAACAAAATAAAAAATTAAAATTAAATCTTTTTAAAAAGACATATTTAAAAATCAGTAGTTTTTGTCATTTCATTAAAGATACCTGAAGTACACTGCCTGCTTTTGGTTCCTAGGAGCGTGGGCGGCAAAGTACACAACCACCAGAGTTTGGTCTGGTGCCACTGCCTTAATTCAGGCTAAGGGGCCAGCAGCTTTGCCCCTAACTGCCTCTGGGTCAACAGTGTAAATGTCAACACGGTGAAAAAGGCAAAGCCTTTTGCCTAATATAATTATGAAAATAGTTTTTTTTTAAAGATTTTATTTATTTATTTGACACAAAGAGAGACAGCCAGAGAGAGAGAGAGAACACAAGCAGGGGGAGTGGGAGAGGAAGAAGCAGGCTCCCAGCAGAGGAGCCTGATGTGGGGCTCCATCCCAGGACTCTGGGACCTCGCCCTGAGCCGAAGGCAGACGCTTAACGACTGCGCCACCCAGGCGCCCCTATGAAAATAGTTCTGACCTTGCAGACTCCCTGGGAGGGTCACTAGGACCCTCAGGGGTCTACGGTCCACAATGTGAGAACCTCCTGCTCCAGCCCTTCCCGAGGGATGTCAGCGTCTCTCTTCTCTATTCTTAGAAGCTGTTGACATATAGAGATAGTCATTCTCCTTTTGTCTGTGATGTAGGTAGCACATATTATTTTTCCCAATTTGTCACTTGTCTTTTTTTTTTTTTTTTAGGGGCGTCTGAGTAATTTGGTCAGTTGGGCGTTTGCCTTCGGCTCGGGTCATGATCCCAGGGTCCTGGGATGGAGCTCCCCCAACCCCCCAGTCAGGCTGCCTGCACAGCGGGGTGTGTGCTTCTCCTTCTCCTTCTGCCACTCCTCCTGCTTGTGCCTGCTCTCTCTTTCTCTCAAATAAATAAAATCTTAAAAAAAAAGAAAAAATAAAACTTCCATTTGGAAGGAAGCACAATCGTAGTCTTCAGACAAAAGCCATAGAGTTCATTGAAGGTTTGCATATAGTATGCAATTTAACAGGCAGAGCCTGCAGAAGAACGACGGGGCTATTCATATTTTTAATAAAAGGTTGCCATTGTCTTGTGCAGAACACGTAGAATATATCCTCTAATTTAGTAACTATTTTTTAAAAGGCAGTGATGCTTTGTTACTGAAACTAAAACGAATTTTAATCATAAAATTTCTGAACATCTCATAATTTTTATATACCAATCAGTTGTTCAGCACTTTTTGTTTGAAAAGCGATTTTTTCCTTTGCTTCCCAACCTCTCCTTAAAAAAAAAAAAAAGGAAGCGAATTTCTAGCAACGAACTAAGCCTAAGTTTAATATATGACAGGTTTCTCCCACTCTTTGAAACTAGAGCGATCGCATGAGACCTTTTGTAAGGCAAAACAGTGCAAAGCAAAGAAGCAATTACCATGAATTTATATAGAAAATTTTTTACTGTTCCCAGACCTCCAAAAGAACCACACGTGGGCTTTTCCGATACCTTCGGAATGTCTTGCTAACGCATGCACAAAATAAATGGAGATAATGCAGTTGCTCGCAGACACGGCACAAAGGTCTGGTGGCTTGATGTTGAGACGCTGAGTGTAGTTCCCGGGAAAGGTGCTTGGTGGCGCCACTGAGGCGGCTAGCGTGCCTGCCACCTCTACACAGAGGGCTTGCAAAACAAACCGGGAGCGCTATTTTTGCTTTTCACCTTTTTTGACAAATGCAAAAATCCTCTTTGGATTTCTTTCGGTTAACAAAACCAAGTACTAATGTAGGTCTTCCGTATAAGTGGTGTTACGTGAACTTGCAAAAATCAGAGTATACCTGTATATGCCTTTTGAGGTGTGTAACCTAATTTTTGGATACTTGATAATTTGTTTTATTATGACAGTTTTTGTTTATTACTTCATAGTCCGTTTATAAAAAATTATAGACATTGCTGTTAGTTCAATTATATATTTATGTCGTCTGGGAATGTATGTTAACAGTTCTTTGGGAAAAATAATTTGTCAAATATTCCCCAGCTTGCCAAACCCTAGTGTGAGAGTTCAAATATCTAAAAGAATAACGAAATGCATTTTTTTATTTATTTTTATTTTTTTTAAAATTTTATTTATTTATTTGACAGAGAGACAGCCAGCGAGAGAGGGAACACAAGCAGGGGGAGTGGGAGAGGAAGAAGCAGGCTCATAGCGGAGGAGCCTGACGTGGGGCTCGATCCCAGAACGCCGGGATCACGCCCTGAGCCGAAGGCAGACGCTTAACCGCTGTGCCACCCAGGCGCCCCCGAAATGCATTTTTTTAAATCAAATTACTGACTAGACATTGTATAAAGCCTTTTAAAAACTAAGACTTTTTTGGATTGGATACAAGACTACATGTCTCTTTAGTGTGTAGTCACGGAAAAAATATCTGATATGACATACACCGAGTCGTTAATTATACTCAATGCTAAGAATCGGATTACAGCGAGGAATTTTTCTATCAACGTGTTCTTATATCAATATATTCTTATACTCTCTCTTACTTTTTGCACTGATCAAGAATTAATTTTGTCATTGAACAAATAAAGAATTAAGAAAACTACCAGGATATTAGGGAAATATGAATAAATGGAGATAAATTCCTTATTCTTAACTAGAATAACTCTGTATTTCAGAGATGTAACTGGACTCTACCTTAATCTATAAATTCAACCTAATAACCACACCAATTAATCCACAATAGGATTTTGTTGTTGTTGTTGAAATGACTATAGGGACGCCTGGGTGGCTCAGTCATTAAGCGTCTGCCTTCATCTCAGGTCATGATCCCAGGGTCCTGGGATCGAACCCCACATCGGGCTCCCTGCTCCTTGGGGAGCCTGCTTCTCCTTCTCCCACTCCCCCTGCTTGTGCTCCCTTTCTCGTTGTCCCTCTCTCTGTCAAGTAAATAAAATCTTTAAAAAAATAAAAATAATAAAATGACTGTAATGGAAACTAGCATGAGAATAGCAAAGAAAATATTATAAATAAGATGGACAGCTGTTGTATACACTATTACTAAAGAATAAAATTATTAGAAAGCTACAGTTATTAAAAGCCTGACACAGATCCCAGAATAAGCAAATTGGGTAAATAGAATAAACCAAAGCCCAAAAATATGTGAGTATATATAAACATTTTATATGGAATTTTCACTACTTTGTTACATATTTCTGTAACATCTGCGTTTTCTAAAATGGCATTCAGAAAAGGATGGATACAGGGGCGCCTGGGTGGCGCAGTCGTTAAGCGTCTGCCTTCTGCTCAGTTCATGATCCCAGGCTCCTGGGATCGAGCCCCGCATCGGGCTCCTTGCTCAACGGGAAGCCTGCTTCTCCCCCTCCCACTCCCCCTGCTTGTGTTCCCTCTCTCGCTGGCTCTCTCTCTGTCAAATAAAAAAAAAAAAAAGAAGAAGAAGCGGAAAATAGGCTTTTACCTCCTCTTACTCACATTGGACCACGCGATGAGACCTGTCTCAGCTTTCGGGTTCTGATTTATGAACCCTGGTTCCAGCTAGAAGAGCGTTTGGGAGGCAGTCATGAACAGCAATGGTTTGGTAGGAGATTACCAATAAAATATTAAGCAGCTGAATTTTTATCAGGTAAGTATATGTTCTACAATGTTCGAACTGCACTGTGTGTGTCCTTTTGTGGGGACTGGGTAAAATTTTAATCCTATGAGTCTGCTATTCTGGTTGGACCATATTTGAGAAACAAGAAAAGGCCACAATGCCATTGAATAAGTCAGTGAGAAATAAGGACATGAGCCAGTCATCCGTAACAGCTGGTGGCAGCCTGTCCCTTCAAGTCGGGTGAAGCCGCTTAACCCCACCAGCAGTTCCCATATTCCAGGTACAGAACTCGGGGACCAGGCAGAAACGGCGGGAGCAGCCTGAGTCCTGGGTCAGAAGATGGTGAGACTCGTTTCCCTGAGGGGCTCCTGTCCCCTAGCACAGGTGGTCCCGATGTCCACGTGTCTCAGCAGACAGAAGAGGCCAGTTAGGCAGGATTTTCCTCTTGCCTACGGAAGCAATCTGCTAATTTCTGTTTGTTTTATCACACCAATCCCTTTGTGAACCATGACACTTCACAGCCTAGAAACACCTACAAGGGGAAAGACCAGAATGTTGAAGTATGCATCCAACTTCTAAAATATCCACGCAATGGTGGGACGCCTGGGTACCTCAGTCAGTTAGGTGTCTGCCTTCGGCTCAGGTTCTGATCCCAGGATTCTGGGATCGAGTCCGCATCGGGCTCCCTGCTCAGCGGGGAGCCTGCTTCTCCTTCTCCTGGCCACTCCCCTGCTTGTGCTCTCTCTCTCTCTTTCTGACAAATAAATAAAATCTTTTAAAAAAATATTTGAAATATCTGCACAGTGAAAAACACCACTGAAATAAAAATAGCACTACTGGGCTATTGAAAAGACTCCTAACCAATATGAAAGCAAAGGTTTCATCTTAACTCACTTATGCAAAAACCATTAAGACACCAGTTAGTCAGTGGGCACGGACTATGAAAAAACTGACCCAGGAATAGATATATTTATTGGGAAACACACAGGAAAATATTTGTTTTCACTTGAAAGTTAGAAATATTGAAATTAAAAATAACTTTGAAATAGTTTTTTTTTTTTTTTTAGTTTTTTTTTATGTGACAGAGAGACAGCCAGCGAGAGAGGGAACACAGCAGGGGGAGTGGGAGAGGAAGAAGCAGGCTCACAGCGGAGGAGCCTGATGTGGGACTGGATCCCGGAACGCCGGGATCACGCCCTGAGCCGAAGGCAGACGCTTTAACGACTGCGCTACCCAGGAGCCCCCCTGAAATAGTATTTTATACCTATTAAGTTAATAACCAAAAAGTTCTGGTGAGATTTTAGGCAAACGTGGCAGATACACACTGGTTTTGTGTACTAAAGTTGGGCGTCTGGGGTTGCAAGTACCAGAAACCCATTCAAATTATATACAGAATAACTATGAATTACCATATATAATTGACCCTAGAACAACATGGGTCTGAACTGTGTGGGTCCACTTATATGCAGATTTTTCTCAATAAAGATATTGGAAAATATTTTGGAGATGTGCCACAATTTGAAAAACTCACAGACAAACTGTGCAGGCTAGAAATACCAACAAAGAAGTTAGGTATTCCTTAAGAATACATTATAAAACACACATCCATATAAAATATGTGTTAAACTGTTTATGCCATTGGGAAGGCTTCCAGGCAACAGCAGACTACTACTAGTAGTTAAGTCTTGGGGGAGTCAAAAGTGATACGTGGGGGGCGCCTGGGTAGCGCAGTAGTTAAAGCGTCTGCCTTCGGCTCAGGGCGTGATCCCGGCGTGCTGGGATCGAGTCCCACATCGGGCTCCTCCGCTGTGAGCCTGCTTCTTCCTCTCCCACTCCCCCTGCTGTGTTCCCTCTCTCGCTGGCTGTCTCTCTGTCACATAAATAAATAAAAAAATAAAAAATAAAAAAAATAAAAAATAAAAAAAAAAGTGATACGTGGATTTTCAACTGTGCAGGAGTTGGGGGCGGGGGAGTCGGTGCCCATAACCCCCGTTTTGTTCCAGGATGCACTGTAATTCTGTAACAATAACTATTAAGTGTTTCATAATATTAAAAGTCCAAATAATATCACCTTTATTTTCTTGAGCTCCATTTAAGTGAGCTATACCCCACCTTTGCTGTAAGAGCCCCAAACCAGTCTTATGGAGGTTCCCCCTCCTCCACCATTGACTCATCTAAGAGCCTTAGGGGCAAGAGCGACTTCTGCCTCCAGGAAGAGTGGACTGAGCGATTCAGACAAACTCCCCCCTCCCCCCACTGCTGACAACTGGACAAGCTGAACCAACACCAAAACCAAAACACATCTGCTTGAAGGACTCAGATGGCAGTCAAGGTAGTGAATACAGGGGCAGGGTTGGACGGGTAATGGAGGCTAAGGAATGAGGTTCCTTTTCCCTCTGGATATGTTCACTGATTCCTCAGGGTGCAGCTGAGAGGCTGGGCATGCTTTTCTCAGCCTTTTAGGATTAGGGGAATAGCTATTAGAGTCCAAGATTCTCTACGGGTGGAGCTGGGGGTAGGGGTTCCAGGTGAACCCCTTTGCTTTGCGTTGGAACTTCAAGGGACTACTCCGGGCAAAGGGCTGAAGCTGAATCAGGCTTGGCCCCCAGGCTGCCCATCATCTCCTGGAAGCTGAACTGAGGCAACCACACAGTGCCCGTGCTCCCGGTGCCTAGCAGAAGCAAACATTAAGCGCCATTTCTGGAGGCAGCTTACCTCTCAGATTATTTCCACAAGCTATGTTGTAAAGACGATAGCGCGGATGCAGATAACATTTCTTAAATGAGGCAAGTAAGACCAAACCAAACCAAACCAAACCACAAGCCTTCCGAGACTGGAGTTCTCAGACACATGGTGACGTAAGTACACTTCCAGTGCTGAAGACCTGTGAGTTAATGATTTGAGAATTTCAACACAGAACCGAAGAATATAAAAAAGAGCCAGACGGAAATTTTAGAAATAAAAAATCAAATAACAGTATTGACAGCTCCGTGGTCAAAGTTAACAATTAGGCAAGACTAGAAGACAGAGCAGGAGACAACCACCAATATGAAAGGCGGAAGAACAAAGGATTTTAAATTACTGGAAAGGGGCACCTGGCCGGCTCAGTCGGTAGAGCACATGACTCTTGATCTCAGGGTTGTAGGTTCAAGCCCCACGTTGGATGTAGAGATTACCAGAAAAGATAAAATCTTGAAGAAAAATAAATTACTGGAAAGAAATAAGGACATAGAGGATGCGGTGAGCATAGGAGGAGACAGAGGGTGGGGTAGGTAATATTTGAAGAAGAACATGGTTAAAAACTTTCAAAACTAATGAACGACCTCAACGCATGCTTTCCAGAAACTCTACAAGCCACAGGGAGGAAAATGTTAAAATAAATACACACCAAAGGACATCAAAGCAAAAATGCTGAAAATTAAAGGAGACAATCTTTTAAAAGTAGCCAGAGAAGAAAAGATTACCTTCAAGATATTCAAGGATGAAGGTGGGATAACATTTTCAGACAAGCAGCGTTGGAGGGAATTTGCCCCTAGCATAGTCGAACTAAAGGACCTAAAGTCACGTTAGAAGAAAAGAATGAAGAGAAATCAAAATGGCAAGTAAGTGGGTAAGTCTAGGTAACTACTGACTACATAAAGCAGTAACACCGTTTTGTATATCCAAGAAGAAAGAAAGAAAGAAAGAAAGAAAGAAAGAAAGAAAGAAAGAAAGAAAGAAAGAAAGAGAAAGAAAAGTAAATAAGTCAGGAAGGGCAGTAAAGAGACTAAAAGTGTTGTAAAGTCCTTGCATTGCCCAGAAAGAGGATTAAAAATACCATGTAATTTTAGACTTTGATAGGTCAAGAATATGTTATGATCTATAGTGTAAATACCATGGAAATAATACAAATAGTGAATAGCTTTCAAGCTAATGGATAGGAAAATGGAATAATAAAAAAATAATACCAAAAAGTGCAAGAAAAGAAAGAAGAACGTAGGTCAGGTAGAACAAACAGAAAGCACTCAATGAAATGCTAGATTTAGGGGCGCCTGGGTGGCACAGCAGTTGGGCGTCTGCCTTCAGCTCAGGGCGTGATCCCGGCGTTATGGGATCGAGCCCCACATCGGGCTCCTCCGCTATGAGCCTGCTTCTTCCTCTCCCACTCCCCCTGCTTGTGTTCCCTCTCTCGCTGGCTGTCTCTCTCTGTCAAATAAATAAATAAAATCTTTAAAAAAAAAAAAAAGAAAAGAAATGCTAGATTTAAACCAACGTAAATGAGTTCAATGCTCCAGTTAAAATATAAAGATAGACTGGTTGGGAAAAAAAAGCCCGATGATATGTAGTGTTGCAAGGCACACGTCTTAAACACATGGATATAGAGATGTTTGAGAATGAAAAGGGAAGATAAACATACTAAATAACCAACATAAAGTTGATATCTCTATATTAAAACCAAATGAAATAGATTTGAAAGACAAAAAGCCAAACTACAGATACCTGAAGGTTGTGAAATATTCAGTTCACCAGGAGAAATTCCTTTGTCTAATTAACATTGCCTCAAAATATATCAAACAAAATACTGAAAGTATTACAAGGAGAAACAGACAAACCCCCAATCCCGGTGAGAAATTTTAACATATTCCTCTCCCCAGCCAACAGAGCAAACAAACAAGAAATTAGCAACCATTTAGGATTTTTGAACCAGACGATCAGCAAACTTGATATAAAAAACATGCAGAACACTGGATGCAATGACTGCGGAGTTCACATTCCTTTCAAACACACACAGAACCTTACAAAGGCTGGGTCAGAAGCGAAGTGTCCAAAATTTCAAAGAATTTAAATAATATGGAATATATTTTCTGGTCCCCACGCAATTAAGCCAGCAGCAAACAACAAAAACGTATAACTAGAAAATCCCTGTTTTTCAAAATTCAGAAATAGACTTCTAAGTCACCACGGGTCAAAGAAGAACCCGCAAGGGAAGTTTGACAATCGCGTGACATAAACGAAAACAAAATACCACACATCAAAACATCAGGGAAGCAGCTAAAAAAGCAATGGTTGCAGAGAAATATACTATTGCAACATCTTCCACAAACCCCCTAACGACCTGCTGATCTTAACCCTCCGTTTGGCCAACCGTTTCCTTAAAAACGCATTGAGACTTCATAAAACTGGCATTTTCGCAGAGCGTTACCCCCTCTCTTAGATGCTTCTTGTAAGTCCAGCTCCACCAACCGCCCACCGGGGGCAGCCGGGCTGGATCCGAACCGTCCGCCAAGGCGCACGTGAATGTCAGAAGAGGCCACGCATGTGGCTAACAGCCCACGACATAGAACCATACGGAGCTCGAGCTGGCGCGGCGGAGCCCCTTTGGCTGAGCGGGTGGGCTGTGTGGGACAGTGGAACCTACTGGTTGAGGTGGGGCCGGACGCTCTTCACATCCGAGAGGTAATCTCTGAAGGCAGAACCTGAGCCGGGGGACCACACGTGTCATCAAAGCTTCTGTCTGTAATCTCTTTCTTCATAGAATGAACTTGCATTCGTTCAGCCGTGAGTGCCGTTGGCCCGGGGCACTTGGCTAGGCAGCGAGGAAATGGAAATAAACCACCTGTGGTCCCTTTCCTCGAGGAACACATCATTTGATTTTTTTAATTATTTTTTAAATGATTTTTTATTATATTATGTTAGTCACCATACTGTACATCCCTAGTTTCTGATGTAAAGTTTGATGATTCATTAGTTGCGTATAACACCCAGTGCACCATGCAATACGTGCCCTCCTTACTACCCATCACCAGCCTATCCCATTCCCCCACCCCCCTCCCCTCTGAGGCCCTCAGTTTGTTTCTCAGAGTCCATAGTCTCTCATGCTTCACTCCCCCTTCTGATTACCCCCCCTTTCTTTATCCCTTTCTTCCCCTACCGATCTGAACACATCATTTTAATAAAGGAGAACTCATCGTAGAGACAAATAAGTTCCAGGTGAGAAAGAGAAGGAGGGAGAGATGGGGAGAGAGAGAGAGAGAGACAAGGAAGAAAGACTTTGCAAAATTTGAAAATGTCCACGTGCAAAGGTAACCCTGATCACTGATCAGAACTTTTCTTTTCTTTTCTTTTTGAGATTTTATTTATTTATTCATTTGAGAGAGAGACAGAGAGAGCAGAAGCAAGAGGAGAGGCAGAGGGAGAGGAAGAAGCAGACTCCCTGCTGAGCTGGGACACCCCCCCCACCCCCACCCCCGAACTCGGGCCTTGATCTTGGGACCTGGAGATCATGCCCTGAGCTGAAGGCAGATGCTTAACCATCTGAGCCACCCAGGAGCCCCAGAACTTTCCATCTCTGGATGATGGACGCTAGCATCACTTGTGCTCGTGGCATTTCATATTACCCCCCCACTCTGGTGGAACAGTACAAGCCATAGACCTGGATTCTGGTCAGAGCTCTCCCGGCTTCCAGCTGGGCGAAGCTATTACCTCTCTGTCAATAATGGAGGATAATGGAGGCTGCTCACCCCATGACTGGGAGGATGCTTCCTCCTCTAGGAGAAATGAGGAGTACTATAAGGCATGACTATATTCCTCACTACACGACCTTTCAGCTGGGTGATCTCTAATTTTTCCAGTTGTCCGTTGCCCTTCCAGCAAAGCAAAAGATCTGAGCCTCGGTGCATGATTAGGGATCGGCCCCCAGGCTTGCAGAACTGGCTAAAGTCATTCGTGAAGTTTCGGTGTATCCCGCATGCATATGTTCCTAGTTCCGCAGTCTTCATCGGGCTCTCTAGGGAATCCACGGCTGCAAGAGAGGCTGAACACCGCTGGTCTGGACAGAGGGGTTTGGAGGTACAGAGGGTGACTGATTTACCTTTGTTTCCCCAGACCTGTGTCACAGTGCCCTGCACCCAACAGGGGACTCCTCACTTTGTTATATTAAAAAATATCAAGATGGGGGGCGCCTGGGTGGCTCAGTTGGTTAAGGGTCTGCCTTCAGTTCAGGTCAGGATCTCAGGGTCCTGGGATGCAGCCCCGAGTCGGGCTCGCTGCTCCGCGGGGAGCCTGCTTCTCCCTCTCCCTCTGCCCGTTCCCCTCCCCCCTGCTCGTATAAAAACAAAACACATCAACATGGATACGTGTTATGATGGCAAATATTAACATTCCAAACAAGTCTGGTTTCATCCTAGGGATGAAGTATTGAATTCTGATGAAGCCTGTCGCTGGCGGTCACGTAGGAAGGGGTACCAAACGTAGAAGGCCTGGCTACTGCAGCGTTTTCAACAATTGTTATAAGAGGTTCATTATTTCTTAGCTTGTGTTTTCAACCAACCTGGGGGAGGTCCTTCTCTCATCTTTGTCGAACTTGCAAATGGTTTCGTTTGTTTGATCGTGGCAAGGTGGAAGGAAGCTCAGTCATGCAGGCCTCCTAAAAGCTCCTCTGGGCACATGAGAACATGTCCCCTCCCCGGGACACACACCATGCCTGAAAAGCAGAGCCGACCTCAAGGGAGTATTTGGGTATGCCTGCTCTGACCGTATTTCCTACAAGAATGCAAGTCTGCTAACACAGAATTTTCCTGGTCACAATGACCTGAGGCTGTCAAGTTTAACACAAGCCTCAGACAGAGGAACAACAGAAGCGGGTTGAGGCGCTTGGCCTGTCAAACCACAACACAGCTAAAGTACAACCGTCTCTCCCCTCATCGTTGCTGTCACACCGAAAACCCCGAAAACAGCCTGAATGCCAATCCATACGAGACTAGCTAAAAGAACTATCCTATATCCTAACAATAAGATACTAGTATCCTGGGGCGCCTGGGGGGCTCAGTCCTGTAGGCGTCTGCCTTCCGTTCAGGTCACGCTCCCAGGGTCCTGGGATCGAGCCCCGCATGGGGCTCCTTGCTCAGCAGGGAGCCTGCTTCTCCCTCTGCCTGGAGCTTCCCTTGCTTGTGCTCTCTCTCTCTGACTAATAAATAAATAAAATCTTTTTTTTTAAAGGAAATATACACTATAAAGAATCATCAAAGCCAAAAATTGTTTTATTTTTAAAATCTAATAAACTCGTTGGCAGGATCAAGAAAAAACAAGAGTAGGCACAAATCGCCAGTGGCAGGAACACTGAGAGCATCCCTAGAACCTTACAGCCATTAAAGAAGGAATCAGAGAATATAAATTAACAATTTGTACCAATAAATTTGAAAAAGCAGAGGAAATAAATTCTTAGAGAACACTGCAACTTACAAAAGCCGACGCGGGCCAGAAGAGAAAATTCTGAATAATCCTGTAGTGCCAGATTTTCCTTTTTATTTCATTTTCTATTCTTCCAAAGAATAGGAAGAGAGGGAACACTCCCCAGCTTATTTTGTGAAACAGCACAAACATTTTACCAAAACCTGAGAAAGATGTGATGAGAAAGAAAAATCACAGCCAAGGGTTCGTGGCTAGCTCAGTGGATGGAGCATTGGACTCTTGATCTCAGGGTTGCGAGTTTGAATCCTGTGTTGGGTGCAGAGATGACTTCCAAATAAAAATAACATCTTTAAAAAAAAAAGGATAATCACAGCCAATCTCATTCATAAAAATAGATGCAAAAATCCTGTGGTAGCCAATCTCCAATGATCTGTGCCCCTTAAGTAGTCACACCTTAGCGTAGCCCCTTCCCCCGTGGGCCGGAGTGACCAATATGCCAACAGCATCGGTCACCTCTGAGGTAGGTAATAAAAGACACTTGGCTTTCACCTTGGTGCCACATCCCCCCTCAGGTAATGAGTTCTGGGGACCGGCCATGGCGGCAGCCATGTTGTGAGCTGCCCCCAGAGTGCCATGGAGAGACAAAGCAGAGTCCCCAGCCAATCATCACAGGAGCCAGCGAGGAAGTGCATCAGTCAGTCCCGGGCAAGCCTTCAAATAATTAATTTTTCATTAAAATTCATGAGGTTAACACCTCGAAGGTTGGGGATTGTTACTTTTAACGACTGAACAAATACACTTTTTTAAATTTTCTCAGCTTTGGGGCGCATTGGGGATTGTTACTTTTAACGACTGAACAAATACACTTTTTTAAACTTTCTCAGTGGTTACGCATCTGCCTTCAGCTCAGGTCAGGATCCTGGGGTCCTGTGATCGAGCCCCACATCGGGCTCCCTGCTCAGTGGGGAGTCTGTTTCTCCCTCTCCCGCTCCCCCTGCTTGTGCTCTCTCTCTGTCTGTCTAATAAATACATAAAATCTTTAAAAAAATAAACTTTCTCAGCTTTAATGTCTCATGTGGCAATGGGAATAGATAAAACTCACATAAAGAAATGTTCTTGGGGCACCTGCGGGCTCAGTCTGTTAAGCGTCCGACTCTTGACTTGGGCTCGGGTCATTTTTTCCCAGGGTTGTGAGATCGAGCCCCACGCTGGGATTCTCTCTCTTCCTCTCCCTCTGCCCCTCCCCGTCCTCTAATAAAATTTGAATAAATTTTCTTAAGCTCCTGGGGGGGTCCTCCATCATTTCAAAGAATGTAAAAGGTCCTGGAGACCAAAAAGATTGAGAACTGCTGTTCTAAGTTCCAAGCAACCATTGCACTTGCTGTGACGTTTTAATAATACACATGAGCTTCAAAAGAGCACCATTTATTGCTTCTCCTTTATACAAATTATATTTTCTCATGGAATTTGATCTCAACAACTCAGTCACACAGCTGGCTCCCAATACACACCCCTCAGCTCCATAGGTTCCTTTCAAAGGTAAATGGATTGGGAATCGTTCAAGCTGGCTTAGGGAGTAGTTTGGCTCTAACCCATGTGCCCTTACCTATTCCTCCATTCAAGCAGTGGATGTGAAATAAACACGAAGAGCACAATTTTTTTTTTTTTTTTTTAGCCCCCAAGGGGCTGCACCGTTCCTGGAGGACCGGGATACCGGGTCAATGCGTGGAGGGGATGGAGCAAGGTCCTATCCCACCTCCCTGTCATCTATTTTAAAGATGAATAAACCAAACTTCAGTCCCCTCAATTCTGTCATTATGTGTGACCACCGACTTTTTCATTAGCGTTTAAAATTTAAAACAGCAAAACAGCACAAACTGCCAAATGTAATATTTTGTTTGGTAAGTGCCAATTTTAATTCATACATAAAATAGTTTATCCAGTTTTGGTATCTTTTGAAATTACAGTTTACTTTATTTTTTTTAAAGATTTTTTTATTTATTTGACAGAGAGAGAGAGGGAACACAAGCAAGGGGAGTGTGAGAGGGAAAAGCAGGCTTCCCACTGAGCAGGGAGCCCGATGTGGGGCTCGATCCCAGGGGTCCTGGGATCATGATCTGAGCTGAAGGCAGACACTTAATGGCTGAGCCACCCAGGCGCCCCTACAGTTTACTTTAATTGTCTTAAAATAGAAGAAGCAAGAGAATTGTATTGATTATTACATGATTATTACTGAAAATAATTCTGTCCTGTAGAGGAAAGGGGGTGTTAAAAATAAGTAGCTAAGAGGAGCAGGTGGGTGGCTCAGTT
This sequence comes from Ursus arctos, assembly GCF_023065955.2. Classification (NCBI taxonomy): domain Eukaryota; kingdom Metazoa; phylum Chordata; class Mammalia; order Carnivora; family Ursidae; genus Ursus; species Ursus arctos. The sequence continues at coordinate 23,770,403 of NW_026622919.1, read as the reverse complement.
CAGTATGCATCTGACTCTTAAGCATGTGACTCTTAGTCTCCGGGTCGTGAGTTCAAGGCCCAGGTTGGGCTCCATGCGGGGCGTGAAGCCTACTTAAAAAAAAAAAAAAGAAGAAGCTGGGAATGACAGATATGCTAGAGTCACCACTTCTCCAAGAGGTGAGGACAATTGTGTTCCTAGTACCCAGCACCATGCCGAGCAAACAGTAGATTATCAAATATTTGTTGAGTGAAATATTACAAATAAAATGTCCCATGCAATGGCAAAGCATCAGCTTCAGCCTCTAATGGAGTTGAATTCCATTCAAAATTAGACTTTTTTTTTTTTTTTTTTTTTTTTTTTTTTTACGTAGGCTCCATGCCCAACAGGGCTCGACTCACTCTGAGATCACCACCTGAGCTGAGATCAAGTGTGGGACGCTTCACCGACTGAGGCACCCAGGCACCCCCAAATCAGCCATTTTTTTAATTTAAAAAAAAGAAGAAGAAGAAGAAGAAAGAAAAGAAAACGAGGGGCCCCTAACTGGCTCAGTCCGTGGAGCCCTGGGACTCTTGCTCTCTGGGTCGTGAGTTCGAGCCCCACGTAGGGTGTAGAGATTACTTAAAAAAAAAATTCTTAAGGAAAAAAAAAAGGTAACTAAAAAGATAAAGAAAAGCTTAAAAGAATTAGTTTCTTTTGGGGAAGAAACATTAGATTCCCCCCATGGTCACGCAGGACAGCAGCCTTAAGATCGCAGAGCTACAACGACAGCAAACAACATCAATTAAAGCCAAGACCTTTTGTGCCGTCCAGCTGTCCATGTGTGAAGGAAGAGTCAAATTTGCCAAAGCCTTGCCAGTTTTAAATTCGTTGGCACCGAGCCTGATGCCAGGACTGCTAGGTCACACGTTAAGGAACGTGGGGTGGGGGGAATGCTGGGGAAGGAGAGGGAGCACTGGAATGAGAGCCCGAGCACTCACGCACGCAGGGGCTGCCTCCCTTCCTTCCCCTCGCTCCGCCACATCCTCTGTGTAACCCGGGCTTCGTGTTAACGCTCAGAAAGCATCAATCATCTCACGAACACCCTTTTGCAAGATTTCGCAAGATGACCTCCTTGTCAGTGTTCGACGATAGTTCTAGTATTGAAAAATACAAAGAAAATAAACTTTGGGGGTAAAAAGACACAGAACGTATTTTTGTCCTGTGTTGTGGGCTCTACAAAGTAAAGCCGCCTTCCACGTCGGCTTTCCGTCCTGTGGTTATTCCGCTAGTCCTCGGGCTCTCCGGCGCCCCGGCTCCGGCACGGACGCGCACTCTGCCTCGAGGCTGCGCGCCTGGGCGCCTGAAACCCGACTTTCTAAAATTCGCGACTGCTCCGGCTGTTTTCCGAGCGGCCTCGGCTTTCCGTGCGCCCGGAGCCCGCGGGCCCCTGGTCGGAGCCCCCGGGTCCCGAGCCGCGCTCCGCGAGCCGAATCCCACGCTCGGAACATCCAAGCGACCCCTTCCCCCGGCCCAGACGCAACCTCCACGTCCAATTTTCCGACTGGAAAACCAGGGTTTCCTGGGGGCGCGGCGTTCGGGAAAGAGCAGGGGCTCGCAACGGCGTCCGGTCCCCTTCCCGCCGCCCTCGCCTATGTGGGGGGACAGGTCGGGCTCGGGCCCGGAGAACGCGGCGTCCCCGGCCCAGGCCCCCGCCCGCCAGGGCCCACCTCCCACTTTTCTCTGCTCCCCGGACACTCACCTGCACCAAGTCATCCCGAATCCCGCCGCCCGGCGCCGACCCCGCGGTGGTGCGGCTCGGCAGCCCCGACTGCCCCAGGCAAATTCCTGGGAGGCGCACAGGTGGAGGAAGCGGGGAGAGCTCGGCTCGGTCCCCGCCCACGTCGCCACCCACCCCCGCCCACCCCCGGCTCGCGCCGTGCGCCCAGCCAGGTGCCGATGTCTGCTTGCTGAGCCGCGAGCCTCGCACGCACAGACCGGCCACGGGCCCACGCCCTGGGGAACCGGAGAAGGTGGGGAGAAAGCCCACAGCCCCGGCTGGTGATACTTCCTCGGTACCTGCTCGATGCTACCCTCGATTTGCGCTGTGCCATTTATTTGTCATAACGGCCCTAAGAGAAGAGTACGGTTATTAGCCCCACTTTTAGGACGGGGAAACTGAGGCAAAGTGGGGCGATCAGCCAGAAAGTGGAGGGGCTGGGACGGGAACCGTGTCGGGGGGCGGGGACTGGGCAGCCCCCGGCGAGTGGAGCATTTTCTGTCCCGAGCCGGCCAGTCTCCGCCGCGTCGGTGGTCAGAGTTGACAGAGGGGCCCTCTCTGCGGGGCACCGAGGGGATTGAGCGCGTGACCCGAACCTCCGAATGGCCAGGGGCTGGGAGAGGCGGGGCAGAAGCGCGGTCACGGCGTCGCGCGCGTTTCCCTCCTCCCGGGGCTCCGGGAGTCGGTCCTCGCTCAGCGTCCGGAGCCCTGAGGGCTCCCCGCTCCAGGCTGCAGTCCGGCCCCCGCCCTGCACTCGCCAGCTCCCAGCCTCTATCTGGGACCTCTTCTCCTCCTCGGCTGATAAAGGGACTTCTGTCTCCCCCCCTTAAAGAGCGACACAATCCGTGCGGTCACCTAGTTTAGCCTCCCGACCACCGCTGCCCCTCCCTCTTCCTCCCGTGGAAGCTGGGTGCAGGCGAACCCCCAGCCGCGCGGCCGGCCGACAGCTCACACATCCGTTCGCCAAGTTTTGCCTTGGCCCCTCCTCCACCCCTACCCCCCACCCCACAGGGACTGTTCTGGCAAAAGGCGCGGGGTGGGAAGCTAGAGTGGGTTGAATTCCTCTAACACACCTGTGTGGCCACCAGTGCCTCTGTGCCTGGAAGAGTCCAGTGCATTTCAGCTGAAAATATGGCAGGACCCTTTTCACAAGCCGGGCGCAGGGCTGGGCAGCTTCCTGTGGTTCGGCTCCAGTGGGACTGTATTTTGTTTTCACCATGACCCAGCTTACCTTGCAAAACCTACATTTTTTTAAGTAAACAAAACAATAGGGTGCAAAATGCTTGCCAAATGACCGGTGTTTCTATTTTGATATAGTATGTACTTCGTTATACTCTGCTGTGTCCCAAAAAAGGATTTAAGACAGATGCATACAATACAAGGCCATGTAAATTAAAAAAAAAAATGACAGCCAATCAATCAAACCTGGTAAGTCCAGAAAGAGTAGAAAGACTTGCTGGGGGCGCCGTGGGAAAGGGATCTACGATCCCGGTGCAGGTGAGTCCCAAGTTCAATGCCCAGCTTCTGGGCAGCTCGAAGACAAGAGAAAACCTTGCCGAAGGGGAGTTCTGAGGTAGCAATTACAGATAACTGCTTTCTAGAAACAGCTGGAAAAGGGATGTTCTGCTTTCCTGGACAAGACTCATTAGTAAAGCATTGTGCTTACCATGTGAGAGCAGTACAGAGACCTCATTGCTTACTGTCCCATACATTCTCCCCTTAATTCAACCCTGTGATGCTGCTGTGAGCGGCCTTTCAGAGGTGAGAACCCAGCCCAAGAAGGATTTCAAACTTTGTGGCCAGTGACGGAGCTAGGACCCGCTCCCAGGGGTTGGGCCTGTAAAGGTGGGTCCGGGCTGGCCCCACTGTACGCCCGGCCTCACCAGTTCTGCCTAAACAGAAGGACTTTTCTCGGGACTCAGAAGTGGGAACTGGGTCCATTCAGCCATCACGTCTGCCTCCTGGAAGCATTGTGAGCTGTGATTTCCTGTCCAGGATGAATCCTCTGGTTGGGAGTCTCTGCCCGCTCCGAGGGTGACTAGCAGGAAGGGAAAGTTAGCTAAGTGAGGGCGTGTTCGCTGTGTTTCAGCCGGACCAGGACCAGCCGGGAGCTCTAACAGCAAGCTCTCCATGGCGGAGGTGGGCTGTGGTCGCTGGGTGTAGACCCAGAGCCGAGCAGGGCGTTCGCCGCTGCCCTGAGGGGTAGAGGAGAAATGGCCCCTGAAGACGATATCTGGAGCACTGATGGGTGGCCAGGCCGGGGCACATCTCACTCCAGAGGCTGCCTGGGGTCCGTCTGAAGGTCGTCTCTCCCTGCGGGGGACCTCAGGCTTTGTCACCGTGGCTGGCTACTATTTACCACCAGGATGTGACCTCCACTTCTCCCTGGCTGTGGGCCCATAGCCAGCTACCACTTTGACAAACTGGTAAATTGTTAAGTAATCTAATCCCCGCTGCGCATGGTCATTCCAGCCACTCCCAGGGCCCAGGACAAACACGTCTGACGTTGGTGTCACTTGGCCAACGGCCACACTCTATCTTTGAAAATCAGGCTCTTTTCTACTTGTCCCTTGTGGGGGAAGCTTGGAGTGGCCCACGAGGAACTCACACACACCGAGCAGATCCTGGTACCATATGGGAGCCTTCTCAAAGGCGTTCTTTGAAAGACTGATTCAGCCAGCTTTGCCTACTGGTCCAATGAAAACAGTGCTCTTGACCAAAGAGGAGGGGTGCTCAGCGAAGACAGAAATCGGATGATATCTTTTTTTTTTTTTTAAGATTTTATTTATTCGACAGAGATAGAGACAGCCAGCGAGAGAGGGAACACAAGCAGGGGGAGTGGGAGAGGAAGAAGCAGGCTCATAGCGGAAGAGCCTCATGTGGGGCTCGATCCCACAACACTGGGATCACGCCCTGAGCCGAAGGCAGATGCTTAACCGCTGTGCCACCCAGGCGCCCCAGAAATCGGATGATTTCTGACGCCCTCCCAAAGCGCGGGTCCCTGATCGCCACTTCTTTCTTAGCTCCGAAGGAAGGCGACTGTGTCCTATTCATGCTGTTCCTCCCAGAGCGCCACAGGGCTGCCCAGAGTAGGTCCTCTTCGTTGACTGGCTGAGTGAATGATTGCCTCGAGCCGTGCGACGGTTCTCTCACCCGCAGCCACCACCCGCCCCCCTCCCCAAATCCAGCCCTTGCTCCTGCTCAATACATGGATGTCGGAAGAAAAAGAAGTTCAGGGGTTCAGGGGACGGAAGGGGAAGGGACAAAACACTCTGATGTTGGTTCGCAAACGGGCCCCCAAACATGGGAGACGAGGAGAGACGGAAGAAAGAGCAGACTATTCCAGATGGGGGGGGGCGGTTCCAGTAAGTGAGGGAACCTGCAGAAGACCGGCCGTCGAAGGCAAGTAGCTCTCCGCATCTCCGCGCAGGCTCTTGGCAGTGTATACCACAGGCGCCCTAACTCGGTTCCGTCCCGTGCCCTGTCCAGATGGTCTTCGGAACGGCTCTTGCTGTGGGGGCAGCGGGCACAGCATACATTCCAGGGCCAGGGTGGGTGGGGGTGGGGAGAAGGAACGTCCCATTGCTCAGGTTCAGCCTGAAGGTCAACCGAAGGTCACATCCTCTTGGTCACCTACCTCCTCCAACACATACGTACCATGATCCCACAGGAAAAGGAAGTGGTGTCGTTTGCTCGAGAAGAAGAATGAAGCTCTGGGTGCACGAAGTTAGACCCTCCAAGGGGAAGGTCCTCCATAGACTGAGCTTGGATCTCAAGGAGCCGTGAAGGTTGTTCCAGGGCTCTCACATGCCTTTCCGTCTCCCCCAGAGACTCCTCCACACCCCCATGCTTCTGTTGTCTGGCTTTTACCTTCAGCCTCTGGTTAAATGTCACTTCCTCAAAGAGGCGGTTTCTAGACCAGGTCAGGTTCCTCTTTGGGTATTTCTGTAGCACCCAGTACTTTCTCATACTCGTGTATTTCTATGTGCATGTGTGTGTGTCTGCTGCCTGGTTCCCACGTTCCCTGAAAAGCAGCACCCCTTCTGTTTTGCTCACCATTGTATCCTTTGCACACGGCCTGGCTCGTAGTTGATATTCAAAAACTGTCTGCTGGAGAGAGGAAGGCACTTTCTCACACCCTGCAAAGCTCAGGACCATGGTGGGCCTTCCATGTTTGCTTGTCTCACTCTTACATGAGGAAGGTGACCCCCGGGGCCTCATGGGAGGACCCAGCACTCGGGCTGTGAAGCTCTCCGCCTGCCCTGCTGCCTGGTGTCCGGGAGAGTCCAGGTTAGAGACGGAAGGAAAGTCAGGAAGGAGCAAAGCCATGTCTGGCACAGTGAAGCCAGGACAGATGTCGAGGATGCTGCCCTACTGGCTTCAGCTTGACCTTGACCTTGACTCACGTGGACCAGGGCAAAGGGAACAGAGACTTGAGAGGCTGCAGACTGCTTCTTATAGTTGTCTTCCGAATCGTCTGGATGCCTTCAAGAGGCAGTACGGAGTACTGGTTAGAAGATGAACTCTAGAAAATAAAATAATTTAAAAAATTTTTAAAAAATGAACTCTAGAACCTGGCTCTGCTCCTGCCCCCTACCTGCTGTGTGACCTTAGACGAATTATTGAACATCTCTGTGCCTCAGTACCTTCAGCTGTAAAAATGTAGATGATGATAGTACCTATCTTGTGAGGTCGTTTTAAGAATCAAGTGAGTTGATGGGGCATCTGGGTGGCTCAGCCGGTTGAGCATCTGACTCTCCATTATTTGGGCTCAGGTCATCACTTTGGGGTCGTGGGGTCGTGGGGTTGTGGGATCGAGCCCCCGGTTGGGCTCGGCACTCAGCAGGGAGTCTGTTTCTCTCCTTCTCTCTCCCTCTCTCTCTCTCTCTCTCTCTGCCTCTGTCCCCCCTGCCCCCTTCCCCCGCTCCCGCATGCACGCACATACTCTCTCTAAAATAAATAAATACATCTTTTAAAAAAAGAGAGAGAATTAAGTGAGTTGATACATGTAAAGTACTTGAAACAGTGCCCGGGAAGTAATACTTCCATAGGAAGGTTAGCCATTATTATCTGAAGGGCAGCTTTTGTGCTCCGAGAAGTCCCTTTGTGTTTACTAGGGTTTAAGTTCATGTTGCATTTAGTAAAGTCCCAAGTGCAAGCTCTGTATTCCAGGGACAGATCTGATTATTTGCTATCACTGAACGATTGCTTCTGACGCTTCACTCCCCTATCATAGAGTTATTGCACATCACACACTTGCCCCTGCCTCACGGTGGGCCCTGCCCCACCGCCTCAGGCTTGGCCTTAACCTTTGCTTTGACCCAACAGATGTTAGCAAAGGCTGAACTCTGTGTGCATCGGCTTTATCTCCTGAGTTCCAGGGATCTGCCAGTCGAAGCGCAGGCCCCAGGTAGTTACTGTGCCTTCGCAGGCCAAGATACTCCAGTGGCCGGTGGGAGCTGGAATGAGGGATGATTTCCAGTGCTGCGGGTAGGCTGAAGGCCTCAGCCGTGAGCAACAGCTCGGGCGGAGGGGCAGAGGGTGGGGAGAGAGAAATCGGAATCCGGTCAGACCTGTGGTCTTCGGGGGAGGAACCACCTGCCACTGCCAACCACAGGGAGCGAGCTGGAGGAATAAATATTCCACACCCTCCCGCTTGCTAGTTTCTCTCGTTGGCTAAACCCAACAGGAAGCAGGGGGACAAGGGAGCATGTGCTGTAGAGACTACAGATGTCTTCCGGGAGCACCAGACAAGGAGTGAACGGCGGCAGATAGATCTGGAAGCACAGAATAACTAGCACGCAGTCTCATTTACAACTGGGGCAATCAGGGTACCGTCACAGCTGTTAAGAAGCCACCCCCAAATCATGGGGCGCCTGGGAGGCTCGGTCGGTTAAGCGGCTGGCTTCGGCTCAGGTTATGATCTCAGGATCCTGGGATCGAGTCCCACGTGGGGCTCCCTTCTCAGCTGGGAGCCTGCTTCTCCTTCTCCTTCTGCCCCTCCTCCTGCTCGTGCTTTATAAATAAATAACGCACGTCTACAATCAATAACCCCATTGCTTACTCAAACACAAAGTATTCCTGAATATGGCACCGAAAATATAGTAGGAATACGATGGGTTTGATTTCTTTAATTATTTCATCTCCGTATTTAACTCTGAACTATCCGGGAATTAAAATAAACTTCATTACTAAGAAAACTAGTTCACTCTACCCAGAAATAACTAGGCTTACCATCTCGGCAGGTTGAGCTGTTTACCAGTTGGCAATTTTTCACTGGGATCCGAGACTTCAACCGCTCACTGATTTAAATAAACACTTAGCCAGCTGGGACTTGCAAATCCGTATCCCGTAATTAGGGAACCCTCATAGGACCTATCCCTTTAAGTCCACACTACACCATTATCTTAATCCTTTCATTAAATTTGCGTATACTGAAAAAAATTAAAAATTAAAAAAACAACCCCCCCAAAAAAACTAGAAAACAATTGAGTATACTGGTCTTCACTCTCACCAAGATTGCATCTATTTTTTTTTTCTTCCCTCTTTCTTGAGGTGTAGTTGACACATGACGTTGCGTTGGTCTCAGGTGTACAACACAGTGATTCACAAGTCTCTGCTTTGTGCCGTGCTCACCGCGAGTGCAGCTCCCACCTGTCACGATGCAACGCTGTTAGAGTACCATGGACTACGTTCCCTGTGCTGTGCCTCTCATCCTCAAAGATTTCATCTAATTTCCTCACTGCTTGAGAGGAATTTGCATTTCTTTCATTTTATTAAAGAGCGGTAAATTAACGTAGTCAGGGGGATAAAAGCATAGACTTGGCTCTCCAGAGAGCCAGTCAAATTCCTGGTGTACTTGTAGCTGTGTGACCTTGGGCCAGTCCTTTAACTTCTCTGTGCTTCAGCGGTGTCATCTGTAAAGTGATCATGATAACAGGGCCTCATTCACAAAGCTGTTGAGAATATTAAAAGTTAATACAAGTGAAGCACTCAGAAGAGTGCCTGACACAGGGGTAACTACTATCCACTTATCTCTACTTATTCACTAACATCTGTAAGGCTCTAAAGTCTCTTTAATGCCATTTCATTCACTCCCTCACACCCTTCTGTAATTCCATCAAAACATCTGTACGCGGGGCGCCTGGGTGGCTCAGTCGTTAAGCGTCTGCCTTCGGCTCAGGGCGTGATCCCAGCGTTATGGGATCGAGCCCCACATCAGGCTCCTCCGCTGGGAGCCTGCTTCTTCCTCTCCCACTCCCCCTGCCTGTGTTCCCTCTCTCGCTGGCTGTCTCTCTCTCTCTCTCAAATAAATAAAATCTTAAAAAAAAAAAAAAGCATCTTTACGCGCTGTCTTCTGTGCACATTCTCCCTCTCTCTCCAGGCGTAGGGCTGTGTGTGGCATTACACGACACACAGAGAAAACATGTCCTTGGGCTGGGCAGCAGAGCGCAAGAGCTCAGTGGCCCTGATCTCGAGAACATCATTCTAGACTTCCCACTAACACTCATTTCTACAGTAAACAAGGAATGAGATCTTCCTCAGAAACAAAGACGCACCTGTGTGGGGAGACCAACTCCAGAATTCCCAGAGCACCATTTCCCCTCGGAAGCAAGAACCAGCAGTTCTAACCTGGGCTCAGACTGCCTGGGATTGTTTGGAATCTGCACTGACTCACTTTTATGTGTCAACTTGACTAGGGCACTGGGTGTCCAAATATTTGTGTCTGGCCACTGGGGTATTTCTGTATGAGATTCACAGTTGAATCCGTGGACTGACGGGAGCAGATGTGGGTGGGCCTCAGGCTGTTGAAGGCCTGAATAGAATAAAAAGGCTGAGTGAGAGGGAATTTTCTCTCTCTCACTGTCTTCAAGCTGGGACATCCATCCTCTCCGTCCTTCAGACTCAGGCTCAGACTGGAACTTCCACCATCGCTTCTCCTGGGTCTCGGGCCTTCAGACTCAGACTGGAGCTCCCCCATCAGCTCTCCTGGGTCTCCAGCTTGCCGACTGCCAATCCTGAGACTTCTCCGCATCAGTAGTCACGCGAGACGTCTCCTTGTGTGAGTCTGTCTATGGAGAGATAAAGATATCTGGCCATCCTCTGGTTTTTTGGTTCTGTTTTTCTGGTGAGCCCTGACTAATATGGAGTCCTAACTTGGAACATCCACTCTTAGGACGGGGATTTGAAACATGGGGTGCATCTCTCTCTGCACCATACAACTCTACAGCTTGGCCTGGGGCTGGGGCTGGGGCTGGGACTGGGAAGGAGCTTGGAGGAAGTGTGTTCGAGGAGGTGAGCGAGACAGGTAAGAGGAAGAGTGCCCACTCGGCTTTCCCCATGGGAGAAGCTGCTGCCCACGTCTTTCCACCACAAAGACAGACAGTAGCAAGGACAGTGGGGGATGAGAACAGCATGAGCTTGGAGCCTCAGCGACACCTGGGAGCCAGGGTCCCCTGGCTTCTCGCAAAGGTTCTTGAACCCTTACAGGCAAAATTTAAAATCACGCCTCATTAAGGAAAGAAAAATTCTCCCCAGTTTTTTCTTCGGCCACTATTCTCCTTCTTCCCTTTGTAGCCAGATTTCTCTGAAGAGTTGTCTGCACGCGTTGCCCCCATCCCTCCCCCAGCCACACCCGCCTCAATATCTCTTTTATGGATTCCACGCCACAGTGTCACAGAAATTGATTCTGCTAAGATCCCTGTGACCTTCGTCGCTAAATCAAATGTGCACTTTCACTCTTCAACTTTTTCACGCTCTCAGCAGTGCCCTAAGTCTAGAGAGTGGGGTTAGATGTACCCCCTTAAGCTCAAGTGCTGACGAGCAGACCACATAGAGCAGATCGCATTATTGTTCTCAAGTATTCACCCTTCCTTGTAGCGGAGCCCTCTGTGCTGTGACTCTGCAGCTCCTCCCATTAGGGGTGGAGTATCCTTCCCCACTCTGCTGGTGTTGGGATTGGCCAGTGGAGTAGGGGTAGAAGGGACGGTGTGCCAGAATGGCCGGGACTTCCGATGTGATGCCTGTGTCTACTGATATCGTTGGGCTGCTACCATTGTCATGAAAGAAAGATGCCCTGGTTCCGGAAATTATGAGAGACACGTGAGCACAGCTGCTCCAGCTGCCCCACTGACCTGTGAGCATGAGTGTGATAATTAATGCTTACTGGGTTTTTAAAAAGATTTATTTATTTATCTGAGAAAGAGAGAGAGAGAACATGCGTGGGGCGGGGGAAGGGCAGGGGAAGAGGGAGAAGCAGACTCCCTGTGAGCCTGATGCGGGGCTCCATCCCAGGACCCTAAGATCATGATCTTAGCCGACTGAGCCTCCCAGGCGTGCCAGCGCTTCCTGTTTTATGCCACTGAGTTTGGGGCTGTTTGTTACACAGCACTTTTGTAGCAGCAGTAGCCTGATACACTGTGTCCTCCCCACACAACAGTCATAAGCCTCAAAATTGGTCAGTGTAGAAATCAAAGCTATTTGCCAATGGCTGTCTTAGGACTCTTCTTGCATTTCTCCTCTTCCAATATCTTATCAATGGAAGAAGAATGGAAGGTTCTAGGAATAAGACATGTCAACTCTTGAAATTTTGTGAGGGTCCAACACTTCCACATCAGAATTTGGGATCTAAGAATCTGTGGGTTTGGACCTCAGGGGAGGTGACTTCAGATATTAATATCACAGAATTCTGGTCCAGAACCATTATCTGGAAATTACCAATGGGTAATACCAATACCAAATACCAGTGGGTATCCATTTTTTTTCTTGGCTAGTAGTTATGATCATAAATTCCCAGTGGTCAATATTTTTTACCATAAATATGAACACAGTTTCTTCACTTCTGAAAACAATAAAATGCTCCTTATCAAATTCTGAAACCCCTTCCACAATTTCTATTGTTTTGTGAGCCGTGTACCTCCCCGGCACTGGCCCCAGAGCTTTATCAACAGCAGTGGTTTTAGACACATTTCATAGCTAAGTGACCTATAAAAATTTTATTTGTAAATTATTCCATCTCATCGCCAAGCGATTGCAGTTTCTTACTGACCTTTCTCTAATCAGTGTGGTCCATCCATGAAGATGTGTGAGGGAGAATTGAATGTCTGCATAAATAGGTATACTTTGTATATATGAACTTGAACTGTCTGGCTTTTTTTTTTTAAAGATTTTATTTATTTATGTGACAGAGAGACAGCCAGCGAGAGAGGGAACACAGCAGGGGAGAGGGAGAGGAAGAAGCAGGCTCCCAGCCCAGGAGCCCAATGTGGGACTCGATCCCGGAACGCCGGGATCACGCCCTGAGCCGAAGGCAGACGCTTAATGACTGCGCTACCCAGGCGCCCCGTCTGGCTTTTCTAAGGGGGACAGCCTTGCAACAACACAAGAGACAGAGTGTTGGCGAGGATGTGGAGAAAAAGGAACCCTCTTGCACTGTTGGTGGGAATGCAAACTGGTGCAGCCCCTGTGGAAAGGAGTATTTATTTAAAAATAAAACTACCCTGCAGTTGAGTAATCGCACTACTAGGTATTAACCCAAAGAAGATAAAAGCACTCATTCAAAGGGTTACATGTACCCCTATGTCTGTAGCAGCAGTATCTACAATAGCCAAGATACAGAAGCACCCCAAGTGTCCATCGATTGATGAATGGATAAAGAAGATGTGATACAGACATGCAATGGAATATTACTCAGCCAGAAAGAAGGAACGAAATCTTGCCATTGGCAATGACACGGAGGGAGCTAGAGAGTATTATGTCAAGCAAAATAAATCAGAGAAAGACAAGTACCACATGATTTCATTCATACATGGAACTTAAGAAACAAAAACAAATGAGCAAAGGGAACAAAAAAGAGGAGAGAGACAAACCAAGAAACAGACTTTCGGGGCACCTAGTGCCACACACATTTTTAAATGGGATTATCCTTGTGCCCTCTACCGCGTGGTTCTAATCCTGACCCAGGGAACCGCTCTAACACCCCAGTCAGTGCCCGTGGCTCTCTCCCCCACCTCCAGTTCTGTGTCGTGGGACCTCATAGTCTTGAGACCATCGTGCCCATGAATTTCGGGTCCATTGCCTGGATCGGGAATATTTATAAACTACGCGGTCAAGTCTCAAAGCCTCAGCTGTCCCCACACCACCGATTCCAGGTTCTACTCCTAGCCCTCAGACAACTTAAGAAAATCTCCTGGTTTCTCAGAGGCCAGACCTACTTATGTAGCTCTTTTCTGCCCTGTGCCACAGGCCAGGACAGAACCCAAGAGCAGGGATGGTTTAGATGTAGTTTTTTTTATCCCCTGGACCTGACCTTCTCCTTCCAGAGCCAATGCAGGGAAGATGGCATTAAGGGACAGGTACAGTTATCACCCAAGCGGCAGAGGAAGCTTCCGACTGTGTTTAGAGTCATTCATCCATTACCCAGTGCACCCCCACCGGCTCCCAACTTCTCCAGAGCTGCTGTGCCAAGAAACAGAAGGACTTCCCGCTCCAAAGGACACCCTCACGGCATTGTCGTCCGTAATCTGACTCCCCTGAGAATACTACCCAGTTGCGTGGGTCCAGTCGCTAATTCGGAGGCTCCATAAAGACCCAGGGAGCCAGGTGATCAGTGCTTGTTCACAGTTCACTGCGAGTGTACTTTCGACCTTTACATTTTATAAAGGTGTTTCATTCAACCGGGTGGCATTGCGCAAACCTCAGGTTACCTGATACCATAGGGTTTAGTTGACTATTTGGTGGCAGTGTTGTCAGGTTCCAGGTGTGGGAGCTGCAGAAGGACCAAACAGGGGAGGGGAGCTGAAGTGAGGCTCTGCCTTCGTCTTCAGATTTAAGCATAGGTAAAGCTCTGGGAGCTTCTGACCACACTCCTTTATCTACGATAGATTGAGCAAACGAGGGCTAAGCTGCCCCATTACTCAGTGTTTATATACCTGGTCTCAGCTTATACACATGACCTCAGGAACCTCAGCTCTTCCAAGAAAGCTACTGGAGCCCCAGCCAAGATGTTCATATACTGGATAACAGGGAGGAGATACACTGAATGTCTGCTAGGAATTGAAATCTCCAAGACACAGAGACTCTCAAGAGTGTGGCATGAATAGCCTAGAATTCTTATTTGGCTTATGTAACAAAAAAATCTAGAGGACGGTAACTTAGAGCTGGGCTGGCAGCTTTACGACGCCAGGGAGGCTGGTTCCTCCAGCTCCCCGCTCTCTGGTATTTCCAGGCTGAGGCTTCAGCCTCATGCTCACAGAACGGCTACGGAAGCTGGAGCCGTCAACTCCAAGCTGCGGCGGGTGGGGGGTGATGGGAAGGACCAAGTACAAAAAGCCGAGACTGCGCGCTGCGTATGCCCGCCTTAGTAAGTGACGCCCATCGACATCTCATTGGCCAGAATTATGTCACGTGACCACCCCGACCTTCAAGATCTGCTGGGAAATGTGGTCTTTTGGCTGAACTTACGACACCTTGAATACATTGAGAGTCTATTATGAAAAAAGAAAGGGAGAATGGGTATTGGAGGACACCCAGCAGTCCCTGTCACACCCAGAAGAGTCTTTGCCACTTGGACTTGGGGTGCATACAGCACCTAAGAGGAGGAACCTACACGAATTCCTTTGATGGGAGGTGCCTAGTCTCATCCAAGGCAGGGCTTGAATTTTGACCTCACCCTTTTTCTGTAAAGCTAATTATATACAGTTCTCTGATGAATAGAGTGAGTTTGCAATGCGGACATGCCAAAGCCCTTCGCTGACAAACTAACATAAAAACAGATTCAGGGGCGCCTGGGTGGCTCAGTCGTTAACCGTCTGCCTTCAGCCCAGGTCATGATCCCAGAGTCCTGGGATGGAGCCCGGCATCGGGCTCCCAGCTCAGCGGGAAGCCTGCTTCTCCCACTCCCACTCTCCCTGCTTGTGTTCCCTCTCTTGCTGTCGCTCTCTGTCAAATAAATAAATAAAACCTTTAGAAAAAAATAAAAACAGATTCAGAACTGCATCCTGAATAACTCCAAAAGAGGCAACTATAAAAGCCACCACGGGGTCTTGGCTGGCTCAATCAGAAGAGCATGTGTCTCTTGATTTTGGGGTCGTGATTTCGAACCCCACGTTGGGTGTAGAGATTACTAAAAATAAATAAACTTGAAAATTTTTAAAAATCAAAAGGCACCATAATGTGACATATTCATAAGCCAGGACAATAGAGGTTTCCACAAGAAGGAATGCCCAAAGAGATACTCTTCCAAAACTAAACTCTTAAATAGATACTACAAAGTGTATAAGGAAACCCAGCACTGTGAGAAATAGCTAGAAGATGCAACAGATTGTGAACTAGAAATGGTAAGACAATTTGGAACAGATTTTAAAATGAGTCTGGATAAGATCCTCCTACAAAAATCAGTATCATTTCAGTAACACTGCACTATCCAATGAAAACAGAACTGGAGGGGCGCCTGGCTGGTTCAGTCGGTAAGAGTGTGTGACTCTTGATCTCTGTGAGTTTGAGTCCCACGTTGGGCATAGAGATTACTTTTAAAAAATTAAAATAAAATAAAAATAAAATAAATAATAAAATGAGTATGTTTGCATCTTTTTTTTTTTAAAGATTTTATTTATTTGACAGAGAGAGACAGCCAGCGAGAGAGCGAGCACAAGCAGGGGGAGTGGGAGAGGAAGAACCAGGCTTCCAGCAGAGCAGGAAGCCCGATGTGGGGCTCGATCCCAGGACCCTGGGATCATGACCTGAGCCAAAGGCAGACGCTTAATGACTGAGCCACCCAGGCGTCCCTGTTTGTATCTTTCAAAGATAATAAAGACAACATTGAATCTTTAAAACAAAGCCAGAACATTATAGAAAAAACAACAGGCAGATGTGAAAAGATGCCAATGGAAAGCCTACAAGTGAAAAAAAAAGCATTAAAATGAAAGCCAGTGGAGAGAGAAACACAGTTTGGACTTAGCTGAAAAGAGATTCCATGAACTGGAGACTGAAGACAGATCTGAAGAAATTCCCCGAAATGCTGCACGGAAAGTTAAAGAACTAAGGGAAAAAATGACAAGTAGGCTAAGGGGCATGAAGGTTAATCGAAAAAGTCCAGAAAGCATCAAATGGGAACTCAATCAGAAAAGAATAGCAAAAGTGGGGCGTTGCAATATTCAAAGAGTTACTGGCTAAGAATTTCCCAGGATTGAAGATTCTGGCTCGATTTTGGCTCAAGTCATGATCTCAGAGTCATGAGACCAAGCCCGATATTGGGCTCCATGCTCAGTGGGGAATATGCTTGATAGTCTCTCTCTCCCCCTCTCTGTCTGCCCCTCCCCACCCCCGCTCTCTCAAAATCAATAAATAAAATCTTTAAAAAAAATGTACACACCAAGTTCCGAGCAGGAAGAACAAAAACAAAGCAACTTTTGTGTTGATGCTGCAAAAGATCTAGGGTTCAAATAGAAAACGTAAAACTACCGGAAAAGGAGGCAAATACTAAGAGATCGCTAACAAAGGACTGTCGTGCAGACTGGAAGCAACCTGTTTATTAGCAACGAGAGAGGTCAGAAGGCACTGCAAGTGTATCTTGGAAACCCCTGGAGACCCAGGGAGCGCCAAGGGAAAGTGTCAATTTAGAATCCTAGATGTAGCTTTAAGAGTGAGGTCAAATAGGCATTTTCCAACTTGCAAAGTACGAAAGGGGCTTTTCAGCCCCCAGATCCACTCTGAAACATCGGCCAAAAGATGGACACGAGTGAATGAAAGCAGACCCAGAAGGAAGTTAGTGGAATGCAGTGAGATACAGTAAGATTAGAAATCAGTAAAACACGGGCACGAGACTGGCTCAGTGGGTAGAGCATGGGATTCTAAATCTCAGGGTTGTGAGTTCAAGACCCACGACTGGGCACGTAGCCTACTTAAAAAAGAAATTGATAAAATTGGGACTCCTGGGTGGCTCAGTGGGTTAAGCATCTGCCTTTGGCTTAGGTCATGATCCCAGGGTCCTGGGGTCAAGTCCTGCATCAGGCTCCTTGCTCAGCGGGGAAACTGCCTCTCCGTCTGCCTGCTGCTCCCCCTGCTTGTGCTCTCTCTCTTTCAGTCTCTCTCTGAGCAAATAAATAAATAAAATCCTTTTAAAAAAACCAATAAAATAAACTGATACGTCTAAATAGTTACTGTTATAAATACTGAATGATATGTAAATATTTGTAAATTTAAATATCAGAAAACAAGAGCACAAGATATGGAGAGGGAAAGTTTAGAATATAGTAAAAAAAAAAAAAGATGCAAAGATTCTGTCTCACTCAGAAAAGGAGAAGTGTTTTGATGAGTCACCATTAGATTTTGATGGGGAAAATATAAGGGTAAGTATGTGTGTTAAGAACGTAAGAGTATCGGGGCGCCTGGGTGGCACAGCGGTTAAGCGTCTGCCTTCGGCTCAGGGCGTGATCCCGGCGTTATGGGATCGAGCCCCACATCAGGCTCCTCCGCTATGAGCCTGCTTCTTCCTCTCCCACTCCCCCTGCTTGTGTTCCCTCTCTCGCTGGCTGTCTCTATCTCTGTTAAATAAATAAATAAATAAATCTTTAAAAAAAAAAAAAGAATGTAAGAGTATCAGGCTCACAGAGCATAAATAATTTACCTAAATTATGCTGAACCTAACCCTCTAATTCCATTGGGCTGGATTACTTCCCAATATAAGCTCGTCCCTATGTGCATATATGTGAATGTGTGTGATTTTTTTAAATTGAAAACAGCTGAACTTCAAAAGTTGGTTTTCATACACACACACACACACACATAAAATCATCATGTTATACATCTAAAACTAATACAATATTTCATGTCAATTAATCTAAATTAAAGGGCGCCTGGGTGGCTCAGCTCGGTAAGTACCTGCCTTTGGCTCAGGTCATGATCCCAGGGTCCTGGGATCAAGTCCCACATGTGGCTCCTTGCTCAGCAGGGGAGCATGCCTCTCCCTCTGCCTGCCACTCCCCCTGCTTGTGCTCTCTCTCTCTGATAAATGAATAAAATCTTTATTAAAAAAAAAAAGAATGTAAGAGTATGGATGGAACTAGAAGTTATTATGCTAAGCAAAATAAGTCACTCAGAGAAAAACAAATACCATACGATTCACTCATATGTGGAAATGAAGGAAAAAAACAGATGACCATAGGGAAAGGGAAGGAAAAATCAAATAAGACAAAAACAGAGAGGGAGACAAACCAGAAGAGACTCTTAACTATAGGGAACAAACTGAGGGTTGCTGGAGGGGAGGGGGGGAGAGGGGGATGGGGCCACTGGGTGACGGGTATTAAGGAGGGCACGTGATGTAATGAGCACTGGGCGTTGTACGCAACCGATGAATCACTAAATTCTACCTTTGAAACTAATTTAAAAAAAAAAAGAATGTAAGGGTAATAATTAAAAACATAGACAAAGGTGCACATCTTCCACATAAATAGAGAAGCAGGAAGAAGGAAAAACATTTTTTCTTAATCCAACAAAAGCAGAAAAGCAGTACGGCGTGGGGGAGGTAAAAAAAAAAAAAAAAAGCATGGGTGGGGCGGCTTGGTGGCTCAGTCAGTTAAGCCTCTGCCTTCCTTGGGCTCAAGTCATGATCTCAGGGTCCTGGAATCCAGCCTGGGGTCAGGCTCCCTGCTCAGTGGGGAGCCTGCTTTTCCCTCTCCCCATTCCCCCCCCACCCCCCATCCCCGGCTCGTGCTCTTTCTCTCTCAAATAAATAAATAATATCTTTAAAAAAAGAAAAAAAAGCATGGGTATCAGAAAACTCCAAAAAAGATGTTAGAAATATGTCCGACTACTTTAGAAATCATAAATATGAGGACTAAATTCATATATAAAAGACAGCCTTTATATCTGGATTTTTAAAATGAGCTATACAATCTTTGTCAGTACACCGAAAAGCAAATATAATGAAACAGAAAGGACACAATAAGGTTAAAAATGAAGAGATGAGGGGCGCCTGGGTGGCACAGCGGTTGGGCGTCTGCCTTCGGCTCAGGGCGTGATCCCGGCGTTATGGGATCGAGCCCCACATCAGGCTCCTCCACTATGAGCCTGCTTCTTCCTCTCCCACTCCCCCTGCTTGTGTTCCCTCTCTCGCGGCTGTCTCATCTCTGTCAAATAAATGAATAAAATCTTTAAAAAAAAAAATGAAGAGATGAAAACATATTTCCTAGGCAAACAGCTAACTAAAAGAAAGCTGGTTGAGCAAAACCAAATCAGACAAGTAAAATTTTAGACGATGAGTTTTAACAGGGGTAAAGAGTAATCTTTTATAATGATAAAAGGAGCACTCTTACAAGAATAGACAGACATCAGGAAATCATCTGTCCCCTTAGAATCTCAAAAAACAGACTCATAAGGAGAAATGGGCCCATAATAATCATTTCAAGTAGACAGAATTCTAGGGTTTAGTAGAATTGAACAACCCAATTAATAACTTTGATCAAATGTCCGTGTATATACACGGACATATGCAAACATACACATATACACCCCAAAGATTGAGAACTGGCGTTCTTTTCAAGCACACAAATGAACACTTACAAAATGGACCATTTACTGTACCAAAAAGAAATGTCAAAAAAACAAACCAAACCAAACTGTAGCTTGCAGACCTCATTCTCTAGCCACACAATGCAGTGCTGTTAGAATCACGCGCACGCGCCGGAAACCTTTATTGATTTGGGAAATTGAGACACATACGTCCAAATGATGCACAACTTAAAGAGGAAATCTCAATGGAAATAGCTAAATATCTAGAAATGAATTATGGTGAGGTCCTGGTTTTTACCAATATGCTGAGCTAACTCTAGAGGGAAAACGCCATGAAAGGAGAAAACTGTGAAACACCCCAGGGGTGGAGGGGTCAGTGCAAGATACAGGCTTTGGCTCGAGGCCAGCAAACTGGGCATAAACATGGAGAGAAGCTAGCAGCATCATGCCATTGCTTTGGGACAAACAGTACCTGCCCCACCCGAAGGGTGACTCAGAGCTGGTCCAGGTGCCCTCGGGACTAAAATCAGGGCAGCACAGTTACAAGTGTGCAGCTAAGAGAAACGAGGAGGCCAACACGCTTGGGTATGTGCTCGTCTACCACGCCCCACTTCTCTCTCTCTGAATCTCCAGGAGGTAGTTTCAGCTCCTAATTCACAGAAGCCATGACCATGCATTTTGATGAGAACATTCCTCTGTGTGCACTAGGACCTTCTCATCCCCAGACTCAAGGTCATGGGAGATGGGAAGCAAAAAGCATTCAAGCAGGTTATTATTTGTAATGGTGAGGGGGCGTTCTTCACCTCGTGGTTCCCCCATCCATGCATCCACGCTAAGGAGAAGACAACACCATCTATTGGCCACTGCTTTGAGGTGTCTGTTCTTTTTTTCTTTTTTTTTTTTTTAATGCTTTATACATTTTTTAATTGAAATAGAATTGACATACGATATTTTATGTTTTGGGTATGCAAGATAGTGATCTGATATTTTTATACAATGTGAATGATCACCAAGACAAGTCTAGTTAGCGTCTGTCACCATACAGTTATTACGATATTATTGACTATATTCTCTGTGCTGTAACATTGTATCCCTGCGACTTGTTTTATAACTGGAACTTTGTACCTCTTAAGCCCCTTCACCTATTTTTCCTGCGCCCACCCCCCGCCCCTCTGGCACCCACGAGCTTGCTCTCTGCATCTATGAGTCTGTTTCTGGTTTGTTTCCTTTGTTCCTGTGTTCTGGTTTTTAGATTCCTCTTATCAGTGAAATCATATGGTATCTGTCTTTCTCTATCTGATTTATTTCACTTAGCATAATACTCTCTAGGTCCATCCACGTTGTCACAAATGAAAAGATTTCCTTCTTTTCTATGGCTGAGTAGTATTCCATGATATATACCACATCTTCCTTATCCACTCATCTACCAAGGACCACTTGGTTCGCTTCCATGTCTTGGTTATTGTAAATAATGCAGTGAACACAGGGATGCAGATCTCTTGTTGAATTAGTGTTTTCATTTTCTTTGGATAAATACTCAGAAGTGGAATTGCTGGATCATAGGGTAGCTCTATTTTTAATTTCTTAAGAAAGCTCCATACTGTTTTCCATCATGGCGGCACCAATTTCCATGCCCACCCGCAGAGCACAAGGGTTCCCTTTTCTCCACATCCTCGCCAACACTTCTTATTTCTCATCTTTTTGATAATAGCCATTCTGACAGGTATGACGTAAGGCATACACTGTTTTAGATCCAGGCAAAAAGGCCCCTGGATTGGGCCCTGCACTGTTTCCCCTGTGGGAGCACCCTCATGGGTTGAGGAGTCTGGGCCAAGGAGGTGTACCAACCTGGAGCCCACACACCCCCAGGGCACTCTCTGGATGCCCAGGACCCCAAAATTCCCTGCCCACTTCCAGAGTCTACACAGCCTCTTACCTAGGCCTGTGCCACCGCCATCAGCATACACACCTCAGGCTCGTGGAATGGCTGTGGGTTGGCTGTTTGCAGGGCGTGTGGACAGAGTTTGAGACACGGAGGTTTGGGTTTCTATACAAATTTATGAAAAGACAGTGGTTGGAAAAGGAAGGGGCTAGTCCATAGGCTGTAGCTGGGAGCCAGCTCGCCTGGCACGACAGAGACCCAAAAGTTCTAAATTCGATTTGTTTCCAGTTCATTACGGAGATAGGAAGGCAGAACATATTGTATTTGACTGTTAGCCTGGTTTATAACTTTTTCTTTTAAGATTTTATTTATTTATTTTAGAGAGGGCACATGAAAGCAGGGGGAGGAGCAGAGGAAGAGGAAGAGGGACAGAATCTCCAGCGGACTTCATGCTGAGTGCAAAGCCCGACTCGGGACTCGATCCCACGACCCTGAGATCATGACCTGAGCCAAAACCAAGAGTCGGATGCTTAACCCACTGAGCCATCCAAGCGCTCCTAGCCTGATTTTTAACTTTAAATACTTAGACCTATGGTATGGCTGCCTCTACTTATCTTCTTGGCTTAGCCTTGCAACCATTAAGCCCCCATGGCATCGGTGTCGTCCCCCAGCGGGTGTACAACTAAGTCTTCAGCAGATCCTTCTGCTGCTCTGTCAAGTGACTGTGTCTGTGAAGCCACTTGTCTAGACCAGGAATTATGTATGAGCCCACTGTCATATTCACTTCCCCATAAAATATGTCCCCTTGTTGACATTGCATATTCTGTGGAGGACACCATGGTGATGGATGAAACATCCTGTAAGCCCAAGACAGGGGGTGCTGGCAGAAGCACTGAAGGCAGGCAAATCCAAACCCCCAAGATGTATCTATCCCCCTGTGGACAAAGCATTGCCCCTCCATGATGGGAAAGCATCCAGCAAGGTCCACGTGCCTCCAGGTAGCCGGCAGTTTCCCAAGGAAGTTATTTCAGGAGCTTAGTATTCGTCTCCACTGTTGACAGGTTGGGCAATCATATACGGCAGAGACAGTAGTGAAATCAACCTTGGAAAGGGAAGAACACGTCTCCACTATGACCACTTTGTACCTGGGGCCATTGAGCAAGCACTGGGGTGCCTGGGCAGGAAAAGCAAACCCATGGCTGGAATATATATCAATCCCAGTTAAGACAAACCAAGTCCCCCCTCCAGGGTAGAAAGGGTCTGATATAATCAACCTGCCTCTGAGCGGTAGATTGGTCTCGAGAGATGGGACCTTACTGAGAGCTTAGCCGTGGTTTCTACTTCTGACAGGTCGGACATTCAGAGGTAGTAGCAGAAAGTCGATCAGACTCGGTGACGGGAGCCCATGCACCAGCTGCATCCCTGCCACTATGGCTATTCTGCTCATGGGCCCACTGGCGAGCAATGCAGGGGGAGGTGGGGAGGGAAGGACAGAGGCTGCCTGACATCCACTGAATGAGTTAGAGTATCCCCCCTGGTGGAGCGCCTCTGACGTGGATACCCCCTGATGGTTGTTAACGGAAAACACAAATATATGCTCACTAATATGCCTGCTTGCACAGATCCATCCACAAGCCACTTCTCCAGTCCTCCTTTCTCCAGTCTTTCAGTCCTGCTCCTTCTGGGCCCAAGACCATCCAGCCCAGAGAGCTACTCTTCATTATTCAAAAGTTCATGTATATCTTAACCTCTGACCACTTTTCCATCAGTATGAATTTAATGACAAGGTGAGGACTCAGAAAAAGCCAGGTGCTGCCATTAAGACACAGCCTGTATCAGTTAGCTGTTGCCGCATAACAAAGCACTCCCAACAGCAAGCGTTTATAGTTTCTCATGATTCCGTGGGCTCACTGGGCAGCTCGTCTGGTCTGGGCTGGTTGAGCTGGAGCTGGGGCTGGACGATGCAAGAGAGCTTCACTGGCATGGCAAGCTGAGTGCTCTAGGGAAGCCTCACCTGGAAACGCTGCTCTCTGCTCCATCTGGTCTCGTCGCTTCCAGCAGTCTTTTTTGCCTACGGCAGAGGGTTCCTAAGCTCAGCAAGAGAGGGCTAACCCACCTCAGGTCTCTACTTTCCTCACTTTTGCTGATGTACCACTGCATAGAGAAGGGCACCTGGCTAGACCCAGATAGAGAGGGTGAAAAATAGACTCTATCTCCTGATGGGAGGATCGCCAGTGGCAACGCAAAGAGGCCCACGGACAGCCACTGAAGGGATTTGTGATTATTAGTGCAATCTAGCAGGAAGCTTTAGGACAAAGATTAAATCAAGAGTACAGCCGTCACAGCTGTTTTTAGACTTCTGAAATGATGGAGGTGGAGCCCGTAGATCCGTTCAGCGAGACAAAAGCTTTCCTGGAATGATTAACTATAAACCCACAGAAGCCTGTTCTTAGTATCTGATGTTAAGTCTAGAGAAAAATGCCTGAAAGGATTGTGGGCATTGCTTTCGACTCATGAAATTGTTTCAAATTAAATACAGGCACACCTGGGTGGCTCAGTCCATTAAGCGTCTGCTTTCAGTTCAGGTCGTGATCCTGGAGTCCTATGATCAAGTTCCACATTGGGCTCCCCACTCAATGGGGAGCCTGCTTCTTCCTCTCCCTCTGCAACTCCCCCTGCTTGCGCACTCTCTCTCTCTGTCAAACAAGTAAATAAAATATTTTTAAAAAAATAAAATACATTGGAAATATTCAGTTTTGAGAGAGCTATGTTAGCAAACTGCCCACCACCTGGACCGAAAAGCTCTGGAGATGTAAAAGGTCTTCCACGCCCCCAACTTTCTATAGCTAGGAAGGAGGCTAAGAGAGCTTCCCCACCAACACACAGGGCACAATTTCAACGCCTTCTTCCACGGTGACCAAGGAAGAAGGTGAGAAAGGCAGGAGCTTGTGACTATTGAGGGGATCTCACAAGAAGGTGCTGAGGTGGTAAATACTCCACTGAGAATGTCGTGTTGCCAAATACAACTGGTCCCTCTCCTGCACTCCTTCTGTTTGCCTTCTTACTTGTAACACAGTTGACCGTTCCATCTTTCTAGGAATCCATTCCTCTTCTGGCTTCTACCCCACCACATCCTTCAAGATTCCCTCCTATCCCTGCCAGGTGCTCTCTAGTCTCCTTTACTGGCTCTTTTTCTGCTCAAACTCAGAATGTTGGCGTGCCCTCAAGGTCATTCCTGAGACTCCTTTCTCCAACTATACACTACCCCCAGGAATCTCACCGAGACCATGGCATTAAAGACCCTCTCCATGCCAATGACAATCAAATCTAATCTCTGCCATGTCTCTAAACTCCTGATTGCTGCAAGACTGCAGTCCAATTCTAACACTCACCACCCAGCGTTCGCACAGACGCCACAGACTTGAAAGCACCGTCCTCAAAACTACCTTCACTTCACATGCCAAGTTCAGGGTGTGCCAGACTACCCACACTTCTGACCAATGAGTTACAAATTCAGGGCTTACGGTGCGATAATTTGCTAGAATGACTCACAAAATTCAGGAAACTCTACATTTATTATTACAGTTTTGTTATAAAGGATACAAATCAGGATCAGCTCAGGATCCGCCAAATGAAAAGACCCCTAGGGCAAGGCCTGGAAAGGCCTTACATGTGGAGCTTCTGCATCCTCTCCCGCACAGGATCAGGTCACTACCCTCTCAGCGCATTAATATGTCCACCAACCAGGAAGCCTACCCAATGAGCATTGGGTTGCCAGAATTTTCACGGAGGTCTTATCACATAGGCATGATTGATTGACTCATTGACCATGTGGCTGAACTCATGATTCAGCCTCCCCTGCCTGGAGGTCAAGCTGACATCCCCTGGCCCAAAGCTCCAACCCTCTGATCACACGGTTGGGCTTTCTCACCAGCCCCTATCTGAGTCATCTCTCACTTAACTCAGGAACAGTTGCTTATCCCTTCAGAAATTCCAAGGATTTAGGGATGAGCTCCCAGGAACCAG
Source organism: Ursus arctos (assembly GCF_023065955.2). Taxonomy (NCBI): domain Eukaryota; kingdom Metazoa; phylum Chordata; class Mammalia; order Carnivora; family Ursidae; genus Ursus; species Ursus arctos. The sequence continues at coordinate 23,745,249 of NW_026622919.1, read as the reverse complement.
GGCCAAAGACCAGCCACATGCTTTATTGTATAACACTTGCATATCCAGTCGCCTACTTGACCCAGCTCATTGGAGACCCGACATCGGAGTCTAAAAGGCATCGCGAGCGTCTCAACGGAAATCTCCTGAATTTTCCCCGAACTGGATCATCCCCCAGTCTTCCTGGATTCAGTAAAGGACACACTCTTCCCCACGAGTTTCTCAAGACAAAAATCTGGGGATCACCTTTTTTTCCTTCCTCTCCCTACTCCCCGGCGTCCGACCCAGCAGCAAGTCCCGATCCACAGGACACATCTGTTCCCGTCTCTTCACCATCACAGGTGCTGCTCTTGCCACAATCACCAGCGCTTGTTTACGGTCTTGTTTACAGAAGTTTCCTCGCCGGTTCTCTTTGCTTCTGCTCCTACTCTACAAGTCCTTCTTCACATCACGGGGTGAACCAGAGGATGAGACTTCCCTGCTTAAAAACCATCCAGTGTCTCTCACTGACTTGGAATAAAAGAAGACTTCTTACCATGGCCTACGTGATCTGGTCTCTGGCTGTTTCTCAGATTTCAACTTCTTTTTTTAATCTTTTTTATTTTTAAAGATTTTATTTATTTATTCAACAGAGATAGAGACAGCCAGCGAGAGAGGGAACACAAGCAGGGGGAGTGGGAGAGGAAGAAGCAGGCTCATAGCAGAGGAGCCCGATGTGGGGCTTGATCCCATAACGCCGGGATCACGCCCTGAGCCGAAGGCAGACGCTTAATGACTGCGCTACCCAGGCGCCCCTAAAAATTTTTTTTAAATAAGTAAATACATGACCCTTTCCCAACAATAGCTAGCCCCCTCAAGGTCCTATAAACCTTGCTTCCAAAATTCCTTAGAGACGCACGCTATCCTTAACCCCCTCCCAACTTGAAAGTATATAATCAGCCACTCTTCATGACCCTAGTGCAGCTCTTTCTGCCCATGGGTCCCGTCCCCACGCTTTAATGAAACCACCTTCTTGCACTGAAGACATTCCAAGAGTTCGTTCTTGGCCTTTGGCTCTGAACCCCAACGTACTTTACATCAGTACCAGCACAAAGCCTGGCACATAGCAGGCGTCCTGTGAATGAGTGAAAGTACATGAGTTATCTTCATCCAACTTAAGGCTGAACTAGTTTGCCTTGTAGAAGGGCCTTTATCTTCTGGCACAGCATGGTTACATAGATTAATCAGCTAAGGCCATTATAATAAAAAAATACCATAAACTGGGTGTCTTTTAAAAAAATTTTTTTTAATCAGAGAGAGAGCACAAGCAGGGGGAGCAGCAGGCAGAGGGAGGAGCAGGCTCCCCGCTGAGCACAGAGCCCCATGCTGGACTCAATCCCAGGGCCTTAGGATCATGACCTGAGCAGAGGGCAGACACAACTGGCTGAGCCACCCGGATGTCCCTAAACTAGGTGTCTTAAAGAAAGTTCTTTTCTGGGGCACCTGGGTGACTCAGTAGGTTAAGCATCCAACTCTTGGTTTCGGCTCAGGTCATGATCTCACGGTCCTGAGATCCAGCCCCACATTGGGCTCTGTGCTCAGCATGGAGTCTGCTTAAGATTCTCTTCTCCCTCTGCCCCTCCCACCCACCATGCTTATGCTCTCTCTCCCTCTCTCTAAAATAAACAAATAAAATCTTAAGAAAGAAAAAGAAAGAAAGAAAGAAAAAGAAAGAAAGAAAGAAAGAAAGAAAAAGAAGAAAGAAAGAAAGAAAGAAGAAGAAGAAGAAGAAGAAGAAAGAAAGAAAGAAAGAAAGAAAGAAAGAAAGAAAGAAAGAAAGAAAGAAAGAAAGAAAGAAGGAAAGAAAGAAGGAAAGAAAGAGAAAGATCTTTTCTCACTGTTCTGGAGCCTGGGAGTCTGAGATCCGGCTGTTGGCAGAAAGTTACGTTTTTGCTGTGTGCTCACATCGTGGAGAGAGAGTTTGCTCTCTGGTGTCTCATCCTATTAGGGCACTAACCCCATCATGAGAGCCCCTGTCTCATGATGTCACCTAAACTTAATTACCTCCCAAAAGCCCCATCTCCAAACACCATCACATTGGAGGTTAGGGCTTCGACATACAAATTAGGGAACGATTCAGTCCATAGCTCTCTGCGTTTTTCTGTCATCTTGTTTTTCTGTAAGACCTATGTAACTCACAGATACCTTGGTGGTTTGTGGTCCCCCCCAGAAAGCATGTTTTAGATAACTGAGAAAGGACCTGGATGCCTTGGACTTCTTTGATATTTACTCGGTTTTCTTTCCTCTGCTGTATTGTATCCTTTGTCGTTATTGCAATAGCTTATGTTAAGTATACTTTGCTAAGCCTCTGAGTCTTTCGGGTCATCCGACCCTGCGTAATCGCTGCAGCCCCTTCCTGCTGAGCCACCTGCTTGGCTTCCACCACTTCTGTGAACTCCTTCCCAAAGGTCAGATGCGTCTAAGGGGAGAGAGGGCGCGCGAGATGAGGCAGGGTCATTGCTCAGGCAGCGCTGCTGCGAGGCCCCCCACCCAACCACTGGAAGGAAGAGGCCACGAAAGGGCCTGGCAGCTGGAGGCCTCTGTAAGGCCAGAACACCCTTCCACCACCACATCCGTGGCCAAGCGGAGCTCACAGCCCAGAAGCCTCGGCCGCCTCAACGGTGCCTGCACGTCATTCTGTCGCCCGCGGTGTGCAGATCTCACACGGGAAACAGCCCGTGGGCACCAGAAGGTACCTGCTCAACTGACCCCTCCCAAGGGGAGGAGACTGTGGGCTCCAGGACCCCCGCCTCCGACTAGTGCTCATCCAAGGTCCTCTGATGGCCTGTTCAGAGCCCCCCGAGAGGCCAGATGGAAAACTGAGCCCCCGAGAGGGAAGGATGCAGCTGGTTCTCAGGGATTCGAGGGCGTGATGCTCTCTGCTTATGGCTTAACCAGTCCGCTTCTTTCTCACAGCAGCCCCACCGCAAAACAGGAAGAAAACGTGAGAAAAGACTTCCGAATCATGATTTTGCAAATTTCGCAAATCATGGTTTTCCTTATGTGTGAGTGGTTCTGGTGAAGAATTTAAAAGAAAGAGAAAGTGGGTAAAGCTTTGTTTAGGGTGAGGATTTAAATTTCTGATTATCCACAGGCCTCCCCTAACAACATGCAAAGCCGAGACTTTGCTGAAATAAACATCCCTGACGGTAGTGCAAACAGTGGAAATCGATCTGACAATTCTTACTGCCGAGCTTACAGCAACTTACTGACCAATCCAATTTTTTATTAAAAAGGAAGAAGTAAAGGGAAAACAACATTTATTTTTCTATCAAATTCTATTTAATATCTTCTTCCACTCTCCCAACTTCTCCTTTTTTAAATATAAGCTGCTCGTGACTTCCACTGAAGACTAAATCCTGGCTCCTCTTCTAGAATCTTTGACACCTTTAACCCCCAAACTATGCCTGTTCTGTTCTATCTGCTGTTTCTAGACTGTTGTTCAAAGTCTGAGGAAGAGAGGTGCCTGGGTAGCTCAGTCAGTTAAGCCTATGACTCTTGATCTCAGCTCAGGTCTTGATCTCAGGGTCTTGAGTTCAAGCCCCACATTGGGTTCCATGTTGAGCATGGAACCTACTTTAAAAAAAAAAAAAGTCCGAGGAAGAAAATCTAATCCTGAGAAATGAAAAGTGAGGTATATTATTAAACAATAAAAATTCTCTCTAGAAGAGCCAGCTGAGGGCAACAAGTTTCCCATAAAATCTAATTTTATTTTCATGCTTCTTAGATATGGTTTTTTTGTGGTCAGCCCAGATTTCCCTGTACAGAATGAAGAGAGCTTGGCAAACGATCGGAGCTCTTCTAGGAGTAAAGCTACACACGCTCTAGGGATAAAAGCAAACCTGAAGTAGACCCATTGTAACAAAACCTAAAAGCAAGCCTCAACAAGACAGGGTTATCTATTAGTAATTTAACTGCCTGCCAGAATAAACATAATATTTTTATGGAAAGATAAAATAATCCAGAATCTCTACAACATATTATCACAATGTCCAACATACAACAAAAAATTACTGGACATGAGAAGAAGAAAAAACGTAACCAATAATCTGCAAATAAAACAGTCAATAAAATAACTTCTTGGGGCGCCTGGGTGGCGCAGTCGTTAAGCGTCTGCCTTCGGCTCAGGGTGTGATCCCGGGGTCCTGGGATCGAGCCCCGCATCAGGCTCATCCGCGGGGAGCCTGCTTCTTCCTCTCCCACTCCCCCTGCTTGTGTTCCTCTCTTGCTGGCTGTCTCTCTCTCTGTCAAATCAATAAATAAAATCTTTAAAAAAATTAAAAAATAAAGTAACTTCTTTTTTTTATTTGTAGCTACTTCAGACAATTTCTTTTTTTTTTTAATATTTATTTATTTGACAGAGAGAGAGACTGCCAGCGAGAGAGGGAACACAAGTGGGAGGAGTGGGAGAGGAAGAAGCAGGCTCCTAGCGGTGGAGCCTGATGTGGGGCTCGATCCCGGAACGCCAGGACCACTCCCTGAGCCGAAGGCAGACGCTTAACAACTGCGCCACCCAGGCGCCCCTACTTCAGACAATTTCTAACTCCATGATACCCTACAGCCTCTTTTTATACTTTGAGTTACCTCCTTAACAACTTGATACCTGGTTAGCAGGGTTTTTATTATTATTATTGAAGCATATTTGATATATAACATTATATTAGTTTCAGGTGTACAATATAATGATTAGCTATTTATATGTATTGTGAAATGATCACCACAGTAAGTCTAATTAACATCTGTCACCATACATAGCTACAAAATTTTTTTATCTATTCATCCACTGATGGACACTTAGGTTGTTTCCCCCTTTGGCTATTGTGAATAATGCTTCAATCTCACACACACACACACACACACACACACACACACACACACACACACACTTATTCAGCCATGAAAAAGAAGGAAATCTTGCCATTTGCAACAACATGAATGGACCTTGAGGGTATTATGCTAAGTGAAATAAATGAGATGGAGAAAGACAAACACCATATGATCTCACTTATATGTGGAATCTAAAAAAAATCCCAAACACAAAAAAACAAAAACCAAACTCATAAGTAAAGAGACAGATTGGTGGTTGCCAGAAGCAGGGCATGGATGAAATGGGTGAAGGGAATCAAAAGGTACAAGCTTCCAGTTAAAACACTAATAAGTCATGGGGATGTCATGTACGGCACGTGACCATAGTTAATAGTACTGTTTTGCATATTTGAAAGTTGCTTAGAGAGTACATCTTAAAGTTCTCATTATAAGAAAAAAACAAATTTCTAAGTGATAGGAAGTAATGACAAGATGCTTAATATCATTAGCCATCTAGGAAACACAAATCAAAATCACAATGAGATACCCCATCACACCCACTAGGATGGCTATTAGCAAAAAAACAGCCCAAACTTATAAGTATTGGTGAGGATGTGGGGGAAAAAAAAAAGGTAGGAGGGAACCCTCCTCCATTGCTGCTGGGAAGGCAAAATGTGCTGTTGCTTTGGAAAACAGTTGGCAGCTCCTCAAAAGTTAAACATAGAATTACCATATACCCAACAATTCCATTCATAGGTGTATACCCAGAGAAACAAAAACATACATCCACACAAAAACTTGTACAGGTATGTTTCTAGCAGCCTTAGTTATAACAGCCAAAAAGCCAAAGAGCCAAAAAGTGGAATTAACCCAAGCATCATTCGACTTATGAGTGCATAGACAATGTGATATATCCATACAGCGGAATATTATTTGGTAATAAAAAGAAATGAAGTACTAGAAAGACATACAAATATCATGGGGCGCCTGGGTGGCACAGCGGTTAAGCGTCTGCCTTCGGCTCAGGGCGTGATCCTGGCGTTGTGGGATCTAGCCCCACATCAGGCTCCTCTGCTATGAGCCTGCTTCTTCCTCTCCCACTCCCCCTGCTTGTGTTCCCTCTCTCGCTGGCTGTCTCTCTCTGTCGAATAAATAAATAAGAAATTAAAAAAAAAAAAAGAAAGACATACAAATATCGAATCAGTATGTTGTACACCTGAAACTAACATAATGTTATATGTCAATTACACCTCAGGGGGAAAAATGACGTGCAGACATACCTCAGAGATCTTGTGGATTTGGCTCCAGACCGCCATGATCAAGTGAATCTTGTGATAAAATGAGTCAAATGAATTTTGGGGTCTCCCGGTGCATATAAAATTATGTTTACAGTTTGCCGTCATCTAGTAAGCGTGCAATGGCATTATATCTTAAAAAATGTACATACCTTAATTTTAAAATTCTTCAATGCTGAAAAATGCTAACCATCATCTGAGCTTTCGGCGAGTTGTAACTTTTTGCTGGTGGAGGGTCTTGCTTTGATGTTGACAGCTGCTGACTGATGAGGGTTGGGGTGGCTGTGGCAATTCCTTAAAATAAGATAACAGTGAAGTTTGTGTTGCATTGACTCTTCTTGTCACAAATGATTTCTCCATAGCGTGCGATGCTGTTTGAGAGCACACTACCCACCACAGAATTTCTTTCAAAACTGGAGTCGGGGCACCTAGGTGGCGCAGCGGTTAAGCATCTGCCTTCGGCTCAGGGCGTGATCCCGGCGTTGCGGGATCGAGCCCCACATCGGGCTCCTCCGCTGGGAGCCTGCTTCTTCCTCTCCCACTCCCCCTGCTTGTGTTCCCTCTCTCTCTGGCTGTCTCTATCTCTGTCGAATAAATAAATAAAACCTTTAAAAAAAAAACTGGAGTCAATCCTTTCAAACCCTGCTTTATCAACTGAGTTGATGCAAGATTCCAGATCCTTTGTCGTATTTTCACAATCTTCGCAGCATCTTCACCGGGAGTAGATTCCATCTCAAGAAACCACTTTCTGTGCTCAACCCTAAGCGGCAGCCTCTCATCTGTTCAAGTTATCGCGAGATCGCAGCAATTCAGTCCCATCTTCGGGCTCCACTTCTAGTTCTCGTTCTCTTGCTATTCCCGCCACATCCACAGTGACTTCCTCCACTGAAGTCTTGAGCCTCTCAGAGTCATCCGTGAGGGTTGGAATCAACTTCCTCCAATACCATGTTGATATTCTGACCTTTTCCCATGAATCACAAATGTTCTTAATGGCACCTAAAATGGTGAGTGCTTTCAGATACGTTTGCCATTTACTTTGCCCGGATCCATCAGAGGAATCATTGCCTATGACAGCGAGAGTCTTACAAAACGTATTTCTTAAATAATAAGGCTTGAGAGGGGCACCTGAGTGGCTCAGCCAGTTAAGCGTCTGCCTGTGGCTCAGGTCATGATCTCAGGGTCCTAGGATCGAGCCCCACATCGGGCTGTCTGTTCAGCTGGGAGTCTGCTTCTCTCTCTCTCTCTCTCTCATAAATAAATAAATAAATAAATAAATAAATAAATAAATAAATAAAATCTTAAAAAAAAAATAAGGCTTGAGAGTCAAAATGACTCCTTCATCCATGGCCTGCAGAATGGATGTTGTGTTAACAGGCATGAAAAGCACATTAATCTCCTTGTACACCTCTACCAGAGCTCTTGGGTGACCAGAGTATTGTAAATGAGAATCATATCTCGAAAGGAATCCTTTTTTTTGAGCAGTAGGTCTCAACAGCGGGCTTAAAATATCCAGTAAAACGTGTTGTAAACAGATAGGCTGTCATTGGAGCTTCGTTCCATTTATATAGCACAGGCTGAGTAGATTTAACGTATTTCTTAAGGGCCCTAGGATTTTCAGAATGATAAACGAGCATCGGCTTCAACTCCGAGTCACCAGCTGCATGAGCCCCTAACGAGAGAGTGAACTTGTCCTTTGAAGCTTTGAAGCCAGGCATGGACTTCCCTCTAGATATGAAAGTCCTAGATGGCAACTTCTTCCCAAATAAGGCTGTTTAAAAAATAATAATAATAAGGCTGTTCTGCCTACATTGAAAATCGGTGGTAGGGTGTAGCCACCTTCTTGAATTTTCTTAGCTAGACCTTCTGGAGAACTCGTTGCAGCTTCTAGATCTGCACTCACTGCTCCGCCTTGTCCTTTGATGTGATGTTGACAGTTTCTTTCCCGTGAGCCAGCCTCGGCTAGCCTCGGATTTGTCTTCCCCACCTCTCTCCACCTTCACGGAATCGAAGACATTTAGGGCCTCGCTCTGGAGCTGGCTTAGGCTTAAGGGAAAGTCATGGCTGGTTTGATCTATCCAGACTGCTAACCCTTTCTCCCCATCAGCAATAAGGCTGTTTCACTCTTTATTCCTGTGTTCACTGGAGGAGCACTTTTAATTTCCTCCAAGAGCTTTTGCTTTGCGTTCACAACTGGCTGACGGGCACGAGAGGCCTGGCTTTCGGCCGCGCGCAGCTTTCGACATGCCTTCCTCGCTAAGCCTCATCATCCCTCGCTTCGGATGTAAAGTGAGAGACATGCGACTCTGCCTTTCACTTAAACACTTAGAGGCCATGTAGGGTTTTTTAATTGGCCTGATCGCAATATTGTTGTGTCTAAGGGACTAGGGAGGCCGGCGAGAGGGAGAGAGATGGCGAACAGCTGGTTGGGGGAGCTGCCAGAACACACACAGCATTTATGGCTTAAGTGTGCTGTCTTACGAGGGTGCCGTTCATGACGGCCCCAAACAGATACGATAGTAACAGCAAAGATCCCACATCACTGTACCAAATCGAATAACCAAAAAGCGTGAAACTTGCAAGAATCACAAAAACGTGACACAAAGTGAGCAAATGCCGTTGGAAGAATGGCACCGTTGACTTGCTCGATACAAGGCTGCCGCAAGCCTTCAACATGCAAATGTGATGTCTCCAGGGGCACCTGGGGGGTTCAGTCGGTTGAGCATGTGGCTTTTGATGTTGGCTCGGGTCATGAGCTCAGGGTCCTGGGATCAAGCCCCATGTGGGGCTCTGCGCTCAGAGGGGAGTCGGCTTGAGGATTCTCTCACCCTCTGCCTCTCCCCCCACTCATGTTTCTTCTCTAATAAATAAATAAATACATATTTTTTAAAACGTGATGTCTACCAAGTGCAATAAAACGAAGTTTGCCTGTACTGGTTCATCGACAACATAAGCAAACCTTGAAAACACGATGCTAAGTGAACGAAGACAGTTATCAAAGGCCATACAGTGTATGTTTCCATTTATATGAAATGTCCAGAACAGGAAATCTACAGAGACAGGAAGGAAATTAGTGGTTGCCAAGGGCTGGAGGAAGGGGGCAATGGGGAGTGACCACTAACGGGGTTTCTTTGGGGGGAGGGATGAAAATGTTCTAAAATTTGGTTGTGATGACAGATGCTCAATTCTGAGCATACAAAAACCGTGGGATTACACACTTCAGATGGGTGAATTTTATGGCACGAAATGATAAGGCTACGCAGAACTATATTTCAATAGTGTTACCCCCCTTCAAAAAAAAGAAGCGATGATGGCATTTTCTTTCATGATAATATATGAAATAATGACGCATCTAACAACTGACATCACCTTAGCGTTGATTAAACATGGTGTTTGTTTTCTTAATTATTTTTTTTAAGATTTATTTATTTATTTATTCGACAGAGATAGAGACAGCCAGCGAGAGAGGCAACACAAGCAGGGGGAGTGGGAGAGGAAGAAGCAGGCTCCCAGTGGAAGAGCCTGATGTGGGGCTTGATCCCATAATGCTGGGATCACGCCCTGAGCCGAAGGCAGACGCCCAACCGCTGTGCCACCCAGGCGCCGTTTTCTTAATTATGAACGCGATCCTGGGACTTAAGTATTAATATCCCTTATCTTGTAGATGAGTGGACAGCCATTTTCCTGGATTTGAGGTCAGGTCCGTATGGTTCCCACGCTCTGCCTGGGGAGAGCTGGAGTGATGGCAAACCCAGGGTCAGTGCCCGGCAGGAAGAGGGTTGTAGTCAGAGTTGCTGAGGTCAAGGCTGAGCTGACAGGGAAAGTAGAGCTGATCTTGACCCCAGGAGTTCAGGTGGAGGAAAACGAGGCAGGTGCTGATTTTTCCTAAGCTGGACAAAAACATAGTTCCCGGCGATGGGACATGGGGAACATGGGGAACATGGGGCTGGGGGTAGAGCGTAACTATCCTAGACTCGGTCGCTTGCTCGGGAGTCTGTCCTGAGGGGCGAACTCCCCTACCAAGGCAATGGTATGGGATCTGCCCCCCACCCTTAGTTCTTCCTGCAGGCAAAACCTCCAGCTCTGACTGTCCCGGGGAAGGTTTCGCTCTCCTGTTGGAACACTGCAGCCAGAAAAGTTCTTCCCTTTTCCTGGTGTAGGGGCTCTTTCCCTTAGGCAGGGCCCAGGTTCTGTCCCAGGGGAAGCCTACAGGCCAGAGGTTCACGGCAAACTGCTGCATGGACTGTTTCTAGACCCTCATTTCAAGCGATGGCTTGAGATTGGGTTAGAATTTTGGCTTAAGGAGCGCCTGGGTGGCTCGGCTGGTTAAGCATCTGACTCTTGGTTTGGGCTCAGGTCGTGAACTCAGGGTCATGAGATCAAGTCTTGCATCAGGTGCCGCGCTCAGCTGGAGTCTGCTTGAGATTCTCTCTTTCCCTCTGCACCTCCCCGCCCCAAATAAATAAATAAAATCTAAAAAAAAAATAAAAAATTTTTTGGCTTCAGATACAAGTAGCAAACCAGTTATAAAAGCCATCGGGGCAAAAAGGAGAGAAGAGAAGGTAGAGGAGTTCAGTATTTGCCTGCGAATGTGTGGTTTCATCCCCGGATGACGTCCAGGAAACGAGAACCCTCTGGACAAGACCCTTATTCCTGCAGACTGACAGTAATACGGAAACCCACCCCGAGTGCCCTCTCTTTCCTGCCTTCTCTGGATTGGGTTTCCAGCCTTGACCAGTTTTCCTGTCTTGTCCCCCATCCTCAACTTCCCCCAAATTTGCTGTATCATCTTGTTTTCCCTTCTTGAGGCTCAACAAGGGTACAGTCATCTGGAAACCGCCATTGCTGGCAGCACTGCTATGTCCTTGCTCTTCCCAGCCCCCCGCAGGACCATCCGCTCAAAGCTCCCTGCCCATCTGCCCTTGCCGGTTCAACTGTCAGGACCCCGCCACTGGCCATCCTCATTCAGGCAGACGTGGGACTCTCCACCTAGGTTACTTGGTGGGGTTAGAAATAATGGGGGGGGGGGGAGCGCCTGAGTGGCTCAGTCGTTAAGCGTCTGCTTTCTGCTCAGGGCCTGATCCCAGGGTCCTGGGATCAAGCCCCGCATCGGGCTCCTCCGCTGGGAGCCTGCTTCTTCCTCTTCCACTCCCCCTGCTCGTGTTCCCTCTCTCACTGGCTGTCTCTCTCTGTGTCAAATAAATAAATAAAATCTTTAAAAAAAAAAGGAGAAGAAAGAATAGGGTGAGGGCGCCTGGGTGGCTCAGTCATTAAGCGTCTGCCTCCGGCTTTGGTCATGATCCCAGAATGGAGCCCTGCATCGGGCTCCCTGCTTAGTGGGGAGCCTGCTTCTCCCTCTCCACTCCCCCTGCTGTGTTCTCTCTCTCTTGCTATCTCTCTCTCTATATATATATCAAATAAATAAATAAAATCTTAAAGAAAGAAAGAAGAAAGAAAGAAAGAAAGAAAGAAAGAAAGAAAGAAAGAAAGAAAAAGAAAAAGAAAGAAAGAAAGAAAGAAAGAAAGAAAGAAAGAAAGAAAGAAAGGGAAAGAATAGGGTGGCCCACTCGGACCCACAAATCTTGCAGACTCTGCTTTGTCATATCGCCTGACTTAGCCTCCTTAGCTAACCTCCTGAAGTCTAAGATTTTCTCTCTCCAGCAGGTAGGGTCCTTCCCCTCCTTCCACAGCCATGTGACTGTATGTCCAGCCTCTGCCGCCAGCATGTCATCCTGTCTGCAGTCCTCCCGTGTCTGGCCCACAGCACACGCCCAGCCTCATCCTTAGGTCGCTCGGCAGCGTCTTTCTTAAATGCTCTGTTAGCACACCTCCCTGTGGCCTCGGCCAGGAAGGACGACCCTAGAAGTTGTCACTTGGCATTGCCGCATCATCATCAATGCCTACAACTGCCCAAACCCAGCAAGCAGAGCTGGGGGGGGGGGGGGTCGGTGCTGGGGGAGGGCAAAAAAGCACCAGGTTAGAGTCGCCAGCCTCCCTCCCCAGATCTTTGTTACTTGCACATTCCAGTAGCCCAGTCTCCCGGAGGAGGAGGTGAGAGGAGAGAAGGTGGAGTGAGGGGGTTAATTATGTGGTTTGGGTCTCTTACAAACATGCTGGGCCTCTGCCCCAAGCTCGCAATTAAACAGCTTATTTCCAATGGGAGGTACCTGCTAGGGAATTGCCACATTCAGAGACCCAACTGCCTGAAGTGCGCTCTGCTGGAAGCTGAGCCTCAGTTGTCTGGTTAGTTATCCCTTCCAGCTTTTCCTTGTCTAGGAGCCCAGGCCATCCTTCAGTGGCCCCTGCTGCCTGGGGATGCTGCCTGCCTGAAAGGGCCCCAGATGCTGCCCACTGCTGGGCACGTTTTGCTCCAAAGATGTGCTCAGGAAATCCAAAAACGTGATGCAGTCCATCTAAGCGTCCTTGACTGGCATGGCACCCACGTGGCGTGCAGATGGAGACGGAGGGTCACCCTGAACACACATCTCTGGTAGGCAAATAATGGGGGCCCCACAGGTGTCTAAATCCTCATCCCTGGAACCTATGAATAGTTATGTTACCTGATAAGGGGAATTAGAGGGCCAGATGGAATTAAAGTTCCTAACCAGCTGGATTTGAGATCAGGAAATTACCCCAGATGATCACCCAAGAAGTTGGAAAAGGTTTGGCAACCTTTGTTGCCTTCAAGTGCCCAGAATACCTTGACCGGCACAAATGGCCTCCAGCCCTCCTTAGGGAAGAAGGGACCTTGGCTTCTGCCCTCGTCCTGTGTTTTCCTTTCTGTTTTTAAGTAGGCTCTATGCCCAGTGGGGAGCTCAGTGCAGGGCCTGAACTCACAACCCTGAGATCAAGACCTGAGTTGAGATCAAGAGTTGGCCACTCAACTGACTGAGCTAACCTGGTGCCCCTACCCTAGTCCTATTTGTTACTGAAGGGGTAATGTCTGGGTAGGGGGGTGGTGTGAAGACATCGGACCAACTCCAACCTGAACAACAGACCTTCGCAGGGTTGTTCTAAGCCCACTTGGTACTCCTGTTTGTCCACAGAAAACGCCAAAGCTGGCCGAGCGTCTTTGCTGCTACGGCCCAGATCTTCTTCCTTCTTCCTTCTTCCTTCTTCCTTCTTCCTTCTTCCTTCTCCTTTCTAAGATTCATTTTTAAGTAATCTCTACGCCCAACATGGGGCTCGTACTTACAACCCCGAAAACCAGAGTTGCGTGCTCTGCTGATTGAGCCAGCCAGGCACCCCTACAGCCCAGATCTTTAAATTCTGTGGCCTTCTCATGGCCTGATAGTGAGAAAGAACTTCTCTCATGGAAAAACCATCAATCTCCTCTTTGGGGTCTTCTTGGCATAAATCCCAGGTTCACATTGTCCTCCAGCCTAGAGCTTCAATCGGTTTCTTTTTCTCCACTTTAGCCTGAAGGCATTTACCTCGACCTGTATCTGGCCTTCTGTTTTGGGGAGTTGGTTGCCCAGAAGTTTTCTGGATTTAAGGGTCCCTGACCATTGGTGCCAACTGAACAAACCAATCATCCTGACCCGGAAGGACTATCTCATCATCTGGGCGCTTATGTTTCCCATTATAAATCCAGGCTGAAGTTACAGTGACCCTAAGGGAAGTTATTTGTTATCGTTGGGGAAGTAACCCTTATTGTTGGGGAAGTCAGCCCCCAACTTACGAGACAGCTCCTCTTGGGCAGGCCATCATTTCATTGTTGAGGTAAAGACCCGCTGGAGCTCTGTGCCCTTCTAAGAGATCCAAGGGAGCTCCCTCAGCCTCCCGCCACGTGAGGACATCTGGAAGACGGCTCTTCTCGCACCAGGAAGCTGGCTCTCGCCAGACACCGAATCTGCAAGTGACTTGATCTGGGCCTTCCCAGCCTCCAGGATTGTGAACGATAAATCTCTGTGGTTTATAAGCCCCACGAGCTACGACATTCTGTTACAGCAGCCCAGGTGGACGAAGACATTAAGCTTCGGTCCAAAACCCTCCCCTGCGTTCCTCCTTTCCCACTCACTGTAAGAGCAGACCTTAGTGTATCTCTGCACAACCGATGGTCCTTGACCTCCGGGGAGTTTCTCCTGCAGTCGCAGCCGCAGGTGGGAGGGAAGTCGTGTTCTTCCAGTGGCGACACGGGGGAACAACCACCATGCTGTTTTTCTTAGCTTTACGGATTCCTCTTCCCTTCACCTGTAACTCTAGCCACCAATCCAAAACAGTGGGGTCTTGGGGCAACAGCCAAGTACCACCTGTCCCCCTTGTCACCAGATACTTTGGCATCCAGGGTCACTACCATCCCAGCATCCTAATCCGTCGCTGCTTAGTTGGGCTGCAGGGTCACACCTATCTTTTTCCAAAAGGGCATTGCGATCCCAACCACCTCCAGAAGAACGAGCGTTAAAATCCAATATAACTGACTTGTCAGGGGCAGGTGGGCCGAGCCCCACGCAGTATGGCCTCTGTATGGGTTGAATGGTATCTCCCCAAAGATACACCCACCCTGGACCTTAGAATGTGACCTTATTTGAAATCAGCGTCTTTGCAGATGTCCGTAAGGATCTCAAGATTAGATCATCCTGGATGAGGAAGGTCCGGTAACGACAGTCTTCACTGGAGACAGAGAACGGAGGAAGAGCCACAGAGAAGACCACGTGAAGACAGAGGCAGAGGCTGGAGTGGTTTTTCTATAGGCTAAGGAAGGCTGAGGACTGCTGTCAACCAGAAGCTACAAGAGAGGCGTGGGTCTAAGGGCCTCCAGAAGGCACTGACCTGCTGACACCTCGATTTCTGACTTCTGGCCTTCTGAACTGTTGTTTTAAGCCACCAACTTTGGGACAATTGTCAGCACAGCCACAGGAAACTAACATAGCCTCTCTCACAGCAAGACAAATAGGCCAACTTTGACCAACTTTTGTCAAGAGTTACAAGTTTTGAATTAGGAACATAGAATTTTTACTTTGTAAAAAAAAAAAAAAAAGTTTTTCCTTGGCTGTCAGAGAAATGCATTGTTTCAAGACACTTTACTTGGCAAGCAGGCCCTGAGTCTTGTTGGGGCTTTATTGGTTGTGGTTTCTCCCACTGGCAGGCAGCCAAGGCCACTAAGAATGAGATCTTTAACTTGCCAAACAACAAGACATCATTATACAGACAAGAAATAACAAGCGTTGGGGAGGATGTGGAGAAAAGGGAACCCTCACACGCTGCTGGTGGAAATGTAAATTGGTGCCGTCACTATGCAAAACAATGTGAAGGTTCCTCAAAAAATTAAAAATAGATCCAGCTCGGGGCGCCTGGGTGGCACAGCGGTTAAGCATCTGCCTTCGGCTCAGGGCGTGATCCCGGCGTTATGGGATCGAGCCCCACATCAGGCTCCTCTGCTATGAGCCTGCTTCTTCCTCTCCCACTCCCCCTGCTTGTGTTCCCTCTCTCGCTGGCTGTCTCTAACCTGTCGAATAAATAAATAAAATCTTTAAATAAAAAATAGATCCAGCAATTCCAATTCCACTTCTGGGTATTTACCCAAAGAAAATGAAAACGCTAACTCGAAAAGACCCATGCACCCTTATGTTCACTGCCACATTTCCAATAGCCAAGGTACGGAAGCAACCTACGTGTCTAGTGATGGATGAATGGATAAAGATGTGGTCTTTATATACAACGGAATATTACACCACCATAAAAAAAAAGAATGAGATCTTGCCTTTTGTGACAACACGGACGGACCATGAGGATGTTATGCTAAGTGAAATAAGTCAGACAGAGAAAGACAAATACCGTATGATTTCACTTGTATATGGAATCTAAAAAGCAAATGAACGAACAAAACTCACCGACACAGAGAATAGATTGGTGTTTATCAGAAGGGAAGGAGGTTGGGGGTGGGCGAAAAGGGGTCTCAGGTCAGTTGTATGGTGAGGAACGGTAACTAGACTTATCGTGGTGATCACTCTACAGCGGGGACACAAGTATCAAACCACTGTATGGTACACCTGAAATTAACATAACGCTCGATGAGAACTAAAGACTGCATAATGATGCACGCTCGTTACAGACAAATGCAACATATATAACGTATAATGAAAAAAATAAAAACCTTCCTATGTAGAGATTTAGAAAAAAAAAGATAGCATCACAGACCGAAAATTGTGGACCCCAGAAGACTTTTCTAGCCCTTCGCGCACTTTCACGATTCAAGCATGTGAGACATTTCAATGCCAATTACAATAGTTCATACAATGAACACCCCCAATCCCTCCAACCCAGCCCATGGCTTCCCTGCAAGTTTTTTGTCCAAACTCTATTAGGTGTCTTTTGTGGTTTTTTTTTTTAACAGAAACACAAACCAAGGAGTTTCAACACAGGCACTGTAGGAGGTCTGTGCTGGAGCTGGGCCGAGGGGGAGCAGCTTGCACCAGGAAGCACAGCTTTGCACTGCCTTTTGGTTTTAAGTGGTCATCAACTCAGCCTCAAACTCCTTTTTAAAGATTTTATTTATTTATTTAAAAAGAGAGAGTGTGAGGGGCGCCTCGGTGGCGCAGTCGTTAAGCGTCTGCCTTCGGCTCAGGGCGTGGTCCCGGCGTTATGGGATCGAGCCCCACATCAGGCTCCTCTGCTATGAGCCTGCTTCTTCCTCTCCCACTCCCCCTGCTTATGTTCCCTCTCTCGCTGGCTGTCTCTCTCTGTCAAATAAATAAATAAAATAAAATAAAAATACTTATATTCTAAAAAGAGAGAGAGAGTGTGTGAGCAGGGGGAGGGGCAAAGGGAGAGAGAGAATCTCAAGCAGACTCCACTCTGAGCATGGAGCCCAACTCAGGGCTCGAGCCCACCGCCCTTTGATCATGACCTGAGCCGAACTCAACAGTCAGATGCTTAACCTATTGGACCATCCAGGCGCCCCTCAAACTCACTTTTACCACCTGAAGGCACCAATCCTACCTCTAGCGACTTAACCTCCAAACGTTTATCAACAGGTGGCATCAACTATCAGGTTCCAGAAAATTCTATATGCTAACCTGACCCATGACCCTCACAGTTCCCAAACAGGTAGGACGCCTGCCCTCTGGCTCACTATTTAGGGGAGGGCTGCACTACCAGATCCTGGGGCACATATATTATTAAGGGCCCTGTACCCTCATGGGCCCCACACTGGCACCAAGTTTGTCCACTCACGCACACATGACAAGCCAAGGCCAAAGCCAGTTCTGATTTGACCAGTAAAGATACAAAGAGCCGCTTGTGAATTTACCGTCGCTTACTTACATGGATGGTCAAAGGAAGAATAAGGGTGTTTTAGCAAACCGTAAGCTGAAAGAGCTTGCATCTCGTTTCATATGCACCAGTGAAGGCTTCTCTTGCAGAGATGGTAACCGGTTAGCTGTATTATTAAAGGCCCGGGTTCTAGAATCAAACGCTTTGTGGCTTTAGTAACATAACCTCTCTGATCTTCAGACATCATCTTCACCTATAAAACGGGAGTCACATTCATTTTAGGGTTGTTGTGAGGGTCAAACATTCCATCATGTAAGGCCTTGAATGCCTTCTGTGTACGTAAACCACCATATTTATCTCAACATTGACCATTATTAGCAAAGCATCCACAGGGCTTCATTCCCACGTGTGAGCCACCTTCATGATTCCTGAAACAAGGCAGGGAACAAATAAATATTCACCTCCCATATAAAGCTTCCACCAAGACTGGAAAGTCATGGGGCGCCTGGGTGGCACAGCGGTTAAGCGTCTGCCTTCGGCTCAGGGCGTGGTCCCGGCGTTATGGGATCGAGCCCCACATCAGGCTCCTCCGCTATGAGCCTGCTTCTTCCTCTCCCACTCCCCCTGCTTGTGTTCCCTCTCTCGCTGGCTGTCTCTATCTCTGTCAAATAAATAAATAAAATCTTCAGGAAAAAAAAAAAAAAGACTGGAAAGTCATGTGCCAACACGTATCCAATTATTTGGGAAGACACAAGTAACAGCAACACTGAGCCTAACCTAATGGCTTTCACCCACCTGGATCCATGTTAAAGGGATTTCAAACAAGATTGGGTTAAGTAGGGAGAAAGAGGAAAGATGTGGCAGGAGGGGGAAAGGAGTGGAAGGAGGAAGGGCAGAGACTGGCTTAACTATTCTTGGCAAATACTCCCCTTGTCCCAGGTGGAAGTGAAGGCTTCACTGATCTGCTCAAGACCCAGGACAGACATACAACCTAAGTGGGAGGGACGGGCCATTCTTGGCGTGTCCCCTTTCCACGAGACTTCACAAGACCATACCTGGCGCTGGGCCCATCTATGTACTCAACAGATAACTAGAACGGTTCTTTTAGCATGGTGTTGCCCATGTCGTCTTTGAAAGTCATGTCAGAGCAGCAAGGGCTGGATCAAGAATCAGGACAGCCAAGTTGGGAGAGAAGGCTGTGTCTCCACGAGGTTGTCCCTTCACCGACCTGACATTCAAAAAGGAAAACAGGCCAGGGCGGGATCACAGTGGTGACCAAAACCCAGAAGGAAGCAGCAGCCTTTTGTATGGTTTTCTTAGAGCAGGTGTCAGGAAGGGCAACCTCTTCCCCACTTCCTCGGCTTGGCTGCTCTGCACTGTGATTTTGCAACATTCTTTCGGGGTGACCTTATTCCAGGATGCAAAGTTAGTGAACAGCAAGGCACCATCTCAAAGCCACTCCGGTTGGCTGTCGGCTAATTGAAGAAAAATACCTGGTGTGTATCTGAGCGCCTCTGGTCCCCGAGAACCAGACTCTCACGCTGAAGCCAGCCGTTGGAAGTCTGAGCATCTCCGCTACCAGACCCCGAAAGCCCCCCGGAGACACACACAGACACATGCGCACACGTAGCTTTCAATAGAAGTTTCCTTTTATTTTGAAATTGAAACAGAATGAAGTGGTTTGTAGCCGAAACAGCCTTCACGGGAAAAGCTGGAGCGCTCATCCAGCAAAGGAACAAATTCGCCAAGTCTGAGCCGGCTGCCCCACCTCCCCGGACAGAGCAAAGAACAGATGAAAGGGTGGGAGAAGGGGTACAATCAAAGTCCGGTGGTGATGGCTGGCAGGTGTCCAGCCAAGTACAATTTTCAGAGTGGCCGCGATTACAGACCAGGAGAGCAGTCACGTGCAGGAGCCCCCTCCAGCCCCCACTAGGATTCGCATCCGTAAAAACACATCTTCCGCTCTCCCGAGTGAGTGAGGTCTCAGGACTGGATACCAATTCACTTTGCCTCAGGGGAGGGGGCTCCTCTGACTTAGTCTGGTTTCCGGGACCAGGATGAAGATGCTGGAGAAAAGCGGAGAATCCAAGTGGTGGGAAAGGATGTTTATTCGTTACGCTAACTCGTCATCTGCTGAAATTCATTTTGAACAGCTTTACATTGCAGTGGGTTACATAAAATTTACACAGAAGTGTTACAAGTGTTACTAGCAGCGCCCCAACACCCACAGGGGGAAATGGTGAGTGGAGACAGAAGCACCCCAACACAGTCTTTATTCTTGGTGGGGGTGGGGTGGGGTGGGGGCTGAAGCCACCTGGCTGGGAGGGTCTTGGGGTGAGCACAGGTAGGACGCACCGGTAGGTGGGAATGGGGTGGGGGGGGAACGCAAGCTGGGGGGGGGGCGCTGTGAAAGCTGTACCTGTTAGAATAGCACATTATCTTAAACAAGTGGAGAAACTCGCCAAAGAGTGAAACTTACTTATGGGGGAAAAAAAGAGAAAAGTCTGGGGAATTAAAACAATCCAGTGGTCACTGGAAAATGTCTCCCTCTTTTTTTTTTTTTAATTTTTAATTTTTTTTTGGTTTTTTACATTTTTTGGAAAGTATTTTCAAGGTAATATTTTTTTTTCCTTTGGAAAAAGAAATCTTTTTTCCCCCCCTAACCTAAGCAAGTGGAGTTGCCACTACCTAATTTCTCTCTATTGTCTTGCTAAGAGGTAGATAAAACAAAAGTGAAACGGGGCTTCTATGAGGAGGTCCATTAGAGGGTGGGGAGGGGCTGGGACCGCCCAGTGGGCCCCCCGACTACAAAGACGCCTGAGCGACCAGAGGACCGGGGGCCTTGGACTCTCTCAGGACAAAGGATCCTGCACCACCTCTTCTTCTAGAGCCAACTGTCCCCGTGAAGACGGAGAAGGGGGTACAGCGGAGGCAGAGCATCTCGGAGAAACCCTGAAGACGTCTTAGCTCTGGCTTCCCTAGGCTTCCTGACGCTAGGGCTGAGGGATGGGTTCCAGGCCCAAGCCCCGACTTCACCTCCAGCCGGCCTCTCTGGTCCAACACGATAGAGCAACTGAGAGGGGGGGCGGGCAGGCTGAAGGGAAAGGGGTGACACACTGGACCCCAGGGCAAGGAAGGCAGAAAGGGAGGGCCCTACTTGCCAGGCCTCCCAGCCCCAGCTACACGAGTGGGGGCTCTTGGCAGGCCTGCCCGTTCCTCCAGAACAAACCTTTTGTGGCACAAGCCTCAACTCACTTCTCGGGGCCGGGATTCGTACCCTCCTGCGCGCCGCCCCGCCCTCGGTTCCAACCTCACTGTAAGGATTGAGGTAGTTAACCCATTTCTACTCGTAGCATCCATCACCTGTGGTTACGGAAAACACGTGCCCCGAGGAGCTTCCTGCTAGCTAGTTCATTTCAGAAAAAAAAAAGAAAAAGAAAAAAAAAAATTCTTTCATGTCTTGTCAGTCCGGATTCGACCACACTAAGGCACCCGACTCACGGTGCCACCATCAGGCTGTGCCCCAAGGAGGCGCACGGGCCCCGAGGGTCCAGGCTGGGATCCGGCCCTCACCCTCCACCTTTGGTCACGAGGCCTCCTCCCTGCCCTGTACCCCGATAGAGAAGCCTCATGTGGCCAAAGGAAGGAAACCGAAGCTCTCAGCTGGTGTCAACTCCAAGTCGGGACACAAGAGAAATGCTCTGCATCTAAGTCATCGCGCGTCCGGAAGGGAAATGGCTTTAGGTCCCCTGGCACTGAGACTCTGTCTTCCACCCTCCTGCAATTACTTTGTTAGGCCGCGCTGTCTTCCTTCTACCAGTTGTCAACAAACAGGCAAAAACAGGTGCACGGTTTGAATGTCAAAGCCACTAGCATCTCCCCCATAAACACGTCCGGAGAATGAAAGGAGACCCCCCGCCCCCGGAGGGGAGGTGGGAGGACAGGGTTGACCAGAGGTGCCAGCTTCTCCGCGAACTGGAAGCTCGGGCGGTCCCTCTGGGGCTCTGTGAGGTAGTTACGTAGCACTGCTGGTTCCCAGTTTGGCAGAGGGTATGTCTGGGCGGGGAGGAGGGGAAGGCACCCTTGAGAGCTAACTGAGGCCCTCCTCGCCGCCAGCCTGCCAGGCCTGAGGGGAACTCGCCGCGCTCTCTCTGCAGTGGGGGCAGGGGACGGAGGGCAGTCCCACGTGGAGGAGCCCCAAACTTCCCCTCCTTCCCCAAAGTGCAACCAGGAGCCAATGGACCCCTTTCTCAGCTCCCTACCCCTTGGTAAGTCCCGCCCCCACATCCCCCAGGAGCCTCCAGAAGGGAAGGGACCCGTCTTTAGCTCACACTGTTTCCAGAAGCCCCCCTCAGACAGCCCAAGTCTATGTCAAAAGATGGCTACTGCTCTGATTCAGAAGTGGCGTCTCTCAGCCTCTGTCTGTCTGTCTTTGGCACAGAGGAAAACGGACACAGAGCCACCTCGAGTGTCCCCCCCAGTGTTCTCTTGGGTTTTACATGGGGTCTGTGATGCCGGTAGTGAGGCACACCTACGAGTAGCTCCCAACCGCCCCCAGAAGTGGACAGCTCACAGGGAAAGGAATAAAGACTGACAGGGACCTGGGGGGGTGGAGAGGGGAGGGCAGGAGAGAGCAGCAGGGGATCAAATTCCCTGTCCCTCCGCTGGGCTCTCTCTCCTACCCAGACCCCTCCGAGGAGCCGGGTTCACAACCCAAACTGCAAAAGGCAACCAGACCCTAGAGGGGATTAAAGCCATCGGGGTGTAACTGTCAGATGCAGCTTCAAAGTTAGTGAATCAAACCATTTTGGTTTTCTTGTGTGTTCCACAGAATTAAAAAATATATCCTAAAGAGATGGTCCTTTCTTAAAAATATATATGGAGCGCACACACACACATATATATATATTCTTCGAGTATAAGAAGTGGTTTTTTTAAAAAGTCGCTTTTCTCAGATCATCCAAATCTCCCAAGTGCTTTTCACGTTGACTTATCTCGCCAAGGATGGGGAAATGGAGGTGATGTGCGGGAGGACAAGGAACTGCCCCAAGACCTAGCCTAGGGGTCAAAGGCGGCACCAAGACAGGTCCTTTATCTCCCCTAAACTCGAACCACCAAACCATATTCCTTCTGCTTCTGATAGGGTAACTTTCACAACCTTCCTGCTGGGCAAACGTCAGCGATGAGTGGAGCCGTGCCTAATTCAACTCCTGTTGGACAGTCCCTCGCCACACTTCCTGGTCTCTTCTGGGAGCTGAACCAGTCAAAGGAAAAGGACGTGGGCTTAAGATGTGAAGGGAGCAGGATCCCAAGGAAACTGAACACTGCAACAATCACATTTCAGGTACTGTGGGTGGTTTTTGTTTTTTGTGGGGTTTTTTTTCCTGCTGGTAGTTTGAACCAGATATTAAAGCATGCTTGCTGCTGGAAATTCGCCTTAAATCACCAAATGGCCGATGTCTGAATGTTATCTGCTTCATTTTAGGATAAAGCATAGAGAGCCAGAGATGGAAGCTGGGAGACCCTTTTTTTTTTTTTTTTGGTGGTTAGGACAGGTGGGAAGCTCAAATTATATTGGCCTGATATTACCCCTAAATGCTCTCCTGCGCCCTCCTGTCTTTGGGGTAGACCATTCTGGAGGTTATAAAGGAATGTCATGAGCACAAAGGGATAAGACATGAGTGAGGCAGGAACCTGTCCCCAATCACATTTCCATACCTCCTACCCCTCCTGGCCACCCACCACCCTAAATTAAGGATTCCTCTAGTTTGGGTCCACTGTTAAAATCAATCAGATCAGTCTAAAAGACAGAGGAGACAGAGGGGCAGTCATCCGAGTGTCTGTCTGCTCCTTGGCCTGTTGATACAGACCAAAAAGAACAGCAAGATGGGACTGAAATGAAAATAACAAAAGAAAAAGAAAAAGAAAAAGAAAAAGAAAAAGAAAAAGAAAAAGAAAGAAAGAGAGAGAGAGAGAGAGAGAGAAAGAAAGAAAGAGAAGGAAAGAAAAAGAAAGAAGGAAAAAGAAAGAAGGAAAGAGAAAGAAAGAAAGAAAAAGAAAGAAAGAAAGAAAGAAAGAAAGAAAGAAAGAAAGAAAGAAGAAAAGAAAGGAAGGAAGGAAGGAAGGAAGGAAGGAAGGAAGGAAGGAAGGAAGGAAGGAAGGAAGAAAAGAAAGAAAGAAAGAAAGAAAGAAAGAAAGAAAGAAAGAAAGAAAGAAAGAAAGAAAGAAAGAAAAACAGAAAAAGACAGCAATGACAAACCCGGTGGACCTCTCTGAGGGGGAGAGAGCAGCTTTGTCTCTTCCACCAACGGAATCTTGGCTCCCATATTTCTAGACAGAGAAATAGAGTTTTTGTTTCTGTTTTTTTTTTTTTAAAGGGTATATTTTTTAGTTATTATTTCACTCCTCGATAAAACGGAGGCAATATTTTAAAATATCTCAACAGCACCACTGGTGGGGAAAACTGGCTGGGATGCCCTTTCACCAAAAAGGGAGAGACGGGGGTGGACACCAGGGGCCAGTTGCCAGGGACTGTTTTTTGGCCCCTGGAAGCCCACAGCTCTGCTAGGTTCTCTGAACCCCAGCATGCAGGAGTTCCCAGGAGAGAGGCCAGTGGCTTAGGAATCCCAGAGTTAGAGATCAGAGCCTCCCCCTGTGGTCTCTCTCAACCCTGGGCCTGCCCCATCAGCCCCAGCCTCCTCCCCAAAGAGCAGCCCCTGCTGCCTTTTCCCACAGGGCCTGTTCTCCATAGAGAGATCCTAAAGGCTTACACTGGCTCATGTTGTAAGAAATTATGAAACATAACTTTCTCGTTTTTTTTCTTTTCATTAAAAAAATAAAATATTCAAGACTATCAGCTTCTCTTTTGCTTTGCTTTTCTTTTTTTATATAAAATATCAGCAAGCCGCAAAGAAAAAAAAAAAGGTTAAAAAAAAAAGGTGGGGGAACAAAAAGGAAAGTAATTGCTGAGGTAACTTCATACCTTGAGGTAGTTTACTTCGCGCACAGCATTACCTGACTGACTCCGCCCACGGGTCATGGTTGTCTCGTTATTACTACTGTCGTTGTTGCAGTGTTGGAAGGAGGGGACTCCACGCATGGGCTTTTCCACATGCAGAGAGGCCTTCCTCCCTTCCCAGCACACTGGATAGCATTGTCCAAGGTAGCTAAAGTGCACCACCTGGCTAATATGCATTGACAATCAGTATATTCGGAGGGGAGGCCTAACCTCATTTAACTGATGGCTGCCGTCTTCCACAAGGGCTGAACTTCCAACGGGATCTTATTGAGCCTGGTAAATTAATAAATTAAGCTTATTTACCCCTTTGTGCATAACGCTGCTGGTATTTTGAATTTTGTTTTCAGGCACACTTTGGTCATGCCAATCATTCACGGAGGCAGAAGCCATCGGTTAAATAAGCCTCTAGGATAAAAACAGAAGCAAATACTCTCCAATGTACTGAATAGTCGTAATACATGCCAGATGACGGACTTTAGCTTTACCGGGAGCTCAGGGTTGGGTTCCACATCCCACCACCACCAAGGGAACAGTGCCGTGGGGGGGGAGTGCCCCGCAACCCCTGCCTCTGGGAACCAGCCCTTATAGGAGCACATGGGCTGGAGTGAGGGCACAGTGGCAGCCTTTGGGGCCACTCAAGTCCTCCATGGAACTGAGACTTTATCAAGGGGAGTCATGTCCCCTTCCCAGTGCTCATATCCAATCATTAAAATAGACTTTAAAAAAATATAAAATCTGCCTGAGAATGATGGGAATCAGGGACAGTACAGTGGTCAGCCCCTATCCCGCTGAGCATTCAGTACCACCCATGTGCACCTAGATGGGTAGAAGGACGTGAATGGGGCAGGGAATCTTGGTGGGGAAGTCCCGACAGAGTGGAAAAATTTTAACTGCGCCAATTTTTCAACATGGTGACCTGGACTAGATCGGCCATAAGGGCACTCCTTTTAAACGTGGATTACTATATATTTTAATCATATTTCTCCCCCATTCTTTACTCCTTGCTGTTCCTGTTGGTTGGTTAGGGAAGGAGTGGAATTAGACTAACAGATGCTGGTGTGTCTTCTCCTTTGAATCAATAACATAAGCAAAGCAATGCATTGGTTCCTACTTTTTCTGGTAGCAGTACAGATAAAACAATTCGTGTGAATATAGGAAGAGGCTATGTCAGGGCACGAGAATAGAGGTATTTTAATCAACGGACCAAGTAGGAGAAGGCTGGAAGGATTTTAGGGTCAAGAAGCAAACCATCCTTTGAGGCTGATTGAAACACCCCTCTGCATGATTGAAAAACCTGAAGGAAATTTTATTTCTCTTCCCACTGGGGTCTGACCCACCCTCTTGGTGGGACCTGGAGAACTTACTTAAACAATCCACGTTTAAAAGCACCCTGAGCTAGAATTTCCATGGTGACACCCTGAGGGTGGGCAATGTCGGGCCAATTGGTGGGGCGTGTGGGGCCGAGGGATCAGGGTTCCTCACTGGAACGTCTTTTCTCAAGCAAGTGGGCAAACCTGATCTACACCCCGGCCCAAATGTCCCTGATTCCCACTCATTCTCAGGCCTGCTGGGGAGAACGCGCTCTCGATTCCAGCCCGTTGTCCTTGAGTCGACGTGATGGGGAGGGGCTGGTCACTTCCTCCGTGCCTGGGCCTGGTTACTCTGTCCCTTTTGGTGCAGCTGTTTAACTTGGGCCAGGATGTCTCGTATCTTCCTCTGTGCCATCTGTAGGAGAACCAGACAAGAGGCAAGAGTGAAGATCTCTCCAAAGGCAAGGGGAGAGCCTGACCCTGGAGGGAGAGAGGCCATCAGGATCGAGACACCAGCAACAAACACAACAGGAAGAGCAAGGGTAAGCGGGGACCTGAAGTTTCTCTGCCTCCCCGTGGGCCCCGAGCAGCCCCTCGCCCCGGGGAGCGGGGTGGGATGACTACAGCAAGGTGGGGGAGGGGAAACCGGAATACAAACTCATACACCAGAACTGAAAAATTGACAAAGTTGCCACACATGCTAGTGAACCCAAAATAAAACTCCTGGAGTCCCCAGGAGCACATCTGGCCAGAAGGTCATCAGGTAGGAGAGCGCCTCACAACTCAGAGCTCCGCCATGCGCGTGCATGTCCCCAGCAAAGGGGACGAAATGTCCAGGCACGGATTTACAAACAAGCAGTGAAATGTAAGCTCCGCCATCAAAAATGGACAAAATACCAAGGATCCGTCTCTTTACTCTTTCCTTCCTAAAGGTTTCTTCGCTAAGAACAGAGCTGGGCAAGGGAACCCAACTGCAACATGGGGCGCCCCTAACTGGTTTACCAGTATCGCCTCCTTCCATAAACGGAGTGCTTGGTTCCTTGGTTCAAGAGAAAGGTGGTGTAGGTGGGGAAAGGCTGCGGACTCAGGATTTATACCACTTCCTACTCAGGTTTCCCTCTAATTCTCATTCTAACACATGAAAAATACACACACACACCCCGCCCGCTTTGGTACTGAGACCATCCTGGCTCGGTGCGTCCCTAGATCGATCCTCAACGCTACCACGCCCCTCATTTGTACAACGAGACTGTCATGGGGATTCAATGAGCTAGCGCATGTGAACCACAGAGTGGTGCTTGGTATACCAGATGCACGCCGAAGTCTCAGACACTACCGTGGCTCTTGTTCATACTTCTCCAAGGACTGCCACAGAAAGTTTCTTAGCCCAGGCCATACAGCAGAAAGGCCATGTGGGGTTTGAGTTCAACGCCCTCTATTTCCAAAACCCCTGTGCCTGGAGCTGCGAGGCCACACCACACTGGGAACCGAGCGCCGGGAACCGGGGCTCTGGGGTTCCGGGTTCCTTACCGCCCTTGACTGCTTAGGCAGCGTCTAGCTTAGGAAGTGCCTAGCCTCTGAACAGATGGGCTTGTGTCCGGGAGTCTCCATATCCCTTCCAGGTCTGACGCCGGAGGACTTCAGGGAAACCCCATTCCCTTTCAATTAACCTTTCTCTGACTTTTGAGATTCAGAGTGTTTGAACCTGATATCCACCCTCTTTCCAGACTCCGGGGTCAGTCCCATTGCCGGGCGGTGCCGACTGGCCCACTGGAGGCGGTGTGGGGATGGTGAGTTCTGGAATGGGACGGTCGAAGAACTGGAACCAGGGATGGGATGGAGCGGTCATTGTGAGAAAGGAAAAGGGTCTGCACTGGAAAAAGGCAACCAGAATGTTGTTACTACTGTTAGTGTTCCGCTAACTACACTGGGTGGTGGGTAATACCGATTTCCTCTCTTATCTGGTGCCAAAGGGGTTAGCAAAGGACGAAAGCCAGACAACAGGAAAGACTTAATATATTACAAGAAACACAGATACATACTCTTCACTATACCGAATATATACTACATACGGAAGTTCTGAAATCACTCTCCCTACAGTTCTAAGAGGGAATAAAACATCTACACCACACTCCTACACTTGGAAAAGAATGGCCCAGTCCAGAGGCAGGCAGAGTCCACGGGACTGGTCAAAGCCATGGTCAAAGCCATGCAAGTCAACGTCCGGCCTCTTGCTTCTCTGACCCCTGGACTCCCGCTGCCCTCCCACGAGGGGGACTGCCACATGTACCTGGCTGGCATAAAAATGCCCGATGATCTTGACGATGACCTGGTCATTCTCATCCGGGGTCTGGTCTCTTGGCACTACCACCTCGGCTGCTGTCAAATTCTGCAACTCGTTCACCTGGGCGGGGTGGGGGGCAGAGAGAAGCTCAAGGTGTTATCAAGAAAGCATGGAGGGGATTGGAGGGAGGGGCAAGAGGCATGTCACTAGCAGGTAACTGGAGGACTCCGGAGCCAGGCTGGGGAGCGGACTCAGGTAAAGGAGCAAGCCGGAAGTCCTAAGGTTGTACGGGGTAGGGGAGCAGCAGGAGGCCAGGGCGGAGCTGTTGGGTTTGAGGACGAAGACCCAGAACTTTCATCCCTGACCCTCAAGGCTCACCGTTTTGCCGCCTTTGCCAATGACTCTGCCGGCAGCTGATGCTGGCACCCGGATATGTGTCTCCAGCTTTACTTCCTCCTTGGGTCCAAAGAAGTTCTCCTCCTTGAGTTTTCCATAAATTCTTCCCTGAGCCTGAGAGAGGAGGAGGTCCTTGTGCATCAGCGGGCCGTACACAGGACAAAAGGGGAGCGAGGTAAACGCAGAAATACGGCCCCCAAGCTCCACCCCCATCCTCTCCGGCCCCCCAGGCCCAACCCAGGGTGCATCAACCATCTACACCAGGTGATGTGAAAATGGCCAACAGCTTCAAGCTGCTCCTTCTGCTTACTGGTAATACTGGAGAGCCTGGTAGAGGACCTGAACACATACCTCCCCGAGGTACGACTCATAAGCTACAAAATCCTACAGGCCCATTTACGTGAACAAGCCAGCTGATCCGGCCCGCCAGAGGAGAGGCTGCTGGCTACTCCGCACGGCCTCTAGAGCGTCCCCGTTCTCCTTGCCTGCCTAGGTCAGGAGGAGCTGACTGTCCGCTCTCTGGCTCTGTGACCAGAAGTCCAGGGACCCAGCAATGTCGTACAACTTAAAGGAGAGAAGGGAACTGGGCGTCAAAGATCTTCCTTAGTAACTAAGGCAAGGCACAAGAAAGATGCCCTCAGCCTTCCTTCTGTCCCACATTTCTATTCACCTTCAGAACTAAAGAGGGAAGAAGTCAGTAGAAATTGAGTTGGACGCCAAACTGAAAGCAGCACCGCAGTGCTGTCCTCGGGGCACCTGGCCAGCCCTGTCAGCACAGCGGGAGACTCTTGATCTCAGGGTCGTGGGGGGTGTAGACATGACTTACATAAATAAAAACTTTCAGAAAGTGTTGTGCAGATTTCCACTCCCACCCAACCTTGATTCCCTTTCACTGGAAAAACAAAGATGAGAACCTTAAATTGGGCCTCTGGGGGTCCAGTGATGATGACCATACGAACTTTGGAGTCAGGAGTTTCGGGAGGAGCAATCTAGAAAGCAAAGAGCTGGTCAAAGAGGTGCCCCCGACCTCCACTTGCTCCAAGCCCCCTGCCACCACCTAATGCCACCACCCACTTCCGAGGGCTAGGAGAGGCGAGAACAAAGGCCTTGAGCCCCAAGGGCATTACTCCTGCACCAAAAATGTGATGAGGACCGTGGGTGCATGTGTCCAGGACACTCCCTAAGGACAGCCTCCCTGCCACCCACCCTCCCAGCCTCCTGGAGAGGCTTCTGTGGGGTCCTGTGCACAGCTGGGGGGGGCACAGACAAAATGCCCACGGTGAGGAGGGCGGGGACCATACTTCAGTAGAAAAGAATCCCTGTGTCTGACCAACTCCTTCAGGACCATCGACACAACCGGACTGAGGCTTGTGAAACTTAACTTTGTTTCACGAGGACAGACTCTCCCTTCTCTCTGCACTGGACCCTGGGGAAGGGAGGCAGAAAGACAGCCGGCATCTACGGAGCAACCACTGAGCGCCAGGCACTGGCTCGGGAGTGGGGGGGGCCCCCGGCTACATCATTTCATGGTATTAGGACACTGATGGCAGTGACAAGGGAACAGTGGTTGAGGCCGACGGCCTTGGCTTAGGGGCTGGGGGCTGAACCCACCTCAGTCTGGGCCAGAACCTAAGCTCCCCTTCTAGGCTGCAACTCGGCCTCCTCCCTCCCCTGAAAGCCCAGGAGCACCGAAGGCCCCAGGGCATGGTCAAATGCAAAGGGGGCGTCCATCTGTCAGAGGAAGAGGTCACACAACAGCAGCCCCACGGGGCGTCCAGGAAGAAAGGGTGAGGGGGTAGAAGCAGAGCGCTCCCCTCTCCCCGGGAGCTGGAAGGAGGCAGCGCGGGTCACCTTAATGGAGGCACTGGCGAAGCGGGAGAGCTGTTTGATGTGCTGGCCCTTCTTCCCGATGATGGCCCCCACTGCCTGCGCCGGGATGAACACCTGCACCATCTCCTGCTCCGGAGCCTGCTGCGAGACAGGGGCTGTTATTCCCCTGCGCGAGGGTCACGGCCTGGGAGCCCCTCCACCCCCGTGCGCGCATCCTCAAAGAGGAGCAGGCAGACACTGGGCGGCCAACGTGGGCGACACGCTCCTTGGCTCTCCCCGGGCCCAGCAAGGACAAGGGAGAGCGCCGCCAACGGCAGCCCAGGCGGAAACCGAGGTGCCGTGCACGGAGTGGGCGCCAGCAGCTAGCAGCACCGCCCAAGAGCGGCATCCCACACCTGCCTTCCCTCTCTCCGCGAACTCGCAAGTGTCAGGCTCCCGCATGCGGCTGGACCCCAGGGGAGGCCATGGAAGGGCCCAGGGCTCGCCCGTCCCGACATGCCGCACCTACCATAAAGGAGCTGTAGGGAGCGGCTCCGGTGACGCTGCTGGGGGGGGGCGGGACCGCACTGGACGAGGCTGGAAAAAGACCTACAGCTGCCAAGTTCAGGCCGGGGATGAGATGTGACTGCAGCTGGGGGAGGAAGGTGAGGAGGGAGAGGTCAGCTCGTGCCGCGGGGGCCTGGCTGAACCCACAGGGCAGCGCTGGGGGAGGGGGAGCAAACACAGGACAACGGAGTACTTTTGCACAAAGCCTGCCTGCCCTTCTGCTTCTCACACATGCGTGCACGCTCGGAGCGAGGAGCTGTGAGTGATGGCACATTCTCGCCGGACTACGAACCAGCAACGCCAACCAGAAGGGTCAACCAGAGCCTCAGGTGTCCCATCTCTCTGGTGGTATACTTCACTAACCCTGCACTAGAACATTCCTATGAGAAGGCACAGCAAGGACAGATCTCTGTTAGACTCCACGGCTCGCCTTTCCTCCTGTACCCCACAGCCTCAGTCCCCTTTAAAAATCAGATGAGGGGTGCTTGGGTGTCTCAGAAGGTGAGGCGTCCAACTCTTGATTTCGGCTCAGGTTCGATCTCAGGGTTGTGGGGTCGAGCCCCACGCTGGGCTCCACGCTTAATGCCGCGTTTGCTCGTCCCTCTCCCTCTGCTCCTCCCCTACCCCCCACCCCCACAGCTCACCCTGGCTCTCGCACTCTATCTCTTAAATAAATAAAATCTTAAATTAAAAAAAAAAATCAGATGAAAATTATGGCCCCTCTACTCACTGAAGTACACACCAATTTTATATGAAGATCGCAGACCTCGAAGCCCAGAATTAAACCCACCGCCCACCTTAGGAATCAGATAAAGAATCTCTATTCATTAAACTGAAAAGATCTGGAGAACTGGAGATCCAAAAGCATGTGGCCTGCCGACCCCACATGGAGACCCCCTTCTGCTGGGCCTCAGGCTCAGAGCGTCAGGGTAAGCAGAGGCGCCTGACACTCACACTCATGGCAGCCACGTCGTTCTCGTAGGCCTCCCGAACTTTCTTCATGATCTCCTGCTCGGCCCTGCAGCAGTTCTCAATGGCCCCCTTCACAGTGATGGTCCTCTCAGGGTTATAAAGGGTGAGGTCCTGCAGCCTGGCGGGAGAGCAGAGCCACGTCATCCTCCCATCAGGGAGAGGCCCTGGCTGGGAATCAGCCGCAGAACAGCTGTTTCACTTTCAGCAAATAGCGCCCCATCTCTGTCCTTCAGTCCGTAACCCGGGCAGAGAGGGAGCGAGGTGCAGGGAGAGGAGAACACCCAACTGAAACCCCTGAATTTGCAATGAGT
This sequence comes from Ursus arctos, assembly GCF_023065955.2. NCBI lineage: Eukaryota > Metazoa > Chordata > Mammalia > Carnivora > Ursidae > Ursus > Ursus arctos. Next base: position 23,713,252 of record NW_026622919.1, on the reverse strand, counting down.
CCAATGACAGACAGGTTTCCATCGCCCGTAAAGCAGGGAGGATGCTCAGGACTGGAAGTTTCTCCAGGGGTTCTTGGCAACCCATTTCCTGTGCTTTTGGAACAGTCTGGGATGAAATCAACAGGCACAGCGCTCACAGAAGAGGACTCGATCTGCTTGGCTCTGGTTCCTCCGGGAGAGGCAGGCCACGACACAGGAGAGCATACACTCAATCCTCAGACCAGGACCCAGGTCGGTCCACTTCTCACGGCCTGGCAAACATGCCTGAGACCCCCCTGGCAGCAGGCTCTCCGAGATGCAGGGGACAGGCGTGATGGGCAGGCCGGAGGACGGAAGGATGTGCTTCAGCAACCCCAGGCCTCACAGAGATAAACACTCTTTGCCACTTCACTGATTATTCTTCAGGAGGGCAGAAACCGCACCCGACTTCTGGGGCCAAGTAGTAAGGCTCAATATTGCATACTGCCACCCCCGAGCCCCCCGGCACCCCGCTCATAAAGAGGTAAAGGAGAGCCTTACGAGGAGATGGTGATCTTGGTCTCCGTGTCCTGCTCCACCTTCTTCAGGTTGCGCCCTTCCTTGCCAATGAGACGCCCCACAAAGTTATTATGGGCCAGGATCTTCAGGGGAACCTCGTCGGCCCTTGGGAAGGAGGGAGGGACAGGAGTGGTCACATGGTGGGCCAGGCAGACTCGGAGAGCATGCCACTGCAGACGCGGGGTTTCCGGGACAAACCACGGGACAAAACTACATTTTAAAAGATTACGAAAATCAACACGTTGGCGGTTGCTTTAGTGCTGGAGAAATGGGGAGGCAGGGATGGGCCGCCAAGGGGCACAAGGACTACCAGAGCGATGGCCATGCTCATTATCGTAATCGTGGCGATGGTTTTGCAGGTATATGCGTGTTAATATTCACTCAGCTGTATACTTCAAAATACCCATACTACAGAATTCCATGCCGTTTTAGAAAGAATGAGGTGGGTCAGTAATTACTGATCCATAAGCGTGAAAAACGCCAACTGTGGAATACATTCATTATAGTCCTACTTCTGGTAAAACACGCACATGCACACCTGTGCACACGCACGTATACGGACGCACACACACACACACACACACATATGCTTGTAAATGCACAGAACCGCTAAGGGGCATACAGGGTGTTACTTGTGGGAAAGAGAACCTCATGTCTCAGTTTATGTCCTCTGTCTCCTGTTTATTCCTGCATTCTTGCAAACAGAAAGTAATGCAGCGGGGGAGGCGGCAACCCCCTGGTTACAAAGCCTTACGTTTTGGTGTCCTTTGCTTCCTTATGCATAATCTCCAAGATCATCTTACACGCAGACGAGCAGCCCTCAGGGGTGGAGTGCACGCTGATGGCCTTCTCCGCAGCACCTGCGTTCTCCTTCCTGTGCACATCTATCCTGAGGACCACAAGGTCAAGGACGGTTACGGGTCCCCGGTGAAACCCGGAGTCTTCTGCACCCTCCTTGCCACCTCTCCTCGCCCGGAAGTACAGAAACAGCTCTTGGAATAGTCCAAGTGCAGAAGGGGGAAGGGCAGAGAAAGCGCCGGGGGAACCCGGGGCCAGCGTGCTGCTCTGGATTCTGTCTCAATCAGGAGGTGGTGGGGGACAATGGTGGCGTCTGGCATGGGAACCCAGGGCTGGCAATCACCAGCCCACAGCTCTAAAGCTGCATTTCCCCTTAAATACTGGACTCCCCCCGTGAAACAACTATAAAGGGAAGGCACACTGTCCCAAATTAAAAGTAAATAATAAAGGATGCATTCGGAATAAGGACATGACGTGACCTGTTCTTTTCCAGAGAACACTGATTAGCTACAAAGATTACAGAGTGGTCAACTATACACAAATAAAAATAAAGTCAAATTTTTAAAGAGATTAGAGGAACAGTGGTGGAGTGGGAGATGGGGCGGGATGATGACCTGTCACTGAGGGCTGGCGTTGGCCAGGCTGCCCAGCCGAACAGCCACCGACAGGCAGTGCTCAACCCACAGAGCACCAGGGCTGCCGACTCACCTAGACTACGTTTGCTTGATGACACTTCCTACAAGAAATTCTAGAACCCTTCCTACTAATAACCGTGTGGCCCAGCCACTGCCACCAAATGGCACGCCCCCAGCCCATTCAACCTCACCACCTGCCCCCACCCCCACCCCCAATGAGGAGAAGAGGGAACACATTCCAGGCAACATTTCCTGAAAAGTAAATACTGAGACTCCCAGGTGTGCTACCGGGAGGCACCCCAGCTCCATTGCCCAGCAGCCAACACTCACTTGGACTGGGTCTGTTTTGTGATGTTTCGGATGGTGGCCCCCTCCTTGCCAATGATGGCACCCACATACTGGGTGGGCACCAGGAGCCGCAGGGGGATATCCACTTGCTGCTGCTTGGCTGGGGCCCCCGCTGCCACAGGGGAGCCCTGGCGGGGCTGACCCCGAGAGCCAAAGCCTCCTCGGCGCCCGTTCTCGGGACCCTGTGCTATCTGCTCGTCGGGAATGTAGGAGACCTTTAGGGCGTGGTTCTCCAGCTGGTGGCCATTCAGCTTCATGATGGCTCTGAGGACAGAGGGAGAATCTACTGGTCACTCCAACCCAAGCCAATCACACCAAAGGCGCTCCGTGTGTAAAGCAGCCTGGGTCACAACTTGGAGCACACTCAACACCAGGGAGATGACCACCTACCCCCACTCCCACCTCCACCTCAGAGAACTTTCCAGTCTAAATGGCTGAAAACATCAAAGGGAAAAGTTATACCCAATGGATTTCGAACTGGCTTATTAATTTCAGCCAAAACTATGTATCATGTAAGAGTAACGTGAGAATCACATGTGATTCATGATAAGTGAATAAATGTAATAAACACGTGAAGAGACAAGAGACTTGTTTTTACACCTGTGGAGTCTGCTACCTTCCATGTTTGAGGAAACTAAAAAAAGGGGGAGGGGTGGGAGACAGAATGTCCTGCTTACAGCTTGGAAGCAGGAGTTTCAGTGTATCTGGAATGTCTGCAAAGCAGGAGTGAATAACGCTGTGGGAGGGGAGGAAGCGAGCGCCCTCCAGTCCCACAATGGCCGATGCAGGTGAGAAATGTTAACAAGGCAGCAACAGGTAGTGGGGAGTAAGCAGAGTGTTGACATGACTCTGGAGCCAGGCTAAGGACCACACACTGGCCACAAGGGGCAGTAGGGACCTCCAGAAAATCCTGAGCCACTGAAAAGAAAATGGGGGCAGGGCGCCTGGAGGGCTCAGTCAGGAGAGTGTGCTAACTCTTGATCTCGGGATCCTGAGTTCCGAGCACCACGCGGGCGGTAGAGATAACTTAAAAATAAACTTTTTAAAAAATAAGGAAAAGTAAAAGAAAATGGGATTTGAGGAAGTGGTGGGATTTTACAACGTACCATCACCCGGCTAGAGGCGGCACGCTGAAGGAACAAGCAAGCTGTCAAAAGCTAAATGCGAGTCAATGCATGAAACGTACAAAGTCTTTCAGTACCAGTGGGTGAGAAGTGTAGTTGCTCAGCCAAAGGGCTTAAGGAGCCAGAAGGCATGGGTGTGATGGGACTGAGAGCACCGGAGAAAAGCGTGAACTGGGCCGGTGGCATCACGGCAATAAAATGTCTGCCCCCGCCACATCAGAACACGAACAAATCCCTTTTGTAAATCCCAGAGTTCCTCCTCACCATCACTAGATGGCGCCGTCGACACAGCAAAGCACCCTTGCGGGGCCAGGGCAACTAGAGACCCAAGAGAAAGCCAATCCAAGAGGATTTCCCCACCTTTCCTGGGAGGGTCTTTGGGTCCCTTCCCTTCCATGGGTTTGCTCTCAATCCTGCTGAGTTTTCTGAACCCTTGAGATCCCTGAACCGAAGAACAAGAGTCTGCGGCTGGCTATCACAGTAACAGAACCCAAGCAGGCTACTCCTGCCTGCCTAGACCCCAGCCCTGTAGAAGCATCTGTTACCTGGCTCCCAAGGCCCCGAGAAGACCCTCCCCACCCCGCCTTCGGGCCCACTCACTGCCTGGTCTGTTCCCGGTTGGAATAGGTGACATTCACCACGGCAGTCTCACTCTCCGTGTTCACTGGGGGAGCAAAACAGAGGCCAAGGTTAGAGCAGCGCGATCTGGAGATGCCACCAATGAACCCAAGCGTTAAAAGCTCATCCTTCCAGGTTATATAAGAAGTTACACGTGTTGCAAGAAGGAAATACCTGAATGACAAGGGAAAATATTTCCCCTTTAGGCCCCTCTCCAGAACTTCTAGGAAATTCAAATTAACCTTTTTTGCATTTTCCCTTCTGTGTCTTCCTTTGACTTCCCTGGCCAGCCCCTCAGAGAGCTGGGCAACTCAAGGGTGCAGTGAGCATAGCACTTAGGCAGCAGGGAGCGCACAACCCGGTCTGGGATACAAATTTATTCTTGGAAACTTCAACTAGCTAAAAATCCACACACAGTAAGATTAGCAATTTATAGAAACAAACATCCCAAGACATGACCTGTAAGAACAGGGCAGAAGAGACCCACATCCATGGCAGAACATCAAGGAGAGATGGACCAAACGTGAGCGTATCATGACCTAAGCTCAACGGGCTGAGAGGAACAGCTATGGGGAACCGAGGGATGGCAATTTCCTGACTCAGTCTTCCAAACATCTTGGCAGTGGAAATGCACATTCAACCCATCATAAATTCATGGCATCTGCCATTAATCCCATCCAAGTCCTCCGTTCTTACCATGAAACCTCTCGGTCTTCATTTGACTTTGCCATTATACTCTTTCCTACAGGGAGAGACTGGGCTGGATGACAGAATTCTAAGGCGGTCTGGGGGCACACCTCTTATTTTAAATTAATAAAATAAACCTGTCTTGTGTCTGTCTTTTGATTTGGGGTTCCCTGGACCAGCTGAGCCTTAGGGTGGGGGACAGTGACAAAAACTAAACCTCTGCCCTCGTCACTGAGGATAATAAGCCACCTGGCCACAAATTCTCAGTGCAGACCACTCTTAACCCCTCGGGCCTTCATCCTCAGCGCTCCCCCACCACGGTGGTGAGCGAGGGAGATTCTGGAAAGAACAATCTTCCCCGTTAAACTGAAAGACAGTAGTGGGTGAAACGGACAAAGACTCGGCCTTACTGGAGGTGACATTCTAGCGGCAGGACAACGCCAAGTACAATCATCAGATTCTCTAGCTACCAGAGGCTGATGAATGAATGCCACGGAAAAATGTAAATCAGGGTTAAAGGAGACGGTGCGAAGGGGCGTGATTTTAAATAGAGTGGACAGAAAGGACCTCACTTAGAAAGAGACACCAGAAGACTTCCTCTGCTGTCCAAACAAAATCAAACATTTCCCATTCTGTTCTCTCCAGGGAACGGGTCTCCCTTGCTGATATGGTGTGTGACAGCTCCCAGGTGACCCCCAGGCAGATCTGGACCAGTGTGGACCCCTGCGGGGCCTCCCAGGGCAGCTCACGATGGCTCCCCAGCCAGCACTTATTCTTGCTGTTTGTCCAGGAGTAACTCAGTCATTAGCCTAACGCGTGAGCAGTTCTGGGCAATGGTTATCAGGGTGTCCTGTTGTGTCCTGACATTTATGACAAAAAGGCAACCTACAGGATTAGAGCAGGAGAACCTGTTTGATGGACCCAGCACTTTACCTTTGTGGAGGCAAATATTTTAATCTCGAGTGATTTCTAGCTTGCACCTTTCCACGGAAAATGGAGATGAACATTTAAATCTCCACGGGGTGACTCCTTACGTTTCTTGAAGATCTACAAGCTCCAATCGTATCTTCTCAAATGGCCAAGCTCTCCCTTATGTCCAACCAAAACCGCTCCTTATTTTAGCTCGTTTCCTCTGAAAATTATTTATGACCCAAAGCAATGGAGAAAGCTCAGAAATCTCAGCAAATATTTTATGACCCAGATTTCTTAGATTTCTCCTGTGGGCCCACTCTGGAAAGATTGTGCCTGCCCATCACTGTGTGCCCAGTAATCTCTGCTTTATATATATATATATATGGACCAAAGACACGGAGTTGACAATCAGAGCTTCTACACGGAGATAACGAGCCGACTAGTCCAGCCAAACATAAAGAATCATGAAGCTTTTAGAATCATGAAGCTTTTTAAAGAAAAGGGACTGCAGACCTACTCAGGCTGAGCGCCCAATTTCTATGCTTGTACTACTGCTAAACCCTTAAGACCTCTCTTTGGACCATGACTTAAGACTTGGGATCCCATGCTGGAAACGAATGACTTTGCTCATTAAACAGAGAAACCTGTGTCAGAGAGAAGGAGCACAGCCACGTCCCCTGTGCATGTATCTCCCTTCGGGCCATATTCTGCCTGTCTGTCTGCTTTTGGTATGCCGGGTGGATGTGATCGTGGAAAATGAATCCCCCCAAATGCTCCAGCACCCACCCAGCCCCTTCCCCACCGCCCACCGCCTCCATACCCTTACCTTGCTCGCAGTTCTCCACTGTACCGTACTGAGCAAGCAGGCTGTCCAGCACCTAGGAGCAAGGAGAAGGGAGGAAGCTACTCTGAGCATCAGGAACTGCCACGAAGCCAGCCACCGGACATCCTCACCCCAAGGCACAGGCAGAGCCTTAGGTGGGGACTTGAGCAGTATGACCTGTCTGGCTTACTCTTTTCAGGGTACCGATACTGCTGGTAACTTGTCAGGGTATCTTTGCAGAAAAGTACTTGAGCACAAAAAAGGCATCTAAGGGCCTTTCTGGAAGTAGACTTGGGCCTCTGGGGTCTAAGTCTGGGGCTCAGGGAACACCCTACCCACCTCCCTAATGCCTCTCATCACAGGCACGAGCCCAAAGGGCTAACATGGGACGGGCGGTCCTGGGCTGAGGATGAGACCCAACCAACCTCCCTCAGTACTAGCATCCCTGGCCGACCCCCGAACCACTGGGGGATCTCCCCAGTCATCTCTGCCAACCCAGACTGGCCCGGGCTTCCTTTCCAGCCTCCACTTCCCCATGTCTTGGGTCTCTCCCAATCACTTACTTCCCAACGGAGCTGGGGTGGGATATTTCGAATCTGAATTTTCCGACTCCTGAAATTAGAGGGAAGAGGATTAATGACCACTCCGGATGCTTTCGGGGCCTACGACCTTGAAGTGTTTAATCCCTAGGTCAGCCTTTATCTCCCGACCTTCTGTTCAACACCAAAGTCTGAGAATCCAAGAATGATAACCTTCGGGGATGAAGATTTGGTGGAAGGCTGCCTCACTTCAGAGCGTTAAGTTATCAGTGCTACCACAGACAGGAAGACTGAGATCAGAGGCCCGAAGCACCAGAGTCACAGAATTCCCCCCAAATCACACCTGCTTTGTTTGTCCCTCTGCTCAGGTCTCGCCGGCTCTTTCCTTCACCAACCACCTATTTTCATCTCTCGCCTCCCACCGCGTTTCAGGCACTAGGCATGCAAAGCTGCCACGGAAGACATCGTCCATTAACCCAACACCCGTTTAACTGGTGCCTGTGTCACGCTATACAGATACTGGGGACATGGTGACAGACCAAGCGCCGGACCTCAAGGTGCTCACAGGTTATTGGGAGAGACATACATGCAAACAAATCCCAGCAGGACAGCAGTGTGGTAGTTAAGTGGTTTTTTGTACAAGTGTGGACTTAAATCTCTGCTCCACTTAACAGCACTGATCTTAAAATGATTCCACTTCTCTGAGGCTCACTTTCCTTCCTTTATAAAACAGGGACAATGCCTATTCACAGGGCGGTTTCAGGTGATGCTAGATAATATTAGAGCTCAGCAAAGGGCTTCGAATACTTCTAGTAAGAGACGCATCTGGAATACTAGGGTGGAAACGATTAACACACCACGCGGCATCGTGACCGCCACCTTCCCTCCTTCCACATCACTTCGCTTTCTCCATTCCATCTTTCAAATACCTCTTCAAAGTGAAATTTTCCCCAGGCAGGCTTTCAGGTTCAAGGCTGATTCCCAGGGCAATTAACTGCTCACTACCCAAATCGATGCCCTAATCCCTGGGCTTACACCATTTCAACTGACTTGATCTTCAGTGGTCAACTGTCATTTATGTCTCTGCATATCCTTGGTCACAAACTTAGTTCAGGGACATGGCCCAATGAAATTCTAACGGCATGAGAGAAAACTGGTCTGGGAAGCAAGAAAATCCGGTTCTAGTCCTAAACTACCCCTGATGGGGTCTTCATCTGACTAAGCCAAGTAAGCTTCCGGCCCTCAGTGTTCCTACCGAACCCTTGTCAGCTCCTGCTAGGGGAGGGGGGTGTTGAAAACACATGAGGTAGGGATGCTAAGCTCTCGCCGAAAATGTTTCCCTCTTGGCTCTGTCCTAGGCCAGCTCATGCATTTCCATCCCTGTGACCTTAAGTGTCTTCGAGTTGCAAAATGGAAACCGAAGCGTCTCTAAGATCCTTTCTAGCGGTGCAGCTCTGAGCACGGAAGGTTTTTATTGATGAGATACACAGAGGAAGTCTCTTCCTGGGACAAAATGACTTCAGGGGAAGGGAGGAGATGCGTTGAAGGGAATCTATGTGTGTGGCTCTCTACCTTGGTTGGCTCATGAACCTGATGTAAGGTCGTCAGACTACCCTGCAGGACAGAGAGGAAGGATGAGAAACAAGTCCAGTTCCAGGTCCTCAGATCCCACACCAGGCCACTTTCTTTGATTCCATTCATAGGCAAAGAGGGGGCCCCAAGGCATCTGCCCTAGTTGGGGATATCCCATATAACACCCATTTCCTGCCCAAACAGGCAGAGAACATGCAGGAAGCCTCACAATCAAAGTCCAGCTGTAGGAGAACTGAGGAAGAGATGGTTACACCATGGAAGACTGGGGACACTGATCTAGCTCGAGGCCCCACGACAGTAGTCACTCCCTCTAGGGGCTGCCTGCCTGGGAGTTCAAAGCAATAAGGGCTTAAAGCAACCCCGGTGTGGGCGCTCAGTGGGAAGACGGCTCTTTCAAGATGGTCCCTTAGTGTAATCTCGGGTCGAAGGTCAAAAAGACCCTCCCCTCCTCCTCCTACTTCAAACTCCCAGTTTTAGGGGCTTTCTTTTCAGGGTAGGGAAGAGTTGGGGAGGGGATGGGGTAAGGAAATCAAATCTCAGTTTGGGGTTTTAATCCATATCCTGAAAGCAATGGCAGTCTGGAATGTCTGGAATGTTCCAGGAGAAGGAGGAGGAGGAGGGCAGGGCCACACAACCAATGAAAGAAAAGACCTCCTGGGAGCCCTCTCCCACCCCCCCACCCCCCCACCCAGAGGCAGAGACTCACCCACCCCTCTAAGATACACACACCCAATCCTGGGAACCCCTTCAGGCCTCCAAGCTTCCTTTCTGCAAGCCCCCAACCCTGACAAACACACAACAGAAGCCAAGAAGACCCTTTGTCTTTTAAGCCTTTGGCCTGGTTTCTATTACTGACGGTGCTACCTAATTTCTTTCAGGCCCAAAGCACATGGGGTGATGTTGGTGACTGTACCCCGTCCTCCCTTCCCAGGACCCCCGGTGAACTCATCTGTACCACAAACTCTGGAAGGCCAGGTGCAAGCTGGGCCGGGGTGGTATGCGGAGGGCTTGGGGGTCCAGAGAGAAGCTACGGCATTTGATGGGGTACTCCTTGGCTCGCACCTTAGTTTCCTCCTGTGGAAACTGACAGGGCTTTTGTGAGGACTTCAAGAGATAAGCTGTGTGAAGGAGGGTGCCTGACTTGGGAGTGGGTGCTCAATCCCTGGCCCCGTCCTCAGGAGCCTACAGGTATCCAGACAAGCATGGGAGGAGATGGGGAGGAAGGGCCGGCAATGAGCTGTGTGATGGTCACCCAGTCGCTACAATATTTAGATGTCACTGCTGGGGTAACAGCGGGAAACACCAGCACCTACAGTCCCACTGCCCTGCCTCCCTGACCACTAAAGGCTTCTAAGGTCTGGCCCAGGGCCCCTCTCCTCTCTCCAGTCCATCAGCTTCCAGGAGGGCTGAGCAGTACCTTTGCCCTACAGGTCACAGGGCATTCTACTCCGAGCAGAGCCTCGAGTGCCTCAACCCCAACATCCCCGGTTCAGAAAAAGCAAGAGAATGCCCAGAGGTTCCCGAACCACTGCCTCTGTGCCCAGGAGCTGAGAAACCTGTTGAGTGACAGCCCCTGGCAATGGAGGCAATGGTTCACCCCTAATTCCTTCCCTGGGTGCCAACGCCCTGTGGCTTCTGACCTCTTTGCCTGCCCTGACCTGAAGGGCAGTTACCAAGCCCTGGGGCAGCTCCCAGTACAGAACCACCACAAGGGACCCACCTCTCTAGTGCTGGAGGAGAAGGGAGTCGGGGCGTGAAGGCCACAGAGACCGAGTGACCATTTTTCTCAAGCCCTTGGGGAGGCTGCAGGAGAGTACAGAGGGAGAGAGCACCCATGCAACAGCAGAAGGAGTTAAGTAGCCAACCAAGAATTTCAGGAAGCACAGGAGCTGGATACCCGGAAAGGGATGTGGTTGGGAGGTCTTCCCGGGAAGGAAGTTCTCGTCCTTTTCACCTTTGCAGAGAAGTGTCACTGACTTAGACTGGGAAGGAAAACAGGTCAATTAGGGAAGGGCCTCACATTTGAGGAATGCTTCACAGATGCCAAGCTGAAATCCAGCACTTGCTAGAAGACCCTCATTACCCATGAGGGTGGGGTCCGCGGCTCCGCTTTATAGACCAGGACCCCGAGAAGGGGAGACTGAGTAATTCTGCCAAGCACACAGCTACTAAAAGCCAGAGTCAGGCTTTGAACTCAAAACTTGTCTGATTCCAGGCTCTCTGCGCTGTCCCCTGCGCTGCTGTTTGGACGGAAGAAAGGCGACAAAAAGCCTTTGCCAAAATTCAGCCAAGTTAGGCCAAAGGGCGATTAAAAATATTCAGAATTTGGGGCACCTGGATGGCTCAGTCGGTTAAGTGTCTGCCTTCAGCTCAGGTCATGATCCCAGGGTCCTGGGATCGAATCCCGCATCGGGTTCCTTGCTCAGCAGAGAGCCTGCTTCTCCCTCTGCCTCTGCTGCTCCCCCTGCTTGTGCTCTCTGGGCTCGCACTCTCTCTCTCAAATAAAATAATTAAAACACCTTTAAAGAAAAAAAAATATTCAGAAGTCATATAACATAGTCAACAGTGGGCCTGGCTAAGTGGATACTATTCTCCAATAAATCAAAACATCCCACCTGTAACGCCTTAAGCTAGTAACGTCTCCCAGCTGCATGTTTTCCTAAGTGGGTGAAGTGATTCTATGGCATATTGAACACTGATTAGATACTGGGTAACACTGTTAATTAAGAATCAGTGGGGGCGCCTGGGTGGCACAGCGGTTAAGCGTCTGCCTTCGGCTCAGGGCGTGATCCCGGCGTTATGGGATCGAGCCCCACATCAGGCTCCTCCGCTATGAGCCTGCTTCTTCCTCTCCCACTCCCCCTGCTTGTGTTCCCTCTCTCGCTGGCTGTCTCTCTCTCTGTCGAATAAATAAATAAAATCTTTAAAAAAATAAAAAAAAAATTAGGAATCAGTGATTCTGCAAGTTCTTATTTTGAGTAGGCTCCACGCCCAGTGTGGAGCCCAACGCAGGTCTTGAACCCTTGACCCTGAGACCAGGACTTCAGCTGAGATCAAGAGTCAGATGCCTGACTGAGCCACCCCTCAAGTTCTTATGTTTTAAAAAGAGACAGGGACGCCTGGGTGGATCAGTATGTTAAGTGTCTGCCTTCGGCTCAGGTCATGATCCCAAGGTCCTGGGATCGAATCCCGCATTGGGCTCCTCGCTCAGCGGAGAGCCTGCTTCTCCCTCTGCTTGCTGCCCCCCCCTTAAAAAAAGAGAGAGAGAGAGAGAGAGAGAGAAACAGTTACAGATAAAATAACGTGTCCAGGATTTGCTTCAAAATAATCAGGGGGTGAAGAAAAAATAAACACTGATTGGATATGAGTTGGTAATTTCTACCAATAAAGCTAGGTGATGGGTACATGGGAGATTTATTACATTATCCTTTCTACTTTTTTTTTTTTCCCCATAATTAAAATTGTTTTGTTTTAAGCGGAGCTCAAACCCAGGACTGTGAGATCAAGACCTGAGCCGAGACCAAGGGATGGACGCTTAAGCGACTGAGCCACCCAGGAGCCCCTAAAATCGTCTTTCAAATTATTCCAGCTTACTCCGTTTTAAAGTCATAGCAGGTTCCAAATTAATGGATCTAACTAATACGAGGTTTTCCAGTTGGTGTTGTATTAGCAACAGTGCAAGCCTTGGTGATGAGCCCACTGGGGACTGGAAGGGGACAGGGGCCTGGGGCCTGGGGCCCAGGGTTGAGAGGAGGGGGACCTCTGTGCAGGGCAGAATGCACCCGAGGTGCAAGGACTCCAGGAAAAAGGCTGAAACCTGCCGCAGGGAGTGTTCTATTCCTCCGGCCACCCCCACAGCCCCAGGGGAAGGGACCTCACCTCTCTGTAGAAGGAGGAATTCCTTTAAAACAGAGTGGGGTAAACCAGCGGAAGATGGGGGCAGTGGAAGGGAAGCAGCAACAGGTTTTGGAAATCTTGTCAAGCTTGGGGCCCCTGATCAAGAGCCAAACCTGGACTTTCATCTCGGCAGAGAACCAGGATTAAGCTGGGATTTCCAGATTAGATCCTTCACCTCGGGCCCTCCCCCAGGCTGTGATTTTCTGACTAGCAGGCTCGTGTGGCCTTGGACAAGTCCAACCGTCAACTCTCTGCACCTCAGTTTCTCACATGTGGGACACAAGGACCAGGACTAGTCTGTTTTACAAGGTCTGGTGTTCCCAGACAGGGATCAACCCCGTCTACCTATGAGAAAAGGCTTTCTTTAATCTGAGGAATTTTCTGTGACCTAAAGGTCTTAAATAAGGGGTTCTTAACACCCCCCCTCAACATACACACACACCTTTGTCGATACTTCGTTCCCATTAGGAATGTGATAAAAGCTAAGAACACTCTACACCAGAAAAGTGCCACCATTCTGCACACAATTTCAAGATCTCAGGAGTTAATGAAGACTTTGGAATCTATCCATAAATCCAAAGTTAAGACACCCTGCCACACATTTACCCAATAACTTCATCCCAATGATGCCCCAGTCCTCGCTCAAGCCTGCGGGCGGCTCCTTAAAGAGCTGGGAAGAAACTAACCCAAGGCGATGAGAACGGAGAAGCCTGGCTGGGGGCGGGGCTGGAGCCGTTGCTTGCACATCGGACAAGAGTGAGCAACAAACGTTTCAAACCTGCAGACACACCATGCTTGCTTTCATTCTCATCCACAGACAAGCTCACTACCGTGACTTGCCCCTCGGTTTCTGTGGTCCAGCTGCTGCAGTCATTCATTCCACAGATTTTCTTGGCACCTACTAAGCACAGGGCCCGTGCTGTCCGCACCACGGTAGCCACTAGTCACAGGTGGCTTTGGAGCCACTGAACTGTGGTTACTGCGACTGAGGAACGGAATGCTCCTGTTTTAGGAGGTGTTTATATCATTCAACTTTTCCTCTGTAAAATCCGTGAAATCTAAATACTGATCGGGGTGCCTGGTTGGCTCAGTGGGTTGAGCATCCCAACTCTGCATTTCAGCTCAGGTCATGGTCTCGGGCTCCATGCTCAGCACAGTCTGCTTGGGATTCTCTCTCCCTCTCCCTCTGCCTCTGCAAACCCCACCCCCCAGCTCCTGTGCACGTGCTCTCCCTCTCTCCCTCTCTCAAATAAATAAATAAAATCTTTATAAATAAACAAAAAATAAATTGCTCACTGAATGTTTCCAATGAAAACTCAGCATCTGAACTGGAATAGGCTCTAAGCATAAAATACTAGACACCGGATTCCTTATGACTTTGTACCCCCCCCCAAATAAAACCTCGTTATTACACTGCCTACATGTTGAATTAGTAATACTTTGAATTTCTAAATTAATGTTAGAATTAATCTTTTACATTATGTTCCCTCTTTTCTGACATGGCCATTAGGAAATTTCAAAAATTTTTAAAAAGAATCTAAGCAAAAAAAAGAAAACAAAAAGGAAAAAAGGAAACGTACTTACACATGCGGCTGTCAGTGCATTTCTGCTGGATGGGGCTGGGCACTGCGCTACGGTGTGGAGCGTAAGGTGATGGGGACAGGAATGCCTCCTGCTCTCAAGGAGCTGGCAGTCCAGTAGGGCACCCCATTTGTTTGGGGATGGGAGAAGAGAATGGACAAGGTTAACTGGGGAGCGGGGGGGGGCTCTCCACGGCATCCCTTTACAACTGGATAATCCTGTTGACTCTTCGACAAGCGAGTCCCCCCCCCACCCCAGCCCCGCGGCTCACGGTGGAGTAGAAGCCCCCTCCCGAAGCTGGCTCTCCTCCCAGTTTTTTCCAGCTGGAAGTCCCACATTAAAAGATGCCCTAAAGTGCCACCCTCCGCCTTTTCCGTAAGATCACCGCTGACCCAGTCCTTCTTCCCCACCCCGCCTCCTTATCCCTATACGGTGGAGAGGTGAAGAAAGTAATTGTCCAGGAAAGCCTCCGAAAGGGGCGGGCCTGGCACGCTCCAGGCATGGCAGTAGCTGAGAAAGGGGGCGGGGCTGGAGAGGGGAGGAGGAGCTGGCCCAATGCCCAGGGCTCCGTGCCAGGCTGATCCAGAGGCAGGGCAGCCAGACAGTAGGGCTGTCGGGTGGGCTGACGGGCAGGGTAGGGGCTGGAAAGGAAAACATGAGCCTACTGAAAGGTACAGGACCAGGCAGAGCAGACGCCACCGCCCAGGTAAATGCCAGGGTGTAGGAGGGCGGACTGGAGCGCAGGGACACCACTGCGATGATTCTGTGGTCCCACGAACATGGTCTTTTCAATGTATGTAGCACCCGTGCACTGTTCCACGTGTGCTCGCACTCCTGTGCTAATGCTGGGGACAAGCAGAAAGGAGAATCAACTCTCCGGGAGACTCTGGGAGGAACCATACCGCCCCCCACCTCGCGCGCCACCTCCGGAAGGCTCTGTATCATGTTTATTTATTTTTTTTTTTTAAAGATTTTATTTATTTATTCGACAGAGATAGAGACAGTCAGCGAGAGAGGGAACACAAGCAGGGGGAGTGGGAGAGGAAGAAGCAGGCTCCTAGCAGAAGAGCCTGATGTGGGGCTCGATCCTGTAACGCCAGGATCACGCCCTGAGCCGAAGGCAGACGCTTAACCGCTGTGCCACCCAGGCGCCCCTGTATCATGTTTAATATGCTCCCAGCCTCCCTAGAGGCAGGGAAGCAGGTGGGGGGCGGGGAGGGGACGCTAGGCTGCTTACATGACTACGGATACACGCAAGCGCGCCCACGCACATGAACCCAGCACCAGCAAGTTCCAGTGGAAGGAAATCAGATTCGGGCACTGAGGCAGGAGAGGGGTAAGCCCCTCGAGCTTGAGAGGTTCCTCAACAGTCATCTCGTCTGCCGGCTGGAGAAACCAGCTCAGAAAAAAAAGGAAAAGAGCCTTGGCGACGCTAAAGTCGAACCAGAACTCTCTGCTCCGGTCCCAGGCCGGTGTATGCTCTTCTCCACCAAACCTTGCTGCTTTCTCTCTGACAAAAAGTGTTAACACAGCAGAAGCTTGTATAGCCCCGATGTCAGCAGCAGGAAAAATGCCCATATTCTGTATGGCTAACTGCGTGCCAACTGGCTTTTACTGCATGCGGCTCTAATTTGGGCACAGGGTTGAACGCACACAAGAGCTAACTATACTATAATACGGCTGGATGACTGTCAGAGAAACGTCAGCAGGGCAAAAGGATAGGCACGAAGAATTCCTGCAAGATTCCGTGTACGTTTAGGAAGAGGCAAGGACGCAAAGGTGAGACATGGAGCAGGGAAGGCGCTACCCGGTGTCAGCAAGCAAACCTCCAGGATGAATACTTCTCAATTCACTCATCTCGGAAATAAATGGCTTGACAAGACAGCCCACGTTTTTTTTCTTGCCCATCTGGGCAGCACCAGAGACGAAGCCAAAACAGAAGCTCTGAGACAGTGGAGTTCTTTCCAGACAAATTTCAAGTCGGCCTGGGCCAACTGCCTCTCCCTCCCTCCACCTTGCTCTCTGCCTCCAACTTTGCTCAAGTGGTCCCTGAGAGTGGGAGCCGGCCGCGTGAGCTCTGCAGGGTGAAGTGGGAGGAACGACAATCTGGATATGGGGACGTGTGGAGAAGCCTTCGGAATAAACCCAACTTGGGGAGACAAATGATAAAGAGGTGACCCAACTTGAGCAGTGCAGTCTTCCCCGTGGAGGCAGCGATGGCGTGGGATCAGAAATGAACCGTTGCAGACATTATTCGCCATCCTTCTCAGGCTGGCAGTGAGAAGCATTTCCAGAATCTTCACCGGGGGGGGGGGGGGGGGGAGTCTAATATACCCTGACAGGAAAAGGCAGAAGGGGGGCTAGAAAGACTATTCTTGCCCCAACCTCACCAGAAATGTTGGTTGAACTCCCCCCCCCCCACCAGTGGAGATGTCAGCATTTCCCCAGAAAGCTTAAGAGCCAAAAGGTCTGGCCCTCTGGGACCCAGAGACCTGGCTGAGGACAGAGCTGGCGCTCGGTGGAAAGCATCATGGGGCATGCTTCCGAAATCGAGAAAGGCTGCGTCTCTCCCTCAGGAGGGAATGAATGGCAAGCTTGGAGAGCCCAGTTCAAGACAGGATTTTTGCGGTGGAGCTCTCAGAAGCAAGGATAAGGAAACTAGACCGGCCTCAAGAGAAATCAGTCTTCAGCAACTCAATTCCCCCACCGAGAAGAAAACCCTCTGGGACTTAGCATAATTCATGGAATTGACAGTGTTCCCCGTGAAAGGCTGCGAATGTATCCCGGTATACATTAAAAATAATAACCGATCATCCTATTCGTGGAAAGGAGTGCTGGTTGTGTCCCCCTGCACGAGATTAACCACCTCGAGGCATGTGTCCCCTGCAGCGGCCCGCAAAGACCTGTTGGTAGTCAGAAACTTCAGGAGGCTGGTGTTCGTCTCTTCCTGGTGGGGTGGGGAGCTATCAGAACAACTCTCCTCGGACAGGGACACCCATCCCGAGTTCTGCCCTGCCTCCAGCAGGCACAGATGCCCTCACGGCAGGTCTTTCTCCGCAGCCCAGGGATGGCGTCCAGGAGGTGGCCCAGCACCTTCCAAGATGGTGCAGCAAGCAAGGGCTCAGGCACGCCAGGGGACCCAGGGTGGCGAGCAGGGCCTTCCGCCGCGGAGGGCCGCCAAAGCGGGGGCAGGCAGGGCAACGGAGGAGAAAGAGGTGCCTGGGAAGGGCGGCAGCAGCTGAGGGTGGGGGAGGGCTGGCAGCAGCTGGGGGGAGGAGGGGAGCCCTCATGAACGGGCAATTGAGAAGGCCTGAGCAGCTGAGCGGCCGCGCTGGCGTCGCCGGGCCTGCGCCCCACGCGGGCGGCCCCTTCCCCCAGCCCCTCACCTCGCCCAGGGAAAGCTGAGCGCGCGGCCTCCCACCCCAGCCGCTGGGTGGGCCGCGTCGGCAGAGCTCAGGGAGGGGGCAGGCGATGCCCCCCGGGCCCCCCCTTCTCTGCCGCAGGCGCAGCAGTCTAGAATGTTCTGCCGCCAGCACCCCCTCGGTACCCGGACTCGTTCGGAGCCGGTTCCGCCGGGCCCAGGGGGCCCTCGGCTCCCCGGCGGGGCCCAGAGGGGGAGGGGATAAGCGCCCCCGGGCTGCCGGGTGGGGGTGGGGACAGGACTTTGCCCTTTGTCTCTCTCTCCAGAGCCACCGGCCGAAACCCGACCCCATGAGCGAGCCAGGCAGCCAGCGAGGGGCAGGCTCCCCCTCCGGGGTCCTTTAGTAAATCCAGACCCGACCTCCCTGTGGTCAGGGCTGTGACTGAGGTGGTCCTGTGGGGGAGGGGGCTTCCCGCCTGCAAACAGGCCTGCAAGCATTTAAGTGGGAACCGGTTGGGGGTAGGGGGCCGGGAGAGGGCTGGAAGTGGGGCCGCAGAAGCTGGAGGGGAGAAAATGGCCCGGGAGGCGGCATTCCTTAGAGACCTCGGCCGGGCTGCGGGGAGGAGGCAGGACCGGGCCAGGGCGGCCTCCCACTGAGAAGGCAGGAACTGAGGCCCGCGAGTGGGCTGGGCTGGGCCGGGGGCACCGAACGCAGGGGACTTCCGGGCCTGAGGAAAAAAGACCCTCTTCCCGGGGCGTCCTGGGAGCCTCCTCAGAAAAGTTACCATCTAAGAGTCATAGCCTCCCTCCCATGCAGAGTAGGGCATTTGTCTGGGGGTGAGAAGGACCTTCTTTGTCTGCCCTCCTGGGGTATCATCAGTAAATGATAATCTTATTCGTAACTCACATTTACAAAGTCCTTATTTACACCCGCACCTCCTATGAACCCAGAACAGCGACAAGAGGTTGATTCGAGCCTCTGAACCACCAAAGAATGAGATTTTTAATTGCCATTCATTCTACAGTTCAAAAAAAAAACAGGCTCAGAGAGGTTAAGTGACTAACCTAAGGTGACTCGAGCCAGCAAGCCAGCTGGCTGCACGAAGCCTGCCTGCTCCCTCTGCTTCTCAGTGAAAAGAAGGTAGCTGGGTTCTTGCTTCTCAGAACCATACATAAGCTATGAATTATGACACTGGAGGCTTGTAACAAAGGTGAATTCTTTGTCCCTTCCTCCTGGGGGGGTGGGGGGGTGGGAGAAGCAGCATCTCAATCCCTGCCCCTTCCCCCAGCCTCCCATGTTCGCTGGCGTTGAACCCAAACAAAAGGGGAGGGGGGTGTACCGGCCAAAGGCTCCAGCCCTGATGCCTGCCAGAACTCCAAAGGATGGAGGCCCTTATAACTCAGAATACCTAGCTCCTTTGATTGGGTTTCTGGAGATGCAGATGTTGCAGAAGAGGAAACGAGGCTCAGGAAAAGATAGGGACCCCGGATCCCACAGTTTACCCATCTGGGGAAATAGCAAGCTGAGGCTGATACCTGAACTTTAACCGCACTCAAGTCCATCTCCACTTTGCTCAGCTCCCTCTCTGTGGGTCTTTTTCGTTCTAAAAGTAGAATCCCCATTTCCCATCTTAGCTGCCCAGACAAGAGGATAATTTTCTGGGTTTTTTTAACCACTGAAGATTGCCTGAAAATCCCAACAGTGAGAGGAAAATAAAATGCAAAGCATTTAAACATTAAAGCATAAAGCACCTGGGGAAGGAGGAGGCTCAGAACATGCTGGGCGTGTTTTTATTTGCTAACCTTACTTATGTTCTCCCCCCGCCCCAGAAAAGCTCAAGCTAAGATTCAATTTCTTTGAAGGTCAGAGGATCACCTGCTCCCACCTTCTAAGACAGCTCAGCTTTCGGTGGAAAGGCTTGGGTCTGAATCCCAGCACTACCACCTGTTCAAGGCGTTGACCCTGGCTAAGTGACTTTACCTGCTCAGAGCTTCAGCTTCTTCCGTGGAAGGAAGACACTTGCCCGGGGCTCTTCATGAGGATTCAGGAAGTCACACTGCTCAGATGTGACGGAGATATTCAATAAATGCTCATCTTTTGACCCGAGGAGTCACCTCGAACGGAGCTCTGGGGCCAAGAAGGTGCTCTCTAAGGGAAATAAACAGGGATACCTGCCCTACCTGCCTGAGGGCCTCACTACAATGCCACCCCTCTCTTCCAGATGAACCGTCTTCCCTCAACATCTCCCTGTCGATCCAGCATGCTCTCCTTAATCCACTCCTATTTTGTCTGCCTATCCTCCAAAACACAGCTTGGCTCCCTTAAAGCCTCCCTCCTCTATTTTAGTCCCTGAGGTTGTGTGCCTCCCATTTTAATACCTAGTCTCTTGGCCTCTGCTGTCCCACAGCTTTTCCTGGATCTAAAGTGAAAATGCTGGAGGGCAGAGAGTTTTATCTTGCACCTCTCTTCTGCAGCTCCCTCTCTCAACCCTTGTCTCTCTCCCCCACTCTGAAAAAGACCCAGGGGCACCTCGACAGCTCCATCATTAGGTCTGCCTTTGGCTCAGGTCATGATCCCGAGGTCCTGGGATCGAGTCTCACCTCAGGCTCCCTGCTCCGCGGGGAGCCTGCTTCTCCCTCTCCCGCTCCCCCTGCTTGTGCTCTCTTTCTCTCTCTCTGTCAAATAAATAAATACAATCTTTTAAAAAAAAAAAAAAAGGACCCAAGAGTGCTAAATAAAAACCCAACAAATAATTAGTGTTAAGGCAAGAGAGGGGTCAGGCAAAGGCTCCCATATTTATGGAAGGATAAAGCGGTAACCACCATGTAGAAAAAGCAAAACTGTCAATGGTCTGAATACCACTAGAGGGAGGGGAGGATGGGGAGTTAGTTTACTGGGTACAGTTTCGGTCCCACAAGATGAAAAGAGTTCTAGAGATGAAGGCAGTGATGGCTGCACAACAGAGGGAATGTTCTCCAGAACTGAGCGACGTGCTTCATGCTTACAGTAGTAAATGTCATGATAGGTATGCCTCACCACATAAAATTATTTAGATATTAATTAATTAACTGAAATTATTTTAAAATACTAAAAATTATTTCTAACTTAGGGGCGCCTGGCTGGCTCGGTTGGTAGAGCACACCCCTCGACCTTGGGGGTTGTTACAGTTGAGCCTCAGGCTGGGCATAGAGCTTACTTCAAAATAAAATCTTATAAATAGGGGCGCGCCTGGGTGGCTCAGCCAGTAAGCGTCTGCCTTCGGGGCTCAGGGCGTGATCCCAGAGTCCTGGGATCAAGCCCCGCATCAGGCTCCTCTGCTGGGAGCCTGCTTCTTCCTCTCCCACTCCCCCTGCTCGTGTTCCCTCTCTCACTGGCTGTCTCTCTCTCTGTCAAATAAATAAATAAAATCTTTTAAAAAATTAATAAATAAAATAAAATCTTATAAATAAATAAGTAGATAGATAAATAATTTTTAACTTACAAAATTAAAAAAAAAAATTTTAATTTAAAATTCTCTTAAAATACTAAGCAGCAAGTTTTAAAATCTAAAAGCTCCTGGAGGAAAATGAACTGCGAAGTTGTATTTCCTTCCATCTGCGCTGTAAGTCTAGTCTTTCACTTGTCCTTCATGGTATTACTAAGACCCGGCCGAGGCCGCGGCTCGCAGTGGCAGCCTCTGAACACAGACAAACCAGAGTGGGTGACCGCACCAGGCGGGGGGGAGCCAACACTGCGAGAGGCACCACACTTCACAGCACAACGCGACAGCGATCGTACCCGCCTGTGCCATCTTGTTCAATATTGTCTTATGTGGAATTCGGTGGTTAAGTATGTTCTTTTTAAAATCTTTCCTCGCCCCTGCGAAAATGGCTAACGTCTGACCGGCAAAACCCCCCCCCCAACACACACACACACACAAACCGAAGCTAAAGTGGCTGCCCATGGGATGTTTTGAAGAGAGCAAAGGAGCCTGAGCCTACAGGCTCCATTCTTCCTCCAGTCAGAAGTTTAAATTTAGCAAACTACTCATTCAAGATAGTCCGCGAGGGACAAGCGCAGGAAAGTGAAAGAAAGATTATCTCAGAGAGACGCGGGGTGTTTGGGAAGATCGCCGTGTTCCACCTGCCTGCCCCCGGCTTATTCTGGAAAGGTATCCCGCTACCCTAGTCTGAACAGCCGGCGGCAGCAGCTTTGAGCCAAATATCTAGGCAAACCCTCTAGATAAAATAACTACAGTGAGCTGGATTTTCCCTTCTTTTACATTCAACAAGAAGGTGCCGGTGTAGACACTCGACATAAGGAGTCAAGGGAGTATCTTCTGAATACCGCTGTCCCCCCGCCAAGCCAACATCCTCTGTCTAGTCCCTGCTCAGAACACACTGGCTGCGGCCACCGACTGCTTGGTCTGCAAAGGATCATCTCTACTCTTTAATTTAGGGTTCTGTCTCCGAATCCTGCCCAAGCCAACTGCTCTATTCCAGTCGGCCTTCTCCTCCCAAGAAACTGAGAGACCCGAAGGAGGAAGGAGAATAAATATTTCTAGCTCTGAACAGACATCCTCACCAAGTTTACTCCACCCGGCAGCCCCCACTGGAGTTCCTGTCTCCCCTCATTTTGTCCTCTTCATCTTCAGAATACCTCCTGGGAAGCTGAGGAGCCCCAAGCAATCCCAGATGCCACTCCAGAGAAGAGGCAACACACGTCATTCCACACAAACTAATTGTAAAACCCTTTATAGTGACTGATTAAAGTCACAAGCCTGTTAAAGGGCCAAAAGCCACATCCGGATTGGAAGCCCTTCCTCTCCCCACCCCACTGACAGAAGGTTCAATCCTCAGTCCCTAGGCTGAGATTTCGAAGGGACAATAGGTCTGTGCGAGTGGGAGTGTGTGCACCCTTTCAGCAGGGAGGCCCCAAGGGAGGAAGTGGACGGCAAGGTGGGTTCTCGCTCCACTCCAAGGGCCCAGGGAAAGGGAGGCCACTGGGGGCTTTGCCCTCCTCCGAGGGCAACAACGTATGTGTGGTCACTTCCCGGGCACCCAGGTATCCCCGACTCCTGACCGGCTACCTTGTCAGCTTACCAAGAGCTGAACATCAGGTGGGCGCCTGGGTGGCACAGCGGTTAGGCGTCTGCCTTCGGCTCAGGGCGTGATCCCGGCGTTATGGGATCGAGCCCCACATCAGGCTCCTCCACTATGAGCCTGCTTCTTCCTCTCCCACTCCCCCTGCTTGTGTTCCCTCTCTCGCTGGCTGTCTCTCTCTCTGTCGAATAAATAAATAAAATCTTTAAAAAAAAAAAAAAAAGAGCTGAACATCAGGGCAAACATGCCCGTCTCCCACCAGGTGGGGGACGCTGCTCTCCTGTCTCCCTTCCTCTGACCCCCAAGGACTCACAGTCCCCTTCCTCCTGAATCCTTCTAACACTTACCTCATTTCAGAAGGAAGGTGGCTCCTCTCTCACCAAGGTCCCTACCCTACATGCACCTTTCACAGTAGCCCCCAAGTATGAAATTTCGCCTGGCCTGGGTTCATGGCATCAACAACAACAGAACATGGGGCCCACTCCC
This sequence comes from Ursus arctos, assembly GCF_023065955.2. Lineage (NCBI taxonomy): Eukaryota > Metazoa > Chordata > Mammalia > Carnivora > Ursidae > Ursus > Ursus arctos. Next base: position 23,690,231 of record NW_026622919.1, on the reverse strand, counting down.
CTGAGGGACGGTCCGCGGTAGCGTTCTCCACCACGCTTGCGCCATCCCTTCAAGTCTCCTGTCTGGCAGGATGGGGTCCGTAACGCAGGGGGTCTGGGGGGATTGCCCTGGTGAGCTTCATCTCCCTCTCCCAAAAGGTGGCTTTCCCTTTCAACGTGCAGGTTATCAAAGCACCCTACACGTCAGTCCCCTTCAGTATGCCTATCCGTCACGGTTCCATATACACTACACGCCACAGTCACAGAAGGATTCACCCCTCCCTACTGCCTCAGATACGTGCCCCAAGCTGCCGCCGTCCGAAGACAGGAGGCAGAGAGGTGAGTATCTAAAACAAATAATAGCAGTAATAAGTTCATGTGTAATAACACCAGCTCACAGTTACAGAAATCGAGATTTAAGAAGAGAACCTTCTACAAGTTTCAGTCATTGCCTGGCTCCGAAGCTCTTGTTTTTAAACACTGAGCTCTCCGGAGAGACCTTTCCAACGGTAAAGGGGGTAGGACGAGGCATCGAGGGTAGGTCAGGAGCCCCTGACCTCATGGAGCTTCCTCTCTCCTTGAGCCTCAGGAGTTCAGAATGATTTCTGCCCTCCCCCAGCTCCTGCTGCCAAAGAACTCAGACCCTACAAACAACCTTTAACAAAGAACAATTCTTTTCCTGAATCCTGATTTCTCCTCTTGAAGATTCTAACTACATCCAATCAACTCAACTATCCAATCAAATCTCACTCAGACTTAACATTTTCCATTTCAAGTGGTCAAAACATCTGGATGAAGGACTAATTTTTCAACTGAAACTAACTCAAAATGAATAAAAATTGAAGTTCTCCTTCACCGTCTTCTCCTACAGAAATATCGAGAGGGCTGACTAGAATCCACGGAACAGACATGGCGCGGGAAAGAGATCCTCCACTTCTCCCGTCTCCTCTCAAAGAGAGAGGTCTCCACACCCCTCCCCTAAACTATGAGCAAAATTCACACCCATCCATCCTGACAGGTTCCTTATGTGCCTTTCGCCACCAAAATGCCACTTGTCTAATAATCAGACTTGTCCGTAGGGGTCTTGCAAACACCTTGACACACCAGTCAAAAATTCTTCTCATCACCCAGCTGTTTGCTCTGTATTTCACCCAGAAGCAGTTCACTAATGGTTCGCCGTGCTCTGTGCTCTCTGCCTTACAACCAGAACACCAAATTCTGGAAGACTGGACTTCCGCGATAGGACTGTATGGGGGTGGGGGGGGGCGGTCTGTATACAGTCACATTTCAGTGTTTTGCAATCAGGTTTTTCTCCAACCGTATTAAAATGAGGAGGTCCAAACCGACTTTTCTCCTGTGATTTGCCCATAATCCACATACACTGTATTTCAGTGGTCTGTGTTCAGGGTAAAAGCTTGTTTCAACCTGTTGTGCCTTCATTCTTCGACTATTTATTGCAAACCTACTAGCTGCAAATCGGCCTTACAAAGCTGGCTCGCCCTGTTCCAGAGTGGGATGGCCCCTCCCACTCACTAGAAAAGGACACAGTCCCCTCGAACCAAATCTGAGGGGACATCCAAGCTCTTCTATTGGAATGGGGTTAGCCACCTGGGGGCTGAGCATCTTCCCGCTGGCGCGCCTTCCTTGCCATGGTGTCACCCCAGCCGCTCCCCTCCCCGTGATCTTTGGCTAGCCAAATCACACTTTCATCACTAACCGAAAGGGCATGCACTCTGGTGTGCACGTTTTTTGAGACCTTTTCTTGCTTTTGTTTTGACCGGCATTTTCAAAGGTGTGGGCGAGGAGAGGAAGTGCGCTCAGCACAGGTGGAAGTGGTGTGCCAATCTGACATTCACAGGGAGCCAGACACTGGCTGGGACGCCGAGAAAACTCCTCCATCCCAGCCCGGTCAGTGGGCCGCTGGAGGACCTGTGGTCTCTCTTTTACAGCACGATTAAACCCACCCTAGAACCTCTGGTTACTATCCCCCCCCCCCACCTTGTTATTGTCTCGGGACCTGCAGACAGGCCACTTTCTAAAGAGTACTGGACCCTGTTAACTCTTCCAGCTCTATGCCCCGTGGCCAAGGGGCCTCAGCTCCGGGCAGAGGGCGCCCACGACGTGCACCTCCATTTTCTCTCCACCTCTCGTCCTCTTTTCTCCTTACCCCTTCCTTCCTCCCCACCCTCCCCACCCAGCCCTCTTCACGCCGCCGCCTTGGCCTCTAGCTTGTGCCTTCGAACGCGAAGGTCCGCGCCCCCAGCCGGGGAACGCTCCACGTGGGCGAGGTCGGGGATCTGGGGCTCTCGGGACCCAGGCGGGGCTGTCTGCCGGCGCGCCGCGGCCGGGGGGTCTCGGGGACCCCGGGAGAGGCAGCCCTGCCGGGAGCCCCGGGCCTGCGGGGGGGCGCGCGCGCGCGGAGCGGGCCGAGATTGCGGGGCCGCCGGGGATCGCAACGGGCCGGGAAGGTCAGGGCGGCCGGGCGGGCGCGGGCTCTCCAGGAAGCGCCGCCAGCGCCGCCGCGACTTTCTCTGCTTTTTGAAAAGGGGAAGGGAAAGGCAGGCAACTCCGACAGCAGCAGGAGCCGCGCCCCACGCCCAGTCTCCCAGCCGGCTCCTAAAGCTGCTGTCTGCGACCCCCTCTCTCCCGTGGGTCGCTGTGCGCCCCCAGCCGCTGCTCTTTAAAAGGGAAGCGGGAACTCCACCCCAACCCCCATCTCTCTCTCTCTCTCTCTCTCTCTCTTTTTTCCCCCGTCTGGAATTTCCAACCCAGGACTAACTCGTCTGATTTCTCCAGTCTCCCCCGCTGCTTTTTTCCTTCTCTGTTTCTCTCCCTAACACTCCCATCCCAAATTCTAAGCTGCACTTTCTGGAAGGCATTAGGCACATTTTAAGAATCTTTAAAGAGGATGCGGAGCGAACAAGACGGAATTCAAATCTTAACAGCTGGCAAAATGTCTGTTCTTCAAACGCCTTTGGTTCATATATTTATTCTAATGACAACACCACCACCACGACCACCACCACCACCCCAGACAAAAACCAACAGAGATAACCAATGTCTGTCTTCAACAAAAAGATCCCCCAATTTCACACAGCACTTGCCGGTCTCCCCCCTTTTCACTCAACTAAACCTGATCTGAAATTTTTAAAAATATTTTCAAACTGTACACTCACTAGCCTATCTCAATGGTATCTTTTGTCAACTGGCTGTTAGACATGGAAGTTTAGAATAAACCCTTAAAAACTAAGCCTTAGAAGTACCCAAACACATAAAATAGATTCAAATGACATATATTAAGGTAATTTCAAAAGATTAGAAGCTCAGAACCCTTGAATCAGGATTCTTCCAATGGCTAATGTCATGTATTTCATCTCTAAAACATAATTACAAGAATGCTTTGCTCCTTTTCCACCAAAAGCTGTGCCATTAAAACTTTACATTTGGAACAGTTAACTATACTTTGAAGAAATTAGTGATGGGAATTACAAGTCTTCCCCTCCTTTCCCCCTTGGTTCTCCCAGCTGAGAAAGCTCTATTAGGGTAAAATTTCATCTTTCTACTTTGGGTCAGAAGATAAAGGGTTCTAGAAACCCATCACTCTTTCAATGGACAAATACCACTGTCCTTTAGGGAAGCATCTCGAAATACTGTGCACTAAATGATAACAAGGAAAGGGATGCTCTGGCGGTGAAGAAAGCAGAATTTATGAATTTGTAAGGTCTACTTTCTAGGTGGAAATTAAAATGTGAGTGAACTGATTTCCAGCTTCCCTCTGAAGAGTGCAGAAAAACATAAGAATCAACCATTTTTAAATTTATTTAAAGGCAAAAGAAGAAGCTAATTATTAATAAGAAAACCTTTTACTGAAAGCCTCATAAACTGTTTCCACTTTAATCTTACTCGTTGAATACAGGTCAGATGTATCTTTCAACTACAACCACTAAAGTAAAAGTGCCTGAAATTCCTCCCACTCTAGTCCTTTTTACAGTGCTTTGTTGTTTTTTTAAGACATTCCCTTGCTTCTTAGCCCCCCTGATTATAATTCATTTTCAGCCCCTCAGAACAACTTTCATTAAAGACAAGTCCATTTCTGAAGGCAAAATCTTTTTGCTTGTTTTGAAAACATTCAGTGAGCCAGTGACTTCAGAGCAAATCACTTAAAATTAAAAATCATATTTTTGCCACTTATAAGACAGCCCTTCACACGGATTTTCAAAACTGCTAACTTTAGGAAATTAAAACTGTAAAATCAGAATAAAGTTGAAGCACTTTCTGCGAGTTCTCACACTTCTACGGCTCTGACAGAAAGTCTTTTTTTTTTTTTTAAAACTTGGAAAATTAAGGTAGGGTATGTAGCCCACCTCATTTTAAGTCAGCTTAGAGAAAAGAACCATTAACCTGCCTAAGAAAATTAGTCTTTTAAGTCAGACACATGTCCTGCAGAGAAATACAGTACATCTCTTGCATTTTTTTCTTAACAGCAACACCTTTTATTTTGATGACAGCAGATGAGAGTAGGTCTGCTATCTTTAGGGTCACATTCCTCTAGAAAAAGGCACACACAGTGGCAAATGAAACAAAAGTTTAATTCCTTTAAAAAGCAAATCAATTCTCAAAATAAACAAGTCTAAGATGGGACCCCCCTCCCCTTGCCTTAACTACTCTTTCATCTCTCAAAATAAAACACATGTACAAGGCCCTTCCACAACCGTTTTAAAAATGCTTTTGGCTTTTCCCCTTTGTCCTAGTATTTGACAGTGAATATATACAAATTCTCAACCAAAAGCCAAATCTGTTGGCCAAAATTCCAACACTGTCTAAGAGAGGTTTTGGGAAGGTGGGAGAAATTTAATATGATCCATTTTAAAATTTCAAATGAATGTTTTCAGTTTAAATGCATAGCGCTCAGTCTCTTGGGTTCTTAAAAAGGTACAAATTATATCTATCAAATAGACACAAAGTTAGAACAAAATAAATTAATACTTCAAAATCAGGCTGCTAAGATAACCGCTGTAATATTCCCTTTTGTTTGATTTCCCCCTTTAAAAAACAAAAAACAATCCAACAAAAAACAGGAACACTTAGGTGGTTACATTTTTATGAATCTCTTAGAAATGTTTAAAGTCATAACTCATTCGGAACTGAGTGCATCAAGAAGTTACTTCTTTTCTATTTCTTTAAACAGTGAAAACAAGAGTATATACATACAAAATACATATGCACAGTCGTTCATTTTGCTTAACATACATTAGTTATAATTAACTAGTTCCTGTTCTGTACGTCCATGAGATTGAAAGAGCCAGTAACAGACCAACTGAAGAAACAGTTTTCAGACAGACTCAAAACACATACCACAAAATGCTTCCTTCAAAGAACACAAAATGATAGAGCAAACTTACTTCATGAAAACAAACTCTTTTTTTAAATCCTAAAACTTCAAAAATTGATTCATTCTAGAAAAATGAAGTGCCTTCTCAACCACCCCACAGACACACACACACACACACACACAACTGACTCAGTGTTTCTGCTCAAAAAATTATTTCAGGGAGGGGGAGAACACACAAAAGATGGAATTTCATAGGGATGTGGAAAGGAAGATTTTGTACCCACTCTTCTCACAAACCCCACCCCTTCCCAACTCAAAAGCGCCCTAAGTAATGCATTTTGGAGGGAACAAGAAGGAGCCTAAAAATGGCTTGAAAGCAAGCAGATGGCTTAGGGGGAAAGAGCCATAAATACAGAGCACCATGGAAATTAAAATATAAATGTTTTGGGTCCCATTTCATCACATTTTGCTATTTCTCTTGCTTTCACTTCATTCCCTTTAAAATTTAAACCACCCATAAGAGCAAAAGGAAAAAAACCCCACATATGTCAGAATTCCAATTATTCTGGTCATTTCTCATCAACATGTTTCAAACACTCAGCTCTCAGTTCAAATATCCAAAATCCTCTCAATAAATCTACCGGTGTCAGTATGTTTTTCTCAGTCCCATCTCCAGGAAATGTTTCAAAATAATAAATAAGACTTTTTTTTTCTTCCTTCCGATTTTATTGCCTCTTTACTCCTAACTCTAATTGCCTTTCCAATAAGACTATCTGAAGCACTTGAGGTTCAATCACAGGCTCTATAAACATAGTTACAAGCCATATTGATCAGCTACAGATACAATAGTTCTAAGTTACTTAAAATATCTTAAGCTAAACCCACTGAACAGATTTTTATCTCACTTAAACTTTACAGTTAAACTTCACAGGCTCAAAAAAAAAAAAAAAAATACAGAGCCACCCACCTCCACCTTCCCACCCAGAAAAGGCCAGGATTATTCTAAATGCAGCAAGTTTCCAGTTGAAATGAGGGGGAGAACACACCTAGGGAGGGGAAGGAGGCACAGATCAAAGATTTCCTGGGGGCTGCAACATGAGGGAAAAGTCTGCACTGTCAACATGTTTAAAGTCACATTTGAGAAAGCAGAAAAAACTCTGCCCCTATACTTCCCAGCCAGAGTTCAATGAAAGATCTGAAATCCACCATGAATCAGATTTGGGGATAACATGATAGAGGTACCCCACTTTGCTTAAACGAGAATAGAAAGGTATTGGGACACACACACACTCTCTCTCACTCTTTCTCCCCCTCTCTCTCACTATTCATCCAGGGAGTTCTAGACCCTCCAAAGAGCCCCAGCTCACAGCCTGAACACAAAGCTCTCACCCCAGATGGTCCCCTTGTAACAATGGACTGAAGGAGTGGGGGTGGGGGGGCTCGGAAAGGATAGCACAGCCAAAGCATATTCTTTGCAAAATCCAGTTGGGAAGGGAGGACGTGTGATGTGAGGGACTAGGGGTAGGGGTCTGGAAAAAAAAAATGCCCTTGCCTGTTGCAGAAATATACATAAAGCACAAGCATAAAGGAATTCTTTTGGGGGCAGAAACTCATTCCACTTCCCCTAGGAAGTCGAAGGGGACCCCCCCAATCCACTTAAGAATTATGCTAAAGGATGGGTGGGGGAAAAAAAGAGAAAGGGAGGCCTGCTGCAAGTTGCAGAAATGTCCAGGAGTTCCAACTCTGAATTCAAAGATTTTTAGCTTCCCCACAAAAATGGCCCCACACACACCTTGAACAAACTCCACAAGGTTTCTCTCCTATGGATTTTTCCCCTTTTACTTCTCCAAATACCATCTCTCAGCCCACCCCAGCCCCGGCTTATTTTTTACAAGCTGTAAACCACCCATTACAAGATCTTAGCCAATCTTCCCTCCCTGCCCCCAACATCCGGAGTTGGGGGTGGGAAGGCCAGTAATGGGTTTCTTCCACTGGAGACACTATGGACCCCTTAACACAGTCTCTAAGCGCCCCCAGGTTGCCTCCCTTCTCAAAGAGCCCTTTCCTACCTTTGTTTTTTGGGGACCGAGTGTTCAATCTCCAGGCGTTTTCCTTGCAATTCGACTTTCCCTACAGGTTAAAAAAAAAAAAAAAAAGGCAATATAAGAGCTGGAACAGGGGTGGGGGGTGGATAACAGGACGAAGAGGGTAATTGAGGAGTTGCTGGGATCTGAGTGAGATCTGCCTAGAAATCCAGGCAGTGGGTTCCGTGGCCAGACGCGAAACGGTCGCTCTGGGAATGGTGGAATCTATAAATTCGTTATTGTGTTTTGTTAATTTTCGTTTTGTTCTGTTCTCTCACCGAGGCTAGTTGGGTAGTGGGTGGCTCTGGGAGCCCAACCTGGGAGTGGGGCGACCTGGGCGTTTGTGTGGGCGGGCTGCCTACTCGGCTCCCGGAGGTGGGGAGCCGGGGCCGGGAGAGAAAGGGCTCCCCGTTGCTCCCGAAGTGTGTTGCGGGGGAGGGGTGCAGAATGAAACTTTAGTTTTCTATCGAGCCGCGGAGAAGGGCTCCGGGCGGCGGGGCGCTCACCTGTCGGGGCCGGTGGCGAGCAGAGGCCTTGGGGGAGCGGAGCGGGGCCCCGCGGGGAGGGTCCCCGGCGGCCGCGGCGCGCGCCTCTCGGCCCAGCCTGGGCGTCTCGGGAAGCAGCATGGCGACCCGGCGCCGCCGCCGCCGCCGCGCCACCCCGCTCACGCCCCACTTTCAAATCAAAATGGCTCAAGCCCAGGCCCTGGGCGGGAGGCGGGACCCCCTTCCTCTCCGGCCCTGCCCGAAGGCGGCAGTCCCCACTGGGCACCCGGGAGATCGGGGACGGAGCGGAGACCTCTTCCCCGCCTGGAAAGGCCTAGGGCGGAGGAAAGGGAGCTGGGGGTGTTCGCGCTGGGGGGTCGGGGGGAGGGGGGTCCAGCCTCGGACAGGGAAGGGCGGGCATGGAAATAAGGCCCAGACGGGGGCCGCCTGAGTGGGGACCCCCCCACACACACTGCCAATGGGGCCCCCGCCCCGTCGGTGGGGGGTAGGGGCGGCCTTACTAAAGCCTCCAGCTTCTGTTCTGGGGCTGGGAGGAAGGGGTGAGGGGGTCCGGGATATTTCCGCGCGAGGGGCGAGTGGGGGGATGGAAGGGGGCGTCGAAGGAGGTGGGCGGAGGGTCGATGGCGAGGCCAAGCCCCGCAGGCCAGAGCGAGAGAGGAGTTGGCGGGCAAGGAGAGAAGAGGAGCAGGTCTCCGTTGTTCGGGGATTTCGTTGTGGCTTTTCCGGGGAGGTGGGTGCACTCTTACCGGAGAAAGTTTCGATGGCCTTCATTGCCCAGTGCTCGTCGGGGCAGTCCACGAAGGCATAGCCCGACTTGACCAAGAACTGGCCGCTGTAGGAGATCTTGTGCTCCGCAAACACTTTCTCCAAGTCCGCGGGGGTCACGCTCTCGTTGAGGTTGCCGATGTACAGCTTGTTCATGGTGGCGGTCTCGGGGCGGGACGCGGTCCCTGGCAAGGCCGAGCGGGCGGGCGCGGGCGGCGAGCCTCCTAGGCCGAGAGGCGGGAGGCCGGCGGCAGCAGCCGCAAACTTTCTTTGCACCCCACCCCTGAAGTTGTCCGGAGCCCGCGGCGGGGAGGGCGGCCTGAGGGCGCGCAGAGGTCGCGGGAGAGTTCGGAGAGGCCCGGGAGAAGTGCCCGCGGCGCGCTGGGAGGCGGACGACGCGGCGCTGCTCTTTCCCTTCTGTCCGAAACCCCTCCGAGCGGGCTGGTGTGTCACGTTTCTCCGCGGCCGCCCTGGCGCCGCCTCTAAATAAAATCGACTTGAAAAAAAATGGAGCGGAAAAAAAAAAAAAAAAAGGCGAAGCCACGTGGTGAAAGCCCCCACCCACCCTGCTCGGGAAGACCCCCGACGCCTCTGGGCCCATCGGCCCTCCGGCCCGGCCCAGCCCACCAATCTCCAACCTGGGGGGTGGGGGGGCATTCAACACACACACCCCGGGGGAAACAGGGCGGTGGGGGCTGCGTTCCCGAAGCTCTACTTGCCCCCTCCCCCTTGGCAAGAATCTGGCCCCTAGGGAGGCGCCCCGCCCCCACCCATCCCCCTACCCCGGCCCCGGCTGGGGGAGGGTGGTCGGGCCCAGAATCTCCCACCTCTTTATGGGTAAAACGTACGGTTATTTTTTATTTGTGTGGTGGCTGGGGGGAGAGTTTGCCCACCCTACCCCGGTTAACTGCTAGCGACTGACAGGCGGGGGACGGCCGAGACAGACAAAGAGAAGCCGAGGACTCGGGGTCTTCAGGCGGGGGTCGCGCGAGCCGGTGATTTTAAAAGAAAGGCGCTTTTCCCCTACATTTTTAAGTGAGGGGTCTCGGCCTTCCCGGCCCCAGCCCTAGGAGACTCCCCCGCCTCCGGCAATCCAGGACCCAGGGACCCTGCGAGCGCGGGACCGGGAAGCTAGGAACACGGGGGACCGCGGCTGGGAACGAGGGCTCCGCAGGAAATCGTGTTTCGGGATTCCCACGGGAGAAGGGTGGCTCGCGCCCGCCGAACGAGACAGTCTCGGGGTTCTGGGGGGAACGCGCGGCGCCGGCCCAAGCTGACCCCAGGAGAGAGGGAGGGGTGGAGAGGAGGAAGAGGAGTGGTAGCGTGAGCAGACCCGAGCGAACCGAAGGGGGAGGTCTCAGGGAGGGAGTGACCGGGTGGAGATCCGAACGCTCCCCTTCTCCCTCCCTGACGCGGGGGCAGACAGGTGGAGTCCCCTCCGCCCGCCCCACCCCGGCCGGCGACCGCAGCTTTCCCAGCGCCGGGTTCGGGTCTCGGAACTTTGTTTGGGGTGCAGCGTTCGGATCCGGGCGGGAAGGCGGGAGAGGGGCCGGGGGCGGGGGGCCGAGTGCTGAAGCCCCGCCCACGTCCCCAGGTCAGACCCGCGGGGGGAGGGGGTAATTTCCGCTCGGCGCTCGGGGAAGCGAGGGGCGGGAGCTTCGAGGAGGGGGCGGCGGCCCCTCCCCCGCCCGTTCCTGGGGAGGGGGAAGCGGATCCGCCCTGGTCCCTTTCCTCGCCTTTGACCAACTCGCTCCGGATCCTCCGGCCCCGGGAGCCCGAGGGACGGACCCGACTGGGCAAGGGGCGACACGTGGGCGGTCGCACCCCGTCTCGGTGGTGGGGGAGGGGGCAGTTCGCCGCGCGTTTCGGAGTCCAGGATAGGCGGCGGAGAGCGGGACGCGCGGTCCACGCGCAACCGGGATCCCGGGCCGAGTGGCGGGCGAGGGCAACGAGTTTCCAGCGGAGGGGGCTGGGACGGCGCCGGGGGGTAGCGGAGAGCGCGGCCCGGGGACCCCGGAGCTCCCCGCCTTGGCCCGGGGGCCGGAGAAAGAGGGGGTGGACCCCCCGTAATGCCAGACTCTCCCTGAACTGGGCGGAAGCTTGGGTTTTGCTCCGGGTTCTGCGGGTGGGAGAAACAATTCTGTCGGGGGCACGCGTGCTGCGAGGGCAGGTGAGGAAGGGGGTCACTCTCCCTTTCCCCGTCCCCGACCCCATTGTCTCAGTCGCCTGCGGCCCGGGCCGACTCCGCAACACGTGTTGGCTGCACTGATACGAATGCCTTGGATTTTTTTCTTGTTATTATTTTTTGTTTGCAGAGTCAGTGAGCTGACTCCCGACTTGGGCGCACCGCTCTTCTGCCAGACGGTTTTCTACCGTTCAAAAAGTCGGGAGTTAAAAGACCACACGCCGCACCTTTGTCCCCCTCCCGGTTTTCCCCGCGCGCTGCAAAGAAATGGGGCTTGGGCGTGGGGGGAGGGCTTCCAACTCGGTTTCTCCATCTCCACCACCTTCAAAACCCACTCTCCAAATCCGCGTTTTGTTCTAGCCAGCCACGTGTTTGTCGGATTTGGGGGTTTGTGATTTTTTTCTTTGCATGGGGCGACAGAAAATACTAGGAGCTGTTAGTTGCTGAGTAGAAAAAGAATGTTTTCTAGGCAAGAAGGTGGGCGACATTTGTATGCTACCCCCCCACATACACACCTCCTTCGACCCCCCCCCCCACCGTTTCTGACACTTAATATTTAGTCAGCTCTTGGACCATAATTTTCACACAAACCAACGAGCTGGAAACGGCGTCTGCCACATAGTAGGCATTCAATAAACATTTTTTAAATGAAAAACCAGCTAATACAAACTGCAGGGCAAAGAGAATTCAGAGAAAAATTGAGAGCCCGGGGGCGGGGGGGGGGGGGGGAGAAAAAATCTTGCCAGAATGTGTGTCTGTTGCCCGGGGACTTTTCTTGGTGATGTGTGTGGACTTTTGAAAGGGCTCAAAGATGGTCTCAGAAAGGCTGTTGTATTCCTTGGCCTTTTCCTAAAAAGGAGCCCCAATCTCCTGAAATCTTTTCTGTCATATTGGGGAACAAGAAAGAGGGTCCTAGGCAGGGCACTGCAGTTCCCAGAAACTTTTAAGTGCTGTTTCTTTCATTTAATTTAAATCTCTAAGAATTAATAGAAGCACCTCTCAGGGTTTCTCCCTGGGGAACGTGCCCACTACTCTATCTCATTATTCCTAAAACAAAAGCAAGTTACACCCCACAAAAATTTCCATCCAGACCTCTAAACTCCTGTGAAATGCAGCCCACCTTTTCCTATCCTAGATTCAAAGGGAAACAAAAATTGTAAACGCAATCATTGAATTCAGTTCACTTTCAGATTTTTTTTTCCATTTAAAAAATATAAAAGAAGTCTAAATGTTAGTTGAAATTAGTTTCTTTTCCATGTTTTAAAATGACAGTAGGGGAGAAAATACACATTTGTGAAAATAAAAATTTGCCAAATATTGCTAAATTGAAACTGATGAGTTCTTTTTAAAAATCAGATGTTTCAGTGAATTCTAATCCTCCCCCCTGCCCCCACCAAGGGCTTCTGTGTATAGTCAGAGGCTGCAAGAACACAAGAGAGCAGAGACAGCTGGGGTGAGATGCAGTTCTTTTAGCCCCCAAATCAGTTTTGCCTCGGTGATCTAGCTATTTTAGGCTGGGGCTGGGGGCATTGAATGATGTTGTCTGGTGCTTCACCTCCCCTCTGAGTGAGCCCAGCACTAAAATTAACCTGCGAGTAGGGTTATTTCTTGTCAAGACTCACATTCCTGGGGTAGGGATAGGAATGGGCCAACTTGGAATGCCACCATTTATCATTCCCTTTTCTGCTCTTTCTTTTGTTTTTAAAGACAACTAATAAACATTGTTTTTGTTTTCCTTTTTTTTTTTTTTTTCCTACACAGCTTCTTGGAGAAAGATTAATCATCAGTACAGATTCAAACTTAGTTTGTAAGAATTAAAAATATAGCTGGAGGATCAATTATTTTCTTTAATAACATTATTTTTATTTTTTATTCTTTTATTCCACTTATTTATTATCATTGGGATTTTTGTTGTTGTTGTTTGGTTTGGTTTGGTTTGTTCTCCTCTTCCTCTCCCTCCTTCCTCTTCATTTTTCCTGGAGAAGTGTTGGGTCTAGTTAACAGGATTCAATTCTCTGAATCCAGAAACACTGAAACTTGACTCCATTTTAAAGATGGGATTCTGATCTATTTTCCTTCAATGTGGACATACAAATTCAGAGAGAAAAAAAAAAACCCAAAGACAAGAAAACAACTTTTTTAACAAAATAGAAATATGGCATGAGAAAATCCGCAATTCCCTTGTCCTACAATAGTAATTTTATTTTTAAATGTTTCTTCCCAATATTTGTCCGTTGGTAATAGTTCTAGATTTTATCATCTTATTTGTATATCTTCATTTTTCACTTGCTGTTCTACAAGTAGAAGTAGTTCCCATTGCTGCCCCAAAATTTTCATAACTATCATTTTGCACCAACATAGAGCATTCAGTCCAGTAGATGTAAGTTAATCATTAATCCTTATTTTTAGATATATGTTACACCAATTTTTTTTAACTTTTAACTGAATAGATATTTGGGAGCATATAACTTTTTCTTCTCTAAAATTAGCTCATTTGAATAAATCCCCAGAATATATACTTCTTTTTTAATCTTACATTTGCCCATGCCTTTCTATTTTAAAATTTCAGCATATTTTACAAAAGAGAGGACACAAAAAAATTGAAAAGCACTTAGAAGGGAAATATATTAAAATAGAACTTTTCTGTGTTTTATTTTCTAATGAATCCTAATCAATTTTGAAATAGAATTATGGTTTCTATGAAATACAGAAAAAGAATCCACATTTACTGACACAGGGCAACTTAGACTTCACAGTCCTTGGAAGAATTTGTTTTTTGTTTGCTTGGGTTTTATTTATTTTGCTGTTGTTTGCTTGTTTTTTCCTTGTTACTGCCTTGGGATATTTTGTTTCTTCCAGCAACTTGAAGTCTTGGTGTGGCTCTTTTAAATGCCTATAAACTTTGAAAAAGTGTAAATTAGTCCCAATTTAAAAGCACATGAAGCATTTTCTCCTGTCAAATAAATAAGGATCATTATGTGTTTAAGATAACTCATAAAATGTAGGGGAATTGTAAACAGAAAAGGAAAATTTCCTCCTTCAAATTATTATTGAAAAGTGTTCCATGTTTAAGACCTTAAAAAGAAATGTGTTTATTCCAGAGATAGAAAAGACTCAAAGAGAAAAAAGAACTTTAAGAACAATCATCTGTTTTTCTATGGGTCACACAGCCTGTGACAAAACTGCTCAGTGTTTAGCTTTGGCTCACGTTGGCAATGCAGAAACCTTTGGATGAGGAAGGGAATCGTTTATTTTGTTAACTTTTGAAAAATGGATGTTTCCAAATTGTTTGTGAGTAAATTAAACTACACCACACTAGCCCTATTGACCCATGTACAAGAAATGGTCAATAACATTCTTCACACTACAGGACTACTGCCCTTTACTTTTTTTTTTTTTTTTAACTCTAAAATCAGTTGGTTACAAGATAATGAATAATTTTGTGTAGTCCCTATTTGGCACAAAATGCAAAATAAGTCACAGGTTACTTTGGGGGATGATTGTGGAATTCAAGAAAAGACAAGGAAATGTTCCTTTTCAAAGTAAAACAAATTGTAAAAAGCAACAAAAGAGAGAGAATCCATACCTCAATATTATTTAAAGTGGAAATAGTAATAAGACAATTTGGTACTTGACATCCACATAGCTTCTAAGTATGCAAATGATTTTAATTCAAAATGCGTCAGTTAGAACAGCAAACTGCATGGACTTAATTCAGTTTTAGCTACAGAACATCTATGCTTTTAAGACTAGAAGAATGTTTCTATCTAGAAAGCAAGTTATTTTTGTTTGCTTGTTTAAAATGTTATTCCTGATGATAAGATTAATTGCTTTTATTCGTGTTGCTATTTAGGATTTTTTTTTTTTTTCCAGGAGCTGTCTCAAATATTTCAGAGTGCTTAAGAGGGGATGCTGCTATGATTTTTTATATTTAGGTTTAAAAATTCTATGCTCATTAAAAACACTTCATCTGTCTTTGTGAAACAAACCAGGTTTACAAAGAAAAGTTACCCATCCTAATAGTGTCATTTTTGTTTGACTGAACTGAGATATAATTCTAAAAATGATTTCTGATTTTCATGGGTTAACAATCTAGAAAGAGTTTTGGTCCCCACACCTCTCCCCAAAACACTCTCAAATTTTTAAGAATTCTTAACATAACTTAACTTCCATTCTTAAACATAACCTGAAAGTATTTGGTAAGCATTTATACGTTCAGTTGTTGAATTCATTTTTAGGATTTTCTTTTCGTTTCTAAAATGTGTTTACAAAGTGTGTAGAAAACAAATATTAGAGTTATTTTTAAATTGCTTTGAAATGAGGTTCATGATGTCTTTCCCTATCTTCCTCTTCCTCCCTGCCCCTCCCCCCGCCCCTCCCCTTTCTCCCCCCCCTTTTGTTCCTCCATCTTTCTTCCTACTCCCGACACTGTCAATTCCTTTCCCCCTCCCCCTTTACCTTTACCCTCTTTTTTATTTTTCTTTTTTCTTTGGTACTTCTCTTCCCCTTTTTATTATTCTCTGGCTCCTCTGCCCCTCCACCCATTTCTTTCCTCTTTATAATCAATAAGCCTATCCCAACTTTCTATACTTTTCTTCACTCCTTCCCTTTTCCTTTTTCCTGTCCCTCTATCACTAACTTGCTATCATTCAAACTGTTACTTCTGGTGAAGAGGAAGGCTGCAGAGATGCCTGAGTTATTTTATGCACCAAAACAAAAAGCTTGTTACATTTCTGAGGTGGACATCCATGGGATTCAGACCACAGAGCTCCCTGTTCTCCCAGCATTCATTGTCTGAACATTCACCAGACACTTTTACTTCTTTGTATCATTTTTCTGTGTCTGATGTTGCTTATAACCTATTTTGTTATTAGCATTTTATGTATCAAATCCTCGAGGGCACAGCCAATATATCACCCGAGGAGTCCCAGCACAGTGCTGACAGGTGTCCAAAATTATATAGTAAGTATCTTTTGATACTATCTGGAAAGACGTGGTCAGTGTGATCAAGTAAAATGCTGTGTTCAGCCTGTTGTGCTTTTCCTTTCTTCCTTTTTTCTTTCTTTCTTTCTTTCTTTCTTTCTTTCTTTCTTTCTTTCTTTCTCCTTCTTTCTTTCTTTCTTTCTCTCTTTCTTTCTTTCTTTCTTTCCTTCTTTCTTTTTTCCCCTGTTTTTATTTTTTTTAATACAATACTACACAATCATCAGATTAAATACAGGTAAATTCAGTCATTCAAAAGGCTGATGGGTCTACACCAAGAACAGCAACGAAGGGGTGTCTTTCAGCTCCTCGCTCCCTGGTCTCGTACTCATGACCGTCCTATGCCTGAGGTCCACTGATGAACTTCCTTTTCACCTTCGTTCTGGTTAAGTAGCCTTGGAGTTCTTCTCAACTCAAGGTTTCAGGCAGTCCATGTCGACCATCAGAGTTAGTTGGCACAACCCTTTGCCATCCTTATCTCCCTTGATGCCATCCAACAATCTCAATGGACCGTCCACATGCCTTTCCTGCCAACAGGTCTCAGGGTCTTCTTCCTGGGACTGTAAGCCAGCACCCCATTAACCATGTAAAGATTTATTATTTTGTATGTCATCCAAAGCAAAAGTGGCACCCCCAGCCTTCCATCTCAGATTCCCAAGCTGTCTGGTACAGACGCTTCCCATCACAGACGTTTATTGAATACCGACCTACCAATACAGCTATGAACACTAAAGAGAAGGCAAAGCAATTTTTATGACAGTCTAAATTAAAGCCAAATTTAAGCAGGTCATGAAAATAGTGAAGTGCTTTGTTTTGTTTTTAATTTATAATACTCATTACTAGCAAGAATATAGTGAAATAAAACATGCCATATGGCTGTGTGGGAGAACAATCTTAAGGCAACAAAAACCTTTAAAAATTCATATTGTTTGACTTTGAAGTTGCACTTTTGAGTAATTTTTCTAACAAAAATCCGGTATATAGAACATTTTATTCAGCCTTAAAAAAGAAGGACATTCTGATACCTGCTACAATGTAGATGAACCTTGAAAACATTATGCTGAGTAAAATAAGCCAGGCACAAAGGATAAATATGCATGCGATACCTAGACTAGTCAGATTCATAGAGGCAGAAAGTAGACTGGCGGTTACCAGGGCTTGGGAGGAGTGGGTGAGGTGGGGAGTTAGGCTATGGAGGTTCAACTTGAGAGGAGGAGAAAGTTCTGGAGATGGATACTGGAATGGTTGCACAACCATGTAAATGTTACTTAATGCCACTGAATCTTAAAACACTTAAAAATGGCTAAAATTAAAAATTTTATGTATATATTTTTAAAGATTTCTTTGAGAGAGAGAGCACGCGGGAGGGGCAGAGGGAGAGGGAGAGAGAGAATCTCAAGCAGACTCCCCGCTGTGCACAGAGCCGACCTTGGGGCTCCATCCCAGGACCCTAAGACCACGACCTGAGCAGGAATCGAGAGTCAGTGGGTCAACCATCTGAGCCACCCAGGGGCCCCTATGTTATGTATAGTTTACCACTTTTTTAAAGATTTTATTTATTTATTTGAGAGAGAGCACGTTCGCAGGTGGGGGGAGGAGCAGAGGGACAGGGAGAAGCAGACTCCCCACTGAGTAGGGAGCCTGACCTTTACCATGATTTCTTTTTTTTGGGGGGGGGAGGAATACCATGATTTTTGAAGACAAAAATGTTAGCCTTTTCAAAATATCAAGAACAACAAAAAACTGAACAAAGATGTTATTTATCACTGTTAAGGGAAAGAAATTGTTAGCGATAGAAATGCTTACAAAGAGGGAAATCTTCAAATAACTTCAAACATAGCCAGTTGGTAAAATATTATGCAGCCATTGAAAATTATGTCCAGGGGCGCCTGGGTGGCTCAGTCAGTTAGGCATCTGCCTTCGGCTCAGGTCGTAATCTCAGGGTCCTGGGATCAAGCCCCTCACCGGGCTCCCTGCTCACTGGGGAACTGCTTCTCCCTCTCCCTCTGCCCCTCCCCCCACTTGTGCTGTGCGATCGCACATGCTCGCTCGCTCTCTCTCTCTCTCTCTCGCAAAAGTAAATAAATAGATAAAACTCTTAAAAAAAAAAATTATGTCCGAAAGGGGTTTAGAAAAACTTAGGGGAAGTTTATTTTAAAAATACACATCACAAAATTTAGTATTTGTGCTCATATAGTCTGTATGATTGGAACCATCTTCTTTTTTTTTTAAGATTTTATTTATTTATTTGCCAGAGAGAGAGACAGCCAGCGAGAGAGGGAACACAAGCAGGGGGAGTGGGAGAGGAAGAAGCAGGCTCCCAGCAGGACAGGGAGCCTGAGGTGGGGCTTGATTCCAGGACCCTGGGATCACGCCCTGAGCCGAAGGCAGACGCTTAAAGACTGAGCCACCCGGGTGCCCAGTGATTGGGACCATCTTAACAACAATGACAAAAGCTACATGTACATTAAAGACTAGAAATTACCTTACAGAAACTCTTGCACGTGGATACCCAGAGATGTGTACAAGAGTATTCATAGCAGCATTGCTTACAATAACAAAACCTAGAAACCCTACAAATGTCTATCTCTAAGGAGAATGGATAAGCAAAGGTGGGTGTAGTCATACAATGGAATTCGGGGGCCATCACAAGAAAGGAACTTCTGCCATGTGTATCAATGTGAGTGAATTTCACAATTCTCACCAATAAACAAACAAAAACAGAAACCCAGGAACTGAAGATTATGCACGTAATGGTTCCATTTATGGCAGTTCAAGACTATGCAAAACTAACACTGTGTTGTTTAGGGATGCCTCCAGAGGAGCTCGACCTTTAAAGGAAAGGAAGAGCTCTTCAGCAGCTAAGCAGCTTTTTAACCACCTTGGAGCCCTCTCCCAAGCCGTGCACCAAGCGGAAACAATAAAGCTTTTTGCAGAAAGAAAGGAAAGGAAAGGAAAAAGAAAAGAAAATGGAACAGAAAAGAAGAGAAAAGAGAACGGAACAAAAAAGAAAGGAAAGGGAGGAAAAGAAAGAAAAGAAAAGAAGAGAAAAGAAAAGAAAAGGAAAGGAAAGGAAAGGAAAGGAAAGAAAAGAAAAGAAAAGAAAAGAAAAGGAAAGGAAAAAAAGAAAGAAAAAAGGAGAGAACAAGCATGATAAACAAAATTCCAGAATGTGGTTAATTCTGGGAAGTAGCATAGGGATGACTGTGGAGGGGCTCGCAGGGCTCTTCAAAGATATTGGGGATGGATGTTCTAGTTCTCAATCTGAGTGGTGGTACATAAGTATTTTATTATTCTTTTAAACTGTACGGTACAGTTTACATTATCTTTGTTAAGTGTAAATATTTCATAACAAAAATTAAATGAAATAATAAAAAGTCTGGAAAACACTGTTAATAGTAACTCTCTGGTTTTGAGAAGAGTGGTTTTCTCTCTATTCCTGTCTGTTTCTCTCTCCCTCTCTTTCTTTCTCCCTGTTTCTCTCTCTCTCTTCACTCTGCTGTATTTTTCAAGATTTCTAGACTATTACGTTTTGAGAACAAACTTAAAAAAAAAAAAGTCAGGGCACCTGGGTGGCTCAGTCATTAAGCATCTGCCTTCCGCTCGGGGCGTGATACCCGCGATCTGGGATCAAGCCCCACGTCAGGCTCCTCCGCTGGAGCCTGCTTCTTCCTCTCCCACTCCCCCTGCTTGTGTTCCCTCTCTCGCTGGCTGTCTCTCTCTCTAGCAAATAAATAAATAAAATCTTAAAAAAAAAAAAGTCAAATGGATATTCAAATGAATCACCCCAGAATACCTTTACAAACCAAACAGGGAATGGTTTTGGATCTTACACTCTTCCAAGATTTGATGCAGCCAGAAATCTCCTTCCATTAGCAACCAAGGTTGAGGGTTAACTGCAACTCACCCTGATCAATCACGGATGTGGCTTGACTTTAGCTAAAGGTCTGATTAATTATACATGTATTCATAATAAACTGAGATGGTGTGTACTGAAACTCAGGACCAGCATGGTAAACAGGAGCCAAGCACCCAGATTCACACCTGCCCAGTCTGTCCTGGATCTTGCAGATACATCGCTCCTTTCGACTCCCAGGCATGAGCATTTTTGTTCTCATGCACAGTCACTGGAAACCTCTAAGGCTGAAGCCCATGTCTGCCTCACCAGTCTGGGAGTTTCTTGTGAGCTCACGCCTTTCAGCACACTGGAAACCTCAGGACAGGATCCATGTTGTTTCCTTTCTCTGTGAGCAGTTTCCATTATGTTCATCAACTAAGATCTCCCTTATTATTTTTCCAGGAGCCCAGTGTTTTGAAAAAAATATTGCCTATCAAAAAATTCCAATGACCAAGTAATAAATTGTTCCGGATTGAGTGGCGAAGCAGAACTTGTGCGCAAGCGGCAAGAAGTTATACTATTCCCACCAGAAGTAAAGGGACTTAGAATTGTAATTTGTCCACACAGCCTTGCCTGGAGCAGATGTCCGATTTGCATGAGATATCCTAACTGACTGCAAATAGTTTATGGAGACCACGGTGCCCTTCTTTCCTTCCTTCTTAGATCCCGGATCTGGGGAGCCTAAGGTTAGAAGAACATTCCTTAGGACCAGCTTTCCCAGTTCCAGCACTATGCCCGGGAGAAGAGCAGAAGAGAAGAGAAAAGAGAGAGGACGTAGTAAAATGTGGTAAACACCCAAGCGGGTAGCTTCATGGTTTCTACCTTATAGGTCCGCTATGCCACAGATAAGCAGCAAAACAGGATTCCAGCCTCATTGTCCTGGATCCCAAGTCCTTGCTCTTGCCCTTATAAAAGTGCAGCATTAAAAGTCCTAGTGCATGGAGCGCCGGGCTGGCTTGGTCCATGGAGCATGCAACCCTTGATCTTGGAGTTGCAAGTTCGAGTCCCACGTTAGGTATAGAGATTACTTAAAAATAAAATATTTTAGGGGCGCCTGGGTGGCTCAGTCGGTTAAGTGTCTGCCTTTGGCTCAGGTCATGATCCCACAGTCCTGGGATTGAGTCCCACATCCGGCTCCCTGCTCAGCAGGGAGTCTGCATCTCCCTCTCCCTCTGCCCTTGCTTGTTCTCTCTCTCTCTCTCTCTCTTTCTCTTTTGCGTTTGCTCACTCACTCTCTCTCTAATAAATACAATCTTAAAAAATAATAAAAATTAAAAAATAAAATATTTTAGGGGGACCCAGGTGGCACAGTCAGTTGGACATCAGACTCTTGGTTTCACCTCAGGTCCTGATCTCAGGGCTGTGGGATTGAGCCCCATGTCAGGCTCCAAGCACAGAACGCGCTTGTCTGCCTCCCTATGCTCCTCCCCCGCACTCACGCATGCACTCTCTCTCTCTCAAATAAATAAGACCTTTAAAAAAATAAAAACAAAACGAAATATTTTCGGGGCCCCTGGCGGGCTCAGTCGATGAAGCATGTTGACTCTTGATCTCAGGGCTGTAATTTCAAGCCCCATGTTAGGTGTAGAGATTTTAAACAAAAATCTTAAAAAAAAAAATACAATAAAATCTTTTAAAAATAAATACAAATCCTAGGGGTGCCTGGGTGCTTGGTTGGTTAAGCATCTGCCTTCGACTTGGGTCATGATCCTGGGGTCCAGGGATCGAGCCCCACATCGGGCTCACTGCTTGGCAGAAAGCCTGCTTCTTCCTCTCCCTCTGCTGTTCTCCCTGCTTGTGTTCTCTCTCTCTCTGTCAAATAAATCAATCAAATCTTCTTAAAAATAAACAAATAAAAATCCTAGTGCAAATCCACACATATATCACAGTTTATTTTTTTATTTTTTAAACTTTTTTTTTTAAGATTTTATTAATTTATTTATTTGACAGAGAGAGAGAGAGCACAAGCAGGGGGAGCGGCAGGCAGAGGGAGAAGCAGGCTCCCTGCTGAGCAAGGAGCCCGACAGGGGACTTGATCCCAGGACCCTGGGATCATGACCTGAGCCAAAAGCAGATGCTTGACCGAATGAGCCACCAGAAGCCCCACAATTTTTTTAAAAAGATTTATTTATTTATTTATTTATTTATTTGCGAGAGAGATAGCAGGGGGAGGGGCAGAGGGAGAGGGAGAGAGAGAATCCTCAAGCAGACTCCTCGCTGAGTGCCAAGCCCAACACAAGGCTCGATCCCAGGACGCTGAGATCACGACCTGAGCCGAAATCGAGAGTCAGATGCTCAGCCAGCTGAGCCACCAGGCGCCCCATCACAATCTATTTTATGCAGGGGTGTAAAGACAACTCAGCAAATAGTGCGGGAACAACTGGATATTCATATGCAAAAAATAAATTTCCTTCCACAGCCCATCCTATATACAAAAATTAACTCAATCATATGCTTTAATCATTTAGGTCATAGAACTAACTGTAAAGCCAAAAGCTATAAGGCTTCTAGGAGAAAACCTTTGTGACCTTGAGTCAGGCAAAGATATCTTAGATAGGCCACCCAAAGCAAAGTATCAAAAAGCCAAATCGATAAATCGGACTTCATCAAAATTTCAAGAAGAAAAAACCCTCTCTTGCCTCTAGAAGGTAACCGGTAAGAGAATGAAAAGATGAGCCACAGACCGGGAGAAAACTATTCTGTAAATCCTGCATTTCATAAAGGCCTTGTATCCAAAATATGTAAAGAACTCTCACAACTCAATATCAAGAACACAAACAACCCTCTTCCCCCAAAATGAGTGAAAATGGGAACAGACATTTCACAGGTCAAATGTTACAACCACTTCGGAAAACAGTTCGGCGGTGCTCACTCTGGCTGCACGCATATTGAAATTGAAATGACACAGAAACGATTCGCATGGCTCCCGTGGGAGGATGACACACAAATCCGCGAAGTGTTCCATATTTTTGATGCAGTTGACGTTTGATAAAGTGAACTCGTGGACATTAACAGTGGACGTTTACTGTTGCGCCGTACACAGTCTTTGAAGTATAATTAAAAGTTTTTATTGAGCCCCCGGGAAAACGAAAACAGTTTGGCAGTTTCTTAAAAAGTTAAACATATCCCAATCCTAGGTATTTACCCAAGAAAAAGGAAAGCATATGCCCATAAAACTACTTGTCCACAAGGGTTCACACCAGCTTTATCTGTAATAGCCAAAAACTTGAAACGACCCAAATGTCCGTCAACAGGTAAATGGATAAAGAATTGTAACATACCATATGATGGCAAAGTCTTACTCAGCAATAAAAAAGAATAGACTTTTGGGGCGCCTGGGTGGCTCAGCCGTTAAGCATCTGCCTTTGGCTCAGGGCGTGATCCCAGGGTCCTGGGATCGAGCCCCGCATTGGTCTCCTCCGCTGGGAGCCTGCTTCTTCCTCTCCCACTCCCCCTGCTTGTGTTCCCTCTCTCGCTGGCTGTCTCTCTCTCTGTCAAATAAAATAAAATCTTAAAAAAAAAAAGAATAGACTTTTGATCATGCTACAATTGAATTTCAAAATCAGTGTGCTGAATGAAAGAAACCAGACAAAAAAGAATACATACTATATGATTCCATTTATATAAAAGTTTAGAAAATACAAACTCATCTATAGTAACAGAAAGCAGGTCAGTGGTTGGAAGAGGTGAGCAGGGGAGAAAGGGCTCAAGGAAATTTGGGGGGATGGTAGATATGTTCACTACTTTATTTTTAAATTTTTTTTTAAGTAGGCATGGAGCTTGAAATCACGACCCTGAGATCAAGCTCTGAGTGGAGATCAAGAGTCAGTTGCTCAACGGACTGAGCCACCCAGGTGCCCCAATTTTTTTTTTAAGTAAACTCTATGCCCAACATGGGGCTCGAACTCACTACCCCAAGATCAAGAGTTGCATGCTCTACCGACTGAGCCAGTCGGTGCCCCAATATTCACTACTTTGATTGTAGTGATGGTTTCATGGGAGAACACATATGGTAAAACATTGAATTGTACACTTTACGTTAAATATGTGCGGTTAATTATGTGTCAGTTATACCTTGATAATACTGTTTTTAAAAGCCCCAGTACTGTGGAGGGAGTGGCGAATTGGAAAATAACCATTTTCCATCATCGTAGTGAAGATGGGTTCAAGCAAGAATTAATGGTTGTAGGGGCACCTGGGTGGCTCAGTCGGCTAAGTGTCTGCCTTTGGCTCAGGTCATGATCTCAGGGTCTTGGGATTAAGCCCTGTGGGTGGGCTCCATGCTCAGTGGGGAGTCTGCTTCTCCCTTGCCCTCTGCCCCTCCCCCTGCTCATGCGCTAGCTCTCTCTCTCTCTCAAATAAATAAACAAAAAAATTTTTTAAAAAGTCAGTATTATGAAAGACAAGAAAAGGCTGAAAGAGAAACTGTTAAAGGAAAATACGAGACATGACAAGTGTAATACATGATCCTGGACTGAATCTGATAAAGAAGGGGAAATACCCCAAAAGACGTTATTGGGACAATTGAAAAACTTGTAATACAGACTATATGCTTTATATCAATGATAAACTTCTTGAATTTCACCATTGCACTGATTGTGGTTATGTGTGTGAATATCCCTGTTCTTAGGAAATATACGTGGAGCAGCAGCTCTTTCTGCCCATGGGTCCTGTCCTGTGCTTAAATAAAATCACCCTCCTGCAGAAAAAAAAAAAAAAAAAAAAAAGGAAATATACATGGAAATATAAAGTGGTAAAGAAACATATTGTATGTAATTGACTTTCATATGTTTAGAAGATAAATAATGGAATGCTAGAACGAAGTGGCAAAATGCTAAAAGTTGGTGTAACTATAGTTATATTAGAGTTCTCTGTATTATTTTTTCAACTTCCCTGTGAGCTTTAAATTATTTTAAAATGAAAACTTTAAAAAAATCTCCAGGCTAATGACGTCAGAGTCTCTGGGAATGGCACTGAGATTTTATTTTATTTTATTTTTAAGTAGACACCACACCCAACGTGGGGCTCAAACTCACAACTCTGAGATCAAGAATCGCATGCTCTGCTGACTGAGCCAGTCAGGCGTCCCAAGTCCTGGAGATTTTAAAAAGCTTTCCAGGCCAGGGTGCCAGATTTGGCAAATAACAGTACAAGATGTGCAGTTAAATTTGAATTTCAGATAAACAAGTTAAAAACATTTTTTTAAAAGATTTTATTTATGAGAGAGAGAGAGAGAGAGAATGAGTGGGGAGGGGCAAGAGAGGGGGACAAGCACACTCCCCACTGAGCACGGAGTCTGACAACGGGAGTGGGGGGTGGGGGGCTGGGTCCCAGTATCTTCAGATCATGACTTGAGCCGAAGTCAGATGCTTAACTGACTGAGCCACACAGGTGCTCCTTAAAACATTTTTTAGCATAAGTATGTCCCCATGCAGTGTTTTCTGCCTAACTAGCAAGGACTGTCTTGGAATACAACTCATTTTCATGTCTGTACTCTGTTGGTCTTTGAGGAATATTAGAGAAATTTCTTGCTTTATGTGTCTTCTGTATACAAAACCAGCTCAGTTCTCACTCTCGCAGAGAGAAGGGCACTGAGATCAATATAAGCAGGTAGTAAATGGCCAGAGTCCATGGTGATGAACAGAAATGTTTCATGAATCTAGCACCTTCTGTAATAATAACAATAACGGTCAATATTTTTTAGGGCAGATTATGTATATGGTAGCCAGCCTCTAAGGTGGCCCCCATGATCCCCGCCTCCCGGTATTCACAGCCTTGCGCAGTCCCTCCCACATCATACCAGGGCTGGTCTCCGTGGCCAAGAGCATCAAGCCGAAGGGATGGTAGGTCATTTCTGACTTTCACGTAGATTTTCATCTTAAGCGCATGACTTTGCTCTGAGGCTTCGAAGAAGCGTGGAGAGGTCCCCATGGCGAGGAACAGAAGCCTCCAGTCGTGGGAACAAGCTTGGA
Source organism: Ursus arctos (assembly GCF_023065955.2). Classification (NCBI taxonomy): domain Eukaryota; kingdom Metazoa; phylum Chordata; class Mammalia; order Carnivora; family Ursidae; genus Ursus; species Ursus arctos. Next base: position 23,664,531 of record NW_026622919.1, on the reverse strand, counting down.
AGGTGACCTGCCGCCCCAGGCTTCTGAGATTGCCCCCGGCCAACAGCTGGCTTGAGCTTCACGGAGACCCTGAGCTAGAAGCACCCAGCTCAAAGGTTGCCAGATTCGCAATCCTCAGACACCGTGACCCGGCGAATGCTCTGTTGCTTTACACTGCGGAAGGGCGCCGGGATTTGGTACCCAGCGAAAGATCACGAATGTATCAAGATACCATGTAACACAATGTATCTGCTCAGTATACTTGTTTCCCAAACCAATTCTTTCTTTCTTTATCTGAGACAGAGAGAGAGCATGAGCCTGAACAGGGGGAGGGCAGAGAGACAAGGAGAATCAGACTCCCCACCAAGCAGGGAGCCTGACTCAGGACTCGATCCCAGGACCCTGAGATCATGACCTGAGCCAAAGGCAGCTGATTAACCGACTGAGCCACCCAGGTGCCCCCCAAATCAATTCTTTGAGGTAGAAACTTGACACTCCCATTTTACAGAAATGGGAACCATGGCACAGAAAGATCGGGTTGCTCTAAATCACCCACCCCGCTAGCAGCATCAGTGGGTCCGTCTGCAGAGCCCTCGGCCCTAACAGGGAATTTCAGAAGCCTTCCCTGTGCCAGGTGAGGGGCAGAGTCAGCCTGGGTTTGTTTTTGTTTTTTAAATTTGAGAGAGAGAGGGCACGCCCACACACAGGAGCACGAGTGGGCGGGGAGAAGCCGACTCCCCGCTGAGCAGGTAGGTGGCCCACAGGACTCGATCCCAAGGACCCGAGATCCTGACCTGAGCCTTGGGCTGATGCTTAACCGACTGAGCCCCCCAGGCACCCCTAGCCTGACTTTGTTTTCTCGTCTTGCTGAATGCTTACCATAGAGTGAGGTGGAGGAGATCATTCTAGAGAATATCACCCACCAACACTTGCACAGTGCCTTCAAGTGAACAAGACATTAATGTCACACTTACCTATGAGGTAGGGAGGACTGATTCTGGGGTTTCTGTTGGGGGGGGGGCTTGTTTGTTTTTAAAGTAAGCTCCGTGCCCAACGTGGGGCTTGAACTCACCGCCCTGAGATCCAGCACGCCCCCAGATTCTGTTTTCTTGTCTCCAGTTCAGAGATGGGCAGACTAAAAGCTCAGAGTGGTTATGGGCTCTGCTCAAATCCAAACCTCACCTGGGAGTGGTTGGCGGGCGGAGTTGGGCTTGAATGCGGCTACTCCACTCTGCAGGCTACTCCCTAATCTCCTTAGAGAAGGGTGTGGTTGCGGAGATTGCAGGAGGCCCTCCCCATACCCGGCACAGGAATGGATGTGTGCCGGGGGGCCTCACTGGGGACCCTGGAAGCTGTCCCTATGCAGGGAAAAGGAAGGGGAAGCCCTCTCTTCTCACCCCTCACCTCCTCCCCTAGGAGGTGCTCGTATGGGACAGAGAAGGGGTCAGGAACGCTGTTTTCTCTGGGAGGCCCGGCCCTTTGGCCTTTCACCCTAAATGCACCACCAGTTCTTGCCCTCTCCGGAAGTGAGAGCTGTGTGGCTGCCCCTCCCAGGTCCAACACTGCCCCACAGTTCTTTTCCTGTGTATTAGGTCGCAACCACCAAGGGCTGAGCTCTTTTCTTGGAGAACAAAAGCGGACAAAACATAGCCTTGGAAAACAGCAAGAGGGATTGGGGTTAGAACGGAGAGGGGACTTCCAAACTGATCCCTTATGGCAGATGGCCAAGAGAGGTTGTAGGTAGTATCTTCCCTGTTTTCAGTGGAGAATTTTATTTCTTTATTTTAATTGAAGTGTAGTTGACATATTATATTCATTGGGGGTATATCGTATAGTGATTCGACAATTATATTCGTTACAAAAGTTTCACCACCGTAAATGTAGTTACCATCTGTCACCATACAGTTAGTACAATCTTATTGACTCAGTATTTTCTTTCTTGAAGATCCTTCTGAAAAGTGTCTGTCTTGGCCAGAGTGGTACTGGGGCTGATGTGGGCAAAAGCATTTGGGACCGTGACTGGGTTTGCGATGTGACTGGGGAGGAAAGCTGGAGGCGACCCTTCTAGGAATCGGGATAGACCCGATGAGTCAGCAAAGTTGGTCCCTTTGCCTCCTCTGACGGAGAAGAAGTATCAATCCGCCACCTGGTGTAGGAGAGCCGGGAGAGGGATGTCTGCCTTCTGAGTCAGCCGGGAGCTCGAAGACCAAGAGAACCTCTGAGGCAGAGTCCCTGGGGTGAGGCTGCAGCCAGCCCTCTGAGTCACCCTGGCCCAGGCAGTGGGGCTGGGCCTGGAATGCCTGCGGTGGCCCTCGGGCTGTGGCGGGGGTGGTGAGTCACCACCCGGAGCTGGAAGAGCCAGCAAGCCCCACAGGCTCTTGTGCTCTTCCAGTCCTCATCCTGGGGCTTCCGTCCAGGAGTCAGGAGGGTCTGGGAGGCAGGAGCCCGGGTTCTTTGGCAGCAAGACTGCCATCATCCCTGCCTGCGCGGATTGCCTGACGTCCATGAGTCCCAGATGCCCCTCGTGCACCCCCACTCTCTCCACCTGTCTGGGCCACTGGCCTTCGTATCCGGGTTTCCTCTTGCTTTCCCATCGCCTGTGACCTCTCTGACCCTCACGTCCTGGAAATTCTTCCCAATGGACTGAGGGTCTCCCAGAGCCCCCCTCCCTGTACCCACCCTTTTCACTTTTCACGCTGCATAGACAGGCTGGTGGAGTTGCCAGTGGATTTATTGAACTATTTTGATCAAGTCCAGCAGGCCCTTCTGATTCCTTGAAACTTTAGAAGGCCGTCTTTTCCATTCCCCAGCCTCCCAATATGCTCTGGGGGTGGGGGCTCTGAGCTCCCCTGGGCATCTGGCATCTTCTCTGATCTCCTCCCCTGACCCTCCCCACATTCCTTCCTCTCCCAGGGCCCAGGCTACATTCTCCCTAGTGTATCCACCGCAGGGCATGTGAGCCAAAGATCAAAGGGAAACAGGTCCAGGGCGGGGGGGGGGGGGGGGGGGGGCGGGGGGGGCTGCAAAGAGGTCCCCTCCAAGATGGGGTGGGGTGAGAATTTGAAGCACAACTGGCCTTCGGAGCAGCTCGCCCCCAAAACAAATCATCAGAGCACCAGGCAGGCACTCAGAGCTGTAGGGACCCATTCCAGAACCTTCCTTTATTCTGATTTGGCATCAGACTTAGGGGTTCCAGGGAATGATGTCCACCCTTCTTGGATACCTTGTGCCTCCAGGCAGAGGTGTCCAGGTTTTGACACAAACCCTTCTCAGCCCATTAACTGTTGCTCAACAGGAAGCAGGGTCACAAGCACCCCCGCATCCCGTTCGGAGGCCAAATCTGAATTGACGTCTAATCACTGCCCATGGATAGCTGGGAGATGGAATTTGGAGAGCTTGCCCGGAGAGAAGTTTTTCTAGATGGTGAAAAATGGGTGGTGGGTGGGCGAGGTTTCTAGGAAGCAGAGGTGAATTGCCCCCCTAGTCCAGTTACCTCTCATCCCACACAAGCACTTAATTTCATGCTGGAGCTGCTTCCTGACCACAGAGTTTACCTGGAAAGGAAAGTGGCCCTTATTAGACCCTGGAGCTAATAAGGAGAGCATGAGCTTGGTTGTTGATGGTTCAAAGTACTATGGTGAGTGGAGAAGGAAGAGCCTGGGCAGGAGGCCTTGGGGGTCGGCCAATAATGCAGCGTCTGCCCTGCTCCTTCTAGACCGAGCCCTGAGGACAGAGGCATGTACGAAATGCTTGGGAAAAGGTAGAGGCAGTACTTGGAGGAGTCTCCAGTCTAGGAGCAGACGTGGCCCTTAGCCTCAGGAAGCTTCTGTAGGACGGGGAAGAGATAGGCCCCCCTGGTTCACACTCCTGACCTCAGAGAGCCCTCAGTCTGATCAGGGAGACAAAGCCCGTGCACTGGAGATCCCTCCAATCTGACAGGCACAGCATGACCTCAGGGTCCCCCAGTCTGATGGCAGAGACAAGTCCACATTGGGTGTCATCAATCTTTACAGATAGAATCATAGCTGTCCACCTTCCTTCAAGTTCCCAAGGACTAAGGGAACCGCTTTCCCCCACTCTACCCCACCCCTAAGCAGAAAAGCAGCTTGACTGCAAGTTCTCAGTTTCCAGCGAACCCAGGAAACCCCCATCCTTCATGGTCCCTCAACCCTCTCGCTTTCCAGTGCTTTCCCCAGCCGGCTGGGATACCCGCCCCCCTAGATTTCGCAACGGGAGCATTGCCTCACTGCCAAAGCTGTGGGCCACTATCCAGAGCTGGGATTCCAATGACTGTGCCCCACTCTCTCGGATCCAGGGATAGCCGATTGCCTGTGGGAACGGTCCCACCCCAGCTCGTGCCACCCACCCTAAGTCTGCCCTCACCCAGGGCACCCTTTCTAACTGAGGACCCCTGTAACAGAAGTAGGGCTAGAAGAATACTGGGCGCCATGCTCAGAAGGGAGGAGGGGGTAGAAGAAAGGGGACACTTAAGGTGGCCTACCCCCCGGGCAACTGGAGATACCCAAATGTTAATCATCGATTAGCACAGTTCAGGTGGAAAGGACAACTTTATTACGCGTAAAATGGACTTAATGTGGCGGGAGCTGTGGACCTAATTTCTTGAGATAAGACGCTTTTAGGCTAATCAGCAGGTCTGTGATGCCTGGATATAAGGGAGCAGCAGCAGACTTTCTTGAGACAGGCTCCAAAGGACCAGCAGGTAAGAGGAAGGAACCCCTGCCCTGTCCTTCTGGAAGAGCTGGGAAGGAAGCCAGGTAAGAGAGCGGCCCGGACGGAGGATGGAGGGACGGACAGGATACTAGAGAGGCAGCGGGGTCTTGGCACCCAAAGATACTCGGCATCCTTGCACCTCACTTTCTTTCCCTCTATATGAGAAATAAGGAGGCAGCTCTCAGGATTCCTGTAACACCCAGCTGACGAAGGCAGGAGGACGACCAAGGTCTGGCCCCATTTCATCCAGGGGGTCTTCAGTAGGGGTGAAGAGCATTAAGGAACCTTCCTCCCAAGCCCTGAAAACCAAAGCTAGACCTAGACATGTTTGGGCTGCCAGGCTTCATCTTCCTGCAGGGGCACCCCGGGAAGAGCATCCCTGAGTAGAGACAGGAAAGCCTGAGGAGAGGATGGAATGGTCCCGCTTGTGGCTTTCACTCAGCGCGGAGGGCTCTGATGGTTTAGCAACGGCCAATCCAACCGCTGGAAGGAGGGCTGGTCTGGACTTTGGAGGCTCTAAGGGGAGTCTCGCCAAACCACATGCCTGTGAGGTCCGGCCCCCCGAGCCGGGAAGGGGGTCGTTAGGCACGTGGGTCTTGACTGCTTTCTTCTGCCTGGACCTTTCCCCCACTGCCGTCCTGCAGAGTTCGGTGCAGAACCCACACATGCTCTGAGGCCTCAGCAGGACACAGCCAGCCAGGCTGACTGTCCCTGAGCACTGTGCTTCCCTCATCCCGGTCCCCCTTCTCTCGTTGCTCAGGAAATCACCCTTGGAAGATGGTGGCCATGAAGATCTCCAGTCTGCTGCTGGGGTCCCTGCTCCTGGCAGTGGTGCTAGGAGAGAAGGCAGAGGGTCACTCCAGGTAGGGGTGCCGGGGAGGGGTCGGGCACAGGGGCGGAGGCTGGGGAGGGTGACCCCGTTCTGGTCTTCAGGGGGGAGGTGGGAAAGGGAGGAATCCCAGGCCAAGAGGAAAGAAGCTGGAGGGGGAAACCTGCCAGCCGGCTGTGTGCAGAGTGAGGACGGAACCCAAGAGTATTTATTACGAGCTACTGTTGCCATAGGAGAGACTGCGGTTAGATCTCTGGAAGGACTTCTCAGTGGTTAAGTGTCTGAAGTAGATGACAGCGTCTCCCTTCCTCATGAAAGCCTTAACCATTCATTTATGTGAGCATTTGATCAGATCGTGTGGAGGGCCACCTGCGCGCCAGCCGCAGGAGACATAGTACTGCTCGTGGTCCGCGAGTACCTCCTGGAACATACGGGCCCCCGGGGGTGGGGGGACACAGAGAACCACCTAGGCGAGTTGCAAACTGGAGAGAGACTCATCTGAGTGAAGAGCTGCGCCTTGTCCGATGCAAGGACTCGCGGTATGGCCCATCCATCCAGCCGTGTAGATGCGAGCTGCGGCTGGCAGACAGGTCCAAGGAGGGGCAACAGCGTGTAGAGGTTGCGAACTTAGACGTGGGCCCGGACTGCCCGCAGCTACATCCTGGATCTGTCCGCTGAGATTGTGCTGGGTGAATTTCTCTGTGCCTTGGTTTTGTCATTCACAAAAAGGGCAGAGAAATAGTGTCTGCCTCACAGGGGTGATGAGGATTAAATGAGTCTGTAGTAAAGGGCTTGCGGAGGACCCGGCGCACAGTGAGGGCCCTTATGGAAGAGCCTCCTCTCGTTCCTGTCGACTGGAAACAAAGCCTTGAATCAGGGTAGGCCAGGCAAGAGGAGTAAAGGAGGGAACTGAGATCAGTCCTTTGGGATGAGGGGGACCCCTGATCCCTCTTTGCCCAGAAGCGAGAGTCACACACACCGAGGATGCAGGAAGTGGGTGCTTGAGCTGAGGATAAAGTCCCAGGGGTTTGATGCATAGATAGGAGGGGGGGGGTCTTCATAAAAACGGACTCCCAAGAAACGGGGGGTTCGTTCTCAAACCCAGGCCACGTGGCAGGAACCATCATTTGCCCCTGCCTTGTGATTCCCCTCACCCCCTGCCACTCCTGCGGTGTCCTGGTTTCTAGCCCTCTCCTGTCTCTCTGTCCCTCAGAGTCCACGCTAGGGTCAGTGGCTCCCGACCTCGAGGCCCCAGATATGCCGAGGGGACTTTCATCAGTGACTACAGTATTGCCATGGACAAGATCCGCCAGCAAGACTTTGTGAACTGGCTGCTGGCGCAGAAGGGGAAGAAGAACGAGTGAGTCGAAGCACAGGCTCCCTCCTGGGCCAGGGGCTGGCTGTGCCTTCCTGCGTGTGCACCGGACGCCATACGCGCCACGCGGGCCAGTGACTCACAGCTCCGGGTGGTGTCTTTCACTGAGGCACAGATGGCCAGCTGGGCGACACGGTGGCCCTGACCAGGGCTCAGGCAGCAGCCCAGTCTGGGGTGGTGGGACCAAGGCAATTTTCCACTCCTTTTCTTCTAAGGAGAGGGATCAGGGAAGAGGTAGGGGCTCCCTGAAGATGCCCACGGGGCTGCGGATGAAGGCAGAGGGAGCTGAGCTGCCGGCAGTGGCGGCCACTTAGGACTTGGTCCTTCTTCCTTCTCTTGGCCAAGCCTCTTATCTCGTCCTCGTTGCTCGGTCGGTATGGTGGTAGATGCTGAGAAGCTGTTCAGCGGCAGCTGAGGACAAGCAGTGGGGCGGTTGAACCCAGAAAGAGGTTCGCTAGGGGCACCTGGGTGGCACAGCGGTTAAGCGTCTGCCTTCAGCTCAGGGCGTGATCCCAGCGTTCTGGGATCGAGTCCCACATCAGGCTCCTCCGTTATGAGCCTGCTTCTTCCTCTCCCACTCCCCCTGCTTGTGTTCCCTCTCTCGCTGGCTGTCTCTGTCAAATAAATAAATAAAATCTTTAAAAAAAAAAAAAAAGAAAGAGGTTCGCTCTGCAACTTGGGTTAAGGTCCCAAAAGATTGGAGCCTTTGGACTGGAGAACATCTGGAGCTTCCCCAGCCCCACCCACTCCCGCATCTTTACCTTACCAGCTGGAAGCACAACATCACCCAGAGGGAGGCCGGGGCCCTGGAGCTGACCCATCAATCTAACAGGAAGGAGGAGGCCAGCGAGCAGCAGGGGTGAGTCAACCCGCAAGGGAAGGGGTGGGGGCAGGGCCTCATTGTTCCCTCTCCCAGACCCCAGAGCAGGGCAAGGCCCCAGACAAGCCTCCCCTTCCACTCCCAGTTCAGAGAGGGGTCTTCGAGAAACTCCTGGAGGCCAGCCCAAGCTTAAGAGAGAAGCCAAGGAGGAATAGGGGCTGGGGTCCTAGGAGAGGTTTGGGGTCAGGATCCCTAAGATTGATGACTTAGTGCGCAGAATCATAGAATCAAGGAGAGGGGCAGCGAAAGAGACCTCAGGGAGACCTCAGGAACCGGCTTCCCCACTTCTCACCGACAGACCTCAGGAAGGCTGTTTGAGGAACAGGGACCCTTTCAAGGCCAGTCCCTTTACATCAGTTACCCCCTCTCTGAGGAAGCTGAGGAATCTGTGGACCATTCTAAAGAGTGAATGTCCCCAAAGTAATCTTTTGGGTTTGGGGGATGCATTTGGGGATGCTCGCAGAGGTGGATGGATGGGGTGTCTCCCACCTGAATTGCTTGGCGTTGCCTGCCCTGAAGAGTGCCTATTCCTGGGGCCACCGATCAGGGTGGAGCTTTGAAAGCTGAGATAAGGAGAGGCAGCTGTGTTGACTCCCCCGCCCCCCCACCCCAGCTGCCCCTTGGAGTCCCAGGCCCTGTATTTACTCACTCCGGGTGGGGCCCCGGCTCAAACAGCCTGCCTGAGGCTTTCTCCTTGGCAGCTCCCTACCCAAGAACCCCAGTGATGAAGATTTGCTAAAGGATTTACTGATTCGAGAGCTGCTGGCCTGGATGGTGGATCAGATGGAAGTCTGCAGGCTCAGGTGGGGCTGTCTGATGGCTTTGGGCGTCTTGCTAGTGCTTACACGCTTGAGCTTTGGGGCCAGACGTGGGTTCGGATCGGCACCCCAGCTCGTGCTAGCAAACTAGTAAGCCTGAAAACAAGGCTTATTCAGACCACTTTGTGGATTGTTGTCATGTTTCAATAAAATAATCCAAGGAAAGAGCTGAGAGCAACATGGGAGGAGTAAGAGTTCAGCAGCAATCATTCTTCCCCTTGGGTCTCCTCATCCGGGTGAGTGGCTGCACTCACCTCCCCTGCCCCCCTGAGCTAAGCTGCCCATCCTATTCTCTGCTCTCCCTCTGAACCCTTGTCCCATGTGCCTGACCCCCTAGAGCTGGAGGCATGGTGCCCCTGTCTGTAGCCATTATCGGTGTCAATGGGCCTGGAATCCATCTCACCAGTTAGGAAGTCCTTTAATCAATTATGTCCCAGGAGCAAGGGATGGCTAAATACCACGAAGAGGTCCATCTACCTAAAGGGTGAGACAGGACACTCATTCAAGATGCAGACACCGAGGCTTGGAAACCAAAGCACATTTCGGACTTTGATGCTGGCGAGCTAGGGAGGGGTGGAGGGAACAGATCTGGAATGGCTTCCTGCAGAGGGCAGGGAGGGAAAGAGGAACGTGTGACCAGAACAAAGGAGGAGAGAATGAGAAATTCTCCACAGGGAGGTGGGTGCTTTATGGACTTATTTTGATTACTTATAATTAAAAAGGTAATTGGGAGGTAGGAGCAGCTGAACTATGGCTGGGCACCACGATGAGCTGACTTTGCTGACTCCAAATAGATAATGACCCTCCTCTCCAACCACTTCCCCTCCTCTTTCCACTCTCCCCAGATTTCAGTGACTCAGACCAAACCCAGCTCGGGCCTGGACTCTGCCCTTCGCTCACTCAGGACTCAGCTCCACTCCAGGGTACCCAAGAGAAGCCAAACCAATAAAGTTGAAGCTGAAATAAATCCTTGTGTTCACTGTCAAAACTTACTCAAATGTCTGCTTGAGCACTGCCAATGTATGTGTGTGTGTGCGTGCCACCCCAGGAAAAGGAGATGCGGCTCCTACCTGCAACCGTAATTCACTATTTACTCTACAAACACTTACTGGAGAGTTAACATAGGCAGGGACCGCGCTAACCACTGGGAACGCAGCCGTCAAGGAAATGGGCACAGTCCCTGTCCCTGAGGAATTCATAGTCCCATGATGGGGACAGACCTTAATCTTACACACACACACACACACACACACACACACACACACACACACACGAATTATCATGTAACATGCTGTGGCGCCTGGTTAAGCCTCCAAATCTTGATTTCAGCTCAGGTCAGGATCTCAGGGTCACGAGATCAAGCCCCGCCTCCAGCTCTGCATTGGGCGTGGAGCCTTCTTAAGATTCTCTCCTTCTCCCTCTGCTCCTCCCCCCCCAAAAAAGAGAAGAATCACGTTGCATGCTAAGCTATGTGAAGAAAGACTAGAGTGCTGTGAGTATAGAGCACCCTCATCTAGATGGAGTGGGGAGTCTCAGGGCCTCTTTGAGAAAGTGACGTCCAAGCTGAGTGAGATGGCCAAAGGATGAGGGGGGCCTTAATAAACATTACCTCAGTGTTATTCTTACAAAGCAAAACCTGCAATGGGGAGATTGGCACAAACCGGCTGGGCAGGTGGGCAGAGAAAGGGTCTTTTTCATTTTTTAAAAGATTTTATTTATTTATTTTGAAAGAGAGAGCGAGAGAGTGCATGCGCACATGAGAAGGGGGAAGGGGTAGAGGGAGAGGGAGGGGCAGACTCCCCGCTGAGCAGGGAACCAGATGTGGGACTCAGTCCCAGAACCCCGGGATCATGACCTGAGTTGAAGGCAGCTGCTTAACCAACCGAGCCACCCAGGCGCCCCCAGAGAAAGGGTCTTAAAGGCCATGTTAAAACTTCTGGATTTTATCCTCAGAGCAGGGGCAAGTCCTGAAGGATTTTGAGCAGGGGCAGGTTTGAAGAGCTATTTGCGTTCCCAAACCATCATGAGTGAGGATTATAAACCGAGATGAACAGGGATGACAGTGGAAAAGGAAGACCAGTTAAGAGAACCCTCTTGCAGGATTCCAGGCTACCCTAGGGTGGTGGGAGTGGGCGTGAAGGGAAAGGGGCCAACTCAGTTTGTCCCAAAGTCAATACCTTAATCTTCCAGTGTTCAAAGCTCCCCCTCTCCCCTCAGTCCACTGCCTTCTCCCAATGCCTGGTATCCACGAAGGCAGGGCTGTTCCTCCTCTCTCTTCGCTTGGGCTATTCTTGCCTGGAATGCCCTTTCTCCCCTTGATCTAGTCATATTGTAGTAGACAAGAGTCAAACATACCTCGATTCAAAGACTCAAATCACTTACTAGGTCTGTGACATGGCAAGTTAGTTCCTCTCTCTGAGCCTGTTTCCTGTCTGTGAAAAGAAGATTCGGAAGTACCCGACTCATAGGGTTGAAGGAAGTATTAATTAAGATAGTGCCTGGCACAAAGTAAATGGTCAATAAAAGTTAACTTTGGTTATCATTTACCCACCTACACTTCAGTTTTAAAATACAAGGGTATTCGTTTTCAATCAGGGAGTGGCAAACTGGATTGGCTGAAGGGCTGGGCCCGCAGCATAATTGAGCAAAGTAGGGAGGGTGTAAGACAATGGGAAGGATGGGGACTGTGAAAATGGAAGAGACACGCTTTCTGCTGACCAAACAAAACGCTTTTGAGAACTGAATTTGCCTGAGGGCTGCCCGTGTGCAATCTCTTCCAGCTCTGACATTTTAGGTCTCCTCTTCTCTAAACTCCTTGAGTTTGGAGAGTGTGTATCACACAATTTAGAGGATGCCTTGGCTCAGAAGATAGAGTTTAGTGATTCTCTATGGTAGAACTGGTTGTCTTGGGGAGAAGTTGGATTTTTATGTCTGGAGTCTCGGGTGTCTCTGGGAGTCAGCGAACCAGAAAGGGTTATTTAGAATACATTTGTACAATGTTCTTATTACGGGCCAGGCATTGTGCTCAGCTCTTTATAAACATCATTTAAAGCCTCATCACAACACTTTACGATAATAACATACTAGCTGTCAACCATGCACTACACTGCCTCCATGAGGTAGAGAATTAAAGTCCCATTCTCTTAGCCACCCTGTGGCTAAGGCCAGTGAGTCACTTAAAAGCAAGTGATGGCATGTGCGATGGTCGGCATTCAGGCTATACTGGAGCTGAGTGCTTCTGAGAGCCATTGTGAAATTGTCAGGAATTTTGTGAGCAGGTTGTAAAATCATTGTTAGCTTGAAATTGGCCGTGGCCAGAGTACACCATGGAAACTGACAAATGCTATAAATCAGAGCTCCTCCTTACCAGCCTGGAGAGGTGGTTGTTAAACATTTACCAGCACATTACTGGTCAACATACTTTCTCTAAAATTATGAAAGAGAACAAATGTGTCCGAATAAGGGAATGAGTGTGTCCATCCGAGTGTGGTAACCAGGTGTATCTCCGGCCAATGTTTGCATCTATGACAGTGAGTGGGTGTGCATTTGAGGGTATGAATAAATTTGAAGACGTGAGTGTGAGTGAGGGATCAGTGCATGCATCTTAAAGGGTCATACGGTGTGAATCAAAGAGTGAGAAATGAGGCAGGTGTGTCTATGTGTGTCAGTGAGTCAGGAGAGGACCAAATTTTTGTGTTAGGGAGTGGTGTAGTAGGAATATGAGAATAGGAGGTAAATGTGTGTATATAAGGGGCCAGTTGTTTTGCAGAAAGGTGTGGCTAGGTATACCGAAGGTCAGTGTTCTAGGAGAGGATGTGAAAAAGCTAGTATGTGTTGGAGGAGCAAATCTGTATCTGGGGAAGTTTGTTTCTAAGGGGACTTAGACTATCTGAACTTAGTGTCTAAGGGTGTGTCTGAGGGTGAACCTGAAATAAGACTCCAAAATTTGCATTTGTGATTTCACCTTGCTGATGATTCTGGATCAATAGCTCTGCCCAGCTTTTTCTGTAAACCTTTATATTAATACCCCCAAATGACCATTGGTCATCTCTCTTGTGGTGTCACAGAGACCTCAATTTCAACACGTTCAAAGCCACTCTGAATTATTTCCCCAGCTTCATCCTGTGGTTTCAGTCCCTGTTCCCCCACCTTCCTTCTCTGAATGGCACCAGGCTATTGCCCAAGACAGAAAACTGAGCATTTTTTCCCTACCCACTCTGTCTCCATCTTATCAGTTTTATCATTCTACCTTCCAAATATCTCCCGAAACTGTCCCATTCTGTCTACCTCACGGCTACTATCTTCATTCTAGCTTGCATTATTTCTAGGTTGCATTGCCATGGCTGACTTAAGTCTAGGTTGTCACTAATTTTTCTTTTTCTTCCTTTCTTTCTCCCTTTCTTTCTTCCTTCCTTTTTTCTTTCTCTCTCTTTCCTTCCTTCTTTTTTTTTTTTTTTTAAAGATTTTATTTATTTGACAGAGAGAAGGAGAGAGCACAAGTAGGGCGAGTGGCAGAGGGAAAGGGAGGAGCAGGCTCCCTGCTGAGCAGGGAGCCCCAATCAGGGCTTAATCCCAGGACCCTGAGATCATGACCTGAGCCGAAAGCAGACACTTAACAGAATGAGCCACCCAGGTGCCCCATTTGTCACTAATTTTTCTAAAACAAGAATTTGATCTTGTTACTTCCTGTTACTTCAGAATCCTTCATTAGCTCCTTTGTTAGGCTCAACGCTATAGAGAGCACCTATGGAGCTTTCTAAACACACAGATGGCTGATGCCACTCCAAATCTGGTGAATAACAATCATAGCTGATGTTTACTTATATGTCAGGCATTGTCCAAAATGCTTTGTTACAGATTTTCTCACTTCATTCTCACAACAACTTCATGAGTAGATGCTACTCTGTACCAACTGTGGACACCAGAACACAAGAGATTCAGGACTTTGCCTGAAGTTACTGGACCATATGCAGTGGAAGTGAGCAATGCAGCCAGGCTTTCTAATTCCAGAGTCCAAGTTCTTAACTGTAAGGTCTGCCCTGGTCAGAATCTCTGCGTGTGACTCCAACAGGTAGGCTCCATTATAGCAGATGGGCGGTGTTTCATGCTCAATTTGGAAGCTTCGGGGCCGACTCAGCGCCTGGCCCATAGTAGGCGGCCGCGAGCGCTGGCTGGGAGCCGGAGGCTGGGTGGAGGCGGGCGGCAGCCGAGCTAACACGCGAGGGTCGGAGGGGCCCACGTGGGTGGGGAGCGCGCCGCCGACAAAGAGGCCGCGACTCCGCGTCCACGCTCGCCGGTCCTCCCCGCCGCGGGGCTTTGCCGGGCTTCTCCCAACCCGACCACCAGGGGAAGGCGGGGCCATTCTGCCCCGCGGCAGGAAGTCGGCGCTTAGCTTCCGGCGCGCGGAGATGACGTGAGGCCCGCGCTTCCGCGTTGGGAGCCGGCGGCGGATCCCGGGACGCGGAGACCCGGGGTCCCGGCAGCGGGGCGGCCCCCGGGCCCAGGGCGGGGATGCATCGCCGCGGGGTGGGAGCCGGCGCCATCGCCAAGAAGAAGCTTGCCGAGGTGAGGGAAAGAAGGCCGACCCACAGCCATCCCCGACCCGAGAGAGACTGAAAGTCTCGGAGCAGAGAGCTCTGTACCCTCAATTCACCCCCCATCAGAATCTAACACGGGCTCCTCGGGTGCCGGGGAACTGAGTTTCTTCAGCTTCCGGTGGATTGGAACGTCGGCAGCCCCAGATCCACCAGCCCTTTCTCCCGCGTTCCCAACTACGACTACAGACGAGCCGTCTGTTTTACTTCCTCCTCCCTCTCCCTAAGAAAAACCATTTAAGAGAGACCCTCCTCTTTTCATAGTTCATCGGACGCAGTACAAGTGGGAGCCGCCAGCGCCCACTCTCAACTCACGCTGGTCTCTTTGTCTGACAGGCCAAGTATAAGGAGCGAGGCACTGTCTTGGCTGAGGACCAGCTGGCCCAGGTGAGTCGGTTGGAGGGCTCCAGGCAGGAAGGGAGTCCTGACAAGGCTGGACAGGACACCTTTGATGTAAACTAGATTGTTTGGATTGAACTAAAAATAGGGTATTTGGCAAATTTCGATTTCTGGGCTGCTCAGATCTTTCACTGGACTTGCCAATAACACTGATAGCTGACATCTTTGAGTCATTACAGGCTTATATCGTCCCAGGCACGTGTCCATTTTCTTTACATACACTATCTTGTTCATCCTGATGATCCTACCAGGACGGAACTCTATTCTTCCCAGTTTAGAATTGAGGACATTCAGGTGGTTTATCCAAGATTACATGGGTAGTAGGTGGTAGAGCTGTTTGGGGGCTTTCACTTGAAGTGCCTAAGAATAACATGAAAATACTGCTTAACCTGTGTGGCCCATCACACCACCAGAAATGTGTCAGTGATGGGGTGCGGTGCTGCGGTTTCCTTTTCTATATGTACGTACGTGCCCTGAGTTTACTCAGTTCCTGGGACTGGTAAAGAAGAGGAGGGAACAGTTAAGCAAGGAAATGGATCCTTGTACTGAGGAAAGATAGTAGACACAGGCTGTGCTCTTCAAAAGCTCCCACTTAGGGGCACCTGGGTGGCTCAGTTGGTTAAGTGTCTGAGTCTTGGTTTTGGGTCAGGTTGTGTTGTGGTGGTGGGATTGAGCCCAGCAGTGGGCTCCTCGCTCAGTGGGGAGTGTGCTTGAGATTCTCTCTCCTTCTCCCTGTGCCCTTTCCGCTTGTGCTCTCTCTCTCCCCTCTCTCTAAAATAAATATTTATTAAAAAAAAAAAAAAGAAACGAAAGCCCCCACTCGTAGGGGAGATGACATACAGGAATCAACTGGAAATGGTGATTACAATGTGTAAATTTATGATACGTAGCAAACGAGGAGATGTTGGGCCAGGAGTGGTTACTCTTGGTGGGTAGAACATAGGCTTTGTTAATTAGGGAAAGAGAAGGAATACTACAAATAAGTCAGAAAATCCCCAAACCATTTGTATTTAGTTTGGACTATAATCTGGTAGACCCACCCCTCCCTTTGGATTCTTTATTTGGAGTTGATTCCCAAGAAGGTCCATGACTGAAAGATTCAACAGTCACTGCACACCTAATTCATAGCAGGCTTCCATTTTCTGTTCTGTAGCCTTTCTGTCAGTGGCTTAAGATTTATTTCTTTCTGAATGCCGCATTCCCTCATTTTTAAGGCAAAATGGATTCTGGGGTGCACATTCAATCTAATAACAGTTTCGAAAAAGTCCCACATTAGATGTGCATGCTGATTGTTAGATGCATTCTGACTTTAGAAGAGGAACGTGTGGGGGAAAAATGTATGTTTTATTTTTTATTTTTATTTTTTAAAGATTTTATTTTTTTAAAGATTTATTTATTTTAGAGAGAAAAAAGAGAGCGAGCGAGCATGGGTTGGAGGGGGCAGAGGGAGAGGTAGAGTCTTAAGCAGACTCCAAGGTGAGCACAGAGCCTGAGGTGGGACTTGATCTCAGGACCCTGAGATCACGATCTGAGCAGAAACCAAGAGTGGGGGCTTAACTGATGGCACCCCTCAGGCGCCCCAAAGATTTTATTTTTAGTTTTTTTAAAGACTTATTTATTTATTTGAGAAAGATAGAGTGAGTGTGTGCAGAGGGAGAGGGGATGCATACTCCTCACTGAGCACAAAGCCCGTTGTGGTGCTCAATCTCAGCGACCCTGCGAGCATGACCTGAGCTGAAACCAAGAGTAGGACACTTAACCTACTGAGCCACCCAGCCGCCCCCAAAGATTTTATTTTTACATAATCTCTATACCCAACATGGGGCTCAAACTCAAAACCCCGAGATCAAGAGTGGCACACTCTACCACCAGCTGAACCAGCCAGGTGCCCCCAAAAATGTATGTTTTAGAATTGAGGAAACATTATGGCATCCCAATCCAGCGGACAACAGAACCACGAAGAAAAGTTAGGGATAAAAAGAGAGGGAACAATAGGGGTGCCTGGGTGGTTCAGTTGGTTGGGTGTCCGACTCTTGGTTTTGGCTCGGATCGTGATCTCATTGAGCCCGCAGTTGGGCTGCACGCTCAGTGGAGAGTCCGCCTGAAGAGCTCTCGCTCTGCTCCCCCCCCCCTCGCGTGTGCACGTGTGCATGTTCTCACTCTCTCAGATAGATAAAAATCTTTTTAAAAAAAGATTTATTTATCTATTAGAGAGAGAGAAAGAGCATAAGCAGAGGGAGGGGCAGAGGGAGAAGCAGGCTCCCCCCTGAGCAAGGAGCCCGATGTGGGGCTCGATCCCAGGACCCTGGGATCATGACCTGAGCTGAAGGCAGACGCTTAACTGACTGAGCCACTCAGGCGTCCCAACAAATACATCTTTAAAAAAACCCCAAAAAGCAAAGGGAACAAGAAACAGCATAATGGTAGGCCTGGAGAGGATAGGTTATTTCAGCCTTTGCCCTGCCACTGGGCCAGGAACTTATTTTTGGCATCGGACTGTCACTTGGCTGGGCTGCCCCTAACCTCCCCCTGGTCCACCTTACAGATGTCAAAGCAGTTGGACATGTTCAAGAGCAACCTGGAAGAATTTGCCAGCAAGCACAAGCAGGAGATCCGGAAGAATCCCGAGTTCCGGGTGCAGTTCCAGGACATGTGTGCCACCATTGGGGTGGACCCTCTGGCCTGTAAGGAGCTGTCTGCAGGGCTGTGGCGTTCTCTTAGGGCTCTGGAGGGGCAGAAGCTCATCTGGCTGTCATCATTATGGCTAGGGCATCTTCCAGAAGGCCCTTCTAGAAGGGCCTGCAGGGAGAGCGAGAGGCCGTTGTCTCTAGGGAGTGCCTAGCAGGATGGCTAAGTGCTCAATGTGGTGGGGAAGCTGGAGATTGCTGGCGTGCAGGCTAGTAGCCAGGGTACGGGCCTTCCCGTGAGTGACCTACAGTGGAGTTTCTGAATGGCTGTTTTTTCCCTTTATTAAAAAGATAATTTTGTTTTGATGAAAGTAGCATGTCATCATGGAGTCGGTCAATAAAGGAGAAAAAAGAAAAAGAGAAAGTGTAAGTCTCCTGACGCTGTCCCATGGTTGCCGAGAAATATTAACAGTCTAAGATACTTTTCTGGACACCTTCATCCTATTTATAAACTTTTTTTTTAATATCTTGGATTATGCTATAATTACTCTGTAACCTGCATTTTTTTACTCAATAAACTGTTGTCTTCAGTGGATTTTTGAATGCCAGGTCTGCATATTCTTTCTCTCAGCCTTGTCTAGCTCCTAGGTCCCATTATATTTCACTGTATAATTTGGGAAAGGAAAACTCATTTTTATAATGTGCTGAGCCAGAATCAGCCAAATAGAAATGCCTTTTAGATTGCCTGCCCTTTACAACTGTCAGAGCCTGGTTTTTGGGAGGAATTTCCAAGATGTTCAACTGTCTTGAGGATCCTGAGTAGTAAATGGAGCCCAAGGATTTAGGCTAGGCAGGGAAGGCTTCCCATGGAGTGATGTTTTAATCTAGCTTTGAAAGAAAAGAAAGGAAAGAAACCAACGTATAACCTGGCTTTTGTTTTTCTGTCTTTCAGCCGGAAAAGGATTTTGGTCCGAGATGCTAGGCGTGGGGGATTTCTATTACGAGCTGGGTGTCCAGATCATCGAAGTGTGCCTGGCCTTGAAGCACCGGAATGGAGGTGAGGCTGGCTTGGTCTTGCGCGCTGGGCTTTGGGCTTCTTGGAGGGAGAAACCCTTGAAAAGTCGTCTTTTCCATCCTACAGTCTGCGGGCCTGTAAGATCTTGAGAAGCCGTTAGGTCTTCAGAGCATCTTAGCGGCTTCATGTGGTTGAATCTCCGGCAGGTCTCCATGGCCAGGGGTAAATGGAATTACCTGAATGATTGTCTGTCTTCCCTGGAGACCTTTGCCCGGGAAGCTCTTAGCCTCTGGTTATGACAGAAAAGAATAGGGAGGGAGGAAATAGGCCTTTCCCCGATATACCACACGTCTGGGTTATGATTTTATCATTAGTAACTGTGTGTCCTGGCACTTCAGGGTGGGGTGATGCCAAGTTTCTGGGCTCCCCAAAACGTGACCTAAAAATGGCCCCAGTGGTGTCATCTTAAGCACTTGAATGGTCTGTGTTGAAGTTAAAGAAAACTTAAAACCAGTTATAAATCATTGACCGTAAGTAGATAGGGCCTTGATGTTAAGAGAGCCTTTATAGTTTTTCAGAGATGATGTTGCCTCTGTTTTTTATATTTTTGGCTTGGTTTGGCTTAGCCATGAGGGTCATCGTCCATCTGCTTTCCTTCCGCTCCCACAGGTCTGATCACTCTGGAGGAGCTGCATCAGCAGGTGTTGAAAGGAAGGGGCAAATTCGCACAGGACGTCAGCCAGTAGGTCTTGCCTTCCAACCCC
Organism: Ursus arctos; assembly: GCF_023065955.2. Taxonomy (NCBI): domain Eukaryota; kingdom Metazoa; phylum Chordata; class Mammalia; order Carnivora; family Ursidae; genus Ursus; species Ursus arctos. The sequence goes on along the minus strand of NW_026622919.1, from coordinate 23,645,520 downwards.
TTGGAGTATAGAAAGGTCTTTAAAAATCAGATGGAAATCTTTTCTCTTTACTGCTCGCACGTATAGGCTACGTTTGGGATCATTTTTGTTCCTCTTTATGATCAGAAAACATGTTTTTTAGAAAACTGAAAATACAGGGATATAAAGAACCAAAACCACCCATGATTTCTCAACTGAGAGATTGCAACTGTTGACATTTTGGTGTATTTTCTGGGAAGCATTTTTTTTTTCATGTGTACATAGGTATTGTTACTATTTTTTTTTTTTTTTTAACATACCTGGGGTTTATACCCTTGAGGTTATTTGAGATCAAGGAGACTAGGGCGCACTGAGAAAGGCTGGGGAACGGAGTGGGAGTCAGAAGATGGGGTACAAATTGATCTGGTTCACCAGCCTCTGTGTGTGACTTCAATTTGAGAAAAGGTTAAAAAGAAAGGCTGTCAGTATGTGGGCTGGGTATATGGTCTACACATTGTCTTGTGGGTTTTCTTTTTCCCTGATTCAAGTTAGTTGTTAACCGGAAACCAGACAATCCGGCAGGACTGGGCCTGACTTCCCAAAGGGCCGTCATCAGCGGGGTTGCCCTCTGTGAAATGGATCAGCGTTCTCTGTTTCGCCACAGTTCACGCTGCTCCCCGTTGTCTCTTGCATTCAGCTCATTCAGTCACATTCTCTGATGGGCTCCCGGGGGCAGATTTTTTTAAAGATTTTATTTACTTATTTATTAGTGAGAGAACACAAGCAGGGCCAGGGGCAGAGGGAAAAGCAGGCTCCCCACTGGGCAGGGAGCCCGACGCGGGACTCCATCCCAGGACTCTGGGATCATGACCTGGGCCGCAGGCAGACGCCTGACCACTGAACCACCCAGGCGCCCCCCGGGGGCAGATTTTGGGCCCCTGTCCGGGTCGGAATGGTTCGCTGTGCGGAGAGCCCCCTCCCTGTCCCGTCTCCCGTGTCCGCCCCCCGCCGGTGCCCCCCCGGCCCCGCCTTCTCACTGACCTCACTGACCGCTGCGCAGCCTGTCGAGTCTTCTGTCAGGGTGTCCCCGCCGGGCCGGCTCTGGTGCGCCCGCGGCCTTTAAGCAGCTCTTCCTCACCTCAGAGACGACCTGCTCAGGGCCATCAAGAAACTGAAGGCGCTCGGCAGCGGCTTCGGCATCATCCCCGTGGGCGGCACCTACCTCATTCAGTCCGTGCCGGCGGAGCTCAACATGGATCACACGGTGGTGCTGCAGCTGGCCGAGGTACCGGCTGCCTGCCGCGGGGAGGGCGGGGGACGCGCGTGCGTGCGTGCGTGCGTGTGCGTGCGTGCGTGGGGGGGCAGTCTGGGAGGCACTTGGGGAGGAGCTCGCACCGCGGTCTCTGGCGGAGACTGTCCGGCGGACGCACCAGTCAGACCTGCGCTTGTTGAGAAGACGTTTATTGAGCAGCTACAGTGCGAAGCACCGGGCCGGGCTGTGGGCGGGGAGAGCGAGGGGCCCCGAGAGTCCCTGCCCCCGGGGAGCGTACAGGCTAGCGGCGCAGACACACGTGCAGAAGGCGAACTGCGTGCTCGCGGGGTCTCCGTCATGCTGCTTTCTGTACGGATTCCTCAAAGCGAAGGTTCCATCTTGCTTGCCATCCCGTTCCTCAGCATGCCTTAAGGATATCCCCTCTTCCCCAAGTCCTTGTCCTGGATCGAGGGAAGACGTGTCCAGTTTTCCTACTCTGATCATGTAGAACAAAGCTAAATAAGGAGGGGCTTTTGTTACTGGGGAACGGGTACGGTGAGGCAGGGAATTGCCACCATTTCTTCCTGTCCGTTAATTATTCTGAAACTTGTCATGTTCTGAAGTTCTCTGAGAAAGTCTAAATTAATATTTTCCTACCAGGGACCCGACTTTTTGAGATTGAACCTGCCTTGAACCTGCCTCCCCCCCCCCCCCCCCCCCGCCACCCTGAAAGTCGCTTCTCTATTTGCTGGGACTTCTGAACGTTCTTTTTCTGTGCTCTTAGGCTTCCAGGGCAGTTCTTCCTCCGGGCTGGGTCAGTCCGTTGTTGCTGGGCAGACGCTGGGTTCTTGGGGGAAAGCCCACAGTTAACTGACTCCCCCATTCCTCCTTCCTTCAGAAAAATGGCTATGTGACTGTCAGTGATATCAAGGCCAGTCTTAAATGGGAGACCGAGCGCGCGCGGCAAGTGCTGGTATGTGAATTTTGGAATGGCCCAGAAAAGATGGGCCCCAGAGGGGTGGAGATGGGTGGAGAGATGGCACACCGGCAGAAAGTTCAGCCTTGTTCTGCTGGCCTCTTGCCTTGAAGGCTGCTGTCACCACGGAGAAGCAACGCCCGCATTCCTGTGAAGGTGCCACTGAGGTCCAACTCAGAGGCAGGCTTCTGACTTCGCTGTAGGCAAGCCACCAATACCGCCTCTCTCTCCTGACCCGTAGAGCCTGGTCAGACAGTTCATACAGTTCGTATTGGAAGGAACACTGTTCATACAGAGTGCAGGGAATTGTTACCTACTTAATTACATATCCATAATTATATACTATTATACTGTATATTATATAGTTAGTGTTTTATATATACAGATTTCATAGTACTAATGAGAGGTTGATGTGAAGGAGTAGCAGGAGAACATAACCCTGGCTTTTAATACCTTCTTCCATATCCAGGTAATTAAAACTAGAGACTTAATTTCTTCTGGAAAGTACGGTAACATGAACATCTATTTAATGCTACTGGGCATAACCAGCCCGTCTTGAGCATATTTCCAGCTGTAGGAATTGCAAGTCCGTTCTAAATAGAGCCCTTCCATTAATTTCTCCAGAAAGGTTTACCCACAGGGTAACTGAAACGTAATTACAACAGTGGTCTCCATTTTGCTTCAGGGAAATGGGATCAGGGATTTGCTTAGGGTCACAGGGCGGACGTTTCCGTAGCCCTTTGTTCCTCCTACAGCAGCCCACTCTACTTGTCTTTACCGTCTTTCCCAGCAGCACAGGTTAAGTGATTTGGTGGCAGTTTTTTGCACCTCAGGCAAAGGTCAGGGCCAAACAGAACCTGGAATTGCAGTCTGGTTGTGTAAATATGTGAAGGCACTCGTGTAGATTTAGTTTGAAAACCCCACTGAAGCCAAAATAGGTTTGGGGATTGTTTGTCCACCCTACAGGAACTGCTGTTTTCATAACTGACTCTTTCTGCCTTTTCCCTCCAGGAACACCTGCTGAAGGAAGGGCTGGCCTGGCTGGACCTGCAGGCCCCAGGGGAGGCCCACTACTGGCTGCCGGCTCTCTTCACTGACCTCTACTCCCAGGAGATTACAGCTGAGGAGGCCAGAGAAGCCCTCCCCTGACTCTGGGAGTGCGGAAGGGGCCCCAGCAGCAGGCAGGGAGAGGAGGGCGGAACTGCTGGTGAATAAAACCTGAATAACTTTTTTTTTTAAGAAAAAGTTCCAAGTTTTTTCTTTCCTCAATATTCACCCATTATTTTATTTGTTTTAAAGTGCCTTCACATTGCATCTTTATTGGAGAAAACCTCATTTATCCAGTAAGGATAACCTGAGTAACACAGAACAGTGAGCGCGTACGAAACGACCTGCATGGGTCATCTACAAGTTCACGGTAGAGCTGGGTCTAGAACGGAGGCGGCCTGTCTCCTGGCTAGACAGTCTAGTCTCTTTGTAGCCCTGGGACGTAAATTATAGCTGTTAATTCAAACCTTGTCCTTATAAAAATGTTTATCTCAAACGAGCAGACCCTAACGGACCAGTAATAGCCACTCATCCAGTCTCCTCCAGCTTCCTCTAGAGCTTCCGGGTTCTGACAGGCTTGGCTGAGTGTGAAGGAAGTAGAGGTCAAAGTTAAATGGTGGTTAGAGGAAAGAAACAATGGAACCTAGGGGAATCAACCAACAGCGGACATAGTATAGTCCTCGGGTTCCGAACTAGCTCTCCCTCCTGTGCTGATCACTAGGTCCCTCCAGCCTTAGTGGTGAGAAGGGCATCATTTGATGAACACCTACCTACCCTGTGCTACCTCCTAAACACACTTGATCCTCACAGCCCCTTTCACTGGTTAAGTAGGTCTCCTTCATGTCTCAGGTGAGGAACTGAAGTAATTCACCAGGGGGCCACCAGCTTAAGAAGCAAATCAAAGAGCCAGAGCCTAAGTCCACTCATGTGCGGGCTTTCACTTTGCTGTATCACAGCTTTGCAGGACACAGGCTGGCTGGATATTGTGGGCTGTCTTCCTATACACATGGTCAGCCAAGAGGAAAAGCCTCTCGCCAGAAAGCCAGAGCCCTTCTTTAGCAAGTAGGGAAGGAAGGTGGTTGCACGAGGCTGTCCTGGTGGTCTGAGTGCTGAATTCCTAAGAGCTGGTTTAGTACCAGAGATCGAAAACCCAGTGGGGTTTGGATTATCCATTACTTAAACCGCGCTTTCCTTACCCAGAGATTCAGTCTAGACCGGCCTGTCCGTGGAGGAGCCATGCTCCCTTCCCAGTTTGTGAAGGAGGAGTTCTTTAGAAGTAACTGAGGCCAAGATGGCATTCCTCTCCTTGACTGCCAGAGGTGAAAAGGCCCTTCTACTTCTAGTTGGCGGGAAACTCATCCCCGGCAGCCCTGCTTCCACCCACGTCCTGTAACCGGGGTTTCCAGCCTTCAGACAACGCATCGAGCACCTTCTCCCTGACAGCTTCAGACCTAGGTGAGAGGTGTGGTTGTTGAGAGGATCCCAGTCTCCTTTGACACAAACCCTCCCACACCCATAGTCGCTTCCTCCTTCTGCCAAAACAAACTTTATTGCACCAAAAAGAAAAAAAAAAAAAACTTCATTTATGTACAGTCAGATATAAAGACATCTCTTTTGACTCCTGTGCATATATTTCCTCAACTCAAGATTAGGGCATAAAAGTCAGGCTGGTATGCCAGACATGCTCTGCCCATGGCAGGGCCAAGGAGAGGATTGTCACTTGAAAGTGGGAACACTTAAATGGATGACAGACAACCACTGGACCAACAGACCAAGGGCATTCTTCTAAGCCCTGTACTTGCTCTGAGAATGGAAGAGGGAAATTGGAAGCAGGGTCCCTTTTTGAGTCTCCTTGTTAAGAGACCCAGCCTTAGGTATCCGAGATAAACTTCCGTTCCCCAAGCCCACTTCCTGTCCAGTTTCTTTGCTTCCTGCCCTCCCAAGTTGGACACTCTCCTTTGTGCCCAACCCCTTCCGAACTCCCCCCGAAGTCCCACGACCCACGGGCAGAGGCCTCCACAGCAGCGGGCAGGGCAGGCACAAGTTATCCTCTCCCGTACACGTGGCTGGATACTGACTGAGGCCCTGCGTCACATGGATCACCAACACCCCACTGGGAGCCATAACAGTAAGAATCTGGAAAGTATGGGGAGAACACACCAAAAAGGGGAAGGCTGGATTCCCTCAGTGCCCAGTACCACAGGGCGCCTAAAGCACATTTTTCTGAGCCAACCAGCTAAAGGATCACTGCAGCTAGATACAGATAGAGAAGCAACACAGCCAGGCAAATGCCCATCAGAGCCAGTGACAGAGCAGCTGGGAGGAAGGGGAGGGGGAGAGGCAAGAGAAGCGGAGGAGCCCAGAGTCCCAGCCCCAGCCCCTCTGCCATTGGCGACCCTTGCTCCCCACAAGTTCCTGGGCATTGAAGTGGGGGGAGGGTGGTGGAGGGGACTAGAGGCCGGGGTGAAAATACACATGGACAGCCAAACAAAACACAACAGGACTAGCATCAGTCTCCCCACTGCACCCCGCCCCCGGAGAAATACCCTCCTTGTGGCTAGCATTTATGAACATCTGTAAGAGACTATTCTATGTAGTGGCTCTTATCCCCCCCCACACAGCAGCTGGCTGTATTGGGAACTTTTCAAATCAGTGATTGCGGGAACAAAATCAGCTGCTCATGGTGCCTGTGCAGGCTTTACCAGGACCTTGGTTCAGTCCGTCACATCTACCTTCTGTCTTAAATCTAGAAATGGGCGAGGGAATGGGGGGGCAGAGGAGAAAGGTGCTCAGGTGCTAGGTAAAGCTTACTGGTCAGCAGCCTAGACTCCACCACTGTTCCTTCTCTTTGGTCTGTCTAGAACAGTGACTATAAATTAGGAAAAACAAAATTATGCTGGCCCATGGGAAGTAATGGGAGAAGAGAGGCAGGGAGGAAAAGGGCATTGGGAAGCCCTGCTTCAAGACTGAAGACAGACAGACAACCACCCAGACTGCTTAAGTGTCACAGACAGCCCCCCACCCAAAGCTCCCTTCCAGATATCCCCATCAATCATTTGGGCACACTCCCTCTTGGAATTACAGTTTCTGTCTCCCACCTACCCCCAAGGAGCTGGCCCTGTGGAGAGGTGTGTCGGTTGGTTGGTTTTTGCCAGAGGCCCTCGCCCTAGGTGCTCCTGCATAGGTACCTTGGCCCCTGCTATGGGATGAACACAACCCCAGATGCTCGAGAGCCAGGGAGGTCAGATCGGGAACAGCCTCCCCACTCCCACACCCTGGGATCCGAGCTTGCTTGGTTCTTGCCATCTTGCAGGATGACGTCACGTTTGGAGGGAGATACACAGTGCCTCTCCATCCCTGGGGTGGGGGGGAAGGGACTTTGCTGGGACTCTTGAGTGGGGGGAGGGGAGAAGGGAGCAGGGTCTAAACCCTCAGGCTCCCATGCAGGTCTGTCTCTGTCCCAGACGAACTGCTATCAGAGTCCATTTCGGCGTTCTCGTTATGGAGCCTCTCCAGCACTTTCTGACGAATCAGTCCCAGGCGCATCAAGAGGGACTGGTAGTCAAAGTGGCCACGCTTCTCTCCAAAAGGGTCCTGTGGGGGAAAGGAGACAAGCGGGATGGAAGATTCGAGTCTGGGTCGCTCACCCTAGAGAGAGCAGCTTCGGGCCCATGTTGGACACACGCTCAACTTCTGAGTCGGGAGTAGAGGAGGGTAGAGCACTGACAGTTCCCAACAGCAGACAGCATACCCTCTGTTTAGGGAAATTATGGCACGTTAACCACCCAGACAGGTCGGGCCTGGGCCAACACTAAAATGTGTCTTCGTTCCCTGGAAGCAAGCCACTACGCAGAAGAGGGTCACAGTAAAGGTGAGACAGGCAAGAAGCAGAAATTCAAGACCAGAGCTGTGATCATTATGTGTGCCTGTGTTTTCAATTAACTTCATAAGAACCACATAAGGGAAATAGCATCCTTCTTTCCCTATATTCAAAAAGGAAAATTTGCTTTTCCAACATCACAGGCGAGTCTGGAACTCGGGAATTCTGACTTCCAGATACATACCCGTACACTCTTCCAGAGAGACCTGTCACCCCCTTCCTGTCCGTTTTGTGGGTGTCCGTTTTGTGGTATCCCTCCAGAGCCACCAGCCTTGATCCTTGTTGTTCTAGATCAAAGATCTCCCAACGTTTTGTAGAAAGGGGTTAACTGTCCTTAAAGTCTCAAAAACAAGGAAGGCTGGAGTGGAGGGTGTAAACACAAGGGACGCAAAATGCTCCGTAAAATGCTCCACAGAGAATCTGGCAGCAAAGCAGCGCACGGCCAGGGTTTAGCCAAGTGGAGACCTCTTTTCTTGAGTCACAGTAAGGTACACGATTTTTCCCTCTCACGTTCTGCTTCTCCCACATCAACTCCTTCCACACTGCTGCGCACACGTCACCCTCATGATCAGGGACCGGTGAACACACCGTCACTGTGGCTACAGCCCACACTTCTCACTGCCGAGGGCTCCAGTCCCCAAAGGCTGGACTCCACACTTCGTCCGGAGCTATCCACTTTTCACATCTTCCTTTTTTCATCCTTGGCTCCATTTCCACCCACTTCCCTCCTCCCTAGACGCTGCTCTTCCCTTTCCTTCTCTCATCACGAGTTATTTTTCCTCCACAGAGTGAATACTGGAAATGCTTTTGAATACCAGCAATGAGACTTCCTCATGGGGAACGTACCATGGCAGGCATCACCTACGATGGACTCTGAACAAGTTAATGCTGAGCTGGCCTTGCCCTCTGAGGTTTTTTGTTTTTGTTTTGTTTTTTATTTTTTAAAAAGTAATCTCTACACCCAATGTGGGGCTCATACTTCCAACCCTGGGATCAACAGTCACAGGCTCCTCTGACGGAGCCTGCCAGGCGCCCCGCCCTTTGAGTCTTCGTGTGGCAGATGGGTGGGAAGTCCTTGAAGGAAGGACAGGGGAACTACCATTTCTAAGCAGCAGCTGAAGAGAGAAGACATTTACTCCTACTGCTGCTGGTGGGGCCCGGGTGGGGAAGCAGCTCAGGAAGAGCTGGAGAGAACTTTAAGTGGCCTCAGTCATTCATCCAAGTCAGCACGATTCTAAGCAAGACCACCAGTAAATGACCCAAAAGACACAAGAACTGGTCCTCAGGACAAGAGGAGTCTCACCCTCTTACCAACCAGGTCTTTTATATTTGAGCCCATTTACAATTTGGTTTAGTAAGACTCTCTCTCTCTCTTTTTTTTAAAGTAGGCTCCATGCCCAATGTGGGGCCTGAACTCACGACCCCGAAATCAAGAGTCACATGCTCTACTGACTGAGCCAGCCAGGTGCCCCAAGAATCTCCTCTTTAAAACAAGCCTAAATCCTGCATTCCTATTAAAAGTGGAAGCACGTTTCTCCAGTGGAGGCAGAGAGTAATTAAACAACTGCACACTGTCTTTGTAACAGGAATCTTTCAACATACAACACCACATACCCAACGTTTCCCTAGCCTCGTTCTCTCAGCACCCCTCTGAGCTAGGGACGGAACTCCATAGAGCACTCAACCTTATCATCACTAAGATTCTGAGAGAGCTGAATGTTCTTGGTTTGAAAAGACTACTAACAAGGGAAGGCATTCCAGGCTAGAAAGCAGGACGGTTCAGCCTCTACTCATGAGCATCTATTCTATGGCAAGACTGAGAAACAGCTCCACATGAGTTAGCAAGTCGCTCTCCTCTCTGGGCCGCAGCGACCTCAATGAACCAAGTTCCTCTTGGCTCTGAATTCTCTGAGAGATGCAGCTGCTATCCTTGGTGGCGGGTTTACGTGGTCTGCTGTGAAGCCTCTGGAGTCAGGGCAGGGGCTGCATTACCTGCATAGTCTGGCCTTGAAGGTGTAGGCGATCTTTGCAAGCCACCTCATAGAAGTCATAATACTCCAGGAAGGACTTCTCCATCACCCCTCTGGAAAACAAGCAGAGAAACTTAAGTTAGGAACGTGGTGGGGAAGGAACCATCCCTTCACCATCTAACCTTACTGCCAAATTAGGATTCCCAAGCCCAGATTCGGTATCTCACAAAGACCCCGTTTTTTGTTTTAGATTTCAGAGAGAGAGGAGAGAGAGGAGAGAGAGAAAGAGAGAGCGTGCACGAGCACGAGGGGCAGAGGGAGAGAGAATCTCAAGCAGACTCTATGCTGAGTGTGGAGCCCGACGGGGGGCTTGATCATGACCTGAGCTGAACCCAAGAGTCAGACGCTCAACTGACTGGGTCACCCAGGTGTCCCGCCCCCCCTCACAAAGATCTTTCAATGGAAAAAGGGAAAAGGAACAGCTGACGGCCCAAGGCTGATTTCTCTTATACCTTAGGGATTATTAAAGGAGGGTGACTATTAATACTGATCATTCGAATCTAACTTCAACTCATGACTCAATCTCATTTGTTTTCCATAGGCCATCCCTAATCCCAAACCTAACTCAAAATTCTTCCGGAAGCTTGTTTCAATAACTCTGACTTTGTTCATCTAGTTTGAACACTTACAAATAAACTCGAACACGGAGAGACGGGCTCCTTATGAAGGGCTCTACACCTCATTTGGCTGTAGATCAAATAAGGATCTTCAACAGGTCCAGGCCCTCATCAAACTGGGGGCTCCCTAAGGGTATGGACTATATCTTTCCCATCAGGCTTGGCACTCTCCTAGAGCACAGCAGCTCTCTCAGCTTCCTCCTGAGTGACCCCCAGCCACCACTCTTTGAAAGCACGAACCATAACTTTCATTTTTCTGTATCTCCCCTGGTGCCCAACAGTGGATTCCGCCTCAAAGGTTCTTAAAGGTATGAACCAGCCAAGTCTGCAACAGGAGCAACAAGTGCCAAGTGGGCGCTCTTGGCGCACACATACCGTAAGGGCTCAGGGCAGGGACACTTTCCTTCCATCATGTCACAGACCGCCACTCTGATGGTCTCATGCCGGATACATTCATTGTAATTTTTGCTGTCTCCTGGATGTCTCTCCTGTAATGCAACCGACACCAGAGTGTCCAAATACAAAATTTAGGGAAAGAGAAAAGTCAACAGGAAGAGACTTCAGGATTAATATGGGGTATGTGAACCAAGTAAACAAACCTAGAAGATCCCTCTCCGACTACGGCAGATACATGCAGTGCAACTGAGTGTTTATTTTTGAGATCATTCACCTCCCCCCACGCGTGCCAATACCCCTCCTCTGTTACAGGTCACTCAACCTGGAAGCAGCAAACCAGACCCATCAAATTCTCCTAAGGCTGAAATGAGGGGCCTCTGAGGTAAAGATTGGTTGGGAAAGAACCAAATGTTAGGAATGGTGGTGGGGTAAAAGGTAAATCTGACATTACAGAGTCTCAGTAAAAAAACCCCGTAACTATCTGGATGCTTCCCAGCTAACTCCTTTCTGTGTCTGCAGGGTTCCACCATCACTGAAATCAAGTACCACGAATGTGTCCGCAGTAGAACTTGAAGTTTCCAAAAGAAAACTCCGACACTGATTGAGAAAGCCAATACGAAAGTGTGGGCATAAACGGAAGGGAGAACAGTCTTCCATCCTTTAACTCCTCCTTTACGCTTCAAGGCTCCTCCGATCACCAAGCTGGGCACCAGAACCCTGGCCTCTGATTAAAACACATCATGAACAGAAAAGACGTACACACCTTCCGTCTACTACCGTGGTTTCCAAAAGGCACCACAGCGAGATCACAGGGGTGCTGTGGGGTACGTTAAAGTTTTTGAAGAAAACCACAGCACTGACCACCTGTCAAACACCACGTGTACTACTAGCTTGGGCTCAGTGGGTCCATTCTGACGTTAAACTGCATTATATTCCTTTCGATGACATGTTATCTTTGTGAAACTGGATTGTCAATCACTACTTTCATAAATACCAAGTAGCAGAGGAAAACAGTAGGGAAGAGAACTGAGGGTGGTGGATCCGATCGGATTCCAAGATCTTCAAAGCTGTGTGGTGCCCAACCAGTGTACCCTTCCTGTCATGAAGCCATTTTAGTTACTGAAGGAAGAAGTGAGTTGTCTGGATCTAACTGCTTAAGAAACCAAACAGCGGGGCACTTCCTTCTGCCTGGGGAGCTGTAAAAAAGCCACCTAGATACCAGGGGCTGTGAACCAATAATGTTTGGGGAGTATTAAGAATAAAAGTCACATCTCTTGAATTTCCAAAGAAAAGACCTTAAAATCAGCTCCTTGGTTAGCCAATGACGTCCTTTTCCATTTCTACCTAATCTCAAAATCAAATACACTATTTGTTTGGAAAGGTGGTTTTGGGAGTAACTTTTGTTCACTCTTAAAGGGTATTTCCCATTGTTCCGGTCTATAAAAGAACCATCAATGTTAGCATTATCTCAAATAGTTTAAAAATTAGTTAAACTGTTTTAATCACCTAGACAGAATTATTACCTTTGGGGATTATCACTGGACTCTTTCCCTGTACTTCTGAGTAATCCTGGCAGCCATTCTGGAGCAATGGAAAAACTCTCAGCTCCAGGGAAAATATTGGGTTCTCCAATTATCTATGTATCTCTGTGAAAGTTAATTAACCTCTCCGTGTCACCATTACCTCATCTGAAAATGGGGATAACATTTACCCCAAGTTAGTAATCTCTGCGCCCAACGTGGAGCTCGAACTCACGACCCCAAGACCAAGAGCTGCCCGCTCTTCCAACTGAGCCAGCCAGGTGCCCTGACCTTGAGTTAGCGTAAAGGTTAAATGTGATATTATATATATGAAAATTTGGCAGCGGCTGGCATATAGTCTACCCCTGGAAAACGCAACTCCCCGCTTCTCTTTGGCAGCCTGACTAAAATATTCTTGTCCTACTAGCTAATGGCTAGGTCCTCTGGCTCTTCAGCCAATAGTACTTTGTAACTAACTCCAGAAGAGCACCTGGCGGAGCAGCCCGTCTCTACAGTTAGTACCTTAAGGGGAAACTGGGAGAATGGACACACAGAGAAGAACCCACCGGTTGTGGCAACAGCCTTTTCCCAAAAGCAGGCTTAAAATGAATTTCCAGATGACTCCACTGATTCCCACCTTGTAGATTAACCCAAGTCAAATGGAAATAACCTGACAGTGTTATTGTCACTTACATTAAAAAAAAATCATTTTCAAGGAGCACACATACCAGCTCCTTTTCTCTCCTATGGTGACATTAAACACACAAACAGGACCCTTAAGCACACCCCTCAGAGCTCTTCAAACTCAGTATTCCACTCCCCAGCTGGTCCCCCTGGCCTTACCTGCTCAAAGCCAGGCTCATTGTGATAGGGGTTCTCAGTCATGAGGGACTGGATGGAGATGAGCACAGAGGAGATGCTCTGGGCTGGGCTCCAGGCGGGGCCAGTCCACGTCCTGCAAAACACAGCAGAGGGCGGGAAGAGGGTGAGGCCAAGTGCCTCGGTGAAGCCACCACAGAGAGACGAGTGCACCAGCACCCTGGGGCCTGGCAGCACCCGCTCAGTGAGTCAACGTTTCTCTTTCACTATTAATGCTCTGGAATTTCCCAGCCTGTCTCACCCTCATTCACCAGAAATCAGTCAACTGCCTAATCCTCTTATCAAGTAGGACAAAAGAAAAGAGGGTAACGCAAGCAAGACGACTTTGAAGGGATTTTCATTGGCCTAGGAAAGCAACAGTAGCCAGGGAAGGTTCCATTCATCACAATGGAAGAAAAAGGTAAGAAAACAGCACCAAAGGCAGTCTAAGTGTTAACCTTTGTGGATCCCGGAGCTTACTTATTTACGGGGTGGGGGTGGGGGGTGAAGGAGTTAGTGAGGAGAAGCTGAGCAAAGGGGCGCAGGGGGGCCTGAAGCCATCTGGTTAGAGGCCATGTGGTGGGGCTGATGACCAGGGATCCTGCTCTGTATCCAGCCCCCAAAGAGTGTCCGATTCTCTGAAGACTACACAACTCTGCCAAAGGACAGGAAGGGAGTAAGGGTCAGACCCATGGAAGGTCTGAGATAATATATGGAAACCATGCTGAATAAAAGAGAAGCCCCCAAATTGCTCCTCTCTTCCATCTACCTGACCAAGTCCTGCGAGGAGGAGCGCAGCCTGGACATTAATGACATTTCTTTTTAGTTCAATTCATTGAAGAGATGGCACCTGATCTGGAAGCTGAACACAACCCAAGCCAGCACGGGCTTGCTCAAGCTCACAGGCCAATTCCCTTTCCCTGCTAAACTCGAGGAAAGCCCAGTCAGGCAAGCTCATTCTCCTCAAGGCCTGCTCTTCTAGCCTCTCGGCCTGCTCCCCTCAGCTCTGCTCCTCCAGGAACACCAGACCCTGCGCTAAGACTTCCCATATTCCGGGAGGCGAGCCAATGAGGTACATTTTCATTACTTTTTTTTTGTCAGTAAGGAAGCCCCAATCTTTTTTTCTAGGTAGGGAGGAAAGGACTGAGGCTGACAGAGGGAACAGTCAACGGAGAACACATGGGAATTTTCTACCCTGTGATTCCTTGCAGTCAAAATTCAATTTCAGGGTAGCTTCTCCTTTTCCACCCAACATGATTCTGCCCCTTTGACCCCACCTTCTTACTTCCCCTGGTTCAACTTTGAGCTGATGTTTATTTAAAACAGTTTTATACTGGCCTCATGGAGAACCTAGAGCAAAAACACTGTGGCGCACAACTGTCATGCGGAAACAACAGCTGAGTTTCCTCGCCGCTGTGGGCTAGATATACCGCTGCCCTGCCAGCAGAGACAGATACCCTAACGACATCAAGGACCTCTGTAAGGACAAACTCCTTTGAAGGACTTCCTCCCTGCCATCATCACAGAACATAACCCTGGATCGGAGAGAGTAAAAAAATAAATAAATAAATCAAATCACGTCTCCAGGTTGGGTCAGCTGCGTCTTCCCCCCGCATACTCGGAAACGTGCCGGACAAGAAAGAAAACAGCGCCACCAGTTTGGATGACTTTCCCAACTTCAACCTGCACTTGGTTCTCCGCCCCGGGGAAATTCAGACCACAGGAACAAGACCAATCCAGAAGACGTGAGAAGACGTTTCCATTCTGAATTTTTAACCCCCAAAGGCACGTGAAAGGGAACGAATGAGAACCACATGAAGCAACATCTCAGTAGCACCCAGAAACAAAATGTACTTGAAACTCATGTTTCTTATCTGATGTGATTTCCAACCTTAGACATTTTTCATTCAGTTGTTAAAATATCATAATCATCTTCATCATCACCACCGCCTCCAAAGCCACTCATTGAGAGACTCAGAAACGAGACACCCACAGTCTTAAATGGCACCGATCTGCAGCCTTTCTCAACCTGTTCGGGAGAGAATTAAGTCCTGATGCCTTAAGGGAGTGGTTCCCCAGCTGCAGTGTGCGCCAGAAGTCACCCGGAGGGCTTGTGAAACACAGATTGCTGGGCCCCAGCCCTAGAGTTTCTGATACAGGAAGTCTAGGGTGGAACCCCGGAATCTGCGGGGCTACAAGCTCCTGGGTGCTGCTGCTCTGGGAGAATCACTTCACTAAGGCAGCCAGTGTAGGTCATAAATGAACTTCTCTCTTTTGCACCTAGAATGGTACGAGTCGTGTACCATCCTGGGGAGAATTGAGGAAACAGTCACTCCAATCGTGTTCTGTGGTTCAGATGAGGAACCCTGGTTGATAAAGGCTGGCCTACAGCAATTATTTGCTAACAACCAACTTGGCCACTTAGAAGAGTCTCCTCTTACCCTAGAATACTCAAGCAGACTTTCCCATTGCGGTAGAAGTTGGGGTTAAACCTCACTGTGTTATTGCCCGTTGTCATCAGTTTGACCCGAGGTGGGTGGATGGGATAGTCGGGCGGACACCGAAACACGAACAGGAAGAAACCCCCTTCATAAGGAGTGTCAAATGGGCCTGTGATCAATGCATGAATCTGCAAAATAAAACCCCATCTCAAAATCGTGAGGTGATGTCCCATCCCAACCCCTCCTGGCTTCCACGTGCTACCCACACCAGCAGCAGGACCGTCAGCGGGCATCCATATTCCACACCCTCACCATGCAGGCTGAGCGGCCCGTACTCACTCATACTGCTACATGCGTTTGGAATTTTAAGAAATCCCATTACGGTGGAGCGGCATCTTACTTGGGGGTTACATTCTAAAGTGAGAGCTCAAGGTGAAAATTGATTCCAGTCAAAAATCACCCTTGAGTGTCCCTTAAAACTCCACGACAGCATGATTTTTGTTTAGACTTCTCTCACCAGTGTTATATGTAACAAATCTAGATGGAACACCACTGTGCAAATTAATATATGCACCTATAAAATATTATCCTAGCATGCTTCATTTTAAGAAACGAGTATGTATTTTTCCTGAGCATGTCAGCTGGGATGTGCGTAGGTTAAACATGCGTGTGATGCGAGCCACCCTCTGCTTAAGTGGCACAAAGGGGACGGAAGATGAACGGAAAAGAGCAAAGGGACTGGAGGCCGCGGCACCAGGAAGAGTGCAGAGCTGCGGGTTGTGATGGAGGCCTGGGCTGTCTGCTGCCTCCGCAGAGGACAGACCTACCGCGGAGGATGTGGCTCAGGCCGCATCCAGCTGTGTCAGAGACAGAAAGAAAAAAGGGGAAAACTCAGGGCCCATTTGGAGCCTTGAAACCATCCTTAGAAATTTCCCCAACACTGTTGGTCAATTTAAAAAGAAAAAAAAAAAAATCGGCAGCATTGAAAACAGAACGCTGAACTCTTTTCCTCCAGCCACGATTACTGAACAAGCTTTCCCTTCCTGAAAAGAGGAAAACCTGAATTGACTCCATTATATTTCTTCTCCTACAAAGGCTGCTAGGCACTTAGGTCTGCTCAGAATTTAAACAGCAAGACGAAAAAAGACCTGCAATCCAATGCCTCTTTGCCCTGGTGGCACCCTGGATTATCTTTTAGCCCTCAGTCATTTGGAAGAGCAAGCGCAAATGGCATCCACGGGACATCAATTCTGGGACCCCAGGGACTAGCATATTAACACTGATACTTGACTGAGGACAAGATGTCCCAGGAAAAACATTTCCAACCACATAAAAAGAAAAAATCAATTTACAGGGAAACCTACTTGAAACAAAATAGATATACCAACAATACACTGTCTGAACTTTTACTGTAAGAAATTTGAAACTATGGAGAGTTTTCATTTAAACAACATTAGATTTAGGAAATGAGATTTCTTCCCAACATCAGTTTAAGTGAAAATTCACTTCTGAGGGTAGAGCGCTCAATGACAGAGAGGCCTAGGTATCTAAGCCAGGGGAATTTCAGCTTCTCTGTTTGTGTGTGGAGGACAAGACAGGAATGGTCTTTGGGGTGGAGAGGATATTCAAAAGCAACCAGTAAGGATAGGAGCCTGAACAAGGCCCTTTAAGTATAAACTCTGTTCATTCAGGTTTGCCCCATCCTCAACTTTCTCTGCATTTGATTTACAGCACCATACTTAAGAATCAAGAGTGACAGGATGGGGGAAGAATTGATTGGGTAGTAAAATGAATAGGATGACTATAATTTTTTAGCCCAACTGGAGCATTTTTGAGAGTGAAAGAGTGCCCTAATAATAGTTAAGCTGGGACAAGAGGCATAAATGGGCATTTTCCAAGCCAACCAGGCCTACTGGCACACTTGTGCAAGGCTCTGCTGCACCTCACTGTGGGACCCTGGGCAAGCCACTTATTCTCTCGGGATCCTGATTTATTCATTTATGTAATCAGAGATGTGAGCTGGATAATCTTTTAGGCTCTTCCAACTTTCTGGGCCCCATTTCCCAATAACCCCCAACCCCCTCCAAGTACATACCTTAGTCATGTCAACAGTATCAGGTACAACGAACATTCCTGGAGGAGGCTCCTTATAAATGGACATGATATCCCTGTATAACACCAAGAGGAGGTGGGGAAGGGAGTGAGGGAGAGGAGAAAAAAGGGGAATCCCTTGAGCAGGACAGTTGTTATCACCTCAACGAGGCCAGGGTCTGAGAAAGTGGTGCTTGGTACCACAAATGTCTGCACTGTCTTGTTGGCTGAGAAATCTCAGCTGAGTACTTGTCAGGCAAGCAGAGAGCAAATTATTATCAAAAGGGCATTGTTTCCTCAGGGGGAGGGGGAAAAATCAGAGATCCCAATGGCATCAGATGTCACCCTGGAAAAGCCACATCCCATTTACTCTCTCTTCCTCCCACAGGGCAATTCATTCACTCCCCACCTCCGAGATTCCCAGGTACTATGACTGAATGCTAAATGAAGACTGCTCAGTAACTGGGAAGACATAATCAACTCCACTAAAAAAGTGAGTCCCATAAACCATGCAGAGGACCGTTGTTGGCAAGAGGATTCTACGAAGCAAGTGAAGCTAGCAAGGAGCAATAATGGTCTTCCTGCCCGGGGGCCCAACAGGGTACATCTCTTCAGACTGGAGGGTACCCTCTGAAATTGCTGAGAGTCTCACATCTGAAAGATGACATGCAGTGGCTACTACAGCTGAGAGGACCTGTAGGTTGTATCGAATAATCTAGAAGGCATCAGCTGTGAGTGAGGGTCTAGAGGACATTCTAGGTGGGAAGACTTGGTAGGGTACATCGGGACATAAAGTTCAAACAAGTGAGAGAGCAGAGGAAAGAAGTACTGGCAGAACTCAAAGACAAAAGTCAGTATTGGCGGACTGAAGTGGATGGAGGACAGGGGCAGAGGGGAGTGCTGAGGTTCTGAAGTTAGAGGTGGAGACCCTAATGAAGCTGGTGTCTATCTCAGGCACTGGGCCAGGTACTTTACACACAGTGTGCTGTTTAATTGTTATTACAACCTTGACAGGTAGGTAGAGACATCCGAAGGGACTTGGAGCCTTGGGGGGGGGGTGTATGAGATTACCTAGATGAAGATGGCTGCAGTGGGGGGACAGAGGGAGAGGCAGAGACTGGTCATCAGGAAACAGGTTTCAGGATTAATAGCGGCTAAACAGCATTACTCTTTTCCTATGCGATAGGTACTATGCTAAGCATTTTTGCAGAAACATTATCTATTAAATGATAGTATCTAAGATCAGTCACCCAAGAAATAAGCACAGAAAGGACTTGGGCCTTTGTTCCTGTATTTCAATTAGGTATATCTGCTTCAGAAAAGTAAACCAGATGACTGAGAGGAAAAAATACAAGAAAGTCTCGAGTGGGATAATACAAGCCAGAGTGAGACTGGGGGGAGAAAGCCTGCATTCCTGGAACAGGTGTGAGAGTGGATAGCTTTAGGGTTCTGGAGAAGTGGTTCAAGGGGAGATTGCGGGTATGTGAAGGAAGCGATCTAGACTTGCGGAGAGGGTCTGAGGAGATGGGGAATAAAAAGAAAGCTTGGCCTCGACTCTGATGCCACGGAAAGCAAGCTCTATGTGTGTTACAAACGGGGCTCGGGAGGAGACGACGGGGGGGGGGGGGAATGGGTGGGGCCTCCGGGCAGCATCTAGCAAGGCTGGGGTGGGGAAGGGGGGAGAGAGGCGGCGCGGAAGGCGGGAGGGGTGTTGCTGAAGCGCGAAAGGGTCGGGTTTCGGGCGGGAGGTATGGGGGAGGGTGTCCGGTACCGAGACGGAGGGCTCAAGGGAGGTAGCCGAGGGGCGGGGTCGGACCTGGGCACGCGAGGAGGGGTTTGATGCGTGTGGAGCTGCGGGAGGGCGGGGGGAGAGGGGACTTGGATCGCGACGCTTCGGGCTGGCAAGACGTGGGCCTTGGAGCTGGGCCGCCGCGAGGGAAGCTCGGAAACAGCGGGCGGGGGGGGGGGGTGTAATGGGAAAGGGGGGGCGGGGAAGGTCGAGCCCCGCAGCTCGGGGCTGGGGGAGGAAAAACCCCAGCTCACCGCTTGATCCGAAGTAGACACTGCGGCGCGGTTCGTTCGCCGTCCCAGTCGGAGCTGAGTGTGGGGTCCCAGTGGCTAAGCAGCGCGGCCCCGTGGGCAGCGGCCGAGGGCGGGAGCCCGGGCAGCGGAGCCAGGCCGCTCCCCGGCCCCCCGGCCCCGCCCGCTGCCGCCGCCGCCGCCCACACATCCGGCAGGAAAGGCGGCCCGAACCCGCTGCCGCTAACGCCAACAACACCGGCGACGCCGCTCGCCCCGGGGCCCGTCGCCCCGGCGCCCGCCGTCGCCGTCGCCGCCTCCTCAGTTGGACTCTCCGCCATCGCTGCTTCGCTTCCGGGACTGCTCGGCAGCACGTCCGCCGACCAGAGCGGCCGCTGCTCCCTCCCGCTCCCGCACCACCGAGAGCCGGGCCAGAGTGTCCCCACCCTCCGCTTCCACAGCCCGGGCGGCGCTGGCTCCGCCCACCCCCGCCCGACCAGCGAGAGGCGTTCTGCAAGAGCGTCCACCCACGGTCCTCCAGGGCGAGAGGGGGTGGGAACTAGCCGGCGGAGCCAGGGCCCCGGGCCTGCGCCGGCCCACGCTTTGCGGGAGGAGGCTCTGAAGCGTGCCGGGTCGCCGAGGTGCGGCGGAGAGCCCAGTGCGGTGCAATGTTTTATTTTCAAGTGTGGCAGGGAGATTATACCCCCACCCTTAACGAGAGAGACCCTCCTCAGTCGTGTCCACGGGATAGGATTGGGGCATCGAGCTTCTTTGGGGGAGGTTCTGAATAGATGAGTCGACTTGCTCAGGGCTCTTTCCTGTCTGAAAACCTCTAATTTATCCTTGCTTCCCGCACCGTCACCACGGAGGGCAGGCTGCCATTGCCCCCTGCCTGCAACAGGACCAAGAGGAAGGCATCAGAACCTGCGAGTGAAAAACGACCTCATTTTAGAGTTTATTCAATATACATTTATGAAGGGGCTACTAAATGCCAGGCACTGTTGCTAGGCGTTGCCATAGGGATAATGAAACAGACCTAGAGAAGCTTGGTAAAAGAAAGAAAATCAGGCCTCCTGACTCCAAGCTCAGTCTTTTCTTCCCACAAGTCCTTGAATATATAGGAATCAAGGGGCTGTGAGTTAAAATCCTGGGAGGATTCTTCAGGGCTTTCCTGGGATTTGTAAGGTGAAATGGCATACTATGGACCAAGAAAACCAGAAGCCTTCGAAAAAAGGTTTTCCCTTTTCTTTCTAGCAAGGACACAGGCTCATAATCTTGTCCGGAATCTCTTGGCTAGATGCATTTCAGAATTGAGAGGAATACTCCCAGTAAGGTCTGGGGCGGCTCCCGGTAACCAAACATTGGTATTTCGACAGCAAAGTGTAAGAATATTCATACTAATTTGGGTACATTTATGAATATTGATACTACGTCAAACAAATAACCTCACTCTGTGTTATATTTTGCTGCCCAAACTGGTTTTTAGAAGAGAAGTCCAGTTTTCACTGCTTCCTGAATTTTCCAATAAGGGACCATGGACTTGAACAGGTAATAGCTAACACTTATTGAGGCTAAACATTTGTTTCTTTAGCTGACATTTATTGAGTGCTTAATATGTGCCAAGCACTTTGTAGACTTTGTCTTATTTATTCCTTTCAACAGCCTTATGAAGTAAGTACTATTATTAGTCCATTCTGACAGATGGAAAAACAGAGGCTTACAGAGGTTCCATCACTTAACCTGGGTCACACCGAAAGCAAGCAACGGATTTGGGGCTGTAAGCCAAATCTGACTCCAAAGAAAAAGTTCTAACCACTATGTGGTACTGTCACAGGCTGGAGCTCTCCCACACTTACCGAAGTTTACTTCCTGTGGTCCTTTGCTACCTGTTGCTCCCAACCCCTATCCCCGCACCCCCCTTTCTCAGGGCTCTTGAGCATGTACTGTCTGTGAATCCAGCAGAGGGCCTGGTACAGCTTAGGTACTTAACATGAAATGCAATGAATCAACATGATGTTTTATATAGATTTCATGTTTTTTGTTGGTATAGCATTTTATCACTCTATGATAAGGATACCAGAATATCATGAAAACATACACAAAAAACTAGGAACAGTTGTTGCCTCTAGATGGTTTGAGGGCTGACAAGGTGGGCCGAAGCATGTGTATGTCTGTGTACCTTTAAAATATTGTACTGTGGATCTATTGCCTATTCAGACTAGGTTTTATTCATTTATTTTTTAAAAGATTTATTTATTTATTTGACACAGAGAGAGACAGCAGAGAGGGAGGGAACACAGCCAGGGGGAGTGGAAGAGGAAGAAGCAGGCTCCCAGCGGAGGAGCCCGATGCGGGGCTCGATCCCATAACGCTGGGATCATGCCCTGAGCCGAAGGCAGACGCTTAACGACTGAGCCACCCAGGCGCCCCGGTTTTATTAATTTTTAAAGGATTTTGGATTTCATTTGGGTATTACTTATTTAGTAAGGTGGTCAAAAGTCAATTCACTGATAACCTCACACAAAGGAAAACAGTACTCCATTGGTCCTCCATGGCTTCAGACTGCAGAGGCCCAAAGATGGCCCAATGGGGGATAGGATTCCTCCGTGTGGTTCTCTCCTTACTACTGGACTATTGTTTTTAGTGGATAGAAAACGCTTACTTTGGGGCGCCTGGGTGGCACAGCGGTTAAGCGTCTGCCTTCGGCTCAGGGCGTGATCCCAGCGTTATGGGATCGAGCCCCACATCAGGCTCCTCTGCTATGAGCCTGCTTTTTCCTCTCCCACTTCCCCTGCTTGTGTTCCCTCTCTCGCTGGCTCTCTCCATCTCTGTCAAATAAATAAATAAAAAAATCTTTAAAAAAAAAAAAAAAAGAAAAGAAAACGCTTACTTTGGATCCAGAAGAAAGAGGTTCCAGCTTTTGATCTGTACCACTCTACCAATAGCCTCTTTGAGCCTATTTCTGCATCCACAGAACAGTGCTAATTCTTACCTCTTAGGGTTTTTCTGAGGATTAAGGGTGACAATTCTACAAGTGTTTTGTAGAGTGGCAAGCACTGTCTAATCCCACTTGTCCATGTACTGTCTCTCCTCCAGGCCTTTGCTCATACTTTCTCTACCGGGAATTCTCTTTCCCTCTACTTTACCAGGGGAAATCCTAGTTATTGAACCTCTGAGCCTCTATTCCTCATCAGTAATACTGGTAAAATGATAGTAGCTAGAAAGAAGAGCTAATGTGGGGCACCTGGGTGGCTCAGTCGGTTAAGTGGCCAGCTCTTGATTTTGGCTCAGGTCTTGATCTTGAGGTCCTGGGATCGAGCCCCACGTCAGGCTCCACACTCAGCAGGAAGTCTGCTTCAGCATTCTCTCTCTCTCTCTCCCTCTGCCCCCCCCCATGCACTCTCTGTCTCTAAAGTAAATAAATGAATCTTAAAAAAAACAAGAAAGTGATAATGTGATAATGAATGCTCACAATACCTGGTCAGAGTAAATGTTCAATAATTATTAACTCTTATTATTCCTACTCATCGCCAGTGCAGGCCGAAATACTACTTTTTCTGTCAAGCCGTAGCACCTCCAGGTGTATTATTATTATTACTATTAATTAGCCATTTAAAATTACTCCATCCTCGAGTTTATTGTAGCACATACTACTTTTTGTTTTACTGGTTTGGTTACTCATCTGTCTAGCTACTCCGTGCGACACACTCTAGGGCAGAAAACATGGAGCACCCATCTTGGACCTCTAGGAACTGACATTCAGGGAGTGCTGCAGACATGGTGAACAGAGCAGAAATGAGGACATGGTAGCCAGCTGCCCTTCCCCTGGCCATGGATCTCTAGAATTTCAGCTCCTCCTCCTTCTCCGATATGCCTGTTTTTCTTTCCAAAGGGCTGAGCCAGGCTTGCATAAGGAATCTGCAAGACAAGGCCCAAAGGGCTGTAGAGCATGGCAGCTGCTTAAAGGACCAGCTCACCACCTTCCAAGGGAACTCCAGGAAGCCTCTAAGCCGGAAAAGAGGAAGGGCCAAGGAAAGGCTAGCAGCAGAGTGTCAGAAGCTGGCATTACTTAGTCCAGTGTTTACTGACTTTTCAAAGGCAACACCTGGCTGCTTTTCTGGCAGCTTGGCTAGAGGGCAAGAGTGTGCCTTCTGCAGCCTCTCCCATGTCCTCTGGGGGTGGATGACACAACTAAGCGGTCTCCCTACAGGAATTTGGATCCTAGCCTCTTTCTCCTCCACAGCATTGGACTGCCCTGCATTGAGCCATCTCGTAGTGCAACGAAGTTTGGTAGCACCTTGCTCATGGCAACTAGGCAAGTGTCCTCCCCCAAGGACAGAGGCCAGCAAGCATCATAGAGTCCAGGTCACTGCTGTGCCTCAACTCTAAGAAGAGAAATTGTGACGATCTTTCTCCCCTTTCCCAAAGTTCTGTGTCCCTCAGGAGTAGTCCTTCCCCTACAAGGCCTAGCCTTTTGTCCTGGGCTCAATGCTCAGGGGTAGATGAAGAGTTCCCATCCAGGTCATAAATCCTGGACTAAAAGGAAAAATCAGAACTTGGACTGGGGTTTTGCGGCTTCTGATTACAATAATAATAGCTAATAATAATAATAATAATAGCTATATTAAAGAAATTTTAAAGAAAGATTGAATTTCTTTAAAGTAATCTCCACACCCAAAGTGGGGCTCAAACAACCCCGAGATCAAGTTGTATGCTCTTCCCACTGAGCCAGCCAGGTGCCCCCTTGAAAAATTTAGTAATACATGTGTTATTACATCTCTCTGAATACATTCTGATGTTACATGTATCTCATTAATACTGCAATGCCTGTATTATATGTATTATCATTATTTGATGTATTTACCTATAGTCTCATTTTGTTGTCCCAACCCCTGTGAATTGTTTTTTTTTTTTTTTAAAGATTTTATTTTATTTATTTGACAGAGACAGCCAGCGAGAGAGGGAACACAAGCAGGGGGAGTGGGAGAGGAAGAAGCAGGCTCCTAGCGGAGAAGCCTGATGTGGGGCTCAATCCCAGAACGCTGGGATCACGCCCTGAGCCGAAGGCAGACGCTTAACGGCTGAGCCACCCAGGCACCCCTCAACTCCTGTGAATTGTTTTTGTTTTTTTTTTAAAGATTTTATTTATTTATTTGACAGAGAGAGGGAGAGCCAGAGAGAGGGAACACAAGCAGGGGGAGTGGAGAAACAGGCTCCCAGCGGAGGAGCCTGATGTGGGGCTCGATCCCATAACGCCAGGATCACGCCCTGAGCCGAAGGCAGACGCTTAACGGCTGAGCCACCCAGGCGCCCCCTGTGAATTGTTTTTAATCCCATTTTAGAGATGAGGAATTCGAGTCTCAGGGGAGAGAATTACCCGGTTAAGAAGTGGCAGGGATGGCGTTTGCATTCCCCTCTGACTATGCTCTTTGCTACCATGCTGAACTCTTAAGGAGTGGTTACTAATTGTTTTTGGTTACTACCTCTGAGAGTATAATGAAAACAACGGGTCCTCTCCCAAGAACGTGTATCTCTGTATCTACTCATAAGTATTTTGCACTAAGCAAATTGGGTCCACCCTAGACCACAGACCCTAAAGAATCTCAATGGTAATGGACTAACCAGCCTTGTTGGGGGTGGGGCAGCAGTCTCCCCTGACTCTCTAGGGTTCCCTAGGCCCCACTACATTCCCAACCTTGCTGATTTGGATTTGTAAGTCCAGCAATTCCAAGCCTGTTTGGAGCTCACGGTCAAGGGAAATTCTTGCCAGCCCCTTGGCAAAAACTAAGTTCCTGGAGCTTCACAGAAGTAAAGACAATCACCTTCCCTGGGGGCTGCTCCTTGATTTACCATTAGAGGGTAGTGACCTGGCAAGGATGCCAGCCTGACGTCCCAAAAGGTTACTACGTTCCGTTTTTAACATTACTGGTTAATCCATTGCTCCCTTGGGGATACCTCAGCTGCCAGTTCAACTTGAGTTTTCCGTTCTTTCTTTGATCTTCAGATTCCCGGGCTCGGCTTCAGGTTCTACCGCTGGCTTGCTGTGGACAGCCTGGGGAGCATGCCTTAGGGTAGACAAGCAGCAGATTATGGTAGACCAGTAGTTCTGAATTGGGAGTGATTTTGCCCCCAGCCAGGAGACATGTGGTGTTTGGCAATTGGTTGTCACAACTCGGGGGTTTGGAGGTGGCTACCCACATCCAGCGTGTAGAGGCCAGGGATACTGCCTGAGGCCATACGAGGCACAGGACAACCTACCACAATGGATTATCTGGTCCCAGATGTGCCGAGGTTGAAAAACCCTGTGGTACGAGACCATGATTGTTGAATGAATGTCAGATGGACTTGGGACTGGAATCGTTGGCCTGCTGTGTGCTATTGGGCACGTCAGGGAACTTGTGTGAAGCTTAGGTGAGTCAGCACAGTGGTAAGAACACGGTTCTGGAGTTTGAATTCCAGTTTTACTAATCAGCTGTGTGACCTTCCGAGGTTGCCTCACCTCTCTGGGCCTCTATTTCCTCGACTATAAAATGACCTATTTCATAGGGATGTTGGAAGCTATTCACAGAGAATGCTTAGCATTGTGCCTGACCCACAAGCGCTCAAATGTTAGCTGAGGTTATTACCACACTGGATTCCTTGCTTTTCCTTATCCACAGCACATAGTTTTTATGCCCACATATTCGATGTGGGACACTGTTCAAGGTTCCCACTTTCTTAACACCCCAAACTCCTTAAGGGCAGGATCTTAGATTTCTTTGCCTTCCCCAAGACTTCCAGGAGGATGCACAGCACCTAAATACTTGTGGACTACCCTTACGTTGCACGTAAATTCAGTCCACTCTTATTAACTCACATTTTTGGTGTTTTTTTTTTTAAAGATTTTTTATTTATTTATTCGACAGAGATAGAGACAGCCAGCGAGAGAGGGAATACAAGCAGGGGGAGTGGGAGAGGAAGAAGCAGGCCCATAGTGGAAGAGCCTGATGTGGGGCTCGATCCCATAACGCCGGGATCACGCCCTGAGCCGAAGGCAGACGCCCAACCGCTGTGCCACCCAGGCGCCCCAGCACATTTTTGGTGTTTTAACCCTCTTTGCTAGCTGCCCTTCAGCTGGATAGAAATACTCTTGGTTTCACTATTTCACAGAAGTTTTGAAGTTGAGGTGTAAGGTTTTCACAAAACGGGTCCCACTCTTAGTCCTTTTGAGACAGATCGTGTTAACCAGCCCCTCTGTGTTCGCTGTCATGGTTTGCTCGTGCCAGGGCTGAGAGAAGCAGCGGCTGGGGATGTTATCAGCCTAGCCCCCTCTTCCCTGGGTTATCAGTTGCACGTGAGCCAAGCTGGGGAAGCCTGCGGGGCACAGAACGGGACCGCGAGGAAGATGCTGGGCAAGGCTCTCTAAGCAATTCGCTAGTTGGTTCAACCAAAACAAACTCACCCTTTTTATCCCCAGCAAGGCTAAGATTGTAAATTCTCTAAGAACAGGAACTGTACCTCATCTGCTTTATTCTAGAACATTTAGACACTCTAGGAAAGTGTCTTTCATTCTTTCATCTAAGAATGAAAATGAAACTTACAAGTGGGGCTAAATGCAGGCAGATGGAGGCCCGCCTCCATTTCCAACTGGCTACAGCACTTGTTTGGGACTGTTTCCCTGTTTGTGCCACCTTACTCGTGGAGCCATCGCGAAAACAGATGGGACAGCACAGCAATTAACGGGTTAAGCTGGCCTGCGGTGGAATCTCCGATTCTTCCACTTCCCAGCTCTGTGATGTGGGACAAGTTATTTTGCTGCCCTAAGCCTGGGTCTCCTCATTTGCAAAACAGGTACAAACCATTGTACTCCTAGGTCATAAGGTTGTTGAAATAACAAATGTAAAACAGAGCTTGGTGCAAATTAAGCCCCTCAAAAATGGCATGTTATTATATTAAATTCAAAGGGAAAAAAAAGCACCAATTATCATTACTTGGACAAATCCCTGCTCCCTCTGGGAAATAAAGGGAACCTTCCATGTTCTCAGGTCATGGCGGTGCTGCTTCTCAGCCCCGGTGTTGCTTCTCAACCCATGGCTGGCCCATTCCCACTTCCCTTGTCCCACCTTTCCACCAAGGCCCTCCGCAGGGGCAAAGGACAGAGGCGCAGGCATATGAGTTTAGAGAAACGTTGTGTTTAATGGTAAAGCTTAGCATACTCCAGCACCAGGCATGGCCTGAAGTCGAAGCAGCAGGGACAGGTAGGTGACCCTCACGGAACCTCACATGGCGAAGAGGATGAGGAAGGCGACCATCAAACAGAAGAGCCCCATGGCCTCGGACAGGGCAAAGCCCAGAATGGCATAGGAGAAGAGCTGCTGCTTGAGAGATGGGTTCCTGCCAGGGACAGAGACCGATGCCAGCCGGGGGACAGGAAGGGGTGAGGGCATGGGTGGTGGAGGACATGGGTAGGTTAGGTCAATTGGGGAGGGGCGGCGGGGGCAGTGGGTGCTGAAACTGGGAGAGGGCCTAACCTACATATATCCTAGCGATTTGGACAGGTAAGCAGAATACCAACACGGTTAAGTTTAAGTGAGTCAGGTTGGAAACATTTAAATAATGATCCAGAGATCACTGGAGAAAACTAGAGGTCGATGAAATCAGTCCCAAGCTAGTGGGAGCTCCTGCTGAGGCTTCTCCCAAAGGGGGTGGAATTTATGGTGGGAGATGCTCTAGGCCACCCCCAAACTTACCTGGCATAGCCAATGATCAAGCTGCCAAACACTGTTCCAATGCCAGCCCCTGAACCAGCCACACCAACTGTGGCAGCCCCAGCGCCAATAAACTTGGCTGCTGTGTCAATGTCCCGGGAGACAACACTGGTCTGGAACTCCCGTCGGGCCACCTGGAGCGGGGAGCTGCTGCAGGATGGCTAGAGAGGCAAGTAGGGAAGGAGAGGTAGTGAGGCATAAGGACAGGTGGCTGACTCCCATCCCCTCTCACCCGACCCACCTGGGCTCTGAAACTGTTGGCAAATTGCCAGGCAGGTACAGCTGCTCAGACTGCAGAGCATGCTGGGAATTAGTCCTCGGGCCCAATTTCAGACAGAGCCAGGGAAATTTTGTGGGTTAGGGAAACCTCGCTTTTGCACTTTTCACCTACAACGTTCACCTTGGGATACTTAGAGCTATTAAAGCACCACAGATTCTCTAACTGTCCTCCCTCTTTGGCCTACAGGCCACTATCTTGAAGAACCCTTCCCTAGGGAAATTCATTAACTAATTTTTAAGATTTTTAAGTAATCTCTACACCCGAAGTGGAGCTCGAGCTTACAACTCCGTGATCGAGAGTCGCACGGTCTACCGACTCAGCCAGCCAGGCGTCCCTGCGGAAATTTACAGGAGGGCCCACGTTCCTTTACCTGTTTAGCTGGGATCTCTGGCCTACTCAAGAGGGAGGCAGACACAGGCCTGATTAGATCCCTGGTACAACAGCGGATCTGTCAAATCAGAAAGACACATTCCTCCAAATCAAGAAAGGGAAACAGGAAAACCTAGATGCAATGCTGAACTTCTGTCAAAAATAACAAGATTATAAACAGAAAAAAGCCCCATGTGTTTCAAGGTCAATTAATGCATTCCTGTTCCTACCAGACAGGCCTGCACCAGAGACAGCTGTCCAAGACCCAGGTGTAGTTAGCAGTGGTGACTTTCCCATTTAAACCCAGGTATCAAAGTTCATTTCTACGGGCACAGCCCTTATCAGTATCCCAGAATGGCAGAACCCACACTAACATCAAACCAGGTACAGGACAGGTTTGTTCCCAGATCACCCAAAGAATCAGAAGGGGGAAATCATATTTGGTTAGAGTGTACTCACTGTTACACACCCTGAATGCACTGGGCCAGTAAGCCTGGTGAGGCTCCTCCAACAACCATCTAAGCACAGCCCCCTGTAACCTGGCTTTCTTGAGACATGTCAACATAATGCAGACGTTCTCAAACATGGCTGAACATTGGAATCACCTGGAGAGCTCTAGCCAAGCTTGAGAATGACTGCCTTCAGTGGGCTGTCTGGCTCCGGCCATGCCAGACTGGGTGTAAAGATCATATCCAGACTCTGATCACATTGCAAAGCCCAGAAATCTTGGTTTACAGGTCTGAATAAACAGGGGTTAATTGCATCACTACAACCTCCCCAAAGAGCCAACATCGTCTGGACGCCAAGCTCCTCTCAGTTCATTCATTAAACATGGATAGCTCCCACATCTGGCACTACAGACCACCCCGGAGCCGCAGCTTACCAGAGCCGGAGAAATGAGTAGTGCCCCGGTGGTCTGCATTGTCTCAGTCTGCAGAGGGGGGGGAAAAAAGATTCATTCACAGCCTAGTCGTTTGCTTAGAGCGGCGACCTTCGGTCGTCCCCTTCACCCCGCCCGCCCTCCCTGGACCACGTTCTTCCTTGCACCGTGCCCCAGCTGAGGAGGGCATTAGAGGTCAGAGGGACAGCGCGAAAGGGTCTGCAAAGGAAGGTCACGGAGATCTTCAGTAGAGGAAGGAGGCCCAAACCCCAGGAAGGAAATGTTGCTAAAGAGGATGGTCTCCAGGGACGACTTTTGGAGGTAGATACTGGGTCGGTGCCGGGCAGAGTCCTGCCCATTTTACACAGCTGTCCTCGACCCGCCTCAATGGGGACAGTTAATCGCGCACTACCGTTGGTAATTAACATTAATTGTTAAGGATATAGGCACCCATCGCTTCTCCCGGCCCTGGGGACAAATGCCCCTCCACACAGCCCAGCCCACACCCCTGACGAACGCTGGCTTCCGCCCCGAGTCACCTGCACTCCCACTGCCCCGCCGTCCCTACTCCGACCACAGTTCTTGCCCCGCTCAAGGTGACTGACTCACCTCCCGGCTTTAGCTCTAGGTCTCAGCGCTCAGCTCCCCCACCCACGTGTCCCGGGGTCCCCCCACTCTCATTGGCCGCAATTCCCCCGCACCCTCATTGGCTGACGTCCTCAAGTCCTCCTTTCTTATTGGCTTTCCGCAGCTTCTTCCTCTCTCTCCACAGGAGCTTCGTGGCAGTTCCCGCCTCCATGCGGGTGAAGGCGGGGTTTTCCTCCGAAATCTGGCTTCCGATTGGTCGATCCCTGAAATGCTCAACCATAGAGTCGGCGGGGCTCAGAGGTTCCAGAACCTCCAGCACAAAATGGCGGCCAAGGTGGAAGCTGTAGAAAAAGGCGTGGGAGAGATGACCGGACGTCTTACGCAGACAGACACATGACCTTGGACCTGCGCCTTCATTCGGGCGCGTAGGCCTTCTGGCACGTTGTATGTCGGGATTTGTAGTCGGGTCGGAGGCTCCAAGGACGGCTGAGATCCCGCGAGACGTTCCTCCCGAGGCCGGGAGAGCCAACGCCTTTGCAGCAATTCGCGCCCTCGTGATTCGTGGAAGCCTTCCTTCCGCCTTGGAGAATAAAGGCCGCCCGCTGGCCTTGAAAGTTAACTAGTGGGCGAGCACGGCTTTGTGGGCTTCAGCCAGTTCAGCAGCCCTGGATTACCAGCCAGACTCTTTTTTTTTTTTTAAGTATTTTTTTTTTTTTGTATTGTGAAAAACAAATTCTAAGGATAAAACACTTAATACTCCTGAGAAAAACGAGCGAAGGATAGGAACAGGCAGTCCGCTAAAGAATAAATAGAAATTAAAGGAAAGAATGTTTAACTTCGCTAATCAAAAAAATAGAAATTTAAGCGTGTCATTTGGCATTTATCGAAAGAGCAGAATTCTTTTTTTTTTTTTTTCCTCTTTTCTCTTCCTTTCCCCCCTTTCTTTTGGGCAACCTTTATTCCCCCAAGGGGGTGCACCTCTCCTGCAAGTACTGCAATTACCAGGTCGATGAGTGGAGTGGACGGGGCAAGCTCCTAGTCCAACTCCCTGCTCCAAAAATCCATTTAATATCTTGTCCTCGGATAGAGGACGTATCAGATATTAAACTGATAAGAACAGATACTACCCTTGATCTTAGCTAGAAGGCCTAAAAACGATCAGAATTCTTCTTAGTGTGAGCCAGGCACTATCCTATAGTATTGCCGGTGAACAGATGAGTTAGGAAATCTTTACAGGAATAAAACAAAATATTAATAGTTAATTCTGGATAGTGTAGTAAGGTTGATTTATATTTTTATGAGTCTATAATAATAGAAAAAGATGAAAAATTATACTAATCTGGAAGGTTAGACCTCTGGACTCTTGAAAAATATTTTTAAGATGGAGATGTAGGCTATCCTGCCAGCATGATATAATGGAGTGTGGAGTTTTGAGATAACATAGACTTCCCCGAGTTCCTATCATGGCTCTACCATATAACTAGATATGCATATCTCTGAGATTACCAAATCTCTCTTGGCTTTAGTGTTATAAACTACCATTGGTTGAGGCCTCATCCTATGGCAAGCATTGTGTTAAGTTCCTTCAACTCGTCCATGATTTAATCCTTAGAACAACACTTTAAGTAGGTATTATTATCCCCATTTGACAGATTACCACATTTCACAGAACATCTTTCTCCAGTTTGACATATTCGGCTAAGAGGTAAAGTCAGTATTGGAACCCAAGTGTGTCTGGGTCCAAAGCAGAAGCTCTTAACCTAACGGCTAAGGAGGTTCTTGGGCCTCCTAACGCCAGGAACATGTAAAACAGGGTTAATACTACTTGCCTTATAGAAATATAAAATAAAATACATGCAAGGCATAGGCTAGTGGTTGGTGAATATTCTCTTTCTGTTCCTACTCTTAAGAAAAGTTATATTTTCATGACGCCTGGGTGGCTCCGTTGGTTAAGCGTCTGCCTTTAGCACGGGTCATGATCCCAGGGTGCTGGGATCGAGCCCCACATCAGGCTCCTTGCTCAGCGGGGAGTTTGCTTCTCCCTCTCCCTCTGCCTGCTGCTCCCCCTGTTTATGCTGTCTCTCTCTCTGTCAAATAAAAAAATAAAATCTTAAAAAAAAGAAAAAAGAAAAAAAAGAAAAGTTATATTTTCACATGGATTATCTCTTTGTCTATGTGTATTAATTTTTTTTCACATACAGATTTGTCATATAGCTCTACTCCTAGCATACACTCAAAGTTGTCAAGTTTATCCTGTGACCTACTGGAATTCAGGCCATTCAATGTGAATTTTGGAGTCAAACTAGCAGGTTTCAACTCCTGGCACTGCCACTTACTACTGTGTGATTTGGGGCAAGGCTCTTAATCTCTTTAAGACTCAGTCTTCATCGATAAAAGGGAAATATTCCTTTTTCAACAGGATTGTTATAAGGAGGAAATGAGAGAGTATATGTGGAGGTGGTCTTTTAATTATTGAAATGAAAAGTACTAGTAAATCAGGAGTGGGTGTGAAGTAAAAGGTAGTTGGGAAACCTCAAATCTGGACCCAGCATCTTGGGGTGAGACAAGCTCTCTTGGAGGAGGCTGAAAAACTGTGGGATCTCAGAGGATTGCTGTGTAGGCAGAAATGCTATTGAGGAAGGTGGCAAAGAGCAAGCTTGTGGCTAATAAGCCAGGAGGGCTCTCTTTCCAAAGGCATTTCTGATTCTTCAAAACCCTCCTTTCCCACCTAGGGTTTTATTGCAAGATGTCTTTCTTCCTTCAAGCCCAGTTCCTCACTAGGAATTCAGTTCAACAAACATTTCTTTCTTTCTTTTTCTTTTTCTTTCTTTCTTTCTTTCTTTCTTTCTTTCTTTCTTTCTTTCTTTCTTTCTTTCTTTTTTAAATATTTTATTTATTTATTTGACAGAGAGAGAGACAGCCAGTGAGAGAGGGAACACAAGCAGGGGGAGTGGGAGAGGAAGAAGCAGGCTCCCAGCGGAGGAGCCCGATGGGGGCTGGATCCCAGGACTCTGGAATCACGCCCTGAGGGGAAGGCAGACACTTAACGACTGAGCCACTCAGGCGCCCCTCAACAAACATTTCTGAGCACAGATGAATAACACCAGTTTCTACCCCAAACCAGCTCAAAACTAGCAGGAAAATAATTATGCAAACAAATCATTAAAACTAATCATCTTACTGGGCACCACAAGAAAACTATCTACAAAATACAAAGAAGGGACAGACTAACTTCATCTGGAGAGAACCAAGGAAGGCCTTTTTGGGGAAAAAAAAAATTCTGGGCTGAGTTTTAAGGATAAATATAAGTTAGCTAGATATGTCAGGGGAGAGGGTGAGAAAGGATGAGGCTATTCCAGGCAGAGTGAAAACCATGTATAAAAACACAGGAGAGTTGGTGCGTCCAATCTTAGACCAGTCAGCCATGGCCAGCACACGGCTGTCCTGTGACTGCTACACTTCCATTTCCAGCAATATGGCTAAATTAAATATTCTGAAAGTCCTCCTGCCGCAGCACCTAAAGATGCTACCTAAAGATAAAATATAACAAATACATTTTTAAATGCATGGCCTTGTTTTTGACAACTAAAATAAAATATGTTCTCTATTATATTAAATTACCAATTTTCCACAGTCCGAAAAAACACCTCCTCTACTAAATGACCCAGCTGGTGATGATATATTCTGGAACAACAATAGTAACAAATATAAAAGGAAGGACTTTTTTGGGGGAGGGGGGATGGGGAGAAATGACTCATGGTGATAAATGCTAGCTTTTAAATGCATAGCTGGGCTCAAAAGAAAATAAGGAAAGTCCTTAGGGACCTGAAACAAAGAAAGAACATAAAACCAGAGCAGTAACATGTAATATCAAACTGAAGCAACCACGGCTGGGAATATGGTGCGATAGAGAAAGGAGTGTCAGTCACAGGAATTAAGTGGCTTGAGTTTTAATCCTCCAGGAGGATGGAAGGGTTTGGGGCCTGTGTGAGAAAGGGAGTTGGAATTGAAATTTCCAAATAAAGCTAAGATCCTCAAAAGGCTATACCCTTTGAAGGGTGGACTTCAAAAAAAAATTCCATCCACAGGGAGGTAACAAGGAAGCTTATCACCTATTCCTGGCTCTGAATGAAACACACACACACACACACATACACACACACACAACTTTCCTAAGAATTTGTAACTATAGGATTATATTTTATGTTGATTTTGAATTCAAATCTATACCCTGTTGGGCACCTGGCTGGCTCAGTTGGTACAGCATGTAACTCTTAATCTTGGGGTTGAGAGTTTAAGCCCCATGTTGGGCATTGGGATTATTTAAATAAATAAATAAAGCCACATTAAAGAGAAAAATCTATACCCTGTTGTCCAGGAATGTCAAGATAAGGAATTGGCATTAAAAGTGGTTCTGCGGGGCGCCTGGGTAGCTTAGTCGGTTAAGTGGCTGCCTTGGCTCAGGTCATGATTTCAGGGTCCTGAGATCAAGCCCCACATCAGGCTGCCTGCTTAGCGGGATGCCTGCTTCTTCCTCTCCCTCTGCAGCTCCCCCTGCTTGTGCTCTCTCACTCTCTCTGTCAAATAAATGAATACAATCTTAAAGAAAAAAAAAGTGGTTCTGGACGAGGGATGCCCTTGTGCTGAAACAGTGTGAATCTCCTCCTCTCGACCCATGCAGCAGTCCCACAATAACAGAAATAATCCACAATGAGCAAAGATGAGCAAACACAGCAAATAGCAAGAATTTCAGACAACACAATTTTTCAGATGAAAATTCAACTATAAAAGAGGCAGTAAAGGTATAGGTTCTAAAGTCCCACTGCCTGGATTCTAGTCCAAGTGCTCTACTTACTATTCAGGTGACCTTGGGTAAGTTGATTAGCTTCTCTGTGCCTCCATTGCCTGATACAGGGCTGTTATGAAAATGAAATGAATTAGTATAGAATGGTGCTTGGCACATAGTGTTACTGATGCATTTGTTATTATTTATTTATTTATTTTTAAAGATTTTATTTATTTATTTTTAAAGATTTTATTTATTTATTTGACAGAGAGAGTGAGAGAGCACAAGCAGGGGGAGCAGCAGAGGGAAAGGGAGAAGCAGGCTCCCCACTGAGCAGGGAGCCTGATGCAGGGCTCCATCCCAGGACGCTGGGATCATGACCTGAGCTGAAGGCAGACGCTTAACCAACTGAGTCACTCAGGCACCCCACATTTGTTATTATTTAAAATTGGATAAGTTTACAGGGTTCCTGGGTGGCTCAGTTGGTTAAGCGTCTGCCTTTGGCTTGGGTCATGATCCTAGGGTCTTGGGATTGAGGCCCGTGTCAGGCTCCCTGCTCAATGGGGAACCTGCTTCTCTCTCTGCCTGCTGCTCCCCCTGCTTGTGCTCTCTCTCTGACAAATAAATAAATAAAATCTAAAAAAAAAAAATAAATAAAGGTGGAGGCAATGAGTAGCTATTCATGGGTGATGAAGATGAGAGAATGAAAGAAATTAAAGACTCTGTGGTTTCTAGCCTAAACAGCGGGGATGATGGATCTGCCATCAAATGGGATGAGTCTTGACTGTGATTAGAGCACGTTGTGTTTTTGTTTTTGTTTTTCGAAAGTGGGATTAGGATTTCAATCTCGCCATATGAAGTTTGAGGTAACTGTTAGACATTCAAGTGAGGATGATAAGTAGGCTTTTGAATATGTGAGTCTGGGGTCCTGGAGAAGTCTGGATTTGAAATATAGATCTGGGAGTCATCAGTTAATAGTTGGCATTTAACATTTTGAGACTGGGTGAGATCATGAAAGAAAGAGTGCATCACATCTAAACACATCATAGCCAAACTGCGAGAAGACCTAGACAAAGAGAGAATCTTGAAAGCAGCAAGAGAAAAAGCAACTCATCACAGGGCAAGAGATCCTCAGTAAGATTTACAGCTAATTTCTCACCAGAAACTATGGAGGCCAGAAGACAGTGGGATGACATATTCAAGTGCTGAAAGAAAAGGACTGTTAGCCAAGAATTCTATATCTAGCAAAACTATCCTTCAAAAACTATAGTAGAAATTAATCACTAGCAGAACTGAGCTACAAGAGATATTAAAAGGAGTCCTTCAGGCTGAAACAATAGGACACTAGACAGTAACTCAAATCCACATGAAGAAAATAGAGAGTACTAGTGGGGCGCCTGGGTGGCACAGCGGTTAAGCGTCTGCCTTCGGCTCAGGGCGTGATCCTGGCGTTATGGGATCGAGCCCCACATCAGGCTCCTCCGCTATGAGCCTGCTTCTTCCTCTCCCACTCCCCATGCTTGTGTTCCCTCTCTCACTGGCTGTCTCTATCTCTGTCGAATGAATAAATAAAATCTTTAAAAAAAAAAAAAAGAAAATAGAGAGTACTAGCAAATGTAAACACACAGGTAAATATAAAAGACAATATAATGTGTTTTTGTTTGTAACTTTTTTCTCTAATATCTGATTTAAAAGACAATTACATAAAGAGATAATTATAAAGCTGTGTTAATGGGGTTTATAATATCTAAAGACATAATCTGTATAATAATAGTACAAAGGAGAGTGGGGGAATTAAGCTATATTGGACTAAAGTTTTTGTATACTGTTGAAATTAAGTTAGTATTAATCTGAAGTAGATTGTTTTAAGTTAAGCTGCTAATTGAAATCCCTACAGCAGCCATTAAGTA
This sequence comes from Ursus arctos, assembly GCF_023065955.2. NCBI lineage: Eukaryota > Metazoa > Chordata > Mammalia > Carnivora > Ursidae > Ursus > Ursus arctos. Next base: position 23,608,875 of record NW_026622919.1, on the reverse strand, counting down.
ATAACTCAAAAAAATAACTCAGTAAAAGAAACAAGAGAATTAAAATGACATACTAGAAATATCTATTTGACACAAAAGAAAAAATTCACAAGTGTGTGGAAATTAAATAACATGGTCCTAGATAACCAATGGGTCAAAGAAGAACCATGAGGGAAATTAGAAAATACTTTAAGCTAAATGAAAATGAAAACACATGTACCAAGCTTTATAGGATGCAGATAAAGCTGTGCTTAGGGTAAATTTATAGCTGTTAACACCTGTATTAAAAAAGAGGGATGGGGGCGCCTGGGTGGCACAGTCGTTAAGTGTCTGCCTTCGGCTCAGGGCGTGATCCCGGCGTTCCGGGATCGAGCCCCGCATCAGGCTCCTCCACTGGTAGCCTGCTTCGTCCTCTCCCACTCCCCCTGCTTGTGTTCCCTCTCTCGCTGGCTGTCTCTATCTCTGTCAAATAAATAAATAAAATCTTTAAAAAAAAAAAAAGAGGGATGATCTCAAATCAATAACCCACTCTTCCACCTTAAGAAACGAGAAAAAGAGGAGAAAACTAAACCCAGAGCAAGCAGAAGAGAGGAAATAATAAAGATAACATGAAAATAAATGAAATAGGGGCGCCTGGGTGGCACAGCAGTTAAGCGCCTGCCTTCGGCTCAGGGCGTGATCCCGGCGTTATGGGATCGAGCCCCACATCAGGCTCTTCAGCTATGAGCCTGCTTCTTCCTCTCCCACTCCCCCTGCTTGTGTTCCCTCTCTCGCTGGCTGTCTCTATCTCTGTCTAATAAATAAATAAAATCTTTAAAAAAAAAAAGAAAAGAAATGAAATGAAATAGAAAATAGATGGTAGAGAAAATCAACAAAACTAAAAGTTGATTCTTTGACAAAATTAACTATATATTTATTTTATTTTTTTTAAAGATTTTATTTATTTATTTGTAAGAGAGAGAGGGGGGCACAAGCAGAGGGAGAAACAGGCTCCCTGCTGAACAAGGAGCCCAATGTGGGACTCAATCCCAGGATCCTGGGATCATGACCCGAGCCAAAGGCAGATGCTTAACGAAGTGAGTCACCCAGGCGTCCCCAAGATTAACTATATTGACAAACCTTTAGGTAGACTAACCAAGAAAACCAGAAGACTCAAATTACTAAAATTAGGAGTGAAAGAGGAAATATCACCACTGACTTTATAGAAATAAAATGGATTATAAGGGAATACTATGAACAATTATATTCCCACAAATTAGATAAGTTAGATGACATGGACAAATTCCTAGGAAGACACAAACCATTGAAACTGACTTAAGAAGAAATAGAAAATCTCAGGGCACCTGGCTGGCTCAATCAGAAGAGTATGCGACTCTTGATCTTGGGGTCATGAGTTCAAGTCCCACACTGGATGTAGAGATTAATAAACAATTTTTAAAAACTTCAAAAAGGAAGAAATAGAAAATCTCAACAGATATATAACAAATAAAGAGATTGAATCAGTAATAGAAAAAAACTTCTGAAAAGAAAAGCCCAGGTCCAGATGGCTTCACCCATGAATTCTATCAAACACTTAATGAAGAGCTAACATCAGTCCTTTACAAACTCTTAAAAAAATAGAAAAGCGTAGGAGGCAGCACTTCTCAACTCAGTCTATGAAACCTGTAGTACCCTGCTACCAAAATCAGATAATAAGATCACAAGAAAACTACAGGCCAAATATCCTTTATGAATATGAATGCAAGAGCCCTCAACAAAATACTAGCAAACCAAATCCAGCAACATATACAAAGGATTATATGCCATGACTGAATGGGATTTATCTCAGGAATGCAAGGTGGGTTTAACATACAAAAACAATTAATGTAATACAACATGTTAATATAATAAAGAGCAAAAACCCCATGACCATCTCCATAAATACAGAAAAAAGCATTGACAAAATGCAACATACTTTCATGATAAAAGCATTCAATAAACTAGGAATAGAAGGGGATTTTTGCAATAGGGATTCAATATAATCCCTATCAAAATCCCAGCTGGCTTCTTTGCAGAAATTGTGGAGCTACGGGGCGCCTGGGTGGCTCAGTTGGTTAAACGTCTGCCTTTGGCTCAGGTCGTGATCCCAAGGTCCTGGGAGGGAGCCCTGAGTTGGGCTCCCCGCTCAGTGGGGAGCCTGCTTCTCCCTCTGCCCCTGCTCCTGCTCGTGCTCTCTCTCTCTCTCTTGCTCTGCACTCTCTCTCTCAAATAAATAAATAAAATCTTTTTAAAAACCCAAGAAATTGAGGAGCTGCTGCTAAAATTCAAATGAAAATTCAAGGCACCCCTAACAGCAAAAAGAGTCTTGAAAAAGAAGGACAAAGTTGGAAGACTCATACCTTCCAATTTCAAGACTTACTACAGTACTCAGGACAGTGTGGTGCTAACATAAGGAGAGATGACAGACTAACGTAAAAGAAGTAAGAGTACAGAAATAAATCCTTACATTTATAGTCAACTCATTTGCAACAAGGGTTCTTTATTTTTTTATTTTTTTAAAGATTTTATTTATTTATGTGACAGAGAGATAGCCAGCGAGAGAGGGAACACAGCAGGGGAGTGGGAGAGGAAGAAGCAGGCTCCCAGCAGAGGAGCCTGATGTGGGACTCGATCCCCGAACGCCGGGATCACACCCTGAGCCGAAGGCAGACGCTTAACGACTGCGCTGCCCAGGCGCCCCGCAACAAGGGTTCTAAGACAGCTCAATGGAGGAAAGAATACTAGTGTCAACAAATGGTTCTGGGGAAACTGGATATCCACATGCAGAAGGATAAACCTGGATCCCTACCTCACACCAGGTACAAAGGCTAGTTCAAAATGCGCGACGGACCTAAACATAAGAGCTAAAACTATAATACTGTTAGAGGAAAAATAGGTATAAATCTTCCTGACCTTGGATTAGGCTATATTTCCTTAGATATGACACCAAAAGCACAAGTGACAAAAGAAAAAAATAGATAAATTGGACATAATTAACATTAAAGCCTTTTGTGTTTCAAAGGATACCATCAAGACAGTGAGAGGGCAACCCACATGATGCAAGAAAAATTTTGCAAATCATATATTTAGTAAGGGACTTATGTCTAAAATATATGAAGAACTCTTGTAACTCAGTAAAAAAAACAAAAAATAAAAAACAAAAAACAAAAGAACAAACACAATTTAAAAATAGGCAAAAGATCTGAAGCGGCATTTCCCCTTCAAAAATACAGAAATGGCCAGGGGCACCTTGGTGGCTCAGTCAGTTAAGCCTCTGTCTTCGGCTCAGGTCATGAGCCCAGGGTCCTGGGATTGAGTCCCACGGGCTCCTTGCTCAGCGGGGAGCCTGCCTCTCCCTCTGCCTGCCACTCCCCCTGCTTGTGCTCTCTCTCTCTCTCTCTGACAGATGAATAAATAAAATCTTAAAAAAATGTATATGCAAGTGGCCAATAAGCACATGAAAAGATGATCAGTTCTTAGCTATTGGGGAAATGCAAATCAAAGCTGCAATGAAAAAAAAACAAAACTCTGCAATGAGATACCACCTCCCACCCACGAGGATGGCTATACTCAAAAAAAACAAACAATAACCATTGTTGGTGAAGACATGGAGAAGTCAGCACATTCACGCACTACTGGTAGGGATGTAAAATGGTGCAGCCACTTTGGAAAATAGTTTGGCAGTTTCTCCCAATGTTCAACACAGAATTACCATATAACTTAGCAATTCCATTTCAGGTGTACACCCAGAAATGAAAGAGGAATGAAACTGTATGTCTCTAGAAAAACTTGTACACAAATGTTCATAGCAGCTGTACTTGTAATAGCCATAAAATGGAAATAACACACAGTTCCATCAACCGACAAATGAATAAACAAAATGCGGCGTATCCATACCACGGAACAGTGTTTGGTCATAAAAAGGACCGAAGTACTAATAAATTTTACAACCCGGAGGAACCTTGAAAACATTATGCTTAGTGACAGGAGCCAGATGCAAAGTCGCATATCGTGTGATTCCATTTATATGGCATTTGTGCAGAATAGGCAAATTATAGAGACAGAGATATTACCAGTTGCCAAGGGCTGGAGGGGGAAGTGGGAGTGACTGTTAAGGGGTTTGGTGTTTCTGTTTCTGGTGTGTGTGTGTGTGTGTGTGTGTGTGTTTAAGATTTTATTTATTTATTTGAGATCGAGAGCACGAGCAGGGAGCAGAGGGAGAGGGAGAGCAGTCTCCCCGCTGAGCAGGGAGCCCGACGTGGGGCTCGATCCCAGGACCCTAAGATCATGACCTGAGCCGAAGGCAGATACTTAACTGACTGAGCCACCCAGGCGCCCCGAGATGAAAAATTTCTGATTTGGAAAGGCAGCGATGATTAACTGATTAAAAAAAAGGTTATAAAATAGTATACACAGTATGATCTCATGTTGATTAAAAAACCCATACATGAAAACATATATATGGGTCTACAAGATCCAGGTATTACTGGAGTACCAAATTATTAACATTGGTACTCTCAATGTGGTTAGAATATGATGTTTCCATTTTATTGTTTTTGCTTACCTACATTTTCTAATTTTTTTTTTTAAAGATTTTATTTATTTGACAGGACAGAGACAGCCAGCGAGAGAGGGAACACAAGCAGGGGGAGTGGAAGAGGAAGCAGCAGGCTCATAGCGGAGGAGCCTGATGTGGGGCTCGATTCCATAACGCCAGGATCATGCCCTGAGCCGAAGGCAGATGCTTAACCGCTGTGCCACCCAGGCGCCCATACATTTTCTAATTTTCTGCAATGCTCGTGTGTGTCTTTTGAAATAACAGCAGGTTATTTAAAAACATAATCCTGAACAAAAAGTACTGAAAAAACTCTGCAATGAGATACCATGAGAAAATAAGGGAATGGGGAGAGAGGACTAATAAATACCCTTTTGAGGAATTTTGCTGGAAAGGGAACAGAAACAAGACAGTAGCTAGTGGAGGAAGTGAGACCGAATGAATTTTTCTTTAAGACAGAATATTAGCAGCATGACTTTATGATGATTGGAATAAACCATCAGAGATGCAAAACACTGATAATAAAGGAGAGAAGGGAGGACTTCTGAAGCAATGTTCTTAAGTGGCCAAGAGGAGCTGGCCTTAGGTGACTATATTAATATCAGGCACACTATCCTTTAAAGCGAAAAGCACTACTATAGACAAGAGGCTCATCTATACATTAATAAAGGGTTCAAGTCATAAAGAAACTACATTCTAAACTGTATGCATCTAATAATAGGCATGTAATGTGCACGCTGACAGAATTATAAGGAGAAATTCAGAAATTATCAGCATGGTGGGAGATTTAATACATCTCTGTTTGTCATAGGCGGATCTAGCAGACCAGTAATTAACTAGGGTATAGAAGATTCGAGAGGCACAATTAAATACCTTCATTTATTGAATTTACAGAGAACTCTGCACTCCGTCATTAGAGAGTATGCATTCTTCTCGAGCACACATGGAACACTTATAAAAACTGACCACTTACTGAGCCACAAAATAAGCTTCAATGAATACCAAAGAATCAATATCACACAGACCACATTCGCAGACCACAATGCAATTACATAAGAAATCAAGACGTTAAAATCTATGCATTTAGACATTAAAAAAAAAAACCACCCTTTCAAATATGACTTGGAGTCATACCAAGAATTGAGGGGCTGTCTCTGCAAAAGGGTAAGTGATGAGTCCTGACCAAGCAGACACGTCAAAAGGTCTCCATATTTTCTAGGCCTTGTTGTCTAGTTCATGTGTGCACATGTGTGCAAACACACACACACACACACACACACACACACACACACACACACCTTTCTCCTAATACAGCCCAAGATGAGCCCACTAAGCAGGACCCGATCATTTCAAGGACACCTACAACTCATCTTCCCAAAGTTAAAATTATCCACGGCCAGCTAGTTTCCAGAGGACCATGATGGGGTGGCCATTCCCCAAGTACATAACCTACGAACGTCTCGTAGCTCAGGCTCAATCTCACCTCAGGATGGCTCCACATCGCTCTGTCATCTACGGACTAAGCAGTAAGTATGACGTCCACCTGCCCCACCCTCGGCTCATGTCAGGGCCAAGGGCAGGCCACCCCAAGATGGCCACTTTGGCATGAAGATTATTCTGAAGACAACGGAGACCCTTTGAGCTCAAGAGAAACTTTTGTCTCTCCCTTAACTGCATAGAAGAGTCTAAACCGGAGGATCTTTCCAGAATAAGGGTTATTGCAGAGGTGAATATTATCCGAGTAACCCATTTGTATGGCAGGACACCCCTTTGTTCACCAAACATTGACCCTTTCCACCCTCCTGTGAATTGCATTCCTTCCCTCTGAAGTCCCAGACCCTTACCTCTTCCCTTAGTTTAGAATGACATGTAGACCTCATTTTGCCTGACTGTCTTTGGAAGTTTCATGTCTATGTGGATTCCCCAGTCATATGCTATTAAACTTGACTTTCTCCTGTTAATCTGTCTCATGTCAATTTGGTTCTTAGCCCAGCTAGAGGGACCCTTGCAGGGGACAGGAGTTCTTGCTCCCTGACGTTCACGTGGGCTTCCTGCCATGCAGCAAAGCTCTTCTGGTGCAAGTGTCAGAACAGACTCACGGACACCTGGTTCCTTTGTGCAGGTGTAGTACCAAGTCCTCTTGGAGCACCTGGGTTTATTGTATTTCATTTTATCCACAGCTTACACCTTCATCAGTCGTTATCTTTGCACAAACTTCTTCCATTTCCAGTCTGGTTCCTCCCTCTCATGATTTAAAAAATGTCAGATGAGGGGCCCAGGTGGCTCAGTGGGTTAAGCATCTGCCTTTGGCTCAGGTCATGATCTCAGGGTCCTGGGATCGAGCCCCACGTCAGGCTCCCTGCTCAGCGGGGAGCCTGCTTCTTCCTCTCCCTCTGCCTGCTGTTCCCCCTGCATGTGCTCTCCCTGTCTGTCAAATAAATAAATAAATAAAGTAAAATAATAAAAAAATGCCAGATGGTACAATCCATGTCTAAATCAGTTTTGCAACTCCCAGCATGTTGCTGATGAGACCCACTCATCTATTTTTTTGAAAATTTTTTATTGTGTTAAAATACAAGTAACATAAAATTTACCATCTTAGCCATTTTTTTAGTCCACTCCCTTCCTCCATCTTAACCAATTTTTAAAAGATTTATTTATTTTAGAGAGAGAGAGCGAGAGCGAGTACACATGAGCATGGCGAGGGGCAGAGGGAGAGGAAATTTTAAGCAGACTCCACACGGAGCGTGGAGCCTGATGCGGGACTTTATCCCAGGACAGCGAGATCAGGACCTGAGCCAATACCAAGAGCCAGACGCTTAAGCGACTGCACCACCCACGTGCACCTCCATCTCAACCATTTTTAAGTGCACAGATCAGTGCTATTAAATACATTCACATTGTTGTGCGACCATCACTAGTGTTTATCTCATTTTATTGAATTTTCCCTGACACATATATTCCTAAACATCCATGTTCACAGTAGCGTCAGTTATAAGGTACATTTCCCTCTATACTACCGACCATAACAAAATCCCAATTCTAGTTCTGATTAGAAGGACCTACCATTAATCATTACTCATATACAGTAGTGGGAACGAAAAAAGAACAAAAGGAAGGACGATCATAATAGCTACCCTTAAGCAAAGCGTTTAGTGGGGAGGCTCTATGAAAGCACCGTACTTGGCCGTTGGTCTAGAGGCTGTGCTGTATCTTGCTGAACACGTCCATACGGGTAACTGACAGAACAGCAGATCTCACGGGTGCCGTGTCGTGTCACTAAGTCTCTGGAGAGTGGAGTGCATTCCTTGGTTCCTATGACCTACCTGCTTGGAGGACTGCTCTTGTACAACCAGCATCCTTCAAGGCTGTCCCAAAGAAGACCAGTGGGTAGGGTCTCCTACAGGGAGTTGTGACGATTGTGCCACTCATTTCCTGCTATTGCTGTTGCCCTTTTTATGGGGTTTGGGATGGAGTCTTCCAGCAACATTGGTTTAAGAAAATCTCTGGCCTCTGTTTGCCAGCATTATATAGATATTTTTCTGGTGTTACAATTCCCATAAAACCTTGCTGGCCTGAGCATTTTGGGGGGGGGGGCGAGGGTGTCTCTACTATATAGCGCAAACCGGAAACCTCACCTTTCTTCGATAATTCCCAGGCCCTGTAGAGTCAGAACCTCGCTTGGCTAGGGTGCTCTGCTCAATTCCTCTTCAAGGAAGGGTCTTAGCCCCTGAGTACGAATGGTGCGTAATGGGGGGCGGAAGTGTCTAAGGGGAGCATTTCTCCGCTAATGAGCCCAGAGGTTAATTAACCCTGTACTTGTGCACTCCACAGCGGTCCGAGGTCTTTTAAAAGGGAGGCAATTTCACATTTGTCCAGCAGAGGGAGCTCAATGGAAGATACTTTGGAGAGAACTGAGGTTTGGTTTTGGGGGTTTTGTTTCTGTTTTTTTTTTTTTTCTTTTTGAAGATTTTATTTATTTATTTATTTATTTATTTATTTATTTATTTATTTATTTATTTATTTATTTATTTATTTATTTATTTATTTATTTATTTAACAGAGAGAGAGAGAGAGAGAGAGAGAGCCAGCGAGAGAGGGAACACAAGCAGGGGGAGTGGAAGAGGGAGAAGCAGGCTTCCTGCTGAGCAGGGAGCCCGATGACGCAGGGATCATGACCTGAGCCAAAGGCAGACGCTTAACGACTGAGCTACCCAGGCACCCCCTTTTTCCTGTTTTTTAAGCAAAGCTGGTGGGATGTCTGGATGGCTTGGTGGGTTGAGCATCTGCCTTCGGCTCCTGTCATGATCCCGGGGTCCTGGGATCGAGCCCTACACTGGGATCCCTGCTCAGCGGGGAGCCTGCTTTTCCCTCTGCCTGCTGCTCCCCCCTGCTTGTGCTCTCTCTATCATCAATCAATCAATCAATCAAATATTAAAGAAAAAAAAAAGCTGGTTTCTCTGACACCTTACATTCCATCCCCAGGAAACCATGCTGGTTCTGCCTCTAGACTACATTCAGGGTCTGGCCACTTGTCCACACCTCCATAAGTGTGGGGTTACTGCTCTGGCCCCAGCCCCTGCCAGTTTCTTATCTGGATCATTGCAGAGAATGCCTAACGCTTGCTCTGCTTTTCCTGGCATCATATCATCTCTCCTCCTCCCACCCAGCAGCCAGAGAGATCCTTTTAAGATCTACATACATCATGTCACGCCTTTGCTCAAAATCTTTCAGAACGAAAGCTGAAGTCTTTAAACCCCATCCCTCTTATCCCCCAATGCCTGCCTGACCACACCTACGCCTCGCCCCCCAGGGCTCCCCTCCTGTTGCTTGAACACCCAGGCATGTTCTTGCTCTTCCCCTTTATGTCCATGGAGCTCACGCCTCGTTTTTTATTTTTGCTTTTTCCATGTCTTTGCTCAAAGCTTGCCTTTTCCATGAATCTTGCCCTGACCTCCCTATTTAAAATTGCAACCACCACCTTCCACACTCCCCAAACTCCTTCCCTAGCTCTATTATTTCCTCTCTAGCGCTTAGGACCTTTTAAAAATTTATTTATTTATTTATTTATTTATTTATTTGAAAGAGAGGAGGGGGAGGGGCCGAGGGAGGAAGAATTCCAAGCAGACTCCCCGCTGGGCACAGAGCCCAACCCCAGGACCCTGAGATCAGGACCTGAGCCGAAATCCAGAGTCTGAGCCGCTCAGGGGCTCCTTAGCACCTTGTGACATGCTGCTCTGTTCTGACTGTAACAGATGCAATTGTTTGTTATGTTTACTGTCTCTCATCTTTCACCCTCGTGCAGTTTGAGGTCCTCAAGGACAGGGACGTTTGCCTGTGTTGTTCACTGTGCTGTGCAAAGGAAAACCAACAGGCCCAGAATGGCGTTACCTGGGCCGGGCCAAGTCACCAAACTCAATCTAATTGCAGCTTCAACCTCCCCCAGAAAGGTCACTCAGGAATTTTCTGATAAGCCCCAATGAGGTCGTGTGTGCATAGGTATTCTCCAACCCCCAAAGGAGGATGAGGTCATGTGCATAAGACATTCTGCCCTCCCTGCTAAGGGCAAGTGACCTTACCTTCCATCTTGTACAGCTCCTTGGAGTGGCCCTCTCCTGGCTCGCTGGGATGCTGCCACAATTATGAATCTTTAGATTAGTTTAGATTAGAGCTTCCAACTTACTTGGTTCATTTTTGTTTTTTAACAGTGCTCAGGGCAGTACCTGGCTCACAGCAGGGGCTCAGTGAATATGTGTGGAGGGGATTCTTCAATACCCTCATTCCCACAGCTAAGATCTTACAGTGTTCTAATCAATGCTCCGATCAACGCTCGAATCAATGCTCTAACTTCATTCTTGGGTGTGGAGGTGGCATAGAGAATCTGCAAGTCAAGGCTCATTTTTTTTAAGTTTATTTATTTTTAGTAATCTCTACACCCAACGTCGGGCTTGAACTCACCACCCAGAGATCAAGAGTCGCACGCTCTTCCCGCTGAGCCGGTCAGATGCTCCTCAAGGCTTGTTCTTATCTGGATCGCAGCAATCACAGGTAGGCTACCCTGGGTTTTAACCATCTTTTGTCAACGGGGTCATTGCTGGATAACAGATTGTCTTTGGTTGCACCCTACGGAAGCCCGTAGCCATGCCCCACACATCCTGCTTGCTGTAAAGTCACCGGAAGCCTCGGTCTCAGAGGACGTGTGAGCTGAGCACATAAGACATCAGGGAAGCACTTCACCACCCACTTCACTACCCCATGGCAAGGACTGCCACCTCCCTTTCTGTGGTCCCGTGTCCTCCTTACACTCATCCCCCCCCCACCACGCAGCCAAAGGTTCTCCCAGGCTTCATTATGTGAGAAATGGGGGAAACATTCTCATGTCTATATCATTTAGGTCTCCTTGGTCACAAGTAACAGACTCCAAGGCAATTTATTAAAACATTGGGAGGATTTTTTTTTTAAGATTTTATTTATTTATTTGACAGAGATAGAGACAGCAGGGAGAGAGGGAACACAAGCAGGGGGAGTGGGAGAGGAAGAAGCAGGCTCCCAGCGGAGGAGCCTGATGTGGGGCTCGATCCCATGACGCCAGGATCACACCCTGAGCCGAAGGCAGACGCTTAACCGCTGTGCCACCCAGGCGCCCCAACATTGGGAGGATTATTATAAAGATACAGAGGTGTTTCACAGGGAGCAAAAGCGGGGCCTTACCTTTCATAAAACCCCAGACGTTTCTCCTTATACAATGGGTAGCCCAGTTGCGACAGAATTACTTCTTTTCTTCCCTCAAGAGTGTTATTTATTAAAGGACCTTTTTTGGTTTGATGGCCTTACCAATGATCACGTCTTCCTCTTCTTCCTTCTTAATCGCCCACCTGTTTGGACCAGGTGTTCCTTCTCCATGGTGTTATGTGCGTCAGAAGGGGGCTCCATCCCAAGCCCGGGGCAGAGCCTGAAGTAAATCGTGGCAGTTCCACTTCCCTGGTTGTTGACTGGCTTAGTAATGGGCAAGTATTGGGGTCACTAGGGCAGAGCCTGAGGCAGGGATGCTTGCGCAAGTGATTGATGAACCGATTGCCCCGAGGAAATGAGGGAAGCAGGGAAAAGGGAAGGGAGGATGTGGTCTTATTTGGAGATTAGCTTCAATCTGAGTACATGGTGGGCTTTGGAGTGTGAAATGAGCCACATAGTTGCTCCCATCTTGGAACCAGGGGCTAACCTTTCGTACCTCCTTCCTCTCCCCATCAGTCGTCACTGGCTGCAGGCTCCCCTGAAGGAGGGGCAGTTTTGGTGGTGGTGGTGGAAACGCCATAGCAAGGTGGCTTTGGTCACAGTTGCAAGACTTTGGAGTTGCAGACAGCTGTGAGTCCTTACCAATCCACCCTCAGTAAAATCCTCAGCACAGCAAAGGGGATTTGAGTGAGACACCAATGGCGTCCATTACAGGATGGGACTAGGGTGACCAACCATCTCAGTATTCCTGGGACTGTCTTTGTTTTAGCCTGAAAATCCCACATCTCAGACAATCTCTCAGTCCCAAGCAAACCAGGATGGTTGGTCCCTCTACATGGAACCCAAGTTTGGCCAATGATCTCTAGGGGGACGTCTGCCAGGGGGTTTCTGAGAAAGAGATACAGAATGGGTAAACGATCCTTTTTCTTACTCTGGATACTGTTGCCTGGATTTATGCCTGGAATTGTTGTGGTTGCCTGGCAGTCAAGAGAGTCTTCAGGCAAAGTTGACACCATGAAGGGGTGATTAATAGTTACTCCACCTAGAAATCTGGGATGGAGGGTGAACTGAGGTCTTCTGGGTGATCTCAGTATTAGATCACTGTCAAATGGTGGGCCTGTCTTCCCTTCATGAAACACGCAGTGGGAAACAGTGAATGAAGGAGCTCAAAAGAGCAATGGCGTGTGGAAAAAACAGGCAGTAATCAACCTTATGTGTCCCAATTGTACTGTATGGGGGGGGGGTGTCTTCCCATCCTAAGCCTTAGAAAAGAGGGTGTTTAACATGGACGCCCCCTCTGCCCCAGCTTTCTCTGTGCCCTTCCCCCACCTCCCCCGGCACCTTTTCCCTCTATAGGGGCTAAGGATGGGCTGCCCAAGATGGGCCACTTTGACATGAAGAATAGTCTGAGATGAAGGCAACAAAGATTCTATGAGCTCAAGAGAAACTTTTTAAAAAAGATTTTACTTATTTATTTATTTGAGAGAGGGAGAGACAGAGACAGAGATAGCAACAGAGAGAACTTCTGGGGAGCAGAGGGAGAAGCAGGCTCCCCACTGAGCAGGGAGCCTGACATGGGCTCATCCTAGGACTCTGCGATCATGACCTGAGCCGAAGGCAGATGCTTAACCCACTGAGCCACCCAGGAGCCCCTCAAGAGAAATTTTGCCCCTCTCTTAACTGCATAGAAGAATCTAAACTGGAGGATCTTTCCAGAATAAGGGTTATTGCAGAGGTGAATATTATCCGAGTAACCCATCTGTATGGCAGGACACCCCTTTGTTCACCAAACATTGACCCTTTCCACCCTCCTGTGAATTGCATTCCTTCCCTCTGAAGTCCCAGACCCTTACCTCTTCTCTTAGTTTGGAATGACATGTAGGTCTCATTTTGCCTGACTGTCTTTGGAATTTCCATGTCTGTGTGGATTCCCCGCTCATATGCTATTAAACTTGATTTTCTCCTGTTACTCTGTCTCATGTCAATTTCGTTCTTAGTCCAGCTAGAGGGACCTTTGAGGGGACAGGAATTCTTGCTCCCTGACACCTCTTAGAGGACGGTCAACACCATGTATCCCAGCTCTTTCTTGAGATACTCCATCTCTGGATGACCAGAGAGTCAGTCCCTCTCAGTCCCGTGCAGACATCAGTGCCCCCCCCCATCCCTTCCACATTCGCCATTCCCTTCCATACGTTCCCTTCTACACAGATGGTTCTCTAGTCAAGCACCTGCAACTTTCCATCCGAGGCATGTTGAAGCATATTGAGCCTACTTGGGGCAGCCCGGAAATAGGGCAGCTGTGGGGAGTTAACTGTTCTGGAGGTGGCCTTCAAGCAGTGGTAGAGAGGAGCTGGTGGATAGATACCCCAGCTTTGTCACTCTTGGTTGTGACAACTCTGAGGTGGGTTCTCTAAATGATTGAGCCCCGGCTGTCCACAGCAGTCATGCGCTCATTCACAGACCCCGTGTTGGCTTCCTTTTCGTCACTTCCCCAGTCCCCTCCCTGCCCAAGCTTCCTGGGATCGACACCCGGTAACACCATCTGTCTTCAAGAACTGACTCAGTGTCTGTTTCTGGGGGAGCCCAAGTTAAGTCCTTTGTCCGGTCTTAAATGCTCGAGCATCTCCCAATACGATCAGATAATTGCCGGTGAGATTCTCCTCTGTGCAGACTTGACTGAAATCAGAGGGGTAGAATGTGGTCTGACAGAGTGAGAACAGAGGTGGGTTTTCCAGTCTCCAGGGAACTCTGGTAGCTTTTATGCATATTCTCAGATTCTGTATATCACCATTTTTGGTAAATTCTCAGCTAAACATTTACCTGTTATTTCTTCATTTTTATTTAATATTTATTTATTTATTTATTTATTTAAAAGATTTTATTTATTTATGTGACAGAGAGACAGCCAGCGAGAGAGGGAACACAAGCAGGGGGAGTGGGAGAGGAAGAAGCAGGCTCATAGCAGAGGAGCCCGATGCGGGGCTCGATCCCAGAACGCTGGGATCACACCCTGAGCCGAAGGCAGACGCTTAACGACTGGGCTACCCAGGCGCCCCTATTTAATATTTATTTTTATTTAACATTAATATTCATGTATTTATAGTCACTTAATATTTTTTAAAGTTATCTCTATACCCTACGTGGGGCTCGAACTTACAACCTCAAGATCAAGAGTTGCATGTTCCAGGGGCACCTGGGTGGCACAGCGGTTAAGCGTCTGCCTTCGGCTCAGGGCGTGATCCCGGCGTTCTGGGATCGAGCCCCACGTCAGGCTCCTCTGCTATGAGCCTGCTTCTTCCTCTCCCACTCCCCCTGTTGTGTTCCCTCTCTCGCTGGCTGTCTCTGCCAAATAAATAAATAAATAAAATCTTAAAAAAAAAAGAGTTGCATGTTCCACCGACTGAGCCAGCCAGACAGCCCAATGTTTACATTTTATGACAAATAACTATGGCTCCCAGCTGAGGCACGGAGTTTATTATGATGACATTTCTTTTCTTATGCAATTTTTTGTGCTGCCTGGAATTAATAGTCTCATTTCTTTGGTTGTTTAATTTTCTTTGCAGCTGCTGCTAATTCTGCCCTCCCCTCCTGTGACTTTTCACTATGTGTCCGCAAGGTTGAGCCTGTCCTCCCAGGAGCCCTTGCCCTCCTGCTGCATCTGGACGGTGGGTCTGCGGCTTCACCGGCTTCACTGGCTTCACTCTCCTTTGACACTCTCCCATGTAGAATGCCCAGGTCCCTCGATCCCATTTGTGGCAGAGATTACTTCTCTTACCCAAAAGGAAGCCTTCTCCACATACACACTCTTTTGTACTTTGCTTTTTTCACTGAACAATATATCCTGGCTGTTGCTGGCTCTCAAGTTTGGAGCAAACGTCCTCTTTCTTTTGGACCGACTGTGATTTCTTTCGCCAATCTCCTATGTTTGGATGTAGGAGTTTCTAAAACTTCGCTCTTATAAATAATGCTGAAAAACCTTGTTTTTTCCATATTGTTGGAGGGGTATATTCAGGGTAAATTCTAGAAGTGGGACTGCCAGGTCAAAACATAAATGCCCATCTTGTTAGAGATTGCCGGTTCCTCCTCCGTAGGGACCACACTATTTTGGACTTGAAACAGCTAAAGGAAAAGTGTTTCCTCTGTTCACTTCAGACCCGAACATGCGGGGTTTTCCCCCACAACAACCAATTCTCTAAGTCTCCGTACACCGACGGGGCACCCTACAATTCAATTCCGTTCTGACCCTAACTGCCCAGTAAGTACAGACCCCACAGGTGAAGGGGCTCAGTGCCACGAAATTGCCCTTTACTGCGGACACCAATCGCAATTCCAGGCCTCCCATACTTCTGACCCACCAGCCATCAACTGGGGATTCCTGGTCCTCAGGTTTGATAATTTCCTAGAATGACTCAGAGGACTCAGGGAAACACACCCCTAACTATTACCGATTTATCAAGAACGAGGCAACACGGGAACAGTCCGAGGGAAGAGAGGCACAGGGCCAAGCATGTGGGAGGAGGTGCAGACCCCCGCACCCTCTCCAGGTGCACCCGGCACCTCATTGTGTTCGCCAACCTGGACGGCTCCCCAAACCCCTTCCTTCAGATTTTTTTAAAAAAGATTTTATTTATTTGTCAGAGAGAGAAAGGGAGAGCACACACGCAGGAGCAGGGGGGAGTGAGAGAGGGAGAAGCAGGCTGCCCACTGAGCAGGGAGCCTGAGGCGGGACTCGATCCCAGAACCCTGAGATCATGACCGGAGCTGAAGGCAGACGCTTAACCGACTGAGCCACCCAGGCGCCCCTCGTTTAGGGTTTTAATGGAAATTCCATTACATAGGCACAATTAGTGAAATCACTGGCCATTGGTGATTCATTTCATCCCCAGACTCTGCTCTCCCCAGAGGCAGAGGTGGGGTGGAGAGGGGTAGGAGGTGGGACTGAACGTTCCAACCCTCTGATCCTAGGTGTGTTCCTCTGACAACCAACCCCCACCTTCCAGGATCACCTCATTAGCATAAACTCGGGTAGGGTGAAAATAACAAAAGATGTTCCTTTCCTCTGCTCAGGAAATTCCGTTTTAGGAGCTCCGTGTTAAGACCTTGTGGCAGAGACCAATTACATATTTCTCATTACATCACACCAGCGGAGTATGAGAGCACCTGTTTCCCGCAGAGCCTTGCCAACAGGCTCTGTGGTCAAGCCTTTGAACTTCTGCCAGCCTGATGGATGAGAGAGTATTACCTCGTGGTTTAAATTCGCATTTCTCAGTGAGTGAATTGACCATATTTTCATATCTTTAAAGGCCATTTGTTGGTCTTTTTTTGTGTGTAACATCTCATGCTTTTGCCCACTTTTCTTTTTCTTTCCTTTTTTTAAACAGATTTTATTTATTTATTTACTTGACAGAGAGAGAGAGAGAGAGCACAAGCAGGGGGAGAGACAGGCAGAAGGAGAGGGAGAAGCAGACTCCCTGCTGAGCAGGGAGCCCAATGCGGGGCTCGACCCCAGGACCCTGGGATCATGACCTGAGTCGAAGGCAGACGCTTCGCGGACTGAGCCACCCAGGCGCCCCTTGCCCACTTTTCTAACAGGGAAGGATTATTGTAGAAAAAGATGCTGTATTCTTTAAAGGTACACGCGATGCTGCCGTGACAAAGAGGCCCTGTAGCAGAGCGGCTTAGGTCAGACAGAGATCATTGCTTTCTGTAAGTGGTAAGAGGCGAATAGCCCAGGGCTTCTAGAGAGTCCCCACGACCCTCAGCATGTGGCTGCCATCGCCCAGTCTTGGCCACTTCTCAATCACCAGGGAGGGGAAACATGAAGAGCAAGCAACTTTTCTTCTAGGGGTGGGATCCAGAGGCCACACACCTCACTACTGCTCCCCTCCCGTTGGCCAGGACACCTAGCGGCAAGGAAGGAATGAAATCTGGCTCCCTGCTGGGCCACCACTTACCCTACTGAGGCTTAAGGGCGGGGTTTCCATTACTAACAGGAAGGAAGGGAGAATCGCTAATGCAGAGCACTTGAGGGGGTCATTGGATCTCTCTGAGGTGAAAGAGATGATGAATGCGTCCTGCCTGGATGACTCACAAGAGAACATGTATTGAGTGGTGACTACGTGGACGCTCCATTCTAAACACTTGGCATGTGTAAGCACTCATCTGTCCATGACGTATGCAATGGCTCTCGTTAGAGAAAGGAAACTGGGGCAGAGAACAATGAATTTGGCTGGAATCTCCCAGGCAATACGATGGAGCCAGGGCAGTCTGGCTCTGAGCAATACTCTTAGTCACTATTTTATTCTGTGTCTGGTCCACATTTAGGTATTTTGAGATATTTTTTGCTCTCTGGGACCAGAACTTTCTCTCCTCTAACACATAAATCTATTTTTCAACTTTCAGACATACGATGCTCATATGCTTTTGTGGAAATGGGAGTGTTTTCCAGGAAAGGGCTGCCTTCCCACCGCGACACTGGAGCCTTACCGGCCACTTGGTGGCCTTCCACTCACGGCATGGCGTGGCTGTTTGGTGGCTGAGACTCCTGTTCCTCCTGCCTTCCCTGTGTGGCCTCGTAATAAACCCCCGTTATATAAATAACTTCGGTGTGGCCCAGGTCCTCGATCCTTGAAAGAGCCCAAACCTCACCCCCTTGTGTGTGAGGCTGGGAGCCTGGCCTTTGCCTTGTGCCGGTCCATATGCCATGAAGCGATCTGGAGCGGGGAGGCCAGGAGCAGCCCCGTGATGTAGAAGCAGCCTTAGGGAGCCTGTGGAGGCCAGGTGGGAGGTGGAGCGGAGGAGAAATGAGGAGACCAATGCAAGACCTTAGGCGTGGGAGGAGCCAGCAAGTTCTAGGGGAGTTTGGGAATTTGGGAATGGATGGGTCCCCGGGAAGAGGAGAGAAGTCTAGTGTGGCTTTCAGGTTTTCTGGGTGGTTGGGGGGGTGCCATCAGTCAAGTTAGAGAGAACACATGCTTGGGTGGCGCAGAGAAGACATTCCTTCTCGGGGGTTGGAGTAGGCTCCCGAAGGACCTCCGGGCGCGGGTGTCTTATGGGCAGCTGTGTGTAAGAGTCTGGAGCTCAGATGAGAGAGGTCTAGAGAGAGACTGGGGAGGCATGAGGGTACAGGGGAGAGCCGCAACAAGGAGTGGGAGTTAATATAGGAGACAAGAGGTTTGAGAATGAAATTGTAGGAACTTGCTAACACTTACTGAGCTTCTGCCATGTGCCAGGCACGGAGGTGAGGATGTCCTTTCTATACTTTCATCTCCTTTAATCCTCAAACAACCCCGATATGTGGTATTACTATAATATGTGGTATTAACAATACACGGGTGTGGGTATTATTATGCGATTCCCCTCTTAGGGAAGAGGAAACCGGATCTGCCTCACGACGTGACTTGCTCAAAGTCTCACGGCAAATTGGTGGTGGAGCCAATCACCGGCCAGGCCACTCATATGTAGTTTGTACATAAGTTTCATTTTATGTGGGGTGTGCCCAGAGGATAGAGGGGCTCTGGAAGCACTCCTGGGTCCTCTGCTGCTTTGTCCCACCCCCCACTCCCACAGGGCTCCCCCCTTCCATTGGCTCAGCACTCATGTTTTCAACTGTGTCCCTTTGAGGACAGCTGCTGATGTCGTGGTCCTGGGTGTGTTTGATTTCCCCTGATGCTGGGACTCTCTGCACGGCTGGGTCAGGCCTCCCGCTCGTTTGGCCAGAAGCAGCCCATTTTTGTTTTCCAGACGGGAGTGTCCTCGCCATCTGCCCCGTCTGCCTCTCTAGTGGGTCTGTACTGTACTGTTCTGTACTGTGCACATTCCAGCCCACCACACCTGTCGCTGGCTCCCCACAAGCTGGCCCCTCTACAATGCATTGCCTTTGCTCATGTAGCCCCCCTGGCCAGAATGCCTTTCCTCCCCAGTGCGGACTGGCCATCTCTTACTCATCCTTCGAGGCCCAAGTTAGATGCCACCTCTCCTGTGATGCCTTCCCCTGTTGTTCCAGACTCACTCCCAATGCCGCTGTGCTCCCGTAGAACTAGGTTCGCATCGCTGTTAGGGTAGTCATTGTACCAAACTGTAATCGTGTGTTATGTGTTTGCAGTCGCCATTGACAACATGGTGACCTCCTGGAGGACAGGGATGAGCTTTATTCCTCTTTATATTAGCCTTTGTTCCCAGAGCATGCGCACGATGCCTGGTACAGGTGGGCGCTCGGTAAATGTCGGTGAGCGAGCGGTGGGGTGAATAACCTGGGGGACAGGGTCCGCCCCACCTGCACCTTCCCGGCGCAGCCTCTAGAGGGCAGTCTCACACCGCACGCGGCTTCTCTGGCCCCTGCCCCCAGTCACTTCCTTTCCATCCTTGGCAAAGCCGGACACAGGTGTACCTGTTTTCACTCACTGAAAGAAATCCAAAGAGGATCTTTGCTTTTACGAAAAAAGCGGAAATAGCCCTTGCTCAGCGTTAGTCCTGCAGCGAGCAGAATGATCGTGGACGCAGTGAGGACTCCCAGCCGCAGAGCGGCCCCGCCAGGCTCCCCCTGCGATCCCTCCCAACCACACTCAGATCTCAGCACCAAGCCTCCGGAGCTCTGCACTGTGAGCATCTGTGCTTTATTTCCATCTATTTTGTGCATTCGTTCGCAAGAAGCATCCTAAGGTATCAGAAAGGCCTAAACGGATTTTCCATATAAATTAATGGTAATTGCTTTCTCACTTTGTGCCACTTCGGCTTACAAAAGGTCTACTTCTGGATATCCGGGAGAAATCTGTAGATAGATAGATGGGTGGGTGGGTGGGTGGGTGGAAAGACAGGTAGGGTGTGTGTGGTCCAGACAGGCCCTGGAGTTGACAAGCTCTGGGACCCAGGATTTAATCAAGCCGGTTCAGGCGCTAGAGGCACGGCGGCCCATCCCTTAGACCCACAGACGTAGGCCTAGGGACTATGGGTGAAACATGGAAAAATATTATTGGTTTCAAAATAGAAAGAGAAGATTGCAAAATGGAAACTCAAATATTTAAGTAAATGGCTACAAAACAAAACATCAGCCAATCGACTGCCACTCCATTTGTACGTAGTTTGTATATAAATCACCTTGCACGTGGGATGGGAGTGCATCTGAATGTGTTTGGTGTGATGTGGGCACAAGTGTCGAGGGCCCTGGATGTCCTTGAAAGGGCCCTGGGAGGGAGTAAACCCAACGGAGTGTTCTGTGGAAGCCCGGACTCCCCGCCAGAGGGCTCTGGGTGCTGCTCCTGAGCTCAGCCGCTGAGTGGCTGCGTCAGAGGCTGCCGGTCCAGGGCCCCCTCTTCCTGCTGAGGGCTCTGGAGCCGAGCCCGGAAAGACAAGGATCGGTAACAAAGGCTGCCCTCAACCACCCTTTCCTGATCTTGAGATGAGATGGAAGAGGGGTGGTATTTCATTCACTCAAGTTCCTACACTGGGGAGATGCTGGTTAGGAAAATATGCTGTCCCCTGGGACTTCCCGGGGTGGCATGAACAGGAAGCAAGAATAGAACTGAGCGACTCTGAATTTAAGTCTGAACCAGTCGGCATTGGGTGGGGACCCAGGCAGGCTTCTGGGAAGAGGCAGCATTTTGCGTGGGTCCTGACGGGTGAGTCAGCATCCCATGGGCAGTACGTGAAGCATCCTAAAAGAGCAGGAGAGAGGGAAAGGGAGACTCCAGGGCCTGTCCTCCAGGCCTCACCGAATGTCTTATGTTTCCAAATGACACATGCAGGGCTGCAGATCGGGGAGGTAATCACCATCACAAGGGCCACTTGCTGTGTGCCCCCTTGCAGCCAGACCCTGTGCTAAGCCCCTGACATATACTGTCTTACTGAATCCTCTCGGTAACCCTAGTGCGAAGTAGATGTTATCAGGTTCGTTTGACAGGCCGGGAACGGAAGTCCGGAGAGCTTAAGGAAGCCGTGGCAAGTCAGGATCCGAGGGCAAGGCTGTCTGACTTCAAATCAGTGTTCTGGATCACGACCTCGTACCGCTTTCAAGGAGGCCTGCCCAACTTCACGGGGCTGTTAATTAAGTGGCGGAGCGGAACATTTATTGAGGGCTGATAATCAATGTGGCAGACGCTGTTCTAAACGCTTTACACATTTTAACTCGTTGAGCTGAAGTGGAGACTATAATTGTCATTGCCATATGGGGAAACCGAGGCCAAGAGAGCCTAAGTAATTTGCCTGAAGTGGTTGCCGGGTGGTCTAGTTCCAGGGTCTGGGCTCTTGCCGGCGATGCTTTACTAGCCTGCCTCCTCGACGAGACACGAGGTGTGGGGTGGTCACAACGTGGGGCGGCAGACCCAGGGGCTGGAGATGTAGTGGTTTGTGAGGTGTGTGAGGGAGCTGGGGTAAGGAAGGACACCCCAACCACAGGAGACAGGGGGTGTTTCTCTCTGCTGTTTCCTCAGAAGGAATTCAATGATGACTTCTCAACGAGACTACTGAGCGCGTAATGTCTCCCCAAATATCATCCTTTTTTTTTTTTTAAGATTATTTATTTATTTGACAGAGAGACAGCCAGCGAGAGAGGGAACACAGCAGGGGGAGTGGGAGAGGGAGAAGCAGGCTCCTAGCAGAGGAGCCTGATGTGGGGCTCGATCCCAGAACGCCGGGATCACGCCCTGAGCCGAAGGCAGACGCTTAACGACTGAGCCACCCAGGCGCCCCTCCCAAATATCATCCTTACGAGTTGTTTTGTTGAAATGTTTTTTGATTAGCAAATACAGCCATTTTGGGGGCGCCTGGGTAGCTCAGTTGTTAAGCGTCTGCCTTCGGCTCAGGGCGTGATCCCAGAGTCCTGGGATCGAGCCCCACATCAGGCTCCCTGCTCCACTGGAAGCCTGCTTCTTCCTCTCCCACTCCCCCTGCTTGTGTTCCCTCTCTCGCTGGCTGTCTCCCTCTCTGTCAAATAAATAAATAAAATCTTAAAAAAAAATACAGTCATTTTGAAATAAGGGCTCTTTTGTCTATGGCCATAGCACCATGAACGCAAGATCTCCTCTGAAATAGGGGGCTCCTTTTTCCCTTGTGACCAGGGCTGCCAGTCTGCCGGAGCTTTCCTGAATGGCTTGCACAGTCCTCCAGCTAGGGCGAGGAAACCACTTTGTCGAGAGGGATGGGGGCAAGACAGGGCTGTACAGAGAGAATGGCTGGTGTGAATGTGGTCAGAGATGCACTTAAGTGATGAAGAGGAAACCTGCCCTGGCTCTGTCCCCTAATAAATCTTTTCAGGTTCTTTGGGACCAGTTGTAGGTTTCCTGGCTCAAAGGAGAATAATGGCAGGTTGATGGGGGTGAAAGCTATAGGGAGACACAAAGCATTAATAATGAAGCACATGGGCTCTGAAGTTGGACTGTCTGAACTCAAATCCCAACTCTGTTACTGTATGACCTTGGGCAATTTACTCAATGTCTGTCTTGATGTTCCATCTGTAAAATGGGTATATTAATGATATCTTTAATCACAAATTGTTCATTCATTAATATTAGATCAATGGCTTGTTGTAGGGTTTAAAATCACCAAATACAAAGTGCTTAACACCCCCCCCCCCCCGCTTACCACGTAAGCATTCAATGCCAACTATTTTACTCAAATCCAAAGGAGATATTGTATAGTTGCTGGGGAACAACAGAAGCAATCCTATTGTTCCGGCTATATGAACAGAGACTGAAGTTGGCTACAGGAAAAATTTCCCCACAATAAAGGGTGTGAAGCCCTGAGCAGATTATAAAAGCTCTTTGGTTTCTTCCCAAGGGCCATTTTCGTCTGGGAGGGGGTCATTTCTGGGGGCAGGGAACTGGAAGATTTGCCCTGGTGATGGGCGTGCCTGTTTGGTTTCCTGAATCCACGGCAGTTCAGTTGATAAACAGATGCTCTGTTTGGCTTTGCGGCGGGTTTACAGGCGGGAGACGGAGCGCCTGCATTGCCAAGGTGCCCGTTTCTAGCAGTTTCCTGGACCCGGGTACATTTCTGTTTTACAAGTACTCCCGCGATCCTGCCTCAATCTCCCTACTGCTTAACCATGACAGGTGCTTCTCCTGGGCTGAGTGGGGGCTGAGCTGCGGGCGAGGTGGGGTTGTGTGGGGGAGGCAGGGATGGGTCCCCGTGATGGGGGTGATGGGGACCGACCTGCATCTGGGTGGCTTTAGAAGGATTTGTCCCGACTTGAAGGTAGGCTGGAAAGCCTGGCAAGGAAACTGTTACTGAAGGGGTGGCAAGCGGTGAGGGAGGGAGGCTCTGGCCAAGCAGTTCTTATCTTCGGGGAAAGTTTCAGGGTCATTGTCACTTGCTGGGACTTTCCTGGACTGTGAACTTAATTGCGGAGGACAGGCTGGTGAGAGGAAGTCAGGCTCAGCGCCACACCCATCCCTCCCCTCCCCCACAGCGAGTTTGCTGTTTCCCCAAACGGGAGTGTTACACCCCTAAACCCCGCTCCAGCCCCGCCCGCCCTGGCTCGGCCACCTTCCTCATCCTCGCTAAGCCTTGGCTCCCCTCCTCTATAGAAAGGGATACTGGAGCGCCTGTGTGGCTCAGTGGGTTAAGCCTCTGCCTTGGGCTCAGGTCACGATCCCTGGGTCCTGGGATCCAGCCCTGAACCATCATCCCGAGGTCATGGGATCGAGCCCCGCATTGGGAATCCCTGCTGAGCGGGGAGTCTGCTTCTCCCTCTGTCTCTGCTGCTCCCCCTGCTTGTGCTCTGTTTCTCCAATAAGTCTTTTTTTTTTTTTTTTAAGATTTTGTTTATTTATTTGACAGAGAGAGAGAGAGGGAACACAAGCGGGGGAGAGGGAGAGGGAGAAGGAGGCTTCCTGCTGAGCAGGGAGCCCCACGTGGGGCTCAATCCAGGACCCCGGGATCATGACCTGAGCAGAAGGCAGACGCTTAACGACTGAGCCACCCAGGCGCCCCAGTAAACAAAATCTTAAAAAAAAAAAAAAGGATAACAACAGCACTGACCTACAGTACACACTCAATGTGTGTTGTGTTTAAATAACATGATAATTAAGAGTCCTGGGGTTGGGGGGGTGTAGACAGCTTCTTTCTGGGGCACAGACCGGGAGGTGGTCAGAGGCGTAGGGCAGTGAACGACCTCTCAGGGAGCAGATGTTGAAGATGAATGACAACGGGTGTGAAATATTGACCCAGGGAAAAGTGCCTGGTGTTTGTCTACCGAACCCTTGCGGCAGCTTCCGTGGGAGGAGGGGCAGAAAAGGGCCCCAGGTCAGGAGGGCCACGCTCCCGCAGGCTTGCCCAGGGCAGCCTCGCCGAGGTCCGGAGGAACACAGTCCCCCCAGCTGGGGGATTTCGAGAAGGGTGCTTAGGCTGGGAATCAGGGCAGGCACCTCACCTGTGCACACGCATCTAAAAAAATGGTCCTTTTTTTTAAGCTTAAAAAAACCCAAGCAGATGGAAATGTTAGTAGTGATTGTGTTTGCTTGCTCGAACGATACTTGACTTTTTCTCCCTACTTCATGCATTTCAAATGTTCTTTTTTCTTTAATATCTTGTTTATTTGGGAGAGAGAGCATGAGTTGGGGGGTGGCAGAGGAAGAGGGAGAAGCAGACTCCCTGCTGAGCAGGGAGCCCGATGTGGGGCTGGATCCCAGGATCCTGGGATCATGACCTGAGCCCAAGGCAGATGCTTAACCGACTGAGCCACCCAGGTGCCCCATTTTAATGTTCTTTAAGGAGCATGTATTGATTTTTAAAAAGGGAGAAGGTAGGCGCATCTGCATGTCTGTTCAGTTCCTAAAATCAAAGGTTTCTTTCCAGCCCTACCCTCCCAGTATTTGACGCTGTGGAGTGAACCCCTTTCCTGAAGCTGTTTTCTCGCTCGACTTCCAGCTGTCACTCCTCTCCTGGCTTTTCTCCCCTTCTTGGAATGCTGCCCAGCCCCTAAAGTTGATGTTATTCGGGGTCTGTCGTCAACTCATCCTTTCCCTCTTCTCCGTCCAGGCCAGCGCCTGCCCTATGTCAACAATGACTTCCAGCCCTGACCCAGCCCTTTGCTGGAACATTTCTCCCACGGCCTACTGACTATCCCTACGAGTCCCTCAGATTCAACTTGCTTAAAACTGGAATATTCCCTCCCTGAAACCCCTCTTTCTTCTGTATCGTCTCCCTTGGTGGTCTGGGTCAGAACCCTAGGAATTATTCTTCCCTACTTTTTGTAGTGGGTTGAATGGTGCTCTCCTCCCCCCCCCCCCCCAAAGAGAGGTTCCATGTCTTAATCCGCAGAACCTGTGACCATTACAGCTAGAGGGTATTGCCTTATAGGACAGAAGGTATGATCATCTTTTCTCTTGGGTCATTCGGGTGACTCCTACATCCAACAAGTGTCCTTAAGAGACATGCAGAGAACACGCACTGAGGCGGTATTGTGACCATGGAGGCAGAGACTGGAGTGAAGCCACAAGCAAGGAATGCCAACAGTCACTGAAAGAACGGACTGTCCCCGACAGCCTCTGGAGGAGTGTGGCCCTGCCAACACCACCTTGGTTTTGAACATCTAAGGGCCTCCAGAATGTGAACGGTGGGAGGATGATTTTGTTGCTGGAAGGTTCCCGGTTAGTGTTCATTTGTCATGGCAGCCCTAGGAAATTAACGTACCCTCATTCTTTCGCATTCAATGGATCACAAAAATCCTGTTGATTTCAACTCCTTAAACAGCTCTGTGTTTCCTCTCTCACGCGTCTCCAGTCTGGTCCAGGCCCTGGCTGCTCTCTTGAGCTAGTGCGGTGAGGGCTCTCCTCACTGCTCTTTCTTCCTCCAGGCTTCCCCTGCTTCCTGTCCCTACCCCCCAATTCATTCTCCACAGTGTTCTGACAACCCAGAACCACAGGGATCATTCTGGAAGACAACCTCGATTACATCATTCCCTTATTAAAAATCTCAAAAGCGGGGCGCCTGGGTGGCACAGCGGTTAAGCGTCTGCCTTCGGCTCAGGGCGTGATCCCGGCGTTACGGGATCGAGCCCCATATCAGGCTCCTCCGCTATGAGCCTGCTTCTTCCTCTCCCACTTCCCCTGCTTGTGTTCCCTCTCTCGCTGGCCGTCTCTCTCTCTGTCAAATAAATAAATAAATCTTAAAAAAAAAAAAACCTCAAAAGCTCTCTATTGCCTCTGCTAAGACCAAGTCCACCTTATTGCTCAGAATGGGACACAGGCCCTTCCCAGACTGGTTTGAACCTTCCTTCCAGTCTCCTCTCTTACTGTGCCCCACCAGGGCCTCTGTGCTCTCATCACGTGGGTGGTGGCAATTCCTTCATCCCAACATGCTCCTTTGAAGCTCCTGTTCTTTTTTTTTATAGAACACTTTTAATTTTGAGATAGCTGTAGGTTCACAGCCCAGTTGCAGAAAACAGTACAGAGAGATCCTGTGTACCCTTTACACAGTTTCCCCCAACATTTTGCAAAACTTTGGTCTCGTCTCACAACCGGGGTATCAACACTGATACCATCTGAGATGTCCCAGGTTACTGGCGCTCATTCACGTGTAGTTCCATGTGGTTGTACCCGTGAACGTTTCTTATCGACCAGCACAGTCAGGGTGCAGCTCTGTCACCACACGGACCCCTGGCATAGCCTTCAGACCATACCCCCCTTCCCTTTCCTTCCGAGCCTACCAGCGACCTAAGCCCTGGCAATCACTGGTCTAGTCTCCATTTCTCTCATGTTGAAGTTTCAAGGGTGTTAAGGGAACATATAGTATGTAACTTAAAAAGCTTTGCAAATTGAGCATAATTCCCTGGAGACTTCAGTCAAGTTATTGCGCAGACCAGGTTTGTTCCTTTTTATTGCCGAGGAATATTCCATCCTGTGTCTTTTTCTTTTTAAAAGATCTTACTTAGGCCGCCTGGGTGGTTCAGTCGGTTAAGTGTCTGCCTTCGGCTCAGGTCATGATCTCAGGGTCCGGGGATTGAGTCCCGCATCGGGCTCCCTGCTCCGCGGGGAGTCTGCTTCTCCCTCTGCTTGTGCTGTCAAAGAAATACAATATATTTTTTTAAAGATTTATTTATTTGCCAGAGAGAGAACAAGAGTGAGAGAGAGAGAGCACACAAGCAGGGGGAGCAGCAGGCAGAGGGAGAAGCAGATTCCCTGCTGAGCAGGGAGCCGGATGTGGGACTTGATCCCAGGACCCTGGGATCATGACCTGAGCCAAAGGCAGATGCTTAACCAACTGAGCCACCCAGGCGTCCTATAAATAAATAAGAGCTTAAAAAAAAAGAGGGCACCTGGGTGGCTCAGCATGGAATCAGAGGCAGGGCAGCAGGACGAGACATGGCAAGGGAAGAGGCTTCTGTGCCACCCAGAGCTCCAGCCTGGAACGCGGGGAGTCCTGAAGCCTGGGATTCTGAGACACTCCGATGTGCTGATAACCACCATGCCTCGCCACCCTCACTCCTGTCCCTGGAGCTCAAATGAGCTTGTTATGTGATTCACCTAAATTATAGTCTTTTGGGACAGAAACTGGTTTCTTTTCTTTTCTTTTTTTTTTTTTTGATTTTTAAATACTTACTTTGGAATAATTATAGATTCACAGAAAGTTGCAAGTTGCAAGTTGTCTACTATCTACTTTCCCCCAATAGTTACATTTTTTACGTCACTGTAGTATAATACAGAAACCGAGCAAATTACGTTGGTACAATGTGTATGTCGCTCTCCTTCTGAACTATGACTTTGTTTTCACCAAGAAAGTAGGGGGGCCTCAGTGGGGACAGCCTAAAGGGCCTTGTAGGTACTGCCTAAGGCTCCTGGGGTGGAGGTGTCTCAGCCCCTTCTTTTTATATTCTAGTACTTCTGCTTAAAAGTCCTTTGCATTCTGGGCCCTTCTCTGACTTCACTGCTCCCTCCCCCTTTGTAGACACCCTCAGAATACAATCCCATTTTTGCCTGCCATTTCTGTCCCTCAACCTCTTCAAAAGTATTCTTTTTTTTTTTTTAAAGATTTTATTTATGTATTAGAGAGAGAGCATAAGCAGGGGGAGGCGCAGAGGGAGAGGGAGAAGCAGGCTTTTCAGTGAGCAGGGAGCCCGACATGGGGCTCGATCCCAGGACCCTGGGATCATGACCTGAGCCGAAGGCGGACACTTACCCGACTGAGCCACCCAGGTGCCCCCAAAAGCACGCTTATAAGACCTCATTGACTTGGGCCTTGATCACACCTTTGCGAACGCTTAGGTCTCACCGCCCTTCTGTCCTCAGTCTGTGAAATGACTTCCCTTATCTTTGTATCCTTAAATTGCTTTCGTGAGTGACTCTTTTCCCCATCAGATTAGGTGACCCCTGAAGCCCAAGATTCTCTCCCCCAGCAGTTCAAGAGTTCCCTGAGGGCAGAGGGGATGTCTTCATCAATCTTGCAGATACCTCCAGGGAAGAACTTTTCTATTTTTTGAAATCCTGGCCCTATGCTAGTTCTGCACACTGTGGGTGCTCAATAAATGTTGATTGACTGAGTAAACAATAGACTTTGTCCCCAGAGTGCCATATTCTTTCTTTCCACAGGGAGAAAGTAATAACATTAGGCAGAGCAGGCTGGATCCCTTAATATGATTATCTGAAATTTGTGGCTGGTGACTCTCTCCCCCAACTTTATTGGGTACATTCATCTCCACAGAATAGATATTCCCAGAGACCACTAATGCTGCCGGCCGAATGGTGGGCTACTAATAATTGCCCTGGCCCTGTTCATCGTGATTCCATCACAACCGAAGCTGCTACCTGCTTCCAGACCAAGGCGGGGAGGACCCCAACGCCGTTGTGGCAGCGGGTTCTACTGAAATAAGTATACTCTAACCAAGTTCGAGAATGTGGGCCAGCTCCGTATCTGTATGTGAGACATTCTACCGCGAGTCAATGGATGACCGTAGCAAGTTATTTTTTTTAAACTTTTAAAAGTACAACTTGAGATAGAATGCACACAGCTCACAGTTCACCCATTTAAATTGTATATACGTCAATAGTTTGTAGTATACTGAGTTGTGCAACCGTCTCCATGATAAATTTTAGAACACGTTCTTTACCCCCCAAAAGAAACTCCATACCCATGAGCAGTGACTCTCCAATCTCCCCCCAACCCTCAGCCCTAGGAAAACACTCACCTATTTTCTTTCTACGTATTTGCCTATCTTGGACGTTTCATAAAAATGGAATCACACACTACTTGGTCTTTTGCGATGGGCTTCCTTCTTCCCCTTAGCCTGTTTTCAAGTTCCTTCCATGTTATGACATAGCAGTACATAATTCCTTTTTTTTTTTTTTTTTTTAAATAGGCTCCATGCCCAGCCTGGAGCCCAACAAGGAGCTTGAACTCACAACATCGAGATCAGAGTTGGATGCTTAACCAACTGAGCCACTCAGGTGCCTCTCCGTTTTTTTATTTTTATTTTTTATTTTATTTTTAAGTAATCTCTCCATTCAATGTGGGGCTCAAAGTCACAACCCCGAGATCAAGAATCACATGCTCCATTGCCTGAGTCAGCCAGGCACTCCTCAGACCCCCCCCTTTTTTTTTTGCCTAATCATATCTCATCCTCTAGATATACTGTATGTTATTTGCCCATTCATTCATCCACTGATGGGCATTTGGGTTGTTTCCACTTTGAGCAAGTTATTTCTCGAGGTTTCAACTTATTCATCTATCAAGATGCGAGCCGATAGCTGTCTGCTTCAGAGATTACTGAAAGCAGGCATGGAACGTACCAGCACGGCCTGAGCTAGGAGGCACTACACGCGTGCGGAGACGTTGTGTTGATATTTACACGAGAGCCGCCAGAGTGCTGGGGCCGGTGGCCCAGAGTCTGTGGCCCGCTGCTGGTTACTTTAAGGCAATTAGGTGTCTCTGGCTCGGATCCCCATGTCGAGTCCAGTTTGCTTTTTTCTAGGTGGCCGTCTGCAGCTCTCAGCCCGGGCCTGTAGACGCATTACCATCTGTTGCTAGGAGACCAGGTTAGAGCTGAGCTCGGTGCAGTCCACTGTCGCTGCGGAAGATCACCCGAATCACAGGGGAAGGATATTGAAACATCAAGGCCATTTTGTGTCATCCTGATTTTCAGCAAGACCAGGGAGAAGGGCCGAAGCCACAGGTGTTCTGGGGGGCCTAGGTGTCAACTCTCATTTTTCTGATTTTAATTTGCTTCCTCTCATCTCTCTCTCTCTCTCACACACACGCGCGCGCGCACACACGCCAGGGTGACTTTTTCCCCACCACCCGTGACTTAAGTGTGCTAAGGAATGCAAAAACATTTTAATGTTAGACCAAGAAGTGAATGAGGAAGGAACACTTGTTGCCGCAAAGATGCTAAAATCCAATCCGGGCACCCGTACTGTTTGCTCCCGGAACTTCCTGCTCCTCTCTGCGGGTATTTTATAGCCCTAACGTGTGGGTGCGAGGAAGTTAGAGGGGGAAGGCTGGGGTGAGGCGTGGATTATAGAATGATTGTTTCCTTTTGCTAGGAGCTGCCTGGAGCAGAATTTCCCCTTCAAAGCCTTGGTAAGAGCAGCTGGGGATAATGAACAGTGGTTAAAGATGCTTTGTTTTACATCCAGCAAAAAGGATCATTAACACGGGTTTTTTAACCAAGCCTATGGAAGGGCTCCTGCTGCTGTTGGTAATCACGGGCACCCTCGGGGTAGCAGGGGCAAAGGGCTGGGTAATTCACCGGAAAATGGTGTTCCCTGATTTGGATTACATGAGCCGCTGCCCTCCTCCATTCACGTGCTTCATGAAGAGCTGACGAGTGCAAAATAAACGACGGTGCACTTCTTCACTGGAAAAACCTGGGGAGCAGCAGACATTCTGCCGAGGGGAGGGGGATCTGCTGGGAAAACGGTGGTACCACGTCCCCGTTACATTTCTGTACTGGAGTTAGTCTTACTGTCCCGTGATTCTTAAGGGGCAAAAGGTTTGAGTCCAAGAGACATCCCCTTGAAATGGTGAAACAGGAGGAGTAAGAGTATAGTTTTTCTTTTCTTTTATTTGAGAAAGAGCGAGCATAGGGGAAGGGGCAGAGGGAGAAAATCTCCAAGCAGACTCCCCACTGAGCACGGAGCCCGATGCTGGGCTTGATCTCGGGACCCTGAAATCATGACCTGAGCTGAAATCAAGAGTCAAACACTTAACCAGCTGAGCCACCCAGCCGCCCCAGGAGTGTAGTTTCATCTTCATTTTATCAAAGGAGAATAAAGACGAGTAGCCATGACCAGAACAATACTAGACGGCTCGTCTAGGGCGTAACTCACGTCAGGGAAAATCCCGGAGGAAGTTGACTCAACCTTGCTTGTGACATCATGTTTTACATCATTCAGAAGTTTTTGTACAAGTCTCTATAGTGACCGGCTGGTTGACTGTCTGAGAGTCATTTCCGTTTGTTCAGTCCCGGGGTGGGTTGGGGGTGGGGGCTGAGGGGTCGTGGTGAGAAAATGGAATTGCCTTTTTTTTTTTTTTTGAGATTTTATTTATTTGGTCAGAGAGAATGAGAGAGAGAGAGCGGCAGGCAGGGGGAGAAGCAGGCTCCCCACTGAGCAGGGAGCCCGAAGTGGGACTCGATCCCAGGACGCTGGGATCACGACCTGAGCCAACAGCAGACGCCCAACCAAATGAGCCACCCAGGCGCCCCTGGAATTGCTTTCTCATCGTTCAGTTAGGCAGATCTGGATGGAGGGAACTGAACCTAGTTCACAAAGAGTGCCCAAATGCACACTGCCCCCTTTCACAAAGTGCATGGGAAGTTAGAGCAAGCAGCCGGGGTCCAGATTGCTCAAACTAACGCTCCACCGCCTTCCTCTCCATCTCCAGATCACTGCCAGGACACTCTTGCTGACTAGTTTAGACAAGTGAAATCGCTTGGTGGGCTCTACAATCCCTACAAGGCTGTTGGTTCCCCTTTTCTCAGAAGCTTAAAACAAAGGACCAGAAAGTCAAATTACCGAATTTAAATGACCAATGTCCCCAAAATAGGATGAGTTTATTTTTAGTGTTAAAGAGATTAACAAACAGTTCTCATTATTCTGACTTATCCATATTCAAACTCATCTGCTCAGAAAGTTGCAGACCCAGACAGTTTCTAACAAGTCCTACTGATCACTAATCATTAAGAAAGGACTTACAATAAAGGTTATGTGCGGTTATGTGCATAGGAAAGATCGAAGAGTAGAAAACGCCAAACAGAGGTATCCAGAGAGAAAGAAGGCTTTCTGTGACTGAAATATTTTGTGTTCATGGTTCAGGAATAAGATGCTTCTGCTGGGAGCTGAGAAACCAAGATGAGAAACCTTTGGTATCCCAACTGGATGTGAGTTCTGTGCGGTGGCATCTGTGGCTAGTTTAATCCTACCAGTGGGACAGAGAGACCTGAGGAGGAAGAGGAAGACATTCTCGACCTCTGCTCAGTCAGCAGCCGGAGGGTTAGGACTGCGAATACGCCCACGCCTGACCTCAAAGGGCACTGGGACACCTCGGAAAACGCATCACTTAGTACTCAAGTCAAGCCGGTTGTGAATGAAGGGCCAGCTCGGTGGCAGCCCAGGGCCCTTGTCCCGGGGACCCTCGGCAGGCTGGGCACCAGAGGCGAGGATGATGCAGCTAGTTAGTGATGTGAAAGGTAGTAACCCGCAAGGCTGGCCGTGACAGCCCCCACCACTATTCTGCAGAGAATCGACTGGACTCCACGCTTGGGGCAGCAGGACTGATTAAATCCCTAGTAATTTCATGTTAGGCGGGGTCGTGGGTCACAGATCTAAGTAGAAGCAGGTTCTACTCTATAAAACTCGAGGTACAGTACAGAGCAGGAGGCTGGGGCGCTCAGAGAGTGTGGCAGAACACATGGTCTTCAAAGATCTGCTTCTCTTTTGCCGGGAAGGTCTTGTCACAAATCGGACAATTCAAACAAAGGCTCTGCGTACGCTGCTCCGTGGCGCCATCGAAAAGGTCATCAGCGAAGCCTGATTTGCAGGTGGGGCATCTCCTGACGCCGAGCTGGGAGGAAGAGCAAAGACGTCAGGACAGTCGTAAGCTCTATGCGGCAGAGGCCACGTCTCCTGTTCTCTTATAGCCTCAGCATGGAGCACAGTGCTTGGCACGTGGGAGGGGCTCTAGAAGCAGAGGATGAATGAACGACGTCACATCTGGAGACGCTCACTGAGGCTTTCTCTACCCCAGGATTGAAAGGACCTTCTATTGTCAGAGCACTCCAAGAGCTTCCAGCCCAGAAGGGGCACCGGACATACCTTGTTGGGCTGGCTGGCTGCCTAGTTCACATATGCTCCCTAGTTCTGGCACCAAACTCAGCTCACAGGTGGAGGCCTACAGCAGAAAGCTGGTGGGCGACCTGGGCTTTCTTCTCCCCACCTCGACGGGCTCCCTCAGCTTCGGGTTTGCCCCCACTGATCCAGCTGACTTCTGGAGTTACCAGAATGAACCAGTTTCCCTATGGTTCTCCCACGAACTGGGGCAGGAAGGGGCATTTCGCAAGGATTTGATGTAGACAGGCTCATGATTCACATACTTACCAGGCTTGGGGCCGAACTCTCCTGGATACCTGAGGATCATGAAAAAGATTTCATTCGATGAAAGAAATACCACCCCTGGATTCTCCAGCTGTGCTCTAGCAGCTGGTTTTGTAACTCCCCTTGTTCCCTTTCTCCCCACGGCCTCTGACTCTCTCTCTCCTATGTACTACCATTAACTGCTGATAGAGGGGAGTGAGGTCAATGATAAAGGGAAAAGAGGAAAAAATCATGACGTGGCATTTTCGATAGCCATGTGTATGCTATAGAATCAGGAAGAAAAAAGCCTCTTTTCAGTATGGGGAAAATGAGATTTTAATAAAAACAGTCACAATTTAATAAGAAAGCAATTTGAGAATAGATTTTAAGGCTGAAGCCATGCAAACAGGTATTTTTAAATGAAATGCTTAAAAATATTTTCAAAGAGAAAATAAATGTGTACCCCTGCCTGATGTAAAGATTTGGTTGTGACTCTTAAGAGAACACGACTGCTTTAAACTGTCCAAAGAAAGGAAACGAGGTCTTCTTTTGGAGACATAAGAGGAAAAGTTCCCTGTTCCCTTGTCCCTGGCAAGAACAATCTGACCCTCTGTCCTTGAGTGACAAGAGTGGTTTTCATCCCCATTTCCTGTCCTCCAAACCACCCCGGGGTCTCTGTGGGGCACGTTCCCGCTACCACTGGTCAGGCCATCCGACTGGCCGCCATAACTGCCCATGCCTGGGCGGCCTACCCCACCTCTTATGCTTCCATTTCCAAACCTTAATTAGCTTCCTCAGCTTTATACGTGTATATCTTCTACACAGACACATTTCCCTGATTTATATATTTGGAATATAGCCACGGGACTCAATTTGTGTCTGCTGCCTCTCGGCGAATGATCTGGTTTGCGTCTTCTAGATACAGATTTATTTCTCAATTAACACTTCTCGCCTGGCAATCTTTCTATCGGATCCTCGGCTTCTGCCCAGCAAGTCTTAACAACGAGACTGGACTTAATTAGCATCTCAGACCAAAAAAAAAAAAAAAAAAAAAAATTAGCGGGGGAAAGAGATGCAGGCAAAGGCCCTCTCGCTCAAATGGCAGCTGTCTTACCAGAATACGGGTTTCCGAAGACAAGTCCTGGGTTTTGTCCAGCACCTCCTTGATCCGAAGTAGGCGCTTGATATGGCAAAGAGTCAAAATCCAGACCCATGTAACTCAGCAATCTGCTGTTCTCCCTCTTCAAAAGCTGAGGAGAGAATGTTCAGAGACACGTTGGAAGACAACGACAAAGCATGGCCACAAGCAACTGGCTAGGGGATGCCCATTACGGGTAGTTCTCGATGAACATGTGGGACTGGAGAATCCCAGGAACCGACAAATCGTAATTCTTCTAAAGGGGAACAGCAGCCTCCGCACTCGGAAGATCTGAGCTCTTTATGCCTGAATTTAAATATATGCTAAATTTTGTTTGGATTAATGCAAAAAAGAATTTGAAGTCTCTAAAGGCATACCAACCCCGGTGGGGTACAAACGTGTGTGCATGTCTGGGGGGGCAGGGGCTCTATTAAGGCTGAAGCTGTCGCATATTACTGAGAGCAAAATGCTCCTTTTTGTCTCCTTCCTGGAACAATTTTCTCACACAGTGTGAATATTCATCTGATACAATTTTCCCTTCTTCACGTTTTATCCTTTCACATGGATATACCAACAGAGAGAGTGAAAGGAGGAAGGAAGAGAGGCGGGGAATGAGGGAGAGAATGGCAGAGAACAAGCTCTAAGGACAGACAGCATGTACAAAGTTCTTAGAAAAAAAGTTAGAAAACTGCCCCTTCACATCTTAAGAGGGCTTTACTACAGCTCTTAAAAAAAGCTTTCAAATATCAGATCTTTCCCTCCCTGGTGCAAACCGTGTGTGTCCTCCCTCCCTCCTCCCACCGCCCCATCAGATTGTACCAGAAAATAGAGATTTCAAAGTCAAGCTCTGTTTATCTAAATCAAGAGGATGAGGACGACAGGACCGGAAACAGAGTCCGAAGGCCCCCACGATACTGAAAGGCATTGGCATAAATGACATAATTAAAGCTAGAGATGATCACTTGGGGGCACGGCCTGCAAGGGCTACAGAGAGGGCAGCGATGGGGAACCGCGGCGGGGTCGGTCTAGGAGCACAAGCCAGCGTGCACGCTCCCCTAACTCTGATGCAAGAGCAGCAAAGTGCCTTTAAGTATAGCTTTTTTTTTAAGTTTTTATTTATTGTTTTTAATAATCTCTACACCCAATATGGAGCTCGAACTCACAACCCCGAGATCAAGAGTCACAGGCTTCTCCAACTGAGCCAGCCAGGCGTCCCCACATGCAGCTTCTTTATTTGCTGCCATCGTCGTCAGTCACCCAAGAGTAGCTTGTGTCTAACCCGCAGCAGAAAATAAATATTGATTGGATGAATGAATGAATGAATGAATGAAGGCAGAGCATTTTGTTAGGAGCCTTCCATGGGTCCGGCACTGGCATAGACCACCACGACTGCCCCGGTTTGGTAGCAGAAGAGAAGGAAAGAGTTGTGCTCAAGGAAAGGGGTCCTGCAGCTAGCCTAAGAATGACATAGGCTATCATTCCCCAAAGACAATACTTACAACAGGTGTGAGGTTAAAAGCAAAATGAATTACGTCAGATCTTCACCAGGGCTGTCCCTTTCAAGTTGACTACTGCCATGGCAAACAAGTTTCAGTGACAGAACCAAGGGAGGGTTCGCGGTAGATGAGGAAACCAGATTAAATTTACCCGTAGGAGCAATGGTCTCACCCACTGTCCCAGAAAGGGCTCTTTTATTTGGCTTTGTAATCACCACATCTCTGGGTCACCCTGCACCTTCTTAAAACCTTGGGGTTTCCAGGGGCGCCTAGGTGGCTCAGCCAGTGAAGGGGCTGACTCTTGATTTTGGCTCAGGTCGTGATCTCAGTGTAGTGAGACCGAGCCCTGCGTTGGGGTCCGCGCTCAGCACGGAGTCTGCTTTAGATTCTCTCTGTCCCTCTCCCTCTGCCCCTCCCCACCACACGCGCTCTCTCCCAGATAAATAAATAAATCTTTAAACAAAACAAAACGAAACCCTTGGGGTTTCTTCCCTGTTGCACACACTTACATCATTTTCTCTTTCCAATCTCTCTTTCTCTCTCTGCAGAACATTACAGATAATCTTGTTCTCACTCAGTGTTTTTGACAGACCAGCGTTCTCGTCCTGTCAAGAACAAAAAACAATCAGGATTCGGGTCACATATTGTAACTGGGACCCAAGGTGGGGCACAAGGGGCCTGCTGAAAATCTGGTTTCCCAGAGCGGCGGGACTGAGGTGGGGGAGCAGGCAGCTGGGGCGCGGAGGCCGCACGGTGGAGGCGAGACTGACTTGTGGAGAAGTGATGTAACAAAGTGCCCGAAGGCCTGGCCTGGCACCGACACGGCGATTTCTTTTGGTTTCACTGGTAGTGTAAGTGACCAAAGAGAGGAAAAGTCATAAGCTTGGGAAAAGCCCCAAGACTGACTTATCAGAATTAGGGATCGATGGAGCCCTATTTAACGGCACCCAACCATGGAAACAAGCCTCTTTGTCTTGAGTAAACGTCTCCCTCGATGTAGCGTGAGGCACTTAGGTCGGTGGGACACCCTCCCAGTGAGGACAGGCATCTGGACTCCAGGAACACTGAGGAAGAAGGAACCCCGGAAGGCATTTATCCGAGGCTCCAAGGAACCCGGACTGAGGCCTTGGGCGTCCCGGTGTGACGGGCTGACCTAACTTCATAAACCGCACGCTGCTCGGCATGCTTCCGTGCTCCCCATCGCCTACCTAGACAGACACGTGCACATACCTCACAGAAACACTTAAGCTAATCCTACTAGTTCTGGGTTTTTTTTTTCCAAGATTTTTTATTTGAACGCTGGTGCCCAAACTGCTGTGCGCTTCTAGCCGACCCTGAGGTAGTAATGCGAGGGGGGCTACCCGATGACATTGCCGACTGCAGGCTCCCGGCTCCCCATCCCCATGGGCTCTTGCTGGCTCTTCTGGTCCTGCTTCACTTCCTCAAAAGGCAGAAATAAGAAAGGGCTCTCTGAGTCTGCATGGAAACCCGCTCGATGGTTACAAAAACCTTCCCTGAGACCCACGGCTGGACTGGGGCCTCTGCTTTTCCGGGGACCCCCAGACTGGTTTCTGGCCGCACGCTCCAACCCTCCTCTTTTTACCAGAAAGAGAACTGTTTCTCCTTAACAAGGGTGGGCAGACCTCCGGGCTCGGTCTAAGAACCACGGACCTTTACACCCCCGGCTGCCTGGGCCCCTGATCTGTCACCTACCAGTTGCGCGGCGGCCCTGAGTTGCCTGATCTGTCTGTGGAGTCGCTGACACTCTTTGTACTTCTCTAAGAAGCAGGCTTTCCCGGCCTCTACCTTTGCCTTGAGGCGTCCCACCTCTTGCACTAACTGCTCCTCCACTGCCGTGCTCTTGTTCCCAGGCGCCTGAAGCACAAGACACACAGTCCTCACCGTCAGGGGCCCTTCGGGCCTGTGAGGAAGAAAGAACTGAGCCCCTGGGTCTGGAAAACTACTCCACGAAAACCCAGGAGACCCCGACCTGCCACAAGGAGGTGCAAACCTTTGAAGGGCTACAGCTTATTTAAACAGTGATTTCTCGGCTACATCAGAGGTCACCAACTCCAACGTGCCGCCAGGGGCCGGGCCAGTGACGGGGCTGAGTGAAGGAGCGGAGGGCCACGGGACAGTGGAGGCTGCAGGTGAGTGGAGAACACGCGCCCCATCTACAGGGAGCGGCAGCCACCCGGCCTGGGCATCGCTGCTGTGCGGGGATGCGGGCTCCACGCTGCCAGAGCCTCGAAGTTTGCAAGAAGCTAGAAATGCACATTTTTTTAAAAATGGGAAATGTTCCCCTTTTTAGTTGTTGGTAACCAATTCGATTTTTGAAAAACACCATCTAGGCCACAGAAAACGTTTCTCTGGGCTGATAACCTGTAAGTGGCTGCTTTTCTAACTCTGTTCTCCTCTTGATCATGCTGGACTATCTAGTAGCTTACATGCGGTAGGCAGCCCCTGGTTGACTGAGTAGTGGCTGAGTGAGTGCACGATACTGCACTCACTGCAGATACCACCTGACTTATAATCCCAACAGCTGGATAGCCTCCAGACACCAGGGTTCCTCATACCCTTCTATCAATTCCGAAAATGGGGCTTCCTGGTACCTGTCATCACCACGAGGCCTCTTCTCCAACAATCTGTTCTAGGAATTTATCAATCAATTAGGCTTTCATTACTATATTATTATAGCTAGCTCAGAATAATTTAGAATGATAATCGCTAGTATTATATTAATTATAACAAAAATGTTGACTGCTGTAATATTTTCTAACTGTAGAGCTCGACTTTAGAATCATTCATTTGTCTGCCCCCATGATAAGAAGGGGGTAGGGGCGACTCTGGGTGATTCTTGGCTCAAGGCTCTGGGGATGACAACCCGTCATGAAGTTCTTTCAATATCCCTCTGCCATTCATCACACAGTAGAAACGGCCACCTCTCCTAAACGTTTTGTAAGTTCCAAATATCTCTGTGTCCAGTGGTAAGCGCTATTCTCCTGTCTTTTTTATCCTTTCTGTCACCTGAAAATAGACCCTCTCCCTTCCTTCCTGCAGGCTCCCTCCCACAAAGCTGTCCAAAAACAGACGTGCCGTTAACTCTTGTTGTTTCTTCTTAGCAGTGGTTTCTTCCTGCTTCATCTCCTGTACGGTCTGCTCCAGCTTCTTCTGCTGCTCCCTCTGCACAAGAAACAGATGTCAGGGGCAAACACGGGCGTGCACACACTGGGGAAGGGCCTGCGGCGCTGACGAGCATGCAGCAGGCAGGGAGAGGAGCAAGTCCTCTCCTAATAGTTTCTGAGAAGAGCCGGGAGATCCCTCCTCTCCGATGGCTTCTTCTGAGACCCTTCCCACGGCCAGCGCGAGCCAGGTACGTGACAGAGTAAAGAAAGAAGCATGTATGTATTATCTCGCAAATGCCTAAAAATGTTGCTTCCATCCGTGACTCTACCTGGTGAGTTAAAGTGAGGAGGAGCTGGCTATTTTCCTTTTTCAGAAGCTCCAGCTGCTCTGTCTTCTCTTCATCTCCCTGCACAAGCTTCTCCATTTCTTTCTCTTGAGTTGACAGCTGGGCCTAAAGCACAAACAGTGAATATAACCAAGATATAAAAGAAAGCAAACTGAACAGGAACGATGCTGTTTAACGTACGCTAACACAAAGACGTGCGTGCTCCTTGGCAACTCCCAGCTGCCAAATACCCCTCGAACGCCCACTTCCCAGCGCTACCCCCCAGCCTAGGGGTAAGACTCGACTGAGGACAAGTCAACAAACCACTCTTTGGGGCGCAGCTTCCTAAAACCAGGATTGTTTCAGCTGTTACCTGCTTTACGTTCTAGACTTTTTTTTTTTCATTCTAGGCTTTTGAGAAAGACTTGGCTTCAAAAGATTTTGTAGCTAAACGAACACATTTTAAAAGCACTGGTAGAGCTGACAGTTCTCCATCGTAAGAGTTCATGATAAATATAAACTCAACAAATTATTCAGTTCCTTGTGGGCTGGGACTATAAAAGTAATGGTGTGTGTGTGTGAGGGGGGGGTCAAGAATAGAAAACCCCGTGAACCTTTAGTCCGACGCCCTGAAAGGTCCAGTTAGGCACTCACTACAGTGAAATGCATCTTTCTCGGGCCACCACGGAGGAGTGATGGCCAGGATAAGACGACACACTTTGGCAAAGGTTTGGCCTCACTGACCTGGAGCTGATCCACTCGGACTCCCATCTTCTCATTTTCTGAGGACACCTTCTGGTTTTCTTCTTTCAGTCTGTGGAGGTGAAGAGGACTGCGTGAAAAATACGCTGATTCCGGGTCAGATGCCCCAGGCCTTCAACAATTTGAGGCCGCCTTGGCCCTAAGGCTGTGGAATTAGTTTAAAATCCACTCTTCTTCAGTCCTGTGTCGGCTTCCTGACCTCACACTGCACGTATTCGACACTTCACATGAATACCTGAATTCAGGTGACTTTGCCTTACCATTCGGATACTAATTCTCCAACTAGAATCATACCTAC
Source organism: Ursus arctos (assembly GCF_023065955.2). Taxonomy (NCBI): domain Eukaryota; kingdom Metazoa; phylum Chordata; class Mammalia; order Carnivora; family Ursidae; genus Ursus; species Ursus arctos. The sequence goes on along the minus strand of NW_026622919.1, from coordinate 23,567,944 downwards.
CACTGCCGCAACAGGAAGACTATTCTCGAGCGAATCCGGAGCTGGAATCTGACCCCGCCGCAGGGCGTCGGGAACACAGCAGACCCCCCCACCGAGAACCACGCTCACCGAAGCAGCTCCGTCTCCCAGCGCTCCTTCTGCGCCTTTGCTCGCTGATCCGATTTCTTACTGGTGCTCTTTAAAGTTTCCAGCTCCTCCTGCAGATTGAGACGTCAAAGGAACAGACCACGTCTAAGACAATTTTTCGTATCTCAGCCAGCCGGCAAATATTAACTGAGCATTGACTCCATGTCACGCACTTATTATATGTAACGACACGACAGTGAACGAAACATCCAAGTAAAGCGGTTTCCATATTAAAATGTTCTTAATCTGTTGTCTCCACGAAACGCATTCACCTTAATTTCTCTTCCACCAGAGCTTGTATTTGTTCATTAACTCATTTAGCAAATATTTAATGAGTGCCTATGAGGCACTGTTTCTGCACTGCGGACACAGCAGCAAATGACATAAAGTGGCTTTTCTCTTTGAAAGATGCTGTCCGACAAATCCACGAACGCCGCAAGCGTCATTCAAGTTCAGAGGCCACATTTAAAAAAGTAAGAAGAAACAGATATGCTTCATTTTACTAATAGTACATTTAACCCAATGCATCTAAAATATTGCTTCAATAGGTAAGTAAGAAGAAAGTATTTTATTTTTTGCACATTCAGTCTTCAAACTCCGATATATCCTTTATGCTCACGGCATATCACAAGGCGCTGTGTTTCAAGTGTTCGAGCGCCACAGGTGGCTCGTGGCCCCCGTACTGGGCCTACACGTTTGCTTTTTCTTTCCCAACTTCATTCTGCACTGAAGCCAAACTTGTGCGTCAATACCAACTCCTGCTTTTAGCTCCAAGATTTATAAATTTATCATCTTTTAAAAATAATTTTAAAAAACTGTAGGAATATGTACATAAAATTTTCCAACTTAATCATTCTTTTTTTTTTTAAAGATTTTATTTATTTATTTGACAGAGATAGAGACAGCCAGCGAGAGGGGGAACACAAGCAGGGGGAGTGGGAAGGAAGAAGCAGGCTCATAGCGGAGGAGCCTGATGCGGGGCTCGATCCCATAACGCCGGAATCACGCCCTGAGCCGAAGGCAGACGCCCAACCGCTGTGCCACCCAGGCGCCCCGACTTAATCATTCTTAAGCCTACCGTTCAGTGGCATTAAGTACATTCCCATTGTTGTACGACCGGCACCACATCCTCCCACAGAAAACTAGTTTCATTTTGCACAACCGAAGCTCCATACTGTGGAAACATTGTCTCCTCATCCCTCCTGCCCCCCGCCGGCTCCTGGCAACCACATTCTACTTCCTGTCTTTATGAAGTTGATTCCTCCAGGTACCTCGTTAGAGGGATCACATGGTATTTGTTTCTCTGTGTCCAACCCAATCTACCCAGCTAATGTCCTCAATGTCCATCCATTTTGTAGCATGTGTCAGAATTTCCTTCCTTTTTAAAGCTGAATACTATTCCATTGTTATCTACACGCTAAACCATGTGCGTCCATCTGTCTGTCACTGGGCTGCCTCCACCCTTTGGCTGTTGTGAAAGATGCTGTTATGAACACGGGTGTACTAGTCTCTCTTTCAGAAAACAAGTATTATCAATCCCTCTTTTACAGAGAGGGAAACTGAAGTTCAGAGATGTTAAGAAATTTCTCCTGCTTCATCAAATAGTAAGTGGGACAACCAGTCTGTGTGACTCCAAAGACGGGGTTCATAACCGTTGTTATGGTCCTGGCTTCCCGGCTCTAAAACACATGGGTTTTCCTGCCCATTTTTATTGTTTGTAATTTTAATTCCTAAAAAACATGCGTTTTAACATCAAAAAAATCTGAGCTCATATCCAAGCTCCTTTCAAAGTCATGAACTGACTCTGACATTGAGCAAGTCACCTAACCTCTCTGAGCTGCTGGGTGGTTGGGATTAAGTGAAGGGATCCGCTTAATCACAGTGCCTTAATTACAGCGCACATGGGAGGTGCTGAATAAATACTGACTTCTGTTACCATGACATCTAGTAGTGAGTCGGTAGGAGAGCTAACCCAAGAAGCCAGACCCTCTGACTCCTTGGCTAGAACCTGGCAGGTGAGCTCTAGGGCTCCTGGACAGACACCGGTTCCGGAGAGATTGTGAATTACATCTCTGCCACCTCTGTTTGTTATCTCACTGCCTGGAATAGGCCGGATCCATAGCCCGGACCTGTCACCCACACTCTACCAGCCCGGGGCTGAGGACATCACAGGTATTTGTGTGACAGCAGTGTATACAGAACAGTCTGTCTGGGAGTCAAGAGAAGGGGGTCCTGACCCAGCGTGATCACTAAACTGACCTCTTCCTCTCTCCTCTGGGCCTCAGTTTGCTCGCCTGTAGATCAAGGGCTCTACAGATGGTGACTGCCAAGGTTTGCATGTTCTGGAACTTCTAAGGTTATGACCTCGGTGTGATTAGTTTATAGTCCTTGGAGAAGAATCTCCTCTTTAGCTCCCTGCATTATCAACTCTCATTTGCCACCTGCTGATTGGAAGGATGTTTCAAAAGAGAAGTCGCTGAGAGTTTGGAAACCCTGCAACCTTGCTTTTATACTCCCTACTCTCTCGATGTCCACATTCTAGTTTATCAAAGCAAACAGTTTACATTCTACATAGGACTAGGAAGAAGCAGTCAGACTGCCTGGGTTTGAATCCTGGCCCCATCACAGATTAGCCGTATAAGAGGTTATGGACCCTTTTAAGCCTCAGGTTACTCATCTGTAAAATCGGGGTAATAATAATACCTATTCCAAAGTTTAAATAAAGTAATCCACATAAAACTTTTAACACTATGCCTATTCAAAGGCATTAATATAAGGCAGTAAGATCACAAGCAAAACAGAAGGTGGAGCTTGATAAGAGACACTATTCAGTCCTGACCTCTGTACTCCAGGTTCATGGTTTTTGTTTGTTGGTTTGTTTTCAGGTTCCTGTTTAACTAGCAGCCATACCTCCTTCTTGTGGAGTTCAGCCTGCAGGTCTGAGTTCTGCTTCTGGAGGCTGACACAGCTGTCCTTCAGCTCCTGGTTTTCCTTGCAAAGCTCCTTATTGTGCTGCTCAATTTCTTCCACCTCGCCCTACGAAAGAGCATCCCATGAATTCATATTTGACCCTTTGTAGCTCGAGAGATATTCAAGTCCCTCCAGCGGAACATTCCCATAGGCTGGGAGGCTGAGGGTCTGGCGGATCCCCACTCACACGGCGACATCTGTGTGCCCTGAACGGGAGCACCTCCTCAGTAGGTAGGGAGGGGGTGATGTAGGTGCGTCTGTGTAATGGCAACACGGAGCCTGTCATTACCAAGTAAGAAAGACAAACAAAATCAAGGTCATAAAGAGTTAAAAGGGGGAATGACAGAAGAATGTAGATTCTTCTTGCAAACACTTAGTACTGTTTGTCTCTCTTAATGGACTTAGCTCCCCGAGGCCAAGGACAGCAAGTGATTTAATCAATTCTTCACTGCCTACGGCAGTGCTGGATAGAAAGGTGTCCTGTGAAGTAACTCAGTGAATGAATCTCATACTCGTATATGACAGGCTCTGGGTCAGAACTGAGAGGTAGGGGCGCCTGGGTGGCTCAGCCAGTTAAGCGTCTGCCTTCGGCTTGGGTCAAGAGTGCAGGATCCTGGGATCAAGTCCCACACTGGGCTCCCCGCTCAGCGGGAGGTCTGCTTCTCCCTCTCCCACTCCCCCTGCTTATGTGCTCTCTGTCAAATGAATAAATAAAATCTTTAAAAAAATAAAAGAACTGATGGGGACTCTGGGTGGCTCAGTCGTTAAGCATCTGCTTTCGGCCCAGGGTGTTATCCCGGGGTCCTGGGATTGGGCCCCGCATCGGGCTCCCTGCTCTGCTGGGAGCTTGCTTCTTCCTCTCCCACTCCCCCTGCTTGTGTTCCCTCTCTCGTTGGCTGTCTCTCTCTGTCAAATAAATAAATAAAATCTTTAAAAAAATAAAAAATAAAAAAATAAAAGAACTGAGAGATACAAAGCACATCTGGTGTGTCCCTCCTCAAAGGAGCTTATAAATTCACTGTGGTGGTAAGATTGCAGACGGCCAAAATTAAGCAACTGGAAAAGTTAAGGGAACAACTGAATCCCAACTGAGTTACAGCACTTTTATAGAAAGGAGAGATCACTTATTGTTGCGATTCTTTTCAATGTTCCTAAGTCATTCCTGAGTAGGTTTGAGTGGGTACTGTATACATTTCTCCCAATAGTACCTATGTTTTTTTTTTAAAAGATTTTATTTATTTATTCGACAGAGATAGAGACAGCCAGCGAGAGAGGGAACACAAGCAGGGAGAGTGGGAGAGGAAGAAGCAGGCTCCCAGCAGAGGAGCCTGATGTGGGCCTCGATCCCAGAACGCCAGGATCACACCCTGAGCCGGAGGCAGACGCTTAACGACTGAGCCACCCAGGCGCCCCCCATAGTACCTGTTAAGACATTCAGTAAAGGCTTATGGATCCAAATTCCACCCTATCCTGAAATGACTACTCTTAATGGCAGGAAAGGATTTGAGGTGAGATGTTTACAGACCTGAGTGGTAACGACCAGGATGTCCTCCTCATTTTCTGGACGGAACTGGAAAGGGATACTTGCTCCCCGGACCACACCATCCTGATCCACATAGCAGAACTGGTAATACTCATCATCCTTGGGCAGGTAATAAGCTGAAAACACAACATGATTTTTAATCCAAAATAAGGTCTGTTAAGAAAACTGAAAATCTGGAAGTCTTTTATCTGCCCCAGAAAGCTTAAGCTCAAGGGACTTAGTCTTAGCTGCTGTCTTCAAACACGTTTGATCCAGTATTTTTCTCACCTTTGAACTGGACTTCCTGCTGTTTGGCTGATTCACTTCTTAGGTCAGCAGGCAAAGCGACCCACATGAAGGTGTAATACTCACGGGTTGTCTTCCATCCCACCTGCAATGACAGAAGGCTCTCATTCAGCATCCAAACGCGCTCAGGGCAAAGTCCTTATTTGTGCTAAGTCTTCTTAAAATGCACTTACTTCTTATTTGTTTATGTGAAAATACAATAGAGTGAATCCATTATGATACGTGGTACGAGGTCTGAATACAACTAGAAATTGGCACGCACACATAGTCCAGAATGCCCGGCTCAGGAGGAAATGAAAACTGACCTCTCGACACCCGGGACAAGAGTTCCAAAAATTCTATCACCACATCAGACAGAGAACGGCGAGTGACTGGGGAAAACAGGGAAGACAATTCTGGGGTTGTGAATCTGATCCTGCTACCTTCTCCCAGCAGTGCTCTTAGAACTTCTTTATCAGGAAGCCCTACTGACCCGCCATCTCCACGGGTCCGTCCTCTCCTGTGTGCAGGCCAGTCTTGTCACCCACACTGACCTGGTTATACTCGTGCGTTTAAAAAAATGCTCTCTTTGAATCATGTGCATGTGGGAGTGGAGGGGCAAAAGGGTTCTTAGATGACAAGGTAGGTCCCATATAATGGAGTCCGGTCTATAGATTTTCATCGGTGTTTTTCTTAATGTGTGCTTAATGTAGGCTTTTTGGTGACAAAGATACTGACAATAATCTGGTGGTCATCGAGGCTTCCTCTAGGTCTTGAGTGCAGTAAGTCATGATATAAGGACACTGAAGAATATGCCTCAGAGCAGAAAGCTGGCTAAGTGGAATATATTCTCAGTAAATGTGAAGAGGGGTGAAAGATGGCTCAAATCGGATCCAGAAGATAAGGGCACACCAGAGAATAGAAAGGGAGCCATTGTGTCTTCGAGGGGAGAACACTCAGCAAATGAGAAGTGAAATTACATTTATGGCCAGATTTTGACCCTGCCTGAGCCCAGTGGGAAGAAAAAGAACTAAAAATAAATTCCATTTTTATATATGAAGGCATCCGTGCGGGGTTGCAAAGGCTACATGAAAGCTCATCAGAACATACCAGGGCATGTTTTAGTGTCTCATTAATACACACCCCATTGCTGTAAGCATCTCAGAGCCACCGCGGCCTGCGGCGGTACAGGAAGCAGGGATTTTATGGAGTCTTCATTCACATCCTGGAGTTTCTTAATGCACTGTGACCAAAATATCATCTGGGAAGGCCTGAGAATTACTGCAGTCTGGGAGCAAGGAAACAACTTCTGGCCACCTGCAATTTCTGGCCTTGGCCCCTGCCCCTGAGGGGTCCCAGTCCCGTGGCATGACATGTCCCCTCTCTGGGAACATTTCAACGCCCAGGGAAAGGGGAACACGGAGCACGGGATTGTGCACTAAAGCCAGGAAAGCCAACTCCCACTTCCGTTAGGCTCTCTCATTGCTGGTAGCTTTTGCTACATTGAGAAGACACAGCATACAGCACGTTCAAAAACAGTTCACAAGCGTCCTCTTGGTGCCAGGAAGGACCAGTGTCAGGACTGGTGAGGAGCTGAGGAATATGGGTGAGACTGCACTGCAAATGGTTCAGTTGATGGAGCATGCGACTTATTTTTAATAGAAAAAAAGAAAAAAAATGTTTTTAAGTGATCTCTACCCCCAGTGTGGGGCTGGAACTCACAACCCTGAGACCAAGGGTCACACACACCACCGACTGAGCCCGTCAGACACCCCAAGCACGCGACTCTTAATCTCGGAGTTGTGAGTTTGAGCCCCATGTGTGGTGTGGAGTTTTTTAAAAATAAAGTTAGAAAGAGGAGCGCCTGGGTGGCTCAGTGGGTTGAGTGTCCAGCTCTTGATTTCGGCTCAGGTCATGATCTCAGGGTCGTGGGACTGGGCCCTGCGCTGGGCTCCGCACTCAGCGTGTGGTCTGCTTGACATTCTCTCTCTGCCTCTGCCCCTCCCCCCTGCTCGCTCTCTCTCTAAAATAAATAAATAAAATCTTTAAAGAGAGAGAGAGAGACTACACTACAAGAATACCAGGTGAGCTTTCCAAGGGAGATATGAAAGACAACACTTGAAGTCAACTCGTAATTTTGTAATTTACCATCTGTTGTTCATATGAATTCAGCAGAATAGGCAAAAAAGCAGAAGTCTAGCAATCAAACAAACCTGATCACCACTTAGTCACTGGGAAAGTCACCATCTTGAGTATATGCATTTTACTCATCTGTGCACAAGAGATAATGCTCCCTATCTGAGGGTGCTGCTGTGCTGTGAGGCTCGGTTGGAAAACACACACACACACACACACACACACACACACACACAACCAGAAAGACAAAGCACATCATATGTTCTCAAAAAGTTTGTGTTCTCTTTACTAGTCCTAAAACTTTCTTTCAGGCTCTGGGTAGCTGTTCAAGTCAATAGCTTTATGGACAGTGAACATGAGAGGCCATTTTTTGTATTAACGGTTTTCCTCAAGGAATCATGGCGATACCTCTGAAATGCATGAAGCATTCCAAATATAAAGGCATTTTTCAAAAATGTTTTTAAACATTTGTTTTTAAAAAGTCTAAGATTTTCATTTGGTTTATGGTCAAGTCCTCACTGGAAGTTGCTAAGTCCTCGGAAAACACAACCAGTCTAGGCAAAACAGAAATACAAGTTGCAAAAAAAAAAAAAAAAAAAAAGTTAGATTACATTTCAAAGGAAAATAAGCAACTTTTGAATTGTCCTCTTTGTAAATTATCTATATCTGCACTGTCCAGAATGATAGCCACTAGTCACATGAGGCCATTTAAATTTATTTAAATTTTAGTTAATTCACTAGCCACATTTTAAGTGCTCAATAGCCACATGTGGCTAGAGGCCTTCGGACTAGACGGTGAAGGTATAGCTCCATCGTCGAAAGTTCTACTGAACAGTTTTGCTACATATGAGGAAGAAAAAAACAACAATCGTCTTCCAAAATAGGAAACACTCCAGTGTGCCAGTTTTCTATGTCAGGACATCCTTCAGTCTAACAAGTCAATATCCTGCAGTCTCAGGAGATGGCCTGATACTCGCCAGTGTCTCTCGGGTCGTCTATTATCCCTGCCTCTAAACACCAGCTTCCATGGCTCCATCAGTTATCTTGGAATTCCAAACAATTAAGGAAAAGTAAGTCTACGAGGGACGTGAATAAGCACCAGTTCCTTCACAGTGCAGTCGAGAATGATGTCTGATTTCAGAACGAACAACATTGGCAAATAAGCACATGACATACTGAGGTGTCAAAACAAAGGTCACTGACGTTGGAACTCACAGTGTAAATTACTTAAATTTGACCTTTATCTCCTGTCTCTGGCTATAATAGGAAGATCTGTCATTACGGGGTGTGTATGTGTGTGTGTGTGTGTGTGCATGAGACAGAGAGAGAGAGATGTGTGGGACAGAGAGAGACACAGATGGGGGGAGAAAGGAAGGCAAAGAATAAGTTGACTACAATAAAAAAAAGTAACATTTCTGTACTTGAACTGGCAGGGTGTTAGATACTAGAAGAGGTCCCTGAGGGACCTCAGAAAATTTCTATCCGTGGAAATCTTTACAAAGAAGCAAGTCATTACTTATTCAGGAACAAACTTCTTGGATGCAGGATGTCAAACCAGGTAACTTCTCAACCTCCTTTTTAGATATGTAATACTCATACTAAAACAAATTAAACACTCTTCTAAGTAAGAAAGCAATGTTTAATTAGTCACAGAAATTACATAATGGGCCACTCATCCCAGTCAACTCATAGATGAATATTTCAAAATAGAATAATTTTAAAACATTTACATTTGGCCTTTGAAAGCATAATAAAACTTGGGGGCTATATGATTTGCCATCTTATTTTGGCTTGTGATTGAAATTAAAACTTGAGTCCCACAGCACATGTTGGTATGTGAAGGGGGAAGTAGGGAAGTACCAGGGAGTTTAGTTTAGGATTTTAAAATTGGCCAGGGGCGCCGGGGTGGCTCAGTCAGATCGTGCCTTCAGCGCAGGTCACGATCCCGGGGTCCTGAGATTGAGCCCTACGTCGGGCTCCTCAGCTCTTCTAGCTCTCCCTCTGCTGCTCTTCCTGCTTGTGCACGCTCTCTCTCTCTCCCTCAAATAAATAAAATCTTAAAAAAAAAAAGGGGGGGGGATGGTCAGACCCCCCCCACACACACAAAAGTGTGTGGGGGGCACCTGGTTGGCTCAGTCAGTTAAGCGTCTGACTTCAGCTCAGGTCACGATCCTGTGGAAACTCCTCGCTCAACAGGGAGTCTGCTTGTCTCTCTGCAACCCCCCCCCCAGCCTCATACTCTCTCAAATACATAAAATCTTTTAGAAAAGGCTAGACATAAGAGGCAAAGTGCTTATAACACACAGACGGTCACACACTCAGGTAACGAAGAGTCATCTCTAGTTCCCAGTCACTTGGCGCTAATTAACCACTTACTCTAAAGATGCCAATCCAGTCCTTTCGGCGGGGAATGAAATGCTGCGTGAGCGTATAATAGCATGTGACATCCCCTCCGGGGACATAGAACTTCTCCACGCTGTTAAAGATTACTTGAGAGAAATGACAATGATCCAGCAAGACAGCTGATGTGGGGGGATCTTCTACTGTCTCTTCCATGGTGGGCGTCCTGTTGTGAGATACAGGATAGAATAAGGCTCAGAAAGTGTTGTCTGAAACATTGGGAGATTTCTGGGCTCTCACCCAGGGAACATTCCATTCGAGGCAAGTCAGGAAAAGCAAAAGCCTGACAAGGATTGAGATCATACAACTTGCTTTCTGTTTCACTTTGAGCCATTTTGCATTCATAGCTTCCTATGCTTTAAGAACTTTCCAAGAATGTCTTTGATCTCCACCACAGGCACCACCACCCTCACATACCTTTACTCTCTGCTCATAGCTTGTTTGTGCCACTCCTTCTAAATGCCTTAAATAAGCAAGGCAGCCTAGGAGAAAACAACCTGAGCTGGGAATGGTAAGATCTAGAGGCTTGATTTTTCATCCCAACGAGTCCTGTGACTTCCTGAATATCAATTTCTCTAGATTTCTGCTGCTCCATTCAGTTCCATTTATCCTACAATTATTGAGTCTTTGCACGTATGTATTAAGACACTCTGCTAGGAGCTGGGCATGGGTGCAAGAAGAAAGGTAGGGTCGAGAGCAGATTATCTGACATGCACCCGTGACAAAAATGGGTTCTGAAACCAGAATGGTGAAGTTCAAATTCCAACCTCACTACCTATTAAATGCATACGCCTGAGCAACTCACTGAATCAGCTAGGCTCTATGCTGTTCCCCCACCTGTAAAATGGGGCTATCAACACCTACGTCATTAACTGAATAATGTAAAGTCTACAGGCCTTAAATCCCTACCTGCCATAGAGCCCCACAAAGTAGAAAGATGTAGAATGACAGAATAAAGTACTAGCACAGTCTGCAAGAAGAAAGGGCTTGGCAGACGTTAGTGATTTTCTTAATATTGGGGGGTGTTTTGTTTTGTTTTCTGGCAAGAGTCTTTGCCCTTGTAAGGGTCCCAATGCAATATGGCAGTTAGATGCGGAACCAAGGGACCGACAAATGGACAGAATCAGTGCAAAACACTCTTGGGTTCAAAAGAGGGAGAGATGCAACTGGCTAGGAAAATGAAGAAGAGCGTTGAGGGGTGAGTAGAGTCTTGGATAAGCCCTCCAGGAAGATAAGCCTTTGGGCAGAGGGGTGAGGAAATTCCAGGTGAACGAAATGGCATGCATAAAAGCAATGGAAGAGAGGGGCGCCTGGGTGGCGCAGTCATTAAGCATCTGCTTTCGGCTCAGGGCGTGATCCTGGGATCGAGCCCCACATCAGGCTCCTCCGCTGGGAGCCTGCTTCTTCCTCTCCCACTCCCCCTTCCTGTGTTCCCTCTCTCGCTGGCTGTCTCTCTCTGTCAAATAAATAAATAAAAATCTTAAAAAAAAAAAAAAAAAGCAACGAAAGAGAGAAATGCTGCCCATGTTTGGAGGACAGCAAGTAAGTTGGATCCTTATTTATTTATTTATTTATTTATTTATTTATTTATTTATTTATTAAAGATTTTATTTATTTATTTGGCAGAGAGAGACAGCCAGCGAGAGAGGGAACACAAGCAGGGGGAGTGGGAGAGGAAGAAGCAGGCTCCTAGCAGAGAAGCCTGATGTGGGGCTGGATCCCAGAACGCTGGGATCACGCCCTGAGCCGAAGGCAGACGCTTAACGACTGTGCCACCCGGGAGCCCCATGGATCCCTATTTATAACACTGGGGATAGAACCTGTATTTCACCTCTGCAGGTCACGGTACAAATAAAATGTGATCAAGGACGGCAAACTAGGGGCGTCTGGGTGGTGCAGTCGTTAAGCGTCTGCCTTCGGCTCAGGGTGTGATCCTGGCGTTCTGGGATCGAGCCCCACATCGGGCTCCTCCGCTGTGGGCCTGCTTCTTCCTCTCCCACTCCCCCTGCTTGTGTTCCCTCTTTCGCTGGCTGTCTCTAGCTCTGTCAAATAAATAAATAAAATCTTTAAAAAAAAAAAAAAGGATGGCAAACTATTTGGGAGGTAAAAACGATATAGAAAAGAAACAAGAAACAAAAGTCTTTCGAATTGTTGAGATCTGACACTTCCTGCCTCTCAAAAGTCACCTGCTCCATCTTCTAAATGCTCCCGGGGTCTAACAGTGAGTCCACGATCCTCAACCCAGGGTTTCATTGGGAAAGGGAAACAATATTGCGGCTGTATCCAGCAGCTGAAGGAGGGCTGTATACGGGGGACTACTGTATGATACCTTACAAATTCGGCTGCTGGAACATGTTGGAAGATTGTATACAACTCGATTTTTAAAAATAAGTACAATAACCAAAAAACCACAGCCCTTCTAGTGCTGCCTGAGCCTACTTATTTCCTGGTTTTATTCTGAACGCTAAACAACCAGGCCTCCTCTTCCAACTCATCTTGTCGTCAATTTTCTCACAGAGAAGGCAAGGGGTCTTTGGCGGCACTGAACCGTCTATTCTTGGGATTGCACTAAGGAACTAAGAAATGTATTAGCGTTCTGGTGTGTGACACAGTTTGCCACATCCTTAACCTCAAACCTCAGATCAGTTTTTCTGAGGAAGGGGGAGGTCGCATTCCAGTGTAGGTCAGAACTAGTTCCTCATACAAGCTGTTGCCTGTGTGATGTCTTGGATGCTGGGGTGGCGGGGGGGGTGGGGTGGGGGTGGGCAGGGAGATTTCTCAGCTTGCAGACCCCTCTCTTTCCTAGGCGTCTCGAGTCTTACTGAGGCCGGCATATCCCCTCTGTCCTCAGCCTGGAGCAGCATTTATCTGAGCTTGTGAAATGACTTAATCTGTTGTCTGTGGATCATAAAGAACACTCACGTGAGAGGGGCTTCAGGGCCTGTCTCTCAACTAACCTAAGTACCCAACTCCCTCTTCTCGTACTTGGGAACACTATCACCCCTGCACACACAACATGCTGCCTAGCCCAAAGTAACTGCTGATTACTCCCTGAATAAGTGAAATGCATGTGAGTCATCAAAAAGCGAAAGGAAGGGGCTTTGTAGCTAAACAATGGTGTGAATGACCGTGGGGCTGATTCTTTTTTAGGCCCTACTCTTTATTTGTTGGGTACCCTTAGAGAGGCTGCTGTTGCTCAGCTTTCTCTTCTCTAAAACGGAGTGAAGACATGATAATCTCCGAGTGCTATGTCAATTCTTGGTATGGCTGGTTCAGCTGGCAGGGCTGGTTCAAGTGGCACAGTGCCAAAAAAACAAAAGGCACAGATTTGATTTCCTTAAGGACCCATAAAATGCACACTCCATCACCCACCTTCTACACACACAAACTCTGGCAAGCTGTTTTTGCAAATGGATGTTACTCTGAAAGGCAAGACCAGCCAAGGGTATGAAGGCTTCGTACACCCTCTTTCCTACTAGAGAAACAATCAGTCTATAAGCTCACAAACAGAACACTGAAGAAAGGACACAAAGGAACTCATGTTCTGAGGCTTGAGTGTAGGTACAGCCAGTGGAAACTAGCTCTTTTCATTCATCTGAGTATCAAATCATCTGTCTGGAAAAGTCAAAAGTCTTGGTTCCTTGCTTATCAAAAATATAAGACTCCATGACGTTTCCCATTTCAGAGATCTCATCACCTTTCCGGGATGACTCAGAGCACACCTAATGGCTCTCTGGGTATTTGGAATTCACTTGTTCTTGAAACAGGAAACTCTCCTCTGCTGGGACTGGGGAAGGGGTTGAGGAGGCAGCAGAGTGGAGAACAGTCATGGCTTTGCTTCTCTGCTTCTTACCAAAGCTGAGGACAGAAAAGGCCACGGGTAAAAGGCCATGAGCATAACCATGTTGATCTGAACCGGGTCAGCAAGAAGGTACCTCATTTAATTTTTCTTGGAAGGAAGGTATTTACTACTAATTTTTAAGGTCAGTGATCCTTAAAATCCTTTCCTCCCTCCCAGTGATTAGGTTCCTTGGGAGAAATGGGTTCTGACAATGGTTGGGGCAATCACCTTGCTGTCAAAGCGGTCCAGAAAGGACTGTTCATGGAGGGGGCAGAGGATATGGAAGAAAAACTAGAATGATTTAAGCACCAACTTCCCCTTCAACCACTCCCCCCACTACAGAACCTGTCCGCCATCCATTTCTAATTCTGACGATACCCACGGAGGGGAGTGAAAAGGAATAGAAAAAGAGCAAAAGTTAAATTTAGAAGCCTGGAGAGCTACGGAGTCATGAAAAAGCAGTGGGATGAATTAGGCCCCCTAGAAATCATGGGATGATATTCTACCAAATTCCCTCCTCCTACCCTCACGCCCAAGACTAGCCACGTGAGGACTGCGCAGGGAAAACAAACAGGGATGTCTAAAAGCAAACCACTGAGTAGGGGAAATAATGCAGAGAGTCTACAAACTGTCAGAAGCACTTTACTTGGACTCTGATTTTTTCAGCTCCGTTTCCAAAAGGATGAAGGTCCTCAGAGGATGTATGCGATAACAGGCAATGTGTTTTAAAATGAGTCCCCTGAACTGGCTTCTGGCTTCTAAGAACACCTGACACATTTTCATCTAATGAGCTTTTCAAGCCTAATATACTACTCCCAGGACTGTTCCATGAGGGCAGAGATTCTCTTACGTTTTCCTGAAGAAAAGGAAAAGCCAATGCTACTTCCGCTCTGAGTGCAACTGTAAAGTACACTGACAAGCTTTTTAGCAGAAAAATTTAAAAATATTATAAAGCTTCCCGGTTCAGATCCTAACAATGCAAATACTCAACCAAATCAATTCACCGATTTTCCTAAAGATTTTCCCCGTGTGCTGAACCATGAAGAAGAAATAATCTTACTAAAAAATAACCGAAGTTCTACCGTACAGTATGCCCAGCATTTTTACATTAGCCTTTTCTACCAGTGGGCACATGGTTAGAGAAATGAAGGCCATCAGTAGTTTATCTGGATTAGTTCACAGAAGGAAACCAAATGTGCCCAAGCCAAGAAGGAAATGCAAATCAATTCTTCATTTGAGAACAGTAAAAACAAAAGATACGCAAAAAAAACAAAACAAAACAAAACAAAAAACCAAACCACATTTCATCGAATTCCTTCATCCTGCTTACGTAACTTTTGAAACTAGTAGCAATTAGCAAAATGGATGAACTGATTTGGACCCTACTCCTCCCGGGCCCTGGAAGACACGCTTGCTCAAAGCTACCCTTAAAGAACCTGGACGGTGGTTACTACGGCCCTGAGCAAAAGCAAAGACACACAGTCACTGGTCTTCAAATTATTCAGCCACTTGCTCTAATCCAAAATCTCCAAGTTCATTCTAGTTCTTTACCTAAAATCTTTCAGAGCGCCTTAAAAGAGAACTTGTCTACCCCCGGGAGGCTTGTAACACTCCTCATTAACAACTGCTGGGATTGGCGGCCCTGCTTGTTTGAAGCAGGCCCTCAGCCACATCCCACACCAGCAGTGCCAGCAGTATGAGGGAAGGAAAGAAAAAAAGTTGTGGGACATGAGATGCAGGCAACCAGAAGAAACTGTGTGAAAGCCTCAACGCTGTGTCCTAATCCTCTATGTAACTTAGCTGAGATGGTACACTTTTTCCTTGAAAGGGGTGACTGTGCTAACCCCTGAAGTGACATGGGTAGTGACAGGGTTTGAAGTGCAGTGGAAAGGGATCTAGGGTAAGAGCCGAGGGACCTGGGTTCCTGTCTTAGTTCTGCCACTAACTAGCTGTGACATCTTGGCTAAGTCTCACTACCTCCCTTTAGGCCTCAGGTGTCCTCATCAGTAAAACGCATGGATCAGGCTAGAAAATCTCGAAGAAACTTTCCAGCTACAATGATGATCCTAAGTGAAAGAAAAAGAAAGTGAAAGAGGTCATTTTAACAGTCTCTCTTTTCATCTAAGGAAATAAGGAACCATGGTATTATATCAACAAGCACAAAGTGTTTAAAGAGCCCTAGATGTACTATCTGACTTGAAAGATAATACTTGTTAGTGCTATGTAACTCTCACCACCTTTCTTGGGGTCCTTTTCACTCCACAGCTGTCATATCTGCTAAAAGGTAGAGTTTCAGGTAGAGGCCCTTTGAAAATATCTGTGAAAGTAAGTCACCTGGATATTCTCTAATTATGTACTCTACATAATCTACAAAGACCTTAAAAGTCCTCTGTTTTAGATGGTTTTTGCAATCAGGGAAGTAAGTTACAATACATAGCATCTATATGATTCTACATCAGCTCCAGCAATAGCCACTTGTTGGCTTGCATGGGGAGCAAAGAATCCAAGTGATAGAAAAAAGTTAATATGCCCAGGAGGGGTTGAAATCATAATGGGGGGAACATTAGCCCCCAAATTAAATTGGGCTGATGGTGGCGGTGGGGAGGGGTTTCGGGAGATCAACGGTAAAGAAGCAGGTCATTACACTCCAGTTGCTCTTTCTTCTGCCTAGAATATCTCCAGTTACAGGAGGCCTCATCTGAAGGAAAGGGACTTTAGGGATCAGGCCTACTCATAGCCAGGGAAACTGAGGCCCAAAGAGAAAGTAACTTGCCTACGGTGACGGGACAGAGCCCCGCCTCCGCCTCGTAGCGAACAGCGTTACTGATGCCGTCGTCAAGGACAGAGATTAAGGAACTACCAAGATCTTGGCCCGCCGGGGGGGGGGGGGGGGGGGGTTTGACGGATGCGGGGGGGTTGACGCCGTGACGTCAAGACCCCAACCCCCGTCAGAGGGGTCCCTCCTGCTCAAGGAGCCTGCCACCCGGCCACAAACACTGAAGCTCTGCCCTCCTCGGGAGAAAACTGCCCCTCAACCCTCCAAGGCCGCGGACGGGACTCCAGGGGTGCCATGACGCCGCTCGCACTTACTGTCACCCTAGAAAGATGGAAGGAAGTGAAAACCGAAACCAGCCGCACCGTTGCCTGCCCAAGGTCCTTTCTGAAGAGTGGAAGTCTGAATTTGGGGAACACGAAGGCCCAACTGCCCCTAATAGCCCTACTTCACTCCAGGGACTCACCGGGGGTAGCAGCCGGCGTCGGCGCAACAGCAACAGGGCAGGCCAAGGGACAGGGGCGGGGCTAAAAAACCCAGGGGAGAGCCGATCCCATCTGGTCCCGCCCACTACGTCACAACGGCTACCAAGCCCCGTCCCCGCCGCTGTGCTTGCTGGGACTTGTAGTGCTCAGCTGCGCTATGTGGTTTTTCGCGCATCTCGAACAGCAAGCTCGTCCCAAGCAGCCTATTTCTTCCCCTAGAATGAGCCGTTTACTTACTTTGAAGAAAACCCCAGAACTTTATTTCTTTCAGTCCTGAACAAAAAAGGGCCATGGAGAGGTCATCCTCATTTTTCTCCTGCCTCTACGTAACACTTCACTAAGGGCCTTACAGATGAGACCCCCTTTGGCATTTAATCATCCTTCCGCCTGTCCCTAAAGGAGACCCAACAATCTCCCTGGGTGCCCCCGTTTCTGTGTTTCATCCTTCCCTTTCTATAAAGAAATTATTTTTTAGCATTCTCTGTCAACGTAGTGTTCTTCCTAATTGCAGTAAGAATAGACTCAGAATCCTGCTAAGTCAATTTGGAGGGAATTCCTTACCCTTGATAACTGCTCAATCCCTGGCATGTCTTCAGCAAGAATCCTGTTAAGTAGGTTCAGCCGTAATTCCCCCCCCCCCATCCTTAATGTCTTCTCTTAGTACTTTTCCATCCGCTTGTCCTTTTTGTATTTGGAGTTGAGCACAATCTCTCTCCTCTATTGTGATGTCCCTATGGCAATACTCCTGGATAAAGTCTTTCTTAATGGTTTAACAAGTGTCAGAATAATTATTTCTTTAACACTGCACATGCTATCTATGGGTGGTTAAATTTAGAAATGCCTCTTCTCCAAGGAGTAGCATCCTTCTAAATCTGGAAAGAAACTTTCTATGCAAACTAACTGGGGAATTTACACCCCTAAAGACACTTTGTGCTTCAGGCAGGAGAATGAGCATTCCTTATAATGCCTTGTCACAAAATTGGTGGCATTCAACTGAGAAGAATGGATGGCAGGGGAAATAATGAGTAAACCAGGACTGGGGTTTCTTTCTTTCTTTCTTTCTTTCTTTCTTTCTTTCTTTCTTTCTTTCTTTCTTTCAAGATTTTAATATTTATTTGACAGAGAGAGAGACAGCCAGCGAGAGAGGGAACACAGGAAGGGGGAGTGGGAGAGGAAGAAGCAGTCTCCCAGCGGAGAAGCCTGATGTGGGGCTCGATCCCAGAACACCGGGATCACGCCCTGAGCCGAAGACAGATGCTTAACACGACTGAGCCACCCAGGCGCCCCAGGACTGGGGTTTCTGTTGAAAGTTCGTCACCTTCGGCATTACCAAAATTATGCTCTTCCATTTTAAGCTCTGTCTACAGGGATAAATGCCCTCAGTATCCTGGATATATCTCCTTTAATTTTACTTAGTAGCTTTTTAAAAAGCCCTTAGAATTGACATCTCCTACAGCCATATACCTTACTGTCCATATTAACACAACTATTTCATGGAACTTTTGCCTGGATGTTAAAAATGCAAATGAATCCGTTGTGCATTTTAGGAGCCACCTAAAAGAACCACCAATTCTTTTTTAAAAAGATTTTATTAATTTATTTGTCAGAGAGAGAGAGAGATAGAGAACAAGCAGGGGGAATGGCAGGCAGAAGGAGAAGCATGCTCCCTGCTGAGCAAGGAGCCCAATGAGGGACTCAATCCTAGGATGCTGGGATCATGACCTGAGCCGAAGGCAGACTTTTTTTTTTAAGATTTTATTTATTTATTTGACAGAGAGACAGCCAGTGTGAGAGGGAACACAAGCAGGGGGAGTGGGAGAGGAAGAAGCAGGCTCCCAGCAGAGCAGTGAGCCTGATGCTGGGCTTGATGTGGGGCTTGATGCGGGGCTTGATCCCAGGACCCTGGGATCACGCCCTGAGCCGAAGGCAGATGCTTAACAACTGAGCCACCCAGGCACCCCCTGAAGGCAGACTCTTTTTTTTTTTTTTTAAAGATTTTATTTATTTATTTGACAGAGATAGAGACAGCCAGTGAGAAAGGGAACACAAGCAGGGGGGGTGGGAGAGGAAGAAGCAGGCTCATAGCGGAGGAGCCCGATGTGGGGCTTGATCCCATAACACCGGGATCACGCCCTGAGCCGAAGGCAGACGCCCAACCGCTGTGCCACCCAGGCGCTCCTGAAGGCAGACTCTTAACTGACTGAGCCACCCAGGCATCCCAGAACCACCAATTCTTCAATAGATAGCATCATATCATGACGGTTCTATACTTTTCAAGACTCTTAGAACCCCCAGCCTCAAAATCTTTGCTTGGCTGTGTCCACCAATCCTACCTAAGCTGTTATATCATGCCTCTTACCCTATCCTAATCAACTTTTGCCTCTACCCTCACACTGAAAGATCCACCCCCTTCCCCAAACCAAACTTCAAAGACTCAATAAATACCACTATTTTGTCCTTCTGCCTCTGGGCTGCTACTACCACTTTGTCAAGATAGAGTTCTTCCTCACTAAGGCAAGAATCATCTCAGTTTTATCTTGTCTTTTTAAGATTTATTTGTATTTTAGGGGGCGCCTGGGTGGCACAGCGGTTAAGCGTCTGCCTTCGGCTCAGGGCGTGATCCCAGCGTTCTGGGATCGAGCCCCACATCAGGCTCCTCCGCTATGAGCCTGCTTCTTCCTCTCCCACTCCCCCTGCTTGTGTTCCCTCTCTCACTGGCTGTCTCTATCTCTGTCGAATAAATAAATAAAATCTTTAAAAAAAAAAGATTTATTTGTATTTTGAGGGGCTCCTGGGTGGCACAGCGGTTGAGCGTCTGCCTTCGGCTCAGGGCGTGATCCCGGCGTTATGGGATCGAGTCCCACATCAGGCTCCTCCACTGGGAGCCTGCTTCTTCCTCTCCCACTCCCCCTGCTTGTGTTCCCTCTCTCGCTGGCTGTCTCTATCTCTGTCAAATAAATAAATAAAATCTTTAAAAAAAAAAAAGATTTATTTATATTTTGAGAGAGGGAGGGGCAGAGGGAGTGAGAGAATCCTGAAGCAGACTCCCCTCTGAGCGTGGAGCCTAACACGGGGCTAGATCCCAGGACTCTCAGATCATGACCTGGGCCGAAATCAAGTCAGCTGCTCAACCAACTAAGGCAGCCCCCAGGCATCCCTCAGTTTTGTCTTATCAACAGGTTGTTTTGTTGATATTTTGGGAAGCTAAAATTTTTTAATTAAAAAAATTTAATTAGTCTGATTTATTTCCAATGGGAGTGTCAAGGGAAGGCTGTGAGTGCAACTGTTTATAACAGGATATTGAAGAAATGGGAATTGATATTCAGACCTACAGAGAAAATCCTCCACTTCTGTCTTCAAGTGTTAGGAATGGAGACAAACAAAGACTGGGGCTGGGAGTAGTTGTTCTGTGCCTGAGACAGTGGGTTTTCTCATTTACTCCCTACAAGGGAAGCACTTTTATGATCCCCTTTTCACAGATGAGACAATTGAGGCTTAGAGACGTAGGTTACTTGTGCAAGCTCAGGGGCTAGTGTCATCAGAAGGCTTTGGACCCAGCATCCTCACCCAAGCGACTACGCTCTTAATCATGACTCTCTCTCTACTCTGAGAGTTCAGTAATCCGTAAGGGCAGACCTGTGCATCAACGAGTACGATACCACATGATAGTGGCTTTATAAGAGGAATTGACACAGTGTTGAGAGGAATTCCAAGTGTTTACACATGGAATTAATTTTAAGGTTTCAAAAAAAAGGTGATAGAGAAAAAATTATTCTGAAGCGTATTACAACATTAAGGAAAACTTTATTTGGGACTATTGCCATAGAAACATTACCAAAAGGGAGAGAAATTATGCTCAGTTCCAAAAACAATGAGGACAAGTGGGGTTTTACAGCCATCAGGAAGGATGAGGGAGTTAGTGGGTGGAAAATTACTAAGAGGAGACACCAAGAAAGGGGGATTCTTGCTAAACTGATTTAATAGGATTCTTGCTGAAGGCAGACTAAGGATTGATCGGATATCAAGAATAAGGATTCTCTCTAAGCTGATTTCGGATTTTTGCTGAAATTGGACTTGAAAGAGGACTTCAACTACCTCCATTTTGACCTCAGTCTGTACTTTCTAATTAAACGCTTCAGGGAATGTTGATGTTTAAGGTGCTTTGCAGTGGTCCCTGCAAGAATTTGGGAGGGCTAGCTTTGTTTTAAAAAATTACATTAAATAAACTAACAAAAGAGAGAGACATTTCATAATCCCACCCATATTTTCAAAACCATTGTCTATAGAGAAAAATCTCTCTGTTGGACACCCTCCCTTGATTAGCTCATTTGAATTGATTCTATGAGAATTATTTTACAACTCTGTAAATTGTAGGTAACTGATAGGCAAGGGACTCCTGTCTGGTCTGTAGAGGTTTGACTATTTTCCCTCCTTTCCTTGGGCGGGGGGCGGGGCGGGGGGGGGGAAGCAGTTTTGCCTCCATTTACAATTTCTTTTAACATTCCTTTTGTCAGAGGAATTGTGCTGCTCTTTTTGAACCAGCTGAACCATTTGGCTCTCTGACTGCTTTCCTCACTGACTGAGTTACAGAAAATCTTTAACATGCATACATTTTTTCAATTAAAGATTTTATTTATCTGAGAAAGCAAGAGAGAGAGATAGCAAGAGCTGGGGGGGGGGAGGAGGAGGGCAGAGGCAGAAGGAGAAGGGACACAGGGTTCAATCCCAGAACCCCAGGATCATGACCTGAGCCAAAGGCAGACACTTAACCGACTGAGCCACTCAGACACCCCTAACACGAGAGTCATGGTTTGTCTCCTTTTGGGGAAAATTCTATTCACATTTCTTTTGGTTTTTTATGCATGCAAATACACGTTTGACATAATTATAGTCACAGACTTTACATATATATATATATTTTTTTTAATTTTTTATTATTATTATTATTTTGCTTACAACTATTAGGTCAAACACTGTCTCATATAGCTATAAACTTCATGATTAGTGGTTTCTTTTTTTCTTACAATAAGTAATTCTACAATAATTTACTTCACTATTCTCTAACCATTGAATATTTAAGTTACTCATTAAATAATTTAAAAAAAACAAAGATTCTTTATGCATTTAACTGCTTGTAAGTCTGGATTGGACTATATATTACTTTTTTTTTTTACGTATAAAATGATACCACCGTGCAAGAAAGAGAACTTCATCCTATATGCCCAGTTCACACACATACGTCTTGTTTGACCCACCAAAAATAACTGTTAACAGGAAATGGATGCTCCAAGCTCTTTAGAGAAGAATGAAAAGGCAAGTTTGACGGCAGAGAGTTCTGGTACACGTGGTGCACACATTAGTGCATGTGTCTGCGTGGTTCCCAAGGCACCCGGCAAAATGCTTTGCATGCAGGAAGTGTTCAAGTTCTGTGCCCGTGACTTCACACGCAGAAGGGCACGTTCTCTAGAACTCGCTTCTAAGATCCATCCACACCAAGGAGAAGATGCCCTGAAAACAACGAGGAACAGTTCCTTTCAGGGAAAGCTGTTTTCCCCAGAAGGAAGAGGGGAAGATGACAAAGGACAAGATAAAGACAGCAGCCTGGAAGCTTCATTGCTCGTGGGCCAGCAGCCCCATTCCCAGGGGCTCTGTCAGCCCCGTCAGCTACATGCAAAACGGGAGAACCCAAAAGAGGTGCTGGGCAGCAGTTTGTTTCTATTTCACTAGTAACAGTAATAAGAGTGTGTGAAGGAGGGAGTAGTGGGCTCTAGGAACCCACTGCAAGGCCTTGGTCAGGCCACTACACTTTTCTGGGCCTCAATTTCGTCTTGTAAATGCAAGGGAAATACCCAGTTGTAAGAGCTTTCCTGATTTAACAAGAGTTTTGATTCTGTGATTGTACGCACTTCCACAACATTGCCTCATACTCTGCAGACTTAAAGCAAAAAAAAAACCTGGGGTATGGAAAAAAAAACAACGATCTAAGAACCTTCGTCTCATTTCCACTCCCTATCCCAACCCCAGCACATATACCAAGACTTTCTTTGGCACAGACAGAAGCAGGACTCTCTTTGTTTTCCCCATTAACAACTTAAAGAGTCCCAAACAGATAAAGAGTCTGTGTGTCGACCGTAGGGCAAACAACATTCTGAGGATTTTGTTATTGTCCTGTTATTTAGTCAGGTAGGTGCCTTAGGAACAAACAGACAGTGAAAACAAGTTTCATACCTATGTCCTGCAGTCCCCCTTGCACATTCTTGCCTCTTGAGCCAGGGGAGGGGACACAGTTGCAATTTTCTGACTACTGGAAGGGAGACTCCAACACACTCCTTCAAACTTTCACACCCAGGCCCAAAAAAACCCTCAGTGTTTGCCTCAGGGATTTTTCTTTTTCTTTTCCTTTTTAAGGTTTACTTATTTATATATTTTGGGGGGGGAGGGTGGGGCAGAGGGAGAGACAATCTCAAGCACACTCCCCATTGAGCCTTGAGCCCCACGTCAGGTTCAACCTCAGGGCCCTGAGATCATGACCTGAGCTGAAATCAAGAGTCGGAGGACGCTTAACCGACTGAGCCCCCCAGGTGCCCCAGCCTCAGGGATTTTTCTGTCTTGGGTTTGCCTGGCACAAATCACTGATGCTTTCTGATTTCCTGGCTGTCACTCTGGCCCTGGAGGGGATGCCTGACAGGGTCCAAGCCTGCTTTGCTCTCCAGTGGAGTAGCTCTACCGTTCACCCTGTGTTTGTTCCTGTCATCACCCCGAAAGGACAGGGGTGCCAGCCTCTGGCCTAATAGCTCCTGCTGCAGCCAACCCTCTCATAAATAACCCGTTGTCAGGGATTTTAATGGAAACCCTCTGGAAGCTGTAAATCTTTGCTACTCCCTCCTGCATCTTTTCCCTCATTTTCATCACAATATCACTCCAGAGGGACCTGAGACCAAAGCAGGAGCTTGGCAGAGCAGATTGGTAGGACCCTAGGGAAAGAAAGAGGCGGGATGGGGGAGGGGAAGAGAGCTGGGACGGTTGGTCCTAGGGAAGCATCTGCTCACGGCCAATTGATGCTGGTCACCTGGGTCTCCTGGGCCCTGGAGAGGGGGCGGGTCAAGATAGCCCAGGGCCACCTGGAAGGAAGGGGGAAGAGGGAAGAGGAAGAGGATAGGAAGGCAGAGAGGTTTCTGGAAGAGCAGCAGGCGGTCCTCTGGTTCCACCTAAGGCCCTCCAGGGTGTTATTTAAGCATCATGAACCAGACTCTCATTGTCCGCTGGGGGCTAAGCCATGCCTTTGCCTCTAGGCTCCTGCCTGAGCAGATTAGCAGGTTAAAGGGCAGTGCCCTGTGCTGGCAGGAAAACTTCCTCCAACTTAGGTCCAAAAGGCAACGGTTTATTTATATGCATATGAGAGCGCTCGGTAGTGAGTAACTGTCTGAGTAACTGTCCGAATAGCTAGGCATAAGGGTTTATTATGTATCAGTCTTATAAGGGATGGGAGTTAGGGCTTCAAAATGGGCCTCTGATGAGACTTGTTTACACAATTTTTGGAGTGTCCATGTGTCCAAGGACAGTGCCTGCCTGACCTGAGATCACCCCGGGGTTTGGGGGGTGTATAAGGGAGAGAACCAGCTCACTGCTGTAAAGCGCTGCTTTATTCACATAAGGGATCACAGGCCGGCATGAAGTTCCAGGCACACACCGAAAAAATGTTCGTAATTCATCTGCTAAAAGCTTACATCCTCTAGAAACCTTTCCCGGACTGACTCCACATCCTCCACATCAGCGAGGATCTTGCCTCTCCCATTAGTCTTTCTGGCTATAGCTTTTCTGGGAAGGGCCGGTCTCTCCTTGTATGTGTCCCCTCAACTGCGGGAAGAGAGCTCTCTCCTCAGTAAGAGAGTAGTGATGCATAGTCCTACCTAACTTGTACTCATTGGACCTAAACAATTCCTTCTCACAGCAGCAGCTGCATTCCGGTAGCATCAATTCAAGCATCTGGAACTCTCCAGAACGAGAGGGGTGGATATGGGCAACAAGCATCTTTGGCTCAACCCGTAAGAGGGTTTCCTAAAAACACTGTGGTTCGGGAATTTTAAATCGATCCTTCGGTGTTTCACCAATCCCGAACTAAGCAGAAACAGCTCTAGCGGCTGCCAACCCTTTGCACGCAGTCTGGCACCCAGAAGTCTGCGCTTAGACAGGTGGAAGCGGAAGGCGACCACGATTAATTGAATCCAGTCACTATTCTGATTCCCTACCTGCCAGAAGACAGTCAAAATGTCGCTGTGAGAAGCCCAAGATCCCAGAGCCCCGGGGGGAGTGAGGGCCTCTCTCGTCGGCCAGACACACGCCCCCAACTCTTTGAGATGTCATGACTTAATAAGCCAAAGCGGTTCATTGTAGGTTTGAGACTGCGGTCTTGACTTGGGTCTCAATCCGGTGCTGTCTGCAGGGTTCCCCCCTGGTCCTGGCGTCGCTCTTTACCCTCCCCAGAGGGCCTGAATACAGGGCGGCCCCGCTCAGCGCAAACCACCCGCTTTCCCCTGCGGAGCAGCCGCAGCTTCGCAGGCCAACGGTTAGAGCTCGGCCCCGAGGCTCCGGCTGCGCCTGCGCCTGCGCACGACGCCCCGACGCCCCAACGCCCCGACGGCGCGGGCCGGGGAGGGCGGGGACCTGCACAGGGCTAGCGGTAGAGGGGCCCCCGAGCGCGGGGAGCGCGGCCCAAGCGTCCTCCGCGTCTCCCGGGACAACCTCGGGCGCTGCCCTCTCAGAGAGCAGGGGCGGTTAATTGGATTCGGGACGGAGGGGGGGGCACGGCAGCCTACCGCTGGGGCCAATCGAAGACCTAGAAAGCCCTATATGCAAATACATGAGGGCTGGGCGCACCCCAAGTTAGGAGGAGCGAGGGTCGGGCTGACGGGTTGTCCGGCAGCCAATGGGAGCGTGTCTCCTTAATCTTTTGGGGAGGGGGCCCGCAGGTGTGGTTGCGAGCGGTACGGGCCGCCGAGCGGGGGCAAGACCCGGGCATAGGAATCGCGGGTAAGAGACCCCCCCCAACCCGATGCTGGCCCTAGATCGTGCCCTCCTAGTGTCTCCCCGCCGAAAACCCGGTCCGTCATACCCCCAAAGTCCCCGTCGAAGCCCAGGTCCCCAGGGCTACCCCCTCCGCGCTCCCCCGTGGCGCTCTACCGCCAAAGCCGCTCACCCTCCCGGTCCCTGCTCTCCCTTGGAGCAGTAGTTCATCTCTTCCCAGCCCCATATTCGTGGTCACCTCGGAAATACCCTCGCTCCCTTTCTCATGCTCAAGACTCCGACGCCAAGACCTTGCCCACACGCCAGCTCTTCTTTTCCTAGCTCCATTATCCCTCCTGTCCCTCCTTTCCCCCACTTCCTGCCCTCCCTCGATTTCCCAAACCCGGTGCGCCCAGGGAGCTGTTCCTTAGATACGAGAGATCCCTGGGAATCGCAAAACTCTCTCAGCCTCCTCCTTCCCCATCACTGGGTCCTTCTGATCATCTTTCTTCCTTTGTCTGGAGAAATCTTCCAGAGAGACACTTCTGTTTTGGATATCCAGCACAGCCCTCTGCAAATACCCCTCCCCCACCTTTCCAGCCCTCCTCCCCCTGAGGAATTCATCTAAGCTTGAGGAATGTTCTCCACTGGGATTTGACTCCTAGGAAAAATGGAACTTACACTTGGGCATAAGGTGGGAAGGGAGCTAACCTTTATTAAGCGCTGGCATGTGCCAGGCACTTCAAAAAGTTATTTAATAGGTAGACCAACCCTACTGTCATATTTTCATTTTACAATAGAGCTTTTACTTTGAACCATTGAATGCTTTAAGAGCATTATGAATATGAACCTTTGAAATAACCCCACAAGATGGGTATTATTATCCTCATTTTATTTGTGAGAAGACCAAGGTACAGAGAGGCTCAGTGTCTCACCCACAAGTTACCTGCTATTAAGCAGAGCTGGGATTTAAATCCAGATCCATCAGTCTTTGCTGGTGATGCACTGAGGATTGTGCAGAAGATGGCTGGACATGAGCCTGGCCCGTAAATTGCACCTTCCTCTCAGTTTTTAGCAGGATAAAAAATGTCATCTGAGTCAGCAAGATTCTTAGCTTTTCCAGGGAATGTGGCCAGTCGATCTCAGCACTTTTTACTGGCATAGCCCTTTAGCAGTGGAGCGCCCCCATCCCTCCCTTGTTAGTCCATGTCTTGCTAAGAACCCATTCAGTCCCTGTACTGAAATTTCAAGGGTGACTAGAATGGAAAGCCGAAAGGCCATAAAAAGCATCTTAATTATCCTGCCTGCATCAAAGCTCAAAGCACTTTTCTAGATGTGATGTTTTTATCTTCTTAGTGGTCCTGTAACCACAGAAAAGACAGGGAATGAGGGTACACCTGAAACTAACGTAACATTGTGCATCAGCTATACTAAAAAAAAGAAAAAAAAAGATAGGAAATAAGAGGAGATCTTACTTGGCTTCTTACGACATACCAAGTCAAAGAGGCAAAGCTGGAAGCAAGATCCAGAGGTCTTACCTCCACATCTTCTCTCCCCATCTACTTTGACCTTTTCCAAGAGCTGGCCACTGGAAGCCTTCAGAGGGATGCTTCTGGTAGGGGAAAGAGGACCAAAAGATGAAAAGGCGAGGAGGTGCAGGAAAACCTAGTATTTGGGAGAAGAGACGGAAGTCCCCAGCAGACACAGCAGGATAGTTCTTCAGTGCCATATATGGTACTGCAGACCGAAAGCAAAGTTCAGGCTCTGAAGGTCAGGATGAAAAAACTCGGTTAAAACTTTAAACATGCTCCACTATCTACTTAATCAACCACCAAATGATTCTTTCCTCCAGTTTCTTGACACCTTATTTGAATTCAGTCTTGCAAAAGAAAGCCCTAAATATTTTCCGTGCTCTGCAGCACCTCCAGGGGTAAGAAGAGTAGTTGACCTGTAGAATCCTTCAGAAGTGGGGATGAAATATGGTCCCCCCTTTGAAATTTTCCAGATAACCTGCAGTGTGTTTGCACGAAGCCATCCCAGGGCTCGTTCCCTCCCCCTGGTGGCCAGTGAAGTGCATTTCATGCTGTCTAGCTACGGTTTGGTTCCCTTTGCCTTGCTGGGAAGATCCAAGATCAAACCGCACACTAAAATGGAAGGAAACTTCAGCTTCCTCTTAGCAAGTGATTTAGAGTCACATCTCTGGGGGTGCCTGGGTGGCCCATTCAGTTAAGCATCTGATTCTTTCTTTTTTTTTTTTTTTAAGTAGGCTCTATGCCCAGTGTGGGGCCCAACGTGGGGCTCGAACTCATGACCCTGAGGTCAAGACCTGAGCTGAGATCAAGAATCAGATGCTTTGGGGGCGCCTGGGTGGCACAGCGGTTAAGCGTCTGCCTTCGGCTCAGGGCGTGATCCCGGCGTTATGGGATCGAGCCCCACATCAGGCTCCTCCGCTATGAGCCTGCTTCTTCCTCTCCCACTCCCCCTGCTTGTGTTCCCTCTCTCGCTGGCTGTCTCTATCTCTGTCGAATAAATAAATAAAATCTTTAAAAAAAAAAAAGAATCAGATGCTTTGCCTGGGTGGCTCAGTCAGTTGAGCGTCCGACTTTTGATCTCAGCTCAGGTCTCTTTTTTTTTTTTTTTTTTAAGATTTTATTTATTTATTCGACAGAGATAGAGACAGCCAGCGAGAGAGGGAACACAAGCAGGGGGAGTGGGAGAGGAAGAAGCAGGCTCATAGCAGAAGAGCCTGATGTGGGACTCGATCCCAGGACTCCGGGATCACGCCCTGAGCCGAAGGCAGGTGCTTAACCGCTGTGCCACCCAGGCACCCCTCAGCTCAGGTCTTGATTGCAGGGTCACGAGTTCAGGCCCCATGTTGGGCTCCACACTGGGTATGGAACCTACTTAAAAAATAAATTAAATAAATAAATAGAAGTCACTTCTCTGACTGCGGAGGCCCTTACACCAGGGTGTATGTCTGGCTCAGGATGCTGGCAGCCCGCCCTTCGCTCTTTTGTATTCTCTTTAGTCTTTGTCCTTAGAATTTATTGCCTTTCCTCCTTTGATTCCTCAAGGCTGCAAGACTACTTTTGGCATCGAAATTGCTGGGCAGGAGAGTAGGTGGGAACTCCCAGGTTAGCAGGGAGTGGCTGCTGAGACTGGCAAGGAGAAGGCTGGTGGAGTCAATCAGACTTGAGAGGTTCTGGGGGGAGCAGCTTTCGTTCTAAGTCATTGCTGCTTGGGGGCTGGGGATGTGCTCAAAGCAGGACAGCTCGATCCAGATGTCCATGAGGCCGGGCCTCTGGCCTAAAAGAGAGAGATGATCTGGGCATACAAAAATGTTCCCTCTCTCTTAATACTACTATAAGGAAAATAATAGCACCATGGCAGCTGTCGCCTGGCTCCAGTATCAGGGAGACTGTAGAGATGGGACTGGGACAGACTGAAAATACCTCAAGAGGGAGCCATGATTGGCTCTGGTGGATTGCTGGCATGAAGCAATGGGGCCCTGCTTTCCCGAAAAAAATGGAAATCTGGATTTTTATGAGAAAGCTACATTGTCTAGTTCTTGGCAACTACTTCTATTTAAAACTATCACAAGGACACATGGTGGTGGGCTAAGGGAACGTTTCTGTGGGCTAGATTCGACATAAACACATGCACCCCCTACCCCCACCCCAGCAAACTTGGAGCAAGACATTCTCTGTCAAGAGCCTTTGAGAGAAGTCAGCGGGGATTTAGCGTTGGAGATGAAACAGGAAGGAGAGGACGGGGGGAAGAGAAAGCTAGGGGACAAAGGCAAAGCCAAAATAGACGCATGTGGCATTGACCGCTCTCTACCATCTTGCCCCTGACTCAGGTACCATTCAAGTGGCTCTCATGTCATAGATAGCCTAGAATCCAGGGGAAGGTAGGTAAGTACGCTGTGGTGACCAGTTCCTTTAGAAGTATGTGGGCTCAGCTCCTTGTGCCTGGGGCCCTCTCGTCGTGCAAGTGTCAACAGAATTTGATCTTTTTGCTGTTGTTGTTTTTCTCTTTGAAGCAAACAGCAGCAGCCATGACTTGTTCTTACCACTTGGGCAAGGACTCAAAAAAGAGCAAAGACAACTCGCAACTCCGGAGGCCAAATTCAGGGTCAGTTTTCTCTCCTCCAGTTAACATTAACCTTTAGGTAAACGGAGCCACTCCTCCAGGGCTTGGTAAACAGAAGCCGGTTGTGGAGGGCTAGGGGAGTGGACGTGGACGTTTACCTGGAATCAGGGGAGCAGCTCAAGGTCAAGATTTCGTGCACCTTAGGCCTCTTGAACAAGAATGAGCCTGTTTACTGGGAAAACGGACTCACAAGGCCCAAGTGTCATTGGTTCGTTGTGCCACGTACAACTCTTTGTCCCCCCGCTCAAGTGTCGCCATAAAGGGGCTTGGCTGTAAGTGCAGCCCTCTTCAGCAAGAGAGAAACCCGTCATGATCCTTGGCTGACTTCATAATGCTGCCCTTCCTCTTGGCGATGGTCGTGAGCATTCAGTGTGATGGTGTATGGGATAACTCTTCGAGAAACATAAAGAAATCCACTCCCATAAGGGCTTACTATTAAGTTATTCCTAGGTGGCCTCCAAGTTAGAGCCCTCCACTCCTCCATTTTGGATTGGGAAAAGGGCACAGAGATGTGGAAGGGTGCAGTAATGTTAAAAACATGGCCCATAGGGTACAAAAAGTTGTCTAGAATTAGCAAGTGTGGGTATGGAGGAAACGTGATTCCCATGAGATTGTGTGAGTCTGTTGGGCCTGCTGTTATCACGTATTGCTGGTGGTAATCCAAATTGTTGGGAGTCCCTCTGGGAAACAACATGGCAAGATAGATAGATAGATAAGCTAGATAAAATAAAACCAGAAGCGATATAATTTTTATATTAACCTAGTAATCCTGGTTCTGGATATATATCTTAAAAAAAAATCCTCAAGAAGTAAAAGGCCTTCTATGCACGAAATTGCACATTTCAGAGCTATTAATATAATAGCAAAATTGGAAGCAACTTACATTGCAACTTACATGGCAATGGTCGGTTAAATTCAGACACATTCCTTCAGTGAAGTATTATTACACAGCCATTAAACACCGGAAACGGGCGCCTGGGTGGCGCAGTCGTTGGGTGTCTGCCTTCGGCTCAGGGCGTGATCCCAGCGTTCTGGGATCGAGCCCCACATCAGGCTCCTCCTCTGGGAACCTGCTTCTTCCTCTCCCACTCCCCCTGCTTGTGTTCCCTCTCTCGCTGGCTGTCTCTGTCCAAAAAAAAAAAAAAAATCTTTAAACACCAGAAACATGTAAACTTTGTCACCACCAAAAGGAAGTTTCTGATATGATATTAAGTGTGTGGGGGAGGAGCAGATAGAAAATTGTTTATTATGGTTAAGATTACGGAAGAATAATTATGCTTAGAATTTTTTTAAAAAGATTTTATTTATTTACTTGACAGAGAGAGAGAGAGACAGCCAGCGAGAGAGGGAACAAATGCAGGGGGAGTGGGAGAGGAAGAAGCAGGCTCCCAGCGGAGGAGCCTGATGCGGGGCTCCATCCCAGAACGCCGGGATCACGCCCTGAGCCGAAGGCAGACGCTTAACGACTGAGCCACCCAGGCGCCCCTATGCTTAGAAATTAAGAATCAAAGAGAATATGCCAAAGGGGCAGTTACTCTACCAGGATAGGAAAGCCATGGTGATTTTCCACCCTATCCTTTTCTAACCTCCCTTTAATGTTTTGTTATTTCATTATAATAAATTATCATAAAGACATTACTATTTCTAAAAGCCCAAGAGTCGATGAGGGAAGAACAGATAGTCAGTAGCAAGGGCGTCAAAGGACAGGGGTTGCCATGGTGAGGAGGTTGGCAGGGTTTGGGAGGTAAAGAGGAGGAGGAGCCCCAGAAAGTTGGCTATACGGTCATAGAAGCCTTGGATGTGAAGGAGATGGATCAGTTAATTGGATCTGGACTGTTCTGGGTTACCCAAAGGCACACTAAGCACATTCCTAAGGATTATTGAAACAGTGGCATTAAAAACCATTAAATGAATTTGATATTTGAAATTTCAAGCAAACAACAAAGAAGTCATCATGGGAATGGGGCGAGGGGGACAAGAACTTTGCTGGACTTCCTTATCAGTATTTTAGCATTTGGTCTTGTTTTTGTGTTGAACTGCATGGTGCAGGAGACACGGTAGCCTTTTCTGTGGTTGGGATCTCTGAAGGTCTCCGTCTGGCCCTGGGCTTGCATTGTGTCCAATCAGCTAGGTATTGACGCTGCGTTCCACGAGTTACCTTTGCATTCACAAATCATCAGCAGCAGGCGGGGCATTGGGAGGTTCAGTGCAGCGTGGAAACAGTTAACAGACCTCCTCAGAGCACCTCATCTGTACCCCCTGGGACTAACTCCCTCAGTTGGGAAGGCTTAGGGCTTGGTTTTGAGGCTGTCTCCAGACACTCCCTCATTTTAATAAGATTGTTTACCATGCTATGCCATGCATAGCATCTCAGCCTGCTCCTGAAAATCCCAGGAGGGCAAAACCAAAGCCAGGGTTGGCTGAGTGAGTCCCCAAGGTCAGAGTCCCCAAGAGCAAAAGGTGGAATCAGCTCTCTCCCCGAGCTTGTACCAACCGTGGAGGTGGGGTGGCATTTTCTAATCTGCAGTCCTCACCGGGTCTCAGAGCTGGTCTACCACCCAGATGAGCAAGGGAGGGGGTCCCCCTGCAGGCGGATCCCAGTAACTGCTGCTCCCTCTGCTTTCTCCCCAGGGTGCACAGGGATTTCCCCAGAGCCGCCTCCCAGGCTGGGGAGATGCCCCAGTGCCTGCCTTTGGAAGGTGAGGAAGGGGCTGACTCAGAAGAGCGGGAGGACAGTTCCCAAGAAGATCCGAAAGAGATCATCACCCTGGCTTTCGTGAGCGAGAACACTGGGGTGCAAGAGGGGCTTCAGGATGCCCAGCAGCAAGGCAAGAAGAAGAGGAAGAAAAAGAGGTTAGGACTGAAAGATGGGGAATGGGGATCCATGTTGTTGGGAGCAGAAGGGACCTAGGGGGGACGGGGCCTTGGCCACAAATGAGAGTTCAAGAGATGTTGTGTGTGCTGAGAACTTCAAAATCACACCCCCTTCAGTTCATAGAAGAAGAATCCACCTGACGATGTTTTATAGAATCAAATAATGGTGTGTAATCTCACACCACACCTCGTCCTAATCTTCATTCTATTTGTGTTTAGAATGCCTTTTTTTTTTTTTTTTAATTGTGTAGGGAGAGACAATTTCCTCGTTTTAAGGAAGTGCTTATTGTCCTGGGAACTTAGTGCATTTTAAGTACAATGAAACTGACGCTGAGTCCTTAGGCTCTGCTTGTGGTTTCTGCGTCCTGGTTTGCTAGTCCGTGGCACCTTGCTCCCTTCGGGGACAACGAATCACTCCTCAGACTCACCGATGCCGGAAGGCTTGTCCACTTTCTAACTCACCACTTCCTTCAGTGGGGGGCAAGAGGAGGGAGACTAGGAAGTAATTTGGTCCAAAAGATGTTCATTTCCTGTTCCCGATGGGCTGCTGGAGTAGAAGGATGGAGGAGGTGTTGATGTTCATATGAAGCTGAAGCAGAGTTAGTTACAACCGTGATACAGAATTTCTACCTCTGTGGGCAGAACACTGGTAGAGTCCATGTCTTCCGCCACTCTGCAAACCCGTGGGATCCATCCGTGTCTTCAATCGTCGGGGGTTAGACCAGGCTGAGTGGGGCAGCGTGGGTTTCATGCAGCCCCGCCCGGGACCGGATGCTTCTGGGTGGGGTCACTTGTTCTGGCAAGTGTGTCTGTCTCTGTCTTGCTTTCCTTTTTCTCTTTTTCAGATGATTGGTGATCAATCTCTCCACCTGCCGATATGAGAGCGGTGAGCATCTGCATTCAAGGAATCCAGGACGGGACCCAGTGGATTACCCCAAAGGGTGGGGAAGGGCCGCTCTTGTATATTCTTGAGGATGAAAAGGGGGTGTCTCCATATCCCATTGTTTCCTTCCTCAATTAACTATTTGAGGAAGTTGGGAATCTTGTTCCAAGAAAATGCGGGTTTTGACCACAATGGTGTGTTATTTCAGCTCTCTATAGTTCTTATCTAGGCTTATTTGGGAATCTGATTGTAGGGAAGGCAGCTGTTGCTCCTCGTTAGGGCACGAGTTAGAGACTGGCAGTCCACAGACTGAAGATGACCTACAGACCTACGTCGAACTATAGAGCAGTGTGGTCATTATACTGATTTCAAATTTGGATGTTTTAGGCTGGTCCTAACTCCCCTGGGTCACTGCGGGTACTTCTTCCTTTCCAGGTCCTTGAAGGCACTGGCGTTGGTGTTGAAGTCAGCTCCCAGTTACTAATGCTAACAGGACAGGGGAAGAAGGATGCGATAGCATATATGTGGTTTTGAAATGCATTGT
This sequence comes from Ursus arctos, assembly GCF_023065955.2. Lineage (NCBI taxonomy): Eukaryota > Metazoa > Chordata > Mammalia > Carnivora > Ursidae > Ursus > Ursus arctos. Next base: position 23,533,950 of record NW_026622919.1, on the reverse strand, counting down.
ATACTTTTTTTTTTTTTTTTTGGTCAATTTACCTTCCTAATTAAGCTTGGCTCTGGCTGATGTTAAGGATTAGTTTATATTCCCTGAACATTCTGTGTTTAGCGTTTGGAGGAAAGCCAGAAGCCTACTTCCTGGCAAGGCGAAGCCGGGGCGGGTGAAATATTCTTTCCAGATAACCTTCTGTGGGGTTCGCTCGGTATTGGCTGTATGCCTCAGTAGGTCTTCATGTTCCTTTCTTGGCAATGGTGTGTTCAGACCAGGCAGGATGGCTTCCAGTCCCGATGAGCTGAGGGGTCTCTCTTTAGCACATGGTCTGAGAGCATCTAGAAATATAACCTCCCCACCCCATGCTCCTCCCCCACTTGCTGGGCTAACAGGCCTTTCTTTGTCCAACTCCATGGCAGTGCGTAGGGCCGCCCAGCGGTATGGCCTTCGAGAGGGAGGGGAAACCAATGACTGGACTCTCTACTGGACGGACTACTCGGTGTCGCTGGAGAGGGTGCTGGAAATGAAAAGTTACCAGGTATCTGGGGTAGAGCTGGTCCTCAGTATGCATGTGGCATCTACCCAATGGGCCCCCACTTTTAGGACTGTCCCCCGAGGGGATATCATGGGTACTCCCGTGGCCCCTATTGTTCATGAATTCTGGCTTTCTTTGCAGAAAATCAATCACTTCCCTGGGATGAGTGAAATCTGCCGCAAGGACTTGCTGGCCAGGAATATGAGCCGCATGTTAAAGATGTTCCCTAAGGATTTCCACTTTTTCCCTAGGACCTGGTGTCTTCCTGCCGAGTGAGTGCCCACCTGTGTGCCCTTCTGCACTGCCCACCCCCGGTTCGCATTCCCCTCTTGCTCCGGATTCCCCAGTGCTGCTTTCCCTTCCCAGAGGATCTCCCATCTCTCTCTCTCCCTTTCAGGAAGAGAAGGGACAAAGGGTGTGTCCAAGGCTGAGCGAACACAAGGCTCTGCTATAAAAAATCAGATGACATTTCGGGGCTGGGTGCCTTGGAGCCCATGCCTGCAGTTGGGATGAGAATTTGTTCTGACCTTGAAAGCTGTTGATTTTGAACTCGTTCCAACCTTTTAACTGTGCAGTTTCTGAATTTTTAAGGACCGTGAGCACTTCTGGAGGGAGTGAGATAAGGGTTAGTGCCCAGACGAGGAGCAGGGAGGGGCGCCTGACCCCTGTGCCATGGCAGGACCATGCAGGGCGGCCAGCCTTTCCCTGTCTCCTGTCTCACTTTATCCATCTTGAAACTGGGCATCCATGCTTGGTACACAAAATGCTCTGGACCACACCAGCGAGAAACCGAGGAGCTGCGAGATGACACGGACACGACCTGGGTACAGTCTGGTCATTGGGATGAGGAGGAAGGGGGCAGAGAAGCATTGCCATTGGAATTCTATTCACATGGCAAGAATCCCACTCTGTCCTCTGCACCCAGTGCTTTTCCAAACCAAGAGCTCCAGGATTCCCAGACTTCCCTAGCTTGTCCAGAACAACTTTCAGGACTTAGTAACAACTTAGAACGATACGTGTTTGCCTTTAGGCCAACAGGCACCTCCAGGTTTCAGTGGCCACGGAGGAACGTTGCAGTGAAGTGACTTCACCAGTGGTCACCATGCCAATGAGTTCCAGTGCAAAACAAGAAGTGTAGCAAGACTGAGATTTAGAATGCCTTAAACTGGTTTCTTTCTTCTGAAGAAGAGTGTGTTTAAGGATAGTAGTTGCGCTCTGATACTCTGGCTGGGGTGGCAGTGTCCCCGGGGAAGAGCTGAAGCCTAGAGTAGAGGGAGAGACTGGTTGATCCAAGGTCACACGGCCTGTCAGGGCTGGAGCAGAACTCCACGTCTCCTATCTTCAAACCCAGAAAGCCAAACTACTTGGATCACAGCTACCTTCATGGGGCATGCAGCGTGTATTATCACGTAATTAACCACTGTACAAGACAGATGTCCTTTTTTTTTTTTTAAAGATTTTATTTATTTTATTTGAGAGAGAGACAGCCAGCGAGAGAGGGAACACAGGCAGAGAGAGTGGGAGAGGAAGAAGCAGGCTCCCAGCGGAGGAGCCTGATGTGGGACTCGATCCCAGAATATCGGGATCACGCCCTGAGCCGAAGGCAGATGCTTAACGACTGAGCCACCCAGGCGCCCCCCCCCCCTTTTTTTAAAGATTTTATTTAGTTTATTTGAGAGAGAGACAGAAGACAGGTGTCCTTATCCTTGTTGTGTAGATGATGGGATTGAGGCTTAAAGAGGTCAAGTCCTTGCACACGGCTGGTGAGTGGAGTCACCCGGGTTTAAATCCAGGCCCGAGTTCCCTCCAAAGCCCACCCTCTCTCGACCATGTGCGCACGTGCATGGCTGTCTCTCCTGTTACCAGATCTCCCGACACGTGTCCGTCGACTCTGAAGCTTTGTCACATCACATAGCTTTAGTGTTTTGTTGTTGGTTTTGTTTTTTGTTTTTAATAAAGAGCTAGTCTTCCTTTTTATTGCTCCCCCCGGCTAAAGGTGTATCTCATTCCCTCCCCGTTGCTCTGGTAGCTGGGGAGATTTGCAGAACTACAGCAGGTCAAGAAAAAATAAGACGTACATTTGTAAGCCGGATTCGGGCTGCCAAGGGAGAGGTATATTCATCACCCGGACGGTGAAAGATATCAAGCCAGGCGAGGATATGATCTGTCAACTCTATATTTCAAAGGTACTTCTTCGTTGTGATCATTTCTTTCTCGCGCACGGCAGCCTCGGGCTCCAGCTCCACCGCACTATGGGAAATGAGGCAGGCGACGGGGGCAAAGCCGAGTGCTGTCTTCAGCCTTGAAAGTTGTCAGATCAGGCCTTCTGACCAGGGATGTGACATGTGTATGGGCCAGAGCATCCCTCACCCTTGTACCCTTGCAGTCTGGCCTTCCTAGGCTGGCCCTTCGCCTCTAGCAGATGACAGCTGGAGGGACCTTTGGTCTGTGGATGCCCCACTTCATGTGGGAGAGGGCAGTAGTCCCAGAGGAATCATGGTAACCGGCTTTGCTCCATGGCCAGAGGTCAGAGGTCACAGTGGCGTAGCCCTCCGCAGGGAGGGAGCCCTCTGGAAGTGTGCATGGACTGGAAAGGACTGGCCAGCATTGCAGGAAGCAGTCTTGCAGAACTGCCATGTAACATGGCCCTAGATGGTGACAACATGTCCTTCGTCACGGGACTTCTAATTTTTTTTAACGAGTTTATTTATTTGGGAGAAAGAGAGAGAGCGCACAAGCAGGGGGAGTGGCAGAGGGAGAGGGAGAAGCAGGCTCCCTGCTGAGCCAGGAGCCTGAGGTGGGGCTCGATCCCAGGACCCCGGGATCATGACCTGAGCTGAAGGCAGACGCTTAACCGACTGAGCCACCCAGTCCCCCCATCACAGGACTTTTTAATGTTACTTTGCTTGGTTGCCAGGAGATCTCTGGGAGGTGGTTACTTGAGCCGTAGGAAACTGAGGCACAGTGGGGTTTAGTGACTCCCACAGGTCAAGTCCCCCTGTCCTCCTCCCCGGCCCCCTCCTAGCCCCCACTCTTTAGTACCAGGCAAGACCAAGATGAAGCGCTATCTTCAAGTCTGAATCTCTCCTCTGAGGCTGATGTGACTTCTCTTCCCTCCTCCCCGCAGCCCTTTATCATTGATGGGTTCAAGTTCGACCTTCGGATTTACGTGCTGATGACCTCCTGTGACCCTCTCAGGATTTTTGCATACAATGAAGGACTAGCCCGCTTCGCCACCACCTCTTACTCCCACCCCAGCATAGACAACCTGGTGAGCTCAGGGCACGGGCCCTGCCCCCTCCTCCTTAGGGGGATGAAAAATCCCAGTTCAGTTCACATTCTCAGGACCCTGGGGATGTGGCTGTCATTTGTTGAACACTTCCTATGTGCCAGGTTGCAGATGTCCAGACGCCCCTTCATTTAGCCCTCTTAGGAGCCCTCAGAAATAGGGATGGTCATCTCCATTTTACAGATGAGGAAATGGAAACTCAGAGAGTTTAAGGAACTTGTCCAAGGTCACAGAACTGGGAAGAGATGGCCAGATCCGCCCTACAGCAAAGATAGTGCCCCAGATCTGCAGTGCTTGGGGAGAGAAGGCCACGGGCGAGCCCCCATCTCTCCCCCACCCCTATCCCACACCCCCTGACCCCCCAGGACTCCTAAAATGTCCCTCAGGCAGTGAACCACCCAATCTCAGGGGGAGCTGGCCTCTCTTCTACCCCAGGCTGCAGGCTACTACTTTCCTGCCTCTGTTTTACCACTTTAAGTAAGCCCCAAGACTTTCCCTCTCTTTTCCATCCCTTGAAGCCCCAGGGGCCACACAGGAGGGCACAGAGAAGCAGCAGGAGGCCTGCCCTTCCTCCTGACCCCACAGACCTGTGTCTCTTTCCCCAGGATGATATCTGCATGCACCTGACTAATTATTCCATTAATAAGCACAGTTCCAATTTCATTCGAGATGCCCATGCCGGAAGCAAGAGGTAAGGAAGAAGCTGCTTGACTTCTCTCTTCTTGTCCTGCCAGGCTCCGAGCTCAGACCCTGCCCGTCCCCATCAGTGTTTCCATCTTGGGTCACATGGGCTCAGCAAATATTTCTTTGCCTCCTTATTCTCTGCCCTCTGGCTGTTAATCATTAAAAGAAGGCTACATCGTAAACCGAGGAGGTTGGGAGGAGGAGAGAGAAACATGAGCCATTTCCTTAGCAGGATACACACACACACACGCATACACACCAAAACACACGCTTTTATACACTGCGCCCTTCTGACGTTTCCAAACCAATAGATATTTATCGATTGCTAGTCAGCCAAGGGAGAAGGACATGACGGGCCGTTGTTCCTTTGGCCTATGGTTTCCTGGGATGTTGCTCCAACGGAGATTCTCAAATGATAGGTCACGATGCCTGGTGTGGCCTGGCTGCGGCTAGCCGGTTTTGAGATTCCCCAGAAGGGGGGAAATGGGAGGAAAGCGTGAGTGTTTCCCCAGTTATTACATTCATGTTATTGTCGGATCCTCTCTCATTTGAGTTTTAGGAAAAAGGGGGGAACTGGAGGAAGCGAACCCGGCCAAGCACGAGGGGAAGGGAAGGCAGTACTTACGAAGGCTCCCGTGCGGGAGGGCCCGAGCTGGGGGCTCCGGGCGCATTTTTTCCCCATTGCATCTTCTCCACGGTACGGCAGAGGCATTGCCATCTGCCCGCTGCAGGTGCAGAGCTGGGAGTTAGGTACCATCTCCGTTTTACAGACAAGGAAACTGAGTCTCTGAGAGGTTAAGCTGCCCAAGGTCACACGGCCGTAAATGCTAGAGCGGGATGAGAAGGTAGGTCTGTCGGATTGCAAGGCCTGCCCTGTCCCCTGCCCCGGGCTTCAAAGGACTGATAAACACACAGTCTGTTCAGCTTCAAAGCATCAGAGAGGCACGTGAAATTTCACAACTCCCCTGGTGGCAGAGTTCCAAAAAGCAAATGGAGAATCACTATGAAGCCTGCTTGAAGGGGAAGTCTCCCCTATTTCAGAGGGCGCCAACCCCGTCTTGCGCGAAGCTCTCCCAGCTCCTCGGCTCCCCCACCTCCCCGCCCTGGGCGGGGCGGAGAGCCAGAGCTCAGGGAGGCCTGGCTTCCAGGCCCAGCCCTGACTCTCTCCCGCTGAGTACACGTGGGCCAGTCTCTTTGTCTCTCTGAGCCCCCATTTCTTGGTGTGTAAGGTGAGGACAGCGAGACGCCCTGCTCTGCCCTCCCCAGCGTGCCCTGCCCACCCCCCAGGGTCGCTGTGAGGCTCAAATGACCCGTGATAGCCGCGGGGACACTGCTTGTGGTTACTGCGATTTTTCCTCAGTCAGAAGGCATGTAACCTAAGGGCCCCCATTTCCCTCCTTTTATGAGAAGACACCCCAACAACAGGCTTTGGACTCTCAGGCCATGACGGAGGGGGTGGTAGGGGTGCCAGGACTCAGGGGAGAGTGTGCAGGATTGTTCTGTCACCCTACACCCCCTTCCCTTCCTCCCCTTTTTCCTCACCTCTCTCTTCCTCCAGGTGAGGCCTCGCCCCTCTGCTCTGCTCCCCTAGCCTCTACCCTGCCCCCTCTCCCTGAGCTCCAGGCTCATCCCTCCTCAGTGCACCCTGACCTCTGTTGCCTCCAACTCAGCGTTTTCGCCCTTTTTGCTCCCACCTTGGCCTTCCAAACTGGCTCCCCTGCGCAGCTTCCTCTCCTCTGCCTCCTGACCTGCAGGATTAGAGAGTTTGGTGTCATCTCCGTTGTTGAGTCCTGAACCTTCCTCCTGCAGATGTCTCCGTGTCTCTTCCTTTCCACCAGATGCAGGCCTCGCTCCAGCCTCAGACCTGATGGCGGCTGGGCCTCCTTGCTCTTCTCCCTAAATCTAGGCTTCAACCTCTCTGTCCCTCCAAGTTCTCATCTCTAAAATGACAGTGACATACGATCCTGGCTGGCCAGCCTCAGATAGGCTGTTAAGGACCTCTTGAGATGACGCGTATGAATGGGCTTCAAAAGCCATAACCCCCATGCAGGGGGATGCTGAAACTATTCTGTATTCCGTATACGGTGGTCCCCCCTTATCCGCGGTTTCAGTTACCTGCAGTTAACTGAGGTCCGGTAGCGGATAATCCTCCTTCCGATGGACCATCAGAAGGTCAACAGTAGCCTAACGCTACGTCACTTGCCTACGTCACTTGCCTACGTCATTCACCTCATTTATCTCATCCGGTAGGCATCTCATCATCTCACATCATCATCATAAGAAGGGCGAGTACAGTCCTGGAGGATATTTTGAGGGCTAGAGAGAGAGACCACATTCACATCCTTTTTATTATGGTGTAATTGTTCTATTTTATTTTTAGCCATTATTGTGAATCTCTTACTGTGCCTAATTTATAAATTAACCTTCAATATAGACGTGTATGTAGAGGAAAAACCAGTACCTGTAGAGTTTGGTACTATCCATGGATGGGTTCAGGCATCCTCTGGGGGGTCTTGGAACATACCCCCTCCCGATAAGGGGGAGACTTCTCTACTCATTACTTCCACACCAGTGTGGCTCCCAGGTGCCTTGAGTGTCAAGTTCAAGCTCTTCTCAGTCTACTGTAATCTGACCAGACACCACTTTCCATTGTTATCCTACTACACGGGTAGTCAGCGTTCTATTTGTTGAGAACTTGCTAGATGCCAGGCACTGCTGTAAGAAATATGCACACCTCAGCCCATTTAATCCTCACAACAACCCTCTAAGTAAAAGTTATTATTATCAGCGTGATTTTGCGTATTAGGAAGCAAGTGTCAAAGGTTAAGTAGCTTGCCCAAGGTCACACAGCTAGGAGGTGATAGAACCCCAATGAAAACTCCCGAGTCTCTCCCTTCACCACTAGGCCACACTGTCTGTCTGTCCACTCTGTGGTGTTCCTCCAGGACACTCTGTGGCTCACATTCCATATATAGGCCTTGCTCCTTCCCGCTTCTCCATCTTTGCTCAGCTCCAACCGAAAACATGGCAGAACATCCTTGAAGGCCCTTCTGGCTCGCTAGGCTTCCATGTTGCCTGCTCTGATCTGGCTCTGGGTCCTGGTCCAGCCACGTCGCTGCTGTGCCGCCAGTCTTCCCTGTGAGCCTGTTTGCTCACTTAATCAGACGAGGGAATTGGGGTCCATCTCGGAGGACGAGGCTGTGGAATCTATGTCAAACCACCCACAGGAACCTTTCCATCTCTGGACTCCCACCACCCTCTGGTCAACATCAGCCATACCCCCTAACTGCTCTTGGCTTGGTGCACACGTTTGTCATGTCCTTAAGCTCCTTGAGGGTTAGAGTGGCGCCCTGGCCTTCTGGGAGCCTCCCAAGCGCCGGGCAGAGTCCTTCTTTCCTTCTGTCCCTCCCTTTTCCTTTCACCTTTCTTCTTCTTCCTCTTCTCCATCTTGTGAGGCGATCTGCTTCTCATACTGACTGCCTCACGGGCCCCCAGGTCCCCTGTCCCCCGCGGGAGGCCAACTGCATCCCCGGTCAACCCCCCACCAGCAGCCCACGCAGCAGGAACAGTGAAGGAGAAGACAGAACGCCTGGAAATCTGGCAGGGCTTGGGGGCAGAGGCCAGGTCCTCTGCATCCTTCCGGGCGCCTGGCACGTAGCCGATGTGTTCAATTGAACTGGCTCACCACTGGGCCTTATGAAATTATACAATAATGTATATTCATTATGATGTGCCTGAATCATCAGCAAGAGGTTATGCTATGATTCGCAGTGTCTGTTATAAAAGGCAGGAAGTGTATAATCTATTTTGGGAAAATTTATTTCACAATTAGGGAAATTAAATACTTTTTTTTTTGCGCTTGAATAAGTTGGCTTCAAGCGATCTGGAAAATTCATTTATGTGCCACACTTCATTGCCTGACGATGGCAGGTAGAGGCAGTGGGCCTCTGTGCTGAGTGGCCTTCGCTGATCTGTCTTTATATAAATGTATCCTGCGTTGTTTCGTATGTGTGTTGACCCCCCAAATGGTCCTTAGGCTTCCCATGACAGTGGGGGCAGTTTCTTGGGGTTCCCTCATTTCCCAAGCTTTGCATGTACAGCAGGCCCTTAGCAGCGTGCATGGGCTGGCCACCCCTGCTTCCTCCTTTCTGGCTCCACTGGCTGGGGTCCAGTGAGCTCTTGGAACTGCCTTGTGAGCCGTGTCTCTTGTCTTATTTTCCTCTTCACTCTTCACGCCCCTGCGTTCCTTCCTCTCACATTCCCACTTCCCATTTCAGCTCTGTGCTCATGCGTGTGCCTGTGAGTGGGTATGTCTGTGTCCCCACCATTGTCCCTCAGACCCGCCAATTTGCCTCCTCTCTGTACTACCCAGCTCAGAGCTGACCGGAGCCCCCCTTCAGATGTTTCCTCATGAACCGTAGACGTCGTCTGATCTCTGTAACAGGGTGACGAGCCATCTCAGTGTGCCTGTGACTGAGGGGTTTCCTAGGATGTGAGACGTCCAGCTTTTTTTTTTTTTTAAATATTCTTATTTTAAATTTTATTTTGTTGAAATTCAAGTAATTAACGTATAGTGTATCATTAGTTTCCGAGGTAGAGGTCAGTGATTCATGGGTTGCCTATAACACCCAGTGCTCATTATATCACGTGCCCTCCTTAATGCCCATCACCCAGTGACCCCATCCCCCACCCTGTCCCCTCCAGCAACCCTCAGTTTGTTTCCTAGAGTTAAGAGTCTCTTACGATTTGTCTCCCTCTCCGATTTCTTTTTTTTTTTTTTTTAAGATTTTATTTATTTATTTGACAGAGATAGAGACAGCCAGCGAGAGAGGGAACACAAGCAGGGGGAGTGGGAGAGGAAGAAGCAGGCTCATAGCAGAGGAGCCTGATGTGGGGCTCGATCCCATAACGCCGGGATCACGCCCTGAGCCGAAGGCAGACGCTTAACCGCTGTGCCACCCAGGCGCCCCTCCCTCTCTGATTTCATGTTATTTTATTTTTCCCTCCCTTCCCCTATGATCCTCTGTTTTGTTTCTTAAATTCCACATAGGAGTGAAATCAGATGATAATTGTCTTTCTCCGATTGACTTATTTTGCTTAGCATAATACCCTCTACTTCTATCCACATTGTTACAAATGGTAAGATTTCATTTTTTTTTTGATGGCTGAGTAATATTCTATTGTATATATATACCACATCTTCTTTATCTAAAATCAGGACCGTCCTGGTTTGCCTGGGACCGTGGGTAACTCTATCTGGGGAAATGCCCCAGGACTGCCTTTTCTCTGTAGATACTCCTTAAACGAAGTTTCTTAGGTCTTTAGTGGCCCCAGAATCTTGTCAGGTGGCTGGGGTGAGACCCAGGTATTCGTGTTCTTAAAAGGCTTCCTGTGTGTTTCTTATAAACACCAAAGGCTGAGAAACCATTTGCCATCAAAGCAAAACCATGAGGTAGGGTATTGGTTTTTTATATTTTTTATTCACCCACTAAACTTCCCCCCAGAATCCCCAGTCCCCGCCCCAGCCTCTCAGGTGTTTTCTGGGTCATAGCGACAGTGCCCAAGCCAGGTCTTATGTGTCATTATCTGCACCCACTTCCAGGCTCTGGAGGCTTGGGGACTGTGGCCCTGGGGCTCCTGCAGGTTCTCCTGAGCTGACACAGCCCTGTTGTCACCCTGGGTCCTGGGTGTCTGTTCCCATTACCTCTAGGGACTTAACTCCTCCAGAAGTTGCTGGTTTCCAGCATGACATGGCCTCAGATGACCAGAGGCGGGCTGCCTTGCCTCACGGTCTGTGGTTTCCTTCCAGAAAGCTCTCCACCTTCAGTGTGTACATGGAGAACCGTGGCTACAACATGGAGCAGATCTGGAGAGATATCGAGGATGTCATCATCAAGACGATCATCTCCGCCCACCCCATCATCAAGCATAACTACCACACCTGTTTCCCCAGCCACACACTGAACAGCGCCTGCTTTGAAATCCTGGGCTTTGACATTTTGTTGGACCACAAACTCAAGCCCTGGCTGCTGGAGGTAAGGGCTTGGGGCGAGGGGTGAAAACTGGCTGCTGTTCCTGGGGTCGGCTGGGGTCAGCCTTATCCCTTCCTCCCTGGCTCAGCCAGATCATTTTAAACAACTTCCGGGCCAGGCCCGTTCCTCCGGCCGCTGCTGGCTGCCTGGGGCTCCTCCCTTAGCTGACGAGTGGCCACCAGAGGGGGGTAGATGGCCGGGAATTAGAGAGCTCCTTGTGTCTTCCTGAGGTCCCCCCAGACCTGGAAACTTGGATCTGAGGCACAGAAAGACTCTAAAGACAACTTGAATTTTGTAACAGAATCGTCTCCCAGAAAGGGGGGGTGTTCTTTATCAAAACGGGGGGATGCTGTTCAAGATCAGACAGGAGCTGCCAGGCCTGGCTCTCAGGGGCTTGGGCCACTCAGCTCCAGGCATCTGTGGCCAAGGGAATGGGTGGGGAGCCCCTCAGTGAGTTTCCTGCCTCCCCCAGACCCACGGCAGGGTGGATGGAGGAGGAGGAAAAGCATCTGGGTGGCTGTCCCTCTTTCCCATTAGACTGGAGCTGAGCAGCCCTCAAGGGGCCCTGCAGTCTGCATTACAGGAGGTGCAGTTGGGGGAGCGAGGTGCCAAGTCAGAGGTCCTAGGATGGTTGGCACAGAGTCAGGGTCATGGGTCCCATTCCTGGGGCCTTGCCTTTCCGCCATGCCCGGCCCTTGTTCCCAAGAGAATGTGGCTGTTTGGAGCTCTTACACAGAGAGCGGAACTGGCCACCAGGCACAGGCCTGCAGAAACTGCTAGAAATCTTCAAATGGTACATAGTGCGTCTAAATAATACGGACTTTACTGTGAGCAGGAATGAGGCCTCTCCCTCCTCCCACCTGCCTCCCCCTCAATCCTGGTGAGGGTCCCGAAGGCATCACTCCGGTTCCTGGCCCGCCTCCCAGCCTGGCCCTTTGGACTGCCCCTTCCCTCTGCTCCAGGGCATGCTATGTGCGCAGGAGAGCACACCCACCAGGTAGAGGGAAACCAGAGATGGGGCGCCCCTGATGCCTCTCAAGAGGAAAGGACTGAAATGCAAACTGGTTAAACGAGAGGACGTTCTGCTTCCTCCTCTCCTCACTGTGACTCTGATGCCGACTCCCTCTCCCTGTCTCTCTCCCCCCCATCTGGTAGCCAGGAGCCCACGCTGGGCTTAGGTAGCTCCCTGGAGGTGGCGTTTGGGCCTTGCCCCCTGCTTCCACTCCGGATAGCCGAGCCCCCCGCTGCCCTCACAGGTCAACCACTCTCCGAGCTTCTCCACCGACTCCTGGCTGGATAAAGAGGTGAAAGACAGTCTGCTATATGACACCTTGGTTCTGATCAACCTGGGAAGCTGTGACAAAAAGAAAGTCTTGGAGGAGGAGAGACAACGGGGGCGATTCCGGCAGCAATGTCGTTCTCGGGAGACCAGGTACAGAGGTGCCCCTGCACCCTGGGGACCCCATCCTTTATGACTTCCCTGCTCCCAGTAAGACTGGCCTGTCCTGGTCCTTGACAACCTACTAGTTATGTGGCCTTTATGTTTCTTCTCTGAGCCTCAGTGTTCTTTCTGTGAAATGGAGCCAGTGATCTATAAGGTGGGATTAAATGAGATGATGTGTAATAAAAGGTTCATCATAGTGCCCGGCACTACCGTGTGTTAGAGGTGGTGAAAGTCTTGCCTGGTGGGAGACGGCAAAATGAGTGAAGGGGGTTAAGAGGTACAAACTTCCACGGGCGCCCGGCTGGCTCAGTCGGTTGGGCGACTGCCTTCGGCTCAGGTCATGATCCTGGAGTTCCCGGATCAAGTCCAGCATCAGGCTCCCTGCTCAATGGGGAGTCGGCTTCTCCCTCTGACCCTCCCCCACCCCATGCTCTCTCTGTCTCACTCTCTCTCAAATAAATAAATAAAATTAAAAAAACAAAAAGAGGCACAAACTTCCAGTGCTAAAATAAATAAGTCATGGAGAGGTAACGGAGAACATGGTGACTCTAGTTAGTAAGGCTGTATTACATATTTGAAAGTTGCTAAGATCTTCAAAGTTCTTACTGTGGTGATCATTTCACAATTCATACAAATAGCGAATCGCGTTTGCGCACCTGAGAAACTAACAATATTCTATGTCTATTATACTTCAATTAAAAAAAGTCATTACATTTTTGGGGTGCCTGGGATGGCTCAGTCGCTAAGCGTCTGCCTTCGGCTCAGGTCATGATCCCAGGGTCCTGGAACTGAGCCCCACATCGGGCTCCCTGCTCAGCAGGGAGCCTGTTTCTCCCTCTCCTGCTCCCCCTGCTTGTGTTCCCTCTCTCGCTGTTTCTTTCTCTGTCAAATAAATAAATCCTAAAAAACAAAACAAAACAAAAAAGACATTACATTTTAAAAAAAGGATCTTGCTTGGAGTTGGTGGGGAGCGGAGTCGATTCTAACAAATAATAATCCTATTTGGAAAATTGGTTTATATTTGCAGAATGTGGCCGTTTGTACAGTTTTACTGCGAGCCTTCTTTTTGGTACATAAAAATAGGAGATTAAGTTATGGACAGAACTATATCTCATGGATAGGAGTTCACTAACATAACATGAAGATTCAGGGATTACCAATCAAAAAATAAAACCGTTGCTTTACTTTTACAGAAAGACACATTTGTCTGACCTACCCCCTGTCACTGGGTTGGCGGGAGCGAGAGTCCCGGGAGCGAGGGTCCCCTGCTCCCTGCCTGGCGGTATTTCCCTGTAAACAGGGGCCTTCGTTCTGCCGAGCGATGCTAGTGTCTGAAGACTCCAAACCCGGCGGAGATGCCTTTGTTGCTTTTCAGATCCTATGGCGGCCGCCGTGCCCCCATGAGCAGAGCCCGCTGATACTTGGGGACGGGGCTTTGGAAACGGGGGCAATAGCATCTATGTTCGGGGGGCACTGTGTTTCTCAGAGCGTGTTCATCTGTGCCCTGTCTTCCCTCTGAGGGGGGTGGTGGGTAGGTAGCTGGGGGTGTTGTATGGTCCTGTCGTTGGAGCTAAGGAGACCAGGCTTCTGGAAGGGGAACTGACTTCTGTGCAGTGTCCCCTCTCTGGGAAGTGGCAGGCCTGGGGCCGGAGCACAGTGAGCATGCTGCTTGGGATTCCGGAATGCCAGCTCTCTCCCCACTTCTCAAGGAGGACGCAGCAGCCGCTAGGGAGGAGCTGAGGCCCTCCCCTGGATCAGTCTCTTGGTCGTGACTTGGCCCCGGGCAGCTCAGTGCTCTCGGTTTGCCTGCTGTAAAAGGGGCTTATCATTCCTCCCTCCCTGACCTCCACCTCCCCGAGGGACTGTGAGGGAGAATGAGATCATCACAGCTCATAAAAGCTCATCCTAGAAACCCTCAAATTTAGCCAAACGCAAGCTGCTGTTCTCCAGAGGAGGGTTATAGGGGCTGCAAACGGGGAGGTGGCGACAGTCTGCCTCCTCAGAGCTGAGCCAAGGGGAAATGGGTGTTTGTATGAGGAGAGAGTCTGGTGAGCTGTCAGAAAGACTGTTCTGACCAACTTTCCGCGCATTATGACACTGGCCATCCCAAGGGGGCTAGAATCTCCTTTCAGGGAAACGTTCACACGTTTATTTAGCAAATATGGGTTGACCATTGCTGTGTGCGAGGCCTTGGCCTGGCCCCACGTCACATCCAGCTTGGCCCGTCCCTTCCAAGCCTTGTCCCAAGAAAATCTACGGCAGCCCTGTGTTCTGTTCCCCCACAGGATGGAGGAGGCCAAGGGTTTCCAGGCCGTGCGGTTGGAGAAAACTGAGAAGTACGAGAAGGAGAACCGTGGGGGGTTCCGCCTGATTTATCCTACTCTGAATTCGGAGAAGTATGAGAAGTTTTTCCAGGACAACAACTCCCTCTTCCAGAATACTGTTGCCTCCAGGGCTCGGGAGGTGTATGCCCGGTAGGAAGGCTCCAGGCGAGGTGGGTGGGTGCTGGGATGGGTTGGGTCATACTTGACCTTCTGGGTGACCAGCCTGGGATGGTGAGGAGGGTCTTTGAGATTCAGTCCCCGACCTAGAAGTTGCCAGGGGGAACATTTGCTTTAGTCTCACAAGGACCAGGAATCATAATATTCCTTTGTATGGGGTAGTTAAGTAGATATGAAGCTGTTTCTAGAAACTTGCCCCTGAGACAGGCCAGAATTCCCAGTCCCTGGCAGCTAGCTCCCTCCTGGATTCACCTAAACATGAAATCTAAGAGGTGGAAGGGACTCACCTCCCCAGTCCAGTCCCTACCCATCACCTCATTTTATGGACGGGGACGTCAGAGCACAGAGGGGGTCATATAACAGGCAATGAGAAAGGGGAATTGGGATCCCCGTCTCCTGACCCATGTGACTGTATTATTCTCACTCCATCATTGGCCAGAGAGGCCCAGGATATAAAGTGGTCCAATACAGAGGCCCCTCAGTTTGGCCGCCTACCCAGACCCTCTTCCCAGCACCTGCCACATGTGGGATTTGGCCTGCTGGGAAGTGCGGAGAGAGAGAAGGTGGCGGAGCTGGGTAGAGCTGCTGACTTTGCATCCCTCCTTAGATGCTATTCCCCAGGCTGGAATAGTACGGTGGGAGGCATGGGTGTCCCCTCCGTCTCCTGCTCTGGGCCCTGCAATCATTTGTGCAGACTGGACACGTGGGGAGGGGGAGGATGCGTGGAGTACTGCACGCTTCGCCAAGCATCATCCAGCCCCTCAGGGGGAGCACCCACATTTGCAGCCCATCCTCTAACCTCCATGACCCTCCTCGTTCCTCCTGGACAGGCAGCTGATCCAGGACCTGAGGCTGAAACAGGAGAAAAAGTCCTTGCCAACAAAGGAGAAGAAGGTCGAGATGCAGGGGGAGTCGGCAGGCGAGCAAGGGAGGGGCAAGAGCACGAAGAACTGCCGACAGAAACCACAGCAGAAATACCAGGCCGCCGCCCTCGCCTCCAAACAAGTAAACCCGGCTGGGAGGGGAGTGTGTGCGCCCTGCACCCTTCCCCGGCTGGGGCCGCCCCGTGGGCCAGTGCTCAGGAGACCACTGCTCAGAGCCCTGACGCATTGAACGAATGGGGCTGACAGAGGGGTGGGCTGCAGGAGGGGGCTCCTGGAAGTCACGAGGAGCCTGGCATCCTTCAGAGGACCCTCACTGGTCTGTCCTTCTTGCCACCTCCGCGGGAGGAAAAGCAGCGGGGAGTCTGAGCACGATCCCCGTGTAGGGAGCGGGCGCCAGGACTGTTTATACTCATGGGTCCCAACCCCAGTTTGGGTTGGAATGCTCCCCTCCAGCAGGCCAGGGGCGCAGCTGAGAGAGGGGGCCGCAGAGAAGGGCTTCAGGGAGGCAGGACCCTCCTCATTATGTGGGGTGACGGACCACAGCTGGGTCCTTCCAGCCTGCTTTCTTCTCAAAGTGTGGACCAGCCCAGGACGGGGGGGCCAGCTGTCCCGTTGTCCTACAATCCGAATCTTGGGATTGCCCCTCTCTGCTTCACTGTCTCTTCCGGCTCAGTGGAAAGACTCAGTTGGGTTTTTGGTCCATTCCCTTTTTCTCGAACCCTCACCTGAAGGGACAGGATGAAAGCAGGATATTTTTGTTTTTTTGTATTTTATCACTTTGCTAAGGTCACAGGCCTTTGAAGAAACTGATAAAAACTATGGTATCCCTTGCCATAAAGTATACAATGATACAGTTTTAAACCTGCAGTTTTAAGTGGCTCAAAGACCCCGTGAAACCGTCCATGAGCCCTCTAGGAGGTGCTGGTGAATCTGGAAGTGGACAGAGCTGGGTTCCCACAGGCTGTGTTTGGTTTCCTCCTTCCCAGCATCTCCAGCCAATGGCGTTAGTGTCCTGGACGCCTGACTTACTCTTGGGTGTCAGAGATGCAAAGACGAATGAGACCGACAGCAGCCTCGACCAGGAGACCCCCACGAAGGAGGCCAGCCCTCCTCCCTGCAAGCCTATATCCGCAAGGCGGTACACCTCCGTACCTGATCTGAGGCACTCGAACCTTCTCTGCTACCCCGGGCTGGAGCTCAGTCACCCCATCTCCAGAATCAAGGAGGTCAAGTCGGCCTCTGCAGTGAACATATTCACCAGCACCAGGGTGAGTAGAGCGGTCTGCCTCCCTAAAGGGCTCAGCTCAGGGGGCAGTGAAGGAGTCTTGCTTTCTGGTTCCTTCTATCCTCCTGACTTGCTGCCTCCCTTTGAGTAAGCCACTTAAGCCTCGATGTCCCCACCTGGGAAGCCCAAGTTGTGCAATAGCATACATGCTAGGAGAACGGACGCGTACTTTTAGGACTTTTCCAACGGCCGTCTTCGGCACCCCATCTTTAGGGGTATTCCCACCTGCTGTGTTAGCTTCTCGTGGCTGCTGGAGCAAATCACCACGGCCTTGGGGGCTTAAAACACAAATGCATTCTTTCCAAGTTCTGGAGGCTACAAGTCTGAAACCAAGGTGTTGGCAGGGCCATGCCCCATCTGGAGGTTCTAGAAGGAGGATCCTTCCTTGCTTCTTGCTACATTCTGGTGGGTGCCAACAATCCTTGGAGCTCCTTGGCTTGTGGCAGTGGGACTCCAGCCTCTGCCTCTGTCGTCACACAGACTCCCGCCTTGAGTTTCTCCTCTGTAGATCTTCACGTGGCCTTCATATAAGGACACCAGTCGTTGAACTTAGGGCTCACCCGGATCCAGTATGACCTCACTTGAACTTGGCTCATGATATTTGCAAAGACCCTATTTCCGGGGACGCCTGGGTGGCTCAGTTGTTAAGCGTCTGCCTTCGGCTCAGGTCATGATCCCAGGGTCCTGGGATCAAGCCCCACATTGGGGTCCCTACTCAGTGGGAAGCCTGCTTCTTCCTCTCCCACTCCCCCTGCTTCTGTTCCCTCCCTCGCTGTGTCTCTCTCTGTCAAATAAATAAATAAATAATCTTAAAAAAAAAAAGACCCTATTTTCGAATAAGGTCACATCCTGAGCTTTGAGGCACTGTTGAAACCCAGCTCATCCCTTAAACAGTGTTTCTCAGACTCCCTTTGTGTATGGACACCTGTTCAAGGGAAGCAAACTTTTTCAGATCCCCGTTGTAGCCCTCCATAACTTTTATAGATACATACAAGCATAAAACCAGATATATAGTATCTTTATGGTTATAACTCTTATACAACTATGAAACCAAAACAAACATCACCAATACAATTCACTGAAAAATATTAATAGAATGTGACAGTTGATTTTTTATTTTTGCGGACACTAAGGTGCCACATGAATGTGGTACTGATGGTTCTAGAGCGGGTCATTTCGTGTTTCCTGTAGTCAGGCTCACCAAAGTCTATGTGATGACTGTATTGTAAGTACTGGAAAATCTTTGGCATTGTTGGGCCTTCGCCAGGTCCAAGTGCAGCATGGAGGAGTGTGATGCTTTTCAAGTTTCTAACCATAGCCCACAGTAGAAATCTGTTTTATTTCATCCATCCATACACACACCCTGGAAAAAAAGTTTCTAAAACAATGACTAGCTGTACTATATATGGTGACTCCTTTGGTATTTTTTTATTCTGTTCGGATCTATTCTTTCAAAAATACCAGTTCCTGGGGCGCCTGGGTGGCTCAGTTGGCTAAGCGTCTGCCTTCGGCTCCGGTCATGATCTTCAGGTCCTGGGATCGAGCCCCCATGTCAGGCTCCCAGCTCAGCAGGGAGTCTGCTTCTCCCTCTCCCCCTGCTTCTGCTCTCTCTCTCTGTCACTCAAATGAATAAATAAAATCTTTAAAAAATAAACAAATAAATAAAATTACCAGTTACAACCCAGTAAATGAATTTCACGACTTATTTAAAGGTCTACAACCAGAGATCGAGAAACACCTTTAAGGGAGCAGGCTTTGGAGCTTCATGACGTTGAATGTCACAGATACGACACCAAAAGCAGGGCCATCTGGCTGGTTCAGTTGGAAGAGTGTGTGGCTCTTGATTTCGGGGTCATGAGTTCAAGCCCCATGTTGCATGTAGAGATTACATAAATAAATAAATAAATAGCAAAAATAGATTAAGTGGGAAGATATCAAACTTGACCAATCAACAGAGTGAAAAGGCAACCTGTGAAATGGGAGAAAATATTTTCAAACTCTGTATCTGATAAGGGGTTCATATCCAGAGTATATAAAGGACTCTTATAACTCACACCCAAGGTAACCTGATTTTAAAATGGGCAAAGGACTTATGGGTGGCCTAGTTGGTTGTGTGCCTGACTCTTGGTTTTGGCTTAGGCTGGGCTCTTGGGGTTGTGGGGTCAAGTCCCCGTTGGGCTCTGTGCTCAGTGTGGTGTCTGCTTGAGATTCTTTCCCTTTCTCCCTCTGCCTGTCCCCCTACTCTTTCTCAAATAAATCAATCAATCTTTAAAAAAAACGAGGGGAACCTGGGGGGCCCAGTCGGTTAAGCATCCAGCTCTTGGTTTCAGCTCAGGTCATGATCTCATGGGTGTGGGATCGAGCCCCATGTCAGGCTCCCTACTCAGCGGGGGGTCTTCTAGGAGGTCTGTCCCACAACATGCATATTGTTAACGCTACTTACTGTAGACTTAAAAATGGTTAAGGTAGGGGCGCCTGGGTGGCACAGCGGTTAAGCGTCTGCCTTCGGCTCAGGGCGTGATCCCGGCGTTATGGGATCGAGCCTCACATCAGGCTCTTCCGCTATGAGCCTGCTTCTTCCTCTCCCACTCCCCCTGCTTGTGTTCCCTCTCTCGCTGGCTGTCTCTATCTCTGTCAAATAAATAAATAAAATCTTTAAAAAAAATGGTTAAGGTAGCAAATCTTATGTCTATGTGTATGTGCGGTTCTTTTTTCCTGCAATAAAAAAAAGGGTAAAGAGTATGCATTGGGATCTGGCTGCCTCTGTTTGGATCCTGGAGTCTCCTCTATGACTTGCGTCCAGTCGCTCTTATCTCCCTAAGCCTCAGTTTCCCCATCTAAAAAATATGGAATTTTGGCACCTGGGTGGCTCAGTTGGTTAAGGGTCTGACTTCGGTGCAGGTCATGATCTCAGGGTCCTGGGATCCAGCCCCCTCTTGTCAGGCTCTGCGCTCAGCTGGGAGTTTGCTTCTCCCTCTCCCTCTGCCCCTCTCCTGCTCGTGCACTCTCTCTCTGTCTCTCTCTTTCTCTCAAACAAATAAATAAAATCTTTAGAAAATGGAATTTTAATAATAGTACCTATCAGTGAATTGCTTTGAGGCTTAAATGGAAGAATGCATGAAAATGTTGAGAGTGGCCCCTGCCACATAGGATTCAGGAAGCATTAGCTGTTATTTTAATACTGCTGCGACTTCGTAAGATGGCCTTTGTTCTCTCATTAATCTAGAAGCACAGTAGTACTACTCAACTCCAAAGAGATTTTGAAAAATAAGGCAGCAACATTTTATTGTTTTTTTTTTCTTTTTTGGATTTCACGTGCAGAAGGTTAATTTAATAAAAAGCCCTGGTTCATTCAAAGCCTTTTCATCTTTCATTTATTTATTTTCCCCTTTTTTTCTCTATGCTCACCTCCCGTTCTATCCACCATCTTTTATTAGTATGTTTCCTGGCAAGTTAGGGATTTTTTAAAAAATATATGCATTTAAACTTTATTTAAATGTGACTTGGTCATTTATCTCATTCTATGACCTATTCTTTTCCTTGTTGAACCTGTTTTTTCTTTTTTTTTTAATTAAATTTACATGCATTGAAATACTCGTATCTTTTTTTTTAAAGATTTATTTATTTGTTTATTTTAGAAAGAGAGCAATGCATGCACATTGACAGTGGGGGGGCGGGGTGCAGAGGGAGAGAGAATCTCAGGCAGAGTCCTTGCTGAGCGAGGAGCCTGAATCGGGGCTGGATCTCACAACCCTGAGATCATGAGCCGAAATCAAGAGTTGGATGCTTAACTGGCTGAGCCACCCAGGTGCCACCCCCCTTTTCAAAAGTTTATTTAAGTACATCTCTACGCCCAATGTGGGGCTCGAACTCAGAAACACGAGATCCAGAGTCACATGCTCTTCTGAGCCAGTCAGGCGCCCCATAGTGCATGGATCTTAACTGTATGATTCTTTTTTTTTTTTTAAGATTTTATTTATTCGACAGAGATAGAGACAGCCCGCGAGAGAGGGAACACAAGCAGGGGGAGTGGGAGAGGAAGAAGCAGGCTCATAGCAGAAGAGCCTGATGTGGGGCTCGATCCCAGATCGCCGGGATCACGCCCTGAGCCGAAGGCAGACGCTTAACCGCTGTGCCACCCAGGCGCCCCTTAACTGTATGATTCTGACAAAGAAACGCACCCATGTAACCTATATCCCTATCATAGTATAGAAATTTCTGACCTCTCTGTAAAGTTCCCGCCTGTTCTTTCCCAGGCAATTGCCCCCCTGTCCTGTGCGTCCCTCTTCAAGAAATCCACTATCCTGACTCTAACTTTTTTGACCTTGGGCTATTTTGCCTGTTCTAGAATTTTCTATAAATGGAATGATACAGTATATATTCTTTTGTGTTTGGCTTCTTCAGCTCAATATTATGTCTGTGAGATCCATTTCACGATGTTTGTTCTTTATTGCTGAGTTATATTCTATTGTACAAATATACTGTGGTTAGTTTATCATTCTCCTGTTGATGGACATTTGGGTTGTTCCCAGTTTTTATTTTTTTATTGCTATTGTGATTAAAGTTCCTATGAACCTTCCTGTACAAGTCTTTGTGGACCTACGTTCTCATTTCCCTTGAATAACTACCTAAGAGAGGGTTGCTAGGTCAAAGGGTAGATGTATGTATAACTTTATAAGAAACTCCAAAATCTTTATTTAAAGTGCTTGTATCATGGTACATTTCAGCCAACAATGAATGAGAGTTCCAGTTGCTCCCATCTTTGTCAACATTTGGTGTTGTCTTTTAAATTTTAGCCACTCTAATGGTTATTTGTGATTTCTTTTTTTTTTTTTTTAAGATTTTATTTATTTATTCGACAGAGATAGAGACAGCCAGCGAGAGAGGGAACACAAGCAGGGGGAGTGGGAGAGGAAGAAGCAGGCTCATAGCAGAGGAGCTATGTGGGGCTCGATCCGATAACGCCGGGATCATGCCCTGAGCTGAAGGCAGACGCTTAACCGCTGTGCCACCCAGGCGCCCCTATTTGTGATTTCACATTGTGGTTTTAATTTACGTTTCTCTGATGATTAAGTGTGTTGAGCCCTTTGCCAGGTGCTTGTTGGTCATTCATAGATCTTTTTTGTTTGTTTAAGATTTATTTATTTATTTGAGAGAGAGAGAGAGAGAACATGAGAACAAGGGGCAGAGGAAGAGGGAAAGAGAATCTCAAGCAGACTCCTGGCTGAGTGCAGAACTGGACACGGGGCTGAATCTCATGACCCTGAGATCATGACCTGAGCTGAAACCAAGAGTCAGACACATAACCAACTGTGCCACCCAGGCTCCCCCATTCATATGTCTTTCTTTGTGAAGAGTATGTCAAGTTTTTGCTTTCCTCTCTTTTCAAAATTAGGATTATTTATCTTTTTATTATTGAGTTGTAGGAATTCGTTGTATATTCTGGAAACTTGCCTATTTTTTCTTTTAAAAAAATTTTTTTAAGATTTATTTATTTATTTGAGAGAGAGGTGTAAGTGGGGGAGGGGAGGGGAGGGGCTGAGAGCGCGGGGAGGGGGGAGAGAATCTCTAGCAGACTCCCCCTGAGCATGGAGCTCAATGCAGGACTTGATCCCACAATCATGAGATCATGACCTGAGCCAAAACCAAGAGTCAGATGCTTAACTGACTGAGCCACCCAGGTGCCCCAAGAGGAAAGATATTTTAAAAATATATATGTATATGGGGCACCTGGGTGGCTCAGTCATTAAGCGTCTGCCTTTGGCTCAGGGCGTGATCCCAGGGTCCTGGGAACGAGCCCCGCATCGGGCTCCCTGCTCCACTGGGAGCTGCTTCTTCCTCTCCCACTCCCCCTGCTTGTGTTCCCTCTCTTGCTGTCTCTCTCTGTCAAATAAATAGATAAAATCTTAAAAAATATGTATATATGTATGTCTGTAATATACGCACATGATACACACACACACGTATGTATATGTATATGTCATCTGATGTCATTTCTCTCTACCCTGAAAAACTCTCTTTAGCATTTACTGTAGTGCACATCTCTCTGCTGGTGATGAATTTTCTGGTTTTGTTTATTGGAAATGTCTTTATTTAGCTTTCATTTTGAAGGCTATTTTTGTTGGACCTAGAATTCTGGGTTGACATTTCCTTTTTCTTGCAGCACTTAAAAAATGTTGTTCCATTATCTTCCGGTCTTCTTTTTCTTTTTTAATGAGAAGTCAACTGTATTCATAACATTGTCCCCTATATGTAATATGTCATTTTTCTCTGGCTCTTCTCTTTATCTCTGGACTTCAGCAATTTGACTATGATATGTCTGGGTGTCATTTTTTTTAAAGGTTTTATTTTTTTTTTTTTTTGAAGTAATCTCCAGGAGCACTTGGGTGGCTCAGTCAGCTAAGCCTATGACTTCGGCTCAGGTCATGATCCTGGGGTCCCGGGATCGAGCCCCACCTTGGGCTCCCTGCTCAGCAGGAAACCTGTTTCTCCCTCTCCTTCTACCTGCCGATCCCCCGGCTTGTGCGCAGTCTCTCTATCTCTGTGTCAAGTAAATAAACAAAATCTTTAAAAAAAATTTCTTAAAAAAAATGATCTCCACACCCAATGTGGGGCTCGAACTCACCACCCAGAGATCAAGAGTTGCACGCTCTTCCGACTGAGCCAGCCAGGCACCCCATCTGGGTGTGATTTTATCCGTACTTATTCTATTTAGGATTCTTGAGTTTGTTGGTTTTATAAATTGATGTCTTTCACCAAATTTGCGGAGTTTATGACTATCATTTCTTCAATATTTCTTCAACTATTTTTTCTGCCTTATTTCATTCCTCTCTGTTTTACTATCTCTATGACTATTCTAGGTACCTCAGATAAGTAGAATCATACAATATTTATGCCGTTGTGTCTGGCCGATTTCACTTAGCATAATGTTTCAAAATTCACTCCTGTTGTAGTATGCATCCGAATTTCCTTCCTTTTCAAGGCAAAATAGTTGTCTATCCATTCATTTGTTGGTGGACATGTGGGTTATGTCCACCTTTTGGCTATTGTGAATGATGTTGCTGGGAACATTGGTGTACATACTTTTTAAAAATGAGTTATCGAATAACTCATTTGCATATTCTAATAACTAACAGTATGTATACTAGAAGCAGAAATCCTGGGTTACAGAGTATTTGTCATCTTATGTGACCGAGGGTTTCCAGATGGTTCCCCAGAAGGGCTGTACCAGTCTACATTCTCATCAACAGTGCAGGACAGTCCCTAGAGTGTCCCATTCCACCAATAGCTTTCTAATTTTTGCCAGTCTAATAGCTGCGAAATAACAGCTATTTTTCTGATGGCCAATTTCTAGTGTTTAAAATCTCTCCTTTGTTAAAAAAAAAAAAATCCCCGAAAAACCAAAAACCCAGTGGAAGCTCTGGGGACATCCCCACCATCCTCTGCCCTAGTGTTGCCCAGTCCCTGGTGAGGAAACTATTCTAACCTCATCTTTCTTGCTGCTGATGAACTTGGCTTCCTTAGTCTCTTTGTTTACATCAGGAAGGCATGGGAAGGAGCCCTGGGCTTCCACGATCTCATTTTGGACTGTTTTCTCTTCCAGCCCTTAACCTCCATAGAAACCTGCCCCGATCCCGCCACTCAGCTCTCTGACTCTGCGGAGTCTGTGTCGAGCGGGACTCGGACGACCAGCTCTGAAGGCAGTAGCCCCGAGGTCGATAAGGTGGTCTTGAAATACAAGCAGCACCACCTGCCCCAGGACCTCCTCCGGGGGCAAATACCAAAAATGTCTCTTCCAACGAAACCGCAGAGCCTCTTAGGAAGTCGGAAGCCGAGCTGGACGGCGCTGAAGAAGCACACGGGGAAGCAGCCTCTGATGTCCCAGCTGTTCACCAAGGTTCCACTGAGCGAGAAGCTCTCCCTGTTCCCGGCTTTCAGCAACCGAAAGTTGGCACCGAATCACAAGTCACGTGAGTGCCAGCGGGTCCAGGCGTGTGCCAAGAGCCTAGGGGACCTGTCTTTGTCTTTGAGGAGCGCCCAGTCTGGGCTGGTGGGGGGGAAGGTGTGCAGCCCCCTGCCCTCAGGGGGACCCCCCCGCCTGGTGGTGGAGACACAGTCCACATCCTTAGGGAGCCTCTGGTCTTACTGAAAATACAGAAAAAAGGTAAAAACAGAACGCTTTTGACAAGCACCCTGTTCGATGACTCCTGGTTGCCGTTCAGGTGAGACGCATCTGGCTGAGTGTATCAGTGGAGGGACACGGAGCATGAAAACAGGGAAGAGAAGCTCCTTGGAGGAGAGGAGCAGAGGCTGACTTTGATTCAGGAACCTGAGCTGGCTTGAAGCCAGGGGACCCCGGTGGGAGGTGCCTCGGCCAGCCATGTGTGCCTCGGCCGGCAGCACGAATGGATGATGCCAATGATTTCGCCTTTCCAGAAAACCGCAGCCTGCCCTGGGAGTGCTACTTCCGCAGCCGAAGATCTGGAGAGAAGAGGCCGCTGGGTCTGTCCTCCGTCCTGCTCCTGCACAGTCCTCCCAGCCCCGAGGTGTGTCTCAAAGATCTGCTGGTGGTGGCCACGCCAGCCCGACTGGATCGGAGGCCGGGCAGGAGCCACAGCGGCGCCGGGAGGGACCTGTGTCAGGAAGCCTACGGCCGCGGCCTGATCTCTGGCCAGAAAGCATGTGAGAGGGTCTAGGTAGGTCCGCCCACAGGGCCTTCACGTGCTGGTTTCTCTCACTGGCAGGGGCCGCATGTATGTATTTCTGGAACATCGGGCAGGTAGGTGGATGACTGGATTGATAAAAGACATCCAGGTAAGTAAACAATGAAGACCGACCTCGGTCACAATGTGCCACCCCGCCCCCATGCAATGTGTGATTCTGCAATGACCGCTCTGTCCCCACTGCTTTGGAGGTTACTTTGCTGGTCTTCCACTTATGGCTAAAACTGAGAGTCATTAACCCGGGTCCCAGAAGTAGAACCATGTCAACTGTGAGGGGTTGATTTCCACACCTTTTATTCTGTGCCAGCCTGGCCTCGGCCCAGGCCGCTTGCCCCCGAAGCTGGCCCTGTCATAACGTGCACTGAAGGGACAGAGCAACAGGACAGTGGAGCCTGAGATCTGAAAACAAAGACCTTGGAGAAGCTTTGATTCCACCGTGTGCAAGGACGGAGGAGATAGCAAGGGACCCTCCATCAGAACATCAGGGCCGCTTCTGGAAGGTGACAGGTTCCGACTAGGGGAGCTCTACGGTGCAGCTCGGTGTGAGGTACAGGGACTTGCACTGCTTGGCTGCCTTGAGCCTTTTTAAAGCATTTTTAAAAGAGATCTTATTTATTTATTTATTTGAGAGAGCGCATGAGCAGGGGGGACGGGCAGAGGGAGAGGGAGAAGCAGACATCCCACTGAGCCAGGAGCCTGACATGGGGCTCCATACCAGGACCCTGAGATTAGGAGCTGAGCCAGAGGCAGACGCCCAACCGACTGAGCCACCCAGACGCCCCAAGGCTACTCATTCTGATCGTCTCCCTCACTCCTGCTGCTAAGCAGACTGTGACCGCCAGTTTGACCCGCCCCCCTCACGCTGCAGGAGGGTAGGTGAGTGAACATCAGCCCATAGACAGCACTTTGGGTGCTTGTAAAAATGCATATCCCAGGGGCACCTGGGTAGCGCGGTTGTTAGGCGTCTGCCTTCGGCTCAGGGCGTGATCCCGGCGTTCTGGGATCAAGCCCCACATTGGGCTTCTCTGCTGGGAGCCTGCTTCTTTCTCTCCCACTCCCCCTGCTTGTGTTCCCTCTCTTGCTGGCTGTCTCTCTCTGTCAAATAAACAAATAAAATCTTTAAAAAAAATGCATATCCCAGGGCCTGCTTCCAGAAATTCTGATCCAGCAGGTCCTAGTGGGGGCCCAGGAATCTGCATTTGAGAAGGTCTTCTCCACGATTCTAATGCCCTTCTCACCACCCTCAGAGAAAAACTGAGCCTGATGTTTCCCAAACTTCCCTGACAATGTGAATCATGGTCGGGTGGGGGGGCTTGTTAAGCCTACAGTTTTCTGGGTCACACCCCTGAAAATCCTGACACAAAAGGCTTGGGATGAGACCCTGGGAATCTGTCTCTTGATTAAGTATCTCAGGTGTGGTAGTGAAGACTGTCCTGCATCTAGACCAGGCTTGGGTGGAGGAACCTGTGACAGCCAGGCCTGACCTGTGGGCCTTTTATTGGGACAAAACTCTCCGATCCTTATGGAGGTCAAACTCACCATTACTATCTTTGGTTTGCAATTTTCCAGTACTAAAATTAAAAAAAAATTTTTTTTAAAGATTTATTTATTTATATCACGGAGAAAGAGAAAGCACCGAAACGAAGAGTTGGAGGCTTAACCGACTCTGACACCCAGGCGTCCCCATACTGGCACTTACGGGACTGGGGACTCAACACCAGGTCTGGGTTATGGTGAGCTGGAAACAGGGAAAGCTGCTCGCTTAGCTGAACCTCTGACATCAGGTGTCCCTCTTTGTGTCATTCTTTTCTTTTTAACTTATTTTATTTAAATTCAGTTAGTTAACTGGGGCACCTGGGTGGCTGAGTCGTTAAGCGTCTGCCTTTGACTCAGGTCATGATCCCAGGGTCCTGGGATCGAGCCCCGCGTTGCATTCCTTGCTCTGCGGGAAGCCTGCTTCTCCCTCTCCTTCTGCCCCTACTTGTGTTCCCTCTCTGTCTCTCTATTTCTCTTTCAAATAAATAAATAAAATCTTTAAAAGAAATAATAAATTCAATTAGTTAACATATAGTGGATCCTTGGTCTCGGATGTAGAGCTCAGGTACTCATCTGTTGTATGTTACACCCAGCGCTCATTTCATCATCTTTGTGTCATTCTTTAGCCAAGTCCAGCTTAGGTTCAGACCCCTGAGAAACTCGGAGATTTTCTTAGCTGAGAAGTTTTTGATATTTTCTCCTAAATGAGTAAAAATAAGTTCAACAGTAAAGATAAATAGGTGGATAGTTCTTTAGAAGAGACTTGTTTCCCTGGCTCTAATTTCTAAGAGCAGTTTGTCATACGGAGTCTCCTATTACAGACATTTACTACCGTGGTGGACAGTGGCCGAAAGCACTGACTTTTTAATGAATATTAATGATGGTCATAGTTGCCCCTTCTTGGGTAGCCTACCATCTAAGTGGCAGAACACGTCTACATATATTTTTTTTTATCAAATTTCATTCCCATCACCATTGTGCCCTTTAGAAAAGAAAAAAAATGGAATCTCAAAAAGGCCTAACCTTTGGGAGGTCCCAGAGCTTTTATGTGGCAGAGCACGGATTTGAGTCGGCTGGTTCTGATTCCCAAACCATACCATCTCTCTTTCCAGTGGCATTTTTAGTAGTCTTCTGTTGGAGCTAAGGGCGTAGTAAATAGCTCTTCAGTGAAGGCATTTCTGCAGGGAGCAGAGGTAGCCAAGATCAGGCGGGGCCTCTTAGAATGCCATGTGGAGTCACCAGATCTCAGAGCTGGCCCTCCGCTCTTATGTCAAATGATGGCTTCTAAAAATCCCCAATTCATCAGTCCACAGAAGACTGACATGTACAAGGCAAGGTCATAAAATCTCGTTGCGTACAGGGCAATGCCCGGCTATCGACGCATTGATTTACAAATGGAGGATGATGTGGCAGAAGAATAGAGCTTCTGCATAATAAACAATGGTTGAATGAAAGAAGGAGAGTAGAGCAGAGGTCTCAATGATGGATCATGGGCTCTCCTGGTCAGTGTAATACCTTCCACACATCAAGTTGAGATACCCCGTCTCATGTAATCCTCAGGTCAATGCTGTGAAGTTGGCAAGAAGACATCATTACTTTATCCTCAATTTGCAGATGAAGAGAATCAAGGTTTGGGGACAGTAAATGACTCGCCCAACCTCACATGAGTGATGGGTTCTGGACAAAGAGCATGATGGTCTTCCATCGTGACCCATGTGAGGAAGGGGGCCCTGACAAATTCCTCCATGATTCTACATAAATCACTATAATCGCAGCATCCTTCCTCTGGATCCACTTTCACAGCGGGTCGGTCAATGAGCCCCGGGTTTCAGATCTGTCAACAATTGAGTTTTAAGGACTAAATAGCGCATTTTGTAGATTTTAAGATGATTAAAAGCTTGCTCAAGTGGGGTGCTTGGCACCCTACTGAACAGAGGGTAGCTGGAGTGATGATGATGGTCATGAGCGTGAGGACGGTAATGACACTGCGTTGATGGTGACGAGCCCAACAGGGACTGAAGCACGACACACTTGCTCTTGGTGTCCTAAAAGCTCTGCATACACTCTCTCAACCCTCAGAGCAACTCTATGCGGTGAGTGCCATTGTAATTCTCTGTCAAACGAGAAAGCCAAGAGTGAGAGAGGTTAAGTAATTTGCACGAGGGCACTCAGAGCTCCTACACCTGAGCACGTGACCACTACTGCTTCTTGTCTCTGACCAGCCATCTTGGCTGCCCTTAAATGGTCCATATCAAATGTCTGGCGCTGTAAGGATGTGGGAAGATGAATGGTGCGCACGTAAAATGAGTTTCTGGTGACTGTGGCTGTGGATCACTTGAGTGCCTCCTGACCTACTAGACAGGATGGTGATGACAGTTAATCGACCTGAATATTCTAGAGGCCAATTTAAAGGAAAATCTAAGAAAAAAATTTTTTTTTTTCTTTTCAGAATCAGACTGGATATCTGCCATTTTCCCTCCTTTCCACCTCTTCCTCCCAGGAAATGATTTATCTTTTCTTAAAGTGTCTACAATGTCCATAGAGTCAACTGAAAGTTTTATTTCCTCATCTAGATATCCTGGTCTTGTAACTACCTTCCATGAACACCACTGGGCCAACAGCCTTGTCTTTTGTGCCCTCCCAGTTAGCTTACAGTGCTGTAGGACCATGACTTCTGAGACGTATTGGTGCTGCCCCAGGACACACCCCAGGTGCCCCAGAAGTGGCATTCCTATGGGTCCCTCAACTGGCACCATCATCCAGAACACTCCTCCCAGGTAAAGCAACGTGAGGGGAGGCGTGTTTCAGAGAAGGACTCAACGTTTCCAGGAATCCAAAGCCTTCAGGTCTGTGTCAGTTGGTTTTCAACCCCAAAGAGAAAAGACAGAGAAAGGGTGAGGCGTGATGGAGAATTCGAGTCCTGAGTAAGGGAATTGGGACAGGTGTCACTTTACCGGGTACAGACCAGACCACCTCCCACCTGAGCCACCTCAGGGCCCAACACCTTTCTGCTACCTCCCTTACCAGTCCACATCCACATCAATCTTGCTGATGAAGAAGTGAGGTGAGAGTACCCAGCCTGCAGGTGTTTCTTCCACCAACCTGCAGACATGACGCATCTTCCCCTGAAGGGTACATTAATAAAATAAATTGCCATGCTCAATGTCGGGATGGTGAGACTGATCCTTTAGTGAGAATGGGAAGGCGGATGTGGGAGAGAGAGTTCTCCTGAGCACTCCTCATTAAGAAAGCTCCAAATTTCCCGAACATGCGTCAGGAGCCTTTGAAGAATTTCTTTGGATGAATGGGTAAGCCCTGCCCTCCTTGCTGGGAGCCGTGGCTGCCATGTGTCTGCCCAACGTCAACCCTGGCTAAACTCCAGGCATAACATTTCATTTTGCCAGTTCATTCTCTACCCTCTCCAAGAATGTGATCCAAGACTTTGCCTCACTTGCTCTTTCTGAGTTAGATCCCAGGAATGAGCTTTGGAGGAGGAGTATGGGGCAGGGGTGGGAGAAGGGTGAGATCTGAAGTCGAGAACCGGCATCACAATGTTGATTCGGCTCTGCTTTATGAAGTCCTAATGGGATGAGTTTCTGGCCTGAAGGATGTCAGGGGATTCTGGGATACTCAAAGCCTACGGTACTCCTCTCTTAATTATCCAAAGTAGTGAGTGGAGAAGCCATTTGTGTCCAGCTCTGAAGCACACATAAACACAACACCTTCATGTCCACCTAGGCCTGGTTTTCAAGGACTCCTGGTGTAGAGTTCTTCTTAGTAAGTAAGTCAAGGCCCACATGGATGGCAGAAGAAGGAAGCCTGGATTACAACGAGGGAGACGAGAGAAAAATGAACCCTCCTGGGACACCTGGCTGATTCCGTTGGTGGAGCATGTGACTCTTGATCTTGAGGTTGTGAGTTTGAGCCCCATGTTGGGTATAGAGATGACTTAAAAAAAAATTAACTCTCCCTTTGCCAGCCCTTTCCCAATGCCATTTAGAAGCCTCCAGACAGACTGATTCGAGGCCAGTTTTTCCATTGTCATTATCAGGTTGCTATAGATTATAGTCTGGACCACACAAAAGCTGTACGACTTGCTGAAATGGGGCTTTCTAGAACCTCTACATCTCTCCCCTTTTCTCCCTAGTCACCAGCCCCAGCCACTCAAGGTTCCTAAGCTGATAAAAAGGAAGTCTTAATAAGGTGAAGTTAGAATTATTTGTCTTTCTAGGGGACAATGTGGTGCCAGCACCCTTGATCCTAGAAATAGGCCCAGCTTCATGCACATGCTAGCTGTGTAGTCTCACAGGGCTCCACACCTAGAAGGGCCCTGCCCTTGGTTAAACACTCTGTTATCACCCTCTTGAGATTCTGAGCATTTTGTGAACGAGGAGCCCCGCATTTTCATTTTACACCCACCACATCATGTGGCCAGTCCCGCTTAGAGACTTCAACAGGTCTGGGTTATCCAATGAGAAGGCAAAATGGCAGGCCCCATGTACCTCCTGCCTGTTTACCCACAGGGCTATGCAGAGCAATGGTCTGCCGAATCCTTGTGGGGGACAAAAAATGCTTGTGGCAGACCTTGCCCCCGTGGAGTGTGCAATGGAGTAAGGCAGGTCCACAGACAGCTGGCCTGAGTTAAGGGCCACTAACAAAGAGTGTCCTTAGTTGAGAAGGAAATACCCTCACACCAGCTGAGAGGATCAAGTCCCCTTCTTCAGAGGAGGTGATATGTGGGATGGCAGGAAAAGATAAATACGATCTTAAATTGCTTCAAAAAGATTTATTTTAGAGCGGGGGAGAGAGACAGAAGGAGAGGGAGAAGAGAATCTCAAGCAGACTCCCCGCTGAGTGTGGAGCCTGAGGTGGGGCTCGATCCCACGACCCTGAGACCATGACCTGGGCTGAAACCAAGCCTCAGGTGCCTAACTGACTGAGCCACCCAGGCTCTCCACAATATGATTTTTAGAAGTGGATATGAGGTGTGGTATGAGGCATACCGGTCTCGAAGAAAACAAAAGCAGCCCTGAACGCAGTCGAGAAGGAAAGTCCAGTCCAATCTGGCTGGATCTGAAAGGAAAATTGGGAGGTGACAATGGGAAGATAGTGTGTGAGACCGTAATGGAGACCCTGGTGCCGTTGTTGATTTCATCCTCGTGATGGTGAACTTGTTTATGTGTCTGTCTCTCTGCGGGGCCGTACCATGTCTTTAAATCTTTATATCCCCTGCTTTTAGCCTAGTGCCCCGGACACGATAAAAATTCAGTAAATGTTTGCTGAATGAGTGAATATTGAGGGTCTAAAATGTTTTATTCTGGGAAGTGTTTACATAATTCAGTGGAAAACCACTGGAGGTTTTGAATGGGGGATTTTAGCATTAGAAAGTTGAATCTGGTAGGAAATGGTAGAATGGATGACTGGCAGGTGGAGAGACCCAATGGGGGAGAGTGGTTAGGAGGCTTCTATGGTGGCCTGGATTTCAAGCCCTTGGAACCCCCCTTTAGGGTGGCAGGCCACGGGAAAGAGAAGGAGGCAGGCGAGAAAAGCCCTGTAGAGCTGGGACATCACAGCTGAGTGAATGGAAGGGAGTTGAAAAAGGGAACAACAATGACAGCTTCAAAAGAGCTGAGTCCTGTGTCTGGGTAGCGCAGTTGGTTAAGCGTCCAACTCTTGATCTCAGCTCAGGTCTTGATCTCAGGGTCTTGAGCTCAAGCCCTGCATCGTACTTCACGCTGGGCACGGAGCCTACTTAAAGAAAAGAAAAGAACAGAGTCCCCTCAAAGAAAATAGAAACATTGGGAGAAGGAGCTTTGGGGGGAATGGAGATCAGAGCATCCGTTTTGTAAAGCAGGTGGGTGAATTCCTGTCCCCAGATGTATTGAAAAGAGCAGCACTGAAGGAAACCCCTCCAAGTGCAAAAATTATTTTCCTGAAGACCAGATGGTTAAAAATAGCCGTCTTGGACGGGGCAGGTTCTCCAGGCTCAGAACTACCTGGGCCGCTGAAAAGACATGTGGGCTCCCATCCCCTGAAAACCAGAGTAGTCATTCTGGTGGAGGGCGTCGACCTGGATTAGAAAGCTCCCCCAGAGGGGCGCCTGGGTGGCTCAGTCGTTAAGCGCCTGCCTTCGGCTCAGGGCGTGATCCCGGCGTTATGGGATCGAGCCCCACATCAGGATCCTCCACTGTGAGCCTGCTCCTTCCTCTCCCACTCCCCCTGCTTGTGTTCCCTCTCTCGCTGGCTGTCTCTCTGTCAAATAAATAAATAAATAAATAAATAAATAAATAAATAAAATCTTAAAAAAAAAAAAAAAAAGCTCCCCCAGAGGGTTCTGATGCATGGCCATATTTGGGAACCACTGATCTGGCTCACCCCACACTGGACAACCC
Organism: Ursus arctos; assembly: GCF_023065955.2. Lineage (NCBI taxonomy): Eukaryota > Metazoa > Chordata > Mammalia > Carnivora > Ursidae > Ursus > Ursus arctos. The sequence continues at coordinate 23,500,660 of NW_026622919.1, read as the reverse complement.
CTAGCCCACCTTGCCCAGGCCGGGGAAACTCTCCCTAGCCTTAAAAGGGCCATTGGAGATTCCAGTTCTCCTCCCAGTCTGGCGGGAAGCAGCAGTCAGGCAGATGGGCAGCTGGTTGGAGCGTCCTCCCCCACCCGAACTGGATGATTGCATGAGCCGAATGTCATCATTCACAACCCTTGTCTTTACAGCTGGCATGTCACTTAGCTTAATTACAGCACACAGTGGCGTTTCAATTCAAGGAATCTAAAAAGGCAATGAAATGGGTTTTGCAAATTGTTAGGAAGGCAATGAAGACCGTGGAACTGCAATTTACTAAGCATTGCTTTCAATTATTTTGCATTCTTCAGCCATGACTCTAAGTTATTAACCAGCAGCCTGGGAATGCCAAGCAGGCAATGTGTCGTGTGGAGAGTATTTCACGACTCCTTTTTTTTTTTTTAAGATTTTATTTATTTATTTGACAGAGAGAAAGACAGCCAGCAAGAGAGGGAACACAAGCAGGGGGAGTGGGAGAGGAAGAAGCAGGCTCCCAGCAGAAGAGCCTGATGCAGGGCTCGATCACCGGACCCTGGGACCACACCCTGAGCCGAAGGCAGATGCTTAATGACTGAGCCACCCAGGCGCCCCTATTTCATGACTCCTGAGTGCACACTGCGTGCTGGGGGAGGTGGCCGGAGGCTCCAGGAGCTGCCTTGGGGTGGGAGGGATTGTGACTGCTCTGAGCATGTGTTCTTCCCATCAGGCACTTGCTAATCATACGTCCACCATGACTTTCCTGACCCGTAGATTCTGACTGGTCTGGGATGACCTTCAGCAAGGGTCCCACTTCCTCTTTATTCCTGAACTATCTACTATCCCCAGAAAACATGAGGAAAGAAATGTGGGAAAGCAAAACAAGTCTTTAAAAAAAAAAATCTAGAATCGGTGCCTGGTTTCTCTGGCTCTCTGTCTGATTTCTTTTCCTGGCTTATTTCCTGATTCCTCTCAATCCTTGAGAATGTACTTCTTGGGCAGCTCTTTTAAAGGGAAAGACTGTGCCATCACTCCCCCATCCTCCTTTCCCAAGCCTAGGAGTCTTAGGAATGAAAAGGGCCCCCATCTATCTGAGAAAGAGGTGGAAGCAGCAGGATGTCGTCGAGCTGAGACCGAGCCCTCTTGATACGAGCAACCTGGGTCGTTGGTCAGCGGGGTAATTGGGAGCAGAATGCCAGCTGCCTCAGCAGTCATGCCAGGCAGGAGAGCAAACACCAAAATCCTGTTGGCAAACCCAGCAGGGCCATCACAACGTGGCCAAAGCAAACAGGGGCTGAGACAGGCCTGCGGCCAGTGGACTCTCGCTTCCCCTGGGATTGGGCAGAGGGGGAGACTGAGCCAGCGGAGCCACATGTCAGGGCATCAAGTAGCCATGGGGATGCTCATACCGATCCCTGGGCCAGAGCCCAAGCTGGACCATTGCTTTCCTTGCTGTGGTCCCCTTTCAACTTGGGGTAGGCCAGCGAAAATCTGATACTGATAAAGTTCTTGCACATGTATTACTTTGTTTATTCTTCACAGCAGTCCTGTGAGATCAGTATTAGCCCCCTCTTACAGATGAGAACACTGAGGCCAGGGGCCATCAAAGACACAGAGCCAGGACTTAATCTTAGAGCCTCTGACTCCGGGCTTGCTGCACTTTTCCATTCCCTCCGCCCTCCCACCTCTCCACTCTGAGCTCTCCGAAGTCAATTCCCACCATCTACGTGGGACTTGGGTTCTTTCCATTTTGTAGCCGAGAAGCAGAGGCTCAAAGGAGGTGTGCGTCGGGGATATGTTTGTTTTTAGACCAGAAAGTAACTAGTTGACATCCCAGATTCTGTCTGCCACATCCACCAACCAGAGTCCCAGTGAGATGACTATATTTAAGAATATTTCCCATTATTTAGATATTTCAAAAGTGTCCCCCCCCCTTTATTTAAACATAGAAGATCTGAATCAAGATCTCTGGTTTTCATGTTCTAATTTGGTTGTGTTTAGACATCACCTGAATAGACCCTCTTCTGGCCTCTTGGTGGTTCAAGCGCTCAGTGTACCTATGAAAATTCACATTCCTTGCAGCCTGGTTGGGAAATTTCTACTTCATGGAAAGATGCACAGTAGCTCTATTCATATCTGTTGGAGTGACTGTGTTCCTAGGGCCTGGGTTCCTATGGAGAGAAGAAAAGCTATGGGGTTGCCTGTTCTCTTCTGAGTCTCCATTCCTCAGCAAATATCCTGATTCTTTGAAAATTCTGGCTTATTTTCCAACGTGCCTGTCTGAGGGGAAGGAAAGACAGAAGAAGGAAAAGGGCATCCCTTTTTAGACTCAAACCCTACAACCTGTCCTCTTTCCCTGGCATTTTCCTTTGCTCTCCGTCTGGGGACCCTGCAGGGGAAATGCCATTCCCCAGAGGGGCCTAGGAAAGTGGAGGCGGAAGGCATGCTTGGAGCGTGGTCTCCATTCCCCAGATCTGGAGAGGACTTAGGGGCAGTGTGGGGCTGGGGATCCGCCGGAGAGAGAAAGGCCTGTGCGGGGCTGGTCTGGAAGTTCTGCTGGAGAAGCCGCGTGCGGAAAAGGCGCCTCCGGGCGACTTTGCGCAGAACTGGAGATTGGGACACACGGAGAAGAAAACCTCGCTGCCCACCACCCAGGCCTTCGTTGCTGCTCCATGCGACCGGAGGAGTTTGGCTGATTCGGGGCGCTGAGTCCCGCTCTCCTGGGCGGGGAAAAATCCCGGGTGGACCGTTGCTCCCGGCCTGCCTCCCCGACGCCGCGCTCCAAGCAAGGCCCGGCCCCGCGCATCCCGCCTCGGCCCTAGACCAGGAGCCCGGCCCGGAGGCCGCGCTCAGCGCGGGTCCCCGCGGCTCCCGCAGAGAAGCCGGCCTTCTCCCCAGCCGGGTCGGGAGGATCCGCTCGGGGCTGGAAGAAGTAGGACGGAGGTTGGAGGAGCTGCGCCGGAGCTCCCGGCAGCAGTGCCCAGGGCTGGGCCGACAGCCAGTTACCAGGCGCCTCCCTCTTGCTGCTCTCTAGGCTGCGCCCCAGCGGCTCCCGCTCAGATACCCCAAAGCCGCAGAGGTAAAGCCCCCCCCGCAGGGGACACTGCAATCAGCTGCCTCCGGTATCTATTTAGCAATACCCGTCCCAGCTGTTTATTTAGTGTGTATTAAAGCCAAGCGCTTTAAGAGCTTTATTACTCCCCGAACCCACCTGATGGGGGTGTGTGTGGCGGGGTTCAATCCCCATTTACAGATGAGAAAACTGGGCCCCGAGAGGCGGAGTAACGTTAGAGGCAATACGTGTGGGAGGCAGGACTGAACTCCGCCAGGACTCCAAGGCCATGCAAAACCTTGGTGAGACCCTTCCAGGCCCACGGCTGCTTGAACTTGAACTGCGGGCTCCCAATTAGTTTCTAGTGTGGAGATCAGTGTAATGCCACACAGGGGACAGAGCATTCCAGTGTGGTCACCTCCATTCCGTCACTGTTCCGGTAAGGACCCCCCGCCCCTCCCCCCAGACAGGGTGGAAATGGCGGTTACCCCAGGTTTACAGACTGGGACAGGCTCAGCCACATCCAGGGCAGATGGTCCAGAGGCTGCTCCAAGAAAGGTCTTCCGACGTCCTAAACCCAGGAAGAGTTTTCAGCCAGGCTCTCTCCTGAATTATTTTCATCTTTAAAGTAAACGGGGTGCTGAATAGGATGACTGGGTGGCTTAGTCAGTTAAGCATCTGCTTTTGGCTCAGGTCATGATCCCAGGGTCCTGGGATCAAGCCCCCTGTTGGGCTCCTTGCTCAGCGGGGAGCCTGCTTCTCCCTCTGCCTGCCGCTCCCCCTGCTTGTGCTCTCTCTCTCTAACAAATAAAATCTTTTTTAAAAACGGAATGCTGAGAACACAGCTGCGGAGGGTCTCTGGACCACAGTTGCTAAGATCTCCTCTCAGAGCCACTGGACCTCTTGGTGTGGAGGGCTGCTCCCTGGGCCCTAGAGCAAGGGGAACTGAGGTCCCCGCCCTCCCTCCCTTCCCTGGGGGCTGTGGAGAAGAGCCTTTTCCTTTGATCCGCTTCCCGGCGCCTCTAGTCATTTGGCTGGGACTAAGCAGAGGCCAAGTGGCCGGGAGGGTTTCTCTGGGCACATGCAGTCGGGCTTGGCAAGGTCTGAGAGGAAGCTGAGGCTGGCGGGACACCCCCGCGGTCACTAAGTGCTGGGCTATGCGGTGCTGGGCACGTCACCCTGCTGGTTGATTTCATTCCAGGGTCAGCTCTGTCGATGTTAGCATCAGCCCTCTTTTCCAGGCAAGGAGACTGTGCGCAGGGCGACGGACACGCTTGCTGGGACCCAAAGCTGGTGGCACTGGGATCCGGGTCTATGCTGGATCTGTTTGACCTGACAGCTTCTCTGTACCAGCCTAAGAATGGCTTTGAATTGGGAGTCAAAACAAGCTCTTCCTTCACCATCTTCAACATAAAAAAAAAAAAAATCATAGCCATTGTAACTATGTTCTTTTTTTTTTTTTTTAAGATTTTATTTATTTATTTGACAGAGAGAGAGAGCACAAGCAGGGGGAGTGGCCGGCAGAGGGAGAGGGAGAAGCAGGCTCTCTGCTGAGCAGGGAGCCAGATGCGGGGCCTGATCCCAGGACCCTGGAATCATGACCTGAGCTCAAGGCAGATGCTTAACTGACTGAACCACCCAGGTGCCCCCATTGTAACTATGTTCTTAAAGTTTAGTGACCAAGTCCCTCCCTAAGGAGTGAGGATTTCCATTCTCATCCTGCCTCCATCCTTAACCCCTCACACATGCCCAGTCTCCCTTCGGAGGGATGTCCTTCAGGTGATCCTGGGGGAATGGGAAAAGGGTCGGCACCTCTCAGCCCTTTCCTGCTCCCCCCAGCCCCCAAGCCTGGGACCTTTTCCAAAGTCGCATTGCCTAGGTTTGAGCCACGGATTCTGTAGCCAGCAGGAGAGAGACGGCTCCCCATGGGATGCTCCTTCTTTGGCCTCCACTGGGCCGCACAGCTGCCCCAAGGAAGGCCACCACTGGATTCCTGGCAGGAGACAGACAGGGTTTCAGAAGCTCCCCTCTTCTCAGCCTCTCTCCTAACCCCCCCTCCCTCACCTCACCACCCCTGGCCTTTCTGGTCCCACCAGTTTCCAGAACGCAGAGGATGTTTACCCTCCGAAGCGAGGCTGGCTTGGGGCTGAGGTCAGAAGCCTGATTCACCGCAGGGAGGCACCCGAGCCCGGCCCCCACCCAGCCGCCCCAGCGAGCGAGCGCAAGTGAGGCTGGGAAACACCACCCCGCCCAGCCAATAAACGCCTCTGTGACTGCCCAGCTCCAAGGGCATCCCTCCCGTCACTGGCCCTCCCCGCTCCCCACCCCCACTCTGTCAGCTAGGCCTAGACGCTTGCTATACAGTGAGAGAACTCCTAGGGGGCCCTGGACTCCCCCACCCTCCAATCCCTGCCCCAATTGAGATCAAGGGCTGTGGAGAGAGGGTACCCATAATCCACTCTGCCTCACCCCCAATTCACTAGAAGACTTTTGTGACCCTGCCTGTGGCATGCCCTGCTGTAGGGATTGGGATCTCTGCTCGGCAACCCTCCATCCCCCCAACCGGCGTGAAAGTCTCTTCCATCTGGTGGAGGGGAGCCTGGGGACAGAGGAAACCCAAGAACTTGCTCCTTCCCACCAGCCAGGAGTTGGGGGTTCAAAGGCTTGGATTTGAATCCCAGGATGTGGGGAAGAAGAAAGGGGTGCAGCCTCCCCCCTGTCTTTCTCCACGACCTCCAAGGACCAGCACCCCACTTCAGAACCCAGAAGGGGTTAATATTTCACCAGCTACCCATTCCTTCCACCTGGAGGCTGGGAAAAGGCAGGTCCCTGGAGCCCAGCCACCACACGGTCCCAGGTGGGGTCAGGGGGAGGCCTGGGCCCCAGGCAGCCCCTCCTCACCTGCACAGCTCCCACCCCGGCCGCATCTGCCCCAGCACGTCGCTCGACCCCCGCCTGACCCCGACGCACTGATAAGCCCCCAGACGGCCAAACATCGTTAACTTCTTTGTCTTCCTAGACTCCTGCCTGTCCCTTCTCCGACCTGGGGCTGAGGGCTTGCCGGCGTGTGTGTGTGTGTGTGTGTGTGTGTGTGTGTGTGTGTGTGTAGCTCCCCCCACCCCCGCCCCCGCCCCAGGAACTGGGTCCTACACACCTTGCATTTGAACTTCGCCACACACCCCCTTCCCCATCCTCCTGCTTCTGGACCAGGAGCCGACTTCCTGCCACATTCGGTTGGTCTAAAAGTGTTCCCTCACCTTCCCTTACGCCACAACTCATCTTGCCAGTGTGGACCCTGTCTTAGAAGACTTCCAGGAAACACTAAAAAACAAGAGAGAGAAAGGGGAAGTTGATGTCCGAGAACGTCAACAACGATTTCAGAAATTGAAGCTTAAAATCCGTCACAGCTCAACCCTAAACAGAAAGGGAAGGGAAAAGGGTTGGATTGTCCACTGGGGCCGCACAACCAAATCGTGTTCTCGATTGCTCATTTCCCTTCGCCTTTTAAAACTTCGTTCACACACTAAAAAGGAAACAGACAGATAGGAGACAATGTCTACACCCAAACAACCAGTTGCTGGGAAGCATTTCTTCGGGTATGGTGGAGCGTAGACAAAGCATAGGTCATGGCCCCAGGTTCGCAGACCAGACCATCCATCCAGGGCAGAGGGAGCCACTGTTCGAAAGCTCATCATTCTTGGGGTGCCTGGGTGGTGAAGTCGGTTAAGCCTCCCACTGACTCCTGGTTTCAGCTCAGGTCATGATCTCAGAGTCACAGGACTGAGCCCCAGGTCTGTCTGGCTGCTGAGCATCAAGTCTGCCTGAGGCTCGCTCTCCCTCTGCTCCCCCCCCCATGTGCTGTCTTTTTCTCTAAAATAAATAAATAAATAAAATCGAAAGAAAGAAAGAAAGAAAGAAAGAAAGAAAGAAAGGAAGGAAGGAAGGAAGGAAGGGAAAGAAAGGAAGAAAGAAAGAAAGAAAGAAAGAAAGAAAGAAAGAAAGAAAGAAAGAGAAAGAAAGTCATTCTGTAGCAGCTTCTGGCTCCAGCGCCCCCACTGCCACTAGCGGCATGGATTCTGCCCTCAAATCCTTTCTTAACTCTCTTCTCCCTACGCTTTCTCCAAAGAAGGAGGAGCCTCCTGGAAAAGACCCCTGGAAGACAGGCTCCGGCCAAAGAGGCAGGGTGGGGGTGTGGGGACGTGGCAACCACAGGAGAGGGCAGATGGGGTGGGGATGGGAGCTCTTCCTTCCCGGAGGGGCCACCTCCTTTTCTAGACCAGAGCTGAGGTCTCAAGTCCAAGTGTGCAGTTTCTACCAATTCGAACGATTATTTGGATACATCGGAACAGTTTCTAACTTAAAATAATGCAGTAAAAGGACCAAAGAGTTAAATGTCGTTTGGTCAGAAATTAGGTAATAAAGCCCTTAGACTTCTCCTGACAGAGAGGTCTTTTTGACAAAAAAGAAATAGATATTAAGTCATTACTGGAATACTTAAAAAAAAAAAACCCTTTAACGTTTGATTTACCCAATCTATGTGTCACTTCCAACAATACTGAAGAGATCAAACTTAATAACAAAACCTAAGGGGGGGGGTATACCTCATTTTCAACCTTCGACACCGCCCTGAGGCTCTTGACCAGCCCGGAGACCCCGCACCCACGAAGCTGTATGCAAGTTCCTGGCTCGAAGTAAGTGAATGTTCCCGACACCCTCGCCTCTGCTGCGGTGGGCCTGACTCCCCTCGTTGGAACTCTGCAGGGCCCGAATCCTCTCTTGACCTTCCCTCGAAAGATCTGCTTAGGTCTTTTGCCCAGTTTGTTAACTGGTGTCTTAGGTACATGAATGGACGCAAGCCATTTGGTCTTCCAAAGAACTCCGGGAAATGCCGGGGGTGCGGGGCTGAGCAGTAACCCCCAGCAAAGCGCGCCAGGGGAAAATCCCGTGCAGCCTCAAGAGGCTGCATTTGCGACCAAGCCTGGGACAGCGGAGCCCCCGCCTGGAGTTTTGCGCCATGGGATGGGGGGGGGGGGGCGGTCGGCTCACTGCGGGGATCCGGTGGCTGAAAGAGCGGTCTCTGCAGCCCCTCGGATCCCTCTGACTCCTCGGTTGCCTCCCTCGCCCCCCCAACTCCAGCCCCACCGACCCTCCTGCTCCCACGGCCAGTCGGTGCTACCCCACGCATCCTCTGGGGACATAACCAGCGCAAGGCGATCCGTAGGTGGTGGGAGGCAGCGGCCAGGGACACTGGCTGTCTTCTCTTAGTTCCCCAGAAAACTGGGGGCATAGAAGGCAGACCATCACCCCTCGTGAAAGGGTAGGATTTCCAGAAGCCCAGCTACCAGCCATATTTAGACATCACCCCAATTTTTAGTGTGTGTTGGGTGAGAGTCTGGTGAGCTGGGGAGGGGGTCCCCCTGGGCTGAGGATGAGAGGGAGCCAGGATGCGGGGCACGGGCCTGAGGTCTCCGTTCTGCAGCGCGGAAGGTTCCAAAATAGTCCAACATGGACTTTTCTGTGCCTTCTAATTTTTTTTTTAAATTAATCTCTAAGCCCAATGTGGAGCTCGAACTCACAACCCAAGATGAAGAGTCTCATGCTTTACCGACTGAGCCAGCCAGGCGCCCCTGTGTCCTCTAATCTTAAGGAGAGTGGAGGAGAGGAGGAGATGATTAAGAAAAAAAAAAACAAACCTCCCCCCATTTTCCAATACAGATGGAATTCTGCAAGAGAAAATCCATGGGGGCAATAGTTCACAATCTACACCCCATTTGTTCTGTTCTCCATCTCCCAGAAAAAAATTGTTGGGAAAACTCCAGTACATACAGATGGATACACTTTAAATCCTGTCACATGTGTAACCCTGTCGACAGAACAAAGCCGCAATGTTACATTTTAATAAGCCATCATAAAAACAAATTAGTAAAAATCGAGAGCAACAAAAAACAATAGAAAATGGGGGGACACAAAAAGACAGTTCTAGAAAAAAAGGACAAATTGTTAAAAGTAACACTATGAAAATAAGTTTAAACTCTGTGAATATTAAAAATGCACAAGACTTTGATACGACCCATTTCTAAGAATATATCATGCAGATACACTTGCATATATACACGGAATTGTGAATATTGAATATAGTAACAGAAGAAAGGAAGAAAAATTGGAAACAATTTAAATAGCTATCAATAGTTGACTGAATAAATTACGGCACATCTGTATAATAAAATAAAGCCACTAAAAAGTAAGCATTAGTACAGAACCATTTTCAACATGATTTTTAAAATAAAAGACAAAATACGAAGCTTTGTGTATGGTATGCTGCCATTTGTGGTAAAGGCTATATTTATGAGGGTACAGAAAACGCGGTGCGGTGGTTGCTTCTGGGAAGGACTGAGGTAAGAAGGGGGGGGAGAATTACTTTTGTTTTCAACATATGTCCTTTGGTAACTTCTGAATTTCCCCTTTAGCATACATGATCTTTTTTTTAAAAGAGAGATTAAAATCTGGGAATTATTATTTTAATAGTGTTCATTTGTAGTTATACAGGCAATAGAAGTTTATTATGGATAAAATGGAAAACAGAAAAATTTAAAACGAATTACATTTCTGTTTATAAGGTCTCGTCCACACAATCTGGATACTAACTAAAGTGTGGACTTTTCTCAGATAATTAGAAGTAATCAAAATCAGATCGTTGACTTAAATCATTAAAAAAATAAAAACAAAGTGATTTTTTTTTTCTGAAGCAAGTTTGCAGAGTTTAATCTGACGAGAATGACGCCAAAGCAGGTACTAAGCTGGTAGTCCGGGGGAGAAGATGTATTCGGTGGGGGTCTCCGGAGGGTGTGTAAGAACCCACTCTTAGCTCCCAGACCAGGTCTGGACAGCTGAGACCTCCCAATGCAAAATGAAAAGAGGAAACAATTTGCACCATTCAGATTAAAAATGAAGCCAAAGTCAAACCGTGCGTTTTTAAGTGGAAACATAGGCACTGTGTGTGTCTGCTGGGGGCTCCCCGACTTCCCCGGGAGGGAAGCTCTGTAGATCTCCGGCCCTTTCGTGCCCGGGCCGCGGAGACGCGGCGGCGGCGGCCACTGGGCCACTGGGCCGCGGAGGCCGGGGTCCTAGGGCATCTGGGAACGGAGACCCAGCAGAGAGAGCGTGCACCGTACCCCTGATGGACAGAAATGCTTCTCCGGGGAAATGCTCCTGGTCCGCGCCCCTCTGTGGCCTCCCCCGACCCCAGGCGAGAGGCGAGGGCCGGGACCCGGAGCCCTTCGCTCCCCGACCCGCCCTGGCCGCTGGGGCCCCGCTTCGGGGCAATCTCACCGGGTTGGGCCGGTTCCCGAGCCTCATTCAAAAGGAGGTGGGCCCCCGCGGCTGGGCGTCGGAGGATTTGGTGGGGAAGCCTGTGGGCCTGAGGTTCTCACACTGCCTGCACTGAGGGGGCTCCCCCTCTGCCCCCCGGGAAAATGTGGGGCGAGAGCTGTGGGTCTGCTGCTCCCACCCGCTTCGGCTGGGGCGACTCTGGGCTGACTCTGGGCGCTTGCTCTCCGGGTCCCTGGAGCGACCAACGACCGACTCCGACCCGTGCAGGAGAAACCTGGGCCTCGGATCAAACTCCCTCCCCACAGTTTGCCCAAATCCTCTTTCCTGCGTAGACCGAGGCCTGGGCTATCTTCTGGGTCTCCCTCGCTGAATACAGAGGGAAACGGAGGCACAGAAGATTAAAGAGATTTGCTGGAATTGGATTAGGAGATCTTGGGGATGGTTTCTTGGTCAGCAGGATCCTTGGCAAGCTTGGAAGATTCAGCGCATGAAGGGGAACAAACAGGTAAGGGTCGCCCAAGGTGGGGGTGAGGAATATCTGGGCCAGGAGTGGGGGTACTGGAGGACAAGGAGATCCCACCCCCCAGGAGCCCCACACGGAGCTCTGGGGAGGAGGACTCTGACATGAGAGCCAGCAAGCCAGCCTCCCCAGCTTCCGGTGTCTTCTCAAAAAGCAGCCTCTCAGATGCTAAAATGATCCGAACATTACAGGAATTATAAACTGACTGGATTTCCCCCCCAAGCCAACAATTTCCTCTCTTCCCCCCCCCCCCCACTGGGGACTCTGCCCTGTGTTGTCGGCCTCGTCAGTTCCCTCCAAAGAAACTGCTAAATGAAGGATGGTTAGAGTCAGCTGAGCAGGGTCCTTGATTCTTATTCCTCGGTCACCCCCTCCCCCACCCCTCCCCTTCCCCCCACTTGACTGGTGTGGCTACAACTGGGAGAGGGGGAGGCCTGGAGTCTGAGTGCTCCCGTTTTCCTTGTGTAAATGCGGCCGTGGCTCTGTCACACCGAACAGGAGAGGACCAAGAATACGACTAATACTAAAAATAAAAACAAATCTGGTCTTGCTTCTGGATGTAAGATGAGAGTTGATGTAACCTCAGGCTCACTCTAGATTGCTTTGTTTACAAGCAACGAACCAGACCACTTTCTCTCCCATATTCCATCAGTGGAGGGGTGGGTCCCATATTCCCCCCACGGGATGGGTCTGTTCCTGGATAAGGGCAAAGGGGGCCTGACAAACTGACTCCCTAGGGGTGTCAACAACTCAGGTAAAGTGAAGATTCCAGCCCGTCAAGTCAAAAGCCAAACAATGGCTCTGGCTGATTTCTCCCAGAATCGGCTGAACTTCCTAGTTGTTCTGGCGTCTTAAAAAGCCGGCCTAGGGGGTGCTGAGCCGGGTGACCTGTATCTGTGTCGACACGGGTTCTGGACGACCCCAGCCCGTCCCATGCTGTCCAGCTTGCCAAGACTTCCCTTTGCTCCGTGTGCACTGAAATTCCCTACGTTCTTTAACTTCAATTTTCATCCCCCCCATATGATCCTATCTGTTTCTGTCGTCACAGATTGCATCCATTTCCCCGGGGGCGGGGGGGGGGTGTTCCTCTGGGTCCAGTCCCACAGGTCTAGTGATGGAATTAACTGGTTACCGTTTAATTGGCTCCTTCAAATGCTGGGTCAGAGCATCTGCATGCGAGGACGCAGCTGCTGTCTGTGGTTCCGTCAGTCTGTCTTTTCGCAGGCGAGTGCTGGTGGGTAAAGTTTGTCCTCGTGGGAAGGGTGACCCACACCGCCTGTGTTTATTAAATTCCCACCTACTTTGAAATGGCATCAAAATTTCTCCTGAAACTGAACATTCGAGGTGCTCAGATGGAAGAGGATTTTATTTTGTGTCAGTTTGTAGTCTTGTTGGCCTGGCCGTGAATGGAAAGAAAAAAACCCTTCCAGGCCAAGACTCCAGCTGAGACACAGACTTCACCCATCCTTTGGAAGGACCTGGGGAACTGTACAGACCGGCTAGGACAGAGTTCTGGGGTCCAGAGGGAGCTAAGGGGGTGTTTAGAATCCAGCCTCCTTTTGCTTAAAAATAAATAAGTTCTGACATCCAAATCAAGGAAGGAAGTTAAAGGATGCAAAAGGGAAGAGAAGACCAGGAAGAAAATAAGCTGGGGGAGGCCTTTCTTCGCTCAGAACTGGCTCAGTACAGGGCCCCTGGCAGAGCCTTCCACACCCAACTCAGGGGCCAAAGACTAAGAGAAAACACGCCAGCCTGCTGTTTTTCCTTAAGCCTCCTCTTCTTTTTCCCTCTCAAAGACTCATACTCTTCTCTGGGGCTGGAACCCAGACACAGCGCCAGAGTCTTCCAGCCCTTCTCTGGATGAACTCAGAGCAGCCCGGCTCAAAATGGGCCTTGAATCCCTGCCCCCTCCTACCTTTCCTGCCCCACTCCGCAATGCCTTGGTCAGGGCACTGCCCAGTGTCCCCAGACTCCTCCCCGCCTTGTACTTCCATATTCTCCTTTAAAAAACACCATCAGCTTTCCAATCCCAACAAATTAAAAAAAAAAAAAAGTTTTAAAAATGTGGATTCCTTGGTGCCCAGAACCAGCCCTGTAATGCTAATGGCTCCGTAGGGATCCAGCACTCAGTAGGGAAGGAGCCTGCTTTGTAGATGGGGGGCCTGGAGTAAAGGGCTTTTAAGTTAGAGGGAAAGGAGTTTAAATTCCAAACAGAGACTCCATGCTGCACAGCAGAGACCTGGTGATGTGAGGCAAATATGAATCTCGGATAATAAAGACCCAGAGGCTCCAGTAGTAAGAGGAAGTTCAGTGGGAGCCAAATTCAGCATAAAGTTCTTTTCTGCAATGAGACGGCTTCACTTGTCCCTTGCAGATATTGTAAAACAAGTGAATAAGGTATATAAATATGTGTGTGTATGTATATATATATATATAACACCAGATTTTCTAAGAAAGAAATGCTATCAAACCAGCAGTTGAGAAAACCAGACTTGATCTCTTAATCCCTCTACCCTGCTGAGAAAGCTTGCTCTCCCCAGCTCCCCTCCCCCCGCCCCCTTTCTCGCAGAGGCCCTGCTGCTGGGATGAGTAAACTCACTCTAAGCTAAAGTCAAATTATATTTCGCCCCGAGACTTTCAAAGGATAAATATAAGTTTTGTGTAATTCTCAGAGGGGATCACAAGCAGCCCGTTACTCGGGATGGATTATGTGAGATTCAGTTTACGAGGGCAAATTGTGTTTCACACATGAGTCACCTTGAATAACCCAATAATTAATTAAAACCATGTCCTGCAGGGGAGAATTTATTACACTCGCCAGCTGTTTATGAGCTAGGTGTAGTTTGGAAATGAAAGATGGGAGTACTCTTCGGTGAATGAGGTCTGCGCTGCATTTCCCTGGGCTCCCGGAGACTCCCTCTCCCCAGGTCCCAGAGAGCAGAATCTCCCTGCAGTGGGGGGGGACTTCAGCTTGGAAGCATAGAGCAGAGCAGCTGGGTTGCCCCCCCCCACTTCAGCTTCTGTGTCCAGGGCCCTCGCCAGTGTTTTCTGGAGTTCTTCCTGGAAACAAGTTAGGGCTTTGGGGTGGTTGATACAGCAAAGCTGGGAGCCTTGGAAAGAGGGAAGGGGTGTGGGCTACAGGGAGGGAGTTCAGGGATAAGACAAAATCCCGGCTCCAGGCTCCTCCGCAGTCCCCTGAAAGAGGAGTGGGCACCCTGATACACTTCTCCAAACCTAGAGGTCACAGCTTCTGCTCCGGAGGGATGCCACCAAGCTCAGGTCTCTCTCCAGTTTGGAAGGTCCTGTTCTGTGGGTATGGGGGCAGTGCTTCTCCATAAGCATGAGGCCAGAACAAGGCTGTAGGCTGGTTCCTCTTCTCCCAGTAGAAATCCTCACCTTCTTCTCAGATCCCACCAACTAGGAGAGAAACAACCCGTTACTTATATCTGTAAACTTGACAGTCTTCACTTCCCTCCTCTTTGTCTCCTGGAAGCCCCGTGTGGAAGGATGGGCAGAGAAAATCACTTCCATTTTACAGATGAGACTGAGGGCCAGAGAGAGGAGATGGCTAGCCCAAGGGCACACAGCTGGCAATACAAGCCAGAGCAGGGACAGAAGTTCAAGCTCCCCTTCAGTGATGCCCTAGGGGCAGAAAGGAATAGGAGATGCGAACGAAGCTAGTCTGGCTACTCCGTCTCCGAAACCCATGGTGCTCTGGTTCCCTCTGGGAGCATGGAGGTCTCTGGGGGCATCCCCAAGGAAGGAATCGGACAGTCCTGGCCCAATGGCAGCAATTTTGCCTCTAGGTCTAGGACTATATATTCAGTCTTTGACACTCGAGAGCTAGTTAACCAAAGACTCATCAGAGGGTCCTATGCTTGACTGGGGGGGGGGGGGACGGGGAGAGGGAGGGAGGTTTCCCATTCCAAGAGCAACAAGGGAACCAAAGCGAGTCAGGAAGTGGTGGTGGCGGGGAGGGGTCCTGCTTGGCCCAGCTCTGGCTCTCTCTGGGAGGGAGCAGAGGGACCCGGGGTAGCTCTCCTGGCCACAGCTAGCTGCAGTGAACAATGGGGCAGAAGTCTGTAAGAATAAGGGGTTCCTGGGTGGCTCAGTCCTTAAGCCTCTGCCTTTGGCTCAGGGCATCATCCCAGAGTCCTGAGATCGAGCCCCACATCAGGCTTCTCCACTGGGAGCCTGCTTCTTCCTCTTCCACTCCTCCTGCCTGTGTTCCCTCTCTCGCTGCTGTCTCTCTCTGTCAAATAAATAAATAAAATCTTAAAAAAAAAAAAAAGGAGCTTGTAAGAATAAGCCCTTTGGTGCAACATAGAGCATCATCTTTTTTGAGGATGGCCAATACCTTTGAGAATTGGGTGGGCTCAATTAGTGAAAAAATGGCGTGAGAAAAAGGAGAGGAGGGAACTGGAATAGGTCATAGGCAAGTCAGGAGATGTAGCAACCAAATGGAAGGTGTGGGTTTTGTTTCCATCATGCTTTGGAAAACTAATTGTGAAAAGAGTTTTGAGACAGCTGAGGAAATTGAAACATGGATAGCATTAAGGGAATTTTTTAAAAGATTATTTATTTATTTATTTATTTATTTATTTGAGATTGAGAGCGAGAGCATGAGTGGGGGCAGAGGGAGAGGGAGAAGCAGACTCCCTGCTGACCAAGGACCCTGGGGTGACAGGACCTGAGCTGAGGGCAGCCGCCTGGGATAGTAGTAAGGGGTTATTGTGAATTTTGTTATGTATGATAATCACATAAAGGATTTATTGAAAGAAAACAGAAAGAAAGGAAGAAGTCCTTATCTGTTAAACATTCCAAACGAAGTAATTTTGGGTAAAATGATGTCTAGGATTTGCTTTAAAACACTCCAGAAAAAAAAAAAAACACCCTGAAATAAGACTGGCTCTGAGTGATCACGGTTGAGGCTGAACGGTAAGCATCAGGAGGGGTTATTATCCTCTCCTGCGCATGTGCGCTTTACTTTGTATTTTTACTGTTTTTCTGTATATGTGACATTTGCCACTAGACAACAAGTCCATGAAGGTGTGGGTCTATCTCCCAGAAAACCGCACACATGCACCATCTTTCACCCTCAATGCCAAGGGGTGAGCCCATGGAGTCAGGTGCAGAATCTTGAGGCTCACCAAACACCCTCTTCCCCCAGGACAGGACAGCCTTGGGAAGTGATTTAGCCTCAAATCAACCACACCTTGTTCCTCCAGCTGCTGTGGGTGTGCTCAGCCCCCGGGCGGCCGCTGAGTTCGGGCTTCAATCCGTTCAGCGCTAGGTGAAAATTTCCAGGTCAGCTCCCTTGCGGCTCATCTGGACTCAGCTCTGAAGTGAACTGGTGGTGAGAGTGGGGTGGAGGCAAGGGAGTTGAATTTAGTCCCCACCTTTATAGTTTAAAAAATGGAGCGGGGGGAGTCTCTGGTCTAAAATTACTGTGTTTAAAGAGTTCCTTCATTTGGGAGTCACTATTTTATTTTTCTCGAACCCCTTTATTTTTCGCTTTTCCCTTGGATGACGTCTCAAATCTCTCAGGTCTATATTCAGTATCCATTCGTACTTTTTAATGAGATTTATTTCCATTTCAAAAATGGGAAAGAGCTTGGCGTTTGAACGGGGAAGAGAAAGGGAATTGGTCGGAGCCAGGATTTGGTGCCACGAAGACACGTGTTGGAGTCCAGCCTGCGGCATTCATTAGCTTCTAGAAGTTGGACAAATTAATCTCCTCAATCTGAGTTTTCTTGTCTACAAAACCGGTAGTAACAATTGCCCTCTACCCAGTTCTCTTGTTACGGGGGATTAAATGAAAGGTGCATTAGGGGACTTACGGTCCTGAGCACAGGACACATTGGATTAGGGTTACAAGAATTCTGAAGGGGCCAGAAGCCCGAGGGGCAGCAGGGACAGGGATGTAGGGGTCTGCGGGCGGGGGAGGGGGTGCTGGCCAAAGTGGCGTCTAGGGAAGCCGTCAGAAGCCCGTACTGCAGGCTGCAGCGGCCGGTTCTCTCCACGAACAAAGCAGGTTTTGGTCCAGTGGGAGCTCCCGCCTGGAGGAAGAGCGGCTGCCTCAGGGTAAGGGGTCCCTGGAAGGAGGGTGCACCTCCCGGCACAGAGGTCTCTGGGTGGGGGGAAGGATGGTCTAGGAGGAGGCTCCCACACTCTCCAGCGGCTCCATCTGAAGTTAGAGCTGCTTTGCCATCCCAGAGCGGGTGGGTGAGCCCGGCTAGGTGCCGCGTGTTCAGCCACATTGCGGAAAAATCTGCCCCTGCAGGTGTTTACACGCCCAGAAGTAAGGGCAGTAAGGGTCTTGGACTAAAGGGGAGAAGTCTTTGGGTCGCCCCTCCTCTTGATGGAGAGTTGTTCATAGGGCCCTTTGGTTGCTGTGAAATCCCCTTTCTGGAGGGAGCTGCCTAGCCGCCCAGCATAGATCTCAGGCCACAAAGTGCCCAGGGAACGAGGAGCTGGTTCACCATCCATCAGTGCCTTCCCTGGTCCGAGCCTTAGCCAGCACCCCCGGGACAGGTGATTCCTGGGGCTAGAAACGCCATGCAGAAGGGGCAAGCAAGGGACACATGAGGCAGAACCCGAAGGCCGGCTGGTGTGGGAGATTCCCATCCAAGGCTGCAGGGCGGGCACCCCCCAACCCCTGTCTGCATCATCCCCGAAACACACAGACATGCAGTTGGAGATCTGGGCTGGGCTTTGCCAGATGCCAGAATTTATTAAGGAATGGGGGGGGGTGGAGCGATGGGGGTCTGCTTACCATGGTTCTTGTCCAGGCCTCCATCTGGGCCTCTGGGCCTGAGCCCTGTTCAGAGGGAAAATTTCCAGGCCAACCTTAAGAATAAGAACCTGAGATGGGGCACCTGGGTGGCGCAGTCATTAAGCGTCTGCCTTCGGCTCAGGGCGTTATGGGATCGAGCCCCACATCAGGCTCCTGCGCTATGAGCCTGCTTCTTCCTCTCCCACTCCCCCTGCTTGTGTTCCCTCTCTCGCTGGCTGTCTCTATCTCTGTCGAATAAATAAATAAAATCTTAAAAAAAAGAAAAAGAATAAGAACCTGAGAACCCTGGGCTTGCTCCATGGGGCTGGAACAGCCAGACCAGCAGTCCCCCAGCCTGGGAGGAGGTGACTTGGCCGCCAAGCTTTGGCCCCACAGAACCCGTGAGACATGGAGCGAAGCTTGTAGAGCTTCTAGAGCCCATGTCCCAGCCAGCCTGGCTTTTGTGATTCCCCGGGGGCAAGCATGGAGAGCGACAGTGAGGGCATGGCTGCAAGTTCCACCGCTGCATCTAGCTGCCAGAGCTGTCTACCTTCTGTGTTCTTCATCTGTCCTCCTGCTCCCATTATGGCAGCTCAGAGCTGCCTGGAACCATGGACCTGGCCATTCATTCTGAGGTCAATTCATTCGGACTTGGGCAAGACAGGGTCTTCCCCCAGGTATCTGCCACCCAACCACTTGAGCATATCACTGGCTAAAACTGAAGGATGTCTAAGGTTACTCCCAACGCCAAACACCAACACTACAGAATTTGGGACTTCCTATTTTTCAAGGGGAGAAGAGAAAAAGGGGAGCCCCACATGTTCCCCAATTAGAGATAACTCTAATGAATGACTTCAGAGGAGGAAGCTTTTCTACCCTCTTCAGCTCCTAGATCCTTAGCCCCTGGTATGAATTTCTACACGGTAGAGGTGCCTGGGTGGCTCAGTCGTTAGTTAGGCAGCTGCCTTCGGCTCAGGGCGTGATCCTGGCGTTCTGGGATCGAGCCCCACATCAGGCTCCTCCGCTGGGAGCCTGCTTCTTCCTCTCCCACTCCCCCTGCTTGTGTTCCCTCTCTCGCTGGCTGTCTCTCTCTGTCAAATAAATAAAATCTTTTAAAAAAAATTTCTACACGATAGCCTCCAAGATCAGAATCTTCTCCCAAGCCCTACCCCAGACATATAAACAGGTTGAGGGAGAGCAATGTTCTTCATGTCTCTGGGGGAGGATTTCCAGCATCCAGGGCCAACAGCAGCTATAGTTTCCTCTAATCGTGGACAAAGCGATAGACTCTGTGAAGATCAAATACAAAACATTTTTGAGCAGATGATTTTCCAATTTAAAGTGAAGGACATTTCAGCTACCCTCTCCGAGCTCTTCGAAAACCCCTGAAGGAGGCTAGAGGGGAAGAAGTACTAGTTTAAGCCCAAGAGATCCAGACCCACAGCTCTGCTCCAATCCCAAATCTCATGTTAATGGGAGGGTTCCCTGTGTATGGCCCAATATGGGCTCTGGGTATTTAGGGTCGGTGTAGACAGGCGGCAGCCGATCGGCCAGATTTCTCCGGACTCTTAACATGTTGGGGTCTGGGATGAAGGGTTGGCCCAGAACCTTGGTGGTCTGCCTAAGATGGACTTTCCGCCAGGTCAGAGGACTTAGGCAGTAACTGAGAACTATCAGATGTTCATCTCAGGCTGGGGCTGAGATTCAGAAAAGCACATGGTGTGCGTGTGCGTGTGTGTGTGAGTGCGCGTGCGTGTGTGTGTGTGTGTGTGTGTGTGTATGTGAGAAATGCCTACCTTTCTCCTCTCCCAACTTTGTTTCTTGGAACAGATAACTTAGTGAAAAGCAAAGGGAAAATCTTTTGCTATAGAGGTGGGGGAGAGATCGAGAAAAAGGAGGTGGGCCACAAGAGGGTCAAGTTCTGGACCATTGGAAAGGTCTCAGGCCTCTTAAGGGAAATGGGGGAATCAGAGCAAGAAATTAAATCTTTCAAACTGTACTCTCCCCTAAGCCTTTAGGAAAATTGGGTGGGTCTGTACTCGAGGGGCCAGAGTCTTGGCGCTGACATTGCACTGATTGCAGGAGCGAAAACTCAGTCTTCGTCTCCAGCAGGGTCTACACACTAGGAGTCCTAACAGTAGCCAGCATTTATCCTGATAATTATCATCTATCATCGATAGCCATCTCCACCCCCTCCCCGCCGCCCCACATGGAAGAAACAATATGGAGATGGGGGTGGGGAGTTGTAAGCGACTCAGATTACTTTCTGGAATTTGTAGGTAGGTTTTTTTGATATACTCCCCAGTCCCGAGTCTCATCCAGGATCCCAGGGGCTAGAACATAGGAAGCCGAGTCTCTCAAGACCCAAGAAGCTGCTGCAAACCCCAAGGACTTTGGCTGAGTCTCCCTTTGAGACTCCCGCCCCTGTTACCCCACTTCCAGCCTGTGTGGGTGATCAGGGAGGCCAGAGGGCCCCTCAGGGCATTGCAGGATGAGGGTAGAGGAGGTGATCTCCCACACCAATTTGGTCCCATTTAATGGGTCACTGTGGAGTTCACACCCTGGGGCGGACCATCCCAACTGAGTCAGCCCATGACGGTTGACCCACGAAGCCAGGTCTCAGGGCAGGGCTCCCTCAAGGCCCTAATAAGTGTGCCCCGCCCTGCCCTAGATCCTTGCAGAATAATCAGTGGCCAGCCCAGTGGCCTCTCTGCGGAGCTCTCTGTGGTTTTTTCTCCCGCACTAAGGCCCTCAACCTCCAGGAATGCTCCCTTCTAGGCTCCTGCCTGCTGCGCTCTTCTGCCCAAAGGGAACATTGAAGCAGACATAGAGAGCTGGTCCAGCCCTTCTCTTCTTACACAGGCAGACAGGAAAACAGAGGCTCCCAGCGTGGAAATGACTATCCAACAAAACCCTGCTTAACTTGTGCTCTGCTGTGCCGCCCTCTAGGCCCAAAATTCCTCGTGGTTTGGGCCAGATCCATGCTGGCTTTTCTGGCTTGAGTGCCTGGGTAGATGACCGAGGTCTCTCCCCAGCAAAGCCCAGGGTGGGAAGAGAGGACTGGGGACTTGAGCAACAGAGGCCCTTCCAACTCGGCCCAGGGCACACGTGGCAGGGGGTCGGGCAGCCTGCTGGCCGGCCCACCGCTGCACGACCAGAGGACTGGAGGCTCTTGGTGTCTGTTCAGCGACCCTCAGTTTTGCTCCCCCCCTGCCTCCCTCTTTCCCGCTGCTCTTGGGACCCCACTCACGGTCCTTGGGCTTGGCTTAGAGCTTCTCTTGGTTTCCAGGCGCCATCAGGGCAGGCGGCCGCGGCTGTGCGGTTGGAGCCAGCTGCTTCCCTTAGCAGACCATCTTTTCATTGCTCCTCAGATCCAGTGTTCCGTGCCGGGGCCCGATCAGCTCTTTTCGTAGGTCTCTGTTCAGTCCCTGCTTCTGAAGCACTAGGATTTGTCCTGACAGGGTCCTCATCCCCAGGATGTCTCCGGGCTTCCCTGGGTGGGGAGGGATGGTGGAGGTGACCGTGGCCTCCTTCTGAAGAGCTGTGCCTCCAATGCCTGGTTCTTGTAGTTCCTCTACCGGGCCATCAATTTTTCCAAAAGACTTTTCTCTAAGGTCGGGGGAGGCCCCGCCTGACTTCCTTCCCGAGAGAAGGGCCTGGGCCCCCTCTCATCCCCAGCGGCTGGCGGGGCTCTGAGGCTGCCGCCCGGTGCAGGCCACCCTGCAGACAGCCCTTGCCAGGGGCAGGCTCCCAGGCCACGGGGAGCTGCCGTCCCACAGGCCCCTTCCAGACTTCAGAGAAGAACAATGGAAAATTGAGAGGACCGGAAAGGAAAAACGAGCGTGTGCCCTGGGGGGAAGGAGACAGAGAGCAGTAAATCAGAGATAAGGGAGAAAGTGAAAAAAAAAAAACACAACATAATAAAGAAATAAATGAGAAGGAAAGACAGAAAAGGAGGAAGAAAAAAGGGAAAACGAAAGAAAGAAAAATGAAAGGAGGAAAAAGCAAACGAAGAGAAAAAAATAGTGTAAGAGACAGATAGGGGGGAAGGGGACCAAAGGCTAAATAAAGCGACACGGGGATGGGGGGTGGGCGAGAAGGTAAGCACTACGGACAGAAAGCAAAAATGCAAGGAAGAACGTGCAAAAAGAAACCTCATTAAAATGGAAGGAAAGCAAGGCGTAAAGGGAACTACAAATGTAAAAAAAGAAAAGAAAGATACCAAGAGACTAAAGACGGCCGGGAGAAAATACAGAGGGGAAGAAAGGATGTTAGAAACGACGAAAGAAAAGAGCGCGCCCCGACTAGGCCCTTTTCAGAAAGGACTCCGAGCAGTTCAGCGGCAGCGGAGCCCTGACCTTTCCAGAAAACGAACTGATAAATTCGCCTTACTCTCCAAGGCCGACCTGAGGCCTGCGGCCGTCGCGGTCCTATACACTGTTCCAGGTGGGAGAACGAAGCCTCCGGGCGCACACCTTGCTTTGTAAAAAAAAATACGTAATTTCACAAATGCCCCAAGTAAGGCGAGTGGCTCCTCTCGCCCCCTCCCCCTCGCTGGCGGCCCGAGCCCGGGGCAGGGGCGGGAGCTGACACGGAGGTTCCAAGTCCCCGTGGCCGGAACCCCTGGGGGCGCGGCGGCCGCGCTCAAAGGCCCGGCTGTAAAGGTCCTAGGCGGTCTGTGGGGCCGCGCTGAATGGGCTCCCGGAGGTAAACAGACTCTTAACTTCCAACTTGGCCTTGACCTTCCTGGAGGTGTCTGGGCGGTATGTAAAGGAGCAGCTGAGGCTTTCAGAGCATTTGGCTGGGTCCCTAAAGGGAGCTGGGGTTGGGGATCGGCTCGGGGGTCCCCGAGGGTTGGCCAGGAGGCTCCCAGCAGGACACAAAGGAATCTGTGGGGCTGGGGGAAGGGTTGGCTCCCCCCGCCCCGCAGGCTGGGCGGTCAGGAGGTCTGGGTTGTCCTGAGACCTCAGCCAAGAGCTCTCATCGAGCTCCAGGATCTGGAGGCTCTGAGCCTCAGTTGCTCTTTTGGGGAATCTCGGGCATACTCAGGGCTGAAAGAGGCAAGTGAGAAGTAACAGGTACTCTTTAGGGCAACTGTCCTTTTCTCTTCAAATAAGAACGGGTGGCTGCAGTTGATTAGACACAGATATACACACAGAAGCACAGACAGAACTCATTTTTATTCAGTTTATAAAATGCTCTCAAGTGCAAAATTTCACTTAAGCTTTACAGCATTCCTGTGAGGTGGGAATTATTGTCCCTATAAGGAGATAGGTAAGTTTTACAGGTAAGGAGAATTAGTCCTACCTTACCTGACTCCAGGTAAGGTCTGTGATAGGTCACAGGCAGAGGCACATACCTATACACGTACAGGAAGTGGGAACACATGTTCATACGCTGATGAACGTGCCATCCAGAAATATTCCCTGGGATCTTGTAGATACTAAATAAATTGGAGAGCATAACAAAAACAGAAACAAAAATCCTATGGAATTTATTTGTATTGAAATGTATCTGTTTACATAGGGGTCAACCGCGCAGCTGGAGAGCTTCTGCAGGGCTGGGTGTGAGTTCCTTCTCTCTGCATTCCACAGTCGTGCAGAACTTTGGGCATTTGGCTGCTAATTTCCCCGACGTGAGTTAGAACACTACATATCCCCAAATCACGATGACAGGCAGTGTTGCCAGGCATCTTTAAATTCTTGTATTTCATTCTTTTTCCTTTAAAAATAGAGAGAAAACTGATGGACAGTAAAGTGCAGAAATACCACGTGTACAGCTTGAATTTTCACAAAGTGAACACACCCAGGCGACTAGCAAACAGATTGAGATGGAGAACATTTCCAGCACCCCAGAAGGCTTCCTTATGTCCCCTCCCAGTCGGAAGCCTCCTTCCCCAGGGTAATCTTTTCTGACCTCTATTACCATAGATAAATTTTGTCTGTTTCTGAACTGCACAGGAATAGAATCATACGAAAGTACTCGCTTGTGTCTGGCTACTTTCATTCACAAATCTGCATGACTCATTTATGTTACGTGTAGCTCTATCTATGTATTTTATAGCTACATAGTACTCTGTTCCTTAATTACCCCATGATTTACTTGCCCATTCTACTACCGATGGACATTTGGGTTGTTTCTATTTTTGAACTCCAATGACTTGAGCAGCTTTGGACATTCTAGTACGTACTTTGTGATGGACATAAGCATTCGTTTCTGTTGGGTATATGTCCAGGAATGGAATTGCTGGGTCATAAGCTATGATTAGGATTATTTATTTCTAAATTTAGGGATCTATATGCCTGTACTGTCATCTACCAAGTAAAAACCAGTGAAAAGGGGCTCATGGCTGGCTCCGTTGGTAGAGCACACAACTCTTGATCTCGGTTTGTGAGTTCAAGCCCCACACTGGGTGTGGAGTATATTTAAATAACAACAACAACAACAAAGTGAAAAAGTCTTCGTCTTTAGGTACAAATCCTGGTAGTTCTGCCTTTCATTGTTAGATGAGCAAGAGGCTATGACAAGAAACTAGAAAGCATCAAAGAGATATCTTCTCCCTTATCTCTCATATTGTTTTCAGATACAATAAACTCTATCAAGGATTTTGTGCTTGGTGTTTTCTATTATTAGCAATGTTCATGGAGGGCGAGCTGTAATCTCCACTACAGCCCCACAGCTTGGGGAAATTCCAGTTTGCACGGGCCCTTTCCTGAAAAGATGGCTCAGGTTCAGGGTCAGGTTGGTACGGTTGGGCATGACCTAGAGTCAGGGTGGTTTGTTCTATATAAGTGCCATGACCTTGGTGTGGAATGGAAAAGTTCCTGCCCTCTTCAGAAAAACTGGGGGTTCTAGAAAATGTAGTAGACTCAGAAGGATTGGATTTGGGAGGGGTAGCAAAGGAAATAAAACCTCTGAATGTTTGTGAAACAAATTAGTTTGAGTCTTCTGAATTGCACTGTACAAAAGGGCCCAACAGCGGTGGGGCTCTCTCCTCTATCTCTTTTTCCTTCCAAGGAAATATGGAGGCAGCAGATAGGGTTCCTGGGCTTTCTGGACACTCAGCTTGGGTAGGAATGTGCCAGGGTCAGGGTGAGTTACCTGGGCCTCTTGGAACGTAAGAGGAGAACTGCAGGGCTGAGAGGCTAGACATCTCAGCATAGGGCAGGCTCCTACTTTCTTGGGGTCCAGAACCCCTCCAACTAAGGCATGGCCAATTAGGCCTGGCTTCCCAGAAATCCCTTAGACCGCAGAAAATGGGGAAAAGAGGTCCTCTTTTCTGGCTGGTACTTCAGGATTTTGCAAGATCCTCTCCCTTTCCCTCCTTCAACTTTTTCCCTTTCACTCTTTGTGCTTCGGTCCCTGGGTCTCTGTCTCTCTCTCTCTGAATATACAAGGCAGGTGTGTCCTCTCTTCGTACATCCTCTCTTTCCACACCATAAATGAAAATCCAGATCCCCTTTCAGAGGCTCCGTGTAGAAACTCCATTTCCCCTTCAGATCTGAACCTTGCACGTCCCAGGCTCCAGATCCTCCGTCTTCTTCCGAGATCTTGTCCCCCTCCCTCCCCTTCTGCCCCACCCGGATCCGGGAGCCGCCTGGGCGGTAGCTGGGATCCCTGGGGAAGGGGCTTCCCAGGCACTTCCCCGGACAGCTATTACGCGCATCCGGAATAGGAGGGGCACCTAGAAGGAACTGGGATGCTTGTACCCAGGACCCAAAGCCAGGGGCTCCCAGAAATACCGTCTAGTTCCCATTTCCCAGCCGCCTCTGGTTCATGCCCATTCCCAGGTTCCCCTTTCAGGCGCAGAGCGGCCTCCCGGGCCCCACCCCCGATTCCCCTTCCCCCCAGGAGACGCACACTTTATTGGGAGAGCTTTTTATTCTCTCGTTAAACCTGCCAAAGCACAGGAGACAGAGAGCCAGGGAGGGAGAGGAGGCGGCGGAGGTGGGGTCAGCCCCTTGTCTGCTCTCCCTGCGCCTCCCACTTCTCTCCCCGCCCCCCCCCCCCCCCCCCCCCGCGCGCCAAAGCCGAGCTGGGTAGCCCCAAACTGGAAAGCAGCTTTCCTCGCTGTTCTTGTTTTCAAATGCAATAAAAGAGACGGGGAGGGAGAGAGGGAGAGAGGGAGAGGGAGAGAGGGGAAGAGGGGAAGAGGAGAAGAGGGAGGGAGAGAATGGGGGAGGGAGGGAGAAATGGGGGAGGGAGGGAGAGAATGGGGGAGGGAGGGAGGACGGGAGGGAGGGAGGGAGGGAGGACGGGAGGGATAGAGACAGAAGCGGGGGTAAAGTATTTTCGCATTTTCTGCCGTGAAGGTTTTACTAGCTCCTCGGCCCGGGGCCGCAGCCAATCAGCGCGCGTGCCCTGGCACCTGCGTCTCCTGCGTCAGGACGGCCGGGCCCAGCGAAGGCAGGCGCCGTGCGAGCTGGGAGCGATTTAAAACGCCCTGGATTCCCGGGGCCTGGGTGGGGAGAGCGAGCTGGGTGCCCCCTGGATCCGCCCCCACCCCCGGCACCCCATGAGCCGACCCTCGGCCCCATGGAGCCCGGCGATTACGCCACCTTGGACGGGGCCAAGGATCTGGAAGGCTTGCCGGCCGCGGGAGGGGGCCGGCATCTAGCCGCCCACTCCCCCCTGACCAGCCACCCGGCGGGGGCGCCTGCGCTGATGCCCGCCGTCAGCTACGCCCCGCTGGACCTGCCGGGCTCTGCGGAACCGCCAAAGCAGTGCCACCCTTGCCCCGGGGTGCCCCAGGGGGCGCCCCCGACTCCGGTGCCCTACGGCTACTTCGGAGGCGGGTACTACTCCTGCCGGGTGTCCCGGAGCGCGCTGAAACCCTGCGCCCAGGCGGCCTCCCTAGCTGCCTACCCCGCGGAGCCTGCCACGGCCGGGGAGGAGTACCCCAGCCGCCCCACCGAGTTTGCCTTCTATCCGGGGTACCCGGGACCCTACCAGCCTATGGCCAGTTACCTGGATGTGTCGGTGGTGCAGACTCTGGGCGCCCCGGGGGAGCCTCGCCACGACTCCCTGCTGCAGGTCGACAGCTACCAGCCCTGGGCCCTCGCCGGTGGCTGGACCGGCCAGATGTGTTGCCAGGGGGAACAGAACCCACCGGGTCCCTTCTGGAAGGCGGCATTTGCAGGTAACTTGCCTTACTATTTGGGGGCCCCTTGGTGCTGACTGTGGGGGGTAGGCCGCAGGGGCACTTGCAGGGGAGGAAGTGAAGGGAGCCAGGGCTGGTGAGGAGGAGCTCGGGTTGGCTCTTGGGATTCTGAAGGAGAGTTCAGGCCCTTGAAGAGCCCGGGGGTGGCGGGGGAGGCCCCAGAGGGTCCGTGTGAGGGGTCTGAAGCCTGTGGGCCTCCAGGTGCCTTCGTCTCCCTAGGAGGCCTTGGGACCAGCTTTTCAGTATGTCCGAGTCTTTGGTGCTTTTTGCTGGGGCCTAGGCTCAGGCTGTTCCTACCTCTCAGATCCCAGGTTTAATTCTCCCAAAAGGCTAAATGACTCAGTTCAGTGAGTATGGGGGTGGGGTGGGTAGGAACACAGATATTGAATGTTCTGTAAAGAATTCAAGCCCTCATTTTCTCTCAGATGAATTTTTCAGTTTCCAAAGGAAATTTTAGATTTCCTGCAGTCATAACTTAGGGGTGTGTGTATGTGTCTGTGTTGTGTGTATATGGGTGTGTGTGTGTGTGTATTGGGAGTGGGGGCAGAAATGTGTTCCTGACTCTACTTAATTTGCCTGTAGAATCTGTGAGAGTGGCCAAGAGCCTGAAAATGCATGTGAGGGTGGATAGACGTGGCTGTGGGCAAAGGTCCGGCTGTGTGTGACGGGTGTGTTTGTAGACCTGCAATCGTGAGGACAGTGATAGGTGAGGGTGGGTGCAGAAGTCTTTCCAAGCCTGAGCGGCCATCAGAAACCAGCCGGAAGCCGAGGTGTCCCCCTGTGCTTCGGGGGAGTGGGAGCACACGTGTGTCTGAAGGGTGTGATCTGGGTGCTTCCGTAGGATTACTTAGCTTGCAGGGCCTGGGTCTGCGCCTGGGCTTGCGGGCAGAGGTCTGAGCGTGGCTTTCTCTCCTTCCTTCTTCTGGCTCAGAGTCAGGCGCTCAGCACCCTCCAGAAGGCTGCGCCTTCCGACGTGGCCGAAAGAAGCGCATTCCTTACAGCAAGGGGCAGTTGCGGGAGCTGGAGCGCGAGTATTCAGCTAATAAGTTCATCACCAAGGACAAGAGGCGCAAGATCTCGGCGGCCACCAGCCTCTCAGAGCGCCAGATCACCATCTGGTTTCAGAACCGCCGGGTTAAGGAGAAGAAAGTCCTCGCCAAGGTCAAGACCACCACTACTCCGTGAGGGAGATCCCTGGCTGGGGAGGTGGGAGAGAAGTGGGAGCATCCTGGGGAGACCCGGAACCTGCGGGGGCCAGGCTGGAGCGCAGGACTCTGCTGAGGGGCTCCCAGAGGCTGCGCTTTTCCCAGGCCACAGCTCCTGGGCGGTCCCTCGGGGATGGCCTGGGTGCCCCCATGTGTTCTAGGGAGCCAGTGAGGCCCAGAGTCCCAGTCCAATCCACCAGCGTAGCACACCACCCCCAGGACCTGTCCCAGTCACAATCGTTCATCCTGGCGGTGGCAGTAATCACCATAACCAGTAGGAGTTGCCATAATTAGTTTCATATTTTCTATCTAGAGCTCTGAAGAGCACTTAGAAACCGCTTGCATGGATTGAGCTGATTATGAATAAACTTGGAGGGAGACCCAAGGCAGGGAAGCTTCCTCTGGATCCACTTCCGTTTCCAAATCCCATCCCCCAGCCCAGTGACTGCAGTGGAGAGGAGAAAAGGCAGATTCATCCCTGTGACTACCGTGGCTCACTTAGCATTTTTCAAAGATGACACCTGGGCAGGATGGACAACACTGTAGGGTACCTCTTTCTCCCTCCCTCGTGCCCTCCCTCCCTCCCTGCCCACCCCCTAGGTGGTACGCAGTGGTCTCAGAAGTCCCATCCTTAACTCTTAGATTTCGTCCTGTGAAAATGAAGCCAGGGAGCTCCCCTCCCGAGTCCTCCTTCCTCCAGAAAAAGTTTGAGAAAGCGCCCGGATAATTCACCATCTCTCATTTCCTCCCCTAAACTTTCCAAGTCTTCCCTTAACATTCCAGGTGGTTCTGTCCAGGTTATGGTTCATTGGGCATTTGGGAGCTGCATGAAATAGGTATTTGTGGCCTTGTAGACGTGCCCTTCCTGGGCACAAATAGTTACAGAACTAGAGAGTAGAATGGGACCTTACTGGCAGGCACATCGCAAACACGCTGGAATAGCCAGGCTGGAGAGAAAACCAGAAAATGGCCCTTCACCACCCATTCCCCCTCTGCTTGCCTCCCCTTAACACCAAGAGAAGCTTGTGGGTCTCAGGCCTGGGAGATGGGACAGGCCCTTTTTTTGGGGGGGGGAGAACAGCGGGTGGCAGAAACCCAAAGACCCAGGTCAGTAGTCTGAGTGGCAACAGTGGCTGAAGATTTCTTTCCTTATCACTTTGCCCTGGTTTAGTCCCAGTACCCTGCATCCTTGGGTGGGTGCAGGATCACGTTGGCGCCAACTCTCTTTTCTCCGTCCACGTAGACAGAGACTCAGAGTGTGGAATTCCAGAAACCTGGGGCAGACTGGCTGTTCGCAGAGCTGCAGAGCCCAGGACCCTGACACGGAGTCTTCGCCTCTGTGCCGCCTCCTTCATGTCGTGTACCTGGGCCCAGTGCCCTGTGGGATTCACCACCTTGGGGGCTCAGCCAAGTCAGTGGGTTTGCCCTGGGTCTTCCTGCAGCCTGGGCTGGGGCATCCGGGCAGACACACTCCCTGCGATCCAGAGCCCAGACTCAGAGTGGAGAGGACCTGCACCACCCAGGCACCAGCAGGAGCCGCCTGTGAGGCTACCGTGACCGTCTCAATGGCCTCTGGGAGCTGGCTCAGCCTCGTGGTGCTCTAGGAAGCCCTGTGTCGCCAAGGGATTGGGGGGTTTACAGCCCGCCGTTGGGTGGGATCCCAGTCCTGGCTCCTCTCCTGGGAATGAGTTGGGAAGCAACTCAGATTCTTCTAAATCTATTTACCAAAGAGGAACCCAGGGCTGAGGCGAAAGGCCCCAAAGGTGGCCGGTCACCCTCCCCTCTTGGGTCTCCTTAGACTGTGTCTGCTTGGGGTGCGGGGGGGGGGATGTCAATTTTGTGATTAAAAAAACCCTTCCAAGCCTCGTGGTCCAGTTTAAGCTCCTCGGTAAAGCGCCAGGCTCAGAGGAAGTTACTTCCTGCCTTTCACGTTCTCCTTCAAGCAAAGTCTCCAGCAAGTAGCTTCGAACCTCGCAGGTTCTCAAGGATAGTGTACAAAGACCCCTCCCTCGCCGCCTCAGAAATGGGGAGACTTCAGTGCCTATAGGCATGTGGGTAGGGTGTGGGACAAATGAAGGGGCTCCATGGTGCGGGGTCCCCACAGGAGGAGAAGAAAGGCCACAAAAGGGGCTGCCACTCGGACTAAACTAGCCAGCCTAGGTAGAGACTTCAAAGGAGTCAGAGACCTCGAGACCCTTCCCTCCCAGGGCTCTAACTCCTCCACACCGCTACCAGGGACTTCAAGTTTCGTTCTACTGTTGGTTCACAATAATTTCAGAATGAACAAAAGATTTGGAATTTTAGAGATTTATTTCGCTACCAATGTGCGTTTGTGGACTATTAAAAAGGCAAGGGCGCCCCCTTCCGGCAGAAGTTTGCTATTTCAGGGAAACCCGCGGGGCGTTGGGCCTTAACCCCCGAACCGAGCCGCTGGCTTCAGGATGCCTGGGGTCTGGGGCTTCCGGGG
Source organism: Ursus arctos (assembly GCF_023065955.2). NCBI lineage: Eukaryota > Metazoa > Chordata > Mammalia > Carnivora > Ursidae > Ursus > Ursus arctos. Next base: position 23,470,137 of record NW_026622919.1, on the reverse strand, counting down.
TTGGAGGGTTTGGGGGGGGGGGCAGCTCGTGAGAGCGCCCGGACCCGGAGCCGCCTGGAACTGGGCCAACGTGTCGGCAGATGGATCGGTCCAGCTAGTGGGAGACGCAGGATGAAGGCAAGGAGGGCAGCACGAGCGATGTGGAATAGAGAACAGGCCAGTCGCGGCTCCCGGAGCAAGGCCGCGGCGCCATCAGACCCCCGTCTGGGACTTCGCGCCGCTGGCGTGTTATCTTCCTCCGTCGAACAGTTCGCGGGGACATCCCCCCATCCTCCCCCCCCAGTATGGAACCTGTGCAAAACAAAACGAATTTAAATTTCGTTTGGCTTTAAATCCTTTCATGAACCCCCTTTCCAAACACCAGTTTTACTCCCAGGGCAAATTTTACCCCTTCCCACCCAGACCGAGCATTTAAAAATCTCTTGCTAATTTGCGTCCAATTTCAGCAAAACCCATGTATTTACCGTTGCTTGTCTGCAGCGATTTGCTTTGGAATAGGGCCATTTTTAGCGAGTGGGGAGCGTGTCTTGCTAAAAAATTTTCAGATTGAAACATGTGAACACAGCGTTCATAAATAGGTAAATGCAGACAACATTCTCCCGAACAAATGCCTGCGGGAGTGCACTAATACACTCCTGAAAATACCCCGGGCGTCGTTATCCACCAACGAGGCGTAACTGTCCTCCGCGCAGCGCTCCACGCCCTCTCGCGTACTCCGAGCGGAACACCTCCGGCTGCGAGTCTCCGCAAGCGTCCAAACCGGATCAGAGGGGCGCGTCTACGCCGGCTCCAGGCCCGAAATCACTTCTAACTCCAAAGCAGTTGTATTTTATTAGGTTTCCAGAGGCCGAATTAGGGAGTGCTGGTGGAGAAGTAAGTAGACGCGACCTCCGAAAGCTCTTTTCGAATCTAAATTCCCGAGCGGAGAGCCAGGCGGGGGCTCCAGCCCTGGAGTCCTTTACTCACCCTGGCGAACGCTTCCGGCCGCTCTGGACCCCGGGAGGCCGCGGCCCGCGGAGAATCCGCACAGCGGGGTTCCCCCCGTCCCCACCCCCCGGCCTCCCCTACGGTGAGTCGCTCCAGAGCCGGAAGCTCTGATCGAGCGCCTCCCCCCGCCCCCGTTCTCCCAGCGGCCCGGCTCCCCTCCTCCAACGCGAAGCAAACTGCCCTCCCCGCCTCCCCTTCATTAAAGTTTTATCCGAGGTCCTAAGTGCTGCACTTTAATTAGGTTTCCTTCGGGGGAAACTGTGCCGCCGCCTGCTTCGGGTGTGCTAGAAACCGCGGCGCTACAACCGTGGGTTGGATGCGTAAAGCGGCCCTAAAGGGCCGAGGCGACGGCTGCGCGGGGCCAAAGGGGGGTGGTTCTGCTGTTTTTAAAGAAATTTATATCATATTCTCCCCCACCTGAACAGTTCCTCTCCAGGAAAGGGGAGAGAAAGCACTAGAGTGGACCTCAGCCTCTCACCCGTGTGGGACACCCCTCCGCTCCCCCCCCCCGCACCCCCTCCCGCCCCAGGCGCTGATGTGGGCCTGGAGAGAGACTTAAAAAGGCAGGCTTTCTGCCTCCGTCGGCTACAAGCTGCCTCTGTCTAGAAAGGGGGTGGGAGGTGGTCGAGCTGGCGAAGAAAAGTTCCACCACTGGCTCCCTTCCCCTAAATTGCCCCCGAAGTGAGAGAGGGGACGGCGGCAGCAAGAGTTCAAACACCCCCGGAAGGAGGAAGAGGGAGAGCGTTTGCCGGAGCCCGGAAGGGAGGGGAGGGTCAGGGACTTTGCCATTGAACTTCAGGTTTCACGTAGGTGGTCTCCGCCGCCTCCGCCCCCACTCTCCTAAAAGCTTTGCAGGAAGAGGGGGGAGGGGGGAGGAAGGGTTGGGGGGCACCTCCGGCCTCGAGAAGGAGGGAGAAGGTCAAGCTGCGGGGGAAAGGCTGGAGAGGCCTGGAGAACGGCTGGGGACGCCGAGGTTGGCGAGGAGGCGAGGAGGCCTCGGTCAGCACTGGGGAGGGGACACTCCGGCCTTCGCCCGAGGTGGGGAGCCATTTGCTGTGTGCCCTCTCCCTGAGCCCCGCCCCGGACTCTGCTGGGAGTGGGGCGCCCAGTGCCGCGCTTCTGTCCTTCCTCCTCTAGCCTAAGGTGCGCGAGACGAGCCCTGCGCCGCTCGGAGGCTGAAACCTTCAGGCTGGCGCCTGTCGAGCTCAGGGCCTTGACGCAAGCTGAATCTCGGGCCTGGCCTCTGCAGAGAGAACAAGACTGTTATGCACCCATTTCTCAGATCAGGGACCGGCGCGTTTCAATACCTCCAAGAGTGCGTTTCTCCGTAATAAGGTAAACTAATCGTGGGCCTACAGCGTACCGCTCTCTCAGTCTGGGACCCGCCTCCGGAAGCCCTGGAGAGGTCTTGCCAGGAATGTGGGGCCTCCGCGATCTAGGCGGGCAGGGAAGGGCGGTTAAAAGGGACTTGAGACCAGAGACCGACCACCTGGCGAGGGCCCCTCCACGTTGGTTCCTGGAGAGACGCGCGGCTGCCCGAGCCGAAAGCGCTTCGTAGCATGCGGGCCGGGCGCCGCCCGGGCAGGGGGGAGGCTGCGAGCGCCCTCCGCGAAGTCCCCCAGATGACCTCTGTTTGTCTCCGACTGGATGGAGTCCTGGCAAAGACAAAATTAATATTATTGTTAATGCTATTGCTATCGTTCTTATTTAAAATAATCATTCTTTACAACACACCTATTTTTTGAAAACCGGTGAAAATTAACTGTAATGGTAGCACTGGTGATTGACTAAGTCACCCTTAAGAGAAAGGCTCCGGCCCTTAAAAAAATAAATCGGGGAGTGCCTGGCTGGCTCAGTCGGAAGAGCGTGGGACTTGATCTCCCAGTGGTGAGTTCAAGCCCCACGTTGGATGTAGAGATTACCTAAATAAACTTAAAAAATAAATCAGTATACCTAGTATCTGAACCGCTGCTCCCCCCCATTCCTGCGTCTTTTTCAGAAGCTTGGTAAGTGCCAGGATCTGAGGAGCAACTAGAGGGGCCGCGCGCTGCTGGCATATGTGGACAGGGGCTCAGAGCCCCGACCAGCAGCCACGGGAGGGGGGCACATGCCCAAGTCCGTAGGCACTGACACTGCTAATCCTTTGGTCTTAGGGTGGACAGGGTAATTTACAGGCACACTCAGGACTCCCAGGTACCCCTTTTCCTTCTACCCAATCCGACTCCTCCTGCTCCCGCCCCCTTCAGAGCTACTGCTGCCGCACTGACAGAACCTCCAAGGGCGCGTACACTTCATACAAGGAGGAAATTGACACTAAGAGAGGGTCGGTTACTTGATCAGTGTCACACAGCCCGCTGCGCCAGAGCTGATCCCCAAAGCAGGTGCTCTTAATGTCTAAGCTCCTCTGTCTACACCACCCGGAGAGAACAGGGACCCCAGTCTCTTCCCGACCCCCACATGCCTCTTTTCACAAGGTCCCCCTAGACACTGACAAACACCTGTTTCCATCAGCAGCCGTCTCCTGATGTCACAGAGGGGCACTTAAAACTCCCTGGACTTGGCTTCTCCTGGGTGTACCAGGCAGATTTGCATAAATGCAAAACAAACAAACAAACCCAACACCGGGATTAAAGACAAATGGAAATTTAGTTTAATCCACTACTTATTCACCAAGTACCTACCGCATGCAAAATCTTCTACTGGGGGTGGGAGGCTGTAGGAGAGACAACGGAAAAACTGAGCCCTGAGCCCTGCCTCTCTCTTGGCGCCAGATCTTGGGTCTACAGCTTCCTCAGATGTGACCTCTGACATCGTGTGGTGGGGTCCATGACTACAACCAGGATAAATCTTTCTCATAAGGAGTGAGAAAGAGTCCCCCGTCTCCCCATGGCATCTGGGGAAGTTTCCCAGAAAAGGCCGTGTTGGAGTAGCACCTCGAAAGATATTTATATCAAATCTGGGAGAGAAGATGTGAACAAAACTCGGGGAGGAGGCTGGAAAACGCAGGCTGTGCAGAGAGGTCGGTGGGGCCGGGGCTCCAGCCGGAGGGAGAAAGCCGAGGAGCCGGCAGGGGTGCTAGCCCTGGGTTCTGAGAGCTGGGCGAAGCCTGCGCAGGGAGCAGCCACTTCTCGCCATTCACACGGTGACTGCCCCACTCCCCCGCAGGCGGGCCTGCACCAAATGTTGGTGTCCCCGCCACCGGCCGGGCACCGCAGGCCCTAGGCAGGGGAAAAGAGACAGCTCGCGGAGAGCGGGATCGGTACCCTTCCTGAGGACCCTCGGCTCCCGGATTCCAGCCTCGCCCAAGACCTGCGCTCGGCCTTTGTCTGATTGATGGTTGAAGTCCGCTGCCTTTCCCCCTCGGGGCAGGGTTTGTCATTGAACTTGAGTGAGGCCGTAAACATTCCTTCACCCCTCCGCGAGCTGGATGGGGACGCAGAGCGGGTGGAGAGAAAGGGGGCAAGGGAGGGTTGTGAAAGGATCCGGAGCGTGAGAGGCCGGGCCTGTCCCAGAGAAGTCCGCATTGGTTTGCCATCCAAGTCTGTTCTTCGTCTTCCGTGGAAGACTGGCATGGTCTGCAGTAAAAATCCCGGTTATTGAGGCCCTATTGCAGTCAGGATGGACATAATGTAACTTTTTCATTTTCCCTCTTTCCTAAGTCATGTTTTCTTACCTTATTTTTAGGCAGCAAAGTCCCCTATTTTTTTTTTTTTCTTAATAACAAGGAAAAACAAACGCATAAGTAGCAAAGGAGGGGCGCCCGACTGGCTCAGTCGGTGAAGCCCCGGACTCTTGATCTCCGGGTCGTGAGTTCGATCCCCATTTTGGGTGAAGAGATTACTTTAAACAAATCTTTAAAAAAATAAATAGCCAACGAATAATAGCTAAATCAGATGAATTATTAGCGAACATTCGAGTAGTCTTTCCGAGACCGCCGCCTCTATTTTCAAAGCGTCCCTCCTTCGGCCGGTCATTCCAGCGGGCGGCGGCCAGGCCCAAGGAGACCGCTGTCTCCTCAGGCTCTGGAACCTTGAACTTGGTAAATGGGGCGTCCTCCCCACCCCTACGGTTGTGGCCGAGGAAATACTGGCCTGTGGAGACGCCAGACCCGGGAACCTGGCAACCGCCGGCGCAGGCTGAGCAGAGCTGCTTGTGGAGACGGAGTTAGTGTTTTGGTTTTTTCCTTTTTCTTCTGTTTTTTTAAGAAATCTAGGATCCTGGAGCAGGGGACGATCAAAGACTATCCTGCGGTCTCTTCCCGGCTTCATAAGATGCATTGTCATGGGAACAGGGCGCGCAGGGCAGGGGGGACACGTCGCTACTCCAGGTCCGGGGCGCGGCCGGCTTCGCCTCCCTCGAGGAGCCCCCGAGGCTCGGCGACCGCCTAGAAGGCACCCAGTCCCGGCGAACCAACGAAAAGCTCCTGGCCTCCTGCTTTGGGCGGAGGCAGGTCCACACTGGCAAGCAGGAAAAGAGGCCTGAGGGAGTAGCCAGGATAATGTTCTCCAAGTTCCACCCAGCCCCCCATTTGGCTCTTGCCCACTACAGGACTCGGATCAAAGGGGTTTGTCGTTTTATCTTCCTCTGCGACCTTGGATCCTCAGGCTTTCTGGGCCCCGGACAGAACCCAGCCAGGCCTTCATCCTTTGTCTAACTTTGTGGGGGGCGAAGGGGGGGCAGAGGTGTGGCACCTGGGTCAAGTTCACCGACCCAGGCCACATCTTTTAGGGCTAGTGGGGCCATGGTTGGCACCCGGATCAGGAGAACCCGAAGCAATCGGGACTTTGGGGGGGGGGCGGGGAGGCAGAAGCTGCGAGAAAGACTTTCAATTTTAGTTTGTTGTTCGGCTCTCACATCGCTGCCCTCTGCCCCCCCACCCCCAGCTCTGTACAGGAGAAATCACTCGATCGCAGACGAAGCCGTTTGTTTGGAAAAATAAATGCAAAGATCTAACGGAGTGAGCTTTCCAGAAATGGTAGTAAGTCTTCAGCACTTGGGTCGTGTTTGCGTTAACCCGGCCGGTCCGGCATTTGTGAAAATTAAGGATTTACAGTGTTGGACACAACGGTTTCGGTGGAATCCGATTCAGAGTAAGAGAAGCCACATCTACAGTTTCCCAGAGACTTCAGACTAAAACACATTGAAATGATTACCCCCAACATTCCTGCCTTAAGAAAAAAAATAATAACAACCCTCAAAGTGCAAAAAACATATCCACATCGCAGAAAATAAAATATGGGGCTTTAAACCCACCCGTACTTTAAAAACTTTTTAATAAACAACCGTCTTTTAAATATATTTTTTTTCCATTTGTGATTTCAGTACTCCTGTTTTACTGCCACTGTTATAATACTTCTGTGTCTCCCCCTCACCACCTGACTTATATGCCTCCTGTCCTGGTTTTCTTTTCTTTTTTTCTTTTCTTTTTCATTATTTTTTTTAAGGCAAGTTCTACGCCCAGTGTGGGACTTGAACTCAGAGACCCTGATATCAAAGGTCCGCGTGCTCTACCAACTGACCAGCCAGGTGCCCCGTGATTTAAAAAAACACTACAGGCAATTTTCCAAGTTATTACAGCCTTCAACATGCCATTTGAAAAACACATAATATGCAACAAAATGAGTTGTCCTAATTTAGAAAATCATTTCTCCAATACTAGTCATTTCGGTTGACCTACATTTAAAAAGAAAACAGGTTTTTTTTCCTCATTAGAAAATAACACATTCTCATCATCAAGAATTTCAAAGATAAAAAATATAAAGACAAAAATAAAACCCACCCCATATTCTACCACCCAAAGTTTATCAAAGCTAATATTTTGTTGTATTTCCTTCCGTTATGTTTCCTTGCCTATGCGTGTGATTTCAGAATTGGGCTTTTGCATGAACATTTGTGTATCTCGCCTTTTAATTTAATATTACTCTCAGTGTCTTTAAATATTGTCCGAGCATGACTTTAGGGATTGCATCGTATCCAGATCTTGAGGTGTGTCACCAGGTGGAAAAGCATTTCTGCAATTATGGATCATACAGATAGTTTCCATGTTTACTTTGAAAAATAATTCAGAAGTGAGAAAGAGAACATCGTTATGCCCCTAAATATGTTGAGAGATGAGAGTTGAATCTTCAAAATTCAAGGAATAGAATGCTTCACATTTTTTAGGTAAAAAAATTCCTCCTCCCCAGTATTGATTGGGAGGAAACAAAAGGGGGGCCTTTAGAGTGCTTGAAATATTCCCCGTTTTGATAGGGTTGTAGTCACACGGGTGTGGATGCGCCTGAAAGATTAATCAAGCTGAACTCGTAAGATCTGTGCACTTTTAAAATGTTAAACTGCTCTCACACTCCTGCAAGTTTATGTCTGTTTCCATAGAGAAAGAACAATGCAGGAAATAGGTGGAGGAAGGGAGGAAGGGGCGGGGACCAGCCCGAACTGGATGGGGGCACCCCTTGGCTAGGTTCACACAGCCCAAAAGTAAATATTTGACAGCTAGTGATGAGGGGGAGAAAAAGAGCCTGGCCCTTCTCCCCACCCCCAGCGCTAACCCTTGTTAAGTAAAGATGGGTTTTTCTATTATCGACGTGCTTCATGGCTTCGAATTTCCCTGGTGAACAGAGGAGTAAAAAGAGGGTAGAAGTTTACAAAGAGGGTTAAAGGAAAGTAGAAACAGCAGACCCTGCTAACCTTGTCCTGGGAAAGAGAAGCGGGCTGCTTTCTATATCATGTAAAATTTTTTTTTTAATTTCAGGAAAAAGATTCATTTTGGATTTACTTTGTAATCTACGTGTTCACTTAGAGAGATGACCAGCAGGACCCGGAGCCTGTGGGGACAGCTGCCCTCCCAGATGACGAGGAGGACCCCTGAGGGCCCGGAGTGCTGTCTGGTGTCTGGGTCTAGTTTTATGGGCATTATCTGGTGTGGCACTGTGTGCTGCTCGGAACAGATGCTGGGGATGTCCTGGGATGCGGGAGGAGAGGAAAAAGCCCTTCGAACTCTCTGGCACCGGTCATTTCCTGTTGTGCTTTGGATAGAAGACAGTTCCCACCAACGCTCAGGATTCAGCTGTGATTTTTAATTTATTTTTATTTTTTATTCATTCATTTACTTTTTATTTATTTATTTTTATTATTTTATTTAATTTAAAAATTTTTTTAAAAGATTTTACTTATTTGTTTGAGAGAAATAGAGAGAGACAGAGCACAAGCAGGGGGAGCAGCAGGCAGAGGGAGAAGCAGGCTCCCCGCTGAGGAAGGAGCCCGATGTGGGACTCGATCCCAGGACCTTGGCATCATGACCTGAGCGGAAGGCAGATGCTTAACCGACTGCGCCACCCAGGTGTCCCTTTAATTTAATTTTTTAAAGTAGGCTCCCCGCCCAACATGGGGCTTGAACTCACGACCCTCCACTGACTGAGCCAGCCAGGTGTCCCTGTGATGTTTAATTTGTTAATGTCATTTCACTCCTTTTCATTTAGGATTGGAATGAAATTGGCTTTTTAATATCTGATGAAGACATCAAAGACATCTTTCCATGTCAGGAAAGGACATCGTGGGTGTTTTATAAAAAAGCTTCTCCCCCCCTTTGAGGTATAACATAATTCAGTAAAGTGCATTACTTTTTTTTTAAGATTTTATTTATTTATTTGACAGAGATAGATACAGCCAGTGAGAGAGGGAACACAAGCAGGGGGAGTGGGAGAGGAAGAAGCAGGCTCCCAGCGGAGGAGCCTGATGTGGGGCTCGATCCCATAACGCCGGGATCACGCCCTGAGCCGAAGGCAGACACTTAACTGCTGTGCCACCCAGGCGCCCCAATTTTAATATTAAGCCTATGGCTCAAGGAATATTTACCCATGTAACCCTCATTCAGAACAAGATATAGAACATTTCCTGCGTCCACGTATGTTCCTTTCCAGTACAATATTCCAGAAATAATTGATGTACTGATTTCCATTGCTATGAATTAGTTTTGCCTGTTCTTGAAATTCATATAAATAGAATCATACAGTTTATACTCTTCTGGGTCTGATTTATGCCATTCGACAAAATGTCTGTGTGATTTATCTATGTTGTTGTGTGTTATCAGTAGTTTATTCTTTTGAATTGCTGTATGCTATTCCATTGTATGGACATACCACCACTAGTTTATCCGTTCACCTCTTGATGGACATTGGAGTTGTTTCTATTTTTGGCTATTGTGAATATTCTTGAACGGTTCTCCTGGTGGACAAATCAACTCATTTCCTATAGAATTTCTGGATTGTAGGGTAGGTATATGTTTAACTTCACTAGCTATGTGGTGTATTTATTTATTTATTTATTTATTTATTTATTTATTTATTTATTTTTAAGATTTTATTTATTTATTTGACAGAGAGAGACAGCCAGCAGAGAGGGAACACAAGCAGGGGGAGTGGGAGAGGAAGAAGCAGGCGCCATGCTGACCAGGGAGCCTGTTGTGGGACTCGGATCTCAGGACCCCAGGATCATGACCTGAGCCGAAGGCAGACGCTTAACGACTGAGCCACCCAGGCACGCCATATATGTGGTATCTTTAAATCGGATTACTTATACACAGTCCTCATTTCCCACAACATGCACAGGTGCTCAGATTTAAGAAGAAGAAAAATCCAGCATTGGTAGATATGACTACATCTGCTTGAATTTCTATAATGAGCTTATTTTGAAGTCTTAATGACTTGGATCCTTGGGATAGCGGAAATTTGAGTCTGCTGATAGCAGAGCATTAAGACTCCGGTTCTGGAACTTCTTGTAGCGTCTCTCCACTGATCCAGTCCTGAAGTACAGTTGCATCTGCAAGTCATGTCTGTGTGGCTCTCACTGAACCCCCAAATCCAAGTGCAAGGAGTCAGGGCAAAGGAGAACTGTGAGTGAGGTCAGTGGTCAGGATCAGCAGGGCTCAGTGACTCTGGGGCAGAGTGGGGAGGGGGAGTGTTAGTGCCAAAAGGTGGAAGCGATTCTCTGGAGTCCTGATTTGGAAGTTGAGTGATGACTTGGGAAATTTATTGCCCTGTGGTCTTTTATCAAGACGTGATCTATCTTCCCGGGCAGAACTTCCATTACTGGTGACAGGTGCCTGGAGCCAGCTTATTAAAAGCCGTCATTTCAGCCCCCAAAGCGAAGGTGCCACAGCGTGTTGGGACAGAATGCTAATTTCCAGCGCCGCATCATAATCTGGGGCATGGAGAGAGCGTTATGAGCATTTTAATATTCAAGAGGAAGGAAACCCAGGGCTATTTCTGCAGCTACCCTCTGAGCGCAGGGAGCATTGGGAGCTGTCTTCATTTCTCAGGTCGCACGCCCCGGTCCCAGCAGATTGACACAGCTCCCAGGCTCTCACCGGTCACCTTGAGCTGCTCCTGCCCTGGCCTTGGCCTGGCCTGAGACAGAGCTTACGTCCATGCACAGCCGCTGCGGTAGAGTGGACAGCAGTGAACTTCGAGCTGATGGTTTGGATTCAAGTCCCAGCTGTGCATGGGAGAATGCCCTCTGATGTTCGTATGGCGCCTTTTAATCTCCCAAGTGCCTGGGTACCATCTCGTCTTCTATCTTGTGTGAGGTACGGGGAGAGGGAAAGAATCGCCCCATTTTACAGAGAGGGTAAATGAATACCCCGGAGGCAGTACCTTGTTCGTTTTTCGTTTTTCTTTTTAAAGATTTTGCTTGTTTGTTTGTTTATTTATTTAACAGAGAGATAGAAAGAGCCAGAAAGCACAAGCAGGGGGAATGGCAGAGGGAGAAGGAGAAGCAGGTTCCCCACCGAGCAGGCAGCCTGATGCGGGGCTCGATCTCAAGACCTGTCTCTCTCTCTGTCAAATAAATAATAAATAAAATCTTAAAAAATAAAAATAAAAGTAAAAATAAAAATAAATAAATGGTCAGGACAAGAATTAGCCACATGACTGAACCAAGCACAACTACTTAACAGACCAGCCCATCAGTAGATACCTCATCTGAAATGCTTGGAGTGGGGGCATGGGGTTTGGGGACCCCGATTTCTTAGACATGATGGTGGCAGGGATCTCCCCGAGAGGTGGGGTTGGAGGGTCATTTTCAGCTGTTAGTCATGGCAAAATATTCATAATTTTGAGTCTTGTTTGCTATTTTTTTAAAAAGATTTTATTTATTTATTTGACGGAGAGAGAGACAGCCAGCGAGAGAGGGAACACAGGCAGAGGGAGTGGGAGAGGAAGAAGCAGGCTCCCAGTGGAGCAGGGAGCCCCATGCGGTGCTCCATCCCAGGACCCGGGGATCACGCCCTGAGCCGAAGGCAGACGCTTGACGACTGAGCCACCCAGGCGCCCCTTGTTTTCTATTTTAACAAAATACATGAATCTTACATCGTTGCCATGGAATATCAGATGTTTCCCAATGCACGTGGCTGATTTCATGTACTGTCATGGTTTATATCACTCATAAAAAACTGCCCTAGCCAGTTGTATCCCTCCAGGAATTTGGGGTCACATGCTGTGTGCCTGACAGTCTGACCGAAGACTCAGAGTATTTTCTTCAATCTCCTCTCCCCTTTATTAAAATACTTGGATAAACGAAATGAACTCATCTAAATTTCTAGTTGTCTTAACATCAGTGGCCTGCAGGAAAATGATGCCCAATTTGTGCCTAACGGAATTTTTCATCTGGATATTCAGTGCCCTCGGGTCTGAGGCGTGGGAGATCTGAAAACGGGGTGTCTGGGACCATTGTGGGGTGTGTGGAGGTAGCAGTTAAAACCAGCATTGCCTCCTTCCCCGCATGGCCCCAGATGGGGAGGACTTGGCTTTTAGGCAGAACTGGGCTTGGACCTGAGAATCCACAGCCGCCTTCCTAGGGCTGCTCTCTTGGGCAGCGAGCCTGGCTCTGAAACAAAGGATTCCCCCCATTCACACGCAAAGCAACCAGGAGTTTCCTCCCAGGAGCACCTCCTTCAACCCAATGTGAGTAACTGGAGACTGTGGTTTCATTTCAGAGATGATTTGGATGGCTGATGCAAGCCCTCTCTCAATAAAAGCATTTTATTTGTCCCCAAGAAGGTTTCCTTGGACACATCTCCCTGCCCCATATACTGTTTGTATTCTGAATGTTTCCATGCCTCAGATTCACTCTTGGGCGAAAGTGTGGCTCTCCGGGCTGAGGAGTCCGTCTCCAAGTTGCCCAGGGGTCTTCTAGGGGGCTGTCTGTGCTGCCTCGCTTCAGTGAAGAGGCCGACGGGGTCTCCGCTGAAGCTTAAACTACACCTCAATCCATATCCTCTACCCTCTAAGAGCAGGAAAGTGCAAAGCTGAGGAGAATCTGGGGAGAAAGGCAAGTGGAGAGGAGCCATTTCCCTCCCCGCCCCTTAGGCTTGAACCTCCAAAGGAGAACCGAACCAGGGAATGACACACCATCAAGTCCCACTGACCTGCAAGAGAATTTTCTGCCCTGGGTTTCTCTTGGCTAACCTTATTTATTTATTTATTTTTAAAGATTTTATTTATTTATTTGACAGAGACAGAGATAGCCAGCGAGAGAGGGAACACAGCAGGGGGAGTGGGAGAGGAAGAAGCAGGCTCACAGCAGAAGAGCCTGATGTGGGGCTCGATCCTATAACGCTGGGATCACGCCCTGAGCCGAAGGCAGACGCTTAACCGCTGTGCCACCCAGGCGCCCCTCTTGGCTAACCTTATGATCCACGCTGTTGACGTCATGGCTTCACCCTCTCCACCTGACTCTCCTGTGGTTCTTAGCACCTGCCACGGCTGATTCCTTCCCACCGCAGAGAGCTAGAAGTCTGAGAAAAATGAGACCATTGTTGATCTTGATATTCAAGGAAGACGACGGCTTCTCTCAGGCTCTGGTTTTGCCTCCTGTGTCACGTTGTTCCAGAGAGACAGCGGGTACACCTGACAGGTTGTGGAAACCACCCTCTTCACTCAGCCGTCATAGCATAGCTTGGGAACTTGACTTCAGGGCCCTAAGTCCTGACTCTCTGTGGGTGCTGGTCAATACTGGCTGGATGAATGGGTAAATGAGGAGTGAAAAAATCAGTCTATTCCAGGGAAACCATCATACAGTTACCCATCACACCACTGAAACTGCATTCGAAAGGAAAACTAAATCATAAAGTTTATTTGCGATGGGGTTGCCTTTTATTGTTAACTGAGAGAAGATTTTAATATACCTTATGGCACTGAGTGAAATGCCTGCCATGCCACCCCTTGCTCCTTCTCGTCTCAGTCCTATAAGTCATTTCTTTCTAAAGTCTTCAGTGTTCCCTTCTTGAAGGCCTTCAGAATACAGCCTAAACTCTGTATCATGCCCCCAAAAGCCATATAAGATCAAATTCCTATTTACATGTGCAGTCTTAACAATTCACACTGTCTATTCCTTAATTGTTAATAGGGTGTTCATGAATATTGTCCCCTTTCGTCTTTCTCACCATGCTGGGAGATAATGATTCCTCCCCCCCTCCCCATTTTACAGATGAAGAACTTACTAGCTAATAGTAGGGACTGTCAGGACTTGAATCCAGGTCATGGACCCCACTGCTTTGCCAGCCATATCCTCTCCTAATCCCTAAGCCTCTATTTTTCACTTTCTCCTCTGTGCCAGAACTTTCCCACCTCTGGGTCTTTGACCACGTGGAAGGCCCAGCTGCCCAACTCTGTGCTCAGGATCCTATCCATTTCTCCCAGGTCAGCTCGGAGTCCCCTCCTCCCTGAGCCACCAGGCTGTGTCTGGTCCTTCTCCCTTGCCTAGGCTCTCCTTGCCCCTGACTTTACTGATTTTGAAGCATTCAGCTTAAAAATACGGTGTAGTTCTTTAGGGACATCTGGGTGGCTCAGTCAGTTAGGCATCCAACTCTTGATTTCAGCTCAGGTCTTGATCTCGGGGTCGTGAGTTCAAGTCTCGCATTGGGCCTACTTTAAAAAAATATATGGTGTGCTTTTTCTTAAAAAATACAGTTATTTAAAACACAGCGTGATTATCTGTGGATGAGCCTGGGCTCTGTCCTAGACTGTACGTTCCTTGAACACACGATCGAGTCTAATTCGCCTGTGTTTCCCACACTGCCCAGCACGCTGTATCCGGCACATGGAAACGACTCAATAAACAGTTGTTACTAAAATCCTGACTGTTAAGTGAAAAAAAGTATAGAATAGAAAGATAGGAGTCTACCTTTTGTGTAAAAATGGGGGATATAAGAATATATCATCACTGAAGTTTTCATTTGCCTACAGGCAATCTGGAAGGACATATAAAAGAAAGTCACAGTGGTGTCCTCTGAGGGGACAGGGCGACAGTGAGAACGGGAGAGAGGGAGACAGTGTGTGGGGGAGATTTTTCACCTACACTTTTATAGGTTGTTTTTTTTTTTTTAAAGATTTTATTTATTTATTTGACAGAGAGAGACAGCCAGTGAGAGAGGGAACACAAGCAGGAGTGGGAGAGGAAGGAGCAGGCTTCCAACGGAGGAACCCGGTGTGGGACTCGATCCCAAAACGCCGGGATCATGCCCTGAGCTGAAGGCAGACGCTTAACGACTGAACCACCCAGGTGCCCCGGTTGTTGTTTTTTTTAAAGCCATGTTAATGTATTTCTCTTGAAAGTAAAAGAGGTTGCTGAAGTGGTTTAGCCACTGGGGACTATTCCTGACGCTGCCCCTGAACTTGAGAGCTGACAGCATCCATGATACAGTTGTCAGCCCATCAACTCTATGGCAGGTGGCAGGGCTTCCCCTGCAGAAGGTGATAAAACCGCACTTGACATGTGGAAGGCCAGGGGTGGGGGAGGGGGAGAGAAAGAGGAACTTTTCTTTTTAATCAGATAAGTGGCAGCTCTTTTTATTTAAGACATATATATATATGCTTATATATATATAACATATAATTATAATATATATTATATACCATAAATATATAAAATTTATAATATATAATTGTATATATAATATATAACATATAAAATATATATAATTTATAATATATATAATTTTCCTCTCTTTTTTAAAGATTTTATTTATTCACTTGTCAGAGAAAGAGAGAGAGAGCACGAGCAGAGGAAGCCCCAGGCAGAGGGAGAATCAGGCTCCCCACTGATCAAGGAGCCCAACGCAGGGCTTGATCCCAGGGACCTTGGGACCATGACCTGAGTTAAAGGCAGACACTTACTCGACTGAGCCACCCAGACAACCCTATATAATTTTTTCAAGGAAAAACTAGGAAGAACACAGAAGTCTTCTGCAGAAAGAATTTAACTGACCAATAGCAATACAAATTTAAGGTCACACAAAGAATTACTCCCCTGGACCAATGTCTCCTCTCTCAGAGAATCAGCTCAGAGAAGAGACTATATTTTGGAGCTCATGTGAAAAGGGAGGGAAAGAAATGGGGGAGAGAGAGAATAAAGAGAAAGTGGGGAGAGAGAAAGAAAAGAAACAGAAAGAAAGAGGAGACAAGAAAAAAAAAAGGAAATCAGACTTTAAAAGACAGGGTAAAAGAGAGAGAGAATGAGAGTGAGAGAGAGAAAGAGAGAGAGACAGATTCAGAGAGAAGCAGAGAGCATGTGTCTGGGAAGGGCTTGGAAGGTGACTCCAAACCAGGCCGCCGAGCGGCTCACACACCAGGCAGGACCAGTCCACGCCACCTGCCAGACTCTGGGACAAGGAGGAGGCTCCATACTCCTGGAGTGGGGTCTCATCCGAGGTTTGGTGTCAGCGCCCCTCCAGGAGGCAGGCCTTCCCTACTGACACCTCTCCAGCACCAAGCAACAGAGAGGGGAGGGGTCTCTAGGCTTCCTTGGACCTTCCCAAGCCCAATACCCATTTGCCTCTAGGAGCTGAATCCCAAGGGCAGGCTCCCCCCACAGCCTGAATTGTGCAGCCTCTGGGGATAACGTCCTCTAGCCGGAACCCATATGTCCTGCTCCTGGTAGTGGGCACAGTCACCAGGGGACAGTCCGACCTCCAGCTTCAAGTTCCTTCCTTAACGACTGGGGAGGAGTGGCTGGTACAGGCTTGGCTTCAGGTTCCCCCTTCCTAGGTGGGGAGGGTTCTGAAAAGGGACACAGAAGGCTTGGGCAAGGGTTAAGGTTGTTGGTGGAAGAATTTTGGCCTTGAGTTTAGCTGCGTCCCTGTGAACCCAGCCAGAGATGAGGGATGGATGTCCGATTCCAGGTAGGATGAGGGCCTTTGTTCCCCACTCTGACTGTTTCCTTTCCATCGGTAGAACATCTACAGGAGAAAGGGTCTCAATAGCATCTTGTTAAAAGGGGGGAAAGTTCCAGGGTGTTTTTTGTTGTTAAAGATTTATGTATTTTTTTGAGAAAGAGAGAGAGAGAGAGAGAGTGGGTGCAAGTAGGGGGAGGGGCAGAGGGAGAGGGAGAGAAGCAGACTCTTCGCTGAGACTTGGGGCTCAATCCCAGGACCTTGAGATCACTTAACCAACTAAGCTACCCGGGCGCTCCCAGGGAGTCTTTCCTAATCAATGCCCATTGGGTGAATATATACATATATGTGTGTGTATATATATATATATATATATATTTTAAGATTTTATTTATTTATTTGACAGAGAGACAGCCAGCGAGAGAGGGAACACAAACAGGGGGAGTGGGAGAGGAAGAAGCAGGCTCCCAGCTGAGGAGCCCGATGTGAGGCTCGATCCCAGAATGCCAGGATCACGCCCTGAGCCGAAGGCAGACGCTTAACGACTGAGTCACCCAGGCGCCCCTGGGTGAATATATTCTACCCCATCACCCACCACCTGGGTGAGTCCCTTCCTCTTCCTGTGCCTGATTTCCCTCATTTAAATTCCTGCCCTCAGGCTTCAACTGGAAAGAAAAATGAACAAGGACATAGAAGAGTTCGACACGATCATCAGCCAAATGTGTATTGATAGAACACTCCATCCCACAACAGAGAAATGTTCACTGTTTGCAAGTGTCCATGGAACGAATACCAACATCAACCATACCCTGGGCCCTAAAACACACTTTAACCAATTTAAAGCAACTGAAATCACAATGAATGTGTTCTCTGACCATAATGGAATGAAAATAGAAATCAATAACAAAAAGGTAACATAAAAATGTCCCAATACCTGGAAACTGAGTGACACACTTCTAAATAATCCATGGGCCAAAGAAGGAAGTCTCGAGGGAAATTTAAAAATACATTAGGCCAGGGGTGCCTGGGTGGCACAGTGGTTAAGCGTCTGCCTTCAGCTCAGGGCGTGATCCCGACGTTACGGGATCGAGCCCCACATCGGGCTCCTCCACTATGAGCCTGTTTCTTCCTCTCCCACTCCCCCTGTTTGTGTTCCCTCTCTCGCTGGCTGTCTCTATCTCTGTCAAATAAATAAATAAAATCTTTAAAAAAATACATTAGGCTGAGTGAAAATGAAACTATAACATTAAAATCTGTAGGACACAGCTTAAAGCAGTGCTGGGAAAGAAATCTGAACCACTGAATGCATACTTCAGAGAAGAGGAGGGGCGCCCGGCTGGCTCAGTCAGTAGAGCGTGGGACTCTTGGTCTCAGGGTCTTGAGTTCAAGCCCCAAATTGGGCATAAAGATCACTTTAAAAAGAAAAAAGAGGAAAAGTCTCAAACCAATCATTTAAGCTCCCACCTCAAGAACCAAAAAAAAAAAAAAAAAGAGTAAAATAAATCCAAAACAGGTGGAAATAATAGATAAGAGCAAACATCCATGAAATTGAAAACAGAAAAAAGAAAGTAGTAGCAGAAAACAGAAAAGAAAAAGAGAAAAATCAATAAAACAAGGAGCTGATTATCTGAAAAGATCAATAAACTTCTAGCAAGATAGACATTTAAAAAGAGAGAGAAAAACACATCCCCGATATTGGGAATGGAATGGGAGAGATCACTGTCGACAGCACAGACCTCAAAAGGATAGTAGGGAGGAGCGCCCAGCTGGCTCGGTCGGTGGAGCGTGCGACTCTTGGTCTCCAGGTCATGAGTTCCAGCCCATGTTAGGCATAGAGATTACTTAAGAATTTTTTTTAATTAAAAAAAAAAAAGGAGAATGGGGGAGTAGTGTATAGCAACTTGAATAATGACCTCCAAAGATATGACTTCCTAATCCCTGGATTCCATAAATAAGACCTTAATTGGAAGAAGGGTCTTTGCAGATGTGATCGTGTGAGGATTCTGAGGTGAGATGATCCTAGTAGGCCCTACTACAATCACAAGTGTCCTTGTAAGAGAGAGGCAGAGGGAGCTGTGACACGCAGAGGAGGGGAAGGCCATATGACCGTGGGAGAAGAGGTTGAAGTGATGTGACCGTAAGGCAAGGAATACTGGCTACAGACAGAAGATGGAAAATGCAAGGGGTGGGGGCGTCCGGCCGGCTCTGTCGGAAGAGCATGTGACTCTTGACCTCAGGGTTGTGAGTTGAAGCCCCACGTTGGGTGCAGAGATCCCCAGAGCCTCTGGAGGGAGTGTGGTCTCATCAACACCTTGATTTGGGTCCACTGGTACTGGTTTTGAATTCCTGGCCTCCAGAACCCTAAGAGAATACATTTGATGTTTGTTTATTTATTTATTTAAGACGACAGGGGGCCCGAACTCATGACCCTGTGATCAAGAACCAAGCTGAGATCGAGAGTGAGACGCCTAACTGACTGAGCCACCCAGGCGCCCCAAATTTAATGATGTTTTATGCCACTAAGTTATGTTAATTTGTTACAGCATTCACAGGAAACCAATACACCATGACCACTTCTGCACACATAAATTTGGCAACTTAAATGAAATGTACCAATCCCTCAAATAACACAAACTACCACAACTCGTCTAATATGAAAGAGGTCATTTGAATAGTCCTATGACTATTAAGGAAATTGAATTTATAATGAACCCCCGACCCTGCCTTTTCTTTTCTTTTCTTTTCTTTTCTTTTCTTTTCTTTTCTTTTTTTTTTAAAGATTTTATCTATTTATTTAACAGAGAGAGAGACAGCCAGCGAGAGAGGGAACACAAGCAGGGGGAGTGGGAGAGGAAGAAGCAGGCTCCCAGTGGAAAAGCCCGACGTGGGGCTTGATCCCAGAACGCCGGGATCACGCCCTGAGCCGAAGGCAGACGCTTAATGACTGTGCCACCCAGGCGCACCCCACCCCCTGCCATTTCTAGGCCTAGATGGTTTCACTGGAGAATTCTACCAAACATTTATTTATTTATTTATTTATTTATTTATTTATTTATGATTTTATTTATTTATTTGATGCAGAGAGAGACAGCCAGTGAAAGAGGGAACACAAGCAGGAGGAGTGGGAAAGGAAGAAGCAGGCTCCCAGCGGAGCAGGGAGCCCGATGCAGAGTTCGATCCCAGGACCCTGGGATCATGACCTGAGCTGAAGGCAGATGCTTAACGACTGAGCCACCCAGGGGCCTCTCTACCAAACATTTAAAACAGAATTAAACTTTACAGTTTCTCACAGAAAACAGAAGAGGAGGAATGCTTGTCAATTCATTTTATGAAACTAATATTATCTTGGTATCAAAACCAGGTAAAGACAGTACCAACACACACACACACACACACACACACACACACACACACACACACAACTACAGACCAAAATCCCTAAGGCATATCGATGTATAAATGTTTAAAAACAAAGTATTAGCAAATAGAATTCAGCAAAATATAGAAAGAAATATATACCATGACCAAGTGGAGTTTATTTCAGGGATGCAAGACTGATTCGATATTCAAGACTCAATTATTGTAGGGGCACCTGGGCGGCTCAGTTGGTTCTGTGTCTGCCTTTGGCTCAGGTCATGATCCCAGGGTCCATGCATCGGGCTCTGCGTTCAGCGGGGAGTCTGCTTCTCCCTCTCCCTCTCTCTCCGACCCTCCCGCTTGTGCGTGCTCTATCTCCTCTCCCTCTAAAATAAATAAATAAAATCTTAAAAAAAAAATCAATCATTGTAATCTACCATATCACCAGTCTAAAGAAGAAAAATCACACGATCTTATCAATTGATGCAGAAAAAGCATCTGACAAAATTTAACATCCATTTAATAATCAAGAAAAAAACATCTCTGAAGAATAGGAATAAAACGAACTATCCTCAGCTTGATAAAAAGCATCTATAAAAAACCAACCAACGTTCTGTCTAATGGTAAAAGACTGAATGCTTTCTTCTTAAGACATGGCACAAGGTGACTTTGAGAGGCCCCGTGAGCACACGTGTAGACATCCTAGTTTGCACAATCAGCCTCCATCGATACCCGCTGCAAACAGTTGCCCTGCGGTCCTCTCCTGGCCTTCAGAGTGACTATGCCAGTGGCATACCTTTCTATCCAGAAGGTAGATCTGTTAAAGAGGCCCACACAGGCTTTAGTCCCAGAAAAGGGACCTATGCAGGCTTTAGGTCATTGGGACGGCAAATTGCAGGGTCTGGACCTGGGACACAGTTGAGAAGGGGGGATGCCCAGGCTTCATGGGGAGACTATCCTTTTT
This sequence comes from Ursus arctos, assembly GCF_023065955.2. NCBI lineage: Eukaryota > Metazoa > Chordata > Mammalia > Carnivora > Ursidae > Ursus > Ursus arctos. The sequence goes on along the minus strand of NW_026622919.1, from coordinate 23,449,666 downwards.
ATTTTTATTTTTAAAATTTATTTTATTTATTTTTATTTATTTTATTTTTATGTTATTTTTATTTTTATTTTATTTCTCTTAATTTAAATTCAATTAGCCAACTTAGAGTACGTCATTAGTTTCCAATGTGGTGTTCAATAACTTATCAGTTGGGTATAACACCCAGTGCTGCGGATTATGAATTCCCTCGGTGGGGTCTGGGAAAACAGCCTAATCAAAAATATTGACACGTCTGCAATAAAACACTTAAATATTTATTCCAGGTGGGTTAAATGAAGACTATAACTTGTCTATATATGGTCCTCTATAAACTCCTCACGTCATTTCAGGTCAGATGCTGCCACCATAGGAGTGTGTGCCAAACTTTAGAAAAAGCTTTTGATTTCTCAGAACTTTTGAGATTTCAGAACTTGCAGATAAGGGGTTATGAAGCTGTAAGAGGGATGAGGAGTAATCCATGACTGCTCAGCTGAAGCCCATTTCTAGACTCCCTTCCAACGAAGTGGGGCCGTGGATGACTAAATTCTCACCAACAGAATGGGAGCGGAAGTGAGGAGGGCCGCTTTGGGTCTGAACTGTAAGATAGGCAGATGGGCCTACTAGCCACTTCCATCAAGATGAGGAAAAAGTCCTCATATTGACGAAGCAACAATATGGAAGGAACCAGCGTTCTCAGATGGCCATGTGGGGCAGAATTCTGGCTACCCGGGACTGCTCAACTCAGAACTGCCGCATGGGAAAGAAAGAAACTTCTATTCTTTAAGTCACTGGAGTTTTGAGTCTCCAACCCACTTAGCCTTGAACTAATTAATATAAGAGACAAGTGCTACACGTATTAAAGATGGAAGGTGTAGCCTCTCACCTCAAGGGGGCTCTAGTTTAAGGAAAGAAAATCATTCACATACAGATAGTTCCAATAAAACGTGCTATGCGGGGGGGGCCTCGGTGCCTCAGTAGGTTAGGCATCTGCCTTTTGCCCAGGTCATGATCCTGGGGTCCTGGGACCGAGCCCTGGTCGGGCTCCCTGCTCAACAGGGAGCCTGCTTCTCCCTCTCCCTCTGCCACTCCCCCTGCTTGTGTTCTCTCTCCGTCTCTCTCTCTCTCTCTCTCTCTCGGTCAAATAAATAAAATAAAATATTTTTTAGAAATGTGCTATGCCGATAGAGCCGAGATGGAAGAGGAAAGGCCCACGTACGGGCTTCAGGGAGAACGTCCTTGAGAGCATGAGGCCTCAGCTGAGGTATGAAGATTGAAAAGGAGGTGGTCAGGTAAGAAAATGGAAAAGGGTATGGTGTGGGTTGAATTGTGTCGTTTAAAAAAAAGAGAGAAATGTTGAAGTCCTGATTCCCCAGTGCCTCAGACTAGGGTCTTACAGGAAAGAGGGTCGTTATAGAGCTAATTAGTCAAGATGAATTCAGACTAGAGTAAGACGGGCCCTAAATCCAATATGACTGATGGCTTTTGTGGGTGTGTGCATTTTTTGTGTATTTTTAATCCCAGTATAGTTAACGTACAGTGGTTTTTTTAAAGATTTTATTTATTTATTTATTTATTTATTTATTTATTTATTCAACAGAGAGAGAGGGTGAGAGAGAGCATGCACAAGCAGGGGGAACAGGAGAGGGAGAAGCAGGCTCCCCACTGAGCAGGGAGCCCTATGCGGGGCTCGATCCCAGGACCCTGGGATCATGACCTGAGCTGAAGGCAGACGCTTGACCGACTGAGCGACCCAGGCGCCTCAACATACAGTGTCATACTAGTTTCGGGTGTAGGTATAGCGATTCAACACTTTCACACATCACCCTGCGCTCATCACGACAAGTGAACTCCTTCATGCCCTTCACCTGTTTCCCCACGACTGGTAGCCTTTTAAGAGGAGGGAAATTTGGACACAGTGACTGACACACAGGGCGAACACCGTGTGAAGACACAGAGACACGCAGACACAAGGGGAAGGTGTCCATGTGAAGATAGAGGCAATGCTTGGAGAGGTGCTGTGCCAGCCAAGGAACACCTGGGCCCATCGGAAGCTGAAGGAGGCAAGGGAGGCCCCTCCCCTTAGAGGCTTTGAAAGGATCGTGGTCCTGCCAACACCTTGGTATCAGACTTCCAGCTTCCTGGACTGGGAGAGAATAAGTGTCTGCTGTTTTAGGGCCTCCCAGTTTGTGGTGCTTTGTTCCTTCAGCCCTGGGAAATGAACGCAGGGTGTTTGGGGCAGAAGCAGAGAAAAAAGAAACAAGTAATATTGTATGTGCAAAGAAGCTATAAGCAACTCCTTATTGGGGCACCTGGGTAGCTCAGTCGGTTAGGCGTCTGCCTTCGGCTCAGGTTGTGATCTCAGGGTCCTGGGATCGAGCCCCACATCAGGCTCCCGGCTCACCAGGGAGCCAGCCTCTCCCTCTGACTACCGCTCCCCTTGTGTGTGCTCTCTCTCTGTCAAATCAATAAATAAAATCTTTAAAAAAAAAAAAAGCAACTCCCTATTTATAGTCACAATATTCAAGGCAGGACATGGCCTGTGATAGAGATCTCTCATAAATCATATATATATACACATATTTAAATAGGAACAAAGAAATGCAAAAAAAAACGATATCACCAAAATGATAGCATCATTATCTCCTGGTAGTACAATTTCAGGCAATGCTTACGTTCTTCCTTGTTCTTTTTCTGTGTAGATATTTTTTTTTAATTTAAATTCAATTAGCCAACATTATGAATAGATATTTTAAATCATCATTTATCTTTTAATACAGTCAGAAAGTAATCTATTTCGTTCAGGAAAACAAAGGCCATCAGTGAGGAGAGTCGGTTAGGGGGAGCAAGACCAGAAGAAGAGAGACCAGCTAAGAAACTACTGCAATATTCCAGATGATTTATGAGGAGGGTCTGAACTCAGAAAGCGCTTGTAGGGGGAGGGGAAATGTTGAGGTGGTAGAATGGGAGGGACTCGGTGTCTGATTAGATGTACTGGGCTTGGTGGTAGAGAAGGAGGATTGTAGAATGACTCTCAGATTGTAGAAAGCCTCTCTAGCTGGGATGAGTTGGTGAATGGTGGCCCCATTCACTGAGGTGAGGAGAACACGAGGAGATTCAGGTTTCAGGGGAAGACCACAAAATGCCTATGGGGGCTGCAAATAGGAAGGTTCTCAACTGGTTAGCTCTTACTGGTGGCCCACCCAGCACTCCACCCCAGCCCAGACTTCCTCGGGTAAATATTCCTTCCCCGCCCCCATTTCTGTGATTCCAATGGAGGTTGCTATGTTCATAAAGATGTCATCCCCCTAGCTACGGTTGATTGGTCAAGGATGGACACCTGACCCCAAAGTTCTTTTTATTTGTTTGTTTTGTTTTTGAGGTTTTTAAAAAGATTTTGTTTGTTTATTTATTTATTTATTTATTTATTTATTTATTAGAGAGAGAGCACAGAGGGAGAGGGAGAAGCAGACTGCCTGCTGAGCAGGGAGCCGGACGTGGGGCTCAATCTCAGGACCCTGGGATCATGACCTGAGCTGAAGGCAGATGCTCAACTGACTGAGCCACCCAGGAGCCCCAAGGGTTTTTTTGTGTTTTGGGTTTTTTTTTTTAATACTTGAAACAGAACTAGTAGTAAATCTGGGAACACCCCAATTAGGTAGGAATTAGATACGCAAATAGATGAGACTTTCTTTCTTTCTTTCTTTCTTTTCTTTCTTTCTTTCTTTCTTTCTTTCCTTCTTTCCTTCTTTCCTCCCTCCCTCCTTTCTTTCTTTCTTTCTTTCTTTCTTTCTTTCTTTCTTTCTTTCTTTCTTCTTTCTTTCTTTTCTTTCTTTCTTTTTGATCTTTGAATGAGACTTTCTAACAACACTTTCCAACAAGAGAGTGTAGGAGAGGAAAAACAGACTTCTGAGGATGGACTTTACCACAGGTTAAGGAGACCTTTAAAAAAAAGATTTTTTTTATTTATTTGAGAGAGAGACCAGGGCCAGGGGCAGGGGGGAGAGAAAGGGAGATTGGACACTTAACCAACTGAGCCACCCAGGCGCCCCAAAGAGACTTTCCAGCCGAAATAAAACAACTGCTCGGAGAAGTAGGAAGAAAACCAGAAGAGAGAGACGACTGCCTTATTTTGGGTTCCAGCTCCAATGCGTGTGTGTGGCGGGGATTCTCAGAAAACCAGCAGGAGGTCCTAGAGTTCAACTCAGTCCTGACACTGGCCACCCAGAGATAGCATCAGACCCCACAGGTTAAGGGTTCAGTCCTATAAGACTGGCCCCTCCAGTTTAGATACCTGTTGAAAGCCCAGGTTGTCACTGGTCTACCGATCAACCAGCTGTGAATCAGAGGTTCCTACCACCCCTTCCTTGGGTTCGATTAATTTGCTAGAGTGGCTCACAGAATTCAGAGAAACACTTTACTTACTAGATCACTGGTTTATTCAAAAAGGATGGAAGTCAGGCGGCCAGATGGAACAGTTGCATAGGGCAAGATATGCACAGGGTAAAGGGCAAGGGTGCAGAGCTTTCATACCCTTGCTGAGTGCACCACTTTCCCTGAATTTCCCCAAGTTCATCAACCTGGAAGCTCTCTAAACGCAGTCCTTTTGGGTTTTTAGGGAGGCCTTATTACATAAACATGACTGATGAAATCGTTGGCCATTGGTGATTGAACTCAATCTCCAGCCCCTCTCCCCTCCCTGGAGGTTGGGGGGGGGTGGGACGTTCGAACCCTCTAATCACGTGGTTGGCTCTCACCCTTAGGTCCATAAGTCACCTCATTAACATAACAACAGACACCCCTCTCCCCCTCTTCTCTCATCATAGGAAATTCCAAGGGTTTTAGGAGCTCTGTGCCGGAAATGGGGGATGAAGACCAAATATATATTTCTTGTTATATATCACAATATCATGTGCCCCCCCACCCCGTTAGTGTTGAGGAAGCTGGAGCTGAGCGGCTAGGCTAAGAAGTTGGCTGGTTTGAGACTCTGAGATCCAGGTCTTCGTTCAATCCTTTGTACCACTTCCCAAAAGTCCCATGGATTTCCAGTATTCTGTGTTATTGTTTTTCCAAACGGACTTTTAGGGAGAGAGTCAGTATAGACAAGGTGTTTTATTTTCCAATTTCCCTCTCGGGTCCCATGCTGGTCTTGAACCAAAGGCTGCCTCTTGTCTGCTCTCTCTGGTTACCATCCTATTGGTGAATATTCACAGCGGATTTGGCCTTTTAGGCCTCTGGACCTGATCAGCACGAAGAGAAATCAAGATCCTCAAAAATGCTTCCAACAAGGGCAAACACACCATTTAAGCAGAGTGAGGACGGAGGGGAGTCTGAGGGTCGCTGAAGCCGCAAGACCACGGCCCTTTCTCCAAGTCTTCAGTCTGACCACATTTATCATTTCTCCACACCTACTCTCAGAGTCATAAGTCACAAAGATGAGTCATTAAGCTGGTTTATTTAATTTATCTTGGGAACATACTAATAAAAGACTGTTATGGAACCCCCATGACTTAGATAATGGGAGGATGGCAGGAGTTTCAGGAGATCCAACAATCCCCTTTAATTAAATTAGACAATGGCTATTAGAGTTAGTAATTAGTGTCACTTGCCTGGTAATTGAATGGTTGAGATGAAAAATGACTCCATGTTAGGATCTGTCTTGGAATGAATGTAGGAGGCGTTAGAATTTATATAGTCCTTCATATTTACCGGGTATTTACTATGCATCCGGAAGTATGATGAGCAACAGACTCAGTAAACCAGACAGCCAAGGTTGCTATCCTTCTGGAAGCTGTATTCTAGTGGGCTACTTTCACTTACTGGGAACATGTTTAATCATTGCAAAATGCCTTTCTCTTTTAAAATGGGAAGTTCCCTTTTAAAATTTAAAAATGCCTTTTAGGGGCTCTTGGGTGGCTGAGTTGCTGGGCATCTGCCGTTGGCTCAGGTCATGATCTCAGGGTCCTGGGATCCAGCCCGGCATTGGGCTCCCTGCTCAGCAGGAAGCCTGCTTTTCACTCTCCCACTCCCCCTGCTGGTGTTCCCTCTCTCACTGTGTCTATCTCTGTGCAATAAATAAATAAATAAATAAATAAATAAATAAAATCTTTAAAAAAATAAAAATGCCTCTTAGTAGGCAAGAACACCCACTAGGATCCAGGCCAAACTGTTAGAAGAGAAAAATCATAAAATATTCACATTGGACTTCTCACTATGGCTCAGCCAGGCCGGGTACACGGTGGGGGAAGCCAGACCGGGTTGAGATGCCGGGTCTGCTACTTTGCGCAGCTACGCGCCTCTGGCCGCCAGTTTCCCCATCTTGAGCTCTGAGATGACACTGTGCATAGCATATGGCATATAAAGCCTTGGCACACTGCGTAACAGCTATTCTCGTTGTCATTAGCTCAGTTTTGAGGTTGAGAAACCTGACACAGAGAAGTAAAGCGATCTGCCCGAGGCTACACAACCGGGAATTGGCAGAGCAGGAACTTGAACCCCAGTCTGAATCCAAGCCACATGCACGTTTGGCACCACTGTCCGCAAGAGGCCAATTAGTACTTATTCATAGGTGGAGTGGCGATGCTTATGGAGGGGTGTGGGCATCGTTACTTGGGAGGGACCGTCTGGAGGAGCCGGGAAAAGATGTGGGGTCCAGGTAGGCAAGGACCCAGATAATGGCCCTTGAACAAGTCCAGATTGGTAAGTACGTAGGGGCAACACCGAGGCCAAGGAACCGGATTCAACGTCTGGCGGCCTCCTGCTCACCTGTAGCCAAACACTGACCCCTGCCGGCCGCTCGCGGGACGGAGGCGCCCAGCCCAGCCCCCGGAGCCCTGGGGACCGCCCCCTTCTCCCGCAACCAGGCTCAAGGCTAGAGAAGCGGCTGCACCTCGTAACCTCGGTGCTTTCCTGGGCCACCTAGGGCAACGTCGCATCACCCCCCGCCACTCACTCAGCTTTTGATCGGAAGGGGCCAGAGCCAAGACTTGCCCTGCCGTGGGCCCCCATCCCCAGCCATCTCGGGGGCCTCCCCTGGCCCAACGGTTCCCCCTGCCTTGTTTGGGGGTCGCCCCCCTCGCCCCACCAGGGATGCCGGCCACCTGGGCCTGGCGGGGGACGCCCCTAGGGCTGAGCCCGAGCCTCGCGTGGGGCATTTTAAACCAACCCTGGATCAAATGCCACTTGCTTTTCGGCTGAGGAGGCATTCTTTGGCAGGTGCCACGAAACGTAGCTGCTCCTGTCCCCGGCTCCTGGCATGCCCCGCGCCGCCCAGGTCTGGGTCTAGAGGGGCTAATACTGCAGAGCAAGCCTACCGAGGCCTTTGCAGGCTACAAGCACAGATGTAGGGGTCAGGCTTCTCCCCACTTCACCCCATTCCCTCTCTTCTTGCTTTCCACTTTCCGTGGCCAGAACTGCTAAAAAATGAGCTTTAGCCAGTGTTCTCAGCTTTTAATTCCTGCGTGCCTCCGCACCTCCATTCACTCTCTGCCGAATGAAGTGACTTAAACACTCTGAGAAGGAAGTAAACAGCGTAGCTTAATATAATCACGTGCATTTCTTATAAAAAGAGAAACCCTGAGGGGAGCAATCTGCAGGAAACCTTGTCTGTATGGCAAACATCAGACCCAGCTAGAGAACAAGCTGGAGAGATGACATGTGACCCACACGATAACGCGACGTTGGCCATCGCGTCCTGCGCATGGCTTGGCGTTTTCCTTCATGACTTAGATAAAAACAAAGAAGAAAGGCTCATTAGCAATTCAAATATATTGATGTAGGAGGCAAGACTGTAAAAGATTTCAATAAGCCAGGATTAGCTTTAAGAAAGTAACAAGATGTCAAAAAATAAGGATTGACAATAGGTCTTTCCGCATCAAGCATCCCCGCGTGGAATGGAAGAGATCTGACTCAACTAAGAGTCCTGTAAGGAGTTGGGGGGGGGAGTGGGCAGACTGAGCTGACCTTGCACTCAGGGGGAGAAGTCCCGCAGCCCAGGCACCTGCAGAGGAAGGTAGCTGAGCCCGACTGAGTAGGCAACACTCACCCCTACAATGTATGAAGAACTTTCCAGGGGTACCTGGGTGGCTCAGGTGGTTAAATGACTGACCCTTGATTTTGGCTAAGGTCATGATCTCGGGGTCAGGCTCTGTGCTGGGTGTGGAACCTGTTTAAGATTCTCTCTCTCTCTCTGCCTCTCCCACCTCTAAAAAAAATAAAATAAAAAATGAAATTCAGGCAGAATAAAGACACTACCTTGGTGGAAAGATGCCATCAGAGTGAAGGGTTTTGATTCTTTCCAACCCAGTGTCTTGATGCCTTCTTAGTAAAATGGGACCTGCAGGCTCAGAGGGGAAATGCCCTATGTCCTTCTCACTCTTGAGCACGGCCTTTTAACAAGGGCGCCATCGGTCTGTCTTCTTCTCAGTTTCAATAATTAGGTCTCCACTCAGAGAGAAGTCAACTCAGAGAGGTCTTCCCTGACCTAGCTAGTATTTTCCCCTCCCCAGTCATGTTCTTTTGCTTTTATGGGTCAGCATGTGAAAAATTCTGGTTTATTTATGTGTATCCATGTTTCTTGTCTGTCTCCCCACGAGGGTGCAAGGCCTTGACTTATTTCCCTGGGTGTTCCTGGGGCCTGGAATAAGGCCTAGCACATCCCAGGTGCTCCATTAAAATGTTTGAATGAATAAACCAGCTAGAGCAGTCATCCTCATGGTCCGCTCCATAGACTCCAGAGGGGGCTCTACACTCTTCCAGGGGGCCTGTGAAGTCAAACAGGAAGTCATAATCTGTCGTTTTCCCCGCATCGACGCAGACGTCATTTACACTGATGGTGCGCGCGCAGCGGCGGGTAGGGCTACCATGGCATCAAAGTGTTCTTGCAAGCTCCGCATTCTTCACAGTAGAAACAAGACAAAAAACCAGGAAATTCTGACAGTGAGATAAGACAAGGGCCAGTTTCACTTAAGAATGTCCTTGACGGGGGCACCTGGGTGGCTCAGTCGATTAAGCATCTGCCTTCGGCTCAGGTCATGATTACAGGGGTCCTGGCATCGAGCCCCACATCGGGCTCCCTGCTCAGCAGCGAGCCTGCTTCTTCCTTTCCATCTGCCTCTTCCCCTGGCTTGTGCGCTCTCTCTCTCAGATAAATAAATAAAATCTTAATAATAAAAAAAAAAAGAATGTCCTTGATGCTGGGTGAAACAGGTGAAGGGGTGAAGCACTCACTCATCATGATGAGCACGGAGTCGTGTACAGAATTGTTGAGTCAATATATTGGACACCAGGAACTAATAGAACGCTGTTCGTTAATTATACTGGTATTAAGACGTAAATAAATAAATAAATAAATAGGGGGAAGTCCTTGATGAAGCAATAAAAGTCTTGGTTTTATTAAAATTCCATCTTTGAGTGCACGAAATAAAAAGCAGTCAGAAAGCACTTCTGAGCTAAAGGCCGGTGTTTAACTGACTGAGCCAACCAGGTGCCCTGGCACTCCCCCTTTTTGGGTAACATCCTTTTTCCTTGAAAGAGTGATGGACAAAAAAAAAAAACCACAAAAAACCAAACCTATAGTAATTGACACGGGTATTGGCAGACAGGTTTTTGGGTTTTTTTAAAAGATTTTATTTATTTATTTATTTATTTATTTATTTATTTATTTGACAGAGAGAGAGAGGCAGGCAGAGAGAGAGGGAACACAAGCAGGGGGAGTGGGAGAGGAAGAAGCAGGCTCCCAGCGGAGCAGGGAGCCCAATGCGGGGCTCGATCCCAGGACTCCAGGATCATGCTCTGAGCCAAAGGCAGCCGCTTAAGGACTGAGCCACCCAGGCGCCCCAAGGCAGACAGTTTTTGGAAAACAAAGGGAGTTTTCCCTTCCAAGGAAAACAACTGGCAGTGTTCATTGCCAATTTTGAAATGCAAGTTTTAAAACAAATCTTGGAATTTTGGAAAACTTGTACCTACCACTGAGAGCGTGACAGCGTCCGGAAACCAAAAGACTGTTCTGACGAGTTTGGTTGAGATTCATGAGTGTGACATTGTGGATTGAGTCATGAAGTGAGTCAGCGTTTGGAAGTGCAGCATAACTCAGGCAAGCAAATGTTTTCCAAATGACCAATGCACAATGTTCCAAAACCATGCATGGATTCAAAGTACGGTGGAGACCAATGGATTTTAACGGAAGAGAATGAAAAAGCTCATTGATGTGGTTTCAGATTCCACCTAGCAACTAACCTTTAGGAGACTACACTTGTCCAGTTTTGGCATGGTATCTAAGAAAAATATCCCCAACTATTTGGAAAGGCTATGAAACACTCCTCCCCTTTCCAACAGCATTATTTGTATGAAGTCAGATTTTTTCCCATATATTTCAGCCAAAAAACATAGCACAACAAATCGAGTGTATAAACAGATACGAGAATCTGCTTGTCTTTTACTAAGCCAGACATCAAAGACATTTGCAGGGGCGCCTGGGTGGCACAGCGGTTAAGCGTCTGCTTTCGGCTCAGGGCGTGATCCCGGCGTTATGGGATCGAGCCCCACATCAGGCTCCTCTGCTGTGAGCCTGCTTCTTCCTCTCCCACTCCCCCTGCTTGTGTTCCCTCTCTCGCTGGCTGTCTCTATCTCTGTCAAATAAATAAATAAATAAATAATCTTAAAAAAAAAAAGAGATTTGCAAAAATGCCACTCTCCTCCCCATTTTTTTAAATTTGGAAAATACAGTTATTTTTCAGAAACTGTTATTTATGTTAAAAGGTATATGTTTTATTAATGCTATTTTAAATGAGTTAACAATAAATATTTTTAAAATTTCTGTTTTAATTTCTAACATGGTGAATGCCAGTGGCTACCTAACATAAACACAGAAATAAAAACAAAAACAAAACATAGACAGGGGCGCCTAGGTGGCTCAGTGGGTTAAGCGTCTGCCTTCAGCTTGGGTCATGATCCCAGGGTCCAGGATCCAGCCCCACGTCAGGCTCTCTGCTCAGCTGGGAGCCTGCTTCTCCCTCTCTCTCTGCCTGCCACTCCCCCTGCTTGTGCTCTCTCTCTCTGTGTGTCAAATAAATAAATAAACAAAATCTTTAAAAAACCCCACATAAACAAAAGCTCTTTGGGGCCCTCAAGAATTGTTAAGAACATAGGGGGGGTTTGAGACCAAAATGTTTGAGAAGCACTGAGCTAAAGACGAGAATATCAATCTCTCTCTCTCTCTCTTTTTTTCCTTAGAGATATAATTCACATACCATAAGATTCATCGTTTTAAAGTGCACAACTCAGGGGCACCTGGGTGGCTCAGTCAGTTAAGCATCCGAGTCTTGGTTTCAGCCCAGGTCCTCATCTCCCTGTGGTGAGATCGAGCCCTGCATCAGGCTCCGTGCTCAGCGTGGAGTAGGCTTCAGGTTCTCTCTCTCTCCCACCGTCTCCCCACTCGCACACGTGCCTGCTCTCCCTCTCGCTCGCTCACTCAAATAAATAAATAAATAAAATCCTTTAAAAAAAGTGTACAAAGGTTGTGCAACCTACACCCCTAATTCCAAAACATTTCATCATCCCAGGAAGGACTCTCGTAGCTGTACTAGTCACTGCCCCCACTCCAGAGCCCCCGGAAAACACGGGTCTCAGTGTATTTATGTACCTGGCCATTTAATGTAAACAGAATCACACAACAGATGACCATTGGTGGCTAGCTTCTTTCACATCTTTCAAGGTTCATCCATGTGGTAGCTGGGTCTGCACTCTGTTCCTTTTCACGGCAGAATAATGTTCCATCACAGAGATCATACCACCTCCTGTTTAGGCGCATATGAGTTGTAGATATTCGGGTTTTCCCACTTCCTGGCTATTAGATGTTGCTATGAACATTCTTGTACGCAGTTTTATATAAATACATGTTTTCAATTCTCTTGGGTATATACCTAGAAGTGGAATTGCTGGGTCTTATAGTGACTCTATGTTTCACTTTTTGAGGACCTGTCAGACTGGTTTCCATAGCGGCTGCGCCATTTTAGATTCCCACCAGCAATATGGGAAGGTTTCCCATTTCTCCACATCCTTGCTAAACACTTGTTACTGTCTTTTTTATTATAGCCAATGAAGTGGTGTCTCATTGTGGTTTGAATTTGCATTTCCCTAATGACTAATGACGTTGAGTATCTTTTCACATGTTTGTTGGCCATTTGTGTATCCTCCACGGAGAAATGTCTCTTCCAGTCATTTGCCCAATTTTACGTTAGGTTGCTTGTCTTTTTATTGTTGAGTTGTAAGAGCTCTTCATATGTTCTGGATATAAGATCATTATCAGAGTATGATTTGCAAATGTTTTCTTCCATTCTTTGGTTTGTCTCTTATTTATTTATCTATTTATTTATTTGAGAGAGAGAGCAGACCTAGTGGGAGAGAACACGAGTGGGGGTGGAGTAGAGGGAGAGGGAGAAAGAGAAGCGGGGTGGATCCCAAGACCTGGGGACCATGATCTGAGCCAAAGGCAGATGCTTAACTGACTGAGCCACCCAGATGCCCCGTGGTTTGTCTTTCAACTTTCTTGATAGTGCCTTGACCCACAAAAGTAATTTTTAATTACAATGAAGTCAAATTTTCTTCTTGTGCTGTGCACATCTAAGAAAATATTGTCTAATCCCAAAAAAGGATTACACCTATGTTTTCTTCTAAGAGTTAATAGTTTTAGCTTTTACATTTATGTCTTTGACCCATTTTGAGTGAATTTTTGTAGATCCGGGGTGGTAGGGGGTCCAAATTCCTTCTTTGCATGTGGATATCCAGTTGTCCCAACACTTCTCACTGAATGTTCTTGACACCTTGACCATAGATACATTGGTCTATTTCCGGACTCTCAATTCTATTCCATTGACTTGTCTGTCTATCCTTATGCCAGTACCACACTGCCTGGATTACTGTAGCTTTTGAAATTGGGAAGCGTGAGTCCTCAGACTTTGCTCTTTTTCAGGATTGATGTGGCTAGAAAACATCAGCTTTACTATGAACTTTTTTCATTCTAGGTGGTAAGTGTATGGCAGTTTGTTATTTTCTTTCCTTTTTTAAAAGATTTTATTTTTAAGTAATCTCTATGCTCAACGTGGGGCTTCCTCAAGGTCAAGAGTTGCACACTCGACCGACGGAGCCAACCACCCACCCCTCTCTTTGCTTTTCTGTATTAAGATTTTTTTTGAAGATTTTATTTATTTATCTATCTATTTATTTACTTATTTGACAAGGAGAGAGAGGAGGAGGGGCAGACGGAGAGGGAGAAGCAGGCTCCCCGCTGAGCTGGGAGCCCGGCATGGGACTCAATCCCAAGACTTGGGATCATGACCTGAGCCGAAGGCAGATGCTCAACTGACTGAGCCACCCAGGGTCCCCCCCCATATTATTCTTTTAAGTGAAAAATTTTTTTGGTGATGTCTCCCTTTTTTATTATTAAGGTACAGTTGACATAATATTCTACAGTTCTATACATCACTCAGTGCTCACCACGGTACGTGCAGTCACCACCTGACAGCATGCAATGCTATTACAATATTGACTATTTTCCCTATGCTGTAGTTTTAAAATTTTTTAATTTAATTTTATTTGAATTCCATTAATTAACATATAGTGTATTATTAGTTTCGGAGGTAGAGGTCAGTGATTCATCAGTCTTTTTTTTAATTCTTTTTTTTTTTTTAAGATTTTATTTATGTATTTGTCAGAGAGAAAGAGAGAAAAGCAGAGGGAGGGGAAGGCAGATGGAGAAGCAGGCTCCCCGCTGTGCAAGGAGCCTGATGTGGAATTCAACCCCAGGACCCCAGAATCATGACCTAAGCCGAAGGCAGACGCTTAACCGACTGAGCCACTCAGGTGACTTCCCATCAGTCGTATATAACACCCAGTGCTCATTACATCACATGCCCTCCTTAATGCCCATCACCCAGTGACCCCATCCCCCACTCCCCTCCCCCCCAGCAACCCTCAGTTTGTTTCCTATGGTTAAGAGTCTCTTATGCTTTGTCTCCCTCTCTGATTTCATGTTATTTTATTTTTCCCTCCCTTCCCCTATGCTCCTCTGTTTTGTTTCTTAAATTCCACATATGAGTGAAATCATATGATAATTGTCTTTCTCTGCTTGGCTTATTTAGCTTAGCATAATACCCTCTAGTCCATCCACGTCATTGCAAATGGCAAGATTTCATTTTTTTGATGGCTGAATAATATTTCATTGTGTATATACACCACCTCTTCTTTATCCATTCATCTGTCGAGGGCCATCTGGGCTCTTTCCATAGTTTGGCTATTGTGGACATTGCTGCTATAAACATGGGGGTACAAGTGTCCCCTTCGGATCACTCCATTTGCGTCTTTGGGGTAAGCACCTAGCAGTGCAATTGCTGGGTCGTAGGGCAGCTCTATTTTCAACTCCCTGAGGAAGCTCCACACTGTTTTCCAGAGCGGCTCCACCAGCTTGCATCCCCGCCAACAGTGTAAGAGGGTTCCCCTTTCTCCACATCCTCGACAACATCTGTTGTTTCCTGACTTGTTAACTTTAGCCATTCTGACCGGTGTGAGGTGGTATCTCACTGTGGTTTTGATTCGTATTTCCCTGACGCCGAGGGATGTGGAGCATTTTTTCACGTGTCTGTTGGCCATTTGTGTGTCTTCTTTGGAGAAACGTCTGCTCGTGTCTTTTGCCCATTTCTTGGCTGGATTATTTGTTCTTTGGCTGTTGTTTGATAAGCTCTTCATAGATTTTGGATACTAGCCCTTTATCTGATAAGACATTTGCAAATATCTTCTCCCATTCTGTCGATTGTCTTTTAGTTTTGTCGACTGTTTCCTTTGCTGTGCAAAAACTTTTTATCTTGAAGAAGAAATAACAGCTCATTTTTGCTTTTGCTTCCCTTGCCTTTGGAGACGTGTCTAGCAAGAAGCTGCTGTGGCCAAGGTCACAGAGGTTGCTGTGTTCTCTTCTAGGATTTTGATGGATTCCTGTCTCACATCTAGGTCTTTCATCCATTCTGAGTTTATTTTTGTGTATGGTGTAAGGAAAGTCAAATTTTTAAGAAACAGCTTTTGGGGGCGCCTGGGTGGCGCAGTTGTTAAGCGTCTGCCTTCGGCTCAGGGCGTGATCCCAGCGTTCTGGGATCGAGCCCCGCATCAAGCTCCTCCGCTATGAGCCTGCTTCTTCCTCTCCCACTCCCCCTGCTTGTGTTCCCTCTCTGCTGGCTGTCTCTCTCTGTCAAATAAATAAATAAAATCAAAAAAAGAAAGAAAGAAAGAAAGAAAGAAAGAAAGAAAGAAAGAAAGAAAGAGCTTTTGAAGCTAGACTATCAGAGTTCTCATACCGGCCCTGCTACTCCCTAACGGTGTGACGTTGGGCCAGTTCTGAATCCTTGCCATATCCTAATCTGTAGAATGTAGGTAATGCTCAATGGTAATATATACCAGCACTTGCCAATTTGTAATTATAATTATTTAGGTCTCAGATTTTCCCATTGGATGGTCCCATTCCACAAATATTTACAAAGTGGTTACCATATGCCAGACACGACGTGTGTTAGGCCCCAGGGCTCATGGATGGGTAAGATGTTGGTTGCCCCAGTGCTCCAGAAGGTCCCAGCCCAGGAGAAAGCCGCTTTGTGAAGTTGAGGAAACCAGATTTCTGCTTCACACAGCTGCTTGCTGTCCCCTCCTAATTCCTGCAAAGTCCTTAGTTTGGGACCCAAGGCAGCGGCTACTTCTCTAAAGTAAATCACCAGACAGGAATGGAAAGTTGCAGGGCCAGCCTTTGCTGACAGGTCCCTGGGACTGGGAACATGTGGCTTTCTGGGCGTGCAGCACCCTCTAGTGTCCATCCAGGGTAAGGCAGGCCCAATGCAAAAGTTTCCAAAGATTTCTATTTCCTGCCAAAGGTTTCTTGCCTTAGCTTAGCGCTGTTTACGGTTAAGCGGCTCTCAGGTCTCCACTGCAAGACAAAACCACTGACAGTTTATGAAATAATAAATAACGTAGTTGATGGGGCGCCTGGGTGGCACAGCGGTTAAGCGTCTGCCTTTGGCTCAGGGCGTGATCCTGGTGTTGTGGGATCGAGCCCCACATCAGGCTCCTCCGCTATGAGCCTGCTTCTTCCTCTCCCACTCGCCCTGCTTGTGTTCCCTCTCTCGCTGGCTATCTCTATCTCTGTTGAATAAATAAATAAAATCTTTAAAAAAATAAAATAAAATAAATAACGTAGTTGCCAACAAATTTTGAGCACTTACTATGTCCCAGGTCCTCTGTTAATTCCTTACCTGGTTACACACAAAGAGAATTCTATTATTATTATTATTATTATTATTATTATTATTATTATTAATTATGTCCAGTATACAGTTGAAGAAACCAAGAAAAGTGACGCAGCAAGCTAGCAGCAGAGCCAGAATTCAGTCCAACTGGTCAGACGTCATAACCACGCTCTTACTTAGTTTTGGTTTACTGTCAAAGAAGAGCCATAACCATCGGCAATCCGAAGATAATTCAGGTCACGTTTCTCTGGGCTGCTTGGGAGAATTATAATTGATGGAAATCAAGAAGATTTATATTGAAGTATCAAACATGGAATGAGAATGAGCCTTTCTTGGGTTCATACTGAGAAAGACAGGAAGAAATAATTCTTGCTAGCATTTTCGAGCTGTGGGCTGTGACTCATGGATGAGTTGTGTAAACAGCTCAGTGGCTTGTGACCAGAACTTTAAAAACAAAAATGCAGTAGACCGGGACAACGCTAGAGTACATACCCGCCCAGTACTTATTCTCGGTCTCTCAATCTCTCTCTCTCTGTGATGTGTATACAGATGTTCTGTATGAATATATACGTGGGACTGACCCAAACCGTACAAAACCCACCAACCTAGCCCTCTTACTGCCTGCTCAGGACTCTGGTCAGGCCAGTTTCCTTTGAGGGCCCCCTGCTGCCAAAACTAGCTTCTTGGGTCTGAATCAAATTCTTCATGCCACAAGCCATCCCTCTCCTTTTTTTGGAAATTAAGAATTTAGATCTCTTCTTTTTTTCGGCGACAGGACCTGTGGTGAAAACAGTAAGCTTATTTTTTAAATCTCACTTGCTTATTCAATTTTTTTTTTTCTCTAAACGTCAGGGGTTGGAGTTAGCCTTCTCTGTGATGGTGTGTTGAAAGATGATAGGCATTAATTAGTCCCAATTTGTATTTGAGTTTCAGGGAAATGAAGCCATCTGTCCCATTTCATACAGCTGATAAGAGGAAGACCTGGGGTTTGAACACAGGACAATCTGCTTCCAGGACAGCAGGGTTTTTTTTTTTTTTTTTTTTTTTTAAGATTTATTTATTTATTTATTTGACAGAGAGAGAGAGAGAGAGAGCCAGCGAGAGAGGGAACACAATCAGGGGGAGTGGGAGAGGAAGAAACAGGCTCCCAGCGGAGGAGCCCGATGCAGGGCTCCATCCCATAACACCAGGATCACACCTTGAGCTGAAGGCAGACGCTTACGACTGAGCCACCCAGGCTCCCCCAGGACAGCAGGTTTTAACCACGATATTATGTAAAGGAAACCCCCTCCACCCGGCAGCCAGGGCTGAGAGTGTTTGGGATGCTGATGAACTGGGTAGGAGGACAGTGTGTGTTGAATCGTATTGTGGGAGTTGCTACAATTTACAGAGATGTTCGCATTCCAGGGTGTTGGAGGTCCCACGACAATTAATTGGGTGGTGGTTTCTTGGTGTTCGTAGCCCTGTTCTGTTACGCTGAGGGTATATGCGTTACAGTGTGAGACACTGGGCAAGGTCTCCACACAGCTGTGAGATGCTCGCTATTATTTTTCTCAAATAACAGAAGAAGAGACTGAGGTTCTGGTGGGCTCACAGAGAGCAAATCGCAGAGATGCGATCAGGTAAGAAAAAATGATAATGAACTCTGATTGAAGGCTTATTCCATGACAGGCACTAGGTTAAACTATTTCCATATATTATCACATGTCATTGTCTCAAAGAACTATTAGCTGAGTTTTAAAGTTAAGGGACCTGGGACTCAGAGCAGTTGATTCGGTGCCCAAGGTTACACAGGGAGTGTGGAGTCACATCAGCCTTCCGTCTGCCTGTCTCCAAAGACCTTGCTCTTCACCACTCTAAGGCCTCACCAGAGATCGTCTGACTTTTCCTGGGTCACAGAGCAGTGTGAATTTAAAAACAGAAAAAAAAAAATTGTGTAGCCATTAAAGAATCAGGATGATACGGTGGTCAGTACTCAATAAATGTGGCTGAGGGGCGCCCGGGAGGCTTAGTCGGTTAAGTGTCCGACTCTTGATCTCGGCTCAGGTCATGATCTCAGGGTCATGAGACGGAGCCCCGCGTGGGGCTCCGAGCTCAGTGGGGCGTCTGCTTGAGCTTCTTCCCTCTGCCCCTCTCCCCCCTCAAGTTGCGTGAGCACGCACGCACTTTCTCCCTCTCTCAAATAAATAAAAATATCTACAGGACAGAGCCAGACCTGGTCTTACAGCATATTCCACCTGAAAGAGGGGAAGCTCTCCTGCCCTTAGTTCCTGACCAAACGCCACAGTGGGAGAAGGTCATCCCTGCCCCAGACCCCTTGGCTACTTGGGAAGTCCCTTAGGATCAACTGGGTGAGCAGCAAAGGGAGTTCATACATTTCAAGGATGACAGCACCAGTGTCACACCGGGTGAGGCTTGCCTCCTATCTGCGCCTTCCCTCCCTGAACAGACATCCCTGATTAAGGACAGGACCCCAGGGTCCACACAATTTGCTGGATGTTGGCTGTCGTCTTAGCAATAAAGGCTGCCCTGGACAACAGTTGGCCCCATCTGTCCATTTTTCCAGACTTGTAGGCCATTGTCAATGGTCTACCCACCTGGTCCGACCAGTGGTGATAACAATGACAACTCTTTATCCGTGCTCACTCCCTCTGGGGTAAAGAACTCTAGGCATGTTCTTGCTTTACAGATACCCAAAAATTCAAATCAAGGTCCGCCGTGACTCTGGATGTACCGAAGCCACCATACAAGGCCTCCCCCAGCCAGCTTTTATCCTCCTCGGAGCTGCAGACATTACTGAGAGTGACGAAGGCATTCATTTTACCTCTGGAAATACATAACCCTGGGCTCTTACACAAGGCATTCAACAGAACTTTCAACTATGAGGCAGTGGGCCTCTTAGAGCGCCATGACTTCCACAAGTTCAAATTCAATTACATGAAACAACACATTTGCGTTATCAGTCAAACATCAGGGGTGAATTGTAATAGAGTCCAGGTTTGCTAATGGACTTGACTATCTTACCATGTGATTATCAGCTCATAATCTGGGCAATAAAATAGTTCTCAGGAAGTTTAAAAGGATTGAAATTATACAAAGTATGTCCTCTGACCAAGACAGAATTACACCAAAATCAATAACAACAGATCTGACACGTCATCAGAATTTCTGGAAATTAGGGGCACCTGGGTGGCTCAGTGGGTTAAGCATCGGACTCTTGGTTTCGGCTCAGGTCATGATCTCATGGGTCATGGGATCGAGCCCTGAGACTGACTCTGCACTCAGTGCTCTCAGCATGGAGTCTGCTGGAGATTCTCTCTTCCTCTCCCTCTCCCTCTGCTCCTCCCCCTGCTCACGCATGTATGTTTGCTCGCTCTCTCTAAAACAAATAAATAAAATTTTTATTTTAAACATTTTTGGAAATTAAATAAAACACTTCTAAATAAGCCACAAATCATATTAGAAATCACAAAGGAAATCAGAAACTATTTTGAGCGGAATGAAATGGAATAATACAGCGTATCACAACGTGTGGATGCGGCTAAAACAGTGTTTCAAAGGAAATGGTAGCATTCATTACTTGTACCAGAAAAGAAAGGTCTAACAAACCATGCTCTCAGCTTGCACCTTAAGAAATTAGAAAAAATAAAAGAGCAAAATTAACCCAAAGTGAACAGAAGAAAGGAAATCATAAAGAACAGAAATCAATGAAATAGAAAATGTATAAGCAATAGAGAAAAATCAATGAAAACAAACTTTTTTAAAAAAGATCAATAAAACTGGGGCACGTGCGTGGCTCAGTCGGTTAAACGTCTGCCTTCTGCTCAGGTCATGATCTCAGGGTCCTGGG
Source organism: Ursus arctos (assembly GCF_023065955.2). Classification (NCBI taxonomy): domain Eukaryota; kingdom Metazoa; phylum Chordata; class Mammalia; order Carnivora; family Ursidae; genus Ursus; species Ursus arctos. Next base: position 23,429,560 of record NW_026622919.1, on the reverse strand, counting down.
ATGGAGCCTGTGTTGGGCTCCCTGCCGGTCGGTCGTGGAGTCTGTTTCTCCCTCCCCCTCCCTCTGCCCCCGCCCCCACCATGCGCTCACGCATGCGCGCTCTCTCTCAAATAGATAAGTAAAATCTTTTAAAAATATAAAAGATCAATAACACTGATCAATAAAACCTGATCTCTAAGAAGACTGATCAGGAAAAAAAACAAAACTGAGAAGACATACATTACGATGACTGGGAATGAAGAAGGGAACAGGGCTACAGAGTCTATCCACATTAAAAAAATACTAAGGGAATATTAGGAACATCTTTATGCCAATAAGCAACATAAAGTACATGAGCAAATTCTTTGAATGACCTCTACTACCAGAGCTCACTCAAGAAGAACTATATATGTGTCAAATACTCAAATAAAAAATATAATATATATATAAAATATATAAAATAATATAAAAATATAATTATATAATATATTAAAATATATATGTGTCAAATACTCAAATAAAAAAAACTTGTAAAAATAAGAAATATATAACCTGAATAGTTTTATGACTACAAAGAAATTGAATGTGTGTCAAAAATCTTCCCACAAAGAGGGGCGCCTGGGTGGCTCAGTCGTTAAGCGTCTGCCTTCGGCTCAGGGCGTGATCCTGGCGTTCTGGGATCGAGCCCCACATCAGGCTCCTCCGCTATGAGCCTGCTTCTTCCTCTCCCACTCCTCCTGCTTGTGTTCCCTCTCTCGCTGGCTGTCTCTATCTCTGTCGAATAAATAAATAAAATCTTTAAAAAAAAAATCTTCCCACAAAGAAAACTGCAGGCTTAGGTGGCCTCCGTGGTGGATCCCATCACACATAAGGGAGGAAGATCAATTCTACACAAACTTTCCCAGGAAACAGAAGAGGAGGCAGCACTTCCCAACTTATTTTGGGAGGGGAGGATCGCCATAATACCAAAATGAGGGAAAAGATATGACAAAGCCGAACAAAACCAAAAAGGTACAAATCAATAATCCTTGTGGACATAGATACAAAAGTCTTTAAAACTTAAGCAAACCATGGGGCGCCTGGGTGGCTCAGCTGTTAAGCGCCTGCTTTCAGCTCAGGTCATGATCCCGGAGTCCTGAGATCAAGTCCTGCATGGAGCTCCCTGCTCCGCGGGGAGCCTGCTTCTTACCCTCCCTCTGTCTCTCCCCCAGCTTGTGCCCTCTCTTGTTCACTCTCTCTCAAATAAATAAATATAATATATTTTTAAAAAACAACATCAAAAAACCATTCGATGAAATTCTCCATCCACTCATGACAAAAACTTCCAGCAAACTAGGAATAGAAAGGAACTTCCTCAACTTGATAAGGAGCAACTAAGAAAGCCTTACATCAGGTCTTACATTATACCGAATAGTGAAAGACTGAAGCTTTCCCCATGAGGTCAGGATAGAGCAGGGTTATTTGTTCTCACCATTAACTTTGTACAAGTGGTCCTATCCAGTGAGATAGGCATGAGAAATGAATAAGAGGCATATAGATTGGAAAGAAATAAAACTGTCTTTATCTACAGATGAAATAATCATCTATGTTAAAAATCCTAAGGAATATATATATATTTTAAAAGCTTCTAGAGCTAGTAAGAGATATGAACAAGGTCACAAGATACAAGTGAAATATACACCAGCCAGATGACCCAGCAATTCTACTCTTAGGTATTTTCGCAAGAGAAATGAAGACATCTGTCCACATGAAGCTTTGTAGTGAATGTTTATGGCAGCTTTATTCATAATAGCCCCAAACTGGAAACAACCCCAGTGTCCAACAATGGGTAAATCAATCAACAAATTGTGGTGTATCCATAAAAAAGAATAAATACACTCCATGATAAAAGGAAACCAATTACTGAAACACAAAATATAGTTAAATTTCAAAAGCATTATGTAAAGTAAGAGAAGCCAGACAAAAATATTACATTCTCGATGATTCCATTTGCAGGAAATTCTAGAAAAATCAAGACAATGGTGACAACAGGGAATGGATGGGAAGCAGATTGACAGCAAAAGGGCAGCAGGAGACTTTTCGTGGTAATAGAAATGTTCCATATCATGATTTTGGTAGTAGTTACACAGATGTATACATTTGTTAAAAAGCATTGGATTATACACTTTAAATAGTGAATTTTATTATATATAAATTATACCTTAATAAAGCTGACCCCTTCCAAAAAAAAAAGTCTCCAGGAGGAAAAAAAAAAAGGTTCTATGAATCTCAGTCTCCTCAATCCAGACAAAATAACCTATTATAAAGACAGCTTTTCAGAATGACAGAAAAATATTTTCTAATTAGCCTGATACATGACCTCAGGATCTTTGCACTAGCTGTCCTCTGCCAAAAACACCCCTGCCTTCCCTGCTTCTCCTACATAACTCTTTATCTTGTCTTTCAGGTCTTAGTCTCAGCATCACATCGTTATGCACAACTTGCTTGGACCACTCTTTCAGATTATGTTCCTCTATTATTCTCCATCATAGCACCCAGTTCCTTGTTTTCCTCAAGTACTTTGTATGAGCTTGTAATTAAATACTGGCTTCAAGGGACGCCTGGGGGGCTCAGTCAGTTGAGTGTCTGCCTTCAACCAGGTCATGATCCCACGGTTCTGGGATTGAGTCCCGCTTGGGGCTCCTTGCTGGGTGGGGAGCCTCCTTCTTCCTCTACCTGCCACTCCCCCTGTTCGTGCTCTCTCTCTCTCTGACGAATAAATAAATAAAATGCTTTAAAAAAAATAAATGTTGGCTTCAATGTTAATACATTTATTTAACATCTACGGTTCCCCCACTATGTAAGTTTCATGAAGTTAAGAACTGTGCCTATTTTTGTTCAACAGAACAAAAGGCCATTTTCACCATGACTGACAAATAAAGGGTTAAAGATGAGTATTTACCAAAAAACTAAGAGTTCTCATTAAGTGACAATGAAAAGGCCAGTGATTAAAATAAACAGGTTTTGGGGCACCTGGCTGCCTCAGTTGGTGGAGCGTATGACTCTTGATCTTGGGATTTTAAGTTTGGGCGCCACATTGGGTGTAGAGATCACTTAAAAATAAAAATAAATTAAAAGTAAAAGTAAAAGTAAATAAATAAAATGAGCTAAGGTTCTAAATAGGCAATTTAGAGAAGAGCCAATAACCAGAGGAAAAGATTATCAAGCCCGTTAGCAAACTTGTACTCTCACACTACATATATATAAGTAAATCTCAGGTGTAGTAAAGGCTTACATTTTTTAACAGTAAGGAAAAATAACATTTAGGTATTGTGGTAGACAGAAGAATCCGCCCCCCCCCCCAAAGGTGTCCTCGTCCTAATTCCTGGAACCTGTAAATATGTTACCTTACACAGCAAAAGGACTTTGTAGATAGATTAAGGACCTTGAGAAGGGGATATCATCCTGCATTATCTGGGTGGGACCCATCTAATCACACAGATCTTTAAAACTGGAGAGATTTCACTGGCTGAATCAGAGAAATGAGACCAAAGAAGAATGAAAAGAAATTTGAAGCACCGGAAGGACTTGGCAGGCCATTGGTGGCTTTGAAGGTGGAGGAAAGAGAGGGCAGGGGGAGGGAGAGGAAGAGGGAGAGAATCTCCAGCAGACTCCACACTGAGCATGGAGCCCGATGCAGGGCTTGATGTGGGGCTCGATATGGGGTTCAATCTCATGACCCCCAGATCATGACCTGAGCCGAAGCCAAGAGTCGGCTGCTCGATTGACTGAGCCACTCAGGTGCCCCAAGAGGGAAAGTTTTTAAAAAGAAAAGATGCAGGGGCGCCTGGGTGGCACAGCGGTTGGGCGTCTGCCTTCGGCTCAGGGCGTGATCCCGGCGTTATGGGATCGAGCCCCACATCAGGCTCCTCCGCTGGGAGCCTGCTTCTTCCTCTCCCACTCCCCCTGCTTGTGTTCCCTCTCTCGCTGGCTGTCTCTATCTCTGTCAAATAAATAAATAAAATCTTTAAAAAAAAGAAAAAGAAAAGAAAAGATGCAAAGAGCACACCCAAATAGTCAAGAGATATATGAAAAGATGGACAGTCTCTCCAATATCCCAGGTAAAGGCAAATGAAATAAAAGAGAGAGCTATTCTCTATCATGTTGGCACATAGGATGAAGGATAAAAACACTATTGCTGGAAATTACAGTTGCTGAAGTCTTTTAAGAAAGTTGTCTGGCAACAGCTATGGAAATGTGCATACCCTGTGACCAGCTCCCCCCCAACTCCTAAAAACAAACTGGCTATAGGTAATATGTATATTACCTTATGTATATTACATGTATTATCTATAATATTCTGTCTCTTTAAAAATAGACAAGCAAACAAAGAAAAGTGCTGTGTCTATGTGTGTTATGTTTGCAATAGCAAGAGAGAACGGTATGGAAAAATACACCAGGCTACTAATACTGGTTACCTCTGAGGAGTAAAAATGATGAGCTTTATTTTCCTTTATCTTTTATAGTTTTGTTTTATTTTTATTTGTTACAACATTAATTTATATTAATATAAATCCCAAAATGTATATAATCTGGGGAGAAAACAAGTGAAGGATATTTTAAAACACACACATAAATTTTATTTTTTTTATTTTTAAAAATTTTTTACAATAATTTTTTACTATGTTAGTCACCATACAGTATATCCTTAGTTTTTTTTTTAAGATTTTTTATTTACTTATTCGACAGAGATAGAGACAGCCAGTGAGAGAGGGAACACAAGCAGGGGGAGTGGGAGAGGAAGAAGCAGGCTCATAGTGGAGGAGCCTGATGTGGGGCTCGATCCCATAACTCCAGGATCACGCCCTGAGCCGAAGGCAGACGCTTAACCGCTGTGCCACCCAGGTGCCCCTATATCCTTAGTTTTTGATGTAGTGTTCCATGGTTCATTATTTGCGTGTAACACCCAGTGCACCATGCAATATGTGCCCTCTAAAACATGCACATAAATTTTAAAAAGGCACAACGCTTGACTCATAAATTTGTGTTGAAGAGTAAATATATTTAAATGAATGGAAGACTCCCCTCTCCAGCCCCTCATTCAGGTATGGGCCCCCCTTGGGGTCCCTGGACCTGTTTCCTGACACTTTGCAAAGCGGCTTCAGGCTTCCTTTCCACCTTCCCTTCTAGAATGTGTATTCTCTGACTGCAGGACCTGGCTAAGTCTTAGTTACCACTCTACCTCCCAATGCCTAGCAGTTAATGATTTCCAAAAGGAACAAATTCTTTACTGAAAGAAGACTCTGACAGAGATAGAGGAGTGGCCAGTAAGGCCAAGACACACAGGAAAAGGTACTCAACCTCACTAATCTTCAAAGAAATGCACATTAAAACTACAAGGAGATATCACCTCGTACCTATTAGAACGGCTCCTATTAAAAATAAACAAACAGGGGCGCCTGGGTGGCGCAGTCATTAAGCGTCTGCCTTCGGCTCAGGACGTGATCCCGGTGTTGTGGGATCGAGCCCCACATCAGGCTCCTCCGCTGGGAGCCTGCTTCTTCCTCTCCCACTCCCCCTGCCTGTGTTCCCTCTCTCGCTGGCTGTCTCTAGCTCTTCAAATAAATAAAAATAAAATCTTAAAAAATAAATAAATAAATAAATAAAAAGAAACAAACAGAAAAGAATAGGTGTTGATGAAATGAGACGTGGAGAAATAGGAATTCTTATGTGCTGGCCATAGGAATGTAAAAAATGCAGCCACTGTGGAAAACAGTATGGAGCTTCCTCCAAAAATTAAAAATAGAATTACCACATGATCCAGCAATCCCATTCCTGGGTATAGTTCCAAAAGACTTGAAAGTAGTTGGGGCACCTGGCTGGCTCATTCCATGTGGATCATGTGACTCTTATCTCGGGGTCGTGAGTTTGAGCCCTACGTTGGGCATAGAGATTACTTCAAAATGAAATCTTATGGCGCCTGGGGGGCTCAGTCAGTTAAGCGTCTGCCTTCAGCTCAGGTTATGATCCCAGGGTCCTGGGATCAAGCCCCACATTGGGCTCCCTGCTCAGCGGAGAGTCTGCTTCTCCCTTTCCTTCTGCCTGCAGTTCCCCCAGCTTGTGCTCTCTCTCTCTCAAATAAGCAAATAAAATCTTTTTTTTTAATTTTATTTGTCAGAGAGAGAGAGAGAGAGAGAGAGCACAAGCACGGGAATAGCAGGCAGAGGGAGAAGCAGGCTCCCCGCCAAGCAAAGAGCCTGACGTGGGACTCGATCCCAGGACCCGGGGATCATGGTCCTAGCCAAAGGCAGACACTTAACCAACTGACCCACCCAGGCACCCAATAAATAAAATCTTTTTTAAAAATAAAAAATAATAAAATCTTAAAAAAAGAAAAAAGACGGGGGCACCTGCTCGGAGGGAAGCCTGCTTCTCCCTCTCCCGCTCCCCCTGCTTGTGTTCCCTCTCTTGCTATCTCTCTCTCTGTCAAATAAATAAATAAAATCTTTAAAAAAAAAAAAAGAAAGAAAAAGAGAAAAAGACTTGAAAGTAGGATCTTGAAGAGCTATTTGCACACCCATATTCACTGCAGCGTTATTCACAATAGTCAAGAGGTAAAAGCAGGGGCGCCTGGGTGGCTCAGTCTTTAAGCATCTGCCTTTGGCTCAGGGCGTGATCCCAGCGTTCTGGGATCGAGCCCCACATCAGGCTCCTCTACTGGGAGCCTGCTTCTTCCTCTCCCACTCCCCCTGCTTGTCTCTCTCGCACTGGCTGTCTCTCTCACTGGCTGTCTCTGTGTCAAATAAATAAATAAAATCTTAAAAAAAAAAAAGAGGTAAAAGTAACCCAATGTCCAATCAACAGATCAATGAATAAAGAAAATGTGGTACACACAGCAATGGAGTATTGTTCAGCCTTAAAAAATAAAGAAACCCTGTCACGTGCTACAATGCGGACGAACCCCAAGGACATTAGGCTAAGTGAAACAAGGCAGTCATAACAAGACAAATATTGTATGAGTCAACTTATATGAGCCATCTGAAGTGGTCAACCTCATAGAAACAGAAAGTAGATGTGGTTGCCAAGGGCTGGAGGAAAGGGGAGAGGAGGAATTGTTGCTCAGAGGTCATAGAGAGTTTCAATTCTGCAGATGAAAAAATTCTAGAGATCTGTTGCACAATGATGGGAATATAGTTAACTATTGAATGGTCCTCCTAAAATGGTTAAGATGGGAAGCTTTATTTGTTTTTATCACAATTTTTTAAAATGCACCCACCCATAAACACACACACACACACACACACACACACACACACACTGGAATATCACCAGAATGACAGACATTGCCAGGTATTAGAAAGTAGGTGAGAGACTAGCTGTGTCATACACTGCTGGTGGGAGTGTAAAATCCTCAACCACTTCAGAAAACTGTCAGTAGCTAGCATACTATTCCTATCCTATGACAAAGCATCTCCCCCCTAAGTCTTCAAGTGCAGGTGTCCACTAAAAAACAGGGACACACAGGCTCCTCCGCTGGGAGCCTGCTTCTTCCTCTCCCACTCCCCCTGCTTGTGTTCCCTCTCTCGCTGGCTGTCTCTATCTCTGTCGAATAAATAAATAAAATCTTTAAAAAGAAAAACAGGGACACAAATGCTCATAACAGCTTTTTCATAATAGCCTCAAACTGGGAACAACCCAAATGTCCACCAAGAGAAGAATGGTAAATATATGGGGACATATTCATACAAGGGAATATGACACTAAATGGAATATGGAGATAAATCAAGGAAGTACTGAAGCATACAGCAACACGTGTGAGTCCCACACATGTAATACGGAGCACATGAAGCCAAACATAGAAGAATACATATCATGATTTCATTAGATAAAGTTTAAAGACAGACAAAACTAATCTATGGTATTAGAAGACAGAGTTATGGTTCTTTCTGGGGGTTATTGACTAAAAGGATATTGATTGGAAGGAGTTATAAGGGAGCCTTGTGGCAGGCTGGAAATATCTTGATCGATGTGGTGCTTATACACACGTGTGCATATGCAAAATACACTGAGCCATACAATTAATAGCAGCGCCCTTTGCAGCATTCGTATTATAATCAAAGAAAAGTACAGAAAAGGAAAATAGAAAAATAGAGTCATGGAAACAAAATTTAATTTTACTGCTTTTTCTGTATTCATGTTAAAGTGGCTATCGAATAAAATCAGCATGGGGATGTGTTTTTGCCTCAGCAGTGCAAGTTCACCGGACCCTGCAAACCAGAGCAGGATGCGGAGGTGAAACAAACATCACCCAGCCTGCCCCGCACACACAGAGGGAACTAACGGAACCCTAGAGAGGGGGTGGGGCTGGAGTTCCGCGTTAAGAGCCTGGGAGCCAGGCCTAGAACTCAGATCTCAGACACATCCTACCTCCATCCTGGACAACCATTTGCAGGAAGGGGCTGCACTACCAGTGGGTCCCCAGCCTCATGCTGGCCGAGGAGAAAGGTCTCAGGTCTGAGACCCCGTTAACTCCTGCAGACCAGCCAGCTGGGCTATTTGGGACCCTTTCACTGATTCTAGATAAGTTGGGATCTCTAGCTGGGTCTCAGAGAGAAAGAAAGAGAAGAGCCTGTGGTTTCAGGATGCCACTCTAATAACCAGAAGGGCAAAGACGCCAAGGGATGCTAAGGACTGGGAGGGAAAGTGAAACTTCCAAGTTCTTCCTCTGACCTTGGCCAAGGTCGTTGCCTTTGGCCTCACTTGTCTTTATCATTTAATGAGGGGAGAACCCCATTTAAGGCCCACCGAACAGAAGAAAGGAACAGGTAGCAGGGCAGCTCTCCGCCCGGTGCCGTCCCCCAGGCGGGACAGAGCCCCAGATAGGCGGGGCCGCAGGAAGGGAGCGCGGCAAGCGCCCGGTGGTGCATCTAGCCGGAGATGGGCTGCAACAGGGTGAGAGTCTGGGGGAGGGGAGACGGAGGAGGGTCCCGCGCTCTCCTTCCCAGGGTTCCGCGTCCACGTTGGTCGCCTCCAGCCAAGGGTCTGCGTGCCCCCTCCTCTTCTCAGACGCCTCTGGCCTCGCCCCTCCCTCTCACATTCCCAACTCCCAAGGACAACTTGTCGCTTCAGAAACCCCGGGGCTTCTTTCTGTCCCCCAGTCTCTTTCTCCCCTACTTCTTTTGTCTATTTCTGCATTTGACGGCTTCTCTAGGAAGCGTTCCCCGCATCTCCTTCTTTCTTGTCCATTCTCTCTCTCTCTCCCTCTCTCTCTCTCTCTCTCTCTCTCTCACACACACACACACACACACACACACACACACACACACACACAGTCTCTGTCTGCCGGCCATCTCGGCGCCTTTCCTCCGCGGCTCTGGCCTTTCAGAGGGCACAAGGCCCACTCCTGGAGCCGCGGCGCGGTCATCCGACGGCGCCCCAGGAAGGGGGCAGGTGAGATTGGCGGGAGCCCCGCCCGGGCGGACGCGGAGGAAGGGGGCGCCCGCGCCAATCCGCCGCCTCGCCCCTGTCCTCGCCCCTCTCACCCCCTCGCCGGCGCCAGGGGGACGGAGGACGCACGAGTCCCTTCGCGCCCCCAGCGCCGTCGTCGGCGCCGCCGCCCCAGACCCAGACACTGCGCCCAGAGGCCTCACGGGGCGGGGGGCGGCGACCCGCAGCCGCCGAGCCCTTGGCCCCGGCGTCGTCACCTGCGTCCCTGGGCTCTGGAGCGCCCAAAGCCCCGGGTCCCTGCAGCCTCTGAGGACGCGCGGAGGACGGCGCGGTTCGGAGAGGTAGGTGAGACACTCCCCGCCCTGCCTCTCGCCGCTGGGGGCCGCGACCACGCAGATCAAAGCGGAGGCGTGAAAGACCCCTCTGGGGCCCGGCAGTCCCCCGGCCGCGCTTTGAGGACCGATGGCCGTGGCCGGCGTGGGCTACCGGGGCCGCCAGTTAACCTTGGGCTCCGGACCGATCCAGCCTCCCCGGTGGGGCCTCAGAGCACCCCCGCAACGCCTTGACCTCCCCTCCCGGCTCGCACTGGACTCTCCCTCTCCACGCCAAGATGTGTAAGGGGGCAGAGGCTCGCCTCTCAGCCTTTCTCCGCAGCCCTGGCTCCCCAGAGCCTGGTGCTGAGTGCCCCGCGCAGCCTCAGGCCTTCTCCACCAGGTCTCCCCGCTTGTAAGTCCGGATTCCAAGCGGATGTATTCAGAGAGACTCGGGCTGACAGTCCCAAACGGCCTCATGGGCGGGGTAGCTTGGAAAGGGACAACGGTTATTCTTTCTCCATGGAAATTAGAAATTGGCCTGGAACTCTGGGTCCAGACGGGAGCACCAGGCCCCCAGGGTGCAGAATCAGCTCTCTCGCTCTCTCTTTCTCTAGAAGTCCCCTGGAAGGGATGGAGGGAGAATGCTCGGGACAGTCTCTTGCCTCTGGCCACTTTTCCCTGCTGCAAGGGGACCCAGGTTTCCTCGCCCTCTGGATTGTACTGGGACTGGGGTGGCGTCCTGCCTGGGAAAGTAAGAATCCCGAATGTGGAGGGATGTCTGGCGCCGCCATCTTGCTTGAAACTCACACTCACAAAAATGATGCATGTGCATTTTTGTAGAGGGGCCTGTTGTTTATGGGAAGGGGCAGAAAGCAGGGAAAGGACCTCAATCTGTATGGACTGATTCAAGGGTCCATACGTACTATTGGAAAGGCACATAGAGAAAAGTAGGCATAAAGGGGTATGCAGTATTGTGGGGGTCTCTGAGGAATTAGTAAATCTCAGGAATCAGTGGAGAACTCCTGTATCAGGGCAGCTGCGCCTCTCCCAGTATTTAAGCACCATGTGAAGATTGAGGATTGATAAAAACATGTAAAAGACACCGGAAATTATGTGCTCCCAGTTGTGCTCTATAATAAAGGTTGCAGGCGGGAAATTCACATTATCACCTATATGCTCCCCCTCTTCCAAAGTAGATCAGTGCATGGTATATTTCACCTATTCCACACATGCTAATGTGGAAACATACAGCACAGAACTGTACTTTCCAGTATCAGTATAAGCACAAAGACCCATAATGGAAAGGAGGTGGTCCCTGAGTCAAAGTTCACATTTCTCCATGTATTTCTCTGACCCTTGGAGGAAAAGAGTCTGGGGTTTTTCCTGATCCGATCATCCCTGCAAATCCCTCTTTGGAGCTGCAGCTCCTCCCTTTCCCTAGAATCTGGAGCACTTGGCTTCAAGTCCAAAGAGGCCTCCTCACTCCCCCAGCCCAGAAGGGATGGAGCTGCCTTCCCCTCCGGACCATATCACCAGACCTCCCAGGAGGTGAGTTGCCCCCCTCTGCTGTGGTTTAGAACCACCACCCCAACACACACATACACATGCACACTGCCCCAGAAGAAAGGAAAGGGAAGGCTTTAGTAAGCCCAGGCAAGGCACTGTGGGAGACCTCAGACCCCTAAGGAGAGCCCCTCATTCTTCCACACTGCACTTCGGGAGACCCAGACCATCCTGAGCATATGGTTGGCAGTTTTGACTTCTCACTGCCTCAGAAACCACTGAGCCCATGAATGGAGCAACTGTTAGGCTGGGAACTTAGTCTCCTACCCACCCCGCCTCCAACTTCTCTTCATGGCCTGACGAAAACAAACACCAGGCTTCAGATGCTGTTGGTTTAGAAAGAGAGGTAGATTCTTTTAACCTACTCGAATTATTTCCCTCATTTTCTCCTCCCTCATTGCTTGCTCTCTGACTCTTGGGTTTTGTCTTCTCTTTCTCTCCAAACACAGAAAGACAGAAAATCTTTGCTAGGCTTAGAGGGAAGGGAAGGAGAGAGAAAGGAGGGAATGTCTGACCAGTCCAGGCAGCACCAAGAACTGCGATTGGAGGTGCCAAGGCATCATAGTAGACCCTGCTGTCTAATGCCTAGAGGTTGTTTGATTCCACGGTCCCCCACACCCCAAGATCCAATGGCACCATCTTCCCTAAGAGGAACTAAGGATTTGAGACTAATGCAGTTTTCAAAACAGGAAGAAGCAAAAATGCTCTAGTTGTTTGGGTGGCCAGATGTGGAGGGAGTGTGCAGTCTGGGCAGCAGGTCTGAGCTTCCAGAGAAACGATTCCTCAGGGCAGAGGGAGTTGAGGCAAGGCCTGCCACCAACTGAGCCTTGGTGAGGGCAGGCTTGGCCCTGACCTGGCCAGCAGGGGACCCTGGGCTGTTCACAAGGTGGAGGTGAGATCAGGGACTGGAGGTATAGGTCCCTCTCCTGCTGGCTGCCCCACTGGCCCTAGGACCCACTCAAAATTCAGGAACAGCTGAAAAGGAAAGAAACAATCCTGGGAAACACCCAGATTTGTAATCTGCTTGACCCATCTTGACAACAGTGGAAAAAATTGTTCTCCTGGGTGGACTTGCAACTTTCCATTCTTCAATTTGGTAATGGGCATGTGGGGTCAGCTTGAGGTTTCAGATTTGGGGGTTCAGAGCTCGGTCTCTAGGTAGCTAGACTGCAGGGTTTGTGGCCTCTCACCTCCTTTTCCCATGTTCCCCTTGCTTCCGTTCCCTCCCAGAGCTTCTCAAAAGATGACTAGGGCTTTCTTGTAGAGCCATGAGATCCCACAATTTCAGAGGATTTCAGACTCCTTGATTGTCAGGTTAAGAACTCCTATTTGGATTGATCAGAGGAGTCTGTGCCTGGAAAACACTGAGACCAAATATGGTCGCTAATGTAGGTTTTCACTTCCCCCCCCTTGAGCGGATATCTGGATGCTTACCAGGTTGATCTCCACCTGCAGAAGCACCCAGGGGGCTCTTTTCTCCCCACCACTGTCTGTAAAGCAAAGGGCAAAAGCCACTAGGGCCTGAAAAGTTGCCCAAATCTCAACTCCTTCCCTTCTTCCTCAGGAAGATGCCAGAGTGGTTACCCTCAGCCCACTTTCCATCCTTGCCCTACCTCCCTTTCCCCCCTTCCTCAGCCCCAGTTATTGGAATAACAGCCTTTGTCTTGCAGGAATAATTAAGGCCAAAGCTCCCCCATCCTTATCCCATTGCCCACGGGATGGGGGCCCTGCTCTGAGTTGCCCCCTTCTCAGCCATTTGCTTTTGAAGTAACCCCCCGGCCCCCACCGCAGCTCTTCAAGGCTGAATCTTGGCTGGAGTGGAAGTGAGGGCTTAGTCCAAAATAACCTCTCTGTTAACTAATCATAATGAGAAAAATAACCATGTACTCCTAAGCCATCACTATCCAACAATTTTTTTTTTCTTATGCTATGGCCAAAGCCCCGCTCCTCGGCCCAGACCGGCCAAGACTAGTCCGATTGACCAAAATTCTTTTATGGCCAGAGAACTCAATACCCAGAGATTTCAACCTTTAAAACAATAAAAAGGGAGAGGGGCCAAATTTCTACTCGTTAAGCCTCTTACCTCTTTCTCCGCCGGTGCGCTCCTTGGCCCCGGGGACCTCCTGGGCTCGGAGGTGAAGCGCAGGGAGTGAAGCCTCTGGAAGCAACCTTCTCCCTCGAGGCTCCTCTTGCAGTCTGAGCTGTCCCTGCCTTGCGACTCCTGCAGCAGCTCCCGGGAAAGACCGCGTCACTGGCCTCTGCCGTGGGACCAGATCTCCTGGGGATCGGTACGGTCGCCCCTCCGCGCGAGGGGTTTGAGACCGCTGCGCCCCTCTGTCCCCCAACTCCAGACGCGCTTGGAACTGCGCGCGGAACGTCCCCAGGTCCCGTGCAGGGTTCCCTCGCTCCGAGCCAGCGCAGCTGTCCCCGACGGCACGCACTCCGCAGTGCTCCGTGGGGGATCACCTCCGGGCGGGGCGCGTCTCAGCGCCGGCTGGTCGACTGCCTCCCCGCTGCGGGCAGGGGGCCGGGGAGGTCGCCGCGCAGAAAGGCGGCCGTACGAGCCGCCGCAGAGACTCGGCGCGCCTCCAGCCCCCGCCGCCGCCGCCAGCCGCGCGGCAGGCTGGCGCCGCAGGGGTGGAATCTGGAAGCCTGGGAGGGCCCAGCTCCGAGCCCCGGCCCTCCTGAGGCGGGAACCTGGCGGAGGGATTAGAAAGGAGGCTTTCAAATCCGCCCAGGCGTCCGGAAGCGGCAATAAAGGGGCGAAAGGAGGTCGCAATTACACCGGGGCTCCCTCAGACGCCGCAACGCCAAGGGCCGGTAGACTCACAGCCTCTGCCGTCTGCCGGAGGAGATGGGGTGGGTGGGGAGGCTCCGTCCAGCCACCGGCGGCGTGGGGAGCTGCTGTAAACGCTGACCCAGCGCCTCGCCCCAAGCGGGATCTCGGCGCGCGGGGACCTGCAGAGGCGCGGGCGGGGCGCCCTGTCCAAGGGAGCATCTTGCCGCTGTTCTGCTCCGGGGGCGCGTGGGTCTTAGGCTCGGCTACCCCGCGCACCAACAGTTCATTTGCTCCCTCCCGCCTCCGGCGCCTGCACCACTTGCCCCCATTTCCCGGCCCTTGGGTTTCCCCTCCTGGATGAGCCCTTCCTCCCCACAATTAACAAACGATCTAGCGAAACCCCGCCAGGTCCACTTCTATCCTCCCGAACTGGCTAATTAATCAGAGAGCCTTAAGGAGACCGAGGAGTCGTAATGGGCAGTTTGGAACGAGGGGGCGCTGACGAAGTCATTAACCTCCCGGTAAAGATGGGTAAAGGGGACGGGCCTGGTTGCCTCCGCGGCCCCTTTGGGCCCTTCTCAGCACGCGGGTTTTGCCCGCTCCACCCGCCCCCGCCCTCCGGCTCCCAGCTCCCGTCTGGCTCTTTTGGTTCCCTTTGTCGTTCTCTCTGGCTGCTTTCAAGGGTCCCTTTCTTTGTGTCTGCTTCTGTCTACCTGTTCAGCTGTCTCTCGCCCCCCTTTCGGCGCCCAACCCGAGGCCAAGAGAACTTTAAGGTCATGGTGAGCGGCCTGGCTGGCGGTCTAGACTCCCGGCTCTCAGACACTACTATCCCTCAGCCCTGGCTAGGACTGAGGGAGCTAGAGATCCGGGGAGATACCCGCAGCACGCCCCCCAAGAGCCAGGGCCATTCCCAGGGGAAAACAGGTGCTGAAACTTTCAGCTCCTTTTCGGTATGGACCAACTGGGATCAAGGCCACAAATGGCTGGAGAAGAACCAGGCCCCAGTGGAGAAAAGCTCCATATCATTTCGATTAGAGACCCAGAGACCTTGCTCACTCCTCTTCTGCATGGGCAAGGGTGCGATGAGGTCAGGACCGGCTTGTGGGCAGTCTGTCTCAGTCCGAGAGTCCTCAGCACCTGTGAGCAGGTCCCCGTTGTTTGGGGGGCAGGCCAGGTGACACTATCCACCCGACCTTGTGATACACTTACAATTGTTCGTCCTCTCTGTTAATTTTTCCTGTCAGGTACCCAAATCTATTTCACTGCCTCCGCCCGCATCACATTTGAGGTATTTGTATGTGAATAGTGGATGAAAGGTTCTTAACATTTTGGGGTTCACACAATGCTACTTTAAAATCTGATGAAAACTATTGATTCCTTCCTCCCCCGGGCGTGGGGGGGAGTACTTATGTAATGCTAACCAAATCCCACAATTTCAGAGGATTTCAGACCCCTTGGACTCCTATTTGGATTGATCAAAGAAGCAGGTGTCTGGAAAATGCTGACACCAAATATGGTCAGTTAATACAGGTCCTCGCTTTTCTTTTTTTCCTGTAGCTGACACCTTGGTGTTTACCAGGTCGACCTTCATCTTTAAAAACATCTATGCGGCGGTGTTCCTCTCCCCACCACTACCCCTAGGGTCTGGGTTCCCCGTGGGAGTCAGTCTTTCTTCTCCTTCCCTGACCAGGGGGCTCCAGAAAGTGGGAAGAGGTTTGCTGGGGAAAACTGACCTTGGACTGGTCCAGGGTGGGACTAGCGGTTCGAAGAAAGTGGGACTTGGGCAGCCATCCAGGAATTTTTTTAAAAAAGTCCTGAACCTCCTGGAAAGGGAAGGCTGTCTGGTGACCACCCCCTGGATGGTGATGTCTGTGAGCCAAGCAAAGAGGGATCAGGCAGTAGAATGTTCTTTTGTGTCCCTTATTCATCTACTTATTCGGTTTCCTCAGAGACCCCAACTCTTCATGGGGCGGAGGGCTTAGCCAGGGTTAGAGGCTGGAGGTACTGAACTCGGGGTTAAGAGAGGGAAGAATTTGCTCCCAAACATATTTGTAATTTTGTTAGTAGGAGCCAAACCGATCAGGTGGCCCCTGACAAACAAGGGACACCTAGTTGCCCAGACTGTGTGTTGTTGTGGCTTCTTTAGACTTTGTCCACAGCCTAGTAACAGCTTTCTGGCCTTCTCCCCACTCCTGTGACCTGACCAAGCTAGAGAATCCCGAAAAAAGTCAGGTTTCATTGGGGTCTGGGAAGTGAACCAACTTCCTTCTTCTAGGACTATGTTCAGACAAATTAAGGGAACAGGAAATTATCTGGCTTATTGCAGCCCTCCCAACACACACACACACACACACACACACACACACACATACACACCATAAATACAACCCCTCCCGATTGGTTCTCACTTGCATATACATTTCAAGCAAATGTGACTTGGGGAAGGAAAGACCCCAACCCATTGCTAGTTGCCTCTCTCTGGACTGACACGACTACCACCTACCCGCCCCCACAGTTCTGGTCTGTAACCAGAAGCCAAGGGCTGGCTAATCGTATTCAGACCCCTGCCTGAAAATAAAAAGAAAAAATAAACAATTTTCTGCTTGGGACAACTTAAACTGAAGAATTCAGGCTGTGAACACCTGACCTAAATGCTTTTAATCAGAGCAGAAGAAATACATGCCCATTTGTTCCCTACTTTACTAATTAAAAAAAAAAGCTAATTGGTGTTCTCAGGAACTTCCGACTGAGGGTCAGAAGCCTCTAGCCATCTCTTCACCCCTTCTCAATTCCCTATGCCCCACCCCTCCCCCCACAAGGCCATCCCGCCGTGGAGTTGGCCTCTTTCCGACAGACAATGGGAGGGGGGTGCCCTCAGACCATCTGGCTCCGCCCCTGCACCAGAACTTTGGCCCTGAAAAGGCAGTGTTCTCATTGGCCAGAAGTTCTTGCCCGGCAGGGTCTTCCCCCTTCCTGGATCCCTGGACTAGTTTCTGGGAGCCGAGATCTCTTATGGGCTGCAAAGCAGCACTGCTAACTGGTGGAGGTCAGCTCCCACTGGAGCCCCAGAGCTTAATCCAGTGCTGGGCACACAGTAGGCTCTCAGATGTTTCTGGAGTGTGAAATGAAAGTTCCCACCAGGCAAAGGTCTATGATTTGTTTGGGGAGTCTCTGAGGCCAATGCATGGAGAACTCCAGGGCCTCTTGGTGCCCAGGAGATAAGCAAGCCCTGGTTTTTCTGAATTATTTCTCAGATGTTCTGCTTTAATTCCAGCTTTCTAGGCCCCCTATTTCTTTTCTACCCATTCTCTAAGGCAGGATCTTGCTCACTCCAGCAAAGGGAAAAGGCTTACTGAGAAGTTGAATGAGAATATGCCACCACTCCCCAGACCTTTCCCCCACCAGATCCAGATACTTCAGGCTAAAGGGAGTTTGAACCTGAAATGAGCCAGATAATTGCCCCAATTCTCTGTTCCTTATTGAAGAGGTAGTTACAGGCCAAGGGGTTCAAGGGGCCTCACTTTTATGGACATTGCTCTAAGTCAAAAGAATACATTATACATATACAGGCTGAGAACATACCCTCCAACCTAGACTAGTTCTCTGAGAACAAAGCAGGCTTCCTCCTCCCCCTTTTCCCCTCCTCTTCCTTGTTATTAATAGTTATTATTTACTAAATGCTCCCTGTTCACCGGGCATTGTGCTAAATCCTAGACAATTGTACATTAATTAATCCTTGCAACAACCCTAAGAGTTAAGACACCCAAATTTTGCAGCTGCAGAAACTGAGTTACTTTTCCCAGCATAAAGCCTGTGTGTGTGTGTGTGTGTGTGTGTGTGTGTGTGTGTGTGTAATAACATTGATGTGATACTGGCAGATCTGAACGTTCAAGTGATATGACGAGATGGAAATAAAGACAAGTGACAATGAGAAGATCTTGAAGTTTTTGAAATATGGAATGTTTTAATAGAAAGCAGATAGTTTCTCCTGCCCTAAAGTGAACAAAGAAGTGATGCAATTAACAGGCTAATTCCCAGCCCCAAATGCTTTCCCTGGAAATGGGCGGATAATGAGGCCGACAGTATGTTCGCAGTTGAATTCGCCTGATGTCGCTGCATTTCTCCCCCTAACTTTTGCGAATCGATTGGGCAATCACAGTGAGACGCACAGACGCCTCCCGGACGCTCACATACTCGCACTCGCACGCGCGTGCGCGCACACACACACACACACACACACACACACACACACACACACGCAAGATTGCTGACACACACAGACCCGAATTTATCCTGCCTCTAGAGTCGTTTATGATTCAGCCTCGGGAATGAAAATAGGGTTTGGCGCAGAATAATGCGCCGGAGGCCGGCTAGGGCCAGCTGCTCCAGATGTGCTCTGGGTAATTAGGCGTCCCCGAGAGCCCCTGCCCCGCGGGGAAGAAGACCTGGGCCGCACTGCGCCCCTAGCCTGCCCCATGGTGGGCGCGTGCCCTTTGCTGCCCTGGGCCCCCTGGTGGCCCCCTTGCCCCTCTTCTTCTCTTCCTTTCCCGCAGGGGGTTCTCCAGGACCTCTGTCCTCAGAGTAACTTTGGACAGACATCTCCAAGAAGGCCCCGCAGTATAAAATCACGTCTCTGCCTTGGCAGGAGAAGAGGGACCCCAGTTTCTCCTACCCCGTGCTTCTCGGGTTTTGGGCGTCTCTGAGCTTAGACTCTGAGGGACAGGGTCTCGAACAAGGCTTCTTTTTCCCACCTGGAATTTGGCTTCCTTTTCCTATAATTCGACGGGCCATTTGAACCGAGCAGAGTGACCCGACTGTCTGCCCTAAAGGCCTTTCTCCTTTGGGTTTATGGGGCAGTTGTGTATCCGACACCGCCTCTTAGTCATCAGGGCCTCTGACAAAGTATTCAAACCTCACAATATCCCAGTGCGGGAGGGTCGTTTTTCATCTGTGCCTTTGAGGGCCTGAGGCACTTACCCTCCATCAGGCAGGTCTAGGGAGGTTATAAACATGGAGCTGGCCATGTCCTGGAAGGGAGGCGGCTGCACTTGTCTTGCCTACCAATCCTAGCTGAGATGCTCCTATATCTGCTTCCGATTCCCTTCTGTGCTCCCCCAAATCTTAAATCCAGAAAACCCCAAACTTCCAACATAGACAACGCCCTAAGGCTGCCTTTCTGGACAGGAATTTTGCTTAGGAGAAAGACATTTTTGCTGGGGTTGTCATAATGTAAGAACATTCCATTTGGAGTAGAAGCCAGGTCCTCTAGCCCTGCCTCACCATTTTAATAGCTGCGGTGATCTGGGGCTAACCACTTCAGGCCTCAGTGTCTTCGTTTGCAAGTTGGGGGGAGGGGTGAAGGATTCTGGCGCTGGCCTTGAGCAGGACCCTGGGGAGATCAAAGGAGATCGGGCTGTGGAAGGCTCCCTAGAGTCGCGAATGAGCGTAGGGGGTGGGGAGCGGATGGAGCCATGACGAGCAGCCGATTCCTTTCCCAGCCCTCACTGGTTTCATCGTGTTTCTCTTGCTTGGCAGAGGGCGCCAAAGGCGACGCGCCCGCGGCCAGCTCCAGGCCAAGCCCAGTGCGTCTGCGGGAACCGGCCCCTCCACCGCCGCGGGACCCAGAGCTGCGCGAGGACTCAACGCCAGGGCGCCGCCTAGAGGTCGGCCGCGGCCTCAGCCTCACCCGCCGCCCACCGCGGAGCTGCTTCCCCAGCGGCGGCCAGAAATCAGGGGACAAAAAATCCAGCCTGGGTCTCAGGGATGTGACTTCCGGCACCTCTGACTCCTCTCAAACCCACCCCTCCAACGTGATGAGCCTAGGAAGGGAGACGGAAGAAGACGGCCCCGAAATATTTACTCACCTTGTGACTCTAACTAAATGGAAGGGGGTCTCCATTTCGGTGTCTTTGAGGATCCCGTGTTCTGCACCGGTGTCTATACTGCCTCCTCTCACCACCCACTGCCCCCAGTGCCCTCCGATTATGCTAGACCTCTGCTTTACCTTCGAGGAGGCGCAAGAGTAGGGGGAAATTGCCCCTAAATCTTACAGCGTGGTCGTCCACATTATCGATTTTCTGAATAATTTGGAGATCGACGTGCTTTGGGGGAGAGTATACGGAAAACATCTGAGGGTGAAAAGAAGCATTGCCTAAGTGGCCTTTCCTCACTGAGTGACCATTAGCTCAACTAGTGTCTGAACGGCATTCAGGAGGGTGCCCGTTGGCACCAGCGCCCCTGTTGGTAGGTGTCTGTGTTGGGCACTGAAAGTTGATTCCTCTCGGGCCAGGCAACCTCGGAAGGAGAAGGCTGGCTGGCATCTAGGGGGATGCATTTGAGGTGTCCGTTCAGCCCCATGCAGAGAGTTTTATTTTTTTAAACCGGGATCCATGGCCCGGGTTCTGGGGATGGGGGTAGGCGGGAAGTGACAAAGCCCTTGAAAAGTGTATGCAAAATTTGTGTGTGCACAGATCCATCTGTTGGATGACCGTGGCCTCTTCAGATTTGCCAGAGTTTAGGACTCTAAAATGGTTCAATCCCCTTTCCTTGGTCCAGGGAATCAGGAGACCCAGGTCAGCAATGGGCAGGGAGGAGCGCACTGACCTGCCCCTGCTGCAGGCCTCTAGAGTGGGGCAGGGTGTGGGTAATAACAGTCTTGAATGGTGTGGAAACTGCTGGCCCCTCACTCCTGCCCTCCGCCCATCGCTAACAGCTCCCAGAGGCAAATCCTGATAGGGGGGGTGACTGCCAGTAGCTGCCATCACAGGTTTTTAATAAAAATATAGTATGATAAAGAGTGAAGTAAGGGAGTTGGGCAACAATAAGGAGAGAGCTGGCGGTGCCTCCGCATGCGTAGTCTGCAATATGAATATCGGGATGGGAACAAGCTACTTCCTGTCCTCCAGCTGTTCGTGAACTCCCCCCTTCCTCCTCTGGGTGCAAGGAAGGAGCCAGAGGGCACTGCTCCCATCCTCCACTGGCTGGGGCAGAGTGGGACAGCCTTTCAAAAAATTTGCGATTTGCAGACCATAGTATTTTCCCCACCCATTCCATTTTTTATTACTTTTTAAAATTTTTCTTTCTTTTCCTTTTTTAAAAAAAGTAATCCCTATGCGCAATGTGGGGCTGAAACTCACAACCCCAAGCTCAAGAGTTGCCTGCTTTTCGGACTGAGCCAAACAGGTGCCCCTATATATTTTTTTATCACTTTAAAAAAGACGTCCCCAGAAGTGTTCTGGGGCCTTTTCTTGGAAGGAGGGTTGGGCGTGGGGCTGGCAGGTCACACAGGGCCGCACCTGTGTGTCTGTGGGAAGGAGGGGCTGTCAGTGCGCCAAACCCCCACCTGGGTCTGCAGCTGGGCCTCAGTCCTGCACGCCAGCCCTGGCGGAACCTGATTTCATCTTAGCCCTCCAGCGCCTCGTAGACCTGAATCCTTGGTATTATTTTGGTGAATAACCGTGAGGCATGATCAAAATTCCCGTGCTCTCCCACCCAGTAGTGTACCTAACCAGGCCCCTCCAGCAGACAAAGTGAGCAGGAAATCAACAACTTCACTCCCACAGCGAAAAGGGATTCTCCTTGGTTTTGATTCAGACGGCCTGATGGCGATTCCAAATCCGGCTTCCACAAAGTTTGGTAAAAAACAAAAACAAAAACAAAAAACAAAAAACCAAAACAAGAACATAAAGAAAACAACAGCAACAACAAATGGTCCAGAGCAGAAAAGAACTCTGGAGAGGGCAGTGGAGGTGCGGGTCGCGGTTGTTTTTGTTTCACTTGGAGGCTTCGAAGGAGCCGGACAGGAGCCGGTGGCAGAGCTCGGCAGAGGCCAATCTGGACGCTGCTCCGCGCCGGCCGTCACCTCCACTCTGGCCAAGACCAGCCGCTGGGTTTCTCCTCTGGGAGCCTCTGCCCCGCTCGGCCGCTTTAGGCCTTCTGACCCTTTCTCCCCTGCAAGCGAGCACCTGGCCATACAGGGGTGGGGCAGGGCAGAGGTCTGGCAGCTAGAGACGAAAAGAGAAAAAGCGAAAAACCCGCTTTCAGCGGAAAGATGGAAAGACCGGAGGCCACGGGGCGTGGCGGGCAGAGCCGGGGCTTGGGCGAGGACGGACGGGGCGTCTGACTCCGCGGTGGCGAAGAGCCGGGGGAGCCGGGCCGAGGCTGTGCGTGGGGCTCGGCGAGCCGGCAGTCGAGGCGGTGGCTTCCAGTCCTGGCCGCCGCACGGGCGACGCCTGCGAGGGAAGAGTCCCCGGCGGCGGGCGCGGCCGAGGCAAAGTCCCGGGGGCCGGCGGCCGAGGCTGCTTCTCTCCACGCGGACGCAGTCCGCTCGGGCGAAAGAAAGGGGCCGGGGCGGCTTCGGCTCGTAAATTTGTTTCCCCTTCCTCTTAACCCGCCCCCCGGCCGTCTTTCTTTTCAGGACAGGAGGGGATGTAAAGCATTTGAAGTTCATCAACACGGCGAAGTTTTATTGTATTTCCGGTCCCCAAGATTTACACCCGGGCGGGGGAGCGGGCGGCCAGGCAGACTCCCTCGCTCCCTCGGACTTCCCCGCCGGACACGTGGCCGCTCGGACCCTCGCCTCCGGGGCCAGGGCGGGAGGGAGCCGGGCCCGGACGGGGACAGGCCGCTGGCTCCGCACCTTCCGCACCTGCCGACGGCCGCTCCCGCCCCGCGCAGCCGCCTCGGCCCAGGTGAGTGCGCGGCCTCGGTCCGCGGGGCCGCCCGCCCGCTGCGGGGTGTGTGCGGGAGCACCTGCGACGCTGCGGGTGTCTGCAGGGGTAGCGGGGGCAGGAGGGGACCTCGGTGGGGGCGGGGAGCGAAGGGCCCAGGCTGAAGGTCGGGAAGGAAGATGCAAACTTGTTCTCTGCGTCCCAATCTGAGTCCTCAGCCTCTCGGGTTCGTTTCTGAGTTCGAAACAGCCGGGCTTACCTGGGACAGCTCAGCTTCTGAGGAGCCAGCTCCCCCCCCCCCCCCAGACGTTTCTGGCAGGGCGACCTCACCGTGACCGTCCAGGTCAACCCGCTTTCCCTGCCAGTCATGTTCTTCCGTTCGCTCCCTGGTTTTCCTGGTACTTTCTCTCACACTGCTTTTCCGTCTATGTCTCCTGCAGCCGATTTCTCAGCACTCCTCTCTGCTCTGTCTATACTGCAGTCTCAAAGCAGGGCTTTGGCCCCTCAGAGCTGCCCTGAGTGACCCTGGAATACAGGCACTAGCCCGACGGCGAGTGTAGACGCACCTTGATAACAATTCGAAGGTGATCGAAGGTGAGGAATCGTGTCTGTGGAGACCTCCAGCTGCTGAGACGGAGGCCGAGAGGCGGTGACCAGGCAGGTGTATTGGGGAGGCCTTGCCCAGGCCTGTCTCCGGCCTAGGGTCCCCATCCACCAGGGCTCCTGGAAGAGAGCAAAAAAAAGTCCCTGGTATCTGAGCTGCCAGGCCCAGCTCCAGAATGGTTTTTCCTGGAGTTCTGCCTCCAGTTCTTCAGACGTGTTGTTTAGTAGCAGCTGGGTTCTGTCGGGGAAGTTGTGGAGGAGAGTGGGAGTGAGCGGGCCGGCCGTTGGGTTCAGGGGCCTGCCCTCAGGCAGCTCTTGACCTGGCGCGTGAACTGGAACTGCTGAGTGAATTAGGTAGTTTCGTGTTGTTGGGCCTGGATTTCTGAACACAATGACATTAAACCACGACTCATGGCAGTTACTGCTCCCCACTTAGCTGGAGGAGTGGGGAGCTGTGTAGGGGAGCAGAGTCAGGGCTGGGTCACCCTTGCAAAAGGATGAAGAGGTTTGAGGTCCCTCACCCGGAAGCAGCAAGGACGTTCCCCAGAGGAGAGTTCTGGGAAGTTTCTAGGGTCTTTCCACTTCTGTGTTTTTTAAGTGCGTGTTGGGAGGGAAAGGGGGGAATGGGGAGCATTCCACTCGCCAGAGGCCCCTTGCTGGGGTGTTCCGCAGAGCCAAAGAATGGTGGTTGGGGTTTCAGGCTTTCTGCCTTGGGATCTTGGGCTCCTGTCTACATTTAGATTTCCCGGAGTCAGTCTCTCCAACTTGGCAAATGCTTGAATTCAAGAGATAGAGGGAGGTCCTTGAGGTCTTTGTAACCCTGGGAGGGGGGGACAGGACTCCACTTTAACAGGACTTCAGGTCCTTGAAGAGGGCTTAGTTTGTCCCATTCTGAAAGGGAAATATCAGGATCCCATGTAGCCTCAGCCTAAGGGCCTCCAGGGTCCTTCCTAGGGCCGCCTAGTGGGGCAGAGGTGGGGCAGAAAAAATTCTACCTTTCCCCGTCCCTCAGCTCCTTCCCCACAAAGTGGCCAAGGCTTCCCCATACACCCTGGGGCTGGACTGCAGGGTTACCTAGGTCTGAAGGGCCACCCACTGGGAGAGGGGCCTGGCCTGCAGGCTAAAGGGGAGCCCAGGCTGTTGGGCCCGTTCATTCCAGACGGGACTGAAAGGAGATGGAGCAGGGGGGGTAGGGCAGGGGCAAAGCTGTGATACCCTCTTTGACCCCAACCCATTCCAGGCTGCTGGCTCTCTGCCCAGGAAAGGAAAAACTGGAAGTACTGGCGGAAGGAGGGGGACGGTCCAAAGCATAAGCTAACTTTTGTTCCCAAACTTTCCCCCCCTGCTTGAGGCAGAGGAAATGTGGAAAGGGGCCGGGAAAGAGGCCCGGACCGGATGGGGCTCCGGCGCCAAGCTGACATCAAGGGGGGGGGGGTCTCTCACTAAGGGGCATCTGCTGGGAGTGGAAGGGCCCTTGGGAGACCCACCCCCAGCTCTGGAAGAAATGCAGCCTCCAATCCACTGTCCTGGTGGACAAAGGCCAACAATGCTGTTCCTTGACATTTTCTTGTCCTCCAGCCTGGGTGAAGGTGGTCTGAAGTGTCTTACTGCCTTACCTTACTTCTCTCTGGGCCTCTCACAAACCTGCCAGCCACCCGGAGCCTGGAGCCTGACTGTCTTCCATCCCTGGCGTCTCTTGGCCACCCCCTCCCAGGAACAGTGCTGTAAAAAGAAAAAAGGGGGATGTTAGAGAGAAAAGAGGAAATAAAGTCTTTGGAAAGCAGAGAGTTTTACAACAGCCACAGGTTTTATGGAAGCAATTCCGTAATAACCTTCTACCTGCTCAGCTCCTTCCCGCCCCGCCTGCCGCCCGCCCCGTTTGGCCTCCTGGATGCCCCCTCCCAAAGAGCCAGCCACCCCCACCGCCTTCCATGTCCCTGATGGCTGAGAGTTGGTAAGAAGAGTCCAAAGGTCTGCTTGGGCCGCTGACCTCTCGGTTCTTCCTTTCACCTCTGACATCCTGGGAGGGAGATTTGGCAGGAGATTTCGTTACTTTACAATTAAAATCCCCACTTGGAGGGTTTGGAAGCCCTGAGGTTTGAACGCATGGGTGTAGATTCGATGTGATCCTTTTTAGGGGCTGTTTTGGATAAAGGTTGAATGTTCTGGGGACCTTGGTTTCTTCCCGCCCTGGAGCAAGCATCCCCACACCTCTTTCTTTCCCAGAGTGGGTCTGGACTCTGGTTCTGGGTCAGAAAAAATATCTCCGGGTGGTGGGGACATAGACGTGGGGACCTTTCTAATTTCGTTGGACACAGCAGTGCTTTGCTATGACCCCCACAGTTACCTGAGGGCTTTCACATTCCACTCATCTTCGCCCACTGGCCAGATTCACACTTGTGAGGGACACACTTGTGCACAAGTAATGGTGCCTTGATTCTTACGCCCATCACTACCATGAAATAGGCATCACACGATGCACGCTGTCCCTGCAGTTTTGGGGTGAGATACCCAGTAAAGGATGTCATGGTCAGACCAAAAAGTCACCAAATTTCATGACCGCCCCTGGGCCAATTCGAGGCATTTCCTTCACCTTCCAGAGAAATATTTTAGGAGAAAGTTGTAAAAGAATTCAGATTAAAGTCCCATGCGCTGGTTTGAGGAGACGGTATATACTTTGCTTGAATCTCAAGTCAACAGATTTTCAAGCAAAGCTTCCTAATCAGTGAATGTTTTACAGGCAAAATTCAAGTACACAAATACTTAAGTTTTTGCCCTTTCCATAGGCGTGTGATTGTTATAAAAATGTACGCACCAGCTTTTGGGCAATAGATCTTCTTATATGAACAGAATTGTAAACCCACATCCTTCCCAGGGGTTATACGCACATCCGCATATGAACCACTGGATCTTCTATATGCATGCCCAGTATTACAGTCGGGCATATTTATTTATTACATAGTCTATGCACAGTATAGAGCACAGCGTATTTGCATATTTGCACGCTGGGTCCCCATAAGTAAATATCAGTTTGAAATATACCTACAAGATACACACATCTATTCAAATACAACATGCATTAATTTCAGCTTATCTTATCAATTAAAAACAAACTTTCCCCCTTTTCCCATTTCTTGTTTTTCTTTTTGTTTTTCCTTCTCTCTTTCTTTTCCTTCCCTCTGTCTAGATTTTCTCTCTCTCTCCTTATTGACAAGAATCTTTCCAAAAGCCGCCCCTATAGCACAGGCACTCACCGGCTGGGCTGGTCCTGGCCAGGGTCGGCCTCTGCTCTCCCCACCTCGGCCTCGCTCTTGGCTGCTCAGGGCCCCAGTGTGGCCAAGGGTTGCAGCTCTCCCTTGCCTGCCCTTCTCCGAGCCACCAGTTCCTGGCCCTAGTTGTGTTCAGGCACGGCTCCTGTGCTGGAAAAGGCTAGAGGCTGCGAGGGAAGGCAAGGTTTTCCTTCTTTCTCTTTAGGATTTAGGGGTGGGGTGGGGAGCAGTTTGCTCTCCGGACAAAGTGACCCCCCCCCCCACTCAAGCAACTTCTCTATTAAGCATCTTTAGAAGCTGGACTGCAGGGGCAGCGATCCTGTTTGTCTCCCTCCTCCATGGTGGGTACCATTGTTTGAGAGAGGAAACAAGGTTTTGAGGGCATCCACAGACTCAGAGCACCCAAACAAGGGTCTCCCTCCCAGCTGACCCTTTAACCCTTTCCCTGAGCTGGAGTTGAGCTCCAATTTGGGACAGCAGTGTTTTCTAGAAAACCGGGCTAGGGTGGGACTATTGCTTGATGCATCTGGACCCCCACCTGGAGGGAAGAGGTCTAGGGAAGACGGTGCTTGTCCATTCCCTTCCCACCAGAGTTCCCTCTCCTGAGAGGACTGAGACCTCAAAACCTGCCATTTCTAAACTGTCCCTACCCTCCAGTTTTATGAGCAAAGGTTAAGCTCTGGTCTCAGAAAAGGGGCCTGGGTCTCCTCCTTACCCAGCACCTGCGAGCCACCAGGGCTTAGGAGCAACTGCCCATATAGACAGCAACTCACAAACTTAGCCTCTGTCTGCTGAGACTCTCCAGCCTTGTAGGGCACAAGTCATGAGCCCAAATGTTCTTCCTCTAACTTCTTCCCTAAACTAAGTGTCCCTCTTGACTTCTCTCTTACTGCAAAGAGAGGCGGCATTAAAGTCTGGGCCCGGAATGGGAACCAGAAGGGCTGTAGTCAGAGCCCAGCGCCTGCACAGCCTGGGTCTTAAGAACAGCCCAGCGCTGTGACTTTTCTATAAATAAAAAAAGGCCCTGCCCACAGTCCACATGGCCTTTTGGGCCCTAATTTATGTACTACAGAAAGTCATATACTCAGCCCGCCATGCTTCATAACACCACTATTTATGGCAGGAGAGGTTTTTTTTTTTCTTTGAAGAATATATTTATTACAGGTAAAGCCAACAGCAGACTCCATACGTCTGGCAAATGGAGAACAGGTGCTTTGCCTTAACTGTGATTCATTCGCTCTGCGTGCAGCTTTCTCGCTGTTGAGTCCGGGGAGCTCCCTCGACTTTCCCAAGCGTCCAACCGCTACTTAGAAGAATTTGCATCGGATTTTTGTTTCCCCAATTGGGTCCCATGGAAAAGGCAGATCTTCACGCTGTTTGGTTCTGGATCTGCGGGGCTGTCGCCCTCGGAGAGCTGGGGTGGAAAAGGAGGGGGCCGGCTGGGCGCTGGCATTGATCTTTAAAAAATCATTTTGAAATCGCCATAATGTGAAGAAATATGGCGCTTCACCCTCGTATTTCACACGTAATGACACGAGATGGCTTCATTTGGAAAAGAAAAGCGGGCGGGAGTGTGCCTGTGTGTGTGCGCGCGGAGGTGATCGCAGCCTTCTCACGGCAGAGGGTACATGGCAAAAAAGATAAAACCTCAAATTAGAAAGACCCCGCTTTTGTTAAAAGGACAGGGCTGGGGACAGCCTATCGGTTAAGGGCCCAGGGCCCGGCAATGCTGAGAAAACCCACCCCAGCCTGCTCCTACAACCCAACCGGAGGAGAATCTCATCTGTCCCAGGGCTGCGCCTCCCTGTCCCTGTGCGTCCACACCACAAGAAGCGGCTATACCCAGGGCAGAAGCTGGAGGAGCAGCGGCTGGGAGATGAGCCAGGAAGCCAGCCGGTGGCCCCAGGGGAGTCCAGGCGCAGGGCTGCAGAGTAGATACCAATAAAACAGCCTATCTGAACGCTCCAGCCAGAGTTCACAGGAGGGAAGGCGACGGGTGGTTGGGAGACTGACCCGCAGGCTGTCTACACTGGTACCCAATACCAATATTTGGAAATCTATCAGGACCACAATGCCTGGAGAGAGGAGCCATCCAGAAGAAGCGAAAACTCACTGGTCCCCTTCTTCCCTGGGTGTAAGGGGATATAACCGTGGGACCCCTTCCCATACCTCTGCTCTGCTGACACCTTAGGGAAGTTCTGTTAACCCTTTCTCACATTCAGCTTTCCCAATGGGCAATTTTAAGGGCCTGTGTGGTTATTGGGGAAGGAAAGGAGTCATGGCTATGCCCCCACCCCCGGGCTCCATACTTGCCTCTGAGCAGGGCCAGAGAGAGGCCCAAGAAATTTAAAGGAGCTGTGGCTAGTTGGATTAAACTCTTCCAGAGGCTCAACTTTCCAGAGCCTGATGAATACCTTTAACCTCACATAGGTTCTAATTTTAGGATAGCTAAATTTTAAGACCAGATCATTGGACACTCACCCCTTTTTATTCTCCTTTCTCCTCTCTCAGCTACGGAGGGGTCAGGAGAAGCTCCCAGGCCTGTAAACCTCCCAACATGGTCACAGAGAACCCTCCAAAGCGGATAACGCCCTATAAAACCCCCCAACTTCTCTCCCATCCCCTTTACTTCATCTCCAGTGGATTGCCGCTGCACTGCTGTTTAATAAACATCTTATGTCAAGGGGACAGAGGAGAGGAAACGAGGCCTGCGGGGTGGAGTGGCAATGCGTTTGAGGTGGAGGGGGGCAGGACGACCTCCTCTTTATGCTGTGGGCCTCTCCGTCTGCGCCCCAGGCTGGCTCTCTCCCTCCCTCTGCCCAGCTCTCCCTCTCTTCCTCCCGGACCCGCCTGGGGAGAGGGCTCCACAGCCTGCATCCCTCCCGAGGCAGCCCGCTGCTTTCCCTCCGCCTCTCCTCCGCCCCCGCCGCCCCATGTCGAGAACAACCCCCCTTCCTGCAAAAGGGGGGGGCGGGCGGGCGGGCGGCCGGCAGCTCCGGCTGAGGTTACGTGGCCGCCGGAGCCCTGACGTGATAGCACATTGCATCAGCATAAAACAATCCATCCTCGATATGGAATGCGGTGAGGACGGATGACAGCGAGAGCGCAGCCCCCTCGCCCGATTGATTTATGTCGGAGCTGACGCTTTATCAGGCAGTCGGAAAAACTTTGACCAATCATTTTGCAAGGAGCGCTGAGCCGGGCTGCTCCACTGTACTTTGTTGGCTGAGAAGTTGAGCAGGGGGTGGGGGTGGGAGGGTGGGGGGCTGGGGGGGTCGCGTCCGAAAGCCCTCACACCGGTCTGGGTGCCACCTCTCCCTGCTTGGGCGCCGCCGCGCGAGCGCTTCCCTTCCCCCTGCGAGCGCCCGGATAATGTCTGAGAATGTCCATTTCTGGGACGCTTAGCAGCTATTATGTCGACTCGATCATAAGTCACGAGAGTGAGGACGCTCCTCCAGCCAAGTTTCCTTCCGGCCAGTACGCGAGCCCCCGGCAGCCGGGCCACGCGGAGCACCTGGAGTTCCCCTCGTGCAGCTTCCAGCCCAAAGCGCCGGTGTTCGGCGCCTCCTGGGCGCCGCTGAGCCCGCACGCGTCCGGGAGCCTGCCGTCCGTCTACCACCCCTACCTGCAGCCCCAGGGCGTCCCGCCGGCCGAGAGCAGGTACCTCCGCACCTGGCTGGAGCCCGCGCCGCGCGGCGAAGCTGCTCCCGGGCAGGGCCAGGCGGCGGTGAAGGCGGAGCCGCTGCTGGGCGCGCCTGGGGAGCTGCTCAAACAGGGCACGCCCGAGTACAGTTTGGAAACTTCGGCGGGCAGGGAGGCCGTCCTGTCTAATCAAAGACCCGGCTACGGGGACAATAAAATTTGCGAAGGAAGCGAGGACAAAGAGAGGCCGGATCAAAGTAAGTTATAAAAAGTGAGGAAATACCAGGCCGAAGGCCAGGCGAGGGGGAGGGGAGGGGAGAGGCAATAAACTGCGGACAATGTGAAGGGAGACCGCAGCGGTGGCGGGAGAGCGAGCGGGGGAGGAGGGAAGAGGGAGGAAGGAGGCAAGCAAGCGGGGTGCCCCCGAAGGGGAGACTGAGGCCGCGGGAGGAGCGCCGCCCCCACTGCTCCGCGTCCGGGAGGGAACTGGGGCGCAGGCACCACCTCGCGGCTCTCTCGGCCTCCCTTCCCCCACTCCCCCGGGGCTGGGGCTCAGAGCCCGGGAGGAGGCGGACGACGGCCGGCCGGGAGAGGGGCTGGCGGGGCCGGGGACCGGGCGGCAGCCAGCGAGGCCGAGAGCCCGCGCGGGCGAGGGCGGGAGCGCACGGGGCTGCCCGGGGCCGCGCGGCTGGCAGAGCTCCCCGCGCCACGCGCAGACCGTAAAAACCGGCCAAGGGGAAGTGGGAGGGGGCTCATTAGGATTTTATTTGCGATGCAACAGCTTGGCGGAGGATTGTTCCTAGCGGATCTCAAGCAGTAGCCGCTCAGGGTCCGCTGCCGGCGCCGGGAGGGGCGGGGAAGCCCAGGACCCGGTGACTGAGCCCCCTCCCCGGATGCGCCGGCCCCTCCCCGAGAGCCTTCCCTCCGGCCGCCCCCTCCCCTCCTTGGCATCCTCGCCCGGGCTGCAGCTTCCTTTTCTGTAGCCCCCGCTGCGCTCCGCGGGGCTCCCGAGCCCCAGCCGGAGCTGTCCGCCTCTCGGGGAGTCCGGGAATCGCTTCTGAACTTCGGGGCCGACAGCCAGAGTGGAGAAGGAGAGATCCCGAAGGGACCCTGGGGAGAGGAAGGGTGGGGGGAAGAGAGGCTTGCGGAAAGGCGGAGAACTTTACCCTCGGATGGTAGTTACTCCTCACCTCCCGCTCCTCCAGGACCCCAAGTCTGGCTAATTTCCAGGAGGTGCTGCTGGCTGGATGTGCGGTGGAGGGGGGGAGTTTCGTATTTTTTGTTTGTAAGGTCGAGAAAGGCAAATTGGTTGGGGGCTCTTAGCTTCAAACAATAACCCCCAGGCTGGCCGGAACAAGTCCTCACCCCTTACTCTTTTGGGGGAGTGAGGGCCGGATTTTTGTCCGTCTCTGCTTGCCCTGCCAGATTTCCCATCAACCTAGTGGCCCACAGGCCCTTTGGGGCGTCCTCATCTGCTCTAGGATAGTGAGCCGCCCCACTCCTCTGAGGTCCCTGCAGGGAGCCACCTCCTCCAGCCTGCCGGGGTTAAGAAGGAGAACTAGCGTTTGAGTAACACGGGCTCTTCCCAAAACCTCCCGGCTCGCACCCAAATAGACCCCCCACCCCAAACCCCCAAACTCTGCCTGGAAAGGCCATTACGGCAAGGCAGTGGTTTGGCTAGGATCAATTATTAACAGTTTTTTTCCTCTTTCATATTTAATGTGGCTGCGGGTCCCATCCCAGGCAATCACATTAAGGAAATAGCGCTGCGAATTGGTAAGACACGGTACTTAGTGTAGGAGGAACCAGATTATTTTTTAAAAAATATATTCAGTGCTTTCCATTTGGGGAGAAGAATCTAGCAAAGGGTGGCTGTTATTTTTAATTGGCTCTGCTTTATTTGGCAACTTTTCTGAGTTCGGGAGGGTAGGGAGAGAGACAGTAAAAAGGAGACAAGCCTGTATATATTTTTGTTCCCCCCCCCATTCAATTACCCCTTTCTCTGCTCCTCCTCGCCACAGGGAGTCAGTTAGAGTTAGGTGTGCTGTGAAGGGCTTTCTGTTACCCCCATACCATCCATGGCTCCCCACCTTGGGACTGGAGCAATCTTGCTTCCCAATTGCCCTGAACTTGCTTTACCCAAACTGCGAGCTGAGCAAGAGCAGAAAAGGAGAGACTATTGCAACCATAAGTTATCTGTGAGCCCCTGGCGCTCCCTTGTCCACAGGCCGGAGTTGATAAATGGTTGCAATTGGGTTGCATGTGAATTGGAGTGTGCTGGATGTTTGCGTCTCTAAGTGCAGACCCATGTTTGCAGTGTGTGTGTGGGGGGGGCAAGATATCTACAGACACACATGCCTGCTGCTATGTGGCTAAGAGATGCAAGCTTGTGATTAAGGCGGGGTGTACCCGGACTGGACTGGAGAGCCAGGAGGTCTCTCAGCTGTGGTGGAACAGAAGCCGCTCTCCCCCAGCCCAACCCTTCTCTAACCTCCCCCCAGACTTGCCAAGCCCAGGACCCTTCAGGTCAACCACCTCTGGTTAGTCTGGTGATGCCTGTTGGGGGCGGG
This sequence comes from Ursus arctos, assembly GCF_023065955.2. NCBI lineage: Eukaryota > Metazoa > Chordata > Mammalia > Carnivora > Ursidae > Ursus > Ursus arctos. The sequence continues at coordinate 23,396,746 of NW_026622919.1, read as the reverse complement.
GGGAGACTCTCTAGCCATGCTGGGCTTTGACCTGAGTCCCAATCAGTGGGGACCCAAGTGCAGAAGGAGAGTGAGAGAGAACCTGAGGCAGCCAAAGCTTTGGAAATGCTGAAAAGCCTGGTACGTGTTTGGCTCCACTCTGTCCAAGTAACCCTCACCAGAGGGTGTCAAGAGCAACCCCTGGCCCATCTCTGGGACCCTTTCTGGGAACTTGAAGGCCCAGGTCCCCTCTCTGCAAAGCAAGATGGGGAGTGGAGGCCAGGGGTACCTTCTCTTGGAAGGAGAACGTGGGGGCCTTCACCCCCCCTTCCTTTCTTTGATTCTATCGCTGCTTCTCTTTCAGCCAACCCCTCCGCCAACTGGCTGCACGCTCGCTCTTCCCGGAAAAAGCGCTGTCCCTACACCAAGTACCAGACGCTGGAGCTAGAGAAGGAGTTTCTGTTCAATATGTACCTCACCAGGGACCGTAGGCACGAAGTGGCCAGACTCCTCAATCTGAGTGAGAGACAAGTCAAAATCTGGTTTCAGAACCGGCGGATGAAAATGAAGAAAATGAATAAGGAACAGGGCAAAGAGTGAAGACCCCCCCAGCCCTCCCCGCCCCTTCCCCATCTCACGCGTATTTATAAGTGATGGCGACAGGGCCAGTGCTGTCTGGGATGTATTCAAGTGAATGGGGAAGGGAGTCTTTCTCCTCCAAGTCCTTTTCCGCATCTAAAGCATCTCCTTTCCTTTGCCCTTAACCTGTCCTTCTCTTCTCCTTGAGCCTCAGAAGGAAGTTTTGTTGATTTAGAAGGTAGACATGTAGTTGGCTTCTAACAAGGCGATGGGCCACAAGGAGAGAGAGACCCTAGTTGAGCCCCTAGCAACCCCCCTTAATTTTTCTGGGAAGCCCCAGCCCCTCACTTCCAGCCTACCTATTTCCACACCCTACCAGCACCTTTCCCAAAGTCACCCAGGGACACTCCAACTGCCTACAGCCCAACAGAAGCCCACACCCATAAAGCCTGGAGCCCACAGTAATAACGGGGAAAGCTCACAGCCAACACTCAAATGAAGTGACACCCCAAATACGGACCATCACACCCCAAGTCTGGCAGAACAGTCCTCAGACCACCAGCACGCCCAGATTTTACCCTTGACACAAATACACATTAAGAAAATATCTAGAGACATTCCTGAATGAGGCTCTGTAGCCCAAAGGGCTCAGCATCACCATACCATCTCTATGGAATCCCCAACGGTACCCTCTCTGGACCCAAGGCCAAATGGGGGTAAGCTCAGCCCCCAAGCTGGTGGGGGAGAAGGGCCAAGGAAAGGCAGCAGTGGTCTTATGACGGTATCTTAAGAGTTATGAAGGTGTTACACACACACACACACACACACACACACACACACACATTTTGTTGCAGGAAATGTTTAATTCTGCATGTTGTTTTCCTCTCCTTCCAACAAAAGGAGGTCAAATCGGGTCGTAAGCCTTGACAATGTCGTCTGTCTGTTCATCTGTGCCCCGCTTGACAGAGACTGTAGCTTCTCTTGCTCTCCGTCCACATCCTCCCCAGCTCTGAAATCAGCTCTGTTCGGCCAAATCCACCTTGCATCAGCGAGTCAAGCTGCTCCTTGTAGAAACACCCCCCCCCCATCCACCCTCCATCCCCTGCTAGCTCAACCCTACCAGAGGCAGGAAAGGCAGGTCGGGAGAGTCCTACTGAGAATTTATTGTGAGTCGATTCCGAGGAGCTCCCTTCCGGGATAACTTGTGGAGGACCGGGAGGAGCAAAGGCTCCAGCCGGGGAGCCTGGCGCATTCCTCCCCATCCTGCCAAGGTCTCAACCCAAGCGGAGGAGCCCCGGACTCGGCCGCTGCCCGCCCCAGCGCAGAACGAGACCTGGCGCCAGGCTTTGCCTCCCGCCACTCGGGCCTGGCTGGCGGTCTGCTCGGCTGCTGCCCGTGCTTGTAGGGAACGCGGTCCCGCGTGCAAAGGAAAGAGGCCAAATCGCACCTAAGCATTGGGCCGAAGCTTACTCTCTGTTTCCCTTCTTCCCCTTGCTCCCCCATCTGTCCAGTCCCCTTCAATTCCATGAACTCTTCTTGCTCCTGCTTCTCCCGACCCTGCAAGGGGGGACATTCCAGTAGAACTTTTTTTGCTTTGTCGGTGGCTGTCGTGAAATTGTGCTGTGTTTTGTGATTTCTTTGGGGGTGATCGTCTGGTCTGTTTTCAGTTGTCGCTTATATGGGAGGGTTGTGGGTGGGAAAGGGGAGGGCGAGGGGCCTAGAGCTCTGATTGTTTTGGAAGAAAAAAAAAACAAGAAAGAACAAAAAAAATATATATCACTCTAGAAAATAAATCTCTCCTTGTGTCTCATTCTGTGTTGGCTCTCCTCACCTGGCCAGAGGTAGAGATCCTAGTTCCAGGAGGGTAGCTGGGAAAAAAAAGAGAGACTTCTGTGTCCAAGAGACGTCTCCTTAGACCTTGCAAAGCAGGCTTCCTGGCGGAGCTGAGAACTGGTCTGGACCCAAGGTCCCAAGACCTCTGCTTAAAGTGAGCAAGAGCCTTCCAACAGGAGAGCTGGGAGACCCGAGTGGGGTGGAAGGAAAGATGAGGGGTTTGGAGAGGGGTCTGGGTCTGCAGTGAGCAATGAGATCTTCCTCGAAAGTGGCCTTGGAGACCTCCCTACCAACTCCAGAGCCAGAGGGAAGGCACGGCCTGCGCTGCTACTCCTGGAAGCGGTTCCTCTCAGCTGGCCGAGAACATCACCTTGGTTTGGCCACTTAAAAAGAGCATGCAAGGGGGGAAGGCACTAACTTCCTTCAGCCATTCCCTGTAGCCGGGCTACTGGGTGTAGAGAGAGGCCTTAGGAAAGCCAGGCTGTCCTTCCTTCCACTCAAAAGGAGTGACCCTCCGAGGGTTCCGGCCCCCACTCGGAGTTTGAGGCTCCAATTTGAGCCACGGGGTAGCAGCCTTGGTGTAAGGCGGGTGGAGTTCGGTAGAGGGAGAGGCCTGGGCAGGCAGCTCCCGTAGATAGGCAGGGACAGGAGAAGTGTCTCGGGAGAAAAAAAAAAAATCACTCCCCAGTCGGACCCCAAAACTAAATTCGGTTTCCAGAGGCATCTTTCTGTCCCTATCAGACAGTGGTGTCCCCGCCAGAGCCTCTTAGGAAGACCGCTGCTCCCCGCGGCCTTGCCTGTGTGAGCCAGGCGCTGGGCTTGGGCTTCTGCCCGGCTGGCGGGCTGGCGCGGGGGAACCGGCCGCCCGCTGGAGCCTCCCGCCAGGCCCACCCCGGCGGCGCTGCCGCCCGCCGAGCCCCCGAGGGTTGGGGGAGAGGTGGGGACAAAGCGTGGCCCGAGTGAGAGGTGCCTGGAAGTGAAAAGGCCAGGCCTACCCCTCTCCAGCGAACGAAAGATACAATCGGACAGATAGCCAAAGGCAGGAGAAGGCGAAGCTCCTGGGTACGGCACTGGGTACGGTCCCGGGACCGCATCCTCCAAGGAGGGTTCCATTCGGGTTATAAAATGAATCTGGCTTTAGAGCTTGTGTAGACTAGGCTCCCTCCCCATCCTGGGCTCCCTGGAGCCAGCCGGCGCGGAGGGTGAGCCGAGCAGGCAAGCTTCCGCCGAGAGGAAAGGCAAAGGCGCGGCTGGAACCGGACGGAGAGCGGCGGGGCAGGGGGCGAGGCCTCCCGGGGAAGCCTCCGGCGGCGTCTGGATCCCGAGCCGGGGGTGGCTTCTTTAAAGACAAACAAAGGCGAAGATGCGGAGGCTGGGAAGCCGGAGATGGGGAAATCTGTTGTCATAAAAGAGAGCGAGAGATTCAGAGAGGGAGACAGCGAGAGTGCGAGACGGAGAAGCCGGGAGAGGAATTCAATGCCGTGCGCGCAGCAATAAAAGAATATGACCGCTATAAAAGTTTATAGCGTATAAATTTCTGAAGGTTAAGAAACTAAACAGCAGCAAAGCAAACAGTGAGGGGAAACTTTCCGGAGCTGCGAGAGCCGCAGCTGGGCCTGGGCTCTGGGGCTGGCGGGCGAATGGGTGGGCCAAGCTCCGGGGCCCCCACCCTCACTCGCCCAGGCCGCGGGGCTGGGGGTTTCCGGGCGCCCCAGGGGGCAAAGAGGGGAGAAGAGGGACAGGGGAGGGGAGAACACTTTGTTGTCACACATGCTTCAGAGAACGCAATTCGGACTCTCGTCTTTGTTCTTCACACCCCCTCCAGAATCGGGCGTCATAAACGAGAAGCCCCCTGAGCACACACACACACACACACACACACACACACACACACACGGGTCCGGCGGGGCCAGACGTCTGGGCGCGGGCAGCCTCTTGATCCTTTTACAGCCGCCTCCAACCGTCCCAGGCCTCCCCCCCCCCAAAAAAAAGCCCAATTGTTTCTTCTCAGAATTTGAAACAATCGTGTTGGGTTTGAAAAGTGCTCGGCTTCCCCCTTTTACGGGCCATAAACGGCGCACTGCCTGGCGGTGTCCGCCAGAAATTAGGGGCGGGGGGGGGGGGCAGGGGTAAGTAGGAGAGGAAAAAAGCTTATGGTTTCTTTTTTTCTCTCTCTAACCCCCTTGCCTTTTTTTTTTTTTAGCTTATATGCACAATTTCATGAGCCATTTCCTGATTTCCGATGCCTTTTCTCTCGCCTGCTCTCGTTTCCCTGCCCCTTTTCTGCTAATAATGAAAGTTTCTCCCGCATGTCGCCTTGGTGGCTGGCTCTCCGAAGAAACCGGCCGAGCCGGAGGCGGCGGCGGCGCCTTTTCTCAGGACGACCGCTAGATGGCACCCTTGCTCCACGCGAAAATCCCCGGTGCGGCGGCTGCGGACTCTCGCGGAGGCACCTCGCACCTTGGTCGGCCCTGAATCTGTGAACTGAGCGCTACCAAAAGTCATGAATAATTTGCGCGTAATAAAAATATAGGGTTCATTATGGCCGTTTCCCCAATTTTATAGATTTCAGATATAGCGTATTGCCCCCCTCCCCTCAAATGGTCAATTTTCTGAATTTCCCTCAGGAGGAGGTCTCAGTGCTTCTCACCGTTTCTGTGGTCGGTAGGGCAACAAATGCATGAAAACGGGGAAGAAGAAGAAGAAGAATAGGAAAATGGGCAAAATAAAAGAGGAGAAGTGGTTCGGAAAAATGAGATTTTCTGGGAGGGGGGCTAGAGGAATGTCTGCGGATGCGGATGCAGGTCAGGTGAAAGGGGCGAGCGGGTAGAAGAAGGTCGGATGGAGAGGGAACTGCCCCGAAACGGGATCAGCAGCAGAGGGAACCGGGTGAGCCAGCCCGGGGTGTGGGGGTATAATTTGGGGGCGGATGGAATGGATCCCCGGCTTCGGTGGGGATTCGGAGGTGCCCACGGCCGGCGGGGCTGGTCAGCACCGACAGAGGCTGCAGAGCCTTTGTACGTGTCTGGGGCTGGGCGCGCGCCGGGTGACCCAGGCGCGGGGCAGGGGCTCCCCAGAACGGCGGGCGAGGCGTGGGGAGGTCTCGTATGTTTTCTCGGTTGTTCTGCGCGCCCCAAGTTGGGCAAGCCAAAAAAAAAAGTGTGCGTTTTCCGGATGGATGTGGGGGCAGGCACGGCGGCAGGAAGCAGGAGCTCGGTTCTCTCCACGTTCCGTGGTTTCCAGGTGAGAGCTCGGGCTCCGTGCGCCGCGGCCCCGGCAAACCTAGGGGACAAGGGTCCTTTGGCAATTTAGCAGCTGGAGGCCTGGACTCGGGCAATTTTCCTTCTGAGACCCGCGCATTGTCAGCCCATAACCCTTTTAATTCTAAATCTCCCATTTCCTCCCAGCCCAGCCTGATCCGTATCCCCCGTCCGGACAAACCTGCCTGAAACACACACACCCCTCCTTAAAATTAGCCCCGCCGCGGTCTCTCTTCTCTTCCCCCAGGACCTGGTGCAAAGAGGCAAGCGGAGTTTCTTCTCAACTTGAGTTTCTCTAATAAATCTGCGCTCCGTTGGGTGTTTATAAATTATCTCCCCGCTCTTTCTTGTTTTTTCTTATAATAGAAACATTTTCCTTCCATCAGGAATTTCTGGCACAGTGTAGGGATGATTTAGAACAAGCCATTGAATTTCTACCTCACCGGTGAGTCCTCAAATCATGACCATAAAATCCCCCGCACTTGATAAAAATGTTCTCTTCGGCAACAACTTAACTCTGCTTTCCGCTGCCTCACCGCCCCCTCAGCCTCGCACTGAAAATCCAAGACCCTGGTTCTCTCCCCTCCTCTTCTCCGTTCTCTTCCTCCCTTTCAGCCCCTCTCCCATTCTCCCGATTCACTTTTGAAGGTCTAAGGGACTCTACTGGGAACTTCCCCTTGGAAAAAGCTGACGGGTTCATTTTTACAAAGGTTGGGGTACGTGGGATCCCCCCAAAGCCCCTTTCCAAAGTGAACCACTCTCTGGTGAATAAACAATGGCTTGAATGTATTTAGGGAGCCTCTACCTTTGTTACTAGAAATTTTCCTTCTTTTTCCCTCTTTCCCTCCCTTCTTTCTTTCCTTTCCTTGGCCAGTGAGCCGATTCAGGAGGCCATGGGACCCTGAGCCTGGGGCCTTCGAAAACCTGGCCGCCCCCCTCAGTAGGCCCGGTAGGCTGGGGAAGGCAAAGGCAGGAGAGGGTGGTACCCAGTCAGCTGGGCCTTGTAGGCTGTGCCTCAGCCCCAGGTCCTCAGGGCTGGAGAGGGAGTTGGGTTTAACTACAGACTCCCCCAGGGGAGAGGAGAGAAAATGGGGGAACTCCGTGGCCTTGCTGGATCCCAATCCCCTAGACCCCAAGGTCAGTTTAGGTAGTGATGATGGCTCAAAGGACGCTGAAAGCTACAAGGTGCCCCTGCCCCATACCTACACTCTGCAGCCTCTACCTAGAGCAGAGGAGAGGACAGGACGGCAAGCCTCAAGACCAAGCACCTGGGCCTCAGTGTCCAGCAGCGGCCTCCTCAGCCCTTCCCTCCCCTTGATGTGATGGGCTCGGTGGTGCCCTCTCACCCTAGGGTGCCACAGAAGGTGTGGAGAGCTGGCCTGGAATGTGGGGGGCCAGTTGAGCTTGGTTAATAGGTCCCAAGGCCTGGGTGCAGGAGTGGGACACCCCAGCTGGGCGTCATCCTGCCAGTGGCACCAGGCCCCTCTCCCATCACACAAAGTTGGTTCCCCGAAGCGCTGACTGGAGACCCTCCTCTCCATCCCAGCACTTCTCTGCAGGCCAAGGAGGTTGTACAAAATTGTGGGTTTGGTGGTCGCAGGGTGAACTTCGCTCCCTGCTTCCCCACTGCCCATTAACCAGAAAGTTTCTTTCCCCCCTCCTGGTACTCCTCATGCCCTGCGGGACCCCTTCTCCAAAGAAAATCCTTGCTTGTTTGTTTAATGAGGGAAAGTTGGTGAGTGGCCTGGGTGGGGCAGAGAGGAGGTGGTTTGGGGGCTGGGGGGGGGGTAGGGGCAGGTGCTGGCCACAGCTGAAGGAGGTGAAAATCTCAGAAAAGTCACCGTTTGCGCCGAAAAAACCCATAATCGTTCTCATTTCGGCTTCGTCACCCCCACCGCGCTGCAGTCGGGCGGCGGGGCGTTCGAAGCTGCAGTTTTATAGCTGTAGAGGAAAGAACTCGTAAAATGCTAACAGCTTTTATGCGCTGCGGCATAAACAACAACAGACTCCGGCTTTATTGCGTTTTATAGTTTGTTAAAGAGTTTACAGCCGTTTTTGGGGGGCCGGTTACCCAGCCAATTCTCTCCACACGATAGTTAAACCTTTATCAATAATAAGGAAATTGATCATTAAAGCCTTAAATATGACTACCTCGTTTGTTTGAAAATATGTTTAGGAGAGGAAGCTGTATGATTTGATAACTTGTATTAAAATACCAATTACATTTATAGGACCTTTTAAAACTCGGCGCAATTAAACCGTGTTCTTTTACATTTTTCCGAAGCGACCCTGACATTTAAAAAGACTCCAACTGCCTCGTTAAAATCGCGAAATTAACAGCGTGCCTACGCCTGGCGCGCTGTGTATGTGTGTGTGCGTGTTTTTTTCCGTGACTCCCCCACATCAGTCTTTGGGGGTGGTCTGCGAAGGTATTTGATTTGTTGTGAGGCGAGAGATATCTCATTAATGTAGGTAGTTAAACAGATTTAATCCGTATTCATTCTCTCTCTCACCCCCTCTCCCTCTCCCCCTCTCTCCCCCTCTCCCCCTCGCTCTCCCTGGGTGTTTTTTTTTCTTCCCCTCCTTTTTTTTTTTTTTTCCGCTCTCTCCTCACTCCCTGGCGCTCTCTCGCTCTAGCTCTCTCTCTCGCTCGCTCTCTCTCGCTCGCACCCTCGCTCTGCGTTCTGTCCGGGAGGAGTACGGAGAAGCCAATAGGATGCGGGGTTTCTAATGGATGCAAATGATCATGAAAAGACAGTGCAAAATATGAAACAACTCATTTGCAGGGAAGTAAATCACCGAAAACTGTTTATGAACTGGCATCCCTTCTTCGAAATGTAAAGCGAGGACCTCTTTAAGTGGCGGTATATTTTTGTTTGGGGGGTGGGGGGTGGGGGGAGGGCGAGCGAGCCGCGGCTGCCATGCAAGCTTAGACTTTTGGAGGCTTCGCTGTCCTTTTCTATTCCTGGAAATCACAAAAAGTGTGGCGGCTTCGAGATCTTCTTCGCCTTTTCTTTCTTTTCTTTTTTTCCCCCTCCTCCCTTTCCCTCTCCTTTCCTGGCGAGGGTGACTAGGAGCCGGCGAATCCGCGTTTTTTTCTCTCTCTCTCCCTCCCTTTCCCCCTCCCCACCCCCTCCCCAACAGCCCCCAACTACAGCCGCCGCCGCCGCCGCCGCCTCAAAATTCAATAAAATGAGCTCTTATTTCGTCAACTCACTGTTCTCCAAATACAAAACCGGGGAGTCCCTGCGCCCCAATTATTATGACTGCGGCTTCGCCCAGGACCTGGGCGGCCGACCCACCGTGGTGTACGGTCCCAGCAGCGGCGGCAGCTTCCAGCACCCGTCGCAAATCCAGGAGTTCTACCACGGGCCGTCGTCGCTGTCCACCGCTCCCTACCAGCAGAACCCGTGCGCCGTGGCGTGCCACGGGGACCCGGGCAACTTCTACGGCTACGACCCGTTGCAGCGGCAGAGCCTGTTCGGTGCGCAGGATCCAGACCTGGTGCAGTACGCCGACTGCAAGCTCGCCGCCGCCAGCGGCCTGGGCGAGGAGGCCGAGGGTTCAGAGCAGAGTCCGTCGCCCACACAGCTCTTCCCCTGGATGCGCCCGCAAGGTGAGCTCGCGTCGGGGCCGGCCGGGGCGGAGGGGAGACCGGAGGGCCCGAGGCCGGGCAGGGGGCCGGGCAGGCCGGGAGCATTTCCTCCAGCTCCTGGAAGACGTCCCTGCTCCGTTCCGATCGCCTCCCACTTCTTTCCTCTTTCCTCCCTCCTTCCCTCCCTCCCTCCCTTCCTCCCTCTCTTCCTTCCTTCTTTCCTTCCTTCCTTCCTCCCTTCCTTCCTTCCTTCTTTCCTTCCTTCCCTCCCTTCTTCCTCCCTCCCTCCCTCCCTCCCTCCCTTCCTTCCTTCCTTCCTATCTTTTTTGTTTCCCTTGAAGGGGGGTCGCTAAGAGACATTTCCTGAATCCATAAACCCCTCACCCTGCCTTAGTTTTCTTCTTCTCGTCCTTTTTTCCCTCTTTTACTGTTTTATGGGGGTAGTGGAGAGAGGGTGGTGGGAGTGGGGGCGCTCAACTTTTGCACTTCTCAATTGCTTTATAGTTTAATTACCCTGAAGAAACTTTTCTTCTGGGGCAGAGGCTCTGGGGGCTTTTCAAGGTGGGTCCATTCGTCCCCATCCCGTCTTTTTTTATTCTTATTTCCCCCCTCCTTCACATCCTTCCTTCTAAAGTTTATGGCACTTTTAATAGATTTGAACCACCCTCACCCAACTCTCTGGTGCTGGTTACCAGAGGAGGGGGCTCCCCCTTTCTGGCTCCCTTAGATTCAGTGGTGTCTGGTCCCTCTCACTACCCCCCCACACCGCTGACCGCGGCCTCCCAGCGCCCCCGCCCCTGCACGGGGTAGAAGGTTCCCTGCCCTTATTATACTGGTCTCCTAGGCTGGTTCACGAATCTTCCAACCTTCTCCTTCTCTGCCCCCTCCCCCACCTTCCCTTCCCCCCGCCCCCCCCCGCCCCGGTCTCGCCTTTTCCCCCATTCCCAGCAGCCGCCGGACGCAGGCGAGGCCGACAGACCTACAGCCGCTACCAGACCCTGGAGCTGGAGAAGGAGTTCCTATTTAATCCCTATCTGACTCGCAAGCGGCGGATCGAGGTATCGCATGCGCTGGGACTGACAGAGAGACAGGTCAAAATCTGGTTCCAGAACCGGAGGATGAAGTGGAAAAAAGAGAACAACAAAGACAAGTTCCCCAGTAGCAAATGCGAGCAGGAGGAGCTGGAGAAACAGAAGCTGGAGCGGGCCCCGGAGGCGGCGGACGAGGGCGACGCGCAGAAGGGCGACAAGAAGTAGGCTCCAGCTGGGACTGCCAGGGCCGCGGCCGCCCTCCGTCCGTGGGTCCCCCGACCACGCCACCGCCGTCGCCCGCCCCCGCCCGAGAGAGCTCTGGCCCCGCGAGCGGGGCCCGGAGCCCGGCCTCCCGCTGCAGCGTCCCCCGCCGCGCCAGTCCCCGCTAGTGGTAGTATCTCGTAATAGCTTCTGTGTGTGAGCTGCCGTGGATCTCCTTCCCTTCTCTTGGGGGCCGGGGGGGAAAGAAAAGGATTTTAAGCAAGGACTCCCTCGCCCTGCGAGGGTGAGCGGCTGCGGCCTGGCTGAGCCCCCCACGCCCCCGCCCCATGTAAAAAGCCTCCTTGTGCAATGGTCTTTTTTCCTTTGAACGTGCTTCTTTGTAATGACCGAGGTACCGATTTCTGCTAAGTTCTCCCAACAACATGAAACTGCCTATTCACGCCGTAATTCTTTCTGTCTCCCTCTCCTCTCTCTCTCTCTCTTCTCTCTCTCTCTCTCTCCGTCCTCATTTCTCCCTCCCAACCCCTCTCTCCCCGCTGCCCTCCCTAGCTCGCTGGCTTTCTCTCTTGCTTCTCTCTTTTCCTCCCCCCCCTTTGGTTTGGCAATTTCGTCTTAAGTGTTTCTCAAAAGAGGTTACTTTAGTTAGCATGCGCGCTGTGGGCAATTGTTAAAAGTGTTCTTAGGTTTACTGTGAAGAGAATGTATCCTGTATCCGTGAATTGCTTTATTGGGGGGTGGGAGGGCTAATTATATATTTTGTTGTTCCTCTATACTTTGTTCTGTTGTCTGCGCCTGAAAAGGGCGGAAGAGTTACAATAAAGTTTACAAGCGAGAACCCGAGACTGGCCCGGCCCGCGCTCCTCATTTGCCCCCGGCGCCTTGCAGAGCTGGGGGGAGTCGGTCACCGGGCTCCTGCGCCCGCCAGGCCAGGCAGCCCAAAGGAGGGGGCGGGGGCTGGAGGCAGGTGGTGCGAGTCCCTTGGCCCAGGGGCGCAGGGGTTGAGGGAGGCGGCTGCGCCTGATTGGAGGAGAGAGGGACGGGGGAGGGGAGCCCAGAGAAACCCCCTCCCTTCGCGTTCCGAGGCTGCCGGCGCGAGACCCAGGCGCCCAGGCCACGCTGGAGAGATGCGCCGGGGCTGGTGGCTGTATCCCCCACCACCTCCCCCTTTGTTTCTGTGGGCCCTGTCCTGTTTGTGCGTGGGGGGGGGGAAGGGTGGATAAATGTGTAGTGCAGGGCCGCTGAACAAGCTTATATATTTATTTTTCTCGGATTGGTGGGTGGTGGTGGGGAGCAAGGGGAGAGGAGAGATGCTCTTCTCCGCCTCTCCCTCTCTACGACTTGCCCACCTTCGCCCAGCACCGAGGTCATGGCTCGCCGCCTTCCTTCTTCGCTGCCCCGGCTTCTCCGGTAGCCACGCTCGACTGAGGCATCCGCCTCCCGGAACCAGGAGAGCAGTATACCCAGGCCGCCCTCCTCCCTTCCTTTCTCTTCCCACCCACCCCACCCCCTTCCTTTTTTATTTTCAAACCTTTTTTTTTTTTTTTAAGCCACCAGAAACCGCAGCATCCAACGCCCGTGGGCTGGATCCCGCGCCTGTAGGAGCACCCACGAAGCCTCACTCCATCCCTGCCTGTATGTCTGGGGGCACCGAGAGCGAGCCAGGAGGCCAGGCTCACCTCCGCTCCTCACCTCGGGAGAACCGGACGAAGTTCCCCCAAAGGCCCAGCCAGGCTGAATTGGCACAGATTAATAAAGATCTGACCTGCCCCCCCCCACCCAGTTGCGGGCAATCTCTGCATTTGTTTCTCCTTGGGTAACCGGCTGGGGAGGTGGGGGGGGGGTGACAACACGGATCGCTCGGAGGTTATTTATTTTCCCTTCTACTCAATCCCTTCCTCCCCAAATCTCGCCTGCAAGCTGCCTCCAGCCCAAGGGGGTCGACAGCGGCCCTTGAGCCCCCAGCCCCAATCCACAGGGCTTGGCTTTCCCATTCATTATTGATCATATTTTATAAATCCAACGCCACACAATTTTTTCCACATTACCGGGAGCCGTGGGGAGGCTGCCCGGCCATTGGCGGAGGGGACGTCACGTGGGCGGGGTCACGTGGTCCGGAGAGGAAAAAGGGGGTCCTTTTTGGTGTAAATCTGGACTCTAATTCTGTAATATATCAAGGAATCTCGTAAAACCGACACTAAAACGTCCCTGCCTACAAATCATCCGGCCAAATTATGAGTTCATTGTATTATGCGAATGCTTTATTTTCTAAATATCCAGCCGCAAGTTCGGTTTTCGCTACCGGAGCCTTCCCTGAACAAACTTCTTGCGCGTTTGCTTCCAACCCCCAGCGCCCGGGCTATGGAGCGGGTTCGGGCGCTTCCTTCGCCGCCTCGATGCAGGGCTTGTACCCCGGCGGGGGGGGCATGGCGGGCCAGAGTGCAGGCGGCGTCTACGCGGCCGGCTACGGGCTCGAGCCGAGTTCCTTCAACATGCACTGCGCGCCCTTTGAGCAGAACCTCTCCGGGGTGTGTCCCGGCGACTCCGCCAAGGCGGCGGGCGCCAAGGAGCAGAGGGACTCGGACTTGGCGGCCGAGAGTAACTTCCGGATCTACCCCTGGATGCGAAGCTCAGGTAACGCCGCGCACCGAGCCATCCCGAGCCGCAGCGGCCCGGGCACGTTCCCCGGAAGGCGCCCCCTTCCCGGCCAAGTGCTCCTTTCCGCGTCCAGAGTGCTCCCGGTAGGAGGTCGGCCCTGGGGACGCGGCAGCCCTTCGGCCGCAACCCGGCGCGCCGCCCCCACCCCCATTTTTGCTCGGTGCTCTCAGGCTCCTTCTGCTCCCTTGGCGGATCTCTCTCCGCCGACGCCGTGGCGCTCCGAGCCCCCCGCCCGCCCCCCACCTTTCCTCCTGGCCTTTTAGCTTTAAATATTTATCAGCCGCGCCGGCACGGGCTGGAGACGAGGCCGTTTGTCTTGTGGAGGAAGGCTGGGGTTTGCAGAGAATAGCCATTAGGGTCTCCCCCCTCCCTTCCCCCTTCCCCCGCCGGGGATCTCAGCTCTGGGTGTGTCCCCCAGCCCCAGCTTGGAGGTCTGGGGGAGGGGGCCCGCAGCTCAGAGCAATTCTCCCCTCCCCCTTCCTTCCCAGCCAACCCCGCTCCCCCATTATTCCCTTCTGGACAATTAGAGGTGGGCTCTAGAGACTTGGCGGGAGGAGGGGGTATGAGAAGAGATGAAGATCCAGCCAGGGACACAGAGCCAGAGAGGCAGGTGGAGAGAGGGGGGCTGAGGCCAAGAGAGATGAGGCTCCTGACCCCCCAGTGAACTTGGGAAGGGGGAAGCAGAACTAGAGAAAGGGTCAGAAGCCTCGCAGGAGTCCAGCTGGCTTCCTCAGGTGCCCTTCCACGGGCTCCTAAGTGCCCCCTGGAGAACTGGCCAGAACCAAGTTTGCAGGTATCATTCCAGAAGGGTGAATGTCCTCTTAGGGGACAGACTACGACTCTGTGAAGCCAAATCACGAGTTAGAGAGTGCAGGCCACTGAGCCAACTGCTGCAGGAGCCCCAAGAGACCCGGGGCTGTCTGGGTTCTCCTGACTAGCCTGAACCAGACATCTTTCTTCATGCTGCCCTGGACTCAGGGGCCAACCCCAAGGTTCAGAAGGTCCAAGACTTGTGGTCAGAGCCTCCCCAGTCCGGTTAGAAGAAGCCCAGCTCTTACGCCATCAGTATTGGTGGTCACGGTCCCCATTACCTGTTTCATAATTCAACTGCCTTTCCAGTTGATTTATCAAAGCCCAAATTTTTCTGCTCGTAAACATCTCAGCTTGGCTTTTATCTGACTTGAAATTAGGGCCCCTAGGCTCTCCTCCCATGTCTACTTCCCAGGAGGGCTGGCACCAGCACCTCCCCCAGTACAACCTCCCCCACAGCTCCTCAGGGTTTTGGCCTAACCTGGAAAGCTCTCCTCTGCCCTTCAGCCCCCGCTCCCCAGATACTTCATGTTCCATCCCAAACCAGGCTGCTCTCTCCCCTGTGCCTTCCTGGAGGCCCAGAGATAGATTTGGAAAACTGGGTTGTCTGGGCAGGTGGGCAGGCAGCCTGGCCCTGTGTGTTCCTGAGCCACTGACTGGAAAAGAGTCCTCAGAGGGCAGCTGCTCTCAGGCCAACTCCACGCTCCAAGGAAATCTGCAAATTCTCACCTCCTCCTCATTCCACAACAGGCTCTGTGTGTGTGTGTGTGTGTGTGTGTGAGAGAGAGAGAGAGAGAGAGAGAGAGACTGGGTCTGTGAGGCTCCTTTGTTTCCTTTTCTTTTTTGGGAAAAGCACTCAGGCCAGGCCTAGAGCCCCACTCCAGGGGCACTTGCATGGTTTCCATTGCCTCTTACCCTAAAGACCATCAGAGTCCGTATCCAAAAGGGGAATCTTAGGGTGTCTGGTCTCAGGGATGATGGGAAGATTAACCTTCCTTCATCCCACATAGACCCCTTAGGTGCAGGGCCTTCAAAAGCCAACTGGTTAAATCTTGGGTTCAGAAGCCCTAAGCTGGAAGACTTTCTGGTTGGCAAATGGGGATGTTTGCCTCAGGAGGCCTCTAGAAACGCCTGCACATTGAGGGAAGAGGGAAGGCACACGTTGGGGAATGGAAAGTAAGAATGTGGTTTAGTGGGGAAATGGGCTCTTCCACCCACGGACCCCAAACCTAAGGGTCTGAGAGGGAGACGCTCTCCTGGTTTTTCCCACACGCACTGATTATTCTCCTTTACATACTGTGCGCAGGGACTGACCGAAAGCGAGGCCGCCAAACCTACACCCGTTATCAGACCCTGGAGCTGGAGAAGGAGTTTCACTACAATCGCTACCTGACGCGGCGAAGGCGCATCGAGATCGCGCACGCGCTCTGTCTCACCGAAAGACAGATCAAGATCTGGTTCCAGAACCGGCGCATGAAATGGAAAAAGGAGAACAAGACCGCGGGTCCTGGGGCCACAGGCCAGGACAAGGCCGAGGTGGAGGAGGACGAGGAAGAGTGAGCGCCTGAGAAAGGGCAGAGGAAGAGAGCCAGAAAGGGAGAGAGGGTGAAGCCCAGCTCTGAGAACTGAACCAGGAAACTCAAATTAAGTAGGGAAGGGGAAAACTATTTAAATAGTGGAAAGCAGTTTGAAGTTTTTTAAGGAGAGACGGTGAAATTCTGGTTTCTTAACACTGAAAAAAAATACTACCTATAGAAAAGTCCAGCGGGTTTGTTTTGTACGATGTGGGAAGAACATTACCGACCTGTTCTGTAGCTTTTCTGCCTCCCCTTTTCTATGTCGCTATTGTAAGGTCTTTGTAAAATCTTGCTGTTTTGTAAGCCCCTTTCTTTGATGCTGTCTTTGTGGTCTGTGGGTCTGGACTAATGTGTGTGGTTCCCTGTCCTCCTGAGCCCCCCGCCTTCCCAGTAGCAGACTGAAGGGGCCTTAGGGAGCCCCATGGACCCACCGACTAGCTCAAGTGTCCCCTCTGTGCACCTGGCCTGCCTAATGCTCTTTTGCTCCCTCCAGCCCCTGTGATCCTCTTTATATTGTATGTGTACCTGAAGGATGGAGAAATAAAACAATTTAAAAATGAACAGATGACCTATTTTCTGTGTTTCCCTAAAGTGGGGGGGGGGGCGCAGGGTTAGTCCTGCATCCCAGAGCCCCTTGGCTCCAACTTCTGCTGCTAGCCCTCTCTTTCTGTGCTGGGGTCTGCTCTTTTTCCTGGTGCACCTGGCTCTGGGGGCTGCCAACAAGTGAACCCCAACAGGACACACACACCTCCCTTTACCTTCTTTTACACATACTGGCATACGCAAATGCACAAATCACACACACTTACAGGCTGACATCACACATAAATAAATATATACATTGTCACAATACACACCCATATTCATATGTCCATAAATAAACACAGGGGCATTCACACATCCCAACTCTGCACTGGAACCCATGCGTTCACGTTCACACACACTCACAAGTAAACACACATTCACACTCACAGAGACATTTATACACACCAATGTACATTCACACACTGGCTTATAAACACAGATTCACATTTGCCCCCAAGTAAACACATCCATGAGCCCGCAGGCTCAGTCACACCCATTCACAAAGCAAAGCCCCCACCTCGCCGCCAACTCTGTCTTCATCCAGGCCCTCAAACCAGGCTGCGGCTTGGTGGCGCGGCCGGGGCACAAATACAGAGCTGAAATCCAACGTGTTAGGCCCCATACGGGAAGGAAAGGGAAGGTGACCACCCAAATCCACTCCCGCTTCTTGGGCGGCGTTGGGCAGAAGCCAGGCCGGCGAGCAGACGCTCCCCGCCAGCCCACAGAGGCCTCCAACCCCGGGGCGCTCCCGGCTTCCGCTCCCTCGGCGAGCATTTTCCGCAAGACCTATTCGGTTATTTTATTTCAACTTCTTTTACTTTCATTTATCTCATTCTAAATTAACACCGAGAGCCAAATAAAATTTGTAAATGGGGGAGGGAGGAGTGGATGACCCCTGAGAACGAGAGCCTGCGCGGCGCAAGTTTACCCGCCTCGTGTGGCCGCAGCCCGGCGTCCCGAGTCCGGCCCCGCCGGCCGCCGGAGCTCCGCCGCCTTCCTCCGCGCCTTGCTGCTCGCGGTCCGCGCTGCCGGCGACCTGGAATCTTCTCCCGAGTACAGAAAAAGAGAGAAAAAAGAGAAAACATTTTGGGGGGGATGTTATTTCGTTTCCTGCATTTGGGCTCTGGTGGCTCAATTCAAAATACAGGAATATTTCAGGGGACCTGGGAAACACGGGGTGAATTTTGTTTGGTAGTGGTGGTAGTTTTTTTTTTTTTTTTTTTTTTTTTTTGCCCCTCCAAAACACCCCTTGATTGAGGAACATAAACCTGGAGGACGGAGCCTATGCTTCTAGACCTGTGGAGCTCGTTTTGAGAATTTATTCGATTATAAACCTTGAATTATTTAAATGCAAAGGACAGGTTTTGGGACAGAAAGGGGGAAGCAGGTTAAAATGGAAGCACGTTTTAGGAGAATCTCTTTCATTTGAATTTGTAGGTAAAACTCCCCGGAACCTGCAGTTTCCCCCATTAATGGCCGCAGAACCCCCTGGAGAGCTCATGGAGCTGTCATTGGGAACCTGGGCATGTGGGCATTTGGGCGGGAGAGGCAGGGATCCGGCCTCACCCTCTTCCAATTTCTGGGGTGCAGAGGCGAGAATCTGGTAGCTAGACTGTCCACCTTGGCCTCTCTCAGGGCGGCCTTTCTTCCCCAGGCAAAAACTAGGCCCTAGGGGATCTAGGGCCCCCACACCCACAATGCTACAAGCCTCACAGGTGGGGGTCCCGCCATCTAGAGGGCTGGGAACGAGGGGGACATTCAGAGGGGGGAGAGGGGGCATTGAAGCCTTCATTTTTTCCTGATGCAAGTGGTAATTTTGGATACCCGCTGTTACTCCCGACTCACCCCAAAACCGCCTTAGAATGGCCCCTGTGTGGAGGATTTGGGGTGAATTCTTACTAGAAGAGGGGGGCAGAGCTCCTGCGAGGACAGGGAGGTTCTGGAAAGAATCCCCTTCCCAGATGGACCCTTGTGGCTCCTCCGCCTGATTCCCTGCACCCCAAATCTCACCCCTTCTCAGATTGGGGTTTCCCCAAATAGCGAGAAGGAGAAGAAAAGAAGATGGCGACCGAGAAAAGGGTTGCTGGTGGAGCAGCCATGAAGAAATGCAATAAATTCCTTGTTGTTTTATGAAAATTTACAACTTTGTGATAGAAGTTTATGAGTGGTTGAATCCAGCGATTGGCCGGCGCCGGTCATGTGGCCGGGCGATCGTGAACATGAACTTTTTATCATTTCCCTGGTGGTTATAATGCAGCATTCTTTTGGACACCACACCTAGGTCGGAGCACTGTCGTCCTTCAGGGCTCCAGCCTCTTGATATTTTTATACTTCAGTATCAGCTCGATAAAGCAAAAGAGAGAGAGCAAGAGAGAGGGAGAGGAAAGGGGAGAGAGAGAGAGAGAGAGAGACAGAGAAGGAGGGGTGGGAATTACACAAAAGAGAGAACCAAAAATAATTTTAATTTCTAAGTTGATTTGCTTGCTGATCTGGGATTTTAGTCATCATGGAGGGTAAATGGACAATCTGCCCAGGACTGCAGCCTGATACCATTTTTCAAAGCCAGAACTTACTCCATTTTCTATGCAAATATCAGAAAAGCGAAACACCCTCTCTCCCAAGTCAGAGAAGGGGAAGCGACGGCTCTCAGGTTGGGACAATATTATCTGGAAGATGAAGAAGAAACAGAACGCTTTTCCCCCCTTCCTCCTCACCTCTTTCAATCGGAGGAAAGAAATCCTAAGGTCTACAAAGGTAAGGGATTCTACAATTCTCTTCTCGTTCTTTTGCACTGCTTTTGTCTGGGGTGGGGCTTAGGTTTGTCTCCCTCTCCCCCCCACCCCAAGACGGGGCTGAACCCCACCTCCGGGCGCTGCAGGGAGAGGCTTCCCAGGAAATTCGGTGGCCGAGAGAGAGGGGTGGCTGCTTCCTGGAGGGGGAGCCAAGGCAGGGAAGATGGGAGGAGGAACCGAAAGGGGCCACGGAGGCAAGCTCCAAGTCGCCTTTTCAAGCTGGGAGAAGAGGCTCAAGCGAGGGGGATGCGAAAGAGAGGATAGGGGTGTCTGGGCTTCAGGGCGCCCCAGAAGCCGGTTGCTACGGCCTCTGTGGGTGTGCGCCCCCTCCCCCTCCCACCTTCCCTCCCTCATTCCAGCCTCCCCCAGTTGCCCCCCGTGCAGTTCTCTTGCCCGGTGTGGGTATCGGCGGTTTCCGGGCGGCCCTGGCACAGGGGGCGGTGGTGCTGAGGGACGTCCTGGTCTCTGGAGGGCCTGGAATCTTCGTAGAGGCCCGCGAGGGCGAGGAGGTGGCGGCTAGAGGGACAGAGAAAGAACAATTCACAGAGAAATGCTCATTATCTCCCTTCGGAGATGTTTCTGAAATTAAAGGGCTGTGGGTGGAGGCACCCAGATCAAGGGAGACCCCCCTCCCCCCAGGAAGCCAGCCTGAGAATGCCCAGGTCTCTCGCCACTCCCGCAGGAGGGAGCTTCGCTCTGCAGGGAGACAGTTTTGTGGTTTTTTAATGCGGTAGGTTACAGCGTGTTGGTTTCTGTGTGATATTGCGTCTATTACTTGTGTTTTATGGGCATGGGCGTGTGGATTTCGGTGGAGAAAATTGCCATGTGTGTGTCTGAAGTGGAAACATTTCAAACTTTTCTGGATCCAAAGGTGTTGATTGTCGAGAAGCTCTTGAGTATGCTGTTGTGTTTTAAGCTTGTAAACAAAAACAAAAACAAAAAAGAGAGGGACAGAGGGAGAGAAGAAGAAAAGAAAAAGAGAACCCAATTAGGGAACCTGATGGTGTCCGGACTGGAAAGCTGCCTGGCTCTGAGCTCAGACAGCTAGTCCTGTCCCTCCGGCGCCTGATTTCATTCTCCAGCCAGGCCTCCTGGGGGTGAGGAGGGGGGAGAAGGACGTTGGGCGGAAGACCGAAATTCCTAAAGTGGCTGGTGGGGTGGAAGAAGGGGAAAGCCGGTCAGAACCTAAAAACAGAGTGAGAAGGCTTCTGGGGAAGCTGCCAGGGGAGAGATAAGCGGCTTTGGGCGGGGAGGGCAGCAGAGACTGATTTAGTTTGGTTTGCACAAATAGGTGATTGCTTTTCTCTTTTTAAAGACCAAATGTGAGCGTTCGGCCTCGGGCCTCTGGTTGCCCAGGGATTGCAGGGGATGGGGGTGGGTAGGGGGATATTAGCCCTCTCAAGCCTGGGCTGGGAAGAGAGGGATGCAGGCCACTTGTGGCGCGGGAAAGGGGGCCCTGCACGCGCAGGTCGATGCCCAGCAAGCAGGCCGGGATTGGGTGCCTGCAGGGACCCCTGGGCTGTGCCGCGAGAGAAGTTCTCGGCCAGCACCCACGGCACTCGGGGCCTATTCTCAAAGGAAAAATTCCCCAAACCCATCCAGACTAAAGGGCTTTTTCTCCTGTAGTCTTGGCGGGGTATAAATCATCCCTTAGACAGTTTGCTCTGACCCAAATTATGCGGTTTGCTGCCATCTACCGTCCGTTCGGAGACATGCGGCTTCGGCGCCGCAAGCCCGGCGACACCGCCTGAACCATGCACGACGCCTGGAGCCCCTGCTGCTCAGGTTCGGCGGGTTTCGGGGGACTTCGTCCCAGATTGTCGCTTTCCGCTGGATCTTGGTACCCGCTCGTCCGCGTGTGAATTAGAGAACAAGTGTGCCCTCCCCTTCGCCCGCCCCATTCCCAGCTCCAAACCCAGCGGCTGGCTGGGAAAGAGGATTTTTCTAGGTCATATTTAAAAAGGACTCATACTGCATCCCGCGGGCAGAGGGCCCTGAACCAAAGGGTTGGGGGATCCGAGTCGCGAGCCCTCACCCGCCTACCCCTCCAGGGCTCGAGAGGGGATCATCCGGGCCGCTCGGGAGATGCGAGGCCAAGGCTGTTCAAGGTTTATTTGGTTTTCTTTTCGGCCAAGGGAGGGGGCCAGCAGGGGAGGCGCCGGCCCCCGCAGTTCCACTCGGCTGTCAAAAGACAAACCCGGGTCTGTGTTCTCCGGGCTGGCTGGTGGGTCTTGCCAGTTGCTTGGCCCGGTGAGTCCGTGGTGAAGGAATTGAGCCGAAATTCTCTGGAAACTGTTGGTGTCTGCAAGTGAGTGTGGGTCCCCTCCCCCATTCTCGATCGTTTCAAGCGAAATCGACACACATACGCTTTGGGGAAAAATTGGGAGTGGGAGTGGGGATCGATCATTAAGGAACCAAACCATCGTGATTTCCGTTCCTGCCGGACCCCTCACACCCGCTTTACCCAACCGCTTTCCCAGAAGGGGGTGGCGAAGGCAGGGGTATGCGCCTCGGCTGCGGCGTTTGAATATTGGCCCCTGTCTCTCGGGTTACTGATTAGCTCGGGCTTTCAAGCCGCAGGAGGAAGCTCTGGCTGCTCCTTTCAAGGTGCTGTGGCCCCAGTTCCTGGGCAGGGGCTCCAGGAAATTGCCTGCGGTGCCAGGCAGGCCGAGGTGTTACTAGGGTCTGGCCCAGAGCTGGAGGAGCTGCCGAGGTCGAGGGGGCCCAGCCGTGCCGTGGGGCAAACCCAGCGGCTGCGGTCCCCGCATCTATGGCACCTCGAGTCTGGACCACAGGAGCTGCCCTTTCAGCTTTCCGGCAGCAAGAGTGACCTTCAGCGGCCAGAAGGCCAGGCCCAGTGCGGAGGCCCCCAGGGAGCCGCTGGACGCTGGAAAGTCTTGGGCCCCGATTTCTTGTGGGCAATCCGAAGGACAGGTAGGGAGGGAAGGCGGCTGGTACAGGGGGTTGAAACACTTTGGCTCTTAGGGTGCCAGTGGACCTGGCTAGGGAGGAGGGGGAGGGAGCCCAGCGGCACTGCCAATCCCACCCTCCTATGATCAGAGACTACGATGTTCATTTGCATAATGGAAATGAGGTCTTTGTACCGCGGGCCGGACGGGCCAATTTTAAGGCAATATCCCCTGTAAACAGCCCCCAAAGGTCGAGAACTCCCTCTGGGAACATTTATGTTCCTCAAATTTGGAGAATCACACAGTCTAGGGGAAGAATTGGGTTGAGATGTCTTAATTTGCTCCACCCCAGCCGGAGTTGGGAGTGGGTTGGGGCAAGATGCTCACAACCCAATGAGCTGGAGGTGGGGGGAGCTTTGTAGCTGAGAGGAAATGGGAAGCCTGGACAGTGTCTCAGTCCCCCCTCTCCTCCATACACATCCAGGAGAAAACCCCTCCCTGAGGTTACCGGTACAGGAGAATATTACTCACAAGCTGAACACAACTTGGACATTTCCCTGGGAGATGAAAATGCATGCATGTCCATGGGAGCTCAGATTCACAGCACGGAAAATTACAATTATAAATTCTGCCCGTGGGGTTTCTGTACAGTCTTTCTGTTGTGTACTCAAGACTTGGTACACATTTATATCCACCTCTCTAGATACACACTTCCTCAGTGAGGCTGGGAGAGACACCCCAGACTGGCAGACAGCTGTGCCTGGTGGGTATTTACTTATTCCCCCTTGGAGACAGACAGACAGACAGACAGACGGTGGTGGTGGACCGAACCACAGACAAATTCGTAGAGATCTGGCTCCAGAAACCAGGCGGCCTCTGGCCGGGCCCTGCCCGTCTGCTCTTTCTCCCAAACAAACGGATCAGACGAATAAACGCTCATAAATACCTCTGGGCTTAGATAAGAGCGATGAGGCGCTATTTCCTTTCATGCCGGACTCCAGGCGCCCAGGCCCTGCCTTTGCGGCTCCATCTCACAACAGGCAACCTGCAGAGGTGACGTTAATTTGGGGCTGTGACTCTTAAGGACAAGGCAGTCATTTTGGTGCTTCTGTCACAGGGAAGTCTCCCTCCCTTACAACACCCTACTTTGTCCAGACTCTACAGTATGCCCACACCGTCCAGTTCTAGGAAGGGGACATTGTGGCCAGGGAGGAGGCAGGACGGATGTGGTCCAAGGCCCAGCCTCAGTGGCAGGGAGGAGGGAGGTGCACACAGGCACTCTGCTGACCTTGCTCCCCCAGACCAAATGTTTCCCATTCCTCTCTAGGAGTGGGCCCAATCACAGCTCCACTGGGGCACTTAGGGTCTTCATCATTAGGATGCTTGAGTTTTCTTAAATCTTCATAAAACCCCCCTATAGAGTTTGGCTAGGAAGTGGTTAGTGGGACATGCAGGGATCACCATTCCACCATGAAGGTAGAGCCTAGAGGTTGTCCTAAGTTCAGGGAGCCTTGTAGACCACTTTGCAACCAACCACGTTCCTCCCC
The DNA here is from genome assembly GCF_023065955.2 of Ursus arctos. Classification (NCBI taxonomy): domain Eukaryota; kingdom Metazoa; phylum Chordata; class Mammalia; order Carnivora; family Ursidae; genus Ursus; species Ursus arctos. Next base: position 23,373,372 of record NW_026622919.1, on the reverse strand, counting down.
TTGGTCACCAACCTCAGCCCTCTACCACTTGCCTGAGTGCCTGAAGGCATCTGCAGGGCACAGCCCTGGCCCACAGAAAGGAGCCCAAAGAACAAGGCAGTGGAGAGTCAGCCTGGCCCCTTTATCATCAGATTTTGCCACACATCCTGGCTCATTCCTGAACCCAGGTCTGAAGGTTATCACCCGTGACTGCCTGGCCTCCACGTGCATAGTTAAAATGTTGAAAACACGTTGTGGTTCAGTCTTCCAGCCTGGCTTCAGTGCTCATTTTCCTTAGATGAGAGAGAGAGAGAGATGAGCAGAGATGAGCCCTCTTTCTCACACCCAAGGTTGTGCAGCAGCGAAGCTGGTGATACAAATATGAGATGTGGGAGGGACTGGAGAAATGCTGAGAGACAGACAGAAGGGTGGTGAGCATCTGGAGAGGGGATTTGGCTGATAGTTGTAAGCTGTCTGCTGGGTCCCCAGGAGGATCTGAACACCTCTCCCTCCTTAGACAACTAAACCCAAACCAAGTCTTGGGAAAGAATTAATTTGAAAAAGAACTGCCAGCTTCTGGAGAGACCTGGAAAAGGAGCAAGGGCCCCTCTCTTCTGGTTGTCTTTGATTGACTCAAATATCAGTTTTTTGAGGACCCAGAATTGGAGGAGGCATAATTTCTTCCTTGTGCCCAGACGTACTGAGACATCTTTGAGTCCTATGAATCTGTAGCCCAGGATATTCTAATAATTTGGGAGGAAGAGGGTGGGGATGGAGTGAGGGTGGCGGGCAGGATGGGGATCAGACAACCTAGGCTGAGGGATGCCCCTCACTCCTCCTCTCCCTCTCCCCCAATCGAAGAGAAGGCGAGTCCCTTTCCACTGCCCCTTCCCATGCCAGAGCAAGCAGCCCTTTCCCCAGCCAGGCAGGATGTCTTGGGCGACAGAGGCAGCAGCAGTAGCCTTCCAAGAAGCTCCTAGCCTAGCCTAACCTGGCCACAGAGCCTGAGGGAGAAGCTTGGGCTCAGACCCTCCTCCCACTTCCCAGCCTTCTGGGTCCTCTGGGCAGCAGGCTCTGGCCTGCCCTTCAGACCATAAGAGCTGAGAAGAAGCAGGAATAATAAACCCAGGCTTGGAGGAGGCAGGGTGGACCCGAGAAATAGGAAAAACAGTTTTCAAAACCTGGGGAGGGGAGTGTTTCTTCTTCGCCTCTCCTTCTGAAAACGATGCTAAATAGTGAACTCTTCTCCTCGTCTACAGGCACAAAACCCTAGAAACAAACCTTTTCCTTTCCTTCGCTCCTCACCACACAGAGAGGGACATTTAGGCACCCTTCCCTTGAGGGAATGGGGCTCAAGCAACGCAGGGGTTAACTTTTCTGAAAACACAATTAACTTTTTCCTATCCTGCGTGGGGAGGGGAGGGATATATTTATTTAATCACTGGGGGGTGGGGTGGTCTCAATCCAAATGCTCCCTCCTCCCTCAAAGGCACGGACGCCTCTTTCGCAGATCCTGCGTAGGTGGAACAGGACGCGTTGTGTTGTCGGAGAGAGAGAGAGAAAGGAGAAGGATAAGAAGGAGGGAAAAAAAAAAAAGGTTGATAGGTTTGTGCGCGGGTCCCTCGCGCGGGCTGCGCTCCTCCTGGGTGCTATTTGACAATTCCTGCTTCTGCCATTGGTCAGTGTTGGATCAGATGGTTGTATTTCCTTCTGGCCCTCACTGGCACCTCGCCATCCCCCCTCAGCTAAAACCCAATCTCAGATATACTACTAATAGGCGCGGCGCTCGGACTATAAAACACAACAAATCATAAACCCGGCGGAGCAGCAGCGGCCGAGCGCGCCTCCCCTCCCAATGAGTTCCTATTTCGTGAACTCCACCTTCCCCGTCACTCTGGCCAGCGGGCAGGAGTCCTTCCTGGGCCAGCTGCCGCTCTACTCGTCGGGCTATGCGGACCCGCTGAGGCACTACCCCGCGCCCTACGGGCCCGGGCCCGGCCAGGACAAGGGCTTCGCCGCTTCCTCCTATTACCCGCCTGCCGGCGGCGGCTACGGCCGAGCGGCGCCCTGCGACTACGGGCCGGCGCCGGCCTTCTACCGCGAGAAGGAGTCGGCCTGCGCGCTCTCGGGCGCGGAAGAGCCGCCCCGGTTCCACCCCGAGCCGCGGAAGTCCGACTGTGCGCAGGACAAGAGCGTGTTCGGCGAGGCCGAAGAGCAGAAGTGCTCCACTCCCGTCTACCCGTGGATGCAGCGGATGAATTCGTGCAACAGTGAGTGAGCCCTCCCGCGGCCGTCCCGACCCCCGCGGGCCCCCACACCCGGGGACAGAAGTAGCGCCCTCCCCCCGGGGTGCCGGGTGAGCATCTCCGGTAGGAGCTAAGGGAAGACGGGGCGCCCGCCCGAGGTCTCCCGCTCTGGCCTCTAGCCCTCAGGAGTTACAAAGTTTGCAAAGTCCCAGCTGCACTGGGAGCCAGGGGGAGCGAGCGGGCTCTCCGGGAGCGCCGCGCCAGAGCCGGATTCCGGGGCAGGGGAGGGGGCAGGGACCGCAGCCACTAGCGTGGCTTCCCCCCCCCCCCCGCGCCCCCCAGCCCCGGTCGGGTCCCCTACCCGAAGACGGTTCCATTAAAAACGGAGTGCGTCATGGGAAGGGGGGCGGTGTGACGCTGGCGAGGGAGAGTTGAGTCTGTCCCGGACTGTGTTTCCCTGGGGGTTTGGGGCTGGGGAAAGAGGAGGCACCAGGAAAAGGGGTGGTAGTCGAAGGAGGGAGGAAGAATAAGGGGAAGAAAGGGAGAGGCAGCAGGCGGAGGGGGAGAGAGGGAGAAGCAGGCGCCTGGGTCTCAGGTTGGCTTATTTGTCGGCCTTAAGTCCCAAATTGATGTCCATTAGCGGGACACGAAAGTGAGGAGCCCTTAATGCCGACTATGGATCGATCCACGTCATTACGGATTAAGGGCTGGAATCTATCACAGGGTGGGGGGGGGAGCCAGATAGATGGAAAGAAAAGATAAGGCTAGGAAGAGACACACCTGGCCAGTGCTTCCCCAGCTCCTCCCCCTCGGCTCAGGTGGGATTTTGAACTCGCCTCCCATCCCCCACCAAGAGTCTAGACCAGAGGCACAGGCCTGGGAGACCCGGAGGGAATCTGGAGGGGGCGCTGGAGGAGTGAGGAAGGGGGGGCAGGGAACTCGAAGAGTGGAGGGCATCCCGGGACAGGCTAGAGTCCATGTTTGAGGGTCGAGTGGGGGAGGGGGTTCTGGCCCTGGTGACCCCAGGCCTCAGCATCTTCTCTGTGCGTAACAGGTTCCTCTTTTGGGCCCAGTGGCCGGCGCGGCCGCCAGACCTACACGCGCTACCAGACGCTGGAGCTGGAGAAGGAGTTTCACTACAACCGCTACCTGACGCGGCGGCGGCGCATCGAGATCGCGCACGCCCTGTGCCTGACCGAGAGGCAGATCAAGATCTGGTTCCAGAACCGGCGCATGAAGTGGAAAAAGGAGAGCAAACTGCTCAGCGCCTCTCAGCTCAGTGCTGAGGAGGAGGAAGAAAAGCCAGCCGAGTGAAGGCGCTGGAAAGGGAGGGGGGACGCGAAGGGAGCGGCCTGTGGGGAGCCGAGGGCATCGGAGAGCCCCGAGAAGGCTCTGCGGGCGGGGGGCCGGGGGACCTGCTCTCTAGCACGCGACAGGCGGGGCCCAGCGCTCTCCTGGACGCCCCCGCCCGCAGAGCTCTCACTGGGTGCTGGGAGGCCTTGCCGCCTGAGCCCACCCAGCACCCTGAGTGCCCCCTCCATCCCTGCGGGGACCTGCTTCAGCCCCATCGGGCTCCCCCGTGAGAACTGAGGACAGGACTCACTTGATGTTTCCTGGAAGCAGAGCAAAATGCTCTTGTCCGTGTCGCGTCTCATTTCGTCCATGTCCCCCGTGCACGGTTCAATGGTAGATTCGCAGTCCCCTCAGCGGGGGCCTCGAAGACTCCCTGACCCCAGACCTCTCTCCCACCCCCTCCCTAAAGCCACTGGAAGGAGCACATACTACCTAGAAGTAAGAAGAGGAGCCTCAGAAGAAAACAAAGTTCTATTTTATTAATTTTCTATGTGTTGTGTTTGTAGTCTTGTCTTAGCTCTGGACGTGAAATACTTCGGTAATAATATTAATATTATTAATAATGATGATGATAATAATAATAAAGACGTAAAAACTCGCCGCTCGGGTCACCTCTGCTCCTCCCCTGCCACTCCCCCATCCCAAGGCCACCCGAGCGTCCCAGTGCCAGAAACTCCGCAGCAAAGGCAGGAGCCCTGGTCGGCCCGGCGGGCCCGACACGATTCGGAAGTTACAGTGGAGATAAAGGCCGGGGCGGTCCGCCCAGGCTCCGGCGCTGCGCCTCGCCAGTACTGAGGCTCCCAACAGCGTCTCCTGGTGCAGACTTGGGGGACGGAGGAGGGCCGTTTCCCTCTCATTCTCTAAGCTTTTCCTCGTTTGTCCGTGGCACGAGGGACACCGCCGAGGCCCCGAGCCCGGAGCCCCTGCAGAGACAACCAGGCAGATCTCGCGCCCGAGCAGCGCCTTTCTGTCCTCACGCTCGCGAGGCCCGCAGCCTCTGGCCTGCCCACATGGCCTGATCTCCGCCAGCCTTGGCCCTCGGCTCCCGGCCTGTGGCTCCGGGGACTAAATCGGGGCCACCGGTGTCTCTCCGCCCCGCAGCTGAAGGCACCAGGCGCCCCTTCCTGCCTCAAGCAGGAGCTCAGCGACAAGTAGGGGAATTCGAGGCGGCCCGGCTGGCACGGGGCGAAGGGCACGACTTTCCCCTGCTCTTTGGAGACCTGAGGGCAGGAGGCCAGGTGATGCGGCGGTTTGGTCTCATGCCCTCAACCAAAAAACGACCCATTCTCTCCCCACCCCCACCCTCACCCAGGCGGCAAGCTGCGGACACTGTTTTCCTTTCTTCCTCCTCCCTCTCTCTCCCTTTTCTATTTTTAAAGAAAATAGCCGCCCGGCAGAAGGAGCCCAGCTGCGGTGGTCTCTGGCCGCCCAGCACGCTCAGCAAGGCGCCGCTGGTCCTCGGAACCCCTTTCCAGGGAAGATGTGGGCCGCCGGGCAAATTCTGAAACTACCCAGACGTCAGCGAGGGCCCTCGCTCGAGTGGGCCTCCCAAGGCAATAGCGGGCATCTGATGACGAGGGGAAAGGGTCTTGCCTTGATCCCCAACTCTCAGAACCCCAAACCCCAGCCTGTCATTGCCACCGTTTCTCCCCGGCAACTAGGCCACTTCGCCCCAGCCCTGCACATCCTCTGGGGTCCCTGTCCTGCTTTGCCATTCTCCGGGCCTGGCCTAAGGAGGAGGAGGAAGTCGGGAAGAGCATTCCAAACTTCTAAGGGGCGGAGAAGTGAAAGCTTCTCCGTGGAACCCTCGGCCTGGATGCTATGCGTGGGCCACTGCAGCCCCGGCAGGAAGCAGGCCAGGCCGAGCTCGCGGGGAAACGCGTTGCCGTAATTGTTTTTCACACACATCTTCCAGCCCTCCCCCCCATTTCCGCCCCCAGCTTGGAGACTTGCAAAGCTCAAGTGAGGGAAGAGCAACTCAATTTTTGATCCTCTCATCCAGAGTGAAAATAATAATAATTATAATAACAATAATAACAACAATAATAATAATGACAGGGGGAAAGGCACAGATAGCCTAACCCCACTCCCAAGAAAAGTGGGTAAAGGCTCAAGTGGGTCCCTCCTCTAAAAGACTCAACTCTGCGGGTGAGCCCAGCCCGGGTTTCTTTCTCGCCCGGCGGTTGCAGGGAGCCAGCAGGGAGGCAGCCGGCTCCGCCATGGCAGTCTGCGGCCCGCGCTCCCGCCAATCGCCGGGAGGTGGCGCGCTCTGCTCAGAGGCCGCCGCCAACCTTCTCCCTGTTTCTCCCCCTTCTCGGTTTTTCCCCCTCTCTCGGAGGCTCGCATTGAATCGGCCCTAACGATTCTCGGATCGTCATTATTTGTAACCATAGAGCATGAATTACCTCTTGAGGTCATCAGCGAGAATTTACGACTGGTCAACAAAAGCACGTGATTCCCTAACGCCCCCCCATCCCCCTTCCAACCCCCCCCCCATATTTGGCCGCATACATAGCAAAACGAAGTACAGTGCATCGCTATAATTCATTAATACATCATAAATCGTGAAGCACAGGGTTATAACGACCACGATCCACAAATCAAGCCCTCCAAAATCACCCAAATGAGCTCGTACTTTGTAAACTCCTTCTCGGGGCGTTATCCAAATGGCCCGGACTATCAGTTGCTAAATTATGGCAGTGGCAGCTCTCTGAGCGGCTCTTACAGGGATCCCGCTGCCATGCACACCGGCTCTTACGGCTACAATTACAATGGGATGGACCTCAGCGTCAACCGCTCCTCGGCCTCCTCCAGCCACTTTGGGGCGGTGGGCGAGAGCTCGCGCGCCTTCCCCGCGCCCGCCCAGGAGCCCCGCTTCAGGCAAGCGGCGTCGAGCTGCTCCCTGTCCTCGCCCGAGTCCCTGCCCTGCACCAACGGCGACAGCCACGGCGCCAAGCCCTCTGCTTCGTCCCCCTCCGACCAGGCGACCCCGGCCAGCTCCAGCGCCAATTTCACCGAAATAGACGAGGCCAGCGCGTCCTCGGAGCCTGAGGAAGCGGCGAGCCAGCTAAGCAGCCCGAGCCTAGCTCGGGCACAGCCAGAGCCCATGGCCACCTCCACAGCCGCGCCCGAGGGGCAGACTCCGCAGATATTCCCCTGGATGAGGAAGCTTCACATCAGCCATGGTAATTCTCGCTTTCGCTCCCTTTTTTGTCTCCTCGGCTTTCCTTCTCTGCGTTTGGGGAGGTGGGGGGGGGGGCGCTAGGCGAGGAGAGCTTGGCTTCTCCTCAAATATAGATTTATTTTTTTTCCAGAGGGGGAGAAGTCTCTAAGAGGGTCCTCACAGCTCGGGGGATAGAGCCAAAGAAGGTCTAGGTCTTTAGCTGGGGAGGAGTATTTTTAATCATTTGTCTCCAGCTTGCGCTAAGGTTTTATTCGCCAGCTGTACTAGCTATAGGATGAAGGATGGGGGTTTTTGTAACGTGGGGAAGGGTCCTGCTTCCCCCCGAAATTTTGAGGCTACTGCTAGCAGAGAAGGGGCGAGCAGGGAAAACGAGCTCTCCAGGGCAAAAGTGCAGCCGCTCTCCTCCCTCCCGGGGCGAGCGGCCGCCTGAGCCCAGCGAAGGGTGAGGCACAGGGAGGGAGCAAGAGACAAAGCCGGGCGCATTCACTGCCGGCAGAAGTGGGGGCTGCAGGGGAAGGGGGTGTAGGAGCGAGCTCGGATGCGGGCGTCTGGAGTGGGGAGGATTGGAGCTGCTGGGAGCTGGGTGCCGGGGACGCCTGGGTCCTGCTCCACGCCCCTCTCCCATCCAGTGCCCCCTCCCTTAACCGGAATAACGTTGCCTCGCGGCTCTACTCTGTCTGCTCCAGATATGACCGGGCCGGACGGGAAAAGGGCCCGGACCGCGTACACCCGCTACCAGACCCTAGAGCTGGAGAAGGAGTTCCACTTCAACCGCTACCTGACGCGGCGGCGGCGCATCGAGATCGCCCACGCGCTCTGCCTGTCCGAGCGCCAGATCAAGATCTGGTTCCAGAACCGGCGCATGAAGTGGAAGAAAGACAACAAACTGAAAAGTATGAGCCTGGCTACAGCCGGCAGCGCCTTCCAGCCCTGAGCCTGCCTGGAGGAGCCCTGGGTGGCCCAAGAGCCCTTGCTGCCCCCAGCCCTGGCCCCTCCAAGCCTTCCCTGCGCTGCCACTGCCCGCTGGGGACCGGTTCCCACGAGCCTGCCTTGCCCCGGCCTTGTGTTACGATTTTTCGTTTGGTCTTAGGTCTTCCTGTGGCTCCCCTTTCTCCTGGACTGGTTAATCTTGTTATTATTGTTAATAATAATGATAATTATTATTTTCCCTCCCTGCTCCCCACGCCCCTCCACTCACCCCAAATCCGCCAGTGTTTCTGAATGTTCGTGTCTGTGGTTGCACTCCTTCCCCCAGGACAGAAAGAAACTCGCATGTTTAATGTGAACTTTCCCCTCCCTATCTGTGTTCTTCTAACTTATTTATAAAAGGATGGTCGCTGTATTTTGAGTTTCAGCTTGAAACTTCTCTAAGGGGCAGCTGTTGAGGTGGGGTCGTGCCGCAGCGACGGGGCCCAGCTGAGCTGGCCTCGGAGATGGAGTCCATGACTGTCTCTTTCCACCCTCCTCCTCCTCCTCCCTCCCCTACCCCCCAGGCCCAAGTCTCCCAGTGGCTTGGTCTGAGGGTGGGAAGGGGGCCCGGGAGGACCAAAGTGGTGATATGGAGAAGAGGGAAGGTAAACCGTGAGAGTTAAGTTCCTGCTGCCTGGGTAGGCCCCGCAAGGCCTGGCCTGGGAGTATACGGAAACAAAAATAATCCTCAGTGTAAAATGTCTTGTGTATTTCTCTGTGAATCCATGGGTCTGGAGTAGAGGGCCCAAAGCTTGTAAATATGGGGATGGTCTGGGTCAGACCCATCCCCTCCCCCCCCATTTCGCTTCCAAGACCATTTGTAGTGAGTGAGTGGATCCGTGCTACGTGTGAAATCTGTCTTTGCCTTTGCCGGGCCTGTCTCAGTGATTCGCTTTTGGTATTTGTAGCTTTCCTTGAAGTCAAATAAATGTTTCCCCTACGCCACTGCCCTTCCACTTGTCTTTTCTCTGGGGGCCTGTCTGTCCCATCACTGGGCACACCCTAGACCACTCTTGACAGATCTGGGGTGAAGGGAAGGGAAAGCAGGATGCTCACCAGCAGCCCCTCTCAGCCACCTACATCCCTCCCTTGGTCAGCCGGTGCTTGGGCCAGGGGATTGGCTTTCATGTCTGGGGGACTGAGAGGCCCAGAAATCCCATGTGGGGCTGGGGCAAGGGAGAGGGTGAGCTGGACTCTACCCTGGCCTTCCACTAGCCAGCCAGAAAAGCCTCTGGAAACCTCTTCAGGGAAAGTAATGTGGGCCTAAGTCCTGGGCAGGAGGCTCCTGGCCTTTTGGGAGTGGTACAGGCCTGCCCAGCCTCCCCTCCCCGGCCCAAACCCCAATTCAGCTCCACCACCCACTTAGACCAAAAAAAAAAAAAAAAAAAAAAAAAAAATCAGCTCAATTTCAAAGGTTTCCTCTCAACCTCAGTCTTCTCTGTACTTATCAAGGGCTCCCTCTCTCCAGGGGCCCAACTGACCTTCCCTCTTGGTTAGGAGTTGGGGTCCCTCCTGGAAGACCCCTGGTTCCCCCTGCCAGCCCGAGTGGCCCAGGGTTAGGGCCCAGTCCTCCTCCATCCAAGTCCGCCTTCACCCTGAGTGCAAGAGTCAAGTCTGGACACTTACCCGGTCAATCCCTTCCAGCTTGGCCCAACTTCTTACAGGACTTGGGGGGAGGGGGAAGCTGGTGAGGAGGCAGCCAAGGGTCGTAGAGGCTCTACTGGGCCCTCCTTCCCCCTCACCCCTTGACTTTGTCCCCCTTTGTCCATAGCAAACTATCCCAAAAGTCGCTATGACATTTAGATGTCAAATGGATAGGGGTTTTATCTCGAAGTTAGATCGTAAAAATCGCCGAGAAGTCAGACAGATACCCCTCACTGGCTCGAGAAAGTCACGTGAGGTCCATAAAGTTAGTTTTATGGTTTTGGGGAGTTGACACCGCGCGGTATATTTCACATTCTCCAGAATGTTAAGTGACACTTTAACTGCTCGCTGTGGTGGGGAAGGGGGCAGAGGTAGGTTGAGCGCTCTCCCAGCCCAGAAGGCGGTGGCGGCACTCCCGCGGTAAGTGGCTTCCAGCTTTCGCTTTCTCCCCCTGCAATTTTGGGGCTTGGAACTGGGGCAGGACATTTTGCCTCCGGCGGCAGGGCTGTTCGGATAGCCAGTGGGGGACATTTCGTCTGCTTTCTGCACCAAGTTCTGGTGGGCTGGGTGTCTGAAGTGGGGGCTCTCATTTCTGTAAGGCCTCGGCGGTTGGGGCGCCTGGTTTTTATTCCCAGGCGTGCCTGACTCTTTGTGGGGGAGAAGGGCTTGTGTAGGTTCCTTCAGTGTCCTTGGAAATTTAGGGGGCAAGAGGGAAGGGTGTGTCGTCCTGAAAGAGGGGCCCCTTGTGGGGGGCCACTTCACTGCTGGATGTCTTCAGGCAGACATCTCTCCACCCCCAGGAAAGAAACTTTATGACATTCATTTGTCAGGGGTGTGTGGGGGCGCGCCGCTGGGCACTTTTATCTGGATACATCTGAGCTGAGAAAAAGCACGGGGAAGGCTAATGCGGCTGCTGTGGCCTGCCTGGCACTGGGGCTCTCTGGTTTTCAGATTTTTGAACCCTATGAAAGGGGGTACCTTCCGTTGCTCCATGGCCTCATCAGGGTTACCCAGGATGGGGAGTGCGGTGCTTGTGCACCTAGCTTCGGCCTGTTAATTCCAAGGCAGCCCTTCTGCTTGGCTCTGGGGAGGGTCAGAGGGGCACCATCCCCTCAAATTCCAAACCTAATTCCTGGCCAGGAGTGGGGGGAAGGGGAGAGCTTCTTCCCTTGCCTGGAGGGGTTAGTTGTTTCAGCAGATTCCTGGCAGGCCCTCCATAAATAAAACTTGCTCAAGAACACAGACCCCCAACTATCTGGAGGAAAAACAGGGACTCAGGAGCAGGAGAGAAAAATCAGAGAGGTTCTCTCTTTCCTCTCCTCTCCCTCCCTCTTCTTCTCTCCCTACCAGACCCTTAAAAGCCCCTTTGTTTCTGTGGCACCACAAACCAGAGGGATTTCATCATTTGACCCCCAGGGGGCCTGTTATTTTCCAAGGGTAAATCACCCTCTTCTAAAAACCAGAGGCCTCCTTTCTACCAAACTGACCCCCGATTTTAAGACCCATGGGGTCTACCACCGCATTACTCCTGCCTTTGCCAGTCCTCCTTCTCTTGATTCAGCTTACCAAGTCCTGTGACTAGTCCCTAGAATTGGATATGTGGCACCTTAAGGAGCTTCTGATTTTTGGGACAAGGGGAGGGCCACGAGAATCCCCCCATTTCCCGTGGAAGGACATCTGCACTCTCTGCCTCTCTCCTCTCTTCCCTGCAGCCATTCTCTGTTCCCTGAGCTCTCCAGTCTCTGCCCAGGCCTGACTTACAGGAGGACCTGCACAGGGAGAACAGAGAGCGTGGGGTCCTCACCCTGATTTGAAGATGAATCCCCCCAGGAATGATGAGGCATTTGTATTCCTTGGAAAGGAGACTCTGGTCAGCTCCTAGAGGGTCCCCAGCATCATTTAAGATACCAATACAGTCTGGAGGCACAGCTCCCACAGGCTTCCACTCTGGACAAGGCGAATGAGTTGAGTAAGGTGCAGAGGAAGGGTGCAGCAGGGGCAGAATCTGACCTGGGGCCTCCTGGGAACCCCCATTCCCGTGTGCCCTGTCCTCCCTTCAATGTTGCTGCCCACTTGCAGAAACCCCAGACCATCAGGCCTGCCCCTGAAGTTTTTTTTTTTTTTTTTTTGCCCCCTTCGATGTCAGCTCTGCAAACTCTGATAAAGAATGTGTGGGGCTGGCGGCCCCGGGACATCTGCTGGGCATATCTAGACAGATTTTCCGGAATGGCGAAGAGCAGCCCCGGGCGGGGGGGGGGGAGATGGGGGGGTGCCCACTTCCGCCCCAGAGTTCAAAACCCTTGAAGGGTCTCCTCCTGCTCTAAGCGGTTCCTTGAGAAGACTGCCTCACTGCTTTTCCTCTTCCCTGCTTCGGGATCTCTGGGCAATGGTCTCCCTTGAAACCCAACAAGGATGTGTTGGGGGAGGGGGGAGAGATGAGAAGGGGTTTCTGGTGCAAAGGAACTCTTGCTTCACCACAGACCCGTGCCCTCCCCTCCTGCCTTCCCAAGACATTCTCTGGGAAAGCTGCCCCTCAATTTGGAAGACCCCTTTCTCCCTCCCCACCCACCTGCTTCCCCTCCCTGGCTGGGTCCAGGCCTCAACCTTGTAAGTTCCAGGCTAGCCCCCTCCAGCCAGATCCTGCCGCCAGGTCACCCAACCACCCAGCCACCCAGCACCCTCCACCTGGGCCGGGCCGAGGAGGCGGTCAGGGATTAAGGCTGCCATTGCCTTTTTCCCTCCGAGGCTTTCCTGACCACCTCTCGGCAGACAATTTGATTTTGGAGTTTTTGTTTGATTTGGTTATTTTGTTTTGTTTTGTTTTGTTTCTCTGCGCACGGGGTGGGAGGAAGTATAAAGAAGTGTAAACAGGAAAGCCAGCCGGCCCTGGAGTTCCGAGCGCCCATATTTCATCGGCTTCCTCTCCATAACTGCAGCGGGGACACTTAACCCTTCCCTGGCTGTGAGAATGTGTTCACTGGGGGTGGGGGGCAGGGGCTGGGGGCAAGATCCCAGTGCAAGCTCCTCTCCTGGCCTGGTTCCTTTATCCTTGGGGTCTGGATGCTGGGGCAGAAGCCAAGGATTTGGAACAAGAGAGAAGACAGGTCACTTAGAACAATCTCCTAAACTCAGTCCCTTCCAGCGTAGAGAGGAAGAGGCTCCCCTGCGTGGGCTTTTCAGCTTGGGGACCAACTGGATCAACCAAGGAGGACAGAGCTGGGAAGAACCCCTCCCATCCTTTAGGGTCACTCTCTCCATTTTTGGAGTTTCTAGAAGTAATCAGATTTCGAGGCTGGGATCTGCCCACAGCAGGATTTATCGATTGCGGCAGTGCTGTTACACATCCATATTAATTAACCCAGACACCGGCCTAGAAACTGAGCTGCTTGGGGGGGGGGGAGGAGGGAAGAAATGGGGGCCCCTTCAGGAAAATGAACATTTCTCCCTAAGTGCCCCTGGGGCCCAGATTGGGGAGTCCTTCCCCACTAGAGAATCGTGTGGCCTTCCCCAGGCTTGAAGTCCCCGCGCCTCTCAGCAGGGGCAAGTGGGTCTTACTGCGGACAGTCAGTATACACGCACAGATCTTCTCGGATGGAATTAAACATCTCGCAGGCCTGACTCTTCCTTGCCAGACCTAGGTTGCCCTTGGTTGGAGGGATCCTTTGGTGGATGCTCCCAGGCCGTCCTTTCTGGCTTAAGGACTCCTCCCCACCTTCCTTCCAACTTCCCCAAGGTAGAAGCTTTTGATGGCTTGGGGGCTTGTTTTGTTTTTAGTGTTCGGTGGTGGTGGTAGTAGCGTTGGCTTTCCCTTCCTCTTACCCCTCCCTCCAAAAAGTGATTAAAATCTGTTAAAGGATTTAATTAAGACAGTTAAATGAAAAGGAAGGAGGCGCAAATGAGTTGGGGGGAAAAAACCCACACCAAAGCTATTCTCAACGATTAAATCGCCATTTTAACAATATAATGGAGTTTGCATCCTGAAAGGGGAAATCAACGCTCATATCTCATCAATAATTCATAGAGTCCGGGATCACGCAGAGGTCAGCAGACGGGCCGAGCGCCGGCCTGCTTGGGGCTCCGGGCCGCTGCCGCATACATTACGCGCCTCGGGCCGCGACGCCGCCACGTCCGCCGCTCCGGCCAGGGCCGGGCCCGGCATGCCGACAGGTTTAGGCTGATTTTTCGATTTTTCGTTCTTCCTTTTGGCGAATTTACTGAGAGCCAGATTGCGGGCTCCCAGGGGGGAAGTGGGGAATTTAGGAGACTGGAGAGATTGGACATCGGGCAATTGAGGACCTGTCGGACCGGAATATCTCCACCTTTCCAAGTTTTAATCTCTCCCCTACCTTTTTTCCTCCCTCCTTTTCTCTGTCTTAGGCATCTTCCGTCCTGTCTCTTGTCTTCCCAAATTTCCTCTTGAAGAGGAAATGCACTCTCTGCAGCATCTTCTAGCCTCTCTTCCCTGGAAACGGCTCCCAGGCTGGCGGGCCGCTGTCTGGCCCTGCTCTCCGCCTGGAATCAGGCTGAGCCCACGTAGCTTCGGCCTGGCTGTGGCCTCTTGAGCACTGAGGCTGCCCTTGATTGTTGCCATCCCTGACCTCCGCGCCCCGTGGGGTAGGGATGAATGCGTCTAGGGAGGAAAGGGACCTCACAGGCCCCAGTCCAGCTTGCTTAGTCAAGACCAGGTGGGAGGAGAATGGGTTCAGCTTGGAAGGCAGCATCTGGGGGGAAAGTGGAGGGAAAGTGCCAGCATGTGGGAACGTCTCCCCTTGGGGCTAGAAGGTGAGATGCAGGATAATCCTTATATTTTGGAGCTTCTGCAGACTTGTTCTCTTCTCTGTGTGTTTCTCTCTAATTCGCTCTCTTCTGTTTTGTGACCCCTAAAAGGTCCCTAGGGAAGGAGGAACGAACCCTTCCCTGTGAGAGGTGGGGTCCTGGGAGGGGATATTTGGGCGCAAGGAAAACCGAAAGCGCAGGTCGCCGGTGCGGCCGCTGCGCTGGCCGAGAGGCAGAGGCTGTAACGTCCCCGAGCTGCCAGTAGAGTCCGCCTTAGACCAAGTTCACAGCCAGGCTGGGGCCTCGGAAGCGCCAGCGAGCGGCCGTGCAAGGTGGCCCCGGGCCCGCTGGGTCTCGCATGGCCTGGACACTGAGCTCTCTCTCTATCCAGCCCTTTGGGAACTGTGGCCCCCTCCGCTCTCAAGGAACCCTTGCTCCAAGCTCTCTCCAGTCTTCACCCCAGAAACTCCCTTCTCCAGGTCAGCCAATGCGCCGTACCCCACCCCTTAGGTCCCCACACCCAGCAACAGGGGCCCCACGGGGGACAAGACCGGAGCGGGTGGGTCATCAAAAGCTTTTCCAGGCACTCCACATGAGATACCCATGGAAATGCGGGAAGTGGGGTCGATGCGGGAAGTGGGGTGATGTCTTTTCCCAAAGAATGATTTAATAATCAAAAGACTCCTCTTCCTCAGATCTAAGGCCCTTCGTGGAGGGTTGGGGAGGGTGGCGGGGGGGGGGGGAGGGGCACGGAAGGCGTTTTGCGCTTGGGTTTCTGCAGCCGGCGCAGCAGAATGAGACCCTGGGCTGTGAGGCCAGTGTTATTGCCAGAAGGGTCGCAAAGTTGGAGGGTCAAAAGTTTACAGCGTGCGTGAGCGGGCGGAGGCGTGAGCGGTGGGGGCGGTCTGGGCAAGGGGAGGAGGCTGTGTGAGCCCAGAGAGGAAGAGAGGGAACAAGGGGTGCTGGAGGTAAGGAAGACTTGTGTGTTTGGGGAGTGGGGGAGCAGAACTGGGAAGGAGAGGCAGATATCTGGGGAAGGAGAAACTGGGGTGGGAGAGAAACCCTTCTCCAAAGCCCCCAAGCTGGTGGGGTGGGGAGCTGCACAAGAGCGCTGGGGGCATGGCCAGTCCTCTGCGCAATTTTCTCTCCCAAAGATAACCTTTGAGTCACCATATAAAATTTAATTAAAACCTACCCAGCCGCACACATTAAAAAAATCCAATTACCCACGCGTCCTTGCAGGACGTTAGATGGGGCCAAAGAAGGCTTCCAAGGTGAAGGCCTGATTCTCACCAATATCAGCCCCACCTTACCTCCCCTAAAGGGTCCAAACAGCTGATTCCCCCGACTCCCCCTATCCCTCAGGCAGACCTGTTCTTCAAGGATTCCTAACCCCAGGCTGGGTCCAGGCAGCTGGAGTCCGTGACTGTGGGCCAGGACTAGAGGGTTTCTAAACTCGCATTCCTCTTTCCAAATTGCTTGGGTTTAAGAAGTTGAATATTGAAAGAAGGTTGGCTTGCTAATTCTCGCACTCTCTCCCAAACCTCCACTTGTATGTTCATCCAGAATCCCTCTCTTCCTATTTGGAGGAGGGAGGGGAAATGAGAAGGAAAAATACTGAATGGCCTCACAGAGATCTTTTTAACTGGAGTTGAAACAAGCGACCTGAAATGAACCTTGAATCTATGCATTAGGCTTAGCTCATAAGTAAGTGTTTACAGAGACTGTAATTACACCACCAGGGCATATGCCTATTTTTGGTCTTTAAATGACTGTTTGCCGTGTTATGAAATGTCATCATATTCTCTTCCAAGCATTGGATATCGGAGGTGCGCTGTGGGTGTTGGTCCTGCCGGAATAGAGAGGACCTGAGAGTTTTCATAAAGACGCCTTTTGAAATACGGCCAGAAGAAACAGCAACTTAATGTCAAATTTCAAATCAATTTGCTCCAGTTTTTGACTAAACCAACTGGGTGCGGGTTCCTATTTCTATTCAGCCTTGAGACAAGTTGCCCTAAGAAGTCAGGCCAGGAAGGAATTCTTGAGGTCCAGAAGAGGTAGAGGTCAAAGGCTGAACTGGAGACCTTCCTCCTCTGTCTCTTTTTCCTCCTTTTCCAGGACAGAATGCTAGCCAATTTATGGTTCTGTGGCATAGCCTGGAGCAGCCAAAGGGCCTGGGCTGGAGGGGCCTCAGGCTGGGGAAAGAGAGCCCTCTGCCATCCTAGGCCAAACTGAGTGCCTTGGGATGTTCTCTCCCACCTCCACCTCGTTGTACTAGAGGGATATCTCCCTGCAGACCCTCCCCCTTGACTTAAACTGGGTGGAAGGGTAGGTCATCTGACCTACCTCTGCTGGTCCCTTGGAGGCTGGAGAAAGGGGGAAAATGTGTTGTTTTGACAGCCCAAGAATTCTAATCCTTGAGAGACAAACCAAAGAAAATCTCTGAGTATTTTTAATGTCTCCTTACTTTGCTTCTGTCCCTCCTTGTGGGGGTGATGGGGGTAGGCAGAAGAGTTACTGTATAGATGAGAAGTGGTTTTAAACAAAAATTAGGGGGAGGGTGTATTGTTTTGTTTTTAAAGGGATATGAAAGCCTCTGAAAACCAAGTCCCCCCTGCTTTGACCAGCACTATCCAGCTTCTGTCTCAAGATTCTCTCTGTCTTCCCCAGATGTGCTGGCCTGGGGACCAAATCTCAGCCCCAGGAGGTGCAGGAGTCTTTCCTGGGAGCCCTGGAACCTCCAAAGTTTGGCCAGAAATGGGATATCTCTGGCACTGGGGGAGGGAATAAGGCAGATAGAGTACACAAGGGGGCAGGGATACAGGCCCTGCCAATGCAGCCCTTCAATAGGGAAGGCAGGAGGGAAGGGGGCTCTAGCTCGGCCTGCTCTTGGGACCCAGAGTCCCTAGGCCACAGTTCCACTTCTCCAGGTGCCATCCTCCCTCACAGGCCCCAAAGGGAAACGCTATGGAATCCTACGCTCTCCCACTTTGCCCAGGGAACCAGAATGGAGAAAATAGGAATGATTGAATATCAAAGGCAGAGGTGGGGTAGGCTGAGACCTCCGCGCCCGGGACTTTTTTGGGGGTGGGGGTTGGGTGAAGGGAAGAGAAGGTTCTGGCAAAAAGTCGAGCTGGAGAGGATGAGCTGAATCAAATTCCTGCTCCGTCATTTTTCTCCCAAGTAATGACCTGCGCAAAATTCAATATGACCGAGCGAACTGTGCGAGCGTATTATAGTAACTGCCTGCTCGTGGGGGAGGCCCGGAGAGGGGTGAACCGTAGGTCACGGCGTCTAAAAATTATTAAAATGTTCGAGAGCCTCGTGACGCGCCTAGCTGTTTAACAAAGACTGCCAAAGTATGAGATTAATACGAAAACTTGCGCTTCAAAAACAAAAACACATCAAAAAAAAGTCTTGTTCCGGCCTCCAAGGGGGCCCGTAGCGGCTGTGGCCGCAGCGGCGGTTCGGTTTTCCGGACACACAATAGTGGAGGAGAGCGAGCTCATCTGCGGCCGAGCGGGCCCGCGGGCGGGTGTGCGGCCGGAGGGCGCGGGGAGCCGCCCGGTGAGTACTCTTGCCCGCTCCCTCCTGGGCCTTCCACTCCTCCGTGCGGCCTCCGGTGCGCCGACCGGCTGGGGGCTCCCCTCCTCGGCCCTTCGCTCTGTCCCTCCCTTGCTCTGTGCTCTCTCCCTGGCGACAAAAGGTAGATGATTCGGTGCGGGCGGGGCGCGCCTGGGACAGCGGAGGCTGAGCAGCGAGAGGTCACTTTAGCAACCTGTGGCTGCCAGGGGAAGGCGGCCGGCGAGCCGGCGAGCCAACGACCCGGGAGCGCAGGGGAGGTGGCTCGGGACGCGCGCGCAAGAGCCCTTGCTTTTTCTTATTTTTATTATAAGTACTCGTGTTCGGATTCTTTTGGGGGTGGAGGGGAGAGGCAGACTCTGGTTTTGGTGCAGTCGGTCCGGGGAGTCGCTGAGAAACCTTGTCCCCCACCCATCGCGGCTGCGCTCGGCTGGGTGGGGGTCTGCGGCGCCGCGGTGGGACGGGCAGGTGGCGGCTCCCCGCGCGCAGCGGAGAAAAATCTCTGCGCTCTGTCCCTAGGATCAGCCATACCCAGCCCCGCAGTGGCTCTGCCTCCCATACCTCTCTCTTGGGGTGCTCCGAGCACCTGGGCTGCATCCTTTGTGAAGTGTAGAGCAGCAGAGAGGCCCGGTGGCCAGCCTAGCGGCCCTCCCAAAATTCCGAAAAGCCGACTGAGTTGGACGGGTTTCAGAGAGCAAGCGAGTTGAGGAGGACAGGAGGTATGGGGTGGGGGAGGGGCCTGGCCTGTTGGAATGGGTCGTGGAACCCCTGACTAAGTGGCCTTTGACAAGACAAGACTTGGAAAGATCCCTGCTTGACGCTGGGGGGCTGGTGGGGGTTCGACCCAGGCATTTTGTCCGTGGGCCCAGGGCCAGACTCTAGTCTCCTTAGGTGCCCAGATGGGGGTCTATTGGACCCTCTCTTGGCAAAGATAATTAAAATATAAGTAAGTGTGTGTGTGAGAGTGAGAGAGAGAGAGAGAGAGTGAGAGAGAGAGAGAGAGAAATTTTCCAAATACATGCAAGTCAGCCTGGCTGGGAGAGTGTTGGTGTTAGAAATCAGGCCCCAGGCCAAAATTGGCAATCTAGATTTGGGATGGAAAAATGAACCGGTCTCTGGACCTAGTTTCTGGCAAGTGGGAGGGAGCACTCCTCCTACCCACCTGCAAGGGTCCCAGGACTGGGGCTGGGCAGAGACTTCTGCAATGTTGTGGTTAGAGGGTTGTTTTTTGTGTTGTTGCTGTATTTGTTAATGAAACTGATACCGTTCTGACTGGCTCACTAGGGATGCAAGTATTTCTCAGGGAGATGGCTTAGGGAGTCTGGGCAAGGTGGAGGCTTTCTCCATGCCAATTCCCCTCACCCTGTGAGGGTCTCAGCATTTAGTCTAGGACTCAATTCCCTCCAGCCAAATCCCAGTCTCCCAGTTTGATAAATTCAGTGGTTACTGGGACCCTCGGGAAGTTCATTTGGAAACCCCAGATTCCCTCAGGTTTACCAGATCCCCATTTTGGTCCCACTGCCAGAGACCCTAGCAGGTGGCAGAATGAGCAAATTTAGACAGAGAGACCCTGCCTGGGGCTAAGGAGGTGGGGGAAATGGGGTTCCTCCATACACTTCAGGGGTGATCCCCCTTTTCTGGCCCCAGGAGGTACAGGAGGTTGGGAGGGGTCGGAATATCATCTGGCTGCATTTTTTATGGTTCCTCATTGCCCTTCATTCGGAAATGAAACGCCTTTGATCTTTTTCTCAGGTTGTAAACAGAATTGCCCGTCATTAAATATTCGGGGCCCCATCTGTTTGGTCTCCCAGCATTTTTCTTTACAGCTGTTTCTCTCTCTTTTTACCATTGAATTTTTCCAAAAGGACTTTTATGACACCTTCTTCACACCCAGCCGCCTCTTCCTCCTCCCTTCACCGAGAGGCGCCTTGGAAAATATCTAGATATTCGTTTGATGGCGAACTAAAGGCTGTGAGGGGCACGGAGGAGCCGATCGGGGTTTTGTTTTTCTTTAAAAAAAAATAAAAGTCCTGGGGGGAGGGGAGGGGCGCGAGGGCACCCAGAAGGGCCTGATTCTGACTTCGCTGCAGCCTCGGGATGACCCTTCCTCCTTTTGTGCTTAGCTAATGTTTACATCTCATAATTCATGCGCCGCCCAGGGTTGCGCAGCGGCCCCGAGGTTCGCGTCCCTTTGCGGGACCGGCTGCTTCTATTTCTCTCTGATAGAAGAGAAAGAGAGTTGAAAAGCTTGTAATCCCCAAAATGGACCCGCAGTGGCTTTTCCTGCTCCCAGAGCTCACACGTATAACAAAATGAAATAAAATCAAAGCACTGAAACCACACCCCAAACGAAGAAGGCACGGAAAGTAGGAGAACTGGAAAATTTCTGGGCCAAGAAGATCTGTCTGTCTTCTGTATATACCCTGTAGATCCGAATTTGTGTAAGGAATTTTGTGGTCACAAATTCGTATCTAGGGGAATATGTAGTTGACATAAACACTCCGCTCATTTTTTTCCCGAAGAAAATTTTTTTCCCCCAAAGAGAGGACCATCCGGTGACTGACCACACGAAGACTCTTTCCTTTTTTTTTTTTTTTCTTCCTCTTTCTTTTCCTCCCTCATTGGTTAGAGATGGAGGAATCATCTACCTGAAATGTCCCGTGCCTGACCCTGGTCCCTGTTCACTTCTCTTAACAGGTTAATATTGGTGGTGGTGTTTTATCCTCTCCCCCAAGCCCACTTATTCTCTATTCTGGGATTAGGGAGGCTTTACTGAAAATCCAGAAAAAATTACTATTGTTGTCAGTGTGCAAAGGCAAAGAAAATCGTTTCTCAAACGGATGTTGAGGTCGCCTTTTCGTTTGGGATCAGAATAAGATGCCCTGGAAATATGCAATTACTAAGGGGTGTTATTGTGTGTGGGGGTCATCCCTAGGGCTCCTACCCCCAGCATCATAAGGATGTGAGATTTCTGTTCACTCCAGAGGCAGCTGCTTTAGCGGCAGTTAGAACGTCTGGACACCATGGTTAGCATTGCTCCGGTGGTTCTGGAATTAGCAAATTGCTATTCAGCGTGCTCTGAAAAGTTGCTAGATTTTTACTCCCTTACTCATGTTCAGTGTGGGGAAACCAAGTCGTTTGTCCCGGCGTGGGCCGTGTGGGGTAAGGGGAGGAGTGGATAAGAGGGGGGAACGGAAGGACTGACTGACACAGCCAAACTAATAGCGCAGCTAAATGCGATTTGGAAGGCGAGGTCTCCCCGAATTAGTGCATGAATTTCCTATCGATCCGCCCGCGGTTCCATTCATCTCTGACAAGTCCCTCCTGCACCCGCCTGCTTGCTCCCGACGCCTCCTCTCTCACTCCCTTACCCCTCCCCAGGCGACTGCAGAGAAAAGCCCGGTGCTCAGTGCCCTCTCGCCCCCATGTAGGTTCCCCTCTCTAGGCGGAGCCCCCAGTCTGCCCCTCACTTAACTCCCCACACAGACTCCTGGGCTCCTTCCCGTCGAGAGGAGGGGATGGGGGCCTATGGAAGGCGGAGAATGCGGGCGATGAGGCAGGACAGGAGGGGGCTGCACCGAGAGCCCCAAGTTCCGAGGGGATCCAGGGATTGTTCTCGGCCCAGCTCCCCAACAGGCCCTCCGGCGGCAACCTGCCCTCTTCCTCTCTTTCTCTCCCCCTCTTTCTCTCTCTCTCTCTTTCTCTGATCCCGGAGAGAGCTAGGCGAGGAGGCGGTCGCCCCGCAGGAGCCCTATGTAAATCCTGGTGTTGGGTGGGTGGGGAGGGGGAAAGAGAAGAAGGGGAAATAAACCTCTTTGGCTGGAGTAGGGTCCGGGTGAGCAGATTTCCTTATCCGGGAATCGCAGGCGGGGCGGCCATTGGCTCCGAGGATCACGTGGGCCCCTAACTTTGTTCACTTGACAGTAAGTAGGAGGGCTTTCGGAAACAGGAAAACGAGTCAGGGGTCGGAATAAATTTTAGTATATTTTGTGGGCAATTCCCAGAAATTAATGGCTATGAGTTCTTTTTTGATCAACTCAAACTATGTCGACCCCAAGTTCCCTCCGTGCGAGGAATATTCACAGAGCGATTACCTACCCAGCGACCACTCGCCGGGGTACTACGCCGGCGGCCAGAGGCGAGAGAGCAGCTTCCAGCCGGAGGCGGGCTTCGGGCGGCGCGCGGCGTGCACCGTGCAGCGCTACGCGGCCTGCCGGGACCCCGGGCCCCCGCCGCCTCCGCCGCCACCCCCGCCGCCCCCGCCACCGCCCGGGCTGTCCCCTCGGGCTCCTGCGCCGCCGCCCTCCGGGGCCCTCCTCCCGGAGCCCGGCCAGCGCTGCGAGGCGGTCAGCAGCAGCCCCCCGCCGCCTCCCTGCGCCCAGAACCCCCTGCACCCCAGCCCGTCCCACTCCGCGTGCAAAGAGCCCGTCGTCTACCCCTGGATGCGCAAAGTTCACGTGAGCACGGGTGAGTGCGTGGGCACCCCTTCCCCCTCCCACCCCCGGTGCTTTACACCGAAGGGACCTCGGAGGCATGGGGGGGGGGGGAGCTGGGGGAAGCCAATTGTCCCCGCTATAAACTCGCCATTGCCGGAGATTTACGGTTGCCTGTTTTCAGAGCCACATAATTACATCCCCCATAAATTTTTATGGCCTGGTGGGCCCCGCGCCTTTGAAGTCGGTTCCCCCATCCTCTCTGCCATTCTCACCAGCGACTTTTTCGCCAGGGAGATGCAGTCTCAGTGAAGTTGCAAGTTGGGGAGGGGTGCGTGGGGTGGGGGAGGAGAAGGAGGAGGAGGTAATCTGTATTTGAGGGGAGAGTTGAGTCAACTCCCAGTATTTATTTTTTCCTTTCTTTCCTCTAGTCTGGCTCCTTGGCTCCAGAAGTGGGCAAAAGTTTTTACCGGGGGCAGGCGCTGCATGGAATCTGAGCACAGAGGGTGGGAACTAACAGAAGAAAGGTTTAGGGAAGCCCCCCTCCCTCTTTCACCCCTCATTCTCCCATCCCGGGCCCCAGGCCAAGGGGGCAGAGAGGAGCGGTTAAAACCTCGTGAAAGATTCCTCACTCTCCCCCCACCCCCTCTCCAGACACCCAAACAGCAACGTGGAGACAACACAAGCCTCCAAAACTTTGAGGTCTCTTTCTCTTCCTGGGGGCCGCTTTCTTCCCTTTGCGTCCCCACCCCCCTCTGGAGGAAGAAGAGGTGGCGGGAGAGGGAGGGAGGGAGACGCTGTGTTAGCTGGAAGAAAGAGCGCTCCCTCCTCCCTTTCGGGGCAATAAAACTTTCTCTTTCTCCTTCTCTCTGTGTGTGTCCAGTAAACCCCAATTACGCCGGCGGGGAGCCCAAGCGCTCTCGGACAGCCTACACTCGCCAGCAGGTCTTGGAGCTGGAGAAGGAATTTCACTACAACCGCTACCTGACGCGGCGCCGGAGGGTGGAGATCGCCCACGCGCTCTGCCTCTCCGAGCGCCAGATCAAGATCTGGTTCCAGAACCGGCGCATGAAGTGGAAAAAAGACCACAAGTTGCCCAACACGAAGATCCGCTCGGGTGGCACCGCAGGCGCAGCCGGAGGGCCCCCTGGCCGGCCCAACGGAGGCCCCCCCGCGCTCTAGTGCCCCCCGCACGGGAGCCGCGAACCTCGGGGCGGGGGTGGGTTGTGAGCGCCGGGCGGGGGGAAAGGGGGGAGATGCGGGAGGGGACCCTGGGGCCTGGGTCCGCAGAAGCCTACCTGCCCTCCCCCCACTTCACCTATTTACACGAATAAACGCAGAGGCGGGGGAGGGGAAGCTTTATTTATAGAAATGACAATAGGGAGCCGGGTGAGGCCCCTCCAGAAGCAAGGTTCAAGTCTCTTACTTTCTTCCTTAAAAAAAGAAGAGGAAGAAGAAAACGAAGAAGAAGAAGAGGAGAAAGAAGAAGAGAAAGAAGACAGCAAGAGAAATAGGAGGAGGCTGCCCTCCTCGCTTTCAGCTTTGGCGAAGACGGATCCACGTTTCATCTTTAATCACGCCAGGCCCAGGCCCATCTGTCTTGTTTACTCTGCCGAGGAGAGGACGGGCCTCGGTGGCGACCATTACCTCGACACCCGGCTAACAAATGAGGCCCGGCTCGGCCGCCGCCGCCTCTGCTGCCGCCGCTGGAAGACAGCCTGGATTTTCTTTCTTTGTCCCCCATTCCTGACACCCAGCGAAAGCACCCTGTGACTGCCAGATAGCGCAGTATTTTGGCCACGGTAACACACACACACACACACCATACACACACACACACACACACACACACACACACACTCCTCCCCTTCCGTGCCCCTTCACAGGCACACTGACTTCTCACCCCCTTCCACCGAGGGGCTGGGGTGGGGGCAGCAGGAAGGGGACAGGAGGCGGGGGTGGCCTTGGCAACGCAGGAGCAGGCAGGGAAGTTGAGTCCGAGGAAAAAGAGAGACCCGGAGACACGGGAAGGCCTTCTTCTGGAAGGTCAAGCCATTCCTGGCAGAGCGAGGGGCCACTTGAGTTCTGGGAGCTGGGCGCGACCCTCTCGCCAATCTAGAGTTGGACGGCTGAGGCCCTCCTAGACTGCAAACGAATGTGAAACTAGCAAATAAAACGTGGTGCCCCTCCCGGTCTGGGAGATGGTGTCGCAGAGACCTCTCCCATAGTTTATCGTTGTTTTGCATTGATTATTATTATTATTATTATTATTAATTATTATTATTATTATTTTATGTCATGTGTGTCCTCTCTCCTGTTCTCTCTCTGACATTCCAAACCAGGCCCCTTCCTAGTTCTGGGGCTGCCTGAGTCTAGAACCCTTCGTTGGCGTGAAAATGTGTGTCCTGTACAGAGCGACAATAGAAATAAATGTTTGGTTTCTTGTGACCAGCACGGCGTGTTTTGTTGAAACCTTGATGTAGAGATCCAGACAAATGCTACCCAATGTGTATGTTAAGCATCCCGGTGCATCCGGCCTCACGCTGGATGTGGTTGAGGATTTTTTTCAAAGGGTCCAAGGGGACTTTCTATCTCAGAGGACTCCAAATTGTGGTAGCTCGTTTGTCTTCCTTTTGGGGTGGGTGTGTTTTGTTTGGGGCTTTTAATTTTTCCCCTCCAGTCCAAAAATGGATTGAAAGTACTGGGAGGACTGACTCCAATCCCTAGTGGTGGTGGGGGGATGTTTCATTGTAGGACACGAGAGGCTTAAGTATGGCAAAGCCTTTCATATCGTGATTTATTTGTCATAAGCAAATAAAATGCGGTTAAGCTGTCTCTTTCTAGACAGACGACTCTTTGCTTATTAAGGTTCGGAGGGAGGATTCTGCGAGGCCGGCCTCTTTCCTCCCGCCTAAGAAGGTATCGTTTTCCTCTGAGGTGTTTAAAGCTTTAATGAGTCTAATTTTTTGCACAGATGTTTCTGGGTGTTTGCAGGTTTTCAGAGTATTTTTATATTACAAAGGAGCTCGCCAGCGCCATAGCTCAAGCCCTGACAAGCAAATAGATAATCAAGAAGACAAATGGCCTCTTCTGTGAAGCCCTGCTCCTGTATTAATTTTCATTTTCTTTCTCATAGAAAGTATCGAAAGTACGACTGGGGACCAAATAGCTTTCTGTCTCTGAGGTCCCCGGTCACCCCTAGAATGGAGTGGGGGAAGGGGTTGGGGGTGCCGATGACCCTCACAAGCTCTGTCAGGCTCGGGCCACTTTGGGGCAACACCCCCAGAGAAGTGCTAAGGTTTGAGGGCTCCAGCCTCGGGGTCTCTGGTCTTGGGGTGGGCCAGGACACCGCCACCCGCCTCCAAAAAGCTTGCGGCTCAAGAGAGCATACACAATTAAAAGTCGTTTTTTGGTCCCCGTCTCTCTCCAGAAAATAAACATAGCTGAATCCACCAGCACGTTTTATTGTTATTTCTTTTGTATTCCTCCGGTTTGCAGTGCCCGGGAGTTTGCGAGGCCGGGTAGGGCCCAGGACCCACGGGCCGGTGTCGGAGCGCGGGGAAAGGGCAGTAGAAGGGCCCCGTTGAAATGCTGCAGGAAGCCCCATAAAAAATCGCCCGGACCTGGAGGCTCAGAGCGGCGAGCTTTGTTTCGGTGGGATCGCGGTGTGATGTTCAGTGGCCAGGGGATGCGGCTGCCCTTAGTGGAGGGGGAAAATAGTTCTTAAAAAGCATATGCCCCCCCCAGGAATGTCTCTATAGAGCCAAATCAAAGCTGCTCCTTGGAAGGTATGAATAGAATAAAAAAAAGATTTCTATGGAGCTTAAAGTTCACAGCCATTCTGTGTAGACAAGAGCTAAGAAAAATGTGAGAATTATACAGAAAACCATTAATCACTTCTTTTCTTTAAATACGTATCCTCTCTCCTTTGTTATTATTCAACAGCAAATCTCCGCAGACCGGCTGTTGGGGAAAAAAGTGTTAGCTGGCTCTCCCGGATCTGCGAGGGGGAAACAATTTGGAACCATAAAGTTGAAAACTTTTTTCTCTCAGTTTGGAAGAAGCCCTTCGTCATGAATGGGATCCGCAGAATTCAGGCCAGAGGAGGCGAGAGGCGCAAAGGTAACAAAGCCCCCGCCTGGGCTGTCTTTTCTCTCTCTCTCTCTTTTTTTTTTTTTTTGATCGTTTTATGAGCTCTTTTTACAAAGGAAAGAAGAAACTCTCTCGCCTCCTTCTTTTCCTTTTTCAACTTTCTTCGCGGGGTTTTTATGGTGGACGCTTGGTCAGATTTGCTGCCTTTTATGATGACTGATGCTTGGGTCAGATGGAGAGAGAAGGGCCTCACACCTGGAGAGTGTTTGAACTGCTTGGAACTGAGGTGTCAGGGCCCCTGAAAAACCCCAGAGAAGGCTGGTTGTGAGGCAGCTCAGAAGGGCTTTTCAGGTTTTGGAAAATGCAGGCGGGCCTGGGGAGCTTCAGCGTGTTTGCGCGTGCATGTGTGCGTGTTTGGCCACACGCACATGTGGCCCCTGTGTTCTGTGACTTCGCTTGTCTACACTGGGGGCTTGTGTCCCATATGTCTGTTTACCGGGGAGATGTTGTCACTGCCGCCTCCTGGAAAAATGGAATGCAGGTCTTGGATGGAATGCCCCAGGCTTGGAGCAGGGCGTAGGTAGATGTCTTCATTTTTTTCTTTCTTTCTTTCTTTTTGTGTCTAGCTTGGGATTCTGGACAAATATTTGCAACTCTGGAGCAGGAAACTGTTCCGTTTACAGGCCAGGTTCGTTGATGCCGGAATCTTCCTCTTCAACTCTGCCCCCTCTTCTTCCTGGAGGCTCAGTGTTCAGTTTGGTTTCCTTTTGCTCTCTTGTTTTGGGGGCTCTGTTCTCCCTTGTGGGGCCCTGCTTCTGAGGGCGAGGGAGCCAGTGAGCTCTGTCTCAGACCTGAATGTGCTGGCCCTTTTACCCTGGGGCTCACTGAGAGTTTGGAGGCAGGAGGCTGGCAGGAGAGAGAGTTCATGGAGAGGCCACGTTTTCTAGGCGATTAGCTCAGTATTAGAACCACAAAATGACCTCGGAAGCCCCTTGACCTCTCTGAGACTGGACAGTGTGTTGGCTCCCGCCTCCTGCCCAGGAGGGAAAGTCATACTTCTGCAGGGAGGGGTCCTTGGGCTGTTGTGTGGCCCACCTTCTGCATCTCCCTCTAGCCCCCAACCCTTTCTTTGCTATCTGGGAATTTCTGGATTGTTTTTCTGTGACTGCCCATCGGGGAGAAAAGGAGTAAAAATTTTAGCTCAGGGGTGCAGCTGGGGAAGGGAAGTAGGGTGCTGATCCGGGTCTGTGTATAGAACTCCTTTCCTAGGCCAGGTTCTAACTGCTGCCCCTTCCACGTCCAGCTCACCCCTCCTTCTTTCCTCTTTCTCTTGGAGGGAACTGAGGGAAGAAAGACAAAGAGAGGTGACAGGAGAGGTCCATAGGGCTTCAGAGGGCTAAGGGAACAAGCCCCTGGGTTGTAAAGAGGGGGAAGCCCCCCCCCAGCAGTCCCTTGGAGGCTTTCTCTCAAGGTCTCATATCCAAATCCACCCATTTTCTGAAGTTCCTTTGTTTAGGAAGCTATTCCTCTAATCACTTGTGCCCTCTTCCCCTAATCCCCAGTCCCACCCCAGCTACTCACAGAGCCCATGGATACCTCCCCACCAGAGGAGCAAGAGAGATGGGAGAAGGGTCAGGACAGGCTGTTCTGCCCATTTCCAGGGACAGCTCTACCACTTTAACCAAAGTTTTAGCAACTTTTAATTTCAGGAGGTGGGTGGAGAATTTGCTAACATGGAGCTTTTCCAAATCTCTGTTCTACCTGATGTATCTTAAAATCCACACCGGCAGGCATTCTCTTAGGAGGAGACAGAGACAAAGAGAGACAGACAGGCAGGCAGACAGACAGACTGAGACTCCAGCTGGGAAGAGAGGAAACGTTCCTTCAGTTAAAACTAGGAGAGACAGAACCTTGCTGGGATGTGTGGGGTATTGATTTGCATTTTGTAAAACTGTCTCCTGTAACTTAGGGACTCTAACTCAGGCAAGAAGTAAGTGGCATCGGTTGGTACCATCTCCTTTGTCCCTAAGTGGTGGAATACATGCAGGGGCTGGAGGCCTCAGGCAGGAGAGGGAGTGAGTAGGAAGGGAGCTGGGCCGCTCCTGGACTGCAAATGTTTGGGGCTCATGTGAGATATGCACCCATTACTCATAAGGGCAGATAACCAACTGTGGGCCCTCTAGAGGCCCAGGTGAGGAAGCTGTAGTCACCTGGGACTTAAGGAGCTGCTGTCTGCAGTGTGAGGGGTCCATGGAAGGGAAAGAGGAGGGAAACAATGGAAGGGAAGTTTGGGGTTCATTCAAGGGTTTCAGCCCCATAGGCAAGAGCTTCGAGATTTCCCTTTTCCCTCACTCCCAGACCCCCAGTCTTTTCAGGGCTGAGCACCTCTGGCAGGCTCCCCAGCTGGATGTGTTCCCCTTCTGTAATTCCAGGGGCACTCCTCATCTTCCCTCCAGGTCCCTGGGCCCTTCCCGGTGGCCCTCCTACTTGTACCTACTGGGCCAGAGGCCGCTCCAGCGCCCGTGGTGGGTCTCCCTGGGAAGAGCGGCCAGCCCGGGAGGGGAGTCTGGTTGGAAAACAGAGTTGGGAAGTTTCCCAGCGTGAGTTGAGCGCTGACGGATTTGTGATCAGCCATAAAACCGGCGCGTTCAGATTCGTAAATCAGTCTCGCCTTTCTCGCAGAACCAGCGTTCGCTTTATCGGCAGCAAGAAAGCGCTCCGCTCGCTCAGGAGCTTGTTTATTTGAACACGGACATTCCCAGGATCCGAAAAGAGTGTGGGCATTTTAACAGAACCTGCCTGGCCTGCCTTCCTGTCATTCTGCTGTTCTTTTTCTTGTCCTTAAAGATAATTTCTAGGTTTCAGAGATTGCTGTCTTCCCATGCTCCTGCCTATGACTTCTCTCTCTCTCTCTCTCTCTCTCTCTCTCTCTGTCTCTCTCTCTCTCTTTTTTTTTTTTTCCTTTCAGACTCTAGTGGACTGTTTTCCTATAGGGGACCCTTTTTCATGGATTTGTGGCCAGGACCTTGCGAGAAGTTGCCCTGGCTGGAGCCAGGCGCAGGGCCCACATCGGGAGCAGGCTGAATTGAATACCAGTCTGTGTTTTGTATCTGGACAATCAAAGCCGACCACCCCCCTACAGAGTGCGGGGGCCCGCCGGCGCCCCACCCGTGCGTCGGGCGCGGGGATTCCGAGGAGCAGGCAGGGGCCGCCCGGCCGCCACAGCTGGAACTTACCGGGGCCGGCGGGCGGGGTGGCTATTTCTCTGGGGGTTGTTAAGGCATCTGGGTCCTCAGCCTTCTCCCCATTGAGTTGTTTGTGGTTCAGACCTCTCCAGACAAACCGGTGGCGACCCCTCGGCCCCTGCTCCCCTAGCCTCAGCCGAGTGTATTCTGCTGTATTCTGCGATCCCGCCTGCTCTGGCGGCGGAGGCCACGCTGCGCCCGGAGCTGCTGAAGATAAGGCTGGGAATGTGCCGAGCGGGGCTTCTTCAGGAATGTCTTTTCTGCTCCCCTTTGCACTCCCACCCCTCATGGTGGCCCGGGACTCCGATTCTGGTTGTAACTGGTCTGTTCCTTCGGGGGCCAAGCTGTAAGTGAAGGTTTGGGGGATTTTTTGTTTTGTTTTGTTTACATCTGGGATGAAGGAGTATGTGTCCCTTTCTCTCTCTAGGCCTAGGGAATGGATTGCTCCTGTCGTCCCTGTGTTTAACCCTTTATTATGAGATCCACCCCCACCCCCCAATCTTTCCCCCTTGATCAGGCTCCATTGTCTGCTGATTGGGAGCTCAGGGTACTAACACCTGGGAAATAGGGACCCGGGGCTGCCAGGCTGACTTCAAAGCCTCTTTCTTCCCCTCTAGTTCAAATCTTCGGCGGCTGTCTTCACTGGTGTGTTGGGGGTGAAGGGGGTCACCAAGATGGGGTATGACATAGGTGGAGAGACACTGAGTGTCCATTTCTTTTGTGTAAATACCTTAGTCTGGGGTCTTTGTCTTGAGAGCGTATTCTCAGTGGGTCACTAGAATTTGATTCCCTGTGATGGTAATAATAACACAACGGGGGGAAAAAGTCCCCCTTGTGGTTATTCTCAGTTCTGGGAGCTCCAGAGTCACCTCTTCACGCTGTCCCTTTTCTGCCCCTTCCAAAGGTGCCACAAAAGATCAGAAGGAGAATTAAAGCCAGAAGCCCCATTCTTTATACATATGTAACTTGGACTTAGGAAGTGTTTCTTTTGAAGCCGGTCCCTTTAGAAATGTGGTTGCTTTTTTAGGAAGAGGGGAGTGGGTCCCACTAAAATCAATATCCTAGGAGTGAGAGAGAGAACGGAGTTGGGGGGGAATCTTGATCTGAAAGGATGCAGAGAGAAGAACTGGAAGCTGAGAAATCCAGGGGCTTGGAGCAGGGCTCCGTGCCCACCCCACCCCCACCCCCCAGACGCCCCTGCAGACTATCTCTGCACCTCCACGAACTAAGCAGAAGCAGGAGGAGAAGGGAGAGAGGAGAGGTGGGCTGTGGGTAAGTGTGTGTCTGGGGGGAGGTTAGGGACCTATAGGTAGAGTACGTATAGATGTGAATGTGGGAGAGAGAAGGAGAACTCACTACTCTTCCATTGGTGGGTTGGGGGGAACCTATTTTGCAGGAAAATTTCTCCTCCTGAAGGGGAAGGTCATAGTGGTCCTTTGAGCCTGAAATCGAAAGACCCCCTTCCCCCTCCTGGTCACGTGATTCATTAAATAATTAATGCCGAGGTTGCAGAATAGATATGTATTCGTCAGGAAAATCGCAGGCTCGGTCTCCCTGTTTCTGACGTGCAATTCAACTGTCCTTTGAAAAACAAGCCTGTACCCCGAGAAAAAAAAAGAGAGAGGGGGAGAGAGAGGGAGAGAGAGAGAAAAAGAGAGGGAGGCAGCAATAAAACAGCCCCGCAGCCGGAGCCACACCGCGGGCTGGGGTATTGTAAGTAGAAGGGATTTCTCACTACCTACCGCGTCTTATATGTCCATGTAAATTTATTGTTTGTTATTAATGTTATTGTCGTAAAATGTGACAAATTGCCATCTTCATTTCCTGCCATTTCTCTTCACACGGTGCTCTGTGTGTTTATACCCATTGAGGCATTGCATAGAGATTTTAGGAATATTCTTCTCTCTCTCTCTCTCTCTCCCCCTCTCTTTTTCTCTCTCTCTCCCTCTCCTCCAACCTTTTTCTTGATTTATAGCAATATGGGTGTCAGCTTCTCGACCGGCATGCCAGCCATTGTGTGTGTGTGTGTGTGTGTGTGTGCGTGTGCATGCGCGCACGCATCTGTGTGTGTTTGTGAGCGAGTTGTGTTGTTTATGGCCATGTCTTTGATAAATCATTTCTCACGGAAAATGATGTGGAAGCTAGGCTATTTCTGTGGCCGGGAGAGACTCGCTTTCGGAGCCACTTCCTCCCTCTCTGCTCTGCTCCCAGGAGTTGGTTATTTCAGACGATTTACAGTAATATATCAGCAGTTAATATGAAAGCTCTATGGCTGGAGGTCTTAAATTACAGCATCTGTGATTATCAATTAAGGCGAGATTTGTATAAATTTGGTAAACCAGAAATGCCTCATTGGCATATAAACCCAGTCAAAGACCACGACCTAATATAAAAATTATATTTGCAAACCCGATAGAGCCAACATTCCTGAAGCAGCAGACAGAGCTTCATTTTTCAGCGGTTCCCCTCCAGGAGTTTGGCTGCTCTGACTCCAGCCCAGGGTAGAGAACCCAACTCTGAAAGCAGAAGGAGCCTGGGGGCAAGAGAGGTGGAGGCGGAGGGAGAAATGGCTGGAGTTGGAGGCAAAGATTTTTGTAATCGATGGGGACCAAATTGAAGCCCTGTGCAATGGGAAGGGGGCTGGAAGGATTCGGTTGTAGTCCTGAAGCGTCATCTGTAGGATCGATGTGTATGGCGGGGTATCGAGGGTGGAGAAGGAGCTCCCCAAATTGGGGGAGACAATGGGGGCAGAGAGTGAAGGGCAGGGAGAGAAGCTGAAAGCCTTGGCTCCCCACCCTCCTGGCTAACAAAACAAGGAAATGAATTCACACCCCAGTAGCCTTCCTTCGACCTCCTGAAACAAAGAAAGTTTCCTCAGCAGTGAGGGACTCTGTGTGTTTGGGGCTAAAGCAGGGAGAAGTTCTCTAAGTTTTTCTAGAAAAGAAATATGCCAGGAATCAGGTCGTCCCAAGAAAGTTGGTGAGGGTTCCAGGACGTAGGGTGTGTTCCCCTCCCTAAGCCCCCCTCCAAAGAGGGAGCAAATGGGGTGCAGATTGGGAGGGGGAGAGCTGGCAACTTTCCCCTTGGGTTTCATGTGGGGGTCTCAGTCCCTCCCCATTAGGGAAGAGCCTGAGGGTCAAGAGCAAAGCCAGAGGTAGCTTCTGGGGACATTCTACACTGCACCCCAAAGTTGTGATGGATGAGGAGCAGAGGGCCAGAGCCTTTGCCAAGTGGTCTGGGCTGCTGGCTTTTCCTTTTCTGGCTGGAGCCCGGCCAAGTGACTTTATAGCCACTATTATCTGTGATATTTAACTCTGCCTGCTAGTGTAAACCTTCGAGGAGAAAAATTAGAGTGACGCCACACCCAGGTGTTAATTATTCATAGCATCAGCCTCGTGGAGTGGCGGCTTAGGCCTCGGTCCTGGAACGTCCAGGCGCTCGCTCCCCTGCTCTGTTCCAAGTGGCGCTGAGCCCCGTCCTTGTTAACGGGCAGATTTGTGGGTGTGTGGTGGAGGCGGCCTCCCAGATTGGGAGTCTGGGCTGAAAAGGGTTTAGGGAAAAAGAGGAGAGGTCAAGACCCTAGGCTGGGATGGGTGTGGTGTTACCTAGTCTGGATAAAAGGAACCGGGGAGAGTGTGGTCTCAGAGGCAGCTTTGACGGGACTGGAGACTTGGGGGGGGGGAGGCTGGGGGAGGCAGACCTGAGGGATGGGGGCTCCAACCCTTCAGGCTCCCTCTTTCAGTGTTGGATGATCCCACAGACACTGGGTGTGAGGGGCCAGTATGTATTTCTCCCTCACTTGGGAAGTTGGGGGGGAAATGTAAATGTGGAGAGGGTGAGTTCACCCCCAAAGCAGCATTCCAGAACTTAGGTCAAAGTCTTGGAATCCCTGAGAGAAGGGGAAAGGATTACCTCTTCCTTGGAGAGGAGGAGGGACCCCTGTGTTTTATTAGCTTCTGAATCCAGCCTGTTTTGGAGGATGGGGAACAAAAGGGGAAGGCTGAAGGGTTTGCTCTTTGGGACAGGTCAGAGCTGGGGGTGAGCTGGGAGCCGGTCCTCCAGACCTCTACCCCTGTGTTACCAACTATGCCTCCTTCTCGGTCTCCCTTCCCCCTGCTGCCTTTGCCTGTCTGTGACATGGAGGTCTGATCCCCCCTGTTCTCCTCTCCATTCTCTCAGCCCCCTTCAGGTCTTTGTCTCTTCTGGCCCTGGGGATACCCCCTCCCCTTTCCTTTCCCCAACTCACACTCAGAGTCTTCCCTCTGGAGAGACAAAAGCGGGGAGACCATCCCTCTCCACCATTATCCTGTAGTTGCTGGCTCCTTGCAGAATTTCTCCACGTGAGGCCTGATGCCCTCCATCCAGGCACATAGGCCTACCCCCAAATCAGCAAGTTTGGAAGGACTTTGTTGTTGTTGTTTTAGATATATAAATAGTTGGTTTACTTAGCCATGAAGCACCCTGCCTCTATCCGTTCTGCACATATGCAGCCCATTTGCTTTTGTGCCGTTCAGGGCATGAGGTAGAACGTATTTGACGGAGGGGCTTTTGGAAAGCTGCTGAGTCCATCTTCCCTCCAGACTCCACTGGTGTCCTTCTCTAGTAATGATAGTGGTGATCACCATGGCTTTAAGAGGCTGAGCTGCCAGCGCTTTAGCGATCAGAAGAATTGAATAAAAAGACGAGGAGAGCGATGATGAAGGAAAGAGGGAGGGCCCCAGAGAGAGCAAACAGCAGGATCCTTTTCTGAGGGGAGAAGTTAAGGCAGAGCCCAAGGAGTGGATGACAGGGAGAATAAAGACAAAGGCCAGTCAGAGAGGCAGGGAGGCTTTCTTGGGGCAAGGAACCCCCACAACTTGGATGGGCGCGAGCATGCAGCGCGCGCGCACACACGCACACACACACACACACACACACACTTAAGTGAGGAGGGAACTGGAAAGGAAACCACTGACTTTGCCCCCTTCTCTGTAGAAGAGAATGCCTTTGTGATGGAAGGATGTGTGTTCCCTGCAGATGAAAGGGCCCTGAGGCCAAGGGCTCCACAGTTGCCCCGAGGAGAGGAGCAGCCTAATAAGTGAGCCCAGAAGTGATTTCTGGAGATACTGCTCTTTCACGGGCTCAGTTTAAACTCACAGAAGACAGAGAGGCAGAGTATGTGAAGACAAAGAGGCCGTGAGAAAGGGACAACAGAGATGGTTAGAAAA
The DNA here is from genome assembly GCF_023065955.2 of Ursus arctos. Classification (NCBI taxonomy): domain Eukaryota; kingdom Metazoa; phylum Chordata; class Mammalia; order Carnivora; family Ursidae; genus Ursus; species Ursus arctos. Next base: position 23,338,662 of record NW_026622919.1, on the reverse strand, counting down.
GGCAGAGGGGGAGAGAGAGAGAGAGAGAAAGAGAAAGAGAGGGAGAGAGAAGAGAGAGACATGTTGAAAGAGCCCAACCCCTTCGGGAGGGCAGGCACGGGGAGAGGGGAGGGCTGCAGGGGTCTGGAAGCTTCTCCAGACTCAGTGCTTTCTTTCCAGGCAGCTGCCCAAAGCCCGGCCGTCCCAGAAGCAACTGCCTCTAGAGTAGACCCTCGGGGGTGCTAAATCAGGTGTGAGGCAGCTGGGGTAGGGACCCAAGTGTCAGGGATGGCCAAGACTGTCTTAGCCCGGCAGTCTCCCCTTCCACCACCACCATCAGGAACTTAATGGCTGGAATCTCCCAAAACAGAATTCCACGGGGGTGGCGGGGTGGTGGTGGTGATTTGGGGTCAGGCTCTCACACCTGGACCCTGGAATCCTTCCTTGGCCTCTCTTCCCCCTGGCGGGTTTGGTCTCTTCTTTCCCTCTTGAGGGACGGGGAGAAGAAGTTGATCTGCCAGCCGCCTAGGAACTTTCCCTTTCACCTCCAATCCACATCTCCTCCCTAGAACCCCCAGCAGGAACAAACGGATGCTACCCTTACTAATCTCCTCCCTCCCCCATCTTTCAGGAGAGAAAAGGAAAAAGGGAAAGAAAGTTCCTACCAGCCTAAGCAGCTTTAGAAAACGCCAGGGAACCTGGAAAATGCAAACCTTCTCGCTTCTCCCGTCCGTCCCTTTCCCCCCTCGCCCCTGCTCTCTCCCTCCACGGCGCACCCCCACCCCCATCCTCGCGTCCCGTCCTGCCCAGAACTCTCTCCCTTCCCCTCCCTTCTCCGCTGGGCCGGACATATGGAACCCATTTCGCTGGTGACATTGAAGAGCCGCCCGTGCGCCCGCCTTCCGCCATGGCGCCCCCGGCGCTCCCCGCGCTCGCCGTGCCCCCTGTCTCTCGCGGCTCCTCTCGCCCGGCAGCTCGGCCCGCTCTCGCGGCCCTGACCCGGCTGGGTGCCAGGCGCGCCCGGCCGCCCGCAGCCCCACGCGGGCCCTCGCCGAGGGGGCGCTCCGGCTTCTCCGGCCGGGACCCGGGCCGCGCCCCGAGCGCAGCCTCCGCGCGCGCCTAGCCGCCCCGCGGCCTCGAGGGCCGAACAAAGCCGGGGGCGGGGGCGGGGAGGGGGCGAGCGCTTCCGGGCGTCTCCCCGCGCCGCGCGCCGCTCCGGGGCCGCTGGGGTCTGCACGAGCGCGATGCGGCGGGCTGCGGCCGGGGCGCCCCCGCTGGGGCCGAGGGACCCGGGTCTGGCAGTCGGCTCCCGCGCGCCCGCTGCTCCCGGCTGCCCGCGGCCTGCGCCCTAGCGGGAGTCCGCACAGGTAAGTGGGGGTGCGGAGCCGAGCCGCCCGGGTCCGGCCAGGGGGTGTGTGCGGGGGTGGGGGGAGTGGCCGAGACCCCCGCCCCGGGGTCTCTGTCCTGGGTCAGGAAGGAGGCTGAATCCGAATCGTGGAAGACAGAGATGGGAGCACCTTAAGGAGGCGGGTGGGTGCTGAGGGAGTGGAGGGATCCGGGTGTGCGGGGCAATGTGGAGGAATGTGGGGCCGTATGCCCCGGTGTGTGGACGGGGACCGGGTTAGGGGTTGGGGGAGCTCTCTGGCTCAGGAAGGGTGTTGGAGGCTCTGGAGGGCTTTCCAAGGGAGTTGGAAGCTGTGCCTTATGAAGGAAATGTGGGGGCATCTCCTGGGGTTGGGGGGCAGCTGGGCCCCGCTCCTACAGTCCAGCTGCCACCCTAGTGAGCCTTTTAGCACCTGGCGGGTTATTTGAAGCTGAAACTACAAGGCCGGGTGTTAAACTGAGAAGGTAGGAGAGGGGGGTGATTTATGGCTTCAGAGAAGCTATGTTTACTCCCAGACTGCTCTGGAAACCAAAAACCAAACAGAGCAGAGGCAGGAGGAGCCCCTCTCCTAGGAGAGGGAGGTGATGCCAGGTTCATTCGCTGGGATTTATTTTCCCAGATGTGGGGAGATGGTGGGAACTGTCCCTTTGCAGGCGCAGGATGTGGTGGGTCTGGGTGATGTATAAGGAGGGTGTGCAAGCATGCACACGTGGAGGTGTGTTTGTGTATTGTGTGAGAGCGTTTCCACGCCAGGGCACACGTGCACTCGGGCTGGGGTCTGTGGGGTGCAGCATCGCTTTGTGAGTGGGCACACAGGGAGCTGCGAGGGAGGCTCAGGTTCTCTGGTCTTGGTACTCTGTGCTCTGGTAGCTCTAGACACGCTTTGCTGCCCCGTGCCCTCGCCGTGGGGTGGTGCTGGTCCCGGCTGTGCTCTCTCTCCTCCCACAGCCACATGCAGACAGTCCACTTGGCCTGGGCCCTGGGCCCTCTGTGCCATCTGCCCACGCTGCTGCCTGGTCTTCACTTTGAACCTTTTAACTTTGCCATGGGAGGTTAAGGGATTAGTGAGCCTGGCTGAGTGGGGAGGGGAGAAGGAGAGGAGGGCAAGGCTTGAGGTGGTAGCAGAAATCGGTGGTTGGACACTGGGCCTTGGCAGGCTTGAGCGCCACCATTACTGCTCGAATTTTCCCCAAAGTCTCTGCTTGGGAAGGGGCAAGTGAGCACAAAGGGGAACAGAGCAAGGGAGCCATGCAGGATGCTGGGGGGTGGGGAGAGAAATATTTTGACCCCAGATAGTTATTTCCTCAGGCCAACTGGTGGCTCTTGCATTTCTGTCTAGAAGCCTGGCTTTGCCTGGAAATTGTTTTGCATTAAATTTTCTCAGCTGCAGAATTATCTTTCCTCGCCTCCAGCTAAACTTGCATTTTTCCACCAGACACTTGGGCCCCGCACCAATGAAATCTGAGAGGAAGCGGCTGGGCCCTAAGTGGCCGTAATTTAATTGATTTTATCATAAATCATCAACTTGATGAAGAACCAGAGGTTTCAGTGAAGTAAATTGATATTAATGGGAGTTTCTTGAAATGCAAACTCGCTGCATTGTTGGGGCATCTTGAACTAGGGAGGTGGATTTCATGTGTCCGGAGAGCAGAGAGCCTGGACCTGGAGCCCGCACAGCGTTAGGGGGTAGGGAAAGCAAGCTGTGAGGGGCAGCTGCAAGCAGACCGGATTCTGTGGGGGAGCCAGGCAAAGAATGGAACTTTGTTGGGGAGGGAGCAGAGTCTGACTCTGAACCCTTCTGGCCATCTTGGGAATGCTGGTCTCGGAGTGGGGGGAGGCAGTTGGGGAAGCTGGTAGGTGTGTGGGCAGAGTTGGGGGTCGGGTGAGAAGGCCAGGCTGGTACAATGGGTGCATTGACTCCTGGTTAAAAATTGCTAGGTTGAAGCCTTCCTCCTCTAATTATACAAATTAATTATTTACTGCTCAGGTTGCTGTGTCCAAAAATAGCACTTTTGATTTGGTGATGGAGGTAGAGAACACCCCCCCCCGCACATACAGACACACGCATGCGTGCACACGCGCACACACACACACACACACACACAGAGAAGGGTGGTAAAAATCCGTGTATGAGCCTCTGTGGGGGCAAGGAGAACCAGGATTGGGGTTGTACACATTCAAATCCTAAGAAGAAATATTCTGCTTTTGGCAGAGGTGGTGCCCTTTATTGTCTGAACTCAGTTTATTACTGTATATTGTCACTCACTCTTACATAGCACACAGAGAACTGCAAGCTGTCAGTCCAAAAAGGAACCTTACAGCTCATTTAGGCCAAGCCCTCCCCTCCACGTACATGCTCTGGCCTTACAGAGGGGACACTGAGGCCCAAGGGCTTCACTACTTCAGATCACACAGCCAATCTGGAATGCCTAGAATCCAAGCCTCCCGACTGCTGAGTCTAAGCCAAGTATGACTCTAGACAAATCACCTCCTGGCTCTGAGCCTCAGTTTCTCTGTCTGTAACAGTGGCAGGGGTTGGAGAGGACAGTGTCTGAGTTTCTTCCTAGGTCTGACCTTGGGAAACTCTCTAGTGCTTGGGAGCAGCTCTCTTGTGTGTCCTGGAGTTCTGAGGGCATCTGGGTACAGAAGTTACCATGTGCTTATTTGCAATATACAGGGAGTTCGTAGGCGCCCAGAGCAGCGGATGGTTACTCTGACTGGCTCTAGGAAATCTGTTAGAATCTGGACCATTCCTCCTCTTGGAGGCATCTTTATTCTCAGCAGAGAAGCCCAGGCGGAGAGCAATTGAGTTAGAAGTCAGTGGAGAGGGGCCAGCTAGCTGAGTTGGACTGGGATTGGCATTTGGAGGGGGAACGCTAAGGAAAGGGGGATTCCCCCTCACAGAGCAAGGCATTTTCCCTGCCAGGCACTGGGCTGAGGCTGGAGTTGTCCAAATTTCAGTTTTTGAAATTCTTCCTACTCCAGCCCAGGGACTGAATTGTGGTTTCAGAATTTGGATTTTGTAATGGTAGGCCACTGCCTGTCCCCCAGCCTCACCCTGACCCCAGGGCCTTTGAGCCCTCTCTTTTTGGGGGAGGACACACACAGGGTAGCACAGCACTGTAGGTGTCCTCCCAGGGCAGCTAAGACAGGAGGCCTATGAGGTAGATGACCCCCGCCCCCATTCTTGCTCTTGTTTTCATCTCTTTTCCCAACTGGAAGTAGAGAAAGTTCGAAAGAAGTGGGGGCTTCTTAGAAGTTGCATGGTTGTGAGAGCGAGATTTCTTGTAGGGTCAGGGATATGGGAGGCCACTAGGGGACCGGAGGTTTCCAGAATGCCTTGGGAAGTGTGGTCAGGTACATGAGTTCTGGTGGAGTGGGAAGAGATGGGCACAACTTCATCTTTGAGGTTCTGGAAACCAGTCTCTGTTTTGAGACAGAGGGGGGAAAAACACTCAAAGGGCTGGCAAGTCCAGACTCTGGCCCTATCCCATTCTGACTCTGGGGTTTTATATTTGGAGGCAATTCGGAAGGCCTTCCGCTGATTGGTCATTAATCCGGTGAGTTATTGTCTGCTAAACAGAGGTCACTGGGAGAGAGACATCCAATCTGTCAGGAGAGACCTGCCCAGTCACTCACAGAGGCTGGGCCCCTGTTCCTCTCTTGCCTGCTCCTCCCTCCCTTCCCCAGCCACCCACCTCCTCCCCAGGCTGGCCAAGATTCGCTCTTCTCCCTCTTGCCCTCGCCAGTCTGCCCACCTTTGTCTCCACAGCCGCCTGGGTGGGGGTCTGCCAGGCCGGGACTGAGTCTCCTGATGCGGTCGGCCCCGGATTCAGAAGCGGCTCCAGCGCCAACCAGGCGCCCGCCTGCCCCTGACTCCTGACTTGGCCCGCGGCCCCGCCATCCGCTCAGTCAGCGCATCCAGGCGGCCTCCGTGGTCCCCGAGAGACACTTCGCGAACCCTCGTGGCTGCCCTGTTTTTTCCTGCTTCCCTCCCGCGCCCCTCCACTTTGGGCGGGGGGAGAGCAGAGCTTGCATGTTTCTTCTCCAACAGTGGTGCCCTCTGTCTTCTTTCGATCCCGCTTCCGCTGAGCCGGGTCTACACCGGCCTCCGCGGCCGCACGGAATCTTCTCCTTCCCGCTTCCCCTTTGTTTCCTCCCGCATGGACGTCTTAGAGAGGTGGGGGTTGGGAATCCAGATTCCAAGAGCCATCTACATTAGCAATTTAATTTTACAACCGCCAGCTTTGCAAATCTTTATTAATATGTAAGAAGCGATGGACAATCCGGTGCGTGTGTGAACTCCCCACGACTCCGCAGCGGCCACAAAGTTGGGCGGGGAAGCTGGAAGAGAGTGTGGGGCCCGGAGCCCAGGCAGGACCAGGAAGAAACAGCTCTCTAATCGCCTCGGACCCCGCTCCCAGGTCCCAGCTTCTCAGTGAGCTGGTGGGTTGGTTGAGCTGGGGGCCAGATCCTTGGTCACCCCAAGTTTGATATCAGAAATCGATTTGAAAGGAGCCAGCCATTTTGTCCTTATTGAGAGGAGAATTTTCGTTTGCTCTTTGGTGGATTTTTTTTTTGGGGGGGGAGGGAAAACAGACATGATCCTTCCAAGGCCTGGAAGGGTGGGCAGCCAGGAATGGCTCAAAAAGGTTTAACCCACTCCTTGTCCCCTGGTACTGGGTACGGATTAGGAGTGGGGGAGGGGAGTGCTTTAGCGAGTGGGAGGGGAAAATATGCCCAGAAGGGGGCCATTTTTTCTAATTTTTACCTTTATTATTAATTTCTGCCTTTGTTAGAGCACCCTAAAGTTTCTGTCTTAATCTTTTCTCAATTTTTCTTTTTCAATTTCTCTCTTTTCCTCTCTCTCTCTCTCTCTCTCACACACACACACACACACACACACACACACGTATAGTAAGGTTGCCCAAATTTCCCTACTTGGGTCCAGGAAGAAATTGCTCACTCCTCTCTGTGGTCTGCCCCTAAATCACGACTTCATTGTCAGGAGTAATAAACTCCTCTTCCCCCTCTTTTTCCAGACCCAAGTCTTCCCTCACACCCTGTGATGTCTTCTACTCCAAGTCCGCTGGCCAGGCTCCTCACTGCCCCACCTTTGTCCCCTGAAGTTTGAAAGGTCCCAGTCTGCAGCAACAGCTCAAAGGAGCCAGGCACCCTCTAAGCTGCCTGCTCCCCCATCCACCTCCCACCCTTCCAGCCCCAACCAGGGGCAACCGGCCAGCCAGAAATCTCCAAGGGAAGAAAAAAGACAAGAAAGAAGCCAGACTGGAATCTAATTGCATCCCAAACAGTTCAAATGGCTCGATTCTCCAGAATTAGTAAGAAACCCCACTCCTTCTCCTACCGCATTTGGGAGTGCGTGTCCTCTGAAATTTTTCTCCAGGTTAGCTTTCTGGATGCCCAGTCTTTCTTTTCACCCCCACCCCACCATGCCCCAGCTCCTTGTGTCACCAGAAGGGACCACAATGAGTTGAGGAGGCTCTGGGAGGGGAGGGGTCCACCTCTGTCTTTGGAAAGCCCCTCCACCCTCCCTCAGCTCCGCTCCAGGCCGGACCCTCCTGCAGCCCAGTCTTACAGGCCCGCAGCTGGCTGGGTGCCCTCTGGGCTTTCTTAATTCCTTGAGGTAATGCTGTGCAGCCCCATAGCGTCCAGGTTCTCCTCTCCCCTCAGTTTTGCAATGACCGTCTCTAGCTGGTGGTAGCAACAGCTAGGAGAGCTGGAGGGTCCGAGGTACATTTTTAACTTTGAATTTTGGGGAGTAAGAGAAAAGACCCAAAGGTGCTCCTTCCCTTAAGCCTCTGGAAGCCTCCATGGGCTGAGTCCCCAACCCTCCAGGCCCAAAGCTACACAGGAACCAACACCTAACCAGGGTCTAGCAATCTCAGGGTCTAGCAATCTGCAGCCACATACACAGGCAGCCGTAAAGGCATTCTTTGAGGGTCCTGGCTTGAGTCGCGACACAGGCTTGGGCTTGGGCATTTTCTTTTCTTGATACTACTAATAAACAGAAAAATAGCTCCCACCCTCTGTCCTCCCCGCCACCCCCCCCTTCCTTCAGCCAGCAGCTCTCTAGGCAGGTGGTAGGGTCCTTGGGACATCACAGTGGGAGGTTTTGCACGTGGTTCCTGTTGCTGGAGGGCAGAGAGGCCATGGGTCCCACCCACCCTCTGTTCAGCAAGGCCCCACGAAACTCGCTGCTCCAGCCCATGAACACTGACTTAGTGGGACTGAAAGCACTTGGGGCCGGAGGAGGCCACGGGAACACTCTTTAGGAGAGTAGGACCCTTTCTCAGCCCAAAGCAGAGCTTGTGAGTGGGGATGTGAGGGAAGCTTTACCAGACACAGCCACCCTTCCCTGGAGGGGAGACAATAGCTGGAACCATCTCTCACCTTTGTTCTCCCAGTCCCATCTCTTCTGGTGCATCCAGATGGGAGAAGGCAAAAGCCAGGCATTCTAACCGGGAGGTCACAGGGTAGTGGCTGGCTCTGTCTACTCAAAGTTAAGAGAACAAGTTTTCCAAGCTGCCTTCGTAGAAAAGAGAGACTGCCTTCTATTTTGTCCCCTAAGCCCCGAGTCAGCAGTTAGGCAGGGTTGCAAACACTCCTGTTTTGGGAGATGTCCTGGTCCTCTTTTTGTCTCTCCTCCACCGGGAGTGGCTCTTCCCCACCCCCGTCCCAAATCCGCAGACACCTACATTCTTGGCTCTTGGCTCCCTCCTACAGGCCTCCTCGCCTTTTCCTGCCCTTCTCAAACACACCCTAAGAAAAGTTTAGCTTTTGTAGTCCTCCTCACTTCTGCCTGGAGTCATAAATCTTGCAGAGCTAAGAGAAACAGGTTTGTTCTGAATAATAATAATAACTACCCTCTTTCTCTTCTGCCAGCGCATTTAAGATGAAGCCATTTTGGTAGTTCTTCTCACCTTCTTAGAAGTACAAATGTCCTTATCACCTCTTAGCCCCTTCTGCCTATCCCGAGGTGAGAATCTTAACAGAAACTTCTCCGTTAAGTTCTTACAGCCTCTCTATTGCCAGCCGTGTCTGGAGCTCAGGCTAAACAGAGTGCTCCTTTTGTCACCCTCTCCTCAACCCCCCTCCTCCTGCAAGATGGTCTGGATTTTTAAAATAATCACTCACCGCTTGTTGTCTGTTCTCAAAAGGGGGGGTGTTTTAAAAAAAAAAAAGGTCTGGCTGTCCCCCCTACCGGTTGGAAACTGAGCCTGGAGATTTGCGGGGAGAGAGAAGAAATACGGAGGGTGTGGGGGAAGAGAAGAAACAGACTGGGAGACTTGGAGGGGGGAGCCAGGGCGAGAGGGCGGGAGACGCAGCCACCAGTCCCGGAGGAGTGAAACTACTTAAAAAAAAAAAAAAAAAAAAAGCCCTAGTGTTGCCACTGTGAATGAATGGAGAGGGGCACCCAGCACCCCCACCCCCAGACGCCTTGGGTGCCTTTGACTAGGCCTCCCCACCTATTTCTCAGCATCCCGGTTTACCAGCGGGGTGCGGGGGAGCTGTGAACTCCCCTGGTTTTGCCTTGCCTGTGCTCTCCTCTTCCTCCCCCGCCAAAATCTCAATTTAAAAATTTACCTGTCCTTAAAAAAAAAAAAAAAAAACAAACCCAAAACAAAAATCTCTATCTTCTTTCCTTTCTCACTTTTTTTTGGGGGGGGGGGTTTAAAAAACGTCCCCCTCCCCCATCACCACCAACACCTTCCTTCCTTATCAGGCATCTAAGCTTGCTAAAGGGGGAGTGGTGGGGGGGTGTGAGCTTGTGTGTGTGTGAGTGAGTGAGTGTGTGTGTGTGTGTGTGTGTGTCTGTGTGGTTTTTTCCCTGTGCAAAAGCAGAGGCCATTGTTACGGAGAGTAGGGCGTACCAGTCCTGTAGGGCAACCACACTGTGGCGGCTTGGCCGAGCCGGAGCCCGCAGCTGGATTCTCCGCGAGCCGAGCCGCCCGAGCACCTTTCGGTCTTCTTCTATTTTTTTCCCCGCTCCCCCACCCCCTCCCGCCTGCGCACCCCCGCTCCTAAGCCGAGTGAATTGAAGCGGACGCCGCGCGGCTCCTCCGGCCGCTCTGCCCCTCGGGCTCCCCAGCCGGGGTGGCTATTGGGGGGGGGGCGACGCAGCTTTAAACAGTGGTCTTTTTTTCCTTTGCCTTCAAGGAGGGGAGATTTCTCGCCTGCCGCTCGCGCTGGGGCTCGATGTGAATATATATTATGTCTGCCTGTTCTCCCCTCGTCGGTGGCTAAGGTAAGCTGGACTGAAATAGGCTATCAGTTTGTGAATGGCGGAGAGTATGTCTCAATGATTTATGGCCCATATGACTCCAATCTCGGTTCAAGAAGAGTTCACAAGCTTTAAGCTTCCTTCCACGCAGCGACTCTCCTCTCTCTCTCTCTCTCTCTCTCTCCCTCCCCCCTCCCTCCCTCTCTCTCTCTCTCTCTCTCTCTCTCTCTCTCCCTCTCTCCCAATCCCTTCTTGCTTCTCTCCCTTTCTCCTCTCTTTTCTTTCAGCAGCCAGATCCAGGGCTGAATTTTCCCCCGGCTGCTAAGAAGAGCCTAACCTTTCTCTCTTTTCCTTTCTTGCTCTTTTATGTTTCTTCCTTTCACTATTTTTTTTTTTTTAAGTCCTGGAAGGTGGCCTGTCCCCTCTCTCCGGGCTTCCCCAGCTATTGTTACTTTCCCTGGCTCTTTTCAGGGGTGTGCCTGGACAGGTGGGGTTCTTGGGGTGGCTCCCCGCCCTTCTCCAACGAGGCCCTGGGGGCAAGCCGGGAGCCACCGTCTCCCTCCCTCCCTCTCTCCCGAGAAGCCATATGGAGCCTGGATTTTTCCAACATGGAGGCAAGGGAAATAGACATGTTTGGCTTAGTAGAGCTGCTCCCCACCCCCTCTTCTTCTGGATCCCTAGATCTCGGATCCCCTCCACACCTTAACCGCTTCTCACTGTCCCATCAGCCAGGCCTCTGCGCCCTCCGGCCGATCCGGGCCTGCGAAAGTCCCGGAGCGGAGTTGCTAGGCGCCTTTTAATTCGGTTACCTCCGGCGCCCAAACTTGCCGCCCTCGGCCCGGTGTGCTTGGAACCTGCCGCTGCGAGCCCTTTAGGCGTCCTGGGCGCTTTCTCCTCGCCTCCTTGGGCCAGCATAGCTAGTCTCCAGCCACCGCGGCAGCAGCGAGACAGCCCGGAGGCGGCAGCCAGGGGCTAGCTCGGTCCACAAACCTCCGGGCCGTCTCTCGCCGCCGGCGGAGTCTCCATTCTTTCCTGTTACGTCTCTGGCTTCTCCGCTTCCCACACTCGCCTGTCCTCTGTCCTGAGATGGTTTGCAGGTTTATTGCAGGGGGAACGACAGGAATTTCGGCCCCAGGCGTCTAGTCAGATTATTGCTTTATCATCATCATCATCATCATCATCATCATCATCATTACTGCTGGAACAATCATTTAGACTAAATAAAGCCAGGGCCCAGCCAGCCAACCCCTTCCAACGTTTTTATTTCATTCTCTTCTCTATCTATTAATAACAAACTCAACTGATGCCTGTTAATTAATTCCCCCTTCATCCAGGGCTGCTCCGAGCTAATTTTGGTTAAATCAGCAGAGGCTAATGGTAATAATAATAATAAAGGCATTGGGTCAGCCTGGTCAATTGAACTCCAGTTCTCCTCCCTGCAAGGACCTGCTGCTTTACGGACCCATGTGTATTTCCCAGAAACAAATTCTTCCCAGAAACCAATCGGAACTCAAGTCTACCCTGGCTCCCTTTTGAGTGTAAATCTGTGCCATTAAGAAGGGGATTTATGTGTGGGAGGGACTTCCTTCACCTGCACTCCTTTTATTTTATTTTCCTATTTTTAGTTTTCTTTGGAGTTGACCAGCTGGGCTGAATGAGATTTAAGTAGTCCAAACTCACATGTCAGAAGACAGGGTCACTCTGGAGGTTTTATGAAATGCGATGGTGAGAGATGCGGGAAGACAGGGAGAAAAAAAAATGCAGTCAGAAGTTTTAGAAGAAATACACAAAATCCTATGACAGCTTGAAGATTTATTTTTTCTGCAGTTTGAAGAGTCTGCATTAAAACAATGATTTTTTTTTTTTTTTTGCCTTGGAAAACTTCAGTAAACAAGGTACCCTGTTTCCAACCCAGAGAATAATATTGTTCTGATTGCTCTGTTGACTTTCTTTTTTGCCCTGGGAAAAGATGTTCTCATTCAGGAAGCACTTTCGAATCTCTTGGTAGAAAAGTCCAGCAGTTATCCAGTTTCTCTCTTCTTTGCTTCTTTTGGAGAAATCAAAGGGAACAGAGCAATCAGCCACCCTCGGACTGTCAAGGAAAAGGGTGGAAAAAAAATTAGGTCTGATGAAAAAAAATGGAGCGGGGAGAGACCTGGGCCAAATGGTCACTGCACCCATCAGTCGGGCCAGGGAAATGGAAACAATCCTGCTCCATTTGGGGGCCCCATAGGGGCTGCTAGCTGCTGGGTCCCAGACTTGGCTGAGCAGAGACTCAGACTGAAGGTGATGGTACCTGCTGCAGGGCCATGGAGGAGGCTCGGTTCTGCTGGCTCTGGAGGTTCAAAATCTTCAGGAAGTTTCTAGGTCAGGCTGTTGTTGTCTTCGTGAGGTGGGAGGGGAAAGAGAAGGCTCCTCACAGGAGAAGGTTCCCTGTGCAACTTGCTTCTCCTTCCTGTCTCTTTAGGAGATCCTCTGGTTTTTTTTCTCCAGGCTAAACTCTGCCTGGGTGAGAGACCTAGATGGACATGGAGGGAGGCGGAGGCAGGAGGCCTCTCAGGTCAGAGGAGGGTGTTGGTGATGCTTTTAATTTGGAGTCTCCTAGTCCCCCCCTCCTTGAGCCACCCTATCCCAGAGTTGGTGGGGGGGGGATTAGGAGAGGGAGGAGGAAGAGGTCAGGGGCTAGCACGGAGGCGCGAGAGAAGCCATGGCCTTTGCCGTAGTGAGATTCTATACCTAGGCAGTCCCCAAAGGAGTAGAAGTGGAAATAAAAACTGGTGGGCTTTTTCTTTAAAATTAAAATAAGAAATAAGAAAAACCCATTTCAGGTCAAGAAAGTGGCCTCAGCATCTGCTTTGAAGATGTTGGGGTGGGGGAGAAGGAAAAAAAAAAAAACCCTATTGATGTCAGTTCCCTTTTCAGCTCCTAAGATGGATTCGAGCCCCAGTCCTCTTCTCCCCCTTGTGTCTCTTCTCTCACCCCGCAGGTCAGCCGCTCCCAACGGACTCGGGAGGAGGGGGGAAGAAAGGAGAGGGGGGGGTCCGGCGCCTCACGTGACCCCCGCGGGTGCCAATGTCCGGTCGTGAGGGTATCAGGCTCTTGCAAGTTGCCGCCCACTGCCCGGGCCTCGCCCAGCGATGCAGAAAGCCACCTACTACGACAACGCCGCGGCAGCACTCTTCGGAGGCTATTCCTCGTACCCTGGCAGCAATGGCTTCGGCTACGACGGTCCCCCCCAACCCCCCTTTCAGGCCGCCACGCACCTGGAGGGCGACTACCAGCGCTCGGCGTGCTCGCTGCAGTCCCTGGGCAACGCCGCCCCGCATGCCAAGAGCAAGGAGCTCAACGGCAGCTGCATGAGGCCCGGCCTGGCCCCCGAGCCCCTGCCCGCCCCGCCCGGCTCACCCCCGCCCAGCGCCGCACCTACCAGTACCACTAGCAACAGCAGTAATGGGGGCGGGCCCGGCAAAAGCGGCACCCCCAAGTGCGTTCCCGGCTCCAACTCCACCCTCACCAAACAGATATTCCCCTGGATGAAAGAGTCAAGGCAAACGTCCAAGCTGAAAAACAGCTCCCCCGGCACAGGTACCGGCTCTCTGCCTTCCTCGTCGTCAGCTTTTGTCAGGGCCAGGAATGTCACTGTTATTCTAGCACCCAGCCCCTAGGCGCCCGGGCGGCGGCCGGGGAACAGTATCAGGTGGCGGCGGCGGCGGCGCTTTGCCCGTACCCCCCACCATCTGATGACCCCTGACCCCGCCAACACCTCTCCCTCCACCTGAGCTGCTGAGCGCTCCAGAAGGCCAGGTGCTCGCTAGCCTCAGCCCTTCGCAAGGCCGCCGAGCCACGAGACGCTGCCGGTAGATGCAGGGTCGTCGACGATTGATTATTATTAAGTATGATTACTGTGGTATTAATCACAATCGCTCGGGCGGCCCGAGGTCCCGGCCTCCAGGCAAAGCAGCCTCTTGGAGCCACACTTCCGCGCCCTGCCCCCGAATGTCCAGATTCCCCCAGGGCTTCTCCTTGGCCGCCCACCTTGTCCACAGGACCCGGCGGGAAGTGTGTGTGTGTGTGTGTGTGTGTGTGTGTGTGTGTGTGTGTGTGTGTTGGGGGGGGTGTGGAGGTCTTCCCAGACCCTGGAATTGGGGATGGGGGGAGAAAGCGTGCGCGAGAAAATCCAGCTCTAAATAAATGGCCATGCGGCTCTGTCTGCGTGACATGATCAAATTTTCATAAGCTGGGGCAGCAAGAGGAGAACAGGTCTCTTAATAAATGCCACTATTATAGAGTGTCCGCTAATGCGACGGGCGTTGGGGGGGTGGTGAGGAGGAGGCGGAGACGAGAAGGGGAGGGCGGCGGGGGCTCCGAGTCCAGGCCTGGATTTATTAAGAAACCATGCATTCAATTTCGGCGTGTTCAGTAATTATCTTTTATTTCATTTTGTCCCCTTCCCACCCCTCCCCCTCGGATCCAGCGGAGGGCTGCGGCGGCGGCGGCGGCAGCGGCGGCGGCGGGGGCGGCGGCAGCGGCGGCGGCGGCGGGGGAGGGGACAAGAGCCCCCCGGGGTCGGCGGCGTCCAAGCGCGCGCGGACGGCGTACACGAGCGCGCAGCTGGTGGAGCTGGAGAAGGAGTTCCACTTCAACCGCTACCTGTGCCGGCCGCGCCGCGTGGAGATGGCCAACCTGCTGAACCTCAGCGAGCGGCAGATCAAGATCTGGTTCCAGAACCGGCGCATGAAGTACAAGAAGGACCAGAAGGCCAAGGGCCTGGCCTCGTCGTCCGGGGGCCCCTCCCCCGCCGGCAGCCCCCCGCAGCCCATGCAGTCCACGGCCGGCTTCATGAACGCCTTACACCCCATGACCCCCAGCTACGAGAGCCCGTCCCCGCCCGCCTTCGGCAAAGCCCACCAGAATGCCTACGCTCTGCCCTCCAACTACCAGCCCCCTCTCAAAGGCTGCGGCGCCCCGCAGAAGTACCCCCCGACCCCGGCGCCCGATTACGAGCCCCACGTCCTCCAAGCCAATGGGGGCGCCTACGGGACGCCCACCATGCAGGGCAGTCCCGTGTACGTGGGCGGGGGCGGCTATGCGGATCCGCTGCCGCCCCCTGCCGGCCCCTCCCTCTACGGCCTCAACCACCTTTCCCACCACCCCTCGGGGAACCTGGACTACAATGGGGCGCCCCCTATGGCCCCCAACCAGCACCACGGACCCTGCGATCCCCACCCGACCTACACAGACCTCTCCTCTCACCACGCGCCTCCTCCTCAGGGTAGAATCCAAGAAGCGCCCAAATTAACACACCTGTGATGGGAGAGGGAGGGCGGAGGGGCGAGGGCATGGGGTGGGTAAGAGCCAGAAGGGGCGCGGGGCCGCGGAGCGCTGGGAGGGCAGCCTGGAGGTCTGACAGAGGAGGCCAGGAGGTGATAGCCACGCTTCCTGGGAAGACCAGGCCTGGAGCTCCTTTCCCTCCCCCTGGCCTGAGAAGTTGCTTTTTTAAGGTCCCCCAGTCCTTGTTCCATCTGCCTGCCAACCCGGTGGAGAGGAATCCACAGCAGATTGTGGAGGTGACCCCATGGGCCCTAGGCCTCCAGCAAGACCCAGCTGGAATTCCACACTCCCGAGTGGCGTGGAGGAAGAGGGGATAGGGAAACAAGGCAGAGAAGCACATTAAAAAAAAAACCACACACACACACACACACACACACACACACACACAGACAAGATGGCTAGGCCATCACCAACCAACCAACCAACCAACTTACCTTCCATCTCTGTGGGTAATTCCTCCAAATCTTGATTTTTTTTCCCTTTGCAATTCTCCTTTAAAAAACAAAAAAAGCGCATTTCAAAACCAAGGGCACAAAGCACGCTCCCCTCTCACTTCCACGAAGCCTCAAGTTTCTTCCCATCTATTTGAGGTTTATTGGGCATTCCCTCCATTTGGAGCCCATATTTTCTGCTTTAGGACATTGATATCTCTACCCCGCCCCCATCTATTACAGTTTCCAGAGGGCTCAGGGATGGTGAAAGATCCTGAAAAGTCAGAGCTGTCTATATTATAAATATATATTTTTTTCTTTTATGGAAACTGGGAGGTCAGAGCAGGCAAGGTGTCAGGACCGAAGGTTTGCCCATTCTGCTGCCTCCCATCTCAGCTCCAGGACCATCCCCCTCTCTCCACAGAAAGCAATCTGTGACACCAGGTTCTACACTTTTCTTTTCTTCTGTTGCTCTCTTGACTTAACGTGAAAACAGGGTATATTTTAACAAACTGTCCCAGGCAGGGGCTGCAGCTGGGCCTGTGCGCCTTGCTCAACCCCCTGACAGGACACTTTTGTTGCACTTAGAGTTTACATTTTAATGGATATAAAAACAACCGTGAGAGATGCCCGGGCCTGCAGGAATCCAGCATCGCTCAAAAAGTGTGTGTTCTAGTGAACATTTTCATATATATTTATTGGTTATAGCCTGTTAAAATATTTTCTTTTTTGTATTATTTATCCCCCTACATTATGTATTTATATGAGGGAAAAAAAGGAAAAACTGTACTTTTTTAGTATTTACTTGTTATAAAGGACATTGTGTTTCCTGTCATGTAAAACCAGCTATTTTAGTTATTATTGTACTCTAGAAAAGAGCTGTAGATTTATGTTAAACTCGTACTTATGAGCAATTGTAATTAGTTCTAAAAGGCATGAACTCAGCTCCTATTGTCACTGTATAGTCCTGAATTTGTAGAATTAGAGTTAATTCCCTCTTGGAACTTTCTTTGGTCTTCCGTAGTTACTTTTTTCCTTACTTGAAAGGGTTGTCTGTCAAACAATTCTTGAATAAACTTTCTGTTATCAATTTTATCTTGTCCTGATGGTCCAATTTAGATAGCAGAGCTAGGCTGCTGACTGCCAAATTTCCCCCAAGGAAAGAAGGACGGTGAAGACCCTATCCTGGCTTTTGTATCCACGGCGCAGCACCCCCCTGCCCCGCCCCTTGCCATGCCCCGGGCCTGGAACGTTCTGCCAACTTCTTTAGCTAAGATTTAGGTAACAAGTTGCAGGGGTGGGGGAGGAGGACCCTTGGGTGCTCTCTTGAGGCCTTTCTGTTTGGCTTCCTTGCCTCTCAGTTTTTCTCATTGACCTTTTGTCTTCTTGCTCCTTTGGCCACAACTTCCTGGCCACCCCCTACCCAACCACCACCACCACCACCACCACCACCACCACCACCACCACCACAGCAACAAAATCTGGCCGTTTACTGCTTCTTCCATGCAACCTAAACTTCACAGTTCTCTTCCGGAGCTACAAAGAAGTAGTCACGTGACCCGAAGCCCAACCACCATTGGGTCTAAAATGAAAACAAAGGAAAATGATTTAAAAAAAAAAATCTAAGGCCTAGACTTCTCAGGTCAAACCTTAAAACTAAAGTGAAATTAAATCACTAAATAAAACTCGCGGCGGAGGGAGAGGAGACGCCTTTGATTTCCCCTGCCGAGGAAGGGGGAGAGGAGGAGGGTGGGAGAAGCGGTTGGATCCAAGCGTAAATAAAATGGTCCCCAGGCTAATGTGCAGCTCCGTTTCCACGATCCTTGGGAAAACTTCATTTCTTAGTCGTGGTTCCATAAAAGTTTTATCACATTGGAGCGAGGATAGAGAGGGTCTGTCAAAGATGAAATGTCACCGCCGCGTCGCTGGAGCCGATAAGAGCGAAGAGACAGGGCGGCTGAAATATGGAGCTAATTCGTTGAAAGAGAAGCGATGGCTGCGCTGAAGAGTTGCATAATTCTAATTGTAAGCGATGCGCCCGCACTGCTTAATTAGGAGCATATATTTGGTGGTAGCGATGGGGGGGGCAGCGTCAGTGAAGACTCGTTCCAGGCCCTCAGCCTTAAAGCGAGGGCTGATTTTCATTTTTATGTTGCATCCTGGCAGTCCAAGGTTAGTAATTACAGTCTTTATGCAACAATAAATAACAATAAAAAAGCAACCTGAATTCGACACCCTCCCCCCCACCCCCCCACCAAGTAGGATTTTAACTGGACTCGGCTCATCCATGCAGCAAGCAATTTAGCATCGGGTCAGGCTATAATTTAAAGGCGTAGAGCGTGCAAAGTTTGACTGGGATCAAATAACGCTCAAGGGTTTTCTTTCTTTCTGTCTTTGCCTCTTCCTCTTCCCTGAATAACATTTGCTGAATGATGTAACTAGATGAAGCGCCATGTTTGGCTCTGGGGGTGGAGGGGATGATTATTTATCTAGCAGGAGAGAGGCAGGCCAAGGGAAGGAATTTAGCTTGAGTTTGAAAAACAGATCTTTGGCTTGAAGCTGGAATTGCAAACGAAAAATGAGGGCCCACTTGGCTTGGTGTCTTCTACGCTTCTTTCTGCGAGATTCCAGGCGCTAGGGAAGCAGCCAAAGTCGTGGGGAGGGGGGAGTATCTGTGCTGTAAGCCTCACAGCACAACAGGCGGCGGGAAGGCGCGTCTCTGGGAAGGAGGGCTCTCTTGGCCCCTTTTAACACCCAACTTTTCTGCTCTTCTCTAATCTGGCCGTAAAATCTGTCAGCAGGGTTAAAGAGAGCCGTATTTCCTGCAGGGACAGACTCGGCGGAGTTGGTGCCTAGAGAAGCGCTCCACCCTGCAGCCAGCTGGAGAGGCTGTGGAAGAAACTTCCAGGGCTTCTCAAGGGGGTGGCCGGAGGGAGAACCCTCTTTCAGGCCTCACTGCACAACTTCCAGACAACTTCTACTCGGATTCTTCTGTGCCCCTCCCCCCACCCCACGCCACCCCATCCCCACCCCCAAAGGGCAAAAACTGTCTTCTTAGGAGTGGAGTGGGACACAACGGTCTCCGGCCAGTTTGCCCAGTTCAGAGCAGCTCTCTCTGTTCTGAACCCTCCAAAGCCGGCCACCCTCTGTCCCTGCAGCCCCCACCTACAAATCCCCTTTCTCCCTCTTGGCTCTCCTCTGGCCTTTTTAAATACTCACTGCCACCCACGCGCATGTCTACTCACCGCCACCCACGCGGCTGTTACATTGACAGAAAGGTTCTAGTTCCAGCTCCCGGCTGAGTTGCCATTTCTCTGCTAACCAGCCTTCTCCTCCTTGCCGGGCGGTGGAGAGGAGGAGGGGGAGGGGAGGCCAGAGCCGTGGGAGTTCTCCAAACTTTCCACCCAACTCAGCGTCCTTCCCTCTGTCCCCATTTCCCATCTGTTTCCCCACTCTCCCGGAATCACCTTTCTCTTTTGCTATCACCCCCACCCCCAGGCCTTTTAAAGGGATGTGGAATTTCGGCTGTTCCCTCTGCTTTCCCAAAGAGCCGAATTCTTTGATGCCCTCGGAGGGAGCTGTCAGGGGGCTAAGATTGATCGCCTCATCTCCTCTCCGTCCCTCTGACCCACTTATTTAAAAATCTTCCCCCAGATCGACTTTTCATTTTCTGCTTTGAGATCTAGTTTCCCACCAATTGCTCGGGGCCCTGAGTTTTGTGTCCCCTCTCTGCAGCAAATCACAACACTCCCTAAAGTTCAGACTACCCTGATCCCCTCAAAATAAATTTTTAAAAAATCTCCCCTGGGGGCCAGAAATGGAACATCATCTCCTTATTCATTGTTTTCACCCCCTCCATGCTCAGAGAATTCTTTCTTGCTGGGGATGATTATTATTTTTTAATACTAGCACACTGGCAAAAATGGGAGGGGGGATAATCTTTGTCCTGGGAGGGAAATCCTGCCCCCCAAAATTGACCTGAGTTTGAGAGTGCTCTAAGTTAAATCGGACTATGTCCGTTTTCGTTCATGTCCCTGGGTATAGATGCAGATACAGCCTTGGGGCTTGAATGGGAGCCCATGCACCTTAGACCCTGTCCGTTGTGGGGTATCAAAAAGGAGTGAGATGGTGAGTCCAGGTGAGGAAGGCAGGTGGGCATAGGAGCAGGGGGCAGTGCTGCAAACACTGGGCAGAGGAGGGAACTGGGACCACACAGCTATGGCGGCCAGAGGCCCGAAAGGGCCCCTCACCATCTATCTCACTCCTCTGTGTCAGCCTGGGAGTGCCTGTCGATTTTCCAAGATTTATCTGTTGCTTTTGGGGGGTGGGATGGGGATGGTGGTGCTGGTGATTGTAAATCTCTTCTCTTCCTTATTGCACCTTAACACTGACCTTTCCCAAAGGATGGAAGCCTCTTTCTATACCTCTTCCTCCCACATTGAGATCCGTACTCAGCTTTCTCTCTTCCTTCTTTTTTCCCTCTTTTTTCTTTTTTTAACGGGGGAAGGGTGGGGAAGAAAACGGTGCTGGCATTGTAAAGAAAGCATTAATGTATTTTATTACAAATATTTGTAAAAGAGGAAGACTTTTCCCTTATATTCTCTTGTTTCCCCGCCTTTGGAACCTCCCATCCTCTGTAGGGGTTGAGAGAAAGATTCCTCTAGCTTTTCTGGAGAAAGGGAGGCTTTGGGGAGTGGGAGTGTAGGACTTGGGGCTCACAGTGTCCAGGTCGTGGTCCTCTAGAGTTTTTGAATCAATTAAAGCAAATAATGCTCTCTGTTTTCCACCAGGCCCAGACGAGCGATTGGCCGAGGCCAGTCCCGTGACCATGAATTCCCTGCAATTTCGCCGGAGTCCTGGGTTTAATAGAGAGAGTCCCCATACGCTTGTATTTATCAGCAATATACAATTATAAAGACCCAAAATTAAAAAAAAAAAAAAAAGAGAGAGCGAGAGAGAGCGAGAGAGAGAAAGAGCGAAATCTCCCCCTCCCAAAATCGCTCCATCACATAAACCTGGGGGGGGCAGGAGGGGGGGTCCCTTCCGATCCTCCCTCCTGACGCCCCCCCAGCAGGCCCCCTCCCCCACCATTGAAAGCCATGAATTTTGAATTTGAGAGGGAGATTGGGTTTATAAACAGCCAGCCATCGCTCGCCGAGTGTCTGACTTCCTTCCCCGCTGTCTTGGAGACATTTCAAACTTCATCAATCAAGGAGTCGACATTAATTCCTCCTCCTCCTCCTTTCGAGCAAACCTTCCCCAGCCTCCAACCCGGCGCCTCCACCCTTCAGAGACCCGGGAGCCAAAAGCGAGCCGAAGATGGGCCCGCTCTGCCGCCGCCGCCGCCGCTCCCCGCCGCCCCCCTGGTCCCCGAGTTCCCCTGGATGAAAGAGAAGAAATCCGCCAAGAAGCCCAGCCAATCCGCCTCGTCTCCCCCGGCCGCCTCCTCCGTCTCGGCCTCGGGGGTCGGATCGCCAGCAGGTCGGTTAGCGGGGTAGGGGTGGGGTGAGGGGCAGCTAGAAGAGAGAGGGAGAAGGAGCAATGGGGGAGGTAGAAAAGGTGGCCAGCTTGTTGGGGATCCTTACCCCGTTGATTCCAGGGAAGAGGAAGCGGAAAATACTGCTGGGGTTCAGGCCTGGCCGCTGCCAGCATTTTTTTTTTTTTTTCCACTATAGCAGATTCTGGAAGCTGGTTGGGGAAGAGCTTTTTCTCTGCCAGAAGAAAAGGATTTGATTTAGGTTTTCACCTTTATCTGTGTAGAGGAATGAAAGTGGTGTTACTGGATTGTTGAATCTGGGGGCAAGGAAAAGGTTCGGCCCCATCTCCCCCAACTCTAAAAGAGGGGAATTTGAAAGCAAGGGAGGAAAGGAGGCGAGGAACAATCTTTCTTAATGAACCCTCTCTCTGGGTTGAGCTCGAAAGTGCTGAATTGAGGGGTCTACTCCAAGGACTCAGGAGGGAGGCTCTGAGGTTTTGGGGGCAAAAGGGAGCCGCTCCCTAACCCCTGCATGGTCCGTGGGCGGCTCTCTGAATGCTTTGCCCTGACCCGGGCCGAGGCTGCCGCCGAGAGGGGGCCGGGAAAGAACGGGAAAGCAGTGGGAGCGAACGGCTCGGGTAGGCGGGAAGCGCGGGGGGGGGGTACTGCTGATGTTGTTTTTGGCGGATGGGGTGGTCTTCACTTCGGCTGAATGAGCTTGGGCCGGGGACCCGGCCCGCTCTGACGCCCAGCCCGCTCTCCCTGCAGATGGCCCGGGACTGCCGGAGCCCGCCGGCAGCGGGGCGCGCAGGCTGCGCACGGCTTACACCAACACGCAACTGCTGGAGTTGGAGAAGGAATTCCACTTTAACAAGTACCTGTGCCGGCCGCGCCGCGTCGAGATCGCGGCCTTGCTGGATCTCACCGAGAGGCAGGTCAAAGTGTGGTTCCAGAACCGACGCATGAAGCACAAGCGGCAGACGCAGCAGCGAGAGCCGCCCGACGGGGAGCCGGCCTGCGCAGGCGTCCTGGAGGACACCGGCGAGCCCGCCGAAGAGCCGGTGGCCAGCCCTGGCCGCCCCTCCGCCTCGCAGGCGGCGCGGGAAGCGTGCTGTCACCCGCGCGAGGTGGCGCCGGCCCCCCCGGGCGCCCAGGGCCCCCAGCCTTTGACCGCTCGCGTGGGGGGCGGTTTGCGCGCGGCCGCCAGGCTGGAGCCCGAGCCGTTGCCGGAAGATGCCTTCCCGGAGCTGCAGGATTCGCCTTTCCTGCCCGACCTCAACTTCTTCGCGGCCGACTCCTGTCTCCATCTGTCCGGAGGCCTCTCCCCGAGCCTGCGGGGCTCGCTCGACAGCCCGGTTCCCTTTTCCGAGGAGGAGCTGGACTTCTTCACCAGCACCCTCTGTGCCATCGACCTGCAGTTCCCCTAACCTGTTTCCTCCTCCCGGCCCTCCCCCCCCCCCGTCCCCTCGGCCGTCTGCGGAAAAACCCGAGGACCCCCTGCCCCAAGTTGCGTAGACTTCTTTATGTGTTTTGCTAAAATTCAGGTATTATTGAATTAGCGTTTAATCCATTTCCTTTCTTTTCTCTCGAAAATACTGGGCACTCGGGCGTCTTTTTAAAATCACCCAGGAAAATTCCGTTTGGTAGACTCCTTCCAACGAAATCTCAGGAATAATTAAACTCTAGGGGGGCTTTCTTAAAAGAGAACAAGAGGAACTTGTTTTCCTCTCTCTCTCTCTCTCTTTTTAAGTTTTAGACCGTAGATTATTTATTAAAACTCTTTAATAATAGGAAAAGGGGAAAGTATTTATTGTACATTATTTTCATAGATTAAATAAATGTCTTTATAATACGAAAATGAGTGTTTGTGTTGGGATCCAGCCCCTTTCCCTGCAACCCCCTTGGCCGGCCGTCACTCCCTCAGGACCCGAGCGCGGCTTGCCCGACCTGGGCCGCTAAGTCCGGGTGGTACAAAAGTAACCCTGTTTGGCCACCGCTTCTTGGCCCGCAGCTCGGGAGGAGGGGGTGGGGGGCTTGCTGGAAGCTCTGTCACCTGGACACTCCTAAAGGACGGCCTTTGGCCCCGCGCTGGTGTTCCCGGGCGTCTGCTTAGAAATAAAGGTGGGCGGGTGAAGGGAGAAGGCACAGAGGAGGGTGCCAGGAGAGGAGGCCTCGGGACGGCTTCGGGGTCGTGGCAGGAGGCGCACAGGTTTAGCCAAATTTGGAGGGGTCCTCGGGTTTCTCAGGTTTCTCGCTTCAGTGCCCCAAGCGGGGTCGAAAGGCTTTTTTCTCCCCCCCCCCCCCCGGGGACGCAGGAAGCCTGGGGACGCGAGGCGAGGGGACGTGGGCCGGCCCAGGCGTCGAGCGGGGGTCGGGGGTTTTCTCGGGAAGCAGGTTCCAAGTGCGCAAGGAAGGAGGCCGCAGGAAGCATGGAGCGGGGCGGGACACCGGGGCGGCCCGTCCAGGGCCTCGCGGTCGGGAGAGCGTCCGACGGCCGGCGGAGCGGCGAGCCCGGGGAGGCCGGGGCTGCGTCGGGAGGCGCTCGGCCGGCGGGGGCGGGAAGGAGGAGCGAGGAGAGCGCGAGGGCGACGGGGCAGCGGGGAAGATGCTCAAAATGGCGCTGGGGCCGGGCTGCAGGGAGGGCGAGGGAAGAGGCTGTGGCCGCCATGACAGCCGCTTCGAGAGGCTCGGTCCCCGCGCCCGCCTTCCCCTTTCCGGATCTTCCAGACGCCACGGAAGAAAGGGAGCCAGGGAGCCTCCTTTTGGTTTGTGTTTTATTTAGACAAATGCCGCCGACGGAGGCTGAGGACGCGAGGTGGACGTGGAGCCCGCGGGGGCGGGCAGGGCAGGGGCCGAGAGGCGGGCGCGCAGGCCCGGGTCGGCCTCGCCGGGTCTGACTTTGGGTCCTTGGCTCTGGATCCGAAGGCCGGCCAGAGCTCTCTCCGAATGCAGTCCACCTGTCTTACCAACAACTTCATCTGCCATCTCTCCGCACTGTCTCCCGTCCCCCACCGCACCGTGCCCGGCTCCTCGCAAACCCGGCAACGCGGGAAGCCGAGGATCGATCTCCCCCATCTGCCTCCTGGTTTGTTCCGGGGAACGCGGAGATTTAAAGGGCCCTGGAAAGCCATCCATCCTCCTTAGGTTTACTTAATATTTCTCTGGCTCAGAAACAGACACCGCAGGGTTACCTCCCCGGCAGATGCTGCCATTCTCGGAAAGCAGTTTGTTTCCTAGGCCTCCCAGACTTTCCCTTGGACCAGCAGGACGGGGACTTGGAGTACCAGGCACTGGGAGGCAACAACTGTCAGGAAGAGCCGGGAGCCAACATAGGTCATGACATATAGGACTAGACAGGCTCTCCCATATTTTTTTCACTGGTCCCTCAGTGTGGGAAACGCACACATCTTATTCAGCTGGAATTTAATCCCTTAAACTGTCTTAATATAGAATTCATCTCCTGCATTAAATAATCTTATGTCATGTTAAGTTGCACTTATTTCTTTCATAAATAAATTAATATAGAACAATTAGATGTGTTATTATAATAATATCATGTATCTTATTAGTTTATTTTCCCTCATAAAATATATAGGTATGAAATAAATTCAATATATTAAAGTAATAATACACAGCTTATTGGCTTGTGTATTTATTTTCCCCATAAATAAGCGAATATATAATATATTAAAACCGCACTATACATCTCATTGGGCTGTGCGTTTATTTCTCCATAAAATATGCCCATAGACAGTGCTTAACATCTTAAAAATCACAGCACATAGCCATCTCTACACCAACAAAATGAAACAGACATTTCAGCTGGGGCTTTGATTTCTATGGACAGCCAAACTAGATAATTTGGTCTGATTAAAAATGCTCTTTCAGCTATAGCAGGTTGTTACAAAGATCAAGAATACCAGAAGGATCTTGCTAATTGCCCACCTTCCAGCTTTCTTTGGTCAAAAGGAGAGCACCCTTCATCAATGCCAAAAATACAGGATCTGCTCTGCTGGAGAGAATTCACATCCCGGGATCATGGCTTGGTCTGCAACACTCTGGGGCCTCTGAGGCTTCGGTTCTCTAAGAGCCTTGCTGCTCCAGGAACCAGCAGCATCAGCACTACCTGTGAGCTAGTTAGAAATGCAGACTCCTAGGCCCCACTTCAAGTCTACTAGATCAAAATCTCAATTTAGCAGATCCCCAAGTAATTTATATGCACATTAAAGTTTGAGCAGCACCACTAGATCATAGTGCCACCTTGCTTCCTGCCTTCCCTCCATGCTTAAGAATTTTTGACCTGCTTAACCTGGCTGCTCCCTTCCAATCCTCCCCAACTCAAACTAGTGGCCAAAAGGACAGGGAATCTCAGCTCCCTCCTGAGGCTGCACCAGTCCTGATTCCTCCCTGCCAAAGTGAGTGGAGGGGCCAGGAGGGTCCGGCCAAAGGCTAAACTACCTATTCAGATCAAGGCACTTTGTGTATCCTGAGGGTGGGAAGCAATGAATCCAGGGACTCAGGAGCCTTTCCAGCATTTCCCTTGGTTGATTATTAGAGAGGAGTTGGAGCCCTTCTTACAGGCAACACACCAACCTTTTGGTCTCTCCTTTTCCATATTCACAAAACTCACCATCTCCAATGCCACCACAGCAAAACAAAGAGCCAGTGCATTTCCAGAAGGAAAGAACTCCTGTTTTCAATCTCCCCACCGAATTTCAAAATCAAAGGAATGCCTGGTAATTTGGGATTCATAAAGGACTGGTGCTTGGGATGCCTGTGTTCCAAGTCAGCTCTTTTTCCTTGTTTCATCTCTGGGGCTATCCTCTTTAGCCTGAGTTTTCCCAGCTGGCCTTGCAGAAGGAAGGAGAAGAGGAAGGGGTTCCCAGATAAGGCAGCAGACACCCCCCCCCCCCCCCCCCCGCCCAGCATGATGGTAAGCTGATAGTAATGCCAGGCAGCTGCGCTCGCTTATCCCATTCTGATTGGGGCCTGGGCTCCTCTTGGGTCAGGACCAAGTGTGAGTGGTCTGTAGCACAGGCTGGTTATAAATTGGCTGTGGTTGGAGTGGGAAGGTTTCAGTGCAGTCCTGAAAGCTGCTGGTCAGTCTGCCTTGCTCTTGGTGTGTCATCTTTTAAGAAGGATGACTCATTAATATTATGGTGAAAGCAGAAGACCATTAGATTGAGGAATTATTTGCCATCATGATAACCCTGAGTCATTAAAAAAAAAAAAAAGTTAAACTCATGACAGGGCAAGTCCCTTCTCCTTTCCAGACCTCAGTTTCTCTATCTGTAAAACAAATGGAGGAACTAAAGCCTCTAATGTCCTCTGCATCAGCATATGCTCAAAGCGTACGTGGTAGTCTTCACAAACAACGTATGAAATATTTATTATGGCTGGTGTCCTGTGCCTTTAAATGGGGGTGGTGACTTTTGATGTTTGACAATAGCCCACCTCCCAAGTACCTGGTAGAGCCATTTTAACATGGTTTAGTTTGTGTCTTTATACCAACAATCATGCCCCCATCACTATCTAAACTAGTAGGGAAAGAAATCTTTCCAACACACGTGTCACTGGGTGTAGGGTTATGTGCCAGGTGTCCAGTAGCTATGAGTATTCAGAAGTGTCCCGACCAAGTTTTCCTCTGACTTTCATCTTTCGTCACCTTCCCCAACATTTGGTTAGGTTCCCTCTTGTGTCAAAAACAGTAGGGCATTTGATACAAAAAGAGCCACCAAACTGCTTTGACACAGTGTACTAGACCTTAAAAGTCCCTTTTAGTCTGGTTGCTGAGCGTAGGTCCAAATTCTGGGTCTCCCTAAACAGCGCTGCCGAATTCCCCTGCCCACCTTCCCCCTAAGTTTCTGACAAGCATCGGTGGCCCTCCTGTACATCTTCCTGAAAGCCTTCTCATCAAATACATGTCCTTGGTTTGCAGAGAGTGGCCCTGGCCCCCATGTCATCCCCTCCACCTGCTGTGGCTGGGGTGGCCTGAATGCTCCCTTGACCTCTCCAGCTCAGCTCTGCCCTCCTGTCCCCACCCCATCCCCCTCTTCACACTCAGCTGGGAAGCAGATATTTAGTGCCTGAAGGAGATCTAACAGACTGCTTCCTCCTGAGAAGAGAGACCACAGTGAAAGAACCCTCCTAAAACCTTCTCTAAGTTCCAAACACCACAGAAAAATTGCAGTCTGGACAGTCATCCGGGTACAAATTCATCTTGATCATTGTTCTATAAAGTTTCCAAAGTGTGTATTTTGGCCACAAGTAACCCACTCGGAGAAACCCAACTGAGTAGAAAATTATTTCAACTCTTCGTGTCACTCTAATCTTTCCTTTTAGAAAGATTCCAACTCTCTGACTTACCTTTCAGTCCAGATGAAATCTCTCTAGAAACAGAAGTCAGGCTCAACCCCTATTCCCACCCAGGAAGGACGGTTTCTAAGCTAAGTTCCTCAAGGAAGGAGAGACAACATCCTCCCTAGAAAACTTTTTCCAAATATTTGGAAGATCGGGAAGTTCTTGCTAATATCTAACCTTACCCTTCGGCTACAATTTTAATCATTTGGGTTCTTTATAGATGATATAATATTAGGCTTTAGTTCCCAAAGAACTCTGCAGCTTAGAAGAAAATCTTTTGTCTAAACAGAGACAAACTTCTCAATTCTCAATGAAATATGCATATGATAAAATACATATTGTATAATGTATGGTGATATATTACATGAAAATATAGCACATGTGCTATTTTCCCATCACATATTTCCATATTTTAAGATGCTAGTTATATTAAAAAACAGAAGACTGACTCATACTATTTCAGAATGCGCATGTAATGTTAAAATCAGACCTTGATAGAGTTCTCTATTGTTTATATTTTCTTGTTTGCTCTAATCCTACTAACAATGAGTGAAGTAAGTAGAATTAAACCCATTCTTCTCTGAGGCCGAGATTCAGAAAGACCAGGAAACTTGTCCAGAGTCAAAATGCTAAGAAATGGCCAAGCAAGGATTTGAATCCAAGTATTCTGGCTCCCAAACTGGTAGTCTTCCCACAGTCTATGGTTCTCAACCATATTTTTGACAGTTTACTCAGCCTGTATTAAAAGAAACACCACTGAACTCCGAGTCCATCCTCTTCTCAAATAGCTATCTCTTATGGAGAAAAAATTATAACCCTGAATGGCGCTTTTAATTCTTACGTTCCAACCTTTGATCTTGGGCTTGGTCTTGGGTACCAAGAAGTGGGCTGGGGAGAACAGACAGAGAGACACTTGCGGACCTCATGAAGGAGCTGTGCGGCTGGCTTCTGCTACCCCGCCCCCAGCAGAAGCAGCTTCCACCACAGAAAAGGCCAGAATCAGGTGTAAACTTCTAACACATCTCCATTCTGATTAGAATGGTTTCCCCCTCCCCCCTGCATTCTCAGTGTGATAAGGACTAGCACCTCTCCAAGATAATTTCAGTTCTAAACATGCCTATGGTGTCCTTGCTCTCCTGCATATCTAAATAGGTTATATAAAAGAGGAAATCAATCAACTTTATTTCACTTTGGTGTTGGGTCCACCCAGACCTTCTCTGGTGAACTTTATTTGGTCATCCAGAAAATGCTATAGCCCATGGGTTACTCTGGCTGTTGGTTGCTTTGTTTGTGTTTTGTTTTGTACTCAGCTGTGGATTGATTGATTGATTGATTGATTGATTTTTAAAAAGATTTTATTTATTTATTTGACAGAAAGAGACACAGCCAGCGAGAGAGGGAACACAAGCAGGGGGAGTGGGAGAGGAAGAAGCAGGCTCCCAGCGGAGCACGGAGCCTGATGTGGGGCTTTATCCCAGGACCCTGGGATCACCCCCCGGGCCAAAGGCAGACCATAAGGACTGAACCACCCAGGGGCCCCTCAGCTGTGGATTTAGCAAGGAATCCAGGCTCCAGAGACTCTTTCCTAAGGCCAGAGGCTGGTGAAGTTTCTTCTAAGGAGGAAGGGACTTGGGAATGTAGAGAGCCAAGTTACTTTTTCTCCCCAGTCATTTCTGCTGGGGCTGGGAGAGCCAACAGGAATTTGGGGAAGTTTTAATCTTTCTGCTACACAAGGGAAGGGAGCAAGACTCAGGGATGCATTAAGGATTATAGGGAATTTGGAGAGCTGAGGCCAAAGCTATCCCTGTAATCAACAGTATCCCTTAAGACACTTTTTCCCCAGCCCTTTGCATCTTAGTCATTAATAATAGAGTATCGGTGACTTCAGCTGTTACAAGGGAGACTGCATTTCTCCAACTCCCAAACACATTTCTGCTCTTTCATTACAGTAGTTTACAGGACACTTGGGTCCCTCAGTCGGTTAAGCGTCTGACTCTTGATATCAGCTCCGGTCATGGTCAAAGGGTTGTGAGATCGAATCGGGCTCCTCACTGGTAGTGGAGCCCGCCTAAGATTCTCTCACTCCCTCTTCCTTTGCCCCTCCCCCCCTAAAAACAAAGGAACTGGTTTGGAATTCACTTCTTCATTTAGACCTCAAATTGTGGCCTTACTTGGAAAAGCAACAGATGAGGTAAGTGAGTTCTTTCTGGGTTGAGGGAAAGGTAGAGAGTAAGGAAGCTTCAAGTCTCTCAGAGGCAGGGCAGCCAGGTCCGATACAGGCCTCAATCAGATGTGGAGTTAGAAGAGAAATCCTAACCCTAAATAAACCCTTGTTCTCCAAAGGCCTCCATGGAGAATTTCTTAAAGTGAGAGGAAAAAGTTAGGAACATCTAGGAACCCTAGCAGGGGAAATAGAAAGAAATATGCTTGTTCTCACCTCCACACTCCTTTTCTCTTCAACCCCTCTGCAGGCCACCCCTGCCCCCATCTCAACTCTCCTTTCCTTTGTCTGCCCTCATCCCTTTGGCAGTGAACATTCTCTCACCCTCCCCTATTGTCTCTCCCTTAAAGAAGTTACCAGCTGGCCCCTTCCCCCCCAACTTGGTCTGGTCTGAAGCAGGGTCCAAAGCAGAGCACACGTGGGGAGGGAAAGGGGCAAGGGGCCTGTGAAAAGCTTGGAGTTCTTTCATAGTTGGGGGGCTGAGCGAGGCTCGCAGTCATTAAGAGAAGAGAAAGACTGTGTGATTCTGGCGATAAAGATAGAAAGCCAGAGAAGTGACTCTAAAGGACAGGAAAATGATGGGAAATGGGAAACAGAAACATGGAGAGACACAGAGACTGAGAGCAAGAGAGAGCGAGCTTTGGGGTTCTTTGCAAAGGAGGAGTACTCACCCTGCCCTTTGAGGGGTGGGGAAACCTGAGAAGCTTTGAGAGTCCTCTCGGTCCTTGTCCCACCTGCTTGCTTCCCTTCCTCTCCTGAGTTCAGTTGTTTACAGAGATCCCTCCCTGAACTCTTGCCCTCCTGGACTTGCCCTAGCCCCGGCCCCAGGCCTCGGTCAGGCAGACACCCTGACAGGTTACAAATGAGTGTGGGTGTTGGATTGCGCCAAGCTCTTGTCCTCAGAGTCTGGAGGAGGAGAATCAATGGGCTCTACCTAAGAGCTTCTCTTCCAGTCCCATCCAGGTCTGAAGAGAGAGAAGGAGGCACTTCCTGTTCCCCTCCCCTCCCCCAACCCCTAACCCAACATTCACACAGGGCAGAGACCGGTGAGGCTCCACTCCTGAACCTCAGGACCTCTAAACTGATTCTCCCAGTCTCCAAGCAAACTCCCTTAATTTATTCTAGAAAGTTCATTGAAAAGTTGACTGATCTTTAAGACACAACTGGTATTGAATTCATGAATTTGAGGCTTGGGATTTTTTGGGGGGAAAGGTAGGGGAAAGAGATGGAGGGCGGTGAGGGAGAGAGGGGTAGGAGGCAACCAGGGGAATACAGGAGCTCCACTAGTTTTATTTATTTTTTACTTAAAAAATTTTAAAATTTAAATTCAATTCAGTTAACATGTAGTGTATTATGTTTCAGGGGTAGAATTTAGTGATTCGTCAGTTGCATATAACACCCATGCAGCGCCCTCCTTAATGCCCGTCACCCAGTGACTCCATCTCCCCACCTCCCTCCCCGCCAGCAACCCTCAGTTTGTTTCCGAGAGTTAGCTCCACTAGTTTTAAACACTGGAGAAAGAGAATAAAATTTCCCTCTTCTGCGCCTGTAAACATCACCGAGCTCTGCGCCCATTGTGGCTCTGGAGAGATACAAGGAGTTATTTGAGTCTGAGTGAGCGAGCCAGCTACAGCTACGGATGGCTAGGGAGAGGATAAATACATCCAGAGAGATGAGGTGATGGATAGGTCGGGAACGAGTATAAATATGGAGAGAGATGGACGAATGGAGAGATGGATTGAGACAGAGAATATAAAGTGAGGCTGAGGGAGAGAAATGGATGTGTGAATGAGGAGAGAGCGCTTCTGTGGAGAGGGGGAGAGAGAAATGGGGCGTTTCTCATCCTCCTCTCTGCATTTCTGTCGTCCTGCCTTCTCCCTGAAATGCGTTTCCCACCTCTCGGTTAATGAATTCTTCCACTAGACTCTAGACCCTGCCCCACCCTTGGGTGTTTTGCACCCTTTTCCTTCACAGGTATCCATTTGGCCCGAGATAACATACCCCCCCCCCCCGCTGTCCTAGCCCATCACCCCAAGGTAAATTGGGAGACAGAGACCAGGGGTGGGAGTCTTGCGCAAAGTAAGGAGGCTGGATTCCCCACCTCTCAGTCTTGGGGTGGGGGGAAGCTCCTTTGGGGGTGGGAAGAGTGAGGGGCAGCTGGGTTGAATTTGTCCAAATCTAATAACCCAGGAGCCTATTGAAGGCCTTGGGGGTTGGGAGGGGGGGAAAGTCTTGAATATTCCTCTAACTTTTACCCCCTCTCCCTCTGGTCCCTTCTTTCCAAAAGTCTTTGAAGAAAGATGTTTTTGACGCTTCCACGTCTCTCTCAGATGGATGGGCTGCGGGTGATTGAAGTGTCTTTGTCATGCTAATGCTTGGGGGGTGATGGATGGGCGCTGGGGCTGCCAAACTCTGGCCCGCTGCGCCCATTGGCCTGGGAGAGATCACATGCGCCCCTCCACCCCCACTCCCTACCCCCTTCCTGGGGGAGCCCTGGCCCAAGCGAGCTGGGCCGGGCCATGGATGCAAGCTTCAGCGCCGTGACATACTGCCGAAAGGTTGTAGGGCAAGAGGGTGTCTCCCCCAAACGGGCCGACCCTCCTGCGGCCTCCACGCATGGACTATAATAGGATGAACTCCTTCTTAGAGTACCCACTCTGTAACCGGGGACCCAGCGCCTACAGCGCCCACAGCGCCCCTACCTCCTTCCCCCCCAGCTCGGCTCCGGCTGTTGACAGCTACGCAGGCGAGACCCGCTATGGTGGGGGACTGC
This sequence comes from Ursus arctos, assembly GCF_023065955.2. Classification (NCBI taxonomy): domain Eukaryota; kingdom Metazoa; phylum Chordata; class Mammalia; order Carnivora; family Ursidae; genus Ursus; species Ursus arctos. The sequence continues at coordinate 23,306,465 of NW_026622919.1, read as the reverse complement.
CCAGCCCCGCGCTCCAGCAGAACTCAGGCTATCCCACCCAGCAGCCGCCTTCGGCGCTCGGGGTGCCCTTCCCCAGCTCCGGGACCTCGGGGTACGCCCCGGCCGCCTGCAGCCCCAGCTATGGGCCCTCTCAGTACTACCCTCTTGGCCAACCGGAAGGAGACGGAGGCTATTATCATCCTTCGAGCTATGGGGCCCAGCTAGGGGGCTTGTCCGACGGCTATGGAACCGGTGGAGCGGGCCCGGGGCCGTACCCTCCCCCGCAGCCCCCTTTCGGGAACGAGCAGACGGCGAGCTTCGCATCGGCCTATGCTGAACTCCTCTCGGAGGACAAGGAGTCGCCCTGCTCGTCAGCACCCAGCACCCCCACAGCCCGGACCTTCGACTGGATGAAGGTTAAGAGGAACCCACCCAAGACAGGTATGAGTCAGGCGTGGCCACCGCCTTCCCCGGGCTCCAAGCAGCTCTGCCGCTCCTGCACAAAGGGTGTCCCGGCCCGGCTGGCAGGACAGGTCGAGCCGCCCTGGTGGGGGCAGGTGAGAGCACTCCGCCCCGTCTCAGGTCAGCTGGGCTTTCCCCACCCAGTGAGTGTGATTACCCCGCAGAGGAAGTCTCCACACACCCCGCTTCCTCATCCATCTGCCCAACACAGACTCAGTACCCGGTTCTGGAGGGTGGTGGGTGGGTGGGGGTAATGCAAGCGTTGGGGAGGACCGTCTGAATTTGGAGGTCCCCTTGGGGGTCTGGCGAGCCAAGCGCACATGGAGAGCTGAAGTTGGACAGACGTCGGGGTGCGGAGCCGGCCCGGGAGGAGGCGAGGGGCAAGGGGGGGGGCGAGAGCACTGACGTGGCCCTTTCTCCCGCCCCGCCCCTAGCCAAGGTGTCCGAGCTGGGCCTGGGCGCGCCCGGCGGCCTCCGCACCAACTTCAGCACGCGGCAGCTGACCGAGCTGGAGAAGGAGTTCCACTTCAACAAGTACCTGAGCCGCGCGCGGAGGGTGGAGATCGCCGCCACCCTGGAGCTCAACGAGACGCAGGTCAAGATCTGGTTCCAGAACCGGCGCATGAAGCAGAAAAAGCGCGAGCGGGAGGGAGGCCGGGTACCCCCGGCCCCTCCGGGCTGTCCCAAGGAGGCGGCTGGAGACGCCTCCGACCAGTCGACGTGCACCTCCCCGGAGGCCTCGCCCAGCTCCATCACCTCCTGAAGGAAACGTCCCCAACCGTCGGGGCCCGTCTGCTCTAGAGCGCCTCGGTGCAGCCCGCTCCTCCGCTCTCCCGAACCCGGGCCTCGGCTTGACTGTTCCGGCGACCCTCGCCAGGGCTGGGGCGCCAGTTTAAAGCTGCCTTTGGGGAGAACGGGGAAACCCTTTCCTTTGGTCTGGGCAGGGTGCTGCTGGCTGGGGACCCCGCGGGACCAGAGGCCTGGGAGACGCGGAACTGTCAGCTCTGGAGGGAAGGGCTTCCTTCCGCCTTTCATCTGGGGGTCAGCACGTGGGTGGGGTAGGAGCAAGCCTCATCCTCCCCAATTCTCCTTTCCCTTCCAACTTCCTTGTGTTCAGTTCAGTGCCTTTGAGCCGCGAGGACTCTTCTCATGCGCTCGGAGCCTAACTCCCCCCCTTCTAGGCCCAGTCGGAGGGAAGGCCTTGGAGTGTCTCTTGGGGGAGGCTTTTGGGTGCAGGCATATTACCGACGCTTAATCTCTCCAGTCACCACAGACCTTACAATAACACCAGCTGCCTTGTGACAGACCAAAAAGCCCCCCCCCCGCCAATCTAACCTTATTAACCCCCTCCAGCACATTTGTATTGCACTAACGCAGCCTCCAGAGGTTGCTTCCTGAGACCTGCCTCCTCCCACCAGTGACCTCATCTCTAAGCCACCAAAGTGTTTTGGAACTTGGTACTCCAGAGACTTCTGGAACGTTGTTGTTGTTCGAGGCCTGCCCCCAGCAAGCCTCTACCAGGAAGGCGCAGGCACGCCCCCACTAGTTCCTCCCCTATTTATTGCCTTCTGGAAAACCCAGGACCCTCCTCCCCATCTCCACCTCTACCACCCCCCCCAAGCAGCCTCGGGGAGGCCCAGGTGCAGTGAGAGCTCCCAGCAGCAGCAGCAGCAGCAAGCATTTCTCCGAACCTTGGAAACAGTGGAGGTGCCACCCGAGTCTCTAGAAACCTGAGCCCCAAGCAACCCGGGTTTTCTCTGTACCTCCAGCTACCTCATTTCAATAAAGTCTGTGTTTTCCCCTCTTCCTGACTGCTTCTGCTCTTCCACCTCGGGGTAGGGGAGGCTTCATACGCCAAGAGCCCTAGACAGAGACGGGAGAAGAGTTGGTGGAATGCTGGTTGGGCAGGAAAGATTTGAGCTGTAAGATCTCAGCTGGAGAAAGGGAAGGACTTACTGGGTGGGTCCCAAGCAGAACAGAGCTCCAGCCTCCAGGTTTGACAGTGGTCAGTCCTTGGGTCATTGGAGGAACCAGGAAAGAGAGAAGGGAAAAGATGGGGGGAAGGAAACGGTCCAGAAAGGGTCCTGAGAGGAAAGCAGGAAAAGAGAGAAACAGCTTGTTTGGAGAGAAGAGAAAAGGTTTAACAGAGGAGGAAGTGTGGGGGGAATGCCAGGGCTCTCTGCCCCCTCCCCCGTTCTCTCCCCCAGGCCCAAAGCCAGGCCTGGCATAAAGTGGGCCCTCCATAAAGGTTGATGGAGTGAACCCCGGGGGGTCGGGAGGCTGTATAATGTGCCCTGTTCCCTCCACCTCTTGCTCAGAGAATGGCAGAGGATGGGTGCCTGACAAACAGCAGACTGGCACACAGATTACCCCCCACCCCACCCGTCCCGCCCACTCCCGCCCCCAAAGCGGGGCTCTTCCACGCAATGGGGACCGGGACGTCGGGACAAGGGAAGCCAAAGTAGCTGGGACGCTCTGGCCCTTGCCGGCCCGCCTCCAAAGGGCCATTCCCGGGCTCAAGGTGAACGTCCAGGGTCTCCGGGCGCTGGACGGCAGGGGGGAGGCGGCCGCCGCTTGGCCCGGTGGGGCGGGGCGCGGGAGGCGGGCAGGTAGGGGACCCGGCGGGCCAGCTGGGGGACGCGGGAGGGCCGGGAGGGCCGGGAGGGCCGGGGTAAGCCCCAGTCCCGCGCTGACCTTTTTACCTCCAAGCGCCTCCGGGCTTTCCAAACAAGCCCACAGCGAGCCGGCGGGGGCAGCTATTGTCTCCCGGCCGGTCCCACTGGCAAACCTTTGGTCGGCGGAGGCGGGGGGCCGGGGCTAAGGAAGCTTCGCGACGGCCAACAAACCGCCATCGCTCACTCGCCCCGCGGTGCCGTCGAGCTAACACGGGCCTGGGGCTCCGGCCCCGGTTATTGATTCCGGTCACCCGGGGAGTCCAAAGGCCCCGGAGCCCCGACAGCTGTGGGGGGGGGGCGGTGGCGCGAGAGCAAGGGGTGTCCCATCCCCCCCAGCTAGTTCATTCTTGACCTCGAAGGAAGAGAGGCGGTCAAAAGGATGAGGAGTGTACGTAAGAAACGCTGAGCATTTGCCTCTTAATGAAAACGGTGCCATTCTAGGAAAGGCAGCGTTATCGGTAACTGCACAGAGCCGCCGGGGAGGAAGGGAGGTGTGTTGCTAGAGGAAGCCTAGCTTTCCCAGAGGCTGCTGTCTCACACACCACCACCACCACCACCACCACCAAGACTGGCTTCCCTAAAAGGGTCACCGTGACAAAGGGGACAGAGAGAGTGTCTGTGGAAACCAAACTCCCCTTGCTTGGAGCCATTTACTGGAAGCTGGTAGAACCTTCTGATTGGGGTATTTGTGGATCCTCCAACCTCTGGACCAGCAAATGGGCAGGAATGCAGGGAAGAGGAGAGAGCAGTGGTTAGAGCAAGACTACAGGGCTGGTGGAGTTGGGCCTCAGAATGGGGCTGACAGGTCCTGGGGGAAGTGCGATGGAGGGGACAGGAGGAAAGGGGAAGGCTGGCCCATTTGATTTTGGTCATTGCAGAAAGAACCATGAGATTCCCCCAGGGATGGGTGAGGGGCAAATCAATTCTCTGTTAACAGAGGGGCTGGCTCAAAATAATCCACAAAAAAATCCGAGTCTCCCCTCTCGTTAGATGCAAAGATCTTGACCTCTTTCCCACCTTGTGCTCTCCTAAATGCCACTTCGAACCTCAGGCTCCAGACTGGTCTACACGGAAGGCATTTAGCTGGAGGAAGAAAAGATCACTGTGTGTTTTCCTATCATAACCGACAAAGGAGAGGAGGGTAAAACAAACAAACAAAAGCACATTTTTCTGCTATTGAATTAAGTTGATGGTGTTCATTGTTCGGCTTTCCAGAATAGAAGCCAAACTGCTTCCCCCAGAGATTCCACCATGGCCCTTGGAAAGGTGGATTTTTCACAGCGTGGAGGGGCAGGGGAGGAGGGGCAGTATAGGTCCCAGGAGATCTGATGGCCCATTTTCCACAGCACTGGAAAAACCCTCCACCCCCCACACCTCCGTTTAACAAGATCATCTCAAGAAAAATCTCCTGTTTTGAAAATTCAAATCTTAAGAGACTCTTTCCCCCTTGAATCTTCATAGGAGGGAGAATTCTTCTCAGGGCTGGTTGCAAGTCTGTCAAGGTTTCTGAGGAGCACCCCCACCCCTCCCCCCCATGGGGGGGCAGTCAAGCCTCCACTCCACCCAACCCTCCACACCATCTGTTTCTCAGCCTGAAGTGTGAACTTTTCTTCTTTCATTTGCCTTTTTCTTCAGCGTTTGTTCTCCCAACGTGAGGCCCTTTGATCTCCTGGACAAGAGAGACAAGAAAAAGATTTAAAAAACCCTGAAGGTCTTCTTACTTTTAAGTTAGTTTCTTTGTTACGAACATTCCTTGCACCCATACTTCTGGGCTGCCGGAAGGCAGTTGGGATGGGGAGGCTGGGGGCATCTCTGGGGTGACTGAGATCTGGGTGGGGGTGGGGGAGTGCAATCCAGATGAGCCTAAGAGGAAGACTGAGAATTTCGGGAAGCGGCCGGGATACCTGGGTTCAACTCCTTCAAACCCTGTCTGTCACAGCCTGGTGGCCTTGGGCAAGCTGTCTAATTCCCTGCGACCAGTTTCATTACCTACCAAATGGGGATCGTAATAGTACCTATTGTCATAGGGTTGATGTTGGGATTAAAATACTTAAAATGTGTAAAATACTTGGAACAGTCTCTCATAAATAAATGTGAGCTGTAATCATAATTCTCATTATAGGAGGCACATGTCCCCTCCCACTTCTTCGGTCCCTAATGTATTCCAGGACACATCTGGACTTTTTGGCACGCACACACACTCTTAACTTCTCACACTCACAACTTGTTTGATCCCTGATAAGCGTATGGGACTAGTGGCAGGTTATGGGGCTACAGAAGGGATTCCTTTCTTCCACGCTGAGAACAGCTCCAGTGGGTCTGGCCGAGACCCCGTCACTTCCTGCAGGTCTCCGCACTCACCTGCGGACCTGGGCCTCCCACGCTTTCCTCCCTTCTCCATTATGGGAGGATGGACAGGAAGTTTTGAAGGCAGACCCTTTGAGCTCCTGACTTAGAGGGGTGAAGGCCAAGGGTTCTAAAGTGGAACTGAATTTTCAGGGCTGCCCCCTCGTATTGGCTGGGTGAGCTTACACCTGTTACTCAAGTTCCCTGTGCTTCCAGCTCTTCGGATATACAATGGAGGGTGTTGAATAAATGAGATACACGAGACCTGCTCAGCACACTGCCTGGTAGTGCATTTGGTAGGGATTTTCTGCTGTATATGTATATTCACATAAGACATTTCTCTTACACTGAGTTGTTCTTGGTCTTGGCATGCTGGAAGCAGACATCCTTCAGCCCTGGTCCTCCTGCAATGCACCCACAGGCCCAGCTGGTACCATACCCGTGGGACTTGCTGTTACAGAATAAAATAATTCTGAATGAAAAGATTCAGGGTAGTCCCACAGAATACTGGTACCGTGTCATGATGAGACATACTCTTGGCAGGACAGGCTCATTGCATAAGTCTGCGAGCACATTCTCACTATTGTCCATGAGATCGGCGCACCCTGCAGTTGTACCAGATTTTTCTTTTTTTTTTTCTGATCATTCAGTCCTGACTCTAAGGACTCCCTTGGATGACCTCTTTTGCATGACTCAGTCACAATATTCCAGATGCTTCAGCTTTTGCTGTTTCCCTGGCTCTCTAAATGCTTTCCATGATCACAGTGAGGCCCGGGTGGGACAGGAGTTGGAGATGCAAAAATATTTAATGTCCATTCTTGGGAGAACAGAGAGGCTCAAAGGCCTCCTGGCGCCTGTCCACTGTTGTTCTCTTCATCAGGAAATAAATGGATCAGACACTTCAGAAAAGCAAGCATTCTGCAAGAAGTCAGGAGACCCAAGTTTACTCTGTCCAGAGTGACTCCTGTGTGTCCTCAGGTAAGTCACCTAATCTCTCTGGGCTTGCTTCCCCAGTCTTTCGTGTAAATTGAATTATCCCACTGCAGCTTGACTCATCCTTTCATCTGAGATAGAAGACATAAGTAAGAAAGAATGTTAAAACTTGGTGGGGGATAGGAGGGTGGGAGGGTGGGGTGGGGGAAGCATCCTGTTGGATATAGTCTACTGGCCTAGTTAGAGCTAATTAAAATCACTCTTTCTCTTCCTACCCCCAGTCCATTTCCTCTAAGCTCTCAAAATCACTGGCCTGAGTCCAGACAATTCCGAGCCCTGCAGCCCTTTCTGCCTGGAAGGGAACCTGGGAGGGAGGGAGCCCCACAAAGCATGTGCTCTCTGCTCCTCAGGGGCCTGAAGCTCCCTTCAGTTTACTCTGCTCTGACAGCTCTGTTTCAACCCCCACCTTGGAGATGAGGCAGCTCAATATTTACCCAGCCAGAGAGGTTTGCCCAGAAGCCTGGCCTCCCTAGCCTGCTCCTACTGGCTCTGCTCTGCCGGCCCCCCTTCCCTTCCTGGTTCATGGAGAGTTCAGCCCTAAAATGGCTAGCAGCCCCCCACCCCCAGCCCTGGCTGGAGCCGCCTGTCCAGGGGATTGCTGAGGCCAGAGGGGCGGGGGAAGGGCCCCGGTCGTGGGGTCATGCCCTGGTCTCTCCACTCTTGCTGGACCAGCAAGCAGCCTGGGCCTCCCAGAGGAGAGACGACTCAGCAAATGATTGTCTTTTGGGGGAAGCAGTGGAGGGAGATTGACTAAAATGGAACTGTTGGGTCGTGGAGATGATCCAGGACTGCAAAGGGTCACGTAGCTGCACGTTATTAGTATTATAGACTATGTTTCATCGTAGAGACACTGGCCAAGTTGTGATAGCTTGGACTCTTTTTTCCAAAGACACTAAAAGAGCTCATACAATCAAGAGGTGACACCAATTCCCAGCAACCGTCTATGAAAACAGTCTCTTACCTCCTAACGTTCTAGAATGTAAGGTCCATGAAGGCTGAGATTTTGTCTGTTGTGTTCATGGCTCTATTTTCTAGTGCCTTGAACGGTGCCTGACACGTAGGAGATGCTCAGTAAATATTGGTTGAGTAAAGTGAAGATTGAAGCAGAATGCTCCTGTCTAGAAGGCGGGTGCCCCAAAGATGGTGTTCTGGAAGGGTGTCAGTTTCAGATGTTTGATTAGTCCACCAGTATTATCATAATCAGTGTCCTACTGTGGAGGTAATGAAAGCAGGGCTAAGGGTGGAAGGGGACTTGGGAGGCATTTGCTTCTCCGACCCCCCCTGCATTAAGGTGGCGATCTCTGGCAAATGACAGAGTGCGTTGCCTTCCTAGCTTCAGGGCGAGTCTGTCCCCAGGGCTCCCCCGCAGAGGTTTGTCCGGGCTTCCTTTAGCGTAGCAAGAATAAACTCAAGAAAAGACTCAACGTTGGAAATGTAAGGGGTTTGAAGGCCCAGCTGCCTTTTTTTTTTTTTTTAAAGCAATCTCTGCCCCCAACATGGGGCTCAAACTCACCATCCCAAGATCAGGAGTCGAAAACTCTACTGACTGAGCCAGCCAGGCGCCCCCGGGTGTTTAGATTGGTACAAATGTTGGTAGAAAAGGGACAGGCAGCTGTTCTTCTGCAGAGCGATCCCGGTGAGGAGATCCTAAGCCTTTCTTTCCCCTCTCCATCTCCCAGCTCAACCCCATGGAGTCTAGGGTCATCCATACACGAGTGGACCTAGGTTTCATCTTTTCTAAAAATGTTTGGGATGTCTTCCCGTTCTAGGGCCAATATGGTGAATTGGCACAGGGTGGTGGATGGGCTCCTTGGGTCTGAAAGGGGATAGCGAGGGAAAGCGTTACTTTCAGTGCTTAATGGAACTCGGGACAAGGATGACCACCTGTTGGAAGGGTCGCAGAGCCCTCGGGAGGACCACCCAGTCCAGCAGGGTCAGTTGCCATCACTGCAAATTGTTGGCAATTGATGACATCCTTTTGCTTACTCCTATCACAGACCTACACACACGGATCCTGACCACAGAAACAGGAACTGACCAGTCAGGAAAAGGGAAGGGAAAACTGTCAAGGAGAAGGAAAAGTCCCCTGCACCCTCTGCTCGTCTGGGGCTAGGCTTCGAGATCGAGATCGGGAGGAACAAAGCTGGGGGGAAGGGAATTCCTCAGCAGCGACCCGCAGGAACGCAAAGGGCCAAGGGTCCTGGGCGTGGCTCTAAGGCCTTGGGCCAAGGTTCTCTGCGTCCCCACCTCGGCCTGGCCGCAGCCTCTGCCTGGTGATCTTGTTTGTTAGGACGGGGAGTCTGAAGAGGCAAAGTCTGGACTACAGGCTATTCGGAGGTGGGGGGAAGTCTTCAAACTCTATGTAAGCAAACAGGCTGGCAGGTGGTAGAAGAGCTCTCTCACATTCTTCTTCGGCCCGAACTTCCTTCCCCCCTCCACCGCCTCCAGTTTCTCTTATTTCCTCTCCATCAGTTTCCGGAACTCAAGGTTCAATCCCACCCTTTGGGGTTTGGAGAGATCCTACCCAGGGGGCTGAAGCTACAAAGAGCCAGAGTCAGGCAGGAAGGCAACATCTACCCCAGCGGATGGGTGGAGTGGGGGTGGGGGCCAAGGGCTGAATCCAGCATGGGGTCTCTTTCAGCAATTCAAATTCAGTAATTCAGGGGCATTGGAAATGGGGACTTGCAAAGCTGCCTTTGAAAGGCCCTGCAGGCTTACAGGCTCCCACCTACAGGGCGAACCTTTCGAAACCTGCTGAAATCCACACCTCGATACATCCCCCACAGTCGTGCTGGCCCCCCTCACACATTCGCAGACCTGTCTATAAACTAGCGTGGTCACGTGTGATCTCGACCGAAAATCCAGCACCCGGCTTTGCAGACGTGGCTGCCAGGGCTGGAGAAGGTGGGCTCCCCAGGAGACAGGTGCTGTTACCTGCGCGGGAAGCTTCTCTCTCCCGCTCCTCGAGTTTGTATTTTAACTGAAGTGGTGCAAAGCAACACTTCTGAGAAGGGTGAGTGGAAAACAGAAGGGTTCTGGGCATAGAGGTGAAAAGGAGGAGGGCCTTTTGCTAAAAATCCCTCAATCACATTTATCTTTCCAGAATTCCCAGAAAGGAAGCGAAGAGGAAATGGGTGGGAAATGAATCAGCTCTCCGAGTTTGGTGGCGCGTGGCTAAGCACTCAGAGGGAAAGCAAAAATAAAGACAAAGCAAAACAGACAAACAAACAAAACATCCCAAATGTGCCCAAGCGCCTACATTATCTTCATTGAATACCGAAGATCGGCAAGCTGATTTTTTTTCCTGGGTGTTCTTTCGGGGGGGTTTGGACCGACAATGCAGTAGACTTTCTCTGCATCTTCCTGCCTTGACTAGGAAAAGGAAAAGGAGCTCGTGCTTATCCTTAGAATTTAATAATGAGGAACAAAGCGACGGATACAAAAGTAAAAGAAAAGTAGCATCCAGTTAGTGTCTGTTACCAACCCCAGATCTGGGCTCCTCAACACCCTAACCTATTTGGAAAGAAAAAAAAAATCAAACTTTCAAATGTGTTTTATATAAATCTAACAAAAATAATGAGTGTGTCTCCAAATCCCGCCTTTATGAAAAACTCCCTCTATTTCACTAGAGAAAATCCCATTTTTAAAAATTCCTCTTTTTGAACAAGAGGTTTATCTGTAATAACTATGGATCCCCTACTGCTTCTTTCTTACGTTCTAAGTCAAATGGATATAAGAGACTGGAAAAATTTTAAAGCAAATTTTGCTTTTTTCCCTTCTCTTCCTCCAGCTCTCTTTTCCACAAATCTCCAAGATGGGGCGGGAAATAAAATCCTAGGTTTGAATTTAATATCGTCAGGATACAAATCTCTCGCTCTTATGTCTTCTGCATTGGCCAGGTGCTGAGCTGAGCTGAATGTCAGATTCCTCCTTTGGAAAACAAGAAAAGACCTGATTCTCTCTTTTTGTCCCCTCCCCAGATCTTTTAAATTTAGTTTTCAAATTTATTTTTGTGACAAGTGTAAATGTTTGCTCAGTTCCTGAGACAGAACTTCCATTCTTCTCTTAGGTCAGTTGAAGCCTGGGGGAGTCTTCTTCCAGCCTCTCCTTCCAACTGAGGCAGGGTTTAAGATGCAGAGCATTTTCCCCGCTGTCACAGAGGGTCTGACTCAGCACCCCCAGAGTCCCTTCCCACCTCAGTCTGGAACTGGGAGCAGTTTTCTGAGTTCCAGGGTCCACTCCCCAACGAGGAGAGAAAAGTTCACAGGTCCCTGATGGTTCTAAAGCAGGTGCTATCCCACCTGTGCCTGGAGAGAAGGGACTCTCCCTCTCTCCCAACACACACACACACACACACACACACACACACACACACACACACTTCTGTAAGCTCATCAGAGGAGTTTTGTTTAAGGGAATAGAGACAGAGGAGTAAATTACTTGTAAATTTGCTTCTAGTAACAGGGAGAGGTATTTTCCCCTGGCCTTTCGCAGATGTGGAAAGAAGTTCCTGCCCCCAAATGAGATTCTACTCCAGCTTTCAGAATAATATTGCCTTTGGATATTTTGATGCCCATCTAGCTGCTTCCTGGCCCACAGAGAGAACTGAGGAATCTGCATTGTCTAGCTCTCTTCTCTTCCCTTTCGTCTTTCCCCCTGAACCACTGAACACAGTCCACGAGCCTTTTATTTCTCCGTCAGATGAGTGAATTTCCGGACACCTATCAGTGCTGAAGTTGACAATTGCTGGGAACTTCCGTCTTTTCTCAGGGTCACTAGGGCCCACCTGAGATGGCCTTAGGGAACGAGGGTGGGGCAAATCAAAGCAAAAGAACAATAAAAAGCTTGGTGATGGGAAAGACTGTATAGACTTTATCTTTACACCCTCCCGGGATCTTTACTACAACGTGCTGGGCTCGCATGCCTCTAGCAATGGGGAAATCCTGTTTGTAAGGAAGATTCCTCTAGTGTTGGATTGCTCTAAATGATAGGAACTATTTCTTTGTATGGATTAGGAGCTCATCTCTTTGGGACTTGAACCCATCGATCTTACTTCTTTGCCGCCTTCTGGACTCAACAGAATGACTCTGGATTCCTTTTCCACATGCTACCCCTCCAAATATTTGAAAACAGTCGTCACGTGTGTCCCTAGCTATTTCTCTAGAAAGATACACATTCCCGATTTCTTCACTCGTTTCTCCTAAGACCAGATTTCCAGATCTTTTCCCATCCTGCTCTTCTTTCCTTAGTTAATATTTCTGTAAAATGAAACGCCCAGAGTGGAACAGAAAATATAAAATGTGATCGCATCAGCTCTAAGTAGAGTGGGAATATCCTATCCCTTGTCCTGGTCACTATATTTCTGTTGATACGGGGAGCAGGGTCTGAGCAGGAAAGACCAATGGGGCAGGCTGGTGGCTGGTGAGAAATGAGAGGAATCCTTTATCTCTTGCCACTTGTGTTTATCTTCTTGACCTCTAGGGCTGCATCAGTCATCAAAACCATAATCCATACAAATCCCCAAGCTCTGGGAGGGTGAGCGCTGTCAGACCGGCAGCCATTTGTGGGGAACAAACATTTGCTGAGCGGAACCTGTGTCATTAGTGAGAAGGGAAAGGGGTGCTGGGGTAGAGAAACAAGGTGGACAGTTGAGAAGGAGAGGCCGTATTATCTCAAGGGCAGGAAGTGCAGATGACCCGGGCGAAGCCAGCCAGCTAGTCCAGCTCGGCTCTTCCTTACCACTGCTGTCCGGGTAACTCTCTTTCACGGTGCTTCACCCCGACCTCCCTTCTCGAGGGCAGTAGTTATGGTTTTTTGTTATCGTTGTTGTTATTGACATTCATATAGCACTTTGCTATTAGCCCTTACTTCTCACCGCATCTCTGGGGGGTTAGTATGGTCGCTATTCTCACCTATGGGGACTCCGAGGCACAGAGAAAATAAGCGCTATACCCAAGATTGCATATCTGAAAAGCGACGTATGATTTTCTTTTCTTTTTTTTTTTAAAGATTTTATTTATTTATTTGACAGAGAGAGACAGCCAGCGAGAGAGGGAACACAAGCAGGGGGAGTGGGAGAGGAAGAAGCAGGCTCCCAGCGGAGGAGCCTGATGCGGGGCTCGATCCCAGATGGCAGGGACCACGCCCCGAGCCGAGAGCAGATGCTCAACGACTGAGCCACCCAGGCGCCCCTGATTTTCTTTTTCTGCCTCTGGCCCTCAAGAATTCATATGTAAGTCCACATATTTGGGATATGCAATGCATTTGGGATCATGGCCTTTACTCCACCCCATCTGGCCCCAGCCGCACCCTTAGCTATCAGACCACCAGGCCTTGTTCAGGGTCTTAGGTCGTTGCTTTTGTTCCTTTTAAGGAACAGGAATCAAGCAGATTACCCACGTATACAAGATCACCAGATTCAACTAGGGAATCTCTCTCTCCGCATAACCTTTAAAGATTGAAAATTCCTGCAAATAGAATCCAAGTCAAATATTGGTTGACTCATAGATTCCATGAAAACTTCTGATGGTCCAGGGTTTGGCCATGATGGGAGGTTTGGCTTTAGGGATCTTCCCCTTCGAACCGTCTTCTCCAAGTTTGGAAAGATGTAGACACTTGGAACATGACTGATCTCAAAGCTGAAAGATTCAGGTTTGGTATATTACAGCAAGCCTGGGGAAGATGGGAAGGGGGGTTTTAACATGAATTTGGGAAGGGAGCTCTTTGAGGCCGTAACTTTCCAAATTCTTATAATGGGCCTATGGGAGCTATGACTTCCCAGGTAATGGGAGTCATGATACACGGATGGTTAAGAAGAAGGGACTTTTAGTCCTGGAGTCAGAGACAATAGCACTGCCCAGCTGCCTATTCTCCTTTTTTTTTTAAAAAGAGATTTCTTTATTTCTTTATTTCTTTATTTGAGAGAGAGAGAGAGCACTAGCGGGAAGGGCAATGGGAGAGTGAGAAAGAGTCTCATCTCAAGCAGACTCCAGGCTGAGCGCGGAGCCCAAAGCGGGGCTCAATCTCATGACCCCGAGATCAGGGTCTGAGCCTACCCCAAGAGTCCCACGCTTAGCCTAACAGACTGCGCCACCCAGGCACCCCGCCTACTCTCATTTGAATCAGACCTCTTCCACATTCCCCATTTCCTGCTGCCCCCCTCCCCCGGGGCCTTGTTGGAGACCCCAGACATGGTAGACATACAGGTCAGGGTTTTGAAGACTTGGAGGAATAAGCTGATCAAAAGTCCAAATCTCCGACCTCTTCCACCTGTGAGCCTCTGGGCACCAGTCTGCAGACGCAGACACGAAGCAGATGGAAGGCAGAAAGCCGGAGGCCATGAGCAGCTTCCTATCCTAGAACTCAGCCCCGGTCCTGGGGACCTATGGAGGAGTCCTGACAATAGGATGATGGGGAGGCTGGAGCGAGACAGGAAGCGGAGACCTGAGGGACATAGAGCCAGAGTAGGGGCAGTAGAACACTTGGGTCTGGCATCTACTCTCTTGCTTTATGCAAATGCTGCTTTAGCCCCAAAGAAGCTGCATTCTGGGACTAGCTTGCTGTTTCTTTAAAAATACGCAGACTTGGCAGAGCTCCGAAGGGGCTCCTGATAAGGGCATGCAGAAACATCAAAAAACAAAAACGAAAACACACACACACACAAAACCTTCCTTGATCACATGTTGTAAAGAATTTGCCAAGTCTGCAGATAAGGAGATGAGAGAGGGCATGTGTGAGCCCCTCAGCGAAAACCCACTTATTTTCTCCTTTCTGTTCCCTCTTCTCGAGATGCGTAAAGCGTCCACAACAAGGGGGACATGGGTGAGCACAGGCAGTGAGGCCGCACAACGGAGATCACATATAGCCTCTCCTCCCCCAGTGCTCCCCTTGAGCAGGATGGGGGGGGATCGGCAAGGCAAGCCTGGGGGTGGGGGGGGATCGGCAAGGCAAGCCTCGGGGACTCGGCGGCTGTCAAGGTAAAAGGCTATCACAGAACAAATACCCGAATGAGAGAGACGTATCTGAGAAAAAACAGATAACATTTTCAACATATTTAGAGATCCCAGCCCTCATCCCGCTACAGAATCCCTTCACCTGAGCTTTTAGCAGTAAGAGGTGTCAAACAAATTCAATAGTTTATGGGAAGGCAGGAGCCAGGCATCTTCCCAGGCCTCTTTTCATGTGTCGGAGCCGGCCTGGAGACAACATGCTGGAAGAATGGGTCCTGGTGATTTCGCAAGCGGGGGACCCCAAGCACCCCATATCTCACTTCCTTTGCAGAGAGTCACTCAGCCGTCTAATCGAAGGGAGTATCAATTTTGGCTGAGACTCAGTAAAAATCCTTAAACAACAGTGAGTATGCGGGGGGGGGGGCAGTTAGAGCTATTTTTTATAAGGTCCAGTTAAGGCTCCATGAGTCTCTCCACTCTTACTTTCACCCCTCCCGTTATCAGCCTTGCTTGTTAGCCAAGGAAATGGAGGCCAAAGGAATTTCAATTCACTGGAGGCGATACTGGAGGAAAGTGAGAACACTGTCTGCGGGGAGGGTCCTCAGGGAAGGTCCAGTACAAGCCCACTGAAATGTAAAGTAGGTGGGGTGTGTTTCGAGGGGCCAAAAATCTGCAATGTGAGGCACCTGGATCGCTCCGTTGGTCACCGTCTGACTTCAGTTCAGGGCATGATCTCAGGGTCCTGGGATGGAGACCCCATGCCGGGCTCCCTGCTCAGCGGGGAGTCCGCTTGTCCCTCTCCCCCACTTATGTGCACTCTCTGTCTCAGATAAATAAATAAAATAAAATCTTTTTAAAAAATCTGAAATGTACAACAAGGAAGAGCCCTATTCCCATTTTAAAAAATATTTTATTTATTTATTTGAGAGAGAGGGACAGCAAGAGAGAGCATGAGTGGGCTCAAAGATCTGAGCCGAAGGTAGACGCTTAACCAACGGAGCCACCCAGGCGCCCCAATACCAGGTTGTTATATCTGTAAGTCCTCTTAAAACATGGCAATAACTGGAAGACAAAAAACAAACAAACAAAAAAGAACCAAGTTAAAATCTTATAGTGTTAATGAGGTCACCAGCTTATGGAATGAAGAGATAGGGGGTTTTGGAAGGGAGGTTCTAGAAGTGGGAAGAAGAGAAGAAAGAAGCTTGGATGTCTAAGTCTTCAGTCTGTCTCTCCCCTTTTAGAATTGTGATACATGTTCCTGACGTTCTTGGCGTCTTGTATTTTCTTGAGATCCGGTTTTACCTGGTTATTCGTCCCTCCAAAACATCACACTCTTTCTATATTGACTTTGTTTTTTTTTTTTTTTAAAGATTTTATTTATTTATTTGACAGAGATAGAGACAGCCAGCGAGAGAGGGAACACAACAGGGGGAGTGGGAGAGGAAGAAGCAGGCTCATAGCAGAGGAGCCTGATGTGGGGCTCGATCCCACAACGCCGGGATCACGCCCTGAGCCAAAGGCAGACGCTTAACCGCTGTGCCACCCAGGCGCCCCGACTTTGTTTTTTTAAAGATTTTATTTATTTATTTGAGAGAGAGAGAATGAGAGAGAGCACGTGATGGGGGAGGGTCAGAGGGAGAAGCAGACTCCGTGCTGAGCAGGGAGCCTGATGCGGGGCTCAATCCCAGGACCCCAAGATCATGACCTGAGCCAAAGACAGACGCTTCACCAACTGAGCCATCCAGGCGCCCTCTATATTGACTTTTAATAAGCTCTTCCATTTGCTGAAATGATTTTCTACCTGTTCTATGTCTGGAAAATCCTTCTTTTCCAAGACGTAGCTCCTGTTTCACTTCCTCAAAGAAACCTTCCCCCTATCCGTAAACAGACCAAGTCTCTGTCCTTGTTTGCTCTGCTCCAACCTTGTTAATCCCACTGCTGGGCACTTACCACATTGCTCTTATCACTTGTTTATATGTCCATTCATTTTTATGTCTTTAGTACTTAGGAAAAATATGCCTTGTAAGTATATACGAAATACTGAAAAAATAAATGAATGAATATAAGAGTAAAGATGAGACAGACCCAACAGGTAGCATAGATGATATAATATTAGTAACTGACAGATACAGCAAATTTATTTAGTTTTTGGTTTTCTCTCTTCATATAATATAAAGATTTTCAAGATTTAAATAACAGTAATTACATTAAGGATGGTATTTGTCTTACTAACTCATATCTACAGCATTGCATTCATTTTTGGGGCCATATTTTAAGAGCATCTTAGACTTTCTGGGTTGGAAGGGACCATAAAGACTATCTGGCCCAATCTCCTTTCTTTTCTTTTATTTAAATATTTTATTTTTAAGTAACCTCTATACCCAACACAGGACTTGAACTCGCAACCCCAAGACCAAAAGTCGTATCTCTACCAGGCGCCCACCCCCACCTCTTTTTCATGACAAAGTTTTCATCAAATGGTTGTCCAGCCTCTGATGATAACCCACCCATTACCAGGGAGGGAGCTGACAACTTTCTAAGACAGTTAATTATTTTTTTTAAGATTTTATTTATTTATTCGACAGAGATAGAGACAGCCAGTGAGAGAGGGAACACAGGCAGGGGGAGTGGGAGAGAAAGAAGCAGGCTCATAGCAGAGGAGCCTGATGTGGGGCTCGATCCCACAACGCCGGGATCACGACCTGAGCCGAAGGCAGACGCTCAACCGCTGTGCCACCCAGGCGCCCCTAAGACAGTTAATTTTCTGTTCAAACTACTTTGACTGCTTTTCCTTACTTAAGGTGGAATTTGTTTCACTAAAACTTTTACCCTTTGCTCCTAGCGCCATTTTTCAGCTACCAGAAGTCATGATGTAGTCCCCACCTCAGTCTTTCCCACTCCAGATGAAACAACCCCCTTATCCTCCAGCTGCTCATTGTGGGACGTGAGCATATGACCCGGGAAGGGACCAGAGGCAGAGCCTCTCAGAGCAGCCAGAGCAGAGCATACGCTGTGCTACGTGGTATCACCACCAGCACGGTGGATTAAAACTGTAACATTTTCCACACGCTTCTGCTTGCACCAGCCTCTTGGGGAGAACTTACTGAATATTAGCTTTTGTTTCAAGCCTTTTACCTACATTGTCTTATCTAATTCTTCTCACAACCCAAAGAAGAATGGTATTAATATAATTCTCATTTTGCATCCTATGGAACAAAGACTTACAGAGGGTGAAGAACTCGTCCAGGGTCACACCGCAAATGCTATATTTCTGTTAAGACAGCTAACAGTTATTTTTTGCTTTGTCGGATTTTTTTTTTTTTTTTTTGGCAGTCACACCAGAGTTAACTCATCTGGGAACATCTAATTGTTTTTGCATATATGGAGACTTGAGTGTATTTTCTCCAGCTGGGTCCATACAATGATTTAAATATTTTTTCCAGACTTTTGGTATGAAAACTTTCACATCTTAAGAGAACACTGAAAAAAGCAATACAACGACCACTGCACCTACCACCTCAGTTCAGCGGTTAGCATTTTGACTTTATGTAACTCTTTACGCGTCCATCCTTCCATCCATGCATTTCAAAATAGGTCGTACTTCACCCTTATATTTTTCAGTGTGCATTTCCTGAGAATAAAGACACAGTTCTATATAACCACAGGACCATTATCATACCTAAAAACTTAACAATAACTTCCAGTGCGTATCAAATTTTTCTAACTTCCCCAATGCCTTTTTAAAAACATTGTGGTAAAGTACACATAAAATCTACCATCTTACAATTTTTAAGTGTTCGGTTCACAACGTGAACTACCTTCACACATGCAACCAACTCCAGAATTCTTTCCATCTTGAAAAACGGGAACTCTGTGTCTATTCAACAACCACGTTCCATCCCCTTCTGTCCCCAGCCCCTGACAACCACATTCTGTCTCTGTGGATTTGACTACTCTGTGTACCTCATATAAATGGAATCATATGGTATGTGTCTTTTTATGATTGGCTCATGTCACTTAGCAAAATGAACTCAAGATTTATCCATGGGGCAGCACGGGAAATGTAGAATTTCCTTCCTTTTTAAGGCGGGTAATAGTCCTTTGTGCATCTAAGCTACATTCTGTTTATCCATCCAATTGTTGATGACCACTTGGTTGCTTCCATTTTGAGGCTATCGTGAATAGTGCTGTTATGAAGAAATATCTCTTCGAGACCCTGCTTTCAATTCTTTTGGGCATATACCCAGACATGGAATTGCTGGGTTATATGATAACTCTATTTTTAAAAAAGATTTTATTTATTTATTTGAGAGAGAGAGAGAGACAGGGAGAGGGAGAGGGAGAAGCCCACTCCCTACTTAGCAGGAAGCCCAATGTGGGGCTCGATCCCAGGTCCCTGAGATCATGACCTGAGCCGAAGGCAGATGCTTAACCGACTGAGCCACCCAGGTGCCCTCATTATGGTTTTTTTTTATAATAATTTTTTATTATGTTATATTAGTCACCATACAGTACATCCCTAGTTTTTGATGTAGTGTGCCATGATTCATTACTTGCGTATAACACCCAGTGCACCATGCAATACGTGCCCTCCTTACTACCCATCACCGGCCTATCCCATCCCCCACCCCTCTGAAGCCCTCAGTTTGTTTCCCAGAGTCCATACCTCATTGTGATTTTGATTTATATTTGCCCAATGATCAGTGATGTTAAACATCTTTTCATGTGCTCATTGGTCATTTGTATAGCTTCTCTGGGGAAATGTCTATTCAAGTTCTTTGGTCATTTTTAATAAGGTTGTGTGTCTTCTGTTGTTGTTGAGTTGTAGGTGGTCTTTACATATTGTGGCTATTAACTCCTTGTCAGATATATGATTTCCAAGTCTTTTCTTCCATTCCATGGGTTGCCTTTTCACTCTTGCTGATTGTGTCCTTTGATGCAGCAGTGACCTTTTGAACTCAAAATAACTTACCTTTAGCTCAATTACACTTCATGGCTTTTCAGGGATATTTTCATCTCTGCCTAGAATGCACTCCTCCCCCCCACTTTCCTTTGTCTGGATGATTCTTATGCATCCTCTAAAACTCAGTCCTGTTGTCACTTCCCCCACTCTGTTGGAGTTAGGAGCCCTCCCCCTATGTTCTTATTCTCTGCACCTGCCTCTACCATGGCCGTTAGTGCAGTGCACTCTAATTACCTTGAAGGCAGAGCTCACCTTGTTAGTCCTGGTTTTCCCGGTGCCTACTGCAGCGTCTGGCTCCCTGATGCCTACTGAACTAACAAATAAACGTTAAATTGAGCCGAACATACTGAAGAGATCCAGGAAAGGTCAACCAAGAAGGAGAGTGGTGATGGTTACAAGGCGTGTGTATAATGTTTTAATGTAGCATGTATCATCCCCTTCCCCCCCAGCTTTATTGAGGTGTGATTGACAAATACACATTATAGGGGGGTGCCTGGGGGGCTCATTCCGTTAAGCGTCTGCCTTCAGCTTAGGTCATGATCCCTGGGTCCTGGGATCAAGCCCCACGTACCCGCTGAGCAGAGAGCCTTCTTCTCCCTCTCCCTCTGCTCTCACTCTCTGCTCTCTCAAATAAATAAATAAATAAATAAATAAATAAATAAATAAAATCTTTAAAAAATTGTACGTACTTAGGTTGTACATATGATATTTAAAGGTATACAATGTGACGATTTAACATACATATGCATTGTGAAGCTATTACCATAGTCGAGTTAATGAGCGCGTCTATCACCTCTGTTGTGTGTGTGTGTGTGTCTGTGTGTGTTTGTGTGTGCACGGTGAGAACACTCAGGATCTGCTCTCTTAACAAATTTCAAGTATACAATACAGTGTTATTAACTACAATCCCTATGCTTGTGCATTAGTTCCCCAGAACGTATTCATTTTAGATCTGAAGGTTTGTACGCTCTGAGCACCATCTCCCCATCTCCCCTCCCTCCCAGTGCCTGACAACTTCCGCTTTACCCTTTGGTTCTATGAATTCAATTTTTTAGATTCCACGTATAAGGGTGATCACACATTATCCGTCTTTCTGTGTCTGGCTTATTTCATCTGGTATTACGTCCTCCAGTTCCATCTGTGTGATTGCAAATGGCGTGATTTCTTCCTTTTTTATGGCTGAACACCACTGCAATATGTACACAATTTTTAAAAAATTTACTTTTTTAAAAATTAAAGTACAGCTGACATACACCATTATATTAGCTCCCGGTGTAAGGTGTAGTGATCTGACAGTTCCGTACGTCACGCTCCCATGAAGAGTGTGGTCACCGTCTGTCACCATACAATGCTCTTACGATATTATTGACTCTATTTCTTTTTTTTTTAAGATTTTATTTATTTATTCGACAGAGATAGAGACTGCCAGCGAGAGAGGGAACACAAGCAGGGGGAGTGGGAGAGGAAGAAGCAGGCTCATAGCGGAGGAGCCTGATGTGGGGCTCGATCCCATAACGCCGGGATCACACCCTGAGCCGAAGGCAGACGCTTCACCGCTGTGCCACCCAGGCGCCCCTATTGACTCTATTTCTTATGCTGTACTTTTCATCCCCTTGACTTCTTTCTTTAATAACTGGACGTTTGTACCTTTCAATTCCTTTTACCTCTCTTGCCCCTCCTCCACCCCCTCCCTTTTGGCCACTACCAATTTCTTCTTTGTATTTATGATTCTATTTCTGTTTTTGTGTTTTAGATTCTACATATGAGTGAAATCATACGGTACCTGTTTTTCTCTATTTCACTTAACATCATACCCTCAAGATCCATCCCTATTGTTGCAAATGGCAAGATCTCATTCTTTTGAATGGCTGAGTAATATTCCATTGTATGTACAAACCACGTCTTTATCACATATCTATCAATGGACACTTGAGTTGTTTCCATATCCTGACTACTGTGACTAATGCTGCAGTGAACATGAGAGTGCAGATATCTCTTCAAGATACTGACTCTTAGGACGTGTCCCTATTGTCAAGTGTCCCTCAGACTTCTCTGACAGCATGGAGTTAGAGGCTTTCAGGAGATCAGGGGCCCTGACTGCTCGGGGCAGCGCCGAGCTCCTGGGAGTAACGGGTGTTGGAAGGACATCGATGTCTGCACGTTGAGGATTTAATAAACCAGACGCATATTGCGCTCGCCTTTCAGTGAACCCCGACCTTCCTTTCAAGTCCCTGGCCTCCATGTTCATTAAAAAATTTGATCACCAGTGACCTGGGCCCCAGAGCAGCTGACGTTGCCTCGGTCCTTTCATTTCTGCTTTGGCCCTGACGTGCTCCAGGGATGCAAAACAGCCGGGGCTCAGTGGTGAGAAAATAACTTGCTGGAGAAATCTGTCTACAGCGAGGACTTCAGTGTGGAGCTAGGAGGTGGGAAAAGGACAACTGGAAATAAGAGGTTTTGCCCTGCTGAGCAGGAAAATATTGTTTTCATGGGCCACCAGGAGGCAGGGGTTGGGGCAGGGATGAAATCCTGAATTCTCTTCTTTCAAAGGGAAGGAAAACAAGAGAGAAAGAGCAACTTCTCCAGCTGCAGCCAGAATAGCTTTAGGGCCTACCCTTGGGTCAGGCATCCCCCTCTGGTCTCCCCTCACACCTTTAAATTCTGGATGTGAGACCTATCTCCAAATCATTTTTGAAAGGGTGATTTGGGTTATGTCGTTGACAGCTTCTTTTTTTTCTAAATGTAATTTTGAGGTCTTAATTTTGAGGTCCCACTGTCTCTGTAACTCTCCGCGGAGATACAGCTCTGAAGACTTGGCGTGGTTTGACATTTTGCAGGCCTTGACATCGAACAAGGACACGCGGTTTGAGCGGTGACTCTCTTGGTCCAACAGGACGTGCAGACTGAGGGGATCTCCGAGGGTGGGGCTGAGACACACCCAGTAATCCGTTCCGTCTGGTGCCTTGGTGACAGTGTTTGCGATGGGACCAGCCCGGCTCAGGGGCACAATCCAGGATCGAAGAACAGGTTTTTCTTTGGCATATGACCTAGCACTTAGCAACAGCCTCAGGAAATGTTGAGAGCATAGCCGGTGCCACACAGAGTGAGAGGCGGGGCATTAACAGCCCATGCTTGCAGAGCCCTTCCTCTGACAAGGCCCCGTCAAGACATCTCATTTCCACAAGAGCTCCGGGAAGTGCGCATGGCAAGTATTATTATCATCATTATAGGTGAGGAATCTGAGAGTCAAATGAATTAAGTGACCCACCCACGGTCCCAGAGCTAATAAAGAATGGAACACATTTTCAGGCTCTAAATCCCATGTTCCTTCTCCTATTAAAAAATGACGCAGACCTGTGGCCAAAAGAGCTAGCTTACAACAGACTATACCTGCGTAGGGAGGAATGGACCATAGAAGGTTGGCCTTGATTGGTAGTTGGTGAAACTGGGTATTGGGCATATGAGAGTCCATTACATTCTGTCAGTTATGTATATGTTTGAAATTTTCTTTGTTACTTTTTAAAAAGATTTTATTTATCTATTCGAGAGACAGATTGCCAACGTGAGTTGGGGGGGAGTTGCAGAAGGAGAAGGAGAAGCAGACTCCCCACTGAGCAGGGAGCCTGATGCGGGGCTCGATCCCAGACCCTGGGATCACGATCCGAGTCAAAGGCAGATGCTTAACCAACTGAACTACCCAGGCGCCCCTATGTTTGAAATTTGCTATAATAAAAAGTTTTTAAAAAAAGAATAAACCGGTGTTCGGTGCTCAAATCATACCCCTTTGAAACACTTCTCAAATACATCTCACTTTTCTGTCTCCAAGTCGGCTTGATTGGCTGAGATCTCGTTACAGACACTGACTCTCGTTTATTGGGTGTTTATTGCACCCAGTTACTCCGGTAAGTGCTTCCTTCCCCTGTCTCACCGTCTAACCCTCGCGACCACCCTGTGACTGTATCACTACCCTGTCTTGCGGTTGAGGAAATGGAAGCTTAGGGAGGTCACATCCCTGGCCCAAGATCTCACCTTTAGTAAATATCAGAGCTGGGATTTGAACTCGGGTCTGTCTTTACAAGCAGAGGCGGAACATCCTCTCGGAGGGAGTACTATTTTTAAAAATTATTTATTTATTATTTATTTATTTGAGAGTGAGAGAAAGAGAGTGCATGCACAAGCAGGGGGAGAGGGAGAAGCAGGCTCTCCACTGAGCAGGGAACCCGATGCAGGGCTCGATCCCAGAACCCTGGGATCATGACCTGAGCCAAAGGCAGACGCTTAACCGACTGAGCCCCCCAGGCGCCCCACAGAGGCGGTACTATTTGAAACGTGTTTTCGTTCTCATCGTCTTACAAGAAACTCTGAACATGGGATTGGAGACCTCCTCATCCCCACTGTTGGAAAAACGGGACTTGTAAACAGAGACACTCTTGCGTTTGGCCAGGCCTGTCTGTCCTCACCTCCCTTCGGGGATTCAAGCACTTAACTTTGTTTTGTCATCTCAGGTGGATGACCTGAGCAGGGGGCACAGCTATTCTTTTCAGGTCCTGCAAGCGGAGCTTCTACCAAAGGAGTGGGGAGGCAGGTGGTGGGGGGGGACGACGATGGCCTTCGAAAGAGACCGAGGTGCCGGCTCTCTTCATGGATTCACAGAAGACCAACGTCTGTCCCCTAATTGGACTGGCCCAGGTTAAAGGACACCAAAACCAGTCCCCCTGGGATGCCTCTACCTCAAGTGCTGCCTGGTTTCAGCCAAATCCCGTGCTGGGGAGGCCTCCCTCCTCTCTCGGCGCAGAGCCTTCTCGCACCAGCCGGGGAAGAGCCTTAGGCTGTTATCTGGTGTGATATCAAATATTTAACTGGAGAACGTTCAGAGCTCCAGGGATGCGGGGACTGTTTAGATATCAGATTCTCTCCTGCCAGGTCAAGCAAACCCCCTGTTGACGAATGGCTGTGTTTCTTCAAGCGTCTTTCCCAGCAGCCAGTTATCTTGTGCGCCCTTTAACTTGCTGTCCAGCTGAGAGGCCCCAGGGCTGCAGAAGCTGGGCTTCTAATCCCCCGTCTCGGGCTCCAGCGGCTGCAGTGGGCGATGGAAGGTTGTTTACAAGAGATGAAGGCTCGCTGCCTTGCACCTGGTTTCTGTCTGGCCCACGCTGACGGGGATGAAGGACCCTTCATTTATCTCGGCCTCTCTTCTCAGGCAGCTCCTGCTGTCAGGACAAGCGCGGGCCCAAGGCAGCTCGGACTGGCGTTTCAGGCCCTGATAAGCAGCTTGCTGAGGGGCCGGGAGAGC
This sequence comes from Ursus arctos, assembly GCF_023065955.2. Classification (NCBI taxonomy): domain Eukaryota; kingdom Metazoa; phylum Chordata; class Mammalia; order Carnivora; family Ursidae; genus Ursus; species Ursus arctos. Next base: position 23,281,805 of record NW_026622919.1, on the reverse strand, counting down.
GCTTATAGGCCTACATACCTCACCGAAGCCCCCCGCCCCGCTCCAAGCTGGGGGCAGCAGGGCTGGGAGGGGGCAGAGGCTGCTAAGAGCGTATACGGAAGGTCAAGTGGCCTCGATTCCAGCTATCTGGTGGGAGGGGCATTGCGCTCTTTCTCTATTTACAGATTTGGGAAACAGGTAGCCAAGTAACTGCCCTTTCTGCCTCCACGGGAGTAAGAGAGAAAGGGCATCTACTAGGCAAAGGGCGTTTGAGACAATCGTGTTTTATGAAGGACAGGGACAGACAAAGAGAAAAGCCCACTGGGACAGACATAGCGATCCGGAAGGACAGACGTGGGTGCGGAGAGCGTGGAAGCCCCCCCCTAAAAGTCCCTGAAGATAATAACTAACGTTTATGGGGTGCTTACCATGCGCCCCAGCCCTGTGCTAAGCACTTGATCTCCTTTAATCCCAAGAAGTAAATACTCTTATTACATCCGTTTAACAGATGAGGAAGTAGGGGTTTAGAGAGATTAAGTATACAGCCAGTACGAAGAGCGGAGATTAAACACAGGATAGCTTGGCTGCAGGGCCCCAAGCCTTTAAGGACCAGGCTGCACTGGAGAGACACACCGCGGGTGACCGAGTCTGGGGAACAGAGTTCGTGGCCGCTGATGTGTGTTGAGGAACATGGGTGCCTGGTTTTACCTGGTGACACCCTGGTCCTCGAGCCTGGAGTGAGGAAGCGAATCCAGGTGGGGAGTTAGGAGAAGCAGACTGCGAAGGGTAGGTACAAACGGGACCCCTCCAGGAAGCTGCGTTTGCAGAGGGGCGGGGGACCGCAGCCCCTGACAACTTCGCGCGCTTTGCTGGCGCAGATTGCCCTGAAAACAACGGCTTCCTTTTGACGGATAAATCCACTTGCTGCCCTCCACCTTCCTGGGAAAAGTCAATAATCATTTGAAAATCAATTCTTTTTTTTTTTTTTTAAGATTTTATTTATTTATTTGGCAGAGAGAGACAGCCAGCGAGAGAGGGAACACAAGCAGGGGGAGTGGGAGAGGGAGAAGCAGGCTCCCAGTGGAGGAGCCTGATGTGGGGCTCGATCCCACAACGCCGGGATCACGCCCTGAGCCGAAGGCAGAGGCTTAACGACTGAGCCACCCAGGCGCCCCTGAAAATCAATTCTAATAGTAGATACAGTCGGGGGGACTCTCCGGATCGAACAGGAAGTTCATACTCTCAGGCGCTGGCGTCTATTTCAACTACTTGAATCACGCACTGACCCCTGGGAAGGTGTCTCCTCCCTCCTGGGACAGATGTTTTGAGCTGTTTGGACAAGTCACCACTCTCCCCTGCATTGAAGAGCATCAGGCCTGGCCAGGGCCTCAGGCCCAGGAAAGGCTGGTGCAGGACTTAGGAGGTCTGTTTTTCCATTTTGGATTCGACCACGGAGTTGCTGTGGGACATTCCGCAAGAGGCCTGGCAATCCTGGGTCTCGCTCCCATCTCCCATCCTCAAAACGTGGCAAGGACAAGGACAAATGGGACCACTTAAAACAAGTGTCACCTACATTCAAGGCAAGGTGGCTTTGATGACAGTAAGTCCATGCATCTTCTCCCTCCACGTCCTTCTGCTGAGGTCTGGGCCTCTTCTTTCCTGGAGCAGCCAAGTCAACTCTCAGGACCTCACTGTCCGAGGGTAGAAAGCATTGACAGAAGGCATTCAAGAGGGTAGAAAGCATTGACAGAAGGCATTCAAGTTTTGTTTCTACGACTGCAGCTCCGATCTGACCCCTTGAGGACAGACAGCTAGAGACAAGGGGAGACTGGGGTAAGGGGAGGGGACGCACTGTTTCACACTCTTCCAACCTGACGCCGCCAGGGCGGGGATGGTGACAGGGCCTGGACTCCGCGTTCGGAGCAGCTGAGTCTTGTGGACAAGAAGCAGATAAACTGCACCAGGCCTCTTAATGAACCCAGCGCCAACTCCAGATAAACTGTCGCCACTTACTCCTCCCGGGCCTCCCTTCTCCAGGAGAGACTCCCCGCTTTGCCTCGGCAGTGAGCCTGGAGCAGGAGCTGGGGCCCCAGGACCTGCTGCTCTTCGGGGGAATGCTGGAGGGGACGCCACTGAGAACCTTGTTTGATTCCCCTTAGCTCCGCCTGAACCCCACTCTCAGACCCAAAGAGAAGCAGGAAACCAGCAACTGTCTGAAAAATATAGGTAAAAACCACTGGAGGAATGTTAACTTGAAAAACATATTCCCCAGTACCTCAGAGCATGACTGTATTTGCAGATCAGTTCTTTCTTTCTTTCTTTCTTTCTTTCTTTCTTTCTTTCTTTCTTTCTTTCTTTCTTTCTTTCTTTCAAGACTTTATTTATTTATTTGACACAGAGACAGCCAGTGAGAGAGAGACAAGGGGGAGTGGGAGAGGAAGAAGCAGGCTCATAGCGGAGGAGCCTGATGTGGGGCTCGATCCCAGATCGCCGGGGTCATGCCCTGAGCTGAAGGCAGACGCTTAACCGCTGTGCCACCCAGGCGCCCTGCAGATCAGTTCTTTCTTTCCCTTTCTTTCTTTCTTTCTTTCTTTCTTTCTTTCTTTCTTTCTTTTTTTAAATTTATTTTAAGTAAGCTCTACCCCCACTGTGGGGCTCGAACTCAGAATCCCCCGATCAAGAGTTGCTTGCTCTACTTACTGAACCAGCCAGGCGCCCCTGTAGATATGACCTAAAGAGGAAATTCAGGTAAATTGAGGCCATTAGGGTGGGTCCTAATCCAAAGTGGCTAGTGTCCTTACATGAAGAGGAGATTAGGACACAGACATGCACCGGGGAAAAGCATGGGAAGACACAAGATGATGGCCATCCACAAGTCAAGGAGCGAGGTCTCAGAGGACACCAACCCTGATGACGCCTTAATCTTGGACTTCTAGCCTCCAGAGTTGTGAGAAAATAGATGTCTATGTTTTGCTTTCTTGCTTTTACTACTCTTTTTTCCCTGCACATCTCCTTTGATTCATAAATCCTTTCTAACCACCGAAGAGGTGTGTGCATTACCAGCAGGTAGATTCTGTTCATAGATGTCGGAAGCCCCATCCCAGATCAGCAGAGCAGTGGCAAAGACAAGACTAAGATTTGGGACTCCGGCCTCCCACCAGGAATATTTCATTATACTGTTTCCTCTCCTATTTATCTCAATAATTCCCTCAACTTTATGCTTTGTTTTGGCCTTTGGAGACCTGGCCAGGCACGTTCTAAGAAATGGATCATCTCTTTGCAGGACACTGGGACAAGCAGGTTCAGCTCTTCCAGGTTGCACACTACTCAGATTACCCCATGAGCTTGTAAGAGATGTACAAATATTAACTAAATATTAATATTCCTAAGGGTGTGAGCGTGGGGTCATTCTTATGAGGGAAATGCAGAAGCTTTTCCTGAAGGCATTTGCAAAACAGGTATGTTTCCCATCTGGGGTAATATCAGTTTTCAGAAGTAGGTAGAAATGACCACAAAGGGGTCTTCAGACACTGGGATAAGACGGAAGCCCAGACCTGGGGAGGATACGAGGTGCCTAACCTCAAGCATGTCTGTTCCAACAGCTTTAAGATTCCATAGAAATTTGGCAGGAGATAGTTACGCTGTGCAGGATACGATCGCGCGGGATCAAGGACCTTCTGATTTTTATCTCAGTGGTTTACATCCAGGGTAAATGTTTCTAACTGAAGGAGATAGGAGAATTCCATTTTTTCTTTTGGAGCTAGCTGCCGAGTTTGGAGGGGTTGGCATTATTCTCTGATGGTTTCACCTAAGTAAGCAAGGCCATGCCATAAGTTTCTTCTATGGCCCCAAACGTGGCTGCCTAACACATTTCTAATCACTTAGTATGGCTCTACGGAATTCTGAATGAGATCTGGCTGTTTACTTAGATGGCAATGCTCATTGGTATTGCCATCCTTTTCATCTGTCTAGTCAACAGTCCATAGCCTTCTACTCAAAGTGTGATCCACGGACCGGGCTCCGCACCATCACGGGGGAGCTTGTTAGAAGCACAGGACCTCAGACCAACCCGCATCTGACTCAGAGTCTGCAATTTAACAAGACCCCAAGCTTCACATGCACATCAAAGTTAGAGAACCACTGGCCTGTACTGCATTATTTCATCCGATTTTCTCTTCTACCTATGAGGTGGGGAGGGCAAGTGTTCTTATTTCCATCTTATCGGAAACGGAGACTCAGAGGTGAAGTAACTCGCCCATGCTCACACCACTACATGAAGGAATTGGGATTAGAACCCAGATCTGTGGACTCTAGGTCTCCAGCTCTGTCTACGACGCTATGATTCAGAAGGAGACACAGCAGTTGACTCAAATGAGTTATCCTGCGACTTGACCTGTTTGTGCTTCTGTTTCTTGCACGTGTAGAATGCTCTCCGAGAGACGGGGCGCTGTGACGACGAGCTTGGTTGGCCCTTCTGTCCTTTATCCATCAGCCAACTAACAGCATCTCTAACCCTGGCCAACCGCTTCGCAAGTGCGGGCTGTTAGCGGTAATTGCCAGCACCTGTCACAGTGCCTGGCATTTAGTAGGCACTCAACAAATGTTTGTTGAGCCAAATAGAATTACCTAGCATTAGCGAGAGCTCTCGGCTGCTGATTACCAAGGTGCATTGGTGATGGAGTGCTGTGGGTCCTTGTAGCTCCTCTCTCTCGTCCTAGAGAAGCATTCGAATTACACGTCCTCCTGAAGAGGTAGGGGCACCACCTTCTTAACCGGAAAGGCAGATTTTAAAAACGAGTTCCCTTGTCCGTGTCTGTCTCCTGAGTAGGGCCCAAGCCAGGAGCTGAAATGCCTGGAGTTGGTGAGTGTGGAATTTACACGCTTACACTGGAAAACAGGCTCTGCTGCATTTTCTTTGACTGGAAGCACCGAGTGTGGGAAAAGTCAAGAGCACAGATGGAGCCAAGTTTGAAGCCAGGGGTCAGCAGAAAGATATTACTGGGTGACAGTAACTGGGATCTGCCTGTAAAAGTTGGCTGAACTTGGAGGCTTCCTCTGAGATCGTTGACAATGGGAAAAGCCTCAAGTTAACCAGACAGGATTTCAGTGCCGCTAAGCTGACACCGGGCTGAGTGGGAAAGGCCTAGTTTTCTTTGCTCGCTTCCCCAAGAGAGCAGAAATGAAGCAAAGCTCTGAGGAGGGCTGAATTCTTATTCCGTAAGAAGTTTTCCGAAGATCTGGGCTATAAAGACAGATCCCATTAGTAAATGTGACAGCTATTCCATTGCTCTGTGCATGTTAGTATCTAACACCAAAATATAAATGAAAGGAATATACTGTCTTTTCCAAGGAAGCTGTCAGTCCTCACCCTCGGTGAGCTGGCCCCGTATCGGGGGGCTCATCCACGTGGGTAGGCCCGGTTGTGCTGCTTAACCCACATGTTCTCATCCAGCCCTCTTGGTATCTGGTGAAATCTGTGAACCATAAGATAGATAAACCTGTAGCTTTGTCTTCCTCTGTGCGCGTCAGACTCTAAGCTCCAGGGTGAGTCCCAGATGCAACAAGATGCAGTACAGCCTTTGATCACATGAAGATTAGAGAGACTTGCTTCATCCTCGTCCGATTACTTTAGCAGTCAGCAGAGGACTGCTTTGCGTCCACAGAACTGGCGGGGAGGCAGGGACTCAGCTCTTTCGGTGTGGGTGGAAGAAAGTTCTCCCTTTGCCCCAGTGCTGCTCCACTTGTTTTGGCCAGGAAATCTGTAGCCTGGGGATTTTTTAAGAGTTGGATCAGAAAGAAAGACAGTACTAGCTTCAGGGCGTTTCTATTCCCGACTTCATGGGGCTGTTCTCGGAGATGTGTAACCCCATTCCTGCTTGCTTTAATTGAGTTGGTTGGGTTGTCTCAGAGCCCTGTTGGTGGGCACGTCGATTTCTTTCCCTTCCTGCTCCTCCCTCCCCACCACCCCTCAAGGGATCTTCTACTCCAGGCTATTTGGTTGATTCCCTCGTCCAACAAGGATGAACGTGTTAGGACGCAGTGTAGGATGGAGAAAATCGGCCATTTCCTCTTCACCGTCCCCAGTGTCACCTACTTAGACTGATGTCGCCACATTCACAGCATTTTATTGCATTTATTTGATAGCCTTGCATGTATTTCCCCTCAAAGGGCAATGAGCATCTTAAGGGAAGGAGGCATTTTGTTTTTAACTTAAGCCAAGTTTTCCAGCACATGGGAACTATCCGGTAGAGCTGATTAAGTTGGACGAACAAGGACAGTTGAAAGGATACAGATGAACCAGAGAGATCAGGTCTCAGAAAAGCAGCAGATCTAAGTTCTTGCGAGTCGCCTGAACCTGGGGTAAACCTCCAAATGGTCCTGGGTTTGGAAATTTGACCTTTTCAACCTTGACATTGCTACAGCCTCAGTGTGGTTGCTATGCTGTCGCTAGTGTCACAAAGATGTTTGTTGGGACTGAGATCAGCTGATAATGTATCATCATTTTGAGCGCCACGAAGGACATTTATCAATGATAGAGCATTGCTTCGAAACCGTTGCAACAATACAGTCTTGCAACTGATTTGTAAAATTATCTTTGTACGTGCTAATGTTCGTTTTTTGTGTGCATTCTTGAACGGGACCATAAAATGTCAGAAGCGAAGATTGGAGAAGGAAGCTCGCCTGGTTCTTTTCACAAAGGAGGAGTTGAAGCACAGACTGAGAAAGAACATATTAGCAGCTACTGGAAGAGCTGGGATGAGAACCAAAGCTTCCCAATTCACAGAAAATGCTGAGAAACTATAGGGACGGTAGCAGGGGCTGTGCAAAAAGTACTCTCTTAATCAAGGGACTTGAGCATTTTCTGCGATTTTCTTCCTGCCGAAACACACGCACAGGCTTTCTTTTTCTCTAGGTCTCTCTCAATCTCCCTCCTTCCCTCTCTCTCTCATTCTGTCTCTTTTCTCTCCCCCTCTCTCTTCCCATTGCTAACATTTATGGAGCACTTAGAATGTTCCAGGCACTTTGGTATGCATTCTTTCACTTCATCTTCACAATAACCCTGTGAGCGGAGCCCAGTAATAATCATAGTTCTTCTTCTTCTCCCCCCCATTTTATAGAAGAGGTAAGGGGAGGTTAAACAATTTGCCCGAGATCACACAGTTAGTAAGTGGCAGAATTGGAATTCAGACTTGGGGCGCCTGACTGGCTCAGTCAGTAGAGCATGTGACCCTTCATCTCAGGGTCGTGCGTTCAAGCCCCACGTTGGACTTGGAATTCAGACTCAATAAGTCCCACGGCAGAGTCCGTGCTCCTAATCATTGCTCTGTAGTGTTTTCAGAGCTCTACCCAGGTTTAAGCAGTACCCCACTGTGCAGCACTGAGGACCCTTGCTGAGAGAGGAATCACTCTTGGCAAGTAGGTGCCGGGCGCCATCTTACTTTGTACTCAATGCCATAATAACCATTTGTAATGATTTGTTTTTATGCTCATCTTTCCCACTGGAATGGAAGTGAAAGGGTGGGTCCTTCATCTTTTTATGCCCCACACCTAGCACAGTGCCTGGCTCCGAGACAGTGGCTAATCCGTTCCAGCTAAGTGAATAGAGGAATGCTACTCTGATGGGATCGCAGCGTACACACACTAGCACATCTACTCAGAGCTCCTGAGTTGGGCACTTGAACCACTATGTCTGCTCTCTGCTCATTTTCTTTGTGGTGCAGTGCTCCCCATGGGCAGCTGGCTTTGTTCTCTGCTGGAATGCGGACCCCTCATGGTGGGGGAGGACAATGCTGGGGGGACTGGGCCATGCCGGTGTGGCACCCCTCTTCCCTTCAGCAGGACCTTGATGTTTGGAGCCAGGAATCCCTTTCTCTCCTTGCCGGCTTGGTTGGACCTCCCCAAACCAGGACTGACCTAGGCTTGGCAGCATGGGCCTCAGAAGATTATTGTGGCTTACGGCCTACTGAAGGTTGGCCTGCTATTTTTACCAAGGCCAATTTCTCCAAATCCATGCTCCCAAACCAGAAGAAGGGTCCACACCGTGGGCTCTGATACCTGACCCGAGACTCTGCAAGTGTCTGTTTTGATTTGAGAACCGTGCAGGGGAAGGTGCCTGGCTCCGACCATGTTCATGTCTCTGTTGGGTTTATCACCTCCGCGTGCTGCTTGCCTGCTTGGAGTCAAAGCCCGCTAGGCCCGATGTTCCACTCCCCACATCCTGCTCCCTCTTCCTGCCAAGGGGACTGACCTGACCCAGGCCTGGCGAGGCAGGGTGGGTCACCATGCAGTTCTTTGCCCTTCCTCATGGCCAGGGAGTTCCAAGGTCCCGATGGGAGAGGGCCTGCTGTCCACAACCCTTCTCCAAGAATGTGCTCTCCCATGGGAAAGGACTGGGAACCTTCCACCCGGAGCCCCCAAGAGAGGCTCAGACAGTCACAGGAGGGGGAAGAAAAGTCCACTGTGCTATAAATACTTCTCAAATGTCTCTTGTAAATCTCCAGATGTGTCAGCCAGGCCCAGGGAAGAGAGCCTGAATTAGAGCCGATTAGAGACCATATTCTCCCAGAGGAGGGCAAGCCTGCCTGTCAACCTGAGCCCCACGCGGCCACAGGGACCACCTCGGGAGGAAGCAGCTCTCCTGCCAGCCTTCCCCGCCGCCGGTGGCCTGTTCCGGGGCGCTGCGAGCTTTGGGAAGGACAGGCACCCTTTTCGCTTGGTTCTCCTGCCCTTTGGGCCGGGAGCGCGGGGGTCGTCCCGGGAGAAGGAGGGTGCCCTCTTCCCTGGGGGTGGGGGTGGGGGCAGGGCGCGAGGACGACCCCAGACGTGGCAGAAGCCAACTGCCCGGGCTGGTGGGTGATTTATGAAGTGCTGAAAAGCATCTTCGAAGCTGTCATTTATCTTACAGCTCTCAGCCTAAATAAACAGAATCCGCCTAATTATAGTTACAGTGGAAACACAACACCCCCACGGCCTCGCCCGGCCGCCAGCCCCTCTCCTGCCCGGCTCCGCCCCGGCCCGGGCGCCCGCTCAGCCCACAGCTGCTCCCTAGCGGCGCCTCGGCACCAAGGCCGGCAGCCCGCCGCCTCTCCCGGCCGCTCCCGGGCGCCCCTCGCCCTCCCGGTTCTCTCTCCTTCTCCCGCTCTCGCGTGCTCACCCAGGCTCCCACCAGCGTGCGCCCCTGAATTGCCAAGGGCAGAGGCACCATCTCCATCCTGCGGAGGTCCTGCACCTGCTGCATCCATCCAGCCGCCGCAGGAGCCCGAGAGGCCCGGATGTTCCCACTCTTACCCTGTGTTGTGGTCGTCTGATCCAGCCTGGCTCAGGGGACTCCTGCAAGGTCAAGGGACTCCGTCTCTCGGGTTGATCGTGTCAGGAAAGGCAGAGGGGCTGGGGGGTGGGGGTGTCTTGGGTAACCCGTAGGTAGAGAAAGGAGGAAATTCTTTCTGTGCTTTGGTGATTTTGTGCCCTTCCATGAAGGAGGGAAAGGCTCCTTTTGCTTGATGACACCTTCCTCTCTATCCCTGTTGCTGGACTTGAACTTGGAACTTCCCTTCTTCTTTTGCATGTGGGAGGCCTCCCGCCCTTTGGGGACTCTTCTGTCTTGGACTTCAAAGCAGAGAGGCAGACACTTCGACAGCAACCAGGACAGTGATATCACGGGGTGGCTCTGGATGAAGCCCTCATCCATTGGGGGTACCCTCTCCCACTTGGTCTTTGTCCTGCGGATGTGGGGCTTAGGGCCAGGGCTGTGTTTGACATAGAAGAGAAATAACAACCAAGGGGAATCATAGTCCCTTCCACTCGTCAGAAACCAGTTGGAACTTTCAAGAGCCCAAAGCAGTGCATGACCGGGGGCAGCTCTGGATTTCCTCCATGTGGTGTTAACTTACACGCTAGCACACACATTACACTAGACATATAACTCACCCCTAATTTACTGCTGTCTTTCTGTGTGTGCAGGGTCTTGTTCTTGTAGACAAATTTGGAGATCTAATAACAAAGTAAAGGAAGGATTCCTCAAGGGCAGGTGTAATCTGAGTAGGCCCCCTGGAGGGTGAGGGCTTTAGAGAGGAGTATAAATAAAAGGCTGCCACCCAGCAGTTGGATGGGAAGGGAGAAGAGGCCTTGAGGAAAGTGAAGAGAAGCGTGAGTCCATAAGACAGGACAAGAAGTGGGAATAACTTTTCTTGCACATTAAGAGCACAGACCCGGGAATTTCTTTTTTTTTTTCAAAGGTTGGTTTTTGTTTTTGTTTTTTTTTACTTTTTTAGGATTTTATCCATTTATTTGAGAGAGGGAGAGAAAGAGAAAGAGCATGAGTGGGGTGAGGGGCAGAAGAAGAAACAGACTTCCCACTGAGCAGGGAGCCAGACGTGGGGCTTGATCCCAGGACCCCAGGATCATGACCTGAGCTGAAGGCAGATGCTTAACCAACTGAGCCACCCAGGCGCCCCAGACCTGGGAATTTTTCATCCTGACTTTGCTTCCTAGCTCATCTGTGTCTTGTTCTATCAGAGCCTTATGGAATTTAGTCCCCTGTGTTAGTTCCAGCATTGAAACCGAGCCAGAGCAGCCCATACCAGGGACCCACGTAACAGTGGGCTGAGCAGCTGGGTTCAGGAGAGAGAGGCTCCTGATTCAAGCTTTTTGAGGATACCAGCAGCCTCTCTGCTGGTCTGTGGGTGCCTCTCCCCACCAAAGAGCAGGATCCCCCCACCCCAAAATCCAGTCTGCTCAACCAAGTCTGGGAATCCTGCTTGAAGGAGAAAGTCTGGGCCTTTTCCATAGTAGGCAGAGGAGTGTAACAAAGGAGAGACCCATTTTTTACTAGTTCTACCACGGCTTATCCATTAAAGTAAGATAAAAATACCTGTTCTCGGCCTGGTTCCCTTAGCGCCAATTCAAATGAATGAGGATGTAAGAGCTCACAGTGAGAAAATCTCTCCCTAGGTAGTTCCAGATGAAAGAACAGCTCTTTAGCATTTCTAGTGAGTTAGACCATGAGGCCTCTCCTTAGAGCCGGCTGGGGTAATCTCTGCTTTTTTTTTTTTTTTTTTAAGAGGGGAGCATGAAGCCTCAGAACAGTTGAATGCGTTTCCTGAAGTCACACAGGAAATCACTCCTGAAGACTTGATTCTTTATGGGATCACAAATAAATTTTAAGAATACTTGGTTTGCATTAACTCTTGGAAGACAAGACAGGAGGAAAACACAATTTAACACGGCACATCTACAGACTGACGAGAAAGTACAGTTTTAATAGAGGAGAAAAACCCTCCGCTCGAGTTCTGTTTGCTGTGTCATTTTCTTTTTCTGTGGGCCTTTCTGCCTTTCTCCGTTTTTCCCTCTCCTGTTTTCTCCCTTTGCCTCGACTCTCCTTCTTCTTCCCTCCTTAACTGTCCTGTCAGCACTTTTGGCCCCAGGATGCTTTGCCTTTTTTTTTTTTTTTTGCTGCCAGCCCTTTCCTGCCGGCTGCCAAGGTCTCCCCTCCCTCCCGACTTCCTCAGTTGATCCTGTGCAGAAGCTGATAGCTTATCTCCACGCAGCAACAAGAAAGTGAGATAGTGGGCTCAGAAGCCAGCAACCCAGAGCATCTTGGGAACTGGCCTGCTGGTGTGAGCGGTCCTCTCCCCCCCCAGCCCCACCCGCCAGCCCACCCCCAAGCGAAGATCACCAGTCGATACTTCTCTCCTCTCCCTCTGGTCTCATCTGTGCTTCCAAATTCAGATGAGGGCAGATGAGAGAACAGGCCCTGGCAGCTGGGGGTGCACCCTGTCCCCTTGGCTTTCGGATGTCTAACTTCAAAGGGAATTCATGTCCTGTTTTGTTTTGTTTTCTTCCTCTAATGTGCTGTGCAATATCGGAAGAGTCCTTCAGTCTCTCTGGGCTCCAGTTTCTGCCGGCAAGGTAGGATCCAACCAGAGCGGGCCTTTATGTATTTGACCCCAGCTTTAGAGCCCTGGCAGGTCCTGAGGAGTGGAAAAGTAATTGCCATTTCTAGTAACTTCTGGGGGCATGCCCTCACACTTTTCCACTTCCTTCTTCTGTCATTCTATTCTGTACCCCAATGACCTGACATGGAAATTTTGTCCCAGTTTCAATTCTGAGAAGCCCCCGGGGTTGGAAGGACATTACTCATCAGTTCTTAATCTAATAAATATGCAACTTTTCCTCTACTAGGAAAATATTTTCCATTCCCACAAAGCAATAAAAAGCAGAGCAATTGCTTCTTTTTTCCGCCTCAGTCTAGGTCAGTGGTTCTCCACTGGGAGTGATTTTGTGCCCCTCCCCCCCAAAAGCCCCCAGAAGATAATTTGGTATTGCTTGTAGACATTTTTGGTTGTCACAATGGGGAGGGGGTCGCTCCTGGCATCTCGTGGGGAGAGGCTGGGCATGCTGCTAAGTATCCCACAATGCACTGGACGGCCTCCACCTCAAAGAATGATCTAGCCCAGAATGTCAGTAATGCTGAGGTTCAAAAACCCTGGTCTAAGTTATCATTAAGCACAGTCTTTGGTGAAGTGTTGGGGCTCACAGAACATGAGAGTGGGAAGAATTTGCTCTCAGAAGCCTCCCATGTAATAGGGAAATGGTGCCTCTGGGTTGGGCAGCACCGTCTCTGAGAGGAGAGATACAGTTCATGCTTGAGGAATTTACAGTCTAGAATAAATCACAGGAAGATGACATATTAAACCAATGTTTATCCATTTAACATGTATTTATTAAGCTTCTGCTGTATGCCAGGTCCTATGTAAGGTTCTAAGGAGGCCCTAAATGAGTTCCCAATCTGTGCGCCTGGGAGGGAGTTTCCCTTTCTCTCAGTCCTGTTTCCTGTCACCAGTGTGGGCAAGATTTGACCAATGTACTTGGGAATGAAAAGGACGTTTCAGAAAAAAGGCAGTATTAAGAGGTTCTAGGGAGCTGAGTAGTTAACACTGGGTGTATTTGGGAAGTGCTGAGAAAAGTAGAAGCCAAACTCCTGGGAAGGCACAAAGGCCTGGGTTTCAATGGAAGAGCAGGTGAGCCTCCTGGGTCGGGGAGGCAGCCTCAGAGTGGAGAGGCTGCTGAGAGGTGAGGCCTGGTCATTGCTTTTGGACTCAGGCCAGGAGATTGAAATTCTCTGAGTTGCCAGGAACCTGGCTGGCCCAGTTGGTGGAACATGTGACTCTTGATCTCAGGGTCATGTGTTCAGGCCCCAGATGGGATGTAAAGATTACTTAAAAAGAATAATAAAAAAAAAAAGAAATTCTCTGAGTTGCATGGGCTAACAGCATTTGGCAAGCACAGCCCTGCTTTGCAATATGCCCTGGAGCTCACGGTAAGTACTGTATGAATATGGTAGGAAGAGAGAAACCCTAGCAAGCCCAGTGTAGCCTGGAGGTGCCCTGGGACAGATCCACCTTTACCTACTTTCTGCAATGGAATTCACTTGCCAAGTGTGAAGGCAAAGGAGGGACCCCAAAAAGCGGGAGTTCCCGTCAGCATTGGCATGAATGGCGGTAGGCCAAATGCTTCATTCTGAACTGTTCTGCCAGGAACTTGGAGACGCCAGCAGATTCCTTTCCTCACGTAGTAGGATGCGGATGAAACAGGACTTTTTTTTTTCCTCCCATTTTTTAAGTCATCTCTACACCCAATGTGGGGCTCGAACTCACAACCCTGAGATCAAGAGTCACGCGCTCTACCAACTGAGCCAGCCAGGTGCTCCATTATAGGACATACTACATGCATTCATTCAAGCAACATTTACTGAGCACTTAAAATGTGTAGAAATTACTCCAGATACTCCAGGAGTTACAAGGATGCATTTATTCAGTATTTGTTCATTCACTAACAGTCATATATTGAATACCTACTGTAGGTCTGACACCATGCTCCGTGCTTGGAATACAGAAATAAAACACAGCCTCTTTCTCAAGAGTCCAGGGTGGACAACCATTTCTTAATGGTTGCTATGTACCAAGCCTCAAGCCAAAAGCTTTATGTACGTGATCTTTACAATACTCAAACTAAAGGCCCAAAAACTTGAAGCCAATCACATTGCAGTTACTCAAAAAATTAAAAATAGAATTACTGGGCGCCTGGGTGGCTCAGATGGTTAAGCATCTGCCTTCGGCTCAGGGCATGATCTCCAGGTCCTGGGATCGAGTCCCCACATGGGGCTCCCAGCTTGGCGAGGAGCCTGCTTCTCCCTCTCCCTCTGCCTCTCCCCCTGCTTGTGTGCTCTCTGTCTGTCTCTCAAATAAATAAATAAATCTTAAAAAAAAAATAGAATTAGCATGTGAACCAGCAATCCCACTTCTGGGTATACACCCAAGAGAATCGAAAGCAGGTTCTCAAAGAGATATTTGCACAACTTTGTTCACAGCAGCGTGACTCACAATTGCCAAAAGGTGCAAGCAACCTACCATCAACAGATAAATGAATAAACGAAATGTAGTGTATCATACAGCGAGATAGCGTTCGTTCTTTTTTTTTTAAAGATTTTATTTATTTATTCGACAGAGATAGAGACAGCCAGCGAGAGAGGGAACACAAGCAGGGGGAGTGGGGGAGGAAGAAGCAGGCTCATAGCAGAGGAGCCTGACGTGGGGCTCGATCCCGGAACGCCGGGATCACGCCAGGAGCCGAAGGCAGCCGCCCAACCGCTGTGCCACCCAGGCGCCCCGATAGCATTCATTCTTAAAAAGGAAATCCTACACTTCCCAGGCTACAACATGGATGAAACTTAAGGACATTACACTAAATGAAATAAACCAGTCACCAAAAGGCAAATACTGTGTCAATCCACTTTTAGGAGATACCCAAGGTAGTCAAATTCAGAGAGCCAGAAAGCAGAATGGTGGTCGCCAGGAGCTGGGGGGAGGGGAGACTGGGCATGGGTGGTTTAATGGGTATAGAGTTTCAGTTTGTCAAGATGAAAAGACTGCTGGAGTTGCTTGTACAACAATGTGGGTGTACTTAACACTATGGACCTGTACACTTGAACACGGTGAAGACAGGAGGGCGCCTGGGTGGCTCAGTCGGTTGAGCGACCGACTTGATTTCTGCGCAGGTTGTGATCTCAGGGTCCTGAGACTGTGCTCTCGAGGGGCTCCGTGCTGAGCGTGGAGCCTCCTTGGGATTCTCTCTTTCCCTTGCCCTCTGTCCCTCCCCGCCCCCTCCCTTTCTCTCTAAAAAAAATAAAAAAGATGAAGATAGTGAATTTTGTTACATACCTCTTTTACCACAATTTAAAAAAAAATTTATGTTTAGCCCACATATTCCAGGCCTGATTCTAGGAAGGGGAAACAAATTTTTTTTTTTTTAAAGATTTTATTTATTTATTTGACAGAGAGAGAGACAGGCAGTGAGAGAGGGAACACAAGCAGGGGGAGTGGGAGAGGAAGAAGCAGGCTCCCAGTGGAGCAGACAGCCTGATGTGGGGCTCAATCCCAGGACTCCAGGATCATGCCCTGAGCCGAAGGCAGACGCCTAACGACTGAGCCAAGTACCCCTAGGATCCCATTCTTTATCCACTAGAAAAACAACTATCAGGTAAGGGGGAAAGGGATGTGTCGTTGGAGGAGTCCTGACAAGGGATAATTGATTAGCCCGTCAATCTTTGCATCCAAAGATGACAGCATTACTATTTTTCTTTGGGCATTTGGGGCCAGAAAGGGAAGTCCTAGCCAGTAGCCCTACTCTAAGCCAAGATTTAACGTGGTTTACAGAGTACATGCAGGTAAGATGCAGAGTCTTTCCTCAGGAAGATCTTAGCCCCATTCCCCGATCTCCCCCAACCCCTTCCTGCCCACCCATGCTGCCTCGCAGGGGCTCGCCGTGGAGAGCAGAGGTCACTCCAGGTGGACCCAAGTATTACAGAGGCAGAGATGGGGGAAGGGCCAGCTCTGGCAAACCTTTGAGACAGCCAATGTTTGTCTTTCAGGCCTTGGGCTCCCCTTTCCTGCAGCTGGCACAGGCCCGAGTCCGGAGACCAGAGGTCTAGCTCGCTGTGAGACCCCGGGAAAGGTGTTCTCCTTCTCTGGGCCTTGGTCTCCTCACCTGCAGTGTGAGGGGTTCGTTCTATGTGAGTTCTAAGCTTCCTCCTCCAGCGCTGCCCTTGTGGGAGCTTTGAACCTTTTGACTTCTTCGCCCCACGGCCCCGCCAGGGTCCTCCTGCTTTCTCATCGCTTCTCTTTCAGCAACACGGTTCTGGACAGGTTCCGATAAACCCATGAGCACAGAAGCACATTGACTCCTGAGGATATTTGCATTTCTACCGGCATCCAGATGAGAGAGAAGGAGGCTCTAATTCGGGATCTCTCTCGATTGCAAGAGCAAGAGGCTTTTTGACGGGGGCAGGGCGGAGGGGGTGGGGTAGCAGGACTCGCCCCAAGATGCCAACTGGCAAGCTGGTGGCTCAGCCCTTGGGTGGAGGTCTTGGGACACCTCTCCCAGTGTGGCACACGCCGCCACAAGTCACCATGCCGCCTCTTCTTTTTCCAGGGGCCCTGCAGGGGTCCTGGCAGCCCTTCTGTCTCTGGAGAAGCGAGTTCCAGCTCAGATACCGATGAGGTCACCAAGATCCCCGGTCTGAGCTGGAATTTGGCAGGAGGGTTCATGGGGCAGCTGTTTGTGGTTTCTCTTTTCCTCTGAAGGAAAGTCTGAGCAGATGATCTCCTAGGTGCTGCCTGTCTCCATGTGAGGGAGAAGCGGGATGTGGCTCTGGATGCAGGGGGAGGGGGGCTGGCAAGGAGAGGCTGGGGTGACATATAAGCGACATATTTTGTGAGATGAAAGATCCCAACTTCTTTCAGTAACTTCTTCAACTCTGCTTTTGTTCTTGGGAAACCTCATTTCTTCCCTCATATTTATTCATGAGGACTGGCGTTGTTGGAGACTTCGAGGAGCAGCTGCTTTGGGTCTGAGGCAATTCTCTCCACGGCGAAGACAGCTTTTCATCTACTCGTGCAGCCAGAGCTTCTCCTCAAGAAGCATCAGCATCTTGGGGTGGAGGGGCCTCCAACTCCAGAAAGATGACTGTGCGGTGGTGGAGGGCTCCCGACTTCCTCTGCTTTGGGCCAGGCAGCCCTGGGGCCTGGGGACAGAGCAGGGGCGGCTTCGGGAGCACGGAGGAGGCCACGTGACAGGACAGGCATCCCTGCCTGGGGACCTCACTGAGCCTCTGAGGCCAGCAAAGCCCTGGAGGGGAGGCTCCAAGAGCTGGGAGTTCCAGACCGTTTCCATCTTTCAGAGGCTCATGTCTAACAGGAGAAACCAGACACTTTGACCCACCAGCACACAAATTCAACGTGACGTGCAAATAAGGGCCCAGCGGGGAGGGCCAGGCTGGCTCAGTCACACAGAGGGGAGACAGGACTCACACAGGGTGGTTTTGATGGCGGGAGTCAGGAATTCTAGAATGTCGACCTTGGCAGGGACTTGAGGGTCTGGTCTAACCCTCTTATTTGCCAGATGGAGAAATTGTGGGAAATGACTTGTCTAAAGTCTGCATCAAAGATGAGATTCAAATATAGATTTTCTGGCCCTCGTCCAATGCTCTTTCGTTTGCATTTGATCTTTAAATGTCTGGTTTTTCCTAACATTCTAAGGCTCTATGTATCCCTACCCCTAGGGCTCCCGAACTAGCTCCTTCTCTTGTACACCCTTCTTGTTCTGGGTTCCCGCCCATTCCTCGCCTTCACTGGGTCACCGCTCGCTTGCTTGCTTTTGTTGATGGTAATGCAGTATTTTGCTTATTCCGTCCACTAATAACGAATATTTGAGAACATTTATAGTAATGGAACTTTTTTTTTTAAGATTTTATTTATTTATTTGACAGAGATAGAGACAGCCAGCGAGAGAGGGAACACAAGCAGGGGGAGTGGGAGAGGAAGAAGCAGGCTCATAGCGGAGGAGCCTGATGTGGGGCTCGATCCCATAACGCCGGGATCACGCCCTGAACCGAAAGCAGACGCTCAACCGCCGTGCCACCCAGGCGCCCCTATAGTAATGGAACTTAATCTAAGAAGTTCAACTGGCTTTTTCTTACATATCAGTATCGGGTATCAGTAAGAGAGATCGGCAAAACAATTACGGTCGAAATTATTCAGTCAAAAACATAATAAATGCTTGGGATTAGTCTACATACAATTTAGTTTTTGGCATAAAGTTCTTTGGCTGCAAGAAGGAATGTTTGGTTTGCTGCACTGATAGGAATAGCTCTTAATGCTGGGATGGCCTCTTCTTGATATTTCTTCTGCTGTAGATTTTTTTTTTTAAAGATTTTATTTATTTATTTGACAGAGAGACAGCCAGCGAGAGAGGGAACACAAGCAGGGGGAGTGGGAGAGGAAGAAGCAGGCTCCCAGCGGAGGAGCCCGATGTGGGACTCGATCCCAGAACGCCGGGATCACGCCCTGAGCCGAAGGCAGCCGCCTAACGACTGCGCCACCCAGGCATCCCTCTGCTGTAGAGTTTTAGCACAGTTATCTGTGATTGTATGACTGGTGCTGAGCGGAGAGGTACTCCTCACGTTTATTCCAAATAGGAGTACGTAACTGATTACTATGGTAATGAGGACGCAGACAGGCAGGGCAACTGCCCACGATTATGGATTATTATTATAGGTTAAGCCTAAGGAATTTAGCCAAGATTCAGGAATAAAGGCCCACACAAGATATAGTATGAAGCCAACCTGGGAGCTTAAAAAAAGAACAAAGCCATAAATCGTTCTTTCTGGCAATGGCAAAGGTGAATTTTCCAACATTTTCCCCTGTGGCTTTAGACGATCTTGATCCTTGAAGCTCCCACTCAGGCCCCTCTCGACAGCTCTGCTGCCTTAGCAGACTGCTGTCTTTTGTAACGCTGGCCTGTGTAAACTCAGCTCTGTCACAAGCTGCTGCTTCTTTTTCTTCTTCTTCTTTTTTTTTAGAGATTTTATTTATTTATTTATTTGACAGAGAGAGGGGCAGCAAGAGAGGGAACACAAGCAAGGGGAGTGGGAGAGGGAGAAGCAGGCTTCCCGCCGAGCAGGGAGCCCGATGTGGGGCTCGATCCCAGGACCCTAGGATCATGACCTGAGCTGAAGGCAGATGCTTAATGGCTGAGCCACCCAGGCGCCCCTGTCACGAGCTCCTGTAAGGCTCACGGGTTGTAAATGCAGCGCTCCAAGTTCCGTGGATGGGAGAGTCCGGTGCAGAGGCACTGACCTTCCAGAAGATGCAGGGAGACAGGACGGTAGTTAGTTCTTCCTGAGGTTCTGGACCAGCTCTCTACTGTCCACTGTCAGCCCTTCAACCTGACACGTGGTCCCATACTCCAGAGCTTTTACCTGCTCCTACCACCTGGGCACCTTCTTTCCACCTCCCACGCTTCCCTATTCAAGGACCAGAGCCTTCCCCCCCACCCCAATCTCTACCCCAACATGGGGCTAGAACTCACGATTCTGAGATCAAGACTCAATGCTCCACTGACTGAGCAAGCCAGGCGCCCCCAGGACCTGAACATTTATTTATTTATTTATCTATCTATTATTATTTTTTTTAATTTATCTTTTTGAAAGAGAGAGACAGTGTGTGAGCAGGGTGGGGAGGGCAGAGGGCCAGGGAGAGAGAAAATCTTAAGCAGGTTCCACAGTCAGCGTGGAGCCCGATGAGGGGCTTGATCTCACAACCCTGAGATCATGACCTGAGCTGAAATCAAGAGTGCAACACTTAACCGGCTGAGCCACCCTGATGCCCCAACCGAACTTTTAAAAGTGTTTGTGATTGAGCACTTGGGCATTTAAATGAATCCTTCTCATTCCACACTCGTGATGGACTCTGCTTCCTTTTCTCAAACCCTGAATGCACTCCTGATGTCATTCCAAATTCTAAAACATGCTGAGGATTTGTGGATATCTGCACTAGCTGGGGGGAAATGGGAGGTATTAGAAACTGAGACATAGATCTGAATCAAGCCACCTGGCAAGCCTCTTCTGCCACTCTGCTGTGTGGTCTTAGGCAAAGCCTTTAACGTCTCTGTGCCTTTGTGTCTTATTTATCAGGTGAGGATAATACTGCTTGACTTATCATCTATCGAGATACGTTAAAGACCAAATAGGGCAGCAGATTTGAACTTATTCTTAATTTAAAAGAACATTGAAAAAAAGAATATTGCACCTAAATAGCATCACTATTAGGATTTTTCCCCAAATCTCATATATATATATATATATATATATATATATATATATATATAAAATTAGATATATATACATACATATATATCTAATATATATAAATATATATTTTAAAAATTACCCGTCTCCACCAGCATTCTCTGAGGCACTATTGGGAAGTGGACGTAAGACTTGGGGGACAGAAGACAAGGAGATGCCCCGCCCTGGGAGCTCCCCATGGAACCCTGCTGAGTCAGTGGAGAGTGACTGCATAAGGGCCTTCACGACGAAGGAAGGTGGTTATTTGGGGCTGTTCCCCATCTCTGCATGTGACATCAAGACAGCTGGAACAGCCCATGTGTACACACGCACAGGCATGTCTACTCTTTGTGCCAAGGGCCTATTTGCATGTTATCGCGTGTCTCGTTCGCGTGGTGCGGTCCCAAAGCCCTTCATGCGCAAAGTCAGGAAACCAGTGTATACGCCAGGGCTCCCCTTCTGCCACATTGTTGGGGCTTCCTAGGAACAGCACAGCTAGATGGCTCAAGGACCCTAACAATGGGAAGATCTTGGAGCTGGAAGCCCGGACACTGACTATTCTCTCCTTTGCTGTTCTACTGTGTATGGAACCACAGGCAAAGTCAGAGCCCTGCCTTAGTTTCCCCTTGTGTAGAATTACCAGAATGAAACTTACCTGAAACCCTCCACCCATCTCTAAGTCGACTGGGGATGAAAATCATTTCAACAATGTCTCTTGCAATTTCGGGGAGGGAAGAAGCTGTGTTGACCCGCAGTAATTTTATTATTCCTTTTCCAGAAGAAAGGGGTGTGGAGAGCTTCTAGCTCAGCACCTGCGTGGTGGCTGGAGCCTGCCAGGCCTCCATCTGCCCATGTCAGAGACCAGGGGAGGCATGGTGGTGTCAGAGGCAGACGTAACAGAGAGGGAACTATGCTTCACCAGCTTGTCAACATGTCATTAGGGTGTTCCTGTGGGAACCAAGAGCAGAGACAGGAGGCAGGAGACGTGGGAGGGAGGGAGGAGGGAGGAGGGAGGAAGGGAGAGAAATGGAAGAGATGAAGGGGTCCATGCCAGTAGGGCATTCATCCCTGTCATGAAGAGAGCTCTATCAAACCAAGGCCAGGCCTATAAATCAGGCCATAATTAGTTGCAAAGAGAAAGCTTTAACATCCTCATCAAATTGGTTAATACATCTTGCTGCTCAGGACAGGCTGGCCCTGCCTTGGAAAAACTGCAGGCTTGCCCGGCTGGGTGGGAATGGAGGGGAGAAGGGCTAGTTCGAGCTGGGGCAGCATGGACACAGCTCCGAGCCAGGGGAGCCCTGCCCCTCTGTGTACTCGCGTGAAGAAGGCTCTGACAGGTGGCAGGTGAGGCCGGTTCTCAGTCCAAGTCGTCATCATGGGCTTGGAGAATGAAATGAATGTGCTGGTTTGGTCAGGAATGAGTCCTGACACCTCTGACACATCTTTTTTTTTTTCTAGGTCTCAGCTTCACCGTCTGTAAAAGGGACATTGCAGACCAGAGGAATTTTGATTACTTCCAGTTCAGACACCATAAATATCTAGGAGTCCAAAGGACAAGGACATTTGGGGGTCATGGCCAGGGAAGACCTAATTACAGGTTCAATTCCTAAGATAGCCAAAGGGAGGTGAGGAGTTTGGGATAAGCTTAAATAATTTGGTCTGTCTTAGACTTGAGATTACCAGGTATTGCCTGTTGTCTTTCCCGAGGCCTAAGCAAACAGCAAATACCCTTCATCTTTTAAAGCACACAGAGAGAAGATATGGATCCACTTAGATTCACATCCTGGCTCAACCGCTTATTAGCCTGCGGCTTTGGGGAAAGTTCCCTAACCTCTTCAGCTTTTTCCTCTATAAGATAGGGATAACAATGTCTAGATTTTGCAACTGGGGCGCCTGGGTGGCTCAGTGGGTTGAGCGTCTGCCTTTGGCTCAGGTCATGATCTCAGGTCCTGGGATCGAGCCCTGCGTTGGGCTCCCAGCTCAGCAGAAAGCCTGCTTCTCCCTCTCCCACTGCCTGCCCCCACCTCTGCTTGTGCTCTCTCTCTCTGTCAAATAAATAAACAAAATCTTAGGAAAAAAAAAAAAAGAAATATGTTCTTCTCAAGCCCCCAGGGGTTGTGCTCCATTGCTTGAAGAGACCCTGGGTCTTTATGTCTTCTAGAAATTGCATTTTTTAATTTTCTGCTTTAACAAAAACTCTGACCTAATTGTTTATAGTAACCGAAGATCCTCTATTTGGTGGTTGGGTCACATGCAGGGTTACGTAGGGACACTGTCTAAAAATCTATTCTTTCTTCTGAAACAGTTGAACTGTGGAAAGTATGGCCGCTCATATGTATATATTTCTTTCCCAGCCTCCCTTGAGGTCAGGATGGCTATATGCCGAAGTTCTTGGTAACGGAATGAAAGCAGAAGTGATGAGCTGGAATCTTCTTCTTCTTCTTTTTTTTTTTTTTTTTTTAAGATTTTATTTATTTATTTGACAGAGAGAGAGACAGCCAGCGAGAGAGGGAACACAAGCAGGGGGAGTGGGAGAGGAAGAAGCAAGCTCCCAGCGGAGGAGCCCGATGTGGGGATCGATCCCATAACGCCGGGATCACGCCCTGAGCCGAAGGCAGACGCTTAACGACTGAGCCACCCAGGCGCCCCCGAGCTGGAATCTTCAGAAATGGGTGTGCATCTTCCACACTTTTTATCCTTCCTGAGACTCAGAACATGAGTGTGCCCTCAACCCAGCTGGGATCAGGCAGACAAAGGCCACCATAGGGGATGGTGGAAAAGTGAGACAGGAGGAACGTGGGTCCCCGAATGACAACACGGAGAATTCCTTGCCAATCTGGAGCTCAGACTGTTCTGTGAGAAAAAATAATAATCTTCTATCTTGTTGAGAAATTGCATTTTGGGTTCTTTATTATAAAAGTTTAATATTTCATCTTGAGGAATTCCTTCTTCGCATTGCATGTCTCCCAGGAGTCCAGGTGTTTACCTACCCATCCCACTCTCTTTGTACCAAATGTGGAAGACACTCTCTATTTTAAAAGACACAGGAGGAGATTCCACTGCTCCTGGTGTGTTTGAAGGCTGGGTCTGCAACTCATTCAGAGTCATCTTCTGACCATAATTTTATTAAGAAGCTCTCCATCCATTTATACTCAAAACTACCCCCTAAAAAATCATCAGCTCCATTTTCTTGTACTCTCCTGCCATAATGAAGTCTACTCCATTCCTGGAAAGCAGCTGCAATTCGAAGGCCAGTGGGAGGGAAGATGAAGCAGAAAATAAGACAACTGTAGACTGGGGATTGCTGGAAGGATCCACAGGGATCTGAACTCTGACCCTGGACCATGTGAAGGGACAGGAGGGTTCAGGAACCTGGAGAAATAAACCAGAGGTGCCCAAATGACACGTCAAGAGTCTCCGGCAGAGGAAGTGGAGTTTTCAAGATCTGCACACTGCTTTCTTGGGCTTCTAATCCCCAAGAAAACTTGACCCTCACTGGCTGACCCATTGGCTTCCCCCTAGTTCGTCATCATCAGTCAAGAGTTTTTCAAGGCCTATGACATTTAGAAAGCCTTCCTCCTGACACTCACCCCCCCCCTTTTGGAATGTGGTCCTGGTCAGACTCAGAATTGTTCTTGAAAAATGTTTAACTGTGCAGATGGTTTGGAATGTGAGGACTGAATGCCCCCTTTCAAAAGCCAAGAGGTACGGGAGTGTCACAGACATGGGATCTCGGGGAAGAGGAGACCACGGAGGAAGGGCACAGTGCCAAAGAGCCACAGGTGGCAGCCAGAGTGGGGAGGAGGGCCGGCCTCACTTGGTCACACCGTGGGCCCGAATCACCGGGCAGGGCCGGAAGGGAAGTGCCAGTTGCAAATGCTCCCACCTCATCTCACAGCTCACCAAATATTACAGCCTAGCACATAAAAACCAGAGTGCTGAGCTGCCAGGAGTGTTAAACTCAAGGAGCTGTGACCAGAAGCAGGCAGGCTGTGGGGACAGGAGCGGGGAGGTGGCTACGGCAAGCCAGGGGCTCCCATTAGGCCCCATGGCCCTCAAGCAGCGACTGAAACCAAGCAGGAAACAGCCCTTGCCCTGAAACCCACTTCTGCCTCCTGCCTCTCCATGGCGTGGGCATTTAGGGAAGTCCTGAGCCTCCCTAGCAGGAGCCGGGCAGCTTCTAAGCAGAAAATAAATGCTTTCAAGCCACATAAATCAATGAAAATTAGCAGGAGTGGAGGTAAAAATCCATCCTCCACCACTTGGATGTTCGAGTCATGGTTCTCCGTGATTTAGAGCTGTGTGATTAGAGCGATCCAATCTCATTTTTTTTTTTTTTGGTTTTTTTCCACCTTCTTTAGCCTCCCTTCCCTTTCCAGAGAAAGCCCCTCTCCTGTGAGGCAGGACCCCACTGGCCGCTCCTCTGGCTAGAAGCAGGCGTGTGCACCTGTCAGCCCCGCACCTTGATGGATCTCCGTGTTATCTTGGTTTGTCTCCTCCCTGCCCGCCCCTTAATGAACAGTCCACCCCAGGCCAGGGATGAGTTGTGGGTGGGGAGCCCGCATTCTGAAGAATGTGGTAGCAGAGGAGAGGTGTGGCTGCTGGCCCCAAGAGAAATGTGGAGGAGGGGGGTGCTGCGGTCATCAGAACTCCGAACTCTGACCTCTGAACTTGGGAGAAGGTGGATCACGGCATGAAGGTTTCCCAGCCCTGAGCCCCGGCCAGATGAAGAGCATAATCCAGCAGTGGATGGAAGTGTGAGCTGGGGACCAGAGAGGTTAGGTGCCCGGATTCGCCTCAGAAAACAGGGATTCCGAGGGACGACGTGGTATGGGAGGTGAAGGAGGAATTCCGAGTCAGAGAGACACGGGTACAAACCCCATCTCCATCACTCGCCACCTAGATGACCTGGCACAAGTTTCTTAACCTCTTTGAGCCTTAGTTTCCACACCTTTAAAATGAAGATAACGTTCTTATCTCACGGAGTGTAGTGAAGACTATGTGAAATAATCGATGTCGCGCTCCTAGCCCCTGGTGCCCAGAATACGGCACTTTCTCCTAACTCGCTCCCTTCCTGCCCCTCCACGCTTCTTGCCCACGGCTCTGCAGCAGCGAGGAAAGAAATCGGAGCCTCAGCCTGCGGCTCCTAACTCCTCGTCCAGGACCTGGTATCCATCCCGCTCAGGAATCTACCCGCTCCGGGCTCTCGGTCTGGACAGCTAACTGAATGGCAGAGAGAGCGGTCCTCCAGGAGACAGCCTAGAACACGCCCGCTCTGAGGAAGGAAGAATCACAGCCAGCTGGTGCTGTGCGATACACATTGCCAAGTTCAAGGCGTGACTCAGCCACTTACAAGTCGTGACCCTGGACAACTCCTTGGGCCTCAGTTTCCTCAGTGTAAAGGGGCTGTGATTGTACTCCTTGCCACGGGGGTGGGAAATAGTGGATGGGAAAACCCTACGCAAATAACTCTCTATGTAGAACGGGGTGGTCATCATTTTATTCCCCGGATTTCTCTTCGGAAGGGAACTCTGCTCGGAAGAATCCCCTGATATGTGTTTATCATATGGCGGACGTTACCAAAGCTTTAGAGAAGGGAGAGTGTTGCTCTGCAGGGGACAGAGAACGGACAGGAAAGGGGGCAGTGAGGCTCCAATGGGATAGAGAGAGGCCAGGCATCCTGAGGGGGCACGTGAAATGCCACCCTGGTTGGATTGACCTGCAGGTGTTTAGGAGCAACGACGCCCGCTGTGCCCATTACAGGGGCTTGTGCCATGTGATACAGGCTCTTCCTCTTGTGCCCCCCGCCAAATCTTCGGGTTTCTCCAGCAAACTCACCATGTTTGCGGCACTGATCGCACACGCCTGGTTGCTGATACACATTCTTTCATTTATTCCTCCATATCCTTCCACAGATGAAGAGCTGAGGCTCAGAAAACTCAGACAACTTGCTCAAGGTCACAGGAATGGTAGCCGCTAGAGGAGGGATGCCAATGGGCATCTAGCTCTGGGTCCTGGGCCCTTTGACCCTCTGGAGCTCAGTTTTCTGGGGTTAAAAAGGTCACTTACTCCCTGAGCCCCAGTTTTTCTATCTTTAAGAAGAAATGTCTCTGTTGCTTCTCTCCTTTGGTCAAATACTTGATGGATGGAAGAGGTAACAGATGTGAAGTGCTTTGAGAGCTTTTAAACAAACAACCCCGTTGTGAAAGTAAGCTATTACTAATACTCCATCTCACATGCTAAAAGGTCTGCTTAATTCTTCCTGCCCTAAGGAGCCAAAGAGCATATTTCCTCTCTCTGTTTAGTTTATCCTTTCTAGTCAAGGGCCAAGTCTGGTCCACGTTTCTTTCTCTCATCAGAAAGCAGACATATGGATCTCCCCTAAAGCGACCTAAGTCCAAATACCATGACCATCTCGAAGGATTCCCTTCCTCCTATTCATCTCTCCAGCCCCCTCCAAAGATAGGGACTAGCCTCATCGTGTTTTAACAAACAGGTCTCCAGAAAAGAAGTCCTATCTTGATTTGTATGTAACATTTGCCAAAATCTTTGGTGTAAATACTCCCACCATGCCTAACGTCAAACTATCATTATGACATCACTCAGTGCAGAATCGTGAAGAGATGGACGGTAGCACACCCTTATAGTTTTCCCACCATACGGGTACAACGGGTATAAATAACCTCAAAAGATTAGGGTAAAATCTAGTGAAGGGATGCCTGGCAGGCTCAGTCAGGTAGAGAAAGATCAAGTGACTCTTGATCTTGGGGTTGTCAATTGGAGCCCCACGTTAGGTGTAGAGATTCCTTAAAAATAAAGTCTTTCTAAAAAAAACCTAGTGAAATAAATACAAAGAATGTGTTTTACTTATTATTTTAGTTTTTTGATTTATTTTTTATTTTTAAAAATGATTTTATTTATTTGAGAGAGTGAGAGTTTGCGAACGCGCAGGCGAGCAGGGGTGGGGTGGGGGTAGGAGCAGAGGGAGAGGGAGAGGGAGAGAATCTCTAGCAGTCTCTGCACTGAGTATGGAGCCTGACTCGGGGCTCAATCTCACGAACCTGAGATCATGACCCAAGCCATAACCAAGAGTCTGACGCTGGATGCTTAACTGACCGAACCACCCAGGTGACCCAATTTTTGTTTTTTCTTAAATAACTGTTTGACAAAACTCTTGAAAATTTAAAAATCAGCACTCGCAAGCCAGAATGAGGCAGCTCCAGACCACCCCTGTGTGACCCACACGTGCACACGAAGACAGTCTGTAGCACAGAAGCCGAGGCATGTTGGAGGACGTGCCACGTGACCCTGTGATCTATTTTTCTATTTCAGAAACAAGAACTTCAAAGGAAATAGGATGTCGGGTGGCCAATGGCTATTGCAATCTCATAAATGGGAAGTCCTCATCTAGTCCTTTTCCCTCACCGTGAGCAAGAAGAACATCTGAATCTGTTCTCCCGGGATCCTGTACTGATCAGGGTCCTGTCGGGGAAGAGATGACCCACTTGAACAGGGTTTGTTTGAGCAGAGTTTAATACAGACATATTGACAAAGCTATGGGCAGGGTTCAGAGAAATTCACAAGGCATGATGAGTGGGGAGCAATTGGCACTCTAGGCCCGAAGGGTTGAAGACGGAACATTCCCCGGAATCTGGAAAGAACTGTAGCAGACGGTCACCCACCAGAGCCATGTCCTTAGGTTAAGGATCATGGGCATTGTCGACCCGCGGCCCAGTGGGCAGGGATCTGGGGGAATAAAGACCCTGACCTCAGGCTCATATCTCTATCTTCGGTCTCCCAGTGACCTGCTGCATGATACAAATGCGTTATCTTGTTCTCCTTTAAAAACTTCAGGTAAAGTCACTGTTTCTTGAGCATGGGCCATTGACTGAGCCCAACCGGAAGTCAGAGGACAAGGGAGCCTGTTGACGCAGCTCATAAAGATCATCTCCCAGCACCAGCACCCAGTGTAGGGAAGGAGAAGGGGAGAGAGCAGGTGCAGAAGGCCAGAGAGATCACTCAGCCCAGGTCCTCAGTGGCTCATGGGAAGAAGCCATTCCCAGAGTAGCGTGTTAGGCTAATGCTGCTGACACTGTAACAAGCATACTAACCATCCAGGGATTATGATGCAATTTCTGATGCAGTAGGACCGGATTGAGTCCTAGGATGCTGACGGCCTATGGACCACCCTTTGGTTAAGAGGGTCTTAACCCACTTCACCTCAGGCCCTATTGGACTTGTCTAGCTAAGGGAAAAGCAGAGTAAAACTCCCTTCCCACTTCCTACTCCCCCTTCGTTTCCTTCTCCCCAAATACCTTTCCGGTGCACCCCAGCTATCCGGTAGCAACCCAGAATTTGAGTCTCTCTCCTCCTCCTGTCCCAAGGCCACACTAGAAAGATGTGGGTTTGCAGACCCCCAGAACTTGAAGGCAGATCTCTCCACTGGAATAAATCTTTACGGAATATTCCTAAGTCCTACAACCTTCTCTGTCTCCTTTTCTTCTCCTTGTTTTTACCCCTACAGCTGCAGGCTTAGCCCCTGGATGCTTGATCCAGTTGCCTGGTATTAGAAAGGCTGGCCCTAGGGGCAGCTCCATTAATTCCAGACAAAAAGCAGGTGTGTGCACTAGTGGGTGTATATATACGTATATGTATGATGTAAGTGCATTGGCGTAGGCAAAGAATGTAAAGTTGGAAATTGGATCGAGATGGCTTAACACAATTCCTTCTCCTTGGAACTTAAATAATCTTCTCAAAAAGGGACAATGGCAACAAAGGTAGTTAGACCTAGTGATTTTCAAGGCGTGCCCCTCTCCTGTATGCATTCACTACTATTCCCACATAGGATAATTTCCATGCAGAGGTCTAGGAAAAAGGCCTAGTCAAGTGAGGATTTTCCAGAAATGGCATATTAGTAAGATCAGCCACAGATATCCAGATTCAACTAGTAAAAGGCTCCCCCAGGGACATGTGTCCAGAAGCCCGGGGATAGTCCTGCTTGCTCCTTTTCCCAAAAGAAAGCAGGAGAGGATGAGTCCCCAGACTCCCGGCTAGTCGGCGTACCGGTTCATAGCACTCGCTATATCATTTATTTGGCCCTTGTCATAAAACACCCAACACCAAACAGCAATTTACGGTTTACAAGGAACTCTTCAAATGCACCACCTCCTTAAATTTTTACAATACACCTAAGAGATAAGGCAAGGCAGGTTTATCACCATTTTACAAACCAGAAGTTGAGGTTCCAAGAAGCTAAATAATTGACCTAAGGCCACCAGACTCTTGGGTAGCAGAGCCAGGAGGGGAATTCAGTTTTTCTGACTCCTTCCTAATACAGCAGCCTTTCTGTTCGCCGCCTTCCTCACAAACACTTTTTTGCCTAGTAGCTAATCGTTCGGCATTTTCTGACTTTGTTCCCTTACTTTCAAGGGAACTTATATGTCAGTGCCCTGACAGCATGGACTCTGTCTCTCTTCCTTACCGATTTTTCTCCAACACCTACAACAATGCCTTATACATAGTATGTGCTTAATAAAATTACGTCGAATAAGTGCATAAATGAAACAGATTAAAAGCTACCCCAAGGTGGGGCTCTAACTTTGACTTCTTGGAATCCCTCACCATATTTCACACAGCGGGAGAGTAAATACTATTGATAAGAAAAATGACCTAATACCCAGTGGGTGTGACTGACTCGCAGGAAGTCATCTGCCCTGGAAGGTAATATATTTTGAGGAAGAGAGTTCCCGCCATGGCTTCTAGAATTCTAAACACCAACTCTCTCTTCTCAGTTTTTCTCATTACCTTCAACTTTGCCCCTCTCTCACCCTCAGGGTTAAGACATCTGCCCTTGGACCAAACCGTCCAGAAGCTCAGGCCTACAGCTTTTTGATTTAGGAAAGAGGCACCATGGCATCTTGTAACAATGGTCTGCGTCTCCACGTGCTCCCACTGCCACCAGAAATAATAACATGGTTTGTTTCTCTTGGCAGCCTCCACCTAACAGTTCCCCATGTGTGTGTTGCTTTCTTCAATTTTCCCCTCTACAAAATCTGGTCATGTTTAATAACAATAAATCAGAGGAGAGATTGCAGCCCGGAAGAGAAGTCTGGGGCGGCCGGGGTTTCCACATCTGGGGCCCATTCGGGTTGAAGCGATGACAATTCCTAATAAATGTTAATGGAGAGCCTCCTCAGATTCATACACTCCAGCCGTAATTTAGCCTGTCTCCATGTCAGATGACCTTTTGAACACCCAGAATACACCCATCATAGCACCAGCTACAGCCCTGGATTGCTTCCTGCATATGAAGTGGGAAAGAAGAAAAAAATAAAACAACCCCAACAACAAGGCTCCTTGTTATTGATTACATTTCTCCATTTTCCCTTCCCTGGACTTC
Organism: Ursus arctos; assembly: GCF_023065955.2. Taxonomy (NCBI): domain Eukaryota; kingdom Metazoa; phylum Chordata; class Mammalia; order Carnivora; family Ursidae; genus Ursus; species Ursus arctos. The sequence goes on along the minus strand of NW_026622919.1, from coordinate 23,251,242 downwards.
TCTTCAAGGCTCACAAAGCCTTAGGGCCTCCAGCCACCCAGGTGGCTAGAGGCCAGGGAGTCAGGTTGAAGGATGTTCCCTTCTGCTCCTAAAGGAGGCTCTCTGAAGTCTGACCGCGGACACGGTCCCCACAAGAGACAGGGCTGGACACCAACGTTCTTCCCCTTCCTTTTTTTGTTTTTTGTTTTTGTTGTTGTTATTGTTATCGTTGTTGTTTTGCTTCTGAGAGACCCTTTGCTGATCCCACTTGTTCTATCCCTTTCCTCACCAAGTCTTCCCCCTTTAGCCCCCTCTAATTAGGCAGTCTGTAGGCTGGCTTCAGTCTTTGGCTTCTCTCTTCTTATAGCTGTCACCTCCGTGGGTCTACGTCCATGTGTTCTTCCAGTTCGGACCTCTCTCCCTCAAGATGCAGTCCTGAGACTGCAGGCCAGCTGTCCTGGGGGCAAGGTGTTTTCACCTGATACCCAGGCCAATGTTGAAAATTCTATCTGTCCAAGTTTACTTGCCATCTCACCAAAATATTTGGCTTTTTCGCCAAATTTCCATATCTCTATTAAGAACACAGCTATTCCTTCAGCCATACGGGTATCCGATCATGGCGCTACCTTAGACACTCCCTCTCTGCTGCCTTCTTTTCCCATCAGGGGATAGGGTTACTGGGGCCTCCATCCCAACCTCACACCTATTAACTTCCACTTCCATCTCATGTTTCAGGCCTTTATCCCCTCACTTATCCTACCTGGTGTCTCTCAGCTAAACGACCCCTGAACACGGCAGTCAGGGACATCCTCCCAAGGTGCTATCTTAATCATGTTCTCCTCAGTTCAAAATTCCTCAGAGGCTCCCACTGACTTATCATTATTGTTATTCAAATGATTGTTTTTCTTCATTAGGTACCCCTTGAACTGTCTAAGATCACATAATGTCAGAGCCCGATTTTTTTTTTTTTTAAGTAGGCTCCACACCCAACTTGGAACCCAACTTGGGACCTGATCTCATGATCCCGAGATCAAGACCTGAGCTGAAATCAAGAGTCAGACCCTTAACCGACTGAGCCACCCAGACACCCCAGAGCCAGACTTTCACACTGTAAATCCCAGGCTTTTTTCACTGTTTCCTGCTTACCAGTTTCAACAATATGCTTTATTAGAGTTCCTTTATTTATTCAACAAATATTTTTGAGCCACCTCTACATGCCAGAGTTTGCTGGGTACCGGAGGATAAAGTGGTAAACAGGATAAGCAGTGTCCCATATGGAAACACTTTCTCGTGGGGAGAAAAACCAAAAAGAAAACAGGTAGATAAATAAAATAATTGTAAACTCTGATAAGTGCCAAGAAAGAGCCAAGAGAGAATAAGGGAGTTCTATATACTTTAAACACGTCTCCGGGCGCCTGGGTGGCTCAGTCGTTAAGCATCTGCCTTCAGCTCAGGGCCTGATTCCGGAGTCCTGGGATCAAGTCCCACATCGGGCTCCTCTGCTGGGAGCCTATTTCTTCCTCTCCCACTCCCCCTGCCTGTGTTCCCTCTCTCGCTGGCTGTCTCTCTCTCTGTCAAATAAATAAATAAAATCTTAAAAAAAATAAAAATAAACACGCCTCCAAATTCGCATCTCTCCCAATGATTGCTACCTCTCCAGTTCCTGAAGGATAGGACCACTTTTGGGGGACCCTCCGTTTAACAGCTCCAATAAGGACAAGCATAAATGACACTTTGTAAAACAATTCCTTGAGTGTGTCTCCAATTTCTTAGCTCATATAGTTATTAAACAAAGCAAGCTACATTTCTTGGACATGTAGAATAAAGGATGTGATCTAACGACCCCCTTGTTTGGCCTGAAGACAGAATGGATGTTTACCTTAATGTGTGAGGGATTCAAGTTAGACACTGTGAAAGACTGCCTGGAAAACTTTCAGTGGAACAGGTGCCTGGGGGAGTATATCAGTCAACTTTAGTAAAATAGTGTTGCATGAGAAATGACCTAAAATCTCGTAGGTTCATAGGTTTGTGGGTTGGCTGCGGCGGCTCTGCTCTAGGTTGTGGAGCTTGTTCAGGTTCCCTCTGTGTACTTTCTCATTCTGGGACCCAGGCCGAAGCCACCGCGGCGTGCTCTTCTCATGGCCAAGGGTAGAAATGGAAGAGGCCAAGCCAAACCAAGCAAGTAGAGTGAAAACCTCTGCTTACACCCCATTGGCTAAAGCAAGTCACATGACTAAGCCCATCCTCAGGGGTGTGGCTCGGTTTTCTCCCCACCTGGAGGGACAGAGAGGACACTTGATATTTGCTGAATCATAATACCCTCTACTGCAGGGAAGTTATGGAGTTTTCCTTCACAAGTCGTTTTTACGAATAGAAGAGACTGTCGTTTATCTGGGTGCCTCTCGGTACCATATTGTCTGAAGTGTAGCAAAGGAGGACCAGAAGACATGATTTCTTAAAGACGTCTATTCTGGTACAAGGGCAATGTAATTCGTGTTTGATATCTGCTTGCCACTGAAGTCCCTTTTCCTCTTCCAGCAGAGCTGTGCCATGGGGGTGATTTGCAGCCCAAGTCTATCAGAGTCTCTATGTGATTGTATACAAGTGACAGTCACACAGCAAACATAAATACAGAAGAGGTTCTGATACCATCGGGGAACAGTATTCCTGCCGTCCGGCCAGCTCTGTCTGCCGCTACAGTGCCGTTAACTCTGGAAGGAAATTGGAGAGCTAACTGATGGTCGGAGGGGAGCCGGGAGACTTCCATTTGTAACTGAAACAGGCAGGGCTCAGCCAGAGGGGAAGCAGGAAGGGATTTTACTTACCATGGCTAGATAAATTCAGCTCATGAACATTTATACCATGTATGAAGTTGCTTAATGGTGCAGCTTTTCAACTTATTCAAATGTAAAGACACAGGCATAATGGTGAACCCACATGCTCAGGAGTCTTTGATGCCAAATGTCCACACTCTGTATCCATTTCAATCGTGATAATGACCTTTCTCTCTCTTTTCACCCCAGGGTGATTTTCCTCCTTCTTTTCCACTCTCCATATCTGCTATTGGGAATTTTTTAGGTAGTCCTGGAAGAAGAGCCCCCAGACCGGGGCGCTGGCTGGCTCAGTCAGTGGAGTGTGTGACTCTTGACCTCAGGGTTGTGAGTTTGAGCCCCATGTTGGGTGTAGAGCTTAATTAAATAACTAAAATTTTAAAAATATAAAAATATTTTTATATATTTTTAAAATCTGGTGGCTTTTACCTGAAGTCCCACCATTAGTGGGACTTCATATAATAAATATATATATAATAAATATATAAATATGTTATATATATAAAATATAAATATATAAAAATTATATATTATATGTAATATATTATATATTATATACAGTATAATATTATATATATATATACACACACACAAACACATATGTAAAGAATAGTCCCCAAACCAACAGCAGTCCACACCCCCTGAGAACTTGTTAGAAACAATTTGTTTCCCCTCCCAAGACTTGCTGGATCAGAATCTCTGGCAATGAGTGGAGAGGGGTTGTCCCAGGAAATTGGGTTTTAATAAGCTCTTTAGATGACACCTTAAGTATATACACACTGAAGTTTGGGGACCAAGGTAGTTCTGACTCAGTACATCTGGGTCGGAACCCACAACCTGCATTCTAACAATATTCAAACGGCACTGCTGCTGCTGTCTGTGGACCACACTTTGGGTAGCACTGATTTAGAATTCAACCACATACACATGAAATGATAGCCAACAGTGAAAACCTTACTGGTCCTGGGTGGATAGGATGAAAGTTTTAGTGAAAGAAATGAGTCACTAATGGTGGGACTTCAGGTAAAAGCCCCCAGATTTAAAAAACCCCCAAAGCAGGTTTGGGTCAGAGGGTAGACTTGGAGTCTCTGAAGCCACGTTGTGTGATTAGCTTTCTTTGACCTATAGAGCCTGGCTATGGATGATTAAAGAATGAAGGTTGTATGGGGGGAAAGCACAGGACTGGGAGTTGGGAGACCTGGGTTCTACTTCTTGCCTTATCACTAAGAATGTAGCCGTGGTCGGAACCCTTCTAAATCGAAGAAGATGAGAGCGACACAATCTCTACCATCCCTACTCTCCCCCCACCATCATTTTTTATTACACAAGATTATGATGACCTTGGCCACGATTTTCTCTCCAGCTGAAGGCAGTCTCAAAAATAGGGAACCCCGAGGTGCAGAATTGAGGGTCCACTCACGTAAGTACTCGGCCCTGAGTTACACTGAGAATCATGAGCGGAGTCAGGACTGACGCTAACCGTTCCCCCACGTCCTCCTTCGTATAATGCTTGTGGAGCTTCCAGGCTCTGAGCGGCGCTCTCGGGGCTGGCATCCCAGCCTCCCACTTGTGAACGGTGTGACTTTGGGCAAGTTACTGTCTTGGAGCTGTGGTTTTCTATTCTATGGCATGGGGATGACAATAATACCTACCTCATAGGGTTGTTGTGATGTTTAAAGGAAATAATACATATCAAGGGCTTTGGACAGGGTCTGCCAGGAGAAAAGCATTTGATAAATGTCAGGGGCTACAACGAGGAGAAGGAGGAGGGGCGGTGCGTCGATTCCGGACCCCGGAGGTCGAATTCTCGAGATCGGGTTGCAGGTGTTCCTCTCTCCTGTAGGTGGCGCCTCCCCTCATGGAGCGCCCTACCTGCGTCCTGGAGCGCTTGAGGAAGTTGAAAGAAGTTTCTTTACATTTCTGCTGTGTAGGATTACACGTGTAGGCTCTTCTGCAGTCCCCTAAAAGCCTATGCCCAGGACAGCCAGGTTTGGGGATCCCGACTTCCCTCCTGGAATGGCTCCGCCTCACCCCACCCCCATCAGAGGCCACACGCTCTGGCCTGCGGCCTCCCCTGTAGGCCTTGGCCTGGGAGGATTTAACGGCCGGCACCTGAGCTAGGGAGTTCAGTGGGAGTTTCTTTCCTGCTCGGTTAAAATGACAAATTGGTACATGAGCGCTTAATGAAAGATGCTGGAAACGTCCGTGAAGATCAGAAAAATCGCCTCTCTGAGCTGACAGCCAGGCCATCTGCATTCCCGCATTCCTATTAATTCCTTAACAATAAACGACAGGAGCGCCTAGAGGGTTAACAGCTTAATTTAATCTCTGAGATTCCTTCCCGGAGCATTGAGAATTAGGCGCTTACAAAACGTTATCTGCACACCTGATTTTTTCCGCACTTGATGTGTCTTCTGGACCGGTCCCACCCATTCCTGACACTCGGGCACAAAGGCTCTGCCCCTCCCGCCATCGATAGAATGCTCTCCACTGGGCACTCCTGGCTCCTTGAACCACACGACTGGGCTCCAAGTGTCCCAAGATTTGCCTTCATAGCAGTCACCTCAAAAGCTGGTTTACACGATTACCTCAGGGCCTTTTAGGGACAGGAAAGTCCCCAGATAGAGCTAGAAAGGTGTTCCTACTGTTTTGAGTAAATTTCCTTCCTGGTGGGAAGCAATGCCAAAATAGGAAGAGGTGTGGGGTAGCAGCAACTGACTGGGACAGCTATCAGGTCTGGCCCCGAGAGCCTCTGGCAGATCGTGAGCCCTTTATTAAAGAAACCAATCCTCTCGTTTTACAGAGAAGGAAACTGAGACCTGGAAATATTTATCTTTTGTTCAAGGTCATACATCCAGGTAATGTCAAAACCTCAAAATAGGATTCAAGCAAGGCTCCTTATTCAAGGACAAGTATTCGTTCCTACAGGGTTGGCAAATAGATTGCATCTTATGGAGTAACTCCCATCATTGGTTGAGTGGGGCTGCCTGGGACCCGGGGGGCTTCTCAGGCTGTGTCTAAGCTTAGGAAGTAGGGCCTCAGTGACAATTTGGAAACGTCTTCTAGGGACAGAGAGGGGCGAAGGTGGCAGCCAGGTAATTGCCCTCCCTGCACTTTTCAGGTTGTTTCCCCGGGTTTAAGGCATTTAAAGGCTTCCATTAAAATGGAAATGTTATCTGGGAGGAGTAATGGATTAAGCCATTATCTGTCATTAACACCTTGGCTAGAATTCAGTTAAGATTAGTTTGCTGCTCAGCAGATCCCTGGGAGAATGAGAGTTTTGACCAGGATCGGGCCCCAGGAAAGGATGAAGGGCCTCACCCTGGTGGGTGCAATATTTCGGGGCTAAGTGCAGACGGGAGTTAGAAGACACTGGATATCTAGTAGGAAGGACACTGAAGGGCCGATGTAAGGGGAAGAGGCAATCCTGAAGACACTTTTGCATGATTCTCTTTTGGCTTATCTTTGCCTAATATGGTTTCTACCAGTCACAAAGCTTGAGCCTCAGTTTCCCCAACTGTTAAAGAATTGGACTACATCAGAGGTTCGCAGGTCTCTACATATTAGAATTACCTGGGGGGCTTTTTTCTTTTTAAATACCAAATATTTGGGCCCTACACCAGGCCAATTAAATCAGAATGCCTAAGAGGGAGACCTGCTTCCCCTTTGCCCCAACACCTCTCTTAGAATATCCTTCTGTCAGTCGTTCTACCATTCTGTCCTCGCCCACACACTAACGCATTTTATGTACTTACAGTTCTGGTTTCTGTATCATTTTCTATTTTGAATGTATCAAAATGCTTTCAGAAGCAGGTAACAAGAATACTTCACACAAAGCCTCTATAGCAGTGTTCACTGCCTCACAAGATAAGAAGCGTAGAGGTCCTATTTTGGTTCCTCAGCTGAAAAATATTACAATGCACTAGGCTTCTTTCATCTTTTTGTTTCTTTACCCTCAGTGTTGGCTCTTGGTCTTGCTGTTGTATAGTCGCCATAGCTGAAGAAATCGTGCCCTCGCACAACTATGTTCATAGACATCTAGGAAAGGGCAGGAACCTCACGCATACTCATCCTTTCAACGAGGAGAAAAATGCCCCCAGACATCTCCCAGTGTAGTCTTCCTCTTACCTCTCATTGGCCAGAACTGGGTCATAGGGCCATCTTTAGCTTCACGGGAGCCTGGGAAAGCAAGAATCTGGTATTTCAGCCTCTATCAGGAGGTGCAGTTCGGCCAGAAAGAAAGAATGGTGAGAATTAGGTAAGCTTTACTTACAGAATCTGTCCAATGGCAATAAGTATATTTGATAAGACATAGGATACAATGAAGTATCTATAACGACAGTTAAGGACTTAAATGTAGCTGCTGCTTTATATAATACTTCCTTAAGCAGCTAAAGCCATTTGATTCGTATCTCCGGGGCTAGCTCCTGAGACCACATCCTCTTACCTAGGCAGGAAGTTGAAAAGAAGATCGAGGCCATTTAGATGTGTTTTGTTAACTTGCAGCATGACTTTAAATGTCTTCCTGAAGAGCAGATTCCTGTCTCTGGGATCTGATTCCCCTACCCCATCTCGCTAACTGACCTCACGGCATTTAGACGTTCATTATACTCTTGGACAAGGGAGACCACCCACATTCTGGCATCTGCCCCTTCAACTCCAGATCCCAGACCACTGGTGTTTGTCCTTGACATCTGCAGAGATCTCTAGTGGTCCCATATTTCCAACAGACAAACCCAGTTCTGCTGCTAGGACTGTGTGTGTGGGGGAAGCATGTGCACACACTGAATAAAGCTGAATATCTATGAAACAAACTAAACGTGTAAGTATTGCAAGGGTGCCACACAAAGAGACCATCGGTGGTTCCTCAGATCAGGGCTGGCTCCTGGCAAAATTTGACATTTTGAAAATGGTCTTTGGTGAGTGGGGTAATACTCTTAACGTATGAAGAGTTCTTAAAAATCTATAAGAAAAGAAAGGACAAATACCCCCCCAAAGGAAATAGGTAAGGAGTGGAACTAGTCATTTACAAAAGAAGTAATGAAAGGCCAATAGACACATTTTTAAAAGTTCATCTTTACCAATAATCAAATAAATATAAATAAAAACAAGATACCAATTCTGTCAACTTGACAAAGCTTAGGAAGGTTTGAAAACATACCATACTTAATGTGCTGGATAAGACCCGTTAGCAGTCGGTACCCCTTCCCACTGGTCTGGCGTGCTATTCTTGGGCTGCAGAGGCAGGAAAGCTAAAGATTATATTTTCCACCCAGGATTTCTGGATGGGAATCAGGTTTCACTAATTAGAAGTACTTTCCTGAGATTTGGATGATGCTGTCTTCTGCTGTCCAGAAGCCTTAGCCATATTTCGGTTGGGTTAGATCCTTTAGATTACTGAGCCCTGTGGCAAATAATAGGCTTAAGTGAAAAAGCAAGTTTACCATATATTATTAGCTCAAGGAAATAAAGTATTTAGTTCCAATTCTGGCTCTGGCTTCATGGCCTCGAAAAGCTCACCTGTTTCTCTAGGTCAGTTTGCTCCTGACCTGGGATTTATTGGATGGCTCCTGCCCCCTTGATAGCCTAGCCTCATGCCAATCAGACACTGTGCTGGCTCCTTTCCCCCTGGGAGAGTCTGGCAGGCAGGTGACCCTAACCTAGCTTGAAGGTCAGTGGGAGAACCCCCAAATCCTGGGGGCAGATCCAAGTTCATCTCTTTGGTCAGGGCAGAGACCACACACACACACACACACTCTCAGCGTTAGTATCTATGTGTTTTGCCATTTTAGTTCTATGACTCAGGTGGAGGGGGTGAAATGGTTTTAGGAGTCCTTACACAGGTGTTCTTAAAACCCTCCTGCCAACTCTTTCCCACCCCTCCCCTGCCCTGAATGCTGGCACAGTGCGTTCACCATTAGAAATGGCTCCATTAGGTCAAGGAGTTGTTTCCAGTTAAAGTGAAAATACATTACCAAAAGAAGTAATACATTAATATATTAACCCCAGCTAACCTCATTAGCACTCACTACACAGGGGGTTAGCTAACTAGCTATCAGTCTGGAGGGCAGAGGGAAGAGAAAGGGAGGGCTGACGGAGTTGGACCGGAAGAAAGGGATCTCAAGGAGGAAGGAGTAGGTGAGGTGCTACAGTGGACACACTAGGAAAGTTGGGGGCAGAAGGAATGTACTTCATTCATTCATTCATTCTTTCTTCTTTTTTTTTTTTTTTAAAGATTTTATTTATTTATGTGACAGAGAGACAGCCAGCGAGAGAGGGAACACAGTGGGCGAGTGAGAGAGGAAGAAGCAGGCTCCCAGCGGAGGAGCCCGATGTGGGTCTCGATCCCGGAACGCCAGGATCATGCCCTGAGCTGAAGGCAGACGCTTTAACGACTGCGCTACCCAGGCGCCTCTTTCTTTCTTTCTTGTTTCTTTCTTTCTTTCTTTCTTTCTTTCTTTCTTTCTTTCTTTCTTTCTTTCTTTCTTTCAACATTTATTAAACTTTCATTATATGCTGGGCACAATGTTGGGTGTTATGGATACAGAGACGAATAAATATATTAGTCTCGTTCCTAAGGCAGGTATAATCTCTCTGTGGAGAAATGTAAAATGAGCAAGAAAGTTTTATCTTCCCCTCTCCCTCTCTCTCTGTCTCATATATATCTATCTATCTATATCTATCTATCTATCTATCTATATATATCGGTGTGTGCACAAAAAAAGGGACAATCAATTCTTCTTGGAGGCATCAGAACAAATTTCATGAAGTGTCTGCCTTCGGCTCAGGTTATGATCCAGGGGTCCTGGGGTCAAGCTCCACAATGGGCTCCCTGCTCAGTGGGGAGTCTGCTTCTCCTTCTGCCCCTCCCTCCACTCCTGCTCTCACACACGCGCGCGCTCTCTCTCTCTTTCAAATAAATAAATAAAATCTTTAAAAAAGGAAAAGAACAAATTGCATGGAGATGGTATTGCTTTCCTGCCTGGTGTGAAGAGGAGCTGCTAAGGGAGGGAGAACAGGCCGTAGTTACTCATAATTTTTATCTAGGGCCAGTCTTGATAACAGAAGTGGAAAATGATTGGATAATAAGGCAAAATAAATTTACAGACGAGTTGGAGGCAGAGTCCCGTTGGACTGCCTCAGCAGTCAGAAGGCAAACTGCCTGCCCAGCGTCTACAGAACACCAAGAGTAACCTGGAGTAGAGCTTATGGTGGCTGAGAACATGGGCTTTGCTGTCAGTCTCCCTGGGTTTGAACTCCAGCTCTGTGACCTTGGGCGATGTATTTACCAACTCCGGTTCCAGTTTTCTTGTTTGTAAAATAGAGAGAGAATAATACCTATTTCATGAGGTTGGGAGGATTAAATGAAATAATGCATGGAAAGCTCTTAGTAGTTGTAGCAATTACCATGTATTTTTTGAGATGTGTTCTATGAAACAGAAATTACCTAATTCAATGGTAGAGCTCCAGTTCCATGTCTTTTGTCTCCCTGATGAAACCAACATCTTTTCCATGGTGTCCCAGGGATCTTGTGAATCTTTTTTATAACCTCTTTGCCTGCCTCATGTTCCCATGCAATTCTTTTATAATTACAACTGTGTCTCATGTTCAGAAAATTCAGGACAGGAAAAGCTGAGTGTGTTAAACAGATACACCTAGGGTTCGTTATTCATATTACAAAATAATTATTTGTTTTACAAGGGAATTAACCTTTATGAAGTTAATTTCCTATGTACATGCAAAGCTGAATGCAGAATATAAAAACCTATTTACTTAAAAAAAAAGATTTTATTTATTTATTTCAGAGAGAGAGTGCGCACCCGTGCACGCGCACATGCACAGGCAGGAACGGGGGTGGGGGGTGAGTTGGGCAGAGGGGGAGGAACAAGCAGGATCCCTGCTCAGTGGGGAGCCTAGGCTGGGCTCGATCCCAGACCCTGAGATCATGACCTGAGCCAAAGTCAGATGCCTAGGTGACTGAGCCATGTAGGCGCCCCCGACTTTTTCCTTAAAGATTTATTTATTTATTTATTTGAGAGAGAGAAAGAGGGGGAGGGGCAGAGGAAGAGAATCTTCTAGCAGACTGCCCACAGAGTGTGGAGCCCAATGCGGGGCTTGATCCTGTTACCCGTGAGATCATGAGATGAACCGAAACCAAGAGTCCAAGGCTTAACCGACTAAGCCCCCCAGGTGCCCCAAACCTACTTTCAATACATCTGAGAATCATAGAATTGTGAAACCTTGAACATGGAACTGGTCTAGAAATCATCCAGGCCACTGGTTTTTACAATTTTTTTTCAGCAGCCCTATTTCATTAGGAGTCTTTCTTACATTTCTTAGATGCATGACACAGAGGAAGAAAGATCTACATCGATTGAACCAGGGATGGGGAGCAGACAGCGCTCACTCCCTGACCCTGTTACCCTGTCCCTGAAGCAGCTTTGGGACCCTCTGGGGAACCCAAGGGCGTCTAGGAAGATATATTTGAGTTCTAGCCGTCTGCCTCAATGATCCTACTTTGTACATTCCTTTTGTAAAATGTGGTACTCCTGTATTTCTATTAATTCAGTTGTCTTATTTTCTTCTTAAATTACAGGTTTTTGAGGGCAGGACACTTTTGTGTCTAAATTTTAAAAAATTCTTGTATACTGCTCTGACTGTAAGTTGAGTATTTAAGGCCTGGTTAAAGTCTTCCTGTTAGTGCCAGAAATGACCAGACTATTATTATATATAAGCATCCTTTATTGAATCTTTGAAAAGTGATTTCATAGAGTCACCGAATTTTCAGCTTGAACGGACCTTAGAGGACATGTACTTGAACACTCTCATTTTCAGGATGTGGAAACGGGGGCCCAGATAAGTGATTTGGTTGATGTCATGTTGTAAGTGAATAGAGGAGCCGGGACAGGAGTGCTGGGTGCCTGAATCTTGAGTTAGGGCTGTTTCCACTTTTAACCAGAGGCTGCTCTTACACTACTAGAATATTATAGATCTGCATTCCTGAAAACACAGGTAAGCTGCCTACAAATCTTTCTTTTCTCAATAGTTAACCCAGAGAACTGTCTTTATAACCCGTGGCCTATGTTTTAGTATGTAAATTTTTAAATCCTAAAAGTAAAAAAAAAAAAAAAAAGGACGACATGAAAAGATGTTCATGATATAGTAAATGAAAATGCAACTATTACATGTAGGATGATCCCATTTTGTTTAAAGCTGAGCTTATTTCTGTAAGGTTTAGCTGGACCCATTCTTCTCTGATCATTCCACTCAAGTATCTAATGATGTGATAACCACACCTGTTAATTTATGCAAGCTGACATTGATGCATGACTCTAACAACTGTGAGAGTTTTTTCTTTCCTTGATCCTATTATTTTTACTACTGCACAGTGGTGGTCAAGTGTGGACCACCATACATGCATCATAATTTATTTACCCAATCTTCTATTGACAACATTCAGTTTATCTCCGGTTTTTCGACAAGCTGCAGTGAAATCCCTCATACACACATCCTCTGCACAGCAGAGCTTTTTTTGTGGGATAAATTCCTGGAAGTGAAATTGCTGGGTCAAGTGTTGAGATACTGGATGGCTTTATCCTCATTCTTCTTCTTTTGTTGCTGAGGCTAAAATGAATAAACCCCAGCTTCTGTACATAACTTTGTAATTTACTGAGGCTTTCACGTACACGAAGTTCTTTGCCCATTTTAACAACTGTGTGGGGTTACAGACGGGGAAAAACATGAGATGTCGGTAAGTTAAGTCATTCGCTCTAATTTTATAGCTAGGGAAGGTAGAGCCAGATTTGAAAACTGGGTCTTCTCACTCCAGGTGTAGGCCAGAAGTCCCTGGTGGGAACACTGAAAGAAACCATTAGGATGAGAACAAGAGTGTGAGCACATTGTCTCGGGGCAGTGGAGACCATTAATTTGGTCTGTTGGTGGCTATTTGTTGGGGCATAGACATCATCTGGCCTTCACCATAAAATCTCTATCTATCTATCTATCTATCTATCTATCTATCTATCTATTTAAGAAAGGGAGAGAGAGAGTGTGTGCACATGTGCATGTGAGTGGGGGGGCGAGAGGAGGGGCAGAGAGAGAGAATCTTAAGCAGGCTTCAAGCTCAGCGCAGAGCCCAACGCAGGGCTCCATCTCACAACCCTGAGATCATGACCTGAGCCGAAATCAAGAGTTGGAGGCTTAACCAACCGAGCCACCCAGGCGCCCCCTAAAATCACCTTAAAACCTTAAAATCATCCTGAGGGTGGTTAGTTCTATCTCCACAAATGCAGCTACATTACTCCATGGCAAGGAGAGGTTCAGAGTATTGAATAAATCATTTGTGCCCTAGATGCAGAGGAGAGAAGCCCTAAGATTTGCTAATGAGACTTACTGGCTAGGCCTTTGGGGGCTGAAGTGGGGTGTATGTGTATGTGGGGAGGCATAAGGCACTTTTGCTTCTGGAGACAGAGGACTCTGTTCTGCTCTGCTCCTAAGAGCTGTATTTTGACCTGCCCGTGGGTTTCTAGCATGGACTGGGGCCCAATCAATGGCTGTGACAGTAGAGATATCCCTGTACAAACACCCCTTTTTTCTTTCCCCCACCGAGACTGTGTCCATGCTACCTTGTATAAACTTTTCCACCTAATCATTGCTGCTACAGCAAATATCATTACTTGGTTTACTAGATATTTCTCCGGCACTTGGCATGTGTAAGGTCCTAGTTAAGGCGGCTATAAGAGAAAACCATACATTGGGTAGCTTGAAGAACAAACATTTCTCACCGCTCTTGCAGGCCTGAAGTGTGAGATCACGGTGTCAGTGTGGTTGGCTTCCCAGTGAGAGCCCTCTTTCTGGTTTACATGAGGCTGATTTCTCCTCCTCACTGTACCCTCTCCCGATGGAGAAAGATCTTGTGTGTCTTACTCTAATTATAAGGGCACTAATCCCATCATGAGGGCTCTGCCCTCAGGACCTAATTTAACCCTAATTATCTCCCAAATGCCCCACCTCCAACTACCATCCCTGCTGGGGATTAGAGTTTCAACATACTCCTTTGGGGAGATTCAAACATTCAGTCCCTAGCAGATGTGAAGCTAAACAGTGCCCAGACGTTTCTGCCGCAAGATTAGGGGCTACTTCTGCAGCACCTCCATTCTTGACCACAACCCTACCCAACCCTGGTCGTTCTTAGGATCAGAGGCTGCTGGGGACAGCAGTAGAGCTAGCAAAACCCTACCCAACCCTGGTCGTTCTAAGGATCAGAGGCTGCTGGGGACAGCAGTAGAGCTAGCAAAGGCCTGGCTGTTCCCACCACTGCCATGGCCAGTGGCTGAGCTGGGGCCGGTGGGGGAGGGCGCCCTGGCAACCTTTTCGGCCTGGGTTACATTTGGCTTACTCTCCTCTTCTGAGACCCCCGGCTTCAAGCTGCGTATTATGCTAGCAGGACCCGGAGAGATTTATTTGGTGACCTTTCTGGATGCGGAACCCAAGCAGGGGGAGGGAGCAAATCAGCTCCGAAGCGGTTAATTTTACTGGCTCCTAAATTGATAAGCGGTGGGACGTCAGTCTGAAATGAACTCGCCTTGTTCGAAGGGGTTCTAAGACAGCGGAACTCAATCAGCAGCGGGCCGCACGGTTCAAGGCTGCAATTCATCCCGCCGTGCCTCTGAAAAATGGGAGGTGACAGTTCATTTTGCCAGTGACAGTCTGTCGGTCTCGCTCGCTGCTTCTCCTGTCGATTGCCTGGCTGAGGTGAAGCGCGGCTGGGAGCCACCTCGTTTGGTATTCCAGTCAGCCCAGCAGGATGGTCCCAGGACCCAAGGTGTGCCAATCTGATCCCCCCCCAACAGCTCGTCCTTTTCCCTTCTCTGAGACTCTGAGATGCCCACGCACGGTTATGGGTCCCAGGAGCCACCTTTCCCACTTCCTGGGCCTCACCTTGCCTTCCAACTTCCACTTCCGGTAGACGGGCTCCCTCCTGTTTCCAGAGGTTGTGGAACAAAGCTGTCCTGCTCAGGGGCGCTTCCAGGCTTCCAGCCTCCCGACGGGGGTGGGGGTGAGGGGGACTGTGGGGGAGGCCAGAGAGGGACGGGGTGCAGAGAAGTTACTGGAGCAAGTTACTGGGGGGGGGGGGCACAGAGGGCACGACAGACACAAACAGGGGACTTCTTCTTGGAGCACAGCTGCAGTTTTTGAAGAAAGCCCTGAACAAGGGCAGAGACAAGAGAGGAAGGAGAAATGCCTGCACTGAATCCTTGACTGCCACCCTTCCCCATACTTCTACTTTTCTAAAAAGAAAGAAAGAAAAAGACAGCCCCCCCCCCCAAAATGCGAATTAGAACTCATTTATCTTTGTTAACTTTCCTCATTTTGATAACTGTCCTGGGTGTTATTAAAGGAAATATGACTGAAGTATTTAGGCGAACAGGACCATGATGTCTACAATTTATTCCTGAACAGTTTGGAAACAAATATGTAAATTTACATAAATAGGAAATAATAAAGCCAATGTGACAAAAGCTAACAATTGATGAATCTAGGTAAATGTATATAAGAGTTGTAGGTACTCTAGTAAGTTTTCTGTAAGTTCATAATTAATTCGAAGTAAAAAGTACAATTAAACCCCAATAGACTTACCTCACAGCATTTCCTCAGTAAGCATTTATTGAGGACCTACAGGCGTGGTAGGTGCTGGGGATGCAGTGATGAACAAGATGGGAAAAGTCTGCACCCTCGGGAAGCTCACAGTTGGGAGGGGAAGACAGATGGTAGACAAGTAATTACAGATGGAAGGTGAGTTATTGTTTTTTTTAAGATTTTATTTATTTATTTGTCAGAGAGAGAGAGAGAATGTGAGCACAGGAGCGGGGCGGGGGGTGGGGAAGGAAAGAGGGAGAAGCTGCTTCTCCACTGAGCAGGGAGCCCCATGCAGGTCTTGATCCCAGGACCCCGAGATTGTGACCTGAGCAGAAGCCAGATGCCCAACTGACTGAGCCACCCAGGCGCCCAGAAGATGAGTTTTGAATGGCAGGTCTTAGGTGCTACAGGAATGTGTGAAAGGGAAAGAAAACAACCTGGAGAGCCAAGGATGGATGAATACCAGAGGAAATGATGTTGGAGACTTGAAGCAGGCATAGAGGTCAGCAGAATAAAAGGTAGGGGAAGAGTGTTGCTGAGATAGGAACACAGAGAACAAAGGGAACATCATGTGTGAAAAAAAGATGACACTGGGAGAAGGTGTGGTTCACTGAGAAACCAAGAGAAGTTGGCTACTGAAGATGACAGAGAATAAGGGGACCATGTGGGAGGTGGGACAGGGGAGATAGGCAGGACATCAAGCATGGTGGTGGTGGGGGTGCTTATTAGCCATATTTGGAAGTATAATATTGGGAAGCTACTAACGTTTTGATTAGGGGAGGACATGAGCAAAAAAAAAAAATTTTTTTTTTTTTTAAAGATCACTGGCCATAAGGTAGAAAATAGGTGGATGAATATAAGACTAGAGGGCTGCAAGGTGAGAGGTGATGGTGGCCTGGACCAGAATGGTGGCAGCAGGGCTGGAGAGAAGTGGATAGTTAGCAGGTAAAATTGGCAAAGAGAGAAAGAGGAATGAGTGACTCCCAGGTTTCTAGATTGGGCATTTGGATCACCCACGGTTATCATTTACTGACCTAGGGAAGCTGGAAGGAGAGAGGGTTGGCTAAGAAAAGATGAGTTGTTATCTCTGTGGAATCTGGGTCCACCCGGAACATTTCACAACCAAATATGTAACACCTAGCAGAGCAGAGGCCCAGTCAGGCTAGAACTATGGCTCCAGTGAGCAGAGTAAGAATCTAAACATCCTATCTGACCACATCCCTGATTTTCAAGGGCCCAGATGTCCTGTGAGAGAGAATGTGAACTTTCTCTGACTGAGGAGTAAACAGGTGGATCTGAAGAATAGGGGTATGATGAATAGATTGCTCTTTCTGTTCAACAACTCTACCCACTTCTAGAAACAATGATCCATGTTGTCTAGGAATTTCTTCTCTCCCGTTTCCACCCATTTGGATTCTGCAAGAACAGCTCTGTTCTTAACGTGATGCTACCTCCACGGCCACACAACCGACCAGGTTGGGCCAATGACAGCCTTCCCTACAGCTGAAGAAACAATGGAATCAGGGATTCAAAGACCAGCTGAATTTAAGACCCAGTTATATTCCTGACCTTCTGTGTTCAATGATTCAACCCTTCCTTGGGTTCTCAGTGATAATTAATTTTCTGATTTGCCTAAGGCTATTTGATTTGGGTTTCTGTTTCATACAATCAAGAGTCTTGATTAATACAAGGGGCCCTTTAAAAAGCCAGGTCGTTAAAAAGACAATGAAACTGCTGAGAGAAAGCTAATCACAAAAGAAAGGATAGAGTCTGCAGATGGGCCAGAAGCAGTGACAAAATTGGAGTGGAAGGCAGCATGTGGTTATTCTGAGGCCCTCCTGACCCAGCCCTTAGAGGTACTGGGGTCTCTGTCAGGTGAAGGGTAAGCAATGCCACGGTTCATGGGCAGCATAGCAAAAGTAGGACCTTAAAATGAGCCAAGAGAAAAATAAAAACCAAAGCATTCGCAGAGGCAGAAGTGATACAAAGCTGTGAAATGACCCTGGAAATATCAGAAAGACCCAGAAAGGAGAAAAAAGGACTGAGATAATTGCATTTGAGAGATAGGGGCTATGGACTGGTAGACTTAGGGGCAAATTGTTTAAGTGATCTCACCTGGTAATACCTGGAAGACCGCACTAAAAACTTCTTATTTATTTTTTTGAGAGAGAGAGAGCTGGTATGGGGGTGGTGGGGGACAGAGGGAGAGAGAATCTTAAGCAGACTCTGCGCTGAGCACAGAGTCCACCGTGGAGCTGTATGTGGGGCTTGATCTCACTACCCTGAAATCATGACCTGAGCCCAAACCAAGAGTCAGACACTTAACCGACTGCACCACCCAGGTGCCCCTAAAATTTTTTTATTAGCACAAAGAGAAGCCATGGAGGAAGCGCATATCTGAGCCAGGAATTTAGTAAGGTTGACCAAAGATGGAAGATTCCAGAGGCCAATGATTAGAGCTCCTAGGGAGGAACTTCTGAAATAAACATTGCTTGCCTTCAGATCCCATTTGTTCTCCATCCTTCCTTGGTACCCAGTCCTTCAGGTGATTTTAAAATTAGTATTTAATTAATTTTTAATATTCACCCAGGCCTGAATTCTCTTCCATAATCCTCAGTGTTCCAGACATTTCCTGCTTTCATGTCCTATCAAAATTTACCTGCCTGTATCCGATAGCAGCCCCTCAGGACAGCTACTAATCTGATAAATCAGTGTGTACTAATGGGATAAAGAGTATGAATGTAGCAACATGTTGGCCCTGCCAGGTAATTCATGTCTTATTTATTTATGAATTCTCGCTACCAGACACTATTCCTGGCACATACCAAGTTTTCAGTTCATGTCTACTGAAATAAAATTGATGGAGTATGGCCCTTCTCATTCAGACTTTCTGGAGGCAATACCTTACAGCTAAGGCCCTCTTGGTAAGCATTTCAAGCGAGTGGCACATCAGAGTGGGGGAGATAGCTGCGGGGCAGATGGCCTTCCCACGTTCCTCAAACCACATCATGAGATCAACTGCCCATCCTGGCCTTGTATAGGATGGATCTTAGCCTGCATCTTGTGTCTACCTGAAACATCAATTGAGCATTTATTTTGAGAACCTCTGTTTTGGCACCAAACACCTTTAGGGACTCAGTTAATATTGAGGCATTCAATCGGCAAGGATTTTGGTCTCTGAAGAGTACAGCATTGTCATTTAACACAAAGGCAATATTATTAATATAGCATTTGTGGGTCATGTATTTGAGTCTGATCATGAGAATGGTGATATTGGACAACTACAGGTGATGTGTTTCTTAAAGGCAGCCATACTGTCTCCATGTTTGTGTCCTAGTGCTTTGAACATAGTAGGAGCTTAATAAGGAAGGAAGAAAGGAGGGAAGGAAGGAAGGAAAGAATGAATACTGGTATTCCTGGTTCTCTTTGTGACTAAAGGAATACCCAAGGCCATTTTGCAGTTAAGGTTAACAGATGTTCCAAGAAATAGAAATGTTTGGTGGTATTTTGTTTCTATTTTCCTTTTCTTGTGAAGCTGATGGGTCCACTGAGGACTATACCTTGAGTCCAAACAACATAATTGCCTTGCCCGGCAAGCCAAGCCGGCCCGTTAGCTGGGCTATTAACAACTTGGACTGACTCGAGTAAAACACAACAATTTTCCTTCTCCTCCTTCTTAAAACACTAGAAGTTTTGCTACGTGTGCCAATGGTGGCCTGAAGTCGGTGGTGATCCGTGGGAGTTGAACATACTTTTGGTGTTTGCCACAAAGATGATGCTAAACTTGGGGCAAGGGACATAAGCGATGTCCATTATGTGCATTACCACTGATGTAATCGAACACTGTAACAGGATACTGGAGAAGGCTGGGACGTCTCCATGTTTAGGATCATGGAATTTTGGATGGTAGAGCTGGAAGGAAACATATTTCCTCATTTACAGTTGAGGAACTGGGTCCTTTAATAAAAAGGAAAGACAATCAAATTACCTGTCCTAGATAGTTTAGTTACCAGAAGACATAATGCCAAACCAGATATTCTCTTGGAGTTCTTATAAACTCCATTATTCCTTGGTTTCATGATTCTGTGTTGAACACGAACCAATAATCCCCCTTAAATCAGATTCATGTTCCCCTCAGCGGCCTGAGAGAAACAGTATGGATTGGTTGGGAACAATTGTGTAGAAGCCCACAATCCTGTCACTTAACTATTTTCTTCTCCGGAATCTTCCCCCATCGTCCCTCCGTTGGCATCAGCTAACACAGGAAGTGGTAGTGCTATTATCTGTAGATTCAGCCAAATCACCATTTCCTGATTCTAATGTGCAGCAACCACTTTTGAATCCTCCCCCACTTCCTCTCTGCTTCAGTTTGAGGTTCAAAAGCATCCAGGAGGTAAATTAGTACTTAGCTGAGCAGAGTGGGGCCCTGACACCCCTGCGGTTCTGCCATTAATTTACCATAACTTGGGCGTAACACTTCACTCTGGGTCTCAGGTTTTCTCCCGTGAGTGATGGGGTTTCCAAAGTCCCTTCCAGCTCTGATATTCTGAGGTTCTTTGTTGAGACCCTGAAAGGGAAATCTTAATGGTCCGTTCCCTTTGGGAAGAAAAATGTGTCATACAGCCCTATGAATCTCTTCTTAGCCCAAACCTTATTGGTTTTTTTCCAGAGCACTATACTGGAAGAGTGAAAGAAATCCGAGAAGCAGAGTGACTGGTAACTGAAATCCGCCAGTGTCTCATGTGAATTGGCAAATGGAATCAGAGGAGGCCAGCATTGAAATGGCTCTTCGCGGAGGCTGAATGGAATTCAAGGAAAGAGGCTGTGGACTCCTCCTTTGACATTGCAACATTTTCTTTGAGCCTGTTTCCTGTCAAAACTCTGGACTCTTACTCTGGGCCAGCTCAGAAAAAAATGCATCCTGGTTTTGTTTCCAAATCAGCATAGAGGTGAGGAAGTCCCGCTGAGGCCCTCCAATGGCAATCCCCACACTTTCTGGTGACAGCCATGGCATGAGGGCTAGACACCCTAGTGACTAGCACCGGCGAGATGGAAAACGCACTTCCGGGGGCAGAATTCCACTGGGAGTGGCAGCATTTCCCCCCTAACAAGCATAATTGGGTCCCATCTTCTCCTGGGAGACTTTGGAAGCCCCCAGCCTTCTCTTCCCCAGGCATGTCTTCCTGGTGGGAAGATGTTGAAAGTTGGAGGTTAAATGACTTGCTCAAGGTCACGGTGTTGGGAGCAGAGCAGAGATGAAAACTTCAGCCAACATTCTGAGTCCTTAGCTCTTGTTGGGCCATACCGCAGCTGCTTTTCATTTCAGGGACAGTCACACCTCCTGAGGGTGCTGGGCAGGGATGCCAGGTATTGCTATGACTGCTGTTCCGGTCCCCAGTGACCTTTTTCATCCCGCAGCCTGCTCGGACGGAGGAGGAAGCAGCTCTGGGGACGAGGGGGTTGCCGAAGGCAGAGCTGCCCTGGCGAAGATAACAGGTTGTCTGTCAGTGTATGAAGCCTATGTACAGCCCAGACCACAGAGCTTCCACCGGAGGAGAAATTAAACCTGTCTCACATACCAATCCCAGTGCTCTGATTACATTTACAGAGGTCATGGCCTGCATTCTATCACCATGGCAACCTCTCATGCTGCCAGTGTGTTGTCTGTGTGTGTGGTTGATATTTAAAGGCAAAGTCACAGGCCCTGTTGCCAAACTATCAGCTGCCAGAGCCAATTGCTCTCCTTCATGAGCCTGAGTCCTGGGGCTTCATCCCAGAGATAAGAGGAAGGGGAAGAGATGCAGAAAAGAGCCCACCTGTCTCTCAGAGGCAGGTCTCTTTCGTAGAGCCAGGTTTGCAGGGAGGAGGGCTCTGGGCTGAAGGTGCTGGGAGAGCAGATTCGAGAGAACCAAAAAGCACCCCAACTTTGTCAGAATACAAACATCTTCTCAGAGGCACGTGAGCCCCGGTGTTGAGTGGAGCCCTTCCTCCTCTGATACCTTCTCCGGCTCGTGAGCACATCGCAGAGTGGCCAGATGGAGCTGGGGAAGCCCCCTCTGCCTGAGTGCCCTCGGTGGTTTCGATTTTGCACATCTGGTTGCTGTGTGAATTGTGCTGATAACAATACGGTTTATGAAGGATCCCTGCTTCTTCTAAAGACCCCACAACACTGTCCTGGAAAGAGCTACCAGGGGAGTGACTTATCAGGAGTCCCAGGTGTTGGGAGAGGTAAATAACACCTGATTCAACAGAGTAAGAAAAGAACACAAGTGCTGACTCGGCTTGTGACCATCAATTTTTTTTCCTTTAGTCTCAAGACAATTATTTCCACACCATTGAATGGAGTGTAGATAACACAGGCAACTTAATAGGCTGGGAGCAGAGGCTGTTTAGAGGAGATTTTAAGCACTGTGAGCATAAAATGAACATGAATATTCTGCAATATGCATCTTACAACTTGTCATTAAGTGGATGGCCTCAGTGATGTGATGCAACAGGCTTTGATTGGAATATTGAGCTCTGAAAAGGGGAATTCTGCATCAATAGCCTCGCGATGCGGAGTATCACATATTACTCAATAAGACATGTCATTGTGTTGATAGTGCGTATGTTAAAAAGTACAGCAGCAGATAATAATGGCTTGAATCTCCACAAAAGGCACGTTTCTTTAGGAAGAAGCTTCTCAGTGTCCTTGAGGGGTGGAACATGGAATATCCTGAAATTACAACTCAGGAAACAGAGCGAATCTGTTTGATTTAGTTTCTAATCCTCTAAAGTATGGGAATCTCTTTATTTTCTCCTTATGTTTTCTTCCTATTTCTCTACCTCCTCATTTTTTCATCCAGCTTCTCATTCACTTGTTTCTTTTTTTTTTTCTTTCTTGTTTGCTTTATCCCTAGTCTGTCACCCCTCCCTGTCACCACCATGCCCACCCCTTTCTGCAGAGTTACCCCTGCTGGCAGCCCTCCAGAGTAAAGAGGCTACTGACTCTGCTCGGGGGATATAATCGGCCTTCTGACTGGTTCTTTCTGGGGCTTGTGTTTATAGTAGAAACTTGGTTTCTGCCACAATGAGTGAAAAGAGGAGTTAATATCTCATGCCTTCCAGATGAGTGTTTTCCCCATGTGGTTTGGAGAACACTGCCAGTATTCCAGAATAGATGGGGCAGGGAGGCAATCTTTGGAGGTGAGCAGGGAGAATCTGCAGCTTGATTATCCCAATTCGTTAGAGCCTGGCGCTAAGAAAGTCAAGACCACTCTTTCCATCTCTTTAAAAACACGTTAACTTCATAACAAGGAAAAACTCTCATCCATGGAGACCAATGACACCCATATCTTGGCCAGTCACTCCTCAAATGTCGTTAGTGAGCAAGGAGGATCAAGTGAGAGATTATAGATGATTCAGTATATATATTTATTTAGCACCTCTCGAGTGCTGATTGTTGCAGGGAATGAAGAAATAATAACCAAGCTAACATTTATGAAACGCTTACCATGTTGCAAGCAGATATAAACATGATATGCATTAGTTCTTTGAATCCTCACAAAAACCTCAAAAATACTTTTAATATTGCCATTTTGTGGATGAGGACATTGAGGCATGGAGAGGATAAGTAGTTTGCTCAAGGTCACAGTAGGCGGGTGGCAGACTTGGGCACAGGATAGTCTGACTCTAGGGCCACTATACTCTATCACCTCTTCGGTGGGGTCAGGATCACGCTTTAGGATGTGTATTCTGGAACTTGGGTGATGGGTGCAGAGATTGGATGCCAGAGGCTGGATTGGCAGCCATTTCAATATCACTTCTCAACAAAGATAATAAGAAACCAACCAGTGGTGACACTCAGGATGTAAAGGAGGATAAGAACTCAAAAGCCATTGTGAGGGGCGCCTGGGTAGCACAGTCGTTAAGCATCTGCCTTCGGCTCAGGGCGTGATCCCGGCGTTCGGGGATGGAGTCCCACATCGGGCTCCTCTGCTAGGAGCCTGCTTCTTCCTCTCCCACTCCCTGCTGTGTTCCCTCTCTCGCTGGCTGTCTCTCTGTCAAATAAATAAATAAAATCTTTGAAAAAAAGAAGCCATTGTGAGAAGGTAAGACTGACACACTTGGTGGGTGTTTGAGATGAGGATGAAGAAAAGTCCTCCATTTTGTGCTTAGATTACTGGAGGACAGCAATCCTTTCTAATTACAATTTATTGAACACATACCATATATTATATGCATATTCCATCCTATTTAAACCTCACAATTACCCTGCAAGGTAGGGATTATGATCTCCAATTTACAGATGAGGAAGCTGAGGATTGTAGAGCTTTCCCCGGAGTCTTAAAGCTGGCAGGTGGCTGAGCCAGAATTGGGATACAGGTCTTTTTCATTCCTAAGCTTTTTACTGAGCTTTGTTGCCATTATACGGATGAAGGAGAGATCACCAAATAACAAATTGGTGGAACTGTTCAGATATCCAGGTGGAAATGTGGGACAGAGGTATAAATTAGAAAAGTAACATGCATGAAGGGAAAAGTTAAGGTGGTGAGAGAATGAAACCATGGGGGGCTCAGAGAGCAAGGAGAAAACCAAGAGGAAGAAGGAGAGGAGAAAGGCAACGGCAAACCTCTGGGGAATACCCATGACCGGAGGTGCAATGAAGGAAGCCGGAGAAGGAGGGCGAGCAACAATAGTTAAGAAGAACGGGAAGACCAGGATAGTGCAGTGCCGGGGAAGCTGGATGCTTAAAGCAAGAGCAAGGGGCCAGTGCCATTCAAAGATGCAGAGAGAGGTTGGTAAAGACCGAGAGCAGCTGAGAAGCGTTGATGACCTTGGGGGAGAGTCACCTCGATGGTGTAAAGATGGGCACGTGAGGAGACAGGATGTGAGCTCGGAAGGGGGGAAAGGAAGGAGAAGAAAAGATGAGATTTAGAGAAAGGAGCAGGGTCGAAGGAAGGTTTTTCTTTGTTTTGGTTTGTTTTTTAGGATAGAGGAGACCAAGAATGTTAGCAGACAGACGGGAAAGACTGAAGATGAGAAAAGATGTGAGATTGAAGCTCTAACGGGGAGTGGGAGAAGGTGGGATCATGAATTCTAGTGGAAGAATGAGAGGAGGGACATTCATCTTCTAGAAGAGAAGGAAAAGGAAAGCCTGAAAGCAAGGCTGTAAGAACTAAGCATGCAGTCTTGTATATGAAAGAGAGTGTGGTTCACGTTATCAGAAAATGCTGCCAGAAAGGGAAGCCCAAGGATGTTTGGGAACAGACATTTAGAAGGGGAAAAACCTAAAATGGACACTGACACAACTCTGAGAGCAAGGAAAAAACATATTTTGGGGTCCTAAAGGCCATTACATATAGGATGTCCATGGGGGAAAGGTATTTCTACCCACTTTCTGACATTGAACTTATCCGCCATTGCTGTGCCATCTTTGACTTGACGTAGTGCTTCTGTTGGTATTTGTGACTACTGGTGATTCTGGTTAGATTACATCAGCTCCTCTTAGTGTGAGTTCTTCTTCCCAGGCATGTGTGCACCTGGGCCGTGCAGGCCAGCGCTTTCAATCAGATTCTAAATAACTGCCCCTTCTCTCACCTTGACTCCCCCTACCTCTACCTTGAATCCTCAGACCTGTAGTACAGTGAGGGAGGAGGAAGGGCAGAAATAAAGGAAGGGACTAAGAGGGCTTTACCTTTCACCCTTTGAAATAACAGATGAAAGGAAACCAAAGAAAGCCTGTTCAACCTTAAAAAAATTTCTACCCCTCTGTTATTTACCTTAAATCTCCTTAGTCACCTCCAAAGAACTGGTATAATTTCCCAAAGTTCTCATGTCTGCACATATCTAGCATAGACAATTGGCCACGGCCCCACCTGCCTCCCATGCAGATTAACCCCGTAGACTGCCTGCACATCTCACTCGCAGAGTGCACAGCCTCATCTGGCTACAGCTGACACATTCTGTGTGCCCCCCCCCACTTCAGATTCCCAAGAGAGCCAATCAAAGACAGAGAATGTCAGAGTCAGCAACCTCTTCGGTCTTGAGGGTTTCTGCTGGGCTCAGCAGTGCCCACGGGGGATGTCTAATATGGTCTAAGGGATAGGCAAAGGAGGTACCAAAAAAAAAAGTGATTGGAGAATATGGGGAAAAGCAATGGGGGTGGGAGTGATAGAAAGATGAGATAAAGAACAAAGAGAGAAATGTGACTATTTAGATGGAGGGAGCGCAACAACAGTGGCTTCCCAGATCACTTCCCTGTCATGCCTGGGCTGTAATTATCCATCTCAGGCGTTCAGTTCTACAAGAGCTTTGAACCAGTGCGAGAGAACCAGGATTCTAATGCCAGGAGAGCGCCTGGTGAGCTGAGCGGCCATGGGCAGAGCACCGGGTTTGTTCCTCATCTTGAATGTGATCACCCTGAACGTAACATTGAGTTTCAATAATTCCTTCTTCTTCTGAGCCTGTACCTCATTCAGAAGCTGATGGGAGCCTGTTCCCTAATGTGAGGACCTGCTTATTTTGCTGTATGTATCAGCGCAGAGAACCAGGAGTGTGAATTGGAAAGAGAGGCCATTAAAGTGCATTTGTGTGAGTGTGTGGATAGGACCGTCCCGATTCAAAAGGTTGGCTAATTACTAAGAGCAGGGTTTCCGGCGAGTTGTAGACACCCTGCATTTTAGGGCCGCTCAAGTGATGAGCCCACATGCACATCTCACGTCCGTCTCCTCTCCCTCCCGGGTGGCAACGAGGCTGGGTTTCTGGAGCCTCGCAAAGCACGCAGTGAGCCTGGGTTTTGGCACGGGGCGGGATGCAACATCTCTCCTTCCACAGCCCTTAATGAAGTGTGCAGCTCTTGTCCTCATTAGGCCCCAGCATCGTCAATAAAAGAGTCAATAAACCCGGTTGATGGGGTTGGGACCGAGGGGCTGAGACGCAGCAGCCGCACATCCACAGGGCAGACGTCAGCTCGGCCGCGTGTCGTGACCCAGCATCCAGGGATCAATAACCAGCTCGGAATAAAGTCCAAGAGCCTGCCTTCCACAGTCTCCTCTCCAGACCCGTTTCACCCAGGGTGGAGCGACGCCAGCCAGCTCCTGCTTTGCTTGCAGTTGTTGCCACCCCATGCCATTCTGGGTGCCAGATGCTTTTGTTTCTTCTTGATTGAGCCCCCTGGACACCCCACGGATGCATATTTAGTGAGTGCCCACCTGGCACGAGAACGTTGTAGACGGCATCTCCGAGCAGCCCAGAGGCTGGCATGGGCCCTGTTTTCTGTATCTTCTGTCTGCTGACAGTGTGTGAGGGGCCCCAGTGGACCGGGTGGTATATTTTCTGCATGTTGCACTGCTGGACTCCATTCCTGGCCGCTCTGCATCTCTTTAGATACCCTTATCTTATCTAATTACAAGGAATTTCAGATTAATTTCGTGGCCTCTGCTCCAAAGGACCTCTTATCTGTTGGGGGCCTTGTATTTTGACCTTGTCATTCTTTTGTTGTTTGCCTTTGAGGGGCAGGCAGCTCCGAAGGGGATGCTAAGATCTTGCTGGAATTGGGGCTGGGGGAGGGGAAGAAGAGGGAGGCAGACAGATCTGGGATTTGTGTATTCTGCTCCATCCCCCTGCCTGTGTGTGGAGACAGCTGGCTGCTTACTTCCATGACAGCCACATGGTACCCAGCCACACAGAACAGGACCTGGGCAGGGACTCGCCTGCTGCCAACCTCTCCAGATCCCTTTGATATTTCCGACAGAGCAGTAAAGGACTCTTGACTATCACGTTTTGCCTTGCCTCTCTCCACCTTCTCAAAGACTCCTCGGTGTGGTTTCCATGGCTACCCCCAATCAGATTTGGCTTCTTGCGAAATTGGATTTCAAAGAAGGACAAGGCTTCAAAGGAATTTGTCCATTTAACAGAATGTCATTAGGAGTGAGGCTGACTGCTGAACCAGGGTCCTCAGATGATTAAGGAGGGGCTGCGCTCATGTGTGGAGGCAGGTTTCTGTCTGCAATGAGGAAACTTGATGCGACATGACAATGCCGTATTGCAATCTGCCAGTCACCCACCACACACCACCCAACTCTGTGCCTCCCTCTCCCCCTGTCTGAGACCCAGAACGGATGTAGAATACCTATGCCTCGAGTTCTTGCTGCTTCCATTGGTATAAGTAAGCTATGCAGGCAGTGAGGCCCGAGAGGACGTAAGATTACCCAGGTTCATTGCTCTTCGCCAAACAGCTCATTAGCTTGTGGCCTATATTAGCATTTGACAAATATCCTTGAAGAAGGGGGTCGGGGGTTTGTCAAATTTCCCCCCACTGCTGAGAGGGAAAGCAAGGCAAAGTGCTGGGGTTACATATAGGAGGGACTTTGTTTCCCTTGGCTTTTTTTTTTAAGAACAGTTTCAGATTTACAGAAGAATTAATGATGCTAGTACGGAGAGCTCTGATCTATCCTCCCTGCTTTGTAACACATCACAAGTACGCAACAATGATTCCAGAGCAGTTACAATCTTATAAAAGGAGCAGTTGGGTATGATAAAAAGGCCCTAGCAGAGACCCGGTATTTGCTCCGGAGCCTAAAGAAGGCAGCCTGTCTATTGCTAACTTTTCTAGAGCAAGAAGGAGCAGCAGCAGCAGCAGCCAGAGTCCCCGGACACTTGCCAGCCCCTGTCCCTCCACCCCCAGCCCAATTTGCTGCAACTTGTAGGTGGGTCATGTGATCCTGAAACCATGGGACCATTCCTCTTCAGATTCTAGGATGTGGACGTGTAAAGATGACTCAAAGCCACTTCACCCCCTAAAGGATCAAGCCCCCAACCTTGGAAGACTATACCAGGAGGCAGGCAGTGCTATGCCATGTCCTTCTGGACAGTTTTTACTTGTGGCTCCCGTCCCCGTATCCGTGGTTCCATCATTATTTGCCTGAGGCTGCTGTAAAAACCACCCCACCCATCTTCCCTGTGTTCTCTCCCTTACTGCTTCCAACTCTTCCCACATATCCTGTAGGCAGACTCTGAGCCTAGAAGCTCCATTTTTTATAAAGAAGGAAAACAGTAGAGGTAAAGTGAGATGTGCAAGATCACACACTAGACAGATCGCTCACCAGCTCAAAATTTGTCAGTGTCTCCCCACACACTCAGTTGTGTTCAAAATCCTCCTGACTTTCATGTCCCTTCGCGATAAAACTTCAAGTTTTCTTGACAACCATAATTTCCCTGCATCATCCAGTAAAAGGGTTATTAGCTGTTCCTCAGGCAGTAGGTTTTTCCATCTTTGTTTACTCTGATCATTCCACCTGGAAAGCCCTGCTGCCCCTTCCAAGTCTGGTGTGTTCGGAGCCCATCTTGAATGCCATATGCACCATTAAACACACATGCACCCACACTTCTCTCCTTCTTTTTATATTTGCCTCCCTCCTTTTACCATTCATGGCACTTTATACCTTCATGGCACTTGGTTTATTGTGCTTAAAAAACCCCATGAAACTATTTTGAGATCATTGAGATTTGCAGAAGGTAAAAGAAATGATACAGAGTGATCCTCTCTACGGCTTAGTCAGTTTCCTCCAATGGTAACATCTAGCAATATTTCAGTACCATATCACAACCAGGACGCTGACCCCTAGTGTAGTTTGGAGGAGGGGAGGAGAACACTTTTCTGTGATCTTGTCCTTCACTTTCTTCCCTTTGTCAGCCGTTAGAGGGAAAAGGCTTCATTCCCCTCTCCCTCGGCCTTCTCCCCAGGTTAGCCCTTCCTTTCCCCACATCCTTTCAGCCTTAATGAGGAAGGGACACTGGCTCCCTGTATCCACTGCCGCCGTGCTGCTCTGCTTCTCCCCAGTGTTGGTGGCTTTATGTTACTTATCGAGACGTGTGGTCATTTCAGCCCGCTAGTTTGCCTGAGATAGTCAACTTTCTGCCCTGGTTTTCGGGCCGTGGACGTGCGAGCTGGATCGGGAACTGCCTGCTCTGGGCTTGGCGGGGACGAATCTCCTCGGATTCTGCCTCTCCGCGCCCCATCTCGGCCACCAGCGTGGCTTTTAAACCTGTCCCTTGAGGCCAACTGCCCCGTGCTTAGGATAGAAAATGTCCCAGATGAAGTTCCTTTGGGCCGCGTTTAGTCTTTTGTTCTGGTGGGGGCTTTACCTATGCGGCGCTGCTCGCCCCCCAGTCCTTCCACCTGAGCGCGCCGCGGGAGTGGCGCGTGCACCCGCGCACAGGTGTCTCCCGCCCCCCCGCCCGCCCGGGGCGCGCCCCCCGCCCGCCGCGCGCGCCACTTCCTGAGCGCGCCCCGGGCCCGCGGCCCCGCCCTGCGGCCAGGCCGGGCAGCGGCGGCAGCGGCGGCGGCGACAGAGGTACAGGTGCCTCCGCCAGGCGACAGCCGCCTGCTAGCCCGTCGGCCCTGGCACCAGGCCTTCACGCCCCTCTCCCGCCTCACACTCCGGCCTCCCCACCGCCCGGCCAAATGCAGGCCGTCGCCCTCCCCGAGGAGATCCGTTGGCTCATGGAAGGTAACGCCCTGGCCCAGCCCCAGGCCCCCTCCCGGCCCCCTGGGAAGTCCCTCAGGTGCAGAGCTGGCGGCCCGACCCGAGACGCCAGGGGCTCCCAAGACCGGCCTCTCTTTCCAGCTCCATCACCCACACCGGCTTCTAGAACCTCAAGACTTCTCAAGCCCTCAACTCTGCACAGCCAGATTTTCATCCTGCCCGCTCAGGGTCCCGTTCACTCCCCTCAGTTCCACATTTGCTTTTTGCTCAGGCGTCTCCACCCCTCCACGTCACCTCCGGCCAGGTTCTTGGGGGGCCCCCCATGTCACCTTGCGTGGTCTTGGGCCTGACCCTTTCTCCTCAGGACAGCCCCCCCCCCCGCGCCCGGGGGGGTTTGCCTTCCTCCCTCCCCAGCCCCAAGCCCCTCACCTTCCGGCTCAGAGCGCCTCGAGGCTCTCAGGGGGCTGCGAAGGGCTCCTGGGATGCTGTGGCCCAAGGCCTGGGGGTTAGTGTGCGTTTTGTCGGCGCCGAAAGCCGGTGTCTCCCTTTGCCAACCTGCAGACTTCTGGGGGTCTTGCTGTCCCCCCAGGGCAGGCGGATGCCCTAGTACGTTTCTAACTTTTCTAGAAATGCCCCCATCCTGGTGTGTTTACCTTCAAACCATGGTGCCTAAGCAGTCCTCTTAAGAGTTAAGGCCATACTCAGCAACACTCCACAGATCCTTCCAACCCTGGAAAGAGACTTTAAGCTAATGGGCAATATCGCCTGCTCCATTCACACTTTTTTTTCTGGCGAAAGTAACTTGCTTTCCTGTAACTGACCTTCCTGGAAGGACAGAGGCCTGGAATCTGTGCTTGGATAAGGGTCCCAGGGGGAAACTACTCTGAATTAAGCCTTTTGGCATCCAAGTGACATTTTTGACACATATTTAACAGATGGCCTGCTTTGGGCAGGTCAGACTTTTGGCAAGGAGTATTTTTTTTTTTCCCCAGTTTCTCTCAATTTAATTGGTTTTATATCTCCATTACCTTGTTATCTTGGTATAAATGCCTCCTAATCAAATATTTGGCAGTCCTTTTGGTCTCTGTTTGTAGCACTGTTTCCATTCTGGATTGCCTCTATGTAAAAGCTGTCAACTAGGTATTTCTTTTGAGGTGAAGTTTCCAAAATCCACTTTACTTATGACCCGAGTAAATCTAAACTTTCAGAGTAGAAGAGTATTTGTAGGGTAAAATAGCATCATCTGGGTGTCTGAGGAGAAGCAACCCAGCCTTTCCCTCTGCCATTGATTCAACATTGGATGTTGGATGTAAAGAGAGGCTGTTAAGTGTGGTGGTTTCTGGGAGAGCTGGAACTGTGGCAAAAAGTGAAATTCTGTCCTTGCATTTAACAATGTGAAGTGATTCTTTTTATTGGTATCTGTCATTTGATGAGAGAAAACCTATTTTACAAGCTTGTTAAACTATACTTGTGTTTTGTGTGCAGCCTTAGTAGAAAATTCCTCTTTATTTTCAGAGGCTTGCCATGAAACCCACTCCTTTAACATTTTTGATGTGCAGTTCTTTATTGTTCAAAACTGACACTTTGGTAAACAACTCATTTCTGCACCTGCCACCTTCCTTTAGCTTAGATTATTTTCTTGTTAGCTGACTGTTTTTAATTGAAGTCTTCAGATCTCCTTCTAAAGCAGAACCTTTGTTTGCTGACAAGTAGAGCAGGGTATGAATGGAGATTAATTGCATGTCACATACTTCTGTGTCAAACTTGCCGTGTCTTAACAATCTCTGTTGGTGCTTGCGTCTTTAGAATCTACAGAGGAGTCTGAGATTAAATTTTAAGGAGCTTCGTTGGTTAATGCATTTCTTTAAGGCCTTTTTTTACAGTTTGCAATCAGAATCTGAATCCGAAGCAGAGGGGTGGTTAAAAGGTAAAAGTGGGATACCACCCAATAATTCTATTGCAAAAGGCTTGAGGACTATGGTTTTGAAAGGTTCATGTAATCATAGCAGCACATTGATTATAGGTTTGCTTTTTTAGGAAGGGTAGTGTTAGGTGTAGACCAGCAGAATTATTCATTATACTACAAATAATTTGTGGATATTAGAAACCCATAATGGCTTTCAGTTTATCGTCTGTTGCTGTGTACTTGTGTCCCCACCACACACACTTTTTAAGGTTAACTGTTGACGATTAGAAAATATGTAGGTCCTGATCTCTATATCGTCACTCAGTGGAGAGAGTCACAGGGTATGGGAGCTGCTACTTCAGGGTTGCCCACATGGCTGTGGGGGTGGAGTTTCCACAATGAATTACTACTTTCATAAACGAAGGCAGAAGCATTTGCACAGTGATTTAACGCTGGCCATCACAGCCATAACTTAAGCATTTATTTATTTATAACTACATGAGCATAAATGACAGGGGCGTTTTTTGACATAACATGTGTGCTTTTAAAAATAAAATATGCAAACCATTATGAAAGGTTTATGCCAAAATTTTGCATAATGAGGAAAGGAACAGAAATGTTGAAGGTCTAAAATTAATTTTGTTTAAGGATAAAATTTTAAACATTTGAAAATGTTTCATTTGACCCAGAAACTCCACTTCTGGGACTCCGTGTTACTGAAATTAAAGGACATGAAGTTTATGTACAAGGATCCATCTTAAATGTCCATGCATTGGGATGGGCGGGGCGATGGTATGAATGAATTGTCCATCTTATGGAATATTTTGCAGTCATTGAAAAGAATGTGAAGGATCTGTATATATTGGAGGATATTGAAGGATCTGTATATAGTGTCCATATTTTTTTTTTTTAAGATTTTATTTATTTATTTGACAGAGAGAGAGACAGCCAGCGAGAGAGGGAACACGAGCAGGGGGAGTGGGAGAGAAAGAAGCAGGCTCCCAGCGGAAGAGCCCGACATGGGGTTCGATCCTGGAACACCAGGATCATGCCCTGAGCCGAAGGCAGACGCTTAACGACTGAGCCACCCAGGCGCCTCTATAGTGTCCATATTTTTAAGACTAATATATATAATCCACTTTTGTTTGAAAACAAAAAAGTGAACCAACCCCTCCCTCCTTATATTATATATATATTTTGTAAGCCTAGGAAGAAGTACGAATATACACCTAGCTGTTAACATTGGTTTCTTTGGGAGGGGAATGGGAGGGTGGGGGAGACAGACATTATCACTTTTATTTCATACATCTTCATGTTGTGACATTGACCATGTATTACTTTTGTTAATCAGATAAACAGCCAGTAGGGTTATTTAAAAGAAAAAGGAACAAACAAAAGACGAATAGAAGCTCAGAGAGGTCATAGTGGGCAGAGTGCTAAAAGACCTACGTTAACCAAGGTTATGATTCTGTTTTTCTTTTGTTAGCTCTGGGGGTGTGTGGAAGGTGGGGATCTTTCTTTCTTTCTTTCTTTCTTTCTTTCTTTCTTTCTTTCTTTCTTTCTTTCTTCCTTCCTTCCTTCCTTTCTTTCTTTCTTTCTTTCTTTCTTTCTTTCTCTTTCTTTCTTTCTTTCTTTCTTTCTCTCTCTCTCTCTCTCTCTCTTTCTTTCTTTCTTTCTTTCTTTCTCCTGCTTTCTTGGATTTTGGCAAATGTTAAAGCAGCAAGAGTACTTTTAGAGGAACTCAGGAAACAGCTTCCTCAGATAGACTGTCAAGCTTTCTTATAGAAGTAGTAACTAATATGTATCAGCAAATAAGTACCTTACAGATAAGTAAAATGAAAGCTGTTTACTGCCTTATTGAAAGAGGAGGAAATATTCAGGACTGTTTTCAAATTATCAGGCTTCAGATGTAGTAGTTATCTTTTTGTTTTTGTTTTGTGATAACCATACTGAAAATAAAAACAATGGAGTACTGGCAGTTTGCATAATCTTTGTTCCACAGATAGAAACATAATCAGTTTCTTCCTTGTCTTTGTATTCCTGCTTTCAAAGTCAGAAGCACAGGAGGCAAGTACGAAGGAGGTAGAATCTATATTTCTTCAGTTCACAATGTGCTGTGTGTGATGGAATGGGGCCTACTGATTTTACCCTAATAGCTGATAGGTCCCACCTACCTCCAAGGTACCTAAATCCTACTGGGAATATGGAGTAAAGCCAAAACAGCATCCACATCCAGGCTGCATTTAGTAGCAATTGCTGTGTTAACACTAATTCTGATATGTCTATGGTTACTTATTTTTAAACATCCTTGGAAAGAAGCGGTCATTAATCATTTCCTTCTAGATTGTTCTTCAGATTTGTATTGGTCGATGCAGCCAGCCATAAAATCCTTTTCTGTATAGTAAAATCCCAACTCTGTAGAACTCACAGGAGTGAACTGCTCTGGAGAGCTGAAGATATTCTCTTTAAGCACTCTTTTTATCATATATATTTGTGATCAACCTTTTGCTAAAATGCATTAGGAATTTTTCTCACTTCCTCAGCCAGCCAGCTCGTGTTCAAAGGGACCGGCCTTTGAACAGTTTAACTCCAGAGTTGTTACAGTGAATATTGGTTTTCATATTTGTGGACATATATTGAGTTGTTGAAGGATGATTCTGCTGTAATTGCCCCGCGGCGGCTTTGTGAATGTCAATGTCTGTTTTGTATTTTTATTTTTGTCACTTTTTTCCTGCTGTGAGGCTAAGCCTATCACTTTACACCACGCTCAGTGCATCTGTATCCGTAGTGCTAGTAGAACTTCAGGTAATCAAGCTTGTTGGAATGGATATGTATAAAAGAAGGTATGAAGGGCTCTCTGGATGAACACAGTACCCTGATCTTTAGGTGTGGACTTTGTGACATGCATTTTGGCTGCTCAGAGTCTGTTTTGCTTTATTTGTGCTACCGGGTTGTCTTCTAGCTAGGTGATGCTACCGTAAGGTGAGACAGAACCATGCTTCTTTTTCTTTTTTTATGTCAAAATTTTCTCTGATTGTTAAAGTAATAATGCTCATTGTAGAAAATTTAGAAAACACGCAATGATAACACAGTCACCAATGGTCAACAACTGTTAAATTTCCATGTATTTCTTTCAGTTTTTATTATATATACATACTTTAAAAGTTGGGACACATTGTGTGGATAGTTTTATATACCGATCTTTCCACTTACGGCCTTTCAGTTGCTAAGGTCTCCTGAGTTTAGAAGTTATTTAGAAGTTATACATTCATGTTTTTATTCCACTGGTAGTTTTCCCATTATGGCTTTAAAAAAAGCACCATGCCCCTTTGATTGTATGTTTTTGAGAATATGTATTTGCAATTTTCTATACATTTCTGTTCTTTAATAATAAATCTACTTCAGAGGGAGGCATTTTTTTCTAGTTCTTCTCTTTTGAACTTTAGGGTTTTCTTTTTGAACGTTAGTGTTTTTTCATAGGTCCTGTACGGTTTTTAGTGTGTTTAGTTTGCTTAGAGTCAAATCCTGACTCTGCCACTTTCTTGCTACGGGTTTGATTTTGGGTCTCAGTTTCCTTGTCTAATAATAGTACCTATCTCATAGAATTTACATAAGAATAAAGGAATGAACATTTGAGAAGAACTTACAATAGTATCTGGCATGTATTATACATCATATAAATATTTGGTAAACATTTTAAAAATCATTTTCTTTTGAGAAAGTCCTATCAATTTTTTGTTTGTCTAGTTTGTTTTATTTTGTTTGCATTTGTCTCTTCATAGGAAAGCTCCCAGACATGGAGCTTTTACCTATGTTGGTGATTTACCCTGGCTTTTCTAAATTAGGGGAAGTTTGTGGGGTTTCTTTCAGAGTCTCCTCCTTTTCCTTCTTTCCTTCTTTCCTTAGATTAGAGTCCAGGAATCATTCTATGAGAGACTTTATGGAAGAAGCATAGAGGCAGTTTTCTTCATTGCTAACTTAACTTGGTTTCCTTATCTTGTTGTAGAATGCTGCGTCTGTGCCTGTGCATGTGTATAAAATAGTCCTTTTGCATGGCTCCTCCATTGGAAAAAAAATGAACGGTTTACTTTTCCTCTTCTTTCTTCTTGTTTTTTAATATATGTATTTTTGGGGGTGCCCGAGTGGCTCAATTGGTTAAGCGTCTGCCTTTGGCTCAGGTCATGATCTTGGGGTTCTGGGATTAAGTCCCATGTCAGGCTCATCACTCAGTGGGGAGTCTGCTTCTCCCTCTGCCTCTCCACCACTCCCCCAGCACCGCCCCCAACCGCTCATGCTCTCTTTCTCTTTCAAATAAATATATAAAATCTCTTGGATAAATATCTAGGAATAGAATTACTGGTCATAGGGTAGGTATATGTCTAATTTTATTAGAAACTCCAGTTTCCCAAAGTAATTATACTTATTTTACACTCCTTCCAGCAGCGTATGAGAGAGCTCTCAGCGGTATATTTTGATTGTGGAATGTTTGTGTAACATAGAAATATATAGACTACTTGATTTTTTAAAAAACATAATAGTGTTGTGTACTTTTCCAGGTCAATCTATCTAACCAACCCTGAGAATGCATGCTCCTTGAGAAATATTAGGATTTTCAGGAGATGTCTGGGCTTCTACGGGGAACAGATCATGCCTAGAGTTCAAAAGGTCTGGGAAGCCCACCTAACATCTAGGCAATACCCACAATGAAGTTCAAATATTTCTACCAATTAAAAAATATATTTTTGCCGCATGGTGTTTCAGAATTCATTTAACTGTTCTCCTATTGATGGATGTCTAGGTTGTTCCCAATTTTTTTATATTTCCACAGTGCTGTAGAGAACATATCCATATGTGTATCTTTGTGTGCACATGCAGATATTTCTGTAGGATAAATTTTTAGACACTCAAATGAAGATTGCAAACGTGTTAATCCTAGAATTTTAGTTTGGCCACTAGTTAAAACTTAATCTAAAGTACTCTCTGTGTTTTAGTTTCTGGTTTTTGTTCTGTCTGTGCTGTGAGTATACAGGTATTGTCATTTTCCCCTGCACAGGAGGTAGAAGGAGAATTAAAAATATAAACACCACACACTTCTTGGGTCATGGGGTAGAAACAATCAGCAGGTTGAAGCAAACCACAACCAGAACATGTTGATAATTTCTCCATTGTATGCTGACAACTTCCTGCAAGTCAAAACAAAGCTGGTGGGTATGATTTTACCTTGCCAATAAATTTACCTCTTAACAAAGGGCAAAAACTATATGCCTTAAGGACTGCAATGAAATGCCAGGTGAAAAATGTAACGCAAGGTTTAAAATAAGTTCTAAACAAACTGAAAGTCATTTTCCCCCACTGAGTTACTTTTATTTAATTGGTATGAGAATAGACAGATTTCCATGAAGGGTTCCATTATTGGAATAGGAAAAATGAAACACTGAAGTTTCAGAGGTTTAATTTTAGTGAGACATTTTAGAGTTACTGCGGAAATCCTAATGGTCTGATATGTTCAGTGTACCTGTGACAGGGAATCAGGAATTTTTGTGCGTTTCTACCAGAAGCTGTCAACGAGACTTGTAGAAGTGGGATTAGCAACCAGGCTGGTTTTTTTTGTAACATAGGAATATATGTAACTTAAAGGAATAATTGTGATATTTAATTTAATGTAAAGAATACCCAGAGATCTTTGTAGTAAAACATATGACCCGTAAGATATCATTGTCTTCCAAATAAACAGAAGAGAAGTCTTGTAAATGGACAAGGTCAGATATTTGGGAGCATGTCAGACACTTTCATCTGTCTACAAAACCTAGTGATTTTGAGTACATCCTGCCAAGAATCTTTTTAGCTGACCTTAGATCCTGCAGCAGTTTTCCCCAGGGGTGTGAGGATCATTTTTTTTTTTTTAAGATTTTATTTATTTATTTGACAGAGAGAGAGAGAAAGCACACAAGCAAGGGAAGCAACAGGCAGTGGGAGAGGGAGAAGCAGGCTCCCCGCTGAGCAAGGAGCCCAATGTGGGGCTCCATCCCAGGACCCTGGGATCATGACCTGAGCTGAAGGCCTACAATTAACCAACTGAGCCACTCAGGTGCCCCTGAGAGGATCATTTTATGTCTGTAGCGTTCCATACCCTCTGTTCCCTTGTCTTTCTGTCTTCTTTTCCTATTTTCTTTTCCTACTCTGACTTGCTGGAGTGGAGGAAAGCTGCCTGGAAGCTGAGGGAATCTATGTTTTAGGGCAGCTATGAATTATAAAAGGAAGATATATATTTGCCAGAGCTGAGTTTAACCTTTTAAACTTGGGGCTTAAAATCATCGTATATTACTTTTAATACAAAATACTGTGTATTGCTATAAGCCTGCCTTCCGGATAATCTTTCACCACTGTCCCTCTCACCTCTAACCTTCATGTTCTGCCATCTAAGTTGAAGTTCTTTCAGTCTCTCCACCTGAACTGAGATCTGTCACCTCAGGACCTTTGCTCATGATGTTCCCATGCTTGTGCCATTCTTTGCCTAGTTCCACCAACTCCACGCCTGCCCCCACCCACAACATATATACTTGGCCTGCTAATTTGGGAATTTCAGATAAAAGGTCAGTTCTCTAAGAGTCTTCCCTGGCTTACTTTCCTCTCTAGACAAGGTGCTTCTACCATGGACCTGTGCCTCCCTTACTTTTCTTATTAAAACTCATATCACAACGTATTTTAATAGCCTATTCAACTCTGTATTCTTTGCTAGACTGTACACTCTTATGATAGAGCTTAGGTCTATCTTACTCACTTCTTTCAGTACTTAGCATGTATTAAGTAATCCATAAATATTTGCTGAAGAATGAAGACATTTAGGGAAAAGTGGCATTGTTGAAGGTATGTTTCTGATTTTGTCTTTTCTCTTTGATGTGAAGACATTTTCACCATGTGGTTCGTATCGCTCACTTACCAGCCGAAGGTAATGATGTGCAGACCCTGTAACATCAAGTATTATATATAGTGAGAGCTGTGGTGTCAGGGGTGCCTCAGGAATGTTCTTACACAGTGGTGTTTTTCACACTGGGCTTTGCAATTGCAGGAGCCTGAGGCATCCTATTGTGGCAGGATGTGATGTTTATAGAAGAGTTCTTGTTTGTCAAAGGTTGATTGCTTAACAGAAGACCTATAGGTAGCTTGGTGAGCTTGGTTAAATATGGAAAGTGATACGTTGAGGGACCTTTTAAAATGCCTTTCCTGTTCAGTGGTGGGTGGTGTGTTTCTGAGCAGGGTTGCTCGGGCACCTTCAGGTCATAATCCCTCTAAGCAGCAGCATCTTCTAAATTGAAAGACAAATGTATTATATACTGAGCTGTAATTTTCTTTCCTTAATATCCTTATCAAGTTGTGATGTCAGGGTTATGCTGGCTTCGTAAAATGAGTAGGCAAATGTGTATAATACTGGATATATAATCTCTCATAGAGCCCTTGCTTTTAACTTATTTATATTTTTCTTGTTTATACACTTGTTCATCTAATAAGGTGTGAGTGTAAGTTTAGATCTGATTTGTTTTTAATTTAGTTAATTTATTTGACAGAGAGAGAGCAAGCACACAAACAGGGGGAGCGGCAGGCAGAGCGAGAGGGAGAGGCAGACTCTCCACCAAGCGGGGAGCCTGACGTGGGGCTTGATCCCAGGACCCTAGAATCATGACCTGAGCCAAAGGGAGATGCTCAACCGACTGAGCCAGCAAGGCATCCGTAGATCTGATTTTTAAAAAACAGATGAGACAGACAGCAGAGGTTGTCTTTGTGTTATTTTATTCCTGAGTAGATGGTACTTGCACGTGAAGGAACGGGTACTTAAATTAACATGTGGACCCCTAAAGCATTTGGAAAGGAAGGCTTTCAAAAAAAGTAATTTGAAGTGAAACTTAAAAAGTAAACTCATAATAAAAATATCAAGCTTTTCTTAGTGATATCATTGCGGGATGATTATATCCTGTTGATGCTCTTTTAACAATGCTAGTATATACAAATATAATTACATAGGATATTATTACTTATAAGAATATGTAAAAATATTTTAAAGATTTTTATTTATACATTTGAGAGAGACAGAGAGAGCACAAGCAGGAGGAGAGGCAGAGGGAGAGAGAAAAGCAGACTCCCGGCTGAGACGGGAAGCCAACATGGGGTTCGGTCCCTGAACCCGGAGATCATGACCTGAGCTGAAGGCAGACGCTTAACCATCTGAGCCACCCAGGCGCCCCACTTATAAGAATATATTAAGGAGGGTAGAAGTACAGAATATGATATAGTTGATCTTTGAACAACATGGGTTCTACTACCACCTTCCTCCCCTCCTCCCACAGTTGAAAATCCTCATATAACTTTTGACCCCCCAGAATTTAACTACTAGTAACCTACTGCTGACCAGAGCCTTACCCATTACATAAACAGTTGATTAACACAAATTTTGTATGTTACATGCATTATATATTGTATTCTTATAATGAAGTAGGCTAGAGAAAAGAAAATGTTATTAAAAAATCATAAAGAAAATACATTTATAGTACCATACTGTGTTTATAAAAAAAATCTGCATACTAAGTGGACCAGTGCTGTTCAAACCCATGTTGTTCAAAGGTCAACTGTGTATATATTCCTCATCGGTAGGAATAAAGTGTACACTGTAACCACCTATCTCCCACAGGATCTTCCTCCTTCCCTACTTTCTGTCTGCCCGGGTGGCCTTATCTCCTGCTTACAACTAGGAACCGGCTCAGCCCACTACCACTAAGTGAAATGCAGCTGAACAACAAAAATTGACGTCTGTATATCCAAAATACGAGTAACATTACGCTTCCATGGTGACTTTTTTTTACTTATTTTTTTCATACTCTAAAACATGTATTGTAGAATATCTAAAAAAAGACAGAAAAGAATGAAGAAGTAGAGAAAAGTCGGTTGTAATTTTACTATTTAGAGATAATCAGATAATTAGAGATAATCAGATAATTAAAGATAATCAAAATTTTGGTGTTTATCACAGTACCTGACTGTCCTGTAGGAAGGACTCAGTAAATATTGAGTTAATGAATGAATTTTTAAAAAAGATTTATTTATTTATTTAAGGGGCACCTGGGTGGCTCAGTCAGTTAAGCATCCGACTCTTCATTTTGGCTCAGGTCAGGATCTCAGGGTCGTGGGATCGAGCCCTGTATTGGTCTCTGTACGTGGTTTGGAGTCTGTTTGAGATTCTCTCTCTCCTTCTCTCTCTGCCCTTTACCACGCTCATGTATGTACTCTCTCTCTCTGAATAAATAAAACCTTTAAAAAATTCATTAAAGATTTATTTATTTATTTGAGAGAGAGAGAGCGCATGAGCGTGAGTAGGGGGAGGGACAGAGGGAGAGAGAGAATCTCGTGGAGCCCGACATGGGGCTCAAACCCACAACCCTGAGATCATGACCTGAGCCAAAATCAAGAGCCGATGCTCAACTGAATGAGCCACCCAGGCGCCCCTGGATTGGCTTCTTTCATTTAGTGTATGTGCTTAAGATTTCCCCATATCTTTTCATGGCTTGAGAGCTCATTTCCTGCTAGTGCTGAATAGTATTCCACTGTCTAGATGTTTATTTATCCATTCACCTGCAGACAGACATCTTGGTTGCTTCCAAATTTTGGCAATTATAAATAAATGCTGTGAACATTCAT
This sequence comes from Ursus arctos, assembly GCF_023065955.2. Taxonomy (NCBI): domain Eukaryota; kingdom Metazoa; phylum Chordata; class Mammalia; order Carnivora; family Ursidae; genus Ursus; species Ursus arctos. The sequence goes on along the minus strand of NW_026622919.1, from coordinate 23,209,732 downwards.
GTACAGGATTTTGTGTGGACATACATTTTCAGCTCAGTTGGGTAAATACTTAAGAGTGTGATTGCTGGATCTTATGGTAAGACTGTGTTTAGCTTTGTAAGGAACAGTCAGATGTCTTCCAAAATGGCTGTACAATTTTGCATTCCCATTAGCAGTGAATGAAAGTTCCTCTTGCTCCACATCCTTGCCAGCCTCTAGTACTGTCAACTTTTTTAAATTTAGCTGTTCTAGTAGGTGCATAGTGATTTCTTATTGTTGTTTTAATTTGAATTCCCTAATGATATATGATGCATCTTTTCATATGCTTATTTGCCATCTGTATATCATCTCTGGTGAGATATCTGCTCAGATCTTTTGTCCACTTTCAAATTGGATTATTTATTTTCCTATTGTTGAGTTTTAAGTGTTCTTTGTATATTTTAGTTACCAGTCCTTTATTAGTTGTATGTTTTGCAAAGATTTTCTACCAGTCTGAGGTTTGTCTTTTCATTCTCTTCATGTTGTCTTTAGCAGAACAGAAGTTTTCTATTTTAATGAAGCCTAACATCAATTATTTCTTTCATGGATCATGCTTTTGGTGTTATATCTAAAAACTTATTGGCAAACACAAAGTCATCTTCATTTTCTCCTATGTTACCTTTAAGGTTTTATAGTTTTATGTTTTACATTTAGGTCTGTGATCCACTTTGAATTAATTTTTGTGAAAGGTGTAAATATGTGTCTTTTTTTTTGCAAGTGGATGTCCAGTTGTTCCAGCACCATTTGTTAAAAGACTATCCTCTCTCCATTGAATTGCCTTTACTTCTTTGTCAAAGATCAGTTGACCCTGTGTGGGTCTATTTCTAGGCTCTCTGTTCCCTTCCATTGATCTATGTGTCCGATCTTTCAACAAAGCACTCTGTCTTGATCACTACAGCATTATAGCAAGTCTTGAAGTTGAGTAAAGTCAGTCCTCTGATTTTCTTCCTCTTTCTCCTCCTCCTCTTTCTCCTTCTTTTTCAGTATTGCGTGAAAAATACGCTGTGAGAATTTTCTGAATTCCTTAAAATTTCATGATGAATATTATGCTTAAATGGCTATGTAATATTTCATTATATGGATCTATAATATAACCAAAACCAATGTTGAATGTAAAAACCTAAGAATATTTGATATCTTATTTTTGCAAATGAAGTTAAAAAAGGTCATGTTAGCAGAGAATAAAAACTGCAAGAATGGTGGAATTGCAAGTAATTGCAATTTTCTTCCTTATGTCAATTTTTGTATTTTCCAAATTTCCTCAATGAGCAGCAATACTTTGTTTTTTATTTTTTAAGATTTTATTTATTTATTTTAGAGAGAGAAAGAGAGTGTGTGTGGGGGAGAGAAAATCCCAAGCAGACTCCCTGCTGATCATGGAACCCCACATGAGACTCCGTCTCATGACCCTGAGATCATAACCTAAGCTGAAATCAAGAGTTGGGCGCTTAACTAACTGAGCCACCCACGTGCCCCAGCAATACTTATTTTATTAGATGGAAAGGTAAAATATGTTTGTGTTTGTTTTCTAAAGTCTGAGAAATCTCTCTCTCTCTCTCTCTTTTTTTTCCCTCTCTCAATCTATCTGAATACTTTAATGGTTGCATGGTATTCAAATATGGATGTGCCATAGTTTATTTACCTATAATTATGTTACCCCATTAATATATTGGGAGGAGCAGTGCAGAGTCGTGATTAAGAGCTCAGGCTCTGGGGGTGCCTAGGTGGCTCAGCCGTTAAGCGTCTGCCTTCGGCTCAAATCATGATCCCTGGGTCCTGGGATCGAGCCCTGCATCGGGCTCCCTGCTCGGTGGGAAGCCTGTTTCTCCCTCTCACACTCCCCTTGCTTGTGTTCCCTCTATTGCTGCCTCTGTCAAGTAAATAAATAAAATCCTTAAAAAAACCCCCAAAACAAACTCATGCTCTGGAGCCAGACTGCTTGAGTTCATATCTTGGCTGAGCCACTTGTTAGGTGTGTAACCTGGGAGCAATCTTTTTTAAAGATTTTATTTATTTATTTGACAGAGTGAGAGAGAGAGAGCACAAGCAGGGGAAGCAGGAGGGGGAGAGGCAGGCTTCCCGCTGAGCAGGGAGCCCCATACAAGGCTCCATGGCTCCATCCCAGGACTCTGGGTTCATGACCTGAACCAAAGGCACACGCGCTTAATGTACTGAGCCATCCAGGTGCCCTTGGAAGCAAGTTTTTTAACCTTCATTTTCTCATTCAGAAAATGAGACAATAGTGTCTACCTCATAGGGAGCCCAGTGTCTCCTGATGTGGTGTGATATGATATTTATATTTTAGAAAAGATTTTGTTTTAAAGAGGTTTATCACGGGTGGCTGCGTGGCTCAGTTGGTTAAGTGTCTGCCTTCAGCTCAGGTCATGATCCCTGATCCCAGAGTCCTGGGATGGGCCCTACTTCGGGCTCCCTCTCTGCGGGGAGTCTGCTCCCTCTCTCCCTCTGCCCCTCCCCCTGCTCCTTCTCTCTCTCTCTCTCTCTCAAATAAATAAATAAAATCTTTAAAAAAGAGGTTCATCACTTAACAGAAAACCCATCAGATAGAGTGGTAAGCTTGGTTAAATGAGGGAGGTGATACACTGAGGGACGTTTTAAATTCTCTTTCCTGTTCAGTGGTGAGTAGTGTGTTCAGATCACATTCACTGTGAATAACATTATCTTCTGAACTGAAGGGCGAATGTATTATATACTGATCTGTAATTTTCTTCTCTTAATATCTTTACCAAGTTTAGGTATCAGAGTTTTGCTGGCTTTATAAAACACACTGGAAAGTGTTCATCCTACTCTATTTTCTGTAAGGGTTTGTGTGAGATTGGTCTTATTTCTACCTTAAATACTTGATAGAATTAACTTGTGAAATCCTCTGGGCTTGACTTCTTTCTGGAAAGGTTTTTTGAAACTATGCATTCGATTTCTTTTACAGATACAGGGCTATTTAGATTTTGTATTTCATCTTGTATACCTTTTGGTAAATTGTGCTTTTCAAGGAGTTTGTCAGTTTAATCTAAGTTGTCAAATTTATTGGCAAAAAGATGTTGATAATATTCCCTTATTATTCTTTAAACTTCTGTGAGATTTTTCTTAATATCCCCTCTTCATTCCTGATGTTGGTGATTTCGTGTTTCCCTTTTTTCCTTTGATGGATCTTGATAAACCTGTTAGAGGTTCATCCAATTTATTGGTCTTTAAAAAAAAAACCAACCCATGTTTTTTCTGCTTTCTAAATTGATTTTTGCCCTTATCTTTATTATTTTCTTTTTTCTACTTGGGATTTAATCTACTTTTATTTTTCTAGCTTCTTAAGGTGAAAACTTAGATCATTGATTTTAAAACTTCCTTCTTCTCTAACATGAACATTTAAAACTATACATTTCCCTGAAGCACAAGAATCTATAAATCTTATAAATTTAGATATGCTGTATTTTATAGTCATTCAGTTTGAAATATTCAGTTTATTCAAAGAAGGCTATTTCTGGGGCGCCTGGGTGGCACAGCAGTTAAGCGCCTGCCTTCGGCTCAGAGCGTGGTCCTGGCGTACCGGGATCGAGCCCCACATTAGGCTCCTCCGCTGTGGGCCTGCTTCTTCCTCTCCCACTCCCCCTGCTTGTGTTCTCTCTCTGGCTGCCTCTATCTCTGTCAAATAAATAAATAAAATCTTTAAAAAAAAAAAAAAAAGAAGGCTATTTCTTCTTTGGTTTATATTATTTCAAATTGTTGAGGCTTTTTAGATATCTTATTGTTACTAATTTCTAACTTCTTTTGTGATCAGGGAACATATTCTGTAAGGTTTTAGATTTTTGGCATTTATGAAGACTTATTTTATGGCCCAGAATAAGGTATATTTTGGTGAGCATTCCTTGTGCATTTAAAAAATGTATATTTTGCAGTTGTTGGATATATCATCCTATGGATGTCAATTAGGTCAAAGTGTTGGTAGTGTTGTTCAGGTTCTCTATCTCCTTAGTGATTATTTGTCTAGTTGTTCTTTTAGTTTCTGAAAGAAGGTGGTGAACCCCCCAGCTATGATTGCAGACATGTCTTTTCCCCACTTTAGTCCTGTGGGAGTTTGCTTCAGGTATTTTGTAGTTCTTATTGTTATGTGCATATACATCTATGATTATATCTTCCTTATGACTTGGTCCTTTTATCATAATGAAATATCCTTCTTTATCTCTGGTAATACTCCCGTCTTGAAGTCTACTTTGTCCGACATTAATATAGACATCCTTATGCTTGCTGTTTGCTTCTATGTCACTTCCATCCTCTTATTTTCAGCCATCTCTGTCTTTAGATTTGAAGTATGTTTCTTGTGGACAGCATATTATTGCATTGTTTGTTATTCAGTCAAACATTCTCTACTTTTTTTTTTTTTTAAGTAGGGCTTGAACTCAAGACCCTGAGATCAAGAACTGAGCTGAGATTAAGGGTCCGACGTTTAACTGACGGAGGGACCCAGGTGCCCCAAACATTCTCTGTTTTTTAATTGGAATGTTTAGTTCATTTACATCTAATATAACTATTGTTACAAATGGATTTAGGATCTACCATTTATTTTGCCAATTGTCACATATTTTATTTACACTTGCCTTGTTAAAAATTAATCAAATGCTTTTTAGTATTCCATTTAAATTTCTCTATTTTTAAAAATTGTACCTCCTTCTTTTATTTTGTTTGTTATGTTTGCTCCAGTGATAACAATATCCTTAACTTGTCACAGTCTACTTCGAGTTAATATTATACCACTAAATGGGTTCCATTTACCCACCTCCCCATCCTCTATTTTATTGTTGCTATATATTTTACAAGTACATATGTTATAAACTACAAAATGTAGTATTTATCTGTGCTTTCAATTGCCAGTTATCTTTTGGAGAAATTAAGAGGAAGAGAAAAAAAGTGATAATGTTTTCTATTTACTCGCAACTTAGCATTTTTTTTAAACAATTTTTATTTATTTATTCGACAGAGATAGAGACAGCCAGCGAGAGAGGGAACACAAGCAGGGGGAGTGGGAGAGGAAGAAGCAGGCTCCTAGCGGAGGAGCCTGATGTGGGGCTCCATCCCATAACGCCGGGATCATGCCCTGAGCCAAAGGCAGACGCTTAACCACTATGCCACCCAGGCGCCCCATACTTAGCATTTTTGGTGTTCTTGTTGATCTGAATTTCCCACTGGTGCCTGTGCCCTTCAGCTCAATGAATTTCCTTTAGATTTCTTTTAGTGCAGGTTTCCTAGCAAAAAATTTTCTCCATTTTTATTTATCTGGAAAATGTCTTTATTTTGCCTTCACATTTTGATGACTGCTGTCACTGGATATAGAATTTTGGATTGACAGGTTTTTTTTTTTTTCCCTTTTCAGCACTTTAAAGGTGTCATTCCAGTGTCTTCTGGCCTCTGTTATTTTTGATGAAAAGTCACTCTTACTCCTATCCTTATTCTCCTATATGTAATGGGTCGTTTTCTCTGCCTTCTTTGAAATTTTTCTCTTTATCTTTGGTTTTCAGCAGTATGACTATAATATGTCTACATTCAGTTTTCTTTATATTTATCTTATTTGATGTCCAGTGAGCTTCTTGAATATATAAATTGATATTTTTTACCAAACTTGGGAAAATTTTAGCTGTTATTTCTTCTGATATCTTTTTTGACCCATTCTCTTTGTGCTCTTCTTCTGGGACACCAAATATATGTAAGTAATGGCATTTGCTGTTGTCCCACATTCCACTAAGCTTTTCCTGAGGGTACTCCTCAGCTACTCTACCCTACATGGTCTGGGTGTACCCTTAGATGCAAAACTATAAAAATGCAAGTCTCACTCTGCAGTTCCTTTCTTTCAGGGATCAAATTCCTGTCAATTTCTGCCTGCTTTTGGCCACTGTTTGGTGCCGTAAAATGGTTGTTTTTAAATATTTTGATGAGAATTCCTATCTGTATGAAAGTTAGTCCAACACAAGTTATTCTGTTATTACCCCAAATGCTATTGATTTTTAAAATATTTACCTTATGGCTACCCTACCAAATTCTTACAATTTCTTTTTTTCTTTTTTTAAAAGATTTTATTTATCTATCTATCTATCTATCTATCTATCTATCTATCTATCTATCTGAGAGAGAGAAAGCACAAGCAGGGGGAGCGGCAGGCAGAGGGAGAATCAGGCTCCCCACTGAGCAAGGAGCCCAATGCAGGACTCAATCCTGGGACCCAGGGATCATGACCTGAGCCAAAGGCAGACACTTAACTGACTGAGCCACCCAGAAGTCCCAATTCTTACAATTTCTAAAAGTTTTCAGGATGCCTGGGTGGCTCATTCAGTTAAGAGTCTGCCTTTGAGTCAGGTCATGATCCCAGGGTCCTGGGATTGAGTCCCACATCCCGCTCAGCAGGGGAGCCCGCTTCTCCCTCTGCCTGCCAGTCCTCCTGCTTGTGCACTCTTTCTCTTTCTGACAAATAAATAAATAAAATCTTTAAAAAAAAGGTTTTCAAGTTCATAACTTTAAGCTTGTGTATATGTGGTTATAATATCTGTACCTAATGACAATTTCTTTCCTTCTTAGGCTTCTTTTTGTCTAGAACCTCCAGAACAATATTAATTAATAGTGGGAGTAGTGGGCAAACCAATCTTTTTTTTTTTTTTTAAGATTTTATTTATTTATTCGACAGAGATAGAGACAGCCAGCGAGAGAGGGAACACAAGCAGGGGGAGTGGGAGAGGAAGAAGCAGGCTCATAGCGGAAGAGCCTGATATGGGGCTCGATCCCATAATGCCAGGATCACGCCCTGAGCCGAAGGCAGACGCCCAACCGCTGTGCCACCCAGGCACCCCTGGGCAAACCAATCTTGTCCTTAATAATGACTTTTGTTTTTCAGGCATAAATGTGATATATGTATCTTTTAGGTTAAGAAGGTATTCTTTTACTTCTATTTCATACAGTTTTGTCACAATTAGATAATAAATATCGTCAGGTGAGATTTTTGCCATTTATCAGCCTGCTTGTATAGATCTCTTTTTTAAACTACTAAATATATAATACATCAATTATATTCAAACATCTTTATATTCCCAGGATACACTTTATTTTATTATTTTAATGTACAGCTAAGTTTGACTTACTAATACTTTATTTAGGATTTTTGTATCTATATTAGCTTTAAACTGATTGCTTTTTATGCTTTTTTAGAACTGGGATTATGCTTGGGGCACCTGGGTGGCTCAGTCGGTTAAGCATCTGCCTTCGGCTCAGATCACAATCCCAGAGTTCTGGGATCAAGCCCCACATTGGGCTCCCTGCTCAGCAGGGAGTCTGCTTCTCCCTCTGCCTCTCACCCTGCTCATGTTCCTTTTCTCTCTCACTCTCTCTCTCAAATAAATAAATAAAATCTTAAAAAAACAAAAAAAAGAAGAACTGGGGTTATGCTGGCTTATAGCAAATGACTAAAGAAGCATTCTCTTCTGTGCACTGGGATAGTTTATATTGAATGAGAGTGATTTATTACTTAGAAATTTGAAAGACATCTGTACAACTATATAATGCGAAGTGGGTTTTTTTTTAAACAATTTCACAAACTTTTCTTCTTTTTCTCTGGTTATTAGCTTGTTCAGGATTCAGGTTTTTCCATTTTTCAATTCACTTTTAGAAATGATTTCTCTCAGAAATTGTTTCACAGCAGTTTTCAAATTTATTTTCAAGGCATTTTATTTTGTTTACATAGGCCCTTATTTTTGAAAATAACCTTTCTAAGGGGAAAAATGATACCCAATATCATAAAATTCAGATTACATAAAAGCACAGAAAAGAAAATTAAAATAACTTGAAATCTCACCAACTTTGTGAAATATTTCATTATCTTATTAAGATTCCTGTATTTGCTCTTGCTCCCTCTTATCTTCATTTCTGTATATTTGTGCTTTCTTTCTCTTTTCCTTGATTATATATGCTAATGCTTTATCAACTTATTGGATTTCCCCCTCACCTTTGAAAATTCCCAGCTGTTAAACACTTACTTAGCAATCATACGTTTTTTTTCACTGTTTTTAAGGTCAGTGGTTTTTAACCACTAAATTGTGCAATGGAACCCTTTTCAAAATTAAAGTCTCATGTGAGATCGCAGTGTATAAATAGATAAAAGCCAAGTGCTTGTGATTAAGGCAAAGGGGAGGGAGGGAGTTTCTCAGAGTCCCTCTCACTTGACCTGCCCCTGCTCTTTCTCTTCCTTATCAGGGGTTGTGACTCTGGAGAGCACTGTTAGCCACTGTTCTGATTTAGTAATTCTGCCTTTATCTTTATTGTTTCCTTTTTCCTATTTTCCATAGGCTTGTTTTATTGCTCTTTTCTGATTTCTTGAGTTTGGTGCTTTTTTCTCATTTAATACTGGAAACATTTAAGTCTATGAATTTGTCAGTATAATGTTGGTTATATCTTATAGTATTTTATTCAGGCTATTTTCTCAGTAAGTTGTAAGTGTAGTTTTGCATTTCCTCTCTGACCCATGACATATGTAGGAGTGTGTTTTCAATGTCTGGGTGTGGAGGGGTTTGTTTACTCTTTTTAATATTAAGTTCTGGTTTTGTTTTATTCTTGGACACAGCATTTTTCCTTTAAAACTCTGTAAAACTTTGATCTTCTGATGCTTATTTTGTGGAGAGGCCATTTTGACTCTGGTTTTTTGTAGCAACTTATTTATTTATTTTTTGTCTGAGTCCTTGAGGGATGTTTTCATTGCCCTTCAATTTTGAAAGTTCAGAAAGTTATGTACAGATGTTGTTCTTTCTTTCTTTCTTTCTTTCTTTCTTTCTTTCTTTCTTTCTTTCTCTCTTTCTCTTTCTCTCTTTCTCTCTTTCTTTCATTTTTTCACAACTTCATTGACATATAGTTCATATATCATGCAAACTACCCTTTAAAATGTACAATTCAATGGCTTTTAGTATATTCACAGAGTTGTGCAATTATAACCACAATAAATTTTAAAACATTTTCATCATCCCAAAAGAAAACTTGAACTCCTTAGCCTTCACTCCCCAATCCACCTCCCTCCTGCAGCTGTAGGCATCTACTAATATACTTTCTGTTTCTATAGATTTGCCTATTCTGTATATTTCATGTAAATTGATTTAAACAGTATGTGGTCCTTGTGACTAGTTTCTTTCACTTACCATGACAATTTCAGAGATTCACCCATGTTATGTGTAGCATGTATTAGCATTTCATTTCTTTTTATTGGTGAATAATATTCCATTGTATAGATATATCACATTTTATTTATCCATTCATCAGTTGATGGACGTTTGGGTTCTTTCCCTAGTAGGAAAGAACATACCGGCTATTAAGAATAATGCTGCTATGAACATTTGTTTTCATTTCTCCTGAGTATATATATCTAGTAGTGGAATTACTGGGTCATATGGTAACTCTCTGTTTAGCCTTTTGAGGAACTGCAAGACTGCTTTACAACGCAGCGACACCATTTTACATTTCCAACAGCAAAATATGAGAGTCCCAATTTTTTTTCTTCTTTGACAACATTCATTTTTGTCCATATTTTTGACTGTAGCCATCCTAGTGAGTGTGAAATGACATTGTGGTTTGGGTTTGCATTTCACTGATGACAACTAGTGTTGAGCATTTTTTCACGTGCTTATTGGCCATATGTATATTCTCTTTGGGTACATGTCTGTTCAGATCCTTTGCTCATTTTAAAATTGAATTGTCTTTTTATTGTTGACATGTAAGAGTTCTCTATATATTCTACATATAAGTCTCCTATCAGCTATATGATTTGCAAAAATTTTCTCCTATGGGATGTCTTTTCACTTTCTTGATGACATCCTTTGAATCACACATCCTTTGATATCCAATTTATTTTTCCTTTTGTTGCTTGTTCTTTTGTCATCTGAGACACTTACCTAATTTTGGAAATATTACCTACTCCAAGGCCACAAGGATTTATGCTTGTTCTCTTCTAAAATTTTTATAGTATCACATTTTACATTTAGGTCTTTGACCCATTTTGCATTAATTTTTGTATATTGTGTGACATAGGGATCTGACTTCAATTTTTTGCATGTGGATATTCAGTAGTTCCAGCATTGTTTGTTGAAAAAACTATTTTTTTCCTAGTGAATTGTCTTGGCATCCTTGTCAAAAATTTATTGACTATAAATGTAAAGGCCTATTTCTGAAGTTTCAATTTTATTCCTTTGATATATGTGTCTGTTTTTATGCTGGTACTGTATTGTTTTGATTACTATAACTTTGTAGTAAGTTTTGAAATCAGAAAATGTGAATCATGCGGCACCTGGTGGCTCAGTTGGTTAAGCATCTGACTTAGGCTCAGGTCATAATCCCAGGATCCTGGAATTGAGTCCCGCATCGGGCTCAGTGGGGGCCTGCTTCTCTTTCTCCCTCTCTCTCTCCTTCCCCCCCCCCACTTGTGCTCTCTCTCTCACCCATTCTCGCTCTCTCTCTCAAATAAATAAATAAAATCTTGGGGGAAAAAATGTGAATCCTCCAAAGTTGTTCTTCTTTTTCAAAATTGTTCTGGCTATTCTGGGTCCCTTGAGTTTTCAAATGAATTTTAGGATTAGTTTATCAATTTCTGCAAAAAAACCAACTGAGATTTTTATAGGGATTGCATTAAATCTTCAGATCAATTTGGGGAATATTGCCATCTCAACAATAGTTAGTTTTTTCATCTATGAGCACGGATGTCTTTCCGTTTATTTAGATCTTTATTTTTCTTTCAACAATTTTTTTTTGCAATTTTCAGAGTTTAAGTCTTGCACCACTTCTTTTTTTTTTTTAATGATTTTTTATTATATTATGTTAGTCACCATACTCACTACTTCTGTTAAATTTATTTCTAAGTATTTAATTCTGTTTTATGCAATTTTAAGTGGAATTTTTCTAATTTCATTTTTGGCTTGTTCATTGCTACTCTATAGAATGACAGTTGTTTTTGTATATTAATCTGGTATCTTGCAAACTTACTGAATTTGTTTATTAGTTCTAGTAGTTTTTTAGTGGGTTCCTCAGGGTTTTCTATATACAAGATCATGTAATCTGCAAGTGGAGATAATTTCACTTCTTTCTTTCTAATCTGGACTATTTAATTTCATTTTCTTGTGCAATTACCCTGGCTAGCACCAGCATCATGTTGAGCATACATGGTGAGAGCAGACATCCTTATTTTGATTCTGATCTTAGGAACAGAGGGAAAACATCAGTCTTTGACCATTAAGTATGATGTTAGCTGTGGGGTTTTCTTGTAGCTGCTCTTTATCAAGGCTGAGGAAGTTTCCTTCTATTCCTAGTTTGTTGAGTGTTTTTTTATCTTGAATTTTGTCAAATGCTTTTTCTTCCTCTATTGAGATGATCATGTGGTCCTTGTCCTTTATTAATAGGTGTATTATTACATTCATTGAATTTGGGGTAGCATTTGTTTTTATCTCTTAATTCAACTTCCCGTCTCCTCATTCTTCAGCCTTCAGAGGACTTTAAAGGAACCCATTAAATGACATATGGAATAGACGCGATGCAAGTCTTGGAAGGTGATGGTGGTCCTCCATGAAATTTTTAATTTCCAGAACTTTATAGCTCATCAAAAGTACTGGTGATGGTTATCTAAGATCTTGTTGTTGTTTTGGTGGTGTCGAATGGTATGAATGTAAAACAAAATTTTAAGCATGCTTATGTAACCCAACTATATAAATTCATAACATTACTTTGATAGCATATGTGAGACAGTTGTATATGGCAGGCACTGTTTTTGGAGGTGGGAAATTTTAACTGTGTCATTTATATACTTTTTAGGGATGATAACCCTTTTTTGCATAATAAAGTATGTAGCTGGTATTTCTGGCAATTGTAATCATTATCAATGTACTTTGTCTTTGAAAATATCTAGATACCCCCCATTTCTTTCAACATAACATGATTTGTTTCATATTATATATTTCTATCATGTCCCTATTTTATAATGTATGCTCACATTAATTGCAGTTTCCTTCTCTTGGACACATTTTTCTTTTCCATGTGAGTTCCTTCACTTGGTTGCATTGTCATTTTCATTGATGATGCATTTGCTAATTAATTTTTCTTCTTTGAATGCCTGCCCTTTTTGTTCCTGATTTTGTAGTTCAGTTCTATTTTTTATTTCAGCTTTATTTACTGGTGTTTCTTTCTCGCCTCTGTTGGCCTGTGACCTTCTAGGACTGGTTTGTAATATTTATAGGTTTAGGAAATTGACAGTCCATCCTCTGCCATCAGAGATAATTAATATTTCCATGTTTCTTTGAAATGGTTTAGAAAATAGTTATTTTTGGTGATTAATAAATGCATTAGCATTCCAAATTTATAATGAGGCCTTGGATTATCAGAAGGCATCACTTATAGTCGTACTTAAAGTTTTATTCATTTCTTATTCAGGTAAAATATACATAACATAAAATTTACTGTTTTAACCATCAGTAAGTATACAGTTCTGTAGTATTAAGTACATTCACATTGCTTTGCAACTTTAAAGTTTTTAAAGAGAAAATAATACCTATTTCTTAATCCTTCAGGTTTTCCTATTTCTCCCTTCATACTTCTTTTCTGTTGATCAACTTTCCTTTTCTTTCAGATGCTGAGGAGTTCCTGGCAGAAGATTTGCGGAATGAGAACCTCAGTGCTACTGCGAGGGACCACAGAGACCATATTCTACGGGGCTTCCAGCAAGTCAAAACTAGGTTTGTATAAACTGGGTCCATTTTGTGTCAGCTTTGAAACAATGCATAGTCAGTAAAATCTACTTTCACGGTGTATCAATTAACCAGGTAGGACAAACTTATCATAGTTCTTTATACTTGACAGAGACTTAATAAATTTTTACTGAGTTGAGTTGGAGGTAGGCAGGCATGGTTAGTGTAGCTAGCTTACCAAAATAAAAATATTTTCCCAATAATGTATCTTATGATAATGAATCTGCTTTTAGCTTTAGATTGCTATGTTCATCTTTATTGAATGCTTTTGCAAAATGTGTGAAAAGCTAAACATTTATGCTTGTCCAAGTTACCAAAGGGAAGATGTTAGGCAGTTAGAGATAACTGATTTTTGTCATAATTTTTGGTTCTGATTTTACTTCCGTAACTTCTTCCCTAATAGAAAGTTTAGACCAGACTTATCCAGTTGCTTCTTTGACCATATCGGAATGTTTTAGTCTCAGACTGGTTTGGAGTATCATACTCACTGACTTTTTAAAATAAGAGGTCCCGACCTAATTTGTGCCTTTTAGAATGTGAGCATCTGGCAGATACATATACTTGCTTGGGGGAGAAAAAAATAAAAATTTTCTTTTATAATATATTTGCTGGCCCCCTTTTGCTTGAAATATGGTAACTGAACGAGAATTGGGGACAAGTTGAGTGTTATTTTAAGCTTTCTCAACCCGATGGCAATGTGGTTCAGAATGGCTGAACTAAGCACTCTTAGAAAAGAGAGAGCATCTGTAGGGTTTTGACTGGGACTTAATTTGTGTGCCTGACTGATCTGAGCATGTACTTTAGAAACCTCACGGAAACTCCTTAGGAGCAGGGAATTTTATCCTTTGGAAGGGCACAGTCAGAATCTATTCCCTCCAGAAATGTGAGAGAACCTCACAAGATGCCCTGCTGGATCTTAATCGATCTTTCCTGCTGGCTAATTAAGCATCCCTTTTACTCAGCAACTGGGGACTGTGTAATTATCAGCCTGGGTTGCCCTGAATAATTGAAACAAACAGAATGCAGAAGATGGGCGCTTTTTGCAAAAGTGAGAATATCTATAATTTTTGGTGTGCTGGAAGAGTGTTTGAAACAAACTTCTCCATAATGTTACTTTATCAGTAGATAAGTTTAGGCTTACTTGTGTATCTGAAGGCTTCGTTAGTATCCCATAGAATTTTTTATTTTCACAAGTTGACCTTTATATTACAGGATTATTGTAAGGAATGCCTGAGGAATAAAGGTAGCATTATTTGAAATTGTATGATAGGGAGAGGGATGCCCAAAATATAATTGTGTAATGGTGGTGCTATTGGTATAAATTTGTGATAAGGAATGCAAAAAAAAAATGTTGCTTCATCTTTATGAATAAATATACAAAGAGGAGGAATTCTGTTCTCCCATATTTGTACCACAGTGTTTGGAAAGGGCTAAATTTCAATCTGAAATTGGTGATAAAAGGTGATTTTGTGGTAACTCATTGTTATCAGTTGCATATTACTTCTTAGTCCTCTTTAAATGCATACAGAAAGAAGCTGTATTTGTCATGGGGTGGAGAGTGTTCCTTTTTCTCAAAGAACTTGCTGTTTGGTTTGTGGGATAGACATTCAGGAAATAATCAGCAGGAGCTTTAGGAAACATCTGATGGGAGCTTTCTGTTCATTGATTTGTTGCAAGAAAGATGACACTTTATTTAGAATTTCATAATTATCAGATCACGGAGGAAATGAGGAGCCAGAAATTAGATACTGAACCAGAAAATGGAAAAATGAGGCTTTCCTTTGGCAAGCTGTTTGAAATCGCCTTACAGCCACCCATTCAATCATCATCCAGTTAATGTAACCCTTGTTTTACTGAACACTCTTCTTCAGCCATATTGCTCCTGTAGTCCTGTTTATGGCTGGTCAACATTATATACTTTATGTATTGATACTGAAAGCTTGTACAATACCAGCCCCTTTTACTCTTGTTGTGTGGCATTGTATCTCATGCCAAAAAGCCAGGTGTGAAAAGAAATTTGGAAATCATCAAACCTGAGAGTTAAACGTATATGGCAAGTTGCCACGTAACATGAGAAGAACCACTGAAAGTTGTTTAAAAATTTGTATCTTTAGTCATGTTAAAGCAAGACTATTTTAGGGTTTGGTACACTTAGGGGGATAGGAACCTATCTAAAATTATGATTTGACACTTCAGGGCTTACTTGAAGGTGGGTAAGAAACCTCAAGCAGGAAATCTGAGAAAGCCACTCGATAGATATAAATACTATGTGTATGCACACACACACACATATAGAGATCCCCTCCCCACACACATACACATAACTTTCCACTCTTTGTTGTTTTCTTGCTTCATTTCCTCTGATTCTTTCCTCAAGTTGAGCTGCTTGAGAATGAAAAGGGTAGAGAGTAGTGAAAATAGCACTGCCTCCGATTCTTGGTAAACTCTAGAGGCTTGGCCCTAATTTTTATGGTGACTCGGAATTCAGTGGTGTTTGCCACGGCTATGGAATTGCCGTAAGTCAAAGCATGTGACTCCATCACAGCTGTTATAATGTGCCATTTGCCACCTTTCTGTTGTCTAGCGTGACCGACCCCAGGAAATAAGAGTTGTGTCAAGAGTCATGGATGTCCTGAAAATGCTTATCTGTTTTTCAGTACAAGTAGCTTAGCTGTTCTCTTTCTTCCCAGACTTAAAAAGCAAACAAACAAAAATCGTATCTGTATCTCTATCTACATACTAGGTTTTTTTTGGCTTCCATGTAGCACCAATGAAGGATAATGTATTCCATGTAAGACCAAAAAAAAAAAAAAAAGATGGTAATTCCTGTGATTCCAAGGACGTAAAGCCCTTTTCTGGTATTCCACGTCCTGAGCTGTGATATTCATTGTTCTTCATTTAAACCTTCTCCTTAAAATCTAACAGCTTTCACATTCTGAGTCCAAGTTTTCATTGAGCGCTTTAGTGAATGATTAGGATGAAAGCCAGGCACGGTCTCCTCCTGTTTTATTACGGTGGTCACTGCAGGATCAGTGCCAGATGTAGGACACCTGGAATGAAGCAGACAGGAGCTGCACTTAGACACTCGACGGCAGCCTCACGTATTGGCAGAAACAGTCGAGCATTTCTTAAAAGTTTGGTTCGGGGGAGGCCATCTGACAGCAAGAATATCTTGAGAGTGGGGGAAGGAATGAAGAAAATAGAATATTTTTATTACTGAGGTAGGGATATATTCCTTCTGGATGGGCTGTTTTGGAACAACTAGTTGTTTACGCTCACTGTCGGAAGTGAAGGTCAGCGCCAGTGGAAACAAACTTGGAGTATTGTTTCCTTCTGTGAAACGTAAAGGAGCTCCAAAAAGAGACAGGTAGATTGATAGCATACTGAAAGGGAAAGAAATCAAGAAATAACTTTCTGTAACAGGATTATGGCACAAAACCCACAAAACCCGGGACGTCTAATGTACAGGCTAAAAGAGTATCTTGAACATGTCTTATTGTGGGTGACTAGTGCATAGCTCTGCACGAAACATGATACATTAATACAAATATCAGAAAAACAGTTCAGTTTTCTTTGGGAACGTCAAGTTTTTCTTTCCAGCTTAACATGGATTTAAATTTAAAGCAGGATTTGGCTTAAGAATGTATCATCAGGGGCGCCTGGGTGGCTCAGTTGGTTAAGCATCCAACTCTTGATTTCAGCTCAGGTCATGATCTCAGGGTCATGAGATTGAGCCCCACATCGGGCTCTGCGTTCAGTGTGGGGTCTGCTTGAGATTCTCTCTCTCCCTCTCCCCCTCCCCCCACTCTCTCTCTTTCTAAAATAAAGAAATAAATCTTTTAAAAAAATAATATTATCAAATATCTTTGTTTTATAGGAAGAGAGACGAAAACTTAGTCTGATACAACTCATGAAAGTAAGAGTTTCAAAATATGGGGCGCCTGGGTGGCGCAGTCGTTAAGGGTCTGCTGTCGGCTCAGGGCATGATCCCGGCGTTCTGGGATCGAGCCCCACATCAGGCTTCTCCGCTAGAAGCCTGCTTCTTCCTCTCCCACTCCCCCTGCTTGTGTTCCCTCTCTCGCTGGCTGTCTCTCTCTGTCAAATAAATAATAAAATCTAAAAAAAAAAAAAAAAGAGTTTCAAAATAATATACTGTAAATATAATTACCATTAATTACATAGAGGGTTTGACTTTTCATAAGTGCTGGTTATTGAACTTAAATACCCCAAAAGAAAACGCATTCAAATGAAGCATGCTTGAAAAGAACTAAGATGTAATGGGCTGTTAATTAATACATTTGTGTTACTTGTGAGTTTAGTTATTTGCTCATAACGTCTTTCTGATATTTCATTTTGCTACCTACACTGCAGTTTCAGTGCCAACTCAGAAAAGGAAAGAGGAGGCGATACTTGTACAATCCATCTATGTTTCAATAGCTCTGAAAAGGCTCAAAAGTCATAGCAATAATTTGACCACATCTTGAAGGTTAATAATTCATTTCTTGGAACACCTGGGTGGCTCAGTCGGTTAAGCATCTGCTTTCGGCTCAGGTCATGATCTCAGGGTCCTGGGATCGAGTCCCATGTCAGGATCCTTGCTCAGTGGGGAGCCTGCTTCTCCCTCTGCCTGCCATTCCCCCTGCTTGTGTTCTCTCTCTCTTTCTCTCTCTCTCTCTGACAAATAAATAAAATCTTCAAAAAGTAATTCATTTCTTCCTTTCTCAGTCCTATCCCTGCTTTCCATCCTTAAACCAAGAAAGAAAACAACCCACAACAAATTTAGGGATATCAAATGATCAGTTATATGCCAAATTCCTGTACGAGTGTTCTATTATTCAATGAATCTATGCCGAGATTTCACAACTGTGTTAAAAGATTTTGGGGTATATACATATCGGGCAGTGAGGGGTTATATTTAGTGTTCTTTGAGTCTGAAATGCTCTGCAGGTGAGACCGATACGATATTATCCACTTCTGGTCTCTTGGCTTAACCTGGAAAGGAAGATCATCTTATCATGTGTTGTTTCCTAGCAAGTCTTCTGCTCCTCCCAACCAGGCTTGAAATGTATAACTTGCCTTTTAATGTTATGATGATGATTATCACTTGTAAGGCTATCTTGGCTTTGGTACCAGATCTAAGATTAAATTGATCCATTTTTTTTTCTTTTACACTGGGTTATTGTGCTGATATTAGTGGGCAGAAGCTTCTCCCTTTGGGCATCCTATAAAATATTTTATGTAAGTAACTCTGATATATAATAATATTTTAGTATTTTTTCATGCTAAGTAGTAACTAGGGTTTTTAAAAAGGCATTTAAAAAAGCATGGATGAATACATTTTATTAAAAATTCCAAGTACTGATCTCTTTGAACAGGATAATATGGTCTATCAAGAGTGAAAGGAATTTTGAAATGTGACCTAGGAGGCAGGCACCGTTCAGGTTGGACTAACCCACTAGAATAGGAAGCTGAGCTCACTCTTTAGCCATGTGGTTAGGTCACTGAAATTTGCTTTACTCCTGTTAGAATTACAGCCATTGTTATCGCTTGTGCACGTTCCTGTTATCTACTCAATATGGATTTGTCCTGAAAGGTCTCAGAAAATCCTGTGTCAATTTTTTAATGCAGGAAGCTTGTCTATTTGTCTATAAATGAGGTTCTTAATTCTTGCCTTGTGTGAAAAGATCATTTATATGAAATCACTGTCTTCATTTTACCACTATTGCTTTGGCCTTGATTTTAAGTTTCATTTTATCTGGAGCTAGTCTTTTATTCCAGCATTGCACTATTTCCTCGGCTTATAGAAAGCCACTGGGGGAAAAAAATGCCTTCCAGTATTCATCTGTTTGTGGATTTCCAGGGACCTTGTGGTGTGGAGCCTTCCTGATTGTGGTTTTCTCTAATTTTCTTGTTTTCTCTTATTTCGGATATAGACCCACCCTGTATCCTCTTCATGAAACTAGAGCAAAGGGGAGAGAAATATAAGAGCACTGGGTCGGCTGTCAGGAGCCAGACTCTTTGTTCTAATGTTATTTCTATAATGCTGACTGATTCAATTGAAGATTCTCCTAACGATGATCTTAGGTTTTCTTTTGAAGTTGCCTCCCCAACATGTTTGGAATTTTTTTTTTTTCTAAATGTTGCAAAAATAAAAACATTACCAACCAAAGTTTGACACCTCTATTTGATTTCTTTTATGGTGTTGCTATGATATTTTTTTAATTTGGAAAATGATGCAGGAAATTTCATTTCCTTGGGATTTTATTTTATTTCATGATTCCGTTGAAAATGAGTTAGGCCTAAAGTAGGTTTTTATAATCGCACCATGTGAATCATTTCTTCTTTGGAAGCCGGATCTTCTCCCCCACTGTGTAGCCTCATCTAGTCTCCCTGAAGTGCAGTGCTAGCAGGGTTGATAATGAAATGCGGTCCTACTTATCACGCTCAGCAAAGGGCTCAGAGAAAACAGGGGAAAAAATCAATCCCACAGGAACTTCTCAAGTGCTAGATATCCATATTTAACCCCCATGCATTTAAAATGGAAATGAGATATCTTAGGGTTTTAGTTTTTGATTTACACAAGATGTCACCGCCTCCTTGGCAATGGGAATATTTTACAGACCAACTGCTGACCTGTTTGGGAAGATCTCAGCCTATCGCCCCAGGTCCAATGTAGTTTCTTCATATTTCTTTCAAAACTCTCAGCAGTGCATTGCAAAAGCTTTGATTCTTCAGGCTTCAAAGGATGCCCCTTCCAGGGCCAATCCTCTGAAAGAGAAAAAAAAAAGAAAGAAAGGAAGATCAGTGTAGGGGAACAAACAGCTCATAAAGGACGGGCAGCTCTCCCTGTGGCAGTTCGTACTGTAGTCAATTATTAGGTAGTTTACAAATCAGTAATACCACGGGTGTGCAAAGCGAAGAAAACTCCAATTTGATGTTAGTACTTTGTTGCCAAATTTATTCCTGGAGTGACCTGGTCTTCAAAAGTCAGGCTTCAGATTGTTGTACTGTAGATTCAATGTGGCTTATATAAGATGCATTATTATTTAATGCTCACACTCAAGCTCCCTCTTGAGTTTGTGAGCCTTGTTGAGGTTCTCATTATAATTTACAGAAAACTCTATGTCCACATAATCTCCAGTTAGCTATTTCACTAAGTTACATTAGTGAGTGTCTCTCTCATTTGTGAATTCTGCCATAACCCAAAAGGTCCGTTTTGCAGTTTGGTAACTGACACATTTTACCATGTCTATCAAGTGTCCTTGTGCCTTCATTGGTGAGAGAACTGGGATATAAGAAATTACTCAAAGTAATAGAATTAATAAAAGATTAGGATTTAGAATTTGTAATTGGTGGCTTAGTTCATTTAACTAAGCCATTACAAAAAAGGAATTGGCATCTTTCAAAAGATGATTGGTTTAAAAGACCTGTAACAAATACTGAAGTTTAGTCAATTACGTATGCATACTAAAATGGTTATGGTGTATACTAATGTCTAATGTATACTAATTAATTTTGAAATGCATCAAAAAAAGATGGATGGATGGGCGGATGGATGGATGGATGGATGGAAGGATGGATGGATGGATATGTGACAAAGCAAATATAACCAAATGTGAATCACAGAGGCTAGGCTGTAGGTACATATGGAGTTCTTTCAATTTTTATGCACATTAGAAAATTTTCATAATATAATGTTGCAAAAATATTTTTTGTTTGACGTTGCATTTCAGAAACCATGGTTTTCATTCACTGTGGTTTCAGAAAACCATAGACTTCCTCAATTTGGAAATGTAATAAACATATCTGGGGTTTTTAGGGACAGTGATTTTCTAGGAATAACCTTATTATTTTTGTTACTTTAAGTGAACTAAAGGATAGTCCTTCAGTTTTTTATTCCTGATATAAGTAGCTAACTTTTATACTTCTTTAAAACTTCTAGGCCAGCAATTATGGAGTGCTGAAATTCAATTCAAACATTCTGCCCAGGAGATCCTGAAATTTTGATTTTTTTTAAGGAAAGGCAATTTCTGACTTTTCTCATAAATTTGATAAAAGGAAAGCTAATATGAGATTGGTAGTCCAGTAGGAAATGGAACTCAATTTTACATTTTTAAAATCACTTTATGGTATTAAAAATGACAGAGGTTAGAAACAAAGCTCTTATTCTTTTATTGAACTAGAATTGAAAGTGGCAGAAAATCATTTTGGCCCTAGTGCAGTAAATGTTATCACTAAAACATGTTCAGGGGATATTAGGATAGTCTCTCAAGCACTGGAGACAAAAGTTCACAGAACAAGAACTGATTTTTCTGTCCTTATCTTGAAATTATTAGATGTACAGGAGATGAAAGTATCTTAGCTCTAAGAGGACAGGGGATGGAGTATGTGTTGAAAATGATAATGTCTCCATTCTGGAGAGAGGTGAAATGGAGAGTGTATGGTGGAACGGGTGTTTCAGCAGTGACAGGCATGATGGAGAGAGTCCACAGGGATGGGCAGCCAGCACCTGAACCAACCCCCGGACTGGGGAATCCAGAACTAGAAATAATTATACTTGTGCAAAATTGTAAGCTGATGATGAAATGGAAAGCCAGCGGTTCTATTCATTAAAAGGAGAACTGTTTGAAGATTTTATTTAACAGAAAGATTAAACTGGAGCTGTCAGTAGCTACTTTGAGATCCCGATAGGAGAGAAATTTTAAGTCCATGTGGGAAAAACCAATCATTTTTGAGTGTGCAGTGTGATTATTCTTTAGAATTTTGTGTAAATGGAGCAGGTTGGTAGGCATATGTTTGCTGATTCTACAATGATTAAAATTCAGAATAAGTAAGGCTCTTGTGAAATTGAGTTTTCAGGTTCCAGCCAGTGTTCTATACTGCCATATGGCATAACTAGAATTAATTGCTGTTCCCAGTCTCTTATTCTTTTACTGAATATCTAGGTGCCCTGTTTGAAATATTAGAGGTTCCACAGAAGTATTTAATCACATGAGATAGATGTTTGACATGTTCACGAAAGCAGTGTGTGTAGCTAATAGCTGCTTGGGAGAAAAAGCCCTTTGTGAGGTTTTCTACCCCCTCCCTACCTTTTTATTAGAAAAATGCATGGATAGGAGCATTAGCAAGGAAAACAGGACAGATTTTCAGGACTTTTTAGGTCAGTGCAAAATAGAAAAGGTAAAACAAGGAATCTTTTTGCTAGAGTCTTTAGCTCCTTGATGATCCAAGCGTGGCCCATGGACCAGCAACATCAGCATCAGCTGGAAACTTGTTAGAAATGTAAAATCTCAGGTTCCACTGAATCAGAATCTCCATTTCAATACGATCCTAAGGTTATTTGTATGCATATTCACATTTGAGAAGCAGACTTTTCATTTCATTTCAAATTCAGTTTCTCGGAACTCAGAATACATATTTCCAGAGATTAACTCTTTAAAGGCATGGGTGATCTTATATTAATTAAAAAAAAAAAAAAAAGGTCTAGCATGATGCTGGCATGTGGTATAAGCTCCATACTGTGAGTTGAATGAATGGGGGCGGGGGGACTGTTATAACCAAAAACTGTGTTTTTAGGTCCTAGGCTAAAACTTAAAACAAGAGACACTCTTTATTAGGACATTTACTATTTAGTGGCCAGCCCCACGTGTTATTCTCCAAAGATAGGATGCTTTTTTTTTTACTGAGTGTTAGGGGGTACAAGATATTTGCAGACATGGTGCCCTTCTCTTCATGTATCTACTATGATAACATCTCTCTAACATTCTGTGAGAAAAGGTGACCAGAGCGCTGACCCTACCCTGGCATTCCACGGGAGCACAGATGCCAATCATTCCCGCCATCTCTAAGCTGTCAGCAGCCCTCTGCTTCTGGTCATCCTCCTTCCTACTCGGTTTGGCATGTCCTTGTCTCTGCCATTTCTTGTCTCTTCTGATGATTTCTCCTCTAGCCCTTTCCCCTGTTCCTAGGGTCCATGTCTTATTATCATCAAATTCCACTGCATCCTGAACCACTTTGCTCCATCCCTGCCTTAGTAAAAAACACAGCTCTTCTGCAGGGCACTGTTTTGCTTGCAGTCATCTTAAATAGAATTTGCTTACTTTCTGGAAGTGCTCTTGGCATTCTTCAAGCTCCTTGCTGCCATTTCTTTTGGGAAAATGACTTTTCCCATTCAATCTTGTCCCAACCTCTCCCCTTTTGAGATGTGTCTACATGGCTTTACAATTCTCCGCCCCTGTCACCTTTTTTTTTTTTTTAAGATTTTTATTTATTTATTTGAGATAGAGTGAGAGAGAGAGAGAGAGAGAGAGAGAGCATGAGCTGGGGAACACAGGGAGAGGGAGAAGCAGGCTTCCCACTGGGCTCCCTGAGATCACGACCTGAGCTGAAGGCAGATGCTTAACTGACTGAACCACCCAGGAACCACCCCCCCCATCATCTTTTGAGAGCACACCCCTCCTCATGCTATTTGAGGACTGAAGCAGTGACTCACAGTTATCATCTTCCCTCCTTTGTTATCACTATCCCCTAGGACTCTCTCTTTCTTAAATTTAACTCCCCCCCATTACAACTCTCCTTCATGCTCAAATCTCTCCTATATATATATATATATATGTATATATATATATATATATATATACATATATATATATACATATATATATATTTAGATTCTATTTATTTGAGAGAGAGAGCATGAGTGGGGGAGGAGAGGAGGGAGAGGGACAAGCAGACTCCACAGTGAGCATGGAGCCCAATGTGGGGCTCAATCCCACGACCGTGAGATCATGACCTGAACCAAAATCAAGAGTCAGTCGCTTAACCAACTGAGCCACTCAGGCGGCCCAAATCTCTCCTAATACTAAGAAAAACATTGCATCCTACACAGTGATTCCCTTTCCAGCTACTATTCCGTAGATTTTTTTTACAGACAGAAGCCTAGTTTCTCCTTCTCTGGTCACTCCTCCTTCCTCTATGATCTAGCCTCTACTCCTATAAAGTTACTCTTGCCAAAGTACCAGTAACTCTCTAATTGCCACATCCAGGGGACACTGTTCACTTAGTCTCTCCGCAGCATCTGACACTGTTGATAGCTTCCTTTTCCTCAAAAAGTTAAAAAAAAAAAAAAAAAGCAACTTTCCTTCTGTTCTTTCCCACGATAATAGTCTCTCTTGGTTTTCCTTCTTCCTTGCATTTATACACTCTTTTTTTCCCCCCAAGCCGGTTCTTGAGCTCATTTTTCTGCCCTGTGCCCTTTACGTTGCCCTCAGGCTTGCCTCTGTCCTCATCCCATTCTTCTTGGGCAGTTGCACCCGTGTCCACAGCTCCACAACTTCCTCTCCAGCTCTCCAGCTCAGCGGCAGCTCTCTGGGCAAGGCTTCACACAGCGTCCGGGATGGCCCCTTTTGGGTGTCTTAGAGATCTCCAAGTTCACAAAGCTGCGGCAGACCCTGCTGGATGCCTACCCAGCAGGCACCCTCCATTCTTCCTTGACAACAGAACCCTACCAGCCTAGGGATGAGTCATGATATGAAAGCCATGGCAGACTTCTGATAGCCTCTCACAGGACAGTCTTATGCTCGGGAGACGGCAGTACATTGAATGCAGTAGCCACCTTAAGATATGACTCTGTTCTAAGGTGTTAGAGCAGAAATACTGCAAGAGCCTAGGTCCTTCATGCCAGTGTTGGGCCCCTGCATCAACCCTGGAATCACCTGTCTCCAGATTTCTGTTTTGAAGGAGAAATAAACTTCTATTTATTTAAGCCCACGTCACTTGGGTGTTCCGTTACCTGTAGTCAGAAAAATCCTGACTGAGTGTCTAGAACTGAACTTATTATTTTATATTCTGCTCACCCCTAATGCCTAATTCTGCTTTCTCTAGGCCGAGGCCCCCGAGGCAGAATCCTCTGTCTTTACTCCCCAAGCCATCAACAAGCCTATTGATTCTTTATCCTAAATCTGTCTTCTTTCCCTTTGTCACTGGCTAAACTTCAGCCTCCATAAAGTCTTGCTTGGAGCATTGCAAAATTCTCCTTTCTGGTTCTCTGTCTCAAGTTTCTCCCTGTTTCAGTTTATTCTGCTCCTCCATTCTGTTGAAAAGGCAAACTTAACAATCAATCAATCATGCATGCTGTAGATTTATTGATGTGGAACTGTAAGATATACTATAAGTGAAAAAGTAAGTTAAATATCTATGTAAAACCTCAGAGAAAAATGTCTGGAAAAAAACCCCACCCAAATGGTTGTGTGTGTGTGTGTGTGTGTTTTTAAATTAATGTATTTAAGTAATCTCTACACTCAACGTGGGTCTTGAACTCATGATCCCCAGATCAAGAGCCACATGCTCTTCCAGTTGGGCCAGCCAGGCGCCTGCCCCTACCAAGGTGTTAATGATGGTAATCTCTGGCAAGTGGAGTTTGAGTGATTTTTTATTTCTCCTTTTTGTTTATTTGTATTTTCCAACTCTGTACTGAGTATGTATTTAATCCTAAGTCATTGAGATCAGAGCCTTTCCTGTTTTAAAAGGGACAGAGCTTTAATAGCCAAAGAGTATTTGGTTTCCAGGTGGGAAAGGAGTTGGAACTGAGGAGGAAGGAGATGTAGAAAGAGGAAATTAGGCTTTAATTGTGTAGTGAAGCCTTGGGTCACTCCTGCACAAATAAGCAGCTGTATGTGGAGGTGTTTTACTCTGTGCCAAACACACACACACACCCATAAATGCACATGAAAATAAAATTATTTTTGAGTCATATGAAATACAGCAGTCCTCTGAGTGATTAATGATGATTTTGCTAAAATATGTTTTTTTTTTAAATAAAGGAAGTTCATTCTCAAGGTCTTCATTAGATGAGGTATCACTGACTGAGAACAACTTTCATTTCTTAGATAGAATCCCTTTGAGCTGCACTGAACTGACACAGGATGAATCCTTCATTAGAAAAGGGTTATCTACATTCTGTGCGACTATCTAGTAAAACGTCTCTGTGTTTGTGGGTCTCGTTTCCCAAAGTGATGGTGCTTGAGTAAACCATTCACTTCCTCCTTCTCAAAACATCAGTCACCATGATTGATTTTTATATTGGTCATAAAGAGAAATGGAATCACCTAAGAGCAGGGTGAGGATTACAAACCGGAAGAAGTTAATTTACTTCACAAACACGTAGTGGCTATTTGTTTCCTCTTTGTTGGGCACGATGCCAGGCAATCAAGATAATGTCACATATTGCATATCCCAGTTTTTCAAGAAGTTATCGGGCCAGTGAGTGGCCAGACTCATGACCAGAGCCTGCATGGAGACCACTGTTCACAGATACCGTCTCTAGAAGGTCTGAAATGTCCGGTTCCCATTTGTTGCATACCTTTTCACCATTTAGAAATGTATTTAGGCTCATCACCTTCTTTTAAAATATAAATTCACCTGGAGGGTTGAGAGACTTTTGAGTGTACACATTAGCTGTGTTTAATGGTTTTCTTCTAACTTTTGGTTAAGATGACTGTGCAGAGGAAATTTGGTGGCCAGTGACTTGTGGAACCTCTATTATGGGCAATGAACAGTGCTTGGTCACTGAAGGTGATCAAAGCATCAGAGGATCCTTTTCCATGGGAAGAATGAGGGCTTCAGAGACTCTCACTTCTCCAATTAAAGAATGATAGAGCCAACATTCACCACACACGTACTATATGCCAGGCCCATTGTCAAGGGCTTTACACACACACATTGTCTCATTTAATCCATGCATGTGAGATGGATACCAAATGATCCCCATTTATCAGATGAGAAAACTGCGGTTCAGAGAAGTAACCAATGTGCTCAAGGTTACACAAATGTTAGGTTCTGGAATTTGGATTTGAACCCAGGCAGTATGACTATTATGCCAGCACTCTTTTGAGGCTCAATTTCTTCATAAAAAGTGAATAATGTCACTTAATTCATTGGACAAATGTTTATTGAGCAAATGCTATGTGCGAAGCATTTTCGTGGTGAATATGACACAGGTTCCAGTCCTCCTGTAACTTATTTTTGAGCAGGATAAACCAAATAATTACACAATACATCCACCTTATAGGATTGTTGTTATGCATGTAAAAGTGCCTAATATAATCCATGTTACATAATTAGGTACCCCCCAAAATATTCCCAAGAAATTACAACCCAATGGGAAAGATAAAAAAAGCATGCACATATAACTATATCTCAAGATATATTGTGGCTAAAGCTTTAGAAGAGGTACACATAGGTTGTGTTGTGAAATCCCAGAGAAAGAAGTCACTTCTGGCTGGTGGGTTATGATAAGCCTTCAGGGCTGTAAGATGGCATCATGGCTTAGCTGTGGGTTGAAAGGGATGAGTTTTTGGTGAGATACATTGCACCAAAAATAGCAGGTACAAAGACACAGAGAAGATAAAGTTTAGCCATATTTGGGAACCAAAGGGTGATTCAGTTTATTATGTATAAGGGAATAATGGGAGAGATAAGCTGAAAAAGATAGGATGGAACCCAATTATGGAAATGAGAGTTTTGGCTGAATTTTGGAGGGGGGGATAGGTAATTTGGGAGAGGAAAGCACAGGACAGGGGTTTGTAAGCTGATGCTTTAGTAGGGAGCTGTGGATAACACGTGAATCCTTGGCACCTGGGCAATCCTTGGCCACTGGGAGGTGGGAGATGGTTGCAAAGGCAGAGAGGGTAAGAATGTCAAAGTTTGCCTATGCCCAGAGAAGGAACATGTCATTTGTCCCTCTCATTATCTTTTACTTTGAGGACACCAACTTCATGTTTATATCTGTTATTCTATAGCTGATGTTGGCTTGTTGTGGGCATAATAAGCTTTTGTGGATAGCCAGGTAACTAACCACTCTCAGAACTTTATGAAAAATACCTTCCAAATGGCCAACTTTATGCTTCAACTTTTGAAATATGATTGGCTTGTAAACAAAAGATTGTATTTACTATACTTCAGATCTGTTAACAAGATTTAAAAAGTTTTTGAAGCTGGCCCAGAAATCTTAACACTATCTTTTACTTTGTTTCATTAGGAAAGTGCATCCCAAGGTTCAAGCAACTTGAACCGTACTTGAACTTGTGCTTGAACCGGGGGCTACCTGTCTAGAATTTTCTTAACAGACAACTGTTGGCAAAATACCCATTTCCTTTATATTGTTTTCCAAACTTGCCTGATCATATGGATTACCTGAGGATCTTGTTAAAAATACAGATTTTTAGGGGCACCTGGGTGGCTCAGTCGTTAAGCATCTGCCCTCAGCTCAGGGCATGATCCCGGAGTTCTGGGATCGAGCCCCACGTCAGGCTCCTCTGCTGAGAGCCTGCTTCTTCCTCTCCCACTCCCCTTGCTTGTGTTCCCTCGCTCGCTGGCTGTCTCTCTGTCAAATAAAAAATAAATAAATAAATACAGATTATTAGGTCTCTACCCTGGAGATGCTAATTTATTAGGTCTGGAATCATCTCTGGGAGTTTGTGTTTCAATAAGGGCTCCAGGAGATTCTTATAATCAGGCAAGTATATGTAAAAATCTTTATCAGAAGACTTCATTCTTTTTTTTAAGGTAAGACACAAGGTTTTCAAATGAATTTGAATGGTGAAGGGGAAGGATGGAAGGATTTGACTGGAAAGTATGAGTTGAGGCTGTTAGTTGGGTGGTAAGGAGGGTCCCCCAGTACGATTGGGGATAACTGACAGGAGAATTTTACTGGCAAGGCTTAGGACCAGCAACTTAACTGACAACATTTCAACCCAACTGGCTTATAGGGTGAGGGATGGAGATATGGTCAGCAGCAAATGGCCTTGGTCCTTCCCTGCTGTTGGGCCTGATGTTTGCCTGCTACCTTTTGTGCTTTCCGGTGGCCTGGCAACATGGGGAAACATTTCTCGATGCTGGAGAATCCCTTGAAGTGGGACAGAACCAAAGTCCTGGCCCCACGATGGGACAGGTAAGTCTTGGGATTGAATGGCTGATTGTAGTTGAACTGCTGGTGACACTTGACCTGTATTGATACAGCCATAGAAGTGATCACATAGTCATTAGGCTTTAGATCAAAGTAGTTCCATTCTTTATGATTGGGATAATTGGGTATCTCTTGTAAGGGTTTAATATGACTGCTATAGACTATACAAAGAAATAAAAGGCCAAGAATGATATTTTAGTATAGAATCTTGTACAGTTAGGAAAAAACTCGAGGGCAAAACTGAAACAATTTAAGAACGATCTCTGAATTTCTGTGTGCATCCCAATTCCTAACTGGAAGAAACCATATACATAAGGATATGACATTTTAAAAAAATATCGGTAATTCATTGTAGCTCTTAGAGTGGTTACCAGTAGAAGCCTGCATTCTCAATTTTATTTTTATATATTTATTCAGTTTTGGAGCAGTAGGAATGAGTAAAATATTATTATGTCTTTAATTAGGATTCTGTTGTTATTTTTAAATTAATCTGTGTCAGTAGCTTTAGCACTTGTATTAAATCATTTTCTTCATGAAAGCTTTTAATGAAGAAACAAATTGATTGTATTTATATATTGGATTCTTGCCACTACAATGTGTATTCAGTCGTGTCTTTTGAAGTATACTTTTGCCAGTCATATCGTGGTTATTCTTTGAAACCGGTCTTTGAGGGGGGAGGGGGATTCTTCATTTGGATGAAGGTTTTAATTTAACAAGGTTTTCTTATTTTTTACCTTTCTCTTCCTTTTCTTCTCCTCCTTTAATTCTCTTTCTGTTTTTCTCTTTTGTCTTTGTGTGAGTAATGTAGTGGAACATGGAAGTCCCTTTCCCCACCTTCTTTGGGATAAAGTCCACACCCCATGGCATTACTCGGAGGGCCTTGCCTGCTGCCTGCATCTCCAGCCTCGTCTCTGACCCCTCTCTGAGATGCACTCTGCGCTCCACTCGTGCTGCAATCAGACAGCCCCTCTGTTTCTCATGTCCACTCACTTTTTTAGCAAGACTTTATTGAGCACAAGCTCTGTGCCATTGCCCCTTGAGAGCCCAGTGATTTAGACAGACAGAGGATTGTGGTGCAGTGTTACAGGTGCTGCTGAGAGGTGTGTATAGAGGTGCCATGGGAGCACCTTACACAGGTGACAGAGCTGAGCCTCAAAGGGCCACCAGAGGTTCACTGGGAGAAAAAGGGGACACGATGGGGAAAGTGTGCTGGCAGAGAGAGCAGAGACATGTGAGAGCAGCAGTGTGAACAGAGCAGGGGAGGACTTGAAGGCTGGGGCTGGAGTAAGCCACTGCAAGGTTTTAAGCAGGGCAATGACAAGGCTGGGTTTGCACTTTAGGTCATCAGAATAACGATGGTGCTAATGACATAACAGCTGACATTTACTGAAGGCCTTCCAGGTGCCAGGCCTAGTGCTCAGTTCTTCGTGTGCATTATCTCAGTTAATCCTCCCAAAAAACATATGAGGCAGGTATAATTATTATTTCTATTTTAGAGGTGGAACCAAGGGAGAGGGTGGAGGGATGGGCAAAATGGGGAAAGGGGAGCAGGAGATAGAGACTCCCATCTATGGAAGGAATAAGTCAGGAATAAAAGGTACAGGACAGGGAATAGAGTCAACGATATTGTAGTAGCATTGTATGGTGACAGGTGGCAGCTACAGTCCTAGTGAGCACAGCATAACGTATAGACTTGTGGAATCACTATGTTGTATACCTGAAACTAATGTAACATGGTGTGTGAACTATGTTTCAATTAAAAAAAAGTTGAGGAGACTGAGGCTGCAGCCGAAGTCGGCCAGGTCGAAGGTGGAAGAGCTAGGAGTCCAACCCAGACCTGTTTGCTCACCACTGCCCTTCCTTCTCCATCAGCACTGAGTAGAATGGGTCAGAGAGGAGCAGGTGGCAGGTAGACGTCTTAGGACGTGGTGACATCAATCTGGGTCAGGCATTTTGAAGGCTCGAATGAATTCAGTGCCTGTAGTGATGGAGAAGAGGTAGATTTAAAAGATATCAAGGAAGTAGAATGTCCAGGTCTTGGTGACTGATGGGAGGTACACAGTAATAGAGAAAGAGATGAAAGGGCAGTCCCTAAGTCTCGGTTGGGTGGATGAAGATGTCAGCCATTGAAACAGGGAGCATGAGCTAGGAGAAGTTTGGGACTGGTGGGACAGAGGATTGTCCTGGAAGAGAAGAGCAGAATGACGCTATCTCCTGTTTTTGCATATTTTAATTGATTGTTAAAAGTCTCTAACATGTACGGACAGTAGAGTCAAGTCTTGGGCCATTGGTTTTTCTCCTCCCCAGTCTGAGTGCCCGGACATGCCCTCCAGTGTTCTCTTACTCTTCTGTCCTTTCATCTCCCAAGCCTAGAAGAATCCTAACCTCAGATCAGTTCAATGGCCCACGTCTCTGCTCTTATATTTGGGCAGCTCCTCAGTCCTGAAGATAAATGACACAGTAGACGTGCCTCTACTGTAAGGCTTAGTCTCCCACCTTAGCTGAACCCTTAGTGACACCCGGGAGTGACTTTGCATGACCCAAGCAGCAACCTTTCTAATGTTCCTCTTTCCCCCGCCTCCCCAATCCTTAGCAGATTTATCGTATTGCTCTTGCATGACATTATCACCTACTTCACAAGATGAAACAGAGGCTTTCAGGTTGGAACCACTCAGAATCTTGCCCTATCCCTTCCTCAAACATGTCTGCTTTGGGCCTCTGCCACCTGCTCTGATGGGCCTGGCCCCTCTGCATCCTGGGCCTGGCCTCTCTGTGACCCGACCCTCCCCTGCCAGGCATCTTCCTTTATCTGATCTCAGATCCTCCCTCAGCAACCCTTATCTGCAAGCAGTGAGACAGCTTCTGGCATTACCCAGACCCGGCTTCTTCTGGCCCCAGGTTTTACCTGGCGTGTGTTTTGTGCTAATCCCATCACTTCAGCACAGTTTGACTATTCCAGCCGAACCAGCCCCCAGTTGGGGCTTTCCATGCTCTCTGTCCCTCACAGAGTATCTGGCAAATAGTGG
Organism: Ursus arctos; assembly: GCF_023065955.2. Classification (NCBI taxonomy): domain Eukaryota; kingdom Metazoa; phylum Chordata; class Mammalia; order Carnivora; family Ursidae; genus Ursus; species Ursus arctos. The sequence continues at coordinate 23,177,966 of NW_026622919.1, read as the reverse complement.
AGATTTATTTACGTTTGAGAGAACGAATGTGGTCTTCATAAGTTGAGGTATAGACGGTATGTCGGCATGTTAATGTTGAGAAACCCACTCTGCCTAAATGAGCTCGGAGAACTAGTCCAGCCTAAATATCTTTTGTGTAACATTTGTTCTCAGGTCAATGATGGGACCATGTTCACAACAAGGGAAATACCAAAGGAATTTTTTTTTTCTAGAACCTTCGAATATTTTAACTGCATTTAACCTCCTCCCACATTTTCAATTTGATTCCATATAAGTGTTTAACACCTACAAACATTACGATCATTGTTAAGTGTAGTCAGTATTCACTTCCATTAACATTTTTACCCTGTGAGCTCTTTATTTCTTCCGGCTTTCAGTGTGTTTCCATCTGGGATCCTCTCCCTGCTGTCCGAACAGCTCTCTTTAGTTTTTCTTTTAATATCGGTTTGTCCACAAATAATTCCGTCAGCTTTTCTTTATAGGAAAATGTCTTTATTTTACCTTCATTATTGAAGAATATTTTCTCTGAGTGTAGACCAAAGGAATTTTCAAGTGACTATCATGTTTTTGAACCTGCCTGGGTAAGATAAACTGTGGTAGCTTCATAATGTGGACTTCTAAACTTCTATGATGCGATCACATAACCTCTCCATAGTTCATTTTCTCATCTGGAAAGTGAGGGACTGGATTAAATGACCTTCAGTGACCTTCCAGCTGTAAAATTCAATGAGTTAGGAGTCCACAGTCACAGTGTCATGCAAACATCAGTTATTCACTAATCAGATAACTAGGAGTCTTGGTGGTCCAAGAGTAGCTATTAACCTGAAGCAAGCAAAAAATAAAACAAAATTAGGTTCCAAGCATCAGCAGAGACAAAAGTGACAGGACAAGAGCCAAAGATACTACATTTTAAAATATGGTAATCAGCTGGAGTTCTTTGTATGTGAGTGCTGCCTTGCTCTCTCCCATACACAAGTTTGTAACTGAAAGATAACTCTGATTTTCCTCTTGACGCTCTGTTCCCAACCCACGTCCACGTGTGCTATCAAATCTCTTGTCTCTCTTCTTGGTCTCCAGTAAACTGCTTCTCAGGTTTTCTCCCTCCCATCCAGGCTGCATATTTCTGCTGGTTTGATCACAGTGAACATCATTCCTATCCTTAAAACAAGCAAACCAACCAACCAACCAACCAACCAACCAACCAACCAACCAACCCACCCTTCAGTTGCTCCCCTTTATCTACAGAAAGAAGAAAAATGAAACTCTGACTTGATATTTAGGGTCTTTTATTTTGTCACAACATACCTGGCTGGCATTTTTCTTTAATAGTTCATTGAGTTACAATTGGTTGTCTAGTACATGCAGGGAGTATGGGGTTACATAGACATACAACCACAATTTGCAGTCTTGATGCTAGAACACAGGGGAAGGAATATTTGAATGCAGGTTTTCAGTGTTGTGATGAAAGACCGTAACCATTGACTAATTGAGAAAAACACCCAGATTTCTTACTGTTGACACCCAGGGTGGATGTTGGATTGAGCATAGCAGGGATTTTATGTAGTGAAAGTGTTATGGATTTATGTAGTGAAAGTGTTCTGGACTTATGTAGTGAAAGTGTTATGGTCAAACTTCAGTGATGAGTAAGGTCTTATTTGTTTTATTTCTTTTTTATTGTCTGGGAACAAACTTCTAAAAAATCAGTACTGTCAACATTAGATAACGTTGCTTGTTATTTACTATCTTAAATTGACGTCTGTTCATGTATAAATATCTCATTGTTTAGATTGTAAGCTTCTTGTAGGCAGATACTAGGTCCTGTGCTTTTGATGGATTAAAGGTACTGGGGCTAGAGGGGGCACCAGCTCCCCTCCAGAGGCCTTCTCATTCCTGCCTGACTTCTTCTGAGGCTGGCGCCCCGACCCCCAAGTCCCAGCCTCTGATGCCTCCACCAGGGACTTCCACCAGATGGTGCTCTTTTCCCATTTCTGTTCTTGGGTGTCACAGGCCATATGACCCTTTGCCACTTACCCAGTAGTAGATAGAGCATTGCTACTAGAAAGAAAATTTGAAATCCAGTGAATCTTCCAAAGTAAGGAAAGAAGTTATAGGAAATATCTACAGTGTACAGACTATTAGCATTATCCAGAGAAGCCATTTCCTTGGGCATGTATCAGTCTCTACCATGTGGCTCACTGATCAAGGTCAATTGCAAGGGGTTTTAGTGTTACCAACTTGCTGTTGAAAGCCTTGCTCAACCAGGTTTCCATTTGAATTCCATTTCTAATATCAGTATAACACTTCATTCTTTGCAGTCTGTTTGGAGATAGTCATTACCAAGAGAACAGAGATGGTCAGGAGGGAAATAGAAGTCCTCTCTAGACATCGAGGAGTGCAGACATCCTATCCATTTAGAAGGCACCACTGTTTTGGTACAATAACCAAAGTTCAAATTTACATCTTTAAGTCATCAAGAAGAGATTTGATTTTGTTTAACAGGTGGTTTAACGAGGCAGAGAATGTATGATGTGTTTTAAATTTCCATAAGTCACAGGTAAGATAACGTGTTTAATACTTCAGTTGCAAAAAGAATTCATCTAGATGTTCTAGATTTATGACATTACAGATGTTGGCCTTTCTGGATAGCTAGTTTTATAATGCCATTACAACCTTATTCATCTAACCCAGAGGGTCTTATCATTTTGGAGAGAAAAAGTTATTGACATTTTTGGGAATCTAATGAAGTTTATGGACTCTTCTTCAAGGGAAAAGAAAACATGGATTGCTTTTCACCCACAATTTCAGGAGTTCAGGAGTCTTCTAAAGCTCAACTGTGGACTCTAAGTTAAAGATGTCTGATCTAACTACTCTCTAATCCTAAGCCGTCTGAGAGCAGTAGATTTGTTTCCTATATTGCAGTCAATAGAAAAGCAGTTAATACGGGATTTCAGAGCTTGAGCTTTGGAACCAAGGAAAGCTGGATACAAATCTGGGTTCTGCTGTTTAATAGCTATGTGGTTTTATGTGGAGAAAGGGGATCCCTCCTACATTGTTGGTGGGAATGCAAGTTGGTACAGCCACTCTGGAAAACAGTGTGGAGGTCCCTTAAAAAGTTAAAAATTGAGCTACCCTATGATCCAGCCATTGCACTACTGGGTATTTACCCCAAAGATACAGACGTAGTGAAGAGAAGGGCCATATGCACCCCAATGTTCATAGCAGCAATGTCCACAATAGCTAAATTGTGGAAGGAGCCGAGATGCCCTTCAACAGATGACTGGATTAAGAAGTTGTGGTCCATATATACAATGGAATATTACTCAGCTATCAGAAAGAACGAGTTCTCAACATTTGCTACAACATGGACGGCACTGGAGGAGATAATGCTAAGTGAAATAAGTCAAGCAGAGAAAGACAACTATCATATGATTTCTCTCATCTATGGAACATAAGAACTAGGATGATCGGTAGGGGAAGAAAGGGATAAAGAAAGGGGGGGTAATCAGAAGGGGGAATGAAACATGAGAGACTATGGACTCTGAGAAACAAACTGAGGACTTTAGAGGGGAGGGGGGTGGGGGAATGGGATAGACCGGTGATGGGTAGTAAGGAGGGCACGTATTGCATGGTGCACTGGGTGTTATACACAACTAATGAATCATCGAGCCTTACATTGGAAACCGGGGATGTACTGTATGGTGACTAACATAATATAATAAAAAAATCATTTAAAAAAAATAGCTATGTGGTTTTGATCAAATTGGTTGACCTTCCTGAGTTTCAGTTTCCTAATCTGTAAAATGGGAACAATAATAGTACTGACCTCATAGGATTGTAATGAAGTTTGAATAAAATAATACATATAAAACGTATACATAGCACAATGCCTAGCATATGTTAAGTGCTGCATATGCTAATTTTTAATTATAATCAGGAAATGGAACTATTTTTTCCTTCCTAGATATTTCCAGTAATATGAGGATAGTTACAGTTGTTTGTCTTACACACTTCGCCAGGATCTAATTAGCTGGCTGAGTGGTGAATGCTCTGAGTACTTTAATCTCAATAACTGTGTTCATTGGTTAGTTCCATGGTCAAGAGTTTGATACCCACCTCAACCCCCTCCCACATCTAATGATTAAGAGTTAATAGCTTCATTTTTAGCAGGAATCTAGTGTTCTGTGATTCTTGAGTGGCAAACTAGAACAGTTTGTTTGCAGTTTGAAAGATATTGAAATGTATCTGCAGACAGACTATATATATTTTAGTCACCGTTTCATCCAAGGCACCAGAGCAAAGGACTTGTCATATGGAAGACATTCAACAGTATTTGTTGACTGAGTGACTGAATTCTGTTACAAAAGGAGAAAGTTTTTAGAGAAAAAAAAATCAATTTTTCTGAGTGTTTTTAAGGTAGATTATATTTTCAAGACTTTCCTCCTTAATTTGTTATGAGAGTGCCCACTCTGGAACTAGTTGCTAGGATTGGAAACTTGTCTGCCTTATTACTAGCTGTGTCAACCATGGGCAAGTCATCTCACCTCTCAATGCCTTGGTTTCCTTATTTACAAAATGGGCATGATAATAGGGTTACAGTGTGGAGGAATGAGTTATTATAAGAGAGATGTTTAGAACAGTGCCCGACAATGTATTCGAGAAATCTTCACATTGTTATTATGTGTCCTTGCTGTTACTGCTGCTATAGCAGCCTCGATAACCCCCCACTATGGTGAACCCCATTTATTTGTTGTTATCTTTCCCTAAACGGAAGTTCACTGAAAACCTCTCTAGATATAAAAACACAAATAGCCAACTTTGTCTCACATGTAACGTAACTCTAAATTTCCTAGGCTCCCTTCTGCAGAGCCGACAAAATGTTCGGAAATTTTGTTCTTCCATTTTCATTTTTGGAGGATCAAGTAAAGATGGATTTATTTTGACTGAACGTGAAAACAATAATCATCAATATGGTTGCAGCAATTTCTGTCTGCTCGTTCTGTACTCATCTTTTTCCAGCTCCAAATATCATTTGCATGGACCTGATGATGTTGAGTATGGATATTGCCGCAGAGTGATAGCTTCCTTTTCATATTGGAGCTGAAGCTTCAAAGGGAAGATTAAAGAAGTGTTTGTTATCTATCTGCACAGGCCTGATATGAAATTCTCAGAGGCCTTTAGGATAAACACAATTCTGTGCGTGTGTGTGTATGTGTGTGCACGTGCGTGTGTGCATGTATGCCTTTTCTTCTGTGTAAATCTATCGTGGTGTTTGTATTTTGGTTTAAAATGTCTAGTTTCAGACTTGTTGGAGTCTCTGGCTAAGGATAATTGTTTTCAGAGTGAAGGATAAGAATTAGAAGATGTGGGCGGGATTTGACTAACTGCCTCCTAAGCAGTGTAGAATTCTCTAGTGTGGGGTCATCTTTCCAGAGAATGTGATGAAGGCCATCTGTAGGTTATGTTTAGGGAGACAAGATCAAGACTGCAAATGTGTTGTGCCCAGCAGAGAATAGTCCATGGTGCCCTCAGTGAGGGATGAGATTGCTCATCTTCTGGCCTTGCCTTTTAGAAGTATCCTCTGTGTGTGTGTGTGTGTGTGTGTGTGTGTGAACAAACTTTCTTTAGGGTCATTGCACAGTTAAGACTTAAAGCAAGATGAAGGGGAAAAGGTAGGGTAGCAGGATTGTTTCATACCTTCTGAAAGTGAAGGGAACTAACATTCCACTTCATGTCATTCCACATCAAGTCCTACGTATGAGTTTTACCGACAGAAATATTTAATTACAGCATCATCAAGATTAAGGCAGATTCTGCTCTTTAACATCAACTCAGTAGACCTGCTACTTTATTTAATACTGTTAAGGTGAATTCTTTCTCTGTGATCACCCTTCTTATGATACAGCTACCATTGGCAGAAGCAATCCTCCTAGTGTATGTGAACTTATAAGATCTTCTTGACTAAAAAGAGAAAGCAGTGTCACTTTACAGTAGGTAGAGAAGGGGAACAAAACTATGTGTGTGCATTGGAGTGCACAGTGAGGCCGTGGGGATTGTGGGGAAGAGAAGACAAAAGAAGAGGCTGAGACCATCAATAACTGGTTTTACCTTTTTAACAATTCACCAAGAGTTGGCCTTTTAACTACCACAAGCATGGCTCCATTTTTTCCCCTGGGTCAATATATGAGAACAACATGAGTTATCTAAGTTCCTGCCTTTGCCATTGCATACATTTTGGAAGGAGAAGTACACCCACACACCCCCCCACACACACATACACTTGCACAGGCTCACATTCTAATTTCTATTTATATTGAATTGGAGGTTGAGTAATGATTGGAATCAAGGGCTAGAGCAGTGCCTCCAGAGAAGATGAGAAACAGCAAGAACATGGAAAATTGCTCCCCCTTTGATGATTTGCTTGATTAGCTGTGTTTTATAGAAAAGAGTTTGATGGAAAAACTCTTCACGGTGGCCAGGTGCAGTGGAAAGCTGCACCATCTGCTACAGTGGAGGGGACTGACCCGTCCTACTAATATATACAACTTGTTTTAAGTTACAGTCACTCTCAATGTACATTCGCCTTCCTATTGACATGGACACCCTTCTTCCCAGCTGCTGCAGCTTTACCTTTCCCACCCCTTCCTCCTCTTATCCCCGCGCCCCCTTCCCACTGCAGATGTCAAGCCTGTCCTGAACTTTCCCTGCCCTGTCATCCAAGTATCTTACATTTCCCTTCACCTGATTGCCAGCCCAGAACTCTTCTGCGGAAAGAAAGGAATAAGAAAAGTCAACCAGGAGGCTTCTCTATCTACTCTTCCTTATCTCTGATAATTCATCTTCTCTTCCTTATCTCTGATAATTTCCCACAAATCATCTCTGAATTATGGCAACTACTCCCACTTATCTCCTACTTCTCCATTTCCTGAACTTTAGTCTTACAAAGAAATAACCTAGATACTCACTGGGATGATATTTGTCTCTAACGTAATCTCATCTTATTTCAGTCATGTGTGTGCTGGAAGACACACCTCATTATTACCTATGTATTGCCTTTTTCTTAATCTTTTATTTTGTGTTATGGATTCTTTTAAGAATTTGATCAAAAGCTCTGAGCTCTCTCCCAAGGAAAAAAAAAGTGTTCAAATGGACATATACACTCCTGAGAGGTCAAGATGAGGATAGAAAAATATTCATTCTATTTAGTGGCATGGAATTATGTCCATAGCAGGAATTAACATGTGGTTACCATAAGCAAGAGTGAGTGGGAGGTGGGAGTGGGAGAAAACAGAAACTACAGACAACACACTTTGAAAATTTCACTGTGATGTGAAGGAAAAGAAGACAGCAGATGGAGGGATATGAAGAAGGTGGGGGAAGCTTTGCTTTATTTTTATGTGAGTATAAATACTGATGGAAAGGGCCAAGTTGAGAGGAAGAGGTTGGATATATACAAGAGAAAATCGATATAGAATAATGTAAGGTTCCTGTGAAGGCAGGAGGAAATGGAATACAAAGTATAATAGACTTTTGTGGATAGCCACCATATAGAACATTGTTTCTATGGGGGAAATGCAATTTAGATTCCAAATAAGTGACTTACAAATGATCCTTTCTGCCACTACCATTTCATTAGTTTGAAGACTTGAGGGGTTGTTGGTTTTGCCAATAATATCCCAAAATAAAAGAGGAGATGGAATGATATGGTGGACTGCAAGAGCCCCAGTCCTGGCAGAGACACTAAAATGCTGGGTGACCTTGAGTCAGTTGTTCATGCCTCACCTGTAAAATTAAGAATTTAGGCCTAGAAGTATTTGAGGATGTGTTGAGGGGGTGGTGTTTTGGTTGTCATAACAACTGGGGGTGCCACTGGGATTAGGTGCCAAGGACCAGTGATGCTGATTGTCCTGTAATACACAGGACAGGTTGTCACAACAAAGAATTGTCCCACTCCAAGCCTGCAGAGCTTCTGATGAGAAGCTCTGGACCATGGCTAGGTAACATCTTAGGACCTTTCCAGCAACATGGTCAACACTGTCTAAGGAGTTACAGTGAGTTAGATGCCACTGAGAATTTTTCAAATCTCCGGACAATCCTTTGGTTTTTCTCAAAGTGGGGTGGCTTGGCTGGTTATTGACTATTCAGCAAGCTTTTTGGACTAGGTGCTGTCACTACCATATGCCGGCCGAGACTGAAATACAAGTTTGACTTATCTCCATTCTTTTCCTTGTATTTCAGGTACTACTGGGACATTCAGCCCCAAGGTGAGTGCTTTTTGGCCATTTATGGTTTTACACTAATAAAGTGTGAATGGTATTGTTTACTTCTGCGTCTTCTAAATAAGCTTCTACACAGAGTGGCATTAGACATTTCTAAGGAAAGTTAGTGAAGTGTTTAATTAACCTTCACCCCGCTGGGCCCCCCTGCCCTGCTTTTTAGCAAGGAGAGGCTCTGATGCATCTGCCTTCTGAGTGGATTGGTGCTAGATTATTTTACAGAACCCAAGCTATAATATGCTTTTACTCCTTGAGCGTTGTCAGATGCCAACAGGATCCACTAACATTCAAATAAAATGGTGGCCGAGTCCATAATAAAAACCTTGGGAGGGCTCCAACTCAGCTAATCTTTCATTTGCTCCAGAAATAAATTCCAGTATGTTACCTCCTTGGTCACAGTGCTCTTCCACACAGCCTGTCTGTCTGGCAGCCGAGAAATGTCAGAAATGGAGCAGTGTTGAAATTCCCACTAGAACAGTGTTATCACATTTTAATATGAGCCTCACTGCAGCCTCGGTGCTTCTAATTGCTTTCAAACCATTGTTTTCCTGCTTTTGCTTGATGAACCCAGCATCTGGCATGATTCTAAAAACTACAACAGACAGCTGTGTACAAAATTAAAAAAAAAAAAAAAGGACAAGATTAGAACATATTCTTAAAAGGTTCAAAATGGGAATTTTTTTTTTTTCCGAGTTCAGTTTGAAGGGATGTCTTTAAAGTATATATATTCTTTCTTATTAGTGCTCTGGTTGAGAATGTCAGAAACATCATTCTGAATATTAACTCTTAACCTATTATAAATGGGGGATTTTTATTTTCTCAGAAAATCAGGGAGAGTTTTAGATCAAGCTTACAAATAGCTTTATGAACTATTTTGCTCTAAAACTTTTTAGTATCAATTGTAAACTTTCCAGTTTTTTCATTCTCTTCATATTGTCAATGTATCCATTCTCAGTGAGCATGATACCTTAGAGAAATTCAAATTGTGAGGAATCATACTAATTTTATGAAAATTTTAATTTTCCTAGATCATACTTTTAGTGTATTTCAAGTCTATTTAAGGTTTTCTTTAAAATGAAACTATAAGAAATAAAAATCTTACATGTTTAAAGCTTTTTGACTCTTGTAAATTGGTCATAGTATTTATAATATCTTAAATAATGTGATGTGGTGTTATTGTATATCTCACTGTCCTAAAGCACTTATGGCTAAAAACATAGACTGAGAATAGAGAATTATAAGTAACAATGTAGCAGTTTGCTCTGCAAAGTGTGAAATATGCTATTCAGGCAATGGCCCTGTATAGTTCAGGGTTTAACAGATGTTAACCAAAATCCACAGGGGGCAGAACATGAATGTGAACAGCAGAAAGGAATGGAACTATGAGGGTAGAATTAATTACCTAAAGGAGAAATAAAGAATTAGTGTCAGAACTATGGTATAGTAATGTGTTGAGAGGAGAAGAGCATTTTGGAGTTGAACACAAGAGATTATATGGGGCTACAAACACAAAGGGCAAATCTTACCAGATTCTCATAAAAGTGGCATTGCAGCCATACTCCGGTTGACGGCAATTTCCACACAGCCTTTCTCTCTTAGAAAGAGGACAGAGGTAAAGCAGCCAAGGGACAATTGAAGAGTTTACTTAGAACAGAAAACTGTATTTGCAAACAATGATTGGATATATATATAGCAAATTCTTTGCTCACTTAGAAGTAAATGTAGGGAAAGTTCGAGTTGGAAAACCCATACTTGTGTCTTGCCCCCAGCCTTGCTCCTCCCCCTAAGACGTTGGCGGAGGGGGGGGGGCGGGTAGGGTAGGGGGTATCTTTTACCTTGCTCTTTTGATGGGATCTTAGCTGATTGCTAAGTGCTTCAGAAACTGGCAGGGTGTGTGGGGGCAGTAACAGGTCTCTGTAAGGTACTACAGGATAGTTTAGGAATATGAAAAGTATAGAAATATGTAAATAAGAGAACAGCTGGCAGAAGAATTTAAAAAGCCCTGGAAGACTAGGTAGTACTGGGAAGGGAGTGAGAAAGGACAAAAATGATGGCCTCAGACTTCCTTATCAATTTTTATCTATGGCAGGATCCTAGAGCAGGAAGACAATGGGATGAATTTTATTAACTCCAGGCATTTGCCTAAATACACACTTGTGTTCTTCAGGATATTTGAACTAAACTATAGGCTGGTGCCTGGAAGGAAAATAGTTCTCTTTTTTAAAAAAGATTTTATTTATTTATTTGAAAGACAGAGAGCATGGGCAGGGGGGTGGGGAGGGCAGAGGGAGAGGGAGAGGCAGTTGCCCCCCTGAGCAGGGACCCCGTGACAGGGGCTCGATCCCAAGGCCCTGGAATCACAATGTGACCTGAGCCAAAGGCCGATGCTTAACCGATTGAGCCACCCAGGTGCCCTAGGAAAATAGTTCTTAATTATAAAAGATCTTTTTTTTTTTTTTTTATAAATCTCTTTAGAGATTTATGTTTGAACATCTGATTATGGAAAAGTCTGTGATGAGTTGGTACAATATGCTTTAAAGGTTCCCTTTAAAGAAAGATGCTTGGGAGAATGGAATACCTAGGCATAGAGAAGATTGCAAATAAAATTTTTCTTATCCATCATTCCATTCAATCCCAGGTTTAATACGGTGGAGGAGTGACCATTGAATAGTGTCAGGGAGAGTCTTGTCTATTCTGGAGAAGAAACTTGGCATGGTAGAAAGAGCATGGACATTGAGGCTTGACAGATCTAGTTCAAATCCCACCTATACCATTTAGCTAAAGGTCATGTGACCTTAGCAAGTTGCCTAATTGCTCTGAAACTCAGCTTCCCCATCCATAAAATGGGAGATCAGCCAAACATTGTGCTAAGTCCTTTATATGCATTATCTTATTTAATTCTCAGAGCAGCCTTATGAAATAGGTACTAATAAACCCATTTGACAGACATGGGCACTGAGGCACAGAGAGGCTGAGAAACGTTCATTGTCATACCCTTTAAGGATTCTAACTTGGTCAGGCAGACTCCGTAGCATCCACTTTTTAAAAAGTAATAGCTTTTTTGAGATATAATTCATATAACATAAAATTCACCCTTTTAAAGTATGTAAGTCAGTGGTTTTTAGTATAGTCAATGAGTTGTGCACTCATCACCACTCTCTAGTTTCGGAACATTTTTGTCATCCCAATAAGAAACTCCACACTCATTAATAGTTCCAAACCCCATGCGCTCTGTCGCTGTATTTTACTGCCTCGTTGCAGTGCTGTTATGAGGACTAGTGGTAACATGTGTAAGTCCTAGCATGGAACCTGGACAGTAAGAAAATGTAGTTCATATTTATGACAGTGTTAATGGCAATTCTTTCCCTCACATTTCCACCCAAATTTTCTTATTGGTCCACTGTCACCTTTCTGAATGACGTTCATTAATAAAGAATGAAATATGGGGAAAATAAAACATAATCCAAATAATTTATTACTTCAATGTGGAAGGAACATAAACGAAAGAGCTCTTTTAATGAGCTCAAATATGATTGGAGAACGTGGGAAAGGCTTTTTATTTTTATTTTTTAATAAGACAGATTCCTTTGACAATACAAGTCCTGTTTGCTTTAAGACCTGTTTTTCTGCTTAATGTTTCACTTAAAGTTACAAAGAAAATTCACTGGAATCTTTTACCATTTCATTAATCAGATACCCAAAACATGATATTGATCAAATGTTAAATACACATTAGTTTTACCTTTTAGATGGTGACAGTATGACTTTATGGCATTGAGGAAACTGATTTACTTCATTAGGTTTAGTTTCCCTTTTTATAAAATGAGTTCATTATCAACCGTTAGAGTTTAATCAAATTTGAATTACAAGGTATAATGTTTATAATTAAAAATTTATTGCTAGAAAAACATCATCATGAATATTAGAAAAATTGCCCACCATGGACCCCGAATCTAAAACAAATTACACAATATTTTAATAAAAAATTTAAGAAAGACCTTATGTATATAAATACATACAACAAAATCATACTTTTTTGTCCAATGGCCACTCACATTACATTTGTGATAGTGGTAAATATGAGCCAGTGAAATTTCTTGTCAGCTTGAAGATTCTTTGAGTGTTTTCATGAGTGGTGTAGAGAGTTTCTGAGATAATGATTCAGTATATTTTAACATGAAAAATTTCCACTGCGTGAATCTTAAAAATCTTATGAAATGGCAAACCTATATCCCTTGTCAATGTAAACTGATGCCTAAAAATATAGCTTGGAAAAAGCAAATAATGCAAAGTGAGTAAAGAAAATGTTATTATAAAGCCTTATTAACTATAGATTAAAAGAGATTTAAAAGGCATATCAACTAATGTGTGGACCTCATTTTCATCTTGAGTCAGATAAACTATAAAAAGTTGTAGCTATGAGAGAATTTGAAATGTGAACACTGAATATTTTATGTTAAGAATCTACTGTTGATGGGGCGCCTGGGAGGCACAGCGGTTGGGCGTCTGCCTTCAGCTCAGGGCGTGATCCCGGTGTTATGGGATCGAGCCCCACATCAGGCTCCTCCGCTATGAGCCTGCTTCTTCCTTTCCCACTCCCCCTGCTTGTGTTGCCTCTCTCGCTAGCTATCTCCATCTCTGTCAAATAAATAAATAAATAAAATCTTAAAAAAAAAATCTACTGTTGATTACATCAAGCTAAAAACCTTTTGCACAACCAAGGAAGCCATCAACAAAAAGAAAAGGCAACCTCCTGAATAGGAGAAGATATTTGTAAATCATACATCTGATAAGGGATTAACTCCCAAGTATATAAAGATACAACTTAATATCCAAAAAAAAAAAACAAAACAAAACCCCAAACAACCTGTTTAATAAGTGGGCCGAGGACTTAATAGACGTTTTTCCAAAGAAGACACACAGATGACCAACAGGCATGTGAAAATATGATCAGCTTCACTAATCATCAGGGAAATACAAATCAAAGCCATGATATGATATCACCTCACACCTGTCAGATTGGCTGGTATCAAAAAGACAAGAAATAACACGTGATGGCGAGGATGTGCAGAAAAGAGAACGTTTGTACACTGTTGGTGGGAATGTAAATTGGTGCAGTCACTATGGAAAACAGTTTGAAGGTTCCTAAAAAATTAAAAATGGAACTACCGTATGATCTAGCAATTCTACTTCCAGGTATTTACCCAAAGAAAACAAAAACACCGATTCAAAGAGATATATGCACCTCTATATTCACTGCAACATTATTTACAATAGCCAATATACAGAAGTAACATTCATCAATGGATGAATGTTTAAAGACAATGAGGCCGAGGTGCCTGGGTGGTTCAGTTGGTTAAGTGTCTGCCTTCGGCTCAGGTCATGATCCCAGGGTCCTGGGATGGAACCCTGCATGGGGCTTCCTGCTCCTCGAGGAGTCTGCTTCTCTCTCTCCCACTGCCCCTCCTCCTGGCTCGTGCACTCTCTCTCTCTCTCTCTCAAATGAAGAAATAAAACCTTTAAAAAAATAAGGATGAAGTATATTTATACAATGGAATATTATTCATCCATTAAAAAGAATGAAATCTTGCCATTTGCAACAACGTGGATGCATCTAGAGGCTATTATGCTAAGTGAAGTCAGTCAGAGAAAGACAAATACCATATGATTTTACTTATATGTAGAATGTAAAAAACAAAACAAACAAACAAACAAACAAAACAAAGCAGAAACAGACTCGTAGATACAAGAAACAAACTGTTGGTTACCAGAGTGGGTGAAATAAGTGAAGGGGATTAAGAGGGTGCCAACTTCCAGTTATAAAATAAGTAAGTGGTGGGGATGTCATGTACAGCATAGGGAATACAGTCAATGATACTGTAATAACTTTGTATGGTGACAGATGCTAACTAGACTTATCTTGGGGTCCATTTCATAATATACATAAATATTGAATCACAATGATGTACCCTTGAAACTAGTAGAAGATTGTATGTCAATTATACTTCAATTGAAAAAGAATCTATTGTTAATTTTTTAGGAGTGACAGTGGCGTTATGCTTATATATTTTTTAAAAGAGTCCTTATCTTGGAGAGTTGTACACTGTGATATTTAAAGATAAAATAATAGATGTCTGACTTCTATTTGTCAAAATAATATTTTGAATAGCAAAATAATGGATAGTCAATATGGGAGAGAAAGAAAGAAATGGAGTGGGGGTTTATATGAGACAAGATGGACCATAAATTGACTCTTGTTGAAGATGGATGATGTGTACGTGGGGGTTTCTTACACTATTTTGTACTTTTGTATGCATTTAAAATTCTTCTTAATTGCAAAGATAAAAGAAAAAAAATTCAGGTTGAGATTAATAAAAAATGTGACATCATACTTTCTATTGTGAGACCTAGTACATTAATTCATAAACTACTTTATGTATCTTAGACACAAAATACATAGAACAGTTAGCTTTTACAAAAATTTCAAGTTTAATATTTCGTGATGGAGGGGCGCCTGGGTGGCACAGCGGTTAAGCGGCTGCCTTCGGCTCAGGGCGTGATCCCGGCGTTCTGGGATCGAGCCCCACATCAGGCTCCTCCGCTATGAGCCTGCTTCTTCCTCTCCCACTCCCCCTGCTTGTGTTCCCTCTCTCCCTGGCTGTCTCTATCTCTGTCAAATAAATAAATAAAATCTTAAAAAAAAAATATTTCGTGATGGAAAGAGCGTGAGTTTTGACAGCAGACCTGAATTCGAATCCCAGTTCCTCTATTTACCAGCTGTGCGAGCTATGGCAAGTGACATAACCTCTTCATCTACAAGATATTGCTAATAATATCTACTTCACAGTTATTGTGAGTTGTAAGGAATTAAAATGAGATAATGAACTCATGAGGAGTGCTTGCCGCCTGGTAGTCACTTACTCAAGTGGTAGCCGGTATTATTTTTATGCTTCAAAGTAGGGCTATGTGAGTGAATCCATGTACAGAACTTAAACTGCATATATTTCACATGTCCTCCCATAAAATTCATCCATTCCAACTGAACCCTAGTATAAGGCCATGTACATATTTGTGAGGTTTGCACTTAAAGGATGTGCGTGCAGAATTTTTATTGGTAGGCACTTCAGAGGTTAGATTTATGAGCTTGCTGCTCTGTAATGTCTGAGACATGTTGAATCGAAGCATAGATGTCATTTAACTTCTCGTCTCTTACTATCACATACTTGGAGCATGTAGTTATGACAGCTACAAGGAGCAAACCATTAAAGCAGCAAAGAAACACCATCTTTGCACTAAAAAAGGAGAAAAGGGTTTCCCTTTGAAGTTGAAGAGAAGTGTTTTTAAATTAATGGAGTGTACAGTGATTTTACTAAGTTTTATTTATGAAAATACTCTTTGCGTTCATGCCAAAAGGTTTTAGCACAGTCGTAAGTAGGATTTATACAAAGAAACACAGCCCAAATTTATGATGTGTTTGCAACTGTAAGAAAAAGTCTGAATTTACAATATTTGTAATTTATTGTTAAATATCTTTCTATCACTATTCCCGGAATGCTAATATTTTATAAACACAAGTGTTGGTTATGAACCTAGAATATCCTAACCTATACTACTTTTTATAAAGAAGTCTTCCAGAATGTTTTCTATGTCTTTGGGGGATTTAATAGCGGGAAATGTACACAGGACGAATACTCCTGCCTTTGGCTTTAGTTCAACCTTTTAGCATCAACAATCTTGACAGTTGCTTTTGTGACTTGACTTCCTTTAGGCCTTCCCCCCTTTCCTTATTTGCTACATTTTATACAAATTAATCTGTGGAAAGTGGATATACACACAAGTTGTTTTTGAAGTTAATTACTGACTTTGATACCTTTTCAAATATATTACTTCCTGTACATCTACTGTTTGGGTTTTTTTTTTAAGGGTGGACCAGTGTATTTTAAAATTAATACACTGTTTTATAACGATTGTCAAAAAGAGTTAAGATTTGTTTTAAGTAAAAAGACTCATTTTTTTTTCTTTTCCATGTTAAAATTTTCTAAGATTTTTTATGTTCTTTCTAAATGCCCTTTCTGGAGTAGATGATATTGAAACAAAAGAAAAAGAACTGAATTTCATGTAGTTGAAGGAAGAAATCACTGGAATCAGATGCTGCTGCTTTCTATATTCTCTACGCAGTACATTATGTACAAGTATCCTTTGGAATAGCAAAGACTCCAAACAGCCTGAATGCCCAGCATTGGGCACTAGTTAAATAAATTACGTCACATTCATTTAATGGAATGTTACATATAGGTTAAAAGAACATAATACATATATACACGTGTAACATGTGAAGCTCTCCAAGGCATATTGTTAAGTGAAAGGCAATTTAGACACATAGTGTACAATTTGTTTCTGTGTGTGTATATACACTCGCCTTGCATGTGTGCTAATTTTTATTTATGTACAGAATATTTTTTGGAAGAATACACATGAACCTATTAACAGTGGTAACCTCTGCTTGGGGGGGATATCCACATGAGTAGAAGAGAGAAGCTTCATTATTTATATCCTTTGGTACTGTTTGAATTTTCACCATATGCATGTATTATTTTTTAACTAAAATTTGGTTAAAATGAAAAATGAGATACATCGATATGTGCTGATGTGGAGGAACCTCAAAGATAAATGAATAGGAACAAGAGCAGAATACAGAACTGGACAGATGCTACCATTTGTTTAAAAAAAAACACCACTAACACAGACACTTGTTATATTTAGATAGAAAATTTATAGAACACCCAAAAAACCTCACAATGGTTGCCTCTGGAGAGAAGAACCAAGAGAAGGGAAGGAAGGTGTGATTTCATTATATACCTTCTTGTAATGTTTAAAATTTTTGCTCTGGGCATGCTTAACTTTTTTTTTTTTTTTAATCTAATAAAGAAGTTTACTATAGTTAACAATACTGTATTGTATATTTGGAAGTTGCCTAGAGTAGATCTTAAAAGTTCTCATCATAGGAAAAAAAAATTGTAGCTGTGTGAGGTGGTGGATTTTGACTAAACCTATTGTGATGATTATTTCACAATATATACAAATCCTTATGTTGCACACCTAAAACTAATACAATGCTATATGTCATTGGTATCTCAGTAGAACTAGGGACAAAAAAGAAGCTTACAAAAAAACTACATTTAACACAGTCGTGAGTTCTTTTTCGGTAGAATCATGATTTGGTAGTTTCATATCTGTCCAAGGGTTTGCTTGGGTTTTTTTTTTTTTTGTCTCATTTATTTTTACATATGAAATTAGAGTTTGAGGACCAGCATATATGGGTGTATTGGGCTGACTTATCACTTGAAAGTGAATTTAAAAATAAAAGATAAAGTAGTATCATATAATACCCATGGTCACCCATAAAGAATACCTTTTTTACCCTATCTCAGTCTTTTTTTCCCATATGTGATAATTAAAAGTTCGTGAAAGTTCTTGTTTTATGTAAATGGCAAAGAAAATAACGTAAATAAGTGAGTGCTTTAAGCTTCATTAATCTGGGAACTTCTGCTGAGAGAAAAAAAAAAAACAACTTATAAGCAATTTCTCTTAGAAGGTATTATCCCTGGACCAATACAGAAAATCAGGTAAGGAGTACAGTTTCCGAACAGATCATTTTGTCATAAGAATTAATCTACTTCAGGGGGCGCCTGGGTGGCACAGCGGTTAAGCGTCTGCCTTCGGCTCAGGGCGTGATCCCAGCATTCTGGGATCGAGCCCCACATTAGGCTTCTCCGCTATGAGCCTGCTTCTTCCTCTCCCACTCCCCCTGCTTGTGTTCCCTCTCTCGCTGGCTGTCTCTCTCTGTCAAATAAATAAATAAAATCTTTAAAAAAAAAAAGAATTAATCTACTTCAGGAATTCTGCTTCTAATGAATTTTTATGTTTTGGACACAAAATATTGAGACAAATGTGTAATGTGTGGTTAATTTGAATACAAATTTGGTTTTCTGCATAAAACTTCTGTGAGTAAGTTAAGTCTTTGGACTTGAAAGCCAGTGAATTTGTTTGATTTTTGGAGGCTAAATAATGTGATGGTTGAGCCAAATTATAAAGCATTAATTTTTCACTGTCCTTCCCGTCAACACGTGCTTCTCTCAGAAACTTGTTTAATAGTTATCGTTTACCAGGATGGCTGGAGTATCACTAATGCAGGAAGGGAATGGCTTAGTTATGGACAAGGGGATTTATATGATATGAAAAATGAAGCTTCCGGTTACTGCTGACTCTTGTGAGGCAAAGAGTAAAAGGACCAGTCTTCGAACCTCCCCTTGTCAGCTGACGTGTATTTATACAAACTCGCCAGCCCATGACAGCTCTTGACCACAGTTCATCTCCAGAATTCCTAAACTTAAAATGTGATACCACTATCCTCCTTAAGATTTGTGCACTTTCCTCAGGTTAGTGATACTCTAATAAAAAGAAAAGTAAATTTTAGAAATAAGGAAATGCTCTTCCATGTGAAACTTCTTGTCCCAAAAGAGGCCAAACATTGAATGGAATTGTTGAGAGTGAGAGATTTTGGTTGTCGATGTTGTTGTTACATGCAGTTTTCAGACCTGAACAGGAGTCCCTGTTTGAGGTGGGGAAGTCACGGGGAGGCTGAATCTTGTCACCGTCTGCCATTACAGCTTTAGTGGTGTTGGAGGTCTATATTACTCACAAAGAAAACTCACCACTCTTCCGGATGTTAGAAGTTTCGAGTTCGGTTCAGGCCTGCTAATCTTACCCATAATCTATTCTTTACTATATGTTGTTTTGTTTTTACTCTTTGGACTTCTATAAAACTTTTCTTATGTCTACCCTTAGCCTGTAGATCCTGTAGTTCTTTTTTTTTTTTTTTTTAGGATTTTATTTATTTGTTTGTTCGAGAAAAAGAGAGAGAGGGAGTACATGAGTGGGAGGAGGGGCAGAGCGAGAGGGAGAGAGAACATCTCAAGCAGACGCTGTGCTGAGCTCAGTGCCCAATGCTGGGCTTGATCCCACACCCAGAGATCATCACCTGAGCCAAAATAAAAAATCTGGAGCTCAGCTAACTGAGCCACCCAGGTGTCCCTCGGTCATGTATCCAACTGGTCTTACTGTTTCTCTCAAGAAGAGATGTCAGTAAACTAATTAGGGCATAACAGATCCTAGAATGCATCAGGACTTAAAGTGGGTGTTTAAGTCTACCACAATTTGTTATGTGGGAGAAGAGAACAAAAAAGAAGGGAGGAGTAAGCAAGATGAACCAGTAGTAATAAAGTTGCTACATTCGTGTGTAATTACATATATATTTTTTAAAGATTTATTTATTTTAGAGATTTATTTATTATTTATTTATTTTGAGAGAGAGAGAGCATGAGAGGAGGGGCAGAGGGAGAGGAAGAGAAAATCTCAAGCAGACTCCCCACTCAGTGCTCAATCCCATGACCCTGAGGTCACAACCTGAGCCAAAACCAAGAGTCGGGTCATTCAACCGACTATACCGTCCAGATGCCCCATGTAACTATATATATTTTTGAGGCATTTTCCTCCTGTGAGACTTAAACCATGATGGTGCCAGAAAGGAAGAACATTCTTTAAGCCAGGTCAAAGCTGTATTTGAGTATGGAGTATGTTGGCTCATTTTATATGAAGCAGAGTAAAAAATACCCAGGATCCAAGAAAATCAAACGGAAGGTGCTGGAAAAAATTTAACATACTGATCTGACAAAACCCAAAGTTGTAAATTTTGTCTGCATGAAATCCATGCCAAAAGGTGTTATTTTAAAAATCGCTGCAGCAGTACTCTACTACAGTAAATTTGAGCCTGTGAATTGAACCAGCTCCTTCTTCATGAAATCACTGACCACATTTGGCTTTGTTGATTAGTTCCATACCTAATGGGACTACTAGTATTACTACTATTTATAGTAATTTATACTTTTGATTATAGATTTACTTTACCAAAGTTAAGAAAAAACATTAATTAATAGCAGATGCCATAAATTCAAGTCATTGGCTGTCATTCAGTACGCTTTGCCTTTGAGTAATGGTCGTAATTTATAAAGCATACAGATTTGGAGACTGCACAGCTCAGTGGATTAGAACAAGACATTAGTAATCAGACAAGGTGGGGTCAAAGCCTAGCTCTGTCACTTATGAGTCACTTACGTGACTTTGGGTAAGTTATGTAATCTCCGTGTCTCAATTTCTTTATCTGCAGCTTTGAGATAATAATATGTCACGGGATTATCTTGAGAATTAAATGAGATAGTACAAGACGAGTCTTGACCTACAGCCTGTACCCAGTAAGACCTCAGAAAGCTGTTCTGTTTTTATTATTGCTGTAACTGACTTTCTCCTCTAAGTCAAAGCATGGTGAGAATTCAGTTGAATAGCGTCATAACAAGAATTAAACACTGAGAATACAGTGGTCCAAGGAAAACAGAACTATGAACCAATAATTCCAGGTTATGATTGCCCGGTTGACATATGACAAATGCACTTATTTTACAGTATATTTATCCATATATACCAAATACTTAAGTTTACATGTTTTGAATTCTGTCAAAATCTCATTACTATTGAAAATATTCTAACTAAGCAGGCTCCATTTTAGTACCAGTTGAACAGTAACAGTGGTAGATGGAATGTGTTGTTATAAAGCCAGAATGATTGCTGACAGGCTATAATTTGCTTTATGAAGTGTGTGTTGTCACATATACAATTATCTGGTTTATATTTGTTCCTGCCAGCCCTCCAGTTTGTTAACATCCAGGAGTTGTGCCCTGTGTGAAACCTAAGAAGGGTTAAAAATCTTAGCATTTTCTGGTGGGGGGAGGGTAGGAACAGAAGGGTTCACTAGGTGGCTACCTTTTTTTTTTTTTTCTTTTTTCTTTTTTAAGAACTAGGATGATGCCACACACTGCAGCCCACCCTACTGGTCAAAATGAAAAACTGCATCATAAAGGACCACTTCTCTGAAGGAGGGGGGAAAAAACTTTTCAATTGGTTCCCATGGGCATTTTCCTGTCCAACCCCCCACTGACAGGTGTAGCTCGTTTGGAAATATTATTAAGCTATGCTACCCTTTTTGCTGTAGCATCTAATCAATTTTATTCCGTTTCTGATCATTGAGACTGTGCTATTCTCTGCACTGATAACCCTCAAGGTCCTTGAGAAGTCTATTATTCTAGGCGTGATGAAAATAATACAATTAGTAAACAGTATCATGAGCTAAAAAACTTAACCTTAGGCTCAATTTTTTTCTCGTATATTTGAGATCTTTTTGGAGCAACTTTTTAAAAGAATGATAAATGTAAACTTTCTTTACCTGGCCTATCATTTGTTCTGTAGACTTGATAACATTCAGTAGTATTAAACTCACTGCCAGGGCCTTGGGGGGGAAAAAGAATATTTTATACATTGAGTAATGGCTAGATGTGGGGGGGGGGAGAGATGGGCAGGAAGTCAGACTGTATAGAATGGAGAAGAATTTGAGACCTTCACTACACATGGATTAATCACAAGAACTAACCACGCAAATCCAAAGGGATATTTAGAAATCAGTGAAGCCTCTAAGATGTTCTGTGGGAAACACCATACATTTTCTAATGCATGAGTATGTGCAAAATGTTATCTAATTTATAACAGAAGTGTTGACAGAACTTTAGCTTTGGTGTCGCAAATGGGCTCCCTAACATATTTACATGGTAGGAACATTTCACATATATGGGCACATACATACCCAACCTATTTCTATAATTGCTGCTATATTCAATAACTTAGGTGAATGGTTATAATAAGGAAAAATAAGGTGCAGGTTTTCCAGTCTTACCTCAGTTCAGCTTTGGGAACTGCATTACTATTAAATTGGTCCATGAAAACCTGACAATATTAATGCTAATAAGCATGAAAACTAACTGGATTTGGATCAGAGACCTTTATTTATAGCATTTTATTTAGAATTTATTAGTTTAAAGAGGGAGCTGTGTGTCTCATGGGTTCTTAAATATTAAATAGAGTCAGAAGTCGTGTGTTCCCTTCCAATGGCAACAATAAAAACAAAAGCCAAAAAACTGCAGATAATTCTACATTAATTTCAATTTCCTTATCTTATCCCAAGATAGTGAAGTGATAGCAAACCCTGGGAATTCTGAACCACGCCATAGAAACAATTGGTTGCATATGTGAATAAAGTCTTTATAACACAGCGCACAATTAATTAGAAGTACAAGATAATGGCCTCATACTAACATGGAAAAACCATTGAGCCTTTATATGTTGAATAAGCAAACATATATTTATGTTTTATCTATTTGTTATTGTCGTGTTACTTTTTGTGCTTTAACTGCTGTCCATCTTTTTTTGTTTTTCATTTCTTTGGTAAAGTTGTCATTATGGCCTGTTTTTGTCCCTAAATAGTACCTGTAAGTTCAGAATCAGATGGGTTTGCTGTGAGTCAAAATAGCTACAGGGGGAATATCCTCATGGTTCATTTTTCCCCCCCTGTTTTATTTGGAATTGAATTAGGAAATGAAAGTTTTTAGCAGTTTAATTCACTTCTCCATAAAGTTTATGGAGCAGCAACAGCTGGTTGAATCCATGGCAGAAAAAAAAAGCCAACTTCTAGTGGCCAAGCTCTTGTTTCAGAATTAAGGGGGAAAACTCATTAACTGTTAATGAAAACACTGGGAATAAAAACAAATAGCACAGAAACCCTAGCAAATAATTACCTCACACCTGACACAAAGCTGCTTTATATTTCTGCTCCAAACCTCAGAAATTCCCAACTTATCATTCTATGGAGCATGAATGAAATTGAGTTTGATTCTCAGGAAAGAACAATAGAGAAATCATCCCCCTTATAGGCCCCTCAGTACAATACTCAGCAGAGAACCTGCCATTGAATATGCTAAAGAATGTATCTAGCACCCAATTCTTACGACACGTAGGATAGAGGAGCAAATTACCAGCTAATAGCAGAT
Source organism: Ursus arctos (assembly GCF_023065955.2). Classification (NCBI taxonomy): domain Eukaryota; kingdom Metazoa; phylum Chordata; class Mammalia; order Carnivora; family Ursidae; genus Ursus; species Ursus arctos. The sequence goes on along the minus strand of NW_026622919.1, from coordinate 23,154,703 downwards.
GAACCCTTGATATAGTTTCCCCAGATCTTGTTTAGAAATACAAAGAAAAGGGACCGGAGGTAGTAGATGTGACTAATGGAGATATTGTGTGTTAGAATATATATCTGTATGGAAATATATTGATTCTGAGCAAGTTGCAATGGGAAAGTGTGTCTCTAGTGGCAAGGGGTCTTGCTTGTGAGAAAGCCACTCTAAGCAATGGAGTTCTAAGCCCTAATTGTAGAGCTGCTGAATGGAAGCGTCTGTCACTATAGTTTGTGGTCATTTGTGTCTGATCCCACTGGACTACGGTAGTGGCCAGATTGCAACTGCGATTCTCAGAGCTGCCGATGAATCCAGCGATCACTTACAGTTACGCTTTAAGGAAAAATGATGTTCTAAACTTAAACAAATCCAAAATGACCACGGTAATTGCTGGTTCTCCTATAAAACTTTTCACCCATGCATCTTGAGTAGTTGTAATCATTTTAATTACACGGGAGTGTCTATTTATATAGTGTTATAGGCTTTTCTTCTGTGTGTGCCCAAGGGAGTTGGGCCACTCGATGTGACACTAAAAACACTTAGAGCAACATTTCCATCATCAGGAACTAATTACGCTTGGATGTAAAACATATTTTTAAATGTGTCCCCCCACCAAAACCATTTTTAGTACTAACCCAGGCTCTGTTTTGGCTGCATGGAGTTGTCTACCATTGTTGTTTTGTACTTTACAGAGGCATGGTCTTATCTTTGGCACAGGGATGGCTGTTAAAAGCCCACCTTGGGTAACTGTGTTCAGAAATCCTAGGAAACCCACAGAAGTGACTTTTCCATCTGAGGTTGACAAATCGAATGCTAAATCCAGACAGGTATTTTGGATGAGATTTTTTTAAATGGAAACTCTAAATGCAATTGAGTTGGATCCTGGAACAGAAAAAGGGCATGTGTTGTGATGAGCACTGGGTGTTATACGCAACTGATGAATCACTGAACACTACATCTAAAACTAATGATGTACTGTATGTTGGCTAATTGATTTAAATTTAAAAAATAAGAGAAAAAGAAAAAAAAAGAAAAAGGACATTAGTGGAAAAACTGGTGAAATCCAACTAAGGTCTATAGTTTAGTTAATAGCAGTGTACCAATGTTAATTTCTTGGTTTTGACAGAAATAACCCTAGTTATGTAAGAAGTGGGGGGAAATTGGGTGAAGGGTGTGAGGGGACTCTCTGTACTGTCTTTACTTTCAATAAATCTAAAATTATTCCAAAATAAAATGTTCATTAAAATACAACAAAACAAAGTCCCTCCTCATTGGCTTTTTTTTTAAAACCTGGAATGCTAGAATATGTAAGAGTAATTTTGTCAAATTTCTGAAGCAAGCAGAAAACCTTGAGTCTAGAACGATAGTTGATAAATAATGTTTAGTATACCTACAAATGTTAAATTTTGCTTGGAAACCCAAACTACCCTTTTTAAAAATAGATTTTGGTTTGGCTCACAATTTTAAAATTCCTTTAACCTCACAGCTCACTTTCAGGTTACCTGCCAAGCAGTCCATTTAGATTGTTCTGGTAATATAATTTCACTGGATTTGCAAATTCCACTGATGTGAAATTTGAGCACTTTAACCCTCAGTCCAGTATTCGAGAATTTTTCTGTTGAGAAGGGAATTTCACAGTGATACTGTAAGCATAACTATAATAAGCTTTGTATCCTCACCGGTATAACCCAATAAGGGAGAGGATTTGTTCTAGCTCTGGCCAAGACTGCTGTGTGAGGTTGTTTGTTTGTTTGTTTGTTGTTGTTGTTGTTGTTTTTAACTTTTCTTTTCCACAACGAAGTCCATACTTTATTTCTAAAGTCCCGTATCTGCAGGTGTTCCACTCAGTTATGGACAAGTTGCCTACCATTGAGCATTCATAGAAGAGACTAGATGTGATCATGTAATTTATGGAAAGAGAAGGCTACAGCCATTCTCTTTTTATCATTTTATATCCTCCCTATCCTTCCAGTTTAATTGTAGGAAATAAACCTTTAAAGTGAGGCAATACAGATTCTATGTAGGTTGTTTGGTTTCACTGCTCCCTCGTTGAAATCCAGGGCCAAAACCCTACAGTGTTTACTGAGATTAGCATTGGTGATTTCCTTTGGAAATTAGTATTTGAGATAATATTAAATTCAGCTGAAAATCCCCTTTTCATGTTTGTGAAATGAACTGAGCAGCTGTTGGTGTCCTTTTATCAGCAGACTGTACCTCTGTTTGGGGGATTTTAAGGAAAGCCATTTGCAGTGCAGAGCCTTTTCTTCCGGTTTCTGAATGATTGAACGTCTTCCGTCTGAACCTTTTAAAGTATCATAATAGCATGGGCCACTTCTACAAAATATAATCCAGTGTATGTTGAAAACACCCAAAAGGGATTAGCATTGTTTTAATTGCGTAATTCAGTATTGCATATACATTACTTTTCATCAAATCCATTTTACAGAACAAATATTACCTTCTTAGGGCTTTTAGAATTCCTAAGAGGTTCCTTGCATAGGCTGTAAACCAGAATTATAAAGAGAGAACTTTCTTAAGATCGCAAAACAAGTAGTGATTTAAATTGGAACAGAATCCAGCAAAGTCTAGGTTCTCTCTGTTTTTAAGTCTCTTAGTTTTAGGAGAAGGAAAGAATATTGACCTGTTACATTGTATTATGTATAGGTTAACCCTTTGTGTGATATATTCTGTTCCATTTGGAAATATAAAGAGAAACAGGCGTTCAGGGTAAAGGTTGCAATTAATGGAAGACAACATATATGAACATGTATTTATAGAGCTGTGTTTTCATTTTAAGTATGACGGAGAAGTTTCTCTCTGGGTGGCAAGAAGTCTCCCTACTCTATGGTAACAGTTTCTAAATTCTAGTTAGTTAGCTGAATGGAAAATTTCCCATCCAGGTAAGTTGGTTCTTACTTATCTGTTTCTCATATGTTAGTGGATAGCGGCATGTCCACCAAGTAAAAGATACATCTTTTGGAGGAGGGCAGGGATGAATACCAGAAGACGCCTACAAAGACCTTGAAAAAGATGTCCAAAATATGACCTTATTTTCCTTCTTTTTTGTCCCTCAGGGGGAGACCAAGCTGAAAGTTACCTTGGACAGGACAGCTCCGATGATAATCAGAGTGGAACTCCGGGTCCTTCTCTCACATCCGATGCATCTTTTTTGCCTGATTATCAGGATGAGGGTGAGTGCCATCTTACTGGATTTTGGGTTGGTCACACTGCTTTGTTACTTTTTGTCTTGGTGTTTTCGCCTTTTGTCATGTTGAACCAAGCAGACTTCAGTGGGTTTTCTGCATTGGTAATCACTAGTTTGCAAAAAACAACTATTTGTTTCATTGTGGTGCTGGTCCTTCTGGGTAATTCAATACTTCTGAAGCTAATGTATTTAGGGAAACACTAATTCCATACTGAAGCAGGAAGACATCATTATTGATCTTTTATAAGAACTGCAGCTCAAAAGCTGGGAGGGCATCTTAAGATAGCAGGGCCCAGTTCACCGTCTTCCAGATTTCTTAGTTTCACAGAGTTGCATGAGAATCAGAGCTTTCATTTAGTGATTATTGGATTATCGATTTATTGTGGATTATTTGAGACCCTTGAGCTCATTATATCACAATAAGATATGATTTTTACCCATGCTTCTCACATATCCCTCTCTGAACCATATTGGTGTTGTTCAAGGGGAAGGGAAAGCCACAAGAACCACGATGTAAATCTTCCTGGAGCATTAATTTTACTTGAAGATTTGGGAATGGGAGGAGTTAAATAATTCAACTGTTATAAACATTACTTTTATATTAAAAACACATTGGTATGTAATAGAGCGGGGTGCAAATGTACATGAATTTTTAAGATACATGAATATAAAATTTTTGGCTTGGTGGCTGCCAGTTTCTGGCTCAGGCTCAGATATCCCAAGGGTGGGGGTTCACTGTGTCTCTTCTGGCATCTGGCCACTTGAACAGACGGTTTGATCATCACTGATGCACACGGTTATCTTACCAAAGTCTCTCTTGTGCCTTTTCGTTGGGGGAAAAAGGTAGACACGCTACTAAACTGAATATTAAATTGGAAGCATACTATTCACGTAGGGATTGGAAGTAGAGTTGGTAAACTATTCCTTATTTCTCTTTATTAGCCTGTAATCTTTCAATTTATTTTTCTTTCAAATTTCCCTATGACTTTGGCATTTTCCAGGAGTTCATAATCCCTAATTCCTTTGTCTTTTTAGCTTATCCACTAATTCTTTTTTTTTCTTAAGTTTTTATTAAATTCCAGTTAGTTAGCATACAGTGCAATATTAGTTCACTCGTCCGTTAATTCTTATTTCATTTAGACCTTTCGGCGATTCAGATTCTCTCCCTTTCGTTGAATTAATAACCTCCACATCAGAACTATGGATTCCGTCATACAGAAACATTTCTTTTGCTTGAGCTTTTTTTAGAAATTGGGCCTTGCAATTTAGAACCTATATATTGATTCAAGTATACACTAAAAACATCGTTTGGATTGCAAGCTTAATAATTACACTGGTAGTTTATTAATAATTTTAGAAAATTAACAGTGCAAAACCAACCTTTCATTTGTTTTTGATTAATCCAATGCCTGACAGAATTAGAACAATAGTACCTCATTAATCCATAGGTCACTTACTTGGTATTTCCAACTTTCCCAGACACAGCTGAGAACACAATAAGTAAGCCAGAAGGACCTCTAAGTGGAAATGGATGTTCCTGAGTGCCGTGTTAACACTTCCGTACCATATTCTTCGGAAAGCCCCTGAGGCCTTCACTGGAGATTTCTCTTTTTACACATTTCTAACCATTACAGTGGTTTGATTTCTCAAACCCATAGTAGGATGAAACATCAAATTTAGAAGAAGGGGCACTTTAGAAGCATTAATTAACAAGTAATATTGAGGTGAGAAACAGGAAACAACTAAAAATTTGTGCAGAACACAAAACAGGTAAACAAAAAATTTACATGGGAGCTCAAAAACAGCATTCTGGGGCCCTATCATATTGCAGAGAGAAACTAAGAGCTCAGTACCTTTAAGATAAAGTAAAACTTTTCAATTAACATTTATTAAGCACTTACTATGTACCTTGCATCTGTGTTCTAAGTACTTTGCCTCTATCATCATTTAATCCTGAGAATAGCCCTAAGAGGTAGATATTAGGATTATCCTCATTTTACAGAAAAGGAAACAGAGGCCCAGGGAAGTTAACTTATCTAAGATCACACAGCTAGTAAGCAGCAGTGCCAGGATTTACACTTACGCAGCCTAGTTCCGGAACCTCTGCTCTTAACCACCCTACTGTCTTTACCACTATCCTTATATGGATTATCAAAAAAGATGGATTCATGTTCCAGACATTTTGGTTAAGACTATACAGATACATAGTTTGCTTAAAAGTATTTTCATTAAAAAGAGTTAAAATTAAAAAAAAAATACAGTGTTGAAAGAGGTAAACCTAGTATCTGGAAAATTCCAAGGTGGAAACTTTGCTCCATTACGGTTCCTCATAAGAGAGGAGCTAACTAGATTAGTAATATTAAATTCTTACCTCATAGCTTTTAATTTTTAGTTTCATGTATAAAAGTTAAAAGAATTCTCAACATGACCCAGTCCACAATAGAGTTAGGAATAGATTGTTTAAGTGTTAAGAATTTGATTGTAGGAAGATGTTTATTTTTACAAAGTAATTTATTTATCTATTTATTTAAAATTCCACTTTTTAAAGTTTTTATTTAAATTCCAGTTAGCATGCACTGTAATATTAGTTTCAGGTGTGCAATTAGTGGTTCAACACTTCATTACAACACCATTGCTCATCACGACAGGTGCACTCCTTCATCCCCTTCACCTACTTTACACATGACCCTATCCGCTTCCCCTCTGGTAACCACCGGTTTGTTCTCTATAGGTAAGAGTCTATTTCTTGGTTTGCCTCTCTCTCTCTATTTCTTGCCGTGTGCAGCAACGTGGATGGAGCTAGAGAGTATTATGCTAAGCAAAATAAGTCAGTCAGAGAAAGACAAGTACCATATGATTTCGCTCATATGTGGAATTTAAGAAACAAAACAAACAAGAGGGGAAGAAAAGAGAAAGGGAGATCGTGTTTAAATATGAGTTTCTGCAGAGCACTGAAACTAGCACAGTACCTGAGTGCCTGATGCATAGGGGGTACGATAAATGTTTGTTTCCTTCCCCTAAAAAGGAAAGACATACACATTTCCTGTGCAATTAAGGAGACGGTTATAAAGATGTTAAAATTTTCCATAGACATTCTATCTTGTTTAACTGGATTTTACCATTATTGAGAACAGTAACACTTCATATGCGACTTATTCATTAGTTTAACAAATACTTATTTAGACATTACAAGGTAATAGCAAGGCACTGTGCTAAGCAGTAAATGAGCCATGCAGTAAAAAATCAGACACAGTCCCTGTCCTCATGGAGCTTACCATATCCCTGCAAAAACACACTATTAATAAGCAGACAAATGAACAAATAGAAAGTCAATGTCTTCACTTGCTGGTGGGATAGTTAAGGAGATCCTTTAGAAAGAAAAGATACTCTTTAACTTTTTTTGTAGTGACAGTTATTTTAGACTTTTGGAATTTTATCTTTATTAGAAAATGAAAGGTCACTGTTAAAATATTTCAACATTGTTGCATTCCACCTCCAGCCACAACAGTTGTCCTAAATGTACAATTATAAAAGGACACATGGTCTGACCCATCCACCCATAACTTCAGTGTGAGAAGCAATAACCAGGGTGCGTGTCGTGTTTGGATCACGCTTTTGTGAAGACTACAAAGAGCTCCAGAAGCATATAGAAGTCTGGCCAGGGGCGCAGCAAAAAATGAACACCAAGGTTACAGGCTAACCCATGCATAAAAACGAGAGCATGTCGCTACCTAATCCCAATTTCTTCTCCTTTTGCTTTGCAAATGCCCTCAGTTCCTCAGTCTGAGAACAGCAAGCTATGCCCTGTGGAGAGAGACCCACAAGCAAGAGCATAGCCCCACGGTGGGGAAAGAAAACTGGCTAACGAGTAATAACATTTTGATTTCTAAACCTAAGGAGGCATATTTTCTACCATATTAAAGGAAAAAAAGTTCAGCATGAGACACTGGATACAATTACTGTACAAAAGCCAGCCAACTATGCAGCTCAAGATCTGATTGCTTTTATTGTCCAAAATATAAAATGGATTTTCATGTGTTTATCAGCTTATTAGTGTACATTTTAAAAAGATGGGTCTACATACATTTTTTTAAAGATGGATTGGGGAAAGTGTTCTATAAACAGGATATAGTGACTCCTTCTGGAAGAAAAAGAATAAATAGTTATTTTCTAGGAGAAGAAACCTAGAATCTATAACTGTATTATTTATCATGTAACATATATTATCACATTCTAATTAAAGAAAAAGTAATGAATGAGTATTGGACAGATAAATCTGGGAAGAAGTGAGAAAAATGTTCTTAGAGTTTATTTTTATGTCAGGTTGTCGAAGGTTAGAGAAGGTTCTCCAGCGAAATGAAAAATAAAACCAGGAAAGCTAAAGACCTGTAACCATTTTTGGAGAAGAGTAATAATGAATAAGTGAAAGCCTGTTTTTGATCAATTTATTATAAGCTACTTGATTTAAAAGGAATTGCAGACCCATTGAAGTACGAATAGTGGCCATTTTCAACTTTTCTGAAAGGTACATTAAAAAAATATAGAATATTTTGAAAATAAAGAGAATCAGTTTTTCACAGCTTTATTTTTAGCACTGTTTTTTTTTTTTTTTTACATTTTTCTGCTTTCATTTTAGTTCTTAAATAGAAGTCAATTTTTGGATTTGGTATTATGAATAACAATAGACTAGCTTTTGTTGATCCTTGTGTATTTCATTTCAATAATAATAATAATAGGAAAAAATACTATTTTAATATCTTCCCTAATGGGGGGAAGAATATATTTTAAACAAATCTACATTAGTATTGTGAAATAAAAATGATGGTTTAATTTATTAATCAGATTTTATTGATTAGATTTTGTTTTGGCTGGAATTCATGTTTGTCTTAAATTTCATTGTACCAAAGTTAGAATCATGCATTCTAAAAAAAAAAAAAAAAAGAATCATGCATTCTGGGAGTTGGAAGGGATGATCGTAAGAGGAATCTTTATTGAGCACTTACTGTGCTGCACTAAGTGCTTTTTGTGGATTATCGCATTTAACTCTCAAACCAGCTCAGAGAAGAAAGTCCCGTTATCCTCACTATTTACAGGCTAAAAAATTGAAGCTTAGAGAAATTCAGTGACTTGGCCAAGAATGAAGTATCTAATCCACGGGTCGGGGGTGGGGGGCAGATGGTGGAGGTAGGGTTCCAATAGATTACAAGCCTGCTGCTTTGTGTGGGGCTCTGGTTCGCCGGATGTTTTTCCTCTGAAACACCCATTTTTATGGGCTTTACATCTCATTCTCCCTATTGCTTTTATTCCACTGAGCATAACGTTCATTTAAAAAATAAATGTATTCAAAGCTAAAAACTATCCTCTAAATACCACTTTAACTGCATCCTTCAAAATCTGATATACACTACTTTCATTATAATTTGCAATTCCATCCTAAGTATTTTGGAATTCCTTTGATGATATCCCTATCTATTATTTAGAAGCATTTGTGTATGTGTGTGTGTGTGTGCAGGTGTGTGTATTCCTGGATTTTATTTTGGTTTGTTTTTAGTTTCTAGGGATTTTTAAACCTGCTTGTTTATTTTGACTGTTAATTTTTATTGCAGGATAGTCTAAGAATGTAGTCTATACCATTTATATTCTTTGGACTTTGTTGAGACTTCTTTTGTGGCCTAGTAATGATCAATTTATGCTTAGGTGCTCTGTGGCTCCCAAAAGTATTTACTGAACACACTCTTCACAATTTTTAGTTTTTTACTTTTTATTTATTTTTATGCTTATAAATAGTATTCTTCGAATCTTTCATACCCCGGCTTTTCTTTTATCTGCTGAAAGGTTCGTGTTAAAATCTCCAATTAGTGTAGATGTATCCATTTTTCTGTGTTTTGCTTTACATTTTCAAGGTCATGTTATTACTTACAAAGAGCTGTAATTTGTTTTAAAAGGTTTCCTCTTATTGAACCGAAATCCTATCCCTAGAACTTCCATTTATTAAGCTAGTCTACCCACAGCACCCCCAACTGACTTTCTACTCAAGGAGTATAAAAGATCTGTTCACAAGCCAGCTTGAGACCCCCGTTGCTCTGAGTCATGTATAAGGCCTGAGTTTAGCGTATAAATTATGTTGTTTCACAGGATAAATAAACTGCACGTCTTACAGTGTTTACTGAGGTATGGGAATTAATGATGCAGTGGTTAGCAGTAAGTGACCTTACCAATCAGGTAGATCTTAGGCCACATCCTGCTGATGACTTTGGAGGAAAATGTGCATATTTTAGGGCGGCTTTACTTGGAATGTTAGAAACCTATTGCAGGCTCAGTCATTGGTACCCTAGTAGTTGGAGAGAGTTAATGGGCTAAAAACAAGCTGTTTACTTCCTTCTCACTGATAGGGTCAAGCCCACTACTGTGTGTGTGTGTGTGTTAAATATTTTATTTATTTATTTATTTATTTATTTATTTATTTATTTGAGAGAGAGAGAGCGCACCTGCACCTGCACGTAGGGGGGAGTAACAGAGGGAGAGGGACAAGCAGAGCCTGTGCTGAGTGCAGAGCCTGACACAGGGCTCAATCCCACGACCCTGAGATCGTGACCTGAGCCTAAATCAAGAGTCAGATGCTTAACTGACTGAGCCACCCAGGCGTCCCTCTGTGTGTGTGTGTGTGCGTTTTAAGTACATAAACTATATGAAGATATTTAGAGTTTTTAGTTCCTTTTTACTCTATGATATAAAGATAATGAATGTGACTCAAAATAGTCTTTCTCCGTATACGAATGCATAATAAACATACGTGCACACATACACGCGTTCGAACAAGCATTCATCTCGTTTTCTTTTTATTCTTCAGACAGTTGCTTTCATCTTTGTTGCTCACAGGAATATTTTTCTTTAGTAAAGGCACATGACTCTTGTCAACCCTGATGGAGTTTGTGTGTGTGTGTGTGTTTACAGTGCACACTGTGGAAAAACACAAAACTTATTTCCTTCCATGCCTGAGCTTTTGGGGCCAAAGAACACATTCTACTGTAAAACACATACTTTCATAAGCATGGTGGATTTCTGAACAAGTTTCTGCTGGCTTCGGGTGAGTCCATCAGATCTCAGATCATTGGGAGAAATTAAGGACCGATGTTGAGTTAACTGTGATAAGGGTAAGTAAGCTGTCAGTCAGGATCACAGTGGCCTCCTTCATGAAGATAAATGTCTTATTAGATCGAAGACATCATGTCGTTTATATAGTCTGGTATAAATCACAGATGAGCATGACAAACTGGGTTTCAAAGTTGACAGTAATTTATATAACTTAAACAAATGATTACCAAGGATTATACATGTTTTGTGAAGAATAAAAAAACAATAACAATTATCTGTCTATGAACTACCCATTTTTCATTCTTCAGCCTGGCATGTGGGGCTGTCGGTGCATGTTTAAACTCTAACCTTCCGTCCAGTACCCAGTAAAGCAGTCTCTCATGTGTTGATGGCTGGATATCTTCCATAATGCTTCCTTCGCTAGAACATACTCTACAAATTGAACCCAAGTTTTTTACATAGAATAGTGGTGTTTTAGAACTGGAAGAGACTACTTGGTAATCACCTAATCTAATCTCTGTTATACCAAAGAGGAAACTGAATTTTAAAGAGGCTAATGCCTAGGTCCTGTATCTAGCAAGACAGAGCCAGTATGGAAACCAAGACCGCCATCCTGGAAGTGGCCTTCCCAGGCTCACACTACCTACCTTCCCTCACCTGCATGACCTCAATACGCTTTTCAGTGCAAACCCAAACAGCTTTGCAGGAGGCCTGATCGTGACTCTTAAGCTATTGCTTGCAAGTTTCAGTTGGGTTCTTCAGACACACGTGTCTCTCTGGTCAATGTGTGTTCTTATTCTCTTCCCAGAATGATTTGGGAGTAGTTTGTTTTATAAAGAATTTCAAAGGGTTCCATAAATGCTAGTAATTATAACTATGGTAACCTACTATAAGTCCCTGAGTTAATTTGACATATGACTAATTAGTTACCTTTTTTGGCCTTTTTGTCCATGGTATAGATTTTGGTATACTGCTAATGAAGAGTTAGCTATTGAATATCTATAATATCTATATTGAATGCCTTTATTCAGTCATGAGTTTAGAGGCTGTGTGGAGGATACAAAGAGGAATAGGATATGATTCCCTTCCTTAGTGCATAAGTAATCGAATTGAAGAGAGAATATTAGACAGCCCCACAACAAAATATACAATACATAATCAAGTGGTGATTATGGGGACAGAGTTTGCAGGGGAAAAAAAACACGCAATTGGTTGGACTTGCAGTGGTTTGGAAGAGAGTCAAGATAATATTTGGCCTGCACCGTGGCCAAAGTGTTTTTAGAATTCTATTCCAGACCGGGAGTATATGCTAAAGCCCGTTCTCTGAAAGGTCAAACCGTTGAGCTTCCACTATAATTAGTAGTGAAATAACAGTGGCCATTTTTAAGTGCAAAGAGTTGATTTTTAAGAGAATGACTTGGCAAATGAGATTAAGCTTTTTCATACTGCCTCGAGTATTCGTTTCTCTCCAAATTCTAAAATAGTCAGCAAGGTTAATGGTAATGTGAAAGTTCTAGTATATGATTATTGAAGATGTTAGTGTGGTCATTACAGCGGTGGTAAAATGATATGCGGTGTTTTGGTTGCTAATGTAACGTATTTATCTGATTGATATATAAATCAATCACAGGCGGGGAGGGTTTATATATCTTGTGTGCTGTTTATTAGAAAATCTTACATACCATGCTTAATTACCTTGTTCTTAGAATCTATAAATGCATTATAATTAAACATAGCATCTGCCTTATAGGTGAACGATGACTCACCTGAGGGTTGGCTACCTTACCTAGAGCAATCATGTCTGAAGTTCAGGAATTCTATATTCTCAGCTATGATACAGATACATGTACCTAATTTATGCAAATACAAATTTATATTTATACTCTCTCTCTCTATATATATATATGTTTCTTTAAATGGTGATTTGTTTTTTCAAACAGTGATTTGGTGATCTTTGTTTTTCTGCTATCCATAAATTCTCTGGCCAATCGTAGGTAAATGTTAGAATGTTAGTAATGCTGTTTAAAACAATGTGGAAACACCTGTTAATCTAGAATATTTTGTTCTACTAGGGAAAGAGTGCTGAATTCACAAACTATATTACACTTACGCTCTTGACTGTGTTTCTGACTTTGAGTGACAGCCTTTTTTATGTTGGCCCCTAAGTAGCTTATGCCCAGATACACTAGTCTAGTGGGAAAGAAAGATTACACAGAGTAGCTGCTCCAGCTTGTAAAATTGGGATTTATAGGGGAATGGGTCCTTCGTGGAAAGTTTTCACTTACAGAAGCCTTTATCCAATTTACAGATCCATTTCTACAAATTGTTAGGGTATAGCTTATATGACACAGTGCATTTCAGTGGAGTGCTCTGAAAGATAAACATTGTTGTGGTTAATTTTATAATTAAGTTATTTCATAGTAATACTCAGATTTTTTTTTAATCAACAAAACATAGGGTTAACTGAGATCATGAGCTTTCCTCTCTACAAATGATCGTTATCATCATTGAAAGACATTTATGAATGCCCAAGAACACAGTTGGGCCTAGAGATTGTCACAGCTTAGGGAAAAAAAATCACTTGAGTTATCTAATCTAGCCCTTCTAATGAATTCACATCATTCTTACTAATATCTCATTTAATTAATTATCAAATATAGCGATTATACTTTGTACCCTTCCCTTGCAAGACATCTTGCCCGCCCAACTATTATTACTAATTTATTCTTCATGTCTAACCTAAACTTTTCCTTCCTTAGTTTCAGGCCATTGCTCTTTTCTATACCATCTTCTGAGACTGAATAATTCCCCTAATTCATTTATATTGTTACCTTTAGAAGGTATTTAAAGACGATGAACGTTTATCCCCAGAGTCTTCACTTTTCCTAACTACATAAATTTCAGTTCTCTTAATCCTTACCTCACTCTGCCCCTGTCATACTCTCCAGTCCTTGGGTATTTTATCACACTCCTTGATATTTTCCATTCCAAGGGGATCACCTAACCCAGAGAGCTGGTGCTTAGGGAGGGAAGTGATAAGGCGTAAAATCTCTATAAACCACGAGAAGATGCCTAAGTGTTTATTTGATGTTGGTGTTGGTGATCATTTGGTGGACACACCAGTGTAGTGCTTGCTTTGGTATATGTTGGGATATATGTGTATTTTAATGCCTTAATGTATTATGGCCTGTTGTAATTGAATGTCTATAAAGTAGCAGTTAAGAGGGTTTTACAGACCTTAGAAGAGATCAGAATTCTCTAGCCCCCTCTTGTGGTAAAAGAAAATACTACTTTGGGGCTTTCCGGGTCTCTCTGCGTTTGGCCGTTGAGGAAGGCTAAAGCACATAAATTCTCAACATGTGAGCATAGATAAGGAATCAAAAAATTTAAAAATTATACACACACATATATATCCATATATATGTACCCAAGCGCACATACACTCGGATCTGAGAAATTCCTGTTCTTTTATTTTATTAATGCCCTAAAACCCAAAAGATATTACTTTCTTACAACTGTCATTTCAGTATATTCTTATGACATAAGTTAGGACGAGGACAAATAAAATAAAACTATAATCTTGAGGGGTTTATATTCCTAAATATGTAAATAAAGGAGGCTTGGATATGAGTTTTAAACCAAATTTATAGGTACTTTTTTCTTTGCCATTATAAACACATGTGGTTAGCATTTCTAACAGATTTAAACAGATATCCTAAATCCCCCATAACATATTAATTTGACCAGTTTTATAATTTATTATTGTAGCATTCCCTCTATGGTAGACACATTCAGATAATCATAAAGGCCCAGTAAGTGGCAAATAGCTGAAGGGAAGACTGAACTAGCATGCAGATAAGTTCATGTATCTTGCCTATGGGAAAAATTTCTACAGGTAGCACAAAATTATGCTTATTTTTCTAGGACACCACTAAAAGTAACACCTCTGTCTTGGAATAGTTGGGGTATAGAAAAGAACCAATTAGGAGTTGTTATTAATATGCTTTACATGGCAATCCAGGAAGTGAAGAGATTCAAATTAAACACTGCCCCTAAGTAATCTTTGTGTTTGTTTTTTTTAAAAGCTACTCTAAAAACTTGAGTAATGGTTTAGGTAGCTTGCCTTTATGCTCAGATCACATTCTAATGAAAATATGGGGTCCTATCTGGAAATTCTGAGAACTCTAGAAATAAATGTGGGGCCATGTTTTTTAATATTAGATTTTTTTTTCTAAAAGGGATTATTGAATATTGTACCAATTGAGGCATTGCAAAAGAGGAATGGCATAGACATAGCAGAACAAAATGAAAAGGGGTTGGTCACAGGTGAAACGAGTGAGAATATTACCACGATTTAAATATTAAATAGAAAACTGATAGTTTTTGACTGATTCTCTTTTTTCTTCCCTACTTGAAGAGATGATAATTATTTTTTAATAGGGAAATTAATGCATTTTGTATGCTTCTTCCTTAAGAAGTATGAATAAAATTTAATCTCACCTACTTATTAATTCGTGGTATAGACATTCCTCTGAGCATCTGAAGACAAACTTTAACAAACCTAAAGATAAAACCTCTTAATAACAAAACATGAGTCTTAATAGGAGTAGTCTAATTTTTACGCTTTTTCAAAAACTATAACTTGACGTAACATTTTTGCGATTTATCTGTAATCAGGTTAGGTGATCTTATACACCCTGATTTTCTGATCTGTATCAGGTTTCTCAAGCAACTGCTGGATCCGTTTTTTGTTTTGTTTCGTTTTTTTCATGTAAAGGCTGCACTTTTCATGAGACAGACTAAGTTGTGGATCTTCATAAAAATTTTGGAATATTATTTTAAGTAGAGAAGCAGAAAATGGCCCTTAGTTATACTTGCACCATTTACTACCATGTGTATTTCAGTTGGTTTGGTCACCAAAAAATTGTGACTGCTTTTGGACACACATTCTTGTGACTATTGATTTTAAATTATATATATGTATTTTCACAAAGCTCACTGCAATGTATGTTCCTCATTTTTAAAGATCTGTCTTTCCTTGGCTATTGGAAAAAGATGCATTTTATTCATTTATTTATTTTTAAAAAGATCTATTTTAGAATAATTATTTATTAGCCTAAATTTATTAATAAGTTTAAGAGTTTGAATTCTTTATTTTAGCATTAAAATTAGGGAAATTATAATGATAAGTGTCTTGGATATTATGATTAATAACAGTATAATGTAGAAATTGCTTGCAAAAGTTTGACTTTTCTAATGAGAAGGAAGTGTCAGAGGGTCTATTGGAGCTTTGCAGTTATTGTTGGTATAGGATAAAAGAGATGCCCCTAGGAAATTATATCTGAGTTCTTATTAAGTGTCTTATTATAAATAATAATTATTTTCTTTATCATATCATTTAAACTGAGAGGAAGGCAGATTACTTGTTCCTTCCTTGTTTTCTCACTCTATATGCATAAATACCTTCCCTGTAAAGCAAGCATCTTTCTGAATTTTCTTAAGGAATACCAGGGCAATTCAAGGAGCTTTTCATATGAAATATTTTGCATGTTTGCTTCTCCAAAAATAACAAATTTATTTAAATTTGATAAGCTGCTTTTTAAGTGTTTCCCTCTTAATGTGGAATTCATTAAAATTCGCCTTCATTTAGGATGAGAGGCATTAAAAAGGAGCGAAACAGAGAAGACTTTTACCACTTTCTAAACTTGTTCAAATCCTGCTTTTCAAAAAAAGCAGCTTCTCACTGCTTTTGTATCTGTCCAATGGATAAACTTAAAAATTTGTATTGTAATTTAATTCCAAAATGTTAACTTTGAAAAAAGAAATGTTTCATTTAGTGTTAAGGGGCAGTCTTGCCAGTGGAAAACCTTTTTCGACTATGTGAGAAGTCCCAGCTTTATCTCATTGAGAGAGAAAAACACAGGCATGAAGAATGAGTTGGCATATCGGATGCAAAGAAATTTAGAAGAAATGTTGGACAAGTTGATATTAATTCCAGTTCAGTTAGGAAGGCAAAGTTACTCCACTAAATTATGTCCAGAAAAAATAAATGGGGGCTAACTTGTGAAGACACACGAATTTATAAACGTTGAAGATGTTTACCTTTCATATCTGATGGTGGCTTTCCTTCAGCATTTTTGTTGTTTATTATATTCTTTTTGTTTACGTGTTTGTTTTAAGAAGTTTGTGAAGGGGAAATCTCTGGAAAGGCGCAAGTGGTGATTTGGTAAATTCTAACAGTTGAGTTAGTAACGAGGCACGTTTTACCGTCCAGTTATGATTATTACAGTGTGATATACTGTGGGCTGCAGTTATGACCGCTACAGTCTGAATCAGGAGGCGGATCAGAGATCCCGGTCTCGCGCTGCAGAAGCCAGACCGAGGTAAAAAGTTCCACAACTTTTAAGTTTTCTCTTCCTGTGTAAAATAGGCAGAATAGAAATTGAGCTCTGTCTGACTTAGTTATAACGTTCTTTAAACTCTTACCCAACTGATCACTCACAATAATTCTAACATATTCTGTTTTTCAGTCCAAGTGATATAGGAGCACGCTGGGTATGATTTTCAATATATGGCAAAGGTGTAAAATTAAGAAAAGATTTTTATGAAATTTTTTGCACACTCTGCTAAATGAATTATTGGAATTCCAATAAAGAATTAAAAAAAAAAAACCTAAAAGGCAGGATGGGTTTTATTTTTCCCTCAATCCTTTCAGGTCTCATAAATGTCTCCATGAAAGCTGTATCTGCAGGGTGAGAAAAGAATATATCCTATCATATTTACCTGATCAGGAAGATTTTTAAAACATGGCATCTCAGTGTGAGGTATTGACTGAGGTGGGCTGACAGGTTTACTGGCCCAACAGATACAGCGGCTTTGCAGTAAATCCATGTGGTAAAAAATCCCCGAGAAGTTTTTGATTAAGAAACTTTTACTATCCTTTTAAAATGAAATATGCTGGTCATTTTTTAAATGATAAAGGCAGATCTTTTATGTCATTGTCTGAGTCAGTTTCTGAAGTATATTTTAATGAGTTTGTTATATGAAAGTTTCTGGATTTCTAAGATGCTAACTTAGACCATGGTCCAGCATATCCAGAGAATGCATAAAAAGAAATGATAAAAATAAGCCTATTCAGCAAAAAAATAAGAATAAAATTTTATACCTAAAGCCAGGAAGCCTGCATGCAGAGAAGTGTTAATAGTGTTATTCTTTTATAAATGTTATCCATGATTTAAAGCTGTAGTAATGTTATAAACTCTGCTGGATGGTAAAATTAAAGAGAAAATATTTCAAGATAACAAATGTAATTTTAAAAGATATTTGTAGTTTTTAAAAAAACAGACTAAAATTATGACATGGTTTCTGCAAATGAATTGCAGGTTATGTTTTTATTTAGAGTCAGTAAAAACAATGATTAATTTAAAACAATGTGAAGCAACTCTGTTAAGTGGTAAACAGATTTATTGGGCAGAGAAACTTAGAAATAATATTTTGTGTAGAAATTCATAATTAGAGTAAAGTTTATATTTCATTGAGAATTAAATTTTGAAGTCTGTACCTACCCCTTCAAAAACCACATGCTCAATGAATATATTCTCCCCTTCCTTAGATGTTTTATTAACTAGTCCTTGAATTTTGCATAAAAGCCAGTGTTCAACCCAACTAGACTTTTATTTTTTTTTTTTTAAAGATTTTATTTATTTATTTGACAGAGAAAGAGAGACAGCCAGCGAGAGAGGGAACACAAGCAGGGGGAGTGGGAGAGGAAGAAGCAGGCTCCTAGCGGAGGAGCCTGATGTGGGGCTCGATCCCAGGACTCCGGGATCACACCCTGAGCCGAAGGCAGACGCTTAACGACTGCGCCACCCAGGCGCCCCCCAACTAGACTTTTAAAAAGTCTTATATGATTGAGTATTTTAAAACTTTTTGATTTAATGAGGTAAGAGCAGAGGTTAAAAAGAGATCTATGGCTCAAATTGATTTCTGGTTGCTGTTGAAGAAGAGCTATGTGTCCATATACCCTCCCAAATTACACTTAATTTTTAAGAAAACCTCAACACCACAGTAACAAAAATTGCTCCTTAACTCACGGGGACCCTATGTTCTACTCCACAATTTCAGAAGAAACAGCTAAAACAATCGGCATCATTCTTCACCTAGATAATGCTTTCTCTGCAGCTAATAGCTCCTTGTTCATCAAGGAAACGAATGTGCACGGACGTGACATGCTCTTCACCCACTGCTCTTTGTTCTAGGGTCCCTCAGACTGATTATATCAGCCCCAGCACTGACAAATAACCCCCCAAACTTTAACACTATGTTAAATTGAGTTATGGGGTTTTAAGGTTACACTCCTCTGGCTGAAGGTTGATTGTCTCTGAGAGATAAAGGAATCGTGCTCAATGATAACAGAATCCTTTATCTCTTGCCATGGGATAATCCCAGTTATTGAACTCAGAGCTCTCTTTATTTGGTGACTTGGTTTCTCTCCCCCCCCCCTTCCTGTGGAATGACTGGGTACTAGATTGGTTATTCACTACTCTTCACCTCCTCCCCCAGGGATAGTTTAGAAAGACCCACAAGTAGCAGGTGAAGGAACAAGACAACTCAAGCAAATAACTGCTTAAAATATACTCTCAGGGTGTACCAACTGCTACAAGGAAGAGAGACTTGGTTCTTGTCTGACCTTCTCTTGGCAGCATGAATGTGTAAGAGGGTCTGAGGATGCAAAATGTTTCCCTTCTCCTTCCCTCAGCCCTCCAATTTCTCATGCATGTGTTTAATCTCTGTTAAATTTTTTTTTTTAAAGTTGTGATATTTGGATTCTGCTCTGAAGGCATATATTTCAGACTTGCTGTCTGGGCAAAATTTTAAGCTACAGCCTCTCTTGGTGACAGTAATGGTGACAGTTCTTTAGGCCAATCTTTGCGGTTCCAATCCAGCATGCCACTCCTTCAATGCCTTTATAATACTTAAAACTACTGAGTGATGGTAAATTAACACCTGTCTGATGAGTTGTGAATGCTCAATTTTTTTCTCTATATCATACAAACTTAGGATAACTGTTATGAGTAGAATTGATAATACCACAGAGTAAAAGTTTAGTTTAGCTGTATCCTAGGGATACCAGAGAAAGCCCTGTTTGGGGAGAAGTGTTTAAATAATGCATAACACCATCCTACAAAAGGTTTACCAGCCTGACCTTCGTTACCAGCAACAATTACTTAGCATCTAACTATACTGAATACATGGCCCTCTCAAAAGTGAATTAATATAGTACCTGCCCTCTATAATAAATTTATTGAACTCATACTATATGCCAGACCGTGTTTTATATACGTTATCTCTAATCATAGTTACCACTGTGCAATGTAAGTATTATTATTCCCATATTACAGATGAAGAAACTGAGCCTCAGATAGATTAATTTGCCCAAGGCCCTCAGCTAACTGAGTGGATCTAAACAAGTCTCTATGCATATAAAGCCCATAATCTTTCCAATATGCCACACTGCCTCACAGACAACAACAACTTTTATTGTTACTCCTCCAGATACTTGTGTATGTTGCTAAAAGGAAAAAGTAGAGGTTCTGGAGTTATTTGAAAAAGGATTAGAGTACCCATAATGGCTACCATTAAGTGAGCAGCTGCTCTCTGGGAGGCATTGTGCTAGCACGTCCACAATTTCATTTCATCACCTTTTAAGTCCGGTATTCAAAAGCTAAAGGGCATCTAAGTTCAGAGCTCATATCTCTTCCACTTCAGCACATTGTCTAACGAGATTGTAGAGGGAGAGGAAAGGTGCTCGTACACAACAATGCTATCCAAACGGACTTTCTGCAACGATGAGAGTGTTCTGTACTCTACACTATTTAATGAAACAGCCACCACCAGACATAGCTACTGAGCACTTGAAAATGTGCCTAGCAAGACTGAGAAACCGGATATCTAAAATGAATTAAACTTAAATATACCTTTAAATAGTCTCATGTAGCTAAGAGCTGCCATACTGAAGAGCACAGCTCTAGAAAAACGGCTTCTTCTTAACTAGCTAATCAAGACAACCCGGAAATAGTATTTTAGAAACTTCCTGAGAGTTGGATTGGATGGAAGTTGGCGGGCAAGGGAGAGAAGAAAGGAAGGCTCGGGCATAGGCTGAGGTACGTGAGTAGGCAGAAGAGTTCTCAGGTGAATTTATGGGAGAAGCCCAGAGAAAACAGGATGTGGAGTGGAAGAAGGAAAGTTGGCCTGGCAAAGTGCTTTGAAGAAGAGCATTAGAACCCATAGTTAATGGATTTACACAGATTGAAAGGTAAATAAAATCAGCATTTTTTTTTTCAGTGTTCACCAGCTATAAATCATTGTCATTTTGATGAGTGGCTTTGGAGTGGGTTGTTTAAATGGCACTGTGATGTTTGTATGTGGTAGACGCTTGCAAGGCTCTCATCCTACAGAATTCACAGAGCTCCTGAGTCATAGGGCTGTAAGTTTCTGGGGCACTCCCGGAAACCTGTCATTCATTCCTTCACAAGTATTCATTAAGTCATACATATCATCTTTTTGTTTTGTGTTAGTGCTATATCTAACCTTTCTCAAAAAATTGATTCTCTAAGACATTAAAATATTTTTTCATTATGAAACTATTTAAGCCCCTGTTAATGAGTAACGTCACTATTTTGTGCATGTTTATAGTACTTTACAGTTAAAAAATCTTGTTTGAATGCATTACCCCATTTAACCCTCAGAAGTTTCATGAGGTGAGTGATATCCTTGCCTGATGTTGGGGCGGGGGTGGGGGGGGAACTGAGCCTGAGATTTGTCTGGGATCATGAACCTCCCATGTGGCAAGGCTGGAGCCAGACAGAAGCCAGGCAATTGCAGGGTCTGAGTTCTCCAAGCACACTCCTGCCAAGGTTGTTATTTGGCCTTCAACTTCCTCTGCAGTGATAAGTACAGATACTGCAATGAGTTGGAACACTTTCATATGTGGGTTGCCACTTTTCAAATTAAGAAACTGAGGCACATCTAGTCAATAGCCTTGTAATAGTTTTTGTATGGTGACAGATGGTTGCTACACTTGTGGTGAGCATAGCATAACATAAAAAAAGAAAGACAAGAAACTGAGGCACAAAATAATGTCAGACATGAGTCATCAAGCCTTTCCTGCAATTTGTAGGAAAAACAGGACAGAAGAATGTGTGCAACTATGAGCATGCAATTAGCAAAATTCGGACAATGGGAAACTCTAAACAGTTGAACATCCCAGGTTCATCAACGGATAAATTATAAGGAAAAGTAAGGGATGAAGGGCAAAGAGATTTACAAGACGTAACATTTTTTTACATGGACAAATTTTTAAAAAGGGAAGAAAAAATTAAAGTGCAGCTATATTGGAACCCCAATCTGAAAACTAGGATTGATTTTCTGGTCTACCACTTAGTATCTTGAGCTTTATGCCTTTCTGTACTTAAGTTGAAAGAGTGTTCCGTTAGTTTAATGTTTAGCAAACACTTTGGAAAATACAAATTTAAACATTTTTAAAAAGTAATAAGTGGTAGTTGCTCTTTTGTATGCTAACCCCAACGGTCTATTCTGAATGACCATAAACTCTTTGCCCAACCAGTTTTCTTATCACACACCCTGTGGTCATCACTTAAAATGGTTCTTTGGAAAGAAAGCATTTTGGACTGAGGAGCTTTGTAATAAGTTACTAGTGTTCTGTAAATCTTGATAATGCTCGAGTTTATGGACATCAGAACAAGGAATAATCTAGAAAAAACAGTAAGGACAAAGTATTGGATATGTTATTAATGTCCTGCTCGGAATTCTGATCTACAATCAATGTAAGAATGAAAACAAACATTTAAAGAAAAGAGATTTCGAACATGAAAGGAACGCACTTACACTGAGTTGCAACATCCCAGCTGTTTGAATTTTGCTCTAGATAAACCATTTAACACAAAATCGGTTCTTCACTCACAAGGGTGCTGAGTTTGCAGGGAAAAAATATTTCAATGAGAGACAACCTTGCAGATGTCGTTTCCAATCAATTCTGAAGCTCCAGAAGATGGAAGAGCCTGAGCCATTTGACCTGTAGAGTTTCCCACAGGCTATGATACTTTCTTTTGTTTTATCGCCTCTATTTCCCCAGCTTTGAAACAAATGAACTTATCAAGGTTTCAAGGATAATATGGGACAGGAAATTTTAACAGGCATACTAATTAGTCTGGCTCATGCTAAAATAAACAATCCATCCCCCCCCCCCCCATTATCAGGGCAGTCCTAGCAAGGTATTTGTACAAAGATGTTCGTATTGTGGGTTGTTTACGGTAAAAGTGGGATTATTGATGCTTTACACCCTTGGAAGGATTATGAAGTGTTATAAAATTAGTTTAACATAACTATTTTTAAGTTTCCCTGTATTCTACTTGGTTGGAACTTGTAGATCTTGGTTGTTTGCATAAGAGATAGGGTGTGCGTGCGTGTGTGTGTGTGTGTGTGTGTGTGTGTTTGAAAATGCAAAGCGTATTTGTGTGCTTTCATGAACAATTTCCCTTTTAAAGTGAAAGCAATTTATAACTTTAAGACTTTTTTGCTTATAAATATCTGGTAGAGCTTTTGAAATAGAAGGTCAAAGTTTGGAGATGTATGTCTTGTTTTCCCTCCCATAAAGATTATTAATGAACACTTTCCACTAGACTATACTTTAAAAAATCAGGATGCTTCCTATTTTTGTTTAGCACCTACAGATTCTTAAATAGCTCATTATATCAAGAATTGAAATCTGAAATCGAACTTGCGGCGTTTTCAGTAAGAAAACATGGGAAGTTGTGACAATAATCTATACATTCATCCAGTAAACATTTGTTGGTGCCTAATGTGTGTCAGACACAGCCAAGCACTAGGACTACAGCAGTGAATAAGATATGACCCTTACCTCCACGATGCACACAGTCCACTTGGAAAGACAATATTTGAATGAGTAATTTGACTACTTGGAAGTAAACACCAAAGGGGCACCTGGGTGGCTCAGTCAGTTAAGCGTCCAACTCTTGATTTTCGGCTCAGGTCATGAGATCTCAGGTCATGAGATCGAGCCCCACATCAGGCTCTGCACTGGGCATGAAGCCTACTTAAGATTCTCTCTCTCCTGGGGTGCCTGGGTGGCACAGCGGTTAAGCATCTGCCTTCGGCTCAGGGCGTGATCCCGGCGTTATGGGATCGAGCACCACATCAGGCTCCTCTGCTGTGAGCCTGCTTCTTCCTCTCCCACTCCCCCTGCTTGTGTTCCCTCTCTCGCTGGCTGTCTCTCTCTCTGTCAAATAAATAAATAAAATCTTTAAAAAAAAAAAAAGATTCTCTCTCTCCCTCCCCCTCTGCCCCACCCCCTCCTGCTTTCTCAATCTCCCTCTCTCTCGAAGAAGAAGAAGAAGAAGAAGAAGAAAACATTAAAAATGAGGAACATAAACGGTGTTATAGAGCATAGTGAAGGGAGCAATAACTATACCTGGAAAGGAAATGAGATCAGGGAAGGCCTCTTAGAGGAGGTGATATTTGAATTATGTCATAAAAGATCTATAAGAATTTATCAGACTGACAAGGTTTGGGCAGCAACAAGTGAACATATTCAGAGTTGGGCAAAAGTGTAGGAAGTGGCCACACACTGCAGGTAGATATATTGGTTAGTATAATCTTTCCAGAGGGAAATATGGGGGAAATGTCACAAAAAACTTTAATTGTAAATGCCCTTTCACTTGACAAGTGACCTTAAAGGTACTTTAAGAAAATAAATATACATAAAGATGTTTAAAGGTATTCATTGAACACTTGTTTATAAAAGGACAAGATTGGAAACAGGCTAAATATCTAAGCTACTAGTATACAATGGAATATATGCAGCCATTAGAAGTGATGTTTATAGAAGAATATTTAATGAGTGGAAAGGTGTTTATACTCCCTTAAGTGAAAATACAAGGTTATAAGACATCATATACAGTAAGTTCCCACTTTTTGAAATAGATGTATATGTGTGCATAACATCCCAATGTTCGTAGCAGCAGTGTCCACAATAGCCAAACTGTAGAAGGAGCCAAGATGTCCTTCAAAGGATGAATAGGTATAGAAGATGTGATTCATATATACAATGGAATATTACTCAGGCATCAGAAAGGATGAATGCCCACTATTTGCATCGACTTGGATGGAACTGGAGGGGATTATGCTAAGTGAAATAAGTCAAGCAGAGAAAGACAATTATCATATGGTTTCACTCATATGTAGAACATAAGGATCAGGGGCGCCTGGGTGGCGCAGTCGTTAAGCACCTGCCTTCGGCTCAGGGCATGATCCCGGCGTTATGGGATCGAGCCCCACATCAGGCTTCTCTGCTAGGAACCTGCTTCTTCCTCTTCCACTCCGCCTGCTGTGTTCCCTCTCTCTCTGGCTGTCTCTATCTCTGTCAAATAAATAAATAAAATCTTTAAAAAAAAAAGAACATAAGGAGTAGCGCAAGGACCACAGGGGAAGGTAGGGAAAATTGAATGGGAGAAAATCAGAGAGGGAGACAAACCATGAGAGACTCTGGCCTCCCAGGAAACAAACTGAGGGTTACAGAAGGGAAGGGATGGGGATGGGGTAATTAGGTGATAGATATTAAGAGGGGCACGTGTTGTGATAAGCACTGGGTGTTATTTATGCAACTAATGAATCATTGAACACTGCAACAAAAACGAATGTACTGTATGTTGGTTAACTTAACGTAATAAAAAAAATAATTTTAAAAAAGAAAAAACCTATAATGTTCTTCACCATAACATTTTGACATGCTTTTATTTCTAAATTTTATATAATAAAGCGTTATTTTTATAATTAAAAATAAATAATAAAAATGATTTTTCAAAAATCTTGAAAATGTGCAGAGCCCTAGGCCCAGAAGTTTCACTTCTAGGAATTTATTCTGAGGAAATAAGCCAATATAGCTCCTAGAACATCAAGTAATTGGAAACAAGCTAAATGTCTAATTACATGGGATTGGTTTAATAAATTATGGTACACCATATGATGGACTGCAGTGCAGCCATTAAAAGTCATGTTGTCAGTAGATGAGTCATTACTGTCATAGGAAAATGCTCATGATATATTAAAGGGAAAAAGCAGGATACAAAACAGTGGAAAGGACATATACCAAAATGTTGATAGTGAGTTTCTCTAGGTTATGATATTAAGTTTTTTTTTTCCTTTTGTGCATGTATTTCCTAAGTTTGGTGGTTTGAGCATGTTACTTTTTAAAATGAGAGGTTATTGTGTTTTTTTTTTTAAACGAAAGGTCATTTTTTTTAAATGAAAGTTTTGTTGTTTTTTTTTTTTTAATGAGTGTGCTGTTAGTTGTGACATTAAACAAGTATCGATGAATAGCTGCAGATGCGAGTCCACAGTGACATGAGTACATAGAAGGAGACATAAAGGAGCAACCGGCAGGCACAGCATGTTTTTGTAAAGGGCTGGATGTCATGTAAAACATGCCAACCAGACCTGAGAGGACTTCCCCATCCTGAGAGGAGCAGTGTTAGAGTATCAGACAGCCCAACACTCTTGGTTCCATTGGGAATCTGCCTTCGCTCAGCACCCTCTCTCCCAACCCTCTATTTTGTCCAGCCCTTCATATGTGTGTCCCTCTTCATTCCAATCTCTTTTGAAGGCAGTGATAAGGCCTAACTAACTCAAAGTTGTGTTGTTGTTTCTTCTTCAGCCTCCCGCATCTGGCGTGGTGCTTTTCACATAGGAATGCTCGATAAGTGCTTCTTAAACAATTTTTTAAATAAATAAATTTAAAAATAAAAGTCACAATGCCTTTTATCATAATGCTTCCAATTTTGTACCCTATTTGCTCAGAGAAGCCCATTAGACTAATGTCTTCAAGGATCACTTTCTAATGATCTAAGTGAGAAACTTTTCTTAGGTTTTAATTGTCGAATGTCCGTAATCCATTCAGTGTAATTTAGATTCTGTGACTAAAATTTCTTGTGTATTTTCCCAGTACTAAAAAAAACATTAGCTAACACTTAGCTGCACTGGAGCTCATCTGCCATTTCTCTGCCCAGTGATTGATGCAGTCTTGTGAGGCTTTTCTGCAATTTGTCCACATTAACTTGATTTTTTTTCTCTGGCTTTGTTTTACTGTTGCCTGAAAATGTAGTGATTTCACTATCTTCCCTCTTCTAAGTTGTTACGGGCTCTACTAATTGTGTATCAGCATCCATTTCATTTTATTTCTTACAGAACCTTGATTTTGTCCTAGTGCCCATGTGCCCAGCTGAAAACACCAGCCTTTTTTTTTTTTTTAAGATTTTATTTATTTATTTGACAGAGAGAGAGACAGCCAGCGAGTGAGGGAACACAAGCAGGGGGGGTGGAAGAGGAAGAAGCAGGCTTCCAGCGGAGGAGCCTGATGTGGGGCTCAATCCCAGAATGCAGGGATCACGCCCTGAGCCAAAGGCAGACGCTTAACAACTGAGCCACCCAGGCGCCCCAGAACACCAGCCTTCTTAGACAAACCTGCAGGAAGGTGGCCACAAGACACAGTTCTGGCCATTAAGGTGTAAGATGAAGTCACCAGAGGAAGCGTCCATTCCTAAACAAGAAAGCTGAGAAAGTTCTTTGCCCCTCTTGTCTTCACCTTACCTTTTCTTTTTTAACGTTTTTTTTTTAATTATATTATGTTAGTCACCATACAGTACATTCCTAGTTTTTGATGTAAAGTTCGATGATTCATTAGTTGCGTATAACACCCAGTGCACCATGCAATACGTGCCCTCCTTACTACTCATCACCAGCCTATCCCATTCCCCCACCCCCCTCCCCTCTGAAGCCCTCAGTTTGTTTCTCAGAGTCCATAGTCTCTCATGCTTCGTTCCCCCTTCTGATTACCCCCCCTTTCTTTATCCCTTTCTTCCCCTGCCGATCTTCCTAGTTATTATGTTGCACAGATGAGAGAAACCATATGATAATCGTCTTTCTCTGCTTGACTTATTTCACTTAGCATTATCTCCTCCAGTGCCGCCCATGTTGCAGCAAATGTTGAGAAATCGTTCTTTTTGATAGCTGAGTAATATTCCATTGTATATATGGACCACAACTTCTTAATCCAGTCATCTGTTGAAGGGCATCTCGGCTCCTTCCACGATTTAGCTATTGTGGACAATGCTGCTATGAACATTGGGGTGCATATGGCCCTTCTCTTCACTACATCTGTATCTTTGGGGTAAACACCCAGTATTGCAATGGCTGGGTCATAGGGTAGCTCAATTTTTAACTTTTTAAGGGACCTCCACACTGTTTTCCAGAGTGGCTGTACCAACTTGCATTCCCACCAACAATGTAGGAGGGATCCCCTTTCTCCACATCCTCTCCGGCAATTGTTGTTTCTTGCCTTGTCAATTTTTGCCATTCTAACTGGCATACACCTTACCTTTTTAAAAAAAAAAAAATTACTATGTTATGTTAGTCACCATACAGTACATCCTTAGTTTTTGATGTAGTGTTCCATGATTCATTGTTTGCGTATAACACCAAGTGCTCCATGCAATACGTGCCCTCCTTAATACCCTTCACCGGCCTATCCCAATCCCCCACCACCCTCCCCTCTGAAACCCTTTGTTTCAGAGAGTTTGTTTCCCAGAGTCCATAGTCTCTCGTGGTTCATTCCCCCTTCTGCTTACCCCCCTTCGTTCTTCCCTTCCTTCTCCTACCAATCTCCCTGCTATTCCTTATGTTCCATAAATGAGTGAAACCATATGATAATTGTCTTTCTCTGCTTGACTTATTTCACTTAGCATAATCTCATCTAGTCCTGTCCATGTGGCTGCAAATGTTGGGTAATCGTTCTTTCTGATGGCTGAGTAATATTCCATTGTATATATGGACCACATCACCTTACCTTTTGTCCTTTACCCTCCTCTTGCCTGAAATACGGACTTGTTGCCTAAAACTATAGCAGCAATTGGCTCAGAGATGTTGTGACTTGTCCTGGACGTAGCCAGTAAGTAGCAAAACTAGAGGAACATAAATATCTAGACTACTCGTTCTGTTATACCTTGAATGTAATTATCAGTAAACTTCCCCTTATTATAGATCCTGTGCAAGCTCCATACCAAAAAATAAAGGAGAAAGAAAGACTATCCTTGCCCTCAAGTGGATTACAAATAAATTTTTGTGCAAATGTAAGGAAGATAGAATGTGGTAATTATGTAATGTGTTAAGGGAACAAAGGAGTGTAAGATCCATCTTGAGTAGGATATTCTACAGAAACTTTGGAAAGGCAGTGGGCCTTGAAATACAGTCCACAGTTGCAAATGAAGGAAAGGTAATTCCAGGCAGATAATGAAACATGAGTGAAAATATGAAAGGAGACTGTTTTGGGTAGAGTTTGGTAGTTAAATGTGGCTGGAGTATGTGCTGCACAGGTGGAAACAGAAGGAGACAAAGCTGGAAAATAGTTTGTGTATGGATTGTGAAGACTACATTTTTTTTAAATTTAAATTCAATTAACCAACATATAGTACATCCTTAGTTTCAGATGTAGAGTTTAGTAATTCATCAGTTGCATATAACATCCAGTGCTCATCACATCATGTGCCCTCCTTAATGCTCATCACCCGGTTACCCCATCCCCCCCACCCACCTTCCTTCTGGCAACCCTCAGTTTGTTTCCTGTAGTTAGTGAAGACTATGTTTCAATTGTATTTTGTAAGTGGTAGGCATCTATGAAAAATAATTCTTAAATCATGAATTGACATAGTCGGATTTGTGTTTTGGGAGGAAGGAAGCAAGGTTAGGAGACTCTTGCCATGGTGTTGATGAGCAGTGGTGTGGATCTTTCCATGTCGCTGTTGGGGGGAAAGGAGAGGGATGGATTCGTAATGTACTTTACCTGTAAAAATGATGAAACAGAAGGATGAACTGGACACCAAAGATGACAGTGGTATATTGTTCCTTGAAATTTTTTAAAAATAAGGTGGCTAACCATCTATCTTGAATGAGTTGCATATTTATATCTAGGAAGGTAAGGAAGTGGCCATGTGATTTCTTGAGGACCATTCTCTGCCTTTGGGTAAATGAAAAACATGTACAAATGGGTAGCTCCTTCTGCAATCTGGTTGGATTACTAATTATCTAAGTCTATTGCTTTTTTCTCTCCATCCTATTGTAGACTGCTAACTATATTACTGGTTAGTATGACATCCACCAAAAGAAAGTCTGGAGAAATTCTGAGACCACATATGCCAAGGTTCCCATTATTTAGATGCCTGTCATTGACTTGGGTAGCCTATACCTGAATACACAGATTTCCAGAAGAAATAGAAAACATTAGACGTGTAGTGAGTTCAGTAATCACTGACTTCCTCCCTGGCCGGCATGATAACAGTTGAATGAGTCTTTAAGTATCTATGAATTTTATTTATTATTGTTCTTTTCGCCTCAATTTTATTGTGAAATAATTGACAATATAATTATATATATTTAAAAGTATACAATGTGATGATTTCATATACATATGCATTGTGGAATGATTACCAAGATCAAGATAATTAACATATTCATCACCTCACACACTTAACTCTCTATCACTCTCTGTCTTTTTCTTTTTTTGTGTGTGCTGAGAACCCCCTATGATCTACTCCTAGCAACTTGCAAGTATACGATATCATGATTTTTTTATTGCTCTTTTAACTACCATTATTACTGATCAGAAGAAATCCTGTTTCTTTTGATAAAAAGTTTGTGCTATCTTTTCTTTTGGACTGTGTTTCCTTTGTCTTAATAAGATTTTTAAGAGAAAGTTACTTTCTTTTCTATACTACAGTCGTTATATTTAGGAATCACAAAATTTAGCCTCGGTAATTTTTTTTTTCCAATAAGTTATTTTTATTTAACATTTATAAGTGTGCTGGGCACTATGAGTTTCTACCATGCTATAGATTTTTATAGAAACCTTATTTCCAGAATAGTAAAAGAAAATTTTACTTTTGGATGACATCCTTGTCTAGAAATATCAGTTTAATTTTAAGGTAGTCTTGTTGATTTATTTAGGTCCCAGGATTTATTTAGAGGCTTTTTAAGGTATACAAAGAGCCAATAAGATCATTTAATTCATACTTAAGGCCAAGATTTTCCTGATGACATGTTCTTGAGTTATTGTGTAGTTATTTGTGGTTCATGAGAGACTATTTCCTGGTGTAATCAATACCATTGATAGAAAACCCTTCTTTCCTTTTGGCTTGATTTTTGTTCCTGGGTTATCTTGTATGCCTTTGGATCCCTTATCTCATGAAATATCCTGATAATTTTGTTCCTCAGTTTTTTTTTTTTAATCTGTTGATTACTAGAAGACCTTGGATTACTTGTCCATTTGGTAGATGGTTTTTATATAAGGGATATTTTAGATACTCGGTCATAAGCTTTCTTAATAAGTCTTTAAATTTTTATTAAATAGAAAAGTCATCTCAAAAACAATATTCAGAATTTTAATAGAACTGTTCTCTCTCCAGTTGTTAAGACCATCATTGACCACCATGATCTGCTGCAGTTTCTTATGTCCAGAATACACTGATTGGAAAAAATGATTGGCTTCTCCAAGTTTGTCATTGTTTTCCCAGTTGGGAAAAGGCTCTATCCATTCTTTCCTATGAGCTTAAACATCGTTTTAGTTCTAATTCTTAAAATTACTTGTTCCAGAGCTAGGGAAAGGGTATGGCAGGTAAAGACCTTTCCCAAAGGAGAGTCCTCTGGAGACGACAGGACCTGAGATTTGTGGCTGAAAATGCTTCTGCAATGGACACTGGAACCTGAAGGGACTGAAAACTACTGAGACGTGGCTCTAGTTTCAAACTCCTGATCACTTGCGTGCCTTTTGCCATTCCAGCCTACTTCTTTTATTATTTTTTTTACTCTGTCAGAGAACCATCAGCAACAAAGCTCATGAATTCATTTTTTCTAGGGAATCTTTCTTTCTCTTTCTTTCTTTCTTTCTTTCTTTCTTTCTTTCTTTCTTTCTTTCTTTCTTTCTGTTCTGGGGGATTTCTATCAAAAGGTTATTCTTACCACTTTGTGTATTTATGGTTTCCTTCAAACATTAAAGGTTCATATCTCCTTTTTGTCTCCACTTCAAGATGATTATTTATATTAAATTGGGAATACTCAAGCCTTTGAAAACATGGAAGCTCATAATAGGCAACATTGATTTTTTAAAGAAAGTCATGATTTTTAAAACATCAGTTGCTAGTACAGATACAACCATTTGTATTATACCTACATGATTCCAAACCTCTGAAAGCCTAATAGTGACGGTGATGACAGCAGACTGTGGAAGTAGTTTAGTGTGTCAGAAAGATCAAGTGAATGAAGATAGCAGCCTTGATGTAATTTTAAGTGGAATGCCTTAAGTGGGCCACCCAGCATGAAATCAAAGTGAGCCAGCCTCCTGCTTTGGGTAGAAGATAATTGCCATCTGAGGTTAAAAAAAAAAAAAAATGATGTTCTTGATATAGAATTGCACCATTAGGTGTATTATTGGATTTGGGTTGCTGAGAGTAGAGCTTTCCTCTGAAGCATCTGTTCGCTGTCAGAGTCACATGGCAAAAGGGATGGACCAGTGGTCTGTTTCAATATGGCAATTCCTACATAAGACTATAGAAACACAAGTGCCTTCTTAGGCCATTATGAATTATGGTGATGAATATGAAATCTAAAAATCATTGTTTTTGCTAGTGTGTCACATTGCAAGCTCATTTGCTCTTCTCTGTTGCCACGAGCTCTTTAACAGTATTATGCTTTTGAAAACTTTCCTTTTTATTGATACTTGTATTGTGGATTTTTTTTCTCCCAGACTTATTGATTGCATTTTTTCTCTTGATCGAATTCCATTTTATCTTACTCTTGAAGTACTTCAGTTTCTACCTCTATTCTACCTTTTGATTGGTTCTTTGTTTTTGTAGACTTCTATGATACGTTCTAAGTTAATGTCTCATGAGAGTAGTATTTGTTCTGGGCTTGGTCATTAATAAGCATAAAACACCTAAGCATCCCGAAAAATCCAACTAGGTTCTTCTTTGGACCATTATTTCAAATAAGAAGAGACTTTATTTTTTTTTTTTTTAAGATTTTATTTATTTATTTATTTGACAGAGATAGAGACAGCCAACAAGAGAGGGAACACAAGCAGGGGGAGTGGGAGAGGAAGAAGCAGGCTCATAGCAGAGGAGCCTGATGTGGGGCTCGATCCCGTAACGCTGGGATCACGCCCTGAGCCGAAGGCAGACGCCCAACCGCTGAGCCACCCAGGCGCCCCAGAAGAGACTTTTAAGAAGTTATTTATTTCAGTTCCTTTAGTTTATAGACAATGATACCAAGATGCAGAAGCGCTAAGTGACTTGCTTATTATCATTTGTTTTCAAGTTTTATCTAATTTTTGGTACATGAAAATTATTCATGTCCAAGTATATTTGAATTTATTTCAAAAGGAGATTTTTATGGACATTTTATATGACCAGCCTACTGATCTAAGTATAGAATATTTTGCTTAGTCTGAACATTTGAGCACTTTCATTTCATCATCCTTAAACTTGTTCCTATTGCATAACTTGATTTAAGTTTATTCGATACAGTATATGTGTCTCTACTAGGCTTTATTATTTAAGTGCCATGTTTGTGATTTTTCTACTTCTGTTGGGAATTGACCTCTAAAAAAGAAATGAAGGTCATCTGATAATTTAAGTTTAGTCTCTATTTGTGTTCATCATTCTTTTATCAACATTGAGATAGTTTTTTGCTCCATTATCATGCAAGGAATTGGTGATTTTTCATAGATTCATTTCCAGTGTGAGTCTTTTTTCTTCATTCAGCCTTGTCAACAGATGAATGCCCATGAACATCCATCTGAGTGTAGAGTCAAGGATCATCGTTTAGGGTAGCTCCAAGGGGCTGGCAACCCTCATTCTTGCATGAGCAGCTGGACCTCAATTTGTCATGGCCAGGATGTGATTGTCAGCCCCACCCGCAATCCAGAGGCTGGGTACCTGCTACATGTTGGAAGTGGTGAAGAGTAAAATAAAGGATGAGATTGGGATTTTTCCCCCAAAGGCTACTGGGAGAGACAAGATCTGTATGCAAATAAGCATGATACAAAAGAAACAGTAATAGATACCATAAGGAAGATGTGGTTTTAGTGTTAGGGAAGTTGAGAAAAGAGAGAGCCGATTTTTAGCTGATAGTTTAGCTGTTGGTTCATCTTAGCGCGGTGGCCTCTGTTACATAAACATTCCTTTGAGGTTCATTGTCAAATGAACAGCAGGTGGAATGTGTGTCAGTTGCTTTGACTGTTCTTCATTCATTTATCATTGAGGACCTACTGTCTGCTGGACCTTAGTCAGGTTGGGGACACAGGGTGAAACTGACAAAATCCCTAGCCACATGGAGCTTACATTTTACTGGGGAAATAGTATGATGTCAGGCCATGGTAAATACTCTGAAACGAAATAAAGAAAGACTGGAGGGCACAGAGATAGAAAATGACTGAAAAGGAGTGGCAGTGGGATTCTTTGAGACAGACACCTAAATGCAATGACAGATCAAACCACGCTGTGATCTGAAGGAGAAGCATTCCAGGCAGAAGGAACTGCAGATGCAAAGGCTAGGAGGTCGAAACCATCTTGGAGTTCAAGGAGTAATTAAGAAGCCCGTGTGGCTAGAACTAAATAAATGAGACAGAGTGAGGAAATGAGGTTGAAGAGGCAGAAAGAACTAAATTCTGGAGGGTCTTTGAAGCCATAGTAAGGTATAATTTATATTTCTAAAAGATTTCTCTAATTACTCTTTGTAGAATTGATTAGAAGGGACGTAGGAGGGGACGAGGGGAAAGACCAGAACGAGATGCACTAGATGATCCACAGCAGACAGGGAGAAAATAGTAGAATGTGTCTGTGTGTGTGTGTGTGAAATTAAGGTTTTCTAATATTAATGGATTAGTGGTTGTATATGTATATAATTTATAAATTAATATACATATATTTTTGTGTCCAATAAAAAATTTACAGTTGGGGCAATCAATTTTTAAAAGTTTGAAAACTGCTGTTCTAAGTGAAAGATGATGGTGCCTGTTAGTTGGCTTCCAACATCTTTTCTTTGGAAACGTAATAATCATTTTTTGTGTGCTTTTATTCTTTTTCTTATCACTATGTAGCAGTGGCTCTTTGTGCCATAAAAATGAGCATGCACAGGCAAGCACACACGCACATTTGCATATAATTTCAGGGTGTTCACAGATACCACATTAAGAATCTCGGCTGTAGAGGATCATTTCACAGCACCCCCCACCCCAGGGATATAACATTTATCCTTTTTTTTCTGAATACTCTACTCCAGCATTTCTATCCATGTTTGTGTCAATCCTAAAATTATTATGAGTTCAAATTTCTAATTTAGTCCTCAAGCCTAAAATTCCCATCTGCAAGTGAGCCAGTTCCTTTTAGTTATATTTTGCTACCCATCCATTTTGACATCTTGACATTTGAACTATCTTGAGGTTCAGAATAGTGCCAAATCCATTTCTGAATGACTACCCTATTTCTCTGTTTTCTGGAGTGTTGTCTGGTAGACCAAAATTAATTTGTATTGATAAAGGTCCTTATGATAGCCAAACACAAATTAGAAGTAATGTTTTTATAAATAAATGATGTGATTTTAACATGGATCCCAGCCATCTGGCTATAATATTGCTCTCTCCTCAAGGAAGTTCTGTGACACTCTTCTGTACTTCCTTGGCTGTACCTCAGGCCCTTGGGCAGAAGTGGGAGTAGAAATCATGCGTTTTTCAAGTATTCTTTCAAGAGTTCTTTATAATTGTTGTACTTTCGTAAATGAAGGAAGATAGCAGATTTGACCTGCTTCCTTTAGAAATTCAACCTAATGGTCCAGCATCATGGGAAACTTCCAGCCTGTCTGTCCAACCCTAGGTGCAGTTGACATCATAAAACATTAATCTAGGAGTTGCTTCAGTGCACACGGTGATAATTTCCTACTTAGAAAGTTTGCCCACATAATTTTCCCCCATGTTTGCTTAGGCCTTTGGTTTCAAAGTATAATTAAAACTAATTGCTGAGAATAAAACTTGGCATCCTGGTCCACCATGATGATCAGATGAAGGATTACATTTTCAGTGTTGCTTAATTTTGTAAGAAAGGACAGAAGTAGCTCCAGCAAAAAGAACAGATGATTTGACTTCATAGGTGTGATTTTTCCCAAGCCTTTTGTCCTTCTCCACCTGTAATGCCTGTTAACATTTTGAGTGATATGATGCAAACATGACACTAAGGGAAGATTGACTGTCATTTCATTTTTAAGAGAACATGATGCCCTGCATTTAAACTATGACATAAAGAAGTGAAAACAATCTCTTCTTTGTTTATTCTTTCTTGTTTAACTTCTTGCAATTCATCTTTATTTTTCAGTTGTCTAAGACAAGATAGTGCAAACTCTGGTTTCCGTTTATTCCTTTAAAAAATGTAACTTAAGGTAGAAATACAAATTCATCCTAAAAGTAAATTTATATAATTTCTATCACCTCTAGTTTTGCTTTTAAATCATGTATTTAATTTTTAAAAATGTATTCCATGATTTAAGCTTTCTTATTTAAGCCTTTGTTTGGGATTTGTTGCACTAAACTTAGCAGACATCCCCCTACCACACACACACACACACACACACACACACACACACACACACACACACACATTCTCTTTAAAAAAGGCAATCCCCTATAGTTTAAATTGATTATACTAACTCTATTGATATTGCCTGTGTCCATTTTATAACCTGAAGTTTGTAAATTATTAGGAGAGAGTCTGAATCTTAATAGATTGATGCTAAGAAATCAGATAATTTCAGAATCTTGTGGGAACTTTCTAGTTTCCACTCTTTTATCACCTCAGAAGACTTTTTCATGAAAGACAGGGATTAGTGACGACTTTCTAATGCAGAGTTAGTCTTTAGTGTTTTGTTTAAAAATGACACTCTGAACATGTAGTGCATAATGCATTTGAAGGTCTGTTGCCAAGCAGCTTGAAACCTAGGGGGCATTGTTGAATTTGAAGGAATAGTGGGTTCAGGGAAGGGGCCAAAAGAAAACTTGAGAAAAATAGAGTAAGACTGAAAGTGTTTTATGATAATTAGAATAAAAATTGGATATCAGAACTTCACGGGTCAGCTTCTGTTCACACATTTAGCTTTCACCTTGCAAAGAAAGGGATGTATCAGATAATTAGGTCAAATCAATGATTATATATCTTTAACTCAAGTGGAAGGGACTGTAATTGTGATGAAATTTGTCTGAAGGGGAACGCATGGGGAATCTTGTCAAAGGTCATGAGTTCAAAGGGGAAATTAAGTTCAAGGTTCGGTTCCTGTTCACACACCCCCACCACCAGTGGTGCATAACAAGAAACCAAACAACCAATATTTCTATAAACAAGTTATTCTATAATTTTTGGAACAAGCAGAATTTCATATCCCTTCCGGGATATAGAATTAAAGCAGTTACACCTCCTTAATGGGGCACTTTCTCCTGACATGGACAGAAAGAATACCTTTAGTATTACATTTCCTGCTTGTTGGTTTCTTCTGCTTTGTTGCTGATCACACACAAGACATCCAGCTGCATGGGATGGAAATAAGCAGCTCATCTTCAAGAGATCACATGGCCACGTGTCCCCTAATGCAAATTCCTAACTCGTTTACAAGTTAACAATAAAATATTTTAAGTTTGAGACGGGAAGCTGTGGGGGGACAGCTAAGAAAGTTGTTTGGGTCTCTCTTTTTCTGAATTCAGTTTCCCCTTAAACTTGACAAAGTGGAACCAAAATTCACCCTTGTCTTGGTCATTCTTCTGAAACAAAGGGTCCATTCTCCCTTTTAATGCATGTAGAACTTCCATTAAGGTTGACCGTAAGCTCTTGCATGGGATGAAAAAAGAAAAAGCCCTCAAATCTTTTCTTTACCCTGGTATTATTTTTAAAGGACAAACAATAAGAACATAGTTTCACATAGTGGTAAAGAAACCCTGGCTGAGGAGACACGGCCTTTAAGATCCAAATGGCCTTTAAACATTCTGGATTCCATGTGTAACCCCAATACATTAAATTCTAAAAGATTGTCTCAGTACGTGTTTTAAGAAAGAAATATATGCCAAAAAAGTTATATAATTGCTTAAAGCAAATCAAGAAAGTTCTTGCAGATTTTTTTAAAAATATTTTTTTCACCCGATCGAGTATTACATTTGCAATTCATGAAGTGACATTATTATTGACTGGAAACCCAGAAGCAGAACTGGTAAAAGAAAAACTAGCCAGTCTGTTTTCTCTTCTCTACAGTGGAGCCATGTGTGAGGATCTGCCACCACACGTGACTGGGGCTCAAACAAACTGGCTAATGACTGAAATAGTATTTTAGTGTTAGATGTTATTCATGTAACAGAATACAGAAAGAATTCAAATATAAATACACATAACCAAACCCCAGATGTTTGTGTCCTTAGAAAGATATTCATTGAAGTAGATGCTTGCCATAAAACAGGACAAGAAGGCATTTGATGAGAACTACCCATATTTTTGCTAATGAATTTCCTTGTATTTATCATGTTCAATGCTTGGATGGGCTCATTATCTTGGCGTTTCTTTTCGAACAACTCCTTTTTTGTGTCAGAATGTATGTGATTTCTGTCTGTAAATTCTAAGCTACTTGCCAGATTTTAACAGAAAAATAATCTCTGACACAAATCGTGATTGATAAACTATTTTGGAATAAACAGTCCTATGAGTGGAGAAGATTCTAGGAGACAGGTGCCTCACTTGACTGAATGGGTTTGGGAGGGAGGGGTAAAGGGCTGGGGCAGTTCACACTTTGGTTAAACTCTAGAAACTAAAATTTCCACCCTGGTAAAACTTAGAAGTTCAAGGAACAACATTGCCATGATATTAATGACCTTTGAGGGCATATGGAGTTCAAAGTTCATTTTCTGTTTACAACATCCCTTGCTGCCCCACCTCTTACCCTTCCCCTTCAAAAAAAAAAAAAAAAAAAAGCAATTATTTAGGACATTGTGACATTCAGCCTGGCTAATTTTTATACAAAAAAATAGAGACAGTGGCAAATACAGCAGTTAAGTATAGTAATGGATAGAACTAGGGGTGCCCAATGTGGGGAGAGGGTATCTCCTGAGCAGTTCAAAGTTCATTCTTTGTTCCCATATAATGAAAAGTCTTCAGTTATCAGGTATTTAAACCCAAATCAGCAGTTCCATATCCGTAACCTGAGCTGAGTGTTCCTCCATCTAATGGCCATGCTGCTGTCGTTTGCAGTGAGTTGGGTGACATTCGATTTGTACTCCGAGACAGGAACAGATGGGCTTTCATTGTGAGGCTCCGCCTGTATGCAAATGTGAACCGAGTTTCACCCGATCCCGGGGCCTGACCTGACCGTGCACATGCATTTACTCAACGTGGCTCAGCCTGGGGGGGCGGCGAAGGGGGAATAAAAAATGGCAATCGGATAGTACCAGCGGCAGGTCAAGTTTACCATCCGTCTTTCAGCGGGACTGAGATGGCAACACAGTTATTTAGTTTCAGTGTTGATGTGCGTTGCAATAAACTCCATCATTTCACCTGTTTATGAACCCAGCCTCGTATGAGATCTCTGTGAAATCAAACAAAGCTGGCAATCAACTCTCTTGTTTCCAGCAGAATGGGGGATTATGGACTTTTTTTTTTAAGCATCTTTATTTTTTCCCCAGCCTCACATACATAAATCAATAATTTTTTCTCCAGTCCTTTTTATTTCTTACATTGAATTTATTAATTTCTTATTTGGAGAGAACAAAATACATTTTCCCCAAATGCTTTTTGTTTCAAATTAAGAAATATGATCATTAATGTCAGAATAAACAACCAGCATTTTAGATGTCGATTAACTGTTTTGCATGTACACAGCAATGTACAGTACCTAATAAATCTTACAATTAAATGTGCAGCCCTTCATTAGAGTGAAAATATGAACAGCTGTAATCATACACATTCTATTGACAGAGAAAAATTTGGTTTCATTTGTAATTTTTCACACTGGGAAAGAATGAGGGATGGATTGAAACACGACTGTTTCTGTAACTGTGGGCTTTTTTCTTCGCATGTACAGAAGGACAAGAAACCAGTGTCTCTGACTTCAGGGTCTAACAGCAGTGATTTGCCTCAATTTTCTCCTCTCATGAAAGTAAATTTCTCTTGGGAAACATATAAGCCTTTGGCTAGAAAACCCACAGGACAGACACCCCCAAACTGTAACAAATAACGAATTGATGCATTTCTTCAGTACATCTGTTCTTTAAGGGGTTCTGTTAACTGATGTCTGAAACTGGCATAAAAGAAAGAGTTGCTAAGAATATAGTGAAAGTTGATGCATGCAGCAAAAACTGCTTCTGGCAACAAAAGACAGTGCTGCTGGTAACACATACATATTGTGCAGAGTGGAAGAGGGGTCTTTTGAAGTTGTATTTGTGCAAGTGCGGGCAAAGCCAAGGCAAGCGTCCCTCTAAAAAGGTGCCAAATTGTCTTTGCATAAGGATTCCTTTGCCCCTCCCCTCACTCCAGAGTGCAAGGCCAACGTATCAGGACAGCATTTTCAAGCAGTTTGGAAGAGTTAGGCTTGAAATAATTCCAAATAGAAATAAATGGTCAGGACTAGAACTAGCATTTGTCTACTAGGCACCTAGTAGTAGCTGACAGAGATAATAAAGAATAAAGGGTTGCATGACAGTATAGCAGGTATTAAAAAATGTCATACTCCTTTCCTCGGCTATTGAAAATTGATTTGCTTATCTCGCCTGGTCTCTAAATATGTATTTCCATCTTTTTATAATATATGCGAAGGGCATACATGTGGACATATATGTATACATATGCACTGACACATACGTATTTACATCTATGTAAATCCTTACACAAACAAGGATTCATGTGAATGCAGGATTTTATGTCCACATAAACTTTTGCTCATGGTTGAATTATTGTAGGTCACCTTAAGTTAAGGATACCATTTGTACCCTTAGAAAATGTGTTTGGGAATTGTCAAGGCAATGCTTACAAGGAAATTCAAACTTGTTTATTTACTTTAGAAGCAGGGGACTCATATGTTCTAAGTTTAACAAGAGGCTTAACCAAGTTACATTCTGGCATGAGTGAGATACTGAGATTTTTTTTTTTTAATGTAGTGAGAAATGAGAATTAAAACTTGTGCAATATGCACATTGTAACCAAGTTATTGGAACTACCACTTATGGTTGTTTGCTTTAGTAAAATGATGCATTTGCCGAGGTAATATCTGAAACAAGCTTTAGAGTTGGAAATCGGCAGTATTTTTTTAATGTCATATTGAAAGTAATATCATGAATTGGGAAGAAATGCATATATATTTTTTTAAGTTCTTGAGGAGAAAAAAGCCCAGATACCATCACTTACCTCTGATCAGAGTATTCAGGTATCTAGAAAACGAGTCATTCGTGTCTTTACCAAAATCCATGAAAGTTCATTTGTCTCAAATGTTTGTGTCACAAAGTGCTTGCAAATGAGGAGGTACTGAGCTCAAATAAATAATAATAATAGCAAACATTTATATAGCCCTTGTTAAGTACCTTGTAAGTGCTCAAAGTATATTAACTCATTTAATCCTGACAAAAAATCCCATGAAGAATACGTTCCTATTTTTATCTCCATTTTACAGATGGGGAAAATGAAACTTGCCCAAATCACTTCTCCCTGGAACAGAACATGGAAAACATGAGAAATTAGGACTCAGACGTTTGGAAAGAATTTCCATGTGATCAGATGAATGATTTGTCTCTTTATGCTTACTTCATCTGTAGAAAATTATGATGTATGCTGCAAAAATCACATTTGTGAAATATGGACCCTGTTTCCTAAGCAGCAAGAAGTAAACATGTAATATTTCTATTCCTTTTAAAGCCTTGCAGTATTAGAGATCACTGTTCTTCCTCTGTGACATGGTGCAGGGCTTCAAGAAGGTGCTGCAAAGCCCTCACGAACACTTCCTTGTGGGGAAGTTACCAGAACCAGAAAACTCAAATCCCTTTCCTACTGCAAAATGCAAGGTCCAGTTTGAGTGAGAATAAGTTGCATACTTTTCTTGAAATGTTGCCCTGTCTGTTCTGTATCACTGCTCTTTGGCAACAAAATGAGGTTCCTCTAGAGCGCGTCGTTATTTTCCTGTTTTTGCTCTAAGGTTAGTTAGTTGTACCCTTGAAAGGATAGGTGAAGGGCAGTCGGGCAGGATGTGAAAACCTTTTTCTTTCTCCTCTTTCCGAAGACCAGTTTTATATCGTATCTTATCGTACCAGGGTCTGAGTTGTTATCCATTCAATTCACGGTGAAAATCATGGTATTTAGGGGTCATAATTAGCTTCTGAATCCTGGTCTGCCAGCAACACTCAGCAAAGGTGTGTGCCCTGTTGGCGCGAGAGAAGGGGTGGGGGGAGCCACCTTGTGGCTGGAAGATGACCCAGCAGCGTCCAGAACCCTTGCTCTGTTCCACATAGAAAGTGAAGGAGATGAGGTAGAAGCCAGAGATAAATCAGAAATATCAATCACTAAATATTTGCAGAAAGTGGTAAGGGATATAAATAGAATCTATAACTACAATAATATTGAAGCTGTAGTTGTAAATATAC
The DNA here is from genome assembly GCF_023065955.2 of Ursus arctos. NCBI lineage: Eukaryota > Metazoa > Chordata > Mammalia > Carnivora > Ursidae > Ursus > Ursus arctos. The sequence goes on along the minus strand of NW_026622919.1, from coordinate 23,112,596 downwards.
ATTATCCTCTTTAATATGACATCGAGTAGATTGAGAACCGAGAAATTATTAAGACCCCCACACAAAAAAAAATTGGAAGAAAGAATGAAAACATTTAAGTTAAAATTATGTTCATTTTGTAATTCAATAAAGAAATCCCAGAGACATATTTTTAAATTTAATGTTGTTTTCTAAAGCACAGAAAAAGCCCCACAGACATCTGTTTGCATACATTGTGTGTCAGGCAACATCAGATTTGAATGGAATTTATCTAAATTTTATATGCATGGCTTGATGTAAATTGAAATAAATTGTACAGCATACTCTGCGTGGACATATTGGTTTTTCCATCGCTGCTTGAACTTTTAACCCCAGGGCCTGAGCCGGTCACACGTTGACCTGTCTGAACTCTGCTGGTAGATCCAAGTGTGGAAGGCTGACCTTGCCTCCATGGCAACCATAAAGTAGGGTCCATGACTCCTCTCTCCCTTTCTCTCTCTTTTCTCCACACTCCAAACAAAACAAAACAAAACAAAACAAATTAGTATATTCTCGCACAGCCAGTCAGTGTAATCTTGGAATAGTTTTGCTAAAATCCATTTTGCCCCTAACCCAAGCTCTAAGCAAAGCTTTTTCAGCCTGCCTGTCAGATGTTAATGAAAGTTTGAAATGAAAGCCTTTATAAAAGTTAATGGAAAAGACCCCTTCCTGGGACACATTCAGTTTGCTTGTCTACTGTTATAATAAAATATACTTCACATACTCATATATTAAGTAATGTTGCTATCGGTATATTATACATGCAGATGAAAATTACACTGGTGTGGGATTTCAGCATAATCCTTTATGGCCGGATTAAAAAAAAAACGGATAAGATTTTAGCAATGGCCACAGTATCCACGTCACATCTCACGTTTTCCAGTGTCATAGAGCTAAAATATCTCAAAGGAGTAAGCATTAAAGATCTAGAGTTAATCTTTCTATTGTGGGTTGTAATCTCCATTTTAATTAAGGTACTTTTATACTTCTGACCTGTTTTAATTTTCATAATTGATCTTTAAATCCATGTACTAACAAAGTATCATTTCCACAATCTTGGCAGTCATATAAAAATGTTATTTTATTCATCTCTGAAGTTACAGTTCTGTTCATAAGATGTATTTGTGGCTATTCTTTTATTAATGCAAGAAGCATTTGTCGAAAGCCTACTACATAAAAAACTTCAATGAAGTAGTGTGAGGTGATACAAAAAAAAAAAAGGTGTGTGCCTGGTCCTAAGGAATTCCAGTTTTGTTGCAGGATAGGAAGTACACAGAAAGAAAAACTGGAGCAGATTTAGACAGCAGGGACAAATGTGTAATTGTTTAAAATTGTTTACCACCTGACAAGGAAACATGGCATAATGAAGTGACCAACTGGGAACAGATTTAATGAAGAAAGACTTCTTATGAACAAAACTTCAAAAAGAGTGGTTGTCCAGGGCTAATAAACAGACATCGTACTCAGTTTAAGAGGTTTTTCCCGAGAATAACAAATACCCCTGAAGGTTCATGGAATAACCTGCTATCATTCAGATCCTGGTGTCTGTAGGCCTGCCTCAGTTCTTTGTTTCTGAAGTTTGTGCTGTAAATATTGAAAAAAAACCAAAAACAAACCCAGACTCATCAGTTTTGAGTTGTAAGGGACTTGGATGGTCCTTTTTAGAGAGCATAAAGAAAATCTTGATTTCTAGAAGTTTGAGGTAAAGACCTGAAAACCTCAAAGGTTCCACCAGTTGCCTTTGGGCAGCTATAGGTCCCAGGATTGATAGGAGACCAGTGTGATGAAACTGAAGTTCTCATTTACAGTGGCCTTGAGGTAGTTTAAAAACAGCAACCAAAACGTCACAAGAATGTTTTTCTTTGTCGGGCAACACAGAAAATAAAAAACACAACCAACCCCATGTAGGCAAGGAGAATCAAGAAATTCTCCCAGTTTGCTGTGAGCCAGTTTCTGCATGTGCAACAATAAGAATCCTGAACAGTTAACTGAATTCTTGCTATATACCAGGCCCTAGCGTTGAAAGTACCTTCACTTCATCCTTAAAACAACCCTATCAGGTAAGTACCATTATTGTCCCCAGTGTACAGATCAGGAAACTGAGGCATACCATCTTTTCCAGGATCACATCCAGGTAAGGAGTCTAGCTTTAGACCTTATGTGCTTCAGCCCCTGCACCAGGGGTCAGCAAACTTATTCTGTAAAGTGCCGTATGGTATCGTAGGGTTTTCAGACCTTTAGAGCGACAAATGTGCCAGTGGAGGGCAAAAGCACCATAGATAATATGTAGATATTATAATACATAGATAAATGAATGAGGCTGTATTCCACTAAAACTTTTTTATAGACACTGAAATTTTAATTCCGTATAATTTTCACATGGCATGAAATATTATTGTTTTAATTTTTTACCCAGCCATTCAAAAAAAAGGTTAAAAAAAAAACCCTGAAGAACCAAAAAAAAAAAAAAAAAAAAACCACTCTAAGCTTGCAAGGGTCAGATCTGGCCCGTGAGTCATAGCGGCTAACCTCCCTACTGCCTCTATATGCCTCTCAGTGTACAGAATAAGAAGTTGAACTAGATGTTCTCTAAAGTTTACTCTTCAAAAAAACTTTAAATTCAATGATTTTCTAACTCCAAAAGTAGGGTAACCATCCTGGATTCAATGCTATGTAATTAAAGAATTGAAAGCCACCTTGGAAAACAAGCCTGCCCATTCCTTTCCTTTGGAAAGACTATATCTAAACTATCTCAGAAGGATGAAGAATTATCTTCGTTTAATTGATACTTTGAGAAAGAGATTTCATTATCTCCTTTAACAAGCCATTTTATGTTAATGGCTATTCCTACCGGGATTGTCATCCTAATATCTAGCCTGAGTCCCTTATGATGCAATGGAAGTCCACTTCTCCACTCTTTAGAAATAACGATGAGCTTATCTCTGTCTGCTGCACAATGCTAGCCTACCTTTTACAACTTCTGCATCACCTCTGCTGCTGAAGGTAAGGCCCTCCAATCCTTTCCCAGGCCTTTATTTTTCACTCATGTAGATTGTTTTCGATTCTCCCAGCTATTATTGTAATGTTCAAAGGAACCCTTTCCAAAATGTCTTTACCTCTATCTTATGATAGAACCAGGAACTGGAAAGGTTAGAGACATCTTTTCTTTGTATCTAAAAGTTTCATTTTCCAAAAGATGCATATGTGAGAATTTCTATAAATGTCATTATTACCTAAAATAAGTGTTTTGCTGGGGTCCATATGCTTAACTCATAACGGCTTTAGCTGCATAATAGTTTGGTATTTGGATAGATGTAGCAAATAATCTCTTCTTTTAAAATCAAGTAATACATCTGGTTGTGGATTTAAAACTTTTTTTTTCAGCTTTAAAACTCATAGTCATTCCAGAGTTTGCTTCTGTTTCCTCAGTGTCTGTTGAAGTGATGTGATAAAAACAAAATATAAAAGATCTTGTATATCATGATATTCCTACATATTATCCCCAGTTACAACCTCAGTGTTCAAACTCCTGAATAGTCTACTGAGCTGTATGCCTGGTGGCTTCCCACGCACTGGCAATTTATTTCATAGATAGCAAGGAAATACCCCTTATTATCTAATAACCTTCTATATATCCTAGGTATGATAAATTCAGAGGACTGTATTTCATTTTCCAAATAGCCGCTGGAGTCAAATTTTCAAAGATTTTTCCCCAAGCCTGTATCTTTTACAGACATTTTTGTCAGAAAACTAATACTAACATATATGGAGTTTTTTTGACATAAGATGGTTCTGTAGCCACAAAATTGGAGGTACATGAAGGAAAGCATTCTGCCTTAAAAGTCTGCCTCCTGTATGTGTGTTCCATATGGTCTTGGAGTATTCACTCAACAACTTGGGTCATAGAGGCGTTGTAGTGAAACCGGATGAATAGTGCTCTGTAGGAGCAATATGGTCATCTATTTATATTTCTAAGACTGTGGAGCATTATTTGACAGATTACATAGCCATGCATGTAAAGACTACTTACAGGTTATTTGAAGGGGTTGAGATAAAGTGGGATTTTATCTAAGAAAGGAGGGCCGTAAAAAAAAGAAGAAAACAGTATTGTAGTAAAAAGACTCTGGTAACTCCTTAGCATAACCAAAAGATAAATTTTAAGTTGGTAGTTGTAGCGAGATTCTCTAATATTTCTTTGCCCCTGCTACTGTGGAATAAAACGTTTACTGCCTTTAAGGAGCTTGATTTTGAAAGGAATCTGTTCAGGGACTTGTCAATGTTTTTTTTTTTTTTCCCCCTTTTACTTTGTATTTATTTATTTATTTTGTTAACATTTAAATGATCTTTAAAAACAAGTTTTAAGTTTTAAATTTGGGCAATTCTAAATTTTAAGATAAACATTCAGTTTTTAATTAAATTTAATCAATTTAATTTAAATTTTGAGTTGTATCTTACGGGGCACTTGGGTGGCTCAGTCAAGTGAAGCATCTGTCTTTGACTCAGGTCATGATCCCGGGATCCTGGGATCGAGCCCTGCATGAGGGGTGGGGGGGGGCGGGGCTCCTTGCGGAGCAAGGAGTCTGCTTCTCCCTCTGACCCACCCTCCTGCTCCTGTTCTCAATTGAGCTCTCTCTCTCTCTATCTCAAATGAATAAAAAAAAATCTTTAAATTGTATCTTAAAATATGTAACTGCCCAAAACAAAGTTCATTCTTTTTTTTTTAAATCCCTGTGATCTGACTTTTTCAAACCACTGCCAACATTATATTGGAATTCTGTGTTTACAAATTTCTATTCCCACTGGACTCTGGTTCCTTGAATGCCTTAGCATGATGCCTGTCACACGATAAGTACTCCCAGAGTGTTTGTTGACCTGAACTGTTGAACCAAACAGTGGCAAAGAGGATGGATTTTGACTTAGCATCAGAATGCCACGCAAAAACCCATGGATTCTTTACATTTTCGGTGGATAGGCTAAAGGAAGTCTACAAGTAAACAACTGTAACAATCCCGTATTGCTGGCTTTCTGGGGCATCTCACGTGACTTACAATAAGCTGGGCAGCAGTGTAGGGTAGAGAAGTGTCAGGGTAACCCCGGGATGAGCATGTGTGAAGTCATGTGACACTTGAGCTGTTACCCACCAGTCCTAAAGGATCTCATTGAAATGGAGGAGTTTGTGAGAGATGGGAGAGGAGGTCTCCACATCCTGTTTGTAAAATCCCATAGCAATATAAGACATCTAAGGGAAATGTAGAAGTAAAAAAGAGTTCCTACATCCCATTGATTATCTTTACCCATTTGAATTCCAAGCAAGAATATGTGTTCTTGTACCTTCCACAGAAAAGAATCATATTTTTTAAAAAGACTTATTTATTTATTTGAGAGAGACAGTACAAGCAAGGGGAGACAGAGAGAGAGAGAAAATCCTCAAGCAGACTCCCTGCTGAGCACGGAGCCCAGCACGGGGCTTGATCCCACAATCCTGAGATCAAGCATCTGACTCTTGATCTCAGCTTAGGTCTTGATCTCAGGGTCTGAGTTCAAGCCCCACATTGGGCTCCACATTGGGCGTGGAGCCTAGTTTTTAAAAAAATATTTATTTATTTATTTATTTGTACATTTATTTATTAGTAGTGACTGGCTCAACTCCTGGTTACGTTTAGTATTTGTTGTGTCTTAGCCACCTGCAGAACTTCCTGGGAAGAGTCTCAAGAAATACAGCTTATTGAATAAAACAAGATATTACAATGTGGTTTATGTTTGGGTCGACGGGAGGCCACTTGATAAGTTTGGCAAGTCAGTGTGTCTTGAATTCTGCCTTTGTGAATTGCTGATCAATACCATTGATCGTCATGATATACATTTCATGTTGGGTATCTATTTTTGGTTTTGTATATTTTAGCAACAAAGTAAAAATAACACAATCTTCACCATACTTTCTGGTAAATAAGAGTTTAAAATAATTTTGTTGTCAACAACTGAGGATGCGATGTTTTCTAATTCTCTAAACTCATTAGAGAAAGCTACATGCCCTGATACCAGCTGTAGCATCTGAAACAATTACTAGATTCCTAACATGGTAGAAGAAGATCAGGAGTCATGGGGGCCATGAGGAAGGCTGAAGAAATTCAGATTCAATTCAAATATTCATGGGGTCTCTACCACATGCAAGGCATAATGCTGGGTGTTGAGGGATTAGTACCCCTTCATGTTCATAAGCTTTTAGATATGGGCCTAGGGGACAAGGATAGTGGGAAAAGACGGGAAACAAAACAAGAAGTTATTTGCTACTCTTTCAAGAAGTAGTTTCAGTAGACTGGTAAAGGCAACAGCCTGGTTTTAGGGATTCAGGAGTGAGTGAGAGATGAGAAACTAGAGAGTGTTTACACTGCTTTTAAAATTTGGTCAAAGGGCACCTGGGTGGCTCAGTTGTTAAGCGTCTGCCTTCGGCTCAGGGTGTGATCCCGGGATCGAGCCCTGCATCGGTCTCCTCTGCTGTGAGCCTGCTTCTTCCTCTCCCACTCCCCCTGCTTGTGTTCCCTCTCTCGCTGGCTGTCTCTCTCTGTCAAATAAATAAATGAAATCTTTGGAAAAAAAAAAAAAGCTGCATTTAAAAAAGTTTTTTGGTCAAAAAAGGGGAAAATAAGTCATAGCAGAGAAGAGGAACTTTATTGGTTGTTTTGTTTTTGTTATGGTAAGGGGTAAATTTGTGCTGATTTTCCAGCAAATGAGAAAGAAAGAGAACAGAATGGGTAGAATCAAGTCCTGGAAAAGGTGGAAATGCATTGGGTAATACAATGCAAGAATCAGTCTTAGCGAAAAAGGCAAAGCACTCACTTCTTAGAGTTCAAGGATAGAAGGAGATAAAGATGTAGAGATGTTTTTACTTGAAGGGAGGGGAGGAAAAAGCCATGTGCTGAGAGTAAAGAGCATGGGGTAGGGATGGGCCCAGGGCTTGGGGAAAATGGAGAGTAGAAGTTTAGGGCAGCCAAACTTCCTAAAGAAATATGATAGTCAAGAAAATAAGAATTACTGCTAAGCAGTAAATAATAGACAGTGAGAACCGTCTCAATGTATTCAACAAGTATTAAATATTAAATGGAGAATTCACGGAGGTAAGAAATGGTAAAAGCTACTGATCCAACTTCATTTTCAGGCTCAGCCCTCATCTCTCTCTCTCTCCTGGTATATTTAACGGGAGCCATCGCCTCCAGTCCATAGAAAATCACATATGAACTCTGGCTGCACTGTCCTGAATCTTTGCTTACCTATCATCCCTTGTGACCCCAGGACCCAGTCCTGAGGACGTGTCACATCCACAGAAGCACAATAAGAGTAAGCATTTCAGTTCTCAAAAATACCTTTAGTGTATTTTACAAGGCAACTTCCCCTCCTCAAAATCCCCACCACTCCCTGGAACCTCTTGCTCTCCTGCCCCAGAACATTCTCAAACATGCCATTCTGCCCTGTCTCTCCGGATCTGCAGCCATACAGGGTGGAAAGCACTTCTTTGTTCTCTGTCCTTCACTATTGATCCAAGTGACCTCTGCCCTTTCAAACTCTTACCTCGTTCTCCTTCTTCTCCCCATACTGCACCACAAAATGCCAAGACGCTTGTCTGAGGATGGCAGAGCCCTGCTTGGATGGGGGCGGGCCTGGGAAGAAGCTGAGCCCTGAAGCCAGAACCTCTTGAGCTCACGGGGAATAACTGGCCGGGAGCACTCATTGTTAAGGCCTGTTGTTCGGTTACACTGCGGCTTTATCATCTTGGCTTATTTTGAGGAGGATTTGAAATCACAATCTGAAATACGAGTTGTATTTCGCAACCAACCATTCCTCTTACCTCTTACATTAGAAACTCATGCCCTAGACTCTGGCCTTAGGGAATTATTCATCATTCCCCAAATGCCACCCTGTGCCTTCCACGTGGAATACCTTTCCCAGCCTCTCCAGCCACCCACGGTCCACTAATCCTTCAAGGCTCTGCTCAGGCTCTTCTCAGCATGGCTTTCTAGTTGCCCCAAGTTGGACTCAACATCTCCCTGACTTGCATTTTACTTGATCGATACCTATTATAGCTGTTGCCACCACCTGCCTTGCATTATAGTACTTACATGTGCTGGCTCCTCCAATAGATTGTGAGCTCCAGAGGGCAGGGGTTGTGTCTTTATTATTTTTATATATGTCACAGGTCTCAGCATATATTACACATTCAGTAAGTGTTTGTCAAATTGAACCCCCCCCCCAAGATGTGATCGTGTGGTTCACACTCTCAAATTATGTCAGATCCTAAAAACCTTCAAAGAACCTTGAGATAATACCAGTCTGTTCTTCTACAGTGTTTCTTAATGTGCTACAGAGTGACGCCTCCCCCTCTCTCCCCTTTCCTGGTACCTGGAGGATTTCCTCCCTTAGACACCAGAAATACTGAGGGTGGAAAACACTATGCCAGATAGATCCAAGATAAATGTTTACTTCCTTCAATAATAAAGCTTATGAGTACAAAGGCAAGTGCTGGACAGTACACTGACACCACAAAGACAGGAGAGAGACAGGAACTTTAAAAACGGGAAAAGAGCCAGCCAACAAGGACGTGTTCCATTGTGTATGTCAACTCAGGGAAGAGAAAATGGCAGAAAAACCAAATCCACATAAGAATTTCTATCCTTTGACTACTAAAATATGTTTATGCCGAGATGTCAACAATCTGTGATCACCCACAGGAAGTGAAAATGCTCATATTTATATGGTGTTTTTTATCCAGAGAATCCCAAGGTACTTTATAAATTGTAAATATGAATGTTCCTTATGCAAAGATCTTGATGTTCTCCATACCCCAAATCCGGTTCCTAATGGCCAAAATCTCCCTCTACACCCGCCACACCACTGAATATTTAAATATTTTTGCCAGGTCACAATTTTTTGTCTTAAAAAAAAAATCCTCTCTATCAAAAGTCTACAATTTACGCTATTTATCTTCTAACATATGCTGCATCTCTCCTACCCACCTCCCTTCCCCCACTAACAGGGAAAGTGAATTCAATTAGATTTAAGACAAAGAGTAATTGCATTGGAAAATAGAAAAAATATCTCATCCCAGAGTGATTAAGCTCTTTACCTTATAGAGGGAGTTTAACTCCTTGGAGAAAACAGGATCCCATGTAATAAATGAATACAGAGATTTGCTAAATCAAAGTATAGTGTCTTGAATCTAATTCCCTAGTCATCAGTGAGCTCTTTGCTCCAGGAGAATAGCGTACTCATTCATTGTAAGGTGTGTAAGAAATATAAAATAAAGATTAAGTCATTTAGGAGTTTTAGAGTTTTATCTTTTAACTCTTGTTGTTTTTACACTAAGTATCTCAAAATTCAAAACTTATTATAAAACCTTGGATTCCTTGGGGCGCCTGGGTGGCACAGCGGTTAAGCGTCTGCCTTTGGCTCAGGGCGTGATCCCGGCGTTACAGGATCGAGCCCCATGTCAGGCTCCTCCGCTATGAGCCTGCTTCTTCCTCTCCCACTCCCCCTGATTGTGTTCCCTCTCTCGCTGGCTGTCTCTCTCTGTCAAATAAATAAATAAAATCTTTAAAAAAACAAAAACAAAAACAAAAAAAAAACCCTTGGATTCCTTAAAGCGAATTTAATCATCCACTTTCCCAGAATTATTTTGTGCTTTTGGTATCTTGATTTTGATAACCTTTTCACATACTCAATGTGAATTGGTCAAGCAATGCCCGAATCATCCATGCTACCAAAACTGCCTTGCCAGCAGCTTCTGACTAGTTGCTTACTAGAGCTCATTTTGGAACTTTTGCAGAAAGATTATAAAGTTCCCTAATGTGACAGGTTCTATATAGAGGAAGTCCCAGAACTTTAGATGACCAATAGTTAGGGATGACATCTAGGACTTTGATTTGCAATACTCCATATTTGAGGAGGGTAGGGGTTGTGTCAATTGCAAAGGACCTTAAATGGTAAATGTTGGATCATCTGAGAGAATCTGGAATAAAGAGACAGGTCAAACATGAAACAAGCATTGGCTGCAGTTACCCTGAGGATAGCTGCTCGAGGTTGGAGTGCAGCAAACAGAAGAGATCTTCCTAGGCAGGGAAATAAGTTCAGGTGCCTTGGACTAAGAAATCTCCCCTCTTGACTTTTTCCCATCTTTATTATTCAGGCATTTTGTAACTATCAGTGTGGTTTGGCTTAAGTAAGACTGCCAAAATTTCTGAAGCTGGCCCTTTTTTAATACCTTTTGTGATGGCAAAGTTATATAGGTCCAGTCCCACATATTCCTGTTTGTGCTCTTAAATAACCAGTAAAATGGGTACTATGCACTTTATGTCACATTTAGAAAGACTCTAGCAGCACAAGGCATAGGCTCAGTTTTGACCCGAGTTTCTCCTAACAGCATGGATTTTTCACTTCTGAGTAGTGCCTGGACCGAACCAGATGTTTTTGATTGTTAATAAGATTCTACTTTTAATTAGTTGCTGTTCTAATAAGGTGGTAGCTCTGATTTTTAAAAGTAAAGCAAGGGCATAGAAGTTGAATACTTGTCTTAGAAGTCTTCGCTCTACCTGTCTCACCATATGATCTTGTGTAGCCCCATCCTAACTAGGGGTTGATAATCTCTGTAACTATTTATAAGGTTATTTATGTTGGTCTTTGAGATCTGCTTGTGAAAGACACCATACAAACTAATCCTGATGTTAACACATCTATATTTTTATCCATATCTTACAAACTCTTTTGTACATGGGACAGATCCATTTATAATATGTCCTTAGTTTGTTACTCTTAGCAAAATTTGTGTCATGATAAATATTTCAAAATAATTACACATGTTAACTGGGGATTAGAGAGACTGATTGATAGATTTGGAGTGGGAGGGAGAATAAAATAAAACCACCATCTATTAGAGTCATGGAATCAAATAAGTTTAGAAGTTCTTAAGCGAAATGTTTTTAGTCAAGTCAACAACAGGGTGGGTCACATCCAAAGGAGCGTCTGTAATGAAGGAACACAAGGATTTTTTTTTTTTTAATCTGGGGAAGAGTGAGTTAGGAAAATTAATGGCTCTTCTAGCTCCTCAGACAGAGAGTGGTCCTTTCAAGTTTGATGAAGGTCATTTTCAGGACAGTCTAAGAGAGAGGTTACAGTTCAATTTCTACTAGCAGGACTTCAGAAAAGGCAAAACTAGCTTGGATTTCTGAAGCTTCTGTGCTTTTTAAATAATTAGCGCTAATAAAAATGCAAACGATGACCTATGTTCTGAATACTTTATAATAATAGTTTATATTCCCCCCCCCCCACATTAGGAATTTATCACTTTTTCTAAAGACTGGAATGGAGAGAATACCAGCTAACCAAGATACAGTGAATGGGTGCCAGTGTGTACTCCCAGCTGCCCATGTAAATCTTTCTTCACAGTAGGATGTGAACAAAAACACACCACTTAACTGAATAGTTCAAACGCCACTGAATAGAAAATTTCGGCTAGGCCAGAATATTTGTAAGCTTAAAGTAGATATATGTATTCTGGCAGCACAGTTAATTTTGAAATATCAAAAATTTTAAAGGAATCTTTTGCACTCTTATGCCAATTGTGGGTATTACTTGTTTCAGGACTTTGAAAGTATTCCTTTTATACTGTAGCTGTTTTTTTTTTTTAAACAACAACAACAACAACCTTGCTTCATTTTCCTTTTTATTTTTGAGCTGTTTGCAACCCCCTTTTGAATAGTGAGAAACAATGCAATTAATTTTCTCCAGCGCAATCATGCATAGATTTAATAAGCATCCAAAGGTAGGATCCATCTGTAAAGTATGCATCACATGCTAAATTACTTCTCTTCTGTGGTTTTTTTCTTTCCAAACCTTAATTAATTGAAGAAAAAAAATGTTTATTAAAGTGGGAACAGGCTGGGCTCTGGCTCTCCGCCTCTGGTTCAAAAGTTCATACAATTCCCTGAAGGCTCATCTGAATGTGTGTGTCTCCCTCTCACAATCTTTCTTTCTCCGTCTCTATAGTCGGGATGAATGCCTAGAAAGGTGTATTATTTTGTTCCCAGGATCAATTTTAATAATCCTAACTTGAGTAAACTAAATTTTTTGTGTTTATAGATTTGTATGCATTATATATGTTTCCATAAACAGTATTTACGCATGGACACATAAACGTGTTATTCACCCATTTTCCTATTGCTCAGAATAAAAAATTAATATACTTTCAGTGGCATCTTTAAACAGGATGTAGATAGAGAGCAGGAAGTATAATTCTACAGGTGGATCTCAGACAGGAAATTAAAGGAATTATGTATGAAAATAAGATAAGTCTCTATGAATAAATTTAGACCAAAAGAAAAAATATTAAATCTATCCCAAGTAGAAAAATATCTACCTATAAACAGAGAAATGGAAAAAATAGATCATAGGAAGTGACTCACTCCTGTCAGATGCTTTGGAGACAGAAGACATTTCCTGACCTGCAGTAAGCTTTTTGTGACCTAGGTGAAAAACAGCAAGTTTATTGTAACAGAAAAATATTATCTAAAAGACGGACTCAAGATTTTTTCAATTATCTCCATCGTTGACTTAGGATGTCATGACCTTCCTTTTTTTTTTTCAAAGTATTGCTTCTTTCTCCTTATTATATGCCACAATTTTTAGATCTTTGTGTTTTTTTAAAGTAAATACAAAGTTGTCGTTTTCATCCAAATTCCTTATTTCTTTTTTACTTTAAAGTAAGACTAGTTTTCTCCTTTAACACAAATAAGGTTTGCATATCTGCTTGCAGATTTAGGAGTGTTTGGAATCAGAAAGCGGCGCTGAACCTGACCATGATGCTGTCTGATTAAGTCTACTTCCCTTTGCCCAGTCGCTGCTTACGAAGCGTAGTGTTCACATAGGAGCCTAACGGAGAACTTTCTACAGGTTGTTTCATTTTCTCTTTGGGCTCTTGTACAGGGTAACTAAAACCACCAGTCTATTAGTCATTTAATTTTTTTAAATAGACATTTAAGTAGGGAAAAACTAAACAACACAGAGGAGCTATTTTAGTTGGTGATAGACACAGCCTTAGTCCCGTTGGCCCTTTTATCACGTACATGCCTACCACCCTATACTTTTGCCATGTGAGTGTCAGATGAGCCACGGGGACATTCCTGGAAGGAATTTTGAGGAATCGACATTTCATCCTTTCCTTTCAGAGGTCCTGTTGCTACTGCATATTGCCATGTAAACATTTGGGCCACACTTGCAAACTTGCATATCAGCTTACGTGGAGGTAATAATGAAGTATGATCCCCAAGTAACAATTATAATTAATGTCTTGGAAACTTGAAGGCTATCATCCACTAGATAGGACATCTATTTATGTGTAGAACATATCATAATCTCCCCACACCCCAAATCCTGTGACTTTTGGAAGAATCTCACCATTGCTTTCCAAACAGATTTTGGTTAGACTTCTGTGAAAACCCTGCATCGAATAGCTGTGTGTTTCACAAATTACATGCATGTAAGCAACATACCTTTGAAAGGAGGATGTGTGGGCCCTTTCTCCTATATGCTTATGTCTCTGTTGTCGTAGATTGGCGTCCTTTGTGAGCTATTCAGTGACATTTCAGAACCATTTCGCTCTGCAGAAAACCCACAGTTGTGTTTCTTTAGCTGACACTGTGGCACTTGCACTCGAAATTGCTAGTTAGAAAAAAAAATTGTTGAGGCCGGTGGCTGTAATCAGCGTTGTTGCTGTCTGTTTCCTCAGACTAATAGCAGAGCGATCCGAGTCTGAGAGTTCAAACAGAGGTTATCTTTCCCAGGTAGCATCTCGTCCAACGAGAATTTGATTTTTTTCTATAGGACTTTACTCCATTAGATTAATGAAATTTCAATGAGAGCCTGGCGCCCCCTGAAGCTTTGTTAAGAAAACAAATGGTGATTCTGTAGGTGTGACAGCTTGCTTGGAGAGTTACGAGAAGGTGAATACATCCCCACAATCCAGGCAGCCTGGAACACATTGATCTCTATTTAAAGCACCAATCGGATTTTTGTTAATTATAAATGATTGATCTGCAGTTTTTTCCTCTCTCTCCTCTTATATGTGTGGTTCCCCCTCCTTTCCCCACTTCTAACTTCTTTGCATGCTGAGTGCAGAGCTTTTTGTTTAAAGGGACAATCATAGAGAGCAAATTATAGCAATACCCAGCAGCAATGCTATTGTGAATGTCATTGTCAGAGCATCCACTGTTCACCCGATGGAGGTGAGCCCTGAAGTAGATTTCAGACTGACTCCATGTTCCCTCTTTCCTTGGCTCATTCCTGAAATAAGGAATTATTTTAACGGAAATAAAGCATTAGAATCATTAGAACAGTATCATAGATGCTACCGTTATTATGTTTTCAAATCTGACTTGTGAGCCCCGTAAACGAAATCCCCTGTATTAACTCTGAACCATAGTGCTTACCTTATATGAACCAGAGTATAATGTGTGACCAGGCAACCCCATGTGAGACAACAGGGTGAGTGAAGGGAATATCTCTGACCCTAAATCTCAATTTATAGGCATTTAGGTGATTAATCCACCTTTTATCACCTTGGTGGAGTGGTTTTTTAATAATGTTTAGAAGCAATACTGTACTCAAAAACTGACACGTATATTATTCCTGATAATTGCTCACCACACACATAGTTCTGAAGAATACAGAAAAATGTCCCAGCTTCTTTGTGGACCTATCTTTAGTGAAAATACCTGAGCATTTCATGTATTTATCTATTGAATCTAAAAACACATAGTTGCGTCTTTGTTATATGTATATGTATACATTACATATACTTTGTTATATATATGTATAACATGTGCTGTGCATAAAGGAGATAATTTACACAGCTCTTAGGAAACATGTTTGTAAAAATTACAGTTTAAAGAGTATGGTTATTAGTGGGTTACATTGAAAACGACATTGACTTCACACTTGTAACTCAAATGTAGATTTTTAGGATTGTGTTTCTTAAGTTTGAGCACTTAATTAAGTTTTAGGACATACCAAGTTAGAAAAACGAATTTCCCCCAGTGTTCATTTTTTCTTTTAATTTTCTAAATAATCCATGCAAAGCACAAGAAACTTTTCTAGGCCAAGAATCTTAAAGTAGTTTATAGCTTGCAGTGACACTTTTCTACAAAAATCCTTTAGATTTGAAGAAGTATTGCCTCATTTCTTCAAATGTCCTGAAACTTGTGCAATTTCCTTATAAGTTGCTTTATCACTAATTGTATATAATAAACTCTCAATAGCATAAAAGCAATGCTGCCTTTAAAAAAGCTGAATAAAATGGGCAATAACCTCATATATAATAAAACATAATGCCCCACAAACCCCAAATTCTGTGATTTTTTTGGAAAAAGTTCACTATTGCTTTCTAAGCAGGTTCAAGCTATAATACATATCTAAGTATGAATGTTTTTTTGACAAAACTTCCTCATGAGCTAATTATTTAATGATCCTGTAAGTACTCTTGGAAAACTAGATTTAAAGTGTTATTTTTGCTGTGTAGTGTTTGTTCCCAGTATTTCAAAATATTAATTTTTCTCTTTATTACTGCTTATTGTTTTTATTGTAATATTTTTTAAATTAGCAAAAGTCATTAAGGCACATTTATAAATAATTATAACTATAACTTTTAAAAATCAGATTTTGAATTAGGCAGAAAAAAAACAATGTGACTTTTTTTTTTTTTACAAATATTATCATATCAGAGTAGTTTGTTGATGTCAATATCCAAATAAGTGACAAATGACAAACTAAGAAATGGGTGATCATGGTAAATTCACCAAGGTATTTTTAAAACATGTTTCCAAAGGACTGATTTTAAAATGTTTTAATTTTATTCCTGTTGTTGTTGTTTTTGAATAGGCTAACTAATGATTTTCATTAGTGTATTTGTAATTTATGTGATCTTTGTAGGTTCTACCAAGGTTAAATAATTTAAGGAAATAAGCCCTTATCTGATATAAGATAGCTAATGAACTATATTAGATACTTGCCCTATTGCTGTATGAAATGGATCTCCAAAGCTAACAACAGCTTTCTGCGGGAACACAAATCTCTATATAAATATCCAAATGTAGCAAGATGTTACAAATTTTTAAAGATATGCCATAAAAATAGATTAACGCTAGTATGCAGTCCTGTTCAACTGAATTACAAAGGGATATCATGGGATTGCCAGTGACATTCACATAAATAAAAAATCAATTCTTAATGATGAGGCCGACTTGTTTTAGCACATTACCCAGGTTAAATGGGAGCACACAAAGACATCAACTCCTATAAGACTAGTGAAATCATTGTATATTAATATGATTTAGGGAGCTACACACCTCGATGGAATAATTGTTATTATATCTATAGAGCCAGATGGCACTTGGTGTAAACAGCCATTGAGCACCTCAAACACAAGTGTGGCAGGTGATCTTTAAGGTGTTCTTCATCCTGCTCACTCATCTTATCATTGGAATCTGCGTTACTGTGTGCAAAATGGTTTGACTGCCAGGACGCAAATTCTTCAGAATGATCCTATGGTTCAATAGGAGTATAGAGCATGGAATGTCTTTAGCAGGAGAACAGATGACAATGGATGAGACAGCTACCTGGATTTGTGTGATTAGTACTGTATTTTTAATATGAAACAGAACAGAGAGAGTCAATTTTTTTTCCAGCACAATGGCCCCCCCCCCCAAAAAATGTTATCCAAAGTTTAAAAAAAAAATGAATTCACAAATTTTCAGTGAAGTAGGCTCAAGCAATTACTGTTATCAAAATAACCCAATAAAGGAAACCGAAAATTATAAAAATATGTGCTTCTAAAGTAAGAGAAATGCAACTTCTGAGCAGAAGTATCTTTTATTTCTTGTGAAATCTCTTTGTTTTGAAGGTTTAAATTGACTTCTGCTAACTCTAATTATCCAATTAAAGAAAACTCATTAATTCAATATAGATATTTATTGGGCACCTACTATAGGCTAAGTTCTGTTCTAGGCACTGGGGATACATCAGTGTAAAAATGCTGCTCCCATGGAGTTTACATTCCTCAAGGGGGGCAGTAAGTGGTATGATATGATGATATGATATGATATGATATGATATGATATGATATATATGACACAATACAATATAACAGATGGGAGAAATGAAATAGGGAAGAGACACAGAGTTCTAAGATAGAGTGTTAGAGTAGAAGATTTGCCTTTTCCCCCTTAAAAACGTAAAAACATAAAAAAGTTCTCCTAGTAATAATAATAAAAGAGTCTAGGAAAGTTCTTATTTATTCTCCAATTTCATTGATCTTGTGAAATTTCTACTGGGTTGTCCGATAACACACTGCTCTTATAGCCTTAGCTCAGTGACCAGGGTTTTAAATTGTTGGAGTAAGTTCAGTGTAAGTTTAGATTTTCTTGGCTTAAATTAAATTTAATGATGTTACATAAATTTTTAATGCTTTGGTTTCTTTCCTTTGATAATAGCGTTATGTGTTAAAACACATATCATCTTTAATTTTAAATAATTTTTAAATTGCCCCTTGCTCTGCCTTATATAATCCGTATTTTCTGGTTTCTAAATATCAAGGACATAAAACTGGCTTCATATAGGAATCTTTTCATAGGCGATTTAGTGGATTTAGATTTCCAAACATATAAAACAGATATTCCAAGTGTCTAAAAATACAGGAAGCTTCTCAAAATTCATCTTAATCCAGAGAATATATTCCCCACCTCACTCCATGGTGCTGTTGACTAGTTAACTCCTGTATTTTAAACTAATGTTGAGTTCTTCACCAAAAGTCATTTATCATATAACTGTAGCTACTCTTTAGATGAAGCAAAGTACCTGCTGTGAAGTATTTATTCCTTTAGGTGAAAAAGTAAAACTCATTTTGTAATATGCAGAGTCTTCATTCAGGTTTATATTTGGTTATATATTAAGAATAAAATATATATAGAGATGCTTGTTGCTGCATAGAAAAAAATACTGAAAAGATGTGTTCCACAGTGCTAATAATAGCTAAAGTTATAATATTTACTCTTCACATCGCACTTTTCTATAGTCTAATTTTTTTCTACAATGAACTTGTATTCTTTTGTAAGCAAGAAAAAACTGTCAATATTATTTTTGAAAGCTCAAGAAACCTAAAAGTTGATGTTTTTACCTACCACAAAGCCTCACAGCTGGCAAATGTATGCAGATCAGTTCTGCAAATAATAGAAAGTAGTAGAAATCAGCAAGCGTCAAAATTTAGATAATACCATGAAGTTACTTATTTTACCTATTCTTATTTTGTACTTGAAAGGTGCCGTGCTGTGTGAAATTTGACCAATTTGCCCTTTTTTTCTCTTATTCCCAAGACATCAAGCTTCTTAAAAAAAAAAAAAAAAAGTAGTCTGAGATAATTCTATAGCAACATGCCAGATAGACCAAATTTCATAAGGAAACATGTTTTTAATTTCAGGCCTTTGAATGTTGTGTTGCTCCTAAGGATGAGTATTTATGAATGTATAAGAAAAAAAAGAGGCTTGAAAACTTTATTTCTTTTAACAGTCAACAATATTTAGCCTATCAGAATGCTTGAATGGATAAACATTCCTACTGTTTTAATTTTGAATATAGATTGTCTCGTGCTGATGGGAAGTATTGTTAATTTTAATAAAATTAACTTTATATTGTTATTTCACCGCTTTATAATAATTTTACATGGTGCCCTGGGGATGCCTTTGTTTTACATTATCAGGTGTCACATTTGCCATTTGGTTGGTATAGAAGGCGTTCAGCTCCACTTCTCTATTCAATTGCCTGGAGCCACACTATTCACGTTATGTTACAAGGAGCTATATTGCTATACACTGCACAAGTTTATATACTTTTATTTTATATGTATATATCATTTTTGTATTTTCTTAAAATCATTGTTTTGTGCTATTTCCCAGCATTCCTGTTGCTTGCCTTTAGGTAGACACAGTTATGGTAACAAGTTGGTTAAGACACCTTAGCAATCTGCCTCAAGTACTACTAACATGTTTAAATTTAGTTTCAATCTGATAGTCAGCCACAATTTTGATGTAATCTAAGCGAGTGCTTCATTGTTTTTGATAAGAGTTATAGCTTGATAAATCCATCAAAATGTAACTTTTTACACAGAGAGAGTTATTGCTATTTTAAAACAAGGGGAAATTATTGACGACTTTCATAACTCACCGTATGTTGGACAGATCACTCAGAGATAATTAATCAGAACATGTCTCCATTAAATGTTACCACTTGGTTTAAACTCTCCCAGGAATTCATAGGAATCAGACAGACTAGCAAATAATCTGTAAGCGAATTGAGTACTTGTCAAATTAAATACCACTGTTACCAAATACACAGTAGTTAAATTAAAGATATACCAAGTTCCTCTTGAATCAGTCCATTTTCTTTACTTTTTCCTTTTGGTTAAACGTAAGTTTATGGCTTAGCTCCAAGTTTGAGTTTTGTCTACTTTGAGTTGTTTACTACATGCTTTATCACGCTGCTATTTAAGCTGTTAAGAAGGTGCTAAAACATTTTGGTTACCTGTGTCAAGTATTTATTATGGACAATTCAAAATATGTATTTTTAAGTAGACTTTCTTTTCCACTTGAGTTTGTGTATATATGTTGATAAGCAAGCTGGTCTCTTCCCTGAGACCTTATGTGCAGCTGGCTGGTATTTGATTGATAAACTAATGATCCCTATAATCTGAGGAGCATTTAACTAACTGATAACTGATAAAGAGACCAATCAATTTAACCCCGCTTTGGTAGTTCATAGTCAGAAACCACATAAAAATGAGTCCTGAGACGTTTCTACTTTGTACGCCGTGTGTGCTGTGGTATTTTTGTTTTTGAGAAACTGCTTCCTTTTTTCTTTTACCAAAATTTCTGTGGCTGGTAGGAACTATGTCTCTGCTTTGAATTAGACCACTATTCCATGTTATTAACAATCACGTATCACTTCCTTTCACACCTTCAAGTTTAATATTTTGTGTACACTCTTTTAGTTAGAATCTTGGAGCGAAATATTATATAATAGTTTTACCTTTGTTTCTACTCCATAAATGTAATTACCCTGCCATTCTCTTAACGTGTAAGTTGCTTATTGGATATATTTTTCATTTTCTGTTATTATTGTGAAATTTGTAGGTTTGGGGGATGTTGCTGACTCCAGGTGGTAAAAATGTGGAACCAGGTGGTAAGAGCCATGCCTGTGTCCTCGTTGTAGCATGGCACAGTCTGCCAAGTGAGGAAGTAATTAAAATTATCTGGCTAATTAAAATTAGTAATACAAAGAGGGATTATTTTTTTTAAAGGGGGGAACAGGAATTATTAAGCTGATTGCAAGCCAAAAAGAACTCTTGCTCTTGAGGAAGAAGTCAGGTGTCTGTGTTTGTATAGGGATGTGACAGATATTGGTTATAGACGGGTGTAGACAGATATTGGTTGTGTGCCTGTTGAGTCCTTATGTAGCTTAGATCCACTCAGTAATTCCTAGTTGACTGTTTGCCTCTGAGCTGAATGCACAGGCTTTATCTTTGCTTTTCTAGTTCAAATATTTAGAGATTCTACATGCGCCGTTTGAAAAGTCCTATTTATGCCACTGCAATGGCAATATTGCAGAGAACTTTCTTGTAAAAATTTAGCAGGACATGGGGAGAATTTGAGGATAAAAACAGTTTGCATAAACTCTATTCTGAGCCAAAACTGAAGGCAAATGACCCCCAATGTGCACAACAGTTTAATGGCTATTAATATATTTCTGAATTTTTAGAGGAAAATTTATTTGAAAAAGATTTTATGTAGTTTCTGAATGTAGGTAATTTGAATCATGTTTATAAATATTTTACCTGCCTTGAATAGATGATTAGTTTTGTCCAATAACAATTTCAGAGTAGCTAATGTGGCAATATAAATATGAATATTTAGGGGGCATTTTTTCTTTATATAGTAAATACGTGATTAGTAATGATTTCTATTACAGAAGGTTTTTTTATGGCACATTGCTTTATAAAGGAAACGAAGTTAAGTCTGAAGAATTACATAATGAAATCTGGGAGTATGTGGTTTAGGTATAATTACAAAAGTAAAAATGTATAATTTATGTTTGCATAATGCCCTTCATTGAAGGTTATGAAAATAAGTCTTGTGATGTACTCCAGGCTTCACATTTCTTATATGCCTCCCTACATAAATGAAACAACTTCCCTACTATGGTCTAACAATAATCCCACACTCAAAAATACCTAAAATTCAGCATCATTCAGTAAATTCTCTCCATCAGGTAATGTGACTGATGCTTCATTTGTCTTTCTTCTCAGTTGTTTGTTTATATATTTCCTCCTTCCACCAAGCAGTTGAGGTAGCTTCCCCCACCTTTTTAAAGACTTTTACCCAAACTAAATAACTACTATCAAAAACTAAAATTGCAATCATTTATTGAGGGCCCTATCTGTGTTAGGCATTGTACTGGCTGCTTTCCATATAATATCTTATTTTAATTCTCACAGGAATTCTGTAAACTAGATATTACCATCCCCATTTCACAGATAAGGAAACTAAAAGAGGTTAAGTAACTTTCCCAAGACCATACTACTCAGCTGTGACAAAACAGGAATATTAATTTACATCTGACTCCGAAAATAGATGCCTGAGAAAATGAAGAATAGAGTAAGAAACAATATTCAGAATTCCTGTCTCATAAGATTACACTTGATGGCTATCACGATTTCTGGTGGAGAAAAAGATGAATGATAAAAATGTAACATTTGTTTAGGGCCAAAGGATCCAAAAGGGTTCATGGAAAATACTGACATATGGGCTCCCTCTTTCTCTCTAGACCCAGCATGACCAGCAAAAGAAGTTGGTATTGTATGAAGGAGAGTAGGTACTTGATATAGTCCCACTTAATGATTTTTGCTTTTGTCACTTGTGCTTTTGGCATCATACCCAAAAAAGTCATTGCCAAGACCAATGTCAAGGAGCTTTCCCCTATGATTTCTTCTAAGAGTTTTCTGGTTTCAGGTCTTATATTTAAGTCTTTATTCCATTCAGAGTTAACATGCAAACCATATATCTGATAAGGTTATATCCAAAATATATAAAGAACTCATACAAACCATAACAAGAACAAAAATCTAATTTGAAAATGGGCAGAGGAACTGAATAGACATTTTTCCAGAAAAGATATACAAATGGCCAACAGGTACATGAAAAGGTGCTCAACATCACTAGTCATCAGGGAAATGCAAATCAAAACAGCAGTGAAATATCAACTTACACCTGTTAGAATGACTTACTGTCAAAAAGACAAGGGATAACAAGTGCTGACAAGGATGTGGAGAAGGGAAATCCTGGTGCACTGTTGGTGGGAATGTAAATTGGTACAGGCACTATGGAAAACAGTATAAAGTTCCCCCCCCCAAAATTAAAAATAGAACTGCCATATGATCCAGCAATCCCACTTCTGGGTGTATATATCCAAAGGAAATGAAAATAGTATCTCGAAGGAATATCTGTACTTCCATGTCTATTACAGCACTATTTTTTTTTTAAGATTTTATTTATTTATTTGACAGAGATAGAGACAGCCAGCGAGAGAGGGAACACAAGCAGGGGGAGTGGGAGAGGAAGAAGCAGGCTCATAGCAGAAGAGCCTGATGTGGGGCTCGATCCCAGAAAGCCGGGATCACGCCCTGAGCCGAAGGCAGACGCTTAACCGCTGTGCCACCCAGGCGCCCCTATTACAGCACTATTAACCATAGCTAAGATATGCAAACAACCTAAGTGTCCAACCACAGATGAATGTATTTATTACATATACACACACATGCACACAATGGAATATTATTCAGCCATGAGAAAGAAGGAAGCCCTGTCATTTGCAACAACATGGATGAAATTTGAGGGCATTATGCTAAGTGAAATAAGACATACAGAGACAGACAAATACTTACATATAATAACTTCTACATAGAATCTAAAAATATTGTACTTGTGGAAACAGATAGTAGAATGATGGTTACCAGGGGCCGGGGGGTGGGGGAAATAGGGAGATGTTGGTTCAAAGGGTGCAAAGTTCCAGTTAGAAGATGAGTAAGTTCTGGGATTCAATGAACAGTGTTGTGATTATAGTTAAAGATATTGTATTATATACTTGAAAATTGCTAGGAGAGTAGACCATGAATGTTCTCACAACAAAAAAAGAAATGGTAATTATGTGAGCTGATGGAGGTATTAGTAAAAGCTATGTCATAGCTTTTGTCATAGAAGTGTGTCAAATCAACATGTATACCTTAAACTTACATAGTGTAAAATGTCAATTGTATCTCAATAAATTTGGAAGAAAAAAGAAAGGTCAATAGGCGGAAATATGCTTTCTGCTCCTCTCTTAGACTCACTTTTCCCATCTTACTCACTGCTCATTCAGAAATATTTTGCTAAATGTTTTCCCCATCCCTAATAACATCCTGACCATCGAGCAAAAAGCCGGAAGAATATTTAAAGACAGCTCTGAACATTTGGAGAGCTTAGACAGTGAATATACCAAAAGCATAAAAAATGGCCCTCTCGGTGTGTCACAAGAGGCCTCAGGCTTACTGTGAGAGATCTCTTCATTTAATTGCTTTGTAGGCTAATCCATACCTCCATGTCTTTCAATATGACTTCCATAAATCTCAAGCAACTAAGAATTTCAGTATGCACTGCCATGCATCAGATGCTGAAAACTACTGATCTGGTGATCTGATTGGAGTTTAATGACTACTGCGGGAGAATTCTGTTGAATTGTGAATAAAACCCAAATGCTTTTCAGTCTTATCATGTGTATCTGTGCCAAATTCTTTGGCAGCCCATAAAAGCCAGGTCCTCCCAGACTTGGCTAAAATCCAATTTTCTTTAAGATTTCTGCACTTCTAGAACTGCTAAAATATATCCTGCTTGACTCTAGTATAAGGGGAGAAGGAAAATGTCACAGACTATCTGAACCTCTGAGTTACTTATAGAAGGGAGACATAGCAAATGCAAGTGTATTTTTTTCCCCACCGTGTGCCAATTGTACTTTTCAGAAGGTATTTCTGAACATGGTGATAGAATGCACCTGAACGTAGACGTCACCCACGTACTCAGAGCCAAGCTTCCTTCACAGATGACCACCTGCAGATCTGGCAGAACTGCCATAGGCCCTGGTGTGTCTGAGTACAAGGAAGGGAATTCCATTTCGTAAATAACCTATGCTAAAATGGCAAACAATGTTTCCTGCATGTTCTGACAACCACCCACCCATGAGTGCTCTGTTTCAATGTTTCAAATTCATCATAAAGTTCCTATTTGATCTAGAGTGTCTTAAAAGAAACTGATCTCTACAAATTATTCTCTATCATTATTAGCAGTTCTATTCATGACCTACTTTCAAAAAATTATTATAAAGGATCATCTCATTAAAATCAGATCAGCTACAAATGTTTGCCATCAATGGTGTTGGGTTAATCAGTCAACAGGTTGGTAGCTCCCGCTAGGAGAAGAGGCTGTGTGGGATTTAGCTAAGGAGAAACAGGAAGCAGGGTGAAAGGAAGATTTAGGGATGCTGAAAGGGAGGGAGCAGCTGGTTTTACTGGGAACTGAGGTTAAGCTAGGCAAGCAATTACAAAGTCACACTCAAGGCATTCAAGGTAAGAGTACTAGGCAGAGAATGGCATCAAAACAGACTGAGTGTTTAAAGAATGACAGGTGAGAACCCAGGGCATTCAACAGGGAGTTCCATACGGAACTGGAGGGAAGTGGAGTCTGGTCTCAGGGAAGGAGGATGGCCACAGTCCCCTTTCTGCCCTGGCTGGAGTTCAAGCCCAGGGGCAAGTAGCTAGGTACAAGAAGACCAGACAGAAGGGCCAATTAGGCAGACTGAGAGCACACTGTCCTTCTGATACCTAAGTTACTTCCCCACCCTGAAGGAAATGGAAGGGAGCAGCAGCTTATAACCAGCCTTCACCTACAACCGTAGATGAATACTAAGGAACCAATGAAACCCCAACCCCTGCCTGCCTTCCAGATTTCAGTGAAGATGAGATATCTCTATTCAGCCAAATCGACAAACATTTGATCTTGTCTGTGTGGTTCTCATTGTCCCAAGGCTGCCGTATCTGTAGATAACAGAGGATAATATAAGCCCCTGGAGTCAAGCTGGGTTTGAAAGGGTTAAAGAACTTGTCTCAGAGGACACCTGGGTGATTCATGGTTAAGCATCTGCCTTCAGCTCCGGTCATGATCTCCAGGTCCTGGGATGGAGCCCCATGTCGGGCTCCCAGCTCAGCAGTCTGCTTCTCCCCCTCAGGAGTCTGCTTCTCCCCCTCCCTCTGCCTCTTCCCCTGCCAGTGCTCTCTCTATCTCTCTCTCAAATGAATAAACAGAATCTTAAAAAAAAGAAGAAGAAGAAGTTGTCTCAGGCCACAGAGCAAGAGGGAGTTGAACTGTTATTTGAATCCAAGCAGTCTGACTCTAGAGCTAATTTGGCTTTAAGCACTAGGTCACATTGCCTCCATCATGTGCACTAAAACTTTAGATAGAATTTTAAGCAGCTCTTCTCTTGGAATACTTTCTCCAGTTCTTTCTCCTAGTCCACCGTCATCACAGCTTGTCTCTGTATTCCCTCAGCAGCTACATATTTTGTCTGAAAACTCTAAACTCTTTATTTTTCACTGCTGTTAATGCAGCTTTGAAGTTTTTCTCAGGTTGCTAAAGATATGTGAGTATTTTGATGACCTTGACAAAATTCTGAGCTCCCAGATGGCCTGGGCTGTGTTTCTTGCCGTAGTTCACATATTTACTGGAGAGACAAATAGAAACAGCATCCCAACCCTGCCACTCTCAAGAAGCTACATACACTAAGTGCAGCCCCAGTCACCCTGCCTAGGAGAACCAAGGAAGGCTTACCCCCCAAGGTCCTCAGACCCAGGATCCCAAATATTTGATGGCTTAGATGACTCATTGTATTTCATAATTAGTAATACGGAATTCTGAGTGGCAGGAAGAAACTCATTTACTCTTGAACATCCTCATGGGGGACTCAGAGCACGAATCTCTTGACATTAATTATCTATATTTTAGTAACAGCCAATGTGTCTGAGCCAAAACCTTATGGTATTTCTGTGTTTGGGTAATTATTAGATCATATTCTGTCCCTAAAATAGGAGCTTGACTTTCCCAAACATCTTGTTAAATAAAAATTTCATTAGTTTATGGCTATTTCAGAGATCTTAAAATATTTGCTCTCTTTTATCTAAATTAAGAAAATAATTATAAGAAATTGCAAAACTGCCAAGGATGGACAGTGTTTTATAATTATTGTTCCCTCAAATGGGTGGATCTGCATTCAGCAGAGGAGCACAAAAATTGTGCAGTTTTTCTTAAAGAAAAATAAGAGCAGTTTCTTGGTTTGGGCAGTTAAGCTGTTATACTGTGGTTTTGCAATATGTTAACATTGAGGGTTGCAGATGAAGGATATATGGGAAATCTACTATTTTGGCAACTTTTCTGAAAATCTAAAATTATTTCAAAGTTAAAAAGTTTTGTTTTTTTTTTAAAAGGCATTAATTTGGGTGGAGGTGAGGAGTGAATGGGAGATAGAAGGCACAGAATTGGCCATGAGTTGATAATTGTTGAAGCTGGTGATAAGTACAGTAAGTTTATTATATTCTCTGTGTTTGTACATGTTTGAAATTTTTATAAAGTTTTTTAATCTGGGGTGCCTCAGCGGCTCAGTGGGTTAAGTTCCTGACTCTTGATTTCGGCTTCAATCATGGTCTCAGGGTCGTGGGATCAGCCCAGTGTGGGTCTCCAACCTCAGTGCGGGGTCCTCTTAAGATTCTCTTCCTCTCTCTCTACTCCTCCCCCTCACATGCTCTCTCTCTCTCTCAAAAAAAATTTTTTTTTAATCTAATAAAAAAGAAAGACATAAGAACAATTTTGCAGTTCAAATTTGGGCAAATGCAAGAATTTTCCTTTTTTTAAAAGATTTATTTTGTTTATTTATTTATTTTATTTTAGACAGAGAGAGAACACAAGCAAGGGGAAGGGCAGAGGGAGAGGGAGAGAATCTCAAGCAGACTCCATGCTCACAGACTTAACACGGAGTCTGTCACAGGGCTTGATCCCAGGTCCCTGAGATCATGATCTGAAGTGAAATCAAAAGTTGAATGCTTAACTGATTGAGCCACCCAGGAGCTCCAAAAGATTTATTTATTTATTTATTTATTTATTTGAGAAAGAGAGAGTGGGGAGTGGGAGCAGGGAGAGGGGAGAGTCTCAAGCAGACTCTGCACTGAGTGTGTGGAGCCCAACTCAGGGCTGGATCTCATGATCCCGAGGTGACGACCTGAGCCAAAACCAAGAGTCAGCGGCTCAACCAACTGAGCCACCCAGGTGCCTCAAACATAAGAATTTTCTAAGGACATTGTCAGCTGAGACAAACTTGTATTATCTTTGTTGCTGAGGGTTTTTAAGTTTGTTTATTTATTTATTTATTTATTTATTTATTTATTTATTTAAGTAATTTGTACACCCAACGTGGAGCTCCAACTCATGACCCTGACCTTAACAGTCACACACTTTATAATTGAGCCAGCCAGGCACTGCTAAACTTGTATTATCTTTGGATTTCAGTTTTCTTTGCCATTCTTATCCCTTTGTGCACAAAGAATCAAGTATATGATTGATTGTAATTTTTTTTAATTCTAGAATATATATTCTTAGTTATTTTTAGCTATTATTATTCAGGCTTTCTTTATTGTTTTAGCACTAAAAATATATGCGTACAATAAACTAGAAAAAAATTTAAAGTTGTCTTGCCTGTCCATAGACTGTTAGATAGTATTTCTCTTATAAGTCTGTTTTTTATTTTTGTTTTCTAAACAATATGAGTGTAAAGTCACACCATTGGCACATATTTTTCCATTGTTTTTATGATGTTCCAAAGATGATCATTTATGCTAGATCAACCCTTCTGGGTAAGAGAAGTTTTAAGTGCCGTGTTAGAACTTAAGCCACGGACCACCAGATGGTGGCCACAATGTTACTTTCTTCTTTTCTAAGCCCTCCCTTTAACGGTACCTACATTAGAGGATTTCTTTACAAATAATTTTCCTCAATTAGTCTGAGAATGCAAAGGCCTTCTTTAAAGCACAGTTTGAAGGCATGTTGCTTTTGTCCACTTGCCTAACTGTGTTGTGCTTGATATGAGACCAGCTAATTGCTATTTGGAGAGCTCCAGGAAAAGTCAGAAGAACATGAGAAAAGAGGTGCCATGGTGATGGCGAAGAGCTTCTCGGCTCCTGATCGGGCGTCAGTGGAGTGCTTAAAAACATGGGTTGTGAATCTCGACTGCCTAGGTCTGAACACAGATTCTGTCTTGAGTATTTATTGCAGCTTTACTCACAATAGTCCAAAACTGAAAAAAACTCAAACACCCATCAACTGGTGAACGCATAAAGTTTGGTATATCCATATAGTGAATGAAGTACTACTCGGCAATAAAAAGTGATAAACTGATGATACATATAACATGGATGGACCTCCAAAGTTTTATGCTAATTGAAGGAAGCCGGACATAAAAGATTAAATATCATATGACTTCATTTATAGAACATTGCTAAAAAGTCAAATCTATAGATAGGAAATAGATCAATGGTTGCCAGGGCCAGGGATGGAGGGAGTATATTGACTGCAAAGAGGCAGAAGGCAACTTTTTGGAGTGATGGAAATATTCTATATCTTGATTTACTAAAATGATTGTACAACAGTATATATAAGCTGTCAAAATTCATCCAACTGTGTACTTAGAAAGAATTGTATTTTATGTAAATTGTGTCTCAGTAAAATACTAGAACTAAATATATAAAATACATTTACTAGAACCTTTTTTTATTTGTCTGGCTCCCATGAACAAGCCTATTGTCATTGCTTTAAGTCATGTCTTTCTAGAACCAGGGATATGTGAGTTCTTTGCCATTTGTATATTCTCGTATCTACTTTCTTCTGGTAAAACTGTACATAACAACAGGGTCCCAGGGTGATAAAGATAGCAGAACGGATCCTGAGTTAAATGCTGGCCTTGGATGACAAGCTCCTAGAAGGAACCGTAAGCACAGGAGAGAGGGATTCAGGAAAAGTGGGGCTCTCCCAGGCTACAGAGAGAGGAAGACAAGAACAGAGGGTTAGCTGGCCCTCAGAAGGGGAGGAGGGGGTGAGGCGACCCTGTTGGGGAGAGGGAAGCTGAGAAAATGAGATTAAATATACCTCTTTATGTATCACAGCTCTCAAATTAACATGTTTACACATTCATGACACCCACGTGGCTTCAATTTCTCGGCAGTGGAATTTCTCACATAATTAAGCTTTTAGGAAAAAAAATTCATTTTTTGCCATTAAAAAACATGACAAATGGTCTACATGTATCATTTGGACACAGGTCACATTGCCCAGATAATGAACTCTTTCATGTAAAATTTCCAGTAGATTTTTAACATGCAAAAGTCCTCCTCATATGTTATCCCGTATTGATCCGATTGGAGCTGTTAGTGTCTAGTGGATCAATGATCAGCAAACTAAAAAGTCACTTAGTGACTATGACACCCATGGCAGTGTTAGAATCTATTGTGTCAGGAATTCTTGTTTTATTAACTCTGTAATTACCTGTTCAGCTGAACCGGTGAATTTTATTACACATTTTCTTTCACCTGAACAAGACCTTTGCACTTCTACCAGTGCCCTGAGGATCCACCATTTTTTTCCTGTTCCATGTCTTTCTCCGGTGGCCTATGGCTTCACTGCCATCTGTTTAGGCAGAGACGTATGGGCAACAGGGCTTTTAGAATACCATCGCCTAGCTTTGGAAGCTGTTCAGAGGCCCTGCCCTCCGGCATGGTTGCTTCAGTTGAGACACATTTAGGCCTCAGGAGGAAGAAAGTCAAAGGGGCAACTCTGCTTGCTGTGTATTGGTGCTTTCTTTAAACAAAGGATCACTATGCTATATGCCGTGGGAGTTAACAGCATGGGCTTTGGAGGCAGGTCTGGGGCTGCCTCCTGGCTCTTCCAATTGGCAAGTTATGTAAACCCCTCAGCCTCAGTTGCCTTGTGTGTTAGGGGAGGGGAAGGAATTGTCCCTCCCTCATAGTGATGCATGGATATCTTGCCAGCACGCCAGACTCAACATGCCTGAAATTTTGTCCCCTCTAAAACCTGTGCCTCTTCTACTTGCTTTTGGTAAATGGCACAGTTATCTTTGACTCACTCTTTCATTCACCCCACCCCAACATCCAGCTCTCACCAAATCCTATCAAGTCTACCTCCTAGATGTTTCTCTGATACATCGTCACTCTCCAGCCTCACCATCTCTGTCCTAGCCCAAACTTTACCATTTGTCATCTGGACTACTAATTGTCCAGCTGGACTTCACAGACTCACTCTTGGCTTCTTGTGATAGAGTCACTGTGCTGCCATTATTCAAAGGTTCCTGTTCTCTTCAGAATTGGATTCAATGTCATTAACACATCCAAGACTTTGCATGATCTCATTCTTTTCTCATGTCACTCTTCTTGGCTATGGTTGTACTGGGATTTATACATGTAATTTATGTTTTCATTTATTCACTCATCTAACTAATGTTTAGTGAACATCTTTTATGGGTCAGGCACAGTGCAAGTGCTGAGAACACAAGATGAATATGGTCTGCTCCCTGCCCGAGATGAACTCAAGGCCTAATGGGGGATAGAGATGCAAGAAAATGATTAAAAACGGTAAAATGTAATGCGGGAACTGAGAAGAGAGAGTGATTAGCTTTGTGTTGGCATATAAGAGAAAGCTTTGCAGTGACTGTATTATATCTGGAAGGATAAATAATAATAATAAATAAGATTCGTCATGCCAGAAAATATTTTAGGAATATAATACAAACCCAAAGCATACTTCTCCTTTGGAGTATGTACTGGGTAGTTTCCCACATCACTGAAGTTACATATATAATCACCACTAGCTATTAATTTCTCTTAGAATAAATAGAGCTGAGGAAACATCCCCTTTTTCATTCATTGAGTACTTTTCTATCAAGTTTTGTTAAAATCTTCTCACTTGTTTAAGTGGCCAATCTAATATCCCCAAGTTTCCCTTCCCTTGGAACATATCTCAGGATCTAGAAATTGGAAAAGCCATTAATTGTAGAATGTGGTCAAAATCAACCAAAAAAGAAATCAATTCAACATCTTCAGATTTTGGGTCTTTTTAAACCGCTTTTTTTTTTTTTTTTAAGATTCTATTTATTTATTTGACAGAGAGAGACAGCCAGTGAGAGAGGGAACACAGGCAGGGGGAGCGGGAGAGGAAGAAGCAGGCTCCTAGCGGAGGAGCCTGATGTGGGGCTCGATCCCAGAGCACCAGGATCACGCCCTGAGCTGAAGGCAGACGCTTAATGACTGTGCCACCCAGGCACCCCTAAACCGCTTCTTAACAGGAATATTCCATATACTCATCATGTAAATCCCACCTTCTTTAGTAATAAATTTTAGTACAGAGGAATTAGACTATCCACAAATGATAGAAGGTCTGTCACCTTAAGGTTTTGTGGGCTCCCTAAAGCACAGATTAGGTATGAAATACTAGTTTTCTTGAAATGCAGCTTTAATACTCAGCTCCTACTGAATGTCCATTTGATAAATTTAAGTAATAGATTCTTTTAACATTTGGTCTTCTTTTTTTCTTAAGATTTTATTTATTTATTCGACAGAGATAGAGACAGCCAGCGAGAGAAGGAACACAAGCAGGGGAAGTGGGAGAGGAAGAAGCAGGCTCACAGCGGAAGAGCCTGATGTGGGGCTTGATCCTAGAACGCCGGGATCACGCCCTGAGCCGAAGGCAGACGCTTAACCGCTGTGCCACCCAGGCGCCCCTAACATTTGGTCTTCTGATTGTATTTTACTTTCCAAACTTCTGGATAATCAAAAGTATTCTCTTAACTAATTTTTGGAGAAACGTATTATTCAATTAAGGTAATTTTCATAATGTAAAAGGAATATTCTTAAAAGAGAAATTTAAATTTCCCTTTATGTCTGTGATGCTTATCGACCGTATAATTTTGCAGATATCTCACAGAAGAATTTTACCATAAGGAAACTGACTCATAACCACAGACACTTATTTCCATTGTTAGAGATAATATCCTCTGTCCAAAGTCTGTCACATAAAGAACTCCACACACTTATTGCATAACATATTTTAGTGTTTTTACTTTTAAGCCAGGGTCTGAGATACAGAAAAATGCATGCAAGTAGCTCAGTCTGTCCTTCTGAAAGAAACATTTATCAATTAAGCAAAATTGAATTGCTTGTTAGACCTCTGAAAGTACTGATGACACCTCAGTTGCGAAGAACAATGGGAACATTACTCTCCCTTTCCTTCAGCTAAAGAATAAGAAATAAGAAAAGTTACCTGACCCAGAGTGAAGTTGACCTAGAACTCTATAGACTGTTTCATTTGAAATGATTAGGCAAGTACAGTGTATGGGGCAAAAGAAATTAAGCTGAAAAATGTAAACCATAAGCTAAGAGACCTTAGCTCATTATAGCAACATCACCTCTTCTGTTTCTTAATTCTTCTTTAAAATGTGCTTACTGATGTAGACACTGAAGATATAAAGATGAATAAGACCCGATCCCTGCCTTCAAGGAACTAATAATCCAATGGAAAACAGATGTGTGCATCTCATCCTAATCATTGAGATATATGAGTGTTTTCAGCAAAGTGCTAAGTAGAGGCAGAACAAAATAAATTAATTCTGCCCAGAGGAATCAGAGAAGGCTTCATAGAGGTGGTGACATTTAGCTGAATCTTGAAGGATGAGTAAGACTCAACCTAATGAAGAAAAGTAAGGATACCTTAGGAAGAGAAAATATCAGGAAGCAAAGGCAAGTTGTATGAAAATACTTGCAATGTTAGAGAATGTATAAGAAGAATGGCTGGGGTAGGCTGGGGTTAGTTGTGAAGAATATGGGTAGTTCTCCTCTGTAGATCCATTCCCATCACCTCCTGTTGATGGTTTAGACTTTATTTTGTGAGACATTTGGGACCAATCAACTATATAGTATTTTATGGTGGTTATATTTCATTATTTGCCATTTGCAGTCAATTTCTCTCCCTTCCTATAAACTCTCTGCTTTTTGTGTTATCTCCTATTATGTGTAGTATTAGTTAAGAGATAGTGGTCCTCTTCCACTACCAGATCCTTCTTCAACTGAATCTGGTGCTGCCAGGGTCCAGCCACATGATTCAGGCTTAACCAAAATGACACTCCCTCTTTGAAGACTTTGCATCTTGACCATGTGATACAAAGACGTGAAAACATCTGGCGGTTATAGTCACAGCAGCAGCAGCAACTGTAGCTGGTGCACTGCTGGATTTTTGTTGTGGTTCCTGTCCCCTGGCCCTTGAGAGCCCCCCTGATTCTGACCTTGAGCCAGCTTCTGCCATGCCGCTAAGAACTCTTAAGCAAATAATGTCCAAAACCAAACTCATCATTCAAGTTCAAGGAGTTACACACCTGGAGCTTGAAACTATAGGTTTAGAGCTTTAAATAAGGGCTTTTCAGAGATGAATACAGGTTCAAGATTCCTTGCATTAAAGCTGAGAGTTAAAGCCCAAGAGATAGATCAGTCAGGGAGAGAATATAAAGAAAGAAAACAAGAAGACCGGAGATAATATCCTGGGAGATGACAAAATACAAAAAAGCGGACAGAGGAACTAACAAGGATGCCTTAAAAGGATGTCAGAGAGATAGGAGGAGAACCAGGGATAAAATAATCTCAAAGAGGCGCGGCGAGATCAGACAGAATAAGCACTGAGAAGTCATTGTGATTGGCAATTAGTGGATCACTGGGTACTCTGAAAGAATAGATTTAGAGTAGATTTCCAAGTAGGAGCCAAAATCCTATGGTTAAGGAAATACAATTGGTACTTGAACAATGCACCCCTACATAGTCAAAATTCACATATAACTTTTGGCTCACCGAAAACTTTACTGATAACCAATTGTCGAATGGAAACCTTACCAATAATAGAAAAAATCAATTAACACATTTTGTATATGTACTATATACTTTATTCTTACAGTAAAGTAAGCTAGAGAAAAGAAAATCGTAAGGAAAAGAAAATACATTTACAGTACCGTATGTATTGAAAAAATCCATGTATTAAGTGGACCCATCCAGTTCAAACTCATGTTGCTCAGGTTCACACCATAATGGGAAGGTGACAAGTAGAAGCAGCAGCAGAGACTGAAATGAAAGTCCAGCGGCATGCTGAGAGATGAAGCAACAGCAAGGGATTTAGGGTTAAAAGAAGGCTTTTTCTGTAGTGAAAAACTGAGCCTTTTCTAGCAGAAGAGCTGGTGGAGGAGAAGAGATTGAAAATGTTACATAACAGGGGGACAGATGACGAAGCGTTATCTTGGAGAAGACAAGAGGAAAGGGCAATTGTAGCAAGGTGCAATGGTCGTCCTTGGAAGGGGCTAGAGCCTCTTCCTCTTTGAAGTCAGGACTGGAAGAAGTAAGATGAAGATTTAAAACACCTAGGTTCTTATTAAACATGGAGATTTCCCAGGCCTACCCTAGACTTAGTGAATCAGAATATTAGAGGGCAGGGCCCCTTAATGTGCATCATTAAAAAGCCACAGGTGGCCATTATGCATATTATATTTAAGAAGTACTAAGAGAGATCATATGGACGTGGAAACGGAGTTGAAGCTAAAGAATGTTAAGTCTGCCACAGTCCCTGCAGGAAGCAAAACATGGGACCTAGCAAAAATGAAATAAAGGATTCCCAAAGAACACGACGAACCTGGGTTGAAATCATAAATAAAGATGTCAGTCATTTCAGAATGCTGTTTCTTTCTGGTGCGCTCAGTGGCCTAGGAGGGATGGAAAAGCAAATGTGCAGGTTGATCCAAGAGGTTGGGAATGCCACAATGAGTGTGAGAGTTCTCTAGGAGGCAAAAGGAGGTTGACCCTGGAGTCCAGGCTGAGTAGGCAGGAAGGTGAACTCATTCTAAAGTGAGACAGAAACAAAGAGGAAGCTCCTTTCCAAATAGGCTGGCTGGACTGAAGGAGTGCAGTTGGTATCACCAAATTCTGAACTGCTCTCTTTACTATGTACCAACCAAAACTGAACAAACCCGCTACACTTTATCCTTGATGTCTTGATCAATATGGTGAAAAACTGGAAACCAACCTAGGTGTCCATCAATGGGAGATTCGTTAAATAAATTATGATGCATCCAGATCATGGATGCTATGTAATCATTAAACATAATGCTGACAACCTGCTTATTTTGGAAAATTAGTCACGACATTTTAGAAGGTCAAAAAGCATTCTTATAAAACATCCTGTAAAAAACTACTGGATTTTGTTAAAATTAGGGGTGTATGTGCAAGCGCATGCATGTATGCAAAGGAGGTATCTGGAAGAAAAGTCACGAATGTTGAGGTATTTTGGTGATTTTTATATATTTGTATTTTCTGTGTTTAATTTTTTATTGTATGTTTCTATTATTTTAGGATTAAGAAAACACAATGAAGTTACTTTCATTTTTTTTTTTTTTTAGTTATACCAAGTGTTTAAAACTCCCAAATTACTTGGGGCGCCTGGGTGGCACAGCGGTTAGGCGTCTGCCTTCAGCTCAGGGCGTGATCCTGGCGTTCTGGGATCGAGTCCCACATCAGGCTCCTCCGCTGGGAGCCTGCTTCTTTCTCTCCCACTCCCCTGCTGTGTTCCCTCTCTCAGTGGTTGTCTCTATCTCTGTCGAATAAATAAATAAAATCTTTAAAAAAAAAAAAAAACTCCCAAATTACTTACTTTTCCTCCCCACCAGTCCAAATTCTGTTCATCTTAGCATGGCTTCTCTCAGAGAGAGGTAGGAGCCAAACAGATTAAATTAGTTAAGTGTCAATTTGTGAGTGATTAGTATCTCCATTGCCCTTCAAAACATTTTTGTCTCAAGGGACGCCTGGGTGGCACAGCGGTTAAGCATCTGCCTTTGGCTCAGGGCGTGATCCCGGCGTTCTGGGATCGAGCCCCACGTCAGGCTTCTCCGCTAGGAGCCTGCTTCTTCCTCTCCCACTCCCCCTGCTTGTGTTCCCTCTCTCGTTGGCTGTCTCTATCTCTGTCTAATAAATAAATAAAATCTTTAAAAAAAAAAAACAAACATTTTTGTCTCAAAACATAAATGATTCTCCAAATGGTGGTATTCGAGGTGGAGGAACAATGAAGCACAAAAATTTGGACAGTGCAGGTGAAGGTAATTTTGAACAAGAATATGGCCACATTGGGGCGCCTGGGTGGTGCAGCCCTAAAGAGTCTGCCTTTGGCTCAGGGCGTGATCCTGGCGTTATGGGATCGAGCCCCACATCAGGCTCCTCCGCTATGAGCCTGCTTCTTCCTCTCCCACTCCCCCTGCTTGTGTTCCCTCTCTCGCTGGCTATCTCTCTCTCTCTCTCTCAAATAAATAAAATCTTTAAAAAAAAAAAAAAAAAATATATATATATATATATATATATATATATATATATATATATATGACCACGTAGCAGATTAACTCTTCCTGGGAATGTATGTCCCTCAGGGTCAGCATCCTAAAGCTCTTCCCATTTATGCAACATTCTGTCGAATAGATTGGTACTTGTTACACACAGGAGTGGTTCTTGTTGTTGTTTTTGTTTGTTAACTGAATCATATATATTTGCTTATTTTACCACTTCTAACTTAAAATGTCCTTTTTCCCTTCAGAGATTTGTTGGACTTTCGATTTTCTTCCGGTTTTCTATAATTTGACTTCTATATTTACATTTAATTTGGGTGGAATTTATTTTGACATCTAGTGCGGGATGAGCATCTAAATGTATTTCCTTCCAAATTGCTACTTTTCTCAGAATCACTTATTGAATCACCCTCCTTTACTTGCGTGCCCTGTTTATCGTGTATTAATGTATTACATATAAAAGGAGCTCTTTATTCTGTTACATTGATCCGAGTATTTTTGCACTAGTACTAAGACGTGTTATAGCTCTTTAATGTTTTAATAATTGTTAAGCAGACGCTTAACCGCTGTGCCACCCAGGCGCCCCGTCAGTCATTTTCTTTTTCAAAGTTTCAAAATGCTATTTTCCTCTTCTTATTTTTCCTATAAATTTTAGAATTGTTTTTATCAAGTGCCTTAAAAATTTTATCGTGGTTTTAGTGGGTATAGCATTCAACTTAAAACTTGACTTGAATCTCTCCACTTTGTACCAACAAATTATTTTCAGTCTTACAAACATTTGCCACAGACACTCCCTGTCGGCAACAGCAATGGATATACATTATATGTGGTAACTCAGGAGTTTGTAAGGTCAGGGATTGCCTGTATTCACATCAAGTTCATATGTTGGAGAACTGTGTCACTTCCAAGTATGATATGTAATACAGGTTGTGTTGCTTTTTTTAAAGTAGTCCTTTATAATCCTGTTATTTCCATCTGCCATTCTGAGTGTTAGCTACTAATTGTTCGGTTACCCAGGACTGATGTGCTTTGCATCATCTTCCCATTTTTAAATTTGGCTTATTATATTAGGCTGGAGACGCCTTCAAGTTTTCTTGAAGACAGTAATGTCTGTCTGTCTTTCCAGGATTTTACAAGATTCATTTTGCAAACTATTCCAAACCCTGAATGAGTATTATATTAACTACCTGTATGATCTCAGGGAAGTCATTTTAACTCTCTGATCTTAAACTTTCTCATCTATAAAATGGACATAATAATACATACATGAGGTAGTAATGTAATGCTACTGATAAACAGCTTCTATGTAATCACTCAAGAAATGATGCACCATACCATTCTCCCCTTCCCTCTGTTTATCTGTTGATACCAACTTTCCCAGGCATCCCTGCCTTTGGTTCCATAATTACCTTCCTAAGGGAGTTCCCAAACCTCCATGGCTCAGTACCTAAGGCCAAATGGGGAAAGAATAGAGATACAGCGAATAATTTTGTAAGCAATCTAGCATTAAATTAATTGATACCGTATTAATTACAAATCATTTTAATAATAGCAAATGAAGCTAAACCAGTGTTCATAGCCCCTCTTTAGAAAAATAAGCGAGGTTTAGAAAATTATCATTTTGTAAGTTATTAATGATTAATATAGGGCAATAATTTGGGTGTAAACTTTAATGCCTTATATACAGAGTGCCTATTAGTACCAAGTGGTAATTCTAAGTGTAAATGCTGATCGTGACCCCTTAGAGCCAAAATCGCTGATTAGATGGGCATGTTCAACATTAAAGTGTGTGTGTGTGTGTGTGTGTGTGTGTGTGTGTTTAATTAAAATTGATTTTGGAAGTACTCTCCAACTACTGTTCCTTATGCTCAACTTTATTTTCTGATTGTGAAAACAAAGTAAAAACTGAGGTATTGTTTAGGTTAAATCCTGTATGTTGAGGAGTATCTAATTTTGCTTTTTCTCTCTAAGGCCTAATAACTCCTATACCTTCTTCATAGCTTAATTTCATTCTATCCTAGGAAAGGCTTCTTAGAGTTCATAACGCAGAGGTTGAAATTTTATCTAAAGAAGATCCTAAATATTGTAGGGGCATCCGGAGCCCTGAGTATGGGGAGAGATGTGGAAAACAAATTTGAGAAAAAGAGTTCTGATTGCTCTCCATGACGAAACAATATTCGATGTGCTAATTCTCTCATCTGCCATTTTCCCTGGGAGCTTTTCTTAGAGCAGTGAAAGCATTATAGGTTCAGTGTAGTCATATTCACAGAAAGAAAAACAATTTCTATGTATCTGAACGTTTCCATTTCATTCACCTAAGAATTCTCTCTAGTTATTACAAGGTAGGATATTATTTTTGAATTTCTAAGAAGAGAGAGAAAGAGAAGAAGAATAAAGAAAAGAAACCAGAATTTTAAAAATTTAGTTTGTTTCTAGATACGGACCTGATTTCTTGCACTGTTTCAATACTGTATTTGTGGCTGTATATAGCATAATTAGTATCTCACAGCAACAACCATCCATCTGTTCCCATAGATGGAAACTGTCTTTAAATAATAAAGGAACTCCTTTCTGACATAAATGCTCTCTGCCTTTGAAAGCTAAGTAGAAATACATAGCATAATGTGTGCTTCAGTCTGTCATTTACGTTGAGACCTATCTGACTATATCTTATAAAATCTATTATTTTTGGTAAATACTTCAGTTGAATAGACTGGGTTGGCTTTTGTTTTTGTTTTAAATTGTCCCTAAAATATCTCCAGCTCACTCACAGGTTAATAATCACACGATGATGTCAGCCAAATCAAGTGCGGACAAGGAAATGGGAGCCCTGTTCAAGAGAGAGATGAGTAAATATCCCAAGAGAGGAATCAAACAGCAAGCAGTCATTTTTCATAAAGACAAAAATCACCAAACTAAAAAAAAAATGTTTAAAAAAATAAGTTTAAGTGAGCACTTGGACAGTCTAAAAAAATGCGCAGATGGTAAACTTCTAATGGAAGAGACATTTGGGAGTATGGCCAGCGGCATGTCCCACCTGCCACAGGAGTTTGTCTCTGGACAGATGCAACTCCCTAATTGGAGAGGGGGAAAAACAGTGAAAAGGTTACACCCAGGTGGGTTAGACACACCTCTAGCCAGAGTGATATTCCTAAACTATTCACATTGCTGATGGCAACAACACTAGAATAAAATAAATGTGAACACAGTGTACTCATCTTTAACTACCTTGTCAATATGCTTAAAAAATAATTTGAGGTTCTGAGCGCCTTTTCTGAATATACAGTAACCACATACCACAGTTTCATTGGTTTCTTGCTAACAAAAGACTTCAGATTTGTTAGAATCAAACTTCATTTTAAAGCCTTTTGGGCTTCACTGTGAACTAACTTTCCAAATTAAAACCGGATCCAGGTACTCTTTCTCTTTAACATATTGGGACCCACTAAATCTCACCCCACACACAAATCCTATAAAGAGTGTGTATTGTCTCAAATAGCTGGAGAGGAGAGCAGCTTTACCCATTGCTCACCGGAGCCGTGGTTCTCCCCAACAGAGTCATGTTTTTAGCAAGGTTCCTGTGGGAAACCTGTTTGTGAAAGTGGCATTTGTGATTCAGACTCCAGCTCCCCATGCCAGCTTCGGAAAGTCAAACAGATGTTTCCTCGTTTACTGCAGCACAGCTCATCACTTATCCCAAGAGGAAAATCAGAAGAGGCTGGGGACAAGCGCAATTCTGTCAGCCAAGCCACAAGAAAATGGAGATAGAGAGAGGGATTATTTGTGTGTGTGTGTGTGTGTGTGTGTGTGTGTGTGTGTGTGTCTGTGTGTGTGTGTGTGTGTGTCTGTGCACACATTCTAAATCTGATTAAATATGAGTTTAAACGTTGCTTTATTTAAAGATAGATTCATCTACGGGAAATTTTACCCCCCCCTAAATTTTATTTTTTTACTCCCTTTTCTCTCCCTGTTTCCTGGCAAAGTTCGATATCTCTTTGATAGGTCTCTTTGGAGTACAATCTTTGTGCTTTTCAATTTTGCTTGGGATTAATAGGTTGTTTGAGAGCAAAGCTTAGCTCTTGATTTGTTTTGCAAGAATAACAAGACCAAAAGTCATTTCTTATTCAATGCATCAAAACACATGCATACTCCCAAAAAAAGCAAATAAAATGTATTTTGAATCTCACATCACAGTGATGTGGCCGGGGAATTATACTCATTAAATGGATTTACAAAGAGCTGGGTAGCATATAGTGGAAAACAATATTGCACTAAGCCTGAACTAACAATAAGCAAGACACAGTAAGTCTTTTTCATTTCTGATCCCTATATTTTTAAAAAATAGTATTGCCAATTTTTAAGCAAGAAATCAAGTTTCTATAAGAAATATTTTAAAAATCAGCTTTAAGCATTCCCATGTTTTTGTTTTGGACATATAATAGACGTAATCTTGCCTAATTATAATCTAGAGTCAGATTTTTAAGTTGGATTTTTTGGAAAAGGGTTTGCTGCCTCTTTGCTTGGAATAAATTCCTCTAGTCCCAGGCCTGAGACCAGTGGAAGGGTCACGGCTGATTTAGAAGGTTCTCTGTGGATGTGCATCTCTGTCTCTCCCTTTCAGACGTTCTCGTTTTCTCTCCTCTCTTGCTCTGTGTGTACGCAGAGTGCTGTCTGTGTTTCAGGAAAAGAATGTGTGCTAAAAGAACTAATGGTCCGACTGTCCATCAGACTGGGCAGCAATGGAGGTCATCTGGCGGTCAAAACCAAATAATTTCAGCCTGTTCCTAAAGCCCCCGAAGCCGTTGACTCCATGACTGGAGTTCACGGCCTCTTGTTGCTTCTGTATCCTCTGAAACCTGGGAGTTTTATTTTTGGAGACAAGAACAGACATATTTTCTCCCTAGCAACTGTATGTACACAGTGCCTGCCATTCAGCATTGGCTCAGGTTAGTTTGGCCCAAGTATACAGTCAGTTCTCCTTCTTGATACATGTCTGCCCTGAATAGACAATAGACCCGATTCCAAACCTAGAGGCTCCCAAAATTTTGGAAGAGTCTGAATATTTGTGCTTGTTTTGAAGTGCATTGTTACCTAGAAATTTAAAAATTTTTAAAAATTAGGAAGTATTTTATTTTCTCTTTTATAAAAAGATCTGATGTTCTTAATGTGAAACTTTCTACAGGCACATATTTTAAGGTAACTTCCAAGTTTCTACATTCATATGGAACAGATGGGAGTAGAAGTGGTTTCAGAGTGCTGACAACTCCATTAAAAATGTTTTAAAAATCCATAATCCATAAATCTGAGCCACATATTGGTTATATTCACAGCCCTTTCAGTATTTCTTGTCCCCTATTTGTGAATACCACCACCTGCTGGCAGTTAATGACAGGCTCTTACTTTGCTGAAGAATCAATCTAAAAGTCAATATTAAATAAAATTTAAATGTTTTTAAGTAGGTAAGTTTTTGAAATGAAGATCTGTTTACTGCATCAGTTTGAAACATCCTAGCCACAATTAATTCACCAAAACTTTTTAAAGGGCATTGAAAAAATATATTGCACATGGAATATTGTTTTGAAATAAAAGCTATTCTTTATTTTTACTTAATACCAGCTCTTGGTTATCTTTTCTCTTCAACTTCTTTTTCCTTGCCTACAACATTTCAAAGTGATGTTGGAAGTATCCAAATCACCAAGTTGGAGTTACAGTTCTACTTCTTTCGTTTGCCCACTTTCTGAAAGAAGTATTTGTGTGCAATGCAATATCTACATATGGAAAAGGAGGAGGGGCAGGAAAGCATGGAAAATCCACAGGCTGGATGATTAAGTGTTGACTTCTAAAGATTATGTCTGTGATTGAGGGATTTACCACCCTTAGTTTGGCATCGACTCATAAAACATATGTTCACAAAATCTGTTTTATAGGTTTTTTTAACAGGGTAGGAAATTTTAAATGTACAATAAAATAGGCAAATCAAATCTTCATGCAGCGATACAACAATATACTGATTCCTTTTCATTGTTCAAATCTTAACTCATCAAACAGAAATATGCTATAATACTTTATAATAAAATAAAATACAATGTCACGATGGTCCAATACAGCGAATCGCAAAATTTTATGGATTAAGGTAATCCCAAACTAGTTTTCCACCCCTCCCCACACACACCAAAAAGTGTGCTGTTTCAATTTTAAAGCTGTGCTCCTAGAATTTCTGCACATTCTTGAAAATGCATCCTGGTCCAATTTTAATATATGCCTTTAGCCAAGTCATTGTTTGTATCCAATAAGGCTACTTGTGTACTAGGTAGGAGCCAAACTCAGGCAATGATTCCTTCTTCTTAAATACGTTTTTCTAACCTCCAAAGGTGAGATGCTCTGACACCTCAGCCACTCTCCTAATATTTTTAGTTGTTTGCAACATTAATGTCACATTATATTCAGTATTTCAGGGAGTTAGAAGTTGCAGGTCTTTGACACCAAGAAACAAAGCCTTACTGAAACTTGGTTGTACTTACATAGCCTGGTGCTGATTTTTTTTGTGCTATCTAGAGAAGAATGAAACTGATACAATGCCTGAGAGGAAGAACGCGTTCCAGAGATTTTGCTCTCAGGGTAGTTTTTACAGAACTTTTTCAATATTCTTTCATAAGGGTCAGGGGGTTTCCCCCACCATAAAACAAGGGTTATCTCTAGTGTCATAAGGGAGTGAGGAACAGAGGGGTAGAGAA
Source organism: Ursus arctos (assembly GCF_023065955.2). Taxonomy (NCBI): domain Eukaryota; kingdom Metazoa; phylum Chordata; class Mammalia; order Carnivora; family Ursidae; genus Ursus; species Ursus arctos. The sequence continues at coordinate 23,069,205 of NW_026622919.1, read as the reverse complement.
AGACGGCGCCAAATCTTTTTTGATGATGAAAATCTAAGTAACTCTCTAATTCCATTAAAAAACTTTCTCTATTAATCAGAATTTTGGATTCAGGCTGGCCCTTACTTACGGGGAGATTTTGCAGTCGTCGTCCGTCACACCCCACCCCCCCCCCCCCCCGGGCGTCTGATCACTGCTAGGAGGCCTGACTTATGCTCCCTGCTGCTTACATTTAAAAGGTCACCAAAACAATGACTAGGTTTTCTGCAGGCTCCACCCACCACGCAGTCAGTAAGCTCACACTCCATCCGGATCCTCAGCTGTAAAGCGCCCCCTACTGTTCCCGTGAGGCCAGTGCACTAATGATGCTCAGGTCTGCACTTCCTGGGACGACTCAGCTTGGAAGAAGACGGTAGAGCTTGCTGCCACATTTCTTCTTATGCTTTATAAGGGTCTGTTCAGAGCAAGGCACTGTTCTCTTGGTCAGCTATCCTCACTGTCCTCAGTGGTTTTTAGTAATCCTTTCAACGAATTCAAATAAACACCCATGAAGCATTCTGTCCTTGGAGAACATGGCACCAAAAATGGTCAAGGAATGACCCCTGCCCTCCTGGGACTTGCAGACTTGGGGGTCATCCAGCCCCAAACACAGGCATAATGATTTTAATACTAGAATGTAATACTGCAATGTGATAATTACTATAATAGAAGTTTTTTAAAAAATATATTGTAGGAGAGGGATAGATTAGTTCCACCTGGAAGATTCTGAAAGGCATTTTGGAGTAGGTTTATTTTAAATTGAATCCTAAAACATGAATAGAAGAAGAATGTTCCAGGCAGGGGGAACAGTAGTATTGAGAATGTGACATTTGCTTTCATCAGGTTTCTTGCATCCCTCGACATCTTGGTTGCCTTTGTTGTTAACTGCATGGTTAACCAATTAAGGGAAGGAGAAAAGCTGATTTGAGATAACCATGGTGTGAAAAAGCTTTGATCTGGACATTTACTTTCCTTTCTTTTCACACTGTGGTTGTGATATGAATAACATCATTAACTTTCTTTTTTCCTCTTAGAATTCATTTACCTGTTTCTTTCCATCTATATTCTCTCTCTCTCTCTCTCTCCCTCACACACACACACACACACACACACACACACACACACACCCATCTCCAGAATTTATTCTTGGGCACTATCTCAGTTTCTACTATGATCTCCACAAGTCAAATCAATTAGATTGAATTGATAATACAACTTAATGACCCTGCTTGTCTTTGCAGGTAAACTTGAGAACGGAATGAATCTAAGTGCCAACTCATTAACCTTGAAAGACAATTCAGGTGGCTTTATTCTAATGTTTCTAATGTTTGTTTAGAGTCGAGCACACTTTAAATATGTCTACATTGTTTAATAGCCTCTTGTTGTACACAGTTTTTTGATGGACTCAAATGATATTTTTCATTAAAGACCAGATCCTAAAGAACTCTTTCGCCTTCCTCTAGAATTTACATTCAAACAGATTTCTTAATGGCTTCTTAAAATGCTAACTTACTAGGTTTAAATGTCTGTGTTTCATGCTGCCGACCACAGAGTTTCTTGCCTGCATCAAATTCCTAATTCTTACTCCGGGCTTTGTGGGAAACAATTGTCCAACCCTTCTCCCTTTACAATTTTTCTAATTTTCTCATCTGTGCTGTTCACTCTCCATGCTATGGATATCTTCATTACGGGACTGGGAGGATTTTCATCCCTGAAGACAAATATTTTATTAGCTCTTAATGGTGATCTGCTACGGAAGGTTACATTTCAGGACATTATTTATTTTAGTATGTTTGTAACTTGTTTTTAAAGAGGTTTTTTTCCTCCTTTTCCGTTTCCAACGGAGAAAATTCATCCAGAAATGTCTCCACTGCCACCTACTTGCAGTTTGGAACTTTACATGCACCTGGTTTATCAAATAAAGCCAGTATTTTTTTTTCCTGCAAGGCAAGATTACTGATAAGAATACTGTAGGTGGCATTGTGGATTCTTCTCATGTTTTTAAAGGCATGGGTTTTGTGAAATTGCTAGAAAAATGCCTACATTACAAGATTTTTACTAACATTCGCGGAAACGTTTTTTTCTGTAAATGTGGTATGTCTTCTTCTATGATAATTGTATTGCTACAAATTATACAGGTAACAGTCTAAGTGAAAATACCATTCCTAAATGCTTTATTCATATTTATATTAGGTTTACGTTGCTATAGTCATAATCCTTAATAACTTCTTATAAAGCACATTATATAATGCATTCATGATTATGCTATGGAAAGCTGTTACCTAGCACATTGTAAAAGACAGACATTTTAAAAAACAATATATGTTCCTATTTAATACAGAGAGATGAGTTATCAGACACCGTGTGTACTTGTAAATTCATAAATAATAATAAGGTATGCATAAATGGCTCTTTAATGCCCAATGTTATTATGTAGAGAAGAAAGTGAACTATTCTAATATAATAATAGATATGAGAATTTTGAGTTATTTTTTTCTTCTCATCATAGCAGTGACCACTCTGTGCCTAATGATTTCATTTTATTGCAAATCCCCTCGATGGAAGCTTAAAGATTTGACGTTGTTATGTGCTTTTTTAATACAGGTTATTCTACGGTTTATTCAGCCTCCTAAAAGTATATCGCCCTGTCTAAGCATATTCAGCTGGAAATCCTAGCTCCAGTCATTTTTGCAGCATGTTTCATAGAGTCTCCCATTTTAAAAAATTATGAGCATCTAAGCATCTGCCTAAAATTTTAATTATTTCCCAAACTTCACCTACTTCATTTTTGTCACTTTTCCAAAAAGTCAGATAACCAGACTCAATTTTTCAGAATATTTTGGAGAGCGTTATGTAACCCTTCTTAACCGGAGAAATCATAGAGTATGTATTTGCATATGAAAACATATGATTAGTGACGAGAAATATTTCTTTCTTGTGAATGTAGAGCTGGCTGTTCAGAGTATAGGGCTGGTCCTTTTCTGAAAGCATTCAGTACTATCTAATTTCCCATCTATACAGTTTGTCCCTAAGTGACATTTTAAAAGCAGCTGTAACTTTATGGTTGTTTATGTTCAGTGACTGTGGAATGGTTGTCTGAGAGAAGTAAAACAAATCTTTGCTGTGTGTTCCCTGGCTGGTACACAAGCAGTATTATGCTTGTACTTTTAAACAACTTCTAATGTAATCTGATTTCATTTGTATGCTGTACACCCTTTTTAAGTTTTTTTTTTTTTTAATCTCATCTAGAGAAACTGCAAGTCATTCAAGTTTCCTTAACGGCACCAATAATGTATATAAATCTTGTTAGTATGCAGCGCATTACAGAGTGGAGTGGCATTAAAACTCCTTTGTTGCAAAGTCATGCTTCCAGGAAGGCTTCCAGATCTAAAGATAAACAGTGTGCTTGGTGAATCCACTTCATTCTGAAAGTGTCTAGAATATAATTTGTCTAATAAGGGCAATCCTTTCACATAACATAGAAACCAGGTGAGTTCTTAAGCATGTGGAAATCTGTGCGCTGGGATGAAATAAAGCTTTATATTTTGCATCCTCTCGGGTAAATGCAGCAGAAGAACACATTGAGCTTTATGGGAGATTTTGTTTATGGTGTTATTCAGGTAAACAGAGACCTTTGAAATTTCAGTATCAAAAGCACCATCAGAAGACAGTCCTGGTGGGAATACTGACAATTTACTGCGTACGAGCGTCACTGTAACTGGCCAAGAATCCTGACTGTGTTGGTGTAAGATGATAAAGCATAGCATGTCACACCGACAGCTTTTTGCTGGCACTGGGTACAAGAAGACAGGCAGGCCAGAAGGTGACTGTCCTCAGCAAACTCCTAGTGTTGGGACACTTTTCTCATCCGCGTGGCCCATACCCAAAGCAGCTCTCCCTTTGGGAGTAGATCAGCCTCTTGCAGGCATTCAGGAGATATATAGACAGGCTCAGAGGCTCCAACTGTCAGCTCCTTTTCTGCTTCAAGAAATGAAGAAGCTCCATACAGCACAGTTATTTTTTAAAAGACTATAATAAGTTACAGTTATGGGTCATGGTAGTTTTTTCTATAGTGTTATTACCATTATTATCTTCCACAGCAGTAAAAATTGATTGTTCAGATGAGCAGTGTGAGAGACCCTCAAATTCAGGCAGCAGGACTAAATCTCCCATCTAGATGGCGAAAAAAAAAAATGAAAAAGCAAAGAAAAGAGCATATTAACCTGCTATTCCTCTCCCCCCTTTGTGACTTCCTAGCAAATTTTACGAATGTCCGCAGGTGTACCACAAATACACCCATCTGAAGTGAAACTAGACTGTGAAGTTGTAAATCTTAAGTTTGCGACCGCCTGTCCTCTGTTTTGGTCATCTTCATCCATATCTGCATTAGTGCTATAGCTACGGTAACTTCTTACATAGCTCCACTTGTAAGATTTGTGTTTGTAATAAAATGGCTTAAACGGTGCTTGGATACATATTCGTGAGTTCAGGTAAATATGAAAAGGCGAACATTTTTGAGCCCCAGCATGTGTTAACAGAGAATACAGCTAGTGGTTAAAGCAGGGAACACTAGTCAGGAATCCTTGAGTTCCTGACCTGCAGCGAGCTACAGTACTTGCCAGACTCAGGAGGCAATGAAACTTGTTTTAAAATGTTTTAAGATAGAGATTTTTAAATATAATAAAATACATTTAAAACAGCAATATGCCAGGTTTTCATACAGTTATTGTTGGTAGCTTTAAAAATTGAAATTGTTGAAACAACGTTCTGTGTTTTCTCATCCCTTTACTACATACTAATACTTTGGTATCATCCATATACTCAATCAAGCAAACTTACAAACACTGAAGAAAACGCTCTTTGACTTTAGGGGGTATTTTGAATCCTTCTAAAATCACAAGAGTGCCAGCAGTGTTTGGACCAAGTGTCTTGTGATATTGGCTCTATTCCATCTTGAGATGTGACCACTCTCCCTTCCATATTGAGATATATTTCACGATCATTAATAATGCATCAACCACATACCATTTCTAGAAATATTTTTTATTTATAGCTTGGCTCCTTCCTTCCCCACCTCCCAATTGCCAAAGGAGCCCTCAGAGCCTTCTGCCTCATATTTACCCTCCTTCTCTCATATCATAAGCATCGTCCTTTAGAAGACTTTCTGAGCATGGATGAATAGGTCAGTCCTGCTCTTCCACGAATCAGAGCATCTCCAAAGAGTACAAGGGGTTTCTCTTCATGAGGCTTTAAGAACACTGCCTCACAGCTGTTCTGAAAAGTAAGAGGACAGAGGCCGTGGTGGAGGTCTAGTTTCCTTCATTGTCAATGCAAAAGTAGGACTGTGTAATGCCACAGATTGAAAGAAACATACAGTATTGGGACCCTGAAAATATTTGTATTTCCTTTTATGTGTATATTGATATTAAATTTTTTAATATTTTGCTCAGAGTTTTCATCTTTACTTGATTTTCATTGAGAGTAATTTTCAACCATGGATAATAATTATTTGTACATTTTTCCCCTTTTCATCATGTAATATCAGACCATTAATATTGTTTAAATGGGAATAACTTTCTTGAATTTTTCTCTTTCTCCACTCCCTAGACCTTCTTGACCTGATTCCATGTGTGAACTCACACACACACACACACACACACACACACACACATTTTGGTAAACTGACGAATACACAGGAGTATGAGGAAAGTGGCAAAGGCATAGGGGTAACACGCGAGGAGGAAACCATGCTAAGTCTGGCTATTTTATAACCTTATTTATATTGATTTAAAAATGCATTCTTTGCAGAAGCCTTTTCCCTTTGCTCTTTTGCCTGTTAAACTGCACAAGAAGGAGAAACCAGTGATAGTCAGAGTGTTAAGCAGAGAGCAGACAGTAGCGATTTAGTAAATATTGTGGTGTCAGTTTTATTTCATTTACACAATTTATTTCATTGAGAAATATTGAGTAAAATAGATTTCCAAAACAAACGTTATGACTTATATTCTCTTAGGGTGAACCAACTGCATTTCTCATAAGCTGAGGCTGCAGATCTCTTCAAAGGAAACATTATGGGGGTTGATATTACAAACCTCCTAGATAGCTCTTAGGGTGTAGAGTTTGCGGCGGGGGGGGGACTAGAATGTTTGAATAAACAGGAATAGTTGTATAACAAAACCCCTAATCTCTAGCCACATCTTGCTTAAGTTAGGGAAAATTGTAATATTCAACTTTTTGGCTGGAAAGTAAGTCTCTTTGCCAGATTATAGAATTATCCATTTTCGGAGAATTGTTCCGATTTTAATAATTACATAATGCTTCGGAGGAAGGTAATGATTTTTTTTATCTGTTAACTGTATTCTTCATTCTAAGGTGCAGTACATCTGTCTTTATACATATGTTTAATAAGTATTCATACACAAAGAAGAAAAATCCTTTTTTTTATGTGGCTAAGAAATAAAAAAGCACTTGCCTATAAGTGGTGGAGCAAAATGGGAGACCCAGAAATAGTGCAGGTCACCTCTAATGAGTGCAAACAGATGACTGCAGTCTCTACTGTTAGACATAATTCTGATTTAAGATCCAGTCATTTTGTCTGGCTTTAATTTTAATTATATTCTGTTAATTAAAAACAAGATAAGCCCAAGAAGAGTTTTAGACTCTTTTCCTCTCCATTTCTTCACCAAGGATGGACCTTATCACCATCAGCCTCTCACTAGGTCCCTCTGCTATGATGACGTTCAGCATTGGAAGGGGGAGCACTAGCCCATCCCAGGGAGGAGCTTCTGTTTCATTTCAATGTGCAGAGATATTTCCATGAAAGGAAAAGAAGAAATCTCAACAGCTTACCCAAAGAAAAAAAGAAAAACAAAACCTCAAGCTTTAAGAAAATGCAGGTCTCTTGGGATTGTACCACAGATTTTCAGACCATTGCTGATGATGTTAGAATTGGATTAGCTTGAGTGATTGAAGTTCACATTTTTATCACTTTGAATTTATAGAATTTAATGGTATTTCTAGGTGACAGACGTATAGGGGAATCCTTGTCACTTTAAGGAGGTAGAAAACCAAATTTAAGTAAATCTACCTTTCTTCCAAGAAAACATAAAGAAGAAACTTCATGTCTTGCATCTAATAGACGCTCATTAAATATGAAAGAATGAATTAATATCCCATGAACACTATCAGGAAGCTCGTGTGTTGTCAGAATACTCTAAAATAACATGGTGATAACGTAATGAAGTATGGGCATTAGTGACTCTTGCTCTTCTCTTTAATCATACATCTGTGTATACGTACACCTGGGATTTATAGTCCATTCATGCACACATGATTGCTTATACTGAGTGTGTGTCAAGAAACTAGTTTAAATTTCTCAAAATGTGTATTCCTTACGTGGAAGGCATGAATTAGAGAGTTAAATCAATACGTTCAGTAGCAGCAAATGGCAATTGATAATGTGCAAATTTTGTATATTCCTTTCTAGCGTCGTGATTAAGACTGAAAGTTACTTTACACATGATGCATCATGAACTGAAGGGGGAAAAAGAAAAGACAACATTTCCTGAAAGAAGTTTCTCTTACCAAAAGTTTTCCTAGTGTTATTTTTATAGCCGAGTGAGAGAGAATTTACAGGGAGCTGAAATCATTGAAGCTAATTAGTTGAATGGCCCTATTATTTATCCAGGGACACGTAGTACAATAATTGCTATTGCAGGTTTGAAGCATCTCAGGGATATTAATTCCAGAGCTTTCATGTCATCTCAGTACAGTAAAACTTCCTAATGGCACCCCGAAGGTGCATAATCTCATTTTAAAACTACTTTTTCTTATTTTTTTCTGAAGGAACTGGCAGAATCTCCTTCCATAAAAGCTGAAAAAGGGGAAGAACTCATAATATTTTCCTCATAAGAAAGCAGTTATATTTTCTTATTATTTTTTTTTACTGTGTGACCTTTCCTACCTTCTGATGAGGGGTTTGCTATGGCACTTTATCAAAAGTTTATCTGAACTCTGCTTCCTTGCCTCCCCTTGGTGGCAGCCAACATATCTCTGGATGTCTCAGGGGAAAAGAGGGAAGGTGTGAGGTGGCATTGGCTCTGGTCCCTTCCACAGTCATTTAGAAGAAGAGGACTCATTACAGAACACAGCAGGGTCCCAGTTAGGTGGGGAGAGATGAGTCCAGCACCTATGCCTGAGAGAAGTCTCCTGTTGCCATCCTCACCCCTCCCTAATTTGGGTCCCCTTGGAGAAAAACAACAACCATAATATGATCTCTATAAAATCACACCAAGAAATGCCACTTGTGTAATTTTAGAGGGAAATGAAGCCATTGCTCATAAAACTGCTAGCACTGTCTTGAGTCAAGAACAGTGCTGGTTGTTTGGCGGACATCCCACACTCGTCTTCTGGAAAACCATCTCAGTTCTTTCATTTATCTGTCCTTCCTCCCTTTCCCTCCCCTTGCTGTTTCATTCTTGGCCTTGACTCAGCCTCAACACCCAAGTTCTGACCCAGGGGGGTGAAAAATGGTCCAGTCTCAAAGTTTCGAGACTCAGACTGTTGAAAGTCCCATCGGACCCGGGCTCAATGGGATTTGCAGGAACCATTTTATTCACGCCTCCACCTCAGGCCTCTACCCTGACCTTGCCAGTCTCCAGGGAGATAAAGATTCAGGGCTTCCCCTTCAGTAATAGTTTGGAGGCCTCACCACCTGAAACTACCATGCTTACTTCGTGTGGTAGTTCTTCAAGTGAGGAGTCACTGGAGGACCACAGTGATACGTCTCCACTGGGGACCAGAATGATGCCACTCGATCTGTGGTCTTAAAACCTAAGCAACAATTTGTATCCAGTTGTCTTTCAAGATCTGAAAATCAAATACAACTCTTACTATGCCATTAAACCAGAGAGAAGTTGTGTAGCATCAACTGCAGCCGTAAAGCAGCAGAGACCTCCAGGGAAGCTCATGCAATTAGGAAAACCTGACTTAAGTACAGTATATAGATCAAAGTTCCTCCCTTATATTGGCTGTGGTTGTAAGTGGCTGGATCACACACACACACACACACACACACAGATGCACACCTACTGTCTTAGAGCTTGGCCATTTTTATCATAGTGTCCTAACCCCTTTCTTAAGGTTTCCTTGAATTCCTTTAAATCCAATGTAAACATATTTGAATATCAGTTCTATTCATTAAGGTCTTATGTTGAACAACACTCACGTGGTAATGGTCCATCCTTGGTACTCCTCCTCTTAGAAGTTCATTTTAAGGATTGGTAGACTTTCCCAGGAGTCAATGGCTGTCATTGATACACGTATAAAGACAGTGAAAAGCAACAATTTATTTGTGGCTTATCATCAAATCCAGGGCAAAAATAGCATATATCAAAAATCCTATAGGGCTGCTCTAGGGGACCTCTGCTCTTGCTAAAAACAGGACTGTCTCCTTATCTGACTTTTGGGCTCAAGAAGTGGTGCTGAGTGAGAAACCAGGATTAAACTCAAGGAGACTGTCTTTCTGTCCTGTGTCAACTAAACTAACTAGTCACTCAGGTGTGTGTTCTCTTCTTTATTTCTCTCTCTCAGTGTTTTCCTTTCTCTCTCCTCCTGTTCCACTCTCCCTTACATATATTATTTACTCAAGAGTCTGTACCAACCCTTTGGGGGCTGTTAAAATCTATTTTATAGTTTGTTGGTCACTGACCTGATAAGTCATAATCGCTCAGAAAGAATCATCACAATTTTATCAGGTAAGAGCAGCTGCTGCATGGGTACAGTAAATTCTTGGGCTTAAAATCTGTGCAGTTATTTTTTTTTTCCAGAAGAAATGTTAAATGAATGCTTTATGCATGTAGTGAAAGACTGCTCTTTTTAGAATTTAACAGTGGTGTTCTGGAAGACAAAATTATCAAGGATTCAAAGAAAGAATAAAAAAGGAGAATTTTGAAATTTTACACGGTCCAACCCATATTTGATTTTAAGCCCCCCCCACCCCACCCCCAGCTTCTCCTCACTTGAGTTTCCATTTGCAAACAAACAAACAAAAAAGGATGGGGGGGGGAGTTATTTGTTGTACATTTTGTGTGTGTGGCAGGAGGTGGGAGGCTATACAATGGAATTTCTAGTATTTAATATCTTTTAGAAAATCCAAGCACAAAGAAAACTTCATGTTTTAATCCATTTTATAGCTGGAAAGCCTTTGAAAGCTTTTTTTGTTTGTTTGTTTGAAAACCAAGAAAATCCCAACTAAATGTCTTAAATCACTAGTATGTCTATATCTTTTGCCTCAAGAGGGACTTTTAAGTCATTAAAAATAAATAAAAATTCATTTTCAGGCCAAGCTCCTCTGTATTAAGGTGGGGTTTTCTTTTGATTTTCTTCTGTCCCTTCCAAGTTATAAACTTGTGGCAACAAGGCTTTGCATAAAAATGCTGACAGACCCTTAACTATAACAATGTGAATGGTGCTACTTTCACTTTAATTTAACTTGATTTAAATGAAAAGAATGTGGAATAAAAGGGGGTATACATTTGGAGGTGATTCTATATACTTGGTTTTAACCAACAGGCTTTATAAGTGTTCATTAAGAAACTCCACTAGGCATGTTTCCTGCTGCAGAATAGACTTTAACGGAAGAAATAAAGCTGTGAAGATTCCGTTTTCACTTTGTTTCTCGTAAAGACAGTCAGGATCCAACATAAACAACAATTTACACCCAGCATTTATTCTGGAAATTACAGTATCGTGCAGTTAACGCACACAGATAAATAATGTTTTATGGGATTCTGTGGAGCCCTTTCAGGGTAGCGGATGTGTAACCGAATTAAAGGATTTGGAGAACTCAAAGCTCTCATTTTAAGCAGGTTTAAACAGTTAATATTACAAAACACCAGCACAGAGGAGCTGGTCCAAATATATTTTTAATGCAGTTATTTTATTTTCATGATTTCCCATTTTGGTTTTATTACCATTTGGCAACTTCCTTTGATACTAAGTTACTTGTCTCCCAGGCCGTCTCCCTCAGGATTTCGCTTGCTTTATGGTAACATTTCTTAATCCACTTTTAATCCCTTCTATATCTGCAGGTGTGGAAATATCAGAAATAAAACTATAATTCCTGATAGATGGAGTTATATCACAGAGATTAGGATAAAAATAAAGAATTGTGATTTTAAATAATAATACAAAAACTATTTTTTTAAAAAAGGAGAGAATTGCATATTTAGGCTAATTTCTAACTTTTCCATTGGTGAAAAGGGGCAGTTTAAAAGTCATCTTTCATTGTAATAGCAATGATGTATCGGGGCAGATAGTAGTAGCTACATTGTGAACGTAGCCCAGTGTATAAACTGGTCCAATCACTATGTTGTACACCTGACACTAATGTAACATTGTGTGTCAAATACGCTCAAATAAAAATAGTAATAATAAACATTTTTTTAATTAGCAATCATCTCTATTTCTAGGGTAGCAACAAAAAAGGGTATCCCTTAAATCATAATAGATTATAACAGTTTGGGGTCATTTTAATATAAAGCATATTATAACATTGTAGTCAAGGAAAGCTTACATGGAAAAGGCAGGAGATAGTGAAATGCCAGCATCAGTGAAGGTGGGAGGCTCTGGATGGGATACTCCAGGTAAAGAGCAACAGCTCCAACCAGCAAGCTTGAGAAAACGCTCCTAAGGTGCTCTCTTACCCTTCAGAGCCATAACAAATTTACGTCATTTTCAAAAGATTGCTCCCTTTCCGTGTTGTTAGGACTACCTAGTCTCCTTTCTCACTCACTTAATGGGGCCTCTGTGCTCTCCCAGATAAGCTATATGTGTCAACAGTTATCAGTGAGCCATAATTTTTAGTAAAATTCAAATTGTGACTTTAAATTTTACTAAAATTCTTTTTTTAATATAACCTCAGGAAAGAATTATAAAGTTTTAGTATTCTTGTTTCGCTCGTATATTTTACACAAGGTGTGATTTTCAATACTATTATAGCATTAGTTTAACTGTGGTTAAGGTTAAGTTGGCATTTCTATTTTAAATCACTTTTTAGGCTTTTGAAACTTGACCTTTTAAATTCTAATGGGACTAAAGCTGAGAGAGCTAGACCAAGTAAGTGTGATTAAACATACATAAAGCCATTAAACCTGCTATGGGGCCAGCCCAATAGTCTAATAGAACTATATTGCATGGACAAGCTACTGTCTACAGGAGGGTCTCAGAGTATTTCTATTCTTTAATTAAACTTACCTAAACCTGGGGTATGTTGAGGTATAACACAACGACAGTATCTTTTTTAAAGGCCTTCTAGTGAGCCCTTTGCATGACAGAAATTCAACTTATCTTCAACTCAAAACCCCCTAGGCTCCCAGGCAACCTTCCCGATCACAGCAATCTAAGGCAGCTTCTCCTTTCTCTGAGAGCACATTTTGATGCACCACTTACTCCAGATTTGTCCTTATGGTCTTATATCACTATCATATTGCCGTAATCACATGGGCTCCTCTGGGACAAGGATTACATCTTAAACTTCTTGTCACCTACAGTTCTTAATGCAGTCCCCTATACAGAGAAAACACTCCATAATTATTTGGGGAAGGATTAGCAAAACTAAAAACCAAGAGGTCTTACTTGTTCCTCTGTAGACCATCTTTCTTGGCAGAACAAATGAATAAAAATACAGTTAACCAGTTCTACACTGGGAAGTCTGTTCGTTGACCTCTTTTATCATTATGACTTTTATGCCTTAATTGAAATAGCTTTGTTGATCATTCATTCATTTATTTATTTAGCAATTTCTTATTGAGTGCTTGCAATAGAAGAACAAGATAGACGAGGTCCTTGTCCTCCTGGGGTTTTACATCCTTTTAGGGAGACGAGCAATAAAGAAGTAAACCAAAAAAATAAAATAATTACATATTGTGATTAGTGTGATAAAGAAAATAAGGAGGGTATTATAATAGAGAGATGCCCTTCCTCCTTTGGGGAAATCCATAAAGGGAGATTCCAGAAATAAAGTAGAACAATGTTGCAAAATTGATGTCTAGCTGATATACATCGCATATACATCTATGGTATATGGACTGCACTTAACACTTCCCTCCTGAGTTTGTTGGGGGGGGGGCAAGGGATAGACAGAGATCTATAAAAGCACTTTGAAAATTTGAAAATGTCTCATGTGTTGTTACTGTTACTGCCCTCAGGTGGGAAAGTACGTGTGTAATGGTATTTAGTCAAACTTTGGTCAGCGACCAAAATTTCCATGGGGAAGGAAAAGAAGGTTATCCTTAAATCGTTGAATAAAGAGAATGAGTGACAAAGGGAAACAAATCAGAAGGTGGGCTTAGTTTGCAAATTGGAGGTCCATAAAAGAGACAACATAAGACGTATTACATGACCAGGCTTTCATGGTGCTTAGTTTTAAATTGCTCCTTGTGTCGTGTGTGGTTCTTCCCCATTGACTGCAACCAATCCAACCAATTGAAACGTGGGATTTGCTCTCCTACTTCTTTGGTAAACGATCGCTCCAAGATGTCCCGTGCCCACCTTACAGTGACATGCACATGAGTGCTCAGAAAGTTTTGTGAAGCAGGTGAATGCGTGCATATGTATAAAGTCTAATGACACTTCAGTTCCACTAACTTTTTGCAAACATGGAAGTATTTATTTATTGTGCCCTGGAATTGGTAGTTCAGCTCAGAGAGCTGGGTTAGAAAGAACTTTGAGACAATGAGAGATAGGAGTCGCTGGGATGGGAAGACTGTTTCTCTCCTCCCCTGTGACATCCATTCATACATTAATTCAGATATTTGCTAAGTGCCTCCTGATTATAAGCTCTGTTCTAAGACTTCTGGGGATAGAAATGTAGGTGTCAAAGGTGAATGAGATCTGGGGGGATAATACCTATACCTAAGAAAGTGCAGTTCAGGGGGGTATGTGTTAAGTGCCGTAGGTACAGTAGCCACTGCTCGGAGACCAGTCAGGTTCAGAATCCAGCCATGATGACCAAGAGACTCGGTTCTTTGTTCTGAGGTCCCTGCAGAGTTAGGAGGCCCAGCCTGTATTCCAAGCTGCAACTTGGTGTCTTTGGCCAAATCACTTAATCTCTCCTGGCCTTAGTAAAAGTAATTAGACCATTGAGTCTCTACAGCTCTTCCAGCTCCAAAACTCCATGATTCATAAAGTAGCTGCATTTGACTCAGGCCTTGAAGGATGGATAGAAAAGTAAAATAAAGCCTTACTATTTACATGAGAGAACTCTGTGATGCTGTGTTTTCAACAGGTAGAGATGCAGAAGCATAAAAATGGGAATGCCGAACTCCAGAGTGAAGATGTGGGAAAATGCAGGATGTGCTCGGAAAACACCAAGCAGTCCAATCTAACAGGGGTCACTTGATTGTAGGAGGATGATAAGAGAGAGAACTGTAAAGGTGAATCAGCCAAATTTATGGAAAACTGAATGCCAGTCTTTGGCCTAATATTCAGCTTAATTGGAGCTTTTTAAGAATGTAATCAATACCCTTTGCTTTAGATGCCATCCCAATGAATTTCCTAGGCGTTCCATTTTCCATGCAAGTTAACACTTACATAGCCCCTACAATGTGCAAGACTCTGTTTTAAGTGATTTACACAAGTTATTTATTTTATCTTTATAATACCCAGTGAGAAAGGGAATATAAAGAAAAGTAATTTGGAAGCAATGAAGGAAGAAAAGATATACTGAAATGGAATAAAATAGGAAAATTAGGAAATATTATGGATTAAGAAATGAACTGCACTTTATGACTTTAAAGTAGATTTTTTAAAAGATTTTATTTATTTATTTGAGAGGGAGAGCAAGCGAGAGAGAGCATGAGTGGGGGTGGGGGGAGCCAGAGGGAGAGGGAGAAGCAGACTCCCCACTGAGCAGGGAACCCAACGCAGGGCTTAATCCCAGGACCCTGAGATCATGACCTAAGCTGAAGGCAGACACTTAACCTGCTGAGCCACCCAGGCTCCCCTCAAGTAGATTTTTGTGAAAATAAATCAATGCTTAAAAAGGGAGACTGTGGTTATACCCATTTTGAAGACGAGAAAACTGAGCCACAGGGAAGTTAAGTTCACTTTCTCGGGTTTACACAACTAGTAAAGTGTCAGGGCTGTGAGTCAAACCCATTTGTCATAACTTCTATAGAAAACTTGTCAGTGCTATGTTCACTTTTCTCTCTTTAAGTAGCACAGTATCTAAAAGCACATGTAGGGGTGCCTGGGTGGCTCAGTCGTTAAGCATCTGCCTTTGGCTCAGGGCGTGATCCCAGGGTCCTGGGATCGAGCCCCACATCGTGCTCCCTGCTCTGCTGGGAGCCTACTTCTTCCTCTCCCACTCCCTCTACTTGTGTTCCCTCTCTTACTGGCTGTGTCTCTCTCTGTCAAATAAATAAATAAAATCTTTTTAAAAAAATAATAAAATAAAAGCACATGTAAAAATCAAAAGAGTGAGGGGCACCTGGGTGGCTCAGTCGGTTAAGCGTCTGCCTTCGGCTCAGGTCATGATCTCAGGGTCCTGGGATCAAGGGATCAAGTCCCACATCAGGCTCTCTGCTCAGTGGGGATCCTGCTTCTCCCTCTGCCCCTCCCCACCCCACACTCATGTTCTGTCTCTGTCCCTCTTTCTCTCAAATAGATAAATAAAATCTTTTTTAAAAAATCAAAAAATTGAGTAAAATAAGCCAATACAGAGTAGCCATTCTCAAAGCATAGTGAGTAAGAAACATCTTTTTATAATCAACAGCAGCCTGTCACAATCATTATTATTTAAGAAGACTTAACTGTTTTATCAGAATGTGCTCATAAAAAAATGCTGCTTTTTAAAAATCAGATTGTGGGCTGTGTTTTATAAAGACTATAGTCATAAAAGTCAATTTTGAAAAGCACACACATCCCAGAAATCAAGAGGTGCAATTTCTCCAGCCCAGCTGAGAAAGGAGACACCCATCATCTTCCAAGTTCCTACCATTTTAGATTCCACAATTTTGGAGTTGCTAAGAGTCCCTTGGTCAGATGCCAAGCATAAAACTGCTCCCCGGAAAGGGAGAAGAGTCAGAGAGTCACTCCTCCCACAAGTGCCCAAATTTTGTGTAGTAAAAGGATGCGTTCTTTCTCCAACCTCCAGCTAAGCAAGGACTTCGTGTTGCGTTTCCATCGTGTATGATTATGGTCCAAGCTCCAGACCCTTGAACCAATGGAAAGAATCATGCAGTGTCTTGGAGGTTCTAGAAGAACAAAAGCCACTGATACAATCCAGCTCTTTTTGTGTGTTGGTTTGCCACAAGTATAATTTTTAACTAATTAACTAAGCCGTTTACTCTGCGACAGCATCTTCTAAGTGGATCTTCCTGCTCTTTGTTAGATAGTTTGGTCATTGCTTAGTCTGACCAAGCCCCTTCTTTGAGGTTCCCTAACTTCCTTGACTGCACTATAACTGTGTATCCTGAGCCGAGCTTCCAGTTTTCTCCCCCCACTCGGTTCTAAACGTTTGCCGAAATGAGCCCTTCACAGGAAGTAAACTTGCCTGGCATGGCCCAGCTGTGCGTGAGGCTTGAGTGAGAGGTATTTATGACCTGACAGGAAGATAAAGATAAAGATAAAGATGAAGCTGACTCTGTGGCTGTTAGCAAGGGGAGAAGGAAATGTTTATGACCCCATCTGCTGGTGTTTCAATAGGATAGAACTGCCTTTATGGCGTCAATCTCCCCTGTGACTTCCTTCCATTTGGGGAGTGATATCTTATTTCAAGATGTTCCCACCGAACACACTGTTGTCCCCTTTGTTTAGGGGCACAGGAGGAAGGAAGGACTTTGTAACTGGAATGTGGGGACGGGTCAGTATTTATGGTTATGACTCAAGCTAGAGAAAAGGTTTCATTGGAGTTGATTGTATAGACCCAGAAAGCTGCCATACATTCTGCTACTTCCTTAAACGTTATCCACACTGAAAGCAGAACCATATTAGCTCCGGTCATTATCAGGCATTAAAGCTAACCATTTCCCAACACTATTAAAATGAAAATTACTGTAGCTTGATTTCCTTGCCCACTGGGGGGAAAATAAGTTTTATTTTGTTAGTCCCTTTTTTCTTGTCTTTTATTTAACTTTCTCTTCTGTTCCTTCTCCTCAACATTTTTTCTTTTCCCTGGAGGAGGGGCCGCTTAAAACCAACAGGTGCAATGTTTGCTCAGTTCAAAATCTACGTACGTGTAACAAAAGGAGCATGAAATGACCCCTTTCTGAAAACTAGCCCAGGTTAAGAGAGCCTGCAGATAGGCTGATATTCCTTTGTGAGGCAATACATTCTTAAAGTGCCAAAAATATGGGAATATTCTTACAATATTGTGAACCGAAACCTATGTTTTTATATAGATAGATGGTATTCATTTTACTGCAAAATAAGTATTTATTTCTCAGTTTTATCTGTACTTCCCCCAGGCCCATTAGTACAGATTAAATTTTATATTAAATTGCTCAAATAATCAGCACAATCTATGTAAATCAGGAACTTTAACTTCATTGGCACTATTTGTGTGGATATATGTAACCATATTCAACATAACCTTTTCTTTTTCTTTGCAAAAACAGGATTTCTTTCCTTTTTAGTGCTAAGATCCTATATCTAAAAGATGGATTATTTGCCAAATTGCATACACAAGATGCTCAAAATTACAAAAGGAATGACTTTGCTATTGCCATTGGGTTTGTCTGCTTTAAAGAACAGAAGGAAGAATTTTTGTTTTGGGGTGAATCACCCAATAATGGGCTTATATAGCTCCTTAAGGTCATGTCTTCTTTTTCACTGGTGGGAGAAGAGCAGGGAGAAGGTGGCTTGCTCAAGCATTTTTCCCCAAAGAATTCCATAGTAATAATTTTTTTAATGGGAGAGTCCTATAGTTAAGTTGGGCAAGTTACTTATACGTTTTGCATCTGATTACCTGAAGACTGGAAGGTAATAGTGTGTGACAAGTTACATTTTACACATAGCTCAGGTACGGTGGAAATACTCTGGTGGCAGTGTCCCTTCACGACTGGAACTACCACTAAAATAAAACCTACCTCATCTAAACACTGAGTTATCATCACTTCAAGATTTCATCCCTGATTTTCACAGAAGTTCCCCCCCAAAATATTCTACCATTCCTTCTACAGCACAGGGCCAAGTCTTGACATGTTCAATAGACCAGCAAGTCCAATCCCAACCATATGTATTCAGTGTGATTCTGGAGAATAATTTGATAGCCCTCCTAGGAGAGGTCCTATCACACGTGCAATTTTCTGAGACCTTCTTCTCAGCGACAGGTTACCAGGTGGCATTCCTATTAAAAAAGGTTCAAACCACACCATCAAATAGTTCAAACCACATAACCTCCTGTCTTAGGAGTTGAGCTAGCTTCCAAACCCTCCCTTGCAGTGGTTAACTCCACTGAGAAGCTTTCTATCAGCAATAATAGCTTCAAGGTAGGAAATAAAAAATGGAGAGTGTTTAAATTGTTAATGGGTTTCATGTTCTTGTCACTGTTGAGGGTTTGTTCCCTTTTATAAACTCATAGTTTTTGGTTGACATTGCTTTTATGCGAGCCATCAGCCAGTTGGTGATGGTGTTGCTGTGTTAGACCATTACTGCCGGATTGTATTTGCAGTAAAGAAGGAGAATGGGGGCTGTAAATCTGCAACTGGAGATTTAGGGCTCTGTTACTCTGCAGTTTAGGCCCATGTGCTGGGGAGTCCATTCTCCTCCGGCAGAATTATACCCTCCAAACATGCCTTCTCAAGGCACTGATCGACGACGTTCATTCCCTGGGCTACCAAGGCACTTAATACGGCTAATTCAGTTAAAGAAGCCTGAGGGTGAGGTGGATGAGCCTCTCTCCCTGCTGGAAGCCAGATGCCAGGCAGGTTAGCAATACCGCTTTATCCCTTCCCCCATGTGAAGCTGCAAGGGGGAGCCATTTACTGCAAACACAGAGAAAAATAAGAAGAAAATGCTGCTAATGTTGTTGGACTTTTTTTTCCTCCCTTGAAGAGGAAATACTGCCTTATGCAACCTCATTAACCCCTTTAGTACTAAGCCCATTATCAGGAATATTCAGGAAACACATTCTCTCAGAATTCAGGATGTGTCAGGGGCCTGGGTATCTTGACATCATTTTGCAAAGCTACCACCAAAGCATGGAAGGCGGGAGAGTCAGTGCTTTGGGGACAGGTAACTAAAAAGTAGGAAAAAATTTTTTTTCTTCCCACCCTGACCCAGCAAGTTGGTTTTGAATATAGATGAGCAACTTGGAAGACGATATCTCATAGCGCTGGATTCAGAAGGCATCAAGATTAAATATATTTAGAATAGCTTTATTAATCATGTATCCTTTCTACTACTAGACGTTTCATAGTGAAAAGAATGCCAGAATATTTCTTTGGCTGGCAAAAGTTCTAAGGATGATTTTAGATGTGTTTTGTTTTGCTTTGTTTCGCCTTCCCCAGAGAGGAAGTATGTTAAATATAGACTCATCTGCACGATCCCTCTGAGGCATGTGGGTCTGCTTTCTGTGTCAGCTGTGGCACAAATGTGCATGATTTAACCATACAACTATTGAACCAGCATTGGCCTATTAAGACTTCAGATGATCTGTTCATGAGCTGTCAGCCCAAATTGAGCTTGAAGCCTGCTGTAAAAGATCTAATTTTCATAATTATCCAGAACCTTCACACCCTCCTTCCCTTCAGCACCACCCACCTCCGTCCACGCACACAGAGGAGCAAACACATACATACGGACACAGAGGCACAGAGCAGCGCTGTCCCTGGAGATTCATCAGGCCCCTTGCCCGAAAATGCACCGAGTTCATCCAGGGGTCATGCCTGGCTTTGACTTCCTGTTTGAGGAGCCCCATGTGTGGTGTTCCAGCATTGCTAGAGGCTAGTGATGACTAAGTAACCTTTCACACTATAGCCTCCCACCAAGAAACAAGGTCCCTTATGATCCTGGACCTGGAGTGATTAAGGCACAACAAATACCTTTTTAATATATAAGGTGGAACTAATGCCTATAGAAATAGCGCTTTACTGTCTCATGGCCTTACATTGATAGAAAGAGGATAGAGCTGTTGTCTTTGAGGATGAAGAATTTTAAAGGCAACCTGATTTAGTCTCAGAGGACACTGGGGACTTTGATCATTTAGCAGTTGCTTAAGGCTACCTTTGAGCTTTACCTGACCCTAGTCTCCAAAGGAAATCCTCCTCCTATGTATGGCGTTCAGCTGGTAATATCCCGCTAGGTAAGCTGGCCTGAAACGTGGACCAGCGGAAGCGGGCAGCACATTCAGGTGTAACCCTTTGCAGCACTGGGGAGAAATAGTGCACGCTTCAAGGATTCAGTCATTCTGATGTCCCTGCAGTAATTCCACGGCAGCTACACTGCACAATAAACCATGTGGTTCCGGGACATATATTGCCCATGCGTTAAGGGTGGACAGGCGGTGCTTTACTAGGTCCTTCTCATACAACCTCAGGTTTTTGAGGCGACTGAGGCTTAAATTCCTTGTCTTAACATGGGACAACTGTATTTCTACGCTGGTTGTCAATTGTCTTTACCCTCAGAGGGCATTCGCTGGGACTCAGGCCGGGTCCTACCGTTAGAATAAAGGGAGGTATTTCTTCTCTTCACTGCTTTTTGCTTCTTCTTCTCCTTCTTCTTCTTCTTCTTCTTTTTTTTTTTTTTTATCATGAGGGAGACTGAGTACATTATTCAAACCTTGGCTTTTCCCTGAAGTCCGTTGTTTACAGAGAGACATTTGGGTCCCTGGGGCTCACTCCCATAAAACCTTATTATCATATATTTCAAGGCATAAACTTCAGTTGTCAGCTTGGGAGCACAGTTTCTAAAGCCTTGGCTGCTCTTGTTTTTCTTCTGCTTCACTCTGGTTTATTTTTCTTTCCACTTTGGCTTTCCTTTTCCCTCGTCTTCATCTCAAGCAATGCTCAGCTCCAAGCTGGCTCGCTCCTTATTCCACTAATTAGACAAGAAGTCCAGAGAGGCCATTATTAGATTCTGAGAATCTTTATCAGAGCCCATTATGGCCTTAACTACTGCACAAACATTTTGCTGACTGAACCCATGAAAATTTCAGCTGATCCGTCCTTGGTCTTTAACATCTACCTTCTTATGTATCGACAAAGTTATGTTACTGATGATAGAGACTCTTCACAGCTTATTTTTCTTTGTATTAATTTTCTTAGAGGCAGCAAGTCAGATTTGTTTCCATTCTCTCCCTTTCTCTCTGTCTCTCTCGTTCTAATTACTGGGGGTGGGGGTGGAGAGGGTCTGAGAAGCCTGTTTTTGCTTGGTGGGTATGTGTGAATGTGTGTAAATGTCATATGTATTAATGTCACCAGTGACTAGGATTCATGGTTGCCTGTTTTTCTCTCATTTTCTTCACAGGGCCAGGGATTATTTGTATGGACCAATGGTCTCTCTTTTCTCTCAATGGAAGAATAATCCTGCATTATAATATAGTAACTGCAAAAGAAAGCTCTTTTTCTATTTCATTCTTTTCTTTCTTAATTCACTGTCTAGTGAGTTTCTGATTGACTCACAGACCAATTAAAGTAAAATTTAATGGAAGAATAGATTAACTCCCTGAGGTTTCCCCACCATCCATCACATTTTTATAGCAGGAGCTCTGAGGAAGCTCATAACTTCATGCTGTGAATGTGATAATAAAGAGGGCACGGAGAGGATTCCGATTTACTACCGGGCTGATGTTCGCCAGGACAGAATTTACTGCCCAATCCCCTTCCCCCCTTTATTCAGGAGGAGGTCACTAGATCTGCCCTCAGCCTGGGTCTGAGATCCTGAAGGGCAGATTGTCAGGTCGAGATTCTTTCCCTTTAATTGGGGTGGCGTGAGCAGGGAATGTGAATTTCATCGTCCAGAGATGGATGTTGTGTTAAATTCATTTCTGTCTTCAGCAAGCTGCTGTCACCCCAAGTGTTCATATTTTTAAATGGTGCATTTGATTTGTTACTATTTACTCTCAGAGAAATTCAGAAATAATATCAAGTACGCCTGTTTGCAAGTCCCTTAGTCATTGTCTTTTACCTACAGGCTTTTCTGGATAACTAAAGATACTTCTCTATCTTCATCGCCAACATTAATAATGTGTTCTTCTGGGTATCTTTCATTTGAGGATCTCAAAGCACTTTGTAACCATTGTTTTAGTCTTTCTGATAGGTCCAAAATAACCTACTAGCCTTCCAAACATTTTGCCAGTTCACTAAAGTTTCTCTGATTCATCTTAAGTATAACAGCGCTCACAATAATAGTCATACGATAATCACACCTATGCCTAAGATTAATTTTGTACATTTGCTGAAATTTTTATTTCATGTACCAAATTAATGTTTAGGCCTTGAGTCTTAAATCTATATCAAGTGTCAGGACTACATTAGATAATCTTTTTTTTTTTCCAGAAGCTTGGTGAGGTAGAATCAATATTTAAAAATCATCTGTATCTGATTGTCCTTGAAATCAAAACATGTCTGAACTGAACTCATTAACAGTCTCTCCCTTACCAACCCACTCTTCCTCCTGTATACAAAATCTTATAGAGGAGGATCTACCCTTCGAAATGTCGTAGTCTGGAGATAGGGAGTTGTCCTAGATTCCCTCTTTCTCCTGCACACCCCATGTCTCATTGGCCACAAAGGCCCACTGAGTCTGCCTCTTCAGTGTCCCTTGAAACGATGCCCTTCTCTTCATTCTCTTGCCTTAGTCTTGGTTCAAGATTCTCATCATCTCTTTGTTGGACTATTATGCTCGTCTTCGGTTGATCTCCCTTGTCTTCCCTCTCAGCATCCCCCTCCAGTCCATCCTCAACACTCATAAAAGAATAATCCCTCTAAAATGCCGATTTTATAATTTTCCAGCTAAAAATGCTTAAATGACTGCCCATGGCTTACAGGACAAATTTAAATGCCGTAGCATGGCTTACACAACCATTTGCAAGGCAACATAGCTTCAAAGCTTAAAGCAGTGATTCCAGGATTTGGAGAAGTGTCATGGGATTGACAGCTTCTAATTTTGATGAAAATATTTTTAAAATAGCTATCACTTTCTGTCAACATAATTTCACAAAGGAATATTTTGATGTCAGAAAACAGTAAGAACATAAGTTCAACAGAAAGTCTCTTATATTGAATAATTACATAACTTTATGGAAAAAATCACTTTGTAGTTCTTATTTTTCTTATTTTACTCTAGTCCTGAAAATTGTATGTTTTCTTTTATTGTATTTGGAAATTGGGAACCTGGAGTGGTTAAGGCATAATAAATATCTTTTTAATATATAAGGTAGAACTAATGCTGGCTAAGTAGATGGTCTCTGGAGTCAGAAAGAGCTAGACTTAAAATCCAGCTTCAGGGGGCCCGTGGGTGGCTCGGGCACTTAAGCCTCTGACTCCTGGTTTCGGCTCAGGTCATGATCTCAGGGTTGAGAGATCTAGCCCCACATCTGGCTCTGCCCTTAGCGCAGAGTCGGTTTGAGATTCTCTCTCTCCCTCTGCCTCTCTACCTGCTCTCATGCGCCCTCTCTCTTTCTCTCTCTCTCAAATAAATAAATAAAATCTTTTTTTAAAAAAGAAAGAAAGAAAGAAATCCAGCTTCATGACTTAATAGTTGTATGATCATGGGCAAGTTGCTTATCCTCACTGAATTCAAGTTCCTTTATCTGTAAAGTAGAGATAATAATAGTATCTACCTCTTAGTGTTGTTTTGAAGTTTACATGATAGGAAGTGCACAGTCCAGTGTCTGGCATGTGGTAAACACTTGACAATAAATTGATGCTACTATTATGACTACCTGTTCTCATCTCCTGTCACTCCCCTACAAGCACCCTGTGTCTACAAATAGACTCAAATGTATCCAAGTGGTCCCCTGGACCAAAACACACTCTTGCTCACCTTGGCACATGCTTTTTTCTTTGTCTGGAATCCTGTTCCAGTGAATCGTATGTCTGGTGAATTCCTACTCTTCCTTCAAGATTCAATTCAAACTTTACAGTTCAGGTTACTGTCCTTATTTGTCCCTCCCCCTCCATGGCCAAACAGTCTTCCATAGTCTCATAGTATTTTGCAGATTGCCAAACTCACACCAAGTGTTTGTTAGGTTTCTTTGTTTAATTTCAATAAATGACTAAATAACTTAATATTATAGATAATTTATATCTTGGGGTTTGTCACTTTTATTCATTAATTCAATGAATATTGAGAACCAGCTATGGAGTGTAAGCCTCTGCATAGGGTGTATTCCAATAACTATAATGCAATATTCAAGATTTGAGAAGGATTATTACTCTCCTCTGTGATTCCATGGAATCTGGTAGAAGCATTAAAACAAATGATAGTTTGTATTATGATTATTTGTTTACTTTTCTGTCCCCTTCTTTTCTAGAGTGAATTCCTTGAGGGCAATTACCTTAATCATTTTTGTCTCTCCAGTGCCTAAAACTTTGAAGGTACTCAGTTTCTGTTTATTGAATAAATAAAAGAATATCAGAGAGCATTCTCAACTTTAAAGAGCTTGATTGAACCTTATTAACTCTATGATTGATCGTAGTGCCCCTGATTTTGAAAGGACACCATCATTCCATGCCAATGTAACTATTTTAAAAAGGCTGAACATCTTTTCTGGTGAGTCCATGTGAATTTTACCCTTAAATTGTGTCTGCCGCTCCATCCAAAAGCCTGGGGTGGTTTCCCTCTTAAATCAATGGATCATCCTAAACTATTACTCGAAGGAAAAAAAGGGGGAAATGTGGTCCCTTGAGCTAATACCAGACTGCAGTAGGAAAGACAGTATGCTCTGGTATGTTTGCTCTGGTATGTTTGGCTATAGGTTCAATGTGAATAAAACGAGGGCAAGAGCTATGATATCTGGTCCAAGGGCACAAGAGACTTGCCTCCAGCTCATGTTATTTTGGAAGTGGAGCAGCATCTTACACTTGCAAAGAATGTGTTCTCAGTGCTATGAGCCAGATTCGGGAGGAGAACACTAATATTACCAGGCATCCTCGGTTTTGCTGAGCTGCTAAATGCTGTGCTTCGTGGGCAATTAAACATGTCTCCAATCATGCTTGCCCAATTTCACACATTGTGCAGCAGCAGTATGGGTATTCTGCTGTTGTGACCATGGCACAGGATAAAATGACGGCATTTCCCATCATTTTGTTGTAGTTGATCTTATTCTGCAGTTTGCTACTAAATGAAACTAATGAGCTACATTGATGAACTAACTAGAAGAATGAAAGCTAACCTTCGCAACTCTGTTCCAACTTCATAGTAACATGGCAAGTTACCATAGTCGGCTACTTCTTGACCTTCAACTACGGTAATGCTTAATGCTCCAAGGTTATACATTCTGTGATGCTTCATTTCCCTTTGCTGCTCAGTCCCCTTTCTGCATATCAGATATTCCCCACTTTTTACATCTCTTCTTTTTTTCTATATATTGTTTTTTTATTCTTAGAGAACTTCTATTCACCCTTCAAAACCCAGGCTCAGTCTTTATCCCCTCTATGAAGCTCTCTCTCTCTCTCTCTCTCTCTCTCTCTCACACACACACACACACACACAGGGAAAAACCTAACATTTCTGGAGCTCCTGCTAGGAAACTCATGCCAGAACTATGTTTGATACTTTTACAAATCTTACCTTGCTCAGTCTTCACAAAGCAATCTTCACTTCCCCATTCTCAAAACATGAAGCCAAAACTAACACAGTTAAAATATTTCCCCAAAGTTTTATAGCAATTGAAAGATGTTAGGATTTAAACCAAAGTTCGCCTGGTTTTAAAACAGATACATATTCTGCCATAAGATGCCCCTACTTATCTCCGTGATCTGCTTTGTATAATGTTGCTTTATATTCATAGGGTCTATTGTGTTATTCATCTGACTGTCTTTCCTACCAGAAAAATAACTCCTTGAAAGTTAAATTTATTTCTTATTTATCTCCATACCCCCAAGGCTTTCAAAACATTACCTGATGCATAACAGACACTGAATAAAGGTCTATAGGATTGTATTGGATCTCATTACAATTGAATTGAACTGAACAACATATTTACCTTGAATCTCAGAATTTTGCATTTCTGATGTCTGGAGCTCTGGATGCCATTTCCACGATGCTAGGTGACATGTCACCTCAGTTGCCTTCACAACTGTCCATGTGTAGCCCTGTACCAACTTCATCTTGACCGATTGCTCATCTTCCCATGAATGTGACTGAAGAACATAGTCATTAGCATATATAAGTTCCTAGAGCACTGTCTTCTATCTCATATATTTACTGTAGTCAGTGGAGTATACTCAGTCTTTTAGGAATAATTAAAATAGTCTGTGGCTCTAATTAAAGTAGTCTGGATATTTTTAAGAAACCTATATATAAGAACAAGCTGAGTGCTGACATCAAGTTAATTGTGTTATTTTTAGCGGCTCTATCACTGGAGATAGCAGTATGGCACCCAGTGCCTTTTTAATTCTCATATCTGGATGATAATGTTAAATAACCAGCATCTTGAGCTTTTAAGAGGAAAGGCATGAAAGCATAGATAAATAAAGCTGTTACGAAAACTCAGAAATTATCTGAATGCACTTGAATAAGAAGTCATGTAGTTATTAAATTGCTAGCTGTGGAGATAAATGCCCTTAAACACCTTTCACCGCCAAGAACAAACAACCCACCACCTTGAACCTCTTGTCATGTAAGGGGTGGAGGGGGGCAGTCAGAGAGGAAAGCGGCTGGGCGTAAATTTTGTAGCGTTATATTTCATCAATTCAAATTACAAACTGTTGTTATTTTTACTAGAAGTCAGAATTTCCCCCCTTCCTTCTACCCCCTTTCTGAAAACCTTGACCCAACAGGGAAGACAGCGCAGCAAAAGCATGCATTCTAGCATTGCAGTTCTCTCGCTTTTCTTTTGCAATAGAGTCACCACTATTTTCTCTTAATAATTTCCTTTATCTTCATTCCAATTAAACACCAGACCCCGTTGTGAAGTAGCTCCCTTTAATATTGCTGTAGCTGAAATGGGATTTCTTTTAAATGGGCTGTGAGAACTGATGTCCCCCACCCCCTACATTGTGATGCCCCCTAGCCCCAACTGCTCACTTCAGTTGAACTGGACACACAGTGGAGGTGGAGCCTTTCTTCTGTAAAGTTTGCACAGGAAGCACTCACCAAACCAAACTTCTCTGGTCTCTTACCATTTCCCATGATCGGGATTGACAAAGAAAAAAAAAAGCATCTCTTTGAAATAATCAAGGCACAATGACTTACACAAAGGACACAGTCACAGTCATGGGTATCCACAAGGGAAGTTGGCTCTGGATCATCTGTGAGTCTAAGAAAGAAGATCAGGGAGTGAATTTATTTGGAAATAATAGAAACTGTTGGTTGGGTTTTGTAGGCTGAAGTTCTGGAGTTAATCATTATTCTGCAGAATCCTGAATGATGTTGCTTGTAGCTTTCCTATGCAGGCAGCGTCCCCATGGGAGTCCTACTAACGGTCTTTTGTCAGGCACTATCAGCAGTATTGAGCCAACCTGAGCACCCTATTATTAATCCTTTTCTCCCAGTGACATGACAGCGATCGATGTCTGAACAAGCTATTGAAACTGTAGCAATCAAGTGGACTCCAGTTAATCCAATGGGATACTTACTCAGAGCCTATGGGAAGGGCAGGGAATTTTTTTCTAGTGCTATACTATTCCCATATCCATACACTCCATGCTGCTATAATTTAAGTAAAGGTTGACATTTACTCAGGCCTGTAAAATACACAGGGAACCCTTGCCAGTGACTCAAATGCATTCATATCACCTTTGCAGCCATCTGCTACTTCTGTAAATACGTGAACGTGTGATCATTATATAAATATTTGTACCTATGTAAATATAAAGCAAGGACAACGAAACGTTTATATGGGAAGGTACTCACCTGGTGATGTTTTTTGGACTCATAGAAATCTATCAACAATGACAAAGAATAGTATGTACAACACGAGATTATCAGATTTCCTGTCCCCTAGCTCAGACAGAAGTCTAAAGTGGTGTACATTCAGATTTCTGGGTCCCATTCCCACAGATTGTGATTCAGTAAATCTGGGGTGGTCCCCAGGAATCTGCATTTTAAATTCCAAGGTGACTGGCCTGAAGTAGCAGTTTTCCAGCTATATTCCAAGGTGCTTTAGGGCTTCCTAGGCACCTAAATGGTTTATAAGTTGGGGCAAAGAGGCACAAGAGAGAAGAAGACCAGGAAGGACAGATCTGTTCTCAGCTTTACTAGCAAGTCCATCACTTTTGGCAATTCACCTTAGTTCGATTCAATTTCTCTGACTGTCAAATCCATATCAGTAATGTATACCTTTATTTATTCTACATGGGTATTTTGAGAAGCATGAATAGGAAAGTGTAGAGAGAATAAGGAATTGTAGAGGATAAAGCCAACTTCCCAGTCAGTAGAGGACTGTCAACATGAGGTCACATGCTCCCTGCTGAACGCTACAGTGAGGTGGGGCTTCCTACCTGGTGATCACTATCATTCCCCAGAACTGGGGGTTGGGGGAGCACCCCAGAGTTTGCAGGATCTTCCTAATGCTGAGCCTAAGCCTCCTTCTCATTAGCTCCTGCTCACGGGCCCTAGTGCTCTTGCTTCTCCGTTTCTATAGGACAACCCTTCAAATATTTGGGGACAGTTATCCCATCTCGGGCTAAATCCCCTTGCTTTCTGAAACTATTCCTTGATTAACTCATTTTCTGAAATCCTCTCACCTACCCAGAGTATCACGTTGTTAAATTAATTTGCCTTTACTTTCCGCACCTGAGTTTTCGCATTTTCCGCCCAGCCCTCTTTCTTCAGCATTTTTTTTTTTTTTTTTGCAGCATATGCTTTTACAACAGCTACTGGAATGAGCCTCCCTGCAGTATTAGTTTAGCGTAGGTGTTGGTCTGAGAAGATTCTTAGTGTGCCAGATGCTTCCCAAACAGGGCCGCATGATAGAATGATTCACGGAGTTTGTAAACAAGAAAACACATGTCCATTTCCAGTGACCTCAACCAGAAATTCATTCTGAGATCCAGTGGAACAGAGGTAGGCTCTGGAAAGTATATGTTTAAGGTATATCTTTAAGGTGTTGAAAATGCAGCTGACTTGAAAACCACTAAACACACTAAAGTTGAGAACTCTACATGGTTTAAAGAGGCTGGAACAGAGAAATCCAAACCCTGCCTGCATCTGTCCCTTATCTGGCATGAGACTGGGCATGTTCCTTAAATGCCAGCACCTGCATCTGTCCCTTATCTGGCATGAGACTGGGCATGTTCCTTAAACGCCAGCACCTCTTTCCCCAAATACATCACATCCACCGCCGACATCATGAGGATTACATGACATGATATATGTAACACTTGGTTATCATAAAGGACTATACCATGTCCTGTTTATACAAGTGCACTTTTAGATAAAGATCAGTCAAGTGACTACTTTATTATGCCTCTATTCTACTCCATTCTAATATATGTTTGTCTAATAAAAGGTTAGGCTCCTAGAGTCATATATGCTTATTTATTCATAAAACAAATTGAAGAGATGGTCATTTATCGTGTTTGTTTATATGTGTGTGTTTGTTTCGAGTAGTCAACCAGCAAATCATTCTTTTGCTGGACGTGATTTTGCCTGTGTCCATCCAGCAGTTCTGGAAGAGTCTATAGGAAGAGACCTTTAAGTTTAATGCAAAACAAAGCTTTGTTGATGCCCTAACGTGACATGGATAGGAAACATTCTGGAAGGCTCTCCTGCAGACAGCAAGTTCTAAGAAACAGGTTTCGACAAGAAAAGTGCCTGGTTTATTATTTTTAATTTAATGAGGCTTGTTCCTGTAAAAATTGCAGGGCAGATATTCCAGGAAGTCAGCATCTTTTTTTAGCCCTAGAGCAGACAGCCCAGTAGTAGCCACAGTTGGACAAGTGTGCCTGACCTGCATTCTAACCCAAAGGGTCACTGCTGAAAAGTGAGAAGGGTTTTTCAGTTCAAGGTCTGAGCCTGGATGTTCTGCCCTTCCCACAGATACTGTCAGCAAGGAAGCGAATGTTGAAACAAAATTTTGTGACATGTGCAC
This sequence comes from Ursus arctos, assembly GCF_023065955.2. NCBI lineage: Eukaryota > Metazoa > Chordata > Mammalia > Carnivora > Ursidae > Ursus > Ursus arctos. Next base: position 23,038,985 of record NW_026622919.1, on the reverse strand, counting down.
TTTCCACTACAAACTGGACGGGGCCCGAGATTCATTGCTCAGAGCTCCTTACCCAAGCACAAGATGAGGAATGGTCTTTGGTCATTAGCACTTGGTTTGGAATAGTCCAGAGGTGAAAGAGTTGCTGTTGAATTTCATTAATCTGAAGAATAGTGTTTGGGTTAAAATGCCTTCCTGGTATTTTAATTGGGGGGGGTAATGTCGGTGTTCAGCAACAGGAGAAATACATACTCAAGATTGGGGGGGGGGTTGTGGCGATGAGTCGAACCTGTAAGGAAAAATTTGTAAGTGTTTTATGACAACACCAAAAAGCTTATTTTTGCTAATTCAGTTGACCCTTCCAGACGACCGATACTTATCACTCTCTTGCTTCATTTCCAAGTCTATGTGATAAAAACCAAAATAAAATAAACTTTCATATTAAAGCTTCAGAACTCCCTAAGCTGAAGAGACTATTCATACTTCCCACATACTGATTGGGCACCCACAACAGACCTGGTAAAAATAAGCTTTTTGGTGTTTCATTAGGAATCTCACTTCACTAACCTCCCCTTCAGCCTAGATCTGTGGTACCTGGCCCTCCTTCCAGTTTCCTAAACTGGAACCTGAAACCCCAGCCAGTAAGCTTAAAGTCTTGTCTATGAGCTCTGGCATTCACTAGTTGTGAAACCTAGACAAGTTACTTATTCTCTCTATGCCTCAGTTTCTTCATCTGTAAAATGGAAGAGTGACTACCTCATACAGTTGCTATAAGAGCCAAATGAGTTGATACATGTGAAACACCCAGAGCAACAGTGGGCACACAAGTGGCGTCTAATAGGTGTTAGCCAAGCCATTTCCCCAGTTCTAGCACGGTACCTAGCTCAAGGTTTCAATCATGCCTACCTTTGTCTAGATGTTGGTTACAACTGGAGAATCTCACAGAATCTGAATGATACTCCAAAAGCAGAAACCAACCTGTGGAAGCTGCTTTAGTTCTGGCCAGATGTCAGAAAACATTTAGAGCTATTCAAGTGTCAGTGGTCTCTATGGGAGGTTTATTAACACAAACGTTCTATATTCTGTCCTTGAGCTAGGCACAACACACTAGTGAAATTTTTCTAAAGTATTTTAGAGACAGACTTTTCCTTGGTGGTTGAAAGATTTCTCTCCCCCCGCCCAACACACACACACACACACACACACACACACTACTTATATGATGATGTTTCCAGCAATTTTTAAAAAGATTTTATTCACTTATCTGAAAGATAAATCTGAAAGAGCACGAGCAGGGGAAGGCTCAGAGGGAGAGGGAGAAGCAGGCTCCCTGCTAAGCAGGGAGCCTGACGTGGGGCTCAATCTGAGACCCCAAGATCATGACCTGAGCTGAAGGCAAGATGCTTGATCAGCTGAGCCACCCAGGTGTCCCAAGTTCCAGCAATCTTAATGATATTGAATCATATCAATGTTTCTATGCACATAAGCCTATAACTTAATTCTAGAGATGAAATATGGGCCATAATATCTCTGCTACTTAGGAATGCTCAGGACACACATAGAACATACTTTGCAACGTAGGATGGAGTTTATAGTTCTAGTATTTTTCTTTATCTAGCCAACATTTCTGTAGTACTTACTATGTGTCAGCCGCAATTCTGAGCACTTCTCATAATGACCTTTTGTGGTAGATGTTATCATTACCCACATCTTACAGATGAGAAAATTGAGTCACAGAGAGCAATTTGCTCAAGTCTCACTAGCTAGTTAAGTGGTGGAACCTGAATTCAGAGCAGGCCATTTGGCCCCAGAGTCCTACGCTTCAGTGCCACTTTCTACCGCCCAATAAACTTCACATCTGCCAATCCTCTCAACAAAAAATTAAAAATTAATTTCTCTTTGGGGTGCGTGGGTGGTTCAGTCAGTTAACCGTCTACCTTCAGCTCAGGTCGTGATCCTGGGGTCCTAGGATCGAACCCCACATTGGGCTCCCTGCTCAGTGGGGAGTCTGCTTTTCCCTCTCCCTATGACCACCCCCCGCCGCTCATGCTCTCTCTCTCACATAAATAAATAAAATCTTTTTTAAAAAATTAAAAATAAAAATAAATAAATAAATTCCTCTTTGAGGCTATGTTATTGAGTCTACTCTCTTAATATAAATTTCCAAAGTGCCAATATTCTCTGCATTATATGAAATTCTTAACCCAGAGTGTTAATGCTCAATCAACATATATCAGTGGTGATGAGGATGCATAAAATTTGGGTTTTAAAATGCTTCCTAGTCCCTTTCTCTACCAAGCTGAAGCCAGGGTACTAGGGTTCCAGATAAAACAAAGGAGGATCTGAGAATCTTAGAACTTGGAAGGAGCCATGTACTCATGAGGCCCAGTGTACCTATTCTACAGACCAACATGCAGATAGATCACATGACTTGCCTATCATTACAGAACCACTTAGTCGTAGTAGTGCTGGGACTAGAGCACAGACCAAGAATGAATAGCGGCAGTTGAGGAAACAGTCCTGCTAGAAACTGTCTTCATCTCTCCCAAGCCAGGGCTTTTTTCCCCGTATCATGTCCCCTCTCTATCTACAGAAACTGAAGTAGGACTTCAGGGATCACTCCAATCTCAGAAGTCGGAGTAGGGGAAGATCCAGAATCCAAATTGTTAAGTAGGGCTTGAAGAATTCACCTGTGCTGGGATTCAAAACAAGGTCACTAGCCAAGACAAGAGAGGAAAGTCAAGGTCAGGCCCAAAGGAAGATACACTGAAGCATGAGGCAAGACAGGTAGTTCAAGTCCAGGAAAACAAAAGGTGAAGAGTTAGGAAGGAATAATTGGAATTACATAACCTGCCCATTTCAAAGCCCAGATGCCTTAAAAAAAAAAAAAAAGTCTCAGACTTGGGGGAGGATACACTGTTATCCTAAATGGTACATCTCTTTTGAATGATAAGTATTAGATTTACCATGCAGATGATAGAATTTTTCCACGAGGTCAGGAACAGCAGTACCAAGTCTAATGTCCACTTAAAAAAATAGATAAGATTATGGGTTACTACAACTCATCTAAGAGGTCTGTGCACAGTAAGCTTCTTGGTATCTTAATTTATCTGCCTGTGAAGACTTGAGGACTGAGCCAATTCGGCTGGGAATTGAACCTGTGGTTCCAGGAAGTCTAGATATTTCAAACCTCATACTTAGTCCATTAAGATATCCCCTCCAAGAACATAATGTAGTTAAAGTAGACTTCGATATCTTTAGTACAGAGAGTGGATTTTATTTCCACTTTGGGAATTTCCAATCCATAGTAGGGAAAGATATAGATGAAACTCACCTACGGTAGTGCCTATGGAATAATGCATATTTGTCAACATACACTGTCACTTTTCTGATTTATGGTTAAGAAGAGAAAAACCGTCTTGGGTGAAGAATAGATTATGAGTACCTTTGCTAAGTGGGGGCTTCATACATATCCCCCCTTTCTCATTCTTTCTAAAGACTCTTTTCCTCTATCAATAAAAGAGAACGAATTATACTCACCCACAGAATCTGAAGAGGGACCACAGATTTCACACATCTGTCAGGTGAGTCCGTTTATTTGGGGGACAGTTGGGGAACATCCTGTGCCATTACAGGCTGTCAGCCACAGAGAATGTTTACTAATAAGCCTAGCCATTAAGTTGGGTCAGTGATGGATGGTCTGTGTTCTCCTGCCCTGGCCTGGCATGTGCTGTGATACTCACTGACCAGCAGCAGCTGTTGTGCTAGCTGCCTTGTTAAGGGTCTCGCCAAGTGACATCAGCTATACATCACCCTGGCTGATACCTTTGATTATTTGGACAGCTCCTGGCATGATGAATCGTTGGGATTGATCTGTCTTTTCTTACACGTCCTAGTCAGTGTTCTTTACCCATCTCCCTCAACTCTTCATTCTTAAGTTAAGGGTCCTTATTCCTGCTCTTTCACACGTATGCACTTTCTACCCTCTCCAATTTAAAGGACCTGCTCGTTTCGGCATTCGTAATGAGAAACTGGGATGAGGCTGAAGAAAATAAGTGCATCATAGTTAGAACAGGCAGGCAGGGGAAACAGCAGTCATTCTCTTACAGCCAGAAAAACAAGGAGAAAATGCTTTTTTCCATGGGCATCAAGCTCTCAGCAGCTTTCATTACCGAGGTCATGGACCTTCCACATATTCCATGTGGTACAAATTAAATTTGAATGCTGTGGGTAACCTGAACAATGCCTTCTATTTATAAGATCCCTTTCTTCCAAGGAGTGCAAATCATCTCACACACAGTATCTCAAGCATCACCGTATTTCTACAAAAGAAGTTTTATCATCTCAATTTCACAGAGGAAAAGAATGAGCACAGAGGGGCTAGATACCCAAATCTATTTGGTAAATATATGTGTGACAAAATCAATAATGGAGCCTAAAATCTCTGACTCCCTGCAATATTGAATCCTTTAATTCATTGATTTATAAAATGTTTATAAAGCACCTACTATGTGTGCCAACAGCTGGGAAAACAGGAGGACAATGGGGCAACTACTAACTCATTCAACCCCATTGAATTCTAAGTCAATATTAGCGGGGGAGGGGAGCAGACGGAAATAATACTATGTTATTTCAGAGAATTTATATGCATGTATTAGAACTACAAATACTATTCTCTTTTACCATGAGTCAGCCAGAGGCCATAGAAAGCTGCCCTTCCCTCTGAAATTATAAATTCCTGTGTGGTAAAGACAACGTTCCGTATATAGCTCTCTCTAAATCTGTTGAAAGTGAATAGATTCAAGTAGGGCGATATAAAAGCAGTAGTTCTTAAATGTGTTTTAGTACACTTGGCAAAACCTTGTAAATACTTGTTTGATTCCTTTTGTTTGATTGATTGATTCCTTTTATATAAAGAATTTCACTAGCATAAAATGTGACCATATTATATGTATGCAATATAAATTTTCAATCAGGAGTATACCCATCTCCTTTCTCCCCATCTCCTCCTTAAGCAGGATCAGTGTGGTCTCCAAAAATTCCCATTAATGTATTTATTTACTAGTTCTTTTTTTGAACACCTGTGGAAAAGTAGTAAACTAATCCAGGATACAAGAGAAAATTATGGGAGAAAGTCTTAATGTGATAACATTTCCCATCAGTTAAGTAGGTATAAATATGCCACATTGTTTCAGAAGGAATCCAAGTAAAGAAATAACTTTTTATTAAGAATTATTAGTATGTTTGAGAAATGGAATAACTCAGTCAATAGGAGAATAGTTGTGGGACAACTATATTAAAAATCATCTCCACTACAAGAAAAACACTGGTTTTATCACGTAATTTCCTGGCTAAAAAACTTCCAATGGCTGTACATAACTGAAAGGAAAACTGGATTATTGGAACTTCATAATGTGGTCTTTGACGTTTTCCATAGCCTGTCCTAAGCTCATAGAAGAAATGCCGAGTTATTTCCTAGAATACGCCCGCACCTGCACTGCACCCAACAAAAGCTTTACACTTTAGTCAAGTTCCTGTTGACCAAGAGTACCCCATATTCAGCATAAGGATTTCAAGCTCTGCTCGTGCTGTTTCCCTGTCTAGAAAGCTCATCCCCCTGCAATCCCTGTGCCGTCTGTCTCTCAGAGTTCAGCTCAAATACCTTTGTCCAGTCAGTGAGCACTGCCTTCTCTGAACTCTAGGTGTTTTTTTTGGGCCACTAATCATCTCCTTTCTTATGTTGTTCATTAACAGCTTCAGAGATTCAGCTTGCCACACAATGGTCAGCTCCTAGAGGCCATCTGCCCTTCCTCGTAGTCCCTCGCCCATAGAACATGCCAATAAAGTTTTGAAAGAATGAGAATTAACTCCAAGCAAACTGCTAACCAGGGGTCACTATGAGCTCATAAAAACTGGTTGAATCGGCTTATTTTTTAATAATTGGTATTTTTGAATACATGTGATAGTTCTTCTAGACTTGATTTGTGGAAATTTGCAGGAGTTTCTATTCCATGGCCTGGCTTATATAGACGTGTAAGCACGTAGGACATTAGCTTCAGTTTTCAGCAGCTCGTGGCTGCGTGCAGAAAGGACATTGGTGTGTACTGTGCAGTGTATAATTGCAGCATATAAGGTGGAAATTTAGTAGTAATCAGAATGTAAGGATTAGCCATATATTTCAGAGGACTGCAGTGGGGCCTATAACCGAGCCCAGTGCCTTGGTTGTGTCAGAAAGCCACTCCAGGGGTGCCTGGGTGGCTCAGTCGTTAAGCATCTGCCTTTGGCTCAGGGCATGATCCCAGTGTTATGGGATCGAGCCCCACATCAGGCTCCTCTGCTGGGAGCCTGCTTCTTCCTCTCCCACTCTCCCTGCCTGTGTTTCCTCTATCGCTAGCTGTCTCTCTCTCTGTCAAATAAATAAATAAAGGCTTTTAAAAAAAAGAAAGCAAGCCACTCCAGACAAGTTAGAAACCTAGAAGGGCCTTAGGATTTCCACATAATTATTTTTCTCTTACCTAGGTCTCTAGGAAGCATAAATCTCCTTCTGATGCTTCAGACCTTGGTTGCTGTAACTCAGTTTCCACTTACCAAGCAAGAATCAGCAGTTTTTAGAAGGCCGATATCTCTAAAACCTCATGGGAATTGAGCTAAAAACCTGCTAGTACTTTAACACCGAAGAGCTTGATTTCAAACCATGCACCTTTCAAGAGGACATTTTAGGAACCATTAAATATGTTTCCTATATGCATTTCCTATATTAGTTACATATATTTTCAGCTAAAAACAACCACCACCACCAATTACATCTCTGGAATATAGTTTTTTGGTTTTTAGGGTTTTTTTGAGAGAGAGAGTGTGTGTGTGTGTGTGTGCGCTCGCAGGGGTGGGGGAGCAGAGGGAGAGGGAGAGAAAGCATCCCAAGCAGGCTCCATGCCCAGCACAGAGCCCGACATGGGGCTCGATCTCACCACCCTGAGATCATGACCTGAGCTGAAATCACAAGTCAGACACTTAACCAACTGAGCCACACAGGCGCCCCTAGAATATAGTTTTTTTTAACAGCAGAAAGAGTATAAGAGTATGGAGGATAATCAAAGGGAAGAAAACTTCTAGAAAACTCCTGATAGCTAAAATTATTATTGATTTGCAATCACTTGAGAAACACTTTTTTATCACATTTGCTAGGGGGTTCCTCCAAACCCGTCTCCTTTTACCCTAACCTAGATCCCTAATGGCCCTTTGGTGATTCCCTCTATTCAAAGTCCATGGGTGCCTAAAGCGACTTCATTCCTGAGCCAGTGTTAAGAGTTCCAAGTTTCCATTTAAATCGACAGTTCTGGCACCATCAATGTTGCAGTCGGCAGGGTTTATGATAACAATCATTCTTTATATTTACATACCACATGTCATCACAGAATCATACATGTTAACCAGTTGGGCTTTCTCCCTCCTTTATCAGCAGGAGGAGCAGACAGTGGAGATTTACAGAGAGAAACTTAGAGACGTTTCACTGTTGATAAGTTTAGGGATAAAGCTCTAAAACTTACAGTGCTCTCTGTAAGTATTATTAACAGGGATACAGTGGAGCTAATATTTTTTTTAAGAGAAAGAACGAAAGAGGGGAGGGGCAGAAGGAGAGGGAGAGAGAATCCAAGCAGACTGCAAAAGGGTGGAGCCCAACATGGGACTCGATCTCACAAGCCTGAGATCACAACCGGAGCTGAAACGAAGAGTTCAGTGCCTAATGGACTGCAGTACCCAGGTGCCCCACTAATATTTTTTAACACTTATTCTTACCAGGCATTGTACTAAGTTCCGTGAAGAGTAGATTTTTTTTTTAAGATTTTATTTATTTATTTGACAGAGAAAAAGACAGCCAGCGAGAGAGGGAACACTAGCAGGGGAAGTGGGAAAGGAAGAAGCAGGCTTCCTAGCAGAGCAGGGAGCCCAATGTGGGACTTGATCCCAGGACTCTATTCCAGGACTCTGGGGATCACGCCCTGAGCCGAAGGCACATGCTTTATGACTGAGCCACCCAGGTGCCCCTGTGAAGAGTGGATTTTTAAGCTATTCCATCATTCCACTGTTGAACTGAAGAAAAGAGCTGAAGGATAGATACCTCAAGGGATCTTTTGATCAGTCCACCTGCCAGATGGTTTTCCTTTCTTTTCTTCAAGATATGTAGCAATTCTGATTTCACAATCACTTAACTTCCTGGTCCAGAAATTTCTCCTAATGTCCAGCTGAAATTGTTTCTGTTTTAATTTAAGCCAGTTTGCACCTAGTGCTGCACAAACAGAATAGCTGGTTAGCACCCTCCTTGTAAAACCTCTGATACAATGCTCTATACAGTCCTTCAAAATCTAAACCAAATCGCCACTTGCCCTTAAGAGCTCCAGGCAAAGAAACAAAAAACTTTTTAATGACACCTATGTAATTTCTCTGGAATTTTTAAAAATATAATTCTAATGTAAATTTCACTCTAGAAGCTACTGCCTTAGTCATTCTTCCTTGGTTTCCTAGTATTACAGAAGCTGACAAAGGCATTAGTTAATAACAAACTTGCACTGATAGTTTCTTTTAACTTTTTTATTGCAGTATATCAAAGATACAGAAAAGTGCCCACATCACAAGTGTAGAGCTCAGTGATTTTTTAAACAAAGTCAACACACTCATGTAAATCCTCACCCAGATCAAGGTATAGAACATTACCAGCACCTGCAAAAGCTTTTTTCTGTGTCCCTTCCTAATTATTATTTCTCCAAAAGTAACTACTACTCTGACTTCTATCACCAGATTACTCTCGCCTTTATTTGACTTTCAGATGAGCAGAGTGATACAATATATACTCTGGTGTGTCTGGATTCTTTCATTCAGCATTGTATTTGTGAGAATCATCCATATGTTTACATGTATCAGTAGTTCTTTGTTCTCATTACCGTATAGTATTTCACTTATTCATTTCAGTTTATTGTAGGTAGACATTTGGATTGTTTCTACTTTGGAGGTAGTATGAATAATGCTACTGTGAACATTCTTTTTTAAAATATATTTTTCATAGGGGCGCCTGGGTGGCACGGCGGTTAAGCGTCTGCCTTCGGCTCAGGGCGTGATCTCGGCGTTCTGGGATCGAGCCCCACATCAGGCTCCTCCGCTATAAGCCTGCTTCTTCCTCTCCCACTCCCCCTGCTTGTGTTCCCTCTCTCGCTGGCTGTCTCTCTCTCTGTCGAATAAATAAATAAAATCTTTAAAAAAAATAAAAATATATATATTTTTTCATGGATATATATGTATATAGATATATAGATATATATATTTTTTTTTTAAGAGAGAGAGCGCGCATGCAAGCAGGTACAGGGCGGGGGCAGGGGGGTGAAGTGGGTTGCTTTGAATCCTAAGCAGACTTCGTGCTGTGAACCTGGAGCCTGCTGCAGGCTCCATCTCGACCCTGAGATCATGACCTGAACTGAAATCAAGAGTTGGACGCTCAACCGACTGAGCCACCCAGGCGCCCCTTGCCATGAACATTCTTACACCTGTATTTTGATGCACCTCGTGTTGGCGTTTCTGTTGGGTCTATACCTAGGAGAGGAATTGCTGGATCTGACAGCTCAGCTTTAACAGATTCTGCCAAAGTTTTTCAAAGCGTTTGTACCAGTTAATGCTCCTACTGACAGTGTGTGAAAATTCTAGTTGCTCCCCATCCTTACTGATGTTTAGTACTGTCCTCTTTTCTTAATTTTAGCAATTGTTGTGGCTAGTAGTATGTTCCCTTGGAGTAAATAAGCTGCCTAGGTGGACTAGGTCTCTGAGAATATCCTTTTCTCCTACTGCTGTTGTGCATTTGCCAAGGGATCACAAGAACATCTGCACAGGGAGGAACAAAGTGGGAGCCGTAGCCCTCATTTGCATGACTTTGAACTGCTATCTGTGGCTGCTGGAGAGTGTAGACAGAGCAGACTGGGAGACACCACGTGCAGCCACGATAACCTTTCCTTGCTCGTTAAGGACCCACTTAGCTCTCTGTGGGGCTGCAGCCCACAGCCCAGAAAAGCAGGTCATGACTTTATGACTATACAATGATAATCTCATCAATAATAATTCAAAGAGAAAAAAAACAGAATTTAAATAACAGTGAAGACACCAGCCCGTGAAGGTACACAAGTTAGGTTGAGGACAGCTGTACTTGCTTTTGCAACATACGTATGACTAATTTGACCCCATTTTCCACACATATATTCAAATAGAGTTTTCAATTAGATGCTGAAATCTAGAGAGGGGAGGGTTGTCTTGAGGTGTTTTGAAAATATTAACCAATAAACAGTCTTACTGGCAGCAAGTAGGCAGAATTGGTGCAGAACTTAAGGTTGGCCATAAGAGCTTCATAAAGGTTTGTGAATGATAATTCCTTTCCTTTTATCAGCAAAAAATTCAAGTTCAGTGACCAGGTTTTTTGCCAGTGAGAAGTGAATAGTACAGCTAACTTAGAAAATCAAATATCAAATTCCACATATCTCCAACCTTGGTCTCATTTACTCTCTTAACAGTGGAGCCATTTCCAGTAAATGCAGAGATGCAAATGCTGCCCAAGTAACCTTGTTAATATTGAGGGGACTCTTATCTATTGGAAAACTGTGTGTTTTGCCCCAAAATTGGAAACAAAGAACTCTTTAGTAATAATTCTGGAAATTCAGACATTAAACATATGCTGTTAGATACATATGACTAGGAAATTGGATGATTACATTTTTTCAAAAGGTTAACTTTTTTCTTTCTCAACTGCCTTTCTCCAAATTCCTACCAAAAAAAAAAAAAATGTGGGTGAACATTCCTTTCTGGTTTATGTTCCAATTTCACATGGCTGCCCCTAGGAGGGGTCTGTTAATCTGCAACCCCCTAAATATGGGATTATTATGGACACAAGGTGCAGTATTTCAAGCATCATGCCACGATAAAAGTAACAGGATAATGATTTTCTTTCTCAGTTCAGATATCAGAGGCCCAAGTATTGATTGCCTGTTTCTTTTGCCTCCCGTCCTCTGATGAAACTACACTTTTGACACAGAGTCACAATAAAATGTGCCCTTTCCAGTATGAGATCTCTGTAAATGTCATTCACACAGTCATTGTTTTCTAATTCTCTGTGTTTTCATCAGAGTAGCACAGAAGCCTTTCGCTGATGGAGAGAGAGCAAGCAATGTTTAGATTTAGAATTCCCTGAAACAAACAAGTTCCATTATTTTGCTAAGAACAAGTAACATTCTAAAAGTAGGACTACTTTTCATAAGTGACTATGACATTACTCTTATCAGGACTGTCTGAGCAATGAAGACTTAGATAAGGGGAGGTTTCATGAAATGTTTTGGGGAATATTCATCTTGGGTTTGGCAAGGAAAGAGAGGTCGTAAAATCAGCATGAATGTTAGTGCTTATGGATGAGAAGGAGTCGGTTGGTCGCATGAGCTGGAACCAGACTGGAGACCCAGAGGTAACCAGCGGTTCCCCCAGCCCGACACTCCCCCCGACCTGTACCACTCCTGCTGTCTCAGCTTCAGGTCTCTGATCCCGGCTGCCAGCAAATGATTTGTGATTTTGTTTAAGGATAGCTATTGGCAGTAGCCTCGCTTGAGGCCACCAAACTCATTTCACTTGTGCCCTGCACCAAATTTGATCCCAAAGGTGCAGGGCTTGTGTATTAACACAATGTGACACTTATTACCTTCCTCCTCTTCTGTGAAATCAGTTTATCTAAAAATATCTCATACGAAAGACCTGCAAAAACAAGCCACACGCAAAGCATTCACTAATGTCGTGATAAATGGCACCAGTGCACCTATGGCTTTTCAAGATGCTCCTGCACTGTGACCTTCCGTTTCACATAATGTAGCCTTTTTATTTATTTCCAATCGCTTTCCAATCAGTCAGGGCCGGCGTCCTTTTTCTAACCTCAGATCATGGTCTAATAATCAGTTTTGGTCCTTTTATTGGCCTCCAAGATAGTTTGAGCTGTTAAAATCTTTCTTTAACAAGTTTCCCTTTGATAAGAGATGCTTCGGTAGGCTCCATATCTCTCTTACCTTTGCCTAACCTTTTCTAGGCAGACACAAAATCACGGGTGACGCAGACCCTAACAATATCGTCTAACCTTGGCGTTAAAACTTGTTTAGACGCAGCATCACCAAAATGTCTAAAACTTGCTAGTCATGTTATGTCCAGAAGAGAAAGCACAGAGTCTACACTGGTAACTGCACGCTCTTGCGTTTTATGAAAAATTCAAATGGACCAGGATTATGAGGATAGCCTTCTTCCCACTGCCAGCTGGTTGACTTGTCTTCAGGGAATGAAATACAGGAAAGAGAATCAATATTTTATTTGTGTTCTCCTTTTTGTTTATATGTGTCTCAGTCTCTGCCTCTCTGGCCCAGTTGATGCCCCAGAGGGACGAAGCTGGCCAGTTGTGGTTTTTATCTAGCACTACTGCCACTGATCCCGGCTTGAGAGCCGTCCTACTAGAGATCTGTCCATAAACTTCTCTTTAGTTCATGTTTGCATCAACCTGTCTGGGAGGCAAAGTCACCTGGGAGGCCACTGAGAGAGCAGGTCTTAATCTCTTTTCTTTTCCTCCGCTTGCTTTCTGTTGACTGTCCCTAAAAGAAAGGTAGCTGATTGAAAGGGTCTGAAAATGGTTTGGGTAGACCATAAAGAAAAAAAATGAGATCAGCAAGAAGTCAATACCACACACCCTTCTCAAACTTGGCAGAAACATTTAAGTGCTGAGTATTTCAGGTAAAGAAATAAAATGTGTGGTAAGAGGTAGGCTACCTGAGATAAATTGTGGGAAACCCAGACTTGAGACCCGACCACCCTTTCCAGTCTCACCATATGACATGCTGAAAATGGAATTTCTGCCTCTGATATTGGGAGAGTTTTCGAGATTTAAATTTCTTAGAAAGTTTTAAATTGGATACATGTAATATTTGCCCATTTGTCGACTAAAGTAAACGTATTTTAGAAGATGTCTGACAAAAGAAAGGTCAAAGTTTTCTCTCTTAAGAATATTCATAGAATCAAGGACTTTGTGAAGAGTCCACATGGAATATATGCCAGCTTCCCCCGATCTCTGAAAAATCGCTTTATGCCACTTTGCATTTATGAAAGACCTACATCAGTACGTGGTTTTTAGTAATGGAAAAAAAATAGAAGAGATTTTCACTTCTGCAAAATGATCATTGTTTTTTGCTTTACACCATTTCAGCTTACAAGAGGTTTCATAAGGAGCGCTACTTTTGGATAGCAGGGAAAACCTGTAGTTCTTAAGACTTATCAGAATTTGGGGCGTCTGGATGGTGCAGTGGGTTAAGAGTCCGACTCTTGGTTTCGGCTCCGGTCGTGATCTCAGGGTCCTGGGATCAAGCCTCGCGTTGGGCTCCGTGCTCAGCGTGGAGTCTGGTTGAGATTCTCTTTCTCCCTCTCCCTCTGCCCCTCCCACTTGTGTGCTCTCCCTAAAAAATAAAAAAGAAAAGAAAAGAAAAGAAAAGAAAAGAAAAGAAAAGAAAAGACTTATCAGAAATGTGTCAGATGTTATTTATATGTTATAAGCAAGGAAGATAAGTAGTGGCTTTACTGTAATCATACAATATATCAGTGGGACGTTGTCAAGGTGGAACCGAAGTTGTAAACTCTCTATTTAGGAGTTTCACCCATAACATTGTATCACTTCCTATAACTCAAACAAAATCAAGTTGTTGGCACCATTTTCTTAAGAGTGCCAGAGACCGTACTAATTCCTTTTTGAGAAATGTTAAGAGTTACCCGACCATTGAGAGGTTGACAGAAAGAATATAGACTGCCAAGGAAAACACGTGCCTGACATGTTGCTAAGGTCCCCTCTGCAGATGTCCTCTCCGAGGCAGTGATGTGAACCCAGCAGCTTAAAGTAAGGCCATTTCAGGAAAGAGGGCATCCTGAGCCCTTATGGCATCCCTCCGAGAGCGCACAGGCCAGAGATGGAATCCACAAAGCAGTATTCTGGGAACCAGTTGTTTAAGTGCGGAGAAACAGACGTGGGGGGTGAAGGGCCCGGGTGAGGACCGGAGAGGCTTGAGGCTCTCCTGAGAGGTGAGCTGGCCCCATTGGTACTCTGGTACTCACCCCATACACAGTGGAAGGAAAGAAGGAGGACTGCCTCCATCAGAATCAGGGAACGCTGGTGGGGCTGGGGCCGCCTCTATCTAAACCCTGATCTCATACTGCTTCCCTGTGGAGAATTCTCAGAACTGCAGCCTCCCTCTGTGGGCCCCTGCCGGTCACACCCGCCCTGTGTGGTCTCTGGCCTGGGCTTGCTATCATCCCAGAGCCATAAAAAATAATTATTATTATTATTATTTAAAAATAAAAATGTGCTGTTATTAAAACCTCAGCAAAAAGACTGGAAAAGCCACAAGAGAACAGTCTTGTCTTGAATCTAGGGGTATACCTGACTGCAGGCTGACCTGACGGGCCCACATCCCCACCTTTCCCTTTTCACAGAACCTTTTCAAAGCCCAAAGCCTCTCTCTGTCCAGTGGTGTTCCTCCAGCTCTGCTTTAACAGACCTGTGTTCTGACTTGCACCCTTGGAACTTCCAAATAAATTAGTTACATTGCCTACTCTTTCTCTGAACTTTTTTCCACAAGAACTAAATCCCAGTGCTCTGGCCACCATAGGGGTTCCCACACCCATCTTTTTGGACTGCCATCACAACTCCCTGCTGACCCTCAGAAACCACCCGGTGTTTCGGTGGGAGACACAGGCATTAAAAAGGATACTCTTACCTCCAGCTGTCCTTCTTTGTAGGACTTGAGGGCACCAAATCACCTTTTGGGGTATAGATCTATAGCTGAGTACTTCATTATGATATAAGAACTGCATTATAGGGACACTATAGTTCGTATGGTTGTCCCATTGTCCCGTTTCTTTACACTTTAGGAATGAGGGAAACGCTCAGATGAAGAGATAATTAGTAAAACGGTCAGAAGGTAATGGAAAGCTATGAGGACTAATTTTGATACTTTTTGGGGGGAAGTGAAGAAAAGGGCAGTAAATCCTTTGGGCTGGTCAATGGTATTTTCCAGGGAATATCTGAATCAGAAAGTAGAAAAGAAATTGATGATAGAATTCACATTCCACAGAGAACCTGTGACCCTTTCTCTTCCTCTCCTCTCCACCCCTGTCGAAGGCTCCAGGATGAACGCTGTAAGTTGAAGAGGACAAACCATCAGCAGAGGGTAACATACGATGAGAAATGAAAATATTTGGATTAGCTATAATACCAAGCCAGTGATATTTACAAATTATTAAACTGCCATCCACACATCAAACGCTTTTTCTTTTATGAAATGCTAAGCTGTACTTTCAGTCTGTTTCAAACTGTCAGGTCCATTATTTGATGTTCCTCTTTGTTTGTTTATCTTAATTAAGATGTTGAATCAATCATTTTTACTTTCTCTCCCCAAGAGCAGCAGCCAGCTCAGAGTCAGGACGAGGGCCAGCCACCCTTGAGTGCCGCGCAGGTGCGGAGTCTCGTTTGTTCACAGAGGGATAAAAAACACATTTGTTCTCCCGCTTGTGTGGACAGACTGGCGGGTTTTTGATAAGAGGGGGAAAAGTCTTCCTGTGGTGAGAAATGACATTTCCATCTACAACAGGTAACAGCAGCGGCAAATCTTATTCCTGTTTTGGACATGATTTTCCACCGCATCATCGTGACAACTCACCACCAGGTGGGGAACACTGAGGTGGAGTGGGAAATCGGAGAGAGATTGTGCTGTCCTGGATCCATCAGGAAGCAGGAAATGAAGGGCTCTGGACCCTAGCCTATAAATACGACAATTGTCCTCGCTACTCCAGCTTTCTTTTTCCATTCCTGGTGTGGCAGTTCAATCTCCATGCTTCTGGGTCATAGTCTTCTGGAAGCAGGATGACTTACTGTTGGAGGGACCATTTCGTATCCAAAATGCTTTGTGTTCCTCTTTGTATAGATACACTTCTGGTCCATCAACTCTGTATAAGGGCCTTTGCCAAGTTTTCCCAACAGTACAGCTTAATTGCAGAGACACCCGCTCTTTCCAACTCAGTCCCCCTTTTGAGAAGCATGCATTCTTTCAGTACAGCTAGCCTGGGATAGAGAAGCAATCAACTAGTCAGGGCACAGAATTTCACTCTGTACACCAGTCAGCCTATCTAGAGATAAAACCTGTGCCCTTGGTCTCGTTTGCACCATGCCCTGTCCAACTGAGCTAACTGGCCATACAGCCCCATCAGCTGGACAAATGAGAAACACAAAGAAAGAAAACAAGTGTATCGGATGATTTAGGGAGATCAGATGGGAAACAAAGCAGCTCTTTGCTTTTAAAACCAACCTAGTCAATCCAAACACAACCACAGAGCTAAACAGATTTCTTATATTTGGGACCACATGCTTCTAGATCAGCACGGTCTGGTTGCACGCTCAGATCCATCACGCTGGAAGGTACTGGCGTATCTGCATGCACTTGGAGTCCTAGAGTCAGGGAGAAATGCACCTTTTCACGGATCAGAATCTTTTTAAGCACATCCAAGCAGAATCTGTATGTGAAATTGGTATTAGCATTTCTCCGAGTTAGCACTGTGTGTACTAGAAGCTAGTGAGGAAATCCATGGGCTAGTATGCTATTCTGCTCCTGACAGATGACAGGAGCTGAGTCCAGGAACTTGGGCAAGAAGGACCACATTCCAGTCCTTCATTAGGCAAGAGGTGGATGTTTGAATCACATAATTCCAGGAGGAAACATAAGCTTTCAAAAGACAATCCAGGCACTTCATTTATTTGAGGCCTCTGTTATGACTCCTGGGCCACAGATAACTACTTTCAACAAATTCTCACTCTTCATTAGTGGAAAACACGTTCTTCTAATCCCCACGAATTACCCAACACCTGGAATGAAGCGGACTTCTCTCACCACACTCATTTGCTTTCCTTCCGGTGGGATATCCCAGGTTCAGAAGGTGACCACCAGTACTTGCTGAACTGCGTGCACAATTCCCAGTGTGGCCGAGACTGCTAGCTAGCCCCGCCATGTCCCTTCTCCCCTTCCTCTGCATTTCTAGATGGGCTGATGGCTGCCCAGAACAACCCCCTGCCTCCTTACTTCCCTGGCACCTAGATTTGGCTGTGTCACCTAAGTTCTGGCCAGTGCAATGTGAGAGGGATGTGTCAACTTCTAGGGTCCCACAAACGTGTCCTTACTGGGGAGGGGAGGGTGTTGCTCTTTAACTTGCCCCTTTCCCTCCTTCCTGTTGGCTGGAGCTGGAGCCAGCTTGGACCGTGAGGAAGAAATTACACGCTAAAGGTGGTGGAGAGAGATGGAGCCTAACACGCGGAGTGCCCTCCCATCTCCAGACTGCCTCCCTCCAGTCTTATGATACATGAGAGACACTAAGTTTTATGAATTCATGTTGTTTCTTCAAATTTTGGTAATAATGCTCCAGCATAATTTGTCAAAATTGTGCTGTGGACAAGTTGTCCTGGTTTTTTTCCCAGGTCACCTTTGGTTACTTTGTTCTGAGGGCACCTCTCTGGTCTCTTACCACCTGTTCTGGTCCTCAGTGTCCAGGCCCCCCACGTGGGGGCCAACCTCACCAAGGCGTACCTGCAAGCTATCAGGTGGACAAGGGCCTAACGTACAAATTCACGCTGAGGCTGTGGTGTTCAGCCCTGGCTGAGCATCAGACCATCCGTAGAGCCTTGTAAAAATAAACATGCCTTGGCCCTACTTCAGCATATCTAGGATGCAGATAGCTGCATCTTTGGAAAGGTTGGCAGGTGATTCTGATGTGCAGCTGCAGTTAAGAACCACGGCTCCAAGGTGCTGATGACGGATAATGGCGCAATGCGGTATCGTCAACCGCACTCACGCTTCATGGATAAGTCACTGCTGGACAGACTTCCATCAGTTACCTCTGCTCAGAGGCCTACTGCACGGTTACAAATGGCCGTGCCTCCTCCCTGCTCTCCAGAGCTGGAACTTTGCGCCTCCCTCTTCCAACGATCTGTGATGCATCCGTTTGTTACCACACGGTGGAGAATGCCTCGCTTAATGTATTACTTCTCCCAGAGGCATTTGTATTTCAACAGGGAATAATGCTTTAATCTCAGGGAATGGGCTCCTCACAGTGCAACGTCGGGAATTAAGGAAGTCCGTTGAGAAGGTATTTTGGAAGAGGGGCCTTTCTCCAGTTCCCTGAAACACATTCTCTTTATTGGGTCATAGCGCCAATTCTACTTGGTGGTACTTCCAAAAAAAAAAAAAATCAGTGGGCCTGTTTCAGAAGATGAGGCTTCTAGGGAAAAGAAGAACCTTCTTTCTTCATTTTTCCTCATATGGTGTTTGGAATCCCCCTCAGCCCTCACACTTTCTCCTGTCCCCTTGAGAAGCAGTGCCATTCATCCCTAATTCAGCCACAGTGAGATGGCAAGAGAACGCGTGTTAAAAGAGCACAGTACGCTGTTCTGAATATCCTTTCATGCCTGGAATATCATCTTGAAACATGGAACAGAGGGTCACTTAGAGACTGGTTCTCTGTTACAGCACAGAGACAGGCAGGCAAATCAATATTTTCATACATCTAGCCGTCTTTTACGAACCTGGCCTAATTAAGATTCTGCTGTGTCTTAGGTAATCCTTAATAATTCACTGGCTTCCCTTCTCAACTGTTTAAACGGTTTCTCTTTACTTTTATTCTCTCATTCCAGATTCTGTAAATACCTACCTCATCGGGCTATTACAAAAATCGAACTAAATAAGAGGTTTGAAAGTGCTCTAAAAATTGTAAAGCTCTCTACAAATGTATATCCGTGTTTCTGAAATAGGGAATAAATTCTTTGTGTAGCTGTGCTTCGAATCTTTGATGGAGAGAAGAAGGTGATGAGCGAGAAATAGGGCCCTGGCATCCAGTCCTTTATTCCTCAATTCTAATTATTAGCACACCGTCTCTGCTAACTAGGATAAAAGGAAGAGCTTTTGTTCTTTCCCCATTACAGAAATGCATTGAATTGTCTGTGGAGATTTATTTTTTTTTAACCATCACAAATGTATTATCCTGGAAATAAGGATTTGTAAGGAGGGTGCTCTCACACCTTTGTTGGTGCGAACTGTTCTCAGAGAACAGGCAGAGAGATCACATATAGAAACAGAACCAGTGGGCTAAGTGCAACCTCCACTAATTGTTTATTTTCTTTCCAAAGTGGCAAGAAATTGTTGGAGTTTCATACTTCATTTTATATACAAATTGAGGTCCTGGGGGAGAGTATTCTTCATGTGAACAGCTCGCCCAGTTACAGGAGAAAACTGAGTAACAATAAAAGCCTAAGGGACAGCATTTAATATTTCCAGCATTTCACATGAGCTTCTGACACTCAGGTCTTCAAGGGGAAAGCTGATTTATACCTCCAGTCCTTAGACAATGTAAAGGTGAGGTCAGGCGTAGGCATCCTTCATCCCTTCCCCTGGTGCTCACAGGTCCCTTGGGCAAGGTGGAATCAAAGCATTTCAAATGGTAGAGGTCACAGGAGTGACACTATAAGAGGTAAGAGAGCACAGCCTCCTTCCTCTATCAATGGGTCTGACGCCCATATATCTTCATATTGCCGTTGTTCCCACTTGAAAAATTACACGCCGTCGGTTTTACTTTTCCTTCCCTTCCTATTCTTAAAACAGGATTTCCACCCCCAATCGAAAGTGTAATTTATGTCAAGAATGATGATTATGTGTTTCTGATTATTTTTTAAAAAGGCAAAACCTTTAACATAAATGCAGGACAACAGGTGTCTTGTTTTATGGCCTTGTACCTTTCCAACCTTATAAATTAAAATCATGTCTGCACTTTCTGTGTCTTTGCACCGATCTGAAGCTGTCTTTCTGGGACGTCCTGGGAATTCCGTGCTCTCTGGCACAAGGCCTCCCACATGGTAGGTTCCAAATAGATTTTTCCTGATTCGATTTCATCTGCAGGTCTTTATCCAATTCTGGTTATGCCCAGTGATATAACAGTATTCTGTAAATTGCTGCCCAAATTTATAACCTGGGCTTCTGACCCCCAATTTCATAATGGGATTGCATACTCTTTGTTACTTGTGAAGTAAAACAAATCTCCAGTGGAAAGAGGCAACTGTTTCTGTGGGTTCCCTTCCAATGCAGGAAGAGCTTAAGCAGAATTAGACCTGTGGTACAACGAAGTACAATATTAGAGTTGCAAATGAGTCCTGAAATTGCATAAAGACTACAGATTATTAAAATATTCATCAAATGGTACCTAATTCAAACATGTTAAGTGTTTTCAATAACATTGTTTCACATTATTCTACACAGATTTCTTCTTTCTTTTCTGGATTCCTCTGACATACACCCTTCATATCAAGCTTAGGAATTTTGTGTATTCAGCCCCTCGGAATGTTTTTTAAAAATCAAATACCGTAGGACTACAAGCAGTCAACCTTTCCCAGTCCTGCAGTACTGCTCTCCAGAGGCAAGCCCTTTCAATTCTTTCATCAATTCTGGTGTGTACTTCCACATTTCTAAATAATATTATTATACAGCTATTTTTTTTATTTATCAATTTCAGACATTATCTATTGATTTCATATCGTGGCAGCAGAGGATTTAACACTCTTATCTCACCCCAACCCTCACACCTCCTCCCGTCATCTTCCCAACGTGATTATACCATCATTTTTAGTTAGTTTAGTTTTAGGGCTTTCATGATTCTAACTATGTAGATTTTATTCACTGCCAGCCCTTATGGCTGCTCTAGAAGCCCAGGGCACAGCTGTCACCCTGGGACTTCCCTTTGTCTCTTTCCTATGTCAGAGTCTCACCTGGATCTAATATCGCCTCTCCTGCTGGACTCCCTCCTTCTGGTGGAGCACATCATCTGGTGGCACCCTGCCAAAGGCTGCCTAGGGGGTAGATTTCTTGAGACCGCGCATGTCTGAAAACCTCTTTATTCTGCCTTTGCCCTTGATTGACAGTTTGTGTGTAAGAATGCTGATGGAACTTATTTCACCTTAGAATTTGGATAGTTTTGCTTCATTGACTTCCAGCGTCTAGTGTTGTTGTGGAGGAGTTCAGTGCCATCTGATTCTTCATTCTTTGTGTAGAACCTATTTTCCCCCTGATTCAGAAGCTTTTACAAGCTTCGCATTATTGGTTGTGTCCCAAGATTTCACAGTGATTATCAAGGTATGGGTCTGTCTTCATTCGTGTTCTAGGTGTATGGAGGACCCTTTTGATCGGAAGACTCGTAGTCTTCATTTTGAGAAATTTCATCATTTCTTTGATCATTTCCTTCTCTTTATTTTCTGTGTTTTAATATTTTTGGGTCTTCTGTTTTCCTTGATCTTTTTGCCCAATTTCTTAAAGATTTCCTCAATTATATCTCCCAACTCATCTATTGATTTTGTTTTCAATTTTTGCTGTCATATATTTAATTTCTGACTCCCCTTTCTTGCTGTCTGATGATTCCTTTTTAAGCATCCTATCTCATGGATGTACTGTCTTCTCATCCCTCTGAGAATATTAATGATGGCTTGTTTGTTTGTTTCCTTTGGTTTTTCATTTTCTTTTCTGCACCCTACGTTAGTTCTGTTTCCCCTGAGTTCCTTTTTATCTGTTACATGTTTTGGTCTTTGTCTTGCATGTTGGAAACTTTTCTGCAAAGTCTGGTGATCCTTAGATTCTGCTTATATTTAAAAGTGAAGCACCAAGGGCAGATTAAAAACTTCTGTGTACCAAGGTGGAACATATCAGCTGGTGGGCTTCAGTTTAGAAAGCCTGACGTTGAGAGTGATGAGGGGACCCAACCATTTTTGCTTGAGGTCTCCCAAACATCTGTAGCTGTAGGTCTCTAAGGCCATTCATTTTTCCAGAGAAAGATCCATGAGTCTCCCAATGGTGCCATTATACACTACGAGCAGGGTTTTTGGAACTGAGCCGTGAAAGGAAGCTAGGGACCTCGGTGTTCAGGACATGGACTGTTACTTAATTCACCTGTTTTCAGGACAGCTTCCAACTCTCCACCAAACTGTCTGTCCCAAGCTTTGGGACCTCCCTGGTCTCGTTTCCCCATAGAAACTAAACCCCCTGTGCCAGGCTTACCTGACTATGGGAGCAAAAGCGTGATATTATGCTGGAGTCAGAAAACTCTATTTCTCTTGTCAACTCTACAACAAATTAGGCACATTGCTGTGGATAATGTCACCTGCCATTGTTGGGTGAGTCACATAATGACATCAGTGGGTGAGTCACATAATCTAGCTGGTGGGGCTTTCATTTCCCCATTGGTAGAATGAGAGTGGAAAAGACATTTGCTCTATCACCACTGGAGAGCCCTGTGACCTCTCCAGCTAAGAGTTTTTCATTAGGGTACCTTATGGAGATGCTAACATATGTGATGAAACAAGATGGGGACGAGTTCCCTTAAGTGTTACTACCTGCTTAAATCATGCTACTTTGTGGCAGCTGGTCTTACTTACGGAAATCTTAGCTTTGGTAACATAGGATATGCTGCTCACACTCTGCATCCAGAGCCCCCCAGCCCCTTCTTTCCTACATTCCACAAGTTTGGCCCATGAGAGGCCCAGCAAGTCCACTCAGTGGGCAAAGCTTAACAACCCTGTGAACCACAGACCGGGGGGGGGGAGGGAGAGGGGGAGGGGGCGGTGGTCATCCAGGCACCTGCGTCTTCCCCAGGGAATGCCAAAGATCAGATCCCCGTTCAGGGCTGACATCCTGGACAATTCCCAGGCTCTGTCTGGCAGTACTGGTACCATAGCCATGCTTAGCAGAGAGGGTTCATCAAAACCATGAAATTTGAACTGAGAAATCTAGAATCAAAACATTCTTCATCTTAAAAAAAAGTCTTCATCTTGACTTTATGTTATAGTTATGACTATAACATGATTCATTATGCAAATGTGTAGCAAAAAAAAAAAAAGTTCCAAATTTGGAGCTTAAAAACAAAACAAAACAGAAACAAGTTTGTGTCTTGACTCTTCTTTCCAGCTTTTATGAGAAAGTCGCTTACCCTTCCTGAGCCTTATTTTCAGCCTCAGAAGGCTAGACTGGTAAGGCCTTTCTGTCTGTATCAGAATTAAGGAAGTGCCATAAAGGAAACCATTTAACAAACTCTAAATAAAGTGCTATCCAAACAAAGTAGTACTATTACCACTGTTACCCCCGTAGCTATTTGGTCCAGGAAGCCTGAATTCCATGCCGCCCCTCCAAGTCTGTAACACACAGGCAATTCCACAGTTGGCTTTCCAAAAAGGCGCTTTCGTTCTTTTCTTCCTCGAAAACAAATGAATCCGTAACCAGTGTACCCTAGCCATCCAATATGTGCAGCCTCTTTTGTTCATGAACAACCTTAAGGTAATAGACTGGTATGCCCCTGTGACAGAGAAAAATGTTGGAAGGAAATGGGTTTCCATCTGAGGCTTCTAAGGTGTTAAACCAAACAATAACAAGGGAAAAATTACTCAGCTAAACACACCTGACGTGCATTGGCATCCAATATGCCACCCTCCGCGCCAGGCATTATTACTTATCCACCTGCTTCGGAGAAGGGCTGCTCGGAAGAGCTACTCTGCTTTTAACAGACATACATTTTAGGGACTTTTAAATAAACTTATATAGCAACACCGAGCTGCATGTCTTCTAAACTTTGCTTTTTCATCCGTCTGTACCAAGCACCGTGAAGCAAAATGGATGTGCCTTCAGCTTTCTACAGTCCTGGAAAATGAACCAGTCCACTTAACAATAAATGGTGGTTGGTTCAAACACACATGACTGGTCTAGTGAGGAAGAAAAGAAAGTTGAGCTTAATGAAGTCCAGTGTCTGTGTCCCTGTGCATGGACAGGAAAGGACGAGTGTTTTATAACTGTTTATTGGAGTTAATGGTAATAAATTCCTCACTTGTGATGCATTAACTTTAATGTTTTCATTACTTGGTGATTTAGGTTTTCCCTTTTCACATTGTAAATCATGTTGTCCCAGTAGCAGAGCAGGTCGAGTGCCTGCCATAATGTTCATAATGCTCAGTGGGGAAAGGAATGTTCTCTCTCTCTCCCGCACGGTCTGACAAAAGACACTTTGCGTCATTCCGATTTGCTACTTTCTAAATAAGCAATAAAGACAGACAGACGGATGCATCTGACAGCAGCCTAGCCGAATGTGACAGAGTCTAGTTTAGATCCAGGGAAGGACAGGTCTCCATAGTAACTTTCCAAATGTATTTGGTGCTGAAGGTTCCTTTTTTCTTTTTTCTTTTTCTTTTTTTTTTTCCCTCTCTGTTTGCTGAGTGTGAGCCCTCAGTTAATGAGCTGTGCAAATAGATATTGAGATTTAGTGTTTTTGTTTTGCAATTACAGACTTGGTGGTTTGGTTGGAAACTTTTGGGTCTAGAAACATCACCCTCATTTTCCCCTCTCTAATTTTATCCCTTACAAAGTTCGACTTACTTCAAACCTGCTTGAGTTTTATCAGATGAAACAGAAGACTCAAAAAACGTTGTAAGCCTCAAATGTGTAACTTAAAAGAAAAGGGGGCAAATTTTGCCCTAAAGGTTCCTTAACGTAGTCGTCATTTTTCTGTCTGATCCCATACAGCTGCACAGAGACACCCAGGGAGCTAGCAGGGAGTGAGGTCTGGCTTGGGAGTTTTGCTTTGTCCGGTAGATGGTGGATGATACATACCAGGTCAAAGCCACAATGCTAAGATCATTGCATTCCCATCAAGTTCTTCCTGATGGGGTGTGAGAGTTCTCATTAGATCACCCACCCTGAAATACCCCCCGAGAATCACGATAATTAGTTCCTGAGTCTTCTTTTTTATTTTCTGCTTTGTTTGCTTTAAAAGTTTTCTCAATGCAGCGCTCTGATGATATCCGGGTGTCTTTAACTAGAGAGACACAGAGAAAGCGAAATTATTATCATTTGATTTCTCTTTGAAATCTTTTGGTTCGGAGAGTAACTGAAATAGAGACCCCAGGATGCTGGTACACTAATCCCCAGCTTTCACCATCAGCTGCATTAAGTGCCCAGACACACATAGGACATCTGGATACAGGATGCCGAACAGATGTGCCTGCGGAAGTTCAAAGAGAAAAATACCATTTTTTCAGGGAAACAGGAGAATAAGACTAGAGAAATGCTATCAGAAGAGGTCAAGTTCTCAGCCACTCAAGGTCTGTAGCTCAAAAATGGCTTTCCGCAGCTATTTCTGAAAAGTATTTGGTTATCCATTTGTTAAGTTGTTGGCGTTTTGGCTCAGTCCGTTGTCCATTTATGGCTTCCTCAGGATCCCATCCTTTGATGCTCTCCTGAAGACAGATCAGGTCTGAGGTGAAGACAGGTGGTGTCTCAACAAGGCTGTGAAATAAGCTCAGAATGTAATTCTCTCCAGTTGAAGTTCATGGCCTTTTTTCCTAATTTTCCCCCCAAACTCTCTTTGCCCCTCTTCCTATCATTCTTAGTCCTGTTATTCATCCTGGCTTCTGCACTGCCCACTTCCTCCTTGCTCTCTTGGCTAAAGCTTCTTTCTTCCCACCCTTTCTTTTTTTCTTTTTTCATATTACCAATCTTTTTTTAAAGATTTTATTTATTTATTTGACAGAGATAGAGACAGCCAGGGAGAGAGGGAACACAAGCAGGGAGAGTGGGAGAGGAAGAAGCAGGCTCATAGCGGAGGAGCCTGATGTGGGGCTCGATCCCATAACGCCGGGATCACGCCCTGAGCCGAAGGCAGACGCTTTAACCACTGTGCCATCCAGGCGCCCCTCATATTACCAATCTTAAGATTAAAACTGTGAATATACAGCAGAACAGAAATTACCATTTGTGGCTTCGGTGAAAATGATTTATCTAACAAATATTCACTCCCATATTGCCTTCTTAGCCCACAAATCCCATTAGACTAGAAGTGGTTTCAGTTCAGCTTAACAAACACTTACTGGGCACCTACTGTGTGTTCTAGGCCCCTGGGGATACGGGAAGAACCAATGAATAATGATTGTATTGCCCTCTATGAAAGGGACCAGCATTCCCACCAGCAGCGTTTCTTCAGGTTTCAAGAAATTAAATAATTAGCACCAAACTCCTTAGCCTTTACTGTGGTGTATTTTGGGGAAGGATCCTTCTTAATCCCACATCAGTTCAACAATTACTTAAAGTACACCCTCGCCCTGATGGGTCTCAGCTGTTGACATGTTCCAGTTGCTCCTCAGTCTAATTCTTATTCTCCTTACCTAGAAAGCTGTGGGGCACACAATGCCCATCCCACTAAGTGCACAGCTGTATTGGATTCTTCTTTGTTCCCCCATTTCGATCCAGGTACTATGATGTTTGTTCACTGAGTTTCTTACACAGTGTCATGTCTCTTCTCTGAATGCAAGATCTACTTTTACCCTCCTTCCCCTTTCTAGACCATCCTCCCTAATGTCTTCTACCTAGAGCCAAGGCTACATTCCTTTTCCCAGAAGTAGCCCCTTTTCGATTTCCTTGTTCATAGTAGCTTTACTTAGTAACTAAGGTCTAATGTAAACCTAAGCAAAGAGGCAAGATTGGAGAGTGTTGGAGAAAAGTTTCAGGGCCCCTGGGAGCCAAGACCGGGTTAAAATAATGCCCTCGAGAAAATGGTATTAGAGCACAAAAGAGGGAGTATATAATTCTATGTGGGGAAAATAGATCCAGAGAAGGTGTGACGTTTGAACGGAGTCTTAAAGGAGCATGCCCTACTTGGAAAATGGAAAGAGAGAAAGAGGAACGCCCAACCAGGAAAAACAGATGAGCAAAGTTCTGCAGTATGAAGTACATGGCATGCTCCAGAAGGCTATCTGTTACTGACTGTTCCTGGAGTATCAGGAGGTGTGGGGGATGGAAGGAAATGGAACGGGAAAGTAGGCGAGACCAAAATAAAGTTTCCGTACGCTAGAGAGTTTGAGTTTCATCTTCTAAGTAGTGAGGAACCATTAAAAGCTTTAAACTGGAATGTGACATGACCACATCTATGTTTCAGAAGAATGATTTCTGGCTACAGTATGGTAGACAGGTAGAAGGTAAACCAATAAAAAAGTGATTCCAAACCCAGGCAAGTCTCTTTTCTTTTGCTTTCCTTTTCTCTCTGTTCTTATTACGGTCCAGGGGAGTAGGAAATAAATAGATTTGGAAATGATATTTTGTCATTCACTTTATAGAGATGCCTTCCAGTGACACATGTGTAATGGTGATCTGCCTCGGGACAAGGAGGGAATGCAGTGATCCTTCCAAGTTTGTAAAAAGACAATTTGGCATTTTACATCCTCCCCGCCTCCTTATTGGAGTCACGGGGCCACTTGAGCACTGCTGCCTCGATTTGTACCCGGATTCTAACTCTGCACAGTTGCTACTGACTGTGGTTTGGCTGCTAAAGAGACTTCGGGTAGTTTGGATCTTTGTGGTTCTATATTAAGGATGGATTCCTCAGATAAAAATAAAGCTGAGGGTGCTGGGTTACAGATACACATAATTAATAAAATCAGAAGACACAATAGAAAACCCTTTCTGGGGGCGCCTGGGTTGCTCAGTCATTAAGCGTCTGCCTTCAGCTCAGGGCGTGATCCCGGGGTCCTGGGATCGAGCCCCACATCAGGCTCCTCCGCTAGGAGCCTGCTTCTTCCTCTCCCACTCCCCCTGCTTGTGCTCCCTCTCTCACTGGCTATCTCTCTCTCTGTCAAATAAATAAATAAAATCTTTAAAAAAAAAAAAAAAGAAAACCCTTTCTGGGTTTAAACAGTTTGTGTGGAGATCACGTGAATTCTTGGTTTTTTTCCCCACGGTATCACATGTCCACCAACATTTATACACTCAACCCACTGCCACGGAACACCCACAATTTTGAAGAAACACCGATTTTTTCAAGGACATAAAGTGTTAGGGGAGTTCTTGATTGCCACAATTATAATAGTGCATCTGATGTGTTTCATAACATAGACTGTAGCATAAGTAAGATACACTATAAATTATTTTTCATTGACGTATTCCCTTAAGAAAGCCTATCAGAATGCAGATGAATGATATGATTAGGAAAAACTTTGAATCCATTCTTATTCTAAAAGTAAATTATTCGAAATCTCTGCCCTTTAGATGAACACCTTCAACTGATCAAAAACACCCATGTGTCATGATGCCATGATTGAGAATCAGTGGATTATTATACTGAGTTAGTCATTCTTTAAAGTGAAATATTTACACCTAGAAGATTGTTGCTGATCATTATTACCATTTATTTAGATGCTAGAAATAGTGTGTTGAAGTTGGAAGGGTTTTTTTCTAATATTTTCACTTCTTACAAGTAAAATTCCACTGAAAGTGAAGATGTGGGAGAGGAGCAGCCCCTAAGACCACAGGCCTCTTAGACAATTAGTGTGGACCCTCTTTGTAAGAAGAAGACGGTTCTTCATCCTCCATGAATATTCATGGTTTCTGTATGTTACCTTGTAGCTTGGCATTATTGATGGAACATTTTGTGAAAAGAAACCAATTTTGGATATTTGGCTTAAAAATCTTCTTTCTCTTTTGACAAAGAGAGCATGAGCAAGGGTGGGAATGGGAGAGGGAGAGAATCCCAAGCAGACTCCATGCTCAGTGTAGAGCTGACACAGAGCTCGATCTCATGACCCCAAGATCACCACATGAGTCAGATGCTTAACTGACTAAGCCACTCAGGCACCCCAAAAATATTCTTCCTTTTTAAACCAAGTCCTCTTCCTTAAAGAGTAAACGAACCATGTTCAAGATTCCTGCACAGCCCTACACTGAAGCAGGGCTTCATTCTTCTAGATACCATTCTTGCGTCAGAAGACATCTTCCAAACCTTGGTGACCAAGCACCATTTGTGAGAGCTCTGGGTTGCTTCCTCCTGCATTTTCTTCACCTGCATATCCTTTTCTCACATCCTCATATGTTCTTTCACTGTTCTGTGTCCTGTATATCTGTTGACTTCTTACACTTTACACAGACCTGCCTTGGAAAGCAATTCCACAGATTAGTCAGCCAGCACCTTAAAAAGTACATAAGAAATATAGTATCTTTAAATAATTTTTTGACATCAACGACTAGAATAACCACGCACTGCGTCTGTTTCTTCCCCCTACTTAAATGGGTCTCCTTTTGTGGGAACGTGAGATGGGAAGACCCTGTCTTTCCAGCCACTTCTGAGTGTGTCTCCTCAACTCAGGCTCAGGCTCAGGATGGTGGAAAGTGCATGGGCTGCTCCAGCTGAACAGCCTCCAGCAAGTCCGCCAATCTCACCGAGCCTCAGTTTCCTGATCTTTAAAGTGGAGCTGGTAATAATACATACTTCATAGGGCTGCTGTGAAACTCAAATGAGATGTAAACATGTTTATAAAATGCAGATTAAGGGAATCCTGGGTGGCTCAGTCGGTTAAGCATCCACCTCTTTTTTTTTTTTTTAAGATTTTATTTATTTATTTGACAGAGAGACAGCCAGCAAGAGAGGGAACGCAAGCAGGGCTAGTGGGAGAGGAAGAAGCAGGCTCCCAGCAGAGGAGCCTGATGTGGGGCTCGATCCCAGAACTCCGGGATCACGCCCTGAGCCGAAGGCAGATGCTTAACAACTGAGCCACCCAGGCGCCCCACCCAGGCGTCAAACTCTTGATTTCAACTCAGGGCATGATCTCAGGTTCCTGAGCTCAAGCCCCATGTCAGGCTCTGCAGTCAGAGAGGAGTCTGCCCGTCTCTCTCTCCCTCTGCCCCTCCCCCTGCTTGCTCTCTCTCTCTCTCTCTCTCAAACCAATCAATAAATCTCTTTTAATGCAGATTAAAATGTATTAGTTCTTTTCATTTTTACTAAAACGTATTCGTGTTAATTATTTTGTTCATCAGTCCTCTGCTTTTTTTCTTAGTACTTCTCATTGACCTAGAATCTCTCATGAATTTTCTTTATCCTCAGTATAACACAGTTTCTTCCACAGATTTTTACACTGTCTGGCCTGTTACCTGGATTAACAGGTTTTTATTTTTTAAAGACTTTAAAAAGTTGGCAGGCCAAGAAGAGTCCCTCAAGATCTCTTGAATGTTGTCTCCTGTGCGGGATTGCCAACTGTAGATGTGTGATTTCTTCCCTTTCCCAACCTCCCCAGTCTAGCTCCAGCTGTCCTCATTTTGTTTTCTGGCTTCTTCCACCACAGCTTGTTGAAAAGTTTGACCAAGTCCGTAGTGTTCACTCCCTTCCCTTCATCTGCTATCAGGTATATTCCTCCACGAAATTAACGCTGTCCAAGTGGTCTCTGTATCTCTGAAACTTTCAGATCCTAAGTCTATGACTATTCATGATTTAGAATTTTTCACCTGACATGTGTTATATGTGTTGGTGTTAATTCCTTAATAAGTGAAGCAAAAGGACAGAAAAGTGGAGGAACAAGTGTAAACTTGGGTGGGTATTGATTAGAACCACAGAAGTTAGAGAATTATAGAAGCCTGTCCCAAGAGACTAACAGAGGAAGAGTCATGGAAACCAACTTCCCTGTTAGCATCATGCTCAGAAGTTGAACACTGTCAGCTGGACACCTCAAACTGACTGTCGCTGACTGGTGCCTGAAAAATGAAGAAAAAGCAAAGAGCCACTCAGAAATGCAAGAAGCTGGGGCGCCTGGGTGGCACAGCGGTTAAGCGTCTGCCTCCGGCTCAGGGCGTGATCCCGGCGTTGTGGGATCGAGCCTCACGTCAGGCTCCTCCGCTATGAGCCTGCTTCTTCCTCTCCCACTCCCCCTGCTTGTGTTCCCTCTCTCGCTGGCTGTCTCTATCTCTGTCAAATAAATAAATAAAATCTTTAAAAAAAAAAAAAAAAAAAAGAAATGCAAGAAGCTAAGGAAAAACTGTAAGGAGCTTAGGAAAGAAGGCCACGGATACAAAGCCCACAGAAGCCAAATACAAAGGAGATTGAGGACCAGCGACCACCAGACAGGAGAATACTACCCTCCCCAACCCTCCCTGCAATACTCTCTTCCCTGTGTACGTTTGAGGCATTGTGAAGTATGTGTTTGTCACTTGTCTACAAATGCACATGTGCCAGCAACTTATGAGTGAACTGGAATTGCAGATGGTGCTTCACCATCCCCAGCCTTCAAATATTCAATTTTCTCCACCCTCATCCCCCCAACACCCCAGGGCTCTTGTCACAGGTACTTCAATGGAGGGATTGGTAAACTTCACCCTGCCTGAAATTCACACTGGTACCAGTGTCTAGGCTGGAGTTTGGTCCCTTTTGCAAACAATTGAAAAGGACTTGAATTGAAAGGAAAGGGGAGGATGGGAGACAGCCACAGTTTAAGGAACAGGTTGGGGGGAGGGTGAACAAAAGATGTTTTTTAAAAAAATCATTGCTTTTCATTTCAGGTTGGTTTAGCAAGAAACCAAGCCAGCTGCCTGTCGTGAACGTTCATGGGCACCTGGTTGGTTCTGCAGGGGAAGCAGCCTTTTTGCAGTGAAATTGTGTGTCCTCTTGTGCCGTTAGCCTTGTGCTGTGGTGTTGCCAAGGGATTTCTCCAATTCTCTTTTCTCAGTGGGCTAGAACGCAGCTGATTAAATAGGCCATGACTCACATAAGCTCCCGTGTCTTTTTTATTGACTGCTTTATGGAAATGCATCACACTCTAAAGCGTCCCCATTGTCGTTGCAGTGCAGAGCTAACCGAGGAGTCATGTTTAGCGCTGAGAGATGGAATCCTACTCTGTCGTTTTTTACTGCAGAGCTGGGTGTGGGTGGGATACAAGGGCTTAAAGGCATCGGGATGAGGAGAGAAGGATGTCTGAGAATTTCTTTTATCTTCATCTGCCATGAAAGTTGGGTGGCCATCACTTCTAGGTAACACTTCTCTACTGATCTTATCTTTATGGCCCCACATCCTTCAGCTAAGTGAATCTTTTCTTTACATGGGCTATTCTGGGAGATTCAGTTAAGTGCTGTGGTAGAGAGAGATTATGACACGAATGTAATTCTGTTTTGTGCTGATACAATGTGATACACCCTTAGGTTTATCCAAGAAGGCCATTTATTCCCAATAAATCTAAATCATTTCTATTTTTTCATTAAGATGGTGATATCTTTTTTTCAAGAAATGGACGAAAAGCCTTGATTTTAAAAATTGTATCCTTGAATATAAATGTTTTTGCCTTAAAACAGCAACTCATGCAATTATTTGCGGCTTCTTCCTATTTTTATTATCATCCTGCAAAGCATTTACATACTTTCTATTAGGCATTAAGTGGCTCTGCAGATCCGTTCACTTGCCAGGAGGTGTGGATTCAGGCATACAAGACTCCGCCTGCCTCATCACCCCAGGACCATGGCTAACGTTGTGCATCCTCAAGATCACTGGTTCTTGATCAGTAGGACACTGAGCTGACACCGAAAGAGGAGACAGCTCAATGGCCATGATGGCTTCCCATCTTGGTTGTCTGGATTTATCTGATAGATCATGGAGCTAATGAAATTGAGCTCGGTGAAAACGTACACTGAGAACAATTCTGTTATTGTACTCACCACACAGTGCCTTGTACACAGAAGACAATCACTAGAATTGAGATTGATCTGATTCTATTTCCTAACTTTTCTCCATAGCCATTTCAAACTTTACCTATCATCCCGTTTTGTCCACTTCCCATAGGGGAAACTAGGCAAGAGAACTCATCAGTACCGATTCCTTCTACTAAGAAAGCAACATAACACATCTCGCTAAAACCGCAGTACCTTAAAATACCACATTTTTAGCTCTGGTACCCTTCAGAATCTGTTGGTGAATGACCAAGAGAGTAAATTCAGCAACTCATTCCCTGCCCAGTTTTAGCAAACTAAGTGTGACTCTTCGGGAGAGGAGGTGGTGATGATGCTGACCCTCGTCTCCTAGAATCAGTGACTCAGAGTTCAAACATCTCTGCAGCATTGTGTCTTTGTTTTCTTGGTGGTGGCTTTCTTGGGTTTCGGTTGGTGGGGAGAGAAAAGCCTCATGCTGATAATGTACTGAAAGTAAATGAAATTAAATAAGCGATGCAGTGCTCATCACTACTTCCTTCCCCCCTGGGTAATTCAATTCAAGCTCTCTCTCTGATGGCAACTCGCAGGGACTGTCTCTGTCACCCCGCTGGGGCCTGGAGTCTTAACATCTAAATAAAAGTTTCACTCAAGCATTTTTTATGCTCCTGCCAGCAGGATCAGTGAGCTGGTGTGGGCACATTAATGTAATATTCATACTCACAGACTCTCCCTGCACACGAGGCAATGTCTTCCCATTTTCATAATTATAGATGTTCCATAAAATGGCATTTAGATTTGCATTAAAAAAGGAGGTTTGAATTCTAATAGAACGTTTAACATGTCTTTTATGATTCAGACTCTCGGCATCTTTAACAAGAAGCTATGTCTCTAAGTTTAACAAGACCTTAAAAAAGGAAAAGGAAAAGAAAAAAAAAAAAAACCTGGAAGATGAGATGGATCCTCCAAGCTTAGGAGATCCTGTTTTTCTCATCCCCTCTGTCTTTCATTGAATTTTTAGGGCTCTAGGAGCAATTTTTGGCAGTGCTGCAGAGAAGATGGGGTCTCCTGCAAAAGGGCCTTCCTTCTGAGCCATGCCAGGTCCTCGACCCGGCCACTCCAGCCTCAGTGGTTCAGTTTCTGTTTTCTTGGAGAGCATTTTCAGAGAAGTATTAGAATTTTCAGAGGGGTAGGAGAAATGAAAGGATCCTAGACAAATGAACTTCCCTTTGCTGCTCCTCATCTCACGTGTGCACCCTGAGACCCATCTGGGAGGATTTATAGCGGCCAACACACAAATGAACATAGTCCATGAACAAGAAAGTTGACAGTAAGGACAAATAGAAAGAATCAGGCACTTTGGGGCGCCTGGGTGGCACAGCGGTTAAGCGTCTGCCTTCGGCTCAGGGCGTGATCCCGGCGTTGTGGGATCGAGCCCCACATCAGGCTCCTCTGCTATGAGCCTGCTTCTCCCACTCCCACTCTCCCTGCTTGTGTTCCCTTTCTCGCTGACTGTCTCTATCTCTGTCGAATAAATAAATAAAATCTTTAAAAAAAAAAAAAAAGAATCAGGCACTTTGACACACTAAAAAAGAAAAACTCTTCGGATCTCTATGTTTAAAACTAAGTTCGCAACCACTTAGACGCAAAAGGGAAAATCTTAGTTGCATTTTAAACTGTTTAAAAATGTTATTTTTAAACAAGAAATAGTTTAAACAAGAAGTGCCAGCTCATGGCCACCCCTGAATTAAGTCTTAGTTATTGTAAATTTCAAAAAAAATTGTGCAATTGAAAAAAAACAATTATTGCCCCCAAAAGTCTCAAGATACTGTATCGTATGGGGTTGTGCCTTAATTTGATTTGCATTTTGTGTTGATTTCTAAATCTATTAAGGGAAACCAAAGGAGCTTTGGTTTTGGAGACTAAAAAGAATAAACATTAGGATTCTGCTAAGCCACTCCCTTTATTTCTCCTAATTAAGAAATATGGACTTGGGGGCCCCTGGCTGGCTCTGTTGGAAGAGCACGCAACTCTTGATCTCGGGGTCATGAGTTCGAGCCCCATGTTGGGTATAGAGATTCCAAAAAATAATAATAAGCTTTAAAAAAAGAAATATGGACTTGTATTTTTTATAAATTTTTTTGAGATTTTATTTATTTGTCAGAAGGGGAGAGAGCACAAGCAGGTGGAACGGCAGGCAGAGGAAGAAACAAGCTCCCCGCTGAGCAAGGAGCCCATATGGGACCCTGGGATCATGACCTGACCCCGAAGGCAAACGCTTAACCAACTGAGCTGCCCAGGCGTCCCTGGACTTGTATGTTTTTAGTGTTTTGTTGTTGCTGTTCTTGTTTCACTTTATTTTTTGAGGAGTCAGCTCCTTCTCTTTTGCCCTTTACCCCCCCTTCTGTAAAGTACGTGTAAACCCCAGTAGCAAAAGGTGGATGAGCATCTTTACTTCTCAATAAATTTATATCTAACGAGGCTAATTGCAAGTCAAGGACGTTAGCAGCCTACATTCAAAGTCCGATGCCAGTTCCAGAGTCTTCTCTTGGTAAAGGCTTCAACCATTCTTAGACTCTTCCCCATAACTTGGACAAAACCAGGGTATGGTACTTACTGCCAGTTCATCTTGCATAGTCCTTCTTTGTGCATAAAAACTTAATAAAATTTATGTTCACGAGGTGGCTTTCTGTTTTGTTGTTGTTTCTTTTCTTTTTCTTTTTCTTTTTTTTTTTTTTTTTTTGCAAGTGAGTGTGTGTTTATTGCTGTCACGGAGGTGGCTGCATTTATGGTGAACTCTGCCACTCACTAAGCCTCTCTCTGCTGGTAGCTATTCATTTGACTTTTGATTATCTTGATGTGGATTATCCAATTTGGAGCTTATATCCACAGCAAATTCTTAATTCTCTGGAGTCCTTTTCTTGCCAATCAGTACATAGTTAGGCTACTTCCCCTTGCACAAACTAATGTACGTTTCGATCATTATAAGTGATTTTAGCATTATAGTTAGGAAGAAAGAAAATTTACTTTTTCCCCCCAATCGTATAAAAATTGTTTTATTTTGTGCTGTGTTTAAGCAACTGTCCTTCTGCACCCCCTTCATGAATGTGGATTATCTAAAGGAGCCTAAATAAATGGAAATTCTGTCAGGTTTCAACAAAGCACTCTGCTGTTGTTCCTTTTAGGAGTGGAAGACATCATAAGAGGAGCTCAAGACCTTGATAACGTCATCAAGCAAGGATACTTGGAGAAGAAAAGCAAAGGTACTGACCAGACCCACAGGACTCAGAACATTCCAAGAAGGGAAGGGAAATGAGGAAAAAAGAGGGCTAACATGGCAGGTGATTTTTCTATGCCCAATTCTGTGCTCAGGAGGGGGAAGGCCAAAAGGAAGGCAGGAGAGGAAAAGAAGTCTGGTGTTTGTGTATAGGCCGAAGAGAGATGCCCCCAAATCTTCAGGCGATTGTGAGTTTCATCAGGATAGGAACCAGTTCTGCTTTGCTCACCTGGTACACAACAGGTGCTTAGTAAACACCTGTTGAATGAATGAGTGATGAGATTCTTGTTCCCATCTCTCGGTGTGCTCCCACAGAGTAAAACTATGTTGCCAAGAGTTTCATTTTACATCCTGTGTGAAGCAGCCCAGTTTCACATATCAGAGAAGCCCAACTCTCGACCTGTCCCTCACTGGATTAAAATAGATACTGCTACACTAACCAAGCCCAGGGTCCCAGGTTTAACACTCGAAAGGCAAATGGCCTTAGTACAACGAAAGCCTTTCTCGTGCCCGTGGCCTGGAGCATCAGCTTGGTTTACTAAAAGGCACCACATGGAAGTATCATAGAGAATTTGAAAAGTGCCAGATGAGATCAGAACCTGAAAGCTGTAAAGGAAGATAAATAGCAGGACAGCCGTGAGGGGTCAGAACAGGCAAACCCTGTTTAGAATTTGGACCTTTAACTGAGCGAGCCCTCTGGACTCTGACTCAATGTGGGATAGCCTGCGGGAGTGAAAGGGAGGGCTTTACAGTCCATTAACCGAGGAAATAAAACAATAACACACTGGACTGTGTGTTGGACTTTACAGACTCGTCCGTGGTTGTAGTTACCTGAATTTATGTCCCTTACTGCTGTTCTGTCTAGATCATAGTTTCTTTGGATCAGAGTGGCAGAAGCGGTGGTGTGTTGTCAGCAGAGGCTTCTTCTACTACTATGCTAATGAGAAAAGTAAGTGTTCTCCATTTGCACAGCAGCGTCTCACTCCTGGA
Source organism: Ursus arctos (assembly GCF_023065955.2). NCBI lineage: Eukaryota > Metazoa > Chordata > Mammalia > Carnivora > Ursidae > Ursus > Ursus arctos. The sequence continues at coordinate 23,002,139 of NW_026622919.1, read as the reverse complement.
TGCAAGTACTTCGTAAATTCTCAAGCACTTAGATCTCAAGATAGCAGTCTTTAACTAACACCCATAAAGGGACATGCTTGGGAAAGAAAGAGGCTTGGGTAAGTAATACCAAAAACTCAGACGCCAATTTAGAAATTATTTCCCCTTTAAACATTAGGGTCGTGTGGTCAGCATATCAAAAGGTTATCTTTGGGGGCGCCTGGGTGGCTCAGTGATTAAGCGTCTGCCTTCGGCTCAGGGCGTGATCCTGACGTTCTGGGATCGAGCCCCACATCAGGGTCCTCCACTGGGAGCCTGCTTCTTCCTCTCCCACTCCCCCTGCTTGTGTTCCCTCTCTTGCTGGCTGTCTCTATCTCTGTCAAATAAATAAATAAAATCTTAAAAAAAAAAAAAAAAAGGTTATCTTTGGGGCGCTTGGGTGGCTCAGTCAGTTAAGCGGCTGACTCTTGGCTTAGGCTCAGGTCATGGGATCAAGCCCCAGGTCGGGGGGAGGGGGGGCGGTGGGGGGGGAGGTGGTCTGCATTCAGCAGGGAGTCTGCTTAAAAGTTCTCTCCCTCTGCCCCTCCCCCACTCACATGCACGCATGCTCTCTCTCTCTCAAATAAATATATCTTTAAAAAATAAAATAAAATGTTAAAAAAGGTTATCTTTTATTATGACTAATAACATAATACTATGAAGGTTGAACACTTTGGCATTCTTTTTTTTTTTTTTTTTTTAAAGAACCTCAAACTCTTTATAGACGTTAAAAATACAGTTAAAATATTGGGGGGAAATCTGAGAAGGATTTGAACAGCTTACCAACAGCCCAGAAATAAAACCCTTGGGTCCCAACTCTCTAAGAATATGCTCTCAACTTTATCCTACTGAATACTGGGACGTAGTCCAGTGGATATGCCTAGAGTCATGGAGTGTTGAGACCCAAATGGTGGCTGTGCCCAAGAGACACCCTCCAGCCAGATGGCAACAGCAGTGAAGTGTTGACTCAGGCCAGAGGCAGCTTCCTAATGAGCCACCACTGAGTCAATCAAGCACAACCCTCACATGCTATCCCTAGAAGACCTCCCATCCATGCTTAACACAGTCGCTAAGTTCGTGAGAAGGAACAGGATATAAGCACAAATTGGAGGGAGCTACAGCTAAATACAAGTTAACAATTGTCATCGCTAGTGAACACAAACTTCCAAAGAGGGGTACCCTCCTGCAGACTCTAATTAGCCCCAGGAATAATTCTATGAAGAGAGAAATAAAGAAAAGCAACGCATCAGTTCGGGGGGGGGTGGCTTCCCTTGGGCTCTGCCACCTTGGCACAGAGGCCAGTGATTTTGAGTAAACCCTTCTTTTTCCTTCCAGTCATTCCCTATTTCTCCCCTCTTCCTGCCTTCCCAGGATTATGCATCTCCCAATGCTTAGATATCTAGTTCCAGGGAATAATCAGATTTCTACCCAATTGCCTTTGGATGTCCCGTACCTCTGGTATTAAGGTAGCAGAAAGAATTGCAGCTTTGCTAAATGACGTGGCATCCTTAAGATTTGCCCTTGGGCTTCATGGCAGTTGGCTCACCCTGCCGTTCTGCCTACCACAGGTATCACTGACTTCATCTTGGGTTCACCCTCTTATATTCCTCAGAGACTTTCCCATCTCGGGGGTGAAGCGTGAAGCCCTACTTGGCAATCATAGCCGCAAAGCCCAAAACCATCGCCAGCTTCCGTCCAACCCGCAGACCCCTCTCCAGCCCAGCAAACACAAGTTCCTCCCTGAATTCTAGGTGTATGAGCCAGCCAGGTGCTATTTTCTTATTTTAAACCTTCAAACTCATATAACATTTATATCATTGTAAAAATGTTCCTTGTTTCCCTTGCATTTAAATAAGTGGTTGGCATATCTGAATATAAAGCCAGGCATCACGCGCATTCATTCAGAATCCACTCTACTCAAGGTGAGAGAGTGGGAGAGGGAGAGACTTGGAGACTTTTATGGACCATTTTGCCGTCAGGGTGAAATAAAACCTGGTGACCAAAGAAACAACAAAACATTTTAGTGGCCAGTTAGAACAAGGAGAGATACTTTAACAAAAAAGATTCTGGTGTCAGAAAGCACTGTTGCATGGCTCCCTTCTCGCCAGTTACTTCTTATTGTGCCCAAGACATTTTTCTTAGCAAGTATAGAGTGTTTGTGTATTTCTTTTAGCTCAACCAGGTAAGGATAGAGTCTTTTTCTTTTCCTAATATTGTCATCACACTGCCACCTTATCATCATCATCCTCAAAAAACACGTATTAAGCAATGCATTGCACATAGCAGGACACAAATCATCACCCATACACTGTGGTTCCTCTCCTCTGTATGCTGTGCCTAAACCACACCAGGAGGACACAAAATTATTGGGAACCAGCCCCTCTTTTCCCCTTCCTAATAGTTTATTTTTTTAAAAAAGGGAGTGACAGGCAGAGTGGTCTCTCCTTTCCTTCCCTTAGTCCTGTTCCTCCTTCTTCATCGCCCAATGATAATTCACAGTACCCTGCTACTTCCCAGTTTGAACTCTGGGAAGGGGGATAAAATACCGAGTTTTAATTATTCTCCCTCTAGCACCAATTCCCACCTGACCAGCAGGAGGGGGAGAGCAGTCTAGCCCAAATGCTACATAGGACAGAGGAAGAGATCCCGGGAACTCATCACGCCCCCTGCGCTGCTGTCCCTCCCCTCAAATGTGAGCTCTGCCGGCCCTGATAATAATATGCTACCGTTCTCTAATAGCCTTCACGAGCCTCACGTTCACCGCCATACTCTCCCTGCTGTAATAATTCCTTCCTTCTGTTATTATAGATCTCCTAACATTCTAATAAATTCTCTGTCTCTGTTGTACTCTTTTGGCAAAATAACCTTTCATGTTGCATTTCCCTAGCTTGGCAGTGATCTCTGCCTCACTGTCACAGTAGCCTCTTCTTAAGCTTCCTTCATAACCTTTCCTTGACTGTTGGGGTTCCTCGGGGATGTAACAGCTGTTTCCATGCTTTTATTTTACATTCCAGAGAAGGTGCCTTCCCTTGGCGGTTGCATCTCTCTAGGGATACAGGGAGCTTTCCTGTCTTGCAGGCAAGCAGCCCAAAGGGACCTTTCTCATTAAGGGCTACAGTGTACGGATGGCCCCCTACCTGCGAAAAGATTCCAAGAAAGAATCCTGCTTTGAACTGACCTCCCAGGATAGGCGCAGCTATGAGGTAGGACGAGCCGAGGAGATGATGATCTTCGTTTGTGCTGTGGTTTCGTTTCATGCTGCATGTGAGCTGGGGGTGCTGTGCTGGGTTCAGTCCTTTCTCTGTCACCTGCTCATTTCTGACCAGGACCTTCTTTCTTGACATGTCTCCACCTTTGCTACGTGATGCCCTCCTTCCTCCTCTCTACCGTCACTCTCATCCTAGATACTGCCTTTGGTTGGCTTCCGCCCCTCACCCCCCCCCCCCCCCGCCTTCCCGGTCTCACTCCAAGAGTAAGAGTCTTGTCTATTAGAGCACACAATCCAGTTCCTTACTCGTCATCTCTGATTTCACACCTTCAATTCCCATTCTCTTTATTTTTTTTTAACTATCTTTACTTCCTTCCATGAAACCCAGAAAAAGAAAAATCTGACTGTAGAATGAAAAATAAGTTATTTTCCCATATTCGTCTTGCTATCCAAAATAATCTTCCTGTGTGTAGAAACATTGGTGACAACAATTAGTAGTAACAATGACACCTGGAGGGACTAGAGTACCTGGGTTAGGGTGGGAAAGGCTTATTCTTCACTGTGTTCATTTTTATATATTTTAACATAATACAGTAGGTAATATAATAAGTAAGGCATTAATTAACTAAAGCAATTTTACAAAAATTCCGACTATGGGAATGTCATGATTTTCTCTGAAAGTATATTTTTACGTGTGTGTGTGTAAATACATACACATATATATGTATATATATGTACACACACAAATATTGTTTCCTGCTTGTTGGCCGTTTTTATCTTATCACAGTTTTACTAAAACAATTTGGAAAAATTTTAGCTAACTTATGAAAAAGAGAAAAGACGTGATAAGGTTAATATTAACCACTTGAGCAACCCTTCGACTCTTCAAATGCTTCCCTGTACTCATCCTTTTATGTTTCTACGGTACCTTAAACCTCGTTTTGATAAAACGACGTAGGTCTTCAATACGGAATTTCAAAAAAAAGGTTTTTTTTTTATTTAAACTAAACTTTTCTAGAGAGTCCTTCATAGCTATATATATATAGATAGATATAACAGATGTATGCACTGGGCATGTATCTAAGTTACTTTTATTATTCAATATTGATGGTGCCTTCTCAAGATAAAAATTTGTATGACAAGTCTAAATCAATTTCCTTAGACATTTCTTATGGAAATGAATTTTTAAGAAATCAAGAATGACAATGTCTATTAATAAGTATTAAGCAGGAATCTAAGTTTCTTATAAGGCACATACCTTTATCTTACCGTAATGGCCAGATAATAAAAATGTTTTTCAAGAACAGTCATTTCAAGTTGATTCATTTAAAATAAAAAGTCACTAAGTCTTGATGCTTGACTGGCTGGTTTTGTGAATCAGAATGTGGAGTTTGTTTACTTCTATTCTTTGGCCCATTGAATCCAAGTCATTATCATGGTCTGTGGATTCTTCCTCTATGATATCCTTTGGATCTTCCCCTTCTTACTTATTCCCACAGCCATCACAATAGTTGTCCCAACCACTTCCCCCAGAGGGCCACTGAAGTAGCCTTCTGGTTGGTCTTCTGTCTCCAATTTCTCCCTTTTCTAATCTCTCCTACCCACAACTCTTGCAAGAATCTCCCACACCTTTTGCTAGAATTTACAGTGGTTTCCTACTGCCTACATTTTAAGTCTGAACTCCTGGTACTCAGAGCCCCTTCACCAATTCCTCCCTGACCCGCAACACTCCCGCCTCACCTGTTACTGTTCTCCCATCAAGTTGATCAGCCTACCTTCCCCCACGCACAGCGATCTCATTCCTAATCATCTGCACATGGTTCTCGCCACCAGGCAGTTTCCACCAACTCTTTTAAAATCCAACCAAAACAGTATTACCTGCACCAGCTTCCCTGTCTTTATTCCAGGCAACAGGAAGTGCTCCTGTGTTCTCTCAGCATCCGACTATTCTCAGATCGCCTACTTTGTAGGTTCCCATTTCAAGTGTGTATCTTGTCTCCATAACTGATACATTGTTCTTTAAAGTCAGGAGTTTGGGTTTGCTTTTTTTTTTTTCCCCCGTAAGCTTTTCTCAAAAAAATGCCTGATGAATGCATGGATAATTGAACATGAAGGTCTGGACTCAATTAGTAGTCAACATTGGGTATACAGAATTATACAGAATTATGAAGGGAAGTATCACCTTGAGTAAGATTTTGATCTTTTGATCTTTTTTCTAAATATTAAGTAGACAGAGAATCCTAGCTTTCAACCTGACTCTGCAGCTTGATTCACAAGGCTCTTCTCTTTGAACCTCCCTATAGGATTCATGGAAATTTTATGAATTCATAAAGGTGATAAATTAATTCACTAATTTTTCTCTAGTTTACAGCTTCTAATCCAGCCGAAGCCAGAGACTGGGTGGATCAAATAAGTTTCTTGTTAAAGGGTAAGTATCATTATTACAGAAACAATACTTACGTGGATTTGCAGTTGAAGTTATATTACGTTAATATAATCCACAGGCTTCAATCTGTATTTTCTTTTCTGTGCATTCTCCCTTCTACTGTCCCTTATATTATAGCAACAAATAGTACCATGTATGAATCCAAAGGTAAAGAAGCCATCAACCTAGAGATGACCTCTGTAGTATTTGCAATCACTAGAGAAGGAGCTTCTGAAAACCAGCTCTGCTCAGTCAGGTGTCTCCCAACCCCTTATATTCTGGAAAGGAAATTCATGATATCAAATGTGAAGTCACATAGATGCAATTTAGGCCCCAAATCTTCTTGTTTGAAACAGCAGGAAGGAGAAACCTATACTTATCAAGGGGGCCTTCATCAACATGGACATTAAAAGCAAACTGTTCTTTCCCAAACCGCAATAAAATGTCCCTTGCTTTGGGATGGGAAGAGTCCTGCTTGAAGATGTTAAATGACCGCTCTTAGAGTACCCTCTGCTGGCCAGCTTGCAGGCAGAGCAGTGACAGTGGCCCAGGAAGGCTTATCTGGGAGTGGCCTGGCAGGTAAAAACAGCCAACCTGAGTCTGTCACTTGGCAGCAGATAACCCATGATAGAGCATCGTGGCAGGACCCTGCCGCCGCAGAGAGGCAGAAACGCCCACGTTGCACATGGCCCAAGACCTAGGGAGAAGCACGCCAGCCGAAAAACACCAAGCCTTTTCATCTCCTTTTTTTTATTCTGCTATAAGATTTTATTGTGGATAAAAAGAAGGAAGCACCGGAGCTTTAATTACAAGAATTGCCTATTTTACTCAGTTTATGCCTTTGCTATCACAAAAACAAACTATTGCATCTACCAAGAGCGTCACGTATAATAGACTGGAACTAGGCAGACATGAACATTGATGGCAAGACTACAGGGTACACTCTCATCTAGGTGCCTTGGATTTATGCGTGTAATATACCCCTAAGTGTGTAAACCTCAATAAAACTCAAAGCAGCTTTATTGAGCTGTACCCTGTGGTACTTTCAGAATCCCACATTGAAGAAATTATTCATTCCATTTTATTTTAAAACGAACAAAATAATAACATATGGTTTAAGCCACAAATGTGTCTTTGATCCCTTCCTCATATGAGGTGGCACCAGAATTCCAATGAAAATGGTTGCAAAATCTTTATTAAATGCCTAATCAAGCCAAACAGTTTTATTGTGTTTTGAAATGAACGTCGGATGTCTCTCCATCCATTCCTTCCCCAGAGTACCTTGACTGCACTCACCCATCCTGCAGAGGCCCCTCAGAAGGGTTTCAGAGAGCCTTCTGTACTAACATCAGAGAGCGAACCTTCCCAGTTCCCCATTAAAATAAAAACCAATCTCCCAGTGCTTGTAACAACGGCTCAACATCCTCTCTGCAATGACCCACTTTGAGGTCAGCCAGACTGCAGAGTTGCACAAGGGCATGGGAACCATGCGGCTCAGCCATTCCATTTGGTCTCGCACGACTGTTATATTTTTCTGTATCTCACTTTCTCTTCTTCCACTCTTGCCCGTTTTTCTCTTTATGCACAAACTTGTCTGACATTCTGCAGTGAGATCACAGGGGAGACGAGCTTCTGACAGTTTGGCTATCCTCCGGGAGCCACCATTGCTCCCAGGGCTCTGTGCACCCTGGGGAGCCACAGGCCATCACTCGCCCTTTCTCTACTTGGAGAACAGTGCACGGCGCGCTGGCATTTCCTCTTCTGGCCTTATTCTTGTCCCTTAGCCTCATGTGCTCATTCGCACACTCCTACTTTTCAGAGCTGCTTCATCCTGATCAAGTTTTATTGCAAGGAAGGATTTATGTTGATGGTTTAAACCTGACACAGTGCTAGTCTGGCCTTTTCTGTAGATTTCCTGGCACCAAGGCCCACATTAGAAATAACAGCACTTAACCTAGCGTTTCATTTTCTTTTGACATATTTTATTCTCATCCCCCCTCCTCCTTCTCCCTCTTTCCTTCCCTGCCTTATTCTTTCCTTTTTCTCCCCATCTTGATTCATTCTCATCTCTGCCCTGGCAGATCTGAGCTCCTTAACCATTCCGTGTGAAGAGGAGGAGGAAGAAGAGGAAGAGGAAGAGACGTATGATGATATTGATGGTTTCGATGCCCCAAATTCCGGTTCCCAAGGCAGACCTGTCATCTTGCCTGGGAGTATGGGGCTAAAAGAGCCCACAAAGGAGACAGAAGAAGATATTTATGAAGTCTTACCAGGTGAGAAATGTTATCTTCTGGTTATCTTCTACTAGTTTCAGAAATTCTTGACCTGGTGGAAGAATATAAGTTTGAAACCTGCAGAAGAAGCCAAATCTCTGAAGAAAAGAACGTAGGGAAGCTTCAGTGGAGTTTCCATGACGCCCAGTCCAGAAGCTCTCCCTTGATTTGGGAGCAAGATGAACTGATCAAGGCGTGTCTTTCACCTTGGCCGTGTGAAGTAACTCTATTATTACATATGTCGAGTCAAGACGACTCATGTTGGCCTTCATGGGTTTACTCTGGATCTTGAGGTGGGTCATCAAAACTCTCTAGTTTCAACTTCTTCTCTGTGTAAATGTGAGAGTGATATAAAATCTCCTCCAAATGAGGAAGGTTATCAAAAGTCTAAAGGAATACAAGGAAGTGCTGACAGACCTTGTCAGTAACCGAAGAAGACCCTGAGAGCGTACAACCCATCAGCACCCAACTCAGGTACCACAAATCGAATCGCCCCTCTTACACATAAACCTGTTTCCTCTGCCCACCATTACAGGAGGCCCACGTACATATTTCTTCTCTTCCAAAGGCATGATAACTGGCGTCTCAGAAAATGTATAGTCATCACTGCTTCCGCGTAGCCCCTTCTTGTGGGAATAACAGCAGCTGTCGAACGGCACAGAGCACAGTGGGGGTCAGACTGTGGAAAACCGGAGCCTGAGCCTTTTAATTGTGAGGTAGTTAGACCACAGGAACGCTGAACCTTCAAGTCCGTTCAGAAAGATCGCTCCTGTGGAAATTTGCCAGGAGTTCAGTGCTCTGCTGAGAAATTCGAATTAAGCCGAAATTTATAGCAATTTAAACCTCTACCCCAGATGAACTCAGAAACTAAGGTGACTCTAACACTGGGGACCCTAAAAACAGGACTGGTTGCCAAAAAGCTGGGTCAGTAAGCAACTTGCATTTCAAGACTTCCTAAGAAGAGGGTCCAATCCTGTCAATGCTGTATGAGGCTCTTCCCTTGGGGGTGGGGGTGGGAGCCACGTCATTGCTTCCTGAGTCAAGGAGCCGGGCTGTGGCCCCATGTCTCCTTCTTGCTGAGGACTTCACCCACCTCCCCACCCACCAGGGAGAGTCTGCTTCTTCTCCTAGCACTCCCAGCTTCTGCCAGTCCCAACTTCCCCAGCCTTTTTGTTGTGTTTTATTATGCAAATGATATCTTGGTTGAGGTCGAGCCATTTCTTGTGTCTGAAGTTAAAAAAAAATGATAATTTCCTCAGCAAGTCATCGTCGTTAATGAAGTTTTACAAAAACAGATACAACCAAAGGAAAATAAAATTTCACAGGTGATAAATTTTTCCAATTTCCCTGGCAGAATTCGATAGGATTGTTAAATTAAGAGTGAAGGTGTCTGTTAGAAAGCAACGAGCAGTGATGGGTAATTTTATAGAGTGGAAAATTGAATCAAATTGCTACATTAAAACACAGCTCCTCTGAGAATCTTCCCTTTCACAGTCTGCTCCATTGCAACAGCAGGGTGCAGAAATGGATCTAATTCACAACACTCCCTAAAAGGAGATGTACTCCCCAACTTGGCCAGAATCTTCTTAGGGAGCTCACATTCCACTCACTCCCATCCAGGCTGGGGGAAATATCCGGGTGACACTCCACTTTGGATTACAGCTGTGGAAGAGTGCTCTGGGAAAGCCTCACTGAACGACTCAGGCTTCTGGGGAGCAAAGAAGGGCCTTTTCATGCACCAGCTTTAGTTCTCAGAGGAACCAGAGAGGAGGGGGCTGATGCTCAGAGGCGCAGAGCAAAGGACAGGAAAGAGAAGGAGCCTTGGGAAATAAGATGAGTTTGAGACCATCACCTTACCCCAGATGATGGGTCAATGAATGTATGATTGTCTTCTTAACGACCATCCTTCCCTTGCTTCCTCAAATCCTACCCTTGGCCATCCCAGCACTGCCGAGGGTCCCAGGGCATGCCTCCAGTTGAGATGCTGGAGTGGACTCTGGGGGCATGGACACTGGTCTGCTTTCCCAAGGAAAGCCACTTCTGTGCTCACAACTGTCCTCACAAAGTGAGGAAGCCCACACTGTAGGAGATCCAGGGTCTCTTTCTTCAGGTTAGGGAAACTGCAGCTAACTTGCTTATATGTTTCCAAAGGACAGCACTGTTCCCAGCCAACAGGTTCTTCAGCATTGTCCATCCCAGTTTTTAGAGACAGCATTGGAGGTGGGCTATATTGGCATTTAATGATGATAAGAATATTTCAGCCCCGAGTCTCCATCCCTCAGCTTCCCACCCAGGGCACTCAGCTTGTTGCTTCTGGAATTTTCTGTTCACTATACACATGTCACAGTATAAGCCCTGAAGGAATTAAAAGGGAATGTGAGGGCAGCTGACATTGCCTACCCTCTGCTGCCATCTCACAAGATCTAGAGAGCGGCAGCATGTGAGAGGCAGCGAGGTATTGCAGGTAAAAGTGCTGGCTCTGAGTCAGAATGGACCTGCTCGGCCACCTGTTAGCTGTGAGACCTTGAGCAAGTGATTTGCCGTCTGTGTGTGTGATTTTCCCACCTGTGCAATGGGGATAACAATAGTACCTGCCGTAGAGGGATGCTGTGAGAAGCCTAGAACTGAAGTGTGTAGAGCGCTTAGAACGGAGCCCTGGCATACAGTGAGTACTCAGTAAGTGCTGGCTGTTAGTGATTTCATGGCGTTTAAATAAAAAGTGTTACCTCCTTGAAAAATTGAGGGATAGCTAGTTCCCCACCTCCACCAACCAAACCTGAGAAAGTCCAGTTGGACATTTTCAGCTATATGTATGAAGCAGGTGAAATTGAAAATCCTGAGCAGATGGAATGTGGAGCGCACCTTCTGCTCAGGCCCGTTTTTACTGCAAGGACAGGTGCTGGGTGGAGGGATGGCCAACGGTAACGTTGGATTGTGCTAACACTGCATACCCATCAAAAGTCAAATGACTTGGGCTTCTAACATTTGTTTCATTATAACAGGTAAATGTGCTTTGCAGAGAATACTTAGCATTGATGGTTCTGCTACTGCTTCCTCTTTGGGCTGGGGCCTACACAAGCCCCATGGTCTTTATGGGAAGGCCATGTACGTGAGATCTCCCTTCTAGAATGTAATTTCAGTGGTCTTCCTAGTACAGAGAAAAGTGCTTGTAACACATACCGAGTCAATACAAAAATGTTTTTTCCTAATCAAAATAATGTATGGGTCATCAAATTAAATGCACTATATCACATTAACCATGGGCTAATTAGCGTTTGCTACGTGGCTGGCACTGTCCTTCCCATGAGGGAAAACCAGAGCACTCGAGGTTTTTAGCCAAGACCACAAAAATGTTAGTCCTGGGTAATATGGTTTCAAGGTTGGTATCCGGTGGGATTTCTGAACATCCGTGTTGAGCATATGGGGGCCCTTGATTTTTAAGATCTCATTTGCAGTAGATTAAACTGCAGGGAACCACCACAAGGAAATGCTAAAGCAATCTGTGGAAGATGGGAGGCTTTTCGGAGCTCTCTCTCACCCCTCCCCGGAAATTATTTTACAGGCCAGCACAGGCCCAGTTTTGTGATTCAGTGTTCCATAAAAGGACAACTTTTATCAGGTTTCACTTTGTCTGGGGCCTCAAAGCTGGAATCCAGCAAGTCGCCTGAGACCATCGTGCAGCTTTAACTGGGGCCTTGTCACAGCTGCGGTGACGGCGGAATCTGGCTGTGTTCTCAGGAGAGACTTCAGGAGAGCAAGCGGGAAGAGAGACAATGAGTTCTCCCTCGGAATTTCTGTGTGCATTCCAGTGCTGCCCACACTGCCCCGGAGGGTTATTACAGACCCAGAAACCGGATTGCTTTATAATGAAGCATAGAACTGGGTGGTTTTTGTTGTGGGTTTTTTTTTTTTTTTTTTTTCATTTGAATCAAATGGAAACAAGCATTCTGTGGACTTGTTTTTTTCCCCTCTACTGTTGCCCAGACCGACAAGAAGAAGAAATGGCAAAAGTAGGTCTAAGGAAAGAGGAAAACAGATGCCAAAAACACAAAGTTTATGAAGAAAGGGATTTTCAGTTTCACAGAAAAGCAACAGCACTCCGTGGGGGGAGCCTAAAGCGTCAATGCCAACGGCAGGCCTGAGCTTCCCAGCCCTTTCTCTCTCTCTCCCGCGCACACTGGGCCCCAGCCACAAGCTGCTGTTTGGCCAGCACCAAAACCAGAGTCATGCTGGGGTTTTCTTCACCGAGAACATCCTCCCCGAGCTCAGCCTACGAAACCCTACACCTTCTGCTCCAACACGTCTCCTTAGTGACCCCCTCCCAGAGACTCAACTAGACTTGAGCTCCGTTTCAGCCCCTACCACGGTGATTTGTATTCAGGTCTTTCTCCTCCAATTAGTAGGTGCTCAATTATTGTTTGTGAAATTAAATTCAGCGCATTCCAAGTGTTGCAGTTAGCACAAATTGGATTTAATATCGTGTACGTCAAGACCCAGACCACAGAGATAGGATGCAAATGTTCTGAGGTAACAGTTGAGACTAAAAACTATACAACAGAGAATTAAACGTGTTATTAGCATCCTGCTCATATTTTCCGTGTTGTCTGAAGAGGTGCTGGAGCGCCCACAGATTTATAGCATATCTGTGCCTGCTGTGGAGAGCTTTCTATTTCCACTCTCCTGCATGCCGTCTCTGTACTCCGAGTCTATCTGCATTTCTGTTGCATCTGTCACGAGAGCACCTTGACATCTGGTTGCACATTGATACAGTTGGCATTTTTTAAGCTTCTGTCACCTTGCTTTGTTTGGGGGAAGTGACTTCCCCCTTTCGGATCCAGTCATTTTTCCGAGTGTTGTTCTCAGTTTAGCCGATGTCAGAGCAGCACTTCAGAAAGGAGCCAGGTGTCATGGGAAGCTGGCTCCTCTCCGTGACTCCGTGGTGGAATCAGTGTCCTGTTCCTCTCAGCCTCTCATTAGTGTCCCTGACATTGTGCCAAGAGTGTTGATTGAAATCAGCTCTCTGGATACTGAGGCTCATTTGTGATGCCCCATGGTTCTCTCACATGTTCGCACAGCTAACAGAATCTTCCTCAACTGTTTTCCCAGTTGAGATGAGATATTTGGGGATCAAGTAGAGCATTTAATGTAATAAGTGGACAGTAATCTTCAGAGGTTAATTTGTTTAAAACCTATATAAGGTTGGGGTCCCATATGCCCTGTTAGGAGCGAGGACCATTATAATCTATTCCTGTTTGAAGTTGAGTTAGCACATAAATTTTAATTCTCTCTTAAATGAAGATGTATTCCAGTAGATGTAATGCTAAAATGCCTAATGATATTCTTATAAAGAAGTTCAACAAGCTCTTTAGCCTGAAGAAGAAAATTTTTTTCAAAATAATCTCTTAAAAACCGAAGGTTCATTTTACAGGAAAAAAAAATTGAGAAATCTAGCAGTTTCACCCACCCCCTTTTGTGAGCAAAGAGACATTTCTTTCTGTGGCCACGTAATTGGTTTTCTCGACTTTGGAGTTTGAAAGATGCCAGTTTGATCTCATTGAAGGATCTGAGGTAAAGCGTCCGCCTCTCTGTGTTGTGCTCTTTGCAGCTGGGAAGGTGCTGAGAGCTGCTGCTGTTCACACCAGCTGTGGAGAGCATTGCTTCCCTGTGTGTTGGTACCTCCATGCTCACACTTTCAAAGGCACAGCACCCAGCCTCTCGCCCCAGTAGCTGGGCTTCTTGACTTGAGCTCACTTTCAGCCACCCGGGAAGGTCAACCCTGGATAGAGCAGATGTGGGGATTAGAGCTTCCCTCCTCACATTCATCACGGAAGAGCTTAGTAACGGTGGTGAACGATACATAAGATCTATGGCCAGCGTTCTGCTTTCTTTCTAGGTGACTCCACAGGCGCAATGGAAATCAGAGTATCTGGCCTGGAATTGAACGGCATAGAAGAGATTTTTATTTTTCCCATTTTTGTATCATGACTAGATTAAGTGCTGTTGCCTGAAAGGACAAAGGAATCAAGTGTAGTTTTCATTTTTATCATTGCAAATACATTTACATTCCCCTATTTTACAAATGCAAAGAGCAGGCAAGCCACTTTCAATAATTTATTTTAAAATCAATGCTAATGAGGTTATGTCTCGTCAGTGGCCGAGTTTTACAATAAAGTCTGATTTATTTAGAAAAGATCTTTGGTGTAGCTTCCCATCTAATGGTGGTGGGAAGGAGGTGGAGTCGCAGGCACGGTGACCCTCCAACTTCAGATCCGATTTGTAATTCACAGCGGAGATCTGACCCAATTTACATTGATTAGAATTGGGAGGAAGAGACATCTGTGCACAGACAGCAGAGGTAGAATAAACCGTCTCTGCAAAAGTGCCTAAGCACAGCGAATTATTGGGCTTTGTGATTGAGTTGTTTGGTATCAGCAGAAGAGATGCTCCCTGCCCAAATTATTGGGTATCTCTAAAACTGAGGCCGTACCAACTCTTCTTTTAATGTTCTCAATCCTGTGAAATTGGTCCCATGTCAAACAGGAAAAGCATCAGGGCAGAGGAAGGAAGGAAGTGGGCAAGTAATAGGAAGACAATGTGCAAAGAATGATGTTTAACGTGATTTATTTCAGCAAGGTCTATTTCCGATATTTGATTTCACTCCTCCATTATCTCACATCTTTATTCCTCATGGTGGGGGGGGGAAGCACTACAGGTGGTAAGTAGGAAATTCTCTGCTGTGAGGCCATACATGAAGGTAAGAAGAGTTGAGGTCTTTCCCCACAGAATCTTGTAGGGCAAATAGATATGTGTGTGTGTGTGTATATATATATATGATAATTTTTTTAGTCTGAAGGACATATGACTCATTTCTGCAGAATATCAATTCCTTAATTTTTATTTTTTGCAGGGAAATTTTATCATTTTAATGTGAAATCGATTACTTCTTTAATGTTCTATAGTGCTGTAACATATGTTTGTGCTGCTTCTTCTTACTTATGAGCTCAGAGCTTACTTCCCCCATTCTAACATACCAGAATTCATATTGCTCTATAAAACTTATATTTAAAAAAAAAAAAAGGAACTGTCCCTGGGCCAGCTCCTCAAAAGTTTCATTTAGTGGCATAACTATGGGGAAACAAGCCAGGTAAGTGCCCCAAGACCCAGGAAGAGAAAGTAAATGTGGACCCAAAAAAACCTAAGTATTCAATCCTCAAAATGTTGCTTATTATGCCCCATTCATTGTGTGTGGGTGGGTGGGTGAGAGAGAGAGAAAGAGAGAGTGCACAGAGATGATGAAAAGGAGAATAGCAACTGTGTTTTTGCTCATCTTACTCCACATGTAAATTGGCTTAATATGAGTCTGGTACTCATGCTTTCTTTATAAAGACCCGATTCCCGTGGTATCAGGTAGTATGAAGTCTGAGATGAAACAGGTTAATGAGGGTAAGAAACAGGCCAATCATGTTGTGACTTTGACCGTATAAACACTTGATTGGAGTTAGACAATAGCACTGATTTAGAACCCATTGTGTACCTGCAGCAATTAATTAAAAGACCATTCCAACTGCCCTCAGGAGCTTACACTCTAATGAACAAGGCAGGCTGAATAACGGCACTAAAAAGATAACTACAAGCCCCGAGTACCAGGAACATAAAATTACCGACATGACCAGCTTCAGCTACGGCTGAACAAAACTTGATACATTAAGGACTAATTAATCATGGAGGGTTTAAACACATGCTTAGCCACACATGCGTGCGTGCACACACACGCACACCCACAACTCTGGGTACTTACATAGAGACAATACATTTAGAAGAGAATGCTAGAAGGAGTGGAGAAATAGAGCTTGAGGGAGAGCACCAGGATTCTAGTGATCGGTGCCTAAATAATCCAGTGGATTGAAAGCTCCACTAGGGCACGGACCCTGCCAGTCTTGTCCACTCTGTGTCTCCAGTTCCTAGTGTAGCACCTTGAATAGAGCAAGCACTTAAATACGTTTATTAACGAATGAAGGGGAGGGAAGGAGAGGGCCAGTTTGAAGATGCAAGATGATTAAAAAAAAAAGAAAGAAAGAACAATTATGGCCTTGGAAAGAGCATGAGGAGCTCTGAGAGAGAAGACCCACCAGTATAAAGAGCAGAAGATTATCAACCACTAATTGTTAACGCTGATCATGTTTATCCCCTCAGATGAAGAGCGTGATCCAGAAGAGGATGAGAATGGCACTCCACATAGAGGAGGTATGAGAGCTTCCCAAATGGACAGTAGGACGTTCAGGCTTCTGACTGGAGAAGGCACCTTCCTTCAGACTACAAACGTTACCGGGCTCACTAATTAAGAGGGTACTGGTGTGTCGACCTCAAAAGCCCCAGATAAGAAGACTGGATAGGGAAATAGCTCAACCTTCAGAGCAGCCACTCACCTTAATTAATGTTCTCAGAACAGCTAAGATTTATCCTAGAGAGGGTAAGAAACCAAACCAGATATTTATTTTTTCCTATCAGTATTTCCTAAATCAGTACGGTGAAAATAGAACTGCCTCATCTCTAAGAGATCAGGGGATTGAGAATGGAAAGAATGGAAATGTCTCCTCTCTGAGAGGCCCGGAGATTGCAGGTTCAGAGGGGAATGGAAATGTGTCAGATCTGAAAAGCGAACGTGGGGTGAGGGATGGAACTGCTTGGTGATGCTGACTTCTGATGGCCTGGTTTGATTCCAGGCACATTTGGGAATGAATATGTAACAGGTTTGTGGAATACGAAATTACATCTTATTCATCCCAGACTGTTAACCATGCTTCAGGCGGTTAGTGAGCCCATCTTTTTCTAGGGTCAGATGCCCCTCCAAAGCCTCCTTAAGCGGACAAGGACCTAGTCCATCCTTGTCAATGAAGGAATGTGAATTGCAAGGGCCACCTCAAGGACATTCATCCCATCAGCAGAGCCTAAATTGTGGCTGATATAGATACTAGCTGATTTTTTTCTTAGAGATTCTATGAAAGTCTTAAGCCTAGTTCTTCCCAACTCTCTCTCCCTGGTCCCTCCCCATTTCCCTGGCCTTTCCTTTTCCCATTCTCCTCTCTATTCTCATCTGTTGCCGTTTCTTCTCTTTGTTATCTGCTCAGCAAGACCCCTTCTCCTAAGGTTCGTGCCCAATGGGAAATGCATATGTAACAGATTTAGTGAAGGACCGAACTTCGTCAATGCCCAACTTCTCCCAGGGAGAAGAGACGGCATCAGAAGTCAGGTGCTAGAGCAGGAGAAAAAGGAAGAACTCGCATGAGGATGGTCCAGGATTAGCGTAGCTTCCAGTGAGCACCTCGTCACGATGAGCCCATATAATTAAGTCCATTCCAAAACCTATTTTCTACCGTTTCCTACTCGCTGTGCAGAATTCCAACAGAAAATCTGTTTTCTGACCAACCTATGTCCCATGACTTTTCCCAACCAACTTCCATCACCAGCACAGGATAGAAGGTGGGAAAACTATAAACTTCCTGCGGCCAACTTTATAGTAAACGCCATTCAGGAAGCAGCAGTCTCTGGCAAAAGTCTAAAATTCAGTTTCAGATTCCTCCCTCATCACATTTCCTCCTTCAACCTTTCTTTCTAAGGTTCTATCTCGGGTGGCGGGATGGTGAGGGGAGATTTATTTCTTAACTGTTCCAACAGCTCTATTTCAAATAAGTTAAAAAAACAAACAAACAAATAAACAAACAAAAACCCTTTCATTCCTCATGCTTCCTGCCTCCAAAACAGGCGTTGTTTAAAAAAACAAAAAAACAAAAAACAGGTGTTGTTAAAGTGTAGTGGGCTCTAACTATGTTTCTACGGTTTATACTTCCCACCAGTTATAATGATTGGTGACTTAGTGATTAAAACACAGAGGACTTTTTGCTCTCTCTGCAGAATCTGAGGCAGGAATTTTTATTATTTGTGTTTACTTATTTATTTATTGCATTTATACAGTGCCTTTTCTCCAAAGGAGCTGTGGAAATGGCAACAAATATGGCGCATCCAAATGTCATCCCTTAGCTTTATGACAATAAAATGTACAGGTCCAAGGAAAGGGTAGGCAGGCCCACGAAGGCATATAAAAGGGAACTCTAGGACAATGTGAATTCTTATGTAACAGACAAGCTACACTAGTTTGGTTCACTTAGGTTCTTTTTCTCAAGTGTCACATGTCTTCGGCAGGGTTGGGGGGTGGGGGGCATTATTCCCCTAAAAGATACTGTGGCTAGCAGAGTTACCTTTAAAATCCACATGCTCTTCTCCAGAACTCTTCCAAGGAGCCTGTTCCCAGAAATGCTTTGCTTTCCCGTGATAGAATTACTAACATTTTTAAAGCCCAACTAGATCTTATCAGAAGAGGAGGGAAAAAAGGAATTCAGTTTATCCTCATTGGGTGTTAATGACCCTGTAAGATGTAATTTCTTTTATTTTATTCTGTTACCTAGAAAATCTATCACAGCCTTGTAGTATTGATTGTTCAATCTATAAAGAGCTCAGTTTACAGCATGACTGTTAGTAACAGGGTTATTTTAATGAGTGACTCTTCAACACCTCAGATTCTCACTAAATTGCAACCCATCAGCCTAACAGTCTAACACTAAGTATCTTCCGTGATGACAGCTTATCTCCCTTCCCTATCACGAGAAGGCAATGTTCAGGTAACCAACAAGAAAACTCGTTCTGTACTGTTTATACGAAAACTCCTGGCCATTGGCTTGGGTCTGCCATGTCAAATAAAGAGCGGACCTGGAGGCACAACTCATCCTTAGATACACCAAATATCTGACCAAGGAAGATCTCCGAACAGGTTGTTTTCACTCTAAAATTGTGGGCAAACTCAGCCAAAAAGGAGCCCCCATGCAATAATTTCTGCAGGGCAGGAACATGGTCCCTGATGAACTTCTACCACCACGGGCTTCTCCGTGTTAGTGCATATACCGATGGATTGATTCCACGAAAGCAACAGGGAAGCCACAGAGGTCTTGCAGCTCTCATTTTTTGAAACCTGTTTCCCAAGACCACACATGAGTTGAGCATCAGCCAGCGACAATTTTGGCCCAATAAAAGGAGCATGGGGCGGGGGGGAAGAGCATAGAAGAAGATCAGGATCTGTGAGTGTTCTCCACTTCAAGATCATACTTACAACATTAAAGACCGTAGAAATTTCAGAAGTCAAGATTCAAGGGCTATGAAAACAAGCAAATGGCAATGTTCAGCTACTCTTCCTGTTCTGGTGTCCTAGTTAGTGGAGCTTAGCAAATTTCTTCTTTTTTTTTTTTTAAGATTTTATTTATTTATTTGAGAGAGAGAGAGCACGCACGAGCGTGGGGAAGGGGCAGAGGGAGAGGGAGAAGCAGACTCCTCGCTGAGCGGGGAGCCCCACTCAGGGCTTGATCCCAGGATCCCGGGATCATGATCCGAGCCAAAGGCAGACACCTAACTGACTGAGCCACCCTGGCGCCCTGGCAAATTTCTTTATGCCTTTCATTCTGAAATAGGTAATAAGGTATCAGACTGAGTCTGCTTTAATGGACTGAATATGGTGGACTTCTCCGGCCTGGCTTAGAAAATATTTCAGGTCCCTTCCAGTGGCTCACTGCTTTGGCCTTCTATACCCATTTCTCACCTACCCATGGTCTAGCAAGGACTGGCTTTAACCGTCTTCTCATTCTCTCTTTTCCATAATTTGTTAAGAGTTGCTCCCATAGCCAGGCCTCATTAGCACAGCCCTTTGGCTCATCGAGCAAATGTAAACAACATGCTGACCTGCCTTTTAGCCTCTTTTCCTTGGTCACAGCTTGAATTCTAGAGCCACCCAGTGTCTCCCAAACAAAACCCCAAGGTGACCTGTGAACTCTGGAAGGAACACAGTCAAGTTCTGTTGTCCCTAAGGAGGAAGACAGGCAAAAACATGTCCTGGTCCTTTTTACTGTAGAACTCTCCACGTCACAGAGCTCATTCTCAAATTCTGACCCTGTCAACAGTAATACCACCTGGCCTCCGTTACAGGAGAAATGGCTATTACTGGTTATAAAGAACTTGGTGTGCAATGACGAATGCTTTGCAATAAATACCTAGAGAGGAGAGAAAAGCAATATATATTTAAACGTAGACCATTGCTATTCTTCCTATGACATTTTGTTTGCTGGGAGCTTAGCTTCTCTCATATGGGATAAAGAAAATAAGATGCTGCCCCTCTTTTTTTTTTTTTTTTTCTCTAGAAAAAGTCCTTCTCAGCTCTGCTAGCAATTTAAATGCAGTGATCACATACGCATTAGCTTCTCTATCATTGTAATTGTTGTTAATTGTTATAACTGTTTTAGTTATTAGTGGTGTCATTATTGCTCTAGGTCCTCTGTCTGTTTTATGCTGAATATATTAGTGCTTTGCTTTTGAATTACCAGGCTTTATTTAGTGCAGAGTTACGGGGTTTTTTTGGAGAGACATTGAAAAATGCTGGCATTAAGCTTTATTCTTTTGTTTTTCATTCCAAATGGACAGACTGGAAAAAAATATAATTAGATGGAATAATGTCCTCAAAATGAGAATGAGGATGCTTTGAATTAATTAAATGGTCAGAATGCCGCACCGTGTCTGATCTCAGACTGCTGCTAGAGTCGCGTAAACCTAAAGGAACCTCAATCCAGTCCACAGAGGAAATCCTCTCTCAGGCTCCCAATTCCTCACTGGTCTAAAGACATCAGTCTCCTCAGGCGTTCCCTTGTTTATAGGATGACCTGGGCAAATTTAGGGAGGCCCTACAAAATTCCAGGCCTTCAAGCTCTTCCAGAAGCCAAGGGTCAGGAATGAAGCCCTCCTCTGCCTTACCTCGTCCCCTCTTCAAGATCTTTAAATAAACACCCAGTCTCAGTCAGGTGTTGATAACACAACCAAAGCTTCTGGGAAACCTTCCGTGAAGTTAGCTTTCCTGTTGTACACAGCACCCTCAACTTCCCCCTTTGAAGACATATCACAGTCGTAGATAAGTAAATATCTGTATGACTCTGTTTCCCATTGCCTCCCCCACTGGACAGTAGCCTGAAGAACAGGGACAGCGTGTGGCCAATGGGCAATTCCCAGTGTCCTACACAGTCCCGGGCACTTAGTAAGTGCTGTGGACATGTCCGTTGAATGCCGAGGAATGAATGCAGAGAAGTCGTGTGCACACACACACACACACATCCATGCAAGTCACACCTATGTTAAATGGGGAGTCTGCAATACCGAGTCCAATCTTGTCCAGCTAAGGCGTTCCTCCTCACTGATTTCCCTAGTACCCAAATACCTCTGTCTGGACAGCAAGTCCCCATGGTTAGCCCTTCATTCTGCTTATTTTCTGAAGCTGTCCTTTTATGGTTCTAGTTCTGACAATTCTGGTTCTTGGGCTAGGTAAACTATCCACTGGATTCCTGAGCTCTATCTTCTTTTAGCCTTTAGCTTATGAAGAACCAAAGGCATTTTCTATATTTTTTTCTTGGAAGGCTTTTGTTTTCCTCCTAGCTCCTTGCTTTCCCTGTGATCTATATTGCTTTTAGAATAGGTCTGTTTCCAGGTTTTCTCTGGTGTCTTATATGCCCAATATCAAGTCACTTTTTACATATATACCTGAAAAGTACTCATAATCTTAGAAGAATTTCCAGACACATGGGGAGCAGTACCCCACAGTGACCATCTGCTAAGCCAAAGTCAAGACAACTTTGCCAGTCTTCTTACCATTCAGAAATATCAAGTTGTGTTTTAAAAATCTATTTTTATAAAATTATTTTCTGTATAATATATAAATGCATGAAGAATATTGACATCAATATACTTTTCATTTCTGGGGTTCCTGGGTGGCTCAGTCAATTAAGCATCTACCTTCAGCTCAGGTCATGATCCCAGGTCCTGGGATCGAGCCGCATGTTGTTGGGCTCCCTGCTCAGCAGGGAGCTTATTTTCCCTCTCCCTCTGTTGCTCCCCCTGCTTGTGCTTTCTCACTCGCTCTCTCTTTCAAATAAGTAAATAAAACCTTTAAAATATTTGTGTATGTAGGGATGCCTGGGTGGCTCAGTCAGTTAAGCATCTACCTTTGGCTCAAGTCATGGTCCCAGGGTCCAGGGATCAAGTCCTGCATTGGACTCCTTGCTTGGCGGGAAGCCTGCTTCTCCCTCTGCCTGCCTCTCCCCTTGCTTGTGCTCACTCTCTCTGTCTCTCCCTCTCTGAAAAATAAATAAATAAAATCTTAAATAAATAAATAAATAAATAAATATAAATATAAATATATACATATGTATGTACTTTTCATTTCTAATTTTGTCAAAATCTTCAGGTGATTAATCAACTCCATTATGACTAAAAATATATTAATATGTCTTCTGGGAAAACCAGTTTCACTCTTCAGGGACTGATATTTCTCTATTATTTCATGCCCTGGTATCCCCCAAAATACATACCTTGTCTTTCCGGTTGTTAGCGTTTTTCTCCCAAAGTATTTTTCTTCCAAGCACATTCTTAACTCTGTGGTTTCCAGTGTGGTTGTCTTGTCTGCTGCCCTCTGTCGTTTACTGCATATACGAACAATAACCTTCGTAAAGAAGACATGCCTGATTTCTATATGATTAACGTTTTTACTCCTGTTTGCATCGTCCAAGTCTTAATTAAGTAGATCTGTCCCTCCTTGGTTCTTGTGCACTTTAAGATTCCTACCAAAGTTCTTTTCCAGGTACACACAGGGATTTTGTTCTCCTGTGCCTTTATTATTTGAATTGCTGGTAAGTTAAGAACAAGTTTTGTAGCATAGCCAGTGCGTCTGTCCACCCACACTGCCCACCTGCCTTCCCCCATCTATTTCCATCCTCAGTGACCAGCACTATCACTCCTCATGGGAGGGTCAAAACCAATGAAGGGAAAGGTAGAAACTGGTGCAAATAGGGTCCCCAAAAGTCACTTGAATTTTCATTAGAACCCAGGACTCCTGACTCCCATCAACGAGAATCTCATCTTTGGTAGATGCTTTGCTGACCGCTCTCACCCATATGGCAACCTAAGGAACGGGAACATGGCCGCGTCGTGCCTGGTCCAGCGGGCATTCACTCTCCTGCCATTCAAATCCCCAGATCCTCTCCAACTTTGCGCTCTAGTGTTTAACCTTTCCGGGTAGAAGAAGATCAATACAGATTCTTCATTGCTAAGAATCGATGTCTGTCCTGTGGCATCACTGCCATCTAGTCTTGCTGAGAAGCCCAGTAAATCTCTCCAGCTGCTTCAAAAGCTTGGTTTGTGTCTTCAGCTGCTTTCATTTTTAATGCAGATCACTTTGGTTTCTGTCCCCCTGGGGGCTTGCAGATAAATCTTGGCAGGCCTGTTCAGGGTCTACAAATGAGATGCTGGAAAAGGGCCAGCCCACCCAGAATTTAGTTGTAATGGATGAGACACACCCCCCCCCCCCGGTTCCACTTAAAGACTGGGCTATTCATAACCGTATTTATTGGGGGATTACCTCTTCTAGTACCTGGGTGGGAAGTGCCCAGGATGAAGTTCCTGTGTAACAGAAGAGACCAACATGTGAGATTGTGATGCAGACACAAGCTGGCTGACTCAGCCTCTTAGTAAATAGGCAGAAGTCGGAGACGTATCCCAGTCCTTCAAATGCATTTTGAAGGAAGCTCTGGATAGTTCAGAGACCCCGGATCAAGAAAATCTGGCAGGAAATCTCTGCACTGCTTACTTACAAACCAAGTAAAAAATTACCTGCCTGGTTTTCTTTTATTAATAAATGAATGCATTTATCATATTATTGAATAACATCTGACTAAGGGTAATCTGTAAATATTTAATGTTAGTTAATGATCTCCTTTTCCCACAGTCCTTCGCTCATGCTGAGTGTTTGGCTGTATCTCATCCCAAACCCCTGAATCCTAGGTTTCCTAGGGGCAATATTAGAACACTGATTTCCACTTACAGCAAAAATGTGGGCTCCATGGAAAAAGACAGAGTCCTTCTAACTTTGCTTTCTCCTCTCTTTGACCAGTGGACTATACCAATTATTACCAAGGCCTGTGGGATTGCCATAGTGACCAGCCAGATGAACTGTCCTTCCAAAGGGGTGACCTCATCCGCATTCTGAGCAAGGTAAGGACACAGAGTGTGGGGCTTGGATCAAAAGTTGATTTTGGGGGGAGCACCTGGGTGGCTCAGTCGGTCAAGCATCCGACTCTTGATTTTGGCTCAGGTCATGACCTCAGGGTTGTGAGATCGAGCCCCGTGTTGGGCTCCACACTGGGTGTGGCGCCTGCTTAAGACTCTCTCACTCCCTCTCCCTCTGCCTCTCCTCCCTCTAAAAAAAATCATTTTTTTCACTTTCAATGATGTAGTCACCATGACCAAAATTATTCTGTGTCATACATTTCTCTGGTGTGCATTACATGGCTCCCTCACACATAAAGTAAATTCCCATTGATTTATAATTGTTAGGGAAATTTTTAATTGAAATTTCAGATTCAGGAACTAATTTTCAAATTTAAAAATGCAATAAAGTAGATATAACACTGAAACCATGCCAATCAATTTATTCTTTTTAGGGTCTTGTGGTGCTTAAAAGGTCATCGTTATGTACATAACTTATTACTGTATAATTCTCTTGAAACATTCTGGCTTGGTAAACCACTTTCTTATGTCATTTACAGATAAACAAGACTGTAATATAATTATGATGGGGGGGTGGGGAGTCAGTGCTAGTTGGCTCAGTTGGTTTGAGCAAGTGCTGATAAGGCCAAGATAGTGAATCCAGCCCCACAAGAGCCAGCTAACTTTATTCTCTTCCTCAGTCATAAAGTTAATCCCTAGCCCCAACTAAGCATCTCACAAATTATGTTATTGATCGTAAAAGAATTGGGAAAAAATGAGAGAGTAGATTATTGTAGATTCATCGCTAATGTGAAGAAGATTCAGAACTCACAGGGTACCATTTGAGGGATCAGTAGCATCATCCTTTGTAAAGGAAGATGATACATATTCCACATAGGCGAGCTAAGGAAATAGGTTCTGTCCCTGAAGTAACTTACCAGAAAGTTCTTTATGAGGTCAATCAATATCTACAAACACATGTTTAAATAGACACCGTTTGCTCTTTAATTAATGAGTATGTGGATTCCATAAAGGCAAATTGAAAACCCATTGCGTTACTAACCCATCATTCGCTATTTATCTTTATTTTGTCAATAGCCGAGGGTTTGTCTCGATTTGAAAGATACCAGAAGGTCCTTAAGAAACAGACCAGGGCTGACTTAAGGTACCTTTCAGTGGTTGCAACAAGTCCCCTCGGAACGAGGACCAAATTCAGACCCAACCTTTTGCACAAGAGTAGGAAGCCTGTAAGCCCTGCTGACTGAGATCACAATCTTCCAGTGATTTCTTCCAGAGTCCTAACTCAGCTCCATCCTAGTGCTGTTCTGGTGCAGCCCCAATACACCAAGAATAAATTGGAAGCAAAGAAGGGAGTGGACACTGGCCTGATTGGTATTTCAAATGCCCGAAAGCAAGGTTTGCCTTGTAATAGAATTTGTGTACATTACCACGCTGGCATTACAGGGGTAATCGAGTTATCCACTCAGGTGTGACCAGGCCTCTGTTTGCCCAGAGCCTGCAGGTGAACAAATTAACTGTTTACATTGTCTGAGGTGCCTGCAGCAGAAGGGGGGGTTGCAGAGCCAGACTGTCTGCTGGCCTTCTCTCTCGGTCCTGATTATTTTGTTTGTTTTGCATGTCTTTTGCCTTTGTTAATGGCTTCTCACTGGGGGTCCCTCTCCTCCATTTAGAAGGGGCTGTGTGGTGACTTGCCCTGCAGTACAGCACTATCTGTGGGTACCATGGCTGTTGTATTTTTAAGAGGTACCAAAGAACACGTAGAGCCTCCCCTACCTGTCTTTTTTAACCAATCCCCCTTCCCCTCTTCCCGTACTGAAAGCTAAATATATCAAAGCTTGATTCAGGGAGAATACCTTGCTGTTCTGGTTCTGTCTGGTTTCTTTCTGCCTCTTTTGGAAGGTCTTAAGCCTATTTTCATCCTTTGCCGGTGTAGTAGCGCATTTCTTCCCCCAAAAGCTACACCAGCTGCCTCCCTTCTGCACGCTGTTAATCCCTGCATGTCAGAGGAGGAAATGAGAAGCTGGAAGCTCACTGCAGTTTCCCTCATAAAGCTTCATTCCAGTTAACGTTGGCTTGGGGAGCATTTCGGATTGGATTTACCTTTATTATATCACCTAACTCAATAACAGTCCTTGGACAGGAAGGAACCTTAAAAGGCCACCCAATCCATTCCCTCGCCTCGAAGAAGCACAAATGAAACAATTCAGACAGATAGAAAAAGGAGATCCCTCTACCATTAGATGTTTGTCTATTCAGACTTTCAGTAACTCCCAATCTCTGGAATTTTTTCTCACATGAATCCTAAATACATTCCACTTCAGCCCCAACTGGCTTCTGCAACCTGCCTCTCACATGTGGAGGAAAAGAACTGACCCAAGTAGAGGTTAGGCCAAAAAATTGGTATCCGGAAATCTCCATTTTACTTTTCTCTCTGGCCAGTAAAACCTTTGTCAGACAGGAAAGGCTCACTGGGTTAGGAACCTGGAGAAGTCTATTTCCACCAAGAAACACAAGGCATGGGGCATCTGGGTGGCTCAGTTGGTTAAGCGTCTGCCTTTGGCTCAGGTCATGATCTCAGAGTCCTGGGATCGAGCCCCACATTGGGCTCCCTGCTCGGTGGGGAGTCTGCTTCTCCCTCTCCCTCTGCTCATGTGTGCTCTCTTTCTCTCTCTCTCTCTCTCTCTCATATCGATAAATAAAATCTTAAAAAGAAAGAAGAAAGAAAGAAAGAAAGAAAGAAAGAAAGAAAGAAAGAAAGAAAGAAAAGAAAGAAAGAAAGAAAGGGAAAGAAAAGAGACACAAGGCAAGACATAACCGGGTGCAGCTCAGCTAACCTGGACCAGTTTCCCTACCTGTAAAATGAGGGAGTTGTGTTAGATAACTTCTACATTTCCATCCACCTCGAGCATTCCTGTACTAAACATGATGAAGCTGACACCGCAAAACTGCTAAAGAAATTCCACACAAAAATGTGTTTCGCTTTAATTATTTATGCAGATTAAACGAATTCAAAAATTTCAATTATAAGCTCTTTTGTTTTGGGCCCTCATAAATGCCTCTGGTTTTCCCCTCTCTCTTTGTATGATAAAAGAAATATTGTGGGGGGGGAGCAGGTTAAGAAGAGGAAGTGGTCCCTGGGTAGGGAAGCCAGGTTGGGTCTGCACTTTATTCTTGGGCTCCTGCCCCTCCCTGCTGTTCCTTAATGGTTGCCCAAATATGCTCCAACCTTGAATCCTAGAATCCTAGGGCCAGGAGAGTCTGTTAGGGCCTAGGGTCTTTGGGCAAGAATGATCCCAAAGGAAGAGAGCTATTTGTCCTTTTTATTTTTTTTTTATTTTTATTTTATTTTATTTCATTTTGTTTTGTTTTATTTTATTTTATTTTTAAGAGAGAGAGAGAGAGAATACGAGTAGGGGTAGAGGGAGGAGGGCAGGGGAAGAGAGATTTCCAAGCAGGCTCCATGCCAGGCTCAGAACCCCACACAGGGCTCAATCTCATGACTCTGAGAAACCAAGAGTCTGACGCGTAACCAACTGAACCATCCAGGTGCCCCTATTTGTCATTTTTTAAAGTAAAATTTCCAGAGAGGATGATTGGCTGGGGAAGAAAGATACAGCCCAGAGATAACCAAATACCCATCACCAGTCCAGTAACAGATGAGTTACTTATGTGACCCTGAGCAAAGTCACTTAATCCTGCTAATCTTCTGTTTTGTCATCTGTAAAAATTGGGATAACTTCTATTCACAGGGGTTATGATGCTTGCAGTTAGAGAATTCGTGTAGAGAAGTGCCTGGCATTTAGGGAATAGTAACTATTATCATATTCCTCTCTTTTCCACTAACAATAAAGTAAACTTTTGAGGGTCAATGCTGGGTACATATTAGGAATTCAATAAATTGGAGCGCCTGGGTGGCACAGTCCTTAAGCGTCTGCCTTTGGCTCAGGGCGTGATCCCGGCGTTCTGGGATCGAGCCCCACATCAGGCTCCTCTGCTGGGAGCCTGCTTCTTCCTCTCCCACTCCCCCTGCTTGTGTTCCCTCTCTCACTGGCTGTCTCTCTCTCTGTCAAATAAATAAATAAAATTTAAAAAAAAAAAAGGAATTCAATAAATTCTCTCTGAAGAGAGAGAGAAAAAACAGGTAGCCTGTCCTCCCAAGAACTCTCCATGAAGACACTCAAAAGCACAAAATCTTCTTACTTGGAAATAGAAAACCATCCAGTGAAGAGGCCTACGTGGAAATCCACCTAGCCTTTCCTGGTCTGAGGGGTTTTGTCACTGACAATAACAGATGGATTGTTTTCTCATTTGATGAGAGGCCAGAGCCAGGCATCCAAGCTCCCAAACGGTAACCAGTGGGCACAGTCAGCAGGACCCCCGCTGACCTCCCCTAACACATCCATACATTCCTAGGCCCCATGCGGTTTCATGCCCACTTAATTCACTGAGTTCCAATTTGGGCTTTAAAATATATTAAAGGGAGATTTTAATAACGAAGCAGATCTGTGCTTCTCGCGGATGTTCCCACGTTCCTTTTGGGCCCGGATATTTCTGAGCAGCTTTTTCTGGTACAGGAACTGAGCTCTGCTCCCCCCGCCTCACTCCCATGCAGGGACGCAGCTCAGGCCACAGCGGGGTGTTTAGCGCTCCTCAGTGGTTCCAGATTGTGGCGCTTGTGCAGGTCTCCTCATACGTAACCGATGGCTCCTGAGAGCCTGCCTCTCGTAAATTACTTCCCACGATGCCTGCGACCACCGCAGAATCCAAGTTTGAATAGAGCAGGAAAAAGGTGTTTGAAAGGCCTGTTCACTCAGCTGCATTTTAATTTCCTTTTCAATCTTGTCCCAATTAATTTCACAGAATTAATCTCACAGAAGCAAACTCGGCAGCATGGAGGCTGTGGTTTTAGTGTGGCGGTCGCTCTGCCTGAACATGAAATAGGAGCTAATATAAAAATCCATCTGCTGTGTTTGAAATACACACCGGCTGCTGCTCAGTCCTGTCTGACATTCCAAACATCAACAGCGGGGAAAAGTGATTGGGGGGTTAGTGGCCATCAGTACTTGGCAGGGGTTCAACAACAGGTGTACTCCAAAAATCCATTCAGCCTGGGCACCAGGCATGACAGGGCAGGTGCTGGAGGACCCTCGTGCGGGAGCGCCGGGCCCTGGCTTCGTTCCTTTGATCTGCGGACCGTGAGGCCCTTCTGCGGACCCACACTGCTGCGGGCATTTATTTTAAGTGGGAGAAAGAGAGGTCAGATAGGAAGCCTCTGTTTGGATAAGATGAGTCACAAGTTCCAACTTTCAAAGAAGTGACTCTCTTCCTGGCTCCAAGGTCTCTCACTAGGGAACCTTCTTTCTAAGTAATAAAGGTGCTCGTTCTACTATGCGAGAGATCTTAAATAAATGCCTATTTAAAAATTAAGCCTCCTGTTCCGGAAGTAACTCATAGTGGCAACGTGAGCTGTCCAGCAGATAGAGGCAAATGAAAGAGAGAAAGAAAAACTCTTTCTCAATTGGTTAGAAAGGAGAAGAGGTCCCTGAATGAGGTCTTCTATTTAGGGTAAACTGAGTCAGCAAGCCACATCTCTTGGGCTTCTGTTGTGTGCCTCGTGAGTTGGCCGTAGGCTCCTCCAAGAGTTGCCCTGCCACTTAAGCCCATGGAGCTCAGCCTCGGAGCAATCAGCTGGGCACCACAGGGTTCTACTTATATGGTGGCTTAGCTGCGGTGGGAGGGTGTTTCCGTGGACCAAACACACCAGCCTTTTGGTTGTTTTCTCTGCCAGTGCAGTTAACATGGAAACAGAGAACCTTACAGGCAAAGTCAAGTTAAACATCAAACACATGATGCTGTAGATGCTTTGGGCCTTTTGAGGATGAGGATAGACTGACTTTGTCACTCTGAGTGACATTTAGCTTCCAGCGTGGTTGAAGCTACTTAAAATTAGGCTGGACCCCAGCTCCAGACCCAACTTCTCGTTACCTGAAGGCAACAGGTCTGTTCCCAGCACCTGGACTGTGTTAACACAACACCGTGTCTGTTATAACGGGGTTTTTAAAGCCCCTGTTCTCCACCTCCTCCCTCAAAGGACTACTTAAAGAAAGTAGACCTTTCCCCTCCCTTGACCCCATGCCCTCCAAAAGAGATGTGTATGTTGTAAAAATTATCTGAATGCAACAGTACTTCCTCTCCTAAGTGTGCTTAGTTGAATGTGATAAAAGCCTCATAAAAACAGATAAGTTAATTCCTTCAATTGCTTTAAATGAAGGGTTGGGTTGGGTTTGGGTTGGGTTTTCTTTCTTTTTTTTTTTTTTTTTTTTTTTTGGTTTTTTAATTTCAGGGCTCTGAGGGAAAGGAGGTGTTTGGTGACATCTAGTGTCCATTTAGGACTTCCTCAGGCACCATTACCCTCAGTTTGGCTGTGTGGGGGGATGGGCAGGGTTATTTGGGAGGTAATTCAGGGGAGTAAGTGGGGAGAATATAGGCCTGGGGCACAGGCTGCCCAAACAGTGTGATGAAACTGATCAATGCCTGTCAAAGAGCAATTATTCACCTCTGACCTAACCAAAGGGGGCGAGTGAGGGGATACCATCGGAAAATATCTTTTCTTATTTATGATGATATGAAAGAGAAGCAGAACCTGTCCCCACCACCCCATTTCATGTTAACAAGCGAGTCAACACTGTGCTGTGATGACGAAGATGATGATGATGATGGTGTTTTCTCTCATTACTAACCCCAATGGGAGTCTACAGAGTTAGGAGGATGGGAATGGGATTTGGGGTCAGCTGGAAGGCAACGGTCATACACCGGTCAAATTCAGTAGAGGCCATTCCTTTCCCCCAGACAGGAACCAATCGTCTAGAACAAACCCTGGCAGCCTCATTCCTTCCAGGTAATTTTTATAAATGAGGGGACACCCCTTCCAAGAGAGGACAAAAGGGAGAGGATGCTTGTGTGTGTGTGTGTGCGTGTGTGTGTGTGCGTGTGTGTGTGTGTGTGTGCATATGCATGCATATAAACCTGCTAACAAGAGCCCCAATTGCCTATCAACCCTATCCTCCAAACTCTGGCCATTTATTATAAAACCCATCTTTTAAAAAGAGAAGTAACGCATTTTCCACTTTACTCCACTTACTCTTAAACTGTTGTCCTGGAGAGGAAGCTTCACTTTCTACACACACACACACACACACACACAGACACGCACATACACACACGCACACACCTTTCAGTCAGGTGGAAAGTCCCAGATCAGATAATTAACTATGAGGCCCACACAGAATTGTTTACCTAGAACCATATAAGCCATGGCAGGGTTAGGCTAATACTCAGAATCGCCCGATGCTTTACAAACTCCAGTGTAAAAAAAAATCCAGCCATTTATTTTGCGGTGAATTTATAACAAATGCTGTTAAAGTCTTCGTCTTCTGACAGAGGTAATAATAAATTCACTGTTAAAGACGGTGGTTTAATTCCTTATACCTCCAATACTGCACAGAATAAACCATATTCATCACTGAGTAATTTTTTACCACATAAATCTTTAAAACTAACCGGTGAAGGCTGTTGAGACTGAAATATTGTGAATTTATTAGATATGCCCATGTAGTATTGGATTCAGAGGTTTCCATTCGAATATATTATGGGGAAAATTTGTGTCTTTAACTGTGACATTCCCTCCATTTCCCACTGCCAGTATTATAACAAGCAGCTCCTCCAGAGTCAACTGCACGTTTATTAGACAGAGATTTAGTAATGAACTCCTCACTAATCTGCCAAAGAGGCTGGATGACATTTCGGTGAGATGCTGTATTTAAAAGGAGTCACAAAAGCTTTGCTTCTGTGTAATAATTTTCTCAAAAGGAGCTCAGCCTCCCCAAACCTCTGTCTGCCAGCGTTTCTTGGTAGTATATGGGTCCAGCTCTCCAACCAAACTAGCAAAATATTAAAAGCAAATTATAACCTCATTGCAAAAGGACAGGGGAGCAACTCCCATGCAGTTTATAGGATTAGTTGGCGGGGTTGGGGGGGGCACTTGGGGTAATTGGTTAGAACACAGAAAAGCTGGAATTAGCAGACATTGCCAGACGTATGGTATTTAAGGGCTAATAAAAAGATTATATTGATTCTGAAACTAGAAATAATAGACAATGGTTTCAGAAACCTTGCTATTTAAAAACTTTCATCTTAACATATGACACATTAAAGATACAATTAAATCCTCAGATTTGAACAAAAATCATTTTACCCTACCATATTAATTTTGAGCAAAAATCTGTGCCTGTTCGATGAGAATATTCTGAACCTTTCTCATGATTTGCTAGTGAAGTGACATTTAAACTAACCAATTGATTATATCAAATTGTAATGCCCTCTCCAGTTTCATTAAGGAAACATTAATATTGCCAGAATGAAAAATATTTTTTCTTTTAGATGCAGAAATGTGCTTTTTTTTTTTTTTTTTTTTTTTAAGCAAAGGGCTTCAGCAGTTTCTCTGCTCCCACTAATACTCTGTATTTGGGAAGAGTTCCAGATACGAAAACTTCCAAGGAGCATTGTGAACTTTAAGATTCTTTTTTAATAAAATCAAATCAAATAGGTTTTTAACTGTTAAACAAAGGAGAAAAATCTCCTGGCGGTGCAACACTGCAGCCCATCAGAATAATTGTTAAAAGACAGAACCCGGCTAGAAAGATAAGCATAATACCAGCAATTAATATTCAGCATTTCACATTATAGTCAAGAGGATGTGTTTTTCTTTGTGATGTGGCTCATAAGCTAAGAGTGTTGGGAGCCAGACTCTGAGCTCTGTCTTCTTTTCGTGCATGAGGATTAAGGAGGAAAAAAACAGCAACAACAATCCTGCTCCATCTGTAAATGAACAAACATCTTGATTTTATAGCTATTTGCTTTGTAAAACTGAGGAATGAAACAAAAATTACTGGATGCCTAAGTAACACTTTAATTCCGAATTCATTTACGCTGTAGCTATGTAGTTGTCACAAACCATAATGCAGTATTTAATTAAAATAACACAAGTGCATCTAGATATGTCCTGGGGTAGCTATCACCAAATTATAGTCTATGCCATCCGTATTTTATTTATGAAATGGCAGATTCTAAGGTGCAACTAGGCTGATACAACAGCATAAACGTTTTCAACCTGCATTTTTATAAAGGCTCCTTTTTTTTTTTTTTTTTTTCCTGCTGTGTCTTTAAATATTTTCCTCCTTCTATCGTTCTGGGTTTTTTTAGTGGGATTGTTTTGATGTCCATAAAGATCTAGCTTTCTAACTCTTGCTTTTCATCTATTGACCTCCTGAGTCTTCTGGCTGTGAAATCCCCCCCCCCCCCCTGTTGTCATGAAAAGGCTTGGGTATTCACAGGAGCCGCAGCAAGCATGGGACATCTTAGCAGAACTTGGACGTGGATTCCAAGAGGGTAGGAAAAAAGCAAACCCTTTTCAGGCTCGGTGTGCTTGTCCCCACACAATCTCCCTTGCACCTTTTTTTTTTTCACCTATAAATACCCATTATAGTTTACACGCTTGCTTGCTCTACTCTGTGGATGTTCACATGCAGACATACTGCTCCTTTTCATAAACGCATAGCATCTATCTTACACGCACCCACCATCTATCTCCTCGTTCACATTGGCTGTCCCATCCACCTCCTTGTCTGCAGAATTATGTTCAGCAAGGTCCCGATTTATAGGAAATAAATAATGAAAATGGAACGGACTGGGAAAGATAATCGAAACATTCAAATTGTTATTTTTCACTGTACTTTCCACAAACAGAGCATCTGTAAACACCTAGCAAAGGTGTTGGCTGATTCCTAAAAAGCAGTGCCTTATGGAACATTCTGACCGGGTGGGTCTCTACATTGAATCTTTTCTGTTCCGTCTCTCTTGCTTTTTGGTGCCCCAAGATCTGGCCGTTTTTAAATGGCAAATGGTGCCGTGCTATTATTTTCATTCTTCCTTCCTGGTTTTGTCATCATTCATCCTCTATAAGACAATCCTAAGAATTTTGAAACAGAAACAATCATTGTAGTCACTTTGTTAAAGAAAATAGCCCTTGCAGTTACTGTATAAAGATATTCCAGTAATGGTATCAGCGGAATCCAGCCTGATCCTGCAGCAAGGGTCTTTTGGAGAGAGGGTTTCTTATACACACTTGTAATTATTTTAGCCCCTTTCACAGGTCACATAGAAAGTTAATTTCAATCGCTGCTAATTTCCGTCCAACAAGAGTGCGGTACTTTAAACCACCCAAAATAATTGGATTCAAAACAAATTTAGGAAATTGAGTGTGTTAGAAAGCAAATAAAAATATCCTTTTGGTAAGGAGGAGGGTGAAAGTAGTAAAAATGGCCTTTTTTCCCCCTCCCTTCTTTCCCCTTCACAACTTTGCCATTAAAGTTGCACCTACAGCTAGAAGTTTGTCCGTGAAAAATGGTCATTTTGTTTCTCTGCTCAAAGAATGTTATTAAAATGCTAATTTAAAAGAAAAAGGAGTTAAATATCTAGCGATGGTGCATTCTAATTGCAACCATAATGAGCTCTCTAAATGTGCGTGCCCCTGACACACACAGAGCATAAACAGCAGTAAACAGATCATTAGTACCCGCGTTCATTTATTCTGGCGACCTTACCATGACCCCACCGAGGGTAGGGTGAAAAGCAGGTGGATCTGGCTGTGACACCCCCTAGAGGGATCCAGGAAATGAAGCTATAAGCGGTTGTCATGGAAACGCCTATGTGTGCAGATGATGTAACACACCGACAGGCTGTAGGGCTCCGCAACTGGGACGTTGCCTTTCCCTCGCCGGAACAATCTTGAGGATTAAATTATTCATTTCTTTAATTCACAAAGCAAAAGGAATCCTAATTTTCTTGGTGATGTGCAACTCTCTTTCATTTGTCTAAGGTCTGAAACGTGGCGACTTGTCATCCCCTCTTTCTCTGAAACCTACCCCGGCTTCCTACATTCTAGCCCCAGATCACTGAATCTGGCAAAATCAAGTTGGGGGGGGCGGGGGGTGGAGGCAGAAATCTGACGCTTAACATCTGTACCTTAAAGAGAGAAAAACCTAAGGTTTGAAGCTGAAATTAGTAATATAGACAGTGTCCCTTTCTGGTGAGGGCATTTAGTTGACCAGGGACCAAATGTATACCTGTCCTGAACGAGATGGCTTTGTCTGGAGCAGGGCAGAGTTAAGCCAATACCCAATGAGAAAAGCATAAAGCAGAGAAGGCACCAGCCCCAAATGAACACATCACCCTAGCAAGGTGCAAGAAAAAGAGATAAGAGAAAACAAGCATCTGCTCACCCCCTCCCATGTCCAATTGAGGGAATCGAGATTAATAAAAATAATTCTTTGGAGAATGATTCCACTCTATCCTACCCTGTTTTGTACCAAACAACCTCAATAACCTTACGGCAATAGTAGAATAACGTTCCTTTTTTTTTTTTTTTTTTTTTTTTAAGGAAACAGAAAAGACGATCTCTGGAAATTATTTTAAAATAAAAAATATCCTGGCCTATACCTCCCCCCCACCCCCCCTCCCCATTGCACTTTAGATGAACCTGTGATATTGTAGCAATGGCCCTTGAAGTGCAGTGGGGAGGTGATTTAGGAGAATATTAAAGGCAATGTGGAGATTCAAGGCGCCTCTCTCAGGGAGATCTGGAGAAATACGCAGCACAGATGGGCCGAGCAGATTAAACATTTCCGTCACATTGTTTCCAAATTGTGTTGTGGTGCCTGAGGCTGGTACTGCGGTCAGAGCAAAACAGAGCGGTGCAGAGCTGTGAGCTGCACAGTTTATGGAATACATATTAATACGCCGGTCTCACATGGTATCACAATTCTATCAGCTCCGAAATGGTGCTGTGTCTATTGTTCCTGAATTCTGCACTTGGCACCTTGTTTTCTCCCATCTGCAAAGTGTTTACCTTCCCTTTATCCTTTCTCTCTTTTTTAGGCAAAGTTCAAGTTGTGTGTTTCTTTCTCATTTCTCTTCTTGCCCTCCCTCTTCCGCTCACAGCTTAGGATTTTTCTCTAGCGCACAGCTTGTGTTTTGCACACACTTTCATCGCCAACACTGTCCAGTGTGTGCACAGGTCCTGCACCCCAGGCTGGCTTTGACGTGATCATTATCCACTCACACCCAGTTCAGGACATGAGCTCCGGGCTTGAGGCTGAATTTCCCCTCGCATCCCAGTGCTCTCAGACCATCCCCCCACCCCCCAGCCCATCTAACTGACACATTCCTCCTCAGAACACTCAACCCTTAGCTATCCAGTTGTCACCTTGTCCCTCCCCCAGACTGCTGTCACTCACCACCCAGGCTTTGCTTGCCCCCTTTCTCACACTCACATGACTTTCCCTCTTCCCCAGTCTAGGCCCGCCAGCCTCCGGGTTAGCAAGTTCCCTGAAATGTTACAATAAATAACACTGGTTCAATTGAGGCAAATTTAATGATTCATTTTTATTATGATTGATAGACCAAAACTCTGAATAATGGAAAAAAGAGAAAATGATTGCCAAGAACTTAAAACATGGTGTCAAACAGCCTGGGGAGGCTGCCAAGCTACCCAAGGTTTCAGCCAAGTGCTGAGCTCCGGGCCTCTGACAGCTTCCAGCCCCACTAATCCACCATCCACCCGACTGACCACTTCCTTTTCCCTTCTGCAAAATCTCCCCACAAAACCACTTATGCTGAAAAATGGGCACCTGCTTGCCTTTAGTGAACAATCCCTGTTCCCAGCCTTGCTTTTCTCAGCAGTTGGAAGGGTGGTAAGTTAGAGCCCTCAATTTATTTAATAATTTATGATATCCTCAGAAAGCATTAAATTTCCAAAGCGGGATTTTGGAAGTAGAGAAATTGTGGGCCAATCCAGAGTAAAAATACAATGTTTTTGGCTGACCCTGGAATATTACCATCTACTCTGCTTAGGAATTCGAATTTCCCATCTTTGCTAATGATAATGTCAGATGCGCAAGCACTGATAAGAGAAATAAGCAATCATAAACCAATAATTCTGTGATTGATTGGCCTTTCCCATACATATATCAAGCTTCTATTGATCTTTCATGTCAGGAGCTGATTGATTGTTCTCTTGAAGAGGAATTCTCTTATTTACAAGCACTGGTATAGTGAACTTTGATGGTTAAAAGAACAAAAGTATGAGACATTTTCCGGGAATCTTGTTCCACAGAGGCTTATCAAAGCCCAATTCAATGTGAAAAGAGAACATTTCTATTACGAACGTTCTCAGGGCAGACAGTGTCGAGCAGCTTGCTCCAAAAGCCATCACGTGGATTTGAATGGGAGCTATTGAGAAGACCCCGCAACTTTTAAGTCACAGCTAAAGAGCTGGTGCCTTAGTGGTACATCTGGAAGTAAGATAACATTGTACATCAATTATACTTCAGTAATAAAGGAAAAAAGAGAGAGAGCAATGGTGCCTTAGAAGGAATGAGCAGGCTTGGTCAGACTTCAGCCTTAGAAGAAGGAGCAGGCTCTGCGGCTGGAGGGCTGAAGCCTAACCCAGCATGGCAGAAACAGGGATTCTTGACTTCCTTTCACTGTACTTTTAAAAGGGGGAAGAGGGGGGAGGAGAGGCCACACTGAGCCAAAGTGCAGATCCAGACCATAAAGACCATTGTATCCACCCACCCACCCACCCACCCCCCGCCGCCCAGAGCACTGGTTCATCAACTGTAGAGGTTTCATAAACCCTTCGAGAATCTGATGAAAGTTCTGGACCTCACCCCAGGAATAAGATATATGTACACACAAAATGTACATGTGCACACAAAATTTCACACCAATTTCAAGGAGTTCAGAAATCCCTTCATGTCCACCCATGGACAGGCCAGGGGTTCACAGACTCCAGTTTAAGAATCTGTGTCCTAGAGGATGGATCTTTCCTTTTGTTGGAACAGCCTAGGATTCACTGAGCCTAGAAATTGAATTCTCATCCCAAGACAGGATGGTCATTCCAGGTCATGTCTGTGCTACTCCAGGGGAGCCATGGAAGAGCTTATACAAATAGGAACCAGCAGGGAGGAGAGAAATTAAAATGTAGCAATCATGGAGTAGGGGTATTTAATCTCTTTTAAGGCTTATGATAGGCGCCTGCTGGTTTTCCCCCTGATATCCCCTGACACCTACTGACAGGGTATTTGCAGCACCACACAGGGACTCAGGGCCCTGTGACAGGAGGAGCACTGAGGAGGTCCATGATAGTCTTGAAACCATAAACAGCAATAGGAAACCACTGGAGGCAGAGTCAAGCTGTGCGACATGCCCGTGGTTGGTGGCCATACTGCTTTTTGTTTATAGAATTTGCTATTCTTTTTATGGCAGGTTTGGTAGGGTTGTTTGTTTGTTTTTTTCCTTGTTGATGGAGATTAGCAGCATAAATCCTTTTATGGCAGTGTGTAATCCCCCATAAACACTTCTGATTGTTGCTGATGGTGAGCACTGTGTCTATTTCAAGTTCACTCAATGTTCTGCTCATCTAGGCCAATAGCTTCTCCAACTAGATAAGGGAGTCCAAGTAGTCAACCTTTACTTTCAAGACTCCTTCATTTGGGGAGTTCAAGGAGGTGGAACAGGGTTGGTGTTGAGGGAAACGGATGTCTAATCAAGCTTAGAAATATTTATGATGAGAACAAACTGCACGGTGCACTGTTTTTGAGTGAAAAGCTTCTAGAAAGACTTCATGACAATAGGCAAGAGCTGATGTAGAGGATTTGTTTGCTTTTTTTACAACAGCTTTTTATATTCTTACCGAAAGGATCTTCGGTTAACAAGGTTGTGTAATTAACCCCTTAGCTCTACCATACACAAGGTGTATAGAGTTCAGGAGTGCAAAGCCTGTGCAGTTCCGATCCCTTCCCGTGGTAGGCATGTATCCCCACCTTGGAGGCAAAGCCACTTCTGCATTGAAGATTTCAGGTCTCCCGGGAGTGTCTCAGCATTTTTCTGGTCTTTCTAAACATCTGGGCAGGAGAAGTCAAACTTTATTGAAAACGTTGATCCCAGGAATTCAGTCCTCTCTGCCATCCCAAAACTATAACCCAAGAATCAGCAACTTAATAAAAATGCAGTAAATTAGCACCTCTAGACAAGAGCAGAGTTCATTCAGAGCTGGGGTCTGCCTGGCTGAGCCAGTACTCTCTCCATTTTAATAGTTTAATAAAAATTAGCATAATTAACGAACATCTGTATGATCCAGAGTGGTGCAATTTGGCACTTGGAAACGAGGGCTTAAACATGATTGCTGTGAGTTTAATGTTGTTTTAATTCTTTCTGGCACTGTGCAGTGAAATAAACGTTTGGTGGTGATAGTTCTTGGCCGGATCTCATTTGCATTTTTCTCCCTTTGATTATGAGCAATTGTGGACTCCCCAGCAATTCATCAAAGTAGAAATTATTTTAAAATACCTCGTGGTGTTCAGACTGGGCTGGAGCAATGCATGGGAGGTGGCAGTGGAAGAGAAGGCTAGAAATTTTCCATTCATGCTTTAAACATCTCAGCCCTGAAGCCCTTTTTGGGTCTCCAGCCAAGGGATGAAATCTGGAAAAGCCAGTCAGATCCCAAGACCTGTAGGTGCTTTGATTAAGCTCCTAGGCTCCCACAGCAGGGTACTTACAGTCTCTGAGACTGTGCCGTCCTCCTTACTCTCTGCCTGCGCTTTTGTTTTGAAGGGCAGAGAGTTGATCTCACTCATTTCGGTTCTCAGCACCGTGGTGAGGCTTCCACATCTGCGGTCGGCAGGGTCAGTGTTCCCCTCGAGCAAGAGCACACGGACTGGGAGCCTGGTCTTTGCAGGTGTCCTGCTGAGCCTCATCTGCTTCCCGTGTGCACCCTCTTTGGCTTGGCAGGGATCACCTTCCCCAGGCTTGGTCCCTACTCCGGGCATTACGGCGGAAGGCGGATGCTACGGAGCATGAGCCAAAGTCAGGAGTCTCGAACGGTCCCTAGGGAGGGAATGCCCGGTCTGAGACCCTCCAGTGATGAAGATGACACCATATGGCAGGTGGAAGACCACCCTTCACACATGTGTCAGCAAGTTGACTTTCATCAAAAGACTATCAGACAACACTATGCCCAACCTCCGCCTGTGAGGGAGCAGAAGAGCTAAAGCTAGGGTTTTTATGAGTAACCGTGAGAGAGGAAGACGGAGTACGTGTCTCCCCTTCACAGCAAGGCTTTGTGGAAATGGCGTTCCAGCAACATGCTAAGCGAAAGGAAACACTACAAGAAAACTTAAGGCAGAAACTGCCCTAACTTCAGCGTTGGAAAATGGACAGTAACATAACTTGTACGGAGAGGAGCTTAAAACATCCTGACAGGCAGAGGCTGAGGAGCTCTGGGTAATTTCCCACAAGGCAGTGCAGACTGTACAGAGAAGTTGGCCTGGGGAAGAATGGGGGGCATGAGAAGGTGTGGGGAGACAGTGGGCTGGATGGTAGACACGTGCAGTTACGTAAGACTGGCTCTTAAAAGGTAATTTCTTATTCTTTTTAGGATCAACTCAGCCTCCCTTGTCATGGCATTTGAGACGCTTTTCATGGTATTTAGGGAGCCATTTGGGGAAACCGTCTCCAAAGGCAGTTGCTCTCTTCCTGCCACAACCAGTTCATTCACCAAGGGAATATCTTGGAGTTAGTTGTAACTAAATCTGCTCCACTGAAAGAATAAATCCCACTGCTCCCCTCGTTTCTTCATAACCTCATTTAACAAGGATTTTTTGGTCCCTGTCTATGCCGGCTACCATGCTGAGTGCTGGGAGTACAAGAGAAAACAAAACCAACAAAGTTCCAGCTCTCACAGGACTTTCCACTAGTGACTGGCAGCGAGACAAAGGCAGGCAGATACTAAGCAGCCTGATGAACTCATTCCCGGGGAAGCACAGGGTACAGTCCACAGTACACAGTACACACAGAGAAAGGCAAAGAGAAGCTTCTAGAGAGTCTAGAGAAACCCGGGAATTGAGATCTGAAGACTGCTGAGGAGTGAACCCCATGAAAGGGAGAAGGGAAATAGAAGCTAGACGGGCAGAGGAAAGGCTCCAAGGTAAGGGAGCCTGCGGCCCACAGGAGTAGCAGAGACAAATTCTGTTTTACTAAGGGTCCATTAGATTGAGGAGGTAAATGACAATGCTGAACAGTGAACAGGACCAGCTCATGCACAGCCTTGTCCACCTTAGTAAGACATTGACAAGAGGCAGTGGGAACCCACTTGAAGGTTTCAAGCAGAGCAGTGATTTTTATCAATGGGCATTAAAATGATTCTGCCTCCAAAATGAAGACTAGATTGGAGGGGAACAAGAATGGAGCTACAGACACGAGCTTGGAGGTTGTTTCTGTAGTCCTCATGAGAAATGACAGTGACATGACTAGGGTATTGGCAATGGGAATGGAGAGAAGTGGATGGATTCCAGTAATACTCTGAAGAGATAATCAACAGAACTCAAGAATGACGGAAGAGGAAGGTGCGACTGGAAATGACTCTTGAGTTTCCGGCTTGATTAACTGAGTGCATAGTGCTACCATCCACTGAGACAGAGAACATAGGAGGTAGAGCTGGTTGGGAGTAGGAATGGAGACAGAGGCAGAATGATGGGTTCAATTTAGGGTATATTGAGTTTGAGCAGCTTAAAGGACATGCGCTTGGGTTTTAGGGTCCAACACTTAGATCTGGGCTGGAGCTGTGGTTGTGAGTCATTTATATGGTGGCTAAAGCACAGAGGTATATCAGATTGCTCAAGGAAAGCACACCAAGTCAGAAGAGGGCCATGACAGAATGCTGGAAACAACCACATCGAAAGGAAGGGTAGAGAAAGAGGAGCTTGCAAAGGAGAATAAGCAGCAACCAAAGAGGCAAGAGGGAAACCCGGAGACTATAATTATCATAGAAACTAAGAAAAGAAAATCTCTCAAGAAGGGTCCATAATGCCAGCACTGCTGAAAGATCAAGTACGTTAAGGACCGAGAAATGCCATAGAATTTGAGCAATCGGAGGTTATAGGAGACCATGGAGAAAAAGTCTAAGTGGAATGAAAGGAGCAGAAGCCTGAGTAGAGTGGCTTGAAGATGGAATAGAAAGCAAGAAGCTGGGGTAGAAACTGAAGTAAATTCTTTCAGTAAGTTTGACCGTGAATTAGGATAGTTCAGTAGAAATGGAAAGCAGGCATGAGGTGGGGACTATTTAATCATTGTTTCCAAAGACTAAAGAAACTGGAACACATTTCTTGCTGATGGAAGGAGCCATTTACATTAGAGGCAGAGTTCAGACTCCACAGAACCTCACCTCTAAGAAATAGAGAAAGTGGAAGGGTTACAAGGACATGTTACGAGGGATAGTCTTTTTTTTTTTTTTTTTAAGATTTTATTTTATTTATGTGACAGAGAGACAGCCAGCGAGAGAGGGAACACAGCAGGGGAGAGGGAGAGGAAGAAGCAGGCTCCCAGCCGAGGAGCCCGATGTGGGACTCGATCCCGGAACGCCGGGATCACACCCTGAGCCGAAGGCAGACGCTTAATGACTGCACTACCCAGGCGCCCCGAGGGATAGTCTTCAACCATAGCTGTGGGACCTTTTGCTCTCCTAGTTTAGTTTTCTGGAGGAGCAGGGATAATACCATCTCTCCCCTATGTTGTGGGAATATAAATGTCTGATGCATAGTAGGTGCTCTAAACCTTAGATTCTTCCCCCAGAAGAAGTGGGAGGTTGACAGGCACATCAGTAATGACAGGCAGGACATACGAGCCCACATGACGCTCTTATGTACACATGATGAGAGAGTCTTAAACCAGAGGAGGGGCGCCTCCCTCACTTTAATGAGAAGGGGGGGGTGGTTGTCAATACAGGTAAGTTCCTCTTTTGGTGGCTGAAGGTTAACACATCTGATGGCTTCTCTTTTCTTTTTGAAGGTGGAAAAGAGGTCATCTGCTGGGAGGGTGGGGGAAGCAGATCTGGAGGAGGGGAGATACGTTCTCCAAAGGAAAAGTAGGATAACCAGTTGGCCTGGAATTGTATTGTGTCACCAGCCTGGTTTTCTTTCTTCCTTTCCCTTTTTTCCTAGTAGAATTCAACAGCCAAGTGTGTAAAAAGGGAGTTAGCTTCATGGTACCCCAAACGCAGTTGAACTGGAGTACGTGGTATTCCCTCTGTATTCCCAAATTTAACTTCCTTCAAAAGAAAGAAAATATTTTCTGGTGCTTTCAAAAGCAGTCCCATAGTGTTTAACATCTGCTGTGCTTTTGAAAATCTCTTTTATATTCAAGGCGCCCCACTTCCAACCCTGTGATCACCCCCCTTCTTTTACACCCTCTCATTCCCTTTCTTTTTGTTTGCCCCTCTCTGGGGTTCCTGTGTCCTGCCGGTCGTTACTGATGTGCCTGTCAACCTCCCATCTCTTCTGGGGGAAGAATCTAATGTTTAGAGCACCTACTATGCATCAGACATTTATATTCCCACAACTTAGGAGAGAGATGATATTATCCCTACTCTTCCAGAAAAGGAAGTTAAAACTAGGAAAGCATAAGGTCACACAGCTACTAAATGACCAAGTGGGGAT
This sequence comes from Ursus arctos, assembly GCF_023065955.2. Taxonomy (NCBI): domain Eukaryota; kingdom Metazoa; phylum Chordata; class Mammalia; order Carnivora; family Ursidae; genus Ursus; species Ursus arctos. The sequence continues at coordinate 22,958,462 of NW_026622919.1, read as the reverse complement.
TGGATCCCAGCCTGTCTGACTCCAAAGCCCATTACTCTATGCTATAAGCTCCTAGGGAGCAGGCAATGCTCTGATTCATCATTATGTATCTCATGGGAACTCAAACAGCACTTTGCACATAGACGATGCTTGGTAAATATTATTGATTTGAACTATGACCTGACTCCCTGAATATCGTTAGTGCCCCGGCATTTAGGATGTGTCCAACTTTCTCAGAAGAAGCCATTCCACTCTGCTTGATAAAAGACATGCTCTTTGGGTTCAGCAATAATATCGAATGTACTAGGTTTACAATGTAGACAGGCAGACAGCAAAAGGAAGGTAGAGTTTGCTTTCCTCCTCTAGATTTTTTTAATTTAATAATCCCATCAGGGGTGTTACCAAGTCATACTGCAGTGTCGATAAAGAAACCACCCAACATAATCTCCCGTGCAATCGCTGTCAGACATGAACAGAAACGTGACTGAATTCCAACTGAAACCACCCTCTTTTCATTTTTCAGGAATATAACATGTATGGCTGGTGGGTAGGAGAACTGAACAGCCTCATTGGGATTGTTCCAAAGGAGTATCTCACCACTGCCTTTGAAATGGAAGAAATATGAAGCCCAGGTATCAAAACTGTCGCCAGTAAATCGTTGGTCATGCCTTCATTTCTCTGTGAGGGACGAGAGTTGCCAGTGAAGTGGCTTTTCTTCGTCTCCACAGATGATGTTAATGATTTACCACTGAACAAAGATGAAGCTGGAATTGTTTTTCCTAAATTGGGGACTGTGTCAGTTGGGATTAGGTTTAATGACATGTGAAAGAAAACTCAAAATAACAATGATTTAATTAACACAGAAATTTATTTTTCTCTTCTCTAAAAATCTGGAGGTAAATGATCCAAGGTACCCAGGTTCCAGATATCTTCCCTTTTTGCTCCACTGCGTGTGGCCAACGTTCTGCTACCTTATGGCCCAAGATGGATACTCCAGCTCCAGCTATCATGTCTGTACCCTACACAGCAGGAAAGACCAAATGACGGGAGAAGGGCACATCCGCTTCTTTTAAGGACATTTCACAGAGGTTGAACACACCGCTGCTTACATTCCATTGGCCAGAACTTGGACAGACAGATAGACTTATTCTAAGTAGAACCTGTGTTCAGCTTAAAAGTGGAGAGGGGAGAGGATTCATTAATAAATAAAAAAGGGGAGAATGGATATTCGGGGACAACTAGGAATTTTTGCCACCAGGATGGGTCTGGCTTTCTTTATCCCCAGCTCTCAAATCCAGAGCACCATTTCCCCCAAGTGCCCACGTATCACGATATGGTTGGCCAAGACTAGGAATCCAGTATGAAGATTCCTATGGAACATAATCAAATTAACATTTAGGTAATAAAGAAAATGGCTTGTGTTTTATGAGCAAGAACCACATCATATTTAAAACAGTAGAGTGAGTGCCTGCTTTGTGTGGGATAGCAATAGGAATTGCTTTGGTGCAGAGTGGCTTTTGTTTAGAATTAGGATGGTGATGGAGGGCACCCAAGGCTAGCATGATGTCTCTAGCTCCTTCTTCTGGCCTGAAATGGAAGCACCCTTTACTGCTGGGGGTGAAGGATGACTTGCATAACAGCGACACAAACTATCCTTGGAATCTTCCAGACCAGGGCCCCCTGTAGTGTCAGCAGCCTCTGAGCGGATTCATTTAGGAGGATACATAAGTATAGATCTTACTCTGCAATGCCCTTATACAACCATAAAGCACCAGCTTGGGCCTGTTGCTCAAGGTTTGACATTATGACTTTCCTGATGAGAACTCCATTTCCCGGCCATGAATGCAGAAGCGTTGGGATTTTTCTGTCAAATCTAAACACATTCGCTCTGCTTCACTTTGTCATTTAATGACACGGTTGTTTATCTCCTCTTCTCTTTGACCCAACAACTCTACAGCTAAGAATTAATTCTATAGCCACACTTGCACACATGCAAAAGGATATACACACGGGGCGCCTGCCTGGCTCAGTCGGTGAAATGTGTGACTCTTGATCTCAGGGTTGTGAGTTCGAGCCCCACATTGGGTGTAGAGAGTACTCAAAAATAAAATCTTAAAAAAAAGAGAAAAAAAAAAAGGATGTACACACAAGGTTACTTGTCTGTAATAGCAAACCACGAGAAATGACCTAAATGTTCAGCAGAGACCTGGCCAGATAACCGTAGTACATGCATAGAATTAAATACTGTGCAACAGTAAAAAAAAAAAAAAAAAAAAAAAAAAGGAAGCTCTCTGCCTGATGTTGGTAAGAAAAAAAAAAAAAAGTGACGCCTGGGTGGATCAGTCTGTTAAGCGTCTGCCTTCGGCTCAGGTCATAATCCCAGGGTCTTGGGATCAAGTCCCTCATCGGGCTCCTTGCTCAGCAGGGAGCCTGCTTCTCCCTCTGCCTTCTTGTGCGTGCTCTCTCTCTCTCTCTGGTAAATGAATAAATAAAATCTGAAAAAAAAAAGGAAAAAAAGCAGCAAAGAAGGGTAGGCTTAATATGTTCCATTTGTGTGAAAAGGGCATCTCCAGGGGCACCTGGCTGGCTCAGTCCATAGAGCACGCAACTCGTGATCTCAGGGTCATGAGTTCAAGCCCCATGTTGGGTGTAGAGCTTACTGAAAAAGGGGGGGGGTCTCCAGTTGTTTCTGTGTGCAGAAGATATCTCTGGAAGGGCAGAGACAATAGCATTGGTCGCCTCCAAGGACAGAGAAAGTGCTTGACTGGGAGGGTAGGAGGGAGACACTCTTTACTTTGTGTCTTTTTATACCATCTTTGTTTTGAATCGTAAAAGCAAATTTATGTATTTTTCCTTCTTTAGGACACATATCCTTGTCTCTGGGCTGCCTTTATGAAGAAACCGACCATCAGGAGTTCCTGTCCCTACCCCCGCCACCCCACCAACATCATGGACCCTTCTCTTTACTGAAGAGACCCAAGCTTCTGACACCTTGTAGTAACTGAAAACCGCCAGTAAGACGAGTGGGAGAAGGCACGGTCAGCAGACCTGTTACTACACCTGCCTTGTCACAGCTCATTCCACCTTCTTTTTTTTTTTTATCCCGCTTTAACCACGTCCACACGTCCACTTCTGCCTTCTCCACAGGCTTGTCACAGAGAAGGCGGAGAGAAGGAAATCTTCAGAGGAGGAAGTTGCTAGTTGTTTCAGCTGACTGGAAAAGCATAAATAAACTGCATATTTGATTCCTGCCAGTGTGTGATAGTGTCAAATTTCTTTTTGCGGTGGTATCAGAAAGGCTGGTTCTGGGCATTCCTGCCACCTCCAGACAAAGTAGAAAAGGACAGCCAGAGAGAAAACAAAAACCCAGACAGAGGAGGGGCCTTGCGATTATCTTCCAGGGCAGAATCATCCCTAGAACCCGAGCCTGCCTGCTTTCTGGTTGGCTTCTGAGACTTCCTCTGGCTGCCTACTTGGTTGTTTTCCCTTATGTGCTGAATCTCTGAAATGAGACAGGGCTAGAAACAAGTCCTTGGAGTCAGCACATTGGAGAGTTCCCTCCTGGCCCTCAGCTCACAACCACACTGTGTCTTGCATCACAAGTCCCAGGCAGGGGCCAAGGAAGTGCTTTGGGGAGCGCTTATGCGTACCCAGCCCTGTTCCTCTTCCTGTGGTCTCATGTTATCTGTGTCTTAAAGAGGCAGCAAAACATAGTGGTTAAGAAGATAAATTCTGGAAGCAGACAGCCTGAGAATAAATCCCAGTTCCCCATTTACTAGGGGAACAAGTTACTTGACATTTTACATACGCCTCAATTTCCTCACCTTAGAAAGGGTGTAGTCCATTGCACTGGGTCGTTAGGAAGGTTCAAGAGTCAACACGTGTAACATACTTGGAACAATGCCTGGCTCATAGTAACTGCTCGATAAGGATTAGCTATTATTATGGCCAGACTCGCTGTGCGAGAAATTTTGAAAAATGGGCAACCACGCAGCTATAGAAATTTTCTCTCTGGAACTGCCTATCCGGAGCAGCCCTGGATCAGTAGTAGCCTTCCTCAGCCCTGTAACAGCCGTCTTCTAGCCCTGCAGTAAGACACCCATTTCACATCATCAAAAGACAGAAACTGGAGAGCAAACGGAGATATTTCAGCGCATTCCAAGTTTCTCAAAAGATTTTATGCCAGCCATTCATTTCCAGATTTTCTGATCCAGGAGTTTAAAAAAAAAAGGAAGCTTTTTGTGTATGTCATGGAAAAGGAGGTAAGAAAAGGGGACAAGTGAGGTCTGGGAGGGAAAAAAAATGAGAACTGTTGGTATAATGTGCCCTCCGCTTTATGCAGGGTGCTAAAGGAGACTGAACCACTAGGTGGCAGCAGATGAGCAGATGAACCAAAAACAACCAATTGCCTCCCCTTTTAGGAGCCTTTGCACCAATCCCAACCTACAGGTAAGCACAATGGGCATTTTCTAACGTATTTAACAGAGGGAGGAAACAGAACAAACCCCCCCTCCCATGCCCCAGAGTGGTCCCGCCCTTAAAGAACCCCCAGGGACCTAAGGCTGGAAGGCTGGTGGCTAAGAGGGGAGAACAGCATTGTACCACTGCTCTGGGACTGAGAGACACCAGAAAAGGGGACACCAGAAGAGGAAGAGCAGGGATACGGGGCAGAGTCAGAAGGGGGATGAAAAAGGAGCAAGGTCAAGGTAACTTCTCCACTCTCTGCACAGTTCAGGGACCTCTCAGTACCATGGCCATTGGCTTCCAGCATTTAAAACGCAATCCCCTTAGTGCAATAGTACCTTCTCTACCTACCGGCCTGTGTACACCCAAACCACTCGCCACTCTGTGGAGGTCTCCGGCACCCCCATGCACTGCAGGGTAGCCAGCACACTCCGACCTCTGACCCTGCTAGCTGTAAAACCCAGCAGGAAGAGAAATCAGATTGGCCCTAAAGGACATAAAAAATGGACTAACCCAGAATTCGGTCTATAGCCATGGGGCGATCTTTGATATTGTTACAGGCAGAAAAAGATAAGAGCAAGTCTGATGGGTTGATAAGACTCTCTCCAAGGCTGAAGGGCATTCTCTTAGGAGAACGTTCTACAGGAGAGTTTTTGGAAGCCCAGGGTTCCTACAGCCTGCCTGAAGCAAAACCTCACCCCCAAAACTGCTCCCCACTCAGTTCGACAGCCGCTGTTTTAACCAACAGCTTCAGAAAGCAACTGGCTAATCAGATTCCCACTTCTGTGTTTGACTCCACTAACCAAATCCCAGCCTTAGTGTCTGTGACTAACTGGGTAACCGGGGCATTAGACCACATAACTAACCACATCCTGTGTAGGATGGCTTCTTAATAGCCACTAATGGCTCTGGGACGTGAAATAGGAGAGGGAGGCTTTTTTCCCTTCCCTGATTTTATGTAAAAGAAGGAAAATAAGAACGGTAAGATCCTAAACTTAAGAAGCACATATACGGGGTGGCACAGTCAGTTAAGCATCCGATCCTTGGTTTCGGCTCAGGTCATGATCTCAGGGTCGTGAGCTCTACATCAGGGAGTCTGCTTGACATTCCTTCCCCCTCCTCCCTCTCCACTGCTCCTCTGCCCCTTCTCCCCCTGCTCATGCTCTCTCTCACAAATAAATACATAAATAAAATCTTAAAAAGAAGCAGCAGCAACAAAGTATAAGGGCGCCTGGCTGGCCCAGTTGGTGGAGCGTGGGACTCTTGATCTCGGGGTCGTGGGTTCGAGCCCCACGTTAGGTGTAGAGATGACTTTAAAAAACAAAATCTTAAAAAAAAATGAAGCACCAAATGTGTATCTGCCTTTTACAGACAAGTAAATAATCATTTACCGAGAACTCTCTAACACATCCTCTGGATGGTCTGACCTGGGGCCCAAACGGTGGGGCTTGCATTGTCCAAGCTGGTATCTGAGAATACTAAATGCTCTGAAAGCAGTCTTTCAGCTCCATTTCATTAAAATATTGTGTTCTCTGTCATCCGTATAGCAAAATAGCATAGACATTGTTTTGCAACCACTCCAATATTAAATTTTCTCATACTGTTATATCTCTTAAAATCTGTATGTAATTCACAACCGACTGCACCTTTTCCTCTGGCAAATAAAAATGGGAAAGAGAAGGGAATTCCTAGTGCATCTCCTCTCCCGGAACCCAGACAAGTTTGATTCCATTTAAAATGAGAGCAATGGCCAAAGGTGGAGCCGACGAGATGTCCGCTCTCCGGTTGGAGACAGATACTTGATCTAAACATAGCACGTAAGGAACTGCCTGGATTTCGAGTTATCATTCCCTTCTTTTTTTAGCCCTTCAGTTTGCCCAGTTGCACCACCTCATTTGTCATCGGGTCTTTGCGAGTGGCAAAGCCGCGGATCTGAAAAGGGTTGACTTGTACCAAAAAATCACACAAAATCGGCGGGGAAAGGGCGAATGCAATGAAGGACTCTGGAAATTCTCAATCTGCTGCTTTGCTTATTGAATCACTCGAGTTGTGCCGCAGTTAGACACCTCCAGTGACACAATTTCAAATTCTACATTCCATGCCCGGCACAGTAAAGCAGCGGTGTCGATGCAGAGAGAGAGAGGAGAGAGAATGCTATGATAGTGGGGGGAGGGAGGTACCCTCCTGCCTTTAAAAACCAGTCGGAGAAAGACGGAGTTGAAGAGAAGCAAAAAGAGAAGAAAGAAATCAAAGTAGGATTTTTTGTGGTTGGTTTTGGTTTTGGTTTTGGGGTTTTTTTGGTTTTGGGGTTTTTGGGTTGTTTTGTTTTGTTTTGTTTTGTTTTGTTTTGTTTTTCCATTTTAAGACCAAAACTCTCATATGCCAAGGACAGAGGTGCTTTCATCTTTGGCCACAGAGAAGCCCCCCCCCCAACAGGTCTCCCCCGCCAAGAGTGGCTCTGGAAGGATTAATCTTACGTGGCATTGATTTGCTAATTCCCGGAGCACCCGCGAAATCTGTGGAGCTGACTTTAGAAAAAGCAGCCTTCTACACAGAGGATTATCCCTGCTACACAGCCCAGTGACTCAGACTCATTTTCTAGTTTCTGGATTACCATAGTCCCCTGCTCCTTCCCCTCCCCTCCTACCCAGCTATTGCCTTTCCCTGTAGAATTTACAGAGATTGGGTAGGGAGTTTCAAACTCACAACTAAAAAGAGATTTTTCTTCTTCACAGGATTCAAATTGTTCTCCCTATTTCCCTGTCAAAAACTGTTCAGAAAACGTGGCTGTTTTGCTGAGGGTTTGTTGTTGTTGTTGTTGTTAGTATGAATTGATGACCATTCTTTTGCAACTCTTTAGGATTCAATTAATGATACATTTTAAGACGCAGCCCATTTTGTACAAAAATCTTTTATAAATGTAATGCCCCCCCAAAAAAACTATTGTATTAGAGGAAACTGAAGTAGAATTAGTAGGGTGACCGTATAATTTATTTTCTAGAGACACTTTTGAGACTGAAAAGAGGAGTTATTGGTAATTGATGCCAAGACCGCAGGTGTAAAGCAGGATCAGAGGTCACCCTAAAAATCAGGCAAAAATGGATTGTCCAGTCACGTGGGGAGTGGGAGGTAGATAGAGAGATTATTGGCTTCTCTGGTACGACGCTGGGCAACGTGCCTTCTAATGAAGCCCTCCCCTGCCGGCCTGGTTCCTAGGCAAACCCTGCCAAGGAGACTTTCTTTTCCTGATGCCCAGGCTGTTCTGAGAGGCCCGGTATCTTTGGCATCAAGCGGCTGGTGGGGCTGGCCGGCTGTCAACAGCTGTGTGTGTTCGGGTCCCTCGTAGGGCCCCGTCACAGCCCACCACCCCTCCACCTGACAGGGTGCCACGCAGGGAAGCATGTTTGTAGCACTGGGCAACAGTATGCACTTCCTTGCCTCCTGTGACGGGAGTGAGTTCCAAGAGGCTTCTAGTGCTGGTCCTCCAAGAGGGCATCTGGTTCTACAGCAGACGCTCTTAACCTGATGGTGAGTAGCTGGCCCTCCTTATCCCCCTCGTCAGATCATGGAACAGAAAACAGGCTAGAAACACTCCCCTTTCACCCACGGTCAGCCGCCCCGGCATCTCTCTGCCTCGAGTCCCCCAGGCGGCACCTGCACACCACCCACACGTCCTGGACACCTCCCACAGGGCCGGGGTGCGGGGCAGACTGTCACTGGCACAGCCCACCTCGGGGCAAGCGCCCGGCATTTGGAGATTTGAGATCATTCCTTCGACATCTCCAAGGCAGTGCGGGGGAAGGTGGCGGTGGGGGCGTGGGCGGTGCAGAGCTTGGAGCCTATTACTTCCCCTGTTAGTGCAAGCTTTCTCAGCCTGGCACTCCTGGGGCCTGACATTGGGGCCAGATAACTTTATGTTGTTGGGGACATCGTGGGATGTTCAGCAGCACCCCTGTTCTCTACCTAGTAGATGCCCGTAGTACTCCCCCCAATCCCCCACACTGTGCAGACCACCAAACTGTCTCCAGGTATTGCCAAGTGTCCCCCGGGAACAAAATCACCCCTGGTTGAAAACCGCTGTCTCGGGGGTGTCATTTGTGTGCTTAGGGCCAAGCCCGAAGAAACTGCCCTACCTTTTTTGGTTTTTTAAAGGTTTTATTTATTTATTTGACAGAGAGAGAGAGACAGCAAGGGAGGGAGCACAAGCAGGGGGAGTGGAAGAGGGAGAAGCAGGCTTCCTGCTGAGCAGGGAGCCTGATGCAGGGCTCAAGCCAGAACCCTGGGATCATGACCTTAGCCGAAGGCAGATGCTTAATGACTGAGACACCCAGGCGCCCCAAAACTGCCCTACCTTCTAGAAGTTTGTGCTTTAGCCACTGGATTATAGCACTAGAGAGAAGCATACTGCTAGGTTGGGAAGACCCAGAGTAGAAATGCCATGGATTCCTCAGGGCTTAAGACCCGGCAAAACCCCCCCACCCCCCCCACCCCCCCCACCCCGCTCCACAAGCACCTTCGAGATCTGTGGGCCTGCACAGACGGCAGATTTGCACTACAAAAACCACGTTTTCAAATGAATAACCGTGAATCACCGGTTTAGAGAGCTGCAGGCCAGCGAGTCCCTCACGTCTAGAGCTCTGTGGTCGCGATCCTTGTTTCCCTTTTCTGTGACAGAAATCTAAAAGGGGAGCCCTGAAACTCTTGATCGGGACTGAGGGAAATGCCATGTTCTGCTTCAGAGCAAGAAACCAGGGTCGTCGACCCACAGAGAGCAGCAGCTGCTCCCGATGGGGAGCTCTGGTGCCCCGCGCTCGGCACTGGGTCGGGCTGATGTGGGGCTGACTGCAGCCTTCAGGCCGAAGTGGGGAGCTCAGGACAGATGTCACCTCCCCGCGGGTGCGGCCATTATCCTTCCTGCTCCTCTACGTCAATTTTGAAGGGGAAGTTTTCTTATGCAAAGTAACTCCTAGGAGCTCTATCAAGAACCAAAAACGTAAAACCCAGCCAAAACCCACCGCCTTCTCAGGAGGCCAAGATAGGACAAGGGGTCCATTGCCTTTGTTGGTTTTGCCTGCACAGGCCAGACAGCAAGGCCATTGCTGGCCCTGGTGCCAGCCAGAGCCCTGACGATGCTGCCTCCCGTGGGGCCCCGAATCCAAGGCACCTGGAAGGGTTATTAGCAGGATTGGAACTCATCCCTCTGCTGGGACTAGATCATAATTACAGTAATTTTCTAACAGAGCTGGGCAGTAGGACTGTTTAATCAGCATCCGACTCCCTTGTGCTCCCAGCCCTCATCACTCAAGGAGAGGAGTGGGATGGCTCTTAAAGAGACAGTGCCCGCCTTTCAGCGCTTTGAACAGATGTGCCCTAATTGGTAGAATATATCTAAGTCTCGTAGCTTATAGCAGGCAGGTTGCATTGCCTCCAACAAACCTCCTCGGGCTCTCACTATTCTGGGCCTTCTGCTCAAGGGACTTGGGTCACGCTGCTGGTGGGCCTGGCTTCCCACACCAACATAGCCACCAGGGGAAGTACATACCCAGGGTTAGAGCACTTATGGGAAGGATCTAAACTAGCAAAATGGATGGCATGAAGGAAGAGGTGCTTGGCTGAGGCGGGGGGGGGGGGGGGGGACGTACAGCCACAGATAAGAAATTCTGGCTGGGGGCTTCCCATAATCCAAAGAGTAGAGAAGCATCTCATGTTCCTGCCCTTATGAGGGGTGGGGAGAACCTTAAAGACTTTTGGACAGTCTGAATTCTCACACTCTAGCTTTCCCATCTCTCCCTAGTATTATTCCTGCCCTTTCACTGCTGTGTAAGTCCCCTCTCCTTTGCCTCCTCCTTTGCTGGTGGAAGTGGACCAGGCCCCCCTGAATGGAAGGGAGATAAAATTATTCACTTTGCTCAATGACTCAGGAGCACTCCTAAAAAGCGTGGCTCTTGTTACCCTTTTGAGCACAAACTGTCCACGTTTATTATATCTTGAGATGTGATGTCCCAGCTTTTAACTCCAAGTCTAGCCATTCCTAAGGTGGAACTGGTTCTTGCCAAGAAGTTATTTCTCTAACAACATGCTAGGACTGGCTCCTGCGGCCCCGTTGGTGAGCCAAATGCATATTTGGTCTTTGCAACAGTTCCTGGAAGAGTTCTGTAGAGCAGGGAGTAAATGAGAAGAGGTGAGTGGGGGGCGGGGAGTAAATGAGAAGAGGTGAGTTGGGAGGGGGGGCTCCCCAAGTGGGCTGAGGAAACCCTCAGGAAAGAAGGGATGGTGGTAAGGAGTAGGGGAAGGGGGGTGCTTCTCCACAGCTCAAAGAAAGGTTGCTTTGAGCCGAGTGACTTGCCCTCTACAGAGCTGAGTCCCTGCAGGCAGAGGGCTGCCCAGGAAGCCAGGCTTAGGATCTGTGCCCTGGTGTCACTGAGGAAGTCGCCATCCTGCACCGCGCTGCCTATCTGCTTGGCGTTAGCTGCGGCTCAGCTGGCTGTTCCCGCACAGACGTGCAGATGCCACTCCGGGCCCGGACTGAATGCTCCCATGGCCTCCGTGAGGCAGGCCCGGCCCTGGGCTGTTTCCATCTCCACCTTCGACCCCACTTCCTTCCCATCCGCCTGGCCCACCGTCCTGCTCACCCCTCAGGTGGTAAGAACATCCAGCAAGAGCTGAGGCACAGAAACAGATTCGCAAACGCGGAGCTAACTTAAAGTCCAATCAGACTGTGAAAGAGTCGCGATCACCTCCCAAACGAAGCTGCAGAACGTGTCTAGGACGCGGTGGTGTGCAGCCGAGGCCTAGCAGTCAGGAAACTGAGGACTGCATAGGAGCCCGGATTTCTGCCAACGACTCTGAAGAGCTACTCGGGTGGACTTCTTTTTTCTTCCTTGAGTAGTAGTGGGTTTATTTTCGTTTAAAAAAAAAAAAAAAAAACTGGGGGAGGAAACCAACAAGAACCTCATCTTACAGAGCTGGGCAAGGACCTCACATGAATATATTCTCCCACCAGCTAAAAACATGCTTTGTAGGGGCGCCCGGCTGCCTCAGTTGGGAGAGCATGTGACTCTTGATCTTGGGGTTGGGAGTTCGAGTTCCATGTCAGGGGTAGAGTTTACTTAAAAAATAAACAAATACATACATTTTAAATGAATAAAAACATGCTTTTTAAGAAACTATGCTCAGCTCAGCTTAGTTTCCTGAGCTAGAAGATGAGCGTAGTGTACTGGACCTGCCCTCTTCATTGGCCACTGAGGTCAAGTAAAATGATGCAAACAAGACCTGCCTCCCCCTACACACACGCACCCTTCCACCAAACTACATGAAACCCATGAGCGTGGCATCGCTCATCCTGGGTAACAAGAGACAACCAGACTTGGGCCACAGAAGTCGCGGTCAGGTGGTGACTACATCAGGCACCAAACCCACCTGGAACCTAAATCCCAACACAAAATACTTTTCGTTCTACGAAAGCTGAGTGCAGCCCAGCCAGCCACTGTCCCCAGTAGCTCCGCATCTTCCCTACAGGGGTCATCGGCCATGGTGGCCGGCCCTTAGCACACATGGGGACAGAGCTAAACGTGAGAGGCAAATGGCGCTGCCTGGAGGGGGAGGAAAATTCAGCTTCGCTCTTTTCCCTGCTAACGCCAGGCCTGTGTTAGAAAAACTCTTCCCTTCTTAGGACGTCTCCTCCCATGGCATACACTCTCAATGGTGCACAAGCAGGGAGGGGATGGCGCCTGGCCTTAGATTAACTGAGCTGCTGTTGTATGTACTGCCGGTAATGGATCATTAAAAAAGCCGGGAGTCAGAAAAATCGCATCCGTGTCTTTGAATGGCTCCTGCTGTCCCAGCAGCCTACCCTGCTGGCACAACTAGCTGCTGAGCGCCGACTCCAGGAAGAAAAGGAGCGAACAGAAGAAGGCCAACCCGGCTTGCTGTTTTTTGGCTGAGTAGGGAATTGACACAGACCACCTCCGGCTCCTGTCTGGAAGTTTCGAGATCAGAGAGCTTCAGGCACAGCTGGGTTCACAGCTGCACCATTTGGAGCCTCGGACTCATTAATATACATGAGTCATCCCCACCAATCGGCAGAGCGGATGCCATTAGCTTAGCATCTGTCGGGTTTTTGTGAGGGTTGTGGATGGAGTTGTTTTTTTCCCCCCCCTTTTAAATGAACTTCTTTTGACATTTTGGATTTGCCTCTGTAGGTTTTCTCCCTCGCCTTGCTCGGCGGCATCATCTAAAGGAGAGGCCCGGGGGAGGCAGGCAGGAAAGAGGGAGGAGCCCCCGCCAGGGCTCTGCATCTGCCTGTTGACAAACTTTCTCTCTCTCCCAGCACCTGGCACCTCAGACAGGCTGCGAGGACGCAAGCGGCACCAGGTAAATTATACCTAACGAGGCCCGCGCCCGCGACGGCGAGCAAGGCCGGATCCGGGCGCCGCCCCCCCCCCCGGGCCGCACCGGGCGGCTCGCCCCACGCGGGAGAGCGGCGGCCCGCGGCGCCCGGATCCGCCGCTTCCACGCTGATAAGTCCATGATTTATGAAAGGAGCGCCTGCCAGCCCGCGCTCCCTCCTCCTCGGCCACAGCTTGTTAGACACAAACGGCAACAGCAGTCTTAAATACTCGAGTTTTATTTCAGGCCAAAGCCCCTGGACTCTGAACTTGGTGCCATGACAGGCACAGGCGGGAGGGAAAGAGCCCACAGTCGGGGCGGGGGGCGGTGCGGCCGGAGCAGGGGGGGCGCGAGCCGGGAGCCCCCCGCGCGGCCCGGGTGCAGAGCCAGGCAGCGCGCCGCCGGCGCTCCTCTCCCGCCAGCTCGGGCTCTCCGCGGAGAGGAATGCGGCGGCCGGAGGGCAGAAGGCCTCATTGTCTGAGCGCGGCGCGCTCATCTCCACCCCCAGGGCCCTCTCTGCAGGCACAAAGCCCTGGCGCCCCATTGGACCGAACAGACGGCCTCCCTGCCGCCCAGCAGAGGGGCACGGTGGGAGCTGAAGCCCTGGGGGCAGGGGGCGGTTACTAAGGGACAAGAGAAGGATTCGAAAAAGAAAGGAGCCCACGCCAACCCTGCAGAAAAGATCCACACATCTCGGCTCTACTAAGCCAGAGAAGACCGTGACAGCCCCGGGACAGCCTTTTCTAACACAAAGCCCCCCAGAGCTGTTGCCTTTCCTCTGGCTTCCACAGGTCTCTTCCAGGGCCCCCGGGGAGCGATGTCATGGGTCTCGGGCCCCTCACAGCCAGGCTGAGGGCTGGGGAGAGGCGGGAACCCCCAGCCAAGGGAGTCACAGCACCAGTGGGTTCAGTGGTCCGTTCAGTGGTATTCGTGAAGGAAAAGCAAGGAGGTGGGAGAACAAACATTCCCCACCGTGGCCAGGAAAGGAGGGAGGCAAGAAGCCAGCCTCCCAGAAACAAAGTGAGCCAAGGGCTGCAGCAAGAACCCAGCCAGTGGGAATACAAATAACACAAGCATTTCTGTCGGGTCAGTATTCAGGACAGCTTAAAAGCAGTCACTTGTGGGTCCCCCCAGACCAGTCAACCTGATGCAATGCTCCCGGGCCCATTAACAAACATCTAAAGAGAGTCAGCTCCCGGAAGAGTAAATATACCCCATATTTCTGTGCAAAACCAACAGCCCACGGGCCTTATGCCTAACTTATAACCGTCCAGTGTTTAATCTATGGAGGAAGCTTGAGGAGTTGTGGCGACCGACCTCTGTGCCACCAACCTGAGCAGAGGCGACCGTAAGACGCTAAGTGGCCCAGCCTCCCCAACACCTACCCTGTGCCCCCTCCCACCCCAGCAAGCCTCCTTGCCGGCATCTTCTCCACCTCGGAGCAGAACCCAGCGCTCGGGCCAGAGATCATTTTTCTAAAACCATTTCTAACTGCCCAGGGTCCAAAGGCACAGCACGGTCCCCTCCCACAGCCCTCCTCAAGGGCTGAAGAGCGGAGGTTCCCTCATCAGGTCTTGCAAAATCACAGCATGATGGTGAGGGGGAGGGCAGGAGAGGGGGGCTTTCCAAGGAAGGAGCTTCAGCGTCAACAACGGGAGCCCACACCTCGAAATGGTCCTTTTCGTCCCTGGGAGGTGGTGAGGGAGAGCTCCTCCTGCCCGATCTTGGAAGAAAGCAGCAACTGGAAAAGAATGGGGAAGGAAAAAGAAGGGCATGAACAGATAAACAAAAATCAGTGGATAAGCCCAGAACAAACGAACGAAAGGTGGTTGAGCCATCCATACAGATGGAATATTATTTGGCCATAAGAAGGAAGGAAGTGCCGACACGGGCACTGCAGTACGGAGGAACCCTGAAAAGAAGCTGAGGGAAAGAAGCTCGTCACAAACGACTGCACATAAGACTCCACTTGTGTGAAGCGTCCAGCATAGGCCAATCCATAGACGCAGAAAGACGAGTGGTCACAGGGGTTAGGAGTTGGGGAAAATGGGGTGTCACTGCTGATGGGTACAAGGTTTCTTTTGGGGTGATAACAACTGGGGTTCTAAATTAAAAACTACTGAACTGTACATTTCAAGGGTGAATTTTATGGTATGTAAACTATATCTCAATAACGTTGTTACTTTAAAATAGGGAGGGGAGAGAAATAAAGAACAACCGAGGCTTCTCTTCTTTTCCCCAGGTTTCAATAGGAGAGCCCGCTACCCAGGGACAGGTTAACCCAGACGCTCAGGCCCTGGCGTGTGAGAGGAGAGAACCACGCGCAGGGAGAACGAGGCCTCTTCTGAGAGCCTACAACGCCGTGACGGTACTTCCTCTATCAAGCGGGCACCTCACTGGCCCAGGTGACAGTAGTCCCAGCCCTCAGTGCCTCAACACAAAGAGAGCTCCAGTTACCTCTTCGGCTGGTCTCCTTTAGCCAGGTGAGAAGAGCCCTGCCTCTCTTCCTGGACCCAGCCACAGTTTGACATAGCGTAGTGAAGAATGGCGTCAGAAACGGTCATGGGGCTTCGGCCCTGGACACAGGCTTCTATCTCGGGCACCGAGAGCTGGCTTTGCAGGAAGAGGTGTAACTGGCTGTCTGACAGGAGGACCACACTCTGCAGGACCCTGGGGCAAACACAGGAGGTAGAGCACAGACTCACCCTAACCAGCTGCCCTCCCCAACCCCCCCACCCCCCGAAGGGCTTCTGGCTTGAGCAAGCACTGAAGGCATGGGGGTGCAAGAAAGGCATCTACCACAAACACGCCTGTCTGTTCGAAGGGGCCATCCTGCCCAGCACCCTCCCCCACCCCGACCGCACCCAGGAGGCAGATGCTAGCCCACCCTCTACTCACTTTTCCAAGAAGTGCTGCAGACCTTGTCGCCGCTTCTCAATGAACTCATCTGAGCTGCCAAAGAAGGAAGACTTCCCAGGAAGTTCAGGTACAGGCCTGTGGGGTCACATAATAGAACACCCAAGATAAGTGTAACATTAAGACAGTCATTCCGCCCCCTGATCAAGGAAATCCCATAGAAAGAGGCATGAATCAAAACAAATAGCTTTTAATAAGGCTGGGGGGGGGCTAATATTGACTGCATGCCCCATGGCAGGCACCATGCTAAAGTTTTCACAAACCTTCTTTCATTTACTCCTCCCCAAAACCCCATGGAAAACCTATTGATGTCCCCCATCAGGAGGGAGGAGATAGAATCAGAGAAGTTACTTTCCCGGCATCACAGAGCTAGTAACCAGCAGAGCTGGAACCTGAACCACGTCCACGACTTCAGAACCCCACTAGTGCTGCACTACCTCGTTTATAAAACCCACGCCCGCCGTCAGGTCTTATTTTAAAAACGGAGCAACCTGGACATGGAGGCGTGGAGCATGCTGGGTCCTTGTGTGTAAATCACGACTACCTCTTCCAATCCAAGAAGGCCACATGCTTAGAATTTTTTTCCTAAGATTTCGTTTATTTATTTATTTATTTAGAGAGCACGAGCCGGGGGAGGGGCAGAGGGAGAGGAAAAGAGAATCTCAAGTAGACTCTGCGCTGAGCCAACTCGGGGCTCAGTCTCACAACCCTGAGATCACCACCCGAGCAGAAATCAAGAGTCGGATGCTTAACCCACTGAGCCACCCCGGCGCCCCGCACATGCTCTGAATTTTCTAAAAGCAGCTGAGTTCCAGCAAGGCAGCCACAGACTCTTTCAGTCTCCCTAGCTTCTATGATGAACATATTTAAAAAAAAAAAAAAAAAAACAACAGGCCAGGGGCGCCTGGGCGGCTCAGTGGATTAAGCATCTGACTCTTAATTTCAGCTCAGGTCGTGATCTCAGGGGTCATGTGATCGAGCCCCAGTTCGAGCTCTGCACTGAGTGTGGAGCCTGCTTAAGATTCTCTCTCTCCCTCTGCTTCGGTTCCTCCCCCACTGTTCATGCTGCCTCTCTCTCTCTCTCTCTCTCTCTCAAAAAACATATAGACAAACAGACCAGGGGCGCCTGGGTGGCTCAGTCAGTTAAGCGTCCGACTCTTGATTTCAGCTGGGGTCATGGTCTCAGGGTTGTGAGATCAAGCCCCATACCCAGCTCTGCGCTGAGCACGGAGCCTGTTTGGGATTCTCTCTCTCTCTCTCTCCCTCTGCCTCTCCCCTCCAGCTCACACTCTCTCTCTAAAAAAGCAAAATGAAACAAACGAACAAAAACAACAGGCCAGGTAAGAGAATGCAGGATCTGTCAGAAGTTCCACCTGGCTGTGAGGGCCTGACCCGCGACAGCGGCCTCATCAGTCCCACAGGTTAACTAACTGGACAGGTCACCCACAGGCCACCCGTCAGTGACTGTCCTGCAATGGATCACTGTTCTGCATTGTCTCTACTTTAGGACTTATTTGAGGTGGTGTAAATGAGGAGTGAACAATACTGCTTTTCCTGAGGCTTTCAGTCTGTCATGTCTCTGGGAAAAGGTCTCTGCACAAAAAAGAAAAACAATTAACATTTTTTTTACATGTCAAATGGACAGGAATACCACCGGTCACATAAGTCCGGGTGCTAACAAGTTTCTGATCACGAGTGATATGCACATATAAAATGCCAGCAGTACGTCTGTGTAGCCCTAGATGAATATGCATATAAAAAAAGAAAAATATTTTTGATATCTGTATGACTTTGTGAGGTCAAAATACTAGAACTCCGTCTTTACTTTTTACACCGACTTGAAAACATAATTTAAGAACACATTTCTCAATTTCCTAAGTGCCTGACATGTTGCCCAGTTTTCGTTATTGTAAACTCTGGTTCTCCTGCACACGCCAAAAAGCAAGTCCCAGACCCAAGAAAGAAGCGGAAGCAAACTCACACCAAACCAGCATTTCTCTGTAGCTGCTTTCTCAGCCACACGAACTCACGGTAGCGGCGACGCACACAGGACGTCTTGGCAGTAAAGGCCTTGCTGTTGGTCTACAGGAGGAAGTACGTGCAAAAGAAAAAAACCAAGTAGAAAAAGACCAGGTTTACTTCCCATCATCACACTCGCGGAGGATCCAAGCCACCAGGCCACAGTCCTGAGCAGGGGCTCCAACTAGAGTGAGGGGCCGGCAGGCAGCCTGAGAGCAACTGTCTGGCAGTCCCCAAGCTCATTCCTCTCCTCCCCCCTTTTCTTCGGTCTCAGGACTCTCAGAACACCCACAGACAGGTTCCGCCTCAGCACTCGCCCTCAGCCCGGGAGGGTGTTGCCCCAGCATGGAAGTCCGATGCACTTACGTGGAGAAATATCTTATAATCCACATAAGAGTTCCAGGAGCCCTCATTCTGCACGCGGGGGTCCTGAACACGCACGGTGATCGCCTCCTAGAGGGTAAGAAAGGCTCGTTCAGCTTCAGCTCAGCCACCCGGCAAGGCAGCTCTGACAACACAGGGTGCCAGATTTTTCCAGTCAGCACCAACTTTCATTCATGTATGCGTTCAATTCAACAAATATTTAGTGACCACCCGCTGTGTGTCAGGCACTGTTCTGAGGCACTGGGGGCAGAACATGAACAAGGGACGAAAATCCTTGCCCTCATAAATCTGCCATTCAGCTGCATTCCAACAAATGGAGAAGTTAGTCAAAATGGAACCTTATTTCCCAGGAATGGCTTTACTACGGATTTCCTTCTCCTGCCCTCGTTTTGAGCTCATCAGAAGCCCCAAGGTATCACTGTCATTAGAATACCATGGAGCAATGACTGGCATCTTTCCCCAAATCCCACCAAACTTTTACCCACCTGTTTCCTGGAGACCACACGCTTACCTCCTGCTCTTGGTTTTCCAACATCCTACACCAAAAGCCCATTGGAAGAAAACATCTGATGGGGGACAGGGGAACAATCATGGTTAGCATGCTTCTATTCTTATCACTCTTCGCCAAGAAAAATTTTCATTGACTACCCCCCGGGAAAACCCAGACACCTTTTCTTTTGTTTTTGTGTAAAACTTAAGAGGAAGCAAAAAAATCCCCACCACCTTAGCCCAGTGCCAAGCTAAAAGCCCCGGGGGATGTGCCTCCCTTTGCAGACCACAGCTAGGACCCTTAACCACGCCACCTCTAGCCAAAGCATGTTCGGGTCTGGGCAGCGTTCACCTCAGGCAGCCAGAACAGGCGAGCCTGGCCGTCAAACCTTTGTGTGTGAGGACGGCAGGTGAAAGCAGCGGTCCTGTGGGCACACAACACGCCTCTGCAAGTGAGCCTGACACCGCCCCCTCCTGGCGGTTCAGAGCCCACCAAGCCCCACAAACACCCATGCTCCGAAGTCTCTGTCTGGGGAACCAGTCGCCTACCGAGAGGAAAATCATGAGCTGGAGAGTTCCAGGAGCACCCGAGTGGGCTGCCCGGTGGCGACCTTCCCTTACCTAATCTGTTCTCCGGAACCCACGCCAATGGTTCCAATCATTTCCTCTCTCGACACGCTATCCGGCTTGTACCTCTGCCCAAGCACCCCACAGCTGCACGGGTCAGCTCGGGATGTTTTCCGCTCCTTTGTAAAGATTCATTAAAGCCTAAGCCTCTGATTTCCCCCAATGTGGCCGTTTACATGTGCAGCGACATCGCCCACTCCGACAAGGGGACCATGAAGCCTCCAGCACAGGGTTACTCCAGTCCAAAGGGGCCCATGATGTCACCTTCTGTTAAAATACAGCACTAATCTTGCTACTCCTAGAACCACTCCAACAGCATCCACTCTGGCTGCCGCCTCCACCCCCTTCTCCTCTCTTAAGAGCGGAACAATAAGGTTTAATTTCCCTTTCCAATTTACCTTGAAATGAAAACTGACTTCAGCCAATATGTACTGCCAACAAATGATCCAGGCTGGCTCCTGGGAAAACAAGACTATCTCGAAGCTCCCCCTCTCCTCCCCCCATGCCCATTCACACACCCACTCATTTTTACAGTCCTACAATTAATTTTAAACACATGCTCTTATTAGTTCTGCCTTGCCATTAGAACAGTGTGTAATGAGTTCCCTTCTATTTTATGTTTTGCTAACACAAGGCTAACGTTTCAAGAGAAGGGGAACTCATTTACACCACAAAATTAGCAGAGCAAACAGCTTTCCCAATTCTTTCCAGTACACCAGAAGATCTCTCCACACTTAGCCACCGCACACACAGACCAAACTGCCTGGGGGATGACGGGACTGGGCTACACCGTTGAGCAAAGCAGAGGTTTTGCGGCAGCAATGCCATCTTTGCACTTCTGCTGACAATCTGATTTTTCATCTGATGCAGGCACCATCACAAAGGGCAATTCCAATTCCTTAACAACCAATGTGCAATCTCCCGATGTAAACAATCGAACGGCTATGACCGAAAAGAACAGGCCGACTCATAAACAATTAACCACCTCAGGTTAAAAAAAAATTTTGTTCTCTTCTCTTTTCAGGCAGTTGGTAAATTGCCAACACAGGAACAGAGAGTTGAATATTCTGACGTGTCTTTTCACAAAAGTAACGATTGGCAAGATGACAAGGAAGTCATAGTCGTCCACACACTCAGGGGCGCTGACACATCTCCCGTGCCTTGAAAGGTTTGCCAAATTCAGGACCATAATTTAGTGACTACGAGGCCATGATTCTCTGGCTCAAGACGAGTGTGTCTAGGGCCCTGAACTCCCTCCTGCACGAATTCCTCTCCTTTCTTTTGGGGCTAAAGCCACTTAGACACAAATAGCTATAAACTGGCTTAAAAAAAAAATCCTAGCACCTCCCCCCAAGGGGCTGTATACTTAAATCTAAGTTTAGAAGGCACTAACAAAGTTTCCATTTTAACTTTCCCTTAAAAACACCGGACACTGGGACAAATACAAAAACCTAGACTCCAAGTCATAATTTCTAGCAATTACCATTCTCCATCAGCTTCCTCCACATAGATGCCACTCCTCAGGAGGAAATGAAGCTCACTTCTGCCCGTGGAGAGGAAGAAGGAAGTTCCTAATGTTAGCTTGTGATCTGGGAGATGGATCGGCGTCATGCAAATAAGGGTAAGTCAGCGATCCTCGGCTACCTACGCATCTCACTCTGCACTAACTGCATTTCCTGGGTCCTTTCAATCACAGCTGAAGCTTCCTTTACTTTCTCCACCTGTGCCACCACCCATCTCTCTGGGAAGAACCCAGTTGTTTGCTCTTGACAAAGCAGATTCCTTGTGAAGTTTTCCTGTGTCCTAACAATTCAAGGTAGCAATTCGGGCTTTCGCACCAGCATTTTCACTCCCATTTAAACGACTTCAAAAGACAGGTTAAAAAACAAATCAGGTGATAAAAATCTGTTGAGCCACCAAGCCTCCTCTTCCTTCTTACTCATTCTTGAGCCCTTGGAGCCTGATGGCAACTCAAAAAGCTCTCCTTCCTAAACACCCACAGGTGGGAGAGGATGCTCCCTTTTCTGACCAAGTTCTGTATGTTCCCAGCCAAGCAACTCTGCTCCATGCTTCTGTCCGTCTGTAACTCGCCACTCCTTACACTTGGAAGGTAAATCACAAAGGCGACCACAGTCTAGCGCAAGAGCCCGCCTCTGTCCCGTGAAATATTTGTCATTACTCCTAGCCCCAGCCGTTTCGGTAAATGTCGCCAAACTCTGGCCACTCCACCTCCATTCTTCACGAACTAGGAGCAGAAGGGTCCCACGACCCTTCTTCTCCTTTGACTATTAAGCTTAGGAAGTGGAAACGAAAGATGCTTTCTACTTTAAAAAACAAATGAAAAAGCCGGGTTTCCTTCCTTGGATCCGGAGCAAGCACCCGCCTCCATCCTGGGAGGTGAGACAGCCTCTTCCCTGAGATGTCAAGCGAGATCCCCACCCCCAAACGCCACCACTGACGCTCAAGCCGCGCTTGAGAGCAGCACCCAGTCCCCGCGGCCCCGCCCACGACCCCTCACCTGAGAGCAGCACCCACTCCCCACAGCGACACCGCCAGCGCCGCACCATATAGCCAAAGTCTCGGCTTCTCCTTCCGGGTGAGTGGCCGGTGTCCCGGTGCACGACGGGAGAGGGCTCCCGGCAACGCCAATCCCGGGTGTCCAGGACGCCCCGCCCCTGCAGGCCCGAGCTCTCAGTGGCGATCCCGGCTCCCGAGGCGGTGCGCTCGGCCCCGCCCGGCTCGGGCCGGAGTCCAGAAACCCTAAGACTCACTTGGGACACTGGAGGGTGGACGCGGGTGAGGAGAGGAGAAGAGGCTCTGACGGCCAATCCGGAGCCGTGTCCCGCCCATCGTTGTCAGGCCCAGCCAATCAGGCCCAGGGAGCGTTATTAAAGGTCCAAAGGAGGGTCCCCGGAGCCGAGAGGTGTGAAGAAGCTGTCTCCGATATTTCTGTCTGGCCGAGGGCCGTCCGGACGGTGGGAGGATCGGGGAAGAAGACGCCCACATTCCTGGAGCTTCGCAAAGTCCCGAGAGCTTCCCCATTTGAACCCCGTGGGTTGCAGTTCCCCCGCGGAGTTATCGAAGGCGTCCCAACTCACGTTGGTAAAACCACAGACTGTCACGGCGAAAAGGAACTGAGATGGCCCAGCAAACACCGCGTTCACTCGCGGAAACAAGTCCAAAGAAGGATTGTGCAGCCAGTTAGGGAAAAGAAAATACGTTGAATATGATGATTTTTATGTTGTTGAAAGTCTTTTAACAACCTGTTAAAAGATCATTTTTGCGAAGATATTATCAAGGAAAAAGTCAGGGTCACAAAACACAAGCTCTGGAGTTACGCGGCCTGAGTATGATACCCAGCACTGCACTGGACCATGGGGCTTTCCACTGAACTCAAAGCTTTGTAAACCTTAAGTCTCCTCATCTGTAGAATGGAGACTATTGTGCAAATCTCAAAGCAGAGTTTCTCAAACGTTTTAGTCTCAGGATCCCTTTACATTTTTTTTTTTTTAAGTAAATTATACGCCCAACCTGGGGCTGGAACTCACCACCCCAAGATCAAGAGTCGCATGCCCTAAGGACTCAACCAGCCAGGGGCCCCCACATTCTTAAAAATTGATTCTAAGAGTGTTTGTTTAGGGGCGCCTCGGGGGCTCAGTCTGTTAAGCGTCTACCTTTGGCTCAGGTCATGATCTCAGGTCCTGGGATCCAACCCCAAGTTCCCCAAGTCGGGCTCCGGGCTCAGTGGGGAATCTACTTCTCCCTGCCTTCTGTCTCCCCCACCCCCACCCCCGCGCACGCTCGCGCTCTCTCTCTCTCTTTCTCGAAAAAAAAAGAAGACTGTTTATGTGGGATATTTACCAAAGTAAAAATTAAAATTGAGAAATTAAAAAGCATGTCTTGGGGCGCCTGGGTGGCTCAGTCGTTAAGCGTCTGCCTTTGGCTCAGGGCATGATCGGGGGTCCTGGGATGGAGCCCCGCATGGGGCTCCTGCGCTGGGAGCCTGCTTCTTCCTCTCCCACTCCCCCTGCTTGTGTTCCCTCTCTCACTGGCTGTCTCTCTCTCTGTCAAATAAATAAATAAAATCTTTAAAAAAATAAATAAATAATAAATAAAAAGGCTGTTTTAATTTACATAAATTAATAATAAACCAATACATTTTAATATATATTATGAAATATAGCTACACCTCCCCCACCAAATTATAGAGTAGCACTGCACTACAATTTTGCAAATCTCTTTAATGTCTGGCTTAATAGAAGACAGCTGGATTCTCATATTCGCCTCCCCATTCTTTCTGGTTCGCGGTGTTATTTTGGTCTAGGAAATGAAGAAAATCCGGTCTCACAGAGATACATAGTTAGAAAAGGAAGGGATATTTTTAGCCAATAACTGTGGATACTTTATGATACTAGCAAAACTCAACAAACGGCAAAATTTTTTAATGGGGGGGTGAAGAGAGGGAATCCCAAGTAGGCTCCACACCCAGCACAAGCCCAAAGAGGGGCTCCATCTCACAACGCCGAGATCATGACCTGAGCGGAAATCAAGACTCAGGCGCTTAACAACTGAGCCACCCAGGAGCCCCAATTTCTTAAAGATTAGTGGCCTGGGCGCCTTGCTCAGGTCATGATCTCAGGGTCTTCCACTGATCCCTGTGATGGGCTCCCAGCTCAGTGGAGAGTCTGCTTCCCCCCCCCACTGCCCCTCCCCCTCCCCCTGTTCGTGTGTGCTTGCTCGCTCTCTCAAATAAATAAATAAAATCTTAAAAAAAAAAAAAAAAGATTAGTTGCAATAGGGAATCTGAAACCACTTGGAAAATATTGATTTACTGAATTATGCCGATCTTCCAAATACTGATGAATTTCACTATTCAACATAAAAAAATCACGTTAATTATAATCATCATTGATCTCCACAGGAAAATCCTGGGAAGCTGTCAAGCTCACTTTGGTGGATACCACCTTTTCTAAAACTGCAATTTTTTTCTTGAAAGCTCAAATTTTGGGGTGCCTGGGTGGCTCAGTCAGTTAGGCATCTGACTTCAGGTCATGATCTCAGGCCCCTGAGATGGACCCCCAAGTTGGGTTCCCTGTTCAGTGGGGAGTCTTTTTCTCCCTCTCCCTCTGCCCCTCCCTCCCACTTGTTCTCTCTGGCTCTCTCTCTCACTCTCAAAGAAAGAAAAAAAGAAAGAATCTTAAAAAAAAAACACTCAAATTTTATCATTGACAAAAATACTTTGAAGCCATTTTTCCTTGAAGTGTCAGTCTCATTCCATTCAAATATTCAAGTCTGAATAACCACAGTTTCCCTGTCATTCTTTCAAACAAAGATGGTGTCCTAAAGCCCACAGCCATACCATCTTGAGCACCCCTGATCTCAGAAACTAAGCAGAGTCAGCCCTCGTTAGTACTTAGATGGGAAAAACGGTGTTCTATGAAAAAAAAAGCCGACAGTTCTGCTCCTACGTCTCAGTCACACAACAATCTGTGTCAGTAAGAAGCAGTAGTGTTTTACGTACACCTTCTATTTCATTACACAGAACATTGAAAATATGTATATTCCAGACAAGAGATTTCACAAAATTAGTAATCTGTACTGCTTCATAAAGGATAGTCTGAGTGGAAGTGGTGTTTTTTTTTTAAGATTTTATGTTTAAGTAATCTTTACACCCAACGTGGGGGTTCAAACTCACAACCCTGAGACCAAGAGTCACATGCTCTACTGACTGAGCCCAAAAGTGACTTCTTCGTTCTTTTATCGCATAGGCGTGGCAGGGAAGAATAGGACGACTCCAGCACGAGTTGGGGCTGCACTGCCCCGATTCACACCAAGGTGCCAGCAATTTCACCCCGTTACCTTTGCACCCTCAGTGAAAATGTAAACACAGTGAAAAATATTATTATGAAAATAGTTTCAGGGCGCCTGGGTGGCTCAGTTGGTTGAGCGTCTGCCTTCGGCTGGGGTCATGATGGGATCGAGCCCCACATCAGGGCTCCCTGCTCAGCAGGGAGGCTGCTTCTCCCTCCCTCTGCCTCTTCCTTTTGTGCGCGTGCTTTCTCACTCTCTCTCTCAAATAAATAAAATCTTTGGAAGAAAGAAAGAAAGAAAGAAAGAAAGAAAGAAAGAAAGAAAGAAAGAAAGAAAGAAAGAAAGAAAGAAAGAAAAAGAAAGAAAGGAGGAAAGAAAGAAAAGAGAGAGAGAAAGAGAGAGAGAAAGAGAGAGAGAAAGAAAGAGAGAAAGAAAGAAAAAGAAAATAGTTTCAACCTTACAGACTCCCTGAAACTCTCAGGCACTCCCAGTCTGTGGACGACACGTGGAGAACCAAAGAATACATCTGCGAATATTCATTCGACGAATATTCGTTGAGCCTTTCTAGGGACACTGTTTTAGGCAGTATGAATAAATCAGTGAACCCAACAGGAAAATACCCTGACCTCCTGGAGCTTGTAAGTAATATAAGGGCTTAGCATCATTACCTCACATATTACTCGATTTTTTTTTTTTTTTTTTTTGAGAGAGAGAGTGCATGCACGTGCCCAGTGGGGGGAGGAGGGCAGAGGCAGAGAGAGAATCTCAAGCAGGCTCCACGCTCCGCACAGAGCTTGACGTGGGGCTTGATCTCAGGACCCTGGGATCATGGCCTAAGCGAAAATCAAGAGTCGGATGTTTGACTGAGCCACCCAGGCACCCCCTCAATAAATATTTTTAAATAAATTTATGGAACAATTGCAATGTAATACAAGTTTCTCACTCAGTGCCATATCTTGACCTTATTTTTCAACAATAATGTCTAACACTTGATAATGGGGCCAATCTTTATTATACCTGAAATGCTAGTACCTCTCCAGGCAGTTATCATGCTGAATGAGAAAATCAATCAATGTCAGGGCTACGGGTGCGTGATTTGAGATGTGTAGGTTTTTTTCTTTTTTTTTTAATTATTTATTTCTTTATTAGACAGAGACAGCCAGCGAGAGAGGGAACACAAGCAGGGGGAGTGGGAGAGGAAGAAGCAGGCTTCCAGTGGAGGAGCCTGATGTGGGGCTCGATTCCAGAACGTCAGGATCACGCCCTGAGCGGAAGGCAGAAGCTTAACGACTGCGCCACGCAGGCGCCCCTGAAACGTGTAAGTTTTAATTAGAGTCTAGTAACTACCAGGAAGTCACGTGAAAATCAAACTGACCAGGGGAGGTAAGAAAGGCAGATAGCTCTTAAGTATATTTGCCTTTTTTTAAAAAAAGATTTTATTTATTTATTTGAGAGAGAGAGAGTGAGCAAGACAGAGAACACAAGCACGGGGAGCTGTAGAGGCAGAGGGAGAAGCAGACTCCCCACTGAGCAAGGAGCAGGATGCGGGACTTAATCTCAGGGTCCTGGGATCCGGACCTGAGCTGAAGGCAGCCGCTTAACCGACTGAGCCACCCAGGCCGCCCCCCCCACCCCGTATATTTGCCTTTTAAAAGAGAGTACTTGTTAATGCCAAATGAATAAATCTTTAACAATAGAATGTCAAGTAGTAGTCAAAATGAAACAAAGAATCTCACACGTTAGAAGATGACTACTGTCAAAGAAACTGAAAACAACAAGTATTTTCGGGGATGTGGAGAAACTGGAACCCCTGTGCGCTCTTGGAGGGAATGTAAATAGCACAGCCACCGTGGAATGCGGTTTGGCAGTTCCTCAAAAAATTAAAAATGGAACTAACATATGATCCAGCAATTCTACTTCTGGAACTGTAGAAGTGTTCAACAAAAAATGGACCCAAAAGGGAGTCACTTGTGCTAAACCCTTGTCAGTAAACCAAGACTTAAAATCTAACCTAATTGCTGTTTCGGCCCCTCCCAGGAATGTAATCTTCACTGGTCAGTCTAGTGAGATAACCTTGTCAGCACCAGGGAGATAATCTGCCTGAAAGACCCCTTCCATCTCCTGAAGAAAGATACCCAATTTTTCCCGTCCCTGCCCCCGTTTCTCTATAAAAGCCTTCCGTTTTGGGGTACCTAGCTGGCTCAGTTAGTAGGGCATGCAACTTTTGATTTCAAGCCCCATGTTGGCTACAGAGATTACTTTTAAAAAAGTCTCCCGTTTTGTATGCTCTTCAGAGCTCCTTTCTATTTGTTAGATGGGATGCTGCCCAATTCATGAATCATTGAATAAAGCTAATTTAATCTCTAAATTTACTTAGTTGAATTTTTGTCTTTTAACATCCAGAATTGAAAGAAGTGTCTCAAGAGATACCTGCACACCCGCGCTCCGAGGAGCATCAATTGCAATAGCTAACATGTGGAAGCAAACGACGGTCCGACAGTGGATGCATGGATAAGCAAAATGTGATGTATACATGCAATGGGATATTCTTCAGTCTCAAAAAAAGGGGGGGGGATTCTGACACAGGCTGCAATGCATGAGCCTTGAGAACAGTATACTACATGTAAAGCTGGTCACAAAAGGGCAAATACTGTGTGATCCCACTTATATGAGATTCTTCGTGTAGTCCAAATCTTAGAAAGTACAATGATAGCTGCCAGAGGCTAGGGGAAGGAGGAATGGGGAATTTTCATTTAATGGGTATGGAGTTTCAGTTCTACAAGTTGAAAAGAGTTCTGGAGATGGATGATTGTGATGGTTGCACAACATTGGAGTGCATTTTTTTTGTTGTTTTTTTTTAAAGATGTTATTTATTCGACAGAGATAGAGACAGCCAGTGAGAGAGGGAACACAAGCAGGGGGAGTGGGAGAGGAAGAAGCAGGCTCATAGCGGAGGAGCCTGATGTGGGGCTCGATCCCATAACGCTGGGATCACGCCCTGAGCCGAAGGCAGACGCCTAACCGCTGTGCCACCCGGGCGCCCCCATTGGAGTGCATTTAATACCACTGAATTGTATACTTAAAATAGTTCGGATTGGGGCGCCTGGGTGGCTCAGTTGATTAAGGGTCTGCCTTTGGCTCCGGCCATGATCTCAGGGTCCTGGGATGGAGCCCCACGTCGGGCTCCCTGATCAGTGTGGAGCCTGCTTCTCCCTCTCCCTCTGCCCCTCCCCCTGCTCGATATCTCACTCTCTCCAATCAATAAATAAATCTTAAAAAAATAATAATAAATACAATAAAATGGTTCAGATGGTAAATTTTATGTTATGCATATTTTACCATCATTTTAAAAATTGGGGGAAAAAATGAAACAGAATTTCAGACAGGAGGGAAGAAAATATTTCAAAAGTGCTGAACTTTCCCCCACTCCTTAAATCACATGAGAAGCAGCTATCGGCTGTGCCTAAGACAGCTACTGTTTATAAGTGCCGGTATCTGGCATTGCCCTCATACATTACGGTCCATCCCACAGATATGCTGCAAGTTAGGTCTTAAGTAATGTTTTCATGTTTCAGATTTTTGTGTTGGCCAAAGGCACAGAGAGGTTAAGGAGCTTGTTCGAAGTTACACAGCAGACAAAAAGTAGAGACAGAATTGAATCCAGTTCAGCCTGATTCCAAGTCTTCGTTCCTTTTGGCAGCATCCAACTTCCTCTCTTCCCCACGTTCTTGGTGATTTTAGGAACTTCATGTGAGAGACTTCCTGTGGGCATCAGCATTGTGACTTCAAACGTTGTCTTGAGCAAGATTATGACTGAGTTGCCATTACCCTTAGAAGGGAAAGAAACTCTGAGGGTCTGAATAACTTAAAATGCCACCATTCTTATGGGAAGAGAAAAGAACTAAACCTATTTGATCCTAAAAGATTTTTTTAAAAAGATATTGTTATGCAGAAACTTTAGGCTTGAGAGTTTGACGTTCATCCCTGGCAGAATTCCAGACTAGATTATGAGCAAGACAGCTCTGGGTTGATTACAGATTAGCGTAAACCAGTGGCGCTCTGCTACCCGAGAAGAAAAGGTGAACTTTGACTCCCTTAATTCAAGAACGGTGTAGAGCGTCTGGGCAGTGATGATTCCCTGTACTTTGAAATACCCATATAGGGGCGCCTGGGTGGCACAGCGGTTAAGCGTCTGCCTTCGGCTCAGGGTGTGATCCCAGCGTTATGGGTTTGAGCCCCACATCAGGCTCCTCCGCTATGAGCCTGCTTCTTCCTCTCCTACTCCCCCTGCTTGTGTTCCCTCTCTCGCTGGCTGTCTCTATCTCTGTCACATAAATAAATAAAATCTTTAAAAAAAAAATGAAATACCCATATAAAGAGCCAGAATTTACTAACAAACTGTATATGTTAGACCTGAAACTGTTTTCCTATGACGTAGGTTTAAGAAAACGGTGACGTTTAGCCTAGCGAAGTAAGACCGTGGGGAACATAAAGGCTGAATTTCAATACTAGAAGGATCCTATGAAAGAGGAATTAGGTTTACAGAACACGACTGTGCGCAACCACACACCCAGAATTAGGAGGAATTGGTGGTATTTACATGGGGAAGCAGAACGCAGCTCAGTATGAGGAATTAGGGATGACAGCACTTCACGTGAGCAGAATTACAGTTTGGAGGTTTTATGTAACATCAAACTTCAATTCTACCCCCTTCTTGCTGAATGCCCCTGGTCAGATTATACAACCTCTGAGTCTTTACCGTAGTATGGAAATAGTAATCCCCACTTCTCAGTATTGTTTAGGATTAAATAACATTAATCAAGGCCTTAACAGAATTCCTAGTGCTGGGGTGAGTAGCAATCATAGTAGCTAATATTATTAGAACTAATTTTATCATCATTACAATTATTAAAAACAAAATAAGACACTTTAGGAGAGAGTGAGTAGAGGGATTTGTGCCTCTTCCTGGACACCCAACCCAAATGTCTCAGGAAGAATTGCCCTCTTCTCTGTGCTCTCATGGCTCTTTTAGCAAAAGTATTACGATATTGTTGGGCTGCATTTCTTACATGGCAATTCTCCAGAGCCCTGCACAGTGCCTGGCTCAGCAAAACTGTTATGTAAATACAGGTTCCTGCACTCTGAGGTGGAGTAAGGTAGACTGGTTGCCTTTCTTCTTTACCTCTGATCAGGCGAATATTTGAATATTCAAAATAAGGAAGAAAAAAAGTCATATTCTGGTAGTTCTATTTAATTTTTAAGATTTTATTTATTTATTTGACACACAGAGGGAGAGAGAGCACAAGCAGGAGGAACGGCAGGTGGAGGGATAGGGAGAAGCAGGCTTTCGCTGAGCAAAGAGCTGGAAGGGTGGCACCATCCCAGGACCCTGAGATCATGCCCAGATCTGAAGGCAGACGCTTAATCGACTGAGACACCCAGGCATCCCTGGTAGTTCCATTTAGTTCCTGATTATTATTATTATTTTTAAAGATTTTAGTTATTTATTTGATGGAGGGAGAGACAGCCAGCGAGAGAGGGAACACAGTCAGGGGGAGTGTGAGAGGAAGAGGCAGGCTCCCAGCAGAGGAGCCTGATGTGGGGCTCGATCCCAGAACGCTGGGATCACGCCCTGAGCCGAAGGCAGACGCTTAACGACTGAGCCACCCAGGCGCCTCTATTTAGTTCCTGATTAGATAGAAAATGAATAAAGGGGGGGGGGAGGAAACTACCCATAAATCTGATGTGAAGAAAAGAGATGAAGGAAAGATTAATCACCTCCACTTTCCATCAGGTAGGAGAAGAACATTTCATTAGTTCACTTAATCATTTATTCAACCAATATTGCTTGACAACTGCATGCCAGGGACTGTACTGGACACCAGGTATAGAGTGGTGAACAACACAAGGCGAAATTTCTGCCCTTACGGGAGTTTCGAGAACAGCAAATAGATTTTTTTTAAAACTTTTTTGATTTATTTATTTATTTGAGAGAGAGAGCTCACAGAAGGAGAGGGAGAAGCAGATTCTCTGATGAGCAGGGAGCCCGATGTGGGGCTCGATCCCAGGACGCTGGGATCATGACCTGAGCCGAAGGCAGACGCTTAACTAAACTGAGCCACCCAGGCGCCCCAACAGCAGGTAGATATTAACTAATGACAATAAAATGGGGTGAATGACATGAGAGACTGAATTTCCAATATGAACAGATTTGGGGACAGCGATATAGTTGAAAGCAGGAGAACTAAACCGTTTGTCTCAAAGAATAACAAGCGTGGTTTTTACCTATTTCTAAGTTTTGAGAGGTGGCTGGGTGAGGAGTGCTCATGAGATAAGGGGGTTCTGCGCTAGAGTTCTCCCTTGGCACAGCCAGTGAAAAGGGAAGTTCGGGATGCCATGATGACAACTACCAAGGGGGACCTAATCTAGTCTAAAGCGTCAGGCAAGTCTCGAAGGGGAAGTAGGATTTTTACAGAAATTTGAGGCAAAAATTGAAGATTATGGAGATTATTGGAGATTCGATAAAGCTCTGTTGAGAAACCTATTTAGATTAAAAAATTTCGAGGATGTGAATGTCCAGAACTGGTTGATTTTTCGGACCAAGCATTATGGGGCTCGCTTGTAAAAGCACAGGTTCTAATTCTCTAGGCGGCAACGTTCTAAACTAAAACTCGCTCCGGCGCTTGTATAAAAAACTAAAACTCCCCGAAACCCTCGCAAACTCCGCGTGGCGACGTAGGACGCGCGCGGCACTTCGGGTCTTGTAGTCTGGGACGGACTCCGAGTCCCATACTGCTGTGCGGAGGGTCGTCGCGCCTGCGCGGTGCGGGCGGCGGGCAGCGCCGAGTGCGAGGCTCTTTTGTTCGGCTGAGGGGAGGGCCGTTGGCCGGGGCCTGCGGTACGCCGCTTCAGTGAGGGGGTCGACAGCGGCCACCGGCTTGTTGCTTTTCTGGGCGCCACTCCCCCGGCCGGCCAGACGCGACGCGCCATTAGTGCGGCACCGATTCCTCTTGGGCTCTTGGGCGCTGCTCTGAGGTGAAGAGCCCGCTAGAGGCGGGGAAGTAGGGGGGGAGGCGCGCGGCGGCGGCGGGAGCCCTGGGTGAGGGGCCGCGCGCGCTTGCGGCGGAGGCTGGGGAGCGGGGAATGCCCCCGGTTCCGCGCCTTTCCCGCGCGGAGCTCTCCGCCGGGTGCAGGGGGTCGGGCGCCGGGCGCGAGAAGGATGGAGAGGGCGGGGCGGGCGGCGTACTCTGAGCGCAAGACAGAGGCGATTCGGGGTGGGCCGAGCACTGGCGGGTCGCTCCTCGGGGCCTGGGTAGACAAGACAATGCTACGTGGGTTGGGTGGGCGGCTGCCGGATTGGGCTGGGGAGGAAACACTTGAGTAAATGGGGAAGGGGGACAGGCCGGGCAGTCCTGATGCTTGGACATGCGTGGGGAGGGCTGACGGCTGCGAGACCCTCGGTTTCGAACGCAGCCTGAGAATGTTGGTCCGGCCGGGGCTGCGGGCGGGATTTCGCTCGCGGAGCTAAGGAGAAGTTACTTCGAGGAAATTGTCGAGGGGGCTGGGCATCCCAAGGTGTGCGACTCGGAAAGGAGACCTGTTGGTTAAACTGGAGAGGGGGCTAGGAGAGGGAGGGGCGGTTCTGTGCCAAGCTTGCTCTCGAGGGGGAGGAGCTGTTAGGGTAAGTAGGGCGGAGGCGCCGAGAGTGTTTCTGTAAGGAGTGAAAGGGGAAAACTGGCCGTCTTTGCTTCCTGATGGGTCCTCACGGTGGGGAGGCTGTAAGAAAAACGTGTGAAGAAAGGACAAAAACAAGATTTCTTCCCTCTCCCGGATTTTCTACTGCCTTCACTCTTTGATTCCTTCTCGGAGTTGAAAAGTCCAAGTGCCGCGCTCGCTTTGATTCAGTTCCGTAAGTTTTTATCTGGGATCGTCACTGGTCACAAAGGACAGTGAAATGGTAGAAGCGTGTAGATGAGTTCATACTTAAGGAATTAAGTTAGTGAGCGAGATTGTGAGATGATGTGGGAAATGGGGAGACAAAGAGGAAATGTGAGTTCGTGAGATTTCTTTCTTAGGCCCTTGTGATTTTTTTAGCCAGCCTTTCTTTGTTGTTGGAAAATCTGAATACAAAATGAGCAATA
The DNA here is from genome assembly GCF_023065955.2 of Ursus arctos. Classification (NCBI taxonomy): domain Eukaryota; kingdom Metazoa; phylum Chordata; class Mammalia; order Carnivora; family Ursidae; genus Ursus; species Ursus arctos. Next base: position 22,925,244 of record NW_026622919.1, on the reverse strand, counting down.
CTTCCTCCAAGCTTCAGATGATGGTTTTTCATGGATGGCCTTATATGCAGACTTGTATTGGTTTAACTCGATTGAGGCGGAGTTTACAAAAAGATCAGTTACAGGGGAAACTCAGGCCAGGGGTAAGTAAGATACCCTCCTCAGTTGTATTAAGAATCCTGTCAGCAGTTTGGAATAGCTCTGAAAAAGTCCAAGGTTTTGGAATGGAAGCATGAATACAATGGGGCAATTAGTGCCTGTGTTCCTCCCTAGGTGCGTGCAGACATTTATATTGTAAGTAGTATGATTGAGTGGGAAACTTGTTGGGAAACACCTTAATAAAGCTTTAGGGAAAGGTTCAGGATCCTCGTTCATTTCCAATTTTCCCTTTGGTGACATTTTTCTTCATTGGCTGTTGTAGCCTAAATTGTTTTTTCATTAAAGATGTAAATAGTGTGTAGCCTGGTGCTTCTAGCTTCTTGGTTGAAAGGGACCAAGTAAGGATACCCTAGCCTTCCACTTTTTTAACTGCAGGATACTGATAATTTTCTAACCAAACATCTGAAAAGAAGCAGCCATTCAATAGGGGCTCCTGGCTGGCTCAGTCAGAAGAGCATGTGATTCTTGATCTCTGGGTCCTGAGCTCAAGCCCTACAAGATTACTTACAAATAAATAAACTTAAAAAAATAAAAAGCAACCATCATATCTTGTGCCCATTTTAGAGACTAGGAAAATGTTTCTTTTTGAGTACATACCTTAAATTTAAAAAGAATTGATGCATTTTTGTCGTTTTTCTAGTAGTTTCTCCATCAGAATCTCACCTTTTTTATATACTACCTCTGGTGGTATAACAGATCGTGCATTAGACTTGATAGATTTTCATTTTATAGGTTATTTCTCTGAAGAGTTTTTGGAACAAAACACTAATGGCAAGTATATGAGCTCACATAAGATGGGGCTCTGCCTCTTGTTACTCTAAATGTCTGGCACATAGGTCGTTCCGATTGTTGAATGAATGGATATAGCTTTGAGGTCCTTTATTAGAATTCCGTGTACTAGCAGAATGAATTAATGTGCGCTTAAATAATTAGCTTTCCTGTCTTTGATCAGTGACATTGGGCAGACCATACCTGTTGCCTTTGGCATGCTTGTTGTAGCCTATGTTTTTTGTTTTTGTTTTTTTTAAGATTTTATTTATTTATTTGACAGAGAGACAGCCAGCGAGAGAGGGAACAAAAGCAGGGGGAGTGGGAGAGGAAGAAGCAGGCTCCCAGCGGAGCAGGGAGCCCAATGCAGGGCTGCATCCCAGGACCCTGGGATCATGACCTGAGCCAAAGGCAGACGCTTAACGACTGAGCCACCCAGGCGCCCCGTAGCCTCTGTTTTTAATACACTCACCTTGATATGTAGATTGTGCAAGTGACAATTTTAAATACCTAGGCAAGGTCTGGGAGAAGCCCCGCGTCCTGGGTTTCAACAGCAAGCTGTAGTTCGAATATTTTGTTTGAAAGTATCTTGAAAAATCTTTTGGGTTCTTTGCATTAAGTTAAATAAATAGTGTTTCCAGGTAGTGATGTCTACTGAAAAACTGAATAGCCTTTCCAAGGTTAATTGCAGAAGTTATTCAAATATGGACAAAATTCAGATCATGTCAGTATTTGAATTGAATAACTTGTATTAAATCTTTATTGCCTTTAGCTTTCATGATTTGCTGACCAAGAAGGAGCTACCTAATTTGTCAGTGAAACTGTGCCTTTCTCTTTAATAATAGCTAACACATTGAGGGCCTAACCAAACTGTGGTATTTGAGAGGTTAGTGTCAATACTCTGGTTTTGTTTTTGTTATCTGTGAATGCTTTGGTCTCTGCTTTTAATTCCAGTTCTGGTCTAGCTCTCTAATCATTTTTATTTCCTCTTAAACTAAAAGACTTGCTTCAGATTTATTACTGTGTTCTACTAATGTTTGTACATCCTTGTGGCCCCCCAACCCAAAGCTGTGTGTCTCAGTTCATCCACATCAGCATACTGAAAGGGGTTAGCCAAGTTTCTGGACACATCTCAGATAAAATTCTAATTTTATTAACACACCAGTATTCTAGTCCTGGTCCTGGAATTCAGGGGCAGGTATTCCTTTAAAAATGAAACTCCTGCTTACTGGGTATGTGGCACGAATTCTTGTTTTCTACTCAGTAAAGTTTTCCATCTGGAAAGCATTTGCCTCCCCAACAGCCCTAGCTAACAGACTAACAGCAGTTTAGAAACATGAGTCAAGAGGACTACAAATGAAGTATATACCACACATGCCTTCACCTGCCTTTTGATTACTGGTATGTAGTTGCTAATGCTCAGGAAGGGAGTGCTGCTTTCTTGTTTGCCATTTTGGGCTTGCAGATGGAATTCCTCTTGCTGATCATTTTCTAAAACGCTAACAGCTTTGGACTTCTGTTCCCTGATTTTTGGAGTCTGAGACATCTATCGTTACTGTCCATACAAGGAAGGTTCAACACATTACACAGGGCTCCGACCTGCCTTTAATTGAGTGTCTGAGTAAAAATAGAAACAAAATGGTTAAGGAACCACAAGGAAAAGAAATAATATTTGACTAGGTTGGAGAAGCTTCATGGAAGAAGTAGCATTTAAGGTCGGTCTTGAAGGATGGCTAGGATTTTGACTGTTGGTGTTGGACAGGAACACTTAACTTCTTAATAATGAGCAAAGCCTTGCATGGAAGAAATGTGCAGGATGTGTTCAGGTTATAGTTTTGACAGGAGTGTAGGTTTTGTGAGGGAGTAGAAGTAGGAAATGGTTGGAACGAAAGGGTGTTAGATGATGCACTGAGGAATTGGTTTTTGTTTTAAGGAGGAGGGACCTTGTAGAAAATTATTTAGCAGTTACCCACCACTTTCCTATTCAGTCTACTCCACCCAAACTGGTTTACACACCGTCTACCTCAGACGTGCCTCACTGCTTTTGTTCACAACTGTTCCTTGGGCCAAATTGCCCTCTTCAATCCACCTTTTCATATGCTGTTGGAGCCTGGCTTCAATCCCAACTTTTCAAAACCTTTCCTAATCACCCTAGCCATTTATTCTTCCAAGCTCCTGTAGTGCTTTTGTGGCTACTTATTCTTGCTTATGTTTCTTTTGCTAATTATTATATACTCTTAACATTTCTCTTATTGAAATAAAGTTCAACTTGCATTGTATGTTTTTATCTTTCAGGCCTGGCTCTGGAGGCTTTGGAAATTCATAAGCCTTAGTTTTCTCATTTGTGAAATGGGTCTAATAGAGTTCCCCTGAGGACTGAATGCCTTTATATCATTAAGTTTTGAGTATTCCGTAAATTTTAGTTATTATTATGTTGTTATGACTTACCATTAAGGGATTCTCAAAATCCTGTGCTGCCTGCGTGGCTGTGTATCCTGCTGGCCTGAACAAACATCTTCATTCGTCTGGGTGTGAGAGGGTCCCTTCAACGCGGAACTCTCAGTGCTTTTGCCAGAGTGAGTTGGTCGCCCTATATTCCACCCAGCCTTTTAGTAAATGCTTATTGATTTTATTTGGTTTTAAATAGATAGTATTAAATGCTGGAGGAGCTGTAGTTATAAACTTTTATGGTCATTAAGGCCAAGGTCTTAAACCTAAGCTAGAGGCAAAAGAGGCAGAAGGAAAAAAGGAATAGAAAAAGGAGCTAGGTAAAAGGAGTAGTGATGTGGGGAGTGATACGCACAATAATTATCATCTGGTCCTTACTGGCCACTCCTTTAGTCTCGCTACTTCTACCTGGTCACATTTCTGTTCCTCAGATAAAGCAAGCTCTTCTCACTTTAGGACTTTGAACCAACTATTCCCTTAATTTGGTGTGTTTTTCTGGTTTTTGCGAAGTTGTCTCCTTGTCATTGGGGTTCTGTTTAAATGTTAATTAGTCTAAAGGTACTTCCTCTATAGCGTTTATCACTAATACCTTCTTGCGTATTATCTGTGTCCTGCTCTGCCTGCACATGTATGCGTGCACATACTCCCACTCATGCTCAGCTCGTCCACAGTAGAATATAAATTCTAAGAGAAAAGGGATTTTTGTCTCTCCTGTTCACCCCCTTTGTCTAGCACCTTACACATAGTAGGTATCCAATAGATAATTGTTAAATGATGAATACTGTAGGAGGGTGTTCCTAGGAAGAATTAATAACCTAAACCTAGTCTGGGCCTCACGGAAGCTCCTGATCGAGACATTTTAGGTAAGGGAAGCAGTCAAGTGAAAGAATGGGTCAAAGGGCAAGGTAATTGTGATTGATGGGTTAGGTGTAGTGGTCTTCAGCTCAGATGCTCACAGATGATGATATAAAGAGATCTGCATTTTTTTAAAGATTTTATTTATTTATTTGACAGAGAGAAAGACAGCCAGCAAGAGAGGGAACACAAGCAGGGGGAGTGGGAGAGGGAGAAGCAGGCTCCCAGCAGAGGAGCCCGATGGGGGCTCGATCCCAGGATCCCAGGATCACGCCCTGAGCCAAAGGCAGACGCTTAACGACTGAGCCACCCAGGCACCCCAAGAGATCTGCATTTTAAATGAGTGGCTAGTATTGAGACAGCATCAGGTTGGGAGTTACCCAGGCAAGAGATGATGTTAGCTTGCAATAGGATGGAAGTAGTAGGCCTAGAAAAATGTATGAATTGAAAGATATTTACGGAAGGAAGGAAGGAAGGAAGGAAGGAAGGAAGGAAGGAAAAGAAAAAGGGAGGGAGGGAGAAAGAGAAAGGAAAGGAGAAGGGAGAAAGAAAGAGAAAGAAAGAAAGAAAGAAAGAAAGAAAGAAAGAAAGAAAGAAAGAAAGAAAGAAAGAAAGAAAGAAAAATATAAGATACAAACTCAATAGGATTTAGTAAGAGGCTAGATGTGGAGGATGAGTGGAGAGAAGTCAAGGATGGTTGTCACTTTGTCCTGAGCTCAGTAAACGCACTATGAATTCTTAGACCATTGTTCATTTAATTGGCTTTTTTAAAAAGTTAATATGTAAAAGTTGAGCCTGAAATCACAATTTCTGAAGTTTGGTACAGAGCTTTACTGTTTGGATTATCAAAACTGATTTTTGGTGTTTATACTGATTTTCAGAAATCTTAAAGTTCTTTTCACAAATAAACCGTTTGTTGAAGTTTTCCATTGTATTCAGAATTTATTTCCTTTCTCACCTATCTTATCTTTCTTGATAGGAAGATATATTCCTTTTGCCAGTTACTACAGGGGCGTTGTTAACTTTATTTTCCTGTGCGGGCCAGATAAAAGGAAGAGCACAAGAAATTCATACACTTCAGGTATACGAAGTGTGATTTTTCAGTTTCTGGCAGCTCTTCTGTCTTGGTCGTCTAGAAATGAGATCTTAGTTTCTCTGTTTCGTAATTATTGGTTCCTTTGTAACAGCCAGATCTGGGTTCTTCTTGAGTGTGTTCTGGAGCTGCTCTCCAGTTTTAAAAACGTAGCCATGAATTTCAGCCATACTCACAGGATGGAAGTGCTGTTTTGTTATTGAGTTCTAATGCATTGGGTTTCAGAAAGCTATCTTTAAGCTTAAAGCAGTAAATAATCTAATGAAATAGGACATATTTGGAAATATATAGACAGATAATACCAGAAGGTTATAAAAGCTCACCTCAGGAATCCCATGAGGGTTGTTATGCCTATTTTTTTTTTTTTACTTATTAGGAAATTATTTAGTAAATATAAAACTTCCTATAGGCATAAAGTAGTTTTGAGCGGTAGGGACAGGAAAGATACCATTTTGTCCTCCTACTAGCTTTCTTCTGGTGAAAGGAACTGTGAGGATCTTTCAGGCAGTACTCTTCTGATTGCACTGCTAGTGCGGAAAAGGTCCAGATTGAATAATGCTGAATGTGATACAGAGGAGGTCTTGTTTGCAAGAGCATCAGTTTATTGCTCCAATCTTATTCTTAATTCTGTGAAGAAAGTAAAATGTTCGCCTGCCTTTTAGCTGACTCTAAGAATTGATTTATGTCTGTAATAATGTGTGTCATTTCACCTGAGGAATGTAGTTTCTGCCAGTCCTCTTATAGCAAATGGCTTTTATCCAGGGATATGCATCAAATCACCTAAGGAGCTTTTAATTTTATATTATTATTTATTTATTTATTTTTAAGTAAACTGTATGCCCGGCGTGGGGCTTAAACTCATGACCCTGATATCAAGAGTCACACAGATCACCTAAGGAGCTTTTGAGGATGCAGATGCCATGGTCAATGCAATATTGTTTGTAATAATAGAAAATTGGAAACAACCCAAATTTTCATCACTAGGTGATGGTTAGAGTATGATGTGTGCTTACAATGTGGAATACTATGCAGCTTGTTATGAATGGAGATCTATATGGAGCAGTGTCAGAGATATACTACGTTCTATAAGAAGGCAAATTGTAGAACTGTAATAATCTCTTTTCACTTAGTGTATATCTGTATTTATGTATAGAAGAATGAGAACAGACTTTAATAGGTTTTGGGCCAAGGAACTTTTGATACATTAAATATTTTTGTAATTGAATATGAACACATGTATTATATAACAGAAAAACAGTATTTCTTAAAAATAATGCACACCCTACTTTCTGTGTCATTGAATCTGGGTGTCTGTGAACTCCGTGGGTGATTCTGATTCTTCTATGGGTGAAAGCTCTCTACTCAAGGTCTGCTTTCCTGTGAATTCTTTCTTAGTAAAGATGGTCACCTCACCAGACCAACATTCTGAATGTAGCTTAGCATTTAGCTCAAAGCCCTGGTGCTTTGGTTTCAGAGGTCTGTGATTGTTACCTGTCCTGACATCTGGAATTTGATCTTTCAAGCTGGCAAGAAATCAGTACCAGCTCCTCAAAAACAAAATACCTTCTCTTGCATCTGATACTGTACCACCTTCTGCTTTCAGGTAGCATCGTACCTCTCTATTTTCTAGCTTCTAACCTCCTGGCGGAGGGGGTGTAGGGAGAAGGGACAGTGCTTTTTTTTTTTTTTTTTTTTTTTCCTCTTGAAAGAGCTATGAGTTCATGACTCTTGTTTCAGATTTACACCATCCCTGTATTCATCGGGACGCTCTAGATGAATTTTGGTTCTTAAAATTGGCATTTTCTTAGTTCTCTAGCCTACTTGGTGTAGGTATTTAACCTCAGAATTTCTGCACCGTCTAGCATGTGTCAATTTAAGACTCCAAAGACTTGCTGGGGCACTACCGACCAAGGCTCTGTTACTGCCTGCCGATTTAATTAACTGAATACCTTTGTATTCCCGTAACCAATTAAGAATCATTGGTTTTTTAATGCCATGCCTTACAAGGTCTTTTCTGAAAGAAAATCATTATCAGTCACTTCCTTATTTACTAATGACAAAGTGTAGGGAGGGTACATTTAAAGAAATCTCTGTCCTGTCCTTGTGGAGGCTGAAGGGAAGTCTCCCTGCAAGTGTGTGGCTAGCTCCCAGCTCTGTGTGTGCAGCAGGGCTATTTAGCTCAGCCTTGCTAGATGTCCTTCCTCAGGTGCTATGCTCTTTGTTTACTGTGTGACTTTAGGTGATTTATTGTGTGTAAATGTTGTGTTATCTATGAGGTGTCGATAACATCTGAATGGCTTGTTTCATAGGATCAAATGAGGTAGCACTTTGTAAACTAAATTTCAATGTAAGTGTATTTTTCTAGGCAGCTTAAAATGCAGCTGACCCAGTAAATTTGTTTGTTTGTTTGTTTAAGTCCTCTCTACACCCAAAGTGGGGCTCAAACTCACAATCCCAAGATCAAGAGTCACACGCTCTACCGACTGAGCCAGCCAGGTGCCCCCCTCAGTAAATATTTAGATAAAAGTTATAGTGGCTTACGTTAACTCTAGGTTTTTTTGTCTACAACATCGGGATAAGCCTTAAGGAGATTTGTCCAAGGACTAAGATTTCTGAGTTAATCCAGAACAGTTCGCCCTTGCGTACACCTCTTGTGATGTTCTGTCATAAATTTTGACCCTTTGTTCAATGATTATGGCACTTTTGATGCCATAATTTGGCTGCCAGGATGCTTGGGGGGAGTGGCAAATTGTGTTGATGAAAGGCATTTTTCCATTGTGCTGCTACATTGATTTGAGTTACTTTGAGATTTCCTTGCCAGGCTTTCATTGCCAACCAATTCCAATTGAGAGTCCTCCTTCTGGATGTCCCTGCTAGTGTTTGGAGGCTGCCATATTCAGGGAAAGGAGGTTTCTCTTGAAATAATCCATTTGGGGGGCGCCTGGGTGGCTCAGTCGTTAAGCGTCTGCCTTCAACTCAGGGCGTGATCCCGGGGTCCTGGGATCGAGCCCCACATTGGGCTCCCTGCTCCGCTGGGAGCCTGCTTCTTCCTCTCCCACTCCCCCTGCTTGTGTTCCCTCTCTCGCTGGCTGTCTCTCTGTCAAATAAACAAACAAAATCTTACAAATAAATTAAATAAATAAATAAATAAATAAAATCTTAAAACATAATCCATTTGGAAACTGAGAATTGGCACATTTTAATATTTAAGGGGGCTCTTGGCTCTTCTGACAGTGCTAGATTCTATAGAAAGAGTGGGTTGCATTTTTAATCTACTTCACTGATTTTGACAAACAGCTTATTCAAGACCCTAGAGAGCTACGTATAAATAAGGGGAAAACTCAAGTTGGAAAGCCGGGCTGAGAATCTCCAATATAAAGAATCTGGTACCTGAGGTGGATGCTGGGATGAGCCAGGTAAGAAAGCTCAGAGAGAGGCAGGAGTCTGTTTTCTACATTCTTCACTTTTTTGAGTTGCTCTTAAGACAGTGAGTTGAGTAAAGAAAATCAGGAGGTCTCACTTTAGATTTCCCCATTTGGGGGGTTTTCTTTACTTACCCTAAAGGATATTTTCTTTGTTCCTTGACTCTTCCTCCTTGGGACCAGGCTAATGTTACAGGGAGAGGAAGCCTGCAGTAGCTAGAGGCAAGCCAGAAGCTGCCCTGGTCCTCTTGGTTCATAGCGGCAGCATCGGTGGGCAGTATGCAGTGCTGCTGCTTTTTGGGTGTAAGACAAATACAGCTATTAATGTAGCTAACACAGGGCCTTGAATAGCTCTGAATTTTGAAGTCATGATGATAGAATGCCTTTCCTTTACTTTCTTAATTACTTGGTAGAGGGATTATTAGGGGACAGTTACTGTTTTTGGATTGTCTGTAACCCATTGTTTTCCTTCCAACTATTGAGAAAGGGATATCTTCCAATTTCCAAGTCCAAATTAATGTAGAGAGTTGTGGTACCCTTTGTTATCTAAAGGTGATTGTCAATTTCTTTTTCTCCACACGTTAACCAAAGACTGAGGATGAATCTTGCTTACTCCTTCTACTCATAGCGGAAGGAAGCAAGGAATAGCACTTGTTCTTGGGAGGAAACACAACTGCATTTGTCCAAAAGGAAAACTAAATTTTTCTTTCCTCATAAAATAACACTTGTCATATGGCAGTCAGAATTCTGAAAACCTGAAAGCATCTCCCTCCAGAAGGAAGCGCACACAGCCTCTGAATCAGAGCCACAATGAAGCTGGCCAAGAATTAGCCAGATTACATTCACTCTACTGGTTAGTCTGACCAGTAAAAGAAGGAAGGGAAGCTTTGTGTGGCATTTTCTCTAAAAGATAAGAGAGGTTGGGGAGGGAAGGAAAAGCAAAGGAGATTCTTCAGTATGTAAGTGGAGAGGAAGAGTGTTGAAAAGATGCCTCTCGCCTGAGAACTGTTCTGAATCCCTCTGTGGACAGGGGCCTTGGGTTTTGCCTTAGACCACACTAAAAGCACTTCAGAAAACATTGTTTTGTGCCACTCTCCAAAAGTTCAGAATACCTGGAGTGCCTGGGTGGCTCAGTCAGTTAAGCGTCTGCCCTCCGCTCGGGTTATAATCCTGGAATTAGCCCCACATTGGGCTCTTTGGTCACTGGGAAGCCTGCTTCTCCCTCTCCCTCTGCTTGCCACTCCCCCTGCTTGTGCTCTCCCTCTCTCAAATAAATAAATAAAATCTTAAAAAAAAAAAGGTCAGAATAACTTTAAAGGGAAGTGGTGTTTGCTTTTTTCTTTTCAGACATTAAGCATCAGAAAAGCAGGAACCATGTCTTGCTGTCTTGAATATCCAGTATCCAGCAGTGTCTGGATTTTCTAGTATAGTTAAATGTTTCAGAAGTAAGCATTGCTCATATATGCGGACATGGGAATATCTCCGGGTATAAACCAAAGCTTCTGTGGATAATGAACGGATTCATATGATGATCCTGACTTTGATGAAAAATTGTTATATTTCATATGATCTGTAGATGGACTTTTAAAAAAAAAATCTGTACATGCCAGTTTTAAAGTATATTTAGAAGAATTTCTACTTAGGTTAAGTAAGACTTCCTTTCTTAAGGATGCTAATAACAACCCGTTTAACCCCAAATCAGCGTTGCCTTGAATTTCAGACATGGTAATAACTACTGTCTTGGCTTGGATTATCTTCCATACTCTTGATTCTTTGTATCTCATTGTGGGCAACTGTGATTTATCAATTTGTAGGTTTTGGCCAGTTTTGTAGCTCACTTTTGTTGTATTGATATCTTATGGCGCCACCTACTGACACAAATTGGTAAACAAATGGCTTTAAGCCTACCAGCAGTCAAGGGTTGTGGTATTTGAAGGACTAAAAATAGATTTATAGAGGACTAAAATTGAAGCACTAGAAGTCACCCAGCCTGAAGATGTATTTTACAAAAGAATAAACTTAGGTTCTATTATCTGTGATAACTGTCTCTTTTTTTCCTATCATTTTTCAGATTATTGCAGTGTTCCAGTCTAGAGGATTTTGTGGTCATTCTGGCATTTTTATGAGCCTTTCTCCCCCTCAGAAATAAACTAAGTAGAATAAGAAACTAACAAACTTTCAAATTGTAAATCATTGGTGGCGTTCAGAAAAGACTGCTTAAAGAACCTTTGGAGACTCAGGAGAGGTGTTTTAACGATGCAAAGAAATGGGGAAAAATTAAGCCAGATGTTTGGTAAATAGGACAAGCTACTTCACACTGTAAAAATTGAAGTCCAGTGATACGGAAGTATGGATCAGAGGGTTATACGTATATAAGTCTGGTGTGTGTACATTATTTTTAGAAGCCTTGCTTTCAATTAATACTTTATTTTTTAAAAGATTTATTTTAGAGAGAGAACGAGCAGGGCAGAAGGGCAGAGGCAGTGTGTGAGAGAAGGAGATGCCCCGCTGAGTGGAGAATCCGACAGACACAGGGCTCAGTGTCACAACCCCGAGATGATGACAGCTGAAAACAAGAGTTGGACGCTTAACCAACTGAGCCACCCAGGAGCCCCCAATTTAATTAATATTTTAGATACCATGCTCTGTGGTAAAAGGGATATTGGGAACTTTTTTTAACTTAGAAAGAATAGGGACGCCTGGGTGGTTAAGCATCTGGTTGGTTAAGTGTCTGCCTTCAGCTCAGGTCATAATCCCAGGGTCTTGGGATCAAGTCCCACATCAGGCTCCTTGCTCAGTGGGAAGCCTGCTTCTCCCTCTGCCTGCCGCTCCCCCTGCTTGTTCTTTCTCTCGCAAATAAATGAAATTAAAAAAAAAAAAAACTTAGGTATAAAAGTTTTAAGTGGATATGCAAGAAGAGAGTTTTGCTATGAGATTGGTTGGGGCTGTTTATGCACTAACTTTCTAGCTGAATATATCAGAAAACTTTATTTTATACTGAAGCCGAATAGTCAGAACACTTAATATAAGCAGCATATGCTATTAAAGTTAGTGATGTCCCTGGATTTCTAACCATCCAAATATTCACCTACCAAGAAAAGTATGCCCTAACGCCCTTTTTATTTTATCACTTTAGCAGCGTCACCCTTTAGACCAGAAAGCTGGCGGGCACTATGGGGAAGAAACAAAACAAGAAGAAAGTGGAAGAGGTGCTAGAAGAGGAGGAAGAGGAGTACGTGGTGGAAAAAGTTCTTGACCGTCGAGTGGTAAAGGGCAAAGTGGAGTACCTCCTAAAGTGGAAGGGGTTCTCAGAGTAAGTGTCATTAACCTGGGGAACCCATTCATTCAGTCACTGACTGTTTCTCAGGAGTCCAGTAACGTGCAAGGCCTAGGGTGCTCGATGGGTAGTGTGACCCAGGCCTGGCCTTCATGGCTGATAGTCTAATTAGGAAAAATACCTACATGTACAAAGTGCTATAATGCAAGACACTGATTGCTGAGAAGCAGTTGTATGTGCAGCTTTAGACTGATTCAAGTATGCAAAGAGTAATTTTCCTTTGAAGAAGGCAAGTTTCTAAGCTTTCAATTTGTATTAAAAAGTCCCCCATTCCACCACCACCACCCCCGTCCCGCCAAGAAATTTCAGCGTTACCAAGTTCTTGGTCTTGGACAAAATCTGGTTACTCATTATCGTTAACTCCTCTTTTCCAAGGACACCAGCTCTCGTCATCCTGTGCGTCTCCTTAGTATGAGTGTGCTAACTTTGAGTGGAAAGTGTGACTCACTGTGCCCTCTGGTTTCAGTGAGGATAACACGTGGGAGCCAGAAGAGAACCTGGATTGCCCTGATCTCATTGCCGAGTTTCTACAGTCACAGAAAACAGCACATGAGACAGATAAATCAGAGGGAGGCAAACGCAAAGCTGACTCTGATTCTGAAGATAAGGGAGAAGAAAGCAAACCAAAGAAGAAGAAAGAAGAGGTAAGGGGAGAAGAATTTTTACTAGCCCAGAATTCCTACTGCTGTCAAAGAAGCTGAAAGCCCTTTTAATTTTTAAATTTAAGCACTTTTATTTAGCTGCTTCTGGGACCTCAGCAGCCATCTCTCATTCCTTCTGGAATCTTAGGCTAATGCTTACAGAGCATTTGGGGGTTAACTCTGGTAAAGCCACATAATCTATGCTTATTTTATCTGAGGTGCAAGAATAATAAGTACAAGTAAATTCTTGCTTGTAGATGGATGGTTTTCAGTGTTGTAATCATGATAGGTGTGAGATAGCTGCGTTCATCTATTCAATACCTTAAGTTATCTTCTGAGGGTGAAGAAACAGTTGTGGAAATTTATTTTGCTTGAGATGTATGTCCCTTTTTACATATGGGGAACCTCAAGACCTTGATGGAAGAATCACTCAGAAGGATGCAAAAAGGCCTGTGACTTGGAGCCAAGGTATTGGTGAACTACTGACAAGAGTGTGATCATATTAATCGGAGAAGCAGGACTGGCTGCAGTGTGGGTAACAGTCCCATACAATTAAAGTTGTTCCATCCATCTGGTTTTTACAGTCAGAAAAGCCACGAGGCTTTGCCCGGGGTTTGGAGCCAGAGCGGATTATTGGAGCTACAGACTCCAGTGGAGAACTCATGTTCCTGATGAAATGGTGAGTCTGCCAGTGGCTCTGTGTGGTGGTTTTTTTTCTTCTTCCCATCTGTTCCATGCCAGAGGAAAAGAGCTGGACCTTCGAAATTCCAGTCGCCCAAGTGTGAAATCTTTAAAGATGGCATAGTCCTTCGATAGTGACCCTCGGCCTGACTGCCAGCCCGGACTCATGAGTTACAGGTAGGGGCCCTTAGGATTCTCCGATCTTTGCCCGGTTTTTTAGGAGGTGGGAGAAAATCCAGAATGGAGAAGGTATGGGGAAGGGTCACATTTCACTTATGTAAATGAAGAGGGAAAAAATGAAATGTGATGACCCACCCTCCCCTTGTACTGCCTCCTAAGATCGGGCTGGCCCCAGGATCAGTAGTTCTGTTAACTTCTCAGGGTTAGTTAAGAATTTCTGTAGCTCTTCCCTTTGTCCTTGAGCGTTAGAGCCTTTCCACTTTGTGCAGATTCTGTAATTCCAGGATCAGCCAGTAGGGGTCAGCAAGTCCCTTTTACTATAACTGAGCAGAGAGCAAGGCTATCTTTTTTCATTAGACGTTATACCAATGGTAGTAATACTCCAGGAAACAGACTAATGAAAACAGTTGTCCTGAGAATTACAAGAACTGTAATTAACCCCAAATTCTGTAAAATATCCCTATTCTCTGTCCAAAAGGAAGGCTTTCTTTCTTTTTCTTGCTTGTTGAAAAATACTTGTGCTTTTTTTCCCTCCCAAGTGGGTCTCAATCATTGTCCTTAAAATATAAATTAGGAGTGAGTGATTGTAAACTTTTGCCAATTAAGGCAGTATTCTAAGGGTTTTGTCCTTTTGTCAGTCTAGAACCTTCTCTGAAACTCCTATCTATACTAATTCCTCTGGTTTAGAAGGTGGCCAGAGAGGCCTAACTTCGACACTACTGAAAGCCTATGTCACAGTTAGGTGAAACTCTGTTTTTGTATTTTGCGTTCCCTAGATGTTCGCTGAATCTGACCTTTTAGCTGATTTATCGCTAGCCTATAGGAGAAAAGTTCATTTTTAAGGTGTGCATCTGGGGGGAAAAGATTGATACCAGGAGTTATAGTGCAACTGCAGTATATTTTCTCTGTGTGCATGTGACCAGTCTGAGTTACAGTACTGTTTCCGTATTGTTTAAGATTACACTCCTTTGGTTGAATTACTGCTGTTTGTAAAGATTATACCTGAATGTAACTCTACAGGTTAAGATAAAAAGATTGGATATTGACGATAAAACCAAGTTCATTTTAAGGTGATTTTCCTGGAAAGTTGAGATACTTGTCCATTTCCAAAATAGCAAATACTTCTTCGCTGTGAACTGACTGACCTTCCCTCAGAGGGTGTTGTTTTTATTGTCTGCTTCAGGCTCCCATACCAGTATACTACTGTTCCCTCCCGTTCTCTTCAGTGCACTGTTCAAAAACATACCTTACCCGCTTAGTCAACCCTGGTTCCCGGGCTCTCTGGCTTTGGTTTATCTGTTGCTGAGTTCTGGAAGTTTTGGGTGGTGCCTCATCAGAGACCCCATCATACAACTGCCACCTGCCCTAACGCTACTGCTCCCATTTGGGAGATTCCCAGTGGCCTTACTTCTAAGTCTCTTGTATGTGATTTTCAAATTTTGAGACCATTTTAAAATCCAGAAAAATACAAAGAATTATGTAACAGTCCCTTATTTTCTACTTCCCAGTGTTGAAGCACCATTTCAAAGCACCTGGGAGTTGTGGAATGTCTGTGTGAGCATGGCATTTGGTAATGTTAAACAGTGTAATTATGAGTCAATGAGAACGTGTCCACCTGCATTGGCTAGAGTCAGTGGTATTAAATCTTACTATTGGTATTAAATCTTACTATCCAATCTGGTATTAAATTCTACTACAAAGCCGAGATCTCTCCATGGGCTCTTGGCAGCTGGGGTAATGGCTTTTCGAAGAGTGTGGAAGCTTCTCTTCTGCCCTCCAGGAATCTGAGAGTCATGTTCTTTTTTTTTTTTTTTTTCTGGCCTTGCCCAGAGGTTCAGATGTGATGGACTGAGTTAAGTGACTTAGGTTTTAACAAAAATACCCAGAGAGGATTTTCAACAGAAGATCTCTGAGGATGTCACTTGACTAAATGCTGCTTGGGCCATGTTATCACCCTTCCCTAGGCTACTCTTCTGGAATTAATACTTTTAAAGCCCTATCCCTTTTGTCATCCAAGTTAGGAGACCACCAGCACCTGGTCTCAAGGTGTCTCTGCTTTGTTCTGCAGGAAAAACTCTGATGAGGCTGACCTAGTCCCTGCCAAGGAAGCCAATGTCAAGTGCCCACAGGTGGTCATATCCTTCTATGAGGAAAGGCTGACGTGGCATTCTTACCCCTCGGAGGATGATGACAAAAAAGATGACAAGAATTAAGTCTCCTGAGTACCTGCCCCTGTCACATCTGACTGTGGGTTTCAAGTGGGGAGGGAAGGAGTTCTACTTGTCTTGACACCATAGAGGTGGCTTGAGAAGATGTCCTTTGAAGAGCAAGTATCGTTTCTGTGCCCTACAGCAGCCCAAGTGCTTTAAAGCCTTTCCATGCTGTGTAGTTTGCACACCCATCCCAGTGGAGGGGAAGGAAGAGAAGTGTTGCAAGGCAGCCCATTCTGTACTTTGCTGAGAAAGGCAAAGGGCCTTCCATGAAGGACAGAACTTGCAGAATGGGTGTGTGGGAGAGCAAAAGGTACTGTAGATCTTCAAAGCGCATCTCCACAACCCACAGCCTTCTTCCCAATAGTGTTAACTCTGCATTTTTACAGCGTAGCATGTGTGTAGTTTTTGGCTATTACTGGTGTATCATTTGGGGGTGGGAGGGTTGGGGGTGGGAAGGAAAGGAGATGAGTAGGATCATTTTTGTTAAAATTTGGGGCCTGATTGGGGAAATGGTAAAACAATGGAAAGAACAAACTTGTGGTGATTCGGTTCTATGTCCAGGATATTTTACCTTTTCAAAAAAAATGTCATTGGCAACCTAAATGAGGACTGTGAGAGACTGTTTAAAAGCTGTGAATGCCTGAAACGTAAAAGCCAAGGTGTTCCCTGCCTGAGCTTAATGCTGTTCCCAAGAAAGGACTAAGCTAGTTAATAAATTACCAAAGCTGCCATTTTGGGGATGGTATACACAGGCGGATTGTTCTGTCTTAGAGGTGCTAATTCTTGAAATTGATAAGAAGACCCTTTCTTTTCCAGTTATGAAGTTTTAAACATCAGCTTGTCCATCCACGCCACTGGCTGAGGTATTTGGGGAGGGGAAGAGGGTAGTATAGAAAGTGGGAGAGTAGAGAAAGACAAGGGCCCCTGCTCTTAGGGTGGAAAACTCTTGGAGCTTGTTATTTGAACTTTGAACTCTGAAATCATTGGTGGCAGGGTTCAGTCACTGACAGCACAAGTTCATTGAATCACTTCGAGAGTGGAATGCTTTCAAAAGCTCTGGTCTCAGGAGAAGATTAAACTTTCATACTGGGGCAGTGGTTCACTTTAAAACACAAAACAAAAAATTTTTTTAATCCTAAGAATGAATTAATACCCAAAATGCTGTCTTGAATCATGAGATCCATCAGTTCTTGACATCGTCTAGACCTGCATTCTAGAACTTCATTGTAAAATCTTTTTAGGCATGTGTTAGGTTTCTGTGGAAACTTTGTTTAAATGTAAACTTCATACCACATTGTCAGTTTTTGTCTTAATAAAACTATAGATTTATAATCTTTGATTTCTGTCTTGATTAGTGTTACCAAAACCCTCCCTGCGTGTCATTACCTTACAGGCTCAGCCTATAAGGAAACAACTCCCACAGTTGGATGGCTTAATTTCTTTAACGCTGTAGGCTTGAAAATCTAATGCCTGGCCTGAATCTTTGAGTAGTCTCATCATTATTTACTTAGTAAATATTTGTTGAACATTTATGATTACTCCAGAGATTGTAAAGCTTGTCACGTCATGCTGTCTTCATATTGCCCCAAGTTCGTTGATTAGCACTCTGACCTGCTTGCACTTCCAGACCATGGTATGTTTGGAAACATGGGTTTTTGAGGTAGGTTTAGTTCTTGACTCATGTATTTTGTAGACTTATGTCACCTTAGCTAAATAGTCAACTCTAAAATTTTCAGGAATTGGCCTCGTGTTTGATCACTGAATTAAAATGTCATCCACTTTCTTAATGGCATTTTCTGCCTATAATTCTAGAGCCAGAATGGAACTAGTCTCTTGTTATTTATTAAAAGGGAAAACGGGATTTCCACTGAGATCAAATCAGCTCTACTCACTAGTACGAAGCATTTGTTCCAAAATAAACTGATGCATAAATATTTTTTTCAGAAAGCCTCCTTGGGGCATCTGGCTGGCTCAGTCGGAGAGCATGCAATTCTTTTTTTTTTTTTTTTTTCTAAGATTTTTATTTATTTGACAGACAGCCAGCGAGAGAGGGAACACAAGCAGGGGGAGTGGGAGAGGGAGAAGCAGGCTCCCAGCCGAGGAGCCCGACCCGGGGCTCGATCCCAGAAGGCCGGGATCACGCCCTGAGCCGAAGGCAGACGCTTCACTACTGAGCCACCCAGGCGCCCCAAGAGCATGCGATTCTTGGTCTCGGGGTTGTGAGTTCGAGCCCTCACATTGGGTGTGGAGATTACCTAAAAACAAAATCTTAAAAAAAAAAAAAAAAGCTTCAGGAGTTTGGGGAGATGAAGTAAAGCGGAGGTGGGGAGGCAGCCTTTCTGCGCAGAGGCCTACGTGTGTCCTTGTCGGCAGCCCCAGAGCCGTCAGCCGCTAGCTGAACGAGTTAGGGTGTGGTGGTTCTGTTCATCGTTGGATGCGCTGACTTAGCCTTCAGCCTTGGTGTGTGTCCGGAATGGACTGCTCTTCCGCTCTAGTCTTAAACCTTTGCAACTTACTTAATTGCCATTTCTGGCATTTCTGAACCCTCGCAAAACCCTCTCATTCTTCCCCCGGGAAGATGCTGACATTGGTAATGCATCAATGAAAACTGAAGTGAGGCTAGATTTTCACAATTTTGTTACCTTTGAAAGCCAGCTGTCACATGTCTAGATTAAGGGTTTCGGTATCAAATTTTCTCAAGTGCTTGTTGAAGCCGCAAATGCATGCGGAAATGTTGGGAATAAAAGATACGCAGAGGCACAACAAAGCTTCCGTCTGCTTCAGAAGGTATTCGGAGAGCATTTCTGCAGGCAGCACAAGAGCGCGCTGGGTGGCGTCGGTGGAGCTGCGTCATCGTCGACTCCTCACCCGGGAGTTGAAGAGGAGACAGGTGATGACCTTAGTTGCTATTTCCAAAGAAGAGCTTACTAACCTGGTGACCACATCACCATCTGAGGTGTCCTGCATGGTCTTCAATTGAGTTTCAAGTTAGGACAGTAAATGACCACAGAGGCAATCTGTCAGTCAACGGTGCTCCGGAATAATTGTTTCTGCTTTTCAGTGTCACTTGAAAGTTTGGATTACTGATTATATTCATTTTTAATCGTTGAGTTTTTAAGTACTTATTTTCAGATATGATCTTAAATTCCAGAACTCATTCCAACCCAGCTCCATTTGATTTTAACATGGCCATTTGGTGTTCGGCCATGTGCGATCAGGACATCTTTATGGCCTGTGACAGTGGGACTGTGTGTTATAATCACGATTTCCATCACAGAGAAAGGGAAAATGAGAGGAAACTGCTACTCCAAAATAATTTGGTGGAACTGGAACTCTGAAATCCAGATTTTCTACAGTAGCTCCAGATCTTAAACTATGTATGGCCCCGGGTTCTGTTTGAGATCATTAATTAACCTGATCAGTTTCCCTGATACTAGTATTAACCTGATTTGCAAGTTGGGTCTTTTTGTAAGGCTAAAAAGACCTTGTTTAGAGCTGATAGGACTGAACTAAATCCAGGCTCAGCGTTTCCCCTCTAGCATAGGACTGAAATGCAAACACCACTACCAGGCCATCAGTCAGCTTTGGTCAAGGAAGGCGTCTCGGCTTCATCTTGCTTTTCAGCAGCAGGAAGCAGTCGGGCAGCATCCAGGTGTTCTGGTGTGTGGCTAAGGAAGCTTGGTGATGGCGGAGCTCAAAGATCCCACAGACGGTCCTCGGTCTGGGAGCCGCATGTCACCTTGGTTTGACTGTCCAGCATTGAGGTTTTCTTTAGAAGTTACTGCTATTCTAACCAGTGTGTTCACAGTTGCTCAGCTGTCTTCTGTGGATGACTTTTAATTGACTTTGGCCTTCGGAGCTTCCCGCTGCATAAATTGCTGAATATTGAAAGCGAATGAAATCCAAAATAAAACCATCTTGCACTGGGATGAAAAACACACTTGGTCCTGCTCTATGGGGGCAAGTAGAGCAAGTATTCTGTTTTCTAAGGCTTTTTTTTTTTTTTTTTTAACCTTAGGCCAGTGAGACAGCAGGACTATGAGGCAAGGCTGAAACATTAGGTTTACGCTCTACACTGATGATTTGGTTCTGTAGTTGTTGCTCATATTAAATAGCTTGTGTTAAAATATTCAACAGCATGTCTGGATCTGCACTGTAGCCTTGATGGTCTGCTTGGTGGTTTGTGATGGTACCAGAGCCACTGTTTACCTCACAAGGATTTTTAAATCCTAGTTGACTTTGACCAGTCCTGCCATTTATTGTTTGCATAGCCTCAGGTCAGACTGGGCAACTTTGGGGCCCGCCTGTGGGGCACTGGCTCATTGTTTAAATTACTGCTTCAGCCTGTAGCTGAGGACTGAATCGGCCTAATTAAATTTGTGTTTAAAACAAAAGGCAGAGCACCACCTTCTTAGCCTTTTCCCTGCCTCCTCCCAAGTATAAACTAGGTTTTGTTTCCTTGGTTGAAATAGCATCTGGAATTAAGTAACAAATACTGAGCAACCTACCCCCATTCTGCAGTTAGCCTGGGAAAGATCCAGCTTTAAGACTTTTTTGATACTCCTGTGTCCTCAGAGAGGAAGACGGGTGTTTTTATCTAACTGATTTTGAGAACACACCTCTTTGGCGGGGTCCCGGACACCTCCAGACAACCCGCGCACTGGATTCTGTGTCTTAACTAACTCAGGATGACACGAACTTTCAAAGTTCTGGACAGAACAAGGACTAGAACTCAGATCAGGTGCTCAGTTCCACGTGTATACCGAGTTCCCGCACACGCTCCTTCCGCACTACGGAGTCCCGAGCCAGAGGCGAGGAGGATGGCTGGCCTCGGTGGGAAAAGTGAAAGGTGAGAGGTTCTTGCTGGGCTGACAGAATGACAGATTCAGGTCAGTGAGTCCCTTTCATGTCCCAGATGGATCAGTGATAAGACAACAAGGCTTAACCACTCACGATAATGAAGCACGTGGGTTTCGCTTAACAGTTTCTGCCCTTGCTTGGGAAAATGACTTCAGAGAGGCGGCCGCCAGTGTGCTGCCTGTGCCCGGGGGTGACAGGGTCCGTCACGAGGTGGACTTGCGGGTAGTGCCGTAAAGCTCGCGAGTGGAGCTAAAGCTGTCGCTCTAGGTCAGTGCCTGCTGGAGGAGGGAGGAGATGTGAAGGTGGTGGGGACTTATTTTTTCTACAAGGCACTTGTGTTTCCAGCTTTTGCCAAACCAGCCTGAAAAGCAGCAAGGTCTGGCACAGCTGGGGGTTGTAGAAGGGCCGACGGCTGCCTGAGGAAGGCCGGCTCCGTGGAAAGTACTCCCCATTCCCTGGCTGGCTGGCTGCTGCTCAGCTTTCCCTGGTCAGGGCGGGAGTCCACCGTGGAGGCCAGGTCTTGGGGACACTGAGCATTCTCTAGCTCACTACATTTCCCCTCCGTTCTGGATTTCTATTTTTATTGACACTGAAATACCCCAGACTTACTGGTGAGATCTGTGCCGGGCAGAGGTTGAAACCGGGGGTATGCTTCCAAACGCTAATGTGAATTAGGACGTGGGGAGAAATGGGCTTGAATGAAGCCCAGTAACTGCTGAAGTCAAGACAAAGCCAGGCTTCCGCCCCCCCAAGCAGGTCACCTCGAAGTCCGGTCCTCAGTTCAGCCTGAGGCCTGCTCATCTCCCTGCCAAGAAGAGTCTAGGACCTCCTCTCACTTGTCTGAGGTGTAGCAGGCCTTACTCGAGTCCTCGTTATCTTCTTCCTGCCAGAAAAAGCCTTGAAGCTGGAGCACCCACTCCACCTGCCAGCGGCAGAAAGAGGTCAACCCCACAGCAAGTGCTGACCAACTTGGCCCAGAGCCCCAGCTAATCAGCAGGATCCTAGACACAACTGTACATCTCTCCATAAGGGGATGGGGGAGGGGCGACCAAAATGTACTTTCTCAGACCAGGGGCAGCACTAACAGGGCGAGAGATGATTTTTTTTCCCTCTTAAAAAACATTTAAGTATGTAAGGTTGAAATTGCAAAGCAAGATAAAAGTTACAGCCTAATTGTGTACTTAAAAATACATTTCTAGAAGGGATACAAAAACATGACGGAGTTTTACCTGTCACAGTCCACTCTTCTGTATATAATTTGTATTTTTTTTCGGCATTAAAGGTTTTCAAACTTAATTTTTAGTCTCTTTTTTCAAGAATCTTGGTTTTATCTGGCTTACAGACCTTAGCTAATTCCTAATTAGGAAAGAGCTTGTTTGATGACGCTTTCCAACTAGATGGGGTTACAAAAAAAACCAAACTGAAACAAACTGATGCTATGAATTCTGTTCCGCCCCTTGGGATACTCCAGTAGCACCATTAAGGGACTACTGGGCCAAGGCAGGTCAGACAGTGGTACACAGACAGGACTTCCAGATCACAGGTCCCGTTACGGGGACCATAGCTTCTGGTCCTAAACCTCGTCCAGTGACCGTACCGGCTGCCAGGCGAGCGTTCATCCCTCGGGCATCTGCCGGGCACCTACCCCGGCGTGTGGCGGCGGCTCCTGCAAGCCCCCGGCGCCTGGAAGCAGCCAGCTCTTTGTGGGCTCGATATTAAAGCAGGTTTTTTGAGGGAGAACAGATCCTGTTCACCTCAGCCAGGGAGGCTTTCTGATGCCTTCAACCCTGCGGTCTAGCTTCCTGCTTCTCCGGTTCTGTGGCTCTGCTGTTCCACTGAAGTGCTTGGCGCGGGCTGGTCCGTGGCTTTCAGGTCTTCAGTCGGGGGCACTGGTGGGGCTACTCTCTGATGCTCTGCACCCCTTTGGTGGATGGTGCCACCAGAGAAAGGGCAGCATGCTCAAGATTAAAAATGCACTTTCTCACGGGTGGACAGACAAGGGGCTGGGCCACGGGCCAGCACCTCACCCAGCCTGGTCCTAGGAGAAAGGCCAAAAAGGATTCTGAATCCTTCTTGGGGATTCAACTAGCGAACCGGTGAAGAGGTATGAACACCTTTGGAAGGTTTAATTGTCTTCCTAAATTCCTCATTGTCAACCTCCCCTGTTCTCCACCCACCTTCCAACGGTGAGCTCTGCCTTAGCCACACAATGGCCAATCCTCCCCTCCTGGGGTCTTTCTTTTACTCAATTTAAATTCAAAGTAGGGAAAAATTGCACCTGAGAATGAATCATCCATTTTATTTTATTTTATTTTGTCATGTGCTCACAGCATCTCTCTCTCTCTCCTCTCCTCTCCCTGGCAGGTCAGAGATAAATTAAAAATAAAATCTACAAGGAAAATAATTTATAAAAGCACTTCCCAGGCTCGTGCCTTCTAACCCTACTGCTCAGTTAGGAAACCCCCCCCACCCCCCACAGGGGAGGAGAATCCTCTCCCCACAACTCACTCCTGCTAGTCTGGGGCTGACTGTACTCCAGAGCCAGGCAGGGGTGGGGGCAGCAGTGGCAAACAGTTAAAAATAAAGACACTGTGGTCCTGGAACCATCTGGCCACCTTGGCGCTCCCCTCTCTGCCTCCCCCAGGCACTTCTGCCTGGGGCCTTTGCTAAACTGGGGGTGTAGAGAAGCAGCCTGTGGCCGAGAGCCTGGGGGTAGGTGCTCTCAGCCCCCATTACATGCACTTCTCATTCTCCTAGAAAGAAACCCAAAAAAAAAAAAAAAAAAAAAAGCAGAGACCTCGGGACAGAGGAGAAAAATCCCAAGTGTTCACACAGTTACACGGAGTCTTTATGGCAAAGAGAACATTTAGCAGCTTTGAATATTGGGGTATCTCCTTTTTACTCAACACAAGCATTCTAGACCCTATAAGTGAAACAGGGCTCAAGCCCTAAAAAAATCAAAGCGCAAGAAATTCTAAAAGGACTAGTTTGTTTTTGTTGCTGGGTTTTGTGGGTTTTTTTGTCTTCTAGTGACATGCCCAGTTGTTGGAGGGGAAGGCCTGAGGGAAGGGTCACTCCCCAGTGTTGTGCTGAATACTGCCTGGCTTCTCCACACCATCCCCCTGCCTCCCAGCAGCCCCCAGGAGGCCCAGGCTCAGCACTGGGGGCACCGCCAGCACCCCAGCTGCGGAAGGACTCCAGGCAGCCGGGAGGGGCGGGGGCACACGGGCGGGATGAGATCGGCATTCGCATGCAGGCTCTGAT
This sequence comes from Ursus arctos, assembly GCF_023065955.2. NCBI lineage: Eukaryota > Metazoa > Chordata > Mammalia > Carnivora > Ursidae > Ursus > Ursus arctos. Next base: position 22,901,344 of record NW_026622919.1, on the reverse strand, counting down.
GGAAACGTGGGTGCCTCAGCTCAGGGGGGACCGGGCACGGAGGGAGATGAGAGTGGCAGGGTGGTGAGGGGCATGCTCGGTGTTGGGGCTGCTGCCAACAGGCACGGGGGCCCTGTGACCCTTTCCTGTTCCCTCTCCTCTTTGACCCTAACCCCCCAAGCCAGTGTTGGGTCCCAGTGGCTCCCCTCCGGATGAGAACATGTCAGGAGGCATCCCAGAGCTCCCCTTTCCGGGCCGCCACAGGGCAGGAGCTGGAAGAGCCCACAAAGCCCCTCCCAGGCCCCACCTTGTGCTCCGCCCTCCCCTGGGGTGAAGTGGGCTTTACTGGAGCCTAGGGCCTAGTCCCACCTAAAACCTGCCGCCTGGTATCCTGGCCAGAGCCAACCCTAACCTGCCCTTTGATTTTCTTCCCGCTTTGATTTTTTTGGGTGTGTTTTTTTTTTTTAATCCCCCTTCCTTGGTTCCTTCCTTGGTTCCTTCCAGGGATGAGACTTTCTACGACTTTCCTCTCACAAGATCCCCCCCTTTCCCCTTGGTCGGCCTCCAGCCATGCCAGCACCACCCCTTCCCTCAAAGGAAACAGCAGGGGTGAGGACCCTGTGCACCCAAACCGCCTGGCCGCTTCCGCCCTCCCCGCCCCCCCGGGGGGTAGCCGAGCCAGCCAGCGCCCGCGCCCTCCTCTGCGCGCCCACTGCCCCGCAGTTCATCCCGTCTGAGCAGCTCTACTGGATAAGAAGGCATCCAAGTCCCCACGGTAGGTCCAGGTCCAGGCCCAGCCCTTCTCCAGTTTCCATCCCGGTGAGCGTCAACCCCCCGTCCTCCCCAGGCTCACTTTCGTCGGTCCTTGGGCTTCCTCTCCTGCCGCCGGGCCTGCTGGTCAGCCAGGGTGCGCGGAATGAGCAGGACGCTGCCGTCCCCGGCGTACTGCAGCGCGTACTGGCTGGGCGAGTAGGGCCGCCCGTTCTCATCCCGCAGCCGCCCAAACACCTCCTGGTACAGGCTCTGCACCTTCTGCTTCATCTGCCGCAGCGACCGCAGGAACTCCACCTTCTCCCGCAGCAGCCGGGCCTTGTCGCGCTGCAGGTCCTCCACGTCGCGCTCCAGGTTGAGGATGGTGTCCAGCTTGCGCTTGCGGCAGTTCTGCGCCGCCATCTTGTTCTTGCCGCGGCGCCGGATGTCGCGGATGAGGCTCAGCTGCGCCTCGCTCAGCTGGTACTTGGACAGCAGCTCGTTGAACTCCTCCACCGGCAGGTTGATGATCTTGTCGTTGGTGAAGGGGATCTTCATGGCGCGGGCGCGGTGCTCGTCCCGGCTCATCTGCTTGTCCAGGAAGTCGGCCTGCTTCTCCTTGCCGCCCTTCTTGAGGGCGCCGGGCGGCGGCAGGTCGGCGGCGTCCAGGGCGCTGGGCGCCATGTTGTACGTGTGGTTGTGGCCCACGTGCTCCAGGTAGGGCAGGCAGGACAGCGGCGACGGGTCCTGGTAGCTCATGCGGCACAGCTTGGAGTACTCGGGCTGGTAGCCCACGGCGCCCTCGGCCTCCTCCAGGTCCAGGGTCTCGGAGTCGGAGCTGTAGCCGACCGCACCCTCCTCAGAAAAGGAGGACGACGCGGAGGACGACGCGGAGGACGACGAGGACGACGAGGAGGAGGACGACGAGGACGAGGAGCTGCCTTCGGAGCTGCTCAGGGAGGAAGGGCTATGGCTGGAGTCCAAGGAGAGGCCCGAGTCCGAGTCGAACTCCTCTTCGAGCTGGGAGGCCTGCACGGGGTTGAAGCCCTCCTCGATGGCCAGGTCCATCAGGCTGATCTCGTCCAGCATGGCTTCGTCCAGCAGGCCCCCCAGCGGGTCCGGCAGCTCGGGGCCCGCCGTGTCGTTGGCCGTGCCGTTGAGCTGCGGCGGAAAGAAGAGCCCCGCCAGGTTGGTGGAGCCGAAGGTGGAGTTGAGGCTGGTGGAATTGCTGGGGACCAGCGGCAGCAGCGCGGAGCTGCTGGCCACAGGCAGGCTCTCCACGTCGGGACTGAAGAGGGAGAAGTCCTGGCTGCAGCCCCCCAGGGACGCCTGATGCAGGCTGACATTCTGATTGATGGGAGTGTTGGGGGCAAGGCTGTAGTTGGTGCTCAGGGGGTCTCCAGGAGGGGCGCTGTACAGGATCTCACTCGTTGACGTGTTCACTTCCATGGCCTGGGAGGGGAGAAGAGCGTCACGGTTCCCTTGGAGCAGACTCCCTCCCGCGGGGGGCGGGGGGGCTCAGGCCAGCAGGCGCCCAACACAGGCACAGCTGCGTGGGTGCAAAGGCAAGAGACTGGAATCCAGAGCCCAGGCTCAGCTCCTGGCCCCGCTCGGTCCACCCAGGCCTACTAGGCCTGGCAGAGATGGGTCCTCCCTGTGGAGGCCACCCCAACGCGGGGCTGACCTGCTCCCCTCTGTGTTTGGCCAGACTCCCCCACCTTGGAGGGAGAGGAAGGAAACACCCAACCCTGCCTACCTCCTCAGGGTAAAATCTGCACAGCGAAAGGAACACCCAGCCTTGGAGAGAGAAAACCTAGCTGCACCACTGGCTGTGTGACCACGGGCACATCACTTAACCTCTCTGAGCTTCGATTTCCTCACCTTTAAAATAACAAAGGGCTGACTACATGATTGTAAGGGGCAGGAGAGCTGGCACCGGCCGCAAACGCACCGCACGAATGCCTGGTTTTAGTAACGCCAAAGCGTGTAAGCGTTCGGTCACTTGTTCCTCTACCTGAAGGGAAGACGAAGGCACACCTAGGGGACAGTCCTGCTTTAGAAGGCTCAGCCCTGGGCTTTTAACCCAAACCCCTCTCCTGACGGCACCCCCTACCCCAAGGAGACACCCGGACAATGACCTCTCAGTGTCCGCACTTTCCTATGGATCAGACAGGGAACTGTTCCTTTCTCTTCCCAGAGGTGAAAAAGCAGCTGAATGCGAACGCCACCCCCACCCCCCCTCGTCCGAGAGGTCTGTGTCCTGTCCTGGTAATCCTACCTGCATTTCCATAATGGACATGAGATCTTGCCACTGCTGTTCCAAATCAAATGGCGACTCTGTCCCCGTCAGGAGAGGAGACAAGAGGTTGTTTTGAAGACCTGGGGGCTCACTCTCACTAGGCACTGCTTCTGTTATGCTGGAAATGTCTGCTGGAAACTAGGGCAAAACACAGAGGTTTTAATGAGCGGAAGGCAAGAGCACGTCGCATTCCTCCCAGAGACTACCACCTGAGGTTCTGTCTCTTCCTTCCTCTGAATTCACCCCCACGGCCAGGACCAGGCCAGCACCGGGAGCTGGCACTCGGGCAGCGCAGAGGGCCACACGGCGTGCAGGCTGCCCAGGCCGGGCTCTCCCTGGAGTCCTGCTCACCTCAGCATTCTCCCCAAAGGGGCAGGTGGCCTCCAGCAGCCTAAGGCACTCTTCCAGGGACAGGGCCGTCTGGTCCTCCCCACCAGGCACCTGTGGCAACAGCAACTGTAAGTCTGACTGACCTGGGCCTTGGCTGCCTGCGGGCCAAAGCCTCTTCCCCAGCCTTTCCAAAGGGGAAGCTGAAGGAGGGCTGGGATGGCTATAGGCCTACGCTCTCCCTCTGTTCCCAGACTGAGGGCTGGCCCTGCGTCCCAAACTCCAGGAAAGAACAGAGGGAGAGTGGCAGAGTCCTGACGCAAACAGGAAGCTGCTAGGTGCTTCGCCTCCTCCATGCTGTTTGTTACCAAGGCCTGGCCCCTCTGCTTCTGTTGCTCACCCACTCCCCCTTCCTCAGCCCAAGTGACTTAGAGACCCCAACCCAAAAGATACATTCGGGTTCATCCCACAGACAGAGGCTGCCTTCTCTAAGGAAAAGTTTCTAGAAGTGGGCAGAGGTGGGGGTACCTGTGCAGGGAAGCTCTCCCCGGTTTCTCCATCCACTAGCAGGTTTCGCGCCAGAGCTTCTGCGCCCTCGCCTGACCAGGTGTCGTCCTGCTCCGCTCCATCTCGCAGGTCCTTATCCACATCCTGCTCCTTCTGGCGATGACTATAGTCAAAAATCTCACGCCCAGCCCCTAGGTCAATATCCTGTCGCCAAAGGATGTCAATCAGATCTATGTCCTGAAAGACAGATCACCGTGACTTTAGCTCTCGGTTCCAGGGGCCTTTCCTAGCATCACTCAGATTCATCCTGAGAGCGGGGGGCAGCTCTCCCAGCCTCTGCCCCCTCTGTACCAACAAGGCTTCATTCATCCATTTCCAGATACCAGCCTCCAAAAAACACAAACAAACAAACAAACAAACAAAAAAAAAAAAAAGCAAGAGCTAGCAAAAATTACCAGCATGATCAACCCCATACAAGCCTGGGGGCTGAGGAGCAGAGGTACAGCCAGGCCAAAAGGCAGGGCCACCTCACCGCTACACAAGAAAGAAGGGGGAAGCAGGAGACACTTCTCATTCTGGGAACGAGACTCCCTTCAAACTTGGGTTTGTAGGATGCTGGCCAGGCCAGGCAAGGGCGAACTGTCACGCAGAATTGCTTCGCGGTGGCCAGGCTTGCATCAGCCTGTGGTGCCATTGCATTTGCATAAAGGGGTGGGGTGGGCCAGAGAGGAAAATCCCTGCATTTGCAACCACCTGCTGCAACCAATGACCACGCCGGTGGCCTCCAGCCCTGCCTCCAGCCGGTCCCCCTTCCGACACCCACAACTCTGAAAGCCCAGGCTCACCTCAAGGTCCATCCCCGCCAGAATTCCCACTCAGCTGATCCTAGCAAGCTGCCTCCGTCCCAGGAGAGCCTCAGGCAGTCAGCTGATCCTCACCGGGCACCCCACCCCTGCCAAGGCCGGCCCCTGGTGTCCCCTCACCCCAGCACTCTCACTCCCTTCCTCACCACACCCCAGGACTCACTGGCGCTCCATCAGTCAACCCGCTCAAGGACATGGGCCCCATCACTGCTCAGCCACAACGGCCACCTCAGGCACCAAAATGCCTCCTTCCCACTCCACCCTGGTGGCTCCCGATCAGTTCCTGCACCGACTGCCACCCCCAGAGCCACCAGCACAGAACCCCAATAAATAAGAGCCATTTGGGCTTCCTACACATGCCATCCCCCTGTGGCTGAAGCAGCCCTGAACTCTTGCCTTCCAATCAGAGGCTAAAAAAGCACTTTCCAGAAAGCAATACCCTTCCAAGAGACCCACCTCCCCAGCCCTGACCAGGTATCCCTTTCCCACCGTAACCCTCCCAGATCCCAAGACCTCCCAGGTGTACCTCTCCCTTTAGTCTCCCCACATACACCAACCTGAACAGAAGCCCTGGACCCAGGAGCAGAGGGGGGCTGGGCCAGCCGGTGCCCAGCCAGCAAAGAGTTAAGGGGCCGGCTCCCTTTGGCATGGCCCCCACCACTGTGAGAGCTGCGGTCCAGGCGGGTCATGGTCTGCGAGAGGAGCCCCGGGGCGGCTGGCGCCGGGAAGCCGGACAGGGGGCTGCAAGGAGCTCTTGGCTTGCAGGGAGCACACCAGGCTGGAAGGGTGGCCCCTTGCTAGCTCCAAGGGGCCCGAGGAGGGTGCCCCGCCCGTGCTGCTGCCTGGGCGGCCCAGCCCAGCCCCCTTCCTCCATCCTCGAGCAGCCCCCTCCCACCTCACAACCCCAGTTCCACTCAGGCACCCGGCAGCCCCCACCCTGAGCTCACCGCAGAGGCTGCAGTGAGATGGGACTCCCACCCCATGCTCCGTGCTCAAGCTGCAGAGGAGAGCAAGCTCCCTCCAGGGCCTAGCCTCCCGCTCCTCCCTCTCTCCCCCTCCCCACGCCCCCCAAACTTGTTACCTAGGCTGCAGCAAGGAGCCAATCCCCTCCCCCTCCCACCCCGCAGGTCACTGCTGAGGCTGCGGAGAGCCAATCCCCTCCCCCAGGTCAGCAGCTGGGCTGCGGAAAGAGCCAATCCCCTCCCACTGTCGTTACCTAGGCTGCGACGAGAGCCAATCTCCTCCCCCAAGTCTCCGCTGGAGATGCGGAAGGAGCCAATCCCCTCCCACCGCCTGTTACCTAGCTGCAGCCGCGAGCCAATCTCTGCACCAGGGCAGCTGGAGAAGCTGCCGCAAGGAGCCAGCCCATCCCCGGGCCGCCTCCGTCTCCTCAAGGAGACGCACCCAGGGGCGGGCAGCCCCACCCAGCCCAGTCAGCCAGCCGGGGTGGCGCAGTGAGAGAGCCCTGGGGGGGGGGGGGGAAGGGGTGCCACTCTCCCTCCTGTCGCATCCTGCTTCCCCAGCCCACTCAGGACTGGGCAGAAACCACTCCCGCAGCTTCTCGGGGAATCTAGTTCTTCCCTGGAAGTGGAAGGAGTTTTCCTGTTCCTCAGAAGGGCTGCGGCCGGTCGTCCAGAAGCCCAAGGATCACAAGCTAGGCTGGGCCGGGACCCCGGGCACCCGGCCCTGCCGTGAGCCAGGGGCTCTGTCCCCCAACCCCAGGCCAGAGGAGAGGAAGGAGGACGGCCACCCGCACACAGGCTGAGATGGCACAGGGCCGGCCAGGCCTCGCCCCGGGCAGGAGGAGGGAGCCGCGAGCCTGCAGGCCAGCCCGGAAGGAGCCGGGTGCTCCGCTACATCCTGGCCGCACACGTGCGCCCCGCTCCCCCTTCACCCCAGCTTCGCTCCAGAGCTGCTCCGCCGGGCCCCTGGCCCACATCTCTAAAGCTAGGAAAACGCCACCCACAGAACCGGGAGCACAGTTCCAACGTCCATCCTCACTGCTGCACCCCTCGAGCCTAAGGTCAGGTCAGGGACAGTATGTTCTCCTCGGTCACAGACTGCTCCTCGCGCAGAGTTGTACACAAGCCACCCCCTGCTCTGGGCGGAGTGCCAACCTCCAGGGGAATCCTATCCCTGACAAGGGCCTGGGCTCGGGCTGTCCATCGAACCAGCCGGGCAGCAGGGGAGCGCTGCCCCCCGGGGGGAGAATACCAGCTCCAGCAGTGCCTGTCACATGCTCTGGCCCTGGGTATTTTTATCCCTGAGTTGCTGAGGAAATGTTGTTCTAGACACGTAATAATCCTCCCTTCCCCCACACCCAGCCTAGGGCCCTAATGCTGACCCACCCCCAACCCCCAAAGGGAGCAGAGAAGGCCTGGGGTCAGGGACAGCACAACCTTCCAGAAGGCCGAGAAATGGAAGAAAGCAGGGTCAAAGTCTCATCCCATTCTGCCCCAACCCATCCAATCATATCCAAACTTCCCACCCCACCCCACCCCTACCCATCCCAGGAGAGCTCCCAACAGGAACAGGAATGGAGCTTCACCTGCAGAGTTCCCAGGAGCGAGCCAGTTACACACCCAGCCCAGGGCAGGACGGAAGAGAAGGCTGAGAGGCACACTTCTTCAGACCACCTCCCAAGACTGAAGCCCATTTGAAGGAAAAGGACAGAGGAAGCAGAAAAAAGGTAAAGTTCCCAGTGGCACTGGAAGAGTCTAAGAACTGAGGCACTGCAAGGTAAGGAACGCTCACAGCTCCCGTGCTCAGAGAATTCTAGTCTCTCTCAAAGCAGACCCAGTGTGAGGCAGCTGAGCAGAGAGCAGCCCTGGCAGTAGGGACGCGTAGGGCCACATCAGTCTGCCGTCTGGGGGCTGTCCTATGCTTTTTCCTAAGTTTCGCAGCATCCCTGGCTTCTCCCCACTAGATGCCAAGGGCACCTCTTCCAGCTGTGACAACCAAAACTGTCCCTAGACATGGCCATCTATCCGCTGGATGGGCAAAATCACCCCCAGTTGAACATCACTGGCCCAAAGGAAGCCACAAGCTTTGACAGCCACTAACATTCAAAGAAATGAGCTCAGGAACAGGCTCAGACGCAGGACAGGAGGCAAAACCCGGTCTGAGCGGTGGGCAGAAAATGAGCCAAGATCTGCTGCACCTGTAAAACTTTTTACATCCCTCCCCCCGCCTCCCGCCCCAGGACTCAGCTCTGGAAAACCCAGCCCAGTGCAATCCAGCCTTCCCCTTCCCTAGTGGCCAGGGGAGTGCAGCAGGCCTCTTCTCAAGCTCCTTAAGGCCGAGTGGCAAGCCCGGGCCAAACGCAGAGCTCAAAGTGGTTTTGTCATCATGTTGGTGAGGTGGGAGCAGCAGGAGCCATTCGCATCGTTAAAGGCAAGGGCCTCACTTTCTGCCCAGAACAGTGTCAGCCACGTGTCGGGAGCTAAAGATCTCCGACAGCTCAAAGCGAGCTGACTTAGGCAGCAGAATGCAGCTTCTCTTCCAGCTCCCAGCCCTCTCCTCCCTACTCCCTGCAGCAGGCCTTTAGCAAGGAATGGGAGCCTTGGCCCTCTCCTGGCCAAGAATAACTCTCTAAATCTACCCCTTGGCTCAGGCCCAGGAGAGCCGACTTATCAAGGACCTTACAACAACAGGCCTGACCACGAAGGGGGAGAACGTCAGGATATGCGTGTGCGTTTTGATGCGGGGGAGGTACAAGGCGAGAGTCCACGAAGTATTTGTGTCTTAGCAACAGATACACACGGCATCAAAGCCCATCACAACACCACTCCCTCCCCCACCCCGGGGCCTCCAGAAGTCATGTTGAAATCCAAGCAGTAAACACGCTGGCATGTTCTAGGAACCTCCCACTGCCCTGACGGTACATTTAGAGGTGGGTCAATGGTTCAACACGAGGAAATGCTCCCAGCCCCCAGTCCTGGTCAGACAAGTCAGCTCATTCCCGTCAAAGAACGATGCCTGAGACCCCCCTCCCAAACCACTCTGGTTCTTTACAGGGATCAGTACTATGACCTCGCTCCTTCAGGACCAGCCCACCACCCGAAACCCCAGACCCCTCTCACCCACCCCGATGTGTGGTCACTAACCTCTTTGGTTAGGTCTCCACTGACTGGAGGGGCTACAGCTCCCAAATCCTCCAAATCTTCACTGAATCCCTGCTCCGTTTCGCTTTCTCGCACCCCGTTGTCTGGGCCTGTCACATCTTGGAGGCCACTGGAACTCTCGAGGGTGAGGCCAGAGCTGGGCTGGCTGCCAGAGACAGACCCCTCTGGATCCCGGTGGACCAGCCAGGCGTTTACCTCAGTGGTCGGCACCTGGAACCTGTCCAGGGCCCTCACCTGACTGAGGAGCCGCCGGGCGGTGAAGTAATTGTCCAGGTCTATGCTCTTGGGGTGGATGCCATAGCCATCCAAGGTATTCCTCAGGTTGTGGAACTGGGTCTGCGTGTAGGCAGAACTGGGCCCCAGGATGATCTCCCGGAGCGGGGGAAGCTGTGAGGTCAGGTAAGTATCCACGTCCACCCGCACCCCAATCAAACTCAGCAGAATGGTGAACTGGAGGAGTCCTTCCGTTAAGTATTTCTTCAGAGAAAGCATTGCTGAAGGACCAGAATGTTTATGCTTTTTGGTTTTTAAATCTTCCGAAAGACAAATCAAGGCCACTGCTCTGCTGCTCCAGCCAGCAAGTTACCCTCCTCAGTGCCAAACCCTGTATCCCACCCTGGCAGAACACAGGGGCTGAGCTCCCGGATGGCCTCAGAGGAAAGCACACCCTGTGAAGCCAAGGCCACTCTCCAGACCACATTCACTTTTCCCTTCTCGGCACCTCACCTCAGCGTGTACAACTGTTGCTAACCCGGTCCAGGCCCTCAGGGCCCACGTGACTTACTGTCTCCACAGTCCACATACAGTCACTTCCTCACTCACATTAGTTGTCCTCTCTGTAGATTCCACTGCAGGCTGTTCTCAGGAACAGCTGATGGGTTTGGTTTTTTTTTCCTTCTCCCTAAGGTTTATTTTCTTTGGCTGGAGCTACAGGCCTTTTGTCTTGGGTCAGAGTGTCCCGCCTCCTCCACACTTACCAGGGGGGTTTCCAGAGAAACCTGAAATGGGAATCACAAGAGCAACAGGATAAGATTCCAAAATTTTCACACCATGATCAAGGCAGAAGGCAGGAAACACATTCAAATGCCACTCATATTTTATTGAAAAATAAGTTGATTATTTTACTCCCAGAGAAACAAAAATCAAAAATCTGTTATAGGCAGAACTAGGAAAGGAAAATACTGCTCACAAAGGATCCCGGTTTCTAGATACTAAATTTGTAATACCCTAAAAGGTAGCTTGTTTTGGATAAGCAGATAATGCCCGGGGCATCCAAAATATTTTACATGTTGTCTGATTTACCAACCCTCCCCCACCCCATCCACACACTACCCAGCTTCTATTTTTAGCATGAGAAGCCCATTTCCTAACTTAAAGAAAAGTTCTATCCTCCCATCTCTCAAGAGAAAACTGCCTACAATCCCTGTCCCTTCCACTTCTAAATGGAAGGGGGAAAACTATGAATGCGAGAAGAGTGTAAAAAGACATGAGGACAACGTTCAGGACACCTTTTGTTTTCCCAACTTTAAAATATCATTTCCCTTTCCTGTCTCTCACATTAAAAGGAGGAAGGGGGGCTGAGAGGGCTTGGGGTGGGGGTGGGGGCGGTGAGGCAGGAGGATTATTCGACCTAGAATTTGCAATAGGCAGGTTTTATTTTCATTCATATGACCTTCTGAGCCAAAGCAGAAGGATAAGGCCAAGTTCTCAACCCAGACAGCCAAGTGGGGAGGGAGTAAATCCGCCTTTCAGTTTCTGGTCTCTACTTCCGAGCTTCCATTAACCTCATAAACCAAGACATAACTCTCCTCTTCACTGTTGTGACCCACCTACCAACTTCATCCTAAAGGGGAAGAGGGACACGCGGACACACACACACACACCCCTTATTTGGTTAAAGTAAACACAACTGCGACCCACAATACCTGCTTACACCACCCTCCCGTTCTCACGCAATTTATTACTAAAACCTCCCAAGAGACAATTAAGTTCGAGAAACCGGACAAAGGCCCCTTAAAGACGGAGTAAGGCCAGAGGCCTCTGGTCTGAACCCGGTCCCACCCCGCCCCGGATACCCGAGTCCGACTGGGACCAAGTCGCCATGCCCGCTGTCGGCGCCTCGGCTTCTAGCCTTCTGGGGCAACAGCGAACAAGTGCGACTCAGCCGGCCTTGACCCACCCTCGCAGCCAAACCCCACCCCGCCCTCCGTCCCGATGGCCCCACCCCGCTCCAGGCCTGGGCCTCACACCACGCCTTCTCGCGCCCTCAGCCCTCCCCAGTCCAACCCACCCCGGAGCTGGCTTTCTCCACGGCCTCGCGGCCCCTCCCTGCCAGGCCCTGGGCCCGGCCCGACGCGAGCCCCGCTCGTCCGCCGGTTCCCGCCTCCTGCCTCCTGCCTCCTGCCTCCTGCCCCTGGGCTCCACCCCGCCGCCCTTCACCCCACAAGCCTCGGCCCCGCGGCGCTGCGCCCGCCCCCCCTCCCACGTCGGGGAAAGGAATGTGCCTGATACCCGCTGCAGAGCTCGGCGTCCGCGGCTGCCGCCACAGCAGGCCCTCAGCCCGAGTCCCGGCCTTGCCGCCGCCACCGCCGGCCGGCCTAGAGCTCCCCAGCCTCCGCTTCCCTCCCCGCCCCCTCCTCCCACCTCACTCGGAAGCCCGCCCTCCGCGTCCTGCCTAGGATCACGTTTCTCCAATCAACGAGCCGAGACCGCGGCCGCCGCCGGATGTCATTTTGATTGACAGCCAAAAGAGCCCAATGGCTGAGTGTGCCTCCTCCTTCCTTTCCCGATTTCCCAAGACTGACATGGCCCACAGCCCAGTGGGCGCATAGGCCCGCCCCGCGGCGTGGGCTCACCAATAAGTGGGGCGAAGGCCCTATCGCCCGGCACTCTGGCCACTCCGCTGTGCGTCGGCCGCCCGGGTTATTACACGCTGGCCGCGGCGTAAAGTGTGCAAGCTAGGGCTTCCAGTGCATTCTTCAGCTGGGGGATAAGGGCTTAAGGCCGGGGTTGAGAGGTGGTATCGCTGCCGGAGCGCGGAATGCTCCCCCGCCCCGAAGGTTCCCACGGTGACTTGCAAAAGCCCAGTGAGACCTGAGGGGGCCGAGGCGGGACACAGAGCAAGTGTTTCCCGCGGTGGCGACGCTCGAGCCGCCATATTGGGTGCTGGCAGCGGAAACCGCTATCGCCGCTTCCGCTCTGTGCAGGCCGGGGGCCGTCGCCCGCGCCAGTCACGGTCGGTTACGTCGCAAATCCCAGGCAAGGGTCGCCTTGCGGGAATGGCCCAGCGGACGGGTTGCTACCACGGTGGTGGGACGTTGTCGGTGTGAGGGATGTGGCATAATTGGCGAGTTTTGTCGTGGTAGGGGCATCCCGTAGAGCTCCCCTTCCCTGTCTTGTCTTCCCCCACCCCCCGCACAGACTACCACGGAGCTCAGTCCTGCCTTTCAGGAACTTTCCTCGATTTCGGGTGCTGGCCAGTCTCACCTAACCAACATCTTTGTGATTTTTCAAACATTGCTTTATACCCAGCCTCACTTGGCGGAGCTTGTGAAGCCTGCAGATTCTGAGGCTCACTCCAGAGATCTTGATTCACTTAACCCTGGGGTGGCGGCCTGATAACCTGCCTGCTTAGTAACGACTCGGTAATTTTAACACGGTTGATGCCAAGACCACCTTTAGGCAATCACAGTTGAAGTTCACAGGACTTTGTTCCCAGCTGTGGAACAAAGAGGCATCAACTCAAATTCTTGACTCCCAGGAAGATCCTTGTAATCTAGCGGGCGAAATCACAGGTCCTTGTACAACTAAGGACAAGGCCAACTGCTAAGTCTTCAGATAACAACATTCAGTCCTCACGTGTTTGGAGAGTTGGGAGGCTTAATTTGGGGTGGTTCGCAGATGGTAAGCATTTTCAAAATTCATACAGAAAGGTATACCAGCGTCCAGTCGTTGAATCCTTAAACTGCTCAGGTAGTTGTGCATTTCAAAGACTGACTCAGAGAGCACATGTTTTACTTACTGGTTTTACTATTTGGCTTCTAGTAAATGCTAGGATATAAACTCCATGAGGACTAGAATTCTGTGCATTAGCTGTTGAGTCCTCAAAACCTAGGACAGTGCCAGAAACAAAATAAACAATAAATACTGAATAATTGAAGGAGAACTCCAGCAGGCAGGCCTGTGATTAGAAGTTCCTAATAAAAGCAGAAATTAAAACCTGGAAGCCATGTGGTTTTGGAGGATATAGCATGTTACCAAGGAAACGGGAGACAAGCCCCTGAATAAGACCGTGAAGGTAAATACTCCTGTTGGATAAGAAAAGAGGAGAAATTGAGGTGTGCTATGTTAACTCTCAAAATATACCAAGGGGGTTGAAAAGGGAATTTAAAAAACCATAGAACTGAAAGATACCAAGTTAGACCAAAGTTACAGGGCTTAAATACAAGAGTTTGGAGAAGATAGGAGAGTGTCGTTTGTTCGACTCAGGAAATACAGAACAATTTTAAACCTTGACACAGTTTTAAAAAAACCAAACAACTGGCCGATCCATTAATCTATGGGAAACCTTAGCACCAGCAAAACTGAAGTTTTAGACAGGTCCACTTGTATATTCCAAGTTCCTTTTGAGCTGCATACCAGGGTGCCAGGTGCCTGGGATAAGAAATAAAGTCCTGGGGCGCCTGGGTGACTCAGTCGGTCTGCCTCCAGCTCAGGTCATGATCCCACGGTCCTGGGATCGAGTCCCGCATTGGTCTCCCTGCTCAGCGGGGAGCGTGCTTCTCCCTCTCCCTCTGCCCCTTCTCCCCACTCATGTTCTCTCTCTCTCATAAATAAATAAAAATCTTAAAAAAAAAAAAAAGCCTTATGGTGGACACCAGACTGACTAACGTGAAGTCAAATCAGGTAAATATTCACTGAAATGAAATGGCAGCTGTAGGTCGAAGGCCACACTGGGGAGCTAGTGTGACACTCTCATGTCACTTTGAAACCTTAAACTCATTTGGTCACTTTTAATGACTCAAAATTGGGGCGCCTGGGTGGCTCAGTCGTTGAGCGTCTGCCTTCGGCTCAGGGCGTGATCCTGGCGTTATGGGATCGAGCCCCACATCGGGCTCTTCCGCTGGGAGCCTGCTTCTTCCTCTCCCACTCCCCCTGCTTGTGTTCCCTCTCTCTCTGGCTGTCTCTCTCTCTGTCAAATAAATAAATAAAATCTTTAAAAAAAGATTAATGACTCAAAATTTGTTGAGATAACAGTCCTACCCATCCTCTCCTCCCCTTTCCTTTCTGGGGTCCTGGGTGTAGAGGGAGAGGGAGGCGCAGACACTGAGAAGAGAAGGGTCTCTGTGTTAAACCCTAGAGAAGGGGTGAGAGAGGTGTGGAAGTGTCTTTTATTCGTGCCCACACTGTCCCCTTCATTTTCTTCTGCCTGCCAACTTCTAGTACTGTGCTTCACTGTGTCTAGTTATTCGTTCAGTGGGTGAGAGGTGGATCAGGAACTGTATAATTGGGTTAAAGAATGACTGGATAGTTCAAGTTTCCTGCTTAGCACTCAAGAGTGGCAAGGAAGAGGGAGAGACAGAATTGCTCTCCCGCTGCAAGGGCTGAGGAGAATCTAGACATAGGGATGGTCTCAATCAGCAGCAGTTAGGGCTGGCAGGCTGCGGGTGTCCAGGATAGTTAATACTCCATGGTAGGGAGCAGGGTTCAAAACACTGTCTTCCACTCTGTCGAGAGTTCCAGATCAAGTCTGAGCAGGTGCAAACCTCCTTCCCAGAACCCACTAATTAACCCCGTAAAATCCAGGGTGTGTCCTTCACCTAGGAAGCCAGCCTCCTCCCTTCCCCTGGCATCCTCTCCCTCTCCTTTGCCTGGGACAGCTGTTAATAGGACAATTACCCAAGAAGCAAACGAAAGATGCCATGCTGATGTGTCATCAGTCCTGGTATATCCATTAAATCAGACTGAGAAGACCACTGGAAAAAGTGAACACATGCGCTCCCTTCCCTAAGGGAGAGGCCAAGAGCCGTCAGTAAAACCAGGCCTTGCCCTCGCAACTTGAGACCGCTTGGGAAAGGAGAAGGCAGTGGGAAGCCAGGAAGAGAGTTCGTTCTAATGCACAGGGATTCAGGGTCATGAAAGAGCCAGCTAGCTATACGCTGAATTCCCTACTCTTCTGGGGTATATCTGTGTTGACCCAGCTTCCTCCCTGGAAAAAGCCGTTGCCACCAGCAGGCACATCCATCCTCCAGTCATCCTGGGAGGAGGACGTCTGCCAGGAAACCCTCAGAGAAGGGGTTGGATTTCTTCTGGAATAGCAGGGATTGCTTTTTCCCCTAAGGGGAAATCTAGTCTTTCTGCTATTCTGGTTGCCCATTATTTTTCCTTTTTAAAAAAATGTTTTTAAATGTTGCTAATCTATATAAATATTTCTCACTCTCCAACTTCCATCTAATCCGGGGAGTGTATTAGATGACTGTTCGAGATTTCCCTACAGCCCTTCTGAGAGATTGTAGGATTACTTCCTGTCAATACTAAATGTTAGCATGTCTTGCAAGGAAATCAATTAGTTATCCAGCTAATCCAGACATCTGGCCTCCTTTCTTACATGGTAAACATCATTAGCAAGCTTGTTACCCTTAAACCCTCAAAAGAGGTAAAGCTCTTCCACCAGCCAGCCTCTTCCCTGTGTACCCCTACACCTCGGCTGCCTTAGAAGATTGCTTCTCAACCCTGGCTGCACATTAGAAGGACTCCTCTAGGGGGCTTGTAAAAATTATCCATGCCCAGGTCCCACCCCCAACCAGTTAGGTCAGAGTCTCCCAGAGCAGCCCTGGGCATGAGGATTTTGGAAAATGCTCCTCAGGTGATTTTTATGTGTGAAGTAAAGGATCGCCAGCTTGGAGCAAGAATCCAAATTGGGTAAAAAAGAACAGTAGTGGTAATGCATAAGTACAGCCTAGAATCACCACTTGAGTTCAGGATATAGTCTTTCTCAGTCCTAAAATGCCCTCTTCCTTGAACTATCCAATGAAAACACTTCATTGTTCATTCATGCCTTGGTAACAATTTGTGAAGCTGGGTTCAGCCATTCTGTATGCCTCACCACATTGCCCCAACAATGTTGGGTAATTTTCAGGGAGGTGCTGTGGTGAGGTGGGAAGAGTGGATATTTTGGACCGAGAGCGGGGTTCAAAAATCTGGCTCTCCCACTTCCTTGCTGGGCCCTCCTGAGCTAAATGGAGATAACAAAATACAGATTCACCAGATTTAAAAAATCAGATCCCGTGGAGCCCCTGCCTGGCTCACTTGGTAGAGCATGTAACCCTTGATCTCAGGGTCATGAGTTCAAGCCCACGTTAGGCCTGGAGCCTACTTTAAAAAATAAAATAAAATAAAATAAAATAATAAATAAATAAATGAATAAATAAATAAATAAAATCAGAGCCTGTGTATAAAGCCACCTGTGCCTGGGTAGAGCTGAGATGAGGCTCCTTTCTTGCTCAGCTCTCTCTCCACTCACCCAGAGTGAGTGAGCCCAGAGAAAGGCAAACTGCCTTGAAGAAATGAGAGCTGTCCTTAGGAAACTAGAAACTAGAAACTCATCCTGCACTCAGAGCATGGAAGCTTTCATTTTCTCTCTGGAGGGTGCCACAAGCACACACATCCACACCTCGCATTCCACACACACCTCCCCCTCTTGACATTATAGCAAGAAGGAGAGAGAGAGAGGGAGGGAGGGAGAAGGAGAGAGAGAGACAGAGAGGCTGTTACCCAAGGGAGCTGTTTCTTCTTGTCACACAAGAACAGATGCCCAAATCCTAGGACAGCACAGAAATGTGGCAGCAGGGGAGTGAGTCAGAGGAAACGGAATGGTCTCACCTCCAAGATCTACCAAGACCCAGAGGGGAACCCATGTGAATCACTAGCCTCCTGGAGACTCCCAAGGGCAGAGACCTGTGTTTAGTTTTCAGAACCAAGTCAGGGTCCAGCTACTCCGTCCGCAGACTCCAGCCGGTGAGAGATGCGCGCAGCCCCTCACCCCTGCCCCTCATCCTCACAGTCCCCCCCCCCCCAAGGGAGCAAAGAGCAGGGAGGCGGGAGGCTGCATTCTTTTTGATCACAGCTTTGGCTTCCTCATTCCAGGGAGCCTTTCCAGCTGCTTCTCATCGCTGCACTTGTGCACTTCTTAGGTGCTTCCAGGCTTACGCTGTGACGTCCCCTGGAGAAGGAGACAGTCCTCTGGAGAAGACGCTGTCCTGTCACGGTGCTCACTGAGCCAGTATTTTTATGTAGAACCCCATTAAAGGTGTACCCAGAGAAGAGAATGAGTCCCGAGCTCTCTGCTAAGGGACTTTAGGGCAGGAACCATCCCTGGGGAGGATCTCTTTCTGGAAAAGTTACCTTGAGGTCTCTGAATTTACCACAGCATGTAAAGAGATCCCAGTGATTATAACTGTAGCAACACCCAAGGTGGTGGAGGTGATAGTGGGGAGGATTTTGTGGTTCCTAAGCTTCCTTCCAGGGCCTTCTCTCTCATCCCAGACCCTATACCCCTCTCCAGTGGGCTCTCATCCAATCTCCTGTAACCAGCTCCCCCACCCCCACTCCCCGCGGGCCACATGGGCTCCCTAAGCCCCCTATCAACCCAGGTGTCCCCCTCCCTCCCTTTTTCTGCAAGCTGACCCTCTCCCACTGTGGGTACCATATGCCAAACAGAGGCTAGGAAATGCCCCCTGGAGGCTTTTTGATGTTATCCTTGTAAATATGAGCTAAAAATGAACTAGCTGACAAAAATATTAAGGCACTGAAATAATCAAATCAGTATTGTTTATTACATACTGAGCCAGCATGACCGTTGACATAACTTCTGATGATCTGGAATCCAAACAAATAAAATACTGCGTCTTTGCCCCTATTGCACCAAATAGCGTTGATTCACGTTCACTATTACAGCGCCGATAGCCTGCAGGGAAGATTCAGATGTGTCTTCTAAATCATCATAGAAAGAGGTTCGGCAGATGTTTTCCTCAGATGCTTGCGTGGCTCGCTCTCTTCCTCTTTCAGCTCTTTGTTCAAATGTCACCTTCTTGAAGCCTTTCTCAAATGACCCTAATGAAAACGGCATTTCTGCCCTGCGTTCCCCAACGCCTCACATTCCTCATCTTTTTTCTTTGTAGCATTTATCACCAACTCATGCAGTACCTATCTTATTTGTTTGTGACTTACGATTTGCACAGAAATGCATGCACACAGACACAAACACTTGAATATAAGCTCCAAGAAAGGAAAGATTTTATTTTGTCTACTGTTGTATCCCAGTGATTGGAAAAGTACCTGGTACAGAGTAAGCACTCAATACGTATTTGTACAGTGGATAAAACACAGTTTCATTGATAAATACATTTCTATTATTCTTTATGTAAAGTAGGTAGTCTGTGACTACATATGATCTTCATCATCGGGATTCATTTACTTACTCCCTTCACAAATGCTTACGAAGTACCTGTCACGGGCCAGGCCCGGTCCAGGGCCCCGGGGATTCCACGGGGAACAAGACAGACACGTGATCTCTGTTCTCGTAGGGCTCAGAGTCTGGTGAGGAGAAGGACCATGCACATTGGTATGTCAACAACTCGGTAAGGATGATATTTCAAGATTATGAAAGGTACAATGGGAGAAATAAGTAGGGAGCTGAGACAGAGAATGTGACAGGAGAGACCTATTGAGTTAGTTCGGTGGGTTAGGTTCCCTCTGGTGACAAAGTGGACCCTCAAAGAGCGAGAAGACCTTCGTCAGCAGAGGAAGAGCCCACTCAGCAGTCTGGATGTGTGTGGTGCACAGCAGAACAGGCCTCGAGGAGGAGAGCGGAGAAGCAATGTTGAGCCTGAAAACGGCTCCCCTCCCCCATTCAACTACAGTCTTTATCAGTTGTACCATCCTGATTCCTTTTTTTTTTTTTTTAAGATTTATTTATTTATTTATTTAACAGAGATAGAGACAGCCAGCGAGAGAGGGAACACAAGCAGGGGGAGTGGGAGAGGAAGAAGCAGGCTCATAGCGGAGGAGCCTGATGTGGGGCTCGAACCCAGAACGCTGGGATCACGCCCTGAGCCGGAGGCAGATGCTCAACCGCTGTGCCACCCAGGCGCCCCACCATCCTGATTCCTGATAAGGCCTCGCAAACTCTGAGTCTCCCCGCCCCTTCAAATGTGCGTGATGGTACCTATCCCACAGGTGTGAGTTCTATCAGCTAACGGCTGTAACTGTTTAAAAGCAAAATAACTCGCATGGTGTTGTTAGGGGCAAATGAGTAAGGACCCACAACTTTGTACCTTCCCAGGATGAATTTCCCACGGGCCTTAAGAAGCCGCCTGAAGTGAAAGTGGGAACTCGGGTGTCCTCTGACCGAAGAAACCAAAGCAGGGCAATGCCTGATGCCCTCGGGGAGGCATTTGTGTTCCTGGGCATCTGTCCTGCCCCAGATGGTCCTGTCTGTGCCTTGGGAGATTCTGGGGAGCTGTCTCTGGGCCATGGCTCCCTTCCTGAGGAGTGGGAGAAACTTTTCTGCACAGAGGGGTCTCCCCGGAACGGTTCTTGTCTGCTCTCACTCCTACAACCTGTCCCTGAGACCCGAGGGATGACGAAAGCGATTTTGTCCCCGAGGGGTCCAACCAGGACAGCCTGCGGACCCCGCCGCAAATCAAACGCACGGGCTAGGGGGGAGGCGGCCGGGGAAAGCAGGGCCGGGCCCGGGACAGCGCGAGGATTCGGGGAGCTCTGGCCTCGGTGGCACCGAGCGCCGCGGAGGAGGAGAGAGGGGAAGGAGAGCCGGGCTGCGGAGCGCAGGGCGGAGTGGGCAGGAAGGGAGAGTGGGGAGGGCGAGAGGCAGGAAGGGGCCACGGGGAGAAGGGAAGACACGCACAGCGGGGCAGAGGGGGAGGCGCGGGGCCTGCGGCCGCGGGGACCGCACGGGCGGCGGCCTCCGGGGGGCGGCCCGGCGGGCAGGGCGGGCCGGGCGGGCGGAGGCGGGGCGGCGGGCGGCGCTGTCAGCGCGAGGCGGCGGGAGGAATGCAGCGGCCGGAGGCCTGGCCACGTCCGCACCCGGGGGAGGGGGCCGCGGCGGCCCAGGCCGGGGGCCCGGCGCCGCCCGCCCGAGTCGGGGAGCCGGCGGGGCTGCGGGTACGGAGCCGGCAGGCGCCGGGGTTCGGGGCGGCGGGAGCCGGGCCGGGCTGGGGGGGGGGGGGCGCCAACTCACGGCTCGTGCGCCCGCGTCGGGGAACTTGGGGGCCCCCGCCGACCTCCCGGGGAGCGGGCCCGGGGCAGGGCAGGGGAGAAAAAGTTCTCCGGGCGCGGACCCGCGAGGAGGCCGGGCCCGAGTGCGCGTGGGACTGAAGTTCTGGATCAGTTTGGAGTGGCGATGGCCACGGCTCGGGGTGGGGGGGGGCGGGGGTGGACCGAGGTTCCGCTGCGAGCGGTGAGGAGTGGCGGGGCCGCCCGGGACTGGAGCTTCACGGGGGGTGGGCTGACGTGCGGGGCTTCTGGAGCTCCCCCCTCCCCGGGCCAGGGGGCTGGGGGCGCGCTGAGAGCGCGGGTCCAGCCTCGGCCCGGCGTCCGCTGGAAGGAGGAGGCTCGGCGCCGCTGTCCCCCCGGCCCAGGTTCTGTGATACACTCCGACTCGGGCTCTGGAGCAGTCAGTGCATGACAGAACTTGGGCCCGGACGGACCTTCTGCACCCAATGGGCACAGCGCCCACCCGGGGCCTGCGGTGGAACATCTGCCTGGGAGCGGAGCAGGCACCGGAGTTGGCCCGTGCGGCACAGGGGTGGGCCAGAACCAGTTGTGGACCTTTGGGGTCGCTGGACCCTGAGGATGGCCTCCTGGGGCCAGCAGATGCCATAGAGCCAATGGCAGGGTGTCTGCCTTGAGTCAGGAGCCAACGGAGCTCTCCCCTGGTGTCAGTTGCAGGAACCTTCCCTCTACACCATCAAGGCTGTTTTCATCCTAGATAATGACGGACACCGCCTCCTGGCCAAGGTAACCTCCCACCCTCGCAGGAAGGCCCCTGAGGACACTGTGCCACAGCCCCAAGAACCGAAGTCCCCACCCAGCTGACTCTCCTCTTTCAGGAGAGACCCCACTGTGGGCTCAGTGACTCAGAGCAACTCAGCTTAGACCCCTGCAAAGGTCATTCTGTCCATCCTCCTGCCTTGTCAGACTGCTGGCCCCAGGGTGGAGGGGAGTGTGGCTCCTCTGTTCCTACTCACATCCCCCGAAATGTCTTCTCATCATTCTTTCCACTGGCCAGCTGGACCTTGGGCACGGAAGGGACCTCCCGAGGGGTCAGGGGAGTGTTGAGCCTGGGACCCAGGAGCCTTAGTCCCCACATTCTGTATAAGCAACCTCCACTTTTCTTCTACAGTTTGGGAAACACTAAGGATTTAGTCAGAGGAGTCTGAGAATTTAGAACCAGACATCTTAGAGACTATATGACCCAACTCTCTCACAAATGAAGAAAATGTGGTCGAGAGAAGCTAGATGAGTGGCCCGAGGTCACAAGTGTTACTATCAGAACACAGATCTGAACTCAGGTATTTTGACTTGAAGCTCAGAAGGGTGATTTTCTGCACCAACTCTTCAGTTGTCTGGTGTCTGTCCCACATGGCCTGGGTGGACCAAACTGGAATAATCTGAAAAGAAATGTCTGTCCTTGACACAATTAACCACAGGAGGACGATGACATCTTAACGAACTACGAACTGCATTCTAGATGTGTGTGTGTTTGTTTGTTTGTTTGGGACTGAAATTTTCGTCTTCCTGATATTCAAATGAGCTGGTTCCCCACAGCAGCTGCGAGCGGGGAGGCTACTAATTTGCCTGCAGATGGGGTTCTAAGTGACAAAATCCACAGCCAGGAAATCGAAAGCTGAGCCGATCACACTCCGTGTCCGCAGATGATCAGAGGTAGACCAGCCGTGCCAGGGGCTCTAGGGCCGCCTCCCAGCAGGACCCATCCACGTTCAGTCTAAGACACCGAGTCAGAGAAAGAGGCTCACCGGCCCAAACAAAAGAGCATCCATCTAGTTATGCTGCACGCCAGGAACTTTCCTTTAGACAGTCTTCATCACCACGAGCCTGTCTGAAGTCTGACCATCCTGGTCTGTCCCTTACAACTGCGAGATCCCGGGGAAGTTATCTGACTTCTTCATGCCTCCGCATCCCCATCAATATAATGGGGATATTAAAGGAGCTGCTGTGATTGTCATTGTTGGGATAAGGGACCCCCGGGTCTGCCATCTTTCTTGTGGACTCAGGTTCCTGTAGGAACAGGGTGACCCACTGACCACCCCAGTCCTTAGCACACCGAACATCTGCCAAATGTACAAAAGCCTCCAGGAAATCAGGAGAGGACTCCAAAAGCAGGGCTTAAAATTCCTCTACTTTTTATGACTTTCTTTGCTTAAAATGTGTGTGAATGGGGAAACAGCACACAGGCCTGAAGGGCAACAAACGGGGACGGGGCTCTGCTGGGCCAGCACCTCCCATGCAGGGAGGAGCCAGGCTCTGTGGAAAATATCACCCCCTTCTCCTTCCCTTTCTCATAGTATTATGATGATACATTCCCCTCCTTGAAGGAGCAGATGGCCTTCGAGAAAAACGTCTTCAACAAGACCAGCCGGACTGACAGTAAGTGTCCGCCTCTTCCTTGCCCAGAACTCTCAGATGCACATCGCCATCCTTTCCATCTGGACACATCTGTCCCTGTCAGCCATACATACCCACAGGCCATTCTCTTTTCTTCAGAGGTTCTTCTTCCTCTCCCTCCCAGCTGTTCTCCTCTCCTTTTCTCTGGGGAAGCTTCACTCCCGATCCCTCACAAACCGCCCCCCCAACACACCCAGACCCCTCTCTCAGCAGAAGAGGCCAACTGCATCTTGTGACCCCCACCAGCCTGGGGCTGGAACAAGGCATTGCACATGGTGGGAGGGGGACTGAAGGTCGACCCTGCCCTGGATTTGTTGACTTCTCAGAATGAGACAGTTACTAGACATAGAGTAGAGGCTGGGGGAAAGGACACAGAGTAGCCTAATGGGGGTGTCCCTAGTGCTAGTCTTTTCAAGGGTTCCTTGGAAAATGAAGAAGGAAAAGGGGGCAGAGAAGTAGAGCTGGAGATCGGGAGGAGGGGCCTGGCAGAGGTAGCCAGACCTGAAAGCCTCCTCCATTTCTAGGTGAGATCGCGTTTTTGGGGGGCATGACCATCGTCTGCAAGAGCAGCACTGACCTCTTCCTGTATGTGGTGGGCTCCTCCCACGAGAATGAGGTGAATTCAGGAGGTTGGGGTCACAAAGAGGGGCTGTCCATAGCTTGGATTCTGGGGTAGGAGCTGGGTTCTGAAGGCTTATCATTGGTATCCCTCCTTCTAGGCTCGGGGGGCTGGAGAGCAGCCAGAACGATTCCTTCTGGGATGGGACATATGCATGATGCCTCTTAGGTTCCTTGGGAACCAGAACTGAAGTCCTGGGCAGGGAGCCTTGGTTTCTTCCTTAAATATCACTATGGAAGAATACGTTCAGTGTCCCACAGTGGGGCACCCCAGTGCTTCTCAGCCCATGCATGGGGAGGCACCCTGGGGTCAAGCGGCATTCAGTCCCCAGCCCTGTCCTCTCTGAAAAGGGACAACTGCCTACACAAGTCGGCCCCGAATGCTCCTTTTGGCCTTCTCAACTTCATCCTCTCTTGTTGTCCTCCTTCCCTATCCACCTGTCCCTAGCTGATGCTCGTGTCTGTTCTCACCTGCCTGTTTGAGTCCCTGAACCACGTGTTAAGGTGAGTGAGGTCCTCTGCCCTCCAAGGCCCTCGCTCCCCAGGCCTTGATGCATCACAGAGGGGGGGACCCTTCCTCTGGTTTCCCCCGAAGTCCCCAAAAGATAAGACTGGACCCATAGCGTCCTCCTTCAAGGCCTTTACTGGCCCTTTACCAGCCCTTTACTGGACCACCATGGTGTCACCCAGAGCAGAGCCACATGAGGTTATGGCCAGAAAATGAGGTCCGGAGAAGCGAGGTGATTTGCCTGGAGTTACAGTCTGTGTATATCAGAAGAGAGACTCACTCAGCTTTTCTGACTTGAGGCTCAGGATGGCTTTCACTGCACCCCCATTCAGTTACCTGGTATCTGTCCCCGTGAATATGGCCTGGGTAAACCAAACCAGGATAATCCAAAAATAAATGTCTGCAGTTGAGACGATGAACCACAGTACAGCTGTAGCGTCTAACCCAGCTACGAAATGCATTAGGGGTAACTTGGTGGGTGCCGTGTCAATGCCCCGCGTGTGGGCGGCTGGGCATAGGGGGGCCCTAAGCTCAGGAATCCCTTGATTCCTGATCGGTGTTGCCCTCACTGCCCTTGACATTCTCCTTCCCTCCAGCTCGGTGGGGGTGGGGGAGGGGGTGGGGGAATGGGTGGAGAGAGAGGGGTCCGCCTCACCTGGGCAGAAACCCAGCTCCTCCTGGCCATGGAGAGGTCCAGGAGCTGCGTCTGCCTTCAGGAAGAATGTGGAGAAGCGCTGGTTGCTGGAGAACATGGATGGAGCCTTCTTGGTGCTGGACGAGATCGTGGATGGCGGGTGAGGAGAAGGGCCGAGGGAAGAGGGGCTGCTCTGGGACACTCACAGCGGGAGGTGCCTTTGAGGGTCATCAGCGCTAGATGGTTCCAGGCACCTTGTTGGCTCTCCGGCCAGCTCCTCCCTCCCTTCCCCCACCCCTGCTGGCCAGCTCCTCCCTCCCTTCCCCCACCCCTGCTCATGAGGATGGAGGTTGATTTCAGCGTTAGCCGAAGCCAAGCAAACAAGAAAGTAATCTCATGGCGAACGATGGCCAACTGTTGAACAGGCAGGGTTTCGGGGCATGGTTTGATCTCCAGTGCCCAGGAGAAAGGGGCAGCACGAGCCCCCGCCCCTCCTAGGAGATCCCCATTCAGCGTCCGGCTGCCTCCACCCTCCACTCTCACCCCTCCCCTGTTAGAGCTCCTTCCCAGCCTCACCGGATGCATGACCAGGCCTGTTGCTTTTTCTCCCTCACCCTGCCTTTCCTCATCTTTCCAGTGGGGTAAGGGGACTACCTCAGCGGGTGTGGGGGTTCAGTGAGGTAAGGCGGGTGAAGCTCAGGGCTCTCCTCTCACCCAGTGAACCTCTCCTCCTCCCGCTGTGCTCGGATATTCCTGGGAAGCCGGGAGCCCTTCCGGGAAGGGTTGGGTAGGGAAGGGTTGGGTAGTGAATTTCCATCCGGGTGATACTGAGAGAGAGAAAGAACTCCTGGCTCTGGGGCAAAAGATAATAGAAACCAATCACCTTAAAGACTGGCCTCTTTCATAACAACCAGTTCGCAGACAGCAAACAGAGGCTCAGAGATTCAAGGTCCCGAGGCTGGGAGCAGGGGGCCAAGATCAAACACCAAGTGCATGGTTCCAGAGATGGTGCTCTTTCCACGACCCCATACGCTCTGGAAGATGGGGCCGGCGCACGCCCTCCCTCCCTCCTCCTTCTGTCCACTGCCTGTGGCGGCAAGGCCTTGTGCAAACTGCCCGACCCCCAAAGTGAGTGGGGTAAGACCAGCTTTGGTGGGACCTGAAGTGTATACAATTTTGTGGGACCTCTTTATGGAACACACACACACACACACACACACACACACACACTATTATAAATACAAAATGAAGGCCTGGGAAAAGCCTGTGCAAGGGAGGATGTAAGCTTTACATGCCTCCAGGCCCGTGCCCCCAGAAGGCCCAGTCTCTGCCCCCCTCCCCCCCGGAGCTCACTTTCCCTCTTGGGAAAACTGGGACAGTGGCAGTTGAGACAGTCCCTGAACTGGAGCTTTGGCTTGGGATGCTCCTGTCTTTATGGATGACAGGATCTCTGGTGAAGGGGTGCCGGGTGCCCCAGGGATGGGGCCTAGAAGAGGCTCTCGAGAAATATCTGTTTGGTCCCCTGGGACTGGCAGGAAAGACAAACTCAGTTTCTGCCCTAGGGGAGCCTCATGGGGTGAAGAGGAGCATTCAGTCAATCCCCCCACCTCTGTTCCACCCTCAGTGACCGGCCCTCACACCTGCACCCTTGCACATACCCACAGAAGCTCCCCCGCACCCCCACTGTGTGGTTAAAGACTGCCCACTAGCCAAGAAAAGCCTTGGTACTTGGGTCTATTGAAAGGGAAGACAGATTCTGATTTTAAGTGCTCTATTTCTCTCCTACACGGCATTACCGTGCGGCATAGAATACTAGTGAAACGGGACGGGGTCCCCAGGGGCCCTCCCTTCCCTCCCGGCATCTGAATCCATCTCTAGATCCAGAGTGTAAAGTGAACTTTCAAGAGCTCAAAGTGGTTCGGTCTCTGCTTTTGACACCCTGGTAATGACCGGACTGCCCTCACCCCGTTTCAAAGCTTCCGAGCAGGGACAAGCAGGGGTGCGACCATCAGGTTAGAAGCATAGAGTAATCAAAGCTGAGAGCGTCCAGAGGGAGGGAGAGTTCTGGCCGAGCAATATCAGTGGGAAGGTACCCCAGAGGGGGCACCTGCAGGATATGGTAAGGGAGGGAAGGGGCCCGGCGGGAAGAGGAAGCAGAGGGGAGAGTCATGTCATTGATTTTCCTCCTGGTTTCTCTCTCATCTTGTAGCGTGATTCTGGAGAGCGACCCTCAGCAAGTGATCCAGAAAGTGAATTTTAGGGTAAGAGTCTTCCTCCGTGTCCCTGACTCCCGTCTCCCCCAGGGCTGCCCTTCCCACCCTCCCCGCCTCCTGTCCTCCCGCTGCAGGCGATGCCAGGGCCCGGAGGCTAGGAACCCACGCTCCTCTAGCAGAAGCGAGTACTGGGTCGATGCATTTGCGGGGGCGGGAGTTAATAAAAGAGATCTCTTGCCATCTCCCCCCCTATAGAATCACCAGGTACCTCACCACCCTCCCCAGGGGGAAGCACAGAGTGGGGAAAGAAATAAATTCTCCAGAAGACACCAGGTGGCTGCCTTGGCCTTGAGTTTGGAGAGTGGGGGTACAGAGAGACCCTCCCTCCTAGTTTGGCTCCTCCTGTCTGGATGAAACCTCCTCTGTCATCTTTATTCCCCTTCGTGCCTTTCCTCTCCATGCACCCACAGACGGGTCCCAGGGGCCTGGCTTCTGAGTGGCAAGCTGCAGGGCTCCCACTCACCGTGATACAGGTGCATTCTGGGTCCCCCCACCGCTGCATCACCCCCCCCCCCAAAGCCCCCTTCCTTCACCTTGCTTTCTTCACCCAATCCCCTCCCCTGGCCTGACCGCCCTCTGACATTGCTACCCTGCAGGCAGATGACAGCAGCCTGACCGAACAGAGTGTGGCCCAGGTAGGCCCCCCGCGTCTGCCTTGGCCAGAAGTAGGCTAGAGGGAGGAGAGCAGAGCCTCCCGGGGGACCCGGGGGCAGGGGAGTGGCGAGGCTGAGAAGTCAGGGGTGCAGGAGGGAAGAAGGGGTGGGACAGGGACAGGCCATCTCCTGGAGAGTCGGGCCCAGCTGGGTGTGCATAATGATACAGGCCTCACCAGCCGCCCGGGTCATCTGGCTTGGCGTAGTTGGATCAAAACCCCAGGGTGAGCTACCACTCCTGGAGATGACTGGGGTCCCTTGTTCCCCAACGACTGAAGCCCCTGATGCTCCCCCAAACCCAGAAGGGATACCGAATAGGACTTTTTCTCTAACCTCTCAGTCCATGCTGTTTAGGGTTCCTGTTGGAGTTGTTAAGGGACCCCCTAACCGTCTCCACTCACCATTTGTCCCCTTGCCCCTGAATGACCTGGCTGTGGAAAAGTCCATCCCCGCCAGTCTCCTGCATGGTCCTGTCTGGGATTATCTGGGATGCATGTGCCCCCGCTTGGGGGGGGGGCACGTACTGGTTCCTGGATCTGTGGCCTGACTGGTTCGGCAGCTGTGCAAACTTCCTGCTTGTCAGGCCCACTGCTTGACCTGCATTCCATCTGCCCACAGGTCTCTCTGCCCAGACTAATCCTGCTTTCACGGAGCTTCCTGCCTCAGTGCACTAACTACCTCCCTGCTGTGACAGCTAAGGCAGGGGACGGACCCAAGCCATCCCGTGTGGAACCCGCCTCCTTTACTGCCCTTGCTTCTCACCCTGCCTCTCCCTCTTCCCAGCTCCCCGTGCCGCCTCATACTTTGCTGGGATGAAGGCAGCCACGTGGCAGCTTTCAGGTCAGAAAGAGGCTGGAGAGGAATGAGCAGAGCGGTTAGGAACCCAGGTGCTGGGGAGGGTCATCCCAGGGTGTACATTCCACCCTAGGGCCCGCAGGCTGTGTGACCTACAGCGAATTACTCAACCTCTCTGGGCCTCACAGAAGCACAGGACACTCCTCACAGTGTTATTTAGAGAAGTAGAAGAGCTAACGCAGGGAAAACTTTTAGCCCAGCTCCTATTTTTTCCAAAGGGGGAAAGAATGAAGACATAGCACTTTAATGGAATTCTTAAGGAAGAACCAAGGAAGTTGTAGGTCGTGAATGGGAGATGAAATGAGGGGAAAGTTAGTTTCTGGCTGGGAGAAGCAGAAGAAACCCAGGGCCAGGCTGCCCCTGAGAGAGGAGGGAGACTGTGCAGGAGGAAGAGACATACAGCATGGGATAGGGGGAGGGGAATTCTTCGGAGGGGAATGAGGCTTGATGGTTGGAGAGATGATCTGGGGGACAGACCTGGGGTCCCCAGCATGTCGGCATCGTGTGTGCACATTGTCTGGACCTGTCTAAGTCCCGGACAGAGGCTGTTTCCTCCTCAGGATGTGAGGATGCCTGCATCTGAATGCAGGTGTCCCGTGGCAGCATCAGGCCAGGCCCCCGTGGCCAGCTGTGCCACATCAGCACGAGCTGGGGCGGGGTGTTGAGGACACCCCGCCGGCCGAGGCCGGAGCTAGTGGGCTGCCGAGGTGTCTGGGCACAGGAAGTGACTGGCCTGGGCCAAGTCTCTGCCTAGACGTGGCACTGTGGGCGGGCGCTCGAAGGGCACGGCCTGGGGGAGAGCGGGCCTGCTGCCACAGCCCTGGCTGCAGCCGGGGGAACTGTGGACAGCGGGGCAGGCTCGGGCCTGAGCTGGGAGCTGGCTGCAGCCTGTTTGGACTGTTCTGTTTTGCGGGCCTGGCCCCACTCAAGCCAATCACAGATGAGCTGCTGCCACCTAGTGACGGAGCATTGCAGGGACACTTAGAAAAAGCCGGTTTGTGGACGCCCCCCCTCACGACCGTGTTAAGGCGCTTGATCTCCAACCCCCCCATTCTTTCTCTCAACCTTATTCCCTATCCTCCAGGTTCTTCAGTCTGCCAAGGAACAAATTAAATGGTCGTTACTGAAATGAAGGCTGTGCATTCAGGGCTCCCCGCCCCCAGAGCACTTCTCCAATCCTGGCAAAAGCTCAGAGACCCCAGGGAACAGGAAAAACCCCTCTGTATCCCTAAGCCCTCCCAGAACTGACTGCTGAGGTCTCTGGCCAGGAACTCTGAGATACAAAGATTTGGCTTCAGCCCTGATTCACCCCTTCTCACTGCTCTGGCCTGCCCCTTGGGCCATAAGAACCATCTCAGACTTTAGGCATCCCTGGCCCCAGAACCCTAATAAACCTGCTTTGTCTCCTGCCAGTGGTCTCATTCTCTCTTGGCCTGAGAAGTGTGTATAAGTCTGATGAGCGCTCCTGCACTGCCTGCATCTTCAGGATGCCCAGGACCGAGGTGTCCAGGGCTATCCCTGTGGTCGTGGGATGGGGGAGGGGGGGTCAAGAGAAAGGGGACGATTTACCATCGTGAGGGCGTGTGGTACTGATACCACGGGACCATATGTGATGGGAAGTGCTAGGTATGATTGTGTGGCACGGTAAAAAAAAAAAAAAAGTAATGGTGAAATGGCGCACATTCAGGGAAAATGAGACGAAAGATGGTACTCCTCGGTGGCGTAAACTTCCAGGAAAAAGCGAAAGATGGTACACACATGGTGACCCTGTTGGGGATTCTTTGAGTCACTTTTTCCATTCCCAGCTTCCAAAAGGGAAGGGCGTAAGGCTTCCTCTAGACGAACTGAGGAACAGCACGCCCGTTTTTCTTGGCATGCCCGGTGCCGCGGAATTCCTCTCCTAGCAGACATCCTGGGCACCGGAGCCCTGCGAGCTTGCCATGGCCGGGCCCGATGCTGGCGGCGAGGAAGCACTGGCCAGCCCCGCCGTGCATGTGTGTCCGGAGCACCCAGTGCGTCCCAGAGGGTTGAGCGAAGAGTGGAGGTCCGCAGGGTGGGGAGAGAAGGGCAGGGGATGCCAGGGGCAAAAGGGAAGGATGGAGCGACTCCCTAGGCGACGTAACTCCCCTTCTTTCTCCCTGTCCCAGAACCTCCCGTTTCTCCCGTTCCTTGACGCGTTCCCTTTCTGCGTCCCAGTACA
Source organism: Ursus arctos (assembly GCF_023065955.2). Taxonomy (NCBI): domain Eukaryota; kingdom Metazoa; phylum Chordata; class Mammalia; order Carnivora; family Ursidae; genus Ursus; species Ursus arctos. Next base: position 22,871,050 of record NW_026622919.1, on the reverse strand, counting down.
TAAGTCCCCTAGAGTGTCTAACGGTCCGTCCCTGAACAGTTCGTTTCCCTCCATAACCTTTCTAATGGCAGCCGCAGGTCCACGCCCCGCCCCGGCCCCGCCCCGGCCCGCCCCTCGCTGGCATATTTCACCGCGAGGAGCCCCGCCCCAGGACCGCATCCGCGATCCTACAGCGCCACCTGGAGGTAAATGCAGGAAACGTTCTCCCTCCGCGTCCTGCTCCCCTGAATAACTCCGCCTCCAGGGCGGGACCAAACCCTACTTCTAAGATCCTCCCAGGCCTCCAGCTGAGACAGCCGGGCGTTGCCCTGGCAACCAGCACGCTTGACCCGCCCTGCGGGTTCCGCGCCAGCGTGGGCACACGAATTTCTGCCAGCCACTACAGTAAGAGAGCAGCGAGCCTTGGATGTTAATGGAGGCTGTCCCTGCGGGTTATCACGTCCTACATTATAAAACTCTAAGAGTGGATATTTATAATGGGTATGACTACTTCTGTAATTAGAGAAAATGATAAAGATATAGTTATATAAACAAATACATTGTAAGCACTGTGTACATACCCATCCCAGTAAATAATGCAAAAAGGCAACTCCGAAAGGGGAAAAAGGATATGCAATTAACTGCAGTAGAGTTCGGGGGCCAGTGTAACGACGGGAAATGAGAAGTTCTCCAGGAATACTTTAGCAAATATGCGGCCTCATCCGGTGCCCGGCTCCATCCACTGCCTCTAAACGACCGCAAGGTCGGAAGGGGCAAATTCGCTTCCTAGCAACCCGGTCGCGCCTGCCGAGGCCCTGCAATTCCAGTTATGCAGGGACTGGAACGGGAAGGCCCGGCGCTGCACAAACTGGTTCACTGAACTCCTGCGGACTATGCGATGCTATTCCCATTTTCCCGAGGTTGCGCACCGAGGCTCTGAAAGTTAAACCGTGTGCAGCATTTCTACAAAGCGGGCCGGGGAAGGAGAACCGCCAGAGAGAGGTGGCTTTCCGGCACCCCGACCTGGGGCCACGGAGGGACTGTACTGGGTTAAGAGGAATGAGCGGAGGGGGGCAAAGTAACGCAGAGAAGACTAGAAAGGTGTCTTCGCCCGCTGTGGCAAAAGGACTACGGGGAGGGGGATTGCAGCAGACCAGCCGACCCTCGCCTGCGGCGGGGGCAGGACAGCGCAGAGAGGGCAGTGGAAGCCGAGGAGTGAGGGGCGCTGCTTCCTCCCGGGGATCCCAAGTTTGTTGGCCCGGCTCTCTGCGGGCAGAGGCCCCTCAGCGCCCGCAGCCTCGCGGAGCCGCCAGCACGGCGGGCCTGGCCGTCTGCCTAGAGCTCTGCCCGCTGGCCCCGGCTTTCCCGCAGACGGCCTCATTAGTGCGGCCCCAGACCGGAGCCGGCGGGCGCAGAGCGGAGCGCGCAGCACCCGGCGGGCGGGGGCGCCGTCTGCCCCCGACCGAGTTTCGGGAAGGGCAGTCGGCGGTTTGGGGGGGGGGGCGGGGAGAGGCAGCCGAGGCTTTGCCTTCCCGTCTGTTCTCATCCCCAGGGGTCCTCCCGGTCTTTCTGCATTCCCGTCCCCCTCGCCCTCATGGGCGACCCAGCGAGTCTCGAATATACGTGGAGAAGGGGACTTCGGGGCGCCTCCTTTTTCCTGCAGAATGGGCACCAGGGCAAGTCAGAAACCAAGACCCCAGGGGTTTGGGTACAGGCAGAGTGGCGCACACAGGAGCACTGGCCCCGGGACTCTGCTTGCAGGGGGGATGCTAGCCACACCTAGACCGGGCGAGGGACACAGAGCTCGCACCACCGGGCCCTCGGACCCCCTTTAATACCACTCAGAGCGGGTCGCATCCTGTCGCGCACCGCGCGCCCCCTGCTTTCCGGCCATTGGCTGGCAGGAAGGCAGATCTGGTCGGATTGGCTTGCATCCAGACAGAGATGGATCGCTCCCCGCTGGCTGGACCGCTGCCGGCCGGAGGGTGTCTTCGCTGGGAGGCACAGTTTGGCCAAGGCGGAGCCAGCCGGGCCTGCGGGTGGGGCGGGGGATGAGCTAGAGCCCCGCCTAAGCTAAAATTTTCTGTGCCCTAAATCTACCTTTGAAACTCTACAGAGAAAAAAAGAAAATCTGACCTCTGAATTCCCAGTAAATACCCTTTAACTCCAGAACCTGATGGAGGCAAAGTTGGAAAATTTACCCAAAGCAGGTTCGACACAACCCTACAGCCTCCCTTTCCCTCCAAACTGGGTCTCATTCATTTAACAATATTCGTGGATCATACTCATTCATTCATTCATTCATTCATTCAAGTATTTGAGTGTTTGCCATGAGCCAGGAACTAGGGAAAGAAGAGAGACTTATGTGCAAGTGATTGACTCCAGATTTAGCAGTGGGGTAGGGGTGGAAGGCTGAAAGGAGAAAATGGTTTTGGGAGGTATTTCAAGGTAGAAATACATTGTAAAATCAAATGATGTTCTTTTTTTTTTTTTTCCTTCTTTAATGTGGGCTCCGTGCCCAGTGTGGAGCCCAACGTGGGGCTTGAACTCACAACCCTGAGATCAAGACTTCAGCTGAAATAAAAAGTCAGGGCTTAACCAACTGAGCCACCCAGGCGCCCCTAAAGCCCAGCAATGTTCTATATCTTGATCTGAGTGGTGGTAAAAGTTCAAAGATTACACTTAATATGTGTGTTCTTTCCTGCAGGTATGTCATACTTCATTAAAAAAGAACAAGAAATTAATCGAATGGCTGTCAAATTTTACTCTATCATCGACATTTATATGGTCCTCTCCTGTTTCCTAATCTCGTCCTTATCTCTGCCAACTAAAACTGGAAAACATCTTAAGATAATTTGAATTCCAAAGAAGTGAGAGCCATGGTGAAGCAGACGCAGATTTTACCCTGCACGGGCAGACGAGCGCCGCCCCCAGAGTGGACCCTTTGGTAAGAAAACAGCATTGATAAATAATAATAATAATAATAATAATAATAGTAATAGTAAAATTCCTTTTTGTTTGGAGTGAATTCTTTCAACAGACATTTACTGTCTGTTCTGAGCCAGTCACTTTGCTGAGGGTTGTGGGAGCATCTAAGAGGAATTGAAAGACACAGTTCCTGATTGGACTGGAAACAAAGTCACATATGCAGAGATTACAAATATCCACGGAGGAGATGGTGTGTTACACGATGTATGTATACGAAAGAAAGAAGGGAGCAATGGTATTAGCATACAAAAGGCAGAGAGTCTCCGTTCAAAGAACCGCAGGTGGGCAAATGTAGCTGGAATGGGGGATGCGTGTCTCTGGGGGGGAGGCTGGGGTGTGTGGAGACAGGAGGTGTGTCCCGAGACAGGTGGCTCCTGGATGGGGGTGAAGGGTGAATGCCATGCTGGGGAGTAACAGCCACGTACCTAGTTTACTACTCTGTACACCTTAGAAACATAACTGTCCTCACAACAACCTAACGAGGTGGATGTTGTTAGCCTTGTTTTTACAACTGAGGGGACCTTTGGGTTTGGATCATTTGCCTCAAGGCACAGAGGTGAGATTTAAGCCCATGCTGGTCGGACTCTACGGCCCTTTGCTGTTTGCCCCAAGCTCAGAGCTAAGGAGCTTGGCTTATATTCTGAAGGCTACAGGGAGCCCCTGAAGATTTTCGAGCAGTTAAGTGATATCAACTCTGTCTTTTGAGCAAGGAGCTCTGCCAGCAATGTGCAACGTGGAATGAAGCGGGGAAGAACTTAGCGTCAGCGTATGACCCACAGAAGGCAATCGCTTTCATGGTACTCCTCATCCTCTCTCTAAAACAGTGCCACCCTGCCTGACTGAGGATCGTGTCACCAAATAGCTTGCAAAACTCAAGTTCCATTCAGAGTTTGAGTTGGTGCTTTTGAAGCAATTCAGGTAATTCCAGGTGATCATTCCAAAAGAGGGCTTCCAAAGGGACCACTTTGTTGGGGACAATGACTTGGATATTTAGGTAAAAAATAAAAAAAGTATGTTAAAAAGTAATAAATTTACATTGTAGCTTATATATTTGGTACCTTCTTATCACCCTCACCTACCCCCAGTCTGAACACACACACACACACACACACACACACACACACACACACACACACAATGAAAGAAAAAGAAGTAGCCAGAGGAATCCGATCACATTTGACCTGACCCACAACTCCTCTTTATCTAGGCACTGGATTTTTTTTTTTTTAAGATTTTATTTATTTATTTGTCAGAGAGAGAGAGAGAGCGCACAAGCAGGGGGAGCGGCAGGCAGAGGGAGAAGCAGGCTCCCCGCTGAGCAAGGAGCCGGATGTGGGGACTCAGTCCCAGGACCCTGAGATCATGACCTGAGCTGAAGGCAGACGCTTAACCAACTGAGCCACCCAGACGCCCCTAGACACTTGGTTTTTAAGGCATTGAAAAGATATATCTTGTTCTCCTGGCTGCAATGAATCCTCATTCAGGAGAACTTGAGGATAGAAGAAAACTCTGGAAGTCATGGAGGCCATGCCCCTACCCCCAGGCAACAGCTCCTTAGTGACTGACAGGGGTTCCCGAGGTGGGTATGCTGGGACACACGGGGTAGATAGGTGGAGGCGGGACTTCACTGACGGAAATGACTGGAAGAGGCTGGTCTCAGCTGCTTTGGATCCAGTGGGTGAAGGACCATCCCTTCCGCTCCGGAGGCTCCAGCCCTGTGTTCAAAAGGTTGGAGGTCTCCTGGAACATGGTCTCGTAACAGATGGCTGGGAAAATCCAAAATTCAGAACTTGGTTATGGGGAAGCAGATGAGATTTCTGAAACTTCAGTGATCAAATATTTTCTCCGCCTTCTCTGAATGGCAGCAAGGAGCATCGCCTCTCACAGTTCTGCCCAGAAGATGGTGCTGTAAGACAAGCCCCACTTCCATCCTTCCTGCCGGACTGGCACTGGGATAGGGCAGTGGAAAGCCCGCAGGGACCAGATCTAGGGGGCTTCTCTACTACCTACTGGCAGCAGTTATCCCCCAGTGCTGAGCACTGGAGTCCCTTCCTAGAGATCCCTAGACGACTGAACAGAACCTTGGGAGTGGGGGGCATCCCCTGAGAGAGGTCTGAGCATCTTGGTGGAAAGGATGGGGGGAGGGACCTAGGAACCAGCAACAATTGTGCTGAGAAAAGAGGGGCCCCTATAAATACGCTGTCAAGAAAATCAGATATCGTTTTCAACACTTGAGACGTGACCCCACTCCCCCAGGGTAGCTGAAGGCTGGAGACGAGGGCTGAGAGGCTTGGGGCACTGAACACAGTTTATGCTCTGAGGTAGAAAAAGGAAGTTGGGTGGTTGTGGGAGAGCAAGACAGAGACCCTCAGATGAAGGAAGTGAAGCTCCAAGGACGACTTTGTCGATGTCACAGAGCTAACAAGTGACAGTGGGGACAGGAATGAGGGTTTCCTGAAACCCCACTCACTTCCCTCTGCCCCACTGCCCCCTGCTTTCTGCAGAACAGCCGAATCTAACATTTATAGACAGCATTTCCACAAGGACAGCCTTCCCGGGCAATTTAAAAAGATAAGGCTCTTGACTCAGAATCCCAACTCACATTTTTCTTTGTATGCTTCCCATCAGATTTATTGAGGTGTGATTTACACACATTACAATTCAACCATTTTAAGACTACATTAAAAAAAAAATTTTTTTTTTTAAAGTAGGCTCCATGCTGGGCGTGGAGCCCAACACAGGGCTTAAACTCCTGACCTTGAGATCAAGACCTGAGCAAAAATCAGAAGTCAGGCGCTTGGGGGGACTGCCGGCTCAGTTGGTAGAGCATGCGACTCTTGATCTCAGGGTTGTGAGTTCAAGCCCTGTGTTGGGTGTAGGGATTGCTTAAAAATAAAATCTTTAAAAAAGGAAAAAGTTGGGGGCTTCACCAATTGAGCCACCCAGGCACCCCTTAAAACCACATCTTAACTGACGAAGGTGTATGGGGAGTTTGTATGCTTTCCAGGTACACTACCTCCTACAGTGTTTTTCAAATAATGAAATTAAGAAATGAACACCATCGGCCAGATTTATTTTCAAACAGTGGAAGGAGAATGTACGTACCAAAGACAAAGCAGTTTCTCGCATAGACTTCTTTTAACAAGGCTTACTTAAATAGCTCACACTTGCCATGTTCTGTAAAAGAATTCTGTCTCCTCCACATACATAATTTTATTTGCCCTCCCCGAGCTGTGAGGTAAGCAGGGACTGTCATCCCCACTTGACAGCTGGGGAAACGGAAGCCACTCGGGTCCTGGGAGCAGAGGCAGTGAGGTCTGAGCCCAGGTGTAGGCTTCGCTTTGAAGAAAGGTCTCTCTTCTGTTAGGACACTGTCCAGGGCCCAGTGGGCCTGCCCTTCCTATGTGCTCCCAGTGAACCCAGAATGTTTGCTGGAGCCGGCAAGACGGAACGTTATGACTGACAAAATGGCTGGGGTTAGGTTAATGGGTGGGTAGGGGGGTGTGTGAGTGGAAGAGGGAGATGGAGAATCAGACACACTTCTCTAGGGCCCACTAGAAACTTTGGGGGCAATGTTGAAATGAATCAGAGAAGGTAAGACTCCTGGAAAACCTTGTGGAATATACTGCACTCACCCCACCCCATCCCCAGCTCCATCCCCCCACAAGGATTAGGACACAGGAAGGCTGCTTTTGTGCCACAAGGATAAGACTAGTGTTTACAAAGCATGCTGGGGTGCTAGTCCAGGCACAGAATGCATTTCCAGGACGTGAGATTAGTATCATTGGCTCCTGAAAAACTAAGAGAAAAAAAAAAGTGTGGGTCTCTAGCTCTGTAACTCTTTTGTTCTGAGGGGGGTGCATTTGGGGTCTCCTTTAAGTTCTAGTGAAGGCTTGAGGGGAGCTAGGCGAGAGACAAAGAGGATTTGGGAAGGCGTGGAGGGAAAGCAGGGGAGAGACCAGGAGGCCGGGCTGAGAGACAGCCCAGGGCTTGGGGGGACTCCTGCCTGCCTCACCACGGGGCGTTCACAAGCACCCCCTTCAAGATGGGGCCCTCTGAGGATGCTGGGCAGCAGCTGGAAGGAGGGAATTGGGGTGTCCCGGGGCAGATAGGATCAAGGGCTCTATTTACAGAGTCAGAGGCCTAGAGGCCGCCGTGTGCAAGCTGCTTAGGACTCTAGGTCACAAGAGAAATAAGGAGCTTCCCTGATGACAGTCGGTCTCCTCCTCCTCTCCCTGACTCACCTCTTCCTTCCACTCTCCTTAAACCCGCGGAATCCCTTAGGCAGCTGGGATCAACATAAGCTAGAGGCTGATCCGTGTACAAGGGAAATAGGGGAGCCTGGAAACAGCAGAACCTGGGAGAGGTATCCGTGTACAGGGCGAATGAGGGGAGCCTGAAAACAGCTGAATCTGGGGAGATGGAACTGCCTAGTGAGAGAACAAGGGGGTTCTGGAAACTGCTGAACCCGGGGAGGCCAATTTGTATACCGGGGAAACAGGGGGGAACCTGGAAACAGCAGGATCTGGGGAGACAGTTCGTGTACAGGGGGGCAGAGAGTGAGAAGCCTGAAAACCGTTGAGGCTGGGGAGGTAGACTCGTGTGCAGGGGGAGCATGGGGAGACTGGAAACCGCACAATCTGGGGAGATGTGCCGTGTACAGGAGAAGCTGGGGCAGCCTGAAAACAGGGGCTCTCAGGGGATGGATCTGTGTGGGATTGCAGGGGCGGGGGGGGGGGGGAGCCTGGGCAATCTGATGAGGCAGGCGGGGCAGGGAGACAGCCAAGCACAGGAGAGGAGTGAGAGAGGGGGCTCAGTGGAAAGGGGGCACGATGAACCCCCTGTCCTCAGAGGTTTGAGTTGGACTTCGCAGCCCCTTCTTCCAGACAGGGAGGGGTAAGCGAGCAGATCTCCAATGGCGACCCAAGATCTCACGTGGCAAGAAGAGAAGGGTCTTTGTGGGCAGTTGCTACCCTGGTCCTAAAATGAGCAAAGGCTGGAATTCCCTAGGGGGGCTGAGGAGTTGGAGGGAGGGGGGATGAAGAGGTTGAAGAAGCTGCACCCTTCCCCTCCCTCCCCCTCCTTTCCCCCCCACCCCTCCCTGACAGGGACAGGCCTCTTTCTCCCTTTCTACCAACCAGCCTGACCTCTCCCCCCAGCGGTTCACTTCTGAGTGACAGACAGACAAAGACAGAGCTGCAGACAATCGACTGAGGGAGGCCCCACAAAAGCTCCTTCCCCACCCCGCCACCCCTGAGAGAGGCCTTGGGCTGGCCCAGGGCCGATGGGAGCTGTCACTCCAGGGGCGCTGCCTGCAGGTGACAGGTCTTCTGGAGACAGAGTGACGACAAAGGCCTGAGATTTTTGGGATTCTGCCTGTGCCTCTTGGAAACCAGTTTCCCAGCCAGTTAGTTGCCTCTGAGAGACGAAAGGGAGGGGTGCCAGCGGCCACCATAACAGAAAGCAAAAGCGGGGTGCCCCTATTTGCTAAGTAGGGGATCTCGGGCCAGTTATGGTCCCTCTCTGAGTCTCCAGTTTCTCATTCGTAAAATGAAGGATTGGTTTGGATCTCGAAAGGCCCGTGCAGCCCTAACATGAGGATTCTTAGTAGACTCTGGAGAAAGAGCCCGGAGTGCAGCTTTTCTTCTCATTGGTGGATGCAGCTCGGGACTCTGCAGGCCGACATTGGGAGGAGGCTGGCATTTTGGATGGAGAGGGAGTGTTTGAGGAAGCTTTCCCTAGTGCTGAGAACTTTTCCACTTCTCCTCACTCCGAGGGGGGTCCCTCACTTGAAACAACATTATTTTTTGCTCCAACCTCCTTGGACTTCCTGGCTTGTGAATTAGCCTGGAATATGGAATCGACACCCACAGTCTCATATCTCTCTCCCACATGTTTTGCTCTGCTTCCAGGCTGGCCTCACCCCTAGCCCCTCGGTCCTCTTTTGCCTGCGGCCTCTGTTATTACCCTGTTTCTCCTGAAGCCAGAGGTGTTTGGGAAGGGATGTCTGGGTCTTGTAATGAAGCCTCAGAGTCTAAAGGAAAAGATTCTCTTCTTTCAATAGAAAGACCTCTGGGGACCCCAAGGCCCTGAGGCCTTCCAACTGCCTCTTGCTCACTACCAGGCCTGGACAAGGGACAGAATATGTGGCTTGCAAGACTGCCTGCTGGGAGTGCATGGGAGATCACCCCTAAGCAAACCCCCTCAGCCTGGTTGCAGAGAAGCATGTGGTGTGTGTGATGGCCAGGGGGTCAAAGTCACCCGGAGCCAAACTCGGGCCAGGCGGCATCGTTTGAGTACCAGACCTGTGTCCCTCCACTCCTCCCTTAGTCTGAGAAAACACGAGGTCTAGCACCAGACACAGAGCTTGGACCAAGGCTCTGATGGCTCCATGAGCCCACCTCACCTCCAGGCTGTGCAAAAGAAATTTCTAGCACGTTCAGAATCAGAATGGAAGAGTCCTGCCCAGGTGGAAGGGGATCTAGGGTTGCCTGCCTTACCTCTCCTGGGGACCTCGGGGACCGCCTCAACATAACCAAGGAGAGGGGAGGAAGAGTGCTGGGAGCTGGACCGCGGGGGGTGGGGGAAATGGGGGCGGGGAGTCCAGGGCCACCAGAGATGGCTTCAGGTGCACAGAACCTCTTCCCAACTGGGGCCGGTCATTCCTGAACACGCGAGTGCGGGCCATCTCTGCCCTGGGCCGCGGGAGCTGGAGGGGTAGTGCGCGGGGCAGAGGAGGGGGTGGGGAGCAGAGGGGAGGGGATCTGATTAGAAGCCGGGCCGTATGGCGAACGCTACGGAGATGGAGGTAATCACTGAGCGGGCGAGACAGCGTGCTCGGCGACAGCAGGCGGCCCGGCCGTCGCCATGACAACCGCGGCCTCCGGGGCGCGCGGCTCGGCGCAGCTCCGCGTCCGCGGCGGAACATCTGCTTTGCACGGGGCTGCTGGGAGCCGGGGGGGGGCGGGGGCGCGGGCGCGGCTGCTCCCCCCACCCCGCAAAAGAGAAACAAATTAGGCCAACTGTCCAATGAGGGGCCGCAAATGTATTTATTAATGCGAGGGAGAGGTTGTTCCGGAGCGCGGTTTGATTAATGTTTGAGTCTTCAGCTTGTCAGTCTGGTTTTGTCTCCCGCAAAAGGGGAAGGGGAGGGGTGGGGTGGGGGGCAGGAAGGGGAGTGGGGAGGAGAGAGACAACAAAGCGGGAGGGGATGTTAATAGCCAAATAGGCTCTTTTTCATGTTTCCCTCAGCCTGCCACCCTTGATGGATGGCTCAGACAGAGACCGGAGCGCATCGGGGAGACGCGAGCCCCTCCAGAGAGCTGGGGGAATGGAGGAGAGGGGGGTGGCTGGAGCCCGGGCTGGGGTCTGCGGGGAGGGAGCTCCCCGAGGGCTGCAGGGAAAGGAATGGCCCCGGGAAACCGGCAACTCCCAGGGAAACCGAAGGAAAATTGCACAAACTGTTTACAAGGCTCCCCTGTTTGCAACCTCTGGGCCGGGGAGACAGCACCGGAAGTCGGAGAGGGTGAGGGTCTGGGTCCCCTCTGGATGACAGAGAGGGGCGAGAGGCCCTCACCCGTGGGGTTAGGGATGGGGCGCAAGGGAAGTGGGCAAAGGACGATAGCTCCCAATTGTCCCTCTTTCTGTCCTCCACTATTCCCTTTTGCTGTCACCCCTTCTTTCATATTTCCCATCTTCACTTTTTGCTCCTCTTCCCTCCCTTCTCTTTGTCTCTTCTTCCATTGTTTCTTTCCTCCATCTTCCCCTCCTCTCTTGGTGACATCAGCTGGCTGTGCTGGGGTCTGCATTGCTGAGATGTCTTCCATGAACACAGACTGAACACAGAATGCTTCCTGTTTTCTTTGTCTACTTTTCTGGAGTCATGGGGAACCGAGGGCCCCATTGGAACCCCAAACTTGACCTCGATTCCGAGAAAACACAACTCTACCCCTCTTCTGCCATCTTCACCAAATTCCCGTAAGCCCCAGCTCATTAGGAATTCGGAGAGGTGGTGGAGGCTGAAGATGATGGATTTTTGGACAGGCCTGGGATTCAGAAACAAGGAGAGGGTCTGTAAACTTAGACTTCTCTGAGGTTAGTCTTCCTCATTACTAACCCTTGAACACAAAGTAAAAAGAAGAAAGTAGTCCTTTAAAGACCAGGTACAATTCTAATGTGACTTTGCAGATGATTTTTTTTTTAAATTTTTTATTATATTATGTTAGTCACCGTACAGTACATCCCTGGTTTCTGATGTAAAGTTCGATGATTCATTAGTTGCATATAACACCCAGTGCTCCATGCAATACGTGCCCTCCTTACTACCCATCACCAGCCTATCCCATTCCCCCCCCCCCGAAGCCCTCAGTTTGTTTCTCAGAGTCTATAGTCTCTCATGCTTCATTCTGCAGCTGATTTTATATTCTCTAACAAAAAAGGATTGAATTCATACTTCCAAAGAGCTTTGCGAGACAGAAGTCATTAAACACTGGAAAAGCTGCTTGAACAAATCAGAGCCCTACTTTCCTTGGAAAATTTTTATTTATTATCATCGGCATCACAATTATTATTTAAAGTCTTCGGGGTGGGAGGATTGTCTTCTTAATGGCCATCACATGGTGGTTAAGAGCAGGGGCTCTGGAATCAGACCATTCGGGTTGAATCCTGGTTTTTTCACGCACTAGCTGGATGATCACGGACAGATTCCTTAGCCTTCCCGAGCCTCAGTTTCCTTATCAGTAAAATGGGGATTATAATTGTCCCTAGATCCCTGGAAGGAACAAATAGAGACAGTCCACATAAAGTGTATGGTATTGTGTCTAATGATTATGTGCTCAGTACACGTGATCTGTTATCATTTCTCGGGTATATACCCTTTTCAAACAAATCCTATGGTCACCAGCCCTGAACATGCATCGTGCTCCAACTATAGAAATGGCATTATATTAAATATAAGATGGGAAGAGATATGAACATGATATCTGTTCTTGAAGGGTTTATAGTCTTTCTTACGAGAAAAACTAGCTACACTGACATTACAAATTATTGAAGGAGTCACATGTCAAGTGCCAAATACGTAGTAGAGACACTTTCGACCCTCAGCTGGAAGGGAGGGGGTGCACGACTTGGAGCTAGGCATTGCCCCAAAAGAAGCCACGGGGACCAGATCTCTAAAGAAGTAAGAGATGGAGCGGGGTGGATGGGGTAAGGGTTAGAGCAAAAGCAAAGGCTTTTGGATGAGTGAGTTTGGCTGGATCTAAAATGGAAACTTAATATTGAATTTGAATATTGAACACAGACATGGAGAGAGTAGATAGATAGATAGATAGATAGATAGAGATTTTTTAAAGGGAAATTTAATCTAGTGATAGTACATAGATCGAATTGACAAAAGAGAGACCAGAGTCCAGGGAGACAGTAAAGTAGGACCTGGACCAGAATGGAGAGGAAAGAGTAAGTGTGAGAAGCGTGAAAAGGTTTGGTGACTCACAGATGTCAGGAGAGAGGGAGAAAGGGGAGCAATTAAGCACTGAGCTCTAATCTAAGGCTTGGAACCTGGTGAGAGGGATGAGATCTACAGAAATGTTTGGTCATCACTAAGCTGAGTTCTGGTGGGAGCCTGCGTTGAGCAAGTCACTGTGCCGCCTGCTGCCACGTGCTTGTTGATGGGCTTTCGTGTTGGCTGGGCGTCCATTATGGAGTGAGTATGGCGGGAAGTCAACTGTTACCCATCTTCCCTCAGCCTGACGGGTTGTGAGCTGTTGGGAATTGATTGCCCTGCATATCTTCGTTCGCCCACCTCACTCCCTTATGACTGATCTTAGAGGGGAAGGGTTCACTCTCTGGCGAGTAAAAATAGCCCCTTTGGGGAGCTAAACCTGGGGCTTAGCTCCAGCAGCCCAATACCTCAACAGATGAACCGAGAAGGAGGCGCCTCTCCTACAGGCCCTGTTCTCCAGAAGCTGAAGCTCTAAGATGGTGTGCAGTTTGACTATCATGGAATGAGGCAGCTTTATAAGCAAATGCCCTAGGAGTCCTAGCTCCCTTTGAGGATATTCCCTCCACAGTGATCTCATCAGGTGGAGGCACTTGTTCCAGAAGTTTCCATGGCTCAAAACATTTTGTTTCGCTGTCCTCAGAGGTACCAGATCTTCATCCTTGGAAGGTGGGATGGTTTCACTGTTTTTCGTAGGTGGGTGTTTAGGAACGAAATGCTGAAGGGACACTATGTCTCCAACTTTCAAAAGGTTTGGGGGAAAAATACATATGTAAACACGTGGACAGAGAAGATCAAGTAAATGGAGCTTAAATGGAAAGAGTGGATGAATCTGGGTAAAGGGCATATGGGAGTTCTCTGTACCATCTTCTGATCTTCTTCTGTGTTAGAAATTTACCAAAATCGAAAGTTCTTGAAAAACCAAAATCCCAACTACGGCCTCCATTTGAAGGAGAGAGACTCATTTAGACCTCAGTTCTTTCAAAATTGCCCTCTCAGGAGACACAGAACTCTTCAGCACTTTAGGGATGGTTGGATGAGGACATCAGACCTGGGGATGATAGCTGGTTAATACTTGAGTGACGGGCTCAGGATCTAAGACCTTGGTAGGATGGGAACAATGGCCCAAAACGAACCCAGTGAAACCTGCCAATGTTCCGTCTGTGTTAGTTTACTTGTGTTGAGTGACATGAAATTTAAAAGGGTTAAATGATAGTTTGGTACTTAGCACTAAAAGCATTAACTCAGTAGGGATAAGGAACACACGGCCTAAAGGTGGCATATTCCCAAACACGTAAGTTTGGTTGACTGAAGCCTCAATATGCCAACATGATAGAGGCTGCTGTGGTCTGTGGTTGCCATAGAAAAATGACAGATTCTGAGCGGCATTAATACAGATACAGGGGAGGTGATAGTCTTTCTCTGTCTTCTGCCCACTGGACTTCATCTAAAGCGTTCATTGTAGGCCTAGGGCAGTATTTACAAAGAAAGACATTGTTAGTGAAAAGAGGCACAAAGAAGGAGAATAATGAGATTTTGAAAGGACAGCATTTGAGGAATAAGGGAAGGAACAAGGGATGGTTCAACTCTCCAGGATTCCTACTGGCTCCTTTCTAGACACTGGATTCGCATCTGAAACTGGGGAGAAGGGTTACACGTTCTCCATCACTTCACAAGGTGAAAATAGGACAGAGGTTGGGAATTACAGGGAGACAATACGAGAAATAATTTTCTTTTCTTTTTTTATTAAAGATTTTATTTATTTATTTGACACAGAGAGAGACAGCCAGCGAGAGAGGGAACACAAGCAGGGGGAGTGGGAGAGGAAGAAGCAGGCTCCCAGGGGAGGAGTCCGATGTGGGGCTCGATCCCAGAACGCCGAGATCACGCCCTGAGCCGGAGGCAGACGCTTAACCCAGGCGCTTAACCCAGGCGCCCCGAGAAATAATTTTCTAAATATTAAACGAATCTGAAAATAGAAAGGGGATACCTAGTGCGATAGTGAGTTCCCTGTCACTGGAAGTATATGAAGAAGGATATTTGCAAGGCTACTGTAATAAGAATTCTTGCAGCAGGAAGGACCCTGGGTTGAGAAGATCTCTCTGGTCCCTTGAACTTTGAAATTCTAGGCAATCATGTGTCTACTTGGAAAAAAAAAAAAACAAAACAACCCACCAGCTTCATTACTCTGTGGTCCTTATTATGTCGTGTTTACAGCAATTGCCCACAAACCCACTGCTTTCATAAGGCTTGGGAAGCCTGAACGAGAAACCTCCTTTCGAGTGCTCTCTGCTTCTCTGCCTCTCCTCTATTCCAATCTCCCATCTGCCACTTGGTTGCCTCTGCCCAGAACTTTCCATATCTACCTGCAGAATGGGACTCCCCTTGAGAGATTTCTGATGATGAAAATTCTAGGTGATGTACCAGTCCCTGTACTCAGACTGACTCGAGGCCATATTTGGCATTTCTTTCGGAGCACGGTTCCTGCCTCTGCGGAATTTCGTTGGGATCCCGGCACTCCCGTTGAAGGTGGCGGAAAGCAGGGTGGAGGTGTGTGGGTTCTAAACCCCAAGTGAAACCAACCTTTGAGGAAGGACTACACATCTTAAAATCAAAGGAAGGTAGAAAACAGAGATAAGAAATAGGCTCCCCTTCTCTGCTGTAGGTTCCCCCCAATTCTTTTCTGTTTTAATCACAGGAAGAATGATTAGTCAGCCGAGGACGGACGGGAGAAGAAAGCAGATGAGTTTTATCTGGCTGGGGTCTGCGGGAGCCACAGCCATGTGGCTACCTGGCTGACCCGGGGTTTCCATCATGTCCCTGCCTGTCCACAAGACGGATCAGGTTGCCCCTCTCTCCAGCCCACCCCCCCTCATTCCAGGGGAGGGGGGCTAGGGTAATTATAGCCTACTTGTTTCTCTCCTACCCCTTGGGGGGGTCCTAATTTTTTTTTTTTTTAACTTTCTCAGGGGACTGAGGAACTTCTTCCACACCGTGGCAATCTAGAATCTGGAAGTTTCCCTCCAGCAGAAATAGGGAGGTTAGATTCTCAAAAATCATCCCTAATTTCCATCCCGCGTTAGCTGGGGACCTATTGCTTTGCCCTTCATCTTGGCAACACAGAGCCTTTCCCCAAGTACGCTGGCCCTCTCGAAGTATCTCCGAGGCTGCTCCCTTGCCCGCGATCTCACGCCGAGCTGCAAAATCTCTCAACACGTCAGTGAGTCCACTTGTAAAATGGGGAGAATTACACCTCCTTCACAGAATTTTTCTAAGGTTCAACAGAATAGAGTACGGAAAGCGCTAGCCGGTGACTGGCAAGGGACAGGCTCGAAACACGGCCGCGGTGACACCTCGGGCTCCCATTCGTCTGTACTTTGTGGACGAAAGAGCTGATAAAGGTTAGGGAGACAAACCAGGGAGGAGTCTCAGAGAAGACACGTTGAAGGGATGGGTTTGGTTAAATGCAGGAGGGACGCAGGCGGTGCCTGGGGGGCTCAGTCAGCTGAGCGTCGGGCTCTTGATCTCGGCTCAGGTCATGATCTCCAGGTCGTGAGATTGAGCCCCACCTGGGGCTCGGCACTGGGTGTGAAGCCTGCTTAAGATTCTCTCTCTCCCTCTGCCCCTCCCCCTTTCTCTCTCTCTCTAAAATAAATAAATAAATAAATAGAAGGAGAAAGAAGACTGGAAGTAGAAAGGGAACAGGTGGGCTCTCTGGAGACTGGCCTGCAGAGAAGGACAGAAAGTTGGAACGAACGGATGGAACAAGACAGAGCAGGGGGAAAGGGACAGACAGACAGCAGATGGGAAAGGAAGGTAGAATGACAAAGATGGGGGGGAACCCCAGCTGGTGTGAGACAGACAAGAGGTGCTGGAGAAGATAGACAGAAGGAAAAGAGCAAACTGAGGAGGGGGGATGGTCAAAAGGAGAGGGGGAAACGGGCAGGACAGGCAGACCGAGAGCGAGTGGGGAGAGCATAAGACGGACAGACAGATGGCAGGGACAAGAGGGTGCCCTGGGTTGCCTGCATTCTGCTGTGTTTACCAGCTAATTGAGTTAAATTGTTGTCAGAGATGTAATTAAAGGGTAGAGAGAGCTCTCTGGCAGGCCCGAAACAGATGGAGGGGGCTTTAATTGGTAATTAAATTCTTCCCTGGCAGCTGAGGAAGGAGCTTGTGCTTCAGCCTCACAAGGCCACGGGTGGCCTTCCCCCTCTCTTGGCCCCTCTCAGGGGCTCTTTGGGGAGGGGGCTGGGCTCTGCACACCAGCAGCCTGGCAGGCGGGGAGGTCCCGTCGTCACTGCAGGAGAATGCCAAAGCAGCCCTTCCTCCCCGCCCGGCTGGCTCAGCTCCCAGGGGCTAATCCAAGCAAACCCACCCCCGTGCCTGCCCCTTCCTGACCTCCCCGCTCCCACCCACCGGGCTAGCATTGACCAGTGAATTCCTTCGTGGCCCTTACTGCGTCACTTGGGATCCCAGGGAACAATAATGGGCTCTGCCAACACCCCTCCCCCCCGCCCCGCCTTGCACACGGGTCGGCTCGGGAAGGGTTAGCTGGTTCAGTCGGGGACCCAGGCAGACCCATCTGTTGGCATGGCTCCTGTGAGCCTCTCAGCATCTGCCCCCCCTCCCCGCTGCCCTCCCTTCCAGGAGCCATTGCGTGGAGATGCCATTCTGCCTGGCACATCTGTGTCTAGCGCCGACTCGGCACCATCCTCGCCTCTCCCTCCCCGCCCCCCCAGCAGCAAATGAGACAGGATGGGCTTAGCAGCCTTGATGGGCAGACTAGTGAGACTCTCTAAGATGGGAGCATTTACACTAATCAGCTTTCAACTCCAAAGCTCAGTTTGACCTGCATTTTGTTGGAGAAGGACCCTGGGGACAGGCGATTTCCCCGAAACCCGCCTATTCTCAACTTGTTCCACTTTAGAAAGAGATAAGTACCAAGACAGCCAAGAGGCCAGGCTTTTACAAAGAGAGCTGAAAGGGAAGTTAGGCAGAAATCAACTCCAAGGCGGACATCGTGGAGTTACTGTAAAAATGCATGGCTGCCCGTGAGTCCGTAATCCGGGGCTGGTCCTAGAACAGTGCCCAGCCCACGCTGGTGCCTAAATGGGTGTCCTGGGGATCCGTCTCTCATTATAGCTCAGCTGATCAGACAAAGGTTCTTTGTCTTGCTGTGGGCTCCATGGGGCCCAGAGAGTCATGGAGGAGCTTGGAGGGGCTTCGGGGAAGGGCCGGAGGAATGGCAGAAAGATTCGGGAGGCACAATGCCCAGCTGCAGGGATTTTCACTCGGTTCTTACAGGTCCGCTCGGCTGTTTTATTTCAGCCCCACCGATGCTGTTGTCTCTGCCAGGAACTATGATCCCTGGCCTGCCATCCTCCTTCCCCAGACTGCCCTGAGGCCACGGCCGGGACACTAGCCCTCACCGCATGTCCCCTGTCCCAGCAACCCCACGTAGCTAGTTCAGTGCTGATTCCCTCCCAAGGCTGAGAGCGCACAGGCCAAGGACCCCGCCCACTTCCCTCACCACGGTCTCCCCAACACCGCATGTCGGACCTGGCCATTAGGAGATGCCCAGTTCGTTTTTGTGGCCTGAAGGAAGAAACCCAGAACAGTCGGCATGGAGGCAAACTCAAAGCCATCAGTAGAGTTACGCAGATGAGCCGGTGACAAATGCAGCAGGGACTGAGGTTAGCTGCAGGGAAGAACTTAAAAAAAAATATTTTCTATATTTGCTAAGGGAGAATGAGGAAATCTCTTTCAGAAAGAGAAGGAAGACAAACTCGGGGCGCCAGGCTGGCTCAGGGGGCGGAGCACGCGACTCTTGATCTTGGTGTTGGGGTTGGCGCCCCATGTTGGGCAAGGAGATTACTTAAAAAATAGTAAAATAAATCAAAAAAAAATTTTTTTAAAGAAAGAAGACAAAGTTGAATTGGTGGCCTCCGTCTCTACTGCGGGCGGCCAGGAGGGTGAATTTCATGGCTCCCAAGCACCAGAATCCCAGCCCCAGTGGAGATGTTTAAATCAGTAAATTTAGGGGCAGGGGCAAGAAATTGTATTTTAAAAATCTTCCTAGTAATTCTTACGATTGGCAGATTGAGAAACCACTAGATTAAATGTCAGGCTTCTCTCAGCTACAAACATTTATTTTTCTTTCCTTTTGCTTGTTGCTCTCCCCTCCCCCGCCCCCGCAAGAATGAATCAGCCCGGCTGATTCTAATAACCCTGAAAGCAAGCAAGCTTTGGGAATATTGACTTCTGTATTCGTCACAGAACCTGGGCAACTGTAGGAGTGAAACCTGCTTTGCTGAGTGGGTCCTTTCAGCCCAAGCTGAATGAGGTTATGATCCCTGGTGACCACCCTCTACTTTCCCTGTTGAAGAGACCAAATTGGAAATGAATGTGATTTTAACCCTGGGTTTAGCAATCCCATCCCACCAAACGTTACTGAAATACAAAAATTGTCAAGGTCAGGGGGCGCCTGGCTGGCTCAGTCCGAGGAGCATGCGACTCTTGATCTCGGGGTTGTGAGTTCAAGCCCCACATTGGGTGTAGAGATGACTTAGATAAATCAATCAATCAATCAATCAGTCGGGGCGTGTGGGTGGTTCGGTCAGCTGGGTGTCCGACTCTTGATCTCAGTTCAGGTCGTGATCTGGGGGTTGTGATCTTGGGAGTCGTAGGATCAAGCCCCATGTCGGCCTCCGTACTAGACAAGGGAGTCGGCTTGAGGATTCTCTCTCCCTCTCCAGCTGCCCCCCCCACCCCGTCTCTAAAATAAATAAGTCAACCTTTAAAAAAATAAATTTAAAACAAAACAAAACTTGTCAAGGTCTGGGGTGCCTGGCTGGCTCAGTCGGTTAAGCACCTGCCTTTGGTTCCAGTTATGATCTCAGGGTCCTGGGATCGAGCCCCGCATTGGGGCTCCCTGCTCAGTGGGGAGCCTGCTTCTCCCTCTGCCTGCCACTCCCTCAGCTTGTGCTCTCTCTCTGTGTCTCAAGTAAATAAATAAAATCTTAAAAAAAAAAATCGTCAAGTTCAGGGACCGCTGGAGCTGAGCGCTGAGCCCTGCATTTGATGTCTCTAGTCTGCCTCTCCTGTTTGATATCTCTCCAGTACAGATGCATGAAGGCCACTGGGCTTCCCCCAGATGGCTGCGGGTCTCTCGGTGCCTAGGTCACCTTCCTTCACCCAGGAGGTGGTGGGGGGGGGGACAGTTGTGGGTGGGGAGGCCAGGAGAGGAGATGGGTGGCATCCCCCCCAACCCCCCCCCACCTCCTCCTGCCTCTCGGTGCAGAGAGCTCCTGGTGGAAGACGGCTCCGGAAGGCCCGGCCTTCAGAGGTCACCACGAGGCCTCAGGACCTGCAGGGTTAAGCAACTCTCCTGGCTCCTCAAAGCTGACTTGCTGCTAGACGAGGCCAAATACAGTGGTAAAACCCAAGCGTCGTGATGGTTCTGCATTTCCCTTCTGTCTCCTCTTGCGACCTGTTACCGAGAGCCGCAGAATTTAGAGCCGGAACAACCCGCGGCCTTCTCCTTGTATGACAGTTCACGATCCTGGATTTGGGCCAAGCTTGATGGGGTGGGGGGTACTCCTGCTTCAACCCAAGCGGTTCTGCTTTTTTCTGTGTGTGTGTGTGTGTGTGTGTGTGTGTTTTAAATTGATTTATTTATTTGAGAGCGGGTGGGGTGGGGGGGCAGAGAGAGAGGAGACAGAGTCTTAAGCAGACTCCACGCTGCGTGCAGAGCCCCACGTGGGGCTCGTCTCATGACCCTGAGATCACGACCTGAGCGGAAACCCAGAGTGGGACGTTAACTCACTGCGCCACCAAGCGCCCCTGCCTTTTAGTTGCGATACCACAGGCTAGAGCTCCGGTCCGCGGTGTGCTGGTGACAGGTGAACAGCGGCCTCTCACTGGGGTCACCGTGGAGAAGTCCTGATTTGCCGCATTTTCCAATTTCTGGGGTGTAAATACTCCCAGAAAGCCCATTCCAGGCTACCAACTGGATGTCACCCAAGGCAGAGTTGAAAAATGCACACGAGGCGTTCTCGGGGCCCGCGTTCTGGTCCTTCTTTTTAGAAGAAGGGTGGGGAGGGGCGCCTGGCTGGCTCAGTCAGTAGAACTCGCAACTCTTGATCTCGGCTCTGTGAGTTTGAGCCCCATGTTGGGCATAAAGTTTACCTTAGAAAAAAGAAAAGTGCGGAGACCGTTATCCAGCACCGCCTTTTAAACAAATACAAGGCAACTGTGGGCGCCTGGGTGGCTCAGACGGGTTGAGCAGCGGACTCGTGATTTTGGCTCCGGTCATGATCTCAGGGTCATGGGATCGAGCCCCGCGTGGAACCCCAGGGCGCCCAGTGCGGAGTCTGCTTGTCCCTCTCCCTCCCCCTCTGCCTCTGTGGGCTCTCTTTCTCTTAAATAAATAAATAAATAAATAAATAAATAAATAAATAAATAAAATTAAATATAAGGCAACTGAGGCCCAGAAAGGTTAAAAGAATGGCCAAGGGCCACACAGCGAACCAGGACCAGAATCCTCCTGACCCCCCCACCTCTAGATGCCACACTAGGACTCCTGCTCAGCCTGCGCTCGGCAGCTTGGGGAGGGGGGGAACCAAGAGATCATCACAGAGAGAACCCAGGGCACGGCGCTGGTGATGGACCGGCCGTGGATAACATCCAAATAAAGGGTCAAAGGGTCTTGCAGCCAACCTTTGGTGGGCATGCACTTGGTGCTTCTCCTTACTCTTAATGGGAGAAAACAACAACAACCCGAATCATAAAACTTCAAACTCAAACTCAAAGAGCCCTATTTTCAACCAACCTCATTCACATCCGCAGGGAGTGATGGCTCCCCATTCCTGGCTAGGATCTCAGGAGCCACCCCCCCCCCAGTCTATCTCCCAGACCTGCCGGAAGCCCTGGGGCGATGTACTCTCCCTGGGGGGGGGGCAGGGGCAGGAAGGAGCTGGGAAGGAGCAAGCCCTTTCAGAGGAGTCCAAGAATGACTTCAGCGTTGTTGTATTTTCTTCCTGGGTGAGAAGCGAGGAGAGAGTGAGGCAGGTGCCAAGTAAACGAGCTTGATCTAGAACCCTGGATCCTGGCTCTGGCTCTGCCACTAAGTGGGTGGGCCTCTTCCCCTCCCTAGGCATCAGTTTCCCCATCTGTACAATGAAAGGTGAGAACTGAGGCTTTCCAGCATCTCTTCCTTTTAAAAGTCCATGGATCACTAAGGGGGAAATGTGTAGGTGACCATCCGATAACGTTTTTCCCCCACTCCTGCATCCCACTCTTTTTCCTGCTTCAAAAGGACCCTTTCCTTGCCCTTCTGAAGATGCTCCCCGCTCTGTAGACAACACCCCACAGAGCCTCCCTCCCTCTGATTTCTCTGCACATGGACAGGAGACACGAAGTCTCCCGGGACTGCCTTGGGGCTGCCCCCGGCCAGGCAGCTGGTCTCCTGTTCCCTAGCGATTCTTTGTGTCTGTGTTTCTTCCCAAGGAGCTGGGGTCACAGTGCCAAGGAGAAGGAATGAGAGGTGGGGGGGTCATCTTTTTTCCCTAGCTTCTGCCCATGTCTCCCCGTTCCAGGCTCTCTCCGGGGAGGTGGCAACATAATCCTCTGGCCCCCAAGCTTGTCCCGCAGCTTCTCACTCCACTGTCTTCCCCTCTACGGAAGGAAAATGGGTCACGCTCAGCAAGGGCCGTTATTGCCAACCTGGCCCTGCTGCTGCCTGATAGAGCCCAGCCCTCCCCCGCCAGATCTCATTAAGGGGTCGCCACTTATGCTTCCCAGCCGCCCCCCATCCATCTTTGGCCACGGATGACAGACTGGGCCCGGGGGCTGATGTCCGGCAGGTGACAGGGTTAATGGCAGAAGAGGGCAGAGGGCAGAGGCCAGCCAACTCACAGTGGCGGGAGGGCAGCCTGGGGAGGCCCTGGGTCCATTCCAGCTGGGCAGCCCCTCAAATTACAGCACCTGGGGGAGGGATGAGTCCCGGACCCATCCATCCCCAGGGAAGCAAGGTGGGCAGTGTCGGTCATCTTGGGAGCAGATGGTAGGAGGAGAGAATGTTAGCCTGGGAAGAAGAGGAGTGAAGAAGCCTGGGATGGGGGATGGGGGGGACAGGGCTGGAAAGAGAAGGGAAAAAAATCCCTATAGTATTAAGTAGATAGTATATAAAAAGCCACTATGTATGTGGGCTCAGTGAAGACAATTACCTCTGGGATCCCTGGATGCTCTTTGGCAAGAAACACATATCTTGCTGATGTGTATGAAGCCAGGTGGGTGTTTTGGAGCTGGGGCCCATCGCTCATTTTGCTTTCCCTCCTAGCCTCCTGTTACAGTGGCCTGGCACTGTGGTTAGGAGCAAGGTTCCAGAGTCAAACAATGTGGGTCCAAATCTTGTTCAGATCCTCCCTGTGTAGCCCAGGTAAGTTACTTAACCCCTCTGAGCCTGATTTTCTCCCTCTGTGAGATAAAACTCTAGAAGCACTGGCTCCCAGGAGGATGCAATTACACGATGCGTGGACACAGCAGCTGGTCCACTGTGCGCGTGAAGTCAAGGCCGGGTGCTCCTGGGAGGGGCAGCATTGTTGCATTCTTACATCACCTTTGCTGCTTCCCATCCAGCCCCAGGCTTTTCCCAGGCCTTCTGCCTCAGGACCTCCCCTCATCTGACCTCCAATATGCTCACGATCACATCCCCCCCCCCCCCCCCCCCCGCCTGCTCTACTCACTCCCAGAAAGCCACTGAATGCTGCCTTGGGGGCAGCCGCCCCCCTCACGGCTCCCAGAGAGGAGGCCCCGCAGTGGCAAGGGTTAGCCCTCTGGGCCTTTGAAGCCTGCAAAGGGGAGGGGCTGCCCTGTGCTCCTGACCTGGGTGGGGGGACCAGGCTCAGCCCCCCACCTCCCACCGTGGGAGGAGAGCCAGGAACAATGGGCAGTGGAGGGCTGGCTCCAACGCTGGCCAGCTGGCAGTCAGGCGAGGGGGTGGGGTAGAGGTGGGAGCGTGCCCGCCCCAAAGCTAGCAGAAAGTCCTTCAAGAGGGCTGACAGTGGCTGGGGTCTCCCCCGGGGGGGCCCCGGATATTGAGGGTATCCTCTGGAGAGGAAGAGAGGGATTGCTGTGATGTCACCTCCTGGACTGAAGTTGTCCAGAGCCCTCTCAGAGGGGTTGCAGGGAGCCCCTCCTCAGTGCCAAGGACCACCCCGCAAAGTGCACCCCAATCTCAGGGTGGGGAAAGGAGCCAACGAGCACTGTTCTGCCTTCCTTCCAGAGCCTGGATGGAGTGGCTCCCCCGGGCGCTGATCACCTCCATTAGGTCCTCAATCTTGCGAGGATAATGCATGGCCCAGGCTGGGCTCAGGGAGGAAGGCCCCACCGGCAGGGCCCTGGGAGGCAAGATGCAGGGGCCTGAGCAGAATACCAAGCAGCCAGCCTAGGCCTGAGGTCCCTTGTGGCCAGCAAACCTGGCCTGGGCCAGGAAAAACATGGGGGGCCCGGCCCCACCCTCCACCACCTGTGGCCCCCTCTGTGCCCTCTTGCCAACTCCACCAACTCCCTACTGTGGCTGAACTCCCACAGCTTGTCTTTGGAAGATCTCCTCTCCCCAAGGCCATCAGCCCTGTGTGGTGCCAGGGTCCTGGGTGGCAGGAGAAAGCAGCATCTGACCCACCCGACCAGACCAGAGTCCTGCTCGGCTCAGAGTGTCTGAGGACCATCTAGCCAGACCCAAAGAGAAAACACCCTTGATGGGGGTGGGAAGACTCAGAACATAAGAATATTCTATCATTGTCTATCCACAACTGTCAAATGAAATCAACTATAATGCACTCTTCCAAAGTGAGTATTGCTATGATGTGGCCATGCTCGTTGCTAAATTCAGTCCACTTGGGATGTTGCTGTCTTTGGCAGCTCTTTTTTTTTTTTTTTTTGGCAAAGTTTGTTGAATGATAGTACTTGGCTCCCAAAGAGGGAGGGGACCCGAGACGGTTGTCCTGTCTTTGGCAGCTCTAATCTCGGCTCACCCCAGCCCAACCTCTTCTTTTGCCTTCTGTTGGGAAAGCCCTTTTACCACCATGTGTGTGAGAGCACTGTGTGGTTGACAGAGCCCTTGCACTCCTGTGGGCACATCTGACTGCCCCCCACCCCCCGCACCGGGCCAGGTAGGAGGACAGGTGTTACTGCCCCTGGAAGGCAGTGTAGCCGAACAGGTGTGGGCTTGGGCCCTGGAATCAGTCAAGACCACGTTGTCAACCAACATCCCTGCTTATCAGCTGTGTGACCTCGGGCAGGCTTCTGTGTTTCTGGGAGCCTGAGTTTCCTTATCTACAAAGTGGGGATTAAACTAATATTATATACACTGGTAAGGAGAATTTGTTAAAGGAGAAAAGCATTGAGCACAATGCCTGGCACATCATACCTGCTTAAAAATGGCAAAGGGGAAAAGAATTCTTTAAAAGCTCTATTTTGTAGGAGAAGAAAAGGAGGTCTTGGAAGGTAGGAGGTTGGGCTGGGTTATGGAACTAGAGGCACGTTCCAGCACTTTCTCCACCACCACACCCGACAGGCATCGCCCCCCCACCCCCGGCCCCCGCCCCACCTCTACTGGTTCCTTCTCACTCTCCTGCCTCATCCCCCAGCCTTGGCCCCCGGAGCCGGGGTATCAGCCGAGGCTCCAGCCTCTGAGCTCTCTGTGCACGCGGAAGGCGGGTTCTCTCGAACTGTCGGGACCGGGTGGAGATGTTTGCAGTAATGGGAATGGCAATCAGAATTAATCAGAATTCAAAGTTCATAATTCACCGGTGATCAGATGTAGGGGAGGTGCTGGGACAGTTATATTAATAACTGTGCCATTAAAAACTAGTAAGTGATGTTCTCATAAAGCATGTGTTGTTTGGGGTGGTTGGGTTTGTTTATTTATTTATTTTTCCCTTCAGGAGCAAACAGGGCCACAGAGGGAGAACATTAAATCATCTCTTGAAATGATTCCGGTAATAAGCCGGGCAGGTAAGGAGAGCTGTCGGCAGCTCCCGCCAGACCTCCCTCGACCTTTCTGAGCTCCTGTCTTTCACTTGGCCTCGTTCTCTAAGAGGCCAGTTACCCCCTTCTGGGTTAGCCGCGTCCCTTCTTTAGAGCGGCTGTCTACACGGGCAAAATGTGCGGTTTTTCATCAGCCCAGCAAGTAAGAGTGATCGTATATTACTCCTTGCCAGAAATCAGAACGTGCTGTGCAACATGGAGAAGAGAGGGGACTTGTAGGGACAAAGGCTTTGAATATTTGAAATAAGCTCTGTTCAGGAAATCAGGCCCACAGAGACCCAACGATCACAATATCAATAATAATCACAACTAACGTTTATGCTGCGTGGACATCGAGCCAGGTTCCCTTCTGAGCACTTTACGTGTGTGAACATACTGGATCTTCATAAGAACCCAGGGCACTGGATACTATTATCGTGTCCATCGTAGGCAGGAGGAAAGGGAGGTGTCCTTGCCGGGAGGGGGTGAAGCTGGGATTGAGTTCCAGCCATTCCGACTTTCCAGTCTGTGTTCCCACCAGCTACACTGCCTCGAATATTCTTCACTGGGGGTAGTGCCTTCCCCGTCTTTAACTTTGAGATGGGGATGCCCTGGCCTGAGCTAAGGAGATGTTTCCTAAAGCTTGGGAATCCCCCCCTGCCTGAGACAGTCACAGCGACGGTATCCTGAGTACTTGCCAGGAGCCAGGCTCTACGCTCACAACCCTGTTCCGTGCATGACGCTCCCCACCCGTGAGGCTGGCGGTGTTATCTATCATTCCCACTCTGCAGATGAGCATAGCAAGGCCCGGGGGTGTCTAGAAGCCCACCGCAGCAAGCAAGGACCCGAGTCTGACAACCAGGGCTGACTCTGCTTGCCCAGCTGCCCTGGAGCGATTTCTCCCACTTCCCACGCCAGGATTTCTAGGATTCTAATACTCTGGGATCAGGTTTGGGCAAGCCCTGTTGCCAGGAGTTTAGCCCCTTTCCAAGATGCCCAGATTTCCAAGGGGGTCCTAGGCCAGGCGACCCAGGCGGAGACAGGCACAGACAGGAAGGCACAGGGAGTCTTTCAATTTTACATTAAAAGAGAAGGCCCCCCTTCCCTCCCCCCTGCCTCAGCAACCTTCCAATCACATCAGAGACCGGAGAAGGGGCCTGACCTCTGTCCTCGGGGGAGGTCAGCCGGGGTGACCCTGCCTGTGTGCAGGATCCCGTGAGAGAGGCCCAGCTGCAGGCCCCGAGGGCTGAAAGCGCACCCGGAAACGGGGCTCGGGGTCACCGAGGGCGGCGGGGGCTGAGGGAGGGGCTTCCCTGTCCTTTGTGAGCTGATGGGCAGGGGGAGATTAGTTCCACAGGCAGCCCCTGTGGCTCCAGAGAAAGGGGCTATTGTGAAGCAACTCGAAATATAGGGCACAGCCCCCCCCACCTCCCCTTTTATCGCCATGGAGATGGGGGGGTTAAGAGAGCAAAAGAAGGAGGGAAAATGCGAGGCAGGTGAAGCTGGGGGGGGAGTGGGCAGGAGGAGTCAGGAGGCGTCCGTGGAAGCGAGCAAGAGCCAGAGCCAGCGGGGAGAGCTCTGCGCCTTTCTCACCCGGAGGGGCTCTCAGCTCCATCTCTCTCCTCTCCACATCCTGCCCGAGGGCTACTAGAGCAAAGAAGGCCTGGCCCACGGCCCGGCAGCAGCGGGCCCTATGACCCTGGAGGGTGAGGGGTCTGACCATCTGGGAGTAAAATGCAACATGGCCACATGGAAGGCAGCTGGTGAACAGCTGCTAGGCCTTGTCCTGCTTCGGGACGCACCGAGTGCCCCAAACCAGTGAATCTCAGAGTCATGGACCCCATCTCCCAGCGTCTGCAGCGGCCCCACCAGATACCCAGCCAGCGTCCGCCCCAAGGTCCTCGGTGACGGTGACTTTCTCACCTGGGCCCTGGGGGCACTGCTGGCTGTCAGAGGGGGCGTCCTCACGTTAGGAAGAAACCTGTCTTCTCTTAGCTCCACATGCAGGCCTAGCTGTGCTCTCTGGGGAGCGCCACAAAGCAAGGCAGGCTCTCAGTAAATACCGCGGAAAGAAAAGACAACAATCGGACACTTCTTGACTTGACATATTTGGGAAAAGCTGCTGAGAAGGTAATTTTGTTGGAAACACGGTCCATAGTTTAAAAACTCTCCAAAGCTGAGTGGAACTACTGGCGGGGAAGCGAATCCAGCCATTGCACACTGGGTGGGCAGGAGACGGGGCAGCTCGAGATGACAAGGTCCTGGGCGCCGCCCTGATGGCAACACACAAGGTCATGGACAGGGCCTTCGGCGCGTTTCAGCAAACTAGGCATTCGGTGACCACCCGGTCCAACGGGCAGAGATGGAGGCCAGAGGCAGAATTCGACAGGCGGATTGTGCCTGGTCTCTTCGGCTGTTTGGCTCTGCTCCAAACTAGAGAAACCCCCTCCATCCAATAGGACCCTCTCGAGAAGAGGGGTCGGTTCCCAGCGAGCTGGGAGAGGTCATGTGTGCTTATTAAATATATAGAAAGGAGGAGGCCTCCTTGTTTGAGGCCAGCAGCCCCCAGGCAGAAAGAGTTGTGGTCCCAGAGTTTGGAGAGATTCAAGGATTCAGGGCTGACCTGGGTCCTCCAATTAGCAAGCTTACAAATTCCAGCCTGACTCTGGGGAGCCCACCTGGCCCCCCAGCAAGGCTCTTCTTACCAAGGTGGGTCGGCCCCAGAGGCTTCACGGGACAAGGAAGGTAAAAGAGGGACAGGAGGCGAACTCCACCGTGGAGGGAGAACTTGGGGCTCTCTTGTTACCTGTTCGTTCCTCCCCCGACCGCACTGCCCCGGAGGCCTGGGGCAGCGGGCCGCGCAGACGGACACTTCGAACAGGGGCCGGGGAAGCGCCCCAGGCACCAGAGAGAAGCTGAGGCTTGTGGTCACGCTTGCAAAGGCCACATCCTCTGCGCAAGAGCTGTTGTTTCAAAATGCCGGGCCTCGGCAGATGTGGAAGACGGCCTCGCTTCTCGGGCGCGAGGGAACAAGGAGCTGAGTCCGGGGCTCCCGGTTTGAGCCGCGCCAAAGCCTCAGCTGTCAGGCAAGGCGGGCATACCTGCTGTTGCTCTTCCCGTTCACGGGGGCTCCTGCCCAAATGCTCACGTCCAGATTGTATTTATGACTGTTTTAAGAAGGAGTGACAGAGCCTTTTAATATCCCTGACAGCCCGGGATGTTTTAATAGATGGCAGAGCTGGGCCACAGGAGTTAAGGAAAAGGAGCGGAGTCGCTGAGCGAGCTGTCAGGCCTGGTTTCCATGACAGACCCACTGATCCACTCTCCGACAAAATAAAATACGGGGCCGCGTCTCTCCTCGGCCCCGTCAGGCTGACAGACAGGCTGTCACCGTTGTCTGTCATCTTTCACCTCCTAAGCGCTCAGGCTTAGGGGACCTGCATTTAACGGGGAGTCCCTACAGGATTTCCACCCAGCCCGCCTCCGGAGCAGCATCAGGCCTCTGCTTCAAGTGCCCCGAGTTCCGGCTGGCCTTCTCCAATGTTCTCGATTTCAGGCTCAACTTTCCTGCGTATGGAGTTCCGCCTCACTTGTTGCCTTCTGTGAGAGGTGGTTCTAGGTCTTACGGAAAGGCTCGGTCATCGCCCATGGAAACGGATGGGCTGGGTGGTGGGATGGTTGCACCACAGTGTGGCAGTGTGGGGACACCTGGGTGGCTCTGTCGGTTAAATGCCTGCCTGCCTTTGGCTCAGGTCATGATCCCAGGGTCCTGGGATCGAGTCCCGCATCGGGCTCCTTGCTCAGTGGCGAGCCTGCTTCTCCCTCTGCCTGCTGCTCTCCTGCTTGTGCTCCTTCTCTCTGACAAATAAATAAATAAAATCTTAAAAAAAAAACCCAATGTGGAAGTATTTAGTGCCAATGAATTGTACACTCGGAAAGGGTTAAAGTGGTCCACCGTGTGCCATGAGCTGGGTCACGTTACCTAACCACGCACGGATGGAGTAGGAAAGGGAGAGACACTTTGGATCTCTGATCCCTTCTAGCTTGGGTGTCGCGCCGTGTGTACCTATAACCTGCATAACTGGTTGTCAGACTCTTCCCAGGTCTCTATGCCCATGACAACACCCTGCCCCCACCTCCCGCTTCCTTACCTCCTCCCCCCTTCCCTGGCTAATCAGCCTCAAGGTCAGTTTTGGAGTTGAACACCCAGAGTTTACTTACACACGCTTTTCTGGGACTGGGTTTGGGGCTGGCCTGACCAGGGACTGTTGGTGGCTAAAGCCTCTTTGGTCCCATCTGTATGTCGTGGCAAGTGAGGCCTAAGGGATTCTCTTCCCTTTTTTTTGCGGAGGGGTGGCGGGGAGGGGTGGGGCGGGTAAGAAGGGCTGCATATCCCAACATATCATCATCTGTTCTTTCTGGAGTGACTGAAACACCCCTGAAAGAGACCACGCAGCCCTCCTTCCCCACACATGCAGTTTATGTCCCCACCCCATTGGGGCTTCCTCCTTCCGACCCCACCGACAATGCCGACCACGCTGATGGCTAAGGGCAGCACTCATATTCCTCCCTCCCAGTCCCTAGGGCCGCAGCTACAGACCAGAGCCTCCCTCCACCCTCGCAGGCCCCGGGCTCTGCGTTCGAGTCCTCTGCCAGGAGAGAGTTAAGGGCTTGGGTTTAATTTGCCCGTTAATCACAGTTAAAAGAAGTAATGAGCATCTCCCCAAAGCCTGGGTGTTTCTCTGCAGATTAAGCAGCAATTTGCATAGCCCCTTTATTCATTCCCACCTTCCCCTGCGGGCGCCTTGTCCTTTTCGACACAGCCAAGCACAGCCCACAGCGGGAGCGCTTTGACAAATGGCCTTGCTGCACGTGGTTTGGGCGAGAGGGAGGGAGGGGCAGGCTGGGAGGGAGAGGGCAGCTCCCGACAGTAATGGATAGCTGGGCCGTTAAATAGTGCAGAACTTTTTATTAGACACACAGGAGTTTAAATATTCAAACTGGTTTTCTTTGAAGCCTGGGGAATGAGAGGAGGGTGGTGGGCCGGGTAGGTAAGAGTTTACTCAGGGCCAGTTTACCCAAGGAGGGGGCCGCGCATCAGCTGAGAGGAAGGGCACCTGGAGGACAGGCGGGTGTGCGGTCAGCTGGCACCTCGGCCTCCAGAGCCCTGGAGCGGGCCTGACGCCCTCCTGCTGGGCCCCGGGACCTGCGGCAGGACGGCAGCCTGGGGCCTGATCCCGCAGCAGCGGGAGAGCAGCTTGCTGAGAGCCGTGTCTGAGCGGCTTTCAGTAGTGGGGGCTGACCTTGGCCTCACAGCAGACCCGGGTCTATGAAGCAATGGTGTCTCCAGGAGCATGGGACAACAGCCCTCTCCTCTGCTCTCCAGGAGAGCCCTCAACCCAACAGGGAGAGAGGGGAGAGGGAGCCCAGGAGAAGCTGAGGGCAGGCGCTCTCCCTGGAAAACGTGTAGACGGGATTTTAGTCCATTTTAAAAGCCCTACTTAAACCCGGTTTTCTTCCCAGCTTCTAGGGCTCTGTGGGATTCTTCCTTTTGGCTAACTTGTGAGCCCCAGGGCTGTAATATTTTAAAGGTCAAAGTCACTTTCGAGATCATGAAGGCAACTGAAGTTCGGAGTTGATTTTGAGATTCCAAAGGGGACACAAAAGTGAGCAAGACCCAGTTCCGATCCTCAGGCAGCTGGGTGTGGAGGGCAGAAGCAGGACCGCACTGACGCCGTGAGCGGGGAAGGGCACCTCCACACGGCTTCGGGGCTGCGGGTGAGCACGAGGGGCTCCTCCTGTCAGGGCCTGGAAATGCCCACAGAGATGTTTTGGGCCTTATCTGAGCGGGGGCAGGAAGGCTATGAGGGGGCTGAGAAGAGGGCCGGGGCCTGGGGACCCATGTGGGTTCGGTGTCTCGGGCGGATGCCCAGGCTGGGAAGGATAGAGATCCGATTACCAAGGGCTGGCCTGCTACTCTAGGGGCTAAGGGAGCTAAGGGGGTGTTGGAGTTTCTAAGCAGGGGAATGATGGGCGTGACAAAGCAGGGGCTGGGCACCTGCTGAGGGACGGAGAGGAAATATCGGAGGATGGAGAGTGGCATGGAGAAGACAATGGGTTTGGTTCAGGACATGTTGGGATATCTGGGACACACAGAGCCAGGACCCAAACACAAGTTTCTGACCTCAGTCCAGGGGACTTCCGGTCCATCCCCGCTCATAACAGTGGCACTGGAGTCGGACTGGGCCGGGGACCATCCGGGCGCTGCACACACTGGCCGCGGCTCCCTGCCCTGAGGCCGGTAGTGTCTCTGTCCTCGTTTTACAGGTGAAGGAAATGAGGCACAGAGAGGTCCAGGGACTTGCCCAAGATCACATGGTGGCAAGAACAGAGTCAGGATGGGACCCAGGCAGCCTGGATCTTTGCCTGCTTCCTTCCTAAGTGACTACCCTGATCAGATTTTGTATGTGTGTGTACAGGAGTGGAGACTGGGCGGCAGAAGTAAAAATCAGTGACAGCACAAGGGGGTGCAGATGAGGCGGCAGGGAAGAGCCACAGGACCTGTGTTTCTAGGGGGGAAACCAAAGCAACATCTGGGAATTAAGGAGGAAGAGAGAACGGAGAGCGGGGAGGTGCACGCGAGTGAGCGAGCAGGACCCCACGGCCCCACCACAGTTCACTCCCGCTCCCGGAGGCCTGGGCCCTGCTCTCCTTTGGTCCTCAGTTCCAGGCCAGTTCTCCGAAGCAGAACATTCTTTCAGCAGGTGAGATTTCCCATCTGGATGACACAGATAATCCCTGCCCACACCGGCCACGGGGAACTAGTTCTAGAAGCGTAGGACCCCCAGCTCCTTGGCAAGCCCTTAGTGGGCAGCCAGAAGCCAGAGGGACAGTTGTCAGCACTCCACGAAGCTCATGGTCATGGCCAGCCGTCAGGGGCTGCGGAGCGAGGGACCCTACTTCTGTGGACTCTAACAAGAGCCGCGCTTTGAGCGGGCGTGGGAGCCTGTGTGGGAAGAAAGGCTGCATGTGGGCAGAGAGATGGTGATGCGGCTTGGGCAGCGGGATTTAGCCGCGGGGGCGGATCTAGGGAAACGGACTCTGCCTTTGTCCGAAGCAGGGTGACCAGTCAGCTGAGTGGTGAGAGCCTGAATCTTCTCTGGAAAAAGGTGGCATAAAGGTGAACACGAGAGTAGGGTTACTCTTGGCAATACAATTCACATCAAACTAAG
This sequence comes from Ursus arctos, assembly GCF_023065955.2. Taxonomy (NCBI): domain Eukaryota; kingdom Metazoa; phylum Chordata; class Mammalia; order Carnivora; family Ursidae; genus Ursus; species Ursus arctos. The sequence goes on along the minus strand of NW_026622919.1, from coordinate 22,838,323 downwards.
GGTTAAATCTTGGCCCACCTCCTCCCCCTCTCCCAGAACACTTTTCTGCAGCCCCGGAACCCTGACTGCTCAGAACTTGGTCTTCAAGCTCCACAAAGAGCCTCTCGCCATGCCCTTCCGGGAAGGCCAGTCAGACCGGGATGAAAGGTCCTTAACCGTTGCTTCACACACCGAAGCTAAGAGCTCCGCTGGTCCAGGAGCGCTGGCTCCGGGCGGGCACTGTTCTCAGGCTTCTGCGTATGGTAACTCATGTGATCCTCACAATGGATTCTGTCAGGCGATCCAGAGAAAAGCAAGCAGGAACCCAACTGCAATCAGAGCGACCAGAGGGGAAATCTGGGAGCACATCTGGAGACACAGAGCTGTTCTCCTGCAGGGTCAAAGCGCCCGGGTGGGGGGGATCTTCAGCGTCTCGGCGTGGGAGGGAAAGTGGGCCCCGGGAAGCGAAGCCCAGGCCAGAGGCAACTGGAGCTCAAGGTTCTGGACAATGGGCCTAATGTTACGGGGTTCAAGGCTTGTAAGAAACAACTGACATCAGTGGAGGGTAGGCCTTCATTTTGCCAGATAAGCAGTGGACCAGGCCTAAACCCTCGGAGAGAGAACAGTCCCCTAACCACACCGCTTAGCAAGGTGCCCCAAATCTGCTGAGAAAACCCTATCTAAACCCACTTCCCCTCCTGCAAAGATGGCCAAACCTCAGCCTGTAGGGCTTCCTGCCATCCGCCCAGGCAGAGCAGAGCAGCGGGGCAAGGCGCTCTTCTGGAAGGGCAGGAGCAGGAACTTTGGAGGCCTGAACCCAGCCCACCACGGTCACATGGCCCACAGGGCTTCCCCCCCAGCTCGGTGCCCGGAAGCGGGGGCGTCCGCCCGTGTAGCAGCTGGTGGTTGGACAGGGACACGGAACGGGCGAGGGTAGCATGCCTCGGTGAGCTGATGGCTGCCGCGAGAGGCAGGCCAGAAGGCCAGCGGAGCCCGCAGCTGAACAGGTGCGGCAGGAGGTAGCAGCTACCGTCTCAGAGGGAAAGGGACTAAGAGACTCGGACAGCTCGCGACGGCCGAGCGTCTTCACGGCGACGGAGGGCAGGCTGCAGCCCACCCGGTCCCCTTTACGTCCATGGGCGCTAAGGACTGTTTTACCTCGACGTTCCGCACCAACATTTTTCCTTTTCCAATTCCTAGATGAATTTCAGCCCCCAAAACCTCCAAAAGGAGGTGAACAGGCAAAGATTGGGGGGAAGCGATGGGCTGACATTAATTGATAGGAGCGGCTTCGAGCAGTTCATGCTGCCTTATCTCTCTCTCCTTTGGATAGCGTGTGTCCGCCGGAGTCCGCGGGGTCGGTGATTAATAGGGGCCATCACTCACTGTCCAGGACGGCTGAAAGGCAGCAGGGAGGGGGCGGCCCTCCCCAGAACTGAGATAACAAGCAGCAGGAATAATGTGTGGTGTCACTCCACTTTTCATTTTGATGGAAAGTCATTACGGGAGTCAACGCCAGCGACAAAGAGCCATGAATCAACTGCTCTGCTATGAAATTAAAATCGAATTGCCGGCCACCCCCAACCCCTACCCTTCCTGGGAAATGGGGACGGGTGGGTGGCTTGAGAGAGGGGTGCTATCCTGGGGTGGGCTCTGCCCAATCACAACGCAGGCAGCTATGGGTAGGAAGTGGACAGGCTGCTAGTGAGGGTGACAACTCCTGTCTCCACCTTGTTTATCAGACCCTTGCTCCCCAGACCGCTTTCTCCCTCTGCCTGGAGGTAAGCTGTGATTAAAAGGAAAATACAGCTTTGCTGGCTCCAACAAGGCTGCCACTTGACTGGTCCCCTTGGGCTTCTGGGCTGAGTGGGGCTGTCTAGCCTGGCCATGGAGAGAAAGGGGCCCAGCCGACTCAGCTACCCCAGAACCCCTTGCGGAACCACTTGTAGATACTCACCTGGGGCCCTCCGTGTGACCAGAAGCAAAGGGGGGATGTCCTTACCCTGGAGCTTCACTGGAACGGCCAGTGGCCTTGGGAGCCCACGGGATCAAGAACCCCAGGCAAACAGGTGCACAGCCTTGACTCAAGGCCCCGAGAAGCAAAAACTGTCAGTAGTGAAGCAAGAGTCTCTTCCTTTTTTTATTAAGTCCAACTAGATGATGAGAAGGGCCAAAACTGAGGTTCTAGGCTGACGGGCCACAGGACCAGTCAAGACAGGCCCTTGCCAGAGAGCACAGTGAGTGTCAAGGTCACGTCCAGGGATGGCTCCCTCATGTGGCTTTCCATCCTCTAGTCGCCTGGTCTCTGGCCCTTCAGCCCTGGCTTCCCACCCTCCTTCCCGAAGGCTGTGAAGACGGGCAGGTAGAAACACGGAGACTGTCACAGAGAGGTTCCCATCAGGTTCACGGGGCGCCCATTGTACCTCTTGGAAATGTCAGCTTCAATCTGAAAGACAGTGACACCCAGTGGGCGGGAAGCAGAGACGCAGGGGTGCCTCGTTCTGGAGGGACGGCGTGGGGTCCCTCCCCCCACCCCGGCAGGCTTGCCTTCCCCGTCTCACCAGCTTCTGCAGCTCCCTGGTCTTCTCCAGCAGCAGGTCCAGCTTGGGCTCCAGGGCCGCCTGCTCCCGAAGTGCTTCCTGCTGCTTCTGCACCATCAGCTCTTTCTTCAGGGCCAGCAGCTGGGACTGCTTCAGCTTCTGCTGGAGGAGCTCAGTCACGCGGTCCACATACCTGTGCGGGGCACTCGGTAAGTGCGGGGTGCGGCGGAGGAACCCGTGCAGCCCCACGCACCTGCCAGGAAAGGGGAGGCTCAGGCAACCAAACCCCGAGCCGGCCTCTCGGCCCCCACACCCTGAGCCCCCTCTCTGCGAGGCGTGTGGCTCCCGGTTCCCAGTCCTACTTGGGAAGCAGAACCTGCCTGCACACCTCAAACCACCTCGTCCGGCCCCAAGAGAACCCGTGACCCCAGCTGTGACAGAGCTGCTATGGGAGGCACAGAAGAGCGCTGAGGGGTCGTGGAGAAGGGGAACACAAGGAGTCGGGGCTGCTCAAGATGGCGGCCCCCCACCTCACGCTCCCGAACGGCCCCACGTCAGGGGGAAAGCCGGACCTTGGTGAGGCCAGGATCATAAACAGGTGTTGCATTCGAACACTGGTGAGCCGGCCAATCAGATCCTGCAGCGCCGACACCATGGTAACCGTCTTCTCTTTGGTCTGGCCCTGCAGGATGGCTGGAGCCAGCTGGAACTGGCTCATGGACAAGATGTCCGCCTCCTCACTCATCTCCACGGCTCTCTGGGACAAGAAGATCTCGAGCTGAGGGCACAAGAGGATCTGGTTAGAACCAAGACGAGAATTCAGACGCTAAGCCCTCAGACTGCTCAAAATGCAAGAATGAGATGTGAAGGCTGGACTCCAGGTGACGAGGGATTATTTCCTCTGAATACTTTTCTTGCTAGAAACTTATCAACTACAACGTGAGAGCCTGAGGCAGCCTTCACGGCTGCTCTTCCGTCCCCTCCTGCTGTCCCAGGCCCCCATCCCCAGCCCTGGATATCTCTCCTTCCTCCCAGCACGTAGCTCAGAAAACTAAGAACACAGAGAGTCGATGGGTTCTCTTGGCCCCAGTGAAGGTATTTTCTCTCTGTGAGAGGAATGAGATTCAGGGAACAGGAATCCATGTTTGAGAAGCCTTGGACTAAGAAAGGGCTAGAAGCATCTGGGAACCAGCCACATATCTTGTCACTCTTATTCTACCAGAGAAACGTGATCCCTTTGTCCTCCTCTGCCCTGGAGGCTAAGAGGGGCCTCTCTGGGCAGAAAGGGAAAGGAACAGGTAACGACTATGAACTCCACTCCACAAGGCCCTCACCAGCCAGCAGGCCACCGGGAAGGGAACAGATGGAGAAGAACACAAATGGGAAGGGTCCTCCCAGAGGATAAAGGTACCTCCATGAGCTCATCGATGAACTGATTCCGGGTCTCAGTGTATTCAAGAAGTGTCAGGGCATCTGGGCCCCTAGCAACACCTTCCGGAGCTGCCAGGAAGAGAGACGGAGGGGTGAAAAAGTTGCTGGGGACCAGAGAAAAAGACCCTCAAGTTTGAGAGGTTCTGGTGGGTTCATCTGGACACAAACTCATTGCACTAAAGCTACCTGCTGTCTCACCCCGGGGGGGGGGGGTTACCCTCTCCCACACATCTCAGCCGGAATCAGACACTAGGACCAACGGCCAGTCTGGGAGGAGCACAGAGCTGGCTTCAGGGCCTGCAAAGGTTCCCTCGGCTCTGGCGGGCCACCAAGTTTCATCCTGCACTGCCCTCTAGCGGCTCACATCGCTGCTACATCCTCTCCGCCGCTGGGCGGGGGGGTCAGGTCAGACCTCCAAGCCCACCAGCCCTCCTGGAATCTCCCACCAGAAAAGATGACCCATATTCGCTATCTCAAAAGTTGAGAGCTTCTAAACTTAACTTTAAGAACTTCTCTCCGTCCCCCCTACTCTGACATCATCATCACGATTTTGAGAAAACATGTGTGAGCAGCCCGATCTTGGCAGTGCACTGTTTGTTTCTGGATATACGGGCACCTCTGAGCACCCACTTCTGCCAGGGCTTCGGGGAGGGAGCACTTACCCTGGGTTCCGGCTTCTAGCACCGTGATCTGCAAAGCAGCATCGTCTCCCCAGTCTATCCCATCACCCCCAGCTTCCTGGGTGGAAAGCAAAGAACCCCAGCAGGGTTGCAAGAATGCTCCCCAGCAAAGGGAGCCGGCATAAGCCAAAGCCCTTGGTAAGTTCAATGCCTGCACATTTCAACGGTACGAGGGACGTGCAGCCCTGACGTCGGCGGCAAAGATGGCGGCGGGGGCCACGTACCCCACTACCCTCATCCCTGCTTGGAGAGTTACCACCTGCCTATCCCCCCACACCCTGCCCCCGGATACCGTGAGAAAAGGGCTTAAACCTCTGCTGTGTCCCTGTGGAAGCTCTGCCTCCCCCTGGACCACACCTGGTCTGAGGGCTATGGACTTCAAGTAACGTCTTTAAAGACAGACAACACTTCTCTTAACCCCAAAGCAGAGATCACAGAAAGTCCTCAGAGTGACGGGCCGTAAGGGCTTCCTAACCTTTGAGTCCGATTCCAGGGAGATGCCCCAGTCAATTCCAGCAGCCTGGGCAGAGAGGCCAGAGTCAGTCCCTTCAGAAGCCACCTCCACTCCGAAGTCACCCCAGTCAATCTAGAAGGGGAAGGAAGTGTTAGCGCACAGAAAGTGGGTCAAAGAAAAGGGGCGTGCCTCCCCAGAGGCCTCAGCTGCCCCTCTAGGGGGCACAAGCACACCACTTAAGTGCAACGGCCCCTGGGCGCCCCAAAGGACAGCCCATCTCCAGAGAGCTCAAGGGACTGAAGGATTCCTAGTTCCAAGCCAGCCAGCTCTGCCGAGTCTCTTTGAGGCTCCTCTATACTCTGGCCTCGAGAAGGCCGGAAAAAAGGAGGAGGGCCTTCTGGGCCCTTCCTGCTCTAGTCTCTCTCACCCGAATCCCACCTTCTTCCTTCTGGGGCTCTGAACTCGGGCGGAGGGGGAGAGATGTGTGGGGAAGCGGCTCTCGCCAGGCTGTCTTACCGCGTCTTCCTCCACCCGCTCGGGCGGCTCCTCCATGCGTGGCCGCTCCACCACCGACGGCTCCGCGCCCGTCCTCCACTCGTACACCGTGGAGTTCCCCCGCCTCTGCACGTACCGCAGCATCGGCAACACCTGCTCTGCGGGGCTGCGACACAGCACCCGGCTGACCCTCCCGAGGCCCCCGCGTGGAGCCCGCGCCTCCGCGCACAAGGCCGAGGCTGCCACAGGCTCACGCGTGGAAACGAAAACTCAAATGGGATGTGGGGAAAACACAGGCGGGGAAGACAGAAGAGCCGAGGAACACAGGCCAACCGTCCCCCCTGCTGGAGGGACACTGCGGTCCTTTACCTTTCACACACAAAGCCCACACAGGCCTGGTACAGGTCGATGGCTTCGCCCAGGGCCTGAGCCCCTGCCCCAATCTCGGCCAGCTGACTCGGCAGGTCCTTCACCAGGGCCAGCAGCTCTCTCCGGACGTTGTCTCCCTACAGAGGATGGAAGAGGAGGCCTGAGACAGGAGTGGTGCGAAGCGGAGTCCCTGAAACGGAGGAGCTGGGCTCAGGCCCCCAGAGGCTCACCGTGACGCCGTACTGCTTGCACGAGTGGTAGAACTGCTCCCGCATCTCGGCCGCCCCTGCCTGGCCCTCCTCCTCCTTGCGACTGTATTCCTGCTGCAGCTGCTGGCACTTGGCGATCTGCTTCTTCAGCGAGGGGATCTCATAGTTGACATTCCGAACCAGGAGGCTAGAGAGTTCCACTGAAGAGGGCCCGGGAAATTCACCCCAGATGCCCACGCCGCGAGGCAAGCATGCCCCTGGGACAGGCTTGGCCTCCCAGCTCCTCCCCTCCCAGCCACGAAACCTCACACAGTCATTCAGCCTCTCTGATCCAATCCTCCTCTCCAACATTGGGGCAAGAATATTTCCCATGAGGATTAAGAGAGAGGACGCACACAAGACATGAGTATAACCCCTTGCATTCAGCAGATGCTCAGGTAAGCATGAACTATTATTATTAGGACTTTTAGGAAACATACCCGAAGTACAATGTGCCCTGTCATTACTCTCTCAGGCACCCGATGTGACCCCCGGATGACCCACGCCTCTTCTGCCCAGTGGGGAATAGGGGTGCAGAGAGAGTCAGTCACCAAGAGGTCAGCGGTGAAGGACCAAAACACACCTGCCTGGCCAGGCCCGGCTAATGCCGACTACCTGCCTGGTCTTCTTCCTCCCCTCAACACTCTTTGGGGGAATTTCTTTGCCCACCTGGCAAACATCTATACCCCAGCCTCTTCCCCCACACGGACTGTGCTTCCCGGAAGCCTAGTGTCTCAGAACTCGGGGAGTGGGTTGCCCCACAGACACCGGGCCTCCCAGGCTGGGCAACTTTACCTAAGTAGGTGTTGTCCTTCTCATACAGGGCTACGATCTCCTGCCAATCCTGGGTAAGGACAGAAACAGAAGTGAGCTGGAATAGCGCTCAGCAGCCACATCTCAGCTCAAGCCCCAAACAGGGGAGGCTCCCCCAGCCTTCACATCTCATCAGACACAGAGCCTTTGTCCTCCTTCATAACGCTGGCTGGACCACCCACTTCATTTTCAGAATGTGGCGCCAATGAGAGCTCCCCAAAGCAACAGGCCTGAAAATGTAAACCCAGGGGTAGGGTCTACTTTTGGTATAAATTTTGGGGATGGAGAGAAAGCTCAGGAAACAGTCTGCGTAGGCATCTGCACTGGACCCTTAGCGAGACCAGAGCCTCCGACCCTGGAGACGGGACGTTTCCAGCTGCACATTACCAGCTTGGCCCACACTTGCCTTCATTCGCTGTGAAGAGTACCGGCCAAAAATATTTTTTGTGGAGGCTTCAGTGCCTTTGAGAAGGTCCACAATCCTTAGGCAGTGGAAGTAGTGAATGTCTGCAAAGCAAGGAAGAGCAAAGACTTTGGGAATTATAGTGTCTTCCCCACCTACTCTGGGCACGTGGCCGACGGGTGAATGTGCTGAGAATTTTAGCATGCACAGCTCTCCCCTTCAGCCTGTTGTGCTGGAAGAAACCAGCATCTGTACCCCCCAAATAAATCTCTCTCTAGGGGTCAGGCCTACAGCTAAACAACAAGGGAGCAGCTCAGCTGATATACAGTTCTCCAGGGAAGACGGGGCTCCAGTAATGTAACCCAGAGGCACTCACAGGATCCAGAGAGCAGCTGGGCGATCTCCTCGCTCTCTGGCATGTCCTGGATGGCAGCATTGATCTTCTCTCGGATGGTCAACACCAGACTCTGCCATTTCAGACTGCAGTGCCTTCTGTCCACCAGCCAGTCTACGTGAGAAACACCCAAATCACACATTCCCATTCGCGCAGCCAAAAGCCCATCACTAATTCAAGTGGAATAGGCTAAGACACCGGCTGAAAGTTGTACGCGTATTGGTTAAGGTGTGGGGATCGTAGGAATAAAGAGGGGCTCAAAGGGACCCCTGGGGTTAAACGGACTCCATCGCAGAGTGACTTTGATAGAGCAACTGCCGCCACAGAGGGATAAAGAAAACCTTCAAATTGGTCCTGACATCAAAGTGCGACTTGTGACCACTCTAAATTCTCCATAATATTTTTGCTTCCATGGGTAATTATATCTTTCTTCCTGACAAGAGGGTGCTTTTCAACTTCCACTTCCTCAGGGCTGGGATTAACCACGACAATGGAAAATACAAGATGATTATGCCAAGTACCGGATGAATGAACAACTGCAAAGCCCCTAATACCCACAGCGCCCTAAGGACTAGATACCTCTGGTCTGCTCTCAACAGCGAAGTACCACCTGGCACCACGGGAATACCAACGTGACTGACCTCCCGACTCTGCGCCCGGATCTGTGTTTTTAGCAGAAGGCGTGGGTGGATGAGAGCCACGCACGTTTCCTCAGTAGGAGAGAGCTAAGAGCTAGGCTTTGTGTTCAGATGGTCCTGGCTTCTACTTATCAACTTTTTAAAAAAGATTTATTTGAGAGAGAGAGAGAGGGAGAGCGCACGTGAGTGTGGGGGTGAGGGGCAGAGGAGAGAGAACCTCAAGCAGACCCCTGCTGAGCTCGGAGCCTGACGCGGGGCTCCATCCCATGACCCTTAGATCATGACCTGAGCTGATATCAAGAGTCGGATGTTTCAACGACTGAGTCACCCAGGCATCCCCAGTTATCAACTTTCTTAAGCAAGTCCTTTAGCCATTCTGTGCATCAGTTTACCCACAAATAAAATGGGGATAATAAGATACTGAATACAAGAGGGAATGAAGGTAAAACACAGAGGACTGTGCCTGGCACACGGCAAGGACTCAATAAATCCTAGTAAAAAATCCTCATTTTCACAACGTTAAGTGCCTAACACAGCACCTGGTAGAGGATTCAACGCATGACTGTTATTTTCTTGGTCCTTTTCATGACCAGTGACAAGCTCATACACCAAGAGCGCCCCTGTGCTGAAGAACTGGGACAAATCCGAAATGACACCACAGAAGCTCCATTAAGTGGCCACTGCACAGAACTGACCACGTGGTCCACAGGGGTGAGTCCAGAACCTTGTCCTTGTTAATACACCCGCCAACTGCCAACCCACCCTAGTTACCGGTTATACTCCCTCTGTTGTATTCCTCTAAAAGCTTCAGAAAGAAAAAATTCTGTAGATGTCACAGAACTAGAAGGGGGTAGGTAGTCAAGCAGATGTATCTCAACGACGACACTGGCATCAAACCCATCAGTGCAGCGAGCATCTTAGAATCAGGAGCTGTGCGCTTGCCCTGGAAGGGTCATAATGAAGAGGTCCCAGCCTGGCCCTGAACCGAGAGGGATTTAGATCAGACACAGACAGCAGGGAGATGGCCCGGCCACTAAAAGGTCTTATTACCAACTGGGTCTCTGTCCCTCTTTCTCCTAAAATCAAGAGAAGATGGAAGCTTTTAAAAAGAAAGGAGAACAAGTTTTTTTTTAATAAAAAAGCGGAGACATTGGAACCTGACAGACTCAAGCTCCAATTTCATATCTGCCACTTAGTAGCTGACCGTCTTTAAAGTAAGCCATTACTCTGTGCCTGGATGATCTGACAGCACGTGTCACGAGCTGGATAAAGTAGAAGAGGCAGGTCAAGTACAGACTCTATGTGCGGTTCCTTCCCGCTCCTTCAAGGGTGGCAGGTGGGAGCATAGATGATGGCGAGTGGTCGGCGCCTCAACAGGGGCCTCGGGGCGTCAGGGCTCCCAGCTGTTGGCGACAGGGGGCAAAGGGCAGGGCCTCCCCCTGACAGCCGGTTGCGCGGGGCGTCCCCTCCTACCGAGCAGCTTGCTGGTCTGGATGTCGATGGGCACGTGCTGATGGTCCTGGCGGGAAACACGGCGGGGAACAGGGCGTGAGCACGGGGAGGGGGCGTGCCACCCGCGCGCTCATTTCATGGGCCCAACCGTCACCCTGCAGGGCCAGAATGATGGGCCGGGAGGATGGCCGCGCCCGGGAGGGAGGCCGGGGAAGCGGGCCAAGGACCAACGGGCTGAATTCAGTCCAAGGACCCCGGACAAGAGCCCCATTTCCCCCACCTCCTGTGCCCACACCTGCATCTTTCCTCCACTTCCGCTTCCGGCCGGCGACCCAGGCCCGCCCCACCTACAACCAATCCCGCGCTGGTCTGGTTGAGCCTCAGTTTAGGCACGAACGGGCCTCCTCCGGCCACGTCGCCACCTTTCTCAGAGCCAATCGGGCTGCGCGCTCCACCCCTGGCTACAAGCCCCACCCACCTCGGGGCTCCGAATGGCTGAGCCCAGGAGGGGCGGGAGAACGGGAGACAGCCAATGGGAGACGCGAGGCGGGTTCAGGGCTGAAGAGGGGCGGGGGCTCCGAGAAAAAGCTGCAGGGGCGGCGAGGTCGCGGCAGGCGGCGCCCGAGAGCTTGTTCCCGCCGCTTCCGGCCAGGTGGGCGAGGAGCCTTCGGGGCAGGGATTACCGGTCCAGCCGAGAGGGTCCTAGCGCCGGCTCTAGCGACCCGGAGGCCGTTAGAAATGCCTCCTTCCCGCCTTGCCTCGCTTTACCGTCTGTTGTAGTTTGTAGGTCTCTTGTGGCTCTTGTCACACTTTGCGTTCCCATTCAGTTTATCTGATAGAGACGCGTGTTGAGCACCTGCTACGTGCTGGGTGATTAGGGAAGGCGAAGGAGGCATCACAAAGATTACACCTAAACTGAGTCTTTTTTTTTTTTTAAGATTTTATTTATTTATTTGACAGAGATAGAGACAGCCAGCGAGAGAGGGAACACAAGCAGGGGGAGTGGGAGAGGAAGAAGCAGGCTCATAGTGGAGGAGCCCGATGTGGGGCTCGATCCCAGAACACTGGGATCACGCCCCGAGCCGAAGGCAGACCTTTAACGACTGTGCCACCCAGGCGCCCCCCTAAACTGAGTCTTAAAGGAAGAGCTGCAGAAAGAGGGGTATGTGGGGAGGGGTGTTCCAGGTGGAGGAGACCTCATAGACAAAGCTTTGGAGGCCACAAACTGCAAGAGGGGTGCAGGGAACAACAGGCAGGCAGGACCAGAAACATAATTGGTGGGGCCCAGCACAAAATGAAAATGCAGGGCCCCTTGTTAAAGAAAAAAAAAAAAAAAAGGAAGAATTTCAAGAAGGCACTTGCGCAGGTCTTAACTGGTGATGCGGGGGGGGGGGGGGGGGGGGGGCGCCGCAAACGCTGGCCAGTCGCTGTGCAGTAAAAGGTTGGAGGCAAGGAGTGGCCAGTGAGGAGACTATAAAGGCGGAAAGGTCATATCACAGGGAGGAGCCTCTTTAAGGAACTTGGACTTAAACTTTGCAGACAGAGAGGGACCAATGCAGGGCTTGACAGGCTCGAAGCAGGGAGGGACCGATTCAGATTGACTGCAAGGAGCACTGATTCATGGAAGATAAGACTGGAGACGGGGAGACTGTCAGGAGGTTATTATGCAGAGATTAGGGCCTGAGCTGGGACAAGACATGAGGAGGAGGGGAAGGGCTGCATTTGAGAGATGTTTTAGAGGGAAATGGACAGAACTTGGCCATCAAATGGCCGTGTTGATGGGGGAGATAGACAGCAAGGATGAAACCTAGGTGTGTGGGATGGGGAGTGTCACCACCTGTGACAGGGATACAGGATGCTGAGCAGGTATTGGGGAGGAGGGGCTCTTGGCTTTGAACTTACCTGATTAGTGGTGCTGGGAGGCCCCCACATGAAAAGTATGCAGGAGACACTTGGGTCTATAGCTTTGGAGTTCAGGGGAGCCCTGGGGCTAGGCATGCAGCTTTGGAGAGCCACAGGCTGACTGATGGATCTGTCCATGCAGTAGCTGAAGCTGAGGGAGGGCTTGAGACTGGGCAAGAAATGGCGGGAGTGAGGAGACTGGGTGGGCCAAGGATAGATCACCAGGGATCTCACAGGGCCAAATATGCCATTTGGGGCCCTTCCCCTTCCAGGATGTTAGCTCCTCCCAGAGGCTCCTCCTGGTTCTTTCTAAAGGTCCCCCCACCTCTGCCCCAGCACAGCACTTGGGACCCAGTAAACTTGTTATTGAACTGGGTGGTGTGGTACAGCAGTGAGAAGACCTAGGTTTCTGCCCAGTGAGATCTTGGACTGTTTCCATAACCTCTCTGCCAGCCAGTTTCCTCAACGTAGAGATAGCACCTGTCCTGATTATCTTGGTATTTCTGTTCATAGGCTTAAATAAATAAACAAACTGGATTTATATAACTCTTTACAGTTTACAACATGCTTTAATGTATCTGTCATGCTTTGTAGACTCGTGTGTGTGTGTGAGAGAGAGAGAGAGAGAGAGAGAGAGAAACATTAATCGTCATTATTATAAAGTGGGTTGAAAGATTTCCCTGGAAATGGCTCGTAGGGTAGAAGTAGGGTCCTCTTCAGAGCTCTCTCATGGGAATTTGGCTCCCATCTCAGAGTCTTGACTCAGGCTGGAAGAATTGCTGGGGCTCCCCTGTGATTAAACAAACACTTCACTGGGCTCCAACTAGGTGTTCCTGGCTCCCTGGGACATCCCAAGAAGCAGGCCCTGCCCCACCCTCAAGGTGCGTCCCTCCTCCTTGAACCAACAGAGCAGGGCAGGGTGAGTTGGTGGAGGCAGAGACCACCAGCACGTCACCCCACCCACAGGGCCCCAGGGTGACTCATGTGTAACAGAAGGATGTTTGAGAATAGTTGTGCCTCGCTGCTGGCCTCAGCTCAGGGTGGCTGCCCCAGAGAGCATACGAGTGTGGGCTTCGGGCAGCACTCTGCAGTTATTTGTCCTTTTCCAAGGTGAGAGGGAACCTCAGGGGGCCTATGGGCAGGGAAGCACATCAGTGGTCTGGTCTCCAGGGCATCAGGTGCTTGGGGCTGCCAGCTGTTGGAAGGTGGCAAGTGTGGGATGCTTCTGACTGTGATTCTCACAATTCTGTGCGGATTTAGCAGACAGGACACTGGGGAAAGGGCAGCACGTTGAGGGAAGTGGAGAAGGACACAGCAGGCCGGTGGCAGTTTTGGACAGGAAAGCGCAGAGCCCCAGGGTGTTGTACGTGCAGGCTGCCTGACTATCCCTCTGTTGTTGTTAGCTTCCTTGTGCCCTGATAACCGTGTGCCGTGTGCCGTGTAGACCCAAACGTTTTACAAGCCTTATCTAATTTGATCCTTCCAGCAACCATATAATGTGAGTACTGAGCCAGATTTTAAAAGGTAAGGGAGCCAAAGCTAAGTTCAGTAACTTGTCGAAGATCATACAGCTGGTAGTTGGGGGGGGGGGTGCTGGGATTCAAACCCAGGCCTGTCCGGCTCCCCAGCCTGCATTCTTGTTCTCTAGGGGATGTGGCTTCTCCCGCAGTCCTGCCTACCCCGTTCACTCCACTCAGCCACCTCAGCCCCGGGTCTTGGGTCTCGGGTCTCATCCTCCCTCCTCTTCAGCCTGATTCCCACTTTCTCCCCTGTTCTTGTGCCAGATACTTAGAACCCTCCCCCCCCCCTTGCAGTCCATGTCCCGTTCCAAAGTTCTTTCTTACCATCCCTCGTTCTGGGCAAGAACACCCATTACTTATCTTCCTACAATAGCCATAAAAAGGCTTACTTACCCTTGACATTCAAAGAATCCATTTATTTTATCCTCCATAGGTTTATTACTTTATGGTCTGTGTTTTCGCTCACGGCCATACTGACTGGGGTGTGTGTGTGTGTGTGTGTGTGTGCACGTGCATGTGTGTGTGTGTGTGTGTGTGTGTGTGTGTGTGTGTGTTGTATCTGCCTGCTGGGCTGAAAGCCCTGGAAACTCAGCAGCCTCGGCTGGGCCTCTTGGTGTGTGTAGTGTAGTTTCTGGGTGGTTTTTCTTCAGTCTGTCCCCACAGCTAGTCTGTGAGCACCTTGCAGGCTGGGAGGGCAGGGCGTTCATCCCGGCACCCGCAGCACCTGTATGCCACCTGACACGGAATGCCAGGTGCTTTAATGGATGCTTGTAAACGAAGGAATAAGACGTGTGGTGTGTGCAGGCAGGTATTTAGTAATGAGTGGGGACCAGGGTCACTTGGTCTAGGAGGAGGGCTATATCTTCCCCAGCTCTTTTCTGCATCCTTCCTTCTATGGCTCAGGACTTAGAACCAGTCCCCCTGAACTGTTTGCACCTGTAATCCAATGGGGCCGTGTGTCTTTGTGCCACAATAGGGCATCAAGGCCCTAGGGGCTCCCTAGGTGTATTTTACTTGCTTCACTCAACAAGGACAAATTTCGAAGATATGCCCGTTGCATGTTTGTATATGGAATATCATACTTTGAACCTAAAATGTACCTTGAAGGTGCTTTTTATGTATTATTTATTTTGAAAGGTTTTATCTATTTATTTTAGCGAGAAAGCACGTGAGGGCAAGCAGGGGGAAAGGGAGGGCAGGGAAAGAGGGAGAGAGAGAGACTTTCAAGCAGACCCTGCACTGAGCGTGGAGCCCAACACGGGGCCTGATCCCACAGCCCCGAGACCGCGACCTGAGCAGAAATCAAAAGTCAGCAGCTCCACGGACTGAGACACCCAGGCGCCCCTAAGGAGGGGCATTTAAAGGTTAAAAAAAAACATAAAGCAATAAAGCAAGCTGTTTAAAAGATATTCACAGTTTATAGCCTTATCTCAAACTCCCCTCCCAACACTGCTCTTCCCAGAAATAAATCTCCTGAAGGCCAAGGGTTGGGCCTGACTTCCCAGGCTGGTCCCTCTCAGGAGGGTAGGCCAGAGCCTCCACACCCTGCGTGTGGTTCCCGCGGCCTTCTCCAGTGGCAGGCCACAGGTGGGTATCCACCAAATCCGGCCCACTGCGGTTCTCACTGGGGCGCCTTCTCCAGGGTGGGGGTCAGAGAACAGGATTCTGGCCCCTCTAGGTCCCAAGCAGCAGAAAGGCCTAGATTTTGGAGTCTGGGAGGCGGAATGAGTGCTTCCAGTAGGAGTCCTTCTAATGCACATGGAATTGTCTGACCCTTTGTTACTCTATCCCAGGCTGGGGCCCGTCCCACTATCCCTCCAGTCTCTTCCTAACACCTGGGCTGGGATGAATGTTTAGCCTCTTCTGGTATCTTCTAGACTGGGCATCCGCTCTCAAAAAGATGGGGCTTTCAGAGAAAGTAACAGATCTAGAAATCTGTGGGCACTGTCCTGGGACAACCATGTATAAGCCTTTTTTTTTTTTTTAAGATATTATTTTTAAATAATCTTCACACCCAATGTAGGACTCAAGCTATCCTTAATTCACATAAACTCCTGGAAAGATGATGATTAACAGCAAGCCTGTTGTAGCTGAGATCACAACAAGTAAAATAAATGGATTTTCTCTCGCATTTACCTGACCCAGGAAGAGTGGGACATGAGCAACAAGCTAGACTAAGAATTTCTTAGGGTAAAGACAGGATTTCTATTTCTCATTTGTGTAGTGTTGTAAAGCTTGCCTTAGGACCCTGTTATGTCAGGTCTGTATCAGCGGTAGATAATTCTTGGCTAAAATCAAAGAACTAAAATTCTCTAAGGGAGCCAAATATATGACTAGATCATTACAATACTATGTAGGTATATATGTGAGCACATGCACATATATAATCAATTCTGGTATATATCATTTAAATAGAAGCATGTGAGTCAACTCACTGGGGCGTCTTCTCCAGGGTGGACCAAAACAACTTCTGGTGGCATAGGAGGCATAATAATGAATTCGGGTCTTGAGGGATGAATAGGAGTTTGTCTTGGTTTACCCAGGAGGCCATTCCTGACCAAAAGCGCAGCATGCACTCCTAATCTCACCCTCCTAGACAGCTTCTGCACCCAGGAAGGTAGGCAGAGAAAGGGACTAGTGAGAGTATTCATGGGGGGTTGGGAGAGGCCCATCCTAAGAGGGCCAGGCTCAGTGGGTTCCACTGTGGGCCATGGGGGGGGTTTTGAAGGACTATCCACTCGAGGCCTAGGGGTAGGGGGAGCTGTTTAGGAAGGAGGGGAATATGAACTCACAAGGCCATGAGAAACTGAACCGAGTAGAAGCAGGGTTGGAAATGGTAGGGCAGGTTTGAGAGTTGGTTAGTCTGGGAGTTGGTTGAGGGGAGGAGGAGCCCAAGGAAACGGGGAATCATCTCGTCTGCCTTTTCTCTACCCAGTGCCTCGCTCAGAGCCTGGCACATACCCACTCAGTCCTTGGAGGAAGGTAGCTGGGTGGGCAGACTGAGCGTTGAAGCTGGGCAGCCCTGGGACAGGCAGCTGCGGGGACCCTGACGGAGCAGGAAATGCCTGTCCTAGGGGAGAGAGAATGCCAACATGAACAGGCCACCCTAGGGTAGCAGCAGAATCATCTTCTCTTCTGAGGCTCTGAGGCATGGAGTGAGATGTAAAGGCAGCCCAGGCTGGACACGACGCAGGTTTGCAGGAGGGGTGGTCAGCGAGGACATCCATCATCCCCTGTTTGCACACACTCTGCCTTCCCTCCTCTTCCCACCTCACAAATACAACTGCCCCCCAGCCCCTCTGCCCATGTACTGGGGTGGTTGGGTCTGGAAAGGCTGGCCCAAGATAGGGATAGTGACCACCCCACCTCCCCAACTTGAGGAGGGGCCCTCGAGGTCTGGAGGGAACCACAGCCCCCCACCCTGTGCCCGCCTGAGCCTTTGGGGTGGAGCAGACAGCCTGGGAACCGGTCTGCCAACCAGTTTAACCAGGGACTGGTTTCGACTCGGGAGTTCAAAGGAGATGGGGTGCACCCTGTCCCGCCCGGGCAGCGGGAGCAGCGGTGCTTAACCCTTTCCCGGTTGTGCCTGGGGCAACGTCCGAGCACGGACCATGCTAGAGAGGGTCTGAGCCTCTTCGGGGCATGAAATGGGTGAGGGTGACCTTGACTATGGCTAGGGGGTGCAACCAGGCCCATAAGAGTGGGGAAACAGGAGAGAGGCTCCCTTGTTTCTCCTGCCCCAGACTTCCCTTGGGGTTTCCTCTTCCTGCACAGGCGATCCCTGGAGGACCCTGGCTTCTGGGTGGGTGCAGGGGCCCTGGGATTGGATTTCTGGGGTAATGAATATTCATCAGCCCGATCCGGCCTCTGCTTCTGTTTACTTAGCCGGGAGGGGCTGGGTTTCAGGTTCACCTTGACTCCTGGAGCCGCAGTGGAGCAGGTACCGCTCTTGCACCTGTTTCTCTTGCACCTGCCGTGCAGCTGCTCCCACCCAGCTCTTCTGGCCTGAGTCTTGCCTGGCGTGGCACCCTGGAGGCACCCCTACCTCTCCCAGTCTCCCGCCCGGGCAGCTGCCACGCTCAGCTCCTCCAAGGAAGGTCTCGCCTCCAGCCCGGAGCAGTCAGGATTACAGGTACAGGCAGAGGGTGAGCGGGTGGGGAAACCAAGGCACAGAGCCCAGTCAGGGCACCCAGTTCTGCCTCCGTGGCTGACAAGCCTAACTGGGAAGGGGAACCCAGGCAGGCCAGCTCCCATCTCTCCCTAGGTGGGCAGGCAAAAGGCAGACTCATCCCACTGGCTCTTGGAGTCCATCCAGGCCTCCAGCAGAGCTCTTTCTGGGAAAGTTTCAGTCCGGAGCAGTTCTCCATTAACGCTTGCTAAGCTGGAGTCTAGCCCCCAGCCTGGAGGATGTTTCTGGCTATCTGGTAGGAAGGTCTCCCTGTTCCTCTCCAGGGTACCCCAGTCTTATCCAGAATGGAGAAGTGCCATCAGGGGCCCTACAGAGGGCTATGGGCTGGGGGGTTCTGGGTGTCGTCTTAAAGCCCAGAGCTGACTTGCTTCCTCAACTCCCCGCCACCCTTCTACTTCCAACAGAGTCAATGGTTAACTCATTCCAGCCCTGAAGGGTCCCGGCCCAGTCTGGACAAGGCCCTTAGAGCAGTTCACAGAACTCAGCCGGGGCGGCAGGCTGTCCCACGCACGAGGCCCTTTGTGGGCTCGAAGCTGTGCAAACAGCAGACGTGTAGTTAGCACCCTCAGGGCTGATTTCTATCCTCCTGGCGGATTGCAGGGCCCCAGGGCAAGGGCTCAGCCCTCAGCTTGGCCAGCTAAGGGCCCTGCGCGCTGACTGCGTGGCCCACCACATGTCACTAAATGCTGGGTCTGCTTGAAATCCCAAGTCCGCCTCTGCCCCCAGCTCCCTCCCGCGTTCTGGGATTCGGCTCGGGGATGCGGCTGTAGGTATATCACTCTTTCCAACTTTCAATAGCTTTTGATATCACAGCACTTTTTTGATGTAAAGCAAATCAGATTTTATAGTACCTTGGGGTGGCTCACTACTTAAAAGAATCTTATGGTTTGGTTAGTTTGTAAAACAAAGAATAGTCCTCTAATTTATCTGTTCTGTTCAGACTTCCATATGTCTTTCATAGTCTTGCCGAAAAGGGGCAAACACTTCTTACCGAAGCTCGTAGGTCCTCTCGGACAGAAGGGACAGCAAACGGCAGCTTAGACCAGAGTTCAAGGCCAACAGATGCCTTCGTGCCATGGTGGAGGCCCTCCGGGCAGGGTCCGAGGGCTATTTCCGTTTCTCTGTGGTTTACTGATAAGTTCCTTGTGATCCGTCACTTCCTTCATTCCAAGGAGAGTTAAGCCCTGTGGATGGCGATTTGCGGCACCCACGAAAGCCGGTGTGTGGCCACCGCACAGGCAGAAACACTGCCCTCAAGGAGGTGGGCAGTCACATGGTTACTGTCAGCTCAGATGCTGGATCCTCTACTCCCGAGTTCCTTGGCAACCCCGGATGGGCGGTGGTGGGGTCATGGGCCTTGCCCCAGACCAGGCGGCGAGTGGGGCACCCACGGGCCAAACCAGTGCCCTCCCCACAACTCCTTCCAGAAACCCATTCTGGAACACCAAGTTCTGTGCAAGGTTGTGCTAAGCCCGGCTGGGGCAAGCTGCCAAAGCAAACCTCTCAGGCTGTCCCCTTCATGGGCTCGCCTCTCCAGGGTGCCCTGAAAGTATTTACCCGGCCGCTCTCACCCCCTCCTTCACTTTCTAAGTGGGAGCTGCACAAGATCTCCCCTGGGCTTCTTCTGCTACTTGAACTCAGCTAGAGGGACAGAGCTGGCAATGTAGGATCTGCTTCCTAGACAAAGAGGCAGGAAGGAATCCATCAGGCATGCGCTCTGCGCATGGGGCTGAGTATATGGAGGGACAGGGGACCACAGCAGCAAGGGGCCCACGGAGGCGGGCACTCAACCCATTCCAAGCCTAGGTCAGCATCCTGCTTTCACTTCCCCCAAATTTGATATGCTCCCTCTCTTAAAAAAAAAAAAAAAATCCATCTAGATATGGAATACCTAGGAATCAGAAATACCGGGAGAAAACATTCCTTCTCCGTAAAGAAAACTACTATTCACCATTTGTCGTATTTCCTTCTGGTTTTTTGAGAAAATATAGTTAAGACCATCAGTTTTTAAAAGGAGGTGATCTATTCCCCTGTGCTCGGGCCGCCTGACCATCTAGCTTTCTGATGTATGGTGGCTACTCCCCCCTCCCCAGGACCCTTCCCAGCCACATGCAGGGTCCTGAGAACCAGACCACTGCTCTCTCCAGGCCCAGAGATGCCTTGATTCCTCATCCCTCTGCCTGCCCTTCTGCTGCTTGGAACTCCTCTAGTCTGCTGTCTCCTTCTTCCTTCTTACAAGCCCCACCTGGCAACCATATCCAGGCAGCCTCATCTCCTAGAGCTCCCACTAGCTCAGACAGCACCTTTCTGGAAATGAGTAAAAGATGAGGCCACCTCTGCGTCGGGACACATCACGCCAGGGCTCGTCTCTTGTCAGCGGAGAAGCCTGGATGTCAGCTCCCAAGCCCTACCTCCGTTGGGTACCTTGTGGAGAGTGTGGTCTGGGATCACCTTATCTCACGGGGACCTTGTGACCCCACCAAACCTCCCTCCAGGTTTTCAGCTCCCCTGCAAACTCCTGTCCTCATGGAAGCCGGGGGGGGGGGGGGGGGGGAGGAGCCATCCCTCAGTAATTATTGCCGTTCTCGTGTGTTACTTTGCAAAGCATACCTCCCTCTGAGGCCGGGGGTTAATGTTAGAGCTAAATGTTAGGGCTGGAAGGGACAAGTGAGGCCACTGAGGTCCAGAGGAGTAACTTGCTAGAGGTCACGAGGCTGGGACAGTCCCCAGGACTTCCCCGGCCCAGCCTGAGGCTCCTCCAACCTAGAAACACACACACACAACAGCTCCTTCACTCCTGTTGGTCCCCACTGGGAAGTCCAAATTACTCTCCAAATCATAAATCCTATTTATTTGGTAGTGAATTCTAAACAAAATGCACAGGATGTTTCTGTCCATCTGACGCCAGCCACCCGTTCCCCAGACCCCTCTCTTCTCGTATTGTAGTGCTTACCCGAACCCTGGGTTCATTCGGCCCCACCTTCAATCCTCCCAGGCCTGGACTCTTAAAATAGCCTATGATTAGGAGTTTAGAGAGGGCTGCTCCAAGGCACCCCCCTTGTCCCCACTGACCCGTTTCACTGTCCCACCCTGCTCCTGCAGAACGCCCCACCCTCGGCTCCGGGGACCACCATGACCGAAGTCGGCTGGTGGAAGCTGACCTTCCTCCGGAAAAAGAAATCCACTCCCAAGGTGCTATATGAGATCCCCGACACCTATGCTCAAACGGAGGGCAGCGCAGAGCCCCCTCGGCCCGAGGGCGGGGGCCCCAACGACAACTTTAACACCCGCCTGGAGAAGATTGTGGACAAGAACACAAAGGGCAAGCACGTCAAAGTCTCCAATTCAGGCCGCTTCAAGGAGAAGAAGAAAGTCCGGGCCACGTTGGCAGAGAACCCCAACCTCTTTGACGACAGGGAGGCCAAAGGACAGTGAAGGGGGCCAAGGAGGATGCTAGCACCTCCCTACTCCTGCCGTCAGCCGGATCTGAGACAGGAGCTTGCCACGCCGGCCTCCTCGGCCACCGCGGACGCCGTGGGGGCAGCTGACGCCTGCTGGCAGGAAATGTCTGGTTTTAGGGTTGTATTTATGTGTCCCAGCTTTCTGGAAGGTCTGGGTTCTCCCGGAGTCCTCCCTCCTCCCCCAGCACAGACAAAGGCACTCCAGTCCAAGGATGAGAAGTCCCACCCGGGAAGGACGGCCCTCCTCAAAGCAGTAGCAGATCCGGCCCAGGACGTGGGCGAGGATCAGAGAGAGGAGGGGACAGACTTCACCTCCTCCAGGGGTACAGGGTCGAGGGTGAGTTTCGATTGCTGCTCCCTCTACTTTCTCTACCCGCAACTGTTGCCTGGACCAATTCTGAGCATGACTTTTCCAGAAGCCACATGACGGGGTGGTTTCCTGGAGCTGGAGGAGGCGGAGACCCTGAATTTGAGCTCACCTCCTACCACAAGAGAGAAACTTCCTGGAACTTTGCCCCCAGGTGTGCAGGGAGGGGAGGACGCTGGCACTCTGGGGGTGGGGGGGGTGTGCTGCAGAAGGCCAGGTGAGGGACCCCACGGGTTCCTGCACACATCCTCAAAGGGACAATGCACTGGCTCGTGGGTCCAAATTCGGGGAGCGGGTAGGGAAGCTCTGGTAGGAGCTAAAAGCAGCCAGCTCTCTTCTCCCCTCCTGCTAGTATTTAAGAAGGACAAGCCCCAGAGATGAGTCCTGGAGCCTTGAATTTTGTTTAAAAAAAATTATAATTGTAGGTTTCTCTCTTTGTAATAAACAATGCAAAAGCAGAGAACCTATGTATGCTTCCGTCCCACATTTCCTGAGGACTGTTTCTCATGCCTTTACTCCCTGCATGGAAATGAAGTGCTCAGGGTTCCTTTCAAGCATCAGGGGGTGCCTGGCTGGCTCAGTCGTAGACCATGTGACTCTTGATCTGGGGGCTTTAAGTTTGAGCCTCACATTGGGTCTATAGAGGACTTAAAAATAAGATCTTTTTTATTAAAAAAGTAAAGGGGTCCTCAGTATGAAAATATAGCAAAGGAAGAGGCTAGTTTCAGCTCAGTGGTCAACAGAGAGACCATCAGGGGCTCTAAGAGAGTGGAGGAGACCTTTGGTGACTGACCCCACACTTGTGGGGGTTTGGTTTAGGATCGGGACTCAAATTCTCATTCCACCGCTTAGTAACTGGGTGATCTGGGGGAATACTTTTTAAAAATGTTCTCTGAACCTCGAATTCCTCTTCTGTAATAATATCTATTTCATGGGAATGGTCAGTATTCAGTGCCCCCTAAGTAGTCCTATAGTAGGTGCTCAGTTAGTATTGGTTTCCTCCCCCTTCCTTCATTAAGGAGCTCCACCATAGCCCACAGCTTCTGTTTAAGGAAGAGGAAAGAGTGTGTTCCCTGTGCTGTTAGATCCAGATCTTTCTCAAGCCCCAGGAGCTGGGAGCTAGAAAAAATTGGACCCATCCGTGGAGCTCTTGGTGGGAACAGGGAGAGACTGAGGTGGCCACTGAACAATGTGGTCCTGCAGCCTCCAGGTCAGTTCCTTGCAGACTGTCGGGTCACTCCACCCCAGGGAGTGTTGCTCAGGAAATGTATTACCAAAACAAACAGATACATACAAGGGGTCCTTTGTTGGGTGGCCTCACCCAGGCCAGGGGGAACTCTGAGGATGAGTGAGGGACACCAGGAGCTGGAGGGAGGGAAGGCAGGCTGGTTCAGGTGTGCTGCCTTCCCCAAGGTCTCTTCCCCTATCCCTCCCACCACATAGAACTTTCTAGGGTCCGTCTGATTACCCAATCCGTAAAGTGCCCCATGAGCTGACTTCCGCCATACTCTAGCCCTGTCCACTGTGAATAGCTAGTGTTTACAGGGAGCTTACAATGGACCAGGCCCTGTGGCAAGTACTCCATGAGGTTCCTTGGTCAATCCCCTCGTCACCTGAGGCAGGTGCTGTCCTTATCCCCATTTTCCAGCTGAGTTAGTTGAGGCTGAGAAGTGAAGCCACTTGCTTGCCATGGTGGAGCTGGGACTGAAGCCAGAGCTGGCCTGTGCACCTGACCGCTGCCCACAGCCCTCTCCACTCTTGATTTGCCTCTGCTCGGGGGATGGGAAACTGAGGCTCAGGGCAAAGAAGGGAGTCCCGTCACCTTCTGCAGAAGGGGACGTAGGGTGGCAGAGGGTAATGCCCGGGGCTTGGAATCCTGATTCTGGCACCGATGGGGGAAAGCTACCTAGCTCGGAGGCCGAGTGTACTCTGAGACACCAGACCAGAGGGGTCTGCCACTTCAGCCCATCCTGAAATTGCTTCAGGGAGGTGGGGGCTGGGCATGAGGCTGGGCCCTGGGCCACTAAGCCCTGCTTCTACCCAATACTGGCACCGCATGGCCACCATTACCCCTCTTAGGTGAGAGGGTCCACAGCCCCTCTGCCTGGTGCGTGAGATCCTGCTCCAGCCTCTAAGTGATGTCCACAGGAATCCTCCAAGGAAACCCCACGTGTATCCCTAAGCTGGGGCAGGGGGTGGCTGTGCGCTAAAAGCCAAAGGGAACTCTGGCTGGCCAGGAAGTCAGAAGGAGGCAGCTGCAAGCTTTCACGAGGCCCGAGGAGGTACCGAGAGTGCAAATACGGGCAGAAGCTGAGGCTACGGGTTATCAACCACAGTTTCACTGGGACACGACCCAACCGGGGTAAGGGGGAGGCAGGAGGGGCCGGCTCCAACTGGCCTGCGCTGCCCAGGAGGGGCCAACCCTGCGCGGCGGGCTCCCCCTGCTGGCCACCCAACCTCAAGGGAGAGGAGTGGGAGGGGTCCCTTAAACCCCCAACTTCCCTCCTTCCTGGGCTGGTGGGGGATGGGAGGATGCAATCAGGCCAGGTTGAACATTAATATCACACATGGCTGACGAATTTTTATTACAGACTTGGCACAGTGATTGTAAAAGAACAGGAAAGAACAGCTGAACCCAGGCTCAAGAGCTAGGGGGTGGAGGATACAGAGTCCCAGTAACAGGACAAGGTAGAGAAGGGCACCCCAGCACCCTCTCCTTTGGTGGCCACAGGGTCAGCATCGTGCTCTCCTGCGCTAGGGCTTAAGAGGGGAATCAAGCCCGAGCCGGCCGCCCTTGGAGGAGCTGGTTAATGGCAGACTGAACACTGCACACGCCCACACGGTGGAATGAAACAGTTTACAGAGTTGGCAAGTTCCACGCCAACACGTACAAATAATAGTTCTCGGATTCTGGCTTAGTCACAGCAAACATTTACCCAGCCTGGCTCCCCTCCACAGCCTGTAGGCCATTCATTCAAGTTGTCCTTGGTCACCAGACTTGTGTTCAAGAAGTGTGCAAATACAGCTCGACATAGGCCTCAGCCCAGGCTTGATGAAGAATCCAATGGTGAGGGTGGCAGGTCGTTCGTTGGTGGAGGTTGGGGACACCGCATCCGATCACCGGGGGGGTGGGGGGGCTTATTAAATGCAGAATGGGATTCATGGGTCTGAGGGGGGCTCCCAGGTGGTGCTGCTGCTGGTCTGTGGCCCACACTGAGTAGCAAGGATCTAAACCCGGGGGTCTCAACTTTTGGTTGCACAGAAGTCCCTGGGGGAGCTTTTAAGTTGCCCAAAGTTCGGACCTCACTCAGACCAGTGAAATCACGTGTGATTAAAGTTCCCTGGGTAATTCCAGCATGGATGAAAACCAGTGTCTAGCAGTCATCGTCCACAGGGGTGGGGAAGTAGGTGAAGGGGATGCGTGAGTAGTCAGAAAGGTAACTCTATAACAGTTTTATACCTGGAAAATGAAATATATATATGCATATACACACATATGTAGGTCTCAGAAACAAACATGGGAAGTCAAGCTTGATTGAAATCTGCCTGGCTCACAGGTAACCAGCACAGGATTCCCTTCTATAAAACTCCTGACTACGCGGGATCGAATGCTTCTAGAGACACTTGCTACCTAACAGCCCACTCCCTCTTAGGCAGTCCTGGTTGTCTGAAGTCTCTCCCCAAACTGAGAGAGGCAACCCACGTCCATGCCACTCCCACCTCTGGGTCCTTTGGAGCTGCAGAGAACACATTTAATCTCTTTTCCACACTGCTGTGCCTCAGATACCGGGAGGCAGTTATCAGTAGGGTACAGGGCTATAAAAATATCCTATTAGTAAGTACGTTCATGAAGTTTCCTTTAGTTGCAAGCAATAGAAATTGATTCTGGCTAGTTTAAGCCAAAAACTTTTTTTTTTTTTAAACAGGGAGAATGGGTGTTTTGAGGCAGGAGGAGGAGTTACACAGCCCAGACATGACAAGGAGGGATCAAGGTCACTCAGGGAATTATAAGAGTAGCAGCTGCGGGCCGTTGCTTCTTGGCTGCCATTAAGGACTTGGCTACAACGCCTGTCATACTCTGGGTCTCTCCATTTCAAATTTCAAATTGTTGACAAGAAAAAACGGATCGGCTAGATTGGCTCAGGTGCTAATGCTGGAACCAGTCAGCTTCGGGCAGTATGACTCAGTCACACCCTAACAGACAGGGCAGCAGGCGGGCCCACCCCGTGTCACCAGAAAAGGGAATCACACCAGCTACTACCTCTAGAGGGAGCCATTCCAATAAATCACATTCAAGGTCAAGAAAATAATTATGGCATTTTTCTTTTCCATTTGTGATTCTCTACGTCACTGTTTACGCTCCACTAGACTACCTACCTGAGAGCCAACTGAAAATCCAGAATTCGGAGCCTGAACTCTGAAGAGCCTTAAATGTAAGGGGCGGGGAGGGAAATGGGCTGAGTTCAGAAGGGTCCCGCTGAAGCCGGCCCCAGCTCCAGTTGGCGCCAGCAGATTGGGAGTCAGGGGGCAAGTCTCTCATACAGCCAGTCTTCCTCCCCACGGTGGGTCATGGGCCCCAAAGGGGAGTCTCCCGCTGGAAGGCCCCGCCGAAAGATGATCCGGTCATGCAGACGGTTGGTTTGGCCTTGCCAGAACTCCATCACTCGCGGGTACAGGATATAGCCACCCCTTCAAGGAGAAGCAGTGGGTTTGGTACTCTGTGCATTTTTCCAGCCCATCACCCCCTGGTCCCCATCCCAGCCCATCCCAGGGCCCCTTGAAGGAAGTTGCAGGGATGAATCCAATAAGGATTCCTGGTGGGGGGTGGGGGAAGCAGATCTGTAATTCCACAGGTAGAGTGGTTTTGAGTAAACATGAGGGTTCTGGTGCCCCTGTCTGGATGACCACGAGGTATCACTCACCAGTACTTTGGCTTTGGCACCTCTTGTTCTCGGTAGAGCTGCTCCAGTTCCTCGTTTTTCTTTCTCAGATACTGTCCAGGGGAAGGAAATAGAGGAAGGCCTGGACCGAGTCAGTGACTCACTGACTAAGCATGTGCTGTGTGCCGGGCACTGGGGACGCAGGTGAGCAAGGGATGCTGGCCTCTCTCCTCTGGGAGCACAGTCCAACCAGAGGGTCCGACAAAGGAAGCCCATTTCCCCACTCCCCATCCTTACTTCCCTAGGAGACCATCCTTTCATTCTGCTGGAGACAGAGGGCCCCTGGTACCCCCCGGGGACAGCTGTTGGGGATGAGCTAAGGCCCCTGCCACCCAGAGAACTAAGAAGGACCCCAGCTCACCTCCCGATCGGGGATCACAGAACTCTGGCGACTGACCACAGCCCCGATTTGGCTGCTTTTGGGGCGGGAGTGGAAGTAGCACTCAGCCTCCTCTTCGGGCAGCTTCTTCACGGAGCCCTCCACACGCACCTGCTCAGGGAGGGCCCTGGCTGGGTGGCATTCAACGCCATCTGCCCTCCCCACCAACAAAGGCCCCGTTCCTCTCTTTCTTCCCTTCCCCACTGCCCCACCACTGCTGGCTCCAGCTAGACCTGCTCATTAAGAGCTAATTGAGAGGCAGGATGTTTGCCGAGCCTGGGGCCCTCCACTGGGCTCATCCATGACGAGCCCCAGGCCGTCCTGGGAATGCTCACTCACCTGCCGGTTGAGGGGCTCCCAGTAGAAGACAAGGGAAGCAAAGGGATTGGAGTCCTGGAAATGAAAGCGAATTCACAGTCGGCCACCCGAACAGCAGGGAGAACACCTCCACCATGCAGAGAGAGGCAGGAAGGCTGAAGCGTGCAGGCCCACAGGGATGCATTCACTGTAACATCTCATTTAAACCCTCCAAGGTATGCCTGCTTTTACAGGTGTGGAGACAGACTCAGAGAGGTTAAGGAACCTGCCCAAGTTCACACAGGAAGTGTGAGAGCCATGCTGAAAACCTAAGCCGCGTGGACTCCAAAGGGAGGCTTGCCATTTCTCGCATCCACAGATTTGCAAGTCCTCAGAAATGCATCTGTGGCCGGCGTGGACTTGGGCAGGCCTCTGGATTCATGGATCGAATGCACACAAAGTATCAGCTCTGGGCCTAACACCAGGAGAGGTGCTGGGGCAACAGCAGGGGTACAATGGATGCAGCCTCTGCCCCCACAGAGGGTACTGGGTGTTTAGCAGAGGAGACAAATATCAATCACATAATCATGGAAACAAATGCACCGTTACAAACCGAAAAAAAGGCAGAAAGTAAAGTTACAAGTTACCACGAAGGTGAAGAGCGGCTGATGTGGCACAGAGATCGAGGACTTTCCCGAGGAGGTAACACGGGAGCTGAGAGCCAAAGGGACAGGAGCTACTTAGGGAAGCAGATGACAGAGGTGGGGCGGTCACAGAGAGCACTCATTCACGGCCAAGAGAGGGCAAGAGCCAAGGCCCGCAGGCAGGACGGTGCCTGAGCACAGCCAGTAGGTGGGGCAGGGTGGGGGTGGCACCGGAGGGCGATGAAGGAAGCCAGGGCTGGCCCCTGCAGACCCCTCACCAGCTCTTTTCCTTTCCGACTCTCGAAGTTGGTGAAGAAGCGGAAGCCATCCTTGCCGAAGCCCTTCAGCAGCACCATGCGCGCAGACGGCTTTCCGTCTCTGGGGCAAGGACCAGAGCGCGTGGTCAGAGCCCATGTCACTGTCCTTGCTGCCACCCCTCTCCCCAGGCGCTCCCCACACCTGCGCCCCGTTATTCTGCGCTGTCTGGGCATGCAGGCTACCCATTCCCCACCCCCCCGCCCCCGCCTGGGGATTTGTCCTGGAGGTGCAGGTATGACCTCACTGCCTGGGACCTGTGATGGACGGAACTGCGTCCCTAAAATTCGAGGTTGAAGCCCTAACCCCCAATGCGGCTGTATTTGGGGAGAGAGCTTTTAGGGAGGTAATTAAGATTAAATGAGGTCATAAAGGTGAGACTCTACTCCAATAGGCCTGGTATCCAGAAAGATACCTCTTTCTCTCCTTCTCGCTCCCTCTCCCAACCTCTCCCCGCACCGCACGCACCATGGAAAGGCCATGTGAGAACACAGCAAAAAGGTGGCCATCTATAAGCCAGAAAGAGAGGCCTCACTAGGAACCAAATCTGACAGCACCTTGATCTTGGACTTCTGCTTTCAGAACTGTGAACAAATAAATCTCTGTTGGTCACACCTACCGGTCCGTGGTATCTTATTAGGACAGCGCTAGCAGGCTAACAAGGCTCTCAGGCCGTGACCAACGGTAACACAGTCGGTCAATGCTTAGCATCACAGAAAGGGTGGTTACATCAGGTCCTCCGCTCAGAGCTCTGGGGGATATCCAGGGGCACAGTACCAGAGCCCTGCCTTCAAGGCCTTACACATTTTTTTAAAGATTTCATTTATTTATTTGAGAGAGAGAGACAGAGAGCGCGTGCGCACACAAAGAGCTTGGCGGGGAGGAGCAGAGGGAGAGGGAGAAGCAGACTCTCCGCTGAGCAGGGAGCCAGACACGGGGCTCCATCCCAGGACCCTGAGATCATGACCTGAGCCGAAACCAAGAGTCAGATGCTTAAACCGACTGAGCCACTCACTTTAATGAGGGGGAACAAGAGCTGAATAACAGGCTAATGTAAGAGGTGTCTCAGGGGTATATGATTGATCGTCAAATAAATAATACAGCCAAGCACTGTGCTAGATCTCAGGAGAGGGAGAGAGCTTTCTGGAGAGGTTCCAGGAGATGTAGCTCTTAAAGGACAGATGGGAATCGGGTAAATGGGGCAATGAGGGAGACAAGGGTGTTGGGGGTGAGTGCCTCAGGGGCAGAGATGAATGAGGGACTACATTTTATTACTGAAATGGAATTAAGTGAAGTCTGATCTTTGGTTTACAGGTAAGGACACTGAGGCCCAGAAAGGACAAGTAACTTGCCTGAGGCCACAAAGCATACTAGTAACCCAGCGAGAAGCACAAATTTGCATTCCATCAAGTCGAGAGCTTCCTAAGTTCCTGCTTCACCTGTACCCACCCACAGACGGGCCTCCAGCTATGCCCACCTGGTGCAGGTAGCCAGACACATGGCATTGGCCTCTCCTATGTCAGGACACTGAACAGCCTCCTCAAACCAGGCAGCAAACTGCTTCACGGGGTCCAGGGAGGTCAGATGAGTCTCCTCAAATGCCTGGGAAAGGAGAGTTTTATTTAATAAACACATATAATTCTTACTGTGTACGTGGTACTGTGCCAGGCACTTTATTTTTAATTAAAGATTTTATTTATTTATTTGAGAGAGAGCATGAGCAGGGGGGAGAAGCAGATGGAGAAGGAGAGGCAGACTTCCCCACTGAGCACGGAGCCCAATCCCAGGACGCTGGGATCATGACCTGAGCGGAAGGCAGCTGCTTAACCGACTGAACCACCCAGGCGCCCCTCCAGGCACTTTTCATAAAAAACAGTACCCAGGAAGTAGGTTCTGCTAGCTTTATTTTACAGGTGAGGACAGAGGCGTAAAACCGTGGCATAACCTGCCAGGTCCCCCAGTAGTGGATGAATCAGGGTTTCATGTCATCAGTGTCACTTATCACCTGGGGAGCATTTAAACAAACAAACAAAAAAAGCCACTCCTGGGCTCCACCCCCACAAAAACAGTAGTTCCGAGGTTCAATGAAAAACTGCATGTTTAACAAGTATTTCTGGAAATGCTCACCCACAACTAGATTTCGAAACTGCAGCTCCAGGCCTCTATTCCAAAACAGTTCTGTTGGTTTCCCCTCTGAGGAGGGAAAAGGAAAAGAACTTCTCCAAAAGGGAAGGGAAGGGGCTGGCGGCAGCGAGATCTAGGAGCTTTCTCTTCCCCTCCCTTCGTGAGTCAGTACCCCTCCCCCTTATGTTACTTATCAAATATTTAGACACTGATTATCACTGGTCTAAGCACTTTGCAAACATCAAAGTCCACAATATCCCTGCGAGTTAGGTACTCACTTCCCAGGTGAGGAAACTGAGGCCCAGAGAGGTTGTTACTGCCCGAAGAGATGCACCCCGTGAATGGCAGGATCCCAGCCCCGGCCGCCTCCAGCGCTCGCGCTCTCGCCCACCGCAACCCGCAGCCTCTCTTCATCCTTGTTTCCCCAAAGCTCCTCCTCCCCTCGTTGGTTGTCTTTGAACCCCTTCTCCTACGGGGGTGACCCCAAACCCACCCCGTGGGGTTCCTCCCCTCGCGGGATGACTACGGGACCCCTCCCTGAGGGAGGCCCTGCCCCGGTGGCCGCACCTCTCGATCCCCGCGGTAACTCTTGCGCATCGGGCCCAGGTCCATGACAACACCGCCACCGCACAGGTGGTGGAGGTAGCGGGGCCACTCGCCAGGTCGCCCGAACGTCACGGTGACGCCTCGCAGCCCGCACGTCATGAGGCCGCCAGCCACGTGACCCGGCGTCGCCCAGCGCTGGGTTCAGTTGGGTTCGGAACCAGTTTCTCAGCCCGGGAGTTTACCCGGGGGACGGAAGAATTCGCCAGTCGCCAGGCCTTGCTAACAGGTCCTAAGTCCTCGGAGCCAATGGGAGCTCAGGGTCGGAGGAGGGAGAGAGGCGCGGAGAGGCCATTGGTTGGAGTTTTCCGGGAGCGAGGCCAATTAGAGCGAGAACAGAGGAACCCAGCAGCCAATGGGCGGCGCCTCCGGGGGCGGGAGCAGAGAGACAAGGAAATGCTGTCACCGCCGTTAACACGCACGTGGAGGTTTGTTAAAGGTATAGGGACTGCAGCCGCCCAGGCGGGGGGCGGGGAATGAGTCAATGGGGGCTTGAGGGGAGTGGTCAGTGTTAAGTGGCTGGCCCCTAGCAGGTGCCTGGAGGCAGCCTAGTGCAGGAAGTATCCCCTGGGGGGGAAGCCGGTGGGCTGGGAAAGGACAAATGGAAAACGGAATTAGGGGCCAGACTCTGAGGCAAGGTGATGGGGAGACACAGAAGGAGGGGCAGTCCGGTTGGGGGAAGAAATTGGGGCTGGAGAGCGGGAGAGGCTGAAGTGAGTTGTGGATCACACAGGATAGGTGCTGTGTATTGTGCATGAGTGTATGGGCGGGGGTTCTCTGGAGTGGGGAGGGGGGAGATGCAGCAGGGTCAGGAAGAGACTGTGGGGTGGGAAGGAAGACTGCTGAATGGAAAGGGGGAAAGGGAAATTTGGGATCAAGCCATCCCAGACCAGAGCCCTCTTCCTTGTGCAGCTCTGAGCTCCCTCTCTCTGCCTCATTTCTTTAACCCTGGGTCAGAGCATGCTGCGCCCTTTGCTCATAGTTTCTCCTTCCGTGGTGCAGCGGAGTTCACACCAGCCAGTGTTCTGGTAGGTGGAAAGGTTGCCACTGCCCCACCTCTCCCTGACCTCCCTCATCTTAGCCGGGTTTCTCCCTTCTTCACGTTTTGCCCTTCCTAGGTAGTAGGAGTCTAGTTCCTGAGTAATGCCAGCCATAGCAGAGGGGAACTCAGCTATGAGGGGGACTCAGGGAGGGGAAGCCAGGGGAACAGGTGGCTGCGCAGAGCCACGTCCAGACTGTGGACAAAGGGCTGAGACATGGAACACCTACCAGTGCCCATCCTGGCTTTGGCCTGGCTGGGGCAGCCTTGGGTCAAGTCCTCTCTGTAGTCCCGGTTTCCACCACCAACAGGAAGGGGATCTCCAAGAGCCACTAGGCAGGCACCCCAGGACTGTGCCAGGTAAGGGGAACTTCCTGCCCTACCCAGCTCTCTGCATTACCAGGTGTTAAGCTTCATAAAGCCCCACGTTAGATACCTATCATCTTTTCTTATATGGATATAGCTTGATCCAAATGGAATCTGGAAGACCAATTTGCTGCAATGAAATAATACATGTCTGAAGGCTTAATGATGTGGATCTGTGGATTCTCCACTGGTTGGAATTTTTTTGCTGCAGTGTTTTCCTCCATCAACATGACTGAGAGAGTTGACTGGACATAATTCTTGTTGAGGTTGTCTTTCTACACGAGAACATTGCTGTTCTCAGCTCCTCCCAAGCCCCCGCGCTTGGACCTGTGTAAGCATAATTAGTGCCTTTCAGCAACAGATGATTTGCTCATAGGGCCACACTCTTAGCACTCCTGGGCTCTGATCCCCTGGACCTGGGATGCTAGGGCACCAAGACTAGGATCATTTAATAGTTTGCTTAAAAGCTAAGAGCTCAGATAGCTCTAAGAGTTTAAGAGCGCTAAGAGCTTAGATATTTATTCATTCTGTAGACATTTGTTAAAGACTTTTTTTTTAAGATTTTATTTATTTGTCAGAGAGAGAGAGAGAGCACAAGCAGGGGGAGCAGCAGGCAGAGGGAGAAGCAGGCTCCCTGCTGATCAGAGATGTGGAACTTGATCCCAGGACCCCGGGATCATGACCTGAGCTGAAGGTAGACGCTTAACAGACTGAGCCACCCAGTTAAAGACTTCTTTTGGCCCAGGCACTGAGCTAGGCCTGAGAATACTAAACTGAAGAAGGTGACGTGCTTCCTGCCCACAAGGAGTTTGTAGTGTACAGGAGAGGCAGATCTGAAGGCTGATACTTCTTTAACAGATACTTCTGTGAAGAAAAGGGGAGCAGAAAGGAAAAAGTGGTCTCCAGGGGTCCGACAGTCCGAAAGCCTTCGTAAAGGGAGGAGACATTTGATTTGTCATATTGAGTAAGTGTTTGCCAGATGGACAATGGAATGGGCATGCCAGGAAGAGGGAACAATGTGGTTTAGGCACGATGTGTTAGGGAGCTGTGGAATGGACAGCGTGGTTCTCCTAGAGGAAGATGGTGAGGTGGGCAGCTGGCCGGACAAGTAGGGAGGGCTGATGATCCGATGGTGGAAAGAGCCAGGCTTTTAGACAACAATTCTGGTTTATTTTATTTTATTTTATTTTATTTTATTTTATTTTATTTATCCTTCTTGCTGTTGTCGAACCAGAGTATCTAATTTCTGTTTTTTTATTTTTTATTTTTTAAAAGATTTTATTTATTTACTTGACAGAGAGAGACAGCCAGCGAGAGAGAGAACACAAGCAGGGGGAGTGGGAGAGGAAGAAGCAGGCTCCCAGTGGAGGAGCCTGATGTGGGGCTCGATCCCAGAACGCTGGGATCATGCCCTGAGCTGAAGGCAGACTCTTAACGAACGACTGCCACCCAGGCGCCCCTAATTTCTGTTTTTTTAAGACCAGATGGAGAGAAAACGTACAAGATTCCGACAGCCTCTCCCATCCTTGGCGATTAGCAAGGAAGTTTGCAATTCGTTGCCTTTTTAGATTTTCCTTTCTGCCTTGAAAATAATAAGTAGGCTTGTGTTGTGCTTTTCTGCCTAGTGGGATTTGGTGTCTGGATCACAAAGCAGCCCCACAGCGCAAATGAGAGAGGGGCCAGCCTTGCTGCTACCGCTGAAACCCCAGAGGGGGTTTTGTCTGCGTGGGAGAAATAAATGTTGTATTGTTCCTGCTTTTTCTTAAACAGTTTGCCACCCTCCCCTCTCCCCCAACTTTGTAAAATTATTAATCTTTTCTCGAGAGAGTCTTAAGTGAATAGAAAATGTGTGATAATGCTTCATCATACAGAGGGGGCACCCTGGTTTCTCGGTATGAAACAAAAGGGCTGTGGGGGGGGGGGACTGTGCCCTGCCTGTCTTCTTCCCATGTGTTCACCTTTATGTTCTTAAGTCACCTTTTCGTCTAATTGTTTGGTTGAATTCTGTATTTCACCTGGATCTTTGTGATTGTGTTTGGGGATCTGGCTCTGGTGACTGAGTGGCTGGTGGGTCAGGGAGGGCAAGGCAGGGACAGGGAGACGTCGAGAAACACAGCAGAAGCTGGGAGCCAGGAGCCTGGTGCTGGAGTTTGGAACGGGCCAGAGGCGAGGGAATCCGCTCACCAGGATAATCTGAGACGCCGTGGGGCATGTCACGCTCAGACCTGTTGAGTGTGAGGATTTATGGGACACGCATGTTTGGCCAGGTTTGATAATGAGGTCTGGAGCTTAGGGGAGAGGTCTAGGCTCATGAGACTGGGTTGGGTGTCATGAGCCCCCGAGGTGGCACCTGAAGCCATGGGGGAGGATGAGAATGTCTGAGAAGAGGGCCTGGGAGAATTAAGGAGGATGGGGGGTGGGGGAGAGGCCCAGGAAGGCGGTAATGATGCCGGTGAAATGCAGCCTTCCGGAAGGGTGTGCTGGGGGCCTGAAGCTCGGGCACTCTTGAGCCCAGCCTTGGGGTGCACTCAGGACACACAAAAGAGGGGGTACTTGGTGCTCTGCCAGCAGCTACCTGACCCCGAGTCGTATGGGTATTGGGGGGCCCAGATGGGAGCCGGGTCCTCAGAGGCTTGCAGTGGGATCTGGAGGAGGCTGGCCCTTCCCTGAGTGGCCTGCCTATGGTTGTGTGGCTAGCCCCTCTCACAAGCCTTGTGTGTGCTCATGGATCACTTTCCATTTGCATCCTTTCGTTTTCGGCCCCAGCCCTTGTTAGAAGTGCCTTCCTGGAAGAGACCACATCCCTTACTGTCTCGGGCTCTTTCTCAAAATCCCGGCCAGGAAACGCTCTTCTGTAATGTTTATGCATAAACTACCTCCGTTAAGCTTCTCCGTAGCTGGGTGCCAGGCATGGTGAGTGGGCCTTGGGGCCTGGTGGGGGCTGGGGCTGAGGGTTTCCATGGGCTGGAGGGATGTTAGGTTTTCCAAGGCTGAGTGAGGTATTGGGCCATCAGTCTCAGTCCCAGCCCTGGCTGCCTTGGTAATTGGGGCCACTGGCAGAGGAAGGGTGCCTGATGCTGGGTTCCCAGGCAGGACCCAAGGAATATGACCTGACTGCTGCTTAGTTTCCTTTGAGAAATCCTGGTCGGTCCTGGCTTTTGGCCTGACCCCTGGTCACTTCTCATTTCCTCTCATCCAGGACTGCGATGAGCCAGTGTTTGACTCCCTCCTCAAGCCCTGGTTCTCTGCCCTATCCCGCCGTGGTTTGCTTTCTTTTCAGCCACCCCTGTTCTGTAGTCCCATCTTCCCGGGCTCACTTCCTGTCCCTTCCTCTCCCTCTTCCACTCTTTCACTAGGAAACCCAGCTGCCACCTGTCCCAACATGACTGCAGTCCCTTTAGTGACTTCATCGCAGTCCCAAAGACCTTGGTCAGGTCACAAGAAGCCTCCCAAGGCAGTAAATCACTGAGTGAGGGTCCCTGGAATCCGCCACCGTGTATACCTCAGCCATGTTCCGTCAGCCATGAGCCCGATGGGTCCAGGACCTGAATGGCTGCCTGTGGCTCTCGGTCAGACTCAAGTGTGGGGCCTCAAAGGGCCCTCAGAAGGTGATTGTAAAGATGGACTGAGCTCTACTTGCTGGCTTAGTTGTTTGTTTTTTGAAGGTATTTTGTCTGGAATTGCCTTCAGGAGGGAGGATCTCAGAAAGGAGGGACCCAGCTCCCTTTCCCTCTGGGCGTGTAATCCTAGTATCTGGGGCCAAAGAGCCACAGTGTTGAGCATCACTGAGCAGACAGGAGGGTGCGATGGGGGGGTGGCCTTGGGGCAGATGACCCTGAGGAGGAAAGGAGGCAGAGGAGGGAACTTGGGCAGGATGACCCCCACTCTTGAGCTACTGGGGGTGGCCTGCTCCCAGATTTTCAACCAGGGCCTACCAGGTGTCCTGGGGACGCCTCTGGCCTGGGGTGAGCTGGGGCCACATGGCGCCATCAACAGGCATACCCCCCTCCCCCCCACCAGCAATCTCCAGTAAATCAGGGCAGAATAAAGGCCGCGGAGGGCTCACTTGCCACCAGTCTCCCTGTTCTTTGCTCACGCCATCACCCACACCGGGCAGAATGCGCTCTCCCACTCCCTGACTGCCTCAGGCACCCATGGGAGGCAGAGATAGGCCTAACTTCCGAACCTGAGTATCTCACTGGAGAAGGGAAATCCCGAGTGCCAACAGGCAGTTCTGCTTGCTGGGGGCTGGCACCTCATCGCCAAAGGTTGCCCAAGGGTTGGGTCAGTTTCCACACATGAAGCATAAAAACACATGGCTTGGAATCCGCTCTCAGGAAAGGATCATTCTTTGTGCCACAGAGCAAAGCTAAGGGGGGAAATGTGGCAAAAAGTGGGCAATGTGTTACTATTCCCCTTCTTTCCACCAATCCCAGTTCAGGACACAGCAAGACACTTTTCCAGTCTCGTAACCCACACGCGAGGGAGGGAGAAACACTCCTCACGTCTTCCCCCTGCCTGTGCAGCGAGGAGGTAGAGGACTGATGGAAGCTGGCCGAGGCTTCGGTGCCAGGTAGACGCAGCTGTCGGTCCGGTTTCACCCGAAGGGCTTCTGTGTAGTGATCAGGGGCAGAGAACCTGTGATCTCTCTGAGATCATAACCTTTTCTTTAGAGGTGAGGGTGGACTGGCTCTGAGGAAAAGCCGTTTGCTTGCCAAGGCAGGCCGCCAGTGCCTGGACACAGTGAGGGAGCAGACAGCTCAACACCGAGCCTGGCCGCTCCTGCGCAGAGCAGCGACCCTCGCCGTGTCCCTTCGACGGGAAGAGGCCCGGTGTTACAAGGAGAAAGCACATACCGTTCTGTGTGTGACTCACCTCTCCCTTCCGCCCGGATGCTCTTCTGGCCCCGCTAGCGTTACACCCGTGCACCGAAGTCCTCCTCAGAACTCAGTCCCCACCCCCCAGGAGCCCCGCCAGAATTTCAGAGCTGCAGCACTTGTGCTGCCCTGTCTGGGGTGCGGGACGGACGAAAACCACAATCCGTGGCCGGGGTCCTCTCCTGGGTAAAGCTGGGCTCCCAGCCCTCCACCCTGGGAAGGGATCTTGGCCTTAGGGAACTGCCTTTTCTCCGGACTCTCTAGCCTCCGGGAAGTGACTACGCCAAGGTCCCTCTGGCTCTCTCTCTCTCCCGGGGCTGGGGAGTTGAGCAGAGGAACTCTCCCGCTCGTAAGGAAGGCATTGCCGTGGCTTGAGTCTGTGGGCAGAGCGTGCGGCAGCTTTGGTGCCCCGAACACTGGCTCACAGAAGCAGAACGCCTGCGCTAGGCCCTGCCCCGCGGTGCCAGGCAGGTGCTCTGGGGGCTCGTGCCAAGGCCAGGAGGTCCGTGTGGCCGCTGCCCTCTTTGGCCTGCATTTGCTGAGGTCAGGAGGGCCAGGTCCTGCCTTGGTCTCCCTGCGGATGGCTGGGAGAGGCCAGGGCTCCCTCTTCTGGAGTCCCCCCCTCCAAGCTCTCTGAGGGGAAAGATAAAAGAAGCTGCACTGCCCGGTTGCAGATTTTGCCTCAGGCAACTAAATTTATTAGCAAGAAAAAATTTTTGTCAGCCCAGTGCTGACCAACAAAGTACATCGTTAATAAAGGATAACAAATCTGTCACTTAATTCATAAAACATACCTCAAGCAGTTACAACTAAAAATAAAGTTGGATTTTTGTTTAATTTAAAAGCCTCAAAAATAACAAGCAATATGTTTTTAAACATGTAGTAGACACAACTGTCCATTATACAATATACACTGTACACGAGTAGAGCTGGGGCCGGCTGGGGCGGGATGGGGGGAGGGGGGAGAGGGCCAGGAGGTGAAGGTGTTTTTATCTGAATCCAGATCTGAGTTGAAATGCTGTGTCATTTAGAAAAGAGAATTGCTAGAGTGAGAAAAAAATCCATATGCTCTTCAATGCCCCCCAAACCCTAAACTGAAGCAGGCGTGGGGGAGGTGAGTAACGAGGACAGGAAGAAGGGAGCAATTAAATAAAACTTTAAAGCACACACAATACACAGTGTTCATCATCTGAAGTAGAGTATAAGGCAACGTTCTCCATAGAAAAAGGGCATCAGTGGGTAGCTTGACTTTTTAAATAGAAAGTTGGAATGTGCTGGAGGAGAGCTGTGGCAGGGCTGGGCATGTGGAGTGGAGGCAGCCCCGTGAGCCTCTCCGGGGGTGGGGGGGGGGGGTGCCAGTGGTACCCTGGGCGCGGGGTCCCGGGGTGTCCGAGGTGGCTGGCAGGGCGGGGGAGGGAGGGGGAGAGGGAGGGAGAGGGAGAGAGAGAAAGAGAGAGAGAGAGAGAGACATGGCACAATGCGACTCCGGCAGTGTTGGGGGGAGAGGACTGGGGGGGCTCACTTTGCTCCTCGACGGAGTGAAATTCATGTTTTTCCTTTGGAAATAAGGGTTCCCACTCGTCCTGGTTTAGAACGTCTCATTGGGCACGGCCAACGTCCACGGTCTGGGCAGGCCGGGAGCTCGAGGTGAGAGGGGAGGGCCAGGGCGGAGCCAAGGGGCTTGAGAAGGAGGCGAGGACAGGGCAGCAGAGCCCCTTCCTGTGGGGACAGTCGCAGAACAGAAGGGAGGGGCCCAGGGCAGCCCAGGGACCTCCTTCCCACCAGGGGCCCAGGCAGGACACAGATGAGGGACTGTATCTTCGGGGCCTCTCGCCTCAGTTGGCCTTACAAGTTCTTCGTGACCAGGTGGGTCTTGTAATGCTTGGTGAGATGGTCACTCCTCATGAAGCGCTTCTGACACTGGGCACACTCGAAGCGTTTGTCCCCTGGGAAGACAAGATGCATGTCACTCGGAGCGGGGACAAGGGAGCGCGTGTGAGGTGTGAGGGGCACCCTGTAAAGCTGGCACCGCCTTGTCATCCTGCTCTACCCACATCCTGCTTCCACATCCGCTCCCTATGGTCTACTCACCTAAACCCTCTGGCAGTTCTCATTTCTTTCCTCCCCGTGTGAGGTCACTTCTGCCGGCTCCTTTGATCCCATCCCTCCTCCCTAACCTGAAGCGCCCATACCTGGGCCCCTGTACCTGCACCTAGGGCTCTTCCTGTGTAGGGCTGTCACCTGCTTCCTTCTGATCTCCATCCCTGTGACTAACCTTGGCTCTGCGTCTTCCCCCTCCTAGGAAAGGCCCCCTCCTCGCCGACCTGCCAGCTGCTGCTGTCAGTATTGACTCTGTAGCCCGTGAGATCTGTTCCCCCCTCCCCGCCCCCCAACGGCCAGGGGCTTCAGCTTCAGGTCCTGTGCCCCATCGGCAGTCCCAGGACGGCAGTCCCAGGACAGGGGTCAGCTCACGGAGGCCCTCGCTCTAGCAGCGGTTCTCAAAGTGTGTGCTGGGGGCCGCTGGAGATACCCGCAGCGGCATTTGGTAGTAGATGGACGGACGTTTTCATATTTTATATAGTTCTGTAACTATGATATCAAGCCTGAAGGGTCAAACAGATGGCACTGGACACAAATGAGTAAAAATAGTGAAACGATGTGAGGGAAATCATTTGGTAAATAGTAGGAAACGCAGTGTGGGAAAGTGATTAGGAGAATGGACCTGGGACCCAGAGGGCCTGGCTTGAACCCAGCTCCACCAGTCACTACCCGGGTGACCCGGCCACCTCTCCAGGCCTCAGTAAAATGGGCACAGTCAAAGAGCCCTCCCCACAGAGTCACTCCCAGGATTAAATCAGTTCCTGGGTAAAAAGCCCTGTAGGGTGCCTGGCCCTCTACGTCAGGACTGGTGAAATAAGTGACTACGGGCTCTGGCGGAAGTCGTGGCGGCTGGGTCAGGTAA
Source organism: Ursus arctos (assembly GCF_023065955.2). Taxonomy (NCBI): domain Eukaryota; kingdom Metazoa; phylum Chordata; class Mammalia; order Carnivora; family Ursidae; genus Ursus; species Ursus arctos. The sequence continues at coordinate 22,798,442 of NW_026622919.1, read as the reverse complement.
ATGACCTCCCTTTGGGAAACACTGCAATAAAGGTTAGGCTTGAAAGAACTTCCTGGGTCATCCTGACCCCCCTGAGAACAGTCTGTAGCTCTCGCTCAGCGTGGCAGCTCCTCGGCAGGGCCAGGAGTCGGGACGCCGCTGTCGGCAGCGGAGGGGGTGCGGGCTGGAGGGTGCCGCGGGGCGGCCGGCAGACCTGTGTGCGTGCGGGCGTGCCGCTGCAGCTCGTCGCTCCGCGTGAACCTCTTCCCACAGAAGAACCAGTTGCAGACAAAGGGCCGCTCGCCGGTGTGCAGGCGCACGTGGGCCCGCAGCAAGGACGTCTTCCGGAAAGTCTTGCCACAGTCGGGGATATGGCACACGTGCTTCTTCTTGCCCTGCTCTCCAGACCTGGGAATTGGGTGGAGGGGCGGGGACGGAGGGAACGGGAAGCCAAGAAAGGGAGGAGGTAGAAGATGGAGGCAGGACAGGATGGAGAGAGGATGCGAGGTCAGGTCCGAGGGCACGGGAAGGGTGAGGAGGACATCCCCTCTCCATCTGTGTCCCAGAGAAGGGCTGGGGGGCACAGGGCACGTGGCAGGCTGGTGGTCTGGCCCACCCCCACCCCTACATTACCTCTTGTCCCCATCCTTGCAGTTGGGACACGTGCAGGCCATGCGGCGCCGCTTCTCCCCAGGCTGGGCCTCCCCAGCCAGCGCCTGCTCCATCTGCAGCTGGATCTGCGTGGGGCTCAGCCCACTGATGGTCAGGTTGTTCCCGGAGACATTCTGCACCGTCAGCTGCTGCTGCCCTGTAGCGCACGGGGGGGCACCGTTGAGGGTGCGGAAGCCGGACGCCTTTCTGCCCTTCTGCCCACCATAGAGGTGGTCATGGCAGCAGCTATTTGTGTGACGCTTTTATGGGCCAGATACCGTTTTCGAGGCTTCAAATGTATTCACTTGCTTCACCTTCTTAACTCCATAAACCAGACACTATGATTCCTCTTTTATAGTGGAGGGGCCTGAAGCTCAATAACACGTCAAGGTCATAGCTTATCATTGGTAGGACGCGGATCTGAACCCAGGCAGTTGAGATCACAGTCGACGTCCTGAGTCACTACACAGCCCACATGACTGCAGGGGGGAAGGCTCCTGTCTTGGCTTGTCTTGGAGTGTTTCTTTGGAAACTCCTCCAAGCTCAGGCCCTCGTGAGGTACCAACTCTGCTCTCAGGAAGGTCCCCAGCGATTTTTGGTACTAAGAGTGAGAAACCAGGACAAAATCAAGTCCTCTCTGACATGCATAAAACCATTTCAAAGCAGGGGGAGTGTCACTGACCTCACACTGGTGTTTCTCAGGGTGGAGGCATCCCGTGCCCTTAACCTAGATGCGCGATGCGTAAGTGCCCTAAGCTCATGCAAGGATGACGGGAGGAGATTTGGAGAGCTTGCACTACCTTGAAAAGTGCTCTTCACCCGGTTAAAGAACAGCCAGCTAAAGTGCAAGGAACCATTTTTGCTCCATAGCAACGATGTTCCTTTGATTATGTGTAAGGCACTTTCACACTGGAAATACTACCAAATTACTACCGAACCGAAGTGCACAAGCCATGCCCACTGCCAAAGGCTCCATCCTCTCCTTACCACCTTAACTCAAGGCTGTCTCCTTCTAGAAGCCTCCTCTCAAGTCCCTTTACCTGGGACCTCCCTTGAACACCTCTCGGGTCTGTACCAAACTAATTTGCATGTGTAGTTTAGTTGGAGGGTTTTCCTGAGTACATCTTACTTCTCCATCGTATTCAAGATCTTCAGCTGTCAGGTGGGGCCAACATGTGTCTTAAACTATCTCACTGGGTGACTTTAAGGACCAAGTGGACATACTCTTAAGCTGGAAGGGGCAGGCAAATGATGGGCAGTATCCTCGCTGTGGTGACTGGGAACCCCGGGCTGGCCCACAGTTCTCACGGGCGGCGCAAACAGGCCCACTGCCCACACCCTGGCTCAGGGGCCCTCCCTCACCGCCGGTGTTGGTGATGGTGACAGGCACGCCCTGGACCTGGACACCGTTGATGTTGATGGTCTGCATGGCCTGGGCCGCGGCTGCCAGCTGGGCTGCGTTCAGGCTGATGATGCTCCCGGCGGGGGCGATCTTTGGCAGGGGGCGCTCTTTCCGGAGAATTGCGGCCGAGTGCTTTTTGCTGGTCCCACTCAGATGGGGAGCACGGGATGCAGGGCTGCTACAGGTGGTGGTGGAGGTGGCTGCAGCTGTTGTTGGGGGGCTGTCCTGGACAAGGACCGTCTGCACCTCACCGGAAGGCGTACGGATGTAGACCTGGAAGGGCCAGAGAAAAGGGTCAGTGCCCCAGGAGAGACTGGGCCCCTGCCTTTGTCACCCCCCTGCCACCGCCCAAGTGAGATGTGGGGGTATCTCTTGGTCCATCCAAGTCTTCTCCAACTGGCCCAGACCTACATTCACACATTGCCGAAGGCATCCCCGTATTAAGGTAGCAAATGCTAATTGTTGAATGGAAACCAAACACTGAATTTCCTTAGCATGGAAAAATACAACGCCAGCCCTCAGAATTAGAGAATCAGAAGGCAGCTAAATGGTGACATCACCAAAGATGCACTGTGAATGGCCACCAAACAAAGGAAAATAGCTCTTAGGAGGCACGATCAATGAGAAACAGTTGTCCTCCATCTCAGATTGGCAAAGATGGAGAAATAAAATGTAATGCTCACTGTTGGTGAGACAGCAGGGAAACAGGCACTCCCTCTTACATCAGGAGTGGGAGTGTGAGGTGGTCTGGGCTCGCTGGAGGGAAATTTGGGAATGTGTCTCAAAAGTCATCAAGATATGCACATTAGAGCCTGAATGGGACGAGGAGGGCTTTTGTGGGGCAGTGATGACCGTGGCTGGGCACAGGTGTCGCTGCCCCAGCAGGCTGAGGAGTGTGTCCACGTGAGAGAGCTGAGATCCAGAGAGGAATATAATAAGGCTAAAGGAAACGAGGTTTCTCACTGTCAGAGAAGTTTACAAATATGGAAAGGGAGAAACTAGAGTGAAATGTGTGGCACTAGATATGAATCAGAGGAAACTCTTGGGTTTCGATATAGAGAGAGAAATACAGATATAAATGTGTGTATGTATGTAGGCGTACGTGTGTGTCTACACCTGTATCTATCTATCCAGGCATTACATGCGTGTACATATATACGTATGTGTATTTCTATATAGTTCTTGGCTGTGTCCGCTGAGAAGGGCTGGGAGCAGCAACACTCCAGGGGCAATGAGCTCACCCAACACCCGGGTCTTAGCTTCTAAATATCATGCTCCAGTAAAAGGAACCAGGGCTCTTTGGAGAAAAGAGCTGATTCCAGGTTTGGGGGCAGGGACAGTACAAGAGCTTGGAACACCTGTGGTACCAGCAAGTAAGAAGGTCCTCAAGGAATGGGGGTAACATGGGGAAAGGACACAGGAGCCAACTCAAGTGGGCTCCCACTGGCCAAACGGGATAACCTGAACATCAAAATCGTAATACTAATGGATTACAACCCACTAAATAAAATGAGAACCTAATAGTCCCTATAGACATAAATAAACAAATGGAGAAGAGAATGACAGACTTAAACAACTGTTACCACACTGTCCAAGAAGAACGGTCAATCCCCGGCTGGGGCTAAGAAATACAAGGAACAAAGCCCTGACAACCTGCCACAACAGGGATGAAGCTTGAAAACATTATTACTAAGTGAAAGAAGTCAGCTGCAAAAGATCACCTACTGTCAGATTCCATTTAAACGAAATGTCCAGAATAGGCAAATGCGTAGAAACAGAAAATGGATTCGTGGTTGCCAGGGGGGTTGGAGGAAAGCGGAAATGAGGAGTGACTACTAAAGGTACAGGGTCTCTTTTGGGGATGATGAAAATATTCTCAAATTACAGCGGGGATGGGTGTACAACCCTGTGAATATACTAAAACCCACTGAGTTGTACACGTTAAAAGGGTAATTTCATGGTATGTGAGTATCTCAAAGCTGATTAAAAAAAGAAAGAAAGGAAAAAAAGGTGGGAGTCTGCCAGGGGATGCAGGGGCCAACCTCAAGGCTCTCCAAATGGCCGAAGCTGGAACGATGTGAGCAACAAAATAAATAACATGGTCCTGGATTATACCCCAAAGTATAAAATAAATATACATGAGCCTCTACTGCTAGAAATGAACGATTAAAAAAGTAAATGCACAAAGAAGAAAAAACTCTTCCTTATAGAAGAATTCCAAATAATATTATGTAGATAATTTCTCTTCCAGGATGGAGAGCTTAATTCCCACCCCCGAAGATGGGAGATTTAGCAACTCCCTTCCAAAGAACAAAGAAAGGGAAAAGTAGCAACTTCCAATGAAGAGACCTGGCAAACACTGCATTAAGCAGCGATAAAGGTTAACATCAGGGACAGGGCACCACCAGGACATCATGCGGATATCACACGCTCCTCATATAATGTGACAGGGCCATTTCACCTCTGTAGCATTCTTTCTAAAAGTCCATAACCCCAGAGTGGGGGACATTCTGTAAGATACTTGACAATACACCTCACGACTTGTCAAGATCATGGAAAACAAGGACCAATAGCTATCACCTGAGGGGCCTGGGGAGACATGCCTACTAAGGGCAACGTGGTATGTGGACTGGGTCCTGGAACAGAAAGAGGACATAAATGGAAAAGCTGGTGACATCCAAATCAAGTGTGGAGTTAGCCAACAGTCATGTGCCAACGTCGGTGTCTTCGTTTTGACAAAGGTACCTGGTAACTTAATGATGTTTAACAATGGGGGAAACCAAGCGAGAGGGAAACAGACACTGTCTGTACCACCTTTGCAACCTTTCTGTAAATAGAAAGTTCTTCTAGAATGAAACCTTAATTTTAAGAAAATCTCTATCATAATAAAAGATACTAAAGTGGGAAAAAGTCTGATAAGGAATGGGATATTTACATAATCTCAAAGTATCTCCCTACAAAATACTAATTCATTACAAAGAAAAAAAAGGTGCAGAAATCTGGCAAGCATCTCTTTACCCGTCACGGGTACTGAGACAAAGTGAAAACACGCACTTTTAGGGTACAGTGAGAACACACCATCACGTCTGTGATAGTTCTAAAAACAAAAAAACAACAACCCCCCCCCAAAAAAAAACCACACAATCCACATGCCATGGGTAAACATCACACAAACCTAAATTGAGGAACATACTCCAAATAACTGGCCTATAGCCTTTGAAAGTGTCACAGTATGAACGTCAAGTAAAGACCGGGGAACAAAAGACATTAGCATGTTTCCTCACTAATTTCTTAGGTTTGATGGTTGTATTGTTGTCATGCAGAATGTCCTTGCATGTAATAATGGGACACTTTCCATAAAACATTTGGAAGTGACGGGGATTATGGTGGCAACTTACACTCAAATGATCCAGAAGCAAAAAGTTAATTGTTTTTTTAAAAAAAAAATCCGGCTGTGATTTTGATTAGGGTTATTTTAATTCCTGGGTTATTTGGGACTGTGTTTCTCAGTTAAAAGCAAAGAAACAAACCTCATGTCATCTCTTAACGAATACACAAATCTCATCGTGCCTTTTTACGTATCATTGCTATTTTCTGTGTATCTGAAGTTTCTGTTGCTAGAACATTTTTTGTTCGTTATATAGAGCAGGGGTCAGCGGACTTTTTCTGTAAAAGGCAGCGAGTTGACTGTTTTAAACTCTGCAGGTCATGATGAGGTCTTTGCCTTGTAGTGCAAATGCCGCACACGGGCATTCCAATTCAACTTTATTTATAAAAACAGAAGGGCGGGCCAGATTTGACCTCAGGCTGTGGACTGCCCATTTTCTGATACAGAATATAATACCTCTTGAAAAAATGTGCATGTGCTTTGCCCTACCTTCAGGGATTTAGTTAGCTATAAGATTGTAAACTGCCTACATCTACAGTTAACAGAATATTAGTTGTATAATATACAGCACTCAGGATATTGGAAAACTACGTCATCTTTAAGAAATAATGTTGTGGGGCGCCTGGGTGGCACAGCGGTTAAGCGTCTGTCTTGGGCTCAGGGCGTGATCCCGGTGTTATGGGATCGAGCCTCACATTGGGCTCCTCTGCTATGAGCCTGCTTCTTCCTCTCCCACTCCCCCTGCTTGTGTTCCCTCTCTCGCAGGCTGTCTCTATCTCTGTCGAATAAATAAATAAAATCTTTAAGAAAAAAAAAAAAAGAAATAATGTTGTAGCTAAAACTTTCTCCATATGTATGATTATTTCCTTAGGAAGACCTGGGTTTAAGCCCTGCATCCATCAATCTCAAGATATGGGACCTCATGGACGGGAGGGGACGAACCGCCAAGGATGTGTGCCCCTGAGCGGCCATCATCTCAGTTCCTCATCTGTAAGGTAGGTCTAGTAATGGAACCTCATAGGAATTCTAGTAAGTAAATTAAACAATTTAAGGAAAATCACTTGGCGACACAGGATATGCCAGGAGTGCACAGGCATTCCAGGGCAGGCCTCAGATTTCCTCCTGTGTGACTTCCATGTCCATAGCTTGATCTTAGGGGCACTCCTTTTCCACCCAGGAGAGGACACAACTCACTACTGTCACTCGCTGTGATGCCTCAGTTCTCTCTCTCCAGACAACTGGATTATAAATTCCTCAATGGCAGGAGCTCTGTTCTTATATTTAAAAAGGTCCTTAAAACAACAACAACAACAGCAACAACTTTGTCCTCAATTTTAACTGTACCACCTGCCACACCGAGAAGCAGCAAGTCAAGGTGAAAAGCGGAAAAGAGTGTGGGGTTTAAAGTCAGAAATTTGAGTTGAATCCTGGCTCTTGTCATCTATGCCCTATGAGCTCCTGGATACTTCCTGAGTTCTAGGTTCTCCATCTGCACCATGGGCATAATCTCTGGCATTTACTAGACATGCACAGAGAGTAAAACCGCCTCACAGAGCCAAATAGATTCCACAGTAATACAGCACCTTCACAGAAGCCCCAATAAGAACATTCTTATTGAATTATTAACATCCCAGATGGATCTAGCCTAAGTGTCCCTGCCATCAAGCTTGGCTGTGTCTTCCAATTTTTTTTTCTTGCCATTAGCAATGACCAGAATTCTCGTTTTCTTGCTTTACATCAAATTCTATGGTTCTGACTGAAATTCGTTTCATTCTCGCTACCGTTCTGAGTATGTAGTTTTCTACATAAAAAAGCAAATTTTATTATTAAAAAGTATAGATCTGCCCCCCACCCACCCTCCAAAGAAGACTCCCAAAAAAGAAAAAGTGGACAATATAGGTGTATAGGGATGTCTCATCTGATTTCTAAGGATGAGCTGTACGTAACCCTCTGAACTGAAGAGACCCCACGTGTGGGCAGAAATGGCCACTCACTGCCTGCCCCAGACAACACGGACTCCCAGCACTCAGGTCAAGCTGGGAGATGCATCAGCGTCACCTTGCAAAGCAAGCCGAGGGGGAACGGAGCGCCAGCCCTTCAGTGCGAAGGAGAGGGAGGCGGGAGCAGAGGGTGCGTGTGGTACCTGAGTAGGCGTCGGCTCAGCCGCCTGGATCTGAAAGTTCTGGGAGGGCTTCTGGGGGACGGTGGGGAGGGTGGCAGATGCCGCCTGCACCACCCGCAGGGCCTGCTGAGGGATCTGCACCACCTGCTGCTGCTCGGCCTTGGGGGGCACCACCTGGACCTGCTGGACCACGGCGGGCTGGCCCCCACCGGGGCTCTGAACAATGAGCAGGTTGTTGCCCGCCTGGATGATGTTGTCTGCAGTGGTCTCGATCAGCACCGTCTCCACCTGCTCGGCCACGGCCACGGGGGGCTGGGAGGCAGGGAGACTCTTCTTCCTGGCTTTCTTGTTAGTCTTAGACAGTGGGGTGGGGGGGCTCTCCGTGAGGAGCTGAGTGGTGGCCCCGGAGTCGCTGGTGTTCACAAGGTTGTTGACGGGCAGAGTGAGCGTCACGTTGCCGCCCCCACCTGTCAGCTTCACCACATTGGCCCCGCTCTGCACAGGGGCGGTGGTCGTACTCGACTTCTGGACGGGGGCTGGCTTAATGGGGACAGGCTTGTGACTGGATGGTGATGGGGCGATGATGGCTTGGCTGGTGCCGGGGATGATCTGGATCTGGTTGGTGAGACTGGGCTGTACCTGGATGGTCTGCGAATTGCTCGCCTGTATCTGAGGGACCGCCTGGTACTGGATATTGGCATTTGATCGGGTCCCTTTGTTGATCACAGTGGGGTTCTGGATAGCAAACACCAGCTGCCCCCCAGGATAGGAGGCACTCAGCTGTGACCCCTGGATCTGAAGGATGTTTCCTTTGGAGGACAAGATTCCAAAGCTATTCTTGCCAGGACTGAGAGGGAGAGGGGCAGGCTTGATGGGGACAAGCTTCCGTGGTGTGGGCTGGGGGGGGGCCGGAGGTGTCACGGCAGCTTCCACAGCTGGAGGGCCAATTTTGCTACATGTTGCGGCAAGCAGGGCTAGAGGAGATGGCTGGGAATCCTGCGAGAGAACAAGCGGAGGAAAGGTGAGACGTGAACCTGCTGCCCGGCCACCCTCTGCCCTTCATGGTCCTCTCCTCTTGGCAGGCTCTTCGCCGCCTCTGTGGTCGGCACGGTGCCGACATCTTCCCCTTCCCTGCTGGCTCCTCCTCCTCTCAGGGAGAAAGAACAGGCAATATCTTTCTCAGGAAGGAACTCTCTAGAAGCCCCTATGACAGTGTGAATACCCTTACTTCCCACCAGCCTTGCTTCTCAGGGGGTCACGGAATCATCCTCAGCTCTCAGGCAGAAGTCCACTGGCCCATAGGGGTTAAGGGGCCACTGATTCCTCAGTTGAGGAAGGACTGAGGGAGGGAGGGAAAGAGGAAGGGCTGGGTCACAGGAAGGATAAACACTTTGGTAAAGCGGAGAGGGCTGCTCTTTCGAGGCAACAAGGACAGAGCCTCTGGAGTGTATGGTCAGTGGGTCCGGTGGAAGGGGCACTGAGTTTAATCCTGCTTTTCCCCGACTCAACGATGCCACCTCAGGTAAGTGGCCCTGGCTTCTCCGTTCAGAAAAAACAGACAACCGAACCTTCCCGGGGCTCATATCCCAGGGTGTTTATAGCAAGCCAGTACAGAGTTTTCTGTGGTGGTTTGATGTCAGCTTCTGAGCGTGCTTCCAGGCTGATGCAGCCCCCAGCCCTCAGAACCCGCTGCCCGCTCACCTGGGTGGTGGAGGCGGCGGGCTGCAGGTAGTCACTGGGACTGACAGCGGCAGTGGCAGCCATGCTGGTCTGTGGATCTGTTGGGGGAAAGAGATGGAATAATGCACAAGATGGTTCCAAACGGAACCCAGGCCCACCGGCCTCAGATACTCTTCTTGCCTCTCTTTGCTGCTGTTTCTGAGAGGTTAACCTTTCCTCACACCTCCCCACTCAAGGTTAGCCACCCCGTATCTCCTCTGCCTTCTCCATCCGGGGCTGTGAGGGCAGCTGGTCCTGTCTCCGGGCATCATAAAGCCTGGGACAACACCAAGATACGAGCCTTTGCCAAGACCAGCTTCAGTGACCTAATGGAGCTGTCTCCACAGGGCACGGCCGACTCCCTCTAGCTAGGTCGGAATCCCCATCTGGTGAGCAGGGGGGTCCTCCGCACCCCCGCAACTCCGGTTAATCCTCTAGTGCTAACCCAAGCTTCTCGCTCACTCCTGCTATAGCCAGATGCCAAGCCAGCCTGGGAGAGAAGCGTCTCTCAGCCGGGATCCCTGACAAAGACACACCTGCCCCATGAGGAAGTCTGAGGTGCTTTACGCTCAGCCCTCACTGCAAAAGCGCCACGGCCCAGGTAACGATCTGCCGCATATGGGTCACCGCTTTAAGTGAATTTACGTAGGATAACAGGTATGGCCCCAAAGGCTTCAAGACTAGAACTAATGACTGAATATAATGAGAAGAATGAAAATAGAGTAAATTCTGTTTTTGTTGAACGTGTACGTATTTCTGTATGTGAATACAGCAGGAAAAGTCTTTGAAAATGCTGAAATGTTAAAACTCATGATCTCTTGGTGGTAGAATTTTGCTTGACTTAAAGAATTTTTCTCCTGGTTTTTCTGGATTTTTTCATTTTCCCTCAGTCAATATACTCTATTCTGCTTTTTTTTTTTAATAAAAATAATGTTGAGGAAGTAATGAAGGGAATCTCTACTCTGAACTTAAATCTGATATAAGAGAAATAAAAGTAAAGTGGAAATCATAAGAATTGGGGGGGGGGAGAATCTATGCCATCTTGTAGTTCAGAAATCACTAAGGAAAAGGGCCCCAGGCAGTGAGACTTGCATCCTGAGCTTTTGGAAAGTGACTTTCGGGAAATACAGAAACAAGGTTATTATTTCCGAGAAATAAACCGTGTGAGAAGTCAAAGGGCAGCTCTGGACAAAATCATATAGGGAGATCCTGAAATACCGCAGTCACTGATCCTTGGCAAAATCCGAGAACACATGACCAAACAGCACAGTACAATTACTGAAGGAAACAATGATCGTAAGGAGTAAGCACAGGGTTGCAAAAGCAGAGCCATGCTGTCTCATGGGGTTTTGCATGGATACATCAAGAGAAGGGTATACACTGTGCTTTTTATTTCAACAAGGTATCTGACATCTTCTTATGAACAAGAAGGGAAGAAACTACAGGCAGGACAGCCTAGTTTGGGGGCAAAGCCGGATGTGCCTCCCCCTTAAGTGCTGAGATCCTCCCATCCTGAGGGGTTTGCTGCTGCAAGGGCAACCAGGGTGTCTCAAACTATGGGTGGGTCCCAGGACGAGGGTCTGCAGCGTCCCCTTGGAGGCACATGCTTTTTCTGCCAGAATGTTTTCTTCTTGTGTTATCACTGTGATGGTCATCTTTTAAAAATGAGCGTCCACTGGGTGACTGCTGCTTTACCAGGCTGCCTGCTTCAGGGCTGGTGTGTGTGTGTGTGTGTGTGTTTCCAACTGTACTGGTGCCAGGTGGCACCACTCTGACTGCGTGGGCTAATTAAGACAACTTAATTCTGCACATTTAATTCGTGCTACATTTCTGCAAAGTGAGGGATGACGGCTCCTCAGAAGCGTGGGAGGAGTGTGTTGCTTGGCACGAGACACTGCAGGGTAGGCGTGCGAAACTCAAGGAGCCCAAAGTGTCAAGTCGGCCGTGCTTACGCTGACAGCAGTGATCTGGGTTCAATCAAATGTCATCTTCCCAGAATGAGACTCTTGATGTGACTTTTACTGGCTTTTTGGTAATTATTTAATTAATTTTATAGGAGCTAGATCAATGAGCTGATAAACAGATTTCTGTGCCTAATTAAGTAAAGTTGCAGCATTATAATGAAAACAATCTAAGTTGACTCAAAAACATTTTTCCTTTAGAGCAGTGGTGTTCAAACTATTTAGACCATGAACCACAGTTAAAAACAGTTTACGTCAAGACCCAGTATGTGCGTACCCACACGCTTCCCTGTCCTGTGCTCATGCAGTGCATTTCCTGAAATAGAGTCTGCCCTTCCTATGTGTGATGGACTTCGGTATTCTTCTACTCTATTTCATCTTTTTACATGCTGGCTGTGACTCAGTAAATTGGTTCTGTGCCCCAGAGGCTGGAAAAGGCGGCGTTAGAGTGGTCGATCCACCACTCAAGTTTGGAAAACCAAGCGAAGGCCAAGCAGACAAGTTCAACTTGCAGATGTCCAAAACCGAGGATTATAAATACACTGGGTGTTGGTATTAGGGTTCAAAGAGATCTCTAAAAACTAGTATATGCAGTGCTTTAGAGCACGAGGCTCCAGACCTAAATGAGAGTTGGGGTTACGCCATCATCAGTAGGGTGGCTGGGGCATCCCTCGCAGGCTCACTGTGCCGCCTACAGGACGGAGAACAGCACCCTCCTGGGATCCTGGGAGGCGTCAGTAATTACTGTGGAGAGCAGCAAGCACACAGTGGGTAATCAATGAACAGTGGTTTAAACTTTGACGTTGAGTACACCCTGCACTTGGGTTAAAAAAAAAATGCACACCGGGGCGCCTGGGTGGCACAGCGGTTAAGCGTCTGCCTTCGGCTCAGGGCGTGATCTTGGCGTTATGGGATCGAGCCCCACATCAGGCTCCTCCACTGGGAGCCTGCTTCTTCCTCTCCCACTCTCCCTGCTTGTGTTCCCTCTCTCGCTGGCTGTCTCTATCTCTGTCGAATAAATAAATAAAATCTTTAAAAAAAAAAAAATGCACATGCATATAGAATGGAACAGAGCTTAATAGTGGTTCTCCTGTGAAAAAGCCCCAGTGGGTTTGACTCAAAGCTAAATAGGAGGCAACAGAATCTGGATACGGTGGCCAAAACTCTATTGCAATCTTGGCTGCATTTCCAGAAGTTCAATCATAAAGGAATAAAAATAATCGTCCTGGTGTGTTCGGCACATTTGGGCCACATCTGGAGTGTCAGGTTTCGTTCTGAGGGATATTTTGAAAGGGGCATTTTCCATTGGAGCTTGCTCAGAGCACAGCAGCAATGGTGTGGCCAGTGATATCCACCAGTGCTTTTATCCCATACGTGGTTCAAAGACTTCAGGCTGGAAACATCAAGAAGGCAGATTTTAAGGTGCCTGGCTGGCTTGGTAGCTAGAGAGTGTGACTTCTGATCTAGGGGCTGTGAGTTTGAGCCCCATGTTGGATGTAGAGTTTACTTTAAAAGGGCAGGTTTCAGCTTAATAGAAGTGAGAACTTTTCAAAAACTGGAATTAGCTGCCTTTTGAGGTGATGTTCTCCCTTTCCTGGAATCGTTTAGAGGCAGGATATGTGTCTCTGTTGGAGATGGGATGTCTAGATGGGGTGGAAAGCTGGACTAAATGATCTTGAAGATTTTCTAAATTCTCAGACCATGTTGCTGTTAAAAACACAAGCTGAGTTACTGGCGGCCAAGGCTGGGAAGGGAAGGCAGGGGCCCTCCCAGGAGGCTCCCCTGGACTCTGTTCCCTTAACTAAAATTGGTGAATGACTCTCCTGCAGACATCTTCTGCTAAGGAAACGGAACTAGGATAGGACAGGGTGCAAATGAAATGAAAACAGGCCTCGTGCTTCTTACTCCTCTCCCTTTCCTGTCTTCCTCTCTCCCTCTGCGGTCGTTGTTACCGTGGACTAGAACGGTTTGGAGCTTGGGCTGGGCTCAGAGCGATTCCTCAGTTGGGAAGTTATAGCAGCAGCATTTACTGAAGCAAGCTGCAGAACTGCTGGGCTCGATGTACCATTTCAGTTTGGTTTCATTTTCCTCCCCAGCTGGCTCCTGAAATAATCCTCTAGGTTTCAAACCAATGTTTGTAAGTATCTCTCCTAGAGTCGCTCTGAGCTTTGCGGCCCCTGGGCTGCAGGCTTGGGCAACCAAAACAGAGACTGATTTCCCTGCCATTGCAGAATGATATCCTGGGATTAACCATGAAAGGGAAAAGAGAAGTATTTCCAGTTGGGTGTTTGAAAATGAAAAGTGGTTCAGAAGTAGCGTAGATACGTAACTGCAGGACTATGATCAAAGGTACTCTGAACCTCATTAATTTGGAACCTTCTATTTAAACGTGTAATTCGGACATAAATTGTGTCTAAAATTTGTCTTCATACTTCTCAGAGTGAGGCTGGCTAGTGTATGAAGACTGCAAAGGGGCTCTTGGGCATAATCTCACTTCAACCATTTTAATCGTACCATTTGCTTTTAACAGTTTACATCCGGTCACTGAAACCTACATTTAGCAGCCCGGTAAGTGGGATTTACTGAGTATTCTTCAAAGAAAAGCAGCATTCCTTTAGGAGTTCAGTCAGTCAGACTTTTCATTAATTCAGGTTGGCTAAAACTTTCCCAACAGTCCCTTGGCTGGTGAAGATTTACCGTGATTTATTACACAAGCAACAGTAGCTCTCTTAGGCTCCAAGGAGAACTTCGATGGCATCAAGCAAGGCTTCCAGACTGGGGGGTTGGGGGGTGGGGTCTAGGGCCTGACGGCACCACCTCTGACTTTCCCTTCCTCATACTGGAAGCCAGTTTAGTTCCAACACCTGCAGAAAAGGCATCCCGAGCCTCCGGCTTTTTACGGACAGATCGTCCGTCTCTACCACTATCCCCTCCACCTACAGCCTTTTCCTCCTCCCTCCCTGGCCAAACTTGGTGGAAAAACCGCCAGCACTTTACTGTTTCCCTCCTTTCTCACTTTCCTTGAGCCGCAGCTCTCTGCTGACACTGCTCCTGCCCAGGTCACCGAGGACCTCCTCATCACTGGATCCAACAGACACTCTTTAGCAGTTCTTGACTCTTTGCCTATCTCCTCCTCCTCGAAATTCCCACGGATCTTCTCCTACCTCTCTGGCCTCCTCTTCCCCTTGTGGGCTCCTCTTCCTTTTGCCACCCTTCAGTACTACTGCTCCTCAGCACCCCTCCTTCTCTCCCAATACCCGGTCCACAAGTGACCATGCCCACAGACAAGGCTGCAGGTACTGTCCACAGACTGACGACTCCCGGGTCTGCATGTGGCCCCGGTCTCCTGAGTGGCAGACAGGTACACCTACCAGCCCTTCATGGGCCTTCCGCTTGGACGGGCCACAGGACTGGCCACACTGAGCTGCCACCTTTGGCCATTCTCTCCCCAGCTTTCTCATCCCCAGCCTCCACAGGCCCCCCTGCAGTCTTCGTTTCTGCTGCTGCCCTTTCCTTGCTCAGAGCTCTTTCTTCTCACTTCACTAGCTAATTCCTACTCACCCTTCAGGTCTCAGCCTGGTTTTTTCCAGCAAAATGTACTGAGAGCCCACTCCGGATCCAGCATGTCATTTACTTAGACCCCTGAGAGGAGGTGAACCCCTCTGGTAACCCTCGCCACCCTTCAAATAATCATGGGCTTAATGCCTCTGTCGATCTTCACAGGAGGGTTCCAGGGTGGGCCAGGCCAGCTCTCACCGCACTGCCACACCACGCCCAGCACACGACCCAGAGGCCCTTCGGCGCCTGCAGGTTGGATGAGGCTTTGGTTCAACCAGCCTCTCTCTGGTGTTTCTAATCACAAGGAAACCTGAACGTCATCCTCATCGCCAGTGACTCATTAAGTCCTCATGATTCTACCTCCTAAATATAAACCTCTTTCCAATCCACTCACTGCTCTCCATCCCCTTCGCCATGACCCTGTAACTAAGCACCTTCTGCTCAGCCTGGACTACCGCCCAAGGCCTTCAAAATGGCTCCCCAGCCTCTGGCCTTGCCCGCTCTAATCCAGCCTCCAATCAGTGAGAGAAGAATCTTTAAAATGCAAATCCCATCCAGCCACTCCCCTGATTATACCCTTCAATACCTTCCAGATGATCTTATGATAAGCTTGTAAAAGCCAAAACCATCTGCCCTACCCCCCTCTACCGCTCCTTTATCTTCCTCTCTTGCTCTTCCATCTCTCCCCACAGGCACGTCAGTGTCTTCCATTTCTGGAACTACTCTCTCACTTGGAGCCAAAGTTTGCACACACGCGCGTGCTCTCTTTTATCTGGCCAACTGCGGTCCTCAGAGCTTGGTTTATAACTCAGTCAGGTAATAACCTTTCCTGACCTCTTCTCTCCCATGGATCAAGTGCCCCTGCTATACGCCAGTGTATAAAGCCCCACCGCCCCCTTCGTAGCACTCACACCCATCACAGAGCAGGGAGTGGTATCTGTCCTAGAAGTCCTTCCATGGGCTGGCTCCGGGAGCACCAGGAAGAGGCCTCAGACAGGACCCTGAAGCCCTGGCCATCAGACTGAGAGCCATTCCACTGGTCTTTCACTTGAGAACACGACTCCTGATACACAAGGAATCAGAGAAGGGGTCCTAAGAAATAACACAATAGGCTTTAGGAAGCTCTTTTCCCTCTGGAGAGAACTTGGGTCAAACTCCATAGCCAGACCTTGGGGGTACTTGGCTTTTTTTTCTTTGCCTCATGGGTTCCTACCATGGCTTTCTTGGCCAGGCGCTACGGTATTTCCCCTGGAGGAATTTCACTCTGCACAAACAGTCCTTCTGCGGGCTATTTTGGTCAGCTCGGCTGGGCCGGAAGCCAACAAAACAGTTTCTAAGCCCAGTCTCTCCCAGTTGCCTGGCCTGGAAGAATTCAGTGCTGGTAAGGGAAAAGCAAGCCATGGCTAGTTTAAGAGAACAAAGTTGGACCTCAAAGGGCGTTCATAAATGAGCTAAGAGAACTGGCCTGCACAGAGGAAGCAGCAATACTGGTAGTTAAAGACTCCAAACCGCTGAGAAGCAAGTCTCCAGCACCATAATAACCATACAGAAGAGCTCAATAAGGGTAAAAGGAACTTCATGACTTCCAATTCAGGAGGACAGCTGTGGGTGGTGGCTTGCTCATGCCTCAGACCAGAGGAGGAGGGTGGAAATGAAGACCTTGTCTCTACCCAGACACCTAAGGAGCCATCCTGTCTTCCCTGCGCCCAACTTTGACCCCAGCTTCAGCTAAGGACCCTTATGTGGGCCCACTATTTCATTTTAAGAAGTTAAAATTCCCTACAACAGCTAAGTTCCATTATTTCTCTTTCAAGCAAAACCCCTTGCAAGTTACCCGTAATTGCTGCCCCTAATTCCTCTCCTGCCACTCCTGGAGCTGCTCCAGGTTTTGCCCATGCCACAGAAACTGCTCGTGCCACCAGTGACCTCGTGTTGCTAAGTCTAACAGTTAATTAATTCTTAGGCTTCATTCTATGTGTTGATCTGACAGCAGACCCCTTTCTTCTTGAAACTTTCTTCACTTGGCTTCTAGGACACACTTGCCAGGCTGACCCACCTCTCTAGCTACTTCCTCAAAGATTCCTTTGCTGGGTCCTCCTCTCCTCAAATCCTGATTGGTTGGGCGGCCCCAGGGTGCTGTCTCAGCATTTACCTTTCTTCTGTCTACACCTGCTTCCTGAGTGCTTTCATCCAGCCTCACGGCTTTAAAAAGCAACAATACACAGGTTCTATGTAATGATGACTTCCAAATTGGTATCTGCAGACTTGTATATCCAACTGCCTACTGACGTCTCCACGTGGGTATGTTAACAAGCATCTCAAATCTAACTAGCCCCTGATATCGTTCTCATTCTGTGTCTCCTTCAAATTTCCCCATGCAGTGGCTGGAATTCCGTCCTTCCAGCGGCTTGGTGCTAAAAACCCTGCGAGTCATCCTTGCCCCTTCTTTTTCCCCACACTCTCCGTCTGACAGTCAGCAGACACTTGTGGCTCTACCGTCAGAATACATTCGGAATCTGACTGCTTTCACCGGCACCCCTCGTTATCACCCACATTGTTCTGCATCATCTCTCCCCTGGTTAAGTACAAAAACCTCCTGGCTGGGCTTCCGACCTTGCTCCCATCAGCCTATTCCTCACATGCATCCAGAATGAGCCCCATCACACTTCAGGGTACTCCTCTGCTCCGAACGCCCCCACCCGCATCCCCTCTCGCATTTAAAGTAAGAACCAAAGTCACCACCACAACGCATAAGGACCCTATGTGACCTGTCTCTTGTGACCCCTCTGACCTATCCCATCACTCCCCTTTATGCTTCAGCCACACTGGCCTCCCTGCGGTTTCCCGACATGCCGGGGTTGGCTCCTTCTCAGGGCCTTTGCACTTGCTGTTCTCCTTCACCCTCCACCCCTGACCCCAGACTGAGCCTGGCTAACTCTCTCCCTTCTGTCTGGTTTCACGCACACGTCACCTTCTCACTGAAACTTTCCTAACCATCCTATACAAACTGCACCCTTGCACATTCTTCTGTCCTCTGTTCTGTTTTTCTCCTTAGCACTTCTCATCCATCATCTCATACCGAGGAGTTACTTATTTACCGTCGCCCACTAAGATGTAGCTTGCTAAAGCCAGG
Source organism: Ursus arctos (assembly GCF_023065955.2). Classification (NCBI taxonomy): domain Eukaryota; kingdom Metazoa; phylum Chordata; class Mammalia; order Carnivora; family Ursidae; genus Ursus; species Ursus arctos. The sequence continues at coordinate 22,780,529 of NW_026622919.1, read as the reverse complement.
GATATCCCCTTGCTTTACCCACTGACGTAGCCCTCCTATCTGGCACACAGTAGGTGCTTAGTATATTCTCTCTGAATGGACGAATGAATGAATCATGGAGGCTGCAGAGCGGGAGAGCCTAAATGGGAGTTTTAAGAACCACAGGAGAAAACCCGCAGATGTGCGTGTCCTGGCACGAGGCTGGGATCCACTTGCCAGGTCCCTCAGCTGATGAAGGCCCAGATGGAGCTCTCAAGCCTGCCAGTCACCTCACGAGGGCACAAGTGCCTGTGTGCACACCAGCACGGTCCAATCCCGCTCCTGGACAAACAGCTCCAAGCCCACACCTCATCACCACACAGCAGGCACCCCATTTCAATGCTTCTTTTGATTAACATACATTGGGTGGGGGGAGTTCTTTTCTGACTGGGTTCAGATAATGAGAGCACCTGGAGGGTATATGGATACCCTCCTCAAAATGCGACTGTCACTTGCTAGATTGTATCCTCCTGGGTCACACCCAGTGGTCCTAGAAGGGACTCTGGAGAAGTGAGTGGGGACCCAGGGCAGCGGGGGGCGGTGGAAACTCGGCACTCTGACAGAGCAGCCCCAGGAAATGGTACAAAGAATACTGACCTCAGAACTGTCTTGGAGATCGGGAGAAAAAAAGAAAGCAAGACACACATTTCCCCCCGGAAGAGCATTCTGTACAAACACGTTTTCTCTGCTTTGGCACATTTATTTGAGTCACTCCCGCATTCATCGCATTCATCCTGGGTGCGGACAGGTTCGGAGATGACTGCTGACTTCATTTCCCCCGGGGAAGAGAGGCCTGCCTTACCATTTAGTGTTCTGAGGGCTGGGAAATGTTTCCGTCTGTGTTGAGGCCAATCTGAGAAGACTTTGTTAGACACTGACCAGGGGCAGAAATAGTCCACTTCCAATCACACGACCCTGCTGTCTCTTATTCCCTAGCCACACTCTCTGAGAAACCGCTTTGTGATTCCACTGAGCCCCAGAGGAGATGTGACAAATACCCCAAAGAGGAAGCTCGAGAGAGGGGACATGTGGCAGGGTGCAGGCCAGTGCCTGCTGCTGGCTCCTGGGCCGCTTCAACCCCACGGCTGAAATCAAAGAGGCCACCTAACGGCCTAAATCATGGCCTAAGGACAAACGGGCATCTCAGAGCCCTTAGAACCAACACAACAGTCACCCAAGCCAACCTCGGCACTGCGACGTGGTGAGGCTTCTGGCCAGGTACAGCACGCGATTCTGACGCTGAAACTGCAGCTAAGGGAATGAGGTGTCCAGAGGAAGCATTCAAACAGCTGGGCCTACACACATGCTCTGCCGGTGACACAAACAGCCCTGACAGCTCCATGCTGCTCGGAGCCGCTCACGGGGACAGACTGAGCAGCATCTAAACTGGGCACTCAGCCCTTTCACTCTCCATGGCCCCTGAGCAGAGCTCGTCTCCCAAGAGCCCGCCAGCCGGGAGCCCGCCCCGATGAGAAGCGCGGTAATCCCCCGTGTCAGGGGCGGCCGTGGAGCACTGAGAAAGAGCACTTCCTAGACATGTGGTAGAGGCCGTGGCTTCCCCCAAGCAGCGAGTGCTGACCGAGCTTGCTCCTGGGTTATCTTCCCAGCATCCCGTGAGGCAGCAGAGACATTAGTTTTCCATTCTGGAATCCTGTCAACTAGAACAAATCTACCAGTACCACCTAGGAGCATCTCTTCTAGGGCGATCTTTAATCCCTTCCCTACTTAGGCTGACAATGCCCTTGAGTTGGTAGTGTCCCATGCTTTTACCCTCTCAATTCATAGCAAAAAAACAAATAAGCAAAAACATCAACAAATGCATTCCATCCTGATGTCCATTTCTCAGTCCAGCTTGTACTGATTTGGTCCAGCAGGTAGGCCAAGTTTTCTCAGTTTAGAACTTACTAGGAGAAGTTCCCTAATCCAGTTAAGCTACCCAAAGGAACCAGATGTATCACCCAGTAAACTCATAAGAAAGTATTGGAGTTTCTCCAAATAGATTTTACTTCAAGTCTTCAGCCCACAAGGTTTCAACTGCGGCACATAATCATTGAAACTCAGAAGTGTTCACATCTCTACACTTTCTCATACTCTATACATACTTTAAAGCAGTGTCTCTCTGCATCTTTCACTCTGTGGCCATTGCCCACCCCCTCCAAAATAATTACATTTTTCAATCTTTGGAAGCAAGGCTTCCAATTTGTGTGTAAACAGAGAACGGAGGGGGCAAAGAGAAGTCATAAAAGAACATGCTACATTTCCATCATAGAAATGGGGTGACAAAGGTCTAGAAGACTGCTGAACTCAAGCCAATAGCAGGGGTCTACTGGTTGGCAACAAGTTTAGAATGTCTTCATAAGGGTGGGCAAGACTTGCTTAAAGCAAACTCGAATTATCACATGCCTATGGCAAAGGACAGTTCAGGCTGCACGGATCTTGCAGCTTCTCCAAGGGCTACTACTAACCAACAGAAGAAGGAGGAAGTTCGAGGCCAAGATATCCAAAGAACTACCCTATCTGCTGTTATGCCCTGCAGCTCCTTTACCCAGATAATTCGCTAAAATCTTCTTACAGCTTCTTCTCTCCTCTGACAGGGCTCCAGAGGCCCAAACTAATAGGATCTGAGGGAAAACAAAACAAAAAAACAAAAACAAAACTGGCCAGTCTATGTGCTGTCAACACTGATGCCAAACTCTTCTTCCTGGAGCCAGTTCTCCCTACAGGGCAGTCAGGTGACGATCTGATTATAAGCTAACTCCACTTGGGTCTCCTTGGCAAAGACACTGTGTCTTTAGCTCAGGGGGTTCATAATTATGTCAGACCAGCTTTTTTTTTTCTTCTTGTTGCTGCTGCTTTCAAATGAAGAGGTTAAACCTCTCTACAACCAAGTGGAAGAACCAGAATTTGAAAACTTACCAATCACCTTAGCCAATGAGAATCCATTTCCAACAGGTATTAATGCCTGTTAGAAGCCACTGGAACATTGACATCATCAGCCCAACCGCTAGGTTGTCTGACAGATTTGCCCCCTTCATCGCACACAGAATTTAAAACAAGACACTGCAGTTACATACCTTATTGCAGACAACATGTTTCTCTGTGTTATTAATCAAAATGGCTTCTATGGTATGGATTCCACCACTGTTCCTTTAACAGCCTCCCTGTGAACTGGCTAACACCCCAAACTTTCTAGCTCTAAAAGTCTTACCCCAAACACCAACTCAACACCTAGCCCTCCATTATGATACTTAATGCCTTCTGGGTTAGAACATGCAAGTTTTAGACAGTGCATGCTAGTGTTCCTTCAAACAGTCATCACCCGTAAATCATCCCTTAAAAACAGGGTAATGGGGGACCATGAGCCAATTCATTGCTTAAAGCAGATCCCTAGCTCCTCCCTCCCTTTCTCTAGGAATCAACTAGTAAGTGAGCAAGAAGTAACCTCAAGAAAAACAAACTTTGGGAGAATGTGCACCGAGAAAAGCCAGAGGGAGTCCCTCTGGATCAAGTTAATTAAGAAACAAACATGAGGGTATATTGGAATAGAAACCAAGGAACGCAGTGAAGACAGGTTTCTCGATTGCCCAGAGGAGAAGACACAGTTTCTTTTCAACTAAAATTAGAAAGCCACTGGGAACATAAGCCAAGAAGCACAGGTAGGAGGCTGAAAACCTCAAGTCAGCAATGGGGTTGGAGGTGGGGTGGAGGAAGAAAGTAAGTATCCATTTTGTTTTATTTCTCCTGTCATTCCTTAGGTTTGCACCTGGTTTTTGGGAATCAACAGTCCCCCCGACGGAGCATCAGCCAACAGGCTGGGAACTCTTGTCAACAAGCTCTTAAACGGCTCACAATTCTGCTAAGAGCTTGCATGTATCTAGCTGGTGCTCAAAGACCCAAGTAAAAACATTAAACGGAGGGTTTCTGCCCATTCCGCAGTCTAAAGCGAGAAGTCATCTGTCCTAGGGGGTGCCCTAGTGTCCTGACACCATCTCTCCACTGGGATATATCGGGAACCAGGTCGGGTTCTATGCCCAGCAGTGCCCATGTGGTTCGCGCGGTCTGCATTTCAAGCATTCCCTTGCCCCTCTCTGCACTCGGGAGGTCCCTGAATCGCTGGCGGGCACCTAGAGTCAGAGTGCAGAGGGTCCCCTGAACACAGGGCAAGCGCGAGGAGCGTCGGCCGCCTCCTCGGAGCGGACCCAGGGTATGGCCACGGGCCGGGCAGCACTGAGGCGGGTCGGCAACCCGGCGGAGGGGGTGCCAGGCCCGCCCGGGTGCCCGCACCTCTCGCCAGCCCCCGGAAGAGCCACCCTCCCGCCCAGCGGGCTCCGAGGGGGCGGGGAGTCGAACGCCCCCTTCCGGGTGCCTCCGCCCGGCTGGCCAGCCCCGCTCCTCCTTCGGGCGGGAATCCTCCCTCCCCCGCCCCTCCCGAAGCCGGGCCCCGGCGCCAGGCCCGGCCCCAGGGGGGAACCCCCAACCCCGGCTTCCCGTCCCTGCGGCCTCTGCCCGTCTTCCCGGCCCTTGGGGGCCGGGAAGACCCCGCCGGCAGCGGCCAGGACCCACCGCTCATTACGACATCTTCCTCCCTGGCCTCCGCCGCCTCCGCCGCCACCGAGAGCCTGACACCGCCCGCCCAGCACCCGCCAATCCCGGAGCCCGCCACCGCCCGAGCGACGGCAGCTTTCACCAATAAGAGTTCAGTACATTGGGGACCGACAGCACTAATAACCAATCAAAGAGAGGCGTCTAGAGCGACGTTGGTTTAGCCAATAGACCTGTGAAATGTCACTGATGGACGGTAGAGGGCACCAACCGGAAAACTACTGAAGAGTGAACGACATGTTCGCCAGCCAATTGGCGGGAGGCAAAGTCCCGCCCACGAGGTGGTTGATGGACAGCAACAGGAAGCTAGATGAGGAGGGGCTTAGCCGAGGAGTGGTTTTGTATTGGTCGTAGTTGACCTTCCACCCACCTCGAACCCAAAAGATGAGTGATAGATCTCCCCTAAAGCCAATCAGAAGTCCTTAGGGTGAGGCCCAGAAATGCCCTATAAATAGTACATACATTACACTTCAATCCAGTGTCGCCCTGGTGTGGCACGGGCCTCCTGCTCTTCGGCCACTCAAGTCCCGTGCCTGGTGAGTGGAAAACCACCAGCCTTTTATTTAGTCCCTCGCCTTTCAGCGCCTCGGCGGAGGGAAATGAACCCCCAGGCGACTTTGTGCTGCCAGGCATAGGAGTCCAACAATAGCGGGAGTTGGGGCTACGTGACACTTCTGAGAAAAGGGATTATTTCGCCGTCTTGGTTCAGGTCCCCGTTCATCCTCACCTGGTTATTGCAGCGACCCCCCCCTCCAACGGGCGGTCCGCCCAAATCACCTGAAGCTCTCTCTAAAGGGAGATTCCCGGGGCTGCCTCTGATAATCGGGTTCTGTGCGCCTGGGGCACCCTGGACTATGCGCTCTGACCAGCGCCTCGGGTGGACAGAGTTGGTCCTGCCCCACTTACCTCCTTGAATGAGGCGCTGTGTGAATACACACAGAGCTTGGATTGGAGGGCGCTGCCTTGGCATTTTTCGGCAAGAAATCTACTCGGGCTTCAGACCAGCCTGGGTTCGAAATTTACACATCCCACTTACCGAGGGCAGGGTACTGAAACTCCCCCCGCCTTCTGTCCTCATCTGTACGATGAGGCTCATCACACCTACACCTCAGAGCAGCGGCTTCTCTCTTTTTTTTTAAACGTAAAGCACAGCGAGAAATACATTTGAATCCTGATACAGTACACTTACACTCCTGCGAGAATGTATAACAAAGTTTCCGCAAACAATACTAAACCTTCCTACCCGTGATATGCTGATATTTTCTATCCTGTTATTCTTCCTTCTTCCCTCCCTTCCTTTCTGCCTGCCTGCCTTTTCTTGATCATGACTGGCAGTTCGAAAAACGCTATCATAAAGGGTTGGAGTGATAAGATAAAACACAGAGCCAATGCCGAGTACATAGGAATTGATGAATAAATGTAAATATTCTCTTCCAGTCTACCCCTCCGAGACTTAGCTTTTGAAAAACCGGACTCTAGGAGCTATCACTCCTCTACCTAAGATGCTTTATTGGCTCCCTATGCCTTCCTGGATAAAAAGCTCGAACTCCGGACTAGGAGGCAGACCACATCCTTTACACTTATTTGTGGATCTTTCCTCCCCCCACCCTGTTCCCTTCCTACAAACCCTACCCTTTTGTGTCAAGGAAAGATTCCACATTTCCTAAGCACTATGTCTTCCCTTTCCCTTCCTACTTTATCCTTCCTTTCTCCTGGTAAACTCCTGTACATCCTTCAAGCCCCTGCTCAAAGTCTGAACAGCTAACTCCCGCTGAGCCATAGCAGAGGGCTTCACTCGCTAACACACTTTTTATTTTCGCTTCTGACTCCTGCGCTGAGCTGTGAGCTGCAGTGGAAGGTTTGAGGCCTGTCCAGGAGGACTGGCAGGAAATGTATGTGGAGTTAAAGAATGAATATTTGCATACAATTACATCTACGTAGGACTTGTTTATGTAGACCATACATTCTGTTCCCATGCCATTTTTCAAGTTAAGATTGCTTCACTGTCAGGCCAAGGACTCCACCCCAGTTCAGTGACTCAGCTATATTAGGGTGCAGGGAGTTTTTTTGGGGGGAGGTGAGGTTGAATATCCTGCTGGGCCACTGCCAAACCTGTTGTGGGACGAAAGCTGGGACAGCTGTGCTTCTCTCACCCCAGAGGCCCCATCATGAAGACAGCAGAAGTGGGGGGGTGCATGTGTGTGGGTGGGGGAACAGGGTGCAAAAACAGAGAACTTGGCAGCCGTTTTGAGTTACTTGAATTGTTCTTCCCTTTTAAAGACCGCCATTGCCTTGTTTTGTTCCTTCTTTCTAGGCTCTCTTGCTCCTTTCTTACCAAAGGCACACCCAGGGAAGGCAGCACTTTCTAAGGACAGAAGTGCCTTATACTTTGTCAGGACAGTTGGAGTCTTTGAGCCTCGTTTACAACCCCCAAAACCACCATACAACTTCTCTTCCCACAGGTCGCTGCTTTCTAGATGGCCTCCATCCTCATGAGAGGAAGGAGGCCAGGCGGGCAGCGTCTAATGTCCACTTTCTCCCTAGCCACACTTCACACTCACTGGAGAGCTATTCATAAATTCTGAAGTCCAGGTCCCATCCCAGGTGGAGAAAATCGGAATCTCCGGGGGGGGGCTGGCGATGGTATTGAGTAATTCCTTGGGTGACTCCAGTAGGCAACCAAATGTCTCGGTAGCCTGCACATCTTTCCACTGTGGGTGCCCAAGTGACAAACTATGAACAGTCTCACCCTCTGCCCTCCCCCACCTCTGTCCCTCCCCTTCCTGAGTTTCTCCCCTGCCCCTCTCTACTTGCCTTGGTCTTCAGGGAGCCAGGGCTGACAGGTGGTTCCAGCTGTGTCTCATTCACGATGGGCCTGGGGGCAGGTTCCCTCTCTCTCTTTCTCTTTTCTCTCTTGGTGATATTTCCATTCTTGTTTCCAACTACTCTCAGCCTCTTTTTGTTCTAAGTGGTCGATTTCTCTCCCTTTCTCATTTTTGCCACCCCTTAAAGCCCCACTTTTGTCTTGTTCACCCCTGCACCTCCTCCCTCCCCACCCCCTGCAGCACACTGCTTGCTATAGGGTAGGTGCACAGTAAATGTTTGTTGACTGACTAAACGACTGCATCCTTTTAATACTTTTTTGTGGACTTCCCTTCTCTGCCAGGCCCAGCTCCCTCCACCTCCATTTCACTTCTCCTTCCCTGTCTCCCTCTTCACCTCCTTCCCTCTTGATTCTCCTGTCTTTCTCCTGCTTCCTGACACCCCCCTTGGCCTTGTCTTTTGCATGTAGTTGCCCCCATCCATCCCCAAGGATGGGCAAGAGCACCAGAAGGAGGGCGGGAGGCAGAAGTGCAGTTTCTGCCCTTAGGAAGCTCCAGATTCCTTCCGGGGCCTTCTGTGAAAAGAATGGTGGAGCAGGTCCTGGATGTTCAGAAGCCAGAAGAACGTCAGCGTCCCAGCCTTGACTATTTGTTGGTCCTTACTCATTGCTACAACCCAAGCTTTATCGTTTATTTTTGAAGAGTTACAGCCAATTCAGCCTTGAAAGCTGGCTCATGCTCCCTTAAGGATTTTGCCAGTAGCTTCTGCTTCTCCCATATCCCTCTTGCTGGTTTTCCACATTCTCATCCCTTCTCTTTCCACCTACAGAGAAATCAAAGTTGCAGACTTGTCGAACCATCCCTGCCACTCCTACGTGCCCAGAGAAATGTGGTACAAACAACTAGTTTAAGTGAATCTCATTACTTTTTTTCTCCCTGGCCCATCTAGGATTTCAATGATCTAAGTTTCCTTACTCTTCTTTGAGCACGAAACATTGACCCCGCACCCCAGGGGCACGCACACAGCCACCCCTTTCTCCACTGCCCAGGGATGCCACTCCTGACCCATGCCCTGACTTGTCTACTCCCTCTGTCCCCTGGTTTCCCTGCCAGACCCGATGGCTGTCCACCAACTGCCATGGAATGTTCCAGCAAGAACATTCCACCCATCCTTCCCCACAGAGTTCTTCCTCCTTACCTGGTTCTTTCTACCCCCTAGTCCCCTTGGGATGAGGTCTGTGGAGCCTCAGGAAGAAAGGGCAGACCCTCCTTCCTCCCTCTCCCCGCCCCCCCCCTTCCCAGGGAGCAGCCCTTGAGGGTAGAAGGCACCTGTGCCCGCTCAGCCTTCCTTTGTCGCCACTAGAGGGCACCCAAGGCATTTCTAAAAGCAGATGCTGGGTTTTGTTTTTTTTGTTGTTGTTGGTTTTGTTTTGTTTTGTTTTTTAACCTTACTGGAAGGGAAAGGCAAGCATATAAATTGAGTTTAGCAAGCATGCATTGAGTGCCTACTGTTTGCCAGGCCCATGCCCTGCTTCATCTGGAAAGAGGGAATGTTCTAGCCGCTACAAAGACTCCTTGAAGAGCCATTTGCCTCTTCAAGGAATCAGTTCCTACCACCAGCTCATCTTACCATGTCTGGTAACACTCTCCTATCTCTGCCTCAGCCTCTCGCCCTCTCCACCCCTCCTGATCCGATGACCACAGCTCCGTGTCTGCATCTCTGAGTCCAGGCTTCCCGTGGCCGACTGGAGACGATCCTAGGGACAAAGTGAATTCCCCAGGTGGGCACTGTCTCCGTCTCTCTTCTGGGTCCCTGACCCCCTCTTGTCAAAGCCCCGTCTTGGCAGCCATCACTGGCCTCCTGAGGGTTCTGCAGACACCCTGAGTATGGAGGCTGTGGGGTCGGTGAGGCCGTTGGCTGGGATGCCGGGCTCAGGAGCATCCGTGCTTCACCGGCAAGCGCCGACCCAGCCAGCAGAGACTCAGGAAGTGGGTGACAGTGGCGATGACGGTAACAATGATAATAGTAATAATACATTGGGACCCACAAAATGGCTGCAAAGTACCCTCTAATGATCACTTGTATTTATAGATCTCCTTCCCTTCCTAGACACTTCAGAGCCATTGCCCAGTTACCCTCCTAGCTTCCCTGGGAGGGACAATTAACCCCATATTTTATGGCCAGGGGAAACCGAGGCTCTAAGAAGGGGGTGGAGTTGGCTGAGGTCACATAATGCGTCAGTGGGAACAGAATTTGTGAAGTGCCACTCTGTCCTTGCTTTCCCTCTATATCCAAACCCGCCTAGGTACGTGTGTCCGTGTACACACTCACACACGCGTGTGCACACGCTCGCTGTCCATCCCTCCGCCTCAGGAGAAGCTGGAACTGGGGCAAAGGATTGCTGCCTGAGGTGACAAGGAGGGAATCCGGGGAACCATGAAAGAGGGCTTCGCGCGGCCAGCCGAGGCTCCGGGGAGCTCTGTCTCTGTTCTGTTGGTTACACCTCGGCTCTGCCAGGGTGTCAGTCAGGATCCAGCCTCTCCAGACTTCAGAACGCATGAGGGAAGAAATGGGGGGTGTCTGGGTGCCCACACAACATGTCCCCAGGGATAGTGCCAGACACGCGTTCACCCTGGGAACCAGTGTGGATGAGGAACCCCATTCGCCCCTTCCAGCCACGATATCGGGGATGGCAGTGAGGTTCCAGAAAGGAGGAGAGACACGATTGCCCTAGAGAGGAGGGAGGCCCCCCCCCAGACAGGAATGGCAGTCTTTTGGCCTACACAAGAGGACACCGTGGACAGGACAAAGGGAGGTGGGGAGAGATGGTGCTGGGCTCGGGACTGGCTCTCAGTTTCAAGTTCTCACCGAGAAAGTATAAAGGAAATAAGGAGATGCTTTCTTTCTAGTTTGAAGGCAGGCATGGAAAGGGGGAATGTGCTTTTTTTTTGCAGCAGCAGGAGGGAGCACAGCTATCTAATCTAAAGGCTTCCTGGCTACACAAAATAGTGCCCCCGAGCAGGTGGTGGAAGAGGGCAGTGAAGTAAAAGTGGGATGACATTTGACTAATCTCAACACCGTTCCAGTTGGCTTGGACGCTGGGATAGGGAGTCATACCTCCGTGGGTGGGTCCCTGCTCGGAGAGAGCAGCCGTGGAAACCAAGCTGACCACAGTCACGGCCTCGCCGACCACAGCCACGGCCTTGCCTGGATTCTTCAAGTCCCTGATCCTTGACTGGTCCCCACTTCCCAGCTCCACTCCTGTCTCCTGTCTGCCCCTGACCCTGGCCACCAGGGCCTGGGCCACTCCCTCCCACAGCTCCTGCTTCCCCGGCTGAAACTTGAAGGCTCCACATGGCTGAGAGTTTACTAGGGCTCCCAGCTGGGTCCCACCTTTGATCTGGCTTCAAAAAATAAAAAGCAGTACCAGGAGAGTAATTTTCCCCCGGCCTGCTGGGGAGGAAGGCAGGCTGCAGGCAGGTCCTGACCAGCCCGGCCCACTCCTCCTCGAGCCTGTAGTCTGAAGCTGGTGGCAGGAGGGGGGGGGGGGTTGGGGACCAAGGGAGCAAAGCCATTTTCCTCTCTGACTTCCGCTCCCTCCCTGCTAGAACACTGACCTCAAGTGAGTCTTCCTTTCCTTCCCTGCTTGCCAATCAGCAGAAGAAAGGATGAAAGGAGAGCATAGTTGCTCTCCTACCCACCTTCTGCCCAGCACTGGGCTCCCTCCCCACCCCAGCCTCTCTCCCCGTTGGGCCGGATTAGAACAGTGCCCTGCTTAGAAGGGCAGTGCCTCTGTCCTCTCCCTGCTTGTGCCCCTGGCCTCTTCCCGGGGAGTGCTGACCGACCACTCAGGGTGGGGCCTGGCCATGGGCAAGTCTGTGCCCACCTGGCTGGGCACCCGAGACATGACTCAGTTGGCTGTCTCAGCGCCAGCTCTGGTCTTAGGAGGCTGGACTAAGGAGTGGGGAGGGGAAGGCCAGACTGGAGAGAGGGTGGGTCAGCCTTTTATGGAGCTTCGTCCCCATCCCTCTGCCTGGAGTCCTGCAAGTGCTGGCCCAGGATTTCCATCTTCCGGCAACCCCCACCCTCCTGCCCAGTTCAAAGGCTCTAGCTCCTCACCTGTCCCAGGATGCTTCCCTGGGGCCCTTTTAAGTGGTTAGCAGTGCACCCCTCCTCCACCCAGCTGAGGTTCAGGGCTGCTCCATGAAGGTGCAAGAGACGAGGGGGGACTCAGGGTGATGGGGTGCAGAGTCCAGAGTCTGGGAGGAAGCAGAAACACACCCTTAAACTAGTTGAGCTGCCCCCAGTGATGTCAAGCCCTAGACACAGGGCCATTGACTACTAGATAATTCTTTCATGGACGGGGAGAAGAGCCTGGGGTCAGGCCCAAGGGAAGCTTGACAGCAGAGTTTGGTGGGCAAGAGCTGAGGGTTGGGGCTGGGCCGGGCACCATCTGCTCTTGAGGTTTCCAGCTCAGCCTCTGGCTCATCGGCTTAAAGGAAAGGTAGCCACCAAGCACAGGGTCACCGGGCTCTCTGTGTTTTTGTGTCCTTATTGAGCCATTCCTGTCTCCCTTCAGGGAAGACTCCTACCCCACAAACATACTCTCAAAGCGTTCCTTAAATCTTGAGACTCATCCAGAATTGGCCAGAACCCACCCTCCCCTCCTGCCCCCACTTCCTGGGAAAAGGGTTCATGGGAACATGAGCGTCCCTACTTCCAGATGGAGGCCCCTTCTGGAAGTCACCCCCCTTCCCCCACCTGGCCCCAGGCACCTCTCCCTGACCTGGGGGCGGACAGGAGAGTCGGGGTGGGGGAGGAAGTTGGGAGTCACCTAGTCTCCGGGTGGGCGGGGTCCCTACAGCGATAACCATCTTTCTGGCAGCTCCAGCCTGTTCTATTGGTGAGTAATTTTTTTTCCTAGAGGAGAAAGGTGAAGGCCTTGGTGGGGAGTTATTCTGGCTCTGAAGTGTCCTTGCAGCTCCCCAGGCCCCCTCCAGGCCTTGTGCAAGAGCTGTAAATCTCTCACCAACCACAGGCCTGGGGCTGCCCGTTGCTCAGCTTTCAAGTCGGGAGGTTTGTACGCATTTGCTCCTTGGTTGGGCTCCGCAGCTCCTGCCCGGGGCCTCTCCCCAGCCTGTAAAAATCCAGTCCCATAAATCTCAGCTGCCCCCCTGGGGGCCAAGCAGCCTCCCACTCCACCTCCCACCTGTAAGCATCCCCCCCCCCCCCCCGCCCCAAGAGATGGCAGACGGCAGAGCAGGGGCAGGAAAAAGAGGCTAAAGGAGTTCTGAGGGCAGCAGTTGCGTGAGGGGTTTTCTGGGGAGTCCCACTTGGCTCCTCGGCATTAGCCGCTACCTGGCCGGGTTTGGACCTTGTAACCGAATGTCTGTTTTGACAGCATCAGGGCCGGAGGGGCTTCTGCGGGGCTCTGGTGGGGAGGCCTCTTGGCCTCCACCGCCTTTCGGCATCCATCTGAGCCTCCTGAGACAGGTGGCTGTCTGTCTGCCAAGCCCCGGGTGCAGTCGGAGGTGGCAGGCAGCCCAGTGACTGTGCCACTTTTCTGGATCAAAATGGGGAGCTTGAGGCATGGGCAAGGGGGTAGTACTGCCCGAGACGTGGAAGGCCACACATGACTTGCACGGGCCAGTAGATTCGGTAGTAAAACACCACTCTGATGGGGGACACTGGACACCCAGCTGGACGGGGCAGAGCGGAGGGCCTCGGGTGGCAGGGCCTGGGGTGTCTCAGGGCTGGGGCAGGCTGGGAAGGGAGGGGCAGGCTGGGAAGGGAGGGGCCTGGGCCTGGGAATTGGTGGCTGGGGGAAGAGGACGAGGGGAGAGCTGCAGAGGAAGCAGGGCGGCCAGTTCCAGTGGAGGGGACAGTCTGTTGGAAGGTTCCCCGGGGGAGACGATACCAGGGACAGAGCAGGTTTGCCGGGAAGGTGAGGAGCCCGCGCCTGGCTCTGTCTTTGCTGGAATCAGAGCTGGGGAAGGGAAAGGAAGAGCCGCCCTCCTCTAAGTACTTCATGCACACTTAGCCCCACTTTACAGATGAGAAAGCTGAGGCATAGCAAGTTTAAGGAATGTGCCCTGGATCATCCGGCTGGCTAATGGCACGGTCGGGATGCCAACCCGGGCAGTCAGGCTCCAGAGCCGGCACTCTCCGTTTCTGCCCCCAGTGCAGAAGCAGACGGAGGGCACTGTCACCCAGGGCAGAGGGTATCCTCTGCACCGCCTCCCAGCTCCCACACAGGCCAGCAGGCGTGTTGTCCTCTCTGCTCAGGGAAAGAGCAATTCTGCCCCTCTCTGGGGGCCGTCTGCCTCCTGGGGCACACCCACCTTGGAAGCAGCATCGGGGACCAGCGACTGGCAACCCCCGGGTGCCCCGCTTCCGCTAGCACCCGCCACCATCAGGAAACTGGGCACTAGCAAAAGTGAAACTGACTTTGCCGGTTCCGCCCCCGCGGAGGGAAACGGGGAGCAGCCTCGGCTGGTCAACAACCGGTTAGGCACTTTTTATTGCCCGCACTGTCATAATCCTCCGGGCTTGGCCGGGGTGAAGAGGAAATGGGAAGGCAAGGAATTCCAAGATGCCTGCAGAGTTCATGCCAGCCATCCCCTTGCTTCTAGGTAGGGGGGCCCCCACGCTGTCGGGGAATTTCCCTCCATGTGAGGCCCTCAGCCTGGGAAGTCAGCAGGCCTTTGGGTCCAGCAAGAGTCTTTCAGCCTCAGGGAGGGGTGTACTCTTGTCCTTGGCTCTAGAAACGCGGGGAAGAGGAAACCCATCCCTGTGTGTTCCCAGAACATGGGATAGCAGGAGCTAGGCTCCTACGTAGGACAGAGATGCGGTCGTGGAGGCCTCTGGTGGGTGTTCCCTGGGATGTGGGCATGGGGGGGAGCGGGCAGGGGATGCTGATTTTTCCTTAGTACCATCAGACTCCTCTCTCAGCCTGGCAGCTCCCAGAGGAGCTCGTCTCTCCCATCAGATTGAACACTGCTCCAGAAGCCGTCTTGGCAAGAGAAAGCCTCGTGGGCGTGCCGCCCTTTCCCTCAGCTGCCCAGAGCAGAGCTCTGTCCACAGTAGGCCACTCCTGCTGTCCATGCAACAATGACCGTGGCCCTGGCCCAACGTGGGCTGCCTTCTGGGCAGGAAGGGCAACCACTGTCTGTCACAGCCTTCATTTCCCCATCTGTAAAATGGGGGTAATCATAGGACCCACTTCAGCGGTCGTTGTGAAGATTATGAAGACCATGTGTGTGCTTGGCCCATACTAAGGGCTCAGTAAACGAGAGCTCTTGTTAGCTTTCGGGGCAGCTGGCACAAGGAAGACAGCCACTTTCCGTGCATCAGACATCGGGGTGGAATTCCAGCAGCCCAGGCTTCGAACAGGAAGGCCGGAAGCCAGCCCGCCCGGCAGCTCTGTGGGGCTCTCTGGCTGAGACCCAGGTGGACGGGTCAGGTCCGTTCTCTCCAGGAGAGAGCAAGGAGAGCTGCGATCAGCGTGGGTCTCCTTAGGGACCTGGAGCAGAGAGGGCAGCAATGAAGGGGGATGTCATGTTAGGGCCCTCCTGTCAAGTGGAGAGAAGGGTCCCCGTGTGCTTCATTGCTTCAGAAGACCTAGGGGTCTCAAAGCCAACGAGATGCTTATCCAGCGTGGTGGAGCGTTGGGCATGAATGGACACAGTGACCTCTCCCAGACCATAGGTCCCAAAATCACCTGAAGGAGGGGAGGGGACAGAAGGCGGTGAAAACATACCCAAGCTGAGCACACATTCATCTTCCCTGTCCCCAGTAGAGACAGACCCCTGAGTTCAGAGTGGTCCACAAGCTGCTTTACATATCCAGACTGCCTATGCTTGGGGAGAAGGGGCTCTCGGGTTTGGCAGCTGGTTCTGTCCTGAGGAAGGACCCGGGGTGGGGCTGAGCAGGTTGGCCACTGGCAAGGAGCCAGGGCCCTCAGGCGGGGGGGCAGGCAAGTGGGAGGAGGAGGGAGCAAATGCCACTACAGAAGAGATGGCACAGATGCTACTGTCTTCGGTCTTGGGCCTCGAGGGGGAAGCAAGTAGAGTAGGGAGGTGGGGCTGGAGGAAGGCTCTGAGGCTCTCGGGAGAATCTTGGGGGGAAAACGCTCTCTCTTCTTCCTTTCTTCTTTTCAGTTTCAACTTAAAAGTTCTCAAAGTGGGAAGCTTTTCCCCTTTGCTCCCTGGGCTTACCTTTGCAGTGACCTGTTCACCGGGTGGAGAACTGAATATGCCTCCCTTCCTCCCTCTTGCCCCGCCAGTAGGCAGGGGGGCCTGTGCCCAGTGCTGGAAGGATGTCCAGAAGGCTACCCCTTCAGGGAGGAGCTGTTGGTCAGATAGGGGAGACATGGTTCTTGACCACAAAGATTTCCCAGACTGACGGGGGAGATAGAGCCCATCCCTGACTCAACAAGAGTCCAGAAACAAGGACAGACAGCAAACGGATGGAATTCTTGAGGTGGTGCTCAGAGACTGGGAAGATGCCCTAGGGAGTGGGCTGAGTGCATCCGTGGGGAGAGGTTCCTAGAAGAGAACGTGAAGTAGATTTAGGGGGAGAGGCCAGTGAATGCCATTTATCCTTAAGCCAGGCCCATTTATCCAAAAAAGAAACTGCCTGGGACTTCACAGTAAATCAGTACATCTGAGCCAGGATTCCCAATTGCCCCTTTTCCCCAGGGGGGAGGAGGGCGCTAAGAGAAGGTGGGAGGTGGGGAGGGCTGGAAGACAGGCTGGGGACCAGCTGAAATGGGAGGGGGAGGGGAAGCGTGTCATTTTGGTGAAGTTCCTCCCTGACCTCATGGATGAACCAAAGTCACTGAAATGAAAAAGAGAGGCGAGTTGAACAGGTCCCTGTCTGGCCACTGTGAGTCAGGGGAGCCGGCCCTCTGATCCTCTGAGCCAAATCCTCGAATCTCTGGGGCTTTCAAGGCTCCTTGGGTCCAGTCTCAAAGCCACCGCCAGGTAGGGATCTGCCCCCTCCCTGACTTCCCTCTTTTCTGCCCTTTTACTGCTCTCTGACCTCCAACCCTGGGGCCTCCCTGGAAGGCTGAGTTACTTCTCCCCCTACCCAGATTTGGGGTAGACCTGGATAAAAGGGACAGAACGAAGGGGCTGTGTAGCCGGGCACAGGGCAGGGAGCTGAAGAAATCCGTGTTTCTCAGCTGATGGGAGGCCTGGCCCCAGCTGGACCCCACTCTGAAAGCCACAGTGAAATGAACCCTTCATAAGAGGATGCCAGCGTGTGTGTGGGGGGCTGGGGGTGGGGAGAAGGAGGAACTGTCGTGGGTCCCCAGAGCCCCCTCTGTGTGGATGCTAATTGCCATTAGAGGGAAGCACTGCAGGGGCCCTGGAGCCTTCAGCTCTGGGTCTGAGCCTCTAGGGGCCTCAGGGAATCCCCCATCAGCACCTGCTCCGGATAGGCCCGGGGGGGGGGGGGGGGAGGGGGGCGGCCCCAATGGCCCAGTCGGTCTCCTCAGGCACTTCCCAAGTCAAGACACTTGAACCGTCCGACCTCTTGGTGGGAAGGCCCCTCTGAGGTGGCACCTAGCCCTTCCTCCAGTCCCTGGGCACCTTCGTGGGGGTGGGTCTCCCTGCAGAACCAATGGTTCCTGATGGCCCATGAAGATAGGGTGGGTTTCCGCGTCCGTGGGTTCCCCGTCTTGTTGGGGGAGAGCACCTGGACACTCTCTCCCAGCCCACGGGAGCTGGCACACAGGCCTGTGCCTGACTGGCTGGGGAAGGCTTGGAGCCTGGCTGAGCCCCAGTCTCAGGAGGGAGGGAAGAGGGTAGTGAGGGGGTGGGATGCCTCTTCCGCCCGGTAGATTAGGGACTCTGAGACAGGAGAGGGCCTGTCACCAGGCCCATAAATAAAGCAGCTGAGTCTCTCCCTCCATCTGTGTTTATCTGTCTGGCCTCGGTTTCCGGGAGAGGAGATGGCTCAGCACCCCCAGCATCAAACGCCAGGCGCTGGGGGGTGGGGTGGGGAGGGGCAGCCTCTTTCCCTTCGCCTTGCTCTCACCCTCTCTTTCTCCTTCTCAAATGCCTTCCTCTTGGCTCCTCTCTCTGCAGCCCAGACCCTTAGTCCAGGAGCCCCTCTGAGACCAGGCAGGAAGGGTGGGGAGTGTGGTCGGAGGGGTCTCAGCCAGACAGCCCTGCCGTCCCTCCCCACTGGTGCTCACCCTTTATGGACTGTGGAGAAGGTGCCCTGGGGCCCCCAGGGAGGTGAGGGGTAGGAACCAACAGGGTGTGTGTGGGGGGGGGCGCTGAGTGTGTGAACTCTTAGTCCACGGGCGGCATCTGAAGAGGGAGGCAGGCCTGCTGCTTAGCGATGAGGGGAGACCCTGCCTCCCCGGGGCTCTGTGAGAGCTCCAGGCTCTTCTTACAACCCAGGACATGCCACCAGGGCTTTTCCGGTGTGGGTCCCCAGACCACCTGCATCAACGTCATAGGGAAAGAGAAGGGGAGATGCTTGTCTAAATGCATGTTCCTGGGCCCCATAGACTTGCTGAATGAAGAGGGACCTTTCCTTTTATTTAGTTTAAAGATTTTATTTATTTGACACACACACACACACACACAGGGAGCGTGGGCGCACAAGCAGGGGAAGCAGCAGGCAGAGGGAGAGGGACAAGCAGGCTCCCCACTGAGCAGAGAGCCTGATGCCTGCAGGGCTCCATCCCAGGACCCTGAGATCATGCCCTGAGCTAAAGGCAGACGCTTAGCTGACCAACCGAGCCGCCCAGGCGCCCCGGGCCTTTCATTTTAATGGGCATCCAGGCGATGCTGGTACAGCCCAGGCTTGAGCACCGCCCCTCGTGCTGTCTGAGGGCAGGCTGTCCTGTCCTCCACCGCATCCCCAGCACCCAGCTCGGTGCCTGCAACATAGCAAGTGTTCAATAAACATCCACCGATGGGATGTATTTCTTGATGGTGACTACCCCCTCCTTTTCCGCGGGGCCTTCTTCTCTGGCCTCTCCAACCCCAAATCTCCCTGCTGGAGCGGGGGAGGGGCCCCAAGTTCCTCCTCTCAGAGGAGGTGGTGATGCTGGAATATGTCAGCCAGACCCGCCCCCAACCCCATGTCACCAGTCTTCAGCCCAACACGTCTGTATACATCGCGGGCACACACACAAGCACTCTGGTCGTAGGGATCTGAGGCCAGCGGGGAGCTCTCAGGAGGGCAGGTGAGGCCTCTCAGCTCCCCTCGGAGTCCACAAGAGCCACGACCTCCATCATCTCCTGTCCTCGGGGAGCAAGAAGTGGCAGGAGGCCGGGAAGGGGAAAATCATAGAGAAGGAAAAGTACCGAAACTGTGTGAAAGAAGGGCCACAGCTAAACGAGGTCTGGGGGAAGAGGAGAGCACCCCTGTCGCCCAACTCAGGCCAGTGGCTCCTGGAATTTTCCAAAGTCCTAGGCATCCCAGCCAGGAATGCCTGAATAAGTCACTTCTCTCTGAGCCTCAGTTTCCCTGAGCGTCAAACGACCATCTCTGGGAAAAAAAGGCGAGGCTCTTCCAGATGCGGAGTCCTCTCCCTTCGGTCAGGGCCACTCTGTGCTCCCGCCTCTTTGCAACTGGCTTGCACTGCATTTGCTGTCATTTGCTTGGGCCAGATCAAAAAAAAAAATGTGGTCCGCAGATGAATATAAGGCGGTAGGGTTGTAGGCGAGGAGGCTCCCTGGGGTGGTGACAGAGATGTGGAGGAGGGAAGCGCGGGAGGCTGCCTGCAGCTAGCATGGCCGTCAGGCTGATCTGATAGCTTTCCCAGCTCCGGAGCGGAGAAGGCGGTCCAGGACTTCAGGAGCCCCAGCGTCGCCAGGACGTCTGGGAGGGGAGCGAGCAAGGGACCCAGGCATTCCGGGGGGGTAGTGAGGCGGCCCTGAGGGTGAAGGGCAGCTGAGCAGGGCTCTCAGGCCTCCCAGGGAGCCCGGAGCCAGCCCCAGGAATGCACCAGCCTGGGAGGGAGATGGCAAATACTTGCCCTGAGGCCCTAGAGAGGGCCGAGGGAGGCAGGAGGCTGAGAGAGGAGGAAGGAGGAGGAAGGGGATGAGGCAGAGCCCGGGAGCTGAGTCTCCTGAGGAAGGAAGAGGCAGAATCACTCCTGGGCAGCAGAGGGTGACGGCAGCAGTGTCCACCCCGGCTGTCGGCTGTCGTCCGTCGTCCGGGGTTGAGGCGGAAGCTAAGAAATGAGGAATAGGCCAGTGGAGACCTGGGAAAGGCAGGCTGTCTGGGTCCGTCCCCCCTACCCCGCCAAATCCAGGCTGGGGTAGATAGAGGAGACAGAGTGCTCCGCCCTAGAGAAAAGCCCTGATCTGATGGCAGAGACACAGTCCCACCCCATGGGGGCTCTCTGTCCCAATGACACAACCCAGGTCCTTGGGAAGCCCTTAGTCTCATGGAGGAGAAACAGTCCTTGCCTCCATCCTGGGGTGGGGGAGCACAATGGGACACTATACATATTTTCAAAATGACTTAGAAGCTCTTTCTGCAACACAGCAGCCAGGACAAACATAGGGGAGAGTTGTGAATGCTGAGCCTTTCATAGACGGAGGGAACCCCAACGTAAAGGAGCTATTAGTTTAGCAGAATTAATCAGAGGAGGCTCCCTCAAGTGGATTTTGAGTGAGATTTCGAAGATGGAGAAAGACAGGGGTTAGGGGTTCATCCTTGGTTGGCCTGGGGCAGCGAGGGTAGAGCTGGTGAGGACAAGGGGGACAGTTGGCTCGGGGCAGCAGCCCTGGATGGCAGTGGTCCAAAAAGAGGACTCCAGGGGCGCCTGGGTGGCACAGTGGTTAAGCGTCTGCCTTCGGCTCAGGGCGTGATCCCAGCGTTATGGGATCGAGCCCCACATCAGGCTCCTCTGCTATGAGCCTGCTTCTTCCTCTCCCACTCCCTCTGCTTGTGTTCCCTCTCTCGCTGGCTGTCTCTATCTCTGTCGAATAAATAAATAAAATCTTTAAAAAAAAAAAAAAAGAGGACTCCATGTCTGGAAGAGCCTTTTTCCCAAAGATGGCCATTGGACATTCAGGGAAACTGAGGCTCAGAGAACAGAATGACAGGACTGAGGTGACCCAGCAAGGTAGGGGCAGAGCTGAGGCCAGAGAGTCCAGGGCTCGGGCTCTTTCTCCTCCCCCAGCTGGCATGCTGATAATCTAGGGCCGTTGTCAGAAGGTTCCAGGAGCCATGCCATCCGCCAGGTGTTTTGTTAGAACAGGGGAAAGTACCTGAATCTCTTACGGCCTCTTTTTCTCCATCTGTACTTTGGGCTCTCTCCTCAAGGAGGGGGAAGTCCTTTGCAGGAAGTTTCCACATGAATCGAAGGTATCGGTAGGACTTGCTAACAGTTTTCCTGAAGCAAACATGGGTGGCTGGAGAGGGAGAGGGAGGCCAGCAGAGGCTGGGGTACCCCCAGCTGATCAGGCATGCTCTGCTGCCACGGGGGCCAGATCTGATGATTTGGGGGGGGGGGACCAATTTGCGTTTGATTTGCATATCAATTGTGTGAATTCCAGCACTGGCCACGTGCTCTGGAATCTCCCTGGCTCCCGCTCCCTCCTCTGTGGTTTCCCCACCTGCCTGAGAGCCTCCGGGTTGCCAGTTGTGTGGCCACAGCTGGGGAAGGGGGGGTTCAGATGTTGGCCACTGGCTTCCCCCGGACCCACAGAGCTCCTTCCGTGCTCCACCCGGCGTCCCGGGCCCTCCTGGCTTCACTCGTGTGGGGTGCCCGGGAGGCCTCCCCTGAGGCCTTGTGGGAGGCTCCTGGCTGGCTGAGGGCTGGCTCTAATCGTGCCCAGGGCCTCCTGCCGCTCTGCCTTCCTAAACGTGGACCCCCTCTGAGGGCGACCCAGCGGGAGTCCCTCGGGCCCTGCCCTGCTCACAGGGGGCTGGCGAGAGCGGCCCCTCCACCCCCACCCCTGCGCCCTCAGCGGAGGCCGGGTGCTCAGCGGCAGTGGGCCGGCGAAGGGCTGTCCCCTCCCACTGGAGCCAAATAATTGCCTCCTGCTTTGTTGTGTGGTGTCTGGGGCCCGGGGCCTCTCATTTGTGGGGACGTGCTGTGGCGAGAGCCTCCCTGCGTAATTACCCTCCTCCCCATCGCCGCCGCCGCCGCCACTGAGCCTCCTGCGTCCGCTGGGCCTTACTCACCCCGCCGGCCTGCAGCTCCCCCCACGGCCCAGACGCAGGGAACTCCCCTCCCGGGTCCCAAACTGTCCTCTTCCGGCAAGCCACCGCTCGGCCTCCCCCTGCGGCCCCGCGAGCAAGCCGGGGTGGGCAGGAGCGGAGCCGGCGGGCGTCTGGCTCCCGGACGGGGACCTGAAAGAATCTTTCTGGTCTGAATACCGCCCCCCACCCAGTCCTCAGCCCGGGAACCAGACCCAGGATTGGGCTCCGGGCACGCGCCTCGCGTTGCGCAACATCTGGACAGGAGTTGCACCTGTCGGGACTTGCTCCCAGTTAGGGTTGGAGCTACCTGCGACCCTGATACCTGGGAGAAAACACTCCGCGCTAGCTACTGCTGCTGCTTCTTTTTTTTTTTTTCCTATGTCTAATCCGCAGTCACCTGTTTACCTATGTGTTGTAAAGGAACCGGAGAAGAGAGAGCGAGCCTGCGAGCCTGCACGGGAGCCCGAGACGCACCCACGCACCAAGGAAGAAACAGAGAGACACTCCCCAAGATAAAGGGAGAGACTCCAGCGAAGAAGCAGAGACCCGGGCCACAGAGAAGCCTGCGCAGGGAGCCGGAGACGCACAGAAGGACGGAGGAATGGAGAGGTTTCCATTTCTCTTGAATGGAGACAAAAAAGATACAGAATGGGCAAACAAATATAGCAAACCTCTGGTTTCTTGTTGTATTTTATTAAATCTTGGGTAACTCTTGGAGAATAGACCACTGACGTTGCATAAAGGCTGGGCTCGGAGGGGAGGCGGGAGGACAGACAGTAAGAAGCATCGGGTTGAGCCAAGACAAATTATGAAGAGAGCCACATATCACAAAGGTTTGTACACAGTAGGCGCTCAATCATCACTGATGGCAGGGGACCCCTCTCTCCTGAGGCCAGGACAACTGAAAATTTAAAGGCAGCAATGGTGGGGGGGCCGCCTGGCTGGCTCAGTTGGAAGGGCATGCAACTCTTGATCTCCCAGTGGTGGTGACTTCAAGCTCCACGTTGGAGGAGATAACTTAAATAAATAAAGTTTTAAAAAAATAAATAAATAAGTGGCAGCTATAGGGATGTATGTAGGATGGATTTCTGGAGGAGGGACTTTCTGAGCCTAAGAACCATTCATCAAACAACACATGTTTTTAGAGCTCCTACTATGTGCCAGAAACTGTTGTTGGTGCTTCGGATACAGTTAGTGAAGGAAACAAACACAGGTCCTTGGGAATAGTTGGGGAGTTATGGTTTCTGCCCCCCACCCCCAAGGAAGGTCGGAAGAGAACAAATCCCTCTTCTCAGCATGTTGGAGGGGAGCTACTTAGAGAAGGTGAGTTCTGGGAGTGCTGGGATCTGCCAGCAAATTAGAGAAGGTAAGCTCTAGGCTCCATCAGGGAGCCAGGCAAACCAATGGAGACCAGGTCACCCGTGGAACACCCACCGAGCTCAGAACAGAAAAGGGTGGGCCCCTCCTGAGGTCACATAACCCACAGGCGGAGTTTCAGTATCTGGTATGGCTGTGGGTTCCGGGGTACCAGCTAGGAAACCCCGACATTTAGGATCCCTTCCAGCCAGAGATGTGACGCCAGGAGGAAGCCCCTTCGCTGCGTTCATGCTTGGCTGGGGCGTCTGTTGCAGTAAAATGCCAGCAAGCCTAGGACGCTATCAGGAGATCTCCTCTCCAGGCAGGTCAGTATTCCAAGCAACCTTCATCTTTCTCCTGCTTCTATCCTCCCTCTCTCCAACGATTTCTTAACGTCCCTGTTATCAGGAAGCTGTCCCTGAAGGTCCAGCTCAAAGCCCTCTCCCTCAGTGGCAGTGGAGGAATGCGATGCTTCCTGCCCTTTTCCAGGGTAGAAGGACAAAGCAAAGCAAGGATGTCATTTGATGAGGTGGGGACCAAAGACTCCTTCACAAACACCCCTCCACCTCTCCCCAGCTGCCTCTTTTAGGCCCTGAAGCAGAGGAGGGAGATGAAAGGGACAGAGCTGACCATGGGTGGGGGGGGGGGGAGGGTGGGACCCAACGGGGAACTGGGAACGGATTTCAGGAGCAGATAGAGGGGGTGGGGCAGAGGCAAGCCGGGATTCTGGCCATCTCATTGGCTCCCTTGGCATCAAAGCATCCATTGGCTTTCAGCAAAGTAGAACTGATTAGTGTGTTTGCCTGAATGTTGGGGAGGGGTGGTAGGGAAAGGGGTGCAGGATCCCATAGCAACGTGTTGACTCTGCACAGCTCCACATCCCCCCTTCTTACCCGCACACACATAGTCAAGAAATTCGCCAGGAATCCGGCCTCAGCAGGTCTCCATTCTGGAGTGACCCCTGTGATCTTCCAGCCGAGGAAGGAGGCAGCTGTGAGAGCCCCTTCAAGGAATCATAAAGCAAAGTTTTGGTTTGATGTGTAAAAATATTTTTTTAATGTGAACCTTTATTGAACTATGACAAGCAAATAGACAAGTGTCATAAGTATATGACCTAAAGAAATAATAAGTAAACTAGGGGGTGAACTTCCAGCAAATGGACACACCTGGGTGACGAGCGCTCAGCCCAAGGATCAGAAGATTACCACTGTCCCAAAGCCCTTACTGTGCCCCCTTCTGAACTAAACCCCTCAAGGGTAATGGAATCTCTGACTTCAAAGAACATAGACTGGGTTTTTTCGCCTGTTTTTGGCCTTCCTATGAATGGAGACATGTACTGTGCACCCTTGTGTCCGGCCTCTTTCACTCCACACGGTGTGAGATTCACCCTTTGCTTGAGTTTGAACCCGTCTGTGGGGGGAGAGATGGGATGTATCAGAGACTGTCCCCTTTGGGTCTCAAACTTAGGCTCCCTTGAGATCCTCTGTCGCCAACCCCCTTTCAGAATTTGTTGTCAGCACCCCCACTTTGCCGGTCCTCTAGACTCCCAGGTCCCAAACAGGATGAACATTCTGGGAGACCTTGTCCTCTTGGGTCTCCTATCCAAGCTGGGATCTGGGAACTGTTGGTCCCAGACCACACCCCTCCAAAGGGACTCCAGAGGAAGTCCCCGACCAGGGTGGGGTTAATTAGATGGCGCTTTGAGATCTCAGGATGAAAGGACTGCCTAGAGCCATTGTCCTTGGCCTCCTGTCCAGCTTGGCGGGGGAGGGGAGGGACTACCCTGTCCCCTCAGGCCCCAGAGATGGGGCCGCAGCCTATGGGGCTGGCATTGCCAGGCTCTGAAGGATTCTCTGTTCTGAGAAGCTCCTGCCCCAAGAGACGGGGTGCTCAGGGCTGAGATATTGGGGAGTGGGGAGTCCAGGGCCCACACCCCTGGGGTCCGCCTCTCCGCCTCCCGGGCAGCACCCAGACAGCCCGGCTCTGGTGCCGTGTGTGGTTTCAGGATAAGCTGCCGATGCCACCCAGAGCGCCCTGCTGACAGACAAGGATCTCACCCGCTTTCAAAGACGCCCTTTCATCTGCCAGGGCTAATTACACCTGCAGAGCAGAGGAGAGGGCACTGGAGCCAGCCCCCCCCTTCCCCCCGTCCCAGCTCCCAAGCCCCCTGCCTCAGGAACCCTTCTCCTCCCTCCCTTCTGCCTGTTCGAAAGCTCTGGCGGCAGCCTCGGCACCTGCCAATTATGGCTCCTCTAGGGACAAGTGGCTCTGTCTTCTGGGAGGGAGGGTGCCTGAGAGCAGAGGCTGGAAGCTGGGCCTGGGTGTGCCCCTGAGGGCTGGGAGTCGGAGGGTCTGGGTAGCATCGGGAGGGTTGCTGAGAAGCACCAGGGAGCAGGTGAGGGCCTCACAAGTGTGAAAGTTCGAATCTATGACGGCGGTGATTTAATGGTGGCCGTGAGCACATGGCCCTGACAAGGCAGCTCTGGGTTGGAATCTGGGTCGCACAACTTCATTAGCTGCGTGGGTTTGCTTCTCACTTAGTGAAGCCTCGGTTTTCTCCCCTGTAAAATGGGGATATGCATGCCTACCTCATGGGGCGGTTGTGAAGAATTGGTAAGATGATGCACGTAAAACACTTAGCCTCTCGCGGGGGGTTATTTAAGCGTGGGAAAGTTGTTACTTTGTGAGGATAGGCTCTTTGGACCCCCAAGACTGAGCTGGTCTCCCCAGTCCTCTATGCTTCTGCCTCTTCCAGCTCCTGATGCTCTGCTTTGCAACAGTCTGTTTAATTAGTCCGGGTTTCTCGGGGTGCCGGGGGGCGCAGTCGGTTCAGCATCTGACTCTTGGTTTCAACTCAGGTCGTGATATGAGGGTCATGATCTTGGGGTCGTGAGATCCAGCCCCTAGACGGGCTTCTCGCTCGGCACACAGTCTGCTTGGGACTCTCTCTCCCTCTTTCTCTACACCAACCCCGCCGCCCCAATCTCTCTCTCTTTCTAAAATAAATAAATCTTGGGGCACCTGGGTGGCTCAGTCGGTTAAGCGTCTGCCTTCAGCTTTGGTCATGATCTCAGTGTCCTGGGATCGAGCCCCGCATCAGGCTCCCTGCTCAGTGGGGAGCCTGCTTCTCCCTCTGCCTCTGCCTGCCGCTCCTCCTGCTTGTGCTCTCTCTCTCTCTCCCAAATAAATAAATAAATAAATAAATAAATAAAATCTTTAAAAAAATTAATAAATCTTTAAAAATAAATTAGTCCCAGTCTCCCTTCACCATTGGAGCAAATCCCTTGAAGCGCCGTATTGCATGTGTCCTCAGCCCTGGGCCTGGAAGGTAGCAGGTGCTCACTGGGGGGGCTGCAGTGTGGGAGTAGAGAGTGTGATAGAAACACGTGAGCGAGGGGCTCCTCTGGAATGGGGGAAGGTCTCATGTCAGCATGAGAGTGTGTGTGACCACCGTGTGTCCCAGCAACACAGTGAGGGGGCATGGGCGCGGGCACAGGCGCGTGCACTAGTGGTTGCCGCGGGTGTGTGAGTGGAGGGATTCGGCAGCACCTGCCTGCCCTGGGGTCTGAGCGAGCCTTTCAGGGAGTGATGACCTAGGAGGGTGTGTGGGTGTGTGAGGTGTGCGAGGTGTGCACTCACGTGCATGTGTGTGTGCGTGTGTGTGACAGCAGGGGACCGCCTGTGTGATTCCGTGCAGAACTCTGGACGGGAGGAGCCATGTCCATCTGGGTCTGCAGGTGTGAGGGGCTGGGGGAGGAACATCAGGTGCGGCTGTACCTGAGGGTCTGATTAGGGCTTCCAGGGGTGCTGAGCTTTTTAGAAGCAGATGAGGTCCCCCATCGGAGGGCTTCTCCCCTCCCAGGCCCCTGGCATCAAGGCTGGGAGAGAAAAAGGGTAAGAGCCCATCCCTTCCCCAGAGTGGGGTAAGCGGGAGGCAGCCACCCCTGTAACAACACAGTCGTCCACATCCCTCCTGGTCCAAGCGACCAGCTGAGGTGCTCGTGATGGGGTTCTCTAGGAAGCCCAGGAAGCTGGGTGGGTCCAGGGAGCCAGGGTGGGAGAGTCAGAGCTCCCTGACTGGCTAGATGGGCAAGTGGCCATCTGCCCTTGCACGGGACCCATGATCGCACACTTCCCATGTTGTCTGTGGAGTTCTGCACTCAGGCTCTTGGTGGTCCTATTACCCAAAAGCAAGGAAGTTCTTCTTAGTGTCTACCCTAAATCCTCCATATTCCAGGCCAACCTGGGCCCTGTCCTCCCATCATTAGAATCCTTACCTAGACATGAACCTTTGATCATGGGTACTCTGATCCTCAGGCCAAGGGGCCCTGCCATCACGCTTCTCCCCTCTTCCTTCTAAGGTTTGTCATTTCTCTTCACCTCCTGCATCCCCTCCTCTGACCCTGTCCATCTCAGGAGTGTCATTCCCCAAGTTCATCCTGACAGCAGGTCCTTCTGGGAGTCTGACCGACTTCCCTGATGTTCTCAGGCCCTGTTAAGGGGCTGGGTGCAGGGGGACCACACTGGAACAGCGCAATGAGATGGGGTCTGATGGCCGGCTGAGGTCACCGGCGCTGAGGTACGTCAGCAGTGGGTGTGGACGTCCCAGCTGGCCACACAACCTCCCTTTCATCCTTTGTTCCTGCCAGCCCGGCCCATTCCCACCGCGGATTCTCGGATTCCCAGCGTGGCGTGTCCGATGAGCCAGAGTCTTCGCCCTGACACGATCCTCTCCCAGCCCTGCCCTCTGCTCACCTCCTCCCTGTCTCTCTCCTGGCCAAGGGAAACCACTGGGGGAGTGGCGGGGGTGGGGGGAGCAGTTGCTTGTAGTCTCCCTCCTACCCCTCTCCTGGCCAAGCCCCCACTGGCCACCAGGGGAATTGTGGTTGGACCCAAGGAGAAACTTCTAGGGGTGTTATCAAGTGGAGAGCTTGGGCAGGTGGTAGGCCCCACTTTCCCTGGAAGCAACAGAGTGCTGGCCAGTGGGTTGGGAGGGAAAGGAACAGTGTGCCTGGGGGCAGAGAGGTGGGCCGGGTGACTTCTCCAGTCTCCCTTCCGCCCTCGGACGCCGTCCTCAACGCTTTGCTCCCCACAGACGTCTGGCTGCTCCGGTCTGGCAGCCAGTCCCCAACATTTCTCCATCCACCCTGGCTTAAAACTCGGTTTCCACATCACTGGAAATGGCTGCTGCTGTCGGACCCTCCCAGGTGCCTGCCCGTCCTGGCTCCCCGTCCCTTCCCAGGCACCGTGATGCCTCCCCAACCTGGGCCCATCTTCCTCCTCATCTCCAAGAGTTCTGCAGCTTGGGTTTTCTACTCCAAATGCCTCCTGACATCTTCCTTCTGCTTTCTCCAGGAAGCCCTCCCGGGGCCTTGCTTCCCCCTTCCTGCCTTGGCCCATCTCCCCAGTCCTGACGCCCCACCCCCACTCTTTCAGCCGGAGTCTGCCAGGGTCTCTCCTGGCATGTGTGGTGGCTCTTGCTGAGGTAAGCCAGCAGTTCTCAGAGGATGGGGCTTGGATCTCACCCCACCCCGATTAGAAACACCCCAGAAAAGTCCATGACAGTGGGGCTTGAAGAGGGGGGGCTTGAATGAGGGCGATTATCAGGGGAAGAACTGACAAGCAGGAATAAGAAGCGTGTCTCCCCTGAGCCCTGGCCCGGGTTGCAGGGCAGTGAAGAGAAAGGGTGGGTTATGAAAGCCTAGTGGGGCGGGGTGGGGCGGGAAGAGAGAAAGTCCGACGGCTCCTCTGGGGGGTCTGACCAGAGTTTCCCTGGAAGTGTTTTCCAAAGCCAAGGCTCGCTGTGGGAGCCCGTTGTGGAGGGTGGAGGAAACCTGCTCCATCTGCCCGTCCCCTCGTCCCCTCTTCCCACTCCCCTAGCAGCGGGATTCGGATGCCGTGGACTGACCGGAGCAGTCCAGAATCATCAAAAGTGCTCACAAAAGTCCCCAGGCATCCTCCAATCTTGGCCTGGAAGAAAACCCACTGGATTCTAATCCTGGATCTGCCATTAATTAATTTGCTGAGTGATCTCTGGCAAGTTCCTCAGCTTCTCTGGGCTTCCCTTTCCTGTCCCCGCCCCTCTACCCAACGAACAGGTGCCTGAGGGAGGAGGTGAGCCTCCTCCAGGCTGGCGCTGAGGCAGGGGGATGGATGGGATGACCTCCTGGGTCCCTTCCAGCCTTGGGGGTTAGGGCCAGCGGGATGGTCCTGGGCTCCTTCCCTGGTCAGTGGAGGAGGCTGATGAGGGGGATAAGGGGCTCTTTCACTCCTGACGGGAACATTCATCTCTCCACATCTTCTTCCCTACCCCCCCCAGAGTGCCCCCCACTGAATCCCGTCCTGTGCTCCGGCCCCCTCCGCTGACACTCCCCATCTTCCTGCCCACCTGGGGGCCTCGCATGGGAGCAGGAGCAAACCCTGGGGAGAGACACTAGCCCAGCGCTCCTGATGAGCAATAATTTGTTTTATGACAGAAAAGGAAATTGTCTTCAGTTTCACAAGAGCGAAACGAATTCGTTTGAAGTAGTTTGCCCTGCGGCAGGCAGGGGAAGGTTTCTCTCCGGAGCTTGTCTTCTCTCTCAGCTCCCCCTCTCTCCCTCTTCCCTTCTAATTACTGCAGCTTCCAAGCTGTTGGCATGAGTCGAAGCCAGGCTGTCAGATGCCAACTGCCCCAGGATCTCACCTCTTGGGTGTGGATGGGGGGGGGATGGAGCCGCAGGAACAAGGTGGGGTGGCTCTTGGTTCAGCCTCTGCCGTGCCCCAAACCTCGCCTGGCACCATCACCGAGGGCGGGGGAGGCTGGGGCAGAGGGCGGCTCACCAGGACCCGGGAGAGCAGTCAGCTCCCAGGCCTTGGGCGACCTCGGGCACCTCGATTCCCCAGGGAGGGGCCTGGTGGGCTTTCCTGCACCCCTGTTGCCCCACCCGCCTGCCTTCCTCATCCTCTGACTGCCGTCTGGAGGCAGAACTCCCCGGTGGCATCAGAGCAAGAGAACAGATCATGGCTCCCTCCTGGTCTGTGTGGGGGCAGCCAGGATGGGGAGAAGAGCGTCTGTGGACCATCGATGGACCGAAGCCTCCCGGGACCCTGCTAGACCCATGCTAAGGGCTCCTTCCTGCCTGCCTGCCCCTGCTTCCACCATCCATCCTACTTCCACTCATCCACTCAACTCCAATGCCCTCATGGAGTGCCGGGCCCCATTCCGAGCCCCGGGGATGGAATGGACAGAAGCCCGTGTCTCCCTGCAGCTTCCATTTGAGTCAGGAGTGTGTCAGAGACAGAGGGAAGGGACTGTGGCCAGCACGTGCCTGGAACAGAGTAAGCGCTCACAGATATTTGCTGAATGAGTGACTAAATGCCCGGGGTGAATCAGAGGCGACACACAACAGTTCAGCTGGTGAGGAGAAAGCAGAATCCCTTGGTTAACCCCTCCGCTGCCATGCCCTGCCTCCCCGCTCCCTGCCTTTCCCGGGAGCCCTCCCGCCAGGGTCCCAACTGAGGGTGTGAAGGGGCAGCTGGCTGCGCGGGGAGCAGGCGGGTGCCGGGCTCCGGGGCTGCCAACCTGGCACCGCTGCTTGGCGCTGGGCGCCCTCTAAAACAACACACTTCATGTCTCTAATTCGGCACTTCCTGTTTGCTTGATATTATCTCAGGGCCTTGAAGCCCACAGGCCCAATCAGAGACGGGGCAAAGGGCAGGAGCTTTGGGGCGGGGGAGAGGGAGAGGCAAGGCTTCTCCCCTCGAGGTTTCTAAGCTGTGCCTGAGGGCAACCGGCCAGAGGTCTGAGGTCTAACTAATGCTCCCGGGCATTCCAGAAGGAGCGCCCACACTACAGGAAGTTCCTAGATCCTGGGTTCTAGTCGTCCTGGGTTCTTGGGTCAATGACACCCCTGCTCCCCTAGGACTCTTGACTTCCTGAACCCTGCCATAGAGGGAGAATTCGTGGTGGAAATCACCAAGCTTCCCTGCCCTCTCTACCTCATTGCCAACATGCCTGGGAAGTTCTTCTTGATGTCTAACCTAAGTACCTTTCACTAGCCTTTAGGGAATAGCTCTGATTCGGGGTGAATCAATATTGTAGGCGCTTTACAGATGAACCTTCTTCCAGATTTCAAAGTCTCCCTGGAACGAGCTGTCTCTCCTAGAAACAGCCCCTCACCCTGAGTGTGTCCACTATGCCAGGCATCGGGATGGCTGTCCTGTGGGTGGTAGGGTCGGGGCAAATTCCAGACAGGCCCCCACCCCGGCCAGAGGGGCAGCCTCTGCCACCCCCAGAGCTCCAGGTAATAACCCAGGGGCCACGCCAGGCTCGCCAGCACCTGAGCCACCGGCAGCAGATAATGATGGGGGAGCTGGGCAGGCAGAGCCAACCCTCAATCAGGAAGCAAATTAAAAAGGGGAGGAATCTCCCAGACAGACCACAACAATGAGACCGGCCCCCTTTCCAGGGCACTGCCCGCCCTCCCCACTACCCGCCTGACTTTGCCTGCCAGGTCCTGATACCAAGGCCTCCCCTCTAATTCCCCTTCTCAAGGGATCCTGCTGGAGGTTCCCTGGGAGACCCTGGTTGTGGGTTGGTGGCAGTGCCCAACTGGCCAGGGCATGGGATTCGGGGCCTCTCAGTGCCTTGTCTGCCAGCCTGATCTTGGATTCCTGAAAGGACACTGGGCACAGTGGGGGGGGGGGGTGAAAGAGGAAAGGTCAAGGCATGCTTATCGTGCAGCGTCTTGATGTCTATAAGGCAATCGATGGGTGACCGTGACAACGAGATTTATAGAGAACCCACCAACCTCCTGCCTGGCAACCCTTATCCTCCGCAAAGGATGCAAATAAGTCCATATATTTACTGTACCCTCCTTACTAGTCACTGTATGAGATGCTGGGCGGGGGGCGTACAAAGGTGACCAGAGAATGACCAGAAAAAATTCCAACCTCCCAAGGGGCCCACAGTCTGACACACACACAACTAATTCTATCACCCATCAGTGTTAAGCCCTCTGTATTTTAGGACTCTGGGACACAGAAAAGGGTAACTTGGAGAGCAGCAGAAGACTTCCTGGAGGAGGGGGACATATGAGGGGGCTTCAAAGGATCAATAGCAGCTCCCAGGCAGAGAAATGAGGAAGAGCATTTCAGACAAGGAGCAGAATGTGTCCTAAGAATGTGTGGACAGGGGCACCTGGGTGACTCAGTCAGTTAAGTGACCAACTCTTGATTTCAGCTCAGGTCACGATCTCGGTCAGGATCCTGAAATTAAGCCCTGAGTCAGGCTCTGCACTCAGTGGGGAGTCTGCTGGGATTCTCTCTCCCCCCTGCCCTTCCTCCCCCTCTAAAATAAATAAATAAATAAATCTCAAAAAAAAAAAAAAAAAAGAAAAACGTGTGGACAACAAGGATAGAGTAGAAGCCCCCTGTGGCGGGGACCTGGGGAGGGAGAGGGGCGAGGCTGGAAGGGGGCTGAGATCAGATGGGGAATGGGGCTTACCTTCCAGGCGGAAGGGTATGGACTTTCTCCTGTAGGTAATGGGAAGCTATTGAATGTTTTTGAGCTGAGGCATGACCTAATCCTCACCCTGGTGAGGATTTTAAGTGCCCACAGAGGGACAAAGGGGACGCTGCTGCTTCTGCCTCTGCTCTCCTCCACGGCTGCCGGCCTGCCAGTTCTTTCTCCCGGCTGCCGCTCTCTTTGCTCCAAACCTCCAACTCATTGCTCCAAGCAGGCTGACAGGACAGGGCAGAGGCCTTCACCATCCCTCAGCTCTCACCCAAGCTCTGCAGGTCCCAGACATCCTGCTGGGTCCTTCCACGTCCATCACACAAGCAGGGGCCAGGGTCAGGGAGGGCGGCAGGGTGTGTGTGTGTGTGTGTGTGTGTGTGCGCGCGTGTGTGTGTGCGCACACGAGCGTGCACGTGTGTGACCAGCCGGAAAGCCGGGCTCACTTCCTTCATGAATCTTTGGGTTTCACGGCCTCTGTTGTGTCTTCCCACCTGACCCAGCCTTCCGCCCTCACTGCTACCCTCCCTAACTGAGGAGCTTCCGGAAGCCTTGCTTCCAGGGAAACATTTTTCTAATTCACTCAGCTGTGGCTTATCCACCTTTTTCAGAAAAAGGTGCCAGGCGGAGTGCCATGGCACGAAAAAGACTGCCCCTGCCCTCCAGGAGCCTACTGACCGGTGGCAAAGATAAGAACACAACTCCAAGGAAATGGGGCATGTGGCAATCAGTACTTGGGGAGTTCTGAGGAGCAGCGCCCGTGATGTGCTAATAAGGGAAGACCTCACTGGAGAAAGCAGGCTTGGAGCCAGGAGCGGGAAGGCTGATACGCTTTCCTGGGGCAGAGTAAGGCAGCAGGGGTGAAAAGAGTAAGCAAAAGTAGGAAGGCTGGACGCGTTTGGTGGCTGGACATGCTGGGCTGGGTTTGACCAAGGACCAGTGGAAGTGGAGATGGCAAAGGGGATGGAGGCCAAATTGGGGGGGGGGGGCGTGTTGAAGGTCCCAGGTAGCACTGGGGAGCCACTGGAGGTGTTTGAGACGGAGAGGGCCAGGCCGGAGTGGCATTTCAGCATGATTCATGTTACTGGTTTAAAGGACAACTTAGCTGGTTGGGTAAGAAGTGGCAGAAACCCCAGAAGAGACCTGAAAACTATTCCAGAAGAGAAGGAATTCCTGTCACCAAGTGGACACGTCCCTAGAATTTTCACAGACCAGCGCCCACTTCCAATGGTCCTTCCTCCACTCGACACATACTTATTAAGCACTTACTAAGTCCCAGGAGCCATTTTAGGCCCTTTCTTCATTCCCTCCTCCATCTTGCTGACTTTTGGATGAGAAGACAAAGGTAAACTTTCACCCACGGCCCCTGGGGGACTTCAGCCCAGCCTCCTCATCTCTGCTCAAACTAATCCAGTAGCTTCGGTCTTTGGAGCAGTATATGGGGAAAAAAGGAGGGAACCACATCCAGGGAGGGTTTGTGGGGTGGCGTGAGGTAGGAAAGTTGGAGGGCAGGAGGGTGAGCAGCTGGGGCAGCAGAAAGCTGTTGGCGAACGGGAAGAGCAAAGTTGACCACGGAGTGTGGCGGAGACAGAGACAGGGTGCGTGGGGGAGGGAGGCTGGGCAAGGAGGAGAAAGACAGAGGACCAGAAGGAGGCAGGCCTCTGGGAGGGGATGGGGGCCCAGGAGGGAGGGAGGAAGGGACAAACCGGAGAGCTGGAGGAGGAAGTAGAGTCTTAGTCACTAGAGGTGGGTGAGGGAGGAGGTGGGGGCTGGGAGGCGAGGGCAGAGGAAATGGGCCCAGGCGCTGGAGACAAAAGTCTGGGAGTCTGAGCCCCTGAGGAGCCACCTGGAAGGTGCAGGCAGCGGCAAACATCAAACTTGGGATCCAGGGTTGGCTCTGGGAACGACTGCAGTGGGGGAGGGGGTGGCTCCGGGGGGAGCTGAGAGCAAGAGAGGGGCCTGGATGCTCCATTAACCCGCTGGCCTTGGCGTCCTCCAGCACTCCTCCCCTTCCCTCCGCGGCCCAGAAGCGACTCCGGAGCCCCACCCCCGGGCACAGAGCTCTGGGCCCCGCTGTGCCCACCACTGGCAGGCCTACCTCATCTCTCCCTCCCACCCCTCATCGGTGGTGGGAAAGCGCGTTGTTCGGTTGTTCCGGAGGTGCGAACAGAAGAGGAAAGGGGGTCCCCTGCCAAATAGGGTCTGGGTCGTGTTGCTAGCTCCTCTCTCCGCAAACTAGTCAGGGTCTCCATACACCCTTTACTGATCCAGAGGCTGGGGGAAGGGGTGCGGGCCAGCAGGTCCAGGTCAAGGACTGAGTCTTTTTCTTCCCTCCCAACTTCCCCCCACCCCAAGTTTCTCCCATCTTTTGGACTGGACCTGCTACCTAAGCATATGGAACCGATTGAAAGAATTTGTATGCTCACCTTATAATTTATGCAAATCAACTCTGTAATTAACTATAATTTGGAGGCATCCTTTGGTATTTGAGACATTTATCCATGAGGAAATGCCCTAGTGATAATGCTCCCGTATTAACATTATTTACTCCACCTGTGTGGTCTCCCCAGCTTGTTTCCCCCCCTCACTCTGATTTTCTGGCCTGGAAGGTGGGGAGGAACAGGGAAGCCCGTCCCTGGAGGCTGCCACAGTCCTGACGCCTGGGTTCTCCCAGGGAGCTGTGCTGGCCCTGGCATCCCAACTTGGCCTAGGATTGAAGGAAGGGGTGCAGCTCTGCCTCCGAAGTCCCCTGCCACTCTACTCTCTCCTGCCTCATGGGTAGCTCTCTGCTGAGCTTTTTAGTGCTCTTACAGGCTTCAGTGTTCTCATCTCTGAAATGGGGAGAGGAAGGACCTGTCAGGGCCTTTACAGGGTAATTACTGAAAAGCTAATGAAGGGACTGGGAATCCCCAGTCTAGAGTTTTCTGGGGGTGTAGGGGGAGGGGCAGGACAAGAGTTCAGGATGAAGGCTCCCTGACTCACCCTGCGCTAGACTCGGTGGGGGAGGTAGCATGCAAGGCTTGGGTCACTGGGTTCTGTGTGCACATGGAGGGGTGCACAGCAGTGGCTGTCCTGGCACCAGAGGTGCTGGGCTAGGGCTGAGCGTGAGAGGTGACCCCTTGAAAAGTCTCCAGGCCACTCTCCGATGTGGGTCAGAATTGCTAGCTTCAGAGGGCTCTGGGAAACCGGTCTTATTGTTTCATCTCCTTTCTCCTTCCTGGTCTGTTGTCCCCTCTGCTCCAGGACATGTTCCTGTTAGCCAACATGCCTAACCTTACAACCACCCTAAGATTAAGTTCATATAAATGTTGGGGACGTGGGGCCACCACCTAAATTCCCCGCCAGGCCCCATCTCCCTTTCCAGGCCATATTCCCAGCCTCTTCCCTCTCCTGGAGTCCCAGGATTCCTGAACTGTCTGTAAAAGTTCTTGGCTGGGCTCTGCCTCTGGTCTTAGGTGACCTCTTTTTGTCCAACCGAAGCTGTCCCACCCCATCTGAAGTTGGGGAGACGGTCTTTCCACCCCATTTCACAATGAGAGATCCCAGATCCAAAGAGTGGATTACTTTGGATCCTGGGGGTTCCAAGTTGGAAAGTATCTGAAAAGGGGATGAGGGAAAGGACAATAGAGGCTCCAGCAAAGGCAGGAGAGACCCGTCTGAACAGTCTTCTCTGATGGGGAGCTCTGCAGGGAGGGACTGGCTAGAAGGGGGTGTGTGTGTTTCAAGTCTTAAAAGTGGTACTTCTTTCTTTCCCACCAAATCCACAGAGAAAACCTCTGAAGGAGGGAGATGGAATGTGGAGAGTTCCAGCCATCGGAGATCTCTCCGCTGGATCCTGTGAGAACCACGTTGTCCCTCTCCCACTGCCTGTCTGACCTCTGAGGAGGGAAGGAGGGAAGGAAGTCCTGTTCCTCCATCCCCCACCCCCAGCTGCCTCCTCTAGCTGAAATCCTCCTTTCCTGGCAGACCTCAGAGACTCAGATCTCACCCCCTACCACTCCCCCAGGAGAGCCGGGGGCCACTGTTTCCTGGATTATCCTAAAAGCTTCCGAGCGGCCGTGAGGACTTGGCAGCAGCCCTGCCCGAGACTTTCACCTCCCCCTCTGGCTCTGGCTGTCGCCTCCTTTATAAAGTCTGGCTCTCCCATCACCCCCACTTGCCCCTCACTGCCGCTGCCAGCTCTGGGCTCCATGGACTGGTAAGAGGGGCTATTCCCTGTCCAGTTCAGGGGGCAAGAGGCTCAAGTCTCCACTCTAGAGGGGTCATCGAGAAGGGTTTGGAAGGCTCGATGCTCTCTGAATCTGGGAGGAGGAGATAAGAGGGAGAGCTTGGGGGGCTCTGTATGGAGAACCAAAGAGGATTCTTTTGGAGGTCTTTGGACTGGGCTGGGCTGAGATCTGGGGCAGAAGTGCAGTGTCATTAATCGACGACCAGGGGTTCCATTCTGAGAGAAAAGATGGGCAGGTATTAACAGACATACAGGGCACGCTCGCCACATGGACGTTCGTGCATGATAGGACACCTGCAGAAGCGATAAGGGAGAAGACTCCGTGCATATCCCGTGGGGAACTCCCTTTGTGATGGAGGAGAGGGGACAGCCAGCCCACCTCCAAGTCCCTGGTACACAGAGGCACGATGGGTACACACACGCAAGTGTAGACACACACACAGAGCCCAGCACACGAACGCACTAGCCTCAGCCGGCTTCATCTTTTGGACTGAAAACAGATGTGGAAGCTAGTGATATTTGGATTTATAATAGAATTAATGTCCAGGGTAGTGCCCGGCCCTAGATAAACCCTCAGTGAGTGTCGGCTAAATGAATACAGATGAATGAAAGAGAACCATGTTGGCCCCAGCTCTGGATTCTGTCCAGTTTCCTAGGAACACGGGAGAGGAGAACGGGAAGGAGGAAGGAAAGGAGGAATGTGTTGGGGTCCAGATCATTAGTTTGCAGGTTTCCAAGTGTGGCCTGAAGGTGGGGGTGGGAAGTGGAGAAGAATCGTGAACAACCTGGAGTTAGGGGACTGGGGTTCTGGTCCCTGATCTGCTTCCAACTTTCCGATGACTTTGAGCTACTTGCCTCTCTGTTCTGGGGTTCAGTTTCCCTACCAGTAAAATGAGGACTTGCACTAGACCATTTTTATAGGCAAACCAGCTTTGATATTTTCCTAGTGCAGTCTCCACAGGACAATGAGTTTTATAAGGGACCACAGATAGAGCTGTGACTTGTCCCAGCAATCCAAGACGGGACCAGTTTGTCCTATTAAAGGCAGGATCATGGATAGCTTTGATCTGGAGATCAGTTAAGAATGAGATCCCCTTCACCTTCAGCAACTAGGAAAGCCGGGGCCAGCACTGCTGCCCTAGCGAGGCCAGATGCAGTGGCAGGCGGAACAGGGCTTTGGAGCCTGACAGATCTGGACTCAGTTTCCTTCTCTGTCTCGTTTAATAGCTCTGTAATCTTGGGCAGGTCACTGAACTTCTTTGATCCTTGGCAGAATTCCTCCTCTGTATGATGGGAATAAGAAAAATAACAACTTTGCTGCATGCCCATAGAATTTGAGAGATATTTGTGTAAAGCGCCTGGAACATAGTAGGTGCTCAATAAACAAATGGTGGTCATGATGACCATGGAGCCTAACCTGTTCCAGGTGCAGAATGACTGCTGAGTATACATGAGGTGTGAGAAGAGGGGTGGCAGGGTTGGACACTTGTGGCAAAATCTATTTATCCCTTTGGGGGAATGAGGGAGAAAGACCAGAAATGGCCCAAGTCCTGAGCAAAATCTGCTCGTGTGGGAGATGTGGTGGGCAGCATTGTTCAATTTCGAGAAGACATTAAGAGGTACTGGGCAGGGGTGATGTTGGCAGTCTAGTCAACATCAGACCAGGGGCACTGTTTAGTAGGAAACCATCTGGCAGGTGGAAATTGGAAGGGACTGGAATCAGAAGAAGGAAAGTAGAGGGGGGCCTGGAAAGAAGATAGTACCCCGAGTCAGAGGCAGAAAGCTAGGCAGGGGGGCTCCTGGGTGGCACAGCGGTTAAGCGCCTGCCTTCGGCTCAGGGCGGGATCCCGGTGTTATGGGATCGAGCCCCACATCAGGCTCTTCCGCTATGAGCCTGCTTCTTCCTTCCCACTCCCCCTGCTTGTGTTCCCTCTCTCGCTGGCTGTCTCTATCTCTGTCGAATAAATAAATAAAATCTTTTAAAAAAAAAAAGAAAAAAGAAAGCTAGGCAGGGCAGGAAAGGAGGATGGCTGAATTTTTTGAGACAACCATATTAGGAACCACAGGCAGATGGAGGGTCTTTGCTCCTGGGAACCTAGGTGGCTGCCAGTCAGAGTGGGATGAGGTTAAAGGGGGCCTGGGATGAAAGTGGGGTGGGAAGCCTACCATCCAGGGGCTGGACCCCTTTCCCTGTTGCTTTTCAGGGAAAGACGGAAGGAGCCAAGAAGATAAGATAACCTGGTGCCTAGAAAAAAAATGGGAGGGGGGACTCAGATCCCTGCTCAGATCCCGTAAGAGCAGTAGTTTCAGGAATAGCCAGAAGGCCAGTGGGCTGCCGGGGAGAAGGAGGCAGAGAAGCCTACGGGTCCCATCAGACTTAACACAGGAGCCTGAGTCACAGGCTCCGCTCTGGACGTGGCTGTGAACAGAGTGAACAGAGATAAAACCACGTCGCTAGAGAGCTGTCGATGTGGCAGTGGCCGCAAAGATCCCGAGCGATTCTTGAGAATCTGCAGCACCGGGGTGGTAGCGGCCGGAAGAAGGAAATTCTACTGATCAGAAAGCACAATCCCTGACATTCCGGCAGCTCCTCCAGGCTTCCCAAGCACCTGTCTTTTATCCTGCAGGGCAACTGCTCTAATTGCATTTTAACCCAGAGGGAAACTGAGGCTCAGAGCAACCTGACCCAGGAGATCAGCTTAGCAAGTCCAGGGCCGGGGCGAGAATTTAGGTCCACCAACTTCTTTCCAAAGATCTTGTGAATATACCTTAATCCAACAAACATTTGCTGGGAACCCCACTTGTTTAATAACTATAACAACATCTTCCCTTTACTGTGAGCTTACCAGGGGCTAAGTATTTTAGGTACATCAATTCCTTTAAGCCCCAGGAAAGTCTCCCAGCTTGAACTCAGGTGGCCGGGATGAGGAAATTGAGTCTTAGAAAAGAGGGAGATGAACCGACGAATCAGACATTGACTCTGGATATAAGACCGTGTGTGTTTGGGGGGAAAACCACGCAGGCAAAGAGGCTGATTTTCAAGGGGCTTGTGGATTGAGTTTAGTCGTTTTGTAGTGGCACTTCGAGTATGTCCCCAACGGAAATTCGAGCCGGGTAAAGCAACGGTGGTGGAATTGAGGCTGTAGAGGTGAGATTGAATCATCCTAAACTCTGGTCCTGCCGTGCGTAATAGACTGTCAATAAAAAAAAAAAAAAAAAAAAAACGAAATTTAAAAAGCCGATGGCAAAGCGCGACGGGAAAGCCAAACGGCGCAAAGAAAAAAAATATGGAAATCGATCAGAATTCCCCTGCTAGAAAGAAGTCACTTCGGGAAGTCAAGGCGGCGGGGAAGGGAGCATCGGACTACGGGGCGCACAGGCCGCCGGGGAGGAGAAGGAGGAACTCCTCTAGCCACCCGCGCTCGATATCTCGACCAAGTGGGACCTTGAGAGAAGTTTTTCGGTGGGCGCCGTGAGCGCCCTGAAATTTTGCCAGAATGTTGCATTGTGTACGTGCATTTGTTTTCCTTAAAGGAACCCCAGACTCTTTCCCAAACATAAGAACCTTGGGTTTAGACATTCAGGTGAGAATCGTGGCAAAGGGTCGAGCAATTCTTTCCAGAAGTGTCCCTTCCCAGGGCCATTCAGGCGCCTACCCTAGCTTTCAGAGCCGGGTGTGCAGGGGAGCAAAGGTGGCAGGGCGTCCGAGGCTGAGCAGCTCCCGGACCGAGGGGGGCGCGTATTTGAGAGATGGACTTAAGATGCTCGGGGGTTGCTACCCAAGGGGAGATGGGGGGTGAGAGTTGAGGAGGCCCGGGAGAGGAACAGGGGCAGGCAGAAAAGGGCAAGTGGGAGAGCAGGGGAGCGGGCAGAGGAGAAGAAGTCACCCGAAAAAGCCGAGTTGCCGCAGAGGGAGAGGCGGAAAGCCCGGGCGAAAAAGCCGGGGGAGGGTGGTGGTGGTGGTGGAGAGAAGAGGAGGGGGGAATGGTGAAGGAGGGCGGCAGCCCAAAGTTCTCACGGCCTAGGCCTGGGGTAGACCGGACACATCCTTGGCGCTCAGTCCTGTTTCCCTTTCCTCTCGGTACCCGGGGCAGCGCCGCCCGGCCGGGCGAGTGGGTCGAGCGGGTAGGAAGCCAGCGGCGCCCAAGGGACGCTCCTAATCGCCCCGAGGACCCGCCCCCTTCTCCAGGCCCGCAGGGTCTGAGTCCTGCGTCCCCCGCCAGACCCAGCCGGCTCCGGGGCAGTTTTGCACCCGAGGGGCGGGTCTCGGAGCCTGGGAAACGCTCCGCCCAGGACCCCCGCCAGAGGAGCGGAGGGGCCGGGGAGGAGCGAGGGAGGGGCGGGAGGCGACCTAGTTAGCGAGCCCGCCCCCTCTTCGCTGGCCTGGCCGCTCGGGCCTCCCGTCCGGCCGAGCCCGCAAGGGTTAAAGGCGGCGGCAGGTGAGGTGGGCGGGGCCACGGACTCGGGGGAAAAAGGAGCGCAGGGCTGAGGATGAAGGCAGAGAGCGCGG
This sequence comes from Ursus arctos, assembly GCF_023065955.2. Taxonomy (NCBI): domain Eukaryota; kingdom Metazoa; phylum Chordata; class Mammalia; order Carnivora; family Ursidae; genus Ursus; species Ursus arctos. The sequence goes on along the minus strand of NW_026622919.1, from coordinate 22,739,315 downwards.
GTGAGTCACGGGCGGAGCTGGCCTCGCTCGCTCGCTCGCTCCCTGGCTCCCGCCCGCCCGCCCTCCCGCCGGCCCTCCGCCCCTCCTCCGCCGCCCGCCGCCAGCCGCAGGGTCTGGTCGCGGCTCCCGCTCGTCTTCTGCTCCTGCCCCTCGCCGCTGGAGAGCCCGCTGGCGCGCAGGGCCCATGAGCGCCCGTCGGTAGCGCGCCAGCCTGCCGTGCCCGGGTTCCGAGCGCAGCCTCGAGGTAGGAGCCAGGGTCGGGGCGGCGAGGGGTGCGCGCTCCGGGGATCCCCTCGGAAAGATGAGTCCCGAACTCGCCGCAGCCTCCGGCGGCCTTGGGGGAGGTGGTCCTAAAGAATCAGAGGAGGCTTAGAGCCCCGGCCGAGCGACAACTGGGCCGAAGGGCGAGACGAGGGACCGAGGAGGCTGAAAACCGGGGAAACTGGAGCAACTGGGACAACCGGAGTACTGGAACCTTGAGGACTGGGAGTACGGAAGTCCTGACCACCTGAGTGCGGGTGATCGGGAGAGGGAGACGGCGGAGGAGGGAAGAAGGGTGTCTCTGCCCAGCTTCCTGCGTTGGGGAGCGGGAAGCCGAGAGTGCGTGCCCTGCTGTCTCCCTTCCCGAAACCTTGCAGGCGGGCCATTGCGTCCCAGGGCTGGACTCCCTGGCTTTGCATCGGGAGAGGCCACCCTGGAGCCTGGGTGGTTAGCCTCTCCACCCCCTAGTCCCTGGGGCAATTCCCAGACGCCAAAAGCTATTAGGGTCCCAGGCCCCACGGCTCCCGCCCAGCCCCTTCTGGGCTGCCCCGCCTGGGCCCGAGGCTCCATTCCTGCTGCTTCACCCTGTTCCTTTCTTGTGGTAAGGCAGCCGGAGCCTGAGTAGGCGCCCCAGTCCCCCTCTGCCTCCCTCCCAAACTACCAGGGCCCCCGCTCTGGTCACAGAGGCCGAAGGTGGTAGGGTCAGCCCTGCTCTGGGAAGAAGTCCCTGACCTAAACCACTGCACCTCGTTCCCCACCATCAGAGAAGGCCAGGCGCACAGACTCCGCGCCTGAAGCACCAGGGCTCCCAGGCCTTGGGGAGAGGTGGTAGGTGGTGAGAGAAAGAGGACCTTCCGGTCACGGATAAGTGGTTAAGAAGGGGGTGGACATCTTTAGGTTGCTGACAGTTTAGAGAAAGAAAGGGTTATGGATTGGGAACCCAGAGACCTGGTTCACAGGGGTACATACAGTACATATTGGTTGATTGAACAAGTAAATGAATGTCTGTTCAAGTCACTTCTCCAAATACTGCCTCAGTTTCCTCTTATTCTAAAGAAGAGGGTGGGCCTGTAGCAGTGGTTCTCAACACTTGGCTGCACATGGGAACCATCCGCAGAACTCCTAAAAAGGGGTCCATGCCGAGAATGCACCTCCTTATATAATCTGTTGGGGTAATTGGTAATTTCTGTGATTTTGGTTTTTCTTGTTGCCCTTCACTGTTCCCACTTTGACTCTGCATCCCTTACGCTGGTGACAATTTTACCTTCCTGAGCTCATTAGTAAGCTCTTCTATGGCTGACCCCCTTCTCTGGGGAAGCTGACCCCTCCCAGCTTCACATCTGAGCCTCCCCTAGGTGGGAGGAGGGCATGGGTAGCAGCCAGACAGCTAGCTGGCGCCTGTGTGGGTCAGGACAGGAGAGGAGGCTTAACTTTCTCTGGTGGGGAGACGAACGCTGGGAACTGGCACTGTGGCTGCCCCCCAGGGAGGCAAAGTCCCTGCCGGAGGGGAAGGGGTGGGGGCCAGGCATGGAAGTGGGTTTGGTGGGGCCATGGCAACCCAGCCAGGCAGAGAGCGGAGGCAAATGGTACAAAACAGTGAAACGCTCTTTCTCACTGAACATGCCTCAGGGATGGAATGAGGTCTCTTTCTCCAATGTCTCAGAACCTGCTTTGGGCTTTGGAAAGTCAGGTCACCTCCAGCTTTGAGTTTCAAAAACATACCACCACCCTCTCCTCATCTGTGTCCTGAGTTGAACTAGGGAAGCAGAGATGGGTCTTAAGTCCCCCATTGGGGGTGGCAGCCGGTCTGCAGGGGGTAAATGCCACCGCTCTTGGCGCTGGCCTGGGCACCAGGGGTGGGGATGGTTCTAGCACTGTGCTGTAGGTGTTATCTGACCTATCAGCCGGGGACCAGCCCAACTCTTGGGACGAGCTGGGTCCTGTAGGAGGGATCAGCTAGGAGAAGGTAGACTTCCCCCCTTGGCTGAGAACCTCACACCCTCAACCCTTGCTAGCACTCCCAAATTCTGTTTACTGGTCTTTAGTCCCCACTCAGAGGTGTGTTCCCCCTTTTCACCTGCGGGGCCCAGCCGCAGAGGAGGACTTTGCGGGGAGGGGATCTGGGTTAGGACTAAAAGTGAGCTGGTTACCTTCCTCACTCCACCTCTTCCTTGCCTCCTTTAGGTCCCACCTGAGGTGCCCCTGACCATCCCTGTTCCCCACCCCACTCCGGATCCCGGCAATGCTAACCGCTGTCTGCGGCTCTCTGGGCAGCCAGCACACGGACGCGCCTCACGCCTCCCCGCCGCGCCTCGACCTGCAGCCTCTCCAAACATACCAGGGCCACACGAGCCCGGAGGCCGGGGACTACCCCTCCCCGCTGCAGCCTGGAGAGCTGCAGAGCCTCCCGCTGGGCCCTGAGGTGGACTTCTCGCAGGGCTATGAGCTGCCGGGGGCCTCCTCTCGGGTAACCTGCGAGGACCTGGAAAGCGACAGTCCCTTGGCCCCGGGACCCTTTTCCAAGCTCCTGCAGCCGGACATGTCACACCATTACGAATCGTGGTTCCGGCCAACTCACCCGGGCACGGAGGATGGCTCGTGGTGGGACCTTCATCCGGGCACCAGCTGGATGGACCTCCCCCACACTCAGGGCGCGCTGACCTCACCGGGCCACCCCGGGGCGCTTCAGGCCGGCTTGGGGGGCTACGTCGGAGACCACCAGCTTTGCGCGCCGCCGCCCCACCCACACCCGCACCACCTCCTCCCGGCCGCCGGAGGGCAGCACCTCCTGGGGCCTCCCGACGGGCCTAAGGCCTTGGAAGCGGCCGCCCCGGAGTCCCAGGGGCTGGATTCCAGCCTGGATGGAGCAGCCCGGCCCAAAGGCTCCCGGCGGTCAGTGCCCCGCAGCTCCGGCCAGACCGTGTGCCGCTGCCCCAATTGCCTGGAGGCGGAGCGACTGGGGGCTCCGTGCGGGCCCGACGGCGGCAAGAAGAAGCATTTGCACAACTGCCACATCCCGGGCTGCGGGAAAGCCTACGCCAAGACGTCGCACCTGAAAGCGCACCTGCGCTGGCACAGCGGCGACCGTCCCTTCGTGTGCAACTGGCTCTTCTGCGGCAAGCGCTTCACGCGCTCCGACGAGCTGCAGCGCCACCTCCAGACCCACACGGGCACCAAGAAGTTCCCCTGTGCAGTCTGCAGCCGCGTCTTCATGCGCAGCGACCACCTGGCCAAACACATGAAAACCCACGAGGGCGCCAAAGAGGAGGCTGCCGGCGCGGCCACTGGCGAGGGCAAGGCCGGCGGAGCGGTGGAGCCCCCCGGGGGCAAAGGCAAGCGGGAGGCCGAGGGCGGCGTGGCTCCCTCCAACTGAGCTGCTCCGGTACCGCCCCCCACGCTGATCTCCCCTGGGGGCATCAGAAGAGATTCCCCCCCCCAGCCCCCCGGCCTGATGCCCTGGGGGGAGCGACTTGAGTCAGAGGAGAAGGTGGTTATTTATTGAGGGGGAGGGAAAGTGGTGCGGGGTCAGGGGGACCGGGCGCTAGGGGTTCTTTTAGTCTCTGGGGCTGGACGAGACGTGTTTGGCTGAGCTGGGCGGGGCTGCGCACGCCCCTCTGGCCTCCCCTTCCTCACTACTTCGCTCCTGTGCCCGGGCTGGGGGGGATGGGATGGGGTACCCCTACCGCGGCTGGAGGGCGGAGGGGACCTGCTGGAAGAGATGGCGCGTCCCCGGAGCAGAGAGGAGTGGGGCCGCCGCGGGCGCTGGGGATAGCTGTCTGGACACGTCCTCAGCGCCTGGGAACCGGGACATAAAAGCGCCTCCGGACCCGCCCTGCGGCCCAGGTCCCTTTCATCCCCCTTATAGTGCTTCTGTCCCTATGGTTTCCCGAGGGAGAGCTGAGGTGGGGTAGGGGAGACAGGGGTTCCCTTAGGGAGGGGTCTCTATTTGGTCGGGAGGGCTATCGGTGTAGAAATAACTCCTTTGATATGCCTCCTGGTTAACCCTTCCAAACCCTGACGGAACCATAAAGGAAGAGGAGAAGAGGCCAGAATCCCAGCCGGCTTCCCTGCCGGCTTCCCAGCCAGAGCAGTGGGGTGGAGGAGAGAGCTAGACTGGGAGGGGGAGGGCAAAATTCCCCTTCTAAAATGAGAGAAAGGGATTTGGTGAGGCAATGGAAGGAACTAACCCCTTACCTCTCTAACTCGGATTCAGTCCTTAACTCATGGTTTTTATGAAAAATAAAGTTCAGCGTAGTTCACATTCCCCATCTGTTACCTTATCTAGGTTTTCAAGGCAACCAGAAGCCCCAGCCCCCACCCTAGAATTGATGTCGTTTCTCATCCTGCATCCCCCACCCCCATCCTTTGCCTTCCCCCTTAGGGACGGAAGGAAGAGGGTTACCTGGGTTGCCTGGGGAGTAGGTGGGGTGTTCCAGCAGAGGGACCTCCAGGGGTCCCCACTCAGAGTGGAGGACTCTGCCCCTGCCCAGCCGGCTTCTACTCACTGAGAAGCTAAGTCCCACTCTTTTTTTTCTCTCCCCTCCCCTTTCTCTGCTGCCTGCAAGCCTTGCCCCTCCTGTAGAGTGTGTGTTAGGAGGCTCCTTTCTTTCCATCTCAGTTCTGGGCAGGGGGACTCCCCTTCCATATGAAGGAGGTGTTCTCCCACTGGAAGGGGTCTGCCTTCTGACGTGATGTCCAGGAAGCAGTTCCTGTCCCCTTCTTTAGATGCTAGAAATACATCCTGATTGTGATCTTGGAGTGGGGACTGGAGAGGGAAGAAGAGAGCCTAGCAGGGGTGGAGCCAGGCAAAGGGAAGGAAGCTGACAGGGGTAAGGATCTGGAACTAGTACCCCTTCTCAAGCTAGAGGTAGAGGCCCTAAGATTCCCTCTGACCTCCCTTGACCCCTTGCCCCTCTTTTCTCCACCCAGAGCCCTATGCGAGGATTAGTTGTGTATTGATTTTTAAGTTATAAGCAAAAGGTATTTTATTTAATATTAGGGCATGTGTGTGTGCATGTTGTTTGTACGTGTGTGTGTGTGTGTGTGTGTTTCTCTACTGAGCCTGGGGTCTCCAGCTAGAGAGACCCCACCTTGTTCACCCATCCAAGGTCCTAGGACTTAGGCCCACAGCATCTCTTCCTCCCTTGGGGATGCTGGAGCCCAGTCCCAGGACTGGGAACTAAATGGGAAGTGGGTCTGGGGTCTGGGTAGGAATATGCATTTGCATAGAAGGGAGCCCTTCTTAAAAGGGACAGGGTGACTCTCCCTGAGAGACTCATGGGCCTGGGGTAGTTTAAGAAGTAATGTTCTTTCTTTTTGCTCCCTCTTTTCCCTACCTCTTGCTACCCCAACCAGAGGTCCCTTTCCTTGCTGAGAGGGTTGGGGGCAGGAGAGAGCTGGCAGGGCCCACAGGTTGCCTGGCCAGGTGGAGAGAGGGGGAGAGAGGGAGGGCACCGTGGGTGTGGGATGCCTTTCTCCTCCACCCATCGAAACCAGCCACCCCCTCTCTGTGCCACCAGGACAGCCTTCCCCAGTGACCATTCTAAGGGGAACTCCCGAATGGGTGTTGGGGCGGTGGGGGGACACTGATGTTCCCCCTCTGGAGGCCTTGAGCTCTGAGGGTGTGGGTGAGGGCTTTGGATGGGTTTTCTTCTGCACCCCTCCTTTATAGATCTAGGTTGCTTGGCTGTCTACCCCCTTCTAGGCAGCCCCCTAGAGGAGAAATGTAGGATTTTTTTTTTCCTTTAACTGCTGTGAACCCACTTTGGGGGGGGAGGAGGAGGAAGAAACAGCCTGTGTTTTTTATGCCATAATAAAGTCATCAACCACATCATTGCTTCATTTGTCTTCCAGCTCTGGTTTCCTTTTTGACTCAGTGTCCCCCTGCAGTGAGGACCAGGCCGGCTGCAGGGTGGGGTGGACACTTCCTTTGATCAGCACCCCTGCTGCAGCCTCTCCTCCCTTTGTTTGGGGCCGAGCTGATGGAAGGGTCAGATCCTTCCCCAGGAGGTGGCTGGTGCGGGAGGAGGGAGGAGCTCCCTCAGGGTTGATAGCTGGGCTGACTGTCCCTGCCTGTGGATGAGAAGGTTCTAGATATTTCCTTCCTCCTCCACGTATAAGCCCCCTCTTTCCCCTCCCCTGCCAAGAACGCCGGTTCCCTGCGTTGCCAGAGAGAGCGAGAGAGCCAGCCTCCCGGCTTGGTCGGTCACCCCGCCCCCGTGGGGGTGTGATCGGTCCCTCTGGCTGTGAGTGAGGCGGGGGTGACTGACAGCGATTTCTTCACCCAGGATGATCGCTATCAGGGACAAGGCGATGAAAGGCAGCCAAGATATCTGATGGGCTCCCACCCAGCTGGAAAGTAGGAGGGAAGGACCCCGCTGTAACCCAGCTAGAGGGCCAGCCACAGTTACACAAACACAGTGCACAGCAACGCACCCTCGCTGGACCCACCGGGCGGCCTGGGATGTGCAGAAATGCCCACCGGCACACGCTCTCCCGGGTAAACGAGTAAAATGACTGCAATGAGTGAAAACCCTCGTGAGTCCAGAGGCCCAAAGCTAGGAAGGGTGACAGCGGAGCAGCTCGCGCTCCCAAGGGGCAGGCTAGCGTACTGTGTTCTTTCACCTTCCCAGCCGACATTTTGGCCACAATCGTAATCTTCCCTAGTCAGATTCCTGTTTCCCCATCCAGCCCTAACCCAATTTCCTGGAGCCAAATCTGGTACCTACGTTGGCTCATCCCATCACCTGTTTGGGAGAATCTGGGGTCACAAAGTTTAAGGCCACTTTGGGATGGGGGGGTGTCAGCATGATTTAGGGGTTACAGATGGAAGCTGACTGGTTTTGGGGGAGTAGCTCTTTGCTTTCTCTTGCTCCTGGATTTCGAAGCCCCAGAGGAGGAGGGGCAGGCCTGTGTTCCCGGGACCTCTTGCTGGCCCCACTCCATGGGGTGCCTCTTTTGTCTTCCTAGTTCTGCCGGAGTTAGACCCCAGGAACCTGGGGAGCCCTTTTCTCCTGTAGCCCATCGCTGCCCCCAGGGACAGGAGGGCAGCTGTGGGGCCGGCTGGGCCTGTCTGGGCAGGGCTGGGGCCACCCCTCCTCCCCTCGCAGCTCCTCCTGCTGACCTGCATTCTTAGCGGGGGCCTTTGGTGGGGCTCTGATGTTTGCTCACTGGCCCGCATTGGCAGTAATGCTGCTCGGCGGGCCTGCCTCCCCCCCCCCCCCCCCCCGCGCGCCACAGAGCCCAAGGCCACCACTGACCCCTCAGGTCTGGCGCCCCCAGCAGGACGATCCTGGAGGGGCCAGAGAGGAATTAGGGAAATCAGGCCATGTGGGCTGACCCTTTGGACAACCGCTTTGAGCGGCCACCTCCTCTCTTGGGAGGTGGGAGCACCGGCCGGCCCTCGAGGGTTGGTGAGTGAAATCAGGAATGGAAAAGTGACAGAGGAGCCGGCAACCTGGCAACCGCAGCCTGGGGCGGCGCTGTGGCCCACAGACACACGCTTCTCCTCAGGCCCGTTCCTGCCCCCCCGCGGGCGGCCAGGGAAGTGCAGGAGGGGGGCCGGCGCGGCTCCCCGCCGCTTTGGGTGCTCACCTTTGTAAGCACACGGCCTTGACGTTTGCTTCTGGAATGACCTCCGACAGCAACCTCACGACACCTCCCGGTCGACAGCCGAAGCAACCTTCACTTTCCATTAATTCTGGCAGGCTCGACAGCTCAGCATCCTAGCAGTATGGGTTTGGAAAGCATCTCAGGAACCGAACAGTCTGGCTGTCTTCACCCGGTAGAGGGCGTATTAGAGTCACCCATGCAGTTTCTCAAGACACCCCGATGAACTCTCCAACACCCCACCAAGTGATGTCCTTGGGGGCGTATTAGAGCCGCACTTCTCAAACTTTACACTGGGGTGCTGTTAACATGCAACTTCTGATTCAGTAGGTCTGAGGTGGGGCCCAGGATTCTGCATCTTTTTAAAAAGATTTTATTTATTTATTGGGGGGGGGTGTTGAGGGAGAGACAGAGAGAGAAGCCGACTCCCTGCTGAGCGGGGAGCCCGACGCAGGGCTCAATCTCCGGACCCCGAGATCATGACCTGCACCAAAATCCGGAGTCGGCCGCTTAACCGACTGAGCCACCCAGGCGCCCCAGATTCTGCTTTTTTTTTTTTTAAACAAGCTTCCAGGTGATGCTGGTGCTGGCAGTCCATGGAAAGAGTATGAAAGTATTCTGTTGTGCAGTGGGAGTTGTGTGGTTGAAAACGAATCCCTCGTCTCCACTCCCCACCTGTGGTTGAGAACCATTGAGATCTAGTTCAGTGCTGTCATTTTGCCACTGGGGAAACTGAGGCTTTCAAAGAAAAAGTGACCTGCTCAAAGAGACACTTCAGATCCACTGCAGAAGCAAGATGAGATGCCAGTGCTCTGAGTTTCAGGTGATGCTCTTCCCTGTTTCCAGCCCAGCTTCTAGTTAATTCTTCTCTGCAAGTAGCAGTGCCCCTTCTGAAAGTGAAGCCCATCTCCTTGGGGACAGCTCCCTCTTCAAAATCAGCCTTGGATACCTATCGGAATTAGGAAATATCTCAGATTTCAGATCCCCCAAGAGCCTGATCTGGTGCACCTGCCCAAGCCTGACTCCTGGGGAAACCTTGGCCTTTATTCCCATCCCAGGAATGACCCCAGGCTGGGATGCTGTGGCCAGGGCTCTGAGCAGCAGCCCTGACTGGTTGGCAGGATGGATGTGGGAGAAGTAGATAATCTGCAATGTCTCTCCTGTCCCCATTCCTGGCGGGCTCCACAGAGCAAGAAGGTATGAGATGTATTTGCTCAAATATTGGTTACGCAGAGGGTTTAAAGAGGAAAATGACCCGGAAAGCAGAACATTTGGGATCAGAGTCCACCCACACACCAGTATGTGCCCCCTTGGCCAAGACTTCTTTGCTGTTCTAGTTTCACTATATGTAAAGGCACCAAATCTTTGAACTAGAAATTTTCAAATTTCCTTTCAAAATTTCCTAGGAGTTTCAGCACTGTGGGGCAGAATCTACCTTTGGGGGCTCAGGTGGGTTTTGAGCATTTGTGCTCAAAAAAAAAATGCATTAGATTAAGTTATTCCTACACCTCCTGCCCCGTGACCATGACAGATCTTACGCCCTGGTAGGGGCTGGGCGTAGGTCGCACCTTTGTGATTCAAACCCGGACACCAGTAGAAGAGTTTTTTCCTCCGGATGCCCCAGCAATCCGCGCTAACAGATCTGCCCGGTTTTTCTTTCCTCTCTTTTCACGTGGGCTCCTTTCCACCCCCAGCTCCCGCTCCCCACAGTGACCCCAAGGGAAGTGCCCCCGGATTCGTTGCAGCCTTTATCCCGCCTGAAAGCGGCGCGAGCAAGGGCAGGCAGCCTAGCCCGGTTTCCGAGGCCGCTTGGCTCCCAGAAGTAGTGCTGGCGCGCGCCCTGGTGGAAAACGGAAGAACTGCAAGCGCTTGGTTCCGGCTCCGCCCCCCGGGCCAAAGCCTTCCAGGTCACCTGGGAGCCTCCGCCCAATGACCCGAAGCGGAGGCGGTGGCGCTCGGGACTAAGCGGGGATCTTGCAGGGAGAGAGGGTGAGGGGCACACCGTTTTGGGGAAGAGAGAAAGAGGGGACAGAAGAGGGGCATGGGACTCTTGGAAAGGGTGGGGTAGGGAGGGTGGGGGTCCCGCGACTGCCCCGGAGGGCCGGGCTCCCGGTCCTGGGAGCGTGCGCTCTGCGCCCGCCTGCTGCCTCCCAGCCTGGAGCCCGGGCCGAGAGCCGGTGCCTCTGCGGCGCACTGCGCACGTCGGGTGTGTGTGCGGTGCTGAGCATCCCGAATCCAACGGCAGGGTCCTCCGAGTGTCTGTTGACACTTGTTGGGAGAGGGGTCTCCCAGGGGTTGAGCCCTGGCCAGGATGGTGGAGAGGTGGCCGAGGGGGACACACTTCTCTCCCCCTGTCCCCAGATGGCTTCGTGGAACCCCGACGCCCCGTGTTCCTGCGATTGCTTCGTCTCGGTACCCCCGGCCTCCGCCGTCCCAGCCGTGATCTTTGCCAAGAACTCTGACCGGCCCCGGGACGAAGTGCAGGAGGTGGTGTTCATACCGGCCAGCACTCACGCCCCTGGGAGCCTGCTCCAGGTGGGTTAGGCGTTATGCAAGGGTCGGAGCTGTGGCCGATCTAGGCCGTCTAAGACCTTCCTCCTCTGCTCCTCACGCCCGGGAAGGCCACCGCAGGTGCTGGAAAGAGCATGACCTTCTAGTCTACCAACCTGGACCTAGACTCGCATTTAGCCTCCTTGTCTGCAAAATGGGAATACCAACACCCTCTCTGAGCGGACTCTCCCTTTCTCGCCCTTACCTGCAGTGCACCTACATTGAGGTGGACCAGGTGTCAAAGACTCACGCTGTGATCCTGAGCCGCCCGTCTTGGCTCTGGGGGGCCGAGATGGGCGCCAATGAGCATGGCGTCTGTATTGGCAATGAGGCCGTGTGGACCAAGGAGCCCGTTGGCGAGGGGGAAGCCCTGCTGGGCATGGATCTGCTCAGGTGGGGACCTGCCCTCCCTCATCGCTGCACACGGGAGGTCTGAGAGCGGAGTACTGACCCAGGCCATCCTTCCCTCCCCTATGCCGGGGTCACAGGGGGCCTCCCATCTTGGTGTCCCCTTGCCATCCCCAGAGAGGCTCTCCTGGCCCCATCTCCAGTCTGGCAAGGAGCTCCCAGGTGTGGCCACTTCCCCACCTCCCCTGGCCCAGAAATAGGGCAGTGGTTTCACATTTCTTTTTTCAATAGAAGTGCATATTTATTTATTTATTTTTCCAAATGGAATCTCCTACGAAGTCCCAGTGTATAAAGCCAGTGACAGCAGAGCAGCTCTGGTTGAAGGGAGGCTGGGTGACTCGGTGTGCTTCTCTCTCTGAGACCCTGTTTCAAGCCTCTTCATGGGACCCTCAGAGCAGAGCTGGAAAACCACTGGCCCGACTGCGCTCCATACAACCTCTGTTGGCAGATTGTTTGTGTGACGTGGGCCTCTCTGGGCTCCGTCTGTCCCCTGGGGCTTCTGTCACCCGCCGCCACCGGTACCTCACTGCCCTTCTGGTCCCTGCACCTCTCTTCATGCCAGGCTGGCCTTGGAACGGAGCCGCTCTGCCCTGGAGGCCTTGCACGTGATCGCGGGCTTGCTGGAGCGCTATGGGCAAGGGGGCAGCTGCCGGGAGGACCCTGCACCATTCTGCTACCACAACACTTTCCTACTGGCTGACCGGACGGAGGCATGGGTGCTGGAGACGGTGGGGAGGCTGTGGGCCGCACAGAGGATCCAGGGTGAGAGCCCGGCCCTGGGGCTTGCCTCCCGGAGGCGTCCCCATGTGCCAGCCTTGGGAGGCGGTGGGATGGGGGCGGGAGGGAGACAGGGCAGGGCGGATCCAGGTGCACACCTCTCGGGTAGTAGGCACCCCCCAAGGAGGTGGGAGATGAGCCCACTGGGGACCCCTTCTTCCCCCTTCATTTGCTTAAGTCCTCTTGTGCTCTAGACTGCCGCTTCCTCTGGGGAGCCTTCCTGGACTCCCTGGCAGTCAGGTTCCCCCCTTACATGCAAGCAGGTGCCTCTTCATGGCACTCACCACAGCTGCATGTTCCCATTTATCGCCATCTCCCTCCCCACGAGGGCAGGGCTGGTCTCTGCACCATGTTCTCGGCACCTGGCACAGAGTAGGCGCTTTGTGATCTGTGAGCCGTCCCCCCCACCCCCTCTGCAGAGGGCGCCCGCAACATCTCCAACCAGTTGAGCATTGGCACGGACATCTCGGCCGAACACTCGGAGCTGCGGACCCACGCCCGGGCACAGGGCTGGTGGGGTGGGCAGAGCACTTTCGACTTCGCGCAGGTCTTCTCCCTCACCCAGCAGCCGGTGCGCATGGAGGCTGCCAAAGCCCGCTTCCAGGCCGGGCGGGAGCTGCTGCGGCAGCACCAAGGTCAGTGAGGGGATGGCAGCGGGCTGGGGGCCTGGGGGGCCGCTGCGGTGCCAGCCTCTCTCCTCTCCCACGGCTTTGACCCAAGGCCAGAGGTCCCCCTTCCACCCCGGGGGCCCCTCAGCATGTCCTCCTCCACAGGGGGCATCACGGCCGAGGTGATGATGGGCATCCTCAGGAACAAGGAGAGTGGCATCTGTATGGACTCCGGAGGCTTCCGCACCACGGCCAGCATGGTGTCCATCCTGCCCCGGGACCCTGCCCAGCCCTGTGTCCACTTCCTCACCGCCACCCCGGACCCATCCAGGTGAGGGCAGTGAGGGTGGGGAAGGCAGCGGAGCGCGTGCCAGGCAGGGGGAATGAGGGGCTGTGATAGCCTTTGCTCCTTCTATCTCTGTCCCATTAGGTCAGTGTTCAAACCTTTCATCTTCGGGGCATGGGTGGCCCAGGCCCCCCAGGTGCTGTCGCCCACTTTTGGAGCACAAGACCCTGTTCGGACCCAGCCCCGATTCCAGACTCAGGTGGATCGCCGGCACACCCTTTACCGTGGACACCAGGTGGCCCTGGGGCTGATGGAGAAGGAGCAGGTAACCCCCCAGGGACTAGGGGCGACTCTGGGGCCATGACTCACTTCTCCCACCCCCAATCTGGATTCTGGAAATATGAGGGGACCTGGGAGTGGAGGAGAGACTCTAGAGTTGGGGAGAGGAGTCTCTGCCTTCAAAGCTAGCTGCCCCTGTCCTTTCTCCTGCTTGTGGGAGGTGGCAGGTATCTCCCCTCAAGCCAGAGGGAAGCCTGTGCCGGGGACTCATCTCCGCCTTTCCTGGCAGGATCGGGGGCAGCAGCTCCGGCAGAAACAACGCGATCTGGAGCAGGAAGGCCTGGAGGCTGCGCGGGGGCTGCTGGCCGGGGAGTGGGCCCCACCCCCGCAGGAGCTGGGTGCCCTCTTCCAGACCTTTGTGGAGAGGGAGAGCCAGGTGTATGCCTGAGCGCCGCAGCTCCTCCTGGCCTGGGGTGGGCACGGGACCCCTGGGGCAGCAGGATCAGCACAAGCCCTTCAGTCCCCTCAGCCTTGTTCCGGACAGCCAGCTCGGCCTTTGACTTAATAAAGTTCATTATTTCGCTGCTCAGTGAACTTGATCCCGGGTCTAGCGGGGGGTGGAAGAGCCAGGCGAGGGCAAAGGGTGGCCCTGAGCTGACGACAGGGCCTCTGATTGTCTTGCTGGGCAGCGCGGTCTTCTCACTCGGGTGATGGGGACTAGATGGAGAAAGTTGTGGCAAGGGTGTGTGAGGAGAGGTGGTCTCCCCAGGTGTGTGAACGGGTGTGGACAAGAGAACATGCCTGGCACACTATGGGGCTACTGTTTAGGGGGAATTAGAACCACGGGGTTTTGGTCCTCAGCTCGAACCTTGGAAGGGCCCTCCCTAAGGGCGACAGTGAGATGTGCCCCCCGGAAGACGGCATCTTCCACAAGGTGAGGCCTGCTCAGGGCCCAGGCAGCCAGGTGGGGACCTGAGGTGGGCCAGTCCTTTGGGTAGTTCCCGAAAGGTCAGAAACGTGTTCTTTAGAGTCGGGTTCTGTATTTCTGTGACTCCTTCCCACTGCCTTGACTGCTTGCGTCCCCTGAGATGCCCCCCAACGACATGAAAGACATACTCAGGGCCGGGAGACATTTTACTGGGGTGGGCTCCTACCACAGGTGCGGGGTCTGAGAAGGAGGGGAGGCCCACCCCATGCCCCGTTCTTCCCCATTCCTGTTCCTGGGGTATTGCTTGCAGGGACGGGGTACACTTCACTTCTTGATTCTTTTGGTCACAGTTTTGGTTGTGCCGGCGGCCCCGGCCACAGAGGCCTTGGGGGCTGTGGCTGCTCTGGTCCCCTTCTTCGCCTGGACAGTGCTTTGCTGGCTGGAAACCAGAGGGCAGGGTTTCTTGGTGGTAGAGGTGGCTTGTGGCAAGGAGGCGGGCTTGGGGGGCGTCTCCTTCCCTTGCCTGGGACTCACAGAGGGACTGCTGTCCTTAGCCACGGGCCCCCCAGGCCGCAGGGGGAGGTCAGTGAGGGTGGGCTTTGTCTCCATCCTCAGAAGGTGATCAGTCAGGGCTGCCTGCCGTCTGCGCTCCTTGTGTCTGCCCATCTCCTGCTCCAGCTCCTGGAGGAAGCCTGGGAGGGACCAAGATGGTAGATGGAGCCCCAGGCTTGGCAGGAAGGCCCTTGGCAGGAGGTCTCTGGCTGACCCCCTGAGCAAACTAACCCACTGCCATCCCTGGTGGGGAGGGGCCGGGGCTGGGGCTGGGGTGGGGAGAACGCGTCACCTGCATGCCAGGCTGATACCGGGCCCCAGTGGCACTGTCCTTCTCTGACCCAGATGCTGCCCTGGGCTTGGGGCTGCCTCCCTAGCTCTCTTAGCTTCCCCAGTGCCCCACGGGGCAGAGGGGAGTTCTAGGGAGGGTGCAGGCCTTGGAAAGCAGGGCCACCTCGCTCTGTGCAGAACGGGCCACTCAGCTCCGGGAACTCCTCCTCCTCATCGCCCGAGGCTTTCTCGTCCTCATCCGAGGTCCAGCGCTCTGCCACAGGCTGCTTGTCCAGGTCCAGGAGCAGGGGCAGGGCTTCTGTCACCAGCTCCCTGCAGGGCGGAAAGAGCAGAGGCGCCCCCGCAGGAGAGCACCCCTGGGTGGTGAGCCTGGGAGGCTGTGCAGACACAAGCCACAGCAACCGCACTGGGAGGGGTGGGGTTCACAGGCGGGGAGATGGGCCTGCGGTCAGCCCCAAAGAGCTAAGGGCTGGCTCCGTGCGGGTGGGAGAGAAAAAGCATTCCACTTGAGCTGGGGTGATGGAGGAGAAGGTGCCATGGAGGGTGACCCTGGGTTTGCAGGCTGAGAGGGAGCCTAGGAGGAGGAGCTTGGCCATCCCCCACTTCTTCCCACCCTCAGGTCCTCCTCACCTGTAGCCATCCTGGCCGGTGCAGCTGTTTCCAGTCAGGTTGAGGATGAGAAGGCTCTGGGGGAACTCATCTGCACGCACCAGGGAGAGGGGAAGGAGGCTGTCATACCCATCTTCTGGCCCAAAGCCACTGCCTCTTTGTACAGCCCAGACCCCTCCGAGGCTGTGCTGCCACTGCAAGCATAGCGAGATGGTGGCAGAGAGGAGCCCCCCCCCCCCCCCCCCCCGGCCAAGGCTCATCCCATGAGCTGGGGCCGGGGCCGGGCATTCTTACCCAGCTTTAGTGTTTCTATCAGGTTCTCAGAAAGGTCCAGAAACTGGAGATGTGGGAGGTCACGGAGGTTTTCCACCTGCTTGATTTGGTTTCCTGCCAGAGACAGGAAGCTGTGGGGGAAGGGAGGGGTGCAGAGACAGAGCTGAATCACAGAGCCGCTGGAGGCAGGGAGGAGAGCACCCAGCACCCAGCGCCCCTGGCTAAGCAGCCCGCTGATGAGTGGGGACCCATGGCCACCTGGGGTGGGGGAAGCAGAGTGGGGCTTGCTGGGCCCTCAGCAGACAACACATTAGGCTTGGAGAGGTCTGCACCAGTTCTCTGGGGCGGGACCGGGTCTCCCTCTCTCTCCCCCCTCCCCCAGGCCTGAGCCCTGAAACCACTTACCGCAAGGATGGGATGCAGGCCAGGTTCTCAATTCGCTGGATCTTATTCTGCAGAAAGCAAACGAGTTGGGGAAACTGGGTAGACTACGTCTACTGGTGCAGCCGGAGAGCCAGCACTTTGGGAATGACCCCCCTGCTCCCTGAACTGGTTCTCACTACCTGGGGATGATTTGTTTTCTCTGGGTGGATGGTGAAAGGTTTCAACTTGGGGCCTGGCTACACTTCATGACGGTATACCCTGCTCACCCCACAACCAAAGAGGGGCCTGGAAATCAAGAAGGAAACCAAGGGGCCATGGGGAAATAGCAAAGGCCTTGGTGGTGGCTTAGGTACACACAGGGGGTGAGGAATATGCATTCCTTTGATTTGCAAAGTTTAAAGGAGCTGCGTATATTCAACCTGGAGGGAACTGAAAATCAGCCAGTCAACCACCACCACCACCACCACCATCACCACCACCACCACCACCAACAAACAGCCTTCAAGGTTCTGAAGGGTGCAGAGGAGTCTTCTGGTTCCCTCTTCCACTTCTTCAAAAGAGGAAATGGGCTCAAGCTTTATATAACATGAGAGATTTAGGATGGACACCAAAAAGAACTTCGAGACCAAGAGAAGTGTCTGACAAAAACCAGTGATTTGAGAGCATGCTCAGAATATCTTTTGAGAGGATTGGTCTTTCAGTGGAAGAGAATTTCTGATTCATCTGGGAACAGTTTCTTTTCTTTTTTTTTCCTCTCCCCTCCTCTCCTCTCCTCTCCCCTCCCCTCCCCTCCCCTCCCCTCCCCTCCTCTCCTCTCCTCTCCTCTCCTCTCCTCTCCTCTCCTCCAGATTTTACTTTTAAGTAATCTCTACACCTAATGTGGGGCTTGAACTTACAACCCCGAGATCAAGAGTTGCATGCTCCACAGATAAGCCAGCCAGGCGCCCCATCTGGGAACAGTTTCAGTGAAGATCTGCCTACCTGAACGCCAGGGAATGGGCAAGATGACCTGATTGGTTGCTTTTGGATTAAACAGACTTGGTCCACAGAGGGTGAAGGGGGAGGAAGGGCAGGAGGCAAGAAGTTACCGCTTGCAGATAAAGGCTGTGAAGGTTCTGGAGGCCCTCAAGGTTCCCGATGGTGGTAATTCCCTCCCGGTCCAGGCGGACAGTCTGTAGGTCAGCCAGAGTGTGAAACCTGGAAGAACGGTCAGCAGATAGGTGTTGTAACAGAGCGCCCCTTCCGTGGTTTCTTAGCAGGGAAGATGGGAGGGGGGGAGGAAGAAAGATGTTTCAAGCTAAGTGGCTTTGATGAGATGTCAGGAACAACTTCTTGACTCATGAAGGGGTGTCCAGATCATGAAACTGGTTGATCTGGAGCCCTGGATCTTGGTCAGTAGCACTGGGAAGGATCAGAGGTGAGAGGAGTAGAGGGCCCTTGGACTGGGAAATGGGTGATAGCAGCTTATGGTTCCTGGAGAGACTCACAGGCAAGGGAAGACTTTGTTGGGCCAGCTCGGATGGTAGAAGCAGGGACCGGGGCAGAGATGAGGCAATCTCTGCAGGAGGATCCTTCCTCACTTCCCTTTTGAGTGGTCCATGGAAGGAAAAGCACTTGTTCCATTCACTCATTCATTCATCCCACATTTACTGAGTGCCCACTAGAGACAAATGAGAGTCCCTGCCCATCACTATTAGGGAAACAGGCCAAACATCTATGACAAATGGATGAAGGACACGAGTACAAGGGACTAAAGGAGTACTGTGCACTGAGTTCTGAATCCGGGGACAGGGAATGCTTCCTGGAGGAGGTGACATATAAGTAGGAGTTGACCGGGAAGGTGAGAAGGGGATGAGGAGAAGGCTTATCAAACAGAAGGAACAGTATGTGCTAATTCAGGCTTTCTCCAACTTGAATGTGCCTTTGAGTCCCTTGGGGGTCTTGTTAAAATGCAGATTCCAGTTGAGTAGGTCTGGGCTGGGCCTGAGAGTCTCCATTACTAACAGCCTCCCAGGTGATGCTGCTGAGCACGTCTGAGAGGTAGGGTGCTAATGTGTGAAAACGGGTCTTAGAGGAATTGTGGAGAACGGCAGGAAATAAGGCTGGAAAGGCAACAGAGGTCAACTCATGCTAAGGCATTTGGATTTTATTCTGGAAGTACTAGAGAGCCAAGGAAGGTTCTATCAGGATGTACCTGGTCAGATTTATCATCTAAAAGGATCACTTTGGCAACAGTACCGGGGTCCTGGACTGGGGGCAGGGAGACTAATTAGGAGTTTGTTGGAAGGTGATGGCTTAGAGCCTTGTATAAGGCAGTTGAGTGGGCATGGTAAAAAAGAAATAGAATAATGTTTAAGGAGGCAAAATCAGTTGGACATGACCACTGATTGAATGCGTGGAGTAAAGAGAGGGGCAAAGATGAGTTGACAAACCAGTACAGCTCAGGGGGCTGGTCATCCTGTGAAATCGTCCAGCACCCCTTTTCTCCCCGTGGCACTCACATCTTCTCCGACAGATCCTCATCCTCAGGGAAAGCCAAGTTCCGCTTAGTGATAAGGGCTTCAGTAATGCACACGCCCCCTTCCTCTGGACTCTGGGCAAGCTTAGCTGAGAAAAGATGAATCCGATCGTTACATTTCTTAGTCTTGGAAGCCTGACCCCACTGTTACCCAACTGTTCTACTCATCACCCCATCCCCTACTCACCTCCGGGCATGGTTTAAAGGCTACTGGCCTGGCATGGGATTAGAACGAAGGGAAAAAAGCAGACCGACTTGGACAGCCCCGGGGATGGCGGAACCCAGGAGACTTGAGGGACAAGGGAAAGTGGTTGATTCAGAGCAAATTAATGAGGTGGGGTGGAAGACAAAAGGAAATCGAGGCGGGGGCTCTGGAGTTTGAGGGGCGCAAAGGGGCTAGAAAAACTGGGGGATTGTGGGTAGAGAGTGGCCGGTGAGGATCGAAAGAAAAGAGCTGTGTCCAAGATTCTAAGCGTTGTTGCTAGGAGACTGGACGCCAGGTTGGGCGTTGGGGGCGGGGCGGGCTCGCAGACGCAAGGTTCGGCGCATGCGGATTAGTGCTCCAGCCGGCGACTTCCGGCCCCAGGACTTCCCACAATTCTTAGCTTCTTCTGTCCCTCTCGGCTCCCGTCTGTTCTTCCGGTGGCGATGGCTGCGGCCGTGGTTGGGATGCTGCGAGGGGGTCTCCTGCCCCAGGCGGGTAAGGAGCGGCCCAAGTCCTCACGGCGCGTTCCGTCCGGTGCTCTCTAGTTCTGTCTCCCCTCCTCCACTACTGATCCTCTCCCGCAATCTCTTACTCCAGAAGGCTCCCGATGACCCATGACCCCAGCTAGATCGCTAGTCTCCTCCTCCGTCTAATTCCCTGTGACTGCAGACAGTAGTAGTAAGAGAAGCGCAGCAACAACGTCAGCGACAACCACAATATTTCTTCCCTCCGCCGAGTCCCCCTTCTCTGGACTTCTGTAATCCACCACCCAGCTCTTGCTCGCCTCTAATTTCCTTTGCTTGAACCACTGCCCGCCCCGACCTTGGCGCTGTGCCACCTTTTTACGGTCTTAGCCTAAAATGTCACCTGCTGAGGCCTGCCCTGGCCACTTTCTGTAAAGCAGGTTTCCCCTGTTACATCTGTATTTTTCAGCCTGTTCATGGACCCCTTTTACCCTTCACAGTCTGTAATTTTGCATTTGTTTATGTGCTGTCTCCTGTATTAGACTTCAAACTCCGTAAGGGCAGAACCATGTTCATTCAGTATAGCCAGCAGGTGACGTGGTGCCTGGCATTAGTAGGCTTGCAATAGACGTTTGTTTAATGAATGATTTTGCGCACATAACATAGGCCAGGCACGGTGGTAAATGATTTACATGTATTATCTCATTTAAATCTTAAAGCATGTCATGGAGAAGTCATCATCATCTCCTCTTTACAGGTGAGGAAATTCAAGTTTAGACCAGTTGAGTGAGTGGTAAGGTCACAGCTAGTAAGTGCCAGAAGAGATTAAAATCTGGTTGCATCTGTGGGGCAGCTGGATGGCTCAGTCGGTTAAGCATCGGACTCTTGGTTTCGGGTCCGGTCATGATATCAGGGTGGTGAGATTGAGCCCCGCGTCGGACTCCATGCTGCTGAGCTTGGAGCCCGCTTGACATTCTCGCTCTCCCTCTGCCCCCCTCCCTTTTTCTCAAAAAAAAAAAAGAAAAAAAAAAACCAAACCCCAAAACCAACCTCGTTCTGTCTGATCCAAAGCCCGTGTTCTTAACGTAGGTTTTGTGGCTGCTGGCAAAAAAAACTCTCACCCCAGCAAACCTCCATGCTCTGTTGTTAGAGCACTCTTCCAGCTGAACTTTTCCCTGAGATCCCATCCCAATCTTAGGAAGGGCTGAAAGTGGAAAGGGCTAGCGCCAGGGTCCTTTTGTTGAAGATGAAGGGGTCACTTAGGCTTACGGCTTTCAAGTGGCTCCCTTGTCTTCTGAGGGGTGCTCGCCACTGATGCCTGTAAACCAGAACGGTGGGAAGGGAGGCTTGTCTGGGGGAGCTGTGAGGGCCGTGGAACTTCTTTTCCCCGTTGCTTCAGATCATGGGTGAAGGCTTCGGAGCAGTGCTTAGAGCAGTGGTTTTCAGTCTTCAGCATGCATCTGCAACACCTGGAGGGCGTATTACAACCGCTGTTTGCTGGGCTCCCCTCCAGTGCTCCCCTCTGATTCAGGAGGGCAGGACAGGCCCTGAGAGCTTGTGTTTCTAACAAGTTCCCAGGGGATGCTGATGTTGCTGGCTGGGTGGGGGGAGCACACCTTGAGAACCACTGGCTTAGACCAGGGGTTGGCCTCTTGTGGCAGGACTGGTCACCATGTTTTATAAATAAAGTTTTATTGGAATACAGCCGCATCTGCTTGTTTCGTATTGTCTAGGATTGCTTTCATGACACAGCGGTACGGTTGAGTAGTAGTAACAGATTGTATGGTTCTCAAACTTAAAATATTTACTATTTGGCCATTTAAGAAAGAATTTGTGGGGCGCCTGGGTGGCTCAGTGGGTTAAGCATCTGCTTTCAGCTCAGGTCATGATCCCGGGATCCTGGGATCGAGCCCTGCATCGGGCTCCCTGCAGCAGGGAGCCTGCTTCTCCCTCTCTCTCTGCCGCTCCACCCCGGCTCGTGTTCTCCATCACTTTCTCTCAGATAAGTAAATAAAATCTTAAAAAAAAGAAAAAAAATTGTTCAATCCTCTCCCCCCTTTTTTTAATGTGTTCAAAAAATACTTTCTCTCTTGTTCTCATCTTTTTTCCCCATCTCTGTGCATATAGAAGGGCTGGAGAAATGGGAGCCTCACAAGATCAAGCAGTTGACCTAAGGTCACCCATTAAAGAGAAGAGAAGTTCGGGGGACTTAGGATTTCTAGCAGACAATTCCTTGTCCCACTCTTGTGTTGTGTCTAGCTCTCTGAGCCGTGGTTGTCTTGCCCAGAGGTGGGCTTTTTCTCCATCTGAGGCCAGCTAAGGACTCCCAAAGGCTGCACGTCACAGCGTTGCTGTTTCCCCTCCCAGGCCGGCTGCCCACCCTCCAGACTGTCCGTTGTGGCTCCAAGGCTGTTACCCGCCATCGTCGTGTGATGCACTTCCAGCGGCAGAAGCTGATGGCCGTGACTGAGTATATCCCCCCAAAACCCGCTGTCAACCCACGATGCCTACCATGTCCCCCCAGGCCCCCACAGGAGGTAAGGAGGACACCGCCTGGCCTTGGTGCTGGGGTGGTGGATTGAAGTGATCTTGTCTCCGTAGCCATAATGAAGTAGATCTCCAGGACCCAGCCCTCCACGTCATTACTTCCCCTCTTTGACCCCGTGGGCCAGATGCTTTAAAATGACACATGCACTTGATTCTGCTTGGCATTTTGGGCTCTGTGGACTGGACGGGCCCACGTTTGGGTGTCACTGGGAGCTCCAGCACCCGTCCCCCAGGGAGAAAGGGGGGTCAAGGAGAAGGGCGGCTGATGTCCCCTTGGTCATCCCTTCCTGACTACAGGAGACAGGCCTTATCCGGCTCCTCCGTCGGGAGATAGATGCAGTTTTCCGAGAGAACCGAATGATAGCTGTCTGTCAGAATGTGGCTCTGAGTGCGGAGGACAAGCTTGTCATCCGGCACCGGCTGCGGAAGCACAAGATCCTGATGAAGATCTTTCCCAACCAGGTAGGGACCAGCCCTCGGGTGCAGGCGCCACGTTCCCCTGCCCCGCCAACTCAGAGCGCAGGGCCGCTCCCCAGATCGGGTCCGTTCGACCCCTCCCCCATCGCCCCGCCCTGCCAGGCCCCCGGTGCAAGCAGCCCTCCGGCCCGGTGCCTACACTGTGGTTGGGGGCCGAGGAGACTGTCAGCTGGCACCCCCGGCCTGACTTGGCCTGTCATCAGGCCACCCCTTCCTCCCACTTGTCCCCAGGAAGCCGTCTTTCCTGCTGTTCCAGGTTCTGAAGCCCTTCCTAGAGGATTCCAAGTACCAAAACCTGCTGCCCCTCTTTGTGGGGCACAACTTGCTGCTGGTCAGCGAGGAGCCCAAGGTCAAGGAGATGGTGCGAATCTTGAAGGGTGTGCCTTTCCTGCCACTGCTAGGTGAGCCAGCACCCCTGCGGGTCGAGGATGGGGTGAAGGGGCGTGGGTACCATCTGCTGAGTACATGTGGGTAAAACTGTGGACAACCTTGGGGGGACATCCTCTCACGGATGGGGCCTGAGTCAGTAGCATCATTTGTTGAGGGCTGCCTGTGTCCCTTCGGAACCTCTGTCGGCTCACTACCCTGCGCCCGCCCTCCCTCCCTCCCTCCCTCCCTTCCTTTTTAGATGTATTTATTTTAGGGAGAGAGATTGCTCAGGTAGGGGGGCGGGGTGAGGGGCAGAGGGAGGGGGGAAGGAGAGAAGCAGACTCCGTGCTGAGCGGGGAGCCCCATGCAGGGCTGGATCTCACGACCCTGAGATCATGACCCTCAGCCGAAACCAAGAGTAGAGTCCGATGTTTAACCACCTGAGCCACACCGGCACCCCGATCCTGCGTCATTTCTGCCCTTGGGAGGAAGAGGAGGGAAAGCAGAGACGGGGCTCTGCAGGCAGAGGACGTTCAGACACCTAGAGTCTAGCAGTGGGGCGCAGGAAGCCACACAGACGGAGAGACTTAAATAGCCCAGGTAAAGGGCACTGAGGGGCAGGGGGCAATGTTTCCCAGACTCCCCTGATGCTGGGGATCCTCGGAGATGATTCTCCTGTAGAGAAGACTGGTTGCCTAGGTCTCTGTGGACCACCCCCTACCCCGCTACACATACGCTCTGTGGATCCTTAAGAAAGTTGAGGAAACCATGACTTGGTGGGGGTTGGGCCAGGTGGGTGTCTTACGTGAGGGTTTTCTAGGGAAGAGTTAGGAAGCAAGGGAGGGGCTCAGTCCCAAACTGAGGGGGAGCTGGGTGGGGCAGGCGTGGGAACGAGATTTGGGGGAAGGCTGGGAGGTGGAGAAGGGCAACAGAGCACGTGTCGGAACCTGGAGCTGGAGCGTTGTTTTCAGAGGGAGGCATTTGTGGGGGCCGTGCTGACCCCGTGTTCTTCCAGGTGGCTGCATCGATGACACCATTCTCAGCAGGCAGGGCTTCATCAACTACTCCCAGCTTCCCAGCCTGGCCTCGGTGCAGGGGGAGCTGGTAGGCGGACTCACCTTCCACATGGCCCAGACCCACCTCTTGCTTCAGCACCAGCCCTTCCAGCTCACGGCCCTGCTGGACCGGTACATCCGACAGCAACAGGAGGGGGACTCCGGCACGCCG
Source organism: Ursus arctos (assembly GCF_023065955.2). NCBI lineage: Eukaryota > Metazoa > Chordata > Mammalia > Carnivora > Ursidae > Ursus > Ursus arctos. Next base: position 22,715,694 of record NW_026622919.1, on the reverse strand, counting down.
GCCAGCGGGCAGCCTGCTTCTCCTGACCCTGCTCCGAACTCATAACCAGCCCGTTGTCCCCAGCCTGCCCACAAGCACACTCTACCCCGTTGGTCGTGCCCTCGTCCATCAGCGATGTGGAAGCACTGGGGGGGGGGGGGGGAGTGGCGTTATGACCTGACTTCACTGACCCCGACTTCCTCAGATACAAGACCACCCCGGGGATGCAGAGACGCTCCATTTCCGAATGGAGGCTGGGAATCGCTGTCTTTGTCCCTAGTGTCCCCACCCTGGGGCCTCACAGGAGCAGGCTTTTGGCTCTTTGGGCCCAGGGCAGAGAAGCTGAACATGTGGGGAGGTTGCCTCTGCCTCCATGTCCTCTGTCCCTTGCTGCACGTGTCTCCCAGCCTATCCCCTCATGGGCCCGCCGTGCTGGAATGGCTCCCTCGGTACTTGTGCTAAGAGTGGCATCTCCGGAGAGCCTGTGGTCCAGCCTCTGTGCTCACTACTTGACACGCCCCGGTTCTTTTCTTCTCACCATGTCACCATATCACCCCCATTTCATGGAGAAGTTCAGTAGTCTGCCCAAGGTCATGCAGCTAATAAGAGGCCGAATAGGCCTCTCTGCGCAGAAGACCATGCCCTGAATTTCTGCCCTGGAGCTTCCTCATTAGGGTCCTGGGTGTGCCTGGATGTTCATTCTCCACCCTCGGGGCGTGTCACATTATGGAAAGGTTGGGAGCACTGACGATAAAATGAAATGCATTGTACTTCCTCTGTTTTGTTGTTTGCAAGCTTATCCTCCGTGTAGACTTATTCTCAGGGCTACCTCTGATTCTCACTTCCCCTCCTAGAAAATCCTTCCTCTTTCCGTGTCCAGGTCTCTTACCTCCCTGGACCAATCCCACAAATGGCATCTCTTACATGTTTGTCCTTTTGAAGGCAGCTGCCGGCTTTGCCCGGTAGCTAACATGTCCCAGGGGATTCTGAGCAAAAGAGCTGGGGCAAACCAGAATTCCGCATTAATGAGGGGGTCTGGAGGCTCTTGAGTGGGAGGCCTCCTCCAAATCTTGGAGAACCAGAAGTTCCTAATGAAGAAGGATGTTTAACTAGAAGCCTGCCCTTGTCCTTGATTGGAGTAGGGAACGTGGCTGTCGAACTTTCCTCCCAGACCTGGGGCAGTGCCACAGCTTCTTCCTTAGTCCTGGAGAGGCACCACTGTGACTGACAATCTCACCAGCTTTTCTGTGGCCTGGTCCAGGACCAATTTCCCACAGGGCCCAGCTCGGTGCTGTATGCCCCAGGGATGCTCGGTCAATACGAAGTGAATTAAAAGGCCCTTGAGGCTCGTGGATGTCAGAGCTGGTCTGGCCAGTGCTGCCCAGGGCCCTCCCTGACTCCCAGAACCCTGCTGGGTGCCACCACCGCCTTCCTGAGGCTGCAGGAGCTGTGCTGAGGCTCTGAATGGCCGAGAGAACAGGCATCTCCGGAGAGATGTCTAAGATCCTGTAGGGTAAACCAAGGCCTGGGTGGGGCTGAGGTTGGTGGGGGAGGTGACCCACATCCTTTCTGGATCAAAGAACCCCACATTGCACCCTTCACCTGCTGGTGATGCTTGAGGCCCCGCCATTAAAAACTCCATTTCCAGAAAGCAGCTTCACTGTCCGTAAAGCTGTCAGTCCATTTTGCATTCACTTTAATGAGGTTTAGACTTTTTTTTTTTTTTAAGATTTTATGTATTAAGGGAGCACATGTCTGCCAGTGGGGGAAGAAGCAGAGGGAGAGAGAGAATTTTTTTTTTTTAAGATTTTATTTATTTATTCAACAGAGAGACAGCCAGCGAGAGAGGGAACACAAGCAGGGGGAGTGGGAGAGGAAGAAGCAGGCTCATAGCAGAGGAGCCTGATGTGGGGCTCGATCCCAGAACGCCGGGATCACGCCCTGAGCCGAAGGCAGACGCTTAACCGCTGTGACACCCAGGCGCCCCGAGAGAGAGAATTTCAAGCAGATTCTGCGCTGAGCGCGAAGCCCGAAGCAGGGCTCATTGTCAACCCTGAGCCAAAAATCAAGTCAGATGCTTAACCGACTGGGCCACCCAGGAGTCCCAGGTTTAGACCTTTCTTAAGAGTTGATTTTTAATTAGAATCAAGTACTGAGCTGAACCCAGTACTCCAGCAGAAGAGCAGAGGCGCTCAGAAAGGGAGGCCGGGGGTCCCTGAGTTGCCTCCAGCTAGGCTTTGCTAACAGCCAGCTGGTCGCTGCTGCAGACCCCTTCCCGATCCAGAGACTGCAAGGGGGGAATTTTGTGTTACTCATAGATGCCTCCAGCCCTGGCGGGTCCTGCCCCGGTGGGCATCACCCATGATGACGGCCTCTGTGGGGGCTGCTGCCTGCCCCCCCCCCCCCCCGTGGCTGCCCTGCTGACTGCGCTGTTGGCACTGTCTACTGTGGTCCCCCAGGGGCATCCATCCCTTCCCGTCAACCTGATACCTTTGCTGGCTCCAAATTTTGCAATCTATTTTCAGATGTAAAACGAGAGGGGGGCGGTTAATAAGGAAATGGCCTTGGGTACTAAGTGGGGTCAAGGCCATGCTAGTCCGAGTAAACCCTTTACGACCACTGGCTTGAGGCCAGCATCTCCCCAGTCCTCCGTGATCTGTCTGGAACTGCGCCCAGTGGGGACTCTGCCCCCACTCCCAGGCTACCTCGGTGCTGGGGAGTCCGCTCAGCCCTGAGTCCTCCCGGGAGCAGGGGGGCAGAGCTGAGCGGCCGCCCGGAGCTTGGCGGGAGGAGGGGCCGGGGAGGGGGAGGTGGGGAGATCCGGCTGGAGGGGAGGCTCCGACGTCTCCTTCCTTCCTGGTTCCTGCAGCAGCTGCTGCCACTGCTCAGCTCCGTGAGGAGGGAGCGGGCCACTCGGAGACGGTGACTCAGAGGCAGAGCGGAGCGCGGGCCAAGGAGCACTGGCGTCCATGGACCCTGGGGTAAGGGGGCCGTGCTGGCATCTGCTGACATCGCCTGGGCAGGCTTCCTCCCACCTGAAGCTGGCGGGTCTGCCCCTCCGGAGACGGGGGTGGGAATGGAAGTGGCGATGGGGTACCAACCTGGCTCACCTCGACCCCGCACCCTCTACGGACAGAGTCTCCCCCTCCACCTGCCAGCAGTGAGGGGCCAGGGTCCTCCGGGGCCAGGAAAAGGGCACAGGGGTACCCAAACACCGGAAGAGTTTGGGAACTTTCAATGGCCAGATGCAGGAGTTTTACCACCACCACCCCCCACCCCGGGTCAGCCTCTTGTACTACGGGCCCCTCCGTCCCGACCTCCCGGCCACCATTAGCCCACCGCGTCCCTGTCCCTTCCTGGCCTCCGCTCCTCAGGTGCTTGCTGGCTCCATTGGAAGATCTGAGCCGTTTGCCCAGCCTCGGGCCAGCCTCGCCCCTCCAGTGCCCTCCCTGTCTCACACACACACAGCCTCATGCATTATTGATCTCCCCGTGGAGCCAGGATGGCCAGGGCTGGTGCCAAGGGCGCCTGTGGGCACTGCTGCGGGACCTGTGTGGACCTTGGCATGTTCTTGGCCACCCCTTCTCCTGCACACAGTGCCTCCATGGGCCTTGTCCCCTGCTCCCTCCGGGTGGGCGGTACTTCTCAGGAGCCGCAAGGACTGGGTGGATAGAAGGGAGGCTTTGGTGGGGGACTGAGGGTCTCAGGCAGGCATCCTAGGGTGAGGCATGGGGAACAATGGGGAGGGGGCTGTCTCAGGCCTCAGTTTCCCCCATGCAGAAGATAGAAGATCTGGAGACCGACTGGTGGGGAGTCGGGATGAAGGGATTAGGAGCACTCTGCCGAGGGATCGAGGGATCGTGCAGGAGGGGTCTCCGGCGCAGGAGGGCAGCAGAGGGGAGGGATGTCCAGGGGTCCTGAAGAGAGAGAAACCGGATTGAGATCTTGCTTCCAGTCTCTGAATTCCTCCGTCCTTTTTTAGAGCCTCTTTTTTCACTCCCATGCCTCATCTCCGATCACCCGCAGGGAATCCTCCAGAGAAAGCACTGAGTGTTTCCTAGAGCCTGAGAATGTGGGCCCAAGGTGGGGCTGGGCAGACTTTTGTGGTTTTCTCCTGGCACCGGCCTGCGGGCTGCTGCGAGTTCAGCTCGTTCACCTCCGAGTGGTGGCCGCAGCCGGAGGGTGTGGGCAGGGAAACCGGCCCAGGGTGCAGAAGGGACACTTGGCAAGGCCTGGCAGGTGAGCAGATGTGGGTGAGCTCTTATCTCAGACGAGGCAGGAGGGGTTGGAGGTGCTCATGGGGTCTCTCTCTTGCTTCAAGGGTCCCCTCAGGACAAGGTGACATCCTTCTCCTTCCACCGCGCTCTACCTTCTCGGCAGGGAGTGGCTGCTCCCTTCTCCATGGACTTCCAAGAGAGGGTCCCTAACTCCTTGGCCGAGAGCATTCTGTCTGCAAAGCCGAGCAGTGCCCAGCAGGTCTGAGAGTGGGGAAGCAGGCAGTGGGTGGAGAGAGCTTGGCCCAGAAGTGGGGGGCAGAACTGGTCACCTTCCCCACTGCTTTCCTACCTCTCTGTCCTGGGCTGCAGGCTTCTGAGCTGTGGGAGGTGGTGGAGGAGCCTCGGAGCAGGCTGGGAGCAGAGGGCATCATGCCGGAGAGGCAGGAAGGCCACCTGCTCAAGAAGAGGAAGTGGCCTTTGAAGGGTTGGCACAAGGTAGGGTGGGCAGGGCAAAGGGAGGGGCCAGATGCAGGGGCGGAGGGGGGCGTGGAAGAGGGCGTGGGCAGTATAGGGGCTGTGTGTGTGGAGGGGAAGAAAAGTCCATGTGTGTGGTTGCTCTCTCCCCATACCCTTTCCTCTCGGCCTCCTGGGTTCTCGTTCCTTCTCGGCCATGTCACAGAGATACTTCGTGCTCGAGGACGGGATCCTTCATTATGCAACCACTCGGCAAGACGTGAGTCAGGGCCTCTGCTGGGGGTCGTGGGATGAGTGTGGCCCCAGAATGCTCTGAGCAGGCAGGGATATCTGGAAGCCACCAGAGCAGGGTCTGATCCCAGCTACACCATTTCTGGATGTGGGGTCTTGGGCACGTTCCTTTCCTGGGCCTCAACTCCCTCATCTCTAAGATGGAGAGAACACGATCCCCCCGTCGTACTCCCCCCATCTTGGTGAGGGCCCTCAGGACAGAGCCCGGCACAAAAATTAGTGTCCAGGAAACGGGAGCTTTCTCTTCCGCGCCCTCGTCCTGTTCCCGTGCTGGGAACGGGAACCGAAGGCCTACGCGCTCAGGCTCTGGCTCCAAGAGGGTGTTTGCCTTCTCGGCCTTGTGGGTTCCTGAGAGCTTCCTTGCTCTGTGACTCCCTTGAGTTCAGAATGTGGCTTGACGTAGTGGGGTGTTCTGTGCACAGGAGGACGACTGACAAGTCCCTGCCGACACTGTGCCTTGGGGGTGAGGGTGAACCCACTGCCTGGCCCTTGAGCCTAGAGTCACCTCTAGGTGACTAGGTGACTCTAGAAAGACGGTGGCTCTGTGGTCCCTGGGGGCCTAAAAAGTCCCATTTCCCCCCTGCCAACCCTGCATTCCAGATCACCAAGGGGAAGCTTCACGGCTCCATTGACGTCCGACTGTCTGTCATGTCCATCAACAAAAAGGCCCAGCGCATTGACCTTGACACCGAAGATAACATCTACCACCTCAAGGTGACACTCCTGGGAGCCGAGTGGTGGCTTGGGCCCCAGCCTAGCGGAGACACTGGGCACACCTGAGAGGGTCGGGGGCTGAGGGTCTGTCCCTGAGGTCGACAGCAAGGGCGTTCCCATCGTATACAATGGCCGATGGCAGACCGCCTTCTCGGTTGTTCTGCACACAGGCACAGAGCTAAGGGCTCAGACTGCTGGGGAAGCTGTGCTTTGCTTTCCCTGCAAGGAGCCTTTGCACAAGCTGGGGAGCACTGTGAAGCAGCCCTTCCTTTCATGCTTCCCTCTCCGTCTCCATCGCCTCTGCAGATCAAATCCCAGGACCTGTTCCAGAGCTGGGTGGCCCAGCTTCGTGCCCACCGCCTGGCCCAGCGCCTAGACATGCCCCGAGGCTCGCTGCCCGGCACCACTCACCGGAAGGTAAGAAGGGCTCTGTGCAGGGGCAGGTGACAGGGGGATCCAGGGGTGGTGGCTTCAGAGAACCATGAGACCCAGGGAGGTGGGCACTGTCCCGCCTCACCCTCGACTCACCCCACAGGTTCCTGGTGCCCAGCTTCCAGCAGCTGGCAGCGCCTCGGCTCTACCTGGGGTTGGACCTCGGGAGAAGGTGTCTTCCTGGCTGAGGGACAGTGATGGGCTAGACCGCTGCTCTCATGGTGAGGGGCCCGTGGCACTGCGCCTCGTGGGCAGGGCCCATGCTGTTGGGTCTAGGTGGCATCCACAGTCACAAGGGGGAGGACTGTCATCTCCATCCCGGCCTCTGGGAACCTGGGCTGCTGGAGGAGACAGCCTCGGCCTCCAGCCCACCGGGTCTACTCGGGCCTGCCCTGGGGAGCGCCAGTCTTAGAGAGGAGGGCAGGGCTTGTGCCCCAGGCCCGGACTCAGGAACAAGAAGATACAGAATGCCAGTGCGGCGAGGGGTCCTGGGGAGTAGTGCCAGGAAAGGGGAGCACTCCAGAGCCGGGGTCCTGGAGTAGGCGCCTCTGATGCTGGCCTGGGAGAGAGAAGGCCAGCAAGCGGGGACGGAAGGAGGCAGTCTGCACGGGGGCAGCAGGGTTCAGGTGTGTTGTGGTGACAGTGGGGGTTGGGGTGCCAGCCCTCTCAGGAAACCAGGGTGAGGCCAGACCAGGGCTGAGACGGGGAACTGCTTTGGGCTCCTGAGCCAAGGAGGGGGATCCCGGGTCCCGGTTTCTGTGGCTGCCCGGTGAAGTGTTGGAGGAGGACGGGAAGCTGAGGGACAGACTTTGGGGTCCCCGGTCAGTGTTAGGAGAGGGACTTCTCATTCATTCTTCCCACAGAGCTATCTGAGTGTCAGGGGAAGCTCCAGGAGCTACACAGACTCCTCCAGAGCCTGGAATCGCTGCACCGAATCCCTTCGGCCCCTGTTATCCCCACGCACCAGGTGAGGGCCGGGGGGGAGGCAGGGGCCTGCCTGGGGTCTCTCCCACTAGATGCCTGCGTGCCCACCGCGTCCCTGGGACAGCTCCCCAGGCTCCCTCATACACTGCTCTTCCCTGGAGAGCCACGCATCTGCCTAGCTGACTCACCTCGCATGTCCAGACTGTCTCAGGGTCGTGTCTCTGCCCCTTGGGGCTGACCCCTGCTGCTGTGCCCACGCATCCACTAGGGCGTCCGTCTTCTTCCTCTGCGATGTCAGATGTCTCTGTGCCCCCCTCTGGGGCCATCTGCCTCTCTCCTGGCTTTCGTGGTTGCTGCCCTTCTCCCCACCCTGAGTGACACTCCCCCCCCACCCCTCTGCCGTCCACGTGCCAGGCCTCAGTGACAACCGAGAGACCCAGAAAGGGGAAGCGGACCAGCCGCATGTGGTGCACACAGAGCTTTGCCAAGGACGACACCATTGGACGGGTGAGGTGGGGCATGGACCCCAAGCCGCCGGGTGGGAAGCCGTGAAGGAGGCTGTCACCTTTGACCCCTGCCCTTCACCTGCAGGTGGGTCGTCTCCACGGCTCTGTTCCCAACCTGTCTCGCTACCTAGAGTCCCGGGACCCTTCAGGTCCCCGCGGGCTGCCGCCTCCAGACTATGCCCACCTGCAGCGTACTTTCTGGGCCCTGGCCCAGAAGGGTGAGTGCGTGCGGGAGGGGCGGCAGGGGCAGGCAGGGGCAGGGAGAAGAGGAGCCTGATGCCTGCCCCTGCCCCTACAGTGCACAACTCCCTCAGCAGCGTCCTGGCTGCCCTCACTGCCGAGTGGGACCGACTGAGGGACCTGCACCAGGGTTCAGAGCTGTCACGGACGGGGGTGAGGCTCAGGGACCGGGGAGCCACGGGAGGAGAGGGCTCAAGGCCGAGGCCCACAGGCCTGGGGCGGAGAGCAGAGCCGGGTCTGGGGAGAGAGTGGGTGGCAGAGGCAGTCTGTGCAGAGAGCAGCGTGGTGAGGTGGGGAGGGCTTTGTCCTCCTGGCCCCTGGCCCCTCACCCTCTCCCTGCAGGTCTCCGAGGCCTCCGCTGGCCCGAGGCGCCTCCACTCACTCTCCGTGTCTTCGGACACCACTGCGGACTCCTTCAGCTCCCTCAACCCGGAGGAGGTAGGAGCCAGGCTAGGCTGTGAGGACCGTTTCTCCTGCACCTTCTTCCTCGGCAGAAGTCAAGGCACTCTTGGTCTTCAGACCCGAAACGGCCCAGAAGTCCTCGCTCCAGCCCCCTTTTTAAAAATTACTTATTTATCTACTTTATTTTATTTTTAATTTTTTAAAGATTTTATTTACTTATTTGACAGAGAGGCAGTGAGAGAGGGAACACAAGCAGGGGGAGTGGGAGAGGGAGAAACAGGCTTCCCACCGAGCAGGGAGCCCAATGCGGGGCTCGATTCCAGGACCCCGGGATCATGCCCTGAGCCGAAGGCAGACGCTTAACGACTGAGCCACCCAGGCGAGCCTAGCTCCAGCCCCTTTCATGCAGCAGCCTCATCGTGGTCATTCCTGCCTGGCCAGTGTGTGCACAGTGCTTTTACCTTTAATTCAGGGTCCTGTGAGGCCATGATCCTTACCCTCAAGTTCATGGTGGAGGAAACAGAGAGTCAAAGAATCTGACCGATGGGGGCCAGGCTCCCACAATTGTGGATTGAGGGTTGGCTAAGCTGGGACTTAGGTGTTCTGAGCACAGACTCTGGGACCGGGCTCCGTGGGTTTCAGTTTGGCTCCATTGCACGCCCGCTTTGTGGCCCTGAGCCTCAGTGTCCCAACCTGCGAAGTGGGAGGTCATGATCGCACCTGCCGCATAGGGTGAGCGTCAGGATGGGATGTGTTAATACACTCGGAAGCCTTGGAGGCCGGCTCAGAGCCAGCGCCCGGCAGAGTGCGTGGCCGTGGGGAACCTGTCTCCTTGCTCCCGGTTCCTCTGGCACCCCTTCGTATCCCCCCATGCTCTCTCCCCTCCCCGGGGAGCACGGCCTGACGCCCCTCCTTCCCACAGCAGGAAGCTCTGTACATGAAGGGGCGGGAGCTGACGCCGCAGCTGTCCCAGAGCAGCGTCCTGTCCCTTGCGGATTCCCACACAGAGTTCTTTGATGCCTGTGAGGTTCTCCTCTCTGCCAGCTCTTCTGAGAATGAGGTGAGGTTGGGGAGGGGGAGCCCCGGGAATATTGGGATGGGGTCCAGAGGGACTGGAACCTGTAGATTCCCAAATCCTTTCTAACACCTCGGCTGCTATCTCTGGCCATGTGTCCAGACCTGCTGGGTTTGTGTCCCCGCTCAGAAGTCTCTGCTGGGGACCCTTCCTCAGCTCAGTGTGCTTTGTTCCCGTTGGTTCTCCTGAGACGGCTGCCTCAGCCCCACCCTGCCATCTTCCTGCGAGCCTGTCAGCGCCAGCACTGCCCTGCCCCCTGCCCTGGATCTCAGCAGTGCCCTGCTGCCCTGTCCTAGTGTACCACCAAGTCCCTGAGCTTTCTCCCCTCAGCGAGAGGGCCAGGCGTCCCCCTCCCAAAGTGGCAGGGCACAGGGTCTTACCAGGCCCTGGGCACTGCCCAGCTGCCCGGGAGGCCCAGTCTGCCCAGCCTGTCATCTGTCCCGGCCCAGGGCTCAGAGGAGGAGGAGTCATGCACTAGTGAAATCACCACCAGCCTGTCCGAGGAGGTGCTGGACCTCAGGGGAGCTGAGCGCTATCAGAAAGGTGCCCGCTGGGTGTGCAGCCATGGAGGGGCTGGGGAGGGGTAGAAGTGGTGTTTGTCCACAGCCCAGGCCCCTGGGAGGCTGTCTCTTGGGGTGACTGGTGGGCTGACGGCTTTGGATGCTGATCCAGAAGTGACCCCAGGAGACGAGGAAGGTGAAGCTGTGAGCTGCAGAATGTTCCAGGAGTGGCTCTGGGGCTGGGTCAGGTTCAGGGCCCCAGGGTAACCTCCAGTGCAGTCTCTTGAGAAGGTTCGCCTGGGGCCTGAGGCAGAGGCAGAAGCTCCCACCTTGGCGCTCTTCAGCGGTGTAGCTTTGGACATGTCATTTTACTTCTCGGAGCCTGTTTCTTCATCTGTAAAATGGGCTGAATAATCTATATCCTGACATCAGTTTCTGTGTTTATGGAGGGGAGCTGAAGATAAGGGTGGGGGCTCAGGAAGGGCTTCTGGGGTGCAGGGTTTCCGGCCGTGGGGACCACCCTCTCGGAGTGGTTCTCGGCCCTACTGCCCCCCGAAGTCCCCCAGGAGCTCGTCTGCAATTGGCTCCCCAGGGGCCCCGCCCTGCACCGAGTCCAGAGGGGAGGCTTGGGAGTGAGTCTGTCTAGGAGCCCCTCTGGGGGGGGGGGGGCGCCGCCTCGGGGCTGGCCTGGGCACCTGCTGGGTCAGGATGCCGTGCCCGGAGGGAGAGCGACTTGGCTGGGTGGGCCCCAGGGGCCTGTGTTCCAGGGAGAGCTGCAGGGCCCCCGCGTCGCCGCTGCCTGCCAGCAGCCAGCGGGCCAGGAGCCGACGTGAGCCTGTGGAACATACTGCGGAACAACATCGGCAAGGACCTGTCCAAGGTGTCCATGCCCGTGCAGCTCAACGAGCCGCTCAACACCCTGCAGCGGCTGTGCGAGGAGCTCGAGTACAGCAGCCTCCTGGACCAGGCCAGCCGCACGGCCGACCCCTGCGAGCGCATGGTACCCCGCCAACTCCCGGCCGGGCTCCTCCCCGCTGCCGGGGTTCCACCTCGGCACCCCCAGTCCTTGCCGGCAGTGGGGTGGCACCCCCCCTTCGCTGCCCTCCCCCCTCAATGGCATCTCTCCCCCTCCCCCCCGCAGGTGTACATCGCAGCCTTTGCCGTGTCTGCCTACTCGTCCACGTACCACCGAGCAGGCTGTAAGCCCTTCAACCCTGTCCTGGGGGAGACCTATGAGTGTGAGCGGCCTGACCGGGGCTTCCGCTTCATCAGCGAGCAGGTGTGTGCCCCGGAAGAAGGGGGTGGGCCACACGGGCGGTCGAGGGGCCGGGGCCCGGGGGAGAGCGCAGGGCAGATGGCTTGGTGCCAGGCGCTGTGCCGCGTGGTGGTGGCAGCGCAGAGGGCCCTCTGCTCCGGGGAGCCCCGGGCCGAGTGTGGGGGGCCGGCTTGAAGCAAGGAGTTACGGTGCCGTGTTCTAGAGCCTGGAAGCTCCCAGGCTGCTGTTCAGCTCCTCGCGGAAGGCGGACTCTAGGGGCTGATCGGGAGCTGAGTGTTGAGGGAGGAACGAGGAGTACTACGGTGGGGGCGGGGTGGAGAATGGAATGCTCCAGACAGTGTAGAGGAACAGATGGAGCATGCTTAGGAAGAGCAAGAGACGCAGCTGAAGATGAGACGGGGCCAAACCCTGAGGAGCCCTGTAGGAGAAGAGGTGGCTTTCAAACCTCGGAGGCCGTGGGGAGTCATCGGAGGGTCTCCGGCAGTAGTGACGGGCTCCCTAAAGAGCACGCAGGTGGCTGTGTGCGGGTGGGTCAGAGAAGGTCACTGTGCAAGGGCTGCTGAGGACCAGCGCTTGGCCGGCGGCAGGCGGATCGCGTGGCTGTTGGATTCGGGAGCTGTGTCTGCGTTGTTCTTGACAAGACTCGGTGGGCCGCAGAATGTTGTTACGCAAGGGATAGGGGAGGTGGTCGATGTAGGGAGACGTGGGAAGTGGCCTCGAGTATCTGCTTTGGGGGATTCTGCGGGTGTGTGGCAGTGCCAGTGAGCAAGATGGAAAGGACGAGAGGCAGGTGACTGAATTAGCAAGACTCCTTATCCGTGTGGGCTTGAGTTCCAGGGGGAGATGTCCAGTAGGCCCTGGGCCATGTGGGCGTGGAGCTCCTCCGGGAGCCAAGGGTGGGGCTGACAGACCCGGGAGTCCCCAGCTTAGAGGACAGGTGACGCCATGGGCTGCCCCAGGGGGAGGGTCTGGAGAGGAGGCTGGGCAGGGAAGGCAGAGGAGCTCTGAGGTGAGGGGGTGGGCAGGTGGTCCCCAGGACTTCAAGGAGGTGTCCCTGGTTTCCTGAGTGAGGGAGCTTTCAGAGAAAGGCTGGGGGCTGATCCTGGATTACAGTGGGTGTGTAGCAAAAAGAAGTAACATAGAGAAAAATGCTACTTAAAATAAAATTAAATTAAATGGGGCACCTGGCTGGCTCAGTCAGTAGAGCATGTGACTCTTGATCTCAGGGTTTGCGTTCAAGTCCCACGTTGGGTGTAGAGTGTATTTTAAAAAATAAAATTAGGCCTGCCTGGGTGGCTCAGTCAGTTAAGCAACTGACTCTTGGTTTCAGCTCAGGTCATGATCTTGGGGTCATGGGATTCTCTCTCTTCCTCTGCCCCGCCTTGTGTGTGAGCTCTAAATAAATAAGTAAATAAATAAAAGATTAAATTAAAATAGAGAAACATATTGATTCCAGAAAGTTTTACCAGGAGGGAAAGAAGAGGGAGAGAGGGTTTCAGCCAGAGGTGGGGATAGAGTTGAAGCAGTTTTGTTTTGTTTTGTTTTGTTTAGATTTTAAGTATTTTTGTGTTTTTTAAAAGATTTTATTTATTCATTTGAGAAAAAGAGAGACAGAAGAGAAGCAGGGGGAGGCTCAGGAGGCAGAGGGAGAAGCAGACTCCCCACTGGGGAGCCCGATGCGGGGCTCGGTCCCAGGACCCTGGGATCATGACCTGAGCCGAAGGCAGACCCTTAATGACTGAGCCACGCAGGTGCCCCTGCTCTTTTTTTTTTTTTTTTTTTTAAGATTTTATTTATTTATTTTAGAAACAGAGAGAGAGGGGCAGGGGTGAGGAGCAGAAGGACAAGCAGACTCTGCACTGAGCTCAGAGCCAGACGCGGGGCTCCATCTCAGTACCCTGAGATCATGATCTGAGCCCAAACTAAGAGTCCGATGCTTAATGGGCTGAGCCACCCAGGTGCTCCAACATTTACTCTTGTTTAAGATGGAAGAAACAGGAGATGTTTCTGTTCAGAGAGAAGGAGAAATGGAGAGGGAAAGACTGCAGGGCAGAGGGGGGATGGGGAGAAAGGAGCCTGCAGGAAGGGGTGCGAGGCAGCGGGGTGGGGAAGAGCTGGGCCTGGCAGTGGGTTTCGGGGGACTGGGGTCAGGGTGGGAGCCGTAAGTTGGTGGAAGGAGTTGCCATCTCTGCCGTCCCTCTGATGGGGGCGTTAATGTGGTGTGAAGGGGATGGGTCGGGTGTCTGTCCACGGAGGAGGAGTGGGCCTGTGTGTGGACACAGCTAGAATGAGGAGTTGCCAGTGTGTGCTGTGTGTCTAAAGAGCAGGGAGCCAGGCGTGGCACAGAGGAGGCTGATCGATGCTAGGCGTTGCGGCGAGTGGTGGCAGCGGGTTGTCGGGGGGTGCAGGGAGAGAGGGCGGAGGTGACGGAGTAATCTCAGCCGGGGTGGGAGGGGGTGGTGGGGAAGGAGGTGAAGCCAGAGCTGCCGCCACAAAGCAGAGCAGAGACGTCTTGGGAGGAGCCGTGGGCCCCAGGGAATGGGGAGAGAGGCCAGGCTGCGGGCTGTGGGATACCCGAGTTCAAGTTCCAGAGATGGAGCCGTTCCAAGAGGGACAAGGCCAGGTTTTTCCAGGGCTGTGGTGTGGAGGCTGTGACAGTGATGAGGGAGGGGACGGTGAGGGGAGAGAGGGTACTCGGGAGGGCACAGGAGAGGCCCCAGCTGTCACTGCTAGAGGACTTCGTAGGCTGGAACAGGGGTTCTGGGCCTCTCGGGGGGAGTGAACAAGAAGAGGGAAAGTGAAGCCTCATGGGGAAAGAGAGGACGATAGAATTTGGGTGGTGGCCAAGGACGACAGAGACAAGAGACCTGAAACGAACTGGTCCTCTGGGTTGCAGGGGAGCTGGGAATGGGGGGCAGGGACTTCGGGAAGCCGTGGGGTCGGGAGCAGACCCCGGGGTCCTCAGAGGCAGAGTCCAGAGACCTTCTTTGCTCACCAAGGTCTCCCACCACCCCCCTATCTCGGCGTGCCACGCAGAGTCCGAGAACTTCATCTTCTGGCAAGGTGAGGCGTGGGGGGCATGGTGAGGTGGACGTGGGGGCGAAGGGCACGTGGCGGGGGGTAGGTGCTGGAACACTCTCTGGTCTCACGTCTCCCTCTCCCTCTCCCAACCCACCTCCAGACATGAAGTGGAAGAACAAGTTCTGGGGCAAATCCTTGGAGATTGTGCCTGTGGGGACGGTTAACGTCAGCCTGCCCAGGTGGGTGGTCAGCCTGCCCAGGTGGGTGTTCATAGCGTTCGGCAGCCAGGCCCCGCCCACAGGCTTTCCTCCAGGCCACTGCTGCTGAGGTGGCAGGGACGGGACAGAAAGGTCTGGCCTGAAGCTGCTTGACGTGGGGCAGTGCCTGTACACGTGACACCTGTATTTACAGGGTTGTGCATAAAGAAGGGTGAAAAATCTTAGAATAGTAGAGCGGGAAGGGCTCATCAAGGTCGTGTGATGCAGTGGCTTTCACACTTTCTTGACCGTGACTCACAGTAAGAAATGCATTTGAAACTTCAAGCCGATGCACAGACACACCCAGACACACACACACACACCCACAGAAACCTAAACTGACCTCAGGACCGAGCACAAACCACATTTGAAACACCCTCATTAGCTCGTGTCATTTTAGAAGTGGGGACGGCAGCCAGAGGAGAAGGCGGCCTAGCCCGCGTGGTCCAGGCGTCAGCTAGAGGCCGGCGCGCAGGCGGAAGGCTCCTGGACTCGAGAGTCAGAAGTCCTGGCTGGGAGTCTTGATTCTGCCACTTAATAATTCATGCAAGCAGCGAAGAGACGTGCTGCCCCAGAGCCTCGAGTCTGTTCTCCTATTAGAGTAGTGAGTGCAGGTGGGGAGTGAGCCGGGCAACAGACGTGAGCAGAGCTACGCTGGTCCCTGGCACCGAAGGGCAGGGACCCTGCCTGTGTGTTCATTCCCGAGACGTAGGCCCTCAGGAGCGTGATCGAATGAGTGGAGACGTGTTGGCCTCAGATTTTCGGCGAAGGCCGCTCTGCTGGATACATATGTCATCCTCCACGGCAGGGGCAGAACTGGGCCCCCGTGCTCCTTCCACAGACCCCCACGACCCACTCCCCGGCTCAGGGTGGCAGTTGCGCCCCAGGGCCGGCCCGCTGCTGCCCTCCCCCGCTCTGTCCCTCTCAGGTTCGGGGACCACTTTGAGTGGAACAAGGTGACGTCATGCATTCACAACATCCTGAGTGGCCAGCGCTGGATCGAGCACTACGGGGAGGTGCTCATTCGGAACACGCAGGACAGCTCCTGCCACTGCAAGATCACCTTCTGCAAGGTGGGCGCCCCCAGCCTGCCTGTCCGCCCCCAGCGGCTCACCCCAGGGGGGGGGTGCGCCCCTAAGTGCCCTGCCCCCACCCCCACCCCAGGCCAAGTACTGGAGCTCCAACATCCACGAGGTGCAGGGTGCCGTGTTCAGCCGGAGTGGCCGCGTCCTCCACCGGCTCTCCGGGAAGTGGCACGAGGGGCTCTACCGGGGGACCCTGCCCAGCGGTCAGTGCATCTGGAAACCCAGTAAGTGGGGGGGTCGGGGAGGGCTGGGCAGGGGTGAGGGCGGCTCCGGCACAGTCCACCTGCCCCAGCCCCCTGCCTTCCCCCCAGACTCAATGCCCCCAGACCATGAGCGAAACTTCGGCTTCACTCAGTTTGCCTTGGAGCTGAACGAGCTGACAGCAGAGCTGAAACGGTCACTGCCTTCCACGGACACGCGGCTCCGGCCAGACCAGAGGTCAGTGTCAGGCAGGCCCCACCCTAGAACCGCTGGGCTCCTCCGTCCCCGCCGCGGGTTTCCGCGCAGAGCTGGGCCTGTCCTGCCTTCATGGAGTTGCCTCAGGGAGATGGGTCCTGGGCGGGGACAGAGCTGGGCAGGGGATAGAGGCCTTGGGTCTGGGGGGCAGTTCCACTGACTGTTGTCTCGAAGCTCAGGTACCTGGAGGAGGGGAACATACAGGCCGCTGAGGCCCAGAAGAGAAGAATCGAGCAGCTTCAGCGGGACAGGCGTAGAGTGATGGAGGAGAACAACATCATCCACCAGGCTCGCTTCTTCCGGTACTTCTGCCCTCTGCCGGGGTCTCTGCCTTCCAGGCTCTCCTCCCCTTCCCCTAGCGCCTTCTTGCTCCGAGCGAGCGGCAGGCTGTGGGAGGCCAGGAAACCCTGGCCTTCATTCCCGCTGTTCACCCTCTCCCTCCCCCAGGCGGCAGACGGACAGCAGTGGGAAGGAGTGGTGGGTGACCAACAACACGTATTGGAGGCTGCGGGCTGAGCCAGGCTACGGGAACCTGGACGGGGCCGTGCTCTGGTAGCCCCGGCCCCCTCGGGGGCAGGAGGCTCGGATTCCTCCCTCCTGCCTCTGCCCGCCACGGACATACGGGTGAGGCCAGGCTCCCCCGCTCACTGCCCTAGAGCTCTGGCTCCGTCCCCTCTGCTGGCCAGAGGGCCTGCCTCTCAGCCCATTGCCCACCCCCCGTTTGGGGTGGGAAGCAGGATCTTTGCTTCCCCAGTCTTGTTGCCCTGGACAACCAGCATGTAAGTCCCTTCTTGCTCTGTCATTTCCCCTTCTGTCCCCCTTGGGGTACTTGGGGGAGACTCCAGGCTCTCCAGGACCTGTTCCCCGTTTAGTGCCTTCCTAGGACACAGGGGACCCCTTGATGCTCCCCAGGCTTCCTATGCCCACGGCTCTGGCCCCAGCTGTTCAGTTGGAGTGAGCGAAGGAGAAGAGATGGCCTTTTCTTCCACCCCCCGTCCCTCCCACGCCCGTCTCCAGCATCTTCTGCCCCACGCCCTGGCCCGTCGGGGCTCCCTTTGCTTAGTCCTTGGCGAGCTCTCCCATCTTCCTGGATCCCCTTCTCCCAAACTGCTAAATGCCTGCGGCTTCAGCTCCTTCGGCCTTGTCCTCAAGCGGTTTCCTTCCGTCGCAGCTCAGCAGGTCCCCCCCGAGTGGAGGAGGCCTGTCCCGGAGGCAGGGAGCCGACAGAGCAGGCAGGGCGCCTGGCCTCAGACCCCGAGGGAGTGAGTGAGCACGCGTGAGAGTGGGTTTGTGTAGGCGTGTGTGCATGTGTGCGTGTACCTGTGTACTGCTTGCGGGCGAGCAGGGTCCCCCATGTAGCCCGGACGGCCCGAGCTGGCTGTCCGCCCCTGTTGCTGCTCATTTCCGCCCCGCCCGCCTGCGAGGAAGGTGAATCGCAGCGACGTTCCAAGCGCCAATAAAGACTGTCCGACATTTTGGCCTGAGACCATTCATTTAAAAACACATAATCTCAGGGCACCTGGGTGGCTCAGTAGGTTAAGTGTCTGCCTCTTGATTTTGGCTCAGGTCGTGAACTCGGGGTCATGAGATCAAGCCCCACATCGAGCTCCGCACTGGGCGCAGAGCCTACTCGAGATTCTCCCTCGCCTTCTCCCTCTCCTCCCCCCCCCCATAAAAATAAATAAATAAAAATAAAAACACATGCGTAAGTTCAGTGAAGGCCCGCAGTTACCCACTCACCTGGGCTAAACAGCCCATGTCCTCTCTCTCCCTTAATCCTCGTGTCCTGTCCATTCTGTCTCAGATGCCTCAGCTCCGGCCCCTTCTCGGGATTGCCCCTGGCTTAGGCTGGGCCTTTTGCAACCTTTGCCTGGATTATCACCTTGAAGCTCCCCGGGGCACTTCTGTTCTAATGCCGACTTTTAGGGTGATATTTTATTTTATTTTTAAAAGACTTTTATTTATTTATTTGACAGCGAGAGCACGAGCGGAGAGGAGGGGCAGAGGGAGAGCAAGAAGTAGGCTCCCCGCTGAACAGGGAGCCCGGATGCAGGGCTAGATCCCAGGACCCTGAGATCATGACCTGAGCTGAAGGCAGGGGCTTAACTGACTGAGCCACCGAGGTGCCCCTAGGGTGATATTTTAAAAGAGGAGATAGGCTGCCTCGGGCCTGCTTCAAATACATCCATTGCTTCCGAGCACCTAGAGGAAAAACCTGCCCTCTTCAGCCGGAAAGCTGTGTGGTCCCCGTCCCCCTCTGGCACAGAGTGCTGACCCCCACACCCAGCATCCGAGGTCAGGTCTCCTCCCACCCCTAGGCTGATGAGTGTCCAAGGAGAGGTGGGAGTGGGGGGCGGGGTTGGAAGGGACCAGCGAACAAGTTCTGCTCCCCCATCCAACCAAGGCTGAGTCCAGTCCCAGCTCTGTGACCAAAGCTGTGCGGTCTCAGTCAAGAGCCTTCCCTTTCGGTTTGGAGACTTCGTTCCTTCATTCGGCTTCTCTTACGTCAGAGGAGAATGTATGGAAAGTGGCCCAGGCTCCGGACTTCATTAGCTGTCCCTTAGCCCCTCACCTTGTCCCGCTGCAATGACAGGCCCCCAAGCCCTACTCTGGTTTGATGCATGTGCCCAGAGCAAGTCACACTTTCTGTGGGTGGGGGGTATGTGCAGGAACAGAGGGGACCCCTGAACTATGGCAACCCTTCCAATCCTCCTTTTCTTCTCCCCTCCCCCTCCACATTTCTACAGTTTATTTCCAGAGGGCGTGAAAGTTAAAACAAATACACTCCCCTGATACCATGTACCAGAGAGAACCTCAACCCATTCCCAAAAAAAAGCCAAAACTGGCACACATTCAGGTTTTTTAAATACAAGGTCCAGGGGCGCCTAGGTGGCTCAGTCGTTAAGCGTCTGCCTTCAGCTCAGGGTGTGATCCCAGGGTCCTGGGATCGAGCCCCACATCGGGCTCCCTGCTCCGCTGGGAGCCTGCTTCTTCCTCTCCCACTCCCCCTGCTTGTGTTCCCTCTCTCACTGGCTGTCTCTCTCTGTCAAATAAATAAATAAATAAAATATTTAAATACAAGGTCCACTGCCCTCCTCCCCAACCCTTTCCACTCTGAGCAACAGCACACCTGACTGGCATATGTTCCACTCGCACATATTTTAAGAACAAGAGTTTCAAACAGACCGAATTCCAAAGTTATTTTTCAACTTCTTTGCCCACAGGAGCCAGGCCCTCTGTGGCCCGACCAGCATCCCACCCCCCCCAGCCCTGGGTGCCAAGTCACTTGCAGGAAGATGGTCAGCTTGGTTTTGCTCCTCTGGGGACGTTCCTTGCCGAGGACTGTTGTCTTCTTAGAAACCCCCTCCCTCCGGCCAAGGTTGGGTGTGTCCTCACTCCCGGGGTGCTCAGGCCAGGCTGAGGGGAGTCTGGAGCTCTGGCCCTGGGCTGTGCTCTGTGGACAGTATGTGCAGGGCCCAAAGCAGCTGTGGGTACAGAGAACAGTGGCCGCCTTTCAGCTGCTGGGAAGATGGGGGTGGGGTGCTCCAGTCTGGTCTGAGGAAGGAATAGTGGGCCCCATTCTCAAGCCTCTCTCAGTCTAGCCTGGCGACACCCAGGAGCACTGCTCACCACTGGGCTTGGGGCAACCCCCCACAGACCGGGACCCCCAGTCTGGGTTGGAGGATATGGCGGACCTGGGGCAAAGAGGAGGAATATGGGCCTAGTGGCCCCATGTCATAGCTCAGGAAAGGTGCGAGGCAGAAGGTACCCAGTTTGTAAAGCCAGGGACCTACCTCCCTGGATGAGTAAAAGTCTCAGCTCGAGAAGCAGGGAAACACTGGGGCCCAACAATGGTGGCAGAGGGAGAAAGAGGTGACAGTCCTCACCTCACCCACTTTGGGCCCTCCGACCCCAACCCCTCCATCCAGAGAGAGGTGAAAATGGTCTTTTTAAATTTAGCTATTGAATAGCTGATGGGGATGCCTGGGTCGCCAGGGGCAAAAAGGCTAAGCATACTTATAACCTACAAATTCCCCGAATCTTCTGAATAAAGGGTGGTTTAGGGGGTGCGTGCGTATGTGTTTATAATAAAACCAGAGAAGGGAACGGCTGCTGAGCCAGCCTCGGTGTCAAAGATAAACACGGCCGGACATTAAAAGGGTGAAAACAGAGTTTGTTCAGAAACCACTGACAGTGGGGGGAGAGCTGAGCTCCGTTCGATCTGTGCAGAGGTGACTGGGCGTTCCAAGGGAGGACGGGGGGGTGAGCGGGGGCTCCAGTAGTCAGAGAAGTGAAAAATGACAAAGGATCGGCCAGGGTAAATGCAATTAGGCCAGGGGTGCCTGCTAGCTGGCAACGATCAAAGTCCGGATTCTATCCTCCCACAGAGACTCGGAGACAGGCCCTATCCTTCCTGATGACCACATTTCAAAGGAATGGCTTTCAGGTCCTTGAGAAAGACACTCCTGAGTCATAGGAGATACATGTATACCTCAAAGGGACAGAGGAAGGAGTCATAATTTTAAGCCCTTTTAGGCAGATGCTCTAAGAAAGGTAAATCAGGGGCCTATCAGCAGGTGTTTGCCAGAACAAATACTAAATTCCGTATTGAGCTCTCTCTGACAGGCACTTAAAGAGGGGCTGTGGTCATCCTAGGGACATTCTAGGGACACGTGCTAGAGTTTGGTGCAGGGGGTGGAATGGATTTGTTATATGCTGGGTTCTGCAGTTCTCACGGGCACTTCACCGTCCCCTCCTGGAGATCGGGGTGAGGGCCTGATCCCCCTGAAGCTGAGTGGGTGTTCATGGCGGAAGTAGGCCAACAGGCCAGCACCTGCCTCCCTGCATCGCCTGATGGCACGTGTCTGAGATGGATGGTGCCCGGGCTCCCCCCACTCTGCAGCAGAAGAAAGGCAAGCCGTGGGAGCACAGGTGGGTGCCCACAGCACCTGACCGACGCCATGGTACAAAATCCTCAGTTTGCAGAAAGGATTCCCTCCATATATACACTAGGGTGCTGGAAGCATCTTTAGCAAGGGAAGTCCAAACCGTCGTCACTTTGCCCCATGAGGCCAGGACCCTGAGGATGCTGGGTCCTCCTGGTTCCTAATATGAGGGGCCACTCAAAATGATGGGTGGGTTGGGTTCTGGGAAAGGTGTGGGTGGAAGAAGAAATCGGAAGTTCGGGCAGGAGCAGGAAAGAGAGGGAACGGGGATGAGAGTTGTCTTCTGAGCCTGCATCCAGGACCAAGGTGGTGAAATTCTTTAAGCATCCTCGAGAGGGCGCCTGGGTCTCTTGAAAGGACCAGTTCAGGCACATCCCGAGCCCACCTGGCTGCACCCACTGTTCACTCAGAGTTAGGCCCCCAAGAATCTGGCAGTGGCGGGGGCACTGGGCAGCAGCGATAAGTGACAGTGCAGACCCTGTCCTGCCCACATTCCTGCCAGATGGCCAGTGCACTCAACCACTGGCCACCTACACTTGTCAGAGAATGCCGGGTCAGGAAACTCCTTCTCTGGGAGACCCAGGTGTCCCTGACCACTCCTAGCAACTGCTCAGGTTGGGGGAGAGTGGTCAGGCCCCCTTTGCCTCCTCCCTGCCAGGTAACTGCCTGTCGAGGACAGCTGGTCCAGCCCCCCCCCCCCCCCCGAGCCATCATAAGAGAACTTTCCCCTGCGTTTCCACTAACACCCCTCCTGCCTCTGCAGCCCCTAGAGCTATCACACCCTGGAGCGGGAACCATGACAGTGCCTCGTGGGGCTAGGATCCGAGGGCCTGAGGGAATGTGCTACCGACTCCTCACAGATAACAGTCTGGGTACCAGGGATCCTGGAATTCCTAACCAACTTCTAGATCTTTCCCAGGTACACCCCGTCAAGGATTGACTGTGCCCACCCCTGTGTTTCCCCCTCCCAGAGCATGACAGACGTGGGGGTCAGCCATTGGCCTAGGGCCAGTGTCCCTACACTGGCGAGGAGCTCAGGGGAGTGTGAGAATCCTAACTAAATTCCAACCAGACTTTTCCGGGCATAATGAAGTTATATTTTGTGAAGGCTGAAAGACAAGGTATTTTAAGCTGTTAGCTCAGTTTGTCATCTTTCAGTATTTAGCATATGATACACGGGCCCATGTTTTACTCCTGTCCTGGGCCCTCCAAATGTGAAGGGCAGGCCTGAGAAGATTCCTTGCGTTGTGCTCCTGTAGGGTATGGCGGGGAGGGTCCCCTTGTGGCCTCCTGGGAGGGATGAGATTAGGGATGAGACTGGGGACGAGAAGGAAGCTGGGCCAGGGCCAGTTTGGCTGGTGTGGGAAGCCATCTCACTGAGGACCCCTGAAGAGAGCTAGCGAAGCTGGGAGGCGGGGAAGGCAGGTCCCGTGGGCCGTCTCTCCCCTCTCTGTCGTTTAGCACTGCATTTGGGCACAGGGTAACCTCTCCTCCTAGCTGGGCCACCTGGGCCACCACACTGCCCTTCTGACACCTGCCAGGTGGGGTGGGCAGGGAAGAGCACTGGGCTAAGAGCGGGGGGATCTGAGTTCAGGCCCGGCTCTGCAGTTTCTCCCCTTCCCATTTCCCCTTCGCAGAGCGGGCATAATCATAATCGTCCGGCTCCTTCTTGGGTTTCTCTCCTTTATCAAAGGAGAGGTGCGACTCAGCATTGTCCCAGCAGTGGAGCACCAGGCAACGGTGGCTAGTGTCACCCCTGGCTCCGCCACCCCCTTGCAGCGGCAGGTCCTCCCCGAGAGAGGAGAGCAGAGTTCAGAGTGTGGGAGTGTAGAGGCCAGTTGCTGCCCCAAGTTTCCCAATTCTTCTGCCAAGAAAAGGATACAAAGCATCTCCCCAAAATGGTGAGGGGATTCACACATCGGGGGCAGCACCCCTCATTTCCGTGGTGCCCTCGCCATCAGTCTCTGAGACAGAACACAACATCCATCTGTCGGTGAGCGGACTGATCCCCTCCCGAGTTAGGGAGCCCTGGGCGCGGGAGCTCCTGCCCCACCCATCACACGCCCCGGGGAAACCCGCCTAAAACCGGCCAGACACTCCTCAAGGCCAGGAAGGCCGCGCGGGCAAAGGTGAGGGTCGAGGGGGCAGCGATGGGCAGGTGCCCACGGGCATCACCTTCAGCGCGCGCGCTGGCACCGACCCCGGGTGGCCGGGGCCCGCGGGTGGCCGCCTCGCGGGATCCCGGGGGCCAGAGCCGCGCCGCCCAACCCGGCGATAGGCTGCAGCCGGCCGGGTGGCCGCGGGGCGGAGCCCGAGGACCGGAGCCGCCCGGGCTCCGGGGCCGCAGCTGCGGCCGCGCAGAGGCCGCGGGTGCGCCGCGTCCTCGGTCGCCTCTGCCCACAGCGGCGCGGGCGCCCCGGTTGCCCCGTTTGGCCCGGAGCCGGAGCCGGGCTGCAGGGCTGCGGGGCTGAGGCGCTGAGGACGCGCTGGGTGGCGGGGCGGCCGTCCTCGGACCCCGTGGCCCGCGGCGGGGAGCCCGGCTGGACGCGGGACGGAGGGCGCGGGGAGCCCCGGCTCCGGGGCGGGACCCAGGGGGCCGGAGTCTCCGCGCACACGAAGGCGGGGCCCCTCCCCAGCACCCGCACACGGGGACCGCGCCCCCCAGCCCGCACCCCCTGCAGGGAGAGCAGGCCTACGGCACCGCAGTCCTGGACGGCCTCGCCCAAACACTACACCCTCTATCCCTCTCCGCCTTCTCCATCTCAATGCGTTTGGGGTGTGTCAGGGGACGATTATCTGAAAAAGAATGTCCTGGCTGAGGGGAGGATGGAAGAGGGGAAGAATGGGGCCGAAGAGCCACAAGGGGCGAGAACAAGAGGCGTGGAGGCAGGGATGTCTGAAGGCAGAATAATTTAGGGCCCGTGTCTGGAGAGGAGGTGGCGACCAAGTTCCCTGTCTAGGTTGTCAGTTTCTCCTTGTATTTTTTCTTTTCTTTTCTCTTTTTCTTTCTTTTTAAAGATTTTATTTATTTATATGACAGAGAGCACAGCCAAGGAGAGGGGTAGAGGGAGAGGGAGAAGCAGACTCCCCACTGAGTAGGGAGCCCTATGTGGGGCCCCATCCCAGGACCCAAGGATCATGACCCGAGCCAAAGGTAGACGCAGAATCGCCTGAGCCCCCCAGGCGCCCCATCTTTTTTCTTCTTTTAAAAGATTTTAAGTAATCTCTGTAGCCAACAGGGGCTCGAACTCACAACCCCAACAACAAGAGTGGTAGGCTCCAGGGACTGAGCCAGCCAGGTGCCCCCAGGGACTTTCAATCATTAACATTGTCTTCTATAAATGTTACATGATCACACCATACATGGTTTTGCATCGCAGTCCTCAAAAACATGATTTTTAAAGTATGTGGAATATTCCATTGGCGAATAAGAGGCTTAGATTTATAACCCTTAAAATATATCATAATAACATAGTAATGAAAGTCCTTGAATCTTGGTCCTCCTCTGACTTTTTTTAGGCTAAATTACTAAAAATGGAATTAGCAGACCTAATGCGGTGTTCAAGCCCGGCTGCACATTCCATCGCTCTGCGGAGTTTTATGAAAGGCCATGGGTGGGGTCTGGGCCTTGCTTTTTTTTTTTTTTTTTAATTAAAAAAATTTTTTTAAGTAAGCTCACCACGGGAGGTGGGGCTTGAACTCACCACCCGGAGATTGAGAGTCACATGCTGTACCGACAGCCAGCAGGTGCCCCTGGGTCTTAACTATTTTGAAAATGTTCCCCAGGTGATTCTCAGGGGCAGCCCGGTCTGCGCAGCAAGCACTGAAGGGTGGGAACATTACCTTAGTTTACTTCTATTCTGAAAGAAATATGTATTCCTAGAAGAATATTCAAACAAAAAGGAAGGTATAAAAGACCTCAGACGTGATAAATATTCTGCCCCCTCATTCTCTCCTACTCCTAGGGGCCCCAGGAGTTGTTTGGTGCTGGTGGCCCTGCCTTTGTATGTATGCGTATGTGTATAAATATGTGGATATGTTCATAACCAAATATGTATACGATGGGGACATGGCATGTCAGGCAAACAACAGTGCCCCCCCCAAACAAGTAAATAAAATTATACATACTTATTATACAAACAACTCAAGCAATAGAGTAGTGTAATATGAGTGTACTCCCGAAGAAATAGATTCAGGAAGCTGGCAACCTGAGCCCAATACCATTGAAACTAAACCATCATTCCAACCATTATCAGCATTGCATTTTGAACCCTGGGTTTTGTGAGAAGATAGAATGAAGGGGAACCATAAATGTTTTGGGGAGAACGGCCAAGAGCAAACCGCACTACTTCCGGCAAAAGCTAGCTCGCGCTTAGCTAGAGCTATAAACTGAATGTTTGTGTCCCTCCTCACTGAAATTCATAAGTGGAAACCCAATCCCCAGTGTGATGGGATTAGGAAGCCGGGAGATGCCCGGCTGGCTCTGTTGGCAGAGCCTGTGCAACTCTTGAGTTTCAGCCCCACATGCTGGGTGTAGAGATTACTGAAAAGAAAAGGAAAGGAAAGAAAAGAAAAGAAAGAAAAGAAAAGAAAAGAAAAGAAAAAAGGAAGTGTGGCCTTTGAGAGGTAATTAGGTCACAAGGGTGGAGTCCTAAATGGGATTCGTGCCCTTATAAAAGAAACCCCAGCGAGGTGGCTTGCCCCTTCCCCCAGTGTGAGCACACGGGAGAAGATGGCCGTCTGTGAACCAGGAAGTGGGCTCTCACCAGACACCAAGTCTGCTGTTCCCTTGATTCTGGACTTCTCAGCATCCACAACTGTGAGAATTAAACTTCTATGGTTGATAAGCCACCCAGTCTATGGTACTCTCTTATGGCACTGAAGAACTGAGCCGGGATGGTGGCTCTGTTGTCCTTGTTCCCCAACCCCATCCACACCTAGCTTCCCTCTTAGCCCCTAGACTCCACATTTACTGATCGGACCAGCCTCCTCCTGGAACCCTCTGCTTGCTAGTCCCTCTCTTTCCTGCTGGCCTCCAACCTTGGATCTTCCCACAGTCTGCTCCTGCACATACAGCACAGCTGTATGATAATTATACTCCAATTAATATTGCTGAAATAAACTCATTTGAGAGAGAAAAAAGTATGTGCGTCTATTCAATCTGTGGTCTTTACCTGAAAACCACTCCATACACATTTTTAAAGAAACTTTATAATTTCTATTGTTATTTACTCATTCATTTGTTCCCGGCTGGGACACTAAGTTGTTGCTATTAAAACCAATGCTGCAATAAATAGCCATTCCTCATTTGTGCTTTTATATGGGATGGTTTCAAGACACAGATGCCAGAGTCAAAGGGCACTTCTCTCCATGAGTGAGTGAAAGCAGGGGTGAAGCTCTAAAGTCTGAGGGACCTGGCAGGAGTCAGTGCTGCTCAGGGTAACAGCAAAACTCTCCATTGTCACCCCTCATCCCCCAACCCTCCAACCCCCAGCTTTGGAGAAATCAAGCCTCTTCCCTATTGCCTGCCGGCCTTACCCTACTCAGGCTCAGAAGTTTTAGTAACACTGACGATTAGTACGTTGCTGCAATTAAAGTAACATTCACAAAGCTTTAGTTATGCTCCAGTGGAATATAAAATTTTACATCAGTATGACCACAGCAAGGGAAAATGAATGCACTAAATGGAAAGACATGATCTAAAAGACAGCATGTATCATGGTCTCTGGTGGCAGGAACATGAATGATTATTTTCTCCTCTTTTCATTTCCACATTTTTCTATGCGTTAAGAGGATCAGGTTATTTTTTAAATTTTTTTTAAAGATTTTATTTTTTTATTCGACAGAGATAGAGACAGCCAGCGAGAGAGGGAACACAAGCAGGGGGACTGGGAGAGGAAGAAGCAGGCTCATAGCGGAGGAGCCTGATGTGGGACTCGATCCCAGAACGCCGGGATCACGCCCTGAGCCGAAGGCAGACGCTCAACCGCTGTGCCACCCAGGTGCCCCAGGTTATTTTTTTTAAATCATGGCATAAATGAAACGTTGATGGGCAACTTTATAACGGAGGCTTCGAGTGATTACCAGCCGAAGCCACAGATCAATATTGGCATCACTAAGAATGGGACAGCCTGGCAGTGTGGGCCTTCTGGGGGCGTGCGATGTGAAGTACTTAGCTCCACCACTTAGCACCGCTGAAACGTCCAACAGAAAAGGTAAAGCTGAATCTAATCAAGGCTTTAGACCCAACTTCGTGTTCACAGGAAATACAGAGGATAAAGGAACAAGTTAGATACCATCACAAAGGCACAAAACAGAAGAATCTGGAAAATGGGACATTGTACAGGATAACTGGCCTGGTCTCTTCAACAAGATAATAGTATGAAGACGGGTGAGAGCAAGAAATACTCTAGATTAAAAGTGTGTGGACTTGGGGTGCGTGGCTGACTCAGCAGAAGAAAATGAGATGCTTGATCTCAGGGTTGTACGTTTGAGCCCCATGTTGGGTGTAGAGATTACTTAAATACATACATACATACAGAAATAAACCTAAAAAAGAATATCCATCACTTCCAAATAAATTCTTGAAAAAATAAAAAGTGTGAGCACTCGGGGTGTCTGGATGGCTCAGTTGGTTAAATATCTACCTTCGGGGGCGCCTGGGTGGCTCAGTCGTTAAGTGTCTGCCTTCGGCTCAGGGCGTGATCCTGGAGTTCCGGGATTGAGCCCCGCATCAGGCTCCTCTGCTGGGAGCCTGTTTCTCCCTCTCCCTCTGCCCCTCCCACCCCCCCAACTCCCACCCCGTGCTCTCTCTCTCTCTCGCTCACTCTCTCTCTCTCAAAAAAAAAAAAGTGTATGGATTTGACCAGATCCAGATTCAAGTGAGCCAACTGTAAAAAGACATTCTTGGAACACTTGGAAAATCTGGAAAGAAATGGACTAGGTGTTCGATGACACCAGAGAATTATTATTATTGTTTTTAAGCACCATAATGGCACTGTGGTTCTGGAAAAAAAATCATATGTTAGAAATGTAGAGTTGAAGAGATGTGAATTCTGGAGTTTCAAGCAATAATAACAGAAAGAATAGTTTAGGCAAGTGTGCCAAAAGGTTGATGATTGCTAATTTTGAGGGAACGAGAATATGGGGTTTCACTGTATGCTCTCTCTACCTCGTCCGTTTTATAGTTTCCCAATAAAAATAAGAAATTTACACAACAGGTGAAGATCACAAATAGCTTGTGGGTATCTTGGGATAAAATTTCCAGGGACAGCATTCTGCATGATGCAAAAATGGCTTATTTTCCAGTAGCTCAGATGAAAGTGTTCCAACAGTCCCAGTAGTGACAATAAGAATAATGATACCAAAGGAGCAATTTGGATCAAATAGTTTCATAAAATGGGAAAGTGATAAAGCGGTATTTCTAAATGTGATATATCGTATTATTCCATACAATGCCTTTCCATATAAAATTGTAGTAAAACTAACCATAGAAATGATAAAGCTACTTTAAAAATGCGTATGGAGTGGTTTTCAGGTAAAGACTATGGATTGAGCATGGGTACATACTTTTTCTCCCGGCCAAAGCACCACGAAATGAAATGAAATGCATTTAATTGAAGTATAATTATCATACAGCAAAATTTACTCTCTTTAGAGTGCATTTTTTTTTAAAGATTTTATTTATTTGACAGAGAGAGAGGCAGCGAGAGAGGGAACACAAGGAGGGGGAGTGGGAGAGGGAGAAGCAGGCTTCCCGCTGAGCAGGGAGCCCGATGTGGGGCTCGATCCCAGCACCCTGGGATCATGACCTGAGCTGAAGGAGACGCTTAACGACTGAGCCACCCAGGGTGCCCTAGAGTGCAGTTCTATTATTTTAGACAAATGCATACAACAGTGAGACCACCACACAATTACCTCCCAGAATTCTCTGTGTCTTTGTGTTGTCAACTCCTCTCCCCACCCGCAACCCACAACAATCACCAATAATTTTGCCTAGTCCCGAATGGCATATACACGGAATAATACAATACGTAGCCCTTTGAGCCTGGCTTCTCTCCCTTAACCTTCATGCGTTTGAGAGTCACGTGGTTGTGGGTATCCACAGTTCATGTCTTTGTGTTACTGGGGAGTTTTCCCTTGTATGGATGTATCATAATTGATCTATTCACCTGTTGAAGGGTGTTTGGGGTATTTCCATTTCTTGACAATTATGAATGAAGCCCCAGTAGACATCTTTGTATACATTTTTGTATGAACTTGAGCTCTCTCTTCACTTGGATAAATATTCAAGAGTGGAGGGGCGCCTGGGTGGCTCAGATGGTTGAGAATCTGACTCTTGATTTCGGCTGAGGTCATAATCTTGGGGTCATGAGATTGAGCCCTGCGTCTGCTGCACGCTGGGCGTGGAGCCTGCTCGAGATTCTCTCTCTCTCCCTCGCCCTCTGCCCTTCCCCACACCTCTCTCTAACATATCTATGTGTGTGTGTATCTCTCTATATATATTGAGGAGTGAAATTGTTGAACCTTATCCTAGGTATAAACTTAACTTTACAAAAAAATTGGCTGCACCATTTCGCATTCCCACTAAGAATGTGTGAGATCTCAGACTGCTCCACATCTTCATCAACAGTTGTTATTGTCGAGAATTTGGTTTTTATGTTTTTAGCTATTTTTAAAAAAGATTTTATATATTTATTTGGCAGAGAGAGAGAGAGAGCACAAGCAGGGGGAGCGGCAGGCAGAGGGAGAAGCAGACTCCCTGCTGAGCAAGGAGCCCGATGTGGGACTCGATCCCAGGACCCTGGGATCATGACTTGATCTGAAGGCAGACGCCTCACTGACCGAGCCCCCAGGCGTCCCTGTTTTGAGCTAGTTTAATAGACGTGTAGCAGCATCTCGTTGTGCCTTTAATTTGCATTTCACTAAAGAGTAATATCTTAGAACTTTTTCATGTGCTTGTTTATCATGAATAAACCTGCTTTACCGAAGCAGCTGTTCAAATATTTTGCCCTTTTATTTTTGGGTTGTTTTCTTATTATTGAGTTTTAAGACTTCTTGATGTATTCTAGGTCCAAATCCTTTATCGGATACATGTTTTGCAAATATTGTCTCCCGGACTACGTCTTGTCCTTTTATTCTCTTAAAAGTGTCATCTGAACAGCGTAAGTTTTTTTTTTTTTAAGATTTTTTTTTATTCGTTTGACAGAGAAAGAGAGAGCCAAGCAGGGGGAGCAACAGAGGGAGAGGGAGAAACAGACTCCCTGCTGAGCAGGGAGCCCGATGTGGGGCTCCATCCCAGGACCCTGGGATCATGACCTGAGCTGAAGGCAGATGCTTAACCGACTGAGCCCCCCAGGTGCCCCCAGCGTACGTTTTTAAGTTTGATGAAATCCAGTTTTTTCTCTGACAGATCATGCTTTTGGTGTGGCGTTTAGTAGATTTCTGCCTAACCTAAAATCAAAAACACGGTCTCCTATGTTTTCTTCTAGATGTTTTTATAGTTCTACACTTAAGTCTATGATCCATTTTGAACTAATCTTTGTAGTAAGTGCTTTTAGAGGGATTAAAAATAAGGAAAAAATGAATCTTACTGTCATTTGAATTTTTATCATTTCCACCGCACTTCATGTCTTTAGGTAGAGCCAAATTTCTGTCTGTTTATCACATCTAAAGGGTTGTTTTTAAAAGACATCTACAGACATTAAAAGACGAGCATAGTGATTGAGATGGGAGACAGGATCCGTGACATTCTGGAAGCTGAAAACCAACCGGGAGTGATAACCAACCCGAGAAAGCTGCCGAGGGACCTGGCAGTGGAAGAAGCCTAGGGTGACCCTGAGTTTTACATGGTTCCCCAAAAGCTGTGCAATGGAAGGTGCTAGGTACTTCTAGAAATGGGGGAGAAGGTGAGGTTGGAAAAAATAGGGAGGATGATTTAAGAGACTGTTTAAGAAACAGGTACATCCTCCGGACGCCTGGGTGGCTGGGTCGGTTGAGCGTCTGCCTTGGGCTCGGGTTGTGGGTCGTGGGATCGAGTCCCGCATCGGGCTCCCTTCTCAGCAGGGAGCCTGCTTCTCCCTCTGCCCCTCCCTCCGCTTGTGTGCTTGCTCTCTCTCAAAAATAAAGAAAATCTTAAAAAAAAAAAAAAAAGAAAGAAAGAAACAGGTACACCCTCAGCTTCTCTGCATACTCAACACAGCTGAACAACATTCCCTTGCAATTCCCCAAAGAAAACTGGGGGCTTACTGTGTGGAGAGATTAGAATAAATGGTCTCTGAGCTGCAAGAGGCCGGATGTTGCCGAGGGCGGGGCCACCCTTGAAGAACCAGGGGGATCAGTGATGTCGACATGGTAAATTTTGAGACTGCCTCCCCAAACCTCTTCTTCCACTTAGTGCCCAGGCTCTAGTGGGCCATGAGGCTTGAGCCCCGTGGGCAAGGGGTCAAAGGGTCCTTCTTAGAAACTCCAACTAGTTCATGAAGAAAGACCCGAAAGGGTTCCCCACAAAAGGTCCAGCCCGACCTCTACACGAGTCCACTGTGGGTAAGCCCACTCATGAGCTCAGCTCTTCCAATACGTTTCTAGTACCCCGTTCTCAAACAGCAGCAGACAAAAGGGTCACCCGGTCTGCGAACCTGGTGGCAAGTCTTTGCCAAGCTTTAGCCCATCTCCAAATGTGGATTTTTGACCCTCTCATGTGGGAGCAGGCCAAAAGCTTTCAGAAGAGATTTCTTCAGCGAAGATAAAATGGATTCATATCAAAGCACATCATCACAAAACACCCAGGCTAGTGATCCAGAAAAGACCCTACGAGCTTCCTGAGAGAGAGAAAAAGGAGTTCACAGGCCAAAGATCAAAAATCAGAAAGGCTTTGGACCTCTCAAGAGTAACCCTGGAAGTTAGAAGGCAATGAACCATAACTTCTCTGAGGGAAAGTTATTTCTTAGAATTTTGTACCCAGGAAAACTCGTAATTTTGTGTGAACTGAATGAAAAAATTTGAGATGTGCAAATTCTGAAAATACTTACTTGCCACATAGGCCTTCTCAGGAAGCTACTGAAACATATACTCTACGGAAACGAGGGCAGAAGCCAAGAAAGGAAAGACATGGGACACAGGAATCAGGACTCCAATTCAAGAGAAAAGCCACAGGACTCCCTAGGGTGACGGTGGGCTGTGGTGTGGACAGCAGTCAGCCCAGATCAGAGCAGGAGGGAAGATGTGGTTCTGGAAAGATACTTCCATCTGATGAAAGGGATGAAAATACCTGATGTGTCCAAAAGTATTGAGAAACAATTTAAATAATTGGCAAAGACTTTGGGATTGGAGTAGCGATATATTCATAGAAAAGCGAACAAAAACAATTACTAACTTCCAAGGGAAAAAAGGTTTTTTCGAGGCGCCTGGCTGGTTCAGTTTGTGGAGTTTGCGACTCTTGATCTCTGGGTTGTGAGTTCGAGCTCCACGCTGGGAGTAGAGATGACTTGTAAAAAATGGTTCAGAAGAGGAATTCTATGAGTTTCAGTTATGAACAGGGTTTCACATGGTCCTAGTAATGTAAACATGGAATACTGATCTAGGGTATGGCATTTCTAGCCATATTTAGGATATAATTATATTGAGAATGTGTGGGGAGGTAAGCATGATCATGAGATAGGGATTGGTGCTGAGGACAATAAATCCTTATGTTCCATACTGGGAAGTAAATAGATACTGTCTCCAGGGGCACCTGGGTGGCTCAGTTGGTTAAGCATCTGCCTTCAGCTCAGGTCATGGTCTTGGGGTTCTGGGATCAAGCCCCAAGTTGAGCTCCCTGCTCTGCGGGGAGTCTGCTTCCCCCTTCCCCTCTGCTCCTCCCCACCATTCGTGCTCTTCCTCACTCTCTCTCAAATGAGTAAATAAAATCTTTAAAAAATAAATAGATGCCGTCTCCAAATTGGAAAATGAATAAGTAGCTATATAAACATGTTATTTTGAGCTAAAGGAATTGAGGGAGGTTGCCTCAGAGAACAAATAATGGGGGCCGTGAGAGGCTAATGCTTTTCACAACAAGTCTTCCAGAATAACGGAGCTCTTTAAACTGTATGATGAAAGTTAGAAAGGAAAGCTACATTTTAAAAATTAAAGGATGAAGAAGATTTATATTTATTGACCAGGAAACATTTTTATGATATACTCTTGAATAAGAAAAGCAAAGTTCACAGTAATGTCAACCATATGATCCAATATTCATTATTTTAAAGTGAAAAGAAAAAGAAAAAAATCATGACCACATGTATATATTTTCATGTTTCTAGAAGCGTAAAGAATGGTATGTAAGGATACACACTGAGCTCTAAACAATGGTTGTGTCAGGGGGATGGAATAGGGTGGGAAGAGAGAGAGGTTTTTATAATCATCTTTATGCCGTTTGCATTGTTTGGCTTGTTTTTATAAATATACACATATATTACTTTTGTAACAAAAAAAAATTTTTTTTTAAGATTTTATTTATTTTTTTGACAGAGATAGAGACAGCCAGCGAGAGAGGGAACACAAGCAGGGGGAGTGGGAGAGGAAGAAGCAGGCTCATAGCAGAGGAGCCTGATGTGGGGCTCGATCCCATAACGCCGGGATCACGCCCTGAGCCAAAGGCAGACGCCCAACCGCTGTGCCACCCAGGCACCCCTGTAACAAAAAATTTTAATGGCATCTTCTTTGATCGTCTTTGTAACTTGACAATGTGATTCTAAATGTTATTGGTATTCTAAAAGAATAAGCACATGAGACTACTTAAGAAAAAAAAATTGAAACATAGTCTGCCCCCCCAACAATCAAATGTTTAATTTCCAGGACTTCTGGGTGCGTGTGTGTGATGTCATCTTGCATCCTGTTTCAGTTACTCGCTGATGTTTAACAGACTACCTGAAACTAAATGGCTTCCAACACCTAGTTCCTCGTGGTTCTGTGCTCTTGGCAGGCTCAGTGGGTCGTTCTCTTGGTCTCGCTGGTGGCCCATATAGGGGCATTCAGCTGACAGGTCAGTCGAGGTGGGGTCAGCCGGGACAGCCGGGCTTCTCTTTCCATGTAGCCTAAGGGCCTTTCTGTTCTGTCTCTACTTCATCTCGCCAGCGGGGTATCTGGACTTCGTAAATGGTGACTCAGGGCTGCCGAGAGCACAAACACAGAACACAAGCTTTCAGCCCGGAGCTGGCACAGTTCTGCCAGAGCGCACCGATTCAAGCAGGTCATAGGCTAGCCCAGGGCTAGCGCCAGAGGGGGCCTACCAAGGACACGGACATCAGGAGCTACGGCTCACGGGGGACTGCCGCTGTGTCTCGCTGCCAGTCAGCCTTCTGGAAGTACTCACCGTCCTTCTTGAGGCAGCTCCTGTGTGCTCAGTTAACTCTCAGGATGTTAGACCTTCCATCGGCAGCAAATGTGCGGACAGGAGCGATGAGCTGGGAGTTCGTCTTCCGCACGTGAGGACGTCTAGATCCTGCCTTTCCTGTCATGGGACCCACACGCTGTTTCCACATTTCTGCAAGTGTCATTCATGCCTGCTGCTCAGCGGCAGTGACTAAGGGGGAGCGGCGCTGCTCCCTGCTCCCCGAGCAGCGCCTACCAGCTGCCCTGACTCACGCTCCAGAGCAGGTGTCTGCCTAACGGTGCGTTGTGAGTTTCTTCCTCAGCAAGTGATCTGGACTGATGTCCATATTACAGAAATCCTTCAGGGCGCCCAGTTTGCACATACAATCCCTGCACCCCGGTATCTTTCCTGTCCTTCCCTGGGGTTCGGTGTGAAAGGGGGTGCAGCGGTGGGCTTGATCTACCAGCCAGCGCAACTCCAGTGCACAGATGTGCCCTAACCTATCCGATCAGTTTCCTCCACAAAGCCCGGCCAGAGGTACTCCTAGGACAGTCAGGTTCTCAGCCCTGTCTGGCCCAGCCTTGAATGCCGACCGCTCCTCCCACACACCTCCAGAAGCCGACAGAAACATCTAAGAGGGTGGTGATACAGCAGAATATCAGCTTGGGGGTGCCAAGCAAGTAGTAAGTGCGCTTCAGAAGACACCAGACTAGAATCTTATCAGCCTGGGCAGTCCTCCCTCCTGCTGCCCGCCATGCGTCCTGGGCAGGTTCCCATTCCCTCTGGCGGTCAGGCAGGGCAACCAAACCCCGGCTTCAAACACAGTGCACCCCACGGAGAAAACACACCTTTACATCTAATATTCTATGTCTGATCCCCTGCTTAGTTAGGGAGCCCCGGGCAGCGGGAGCTCCTGCCCCACCCACCTCACACGCCCCGGGAAACCCGCCTAAAACCGGCCAGACACTCCTCAAGGCCAGGAAGGCAGCGCGGGCAAAGGTGAGGGTAGAGGGGGCAGCAATGGGCAGGTGCCCACGGGCATCACCTTCAGCGCGCGCGCTGGCACCGACCCCGGGTGGCCGGGGCCCGCGGGTGGCCGGGGCGCGGGTGGCCGGGGCGCGTGCGGCCCGCCTGCGTCGCGGGAGCTCGGGGCCCAGAGCCGCGCGGCCCGACCCAGCGATCGGCTGCAGCCGGCCCGGTGGCCGCGGGGCGGAGCCCGAGGACCGGAGACGCCCGGGCTCCGGGGCAGCTACCGCGGCCGCGCGGAGGGAGCGGGCACGCCGCGTCCTCGGTCGCCTCTGCCCACAGCGGCGCGGGCGCCCCGGTTGCCCCGGTTGCCCCGGAGCCGGAGCCGGGCTGCAGGGCTGCGGGGCTGGGGCGCTGGGGACTTGCGGGGTGGCGGGGCGGCCGTCCTCGGACTCCGTGGCCCGCGCCGGGGAAGCCCGGCTGGACGCGGGACGGAGGGCGCGGGGAGCCCGGGCTCCGGGGCGGGACCCAGGGGGTCGGAGTCTCCGCGCACCCGAAGGCGGGGCCCCTCCCCAGCTCCCGCACACGGGGACCGCGCCCCCCAGCCCGCACCCCCTGCAGGGAGAGCAGGCCCACCGCACCCCTGCCACTGAGAGTTACTGACGCGAGTGGGGAGGCTACGGGACCAGACGGAAAAGGCACCACAGATGAGAGGACTGAGGGTCAAGAGGTGGTTGGATTAGGGGCGGGGAGGGCACTGTGGAAGAAAAGGGGTGGGTGGGGTCGGGTGGGAGGTGTGCGAGGCAGGAGCCACTGCGAGCATCGTTTCATACGGGGTCTGTGGACCCTTTCCAGGCTGAAATTCTCTTTCCATGTATTTAATTAAGTCGCTGCTGGGTTTTTTTTTCCTTGCAGATCACAGCGATGCAAATTGATTGCAGAAAATTTGAAAATTTGCGACAGAATTCAGAGAATTATAAGCTGCTTCTAATCTTATCACCCAGAGACAGTCACTTGTAACCAAACTGTATTTAAATCCTATCCTGCTTTCAAGCTGTAACACGATATCAAGATCACTCTCCCATATCATCAATAATTTGTGAAAGCATGATTCTTGAAGTTGTGTCATATTTAAGTG
This sequence comes from Ursus arctos, assembly GCF_023065955.2. Taxonomy (NCBI): domain Eukaryota; kingdom Metazoa; phylum Chordata; class Mammalia; order Carnivora; family Ursidae; genus Ursus; species Ursus arctos. The sequence goes on along the minus strand of NW_026622919.1, from coordinate 22,679,444 downwards.
GAGGAGTATATGACCCCTTGTTTAGCCAAGTCTTCATTTGCTGGAAGGTGAGGCTGTCGATCTCTAAATAGTCTCCCGCTGCTGTAGCCAACGTCCTCCCGCAGGAATCTGTGCCAACGTGTAAGCTTAGTCTTTTAGCAGAAGAACTAAGAGTAGGATCATTGAGTAAATACACAAATTCTCCTTCTCAAATTTATCTGAATTCTAAAAGAAGTACCAGCTCCTTGTGAAGTATAAAAGCAATCCTAAGGGTACACAAGAGAGCACCGAAGCCCTACCCCCCCATTTGTCTAACTGCCCCCCCGGGGTGAGACTCACCGGTCAAGCTTTTGTAGTGAAGGTTCGAGGTTTTCCCACAGGCACTGAGAGAGAGACGTACGCTAAGGTGTCTATGTATCTATGACAGGGCAACAGCAGATCACACAACCACAGTCGGATTTATTTGAAATTAAATCAATCATTGTAAGAAGAATACAGATTCCCTGTAGACAGAAACAGCTAATCGAAGAACATTTGGAAAGAAAGCAGAGTCAGGACTGAAGGCCTGTTCCTGACTCCCACTGTCCCCATGTCTCCTTTGGTGGTCATAGTGATAAATCCTGGCCCACTCTCTGTGCGGGGCTAGCAGAAAGACCCTCAGACCCTTGAAGCTGGGGTGCTGAAAGGGGAGACCCCAGAGTGGGTTAGTGCAGGCTGGATGGAAGCTATGATGCCAAGGCCATTATGGCCCCTAATTCTAGAGGACAGGGGCCCCAGGGCCTAGGGAAGGACTGGCCTTTTTGTGGGACCAGAGCAAAGACTTTCGGGTTCTTGGCGCACCTGGGAGCCTGGCCTTCCAAGCCAAGAGACGTCTTCCCTGCCCAGATGTGGCTTCCCCTGACCCACACAGCCCTGTTGGACCAAACTGCTCTCCTCCATGTGGCCTCTCCTCCCACCTTCCCATAGTAGTAAGAGAGCCCGCTTTCCTCTGGCAGAAAGATATCTGTCTGTACGTCAACCCTCAGAGCCGAGTAAATTCCAGCAACTAGACCACCAAGCTGAGAGAAACCACAGTGTTTGGTGTATGTGGGCAAAGAAAGGTTACAGGTCATTTAAGATGACCCAATAGTTTGAGAGGTCATGTAGCAGGGTCCTGGGGAAGGCTGGATCAGTGGGTCATGAATGAAGGGCACCCCCAGGCTATATAACCCTGAACTATCCTCAGGGTCTGCATCAAGGACCCGGGATGGAAGCAGATGGTCAGCAGGTCAGCCAGGGCCGCCAGCACTCTGTGCTTTGAGTGTCAGTGGTGGTGGGGGGTTCCACTTTCAGCAGGCAAGTCTGGGCTTCTAACGTGTTTGGGGGTGTCTATGTTTGTTCAAGGAATGCCCATCCTCTCCCAGCCCTCACTGCACCTAGGACAGCAGCCTCCCGCAGGCCTTGCCCAGGGCCTGGCTCCGGACCGGTTGAGAGCTGAGCCTAGGAGGGCGCCCTGGGCCTCACTCCCTATGCCAGGACTGAGGGCAGTGTCCTATGAAGCCCTCTCACCCCGGCTCTGAGCACACCCCAACCTGTCCTTCAGGCCGGAAATCCTCTTAGAAGCCTACATCGTATTCCCTTATCCACCATGTCCCAGGGGTCCCTGCCTCGGCCTAGCTGCACCCTGCCACCCAGGGCTTGCAGTCTGGTGAGGTGCCGAGATAGACAATGATACTGAAAGATGAAGAGGTCCTGGGTGTGGGGAGAACTTGGCCTTGATTTTGTACTTTTTCTTTGTAAAACGGGGCAATAGTATTCACCAAGTAGACTGGTACAAGGATTAGAAACAAAAAGCCATATGAGGTACTTCGGCTCCTCCCCAGTGTGTTCCTTCCCTTTCTGGAAAGTCTTTCCACCTCCTACTCAAGGGACTTTCAGATGCTGCCTATGACGGAGCTTGCGGAGATGTGAGTTTCTCACGATGCCTGTTGACAGCGGTGGGTCTGATGAGGTGGGCTCCCTCCTGCTCCTTAGCTCTGAAGTTGACATCCCCCAGTGAACCCCTAGGGTGGGGTCACTCCCCCCAAGGGAGGAGAATGGGGAAGCCACTACAAGTCTCAACTCACCTTGTTCCTAATTAATTTCTCAGGTGTTCATCATTATCAAAACAATTATGTTCTTTCTTTCCAAATGTTCTTCTATTAGCTGTTTCTGTCTACAGGGAATCTGTGTTTTTCTTACAATGATTGATTTAATTTCAAATAAATCGGACTGTGGTTGTGATCTGCTGTTGCCCTGTCATAGACACATAGACACCTTAGGGTACGTCTCTCTCTCAGTGCCTGTGGGAAAACCTCGAACCTTCACTGGGGCAGCAGTTAGACAAAGGGGCGGGGTAGGGCTTCGGTGCTCTCTTGTGTACCCTTAGGATTGCTTTGAGATTTCATGGAGCTGGTACTTCTTTTAGAATTCAGATAAATTTGGGAAGGAGAATTCGTGTATTCACTCAATGATCCTACTCTTAGTTCTTCTGCTAAAAGACTAAGCTTACACGTTGGCACAGATTCCTGTGGGAAGATGTTGGCTGCAGCAGCGGGAGACTATTTAGAGATCGACAGCCTCACCTTCCAGCAAATGAAGACTTGGCTAAACAAGGGGTCATGTACTCCTCCACTTAAATATGACACAACTTCAAGAATCATGCTTTCACAAATTATTGATGATATGGGAGAGTGATCTTGATATCGTGTTACAGCTTGAAAGCAGGATAGGATTTAAATACAGTTTGGTTACAAGTGACTGTCTCTGGGTGATAAGATTAGAAGCAGCTTATAATTCTCTGAATTCTGTCGCAAATTTTCAAATTTTCTGCAATCAATTTGCATCGCTGTGATCTGCAAGGAAAAAAAAACCCAGCAGCGACTTAATTAAATACATGGAAAGAGAATTTCAGCCTGGAAAGGGTCCACAGACCCCGTATGAAACGATGCTCGCAGTGGCTCCTGCCTCGCACACCTCCCACCCGACCCCACCCACCCCTTTTCTTCCACAGTGCCCTCCCCGCCCCTAATCCAACCACCTCTTGACCCTCAGTCCTTTCATCTGTGGTGCCTTTTCCGTCTGGTCCCGTAGCCTCCCCACTCGCGTCAGTAACTCTCAGTGGCAGGGGTGCGGTGGGCCTGCTCTCCCTGCAGGGGGTGCGGGCTGGGGGGCGCGGTCCCCGTGTGCGGGAGCTGGGGAGGGGCCCCGCCTTCGTGTGCGCGGAGACTCCGACTCCCTGGGTCCCGCCCCGGAGCCCGGGCTCCCCGCGCCCTCCGTCCCGCGTCCAGCCGGGCTTCCCCGGCGCGGGCCACGGAGTCCGAGGACGGCCGCCCCGCCACCCCGCAAGTCCCCAGCGCCACAGCCCCGCAGCCCTGCAGCCGGCTCCGGCTCCGGGGCAACTGGGGCAACCGGGGCAACCGGGGCAACCGGCGCGCCCGCGCCGCTGTGGGCAGAGGCGACCGAGGACGCGGCGCGCCCGCTCCCTCCGCGCGGCCGCGGCAGCGGCCCCGGAGCCCGGGCGTCTCCAGTCCTCGGGCTCCGCCCCGCGGCCACCCGGCCGGCTGCAGCCTATCACCGGGTTGGGCGGCGCGGCTCTGGCCCCCGGGCTCCCGCCGCCGCACCCGCCCCGGCCACCGCAGCCCCGGCCACCGGGGTCGGTGCCATGGCGCGCGCTGAAGGTGATGCCCGTGGGCACCTGCCCATCGCTGCCCCCTCGACCCTCACCTTTGCCCGCGCGGCCTTCTTGGCCTTGAGGAGTGTCTGGCCGGTTTTAGGCGGGTTTCCCGGGGCGTGTGATGGGTGGGGCAGGAGCTCCCGCGCCCGGGGCTCCCTAACTCGGGGGGGGGGGGGGGGGGAGGGATCAGTCCGCTCACCGACAGAAGGATGCTGTGTTCTGTCTCAGAGACTGACGGCGAGAGCCCCGCAGAAATGAGGAACCCCGTCTTTTGAGAGGGAACTTAGGTGTCCACTGTCTTCTCTATTCCTGCACCCACTAAACTGTTAGGTAGTTTTTAGGAGCTATTTTTGATTCCCCCCGCTGGTGGGCAGGATTCCTGTTCCTCTCAACCTTCCAAGCGCGTATTCCATCTCCTGCAGGAACCAGTCTGCCGCCGCATTGCCTGAGCTGGGTGGCATCGTTACCCCCCCACCCCCACTTACAGATGAGGAGACAGGCTCAGGGAGGTGACAACAGGAGATGACAGTGCCAGGTGTGGAAGCTGATGTCTCCCAGAGCCGGGTGCTTTTCCCTCTGCCCCGACTCCCCCTGTGTGGGAGAGCCGTGGAGGGCAGGGGCCCGGAGTGGCTTTGCCCCCTCTGGGCTGGAGGGCTGCATCCTGGCATGGCTGGCTGCTGGAAAGGTGGCCTTGGGCCTGGATGGTGGGGAGGAAGGGAGAGGAGGAGAGAGAGTTTGTGCGAGACCTCCCTTCCCTATCCTCCACCTTCCCCACCCCTTGTGACCCAGGGGTAGTGATGTCTCTTGTCAGTCATGGCTTCTCTACAGATCAGGCTCTGGGCTTGTTCTCCCCACCACAGCCACCACCCTCTCTGCGGGCAGACGGAAGTCTCTGGTCCCACCCCCTTCCCCTCCCCGCCTTACAGCTCCCTCTGAAAAACCGTAGAGGAGGAGCAGAGCTGGACCCAAGTAACCCAGCCCAGACTCTGGTCAGGCTCGGGTAGCTAGAGGAGAGGTAGGAGAAGAATCCATGATGGTGTGTTAGGAGCATCTGAGGACCCCATGGGTGAGGCTAGGGGGCAGATCTGACTCCCGGGGTGGGGGTCGGAGTGAGGGGACCAACATATCTAGTCATGGAAGCTCCTGACACCCCTTTTCCTAGAAATCCAGTCAGTCCTCAGGATAGCAGGTTCAGGGACAGTGCTAAAGGTTGGGGGTATCTGGGTCTCTGAGGAGTAAGAGTGATGTGTATTGGGGTACACACAGCCTGAATTTGGAGAGGTTTCCGTATGAGTCATTTATCATGACTGGGCAGCACTGTCAGCCATCTGACTGACCTGCTTCGGAACAGATACTCAAGTGGAAGTACAGGAAGGCAGTAAGGCCCGTGGGCTCTCCGAGGTGAAGAGGGCCCTTTTGCTCCTTTGGATGCCCTCTGGTGGATACTTGAGAAATTTCACTGTCTCTTTTCCACCCCCCAGGTGGTTCCGGGACCATGTCCACCACCACCACCTACACCCACAGGCCTATGGAAGGGTCTCCTTATTAAGGGCAAAAAGTGTTCTGGGTTCCCCAAATTGGATTTCCATGCATGAAATCCCAATATAGTCTAAACAAGCATTTACGTAGCACTTATTACGGACTTCACAAATACTAGCTCATTTATTCCTCACAGCTGGCCTGTGAGGTAAGTGCTATTACCATCCTTACTTTACAGATGAGGAAATTGCGGCCCAGAGAAGTTAAGTGACTTATCTAAGGTCACACAGCCACTCTGGATTCTAGACTGTGGCCATGCTGCCTCTCACTGGTGTGGGAAGCCTCATACAGCAACCCAGAGGCACACTCAGGGGACAGGTGTGCACGCAACAGGAAGAGTCTCCCCAGGCTGCTTCTCTGACTCCCCCAAAGCTCACCCACACCCCCCAGGGATGATTCTGTCCTACCACGTGAATGGAGATTTACAAAAACCCCTCTGTTTTGACCGTTTTGGTTCTTTCTAACACTGCTGGGAGGTGGAAAGTGAGGGAGGAGGCAGGGCTGGTCAAAACTCAGAATCACAGGCAGCATCAGAGTTCTCTAAGACAGTACGGTGCCATCCCTAACTGAACCAGAAACCAGTGTAGACGCAGGCCAGTCGGGTGGCATCCATACTGCCTCCCCACTCTCTATCCTCTTGGCATGGAGTGGGTCCTGGTGAATGATCCTAGGACTTGCCTCTCTTCTGAAACCTGAAACGTGGGGGTGTGTGGGGTCAGAAGAGCCCCATTTCTCCCATCTACAGATAAGGAAATGAAGCCTCTTCCTAAGACCTCCACTCACTCATCACATGTTAGCCGACAAGCCTCTGTGGGTGTTGGGAGAAGGGGATACAGAGGTGGGTGAAGAGCAGCTCTCTGCCCCTCAGGAACGCTGTCTAGCAAGGGAGGGGCCGATGAGGAAACCATAATTGCAGTCGGCGTACTGGTGTGCAAGAGGGTGACTGCTACAGCAAAGGAGCCCGGATTCTGCTTAGGCAGGGGCGGGGAGGTGGTGAAGGGGGTGCCCCTCGGGATTGGTCTCGGAGCGGGGGTTGGCTTCATGGAGGGGAAGAAGAGCACCTCGGGCTGCGGCTCGTGCACGCATGCAGAAGAGTCTGGAACCACGGGCCAAGCGCACGCGGTGGGGAGCATGTATCTGGCTGGCACAGAGGCTGTCCGGGAAGAGGACAGGACATCGGCTGGCAGTTGGGGTCAGCTGGCAAAGGGCTCCCTTGCCAGGCTGAGGAGTTCCGACGTGATGCTGTAAGTGCAGGTGAGGGGTGTCGCCGTCTCCGCAGGGCACAGCTGAGGAGGCGTCGGCCAGGCTCAGAGGGAGCGCCGGCCAGGGAGCCAGGCCGGCTCACTTCGTCTATTGAGGTTTTCACCAAACTGTTGCGGGGTTCTCTGTTAGTCCGAAGCCTTGCACTGACGAGTGTTGGAAACCCACTCGAAGCAATTTAAACAAAAAGGGAATTTGTCGGTTGGCATCAAGGGGGAAGGCGCTGTGAGAGAAGGAGTGAGGGAAGGAGACAGGAGCTGACAGAGCTGGAACGCGGGACTCAAGGCCATCAGAACCCATCCCCGCCCAGGTCTTTTCTCCACTCATCTCTGCCTGGCTGTGTCCTGCAGAGACTCCTTTCACCTGGAGGGAACATGGCCCCGTGCCTGTATCACCTCGACCAGCAAAGCCCGCGTGAGGAGGACGTGCTTCCTGCGTCTGACCCCAAGGACGAGTCGGATTGGTCCTGCTCTGGTCAGTGGTACCTGCTGCCAGGGGTGTGGGAGACTGCGATGACCCCAGCCCGGGCCATACATACACCCCTTCGAGAGGAGAGAGAAGCAGAGGCAGCCCCGCTTACAGCTCCTCAGGACCACGTGAAGTGAAGGAGGGAATTCCCCCGAAGAAAAGGGGGTGCAGTGAGCGGAGGTATGTGGGAAATGAGCCAGACTGCGAAAAAATGGAAGCTCCCACTTCTGTGTGCCAAGTGCTCTGCTAGGTGTTGGGGATTCAGAAACAAGATCTTGTCTCTACCATCAGACAGCTCACAATCCAGACAAGGGTTTGGACAATTAGAAAGTATCACGGTGACGATGGGATACAGGGACTCTCCAGATACCCTGGGAATCCTAGAACGGGGCACCCCACCGAGACTGAAGCAGAAAGAACCCAGGAAACACTTTCCCAAACCTGTGTCCCTCACCCTAGTTATGGAAGGTGAATGAGAATTAGCCAAGGAAATGGGGCGCCGGGGGGGGGGAGGCGCGCAGTCGGTTAAGTGTCTGACTCTTGGTTTTGGCTCAGGTCGTGATCTCAGGGTCATGAGGTCCAGCCCCTCATTGGGCTCCGGGTTCAGCAGGGGGTTTACTGGTCCCTCTCCCGCTGCTCCCCACCCCCTCTCTTTCTCTCTCTCTCTCTCTCAAATTAAAAAACAAAATTAGCCAAGGGAAGAAAGGAAGAAGGAAGTTCAAGAAGAAAGAAGACCATATAGAGGCATAGACCACACAGAAATGGGAGGTTTCTGTCATGGGCAAAAGGGCAAAATGCTTTGTGGTTCCTCGAAAGAGGGACACAGAAGAACGTTCTGTGCAGTGAGAGGAAGTGGCAAGTTCAGATGCGCGTTTGGCGGTGGTGGCGGGGTGGCCATGGGTCAGTCAAGTCGGTAGAAGACTGGATGTTTTGCATCCAGAGGCTGAAGAAAAAGATTAAGCAATGGAGATCATTGGGATTCATCCCCACGGTGGTGGCCAGAGCCACGGGAAGATGCTGTCACCCAGGAAGAGTGAGAGCCAAGCTGGCAAACAGCCACAAGGGCTGAGTGGATGAACACAGAGGGCACAGGAAGGAAGGCGTCTGAGAAAAAAACAAGTGCAGGTAGAAGCAAATTGTGGGCAAATGATCTGTCCTCTGCATATGCACTTCTCTCTCACTTGAAACCATCCAGGGGAAAGAACCAGATTACCTTCAAAGGAATGAAAATCAGATTGTCATCAGCCGTCTTATCGGCAACCCCAGTGCAAGAAGACAGTGGAGGAAAACCTGCAGACAGCAAAGGGAATGGCAAGACTAGTTGCCCCAGCATCTGTTTCCCCAGAGGCAGGCCGACAGGAGGGCGGACAGTTCCTGCAGCACGCATGTGATTCTTCCTTCGTAATACAACCTTGAGTTTTTAGCTGGGCACATAGCCAATCAGAATCAAGGTTACATTTCCAGCCTCCCTTGAAGCTAAGTGTGTCCATGTGACTAAGTTCCGGCTGTCCCTTTCCTTCTTTGCACCTTTCCCCATCCATCCTGCTGCCTGGAAAGCCCATATGAGCCCATCGTCTCCAAGCGTGAGGACAAGGACCACATCTTACATGTGTCAGAGTAGAAAACTGGGGGGAGCCTAGCCCCCAGAAGTCTTTTACGTGAGAAAAAGATTAAATTCACCTTGTTGGAGCCACTGCTATTTTGGGTCTTTTATTTATAGCTGAACTTAATCCTAAATGATACGAGGGGGAAATTATACCCAGCCAAAATATCAGTCAAGTATGAGAATAAAATAAAGTCATTTTTATACAGGTAACAATCCAAAGAGAAGTTAGGCAATAGAAACAGACGTTTAAATACATGATTTAAAGCCCTGAAAGTAAATGATAGAAGAAGTAAATAAGTATGTGGCCGGCAGGGATTAGGGAAAGAAGGGAAGCAGTGGAAGAAAGCTAAATTCATCCCCTTTCACTGCAGGAAGTCAGAAGATACTGTTTAAATCTGATGAACTAGGCACAGAGATAGTAACATATATTCTGGCATTATGGAAGTACCATCAGAAGGCTAAAGAGAGAAATGGTTGAAAGTGATGACTTCTAGGGAATGGGCCTTGGAATTGATAGAGGGAGACTTAAGTTTTTCAATTTTACTCCCTTGCACAGTTTAGACGTATGTTTGTACTTATATGTACGTAGGAGAACCTCTGAAGGACCCACACCCAACTCTTAATGGTATAACCCTCCAGGGGGTGAGAGTGCACCAGTGGAGGAGGGTCTGTGAAACAGACAAAGGTCTCACTTAATAACCTTTTATTTGTTTTATTTGGTGTTACAAAAATGAGCACTTATTATTTTTTTTTAAGATTTTATTTATTTATTTGACAGAGATAGAGACAGCCAGCGAGAGAGGGAACACAAGCAGGGGGAGTGGGAGAGGAAGAAGCAGGCTCCTAGCAGAGGAGCCTGATGTGGGGCTCGATCCCAGGACTCTGGGATCACGCCCTGAGCCGAAGGCAGACGCTTAACCGCTGTGCCACCCAGGCGCCCCAGCACTTATTATTTTTGTAAAAAAAAAATTTAAACGTATATTTTTTTAAAGAGACCAAGGAAGGGAAAATAACAGAGGTCTGCAGTCTAGAAAATACCACAGGCAAAAGGACACAACCTGCAAGGACTCCCTTCCCTGGCAGTGAAATCAGGTGTCTCTTAGCAAGTCTGATTGCCCCTGATTTCGGCTGCTGCCTGGATTTATCTCATCCGTTGTCCTCCATGGCCAGTTAAAAGAGAATTCCCCTCTCGGGAGGTGTCCTGTTCAAGTGCCCCACTTCCTGCTGGCATAGTTAGAGTTGGAATTATCTCAGGGCTGAGAATCAGAGGCCCCCATTTGCCAGGCTTGGGATTTCTCTAGTGATACAACTCCCTTAAATCCTAGTTGGCTGTCTGCCATTTCAATTCCTAGGGATGCCATGTGCAAGTAACCAATGCCAGAAATCTTGCCCAGTCATGAAACTTGATTCTGAGCTGGCCTCTTGTGGTTTGTCTCTTAGCAACAGGCTCTGACTATCCATCTAGGCCTTAAGTTAAGATTCTCTCTTGGTATATGGACTTCTGGGGTTTACTGTTCAGCATCCATTCTGGACGGAGACCTTGAATTTCCTTTGGGAACCCTCTCTGCCCACCCCCCATTCTTTGCCAAGAGATTTAATCTGGGTTTGCTTTCTACCCCCAAATCTAGGGGTATGCCAATCAGTACGTTCCCATCTACCAAGCTGAAATGATTGTTCAGGGATGGACACACGATCTTAGCAGCCCAATCAGAGTGAATCATAGGACTTTTGCTGAAAATGCTGGGGCACTGTCTTGTTCTTTCTTCAGGATATCGAATAAGGAAGTTGTAGCCCCAGGAGCTGCTGTCAGCCAAGAAGGCTGTCGAGACTGTGAAGCAAGTTACCCAACACTGAGGTAGCAGAAGAGAAAGAAGGGGAAGATGAGGGAAAAAAATAAACAGATTATGATTACAATGGATTGTTTTCTCTGGCTCCTCCTAACTTTAGCGTAGAAAATAAAATTCAGCTTTTGCAATTACATATAGCACAGAATTATCTCTCAGTGGTCTAAGATCATTGGTCACAAAGAGACTAGATCTTTCTTAACAAAGCTAATTTTCCAACCCTGATGGTCCAGTTTAAAAGAAAGATTTTTGTTATCTTGCAGCACCATACTGAAGACCACCAGTAGTGTACCACATTCAATATCTGATATTTTGATATTTTTCTATCAAATCCCCAGTGACTTCAACACCATTGGGCACATAGTCTGAGCCCTAAAGTACAACAGGAGATTAAACTAGGTGATCCAGGGACCTGGCTGGCTCAGTCGGTAGAGTGTGCAACTCTTGATCTCAGGGTTTTCAATTTGAGCCCCATGTTGGGTATAGAGATTACTTGAAAAGAAAAAATCTTAAAAAAAAAAAAAAAAAGCTAAATGATCTATTTCCATGGGGATAATAATCTTTCCAGATCGGAAAGAAATGATTTCTCATTGTTTTCCACATCACTTAGCCAGGTCCACCTTTTAAATTCTGTGGCTTACAACACCCCACTTCTGGTATCAGTTGTGTATGGTCAAGATTCTTTGAGTTGCAAATAGAGCAACCACAGTCAAAGTAATTTAAAGAAGAGGTGGCTTATTGGCTTATGGAATAAGAATGGCAGTGTTATATTGGAAACAAGGATAAATACTGCTCTTTCTTTCAACTGTCTTGGTTTCATACTGTGTATCAGTTTCATTGTCTTCCAAATTATAATGGCTTTCTCTATGCAATTAGAGGACATCAGCTACGGGTGGCATCCACATTGTATCTGATAACTCCATGACCAGAGAAGAAAAAACCTCTTCCCAGTCAACTACAGCCATAAAAATTCCAGAAAGGGTCTTGATTGGTTTGTCTGGGTCATGTGCCCACCTTTCATTCAGGAGCCTGAGATGTGATTGACTTCTATCAGATTACACGTGCACTTCAGATGTTACTCAAAGAAATGAGGTGGGGAGTTACCGGTAGAACTGTTGCCAGAAGAAAAGTGGGGGAGGGGGATGCTTCATAGAGGGGAAAAAAAAAAAGCCACTGAAAGAATTAAAGAAAAGTTTGAGCACGGTGGCCAAATATAAGATAAATATATAGAAACTGATGACTCTATATACATTAACACTTATCAATTACAAAGTGCTGGTTAATATCCCATTTATAATTTTTAAAAAACCCTGTAACTGTGTAAGAATAAATCCAATAAAAATTGCACCTGGGTGGGGGTGCCTGGGTGGCACAGCGGTTGGGCGTCTGCCTTCGGCTCAGGGCGTAATCCCGGCGTTATGGGATCGAGCCCCACATCAGGCTCTTCCGCTATGAGCCTGCTTCTTCCTCTCCCACTCCCCCACTTGTGTTCCCTCTCTCGCTGGCTGTCTCTATCTCTGTCGAATAAATAAAATCTTAAAAAAAAAAAAAAAGAATTGCACCGAGGCACCTGGGTGGCTCAGTCGCTTAAGCATCTGCCTTCTGTTCAGGTCATGATCTCAGGGTCCTAGGATTGAGCCCCGCATAGCTCCCTGCTCAGCAGGGAGTCTGCTTCTCCCCCTCCCTTTGCCCCTCCCCTCCACTCATGCTCTCTCTCTCAAGGAAGTAAAATCTTTTAAAAAATTAAATAAGAAAGGGGGTAAACAGGGGCGCCTGAGTGGCTCAGTCATTGAGCGTCTGCCTTCGGCTCGGGGCGTGATCCCGGTGTTGTGGGATCGAGCCCCACATCGGGCTCCTCTGCTGGGAGCCTGCTTCTTCCTCTCCCACTCCCCCTGCTTGTGTTCCCTCTCTCGCTGGCTGTCTCTCTGTGTCAAATAAATAAATTAAAAAAAAAAAAAGAAAGAAAGGGGGTAAAAAGAAAAGGGAATGAACCATGAGAGACTATGGACTCTGGGAAACAAACTCAGGGCTTCAGAGGGGAGGGGGGTGGGGGATTGGGATAGGCTGGTGATGGGTATTAAGGAGGGCACATATTGCATGGAGCACTGGGTGTTATATGCAAATAATGAATCATGGAACACTACATCAGAAACTAAGGATATACTGTATGGTGACTAACATAATAAAAATTATTATTAAAAAATTATATAAGAAAACTATAAATCTTCAATGAGGGACATAAAACACAGCATGAATAAAAGTAGTGACTTTGGTCTTAAATGGATTAATTCAATATTCTAATGCAGTACATCCCTCCCTCCAATAATCTATAAATTTAACATAATCCCAATCAAAATCCCATTGGGATTTTTAAAAGGGAATGTGGAGTGCTGAGAGTCTAAAGCGAATCTGGAAGATAAGTGCATGGGTATAACAGAAAGAAAGAAAGAAAGAAAGAAAGAAAGAAAGAAAGAAAGAAAGAAAGAAGGAAAGAAAGAGGAGCGCCTGGGTGGCTCAGTTGTTAAACGTCTGCCTTTGGCTCAGGGCGTGATCCCGGCGTTCTGGGATCAAGCCCCACATCGGGCTCCTCTGCTGGGAGTCTGCTTCTTCCTCTTCCACTCCCCCTGCCTGTGTTCCCTCTCTAGCTGCCTGTCTCTCTCTGTCAAATAAATAAATAAAATCTTTAAAAAAAGAAGAAAAAGAGAAAGAGAGAAAGAAAAAGAGAGAAAGAGAGAGAGAAAGAGAAAAGAAATGAGGCAGGAGTTGCTACCAAGTGTCAAAACATAATATAAAATACAGCAATTAAAAGCATGTTATTGGGGATGGTTCAGTTTCCAGTAGATGGAGGAGACATATTTTTCTTTATTCCCCCTAAATACAGCAAAAACAAAACCAAAAACACCCCGAAAAACAAAAAACTAAAAAACTAAAAAAAAAAAAAACAAAAACAAAAACCCAAACAACCCTGGATCTCTTATATATGAAACAAACATTAAAAGGCTCTGAAAGATGGAAAGAAGAAGGCAGACTGGCATAGGGAGATTGTGATCTGAAAAATGACACAGTGGTGAGGTCTCTCGGTTTTCTTTTCACTCCATATATCCACAACTGGTTGCTGAAGAAGCCAGCAACTTGGAAACACCAACAGTCACAAACAAATAAACCCTGTGAAAGATTGTTCTCTTGAGCTAAAGGATATCAGGAAAACGATAACTTAGCAATACAGATAATTTTGGGCAATATCCACTTTACTAGAGCCAAACGGTACAGTAAGAACTGTGGCCTAATTCCCACACATGCCAGCAAAGACCGAGTGGGGAGTCTAGACTTCCAACCTTGCCAGGCTGTAAAAATGTGACTGACCTTTCCGTTCTCCAACCCACTGGACCGGTGTCAAGGCAAGGCTAAATATAGAGTCAGAAATTTCATTCCCACTGAGGGCAATCCCCAGCCCCAACTACAAAGTGTCAGCGGAAATGATGTGCAGAACCTGGACATTCACCTCCACCTGGAAGTAAGGAAGGGATGCCAACTCTTTCTTTGCCTGAGCAGTGTCAGAAGAAGCCAGATAAAGCAGAAAGTTTAAATGAGATCCAGCGTATCAGAACATAATACCCAAATGTAGAAATTTCAGTAGAAAGTCCCTTGTCGTATCAAGAACCAGACAGTTGTCAAACTGAATGGAAAAAGGAAATCAATAGATGCCAACACAGTTGAAAAACATGTTAATATCAACTGACAAAGATTTTAAAGCAGCCCTGATAAAAATAGCTCAACAAACACACTTGAAACAAGTGAAAAAATAGAAAATGTCATTAAAGAAATAGGAATGTTTATTTTTATTTTTATTTTTATTTTGTTCTTGAGAAAGAGAAAGAGATAGGAAGAGTGAGGGAGGGGCAGAGGAGAGGGAGAGAGAAAATCCTAAGGAGGCTCCACCCTCAGTGCTGAGCCCAACGTGGGGCTCCATCTCACCACCCTGAGATCATGACCTGAGCTGAAATCAAGAGTCAGACACTAAACCAACTGAACCACCTAGGCGCCCCAAGAAATGGAAAGTTTTAGCAAGAAATAGAAGACATTAAGAAGAACCAGATGGAAATTTTAGAACTGAGAAATATAATAACAGAAATTTTATAAACTCAGTTAATGCAGGGTGCCTGGGTGGCTCAGTTGGTTAAGTGGCCGGCTCTTGATTTCAGCTCAGGTCATGATCTCTGGGTCCTGGGATTGAGACCCACGTGGGGCTCTGCACTCAATGGGGAGTCTGAGGATTCTCTCTCTTCCTTTTCCCTTCCTCCTGCTCACACATACTCTCTCTCTCTAAAATAAATAAATAAATAAATAAATAAATAAATAAATAAATAAACAAACAAATCCTTTTTTAAAATAAGAAAAAGCTAGGGGCACCTGGGTGATTCAGTCAGTTAAGCACCTGCCTTTGGCTCAGGTCGTGATCCCAGGGTCGTGGGATTGAGCCCCATGTTGGGCTCCCTTTCAATAGGGAGCCTGCATCTCCCTCTTCCTCTGCAGCTTCTCCTGCTTGTGCTCTCTCGCTTGCTCTCTCTCTCTCAAATAAATAGATAAAATCTTAAAAAAAAAAAAAAGAAAAGAAGAAAAGTCTCAAATCCGTAATTTAAGCTCCTACCTCAAGAACTTAAAAAAAGAAACACAAAATAAATCTGAAGCAAGCAAAAGGAAGGAAGCAATAAAGAGCAGAAATCTATGAAATTTAAAACAGAAAAATAGAGAAAATTAATGAAACAGAGAACTGGTTCTTTGAAAAGATAAATAAAATTAACAAAATTCTAGCAAAAGAAAAAAAAACCCTCAAATTACCAATATCAGGAACAAAACAGAGGATATCACTAGAGACACTGCAGACATTAAAAGTATAGTACAGAATACTATGAATAACTCTACACACATAAATTTGGTAACATTGATAAGCTGGACTGATTCCTCAAAGGAAAAAACAAATCTACAACTCGCCCAATATAAAATAGGAAATTTAAATCGGCCTACAACTATTAAATTAAAATTATAATATTAAAACTTCCAAAAAAGAAATCTCCAAACCCAGATCATTTCAGTGGAGAATTCTATCAAAAATTCAAAGGAGAATTAATATCAATTTCATACAATCTCTTCCAGAAAATAGAAGAGGAGAAAACACTTTTCAATCCATTTTAAGCAAATATATCAGTAATTACATTAAATTTAAATGGCTTAAATACATCAATTAAAAGACAAAGATCACAAAGGAACAAAAAAAACATGATCCATCTATATGCTTTCTCCAAGAGATTCATGTTAGATATAAGGACATAAAGAGGTTGATATGAAAGGATGGAAAAAATATTTCATGCAAATAGTAACCAAAAGAGAGCTGGTGTGGCTGTATTATTGTCAGACCAAGTAGATTTTAAATTGTTTTTAAAGGTTTATAAGAGACAAAAAGAACAGTATATACTGATAAAAGTTTCAATAACAATAATAAACATGTACAGACCTAGTAACAGAGCCTCCCAAATATATGAAGGAAAAATTGACAGCAAACTAATTAGTGGGTAACCCTCAGGGGTTAAGGAGGTGGTGGGGTGTGGAGAGAAGTGAACATGTCTATAAAAGGGCATCATGAGGGATCCTTATGGTCATGGAAATGTTCTGTCTTTTGACTGTATTAATGTTGATATTCAAGCTGTAATATTGTGTTATAGTTTTGTCAGTGTTGCCATTGGAAGACCTGGGTAAAGTGTATATGAAATCTCTATGGTTTCTTACAATGGCATGTGACTCTACAATTATTTCAAAGTAAAATATTTTGTTTAGTGTGGGGTTTTTTTGGTTGTTTTTTGGGTGTGTGTGTGTGTGTGTGTTTAGATTTTATTTATTTATTTGACAGAGAGGGTGAGAGAGAGAAAGCACAAGGGAGGGGGGCGTCTGAGTGGGAAGCCCAATGCAGGACTCAATCCCAGGACTCTGGGATCATGACCTGAGCCAAAGGCTGACGCTTAACCAACTGAGCCACCCAGGTGTCCCAAAATATTTCATTTAAAAAGTGTATTATTGGCATAGTAATAGGCAAATAGATGAATAAAAGGAAGAAAATATATAGAAAGATACCCATGTATACCTTGGAATTTGACATATGATAATGATGATATTGCAAGTGGGGAACTAACGAACTGGTTAGGTAAATGTGAATGGGGACTTAATATGGGAACATATTAGGAATTATTGTTGATTTTGTTAGGTTCGATAATGACATTGTGGCTATGTAAGGAAATGTCATTCTTTTTAAAGATTTTATTTTTAAGTAATCTCTGCACCGAATGTGGGGCTCAAACTTACAACCCCGAGACCACGATTGCATGCTCTGCAGACTGAGCCAGACAGGTGCCCCCCAAATATCCTTATTTTTAAGAGATGCAGACCACAATTTTCAGAGATGAAATATCATGAAGTTCATAATTAATTTTAAAATACACCTGGTGGTGATCTTTACCAGCAAGCTTGAAGTTTTGCTTTCTCTCATCTTTAACTCCACGATCAGGAATTGGCCATAAGCTAAGATTTATAATCTTTTGCTGCTCATATGGAACATGCCTTGAATACTTCACTACGACCTAGGAATGACAGGATCAACCTTCTCATGGAACAGAAAATAATTTCCACGGGGGCAAAATGAGGATGTGGTCTCTGTCCCCCCGCACTAACCCACTTCCACACTTTTTCACCTTGTTTCCGCATCATCTGATATTACTTTGGGATGAGCTGAATACACATCCTCCCACTATTAGAACTGAATGTGCAGCATTTTCTTCATCCTCTTACTCACAATGATGTGATTTGCTTATTATGACTGGGAAAGGGTGTCTTAATCAAAGTTCCCTTAGTAGTCCCAGACTCCCACTCCCAACTAAGGGAAAATTGTTAACACGTGGGTGTGGCTCAGAGGACAAAGAGGAAGTTTCATAGGACTATAAGAGGAACTGGAACCAGGAAGTTCTTCTTCACTCTCGCTCTTGCTCTTGCTATCACTCACTCCCTCTTTCATATTTTATTACTTTATCTCTTCGCACACCCTCTTCTGCTCCTGTCCCCATACACTGCATTCTCTGCATCTTCATTTATTTGGCTGCCCTGTTGCACCACAGTTTATACAACCCAAACTCAAGCGATATCCCAAACTGATGACTCTTTTTTTTAAAAGCTTTGTATTTTTATTTTTAAAAGATTTTTATTTATTTATTTGTGAGAGAGAGCACAATCAGGGGGAGCAGCAGAAAGAGGGAGAGGGAGAAGCAGGCTCCCCATGGTGCAGGGAGCCCAACGCGGGGCTCGATCTCAGGACCCCAGGATCATGACCCGAGCTGAAGGCAGACGCTTCACCGACTGAGCCACCCAGGTGCCCCCCAAACTAATGACTCTTAACCCCAATTCCTTCACGTATCTACCTTCTTCCAACCAGCTACGATGAAGTATAAAGTAGAGCAGGGTCACCTCATATAAACATGGTCTTCAGGCCCTGATCCCTGGAAACAAAAGGGTGTGGGTAGAGTTTTCGTAAAGGAAGAGTATAGTCTAAAGACACAATATCTATTATTCTGCCCCCAAAATGTTCTACTTCAACTATTCATTTAACTGATTTACAGCTAATAATCCCACGTAGCAAGTTGCTTCACTCAATCGCCTAGCCATGACAAGATCCAAAAGAAAATTCCAGGGAGCTATTCAGCATCCTCAAAGAAATTAAAGAAATCTTTAGGAGAGAATTGAGATACAAAAATATAGGCCAGGATGAAGGGGAAATAGATGAGATAACATGGGATTGAAAAGAGAACTAAAATTCAATTGCAGAATTTAAACTCTCAATGAAAGCTCTAAAGAGCACAATTGAATTGAAGGAAAACCAAGTCAGTGTAGTGAAAGACCATTCTGATTTGGTGTCTTTGGATATGATTCAGCCACATAGCTAGGCCACAATTTCTCTTTCATCACATAAGGGTACTTGCCATAGGGGGCGCCTGGCTGCTCAGTTGGAAAAGCATGACTCCTGATCTCAGCATAGTGAGTTTGAGCCCCACATCAGGTGTAGAGATTACTTAAATAAATAAAACTTAAAAAAAAGAGGATATTTGTCATATAAGGATATGAGCATAGGCAGTTGTGTTTTCTTAGATATTTCCTGAAATAATTCCTGTGTCCCACTTTCCTACTTGGAGAAACCATTGGTAATTTAAGTATAAGTAACTCATACAAGCTGGGTTTGGCTGAGTCTGAGAAAAAATTAAACTAGTGCTTAATCTAGTTTCACATCTTAACCCCAGCAGTTACTTTTAAACCCAGCTATTTATAACTCTTGTTATTATTAGCTCTTATAAAACATTTAAGACATAGCTATAACCATAGACACCAGGCATTCATGTAAATCATAAATACAGGCATTTAAACTCCTGGATCACTGTCTCCTTAGAAATTAGTCTTCAATCACCCCCAATTTAATATTCCATTACTATGGAATTACTATTCCATTTACTATGAAAAGAATAGAAAGAGAACAACGGATAGAGATCTAGCCAAAGAATTACACATGTGCCTGAACAATAAATCCTAACTGGTTAGGAGGTAATCAGAGGTGAAATTAGATAAAATTTTCCTAAAATGGGGAGGGAGGAAGGCCAACTTATAAAGGCAGAAAGATTTACAAGTTTTCATTCAAAATCAGTGAAGAGGGGCGCCTGGGTGGCACAGCGGTTAAGCGTCTGCCTTCGGCTCAGGGCGTGATCCTGGCATTATGGGATCGAGCCCCACATCAGGCTCCTCCGCTATGAGCCTGCTTCTTCCTCTCCCACTCCCCCTGCTTGTGTTCCCTCTCTCGCTGGCTGTCTCTATCTCTGTCGAATAAATAAATAAAATCTTAAAAAAAAAATCAATGAAGAGTATTTAGTTTAAATTTTGTGTATTGGTTATAAACACGATAATAGGGGATTTTTTTAAATGTATGGAACCACAGAAACAAAGAGAATAACAGAGGAAAAAGAAGCAGATAACAAATTTTGACAAATTTTTGGAATATAGGAAGCACATGAAGGAGTAGCATCCGATTAAGCAAGATGGACAACAACCTAAAATGTAGCTACACCCTGAAAGGCCTACAAACAGGACTAGCAATAGGTGAGCTGATTTACCACCAAATAACTCATAAGAGGCTCAGGACTTGGGAGTATCAGTCACAGTGACAGGTGGAGTTGAAGCATGGTGCTGAAAATTGGTGGGTTGGCTAAAAGCCTGAAATTATGGATATCGAGGTGCCCATGGCTTCTTCCTACCCTGAGCAGCCACATATATCCTAAAAGAACAGTGTTATTCTCTGAAGAAAATGAGAGCAGACATGGGACTCGGGTATGCCAAAGACAGTGGCTGAGAAAGACGAGTCAAAGAGTAAAGTAGAAAGTTTGTAAAAGGAAAAACTGGACCCCCAATTTCTTTTTTCATATCCCATTTTGGAATGCTGTCAGCCAGGGAAAAATTTGAAAGGAGAACTTAGGAGAACCGAATAATATCTTAGGAGAAAAAACTTCTCTACAGTCCTCCCAGGTTTCATTGTGAAGGCCCCAACCTATTAGTCAGCTCCCAGTAGTGTGGCAATCTATGTTTAACAACCAGCAATCTGGGAGGAAGCGTGCCCTCACTTCTTGCATTTGCTGATGTGCATTGAAATGTCCATGGACAATTTCAATCTACCAACATGATGTCACTGAATGCAGAATTGGGGGATAGATGCACATTTAGCTTTTGCAAGCTGGTGTAAGCCAGCTCCAGCACACCGCTGACAGTTCCCCCATCTGGTCATTGTTTTGTGTCACCTGAAGTGAAGCTCACTGGTTGATTAATCTCTCCCCCATATACACGCACGAGCTTTTGTGCAAGCTCTAGTGCCTTGTTCTTTTTACAATTATTTATTATTATTTATATTATTATGTTTTGTTCTGAAACATGAACAAAGATACCAAATATTTGAGCAAAACCTCCAATACGAAAGAGTCTAAACAAGCAGAAAAACAGAACTTGAAAAACAGAGATACTGCAAGAAGCAGAAGAAAAACTCCCTCTTCCAGTGAATATACTTAGAGATATGAGATCTTTCATCCATAAAACAAGTATAAAAACATTTGAAGAACAAGAAAGAATTCTTAGAATTGAAAACAAGATAAGAGAAATTTAAAAGTCAATAACAGAATCAGGAGATAAAGAGTGAAAACTCTCTAAAAAATAATAACAGAAAAAAATTAAAGTTAGGAAATAAAATTAGAGAATTATCAAAAGATATTTACCATGTGATTAAAAAGAGCTGAGGGGGGGCACCTGGGTGGCACAGTGGTTAAGCGTCTGCCTTCGGCTCAGGGCGTGATCCCGGCGTTATGGGATTGAGTCCCACATCAGGCTCCTCTGCTATGAGCCTGCTTCTTCCTCTCCCACTCCCCCTGCTGTGTTCCCTCTCTCTCTGGCTGTCTCTATCTCTGTCAAATAAATAAATAAAATCTTAAAAAAAAAAAAAACAGCTGAGGGAAGGGGTGCCTGACTAGCTCAGTTGGTAGAGCATGCAATTCTTAATCTCAGTGTCATGAGCTCAAGCCCCAAGTTGGGCATAGAGCTTACTTTAAAAAAAAAAAAAAGGTAAGGAAAAAAAGAATGGATAAAAGGGAAACTTCCTATGAATGAAGAACAGAGTCTCTGAATTGATAGGTTTCATTCAGTGCCCCAGAATAATAGATGGGGGGAAAGTGCTTTAGACCAAGTCATATAATCTAGAATGTTCAAAACACTGGAGTTAAGGAGAGGATCCAAAAATGTAACACAAAGAATCATTAATCAAAATGACATCAGACTTTTTAAGAGCAATACTGGAAACTAAAATGCAGAAATGGACAAAGCAGAAATGCCTTGAAAATTCCAAGAAAAAAATGATTTCCAACCAAAGCTTTTATACCCAGTCAAGCTGTCATTCAGATGTGCAAGTGAAATATAGACATTTTCGGACATGTTAAAAGCTCAGAATTTTTATCTCCTGTGTACCAGAAAGCTCCTTCAGAAAAATAAAAGAACAAATAAACGAAAAGACATGTGATCCAGGATACAGGAGATCCAACACAAGAGAGACATGAAGGGAATTCCCAGATTGATGGTGAAGGAAAAATCCTAGGATAATGGCTCGACAGTACATGCCACTGCTATCATCCAGCAGGAAAATCATTTCCCCTCTCCTTTTATATGTGCTGGCCTTGACCAATAGAATGTAGTGGGAGTGATGCAGTTTCAGTTCCAGACCTACCCTTTGGAGGCCTGGAAGCTTCTGTCTCATTCTTTTGGAGCCCTGAGCCAAGAAGTTTGACTACATTGCTAGAGGCCAAAGTCCAGCCATAATTTGGCGTTCTCCATCTGTTGAATCAGAGGCAACATCTGTAAAGGAGAGTTGCCCCAAGTTAGTCTTACAAAACTTCCATGGGTTCAAAATCAAATGTGACCTTACAAAGACCACCAAGTGTGCAAGAAGGCCAATCCACTATGAGTGATAATCCGAAGAATCAACACATTTAGAGAACACTCCTATCACACCCTCCACAAACACTCTCCAGTATTATCTGGAATTGTCGAATACAAATACAAAATGGTTGTGTGTAGAATGTTTACAGAAATAAAGAATGCAGTTATAAGGGAAAACATGCAACAGGAAATCATCAGGATTACATAATTTGGAAAAAAATAGAACTCATAGAAATGCAAAGCATGGGGCACCTGGCTGGCTCAGTCAGAAGAGCATGCAACTCTTGATCTCAGGGTTGTGAGTTTGAGCCCCACGTTGAGTGTAGAGATTACTTAAAAATAATAGAATTTAAAAAACTAAAAAAAAAAAATGCAAAGAATAACATTAAAAAAACATGGGGCGCCTGGGTGGCTCAGTCGTTAAGCGTCTGCCTTCGGCTCAGGGCGTGATCCTGGTGTTGTGGGATCGAGCCCCACATCAGGCTTCTCCGCTATGAGACTGCTTCTTCCTCTCCCACTCCCCCTGCTTGTGTTCCCTCTCTCGCTGGCTCTCCCTCTCTCTGTCAAATAAATAAATAAAATCTTAAAAAAAAAACATTAAAAAAACTTAATGGAAATGTAGCATATGACTATGAAAAATGCCTTGTAAACTGTGAAGAGAAATTTCGATGAGTGGGCTAATCAGCATATTAGATATTGTTGAAAGTAGTATTAAAGAGATATATCAGAAATTTATACAGAATGCAGCAAAGAGAAACAAGGAGAAAAAATATAAAAGAGTCGTGAGACATGCATAATAATAGATTGAGAATGTCTGCTATCCATCTGATTGGAGCCCCAAAGGGTGAAATTGGAGAGAATGGAAAGAAGTAATGTTTAAAGAAATAATGATTGGGAAATTTCAGAATTAATGAAAACCATGGATACACAGATTCAGGAAGTAAAACGTATCCCCAATATGATCAAGAAAAATAAGTTCATGCCTTGTCACATCATAGTGGTTCTGTTGCACATCAAATATAAGTAGAAGGTCTGGAAAGCGGAAAGAGAGGGGCAGACAACCTACAAAAGAATGACAATTAGAGTAGCAGCAGATTTCACAACAGAAGCCAAAAGATGGTGGAATAGTGTATATAAAATAAGAAAAAATTACTATCCGCTTAAAATCGTTTACTCAGCAAAATACTATCCAATAATGAGGGGGAAAATAATAATTTTTGTAAGAAATAAGCTTATGAGGAATTTACAAAGAGGCCATCTCTATAAGAAGTTATAAAGGATTTAGTTTAAGAAGTAGGAAAATGGGGGCGCCTGGGTAGCACCGTCGTTAAGCGTCTACGTTCCACTCGGGGCATGATCCCGGCGTTGCCCGATCGAGCCCCACATCGGGCTCCTCCGCTGGGAGCCTGCTTCTTCCTCTCCCACTCCCCCTGCTTGTGTTCCCTCCCTCGCTGGCTGTCTCTCTGTTACATAAATAAATAGAATCTTAAAAAAAAAAAAAAGAAGAAGAAGAAGAAGAAGAAGTAGGAAAGTGGTCCCAGAAATAAAAAGAGGTAGAAAATGCAAAAAGGAATAATGAAGAAAGAGAATGGTGACATAAAGTCAAACCCAAGCCAACTACTG
The DNA here is from genome assembly GCF_023065955.2 of Ursus arctos. NCBI lineage: Eukaryota > Metazoa > Chordata > Mammalia > Carnivora > Ursidae > Ursus > Ursus arctos. The sequence goes on along the minus strand of NW_026622919.1, from coordinate 22,655,881 downwards.
TATCAACAAAGTAATACAGGAGTATAATCTGTGGGGATTAAAAAAGAACTGAAGGGGTGCCTGGCTGGCTCAGTCAGTAGAGCATGCAATTGTTGATGTCAGGGTTGTGAGTTTGAGCCCCATGCTGGCGCTCAATTTACTTAAAAAAAAATATATATATATATATATATATAGAGAGAGAGAGAGAGAGAGAGAGAGAGAACTGAAATGTTCAAACTCAGTAAATCAAGAGAGAAAACAATAGTAAATCAGGAGAGGGAAGATAAGAGCTAATCTAAAATTGTTTTATTGACCAGAAGGTAAGGCAAAATATCATTCGACATTAAGATTTTGTTAGGTTAAAAGTACATATTAAGATGTACCGAGTAACCACTAACATAATAGAAATAAATTACAGAAATGCCAAACCAACATAAGGAGAAAGGGGAATAAATAAGGGAGAAATTAGCCCCCAAGAGGCAAGAAACTAGCACCTGAAGTTCTGGCCAGTGCAATAAAGTAGTGAGAAGAAGAAATTAGAAGCACACTGATTAGAAAGGAAGAGATAAAACTGTCATTATTTGAAATAATCTGATTGGCCATAAAGACAATGATGAATTTATAGCAAATCTCTAAAAAATCATAATAGTTTTAGCAAGGTGGCTGCGTCTCATGATCAGCATATAAAAAATCAGTCATAATAAACCATTTGAGGGGTGCCTGTCCGGCTCTGTCAATAGAGCATATGACTCTTGATCTTGGGGCGGTGCATTGGAGCCCCATGTTGGGTGTAGAGATTACTTTTAAGAAATTTAGAAAACATGCATTTTTAAAAGATACCTTTTATAGAGAAAAACACCTTACTACTTAAGAATAAATATAATAAAAGATACAAGATCTATCCATATAAATTGTAAAACTTCACTGAAGGACCTTAAGAATGACCTAAATAAATGAGGAAACACCCCATGTTCACGCATAGAAAGATAATATAAAGTTATATTCTAGTACTTTGTATTTTACCTTTTCAGTAAATGGTACATTTAATAGTGAATACATAACAGTCATGAACCTTTATGAGTCAAATAACAAAGCATATAAAACATATGTCCCCACACTTCTGGAAAATGTAAGGTGTATAAAACCACCCCCTTCCCTTACATGCAATGAAGCAAACAACACCCATTTAAAAACAGTGGGGGGTGGGGCGTCTAGCCGGCTCAGGCAGAAGAGCATGGAACTCTTGATCTCAGGGTCATGAGTTCAAGCCCCACATTGGGTGTTGTGTGTAGAGATTACTAAAAATAAAGGAATAAATCGGGGCGCCTGGGTGGCTCAGGGCGTGATCCCGGCGTTCTGGGATCGAGCCCCACATCAGGCTCCTCCGCTGGGAGCCTGCTTCTTCCTCTCCCACTCCCCCTGCTTGTGTTCCCTGTCTTGCTGGCTGTCTCTCTGTCAAATAAATAGATAAAATCTTTTTTAAAAAATTAAAAAAAAATAAGTGAATAAATAAACATAAAACATAAAAATGAAAACAGTGGGGGAGAAGAGTACTGTGATCACCGACAACAGTTTCCAAAAAGGGAACTAGGGCCAATTTAATACCAATACCTAGTAAGTCCAGAGAGTGACAGCCACAGGGGTGGGGCCGGGGAGGAGTATCTGTACCCACAGAGCACAGTATGACACAACTCCTAACGTCATTCACAAAATTTTGAGCTTCCAAATCCAAGGAGGATGGAACCCATTATGTCCTCTTATCTTTTGCTTCTTCTGACTAGAAGGTGATGAAAATGGCCTCTGGAGAGAGACCAAGAAAGGAGGGGATGTGACCTGTGATAGAAACGAAGTTTCCAAGCTCCAACAGAAGAGAGAGGACACCCCAGGGCCCAGGATGACCCCCCCATTGGAATGGGGGATGCCCTGAGCTGGGGTGAGGAGTAATTCCAACCTCTGAACGGTTCCCATAAGCTCCTTTTTAAACCTTAGAGCGCTCTTTCAAGAAATAGCTTTTAATCGTGGAAAACAAACCAAAAAACCCCAACGTATCTCGAGTTCCGCGATCCGTTTGTTCATTTGAGGGTTTTTCAGTTTCTGGCGGTTTGCTTGATGAGGTTTTTAGTTTTGTATTATTAAATTCTGTAAACCAAATTCCATAGTTTTTATTAAGAAAAAGCATTTCAGGGGTGCCTGGGTGGCACAGCGGTTAAGCATCTGCCTTCGGCTCAGGGTGTGATCCCGGCGTTCTGGGATCAAGCCCCACATCAGGCTCCTCCGCTATGAGCCTGCTTCTTCCTCTCCCACTCCCCCTGCTTGTGTTCCCTCTCTCGCTGGCTGTCTCTAACCTGTCGAATAAATAAATAAAATCTTTAAAAAAAAAAAAAGCATTTCAGGGGAGCCTGTCTGGCTCAGTCAGGGGAGCATGCAACTCTTGATTTCGGGGTTGTGAGTTCGAGCCCCACACTGGGTGTAAAGATTACTTAAAAATAAAATCTTTTTTAAAAAAAGCATTTTCCATATGATTCCGATGTTATAAAAATGTATTTCTGTCTATCTATTTAACCCATTTAACATTTAAGGATAGTGATGGGTGGTAAAATTTGGGAAAATTTACTGCTGTCTTTCCACTTTTCTGCTTTGCTTACATTCTTTAAAAGAAACAGGTGTCATTTTACAAACACCATTTAGTATGTGTGTAAAGAGAGAGAAAAAAACAGAGCTAGAGAATTACAACAACAGTAACGTACAGATTGGGTGCTTACTGTTTACCAGGCGCTGTTCTAAGCCCTTTACAGATGCTAGTGTGAATCATATGAAATTGCCAGTATTTGGCTGTTCTTGCCCGATGAAAACAGCAATTTCGTGGGATTCCACTTACATTTCCTCCTTTCATCTTTGACCATCCCTAAGAGGAAGACGGAGAACCAGAGCTGCTAGAAATGCAGAGAGAAATCAAGGCTGTTCCTCCGTGCAGAGCCCCCAGCCCCACCCGGCCGGGTCCTCTGGTCTTGCCCTCCCTGCCCTCCTCCACAGTCAGGCGCTACACAGACAGAGGGACTGTTCTCTGTCCCCAGATGCCTGAAGCGGTGGAATCAACCGTCGACCCGAGCGCCAGAGGTAGCACGTGCGGCCTCGCTTTAGCTCTGTTCGTCCCCTCCGCAAAGCCTCTCCGGATTTCTAGGAGGCTCCGGTTCTTGGGAACTTCAGCTGCTGCTGGAGAGAGAAGGTGCCCCTGGCAATTCCCAGGGGAGGCCCCATCCGCGCCCCCCTCCAGGGCACCAAAGCAGGACACATTCTACAGTTTCATGTTTATTTTCAGAAAGTGATGAAGACAAAAGAAATACATCCAGACATCACTCTCTGTACAATAAATAGCCTCCCCAGTCCAAAAAAAAAATAATAAAAAAGAAAAAGAAACAAGCGCGCGTGCACACACACAACCACCCCCCACCCCAAGACGTTGCTTCTTGAGGTGTGCACCAACCCCCCCTTCCCAGCCCCTTCCTCGGGACCCCACTGGCTCCCAGCAGGTGGGGCCCAGGCCAGCCGCCCCAAAGTCACCGGAGTCCTCTTGTGTTGCTGGCCGGCCAGCTGGCGTCGAATCCACGGTATCTTTATTTTCACACACACAAACAGAACTGCCCGAAGTTCATTCTACGGAGGAAGACAGCCGAGTCTCCAGAGCCCAGCCTGCGCCCCCTGACCCCGACCCCACCCCACAGGAGAGAGGAAGCTCCTTTGTGTCCAAGACCTTCTTCTTTTCTCCAGCTGGGAACTCGCAGCCAGAAGCAGCACCAGGTAAATGACGGTAGTTAGGACAAAGGAAGGGGCAGGGGACACGCCTTTCAGGTGTCGTTGTGGGCCCGAAGCAGCCAGTGGACCCCAGAAGCCTTCTTGGCCCCCCTCTTCCTCAACCAACTACAAAAGGAGAAGGGACAGAGGGAGCTGGGGCCCCCCAGTCCCGAGTCGCAGGTCTGTGTTGCTTGGTGTCCTCCAACCTGATGACACTCTTTCTGTTGTGTCATCTGCTCAATTGGGAAAATAGCTATAAAACTGGCCTTCGCTTTCCTTATCAAAAGGAGAAGGGGCCCCAGCAGGGGAGGAGCTGTCGCCACTGGAAGGGTAAGGGGACACACGCCTCCTTTTAGAGTCTCCTTCACCCAGTCCCGAGTCACTGGACTCTGGCCGGATAGGGGTGATCTCAGTCCACACCGAAGGGGAGCCCTGGTCCTCTGGCCCCCGTCCCTCTGAAGCTCCAGGACCAGGTTCCATGGGCAGAGTCCGCATGGGGCGGAACCAGCTGCCTGGGCCCATCTTGGGAGGGTACTGGGGGGCCATCGGCCAGCCAGCTCCAGGTGCCAGGACGTCCTGGCCTCGGTAGTAGGACATGGTGGGTCCGGGGGCGGAGGGCAGGAATGCAGGCTTCATGCTGACTGCTCGGAGCTCGGCCTCATAGCTGTGGTCCCGGGGGGCCCCCAACCAATAAGACTGGGAAGCCACATCCTTGGCCTGCCCAGGAAGGTCGGGGTAGAAGCGGCTGGGAACGGGATACTGGTTGGGTAGGAGAGGAGAGTAGTGGTCTCCCCCAAGCAACTGACAGTTGGGTCCAGGCGGGGAGGGCACGCTGGCATCAACAGAGGCATACATCCTTAAAAAAAAAAAAAAAAAAAAAAAGAAGGCAAGAAAACAGGGGTCACGAACAGAACCAGTCACCTGTGAGCCTGTGTGTTGCACGCCCCTCCCTGGACCCTCTTTCCCTGGCCTCGCCGCCCTCCAAGCATCCATCCCACCTCTTCCCACCCCCAGGGGCAGAAAGGAGACATGCTGGGCGCACGTCTGAAGTCAAGTCTCCGGAGGAACCAAGAGGAGGTCCTTGATGAATGGAACCCAGCGGCACTTACGACTCAAAGTTCTCCCGGAATCCTTTGGCAAAAGGGTTATTATCAATTTTCAGCTGAGTAATCTAGAGAGAGAGGGGAAATAGAGGCACCTGAGTCCTGAGTCAGGGGCTAGGGAACTTCTGAATTTCCCACCGAGGAAGGCCGTGGGCCCCACTCTCCCCTCCTGCCCCTCGCAGCTCAGGCCGGCTCTCGGCCCTCACCTCCGCGTTCTGGTAGGCGGTCACGGCGATGAACTGGGTCTCTTGGAAGGTGAAGATGTGCGTGTTGGAAGCGTTGCAGGCCGCCTCCGGCTCCCCGTCGTTCACCTCGACAATGTGCAGCCGAGGCTGGTACTTATGGAGAGACTGGAGCACGATCATCTAAGAGAGAACCGGATGCTTGCGGGGGTCGAAGGGACCTCTACCCCCACCGTGGCTGGCCTGATGGCCCCGCTAGAAAGGGATCCTGAGGCCACCGTGTCTACTGCCCTGTCCTGCTACCGTGAACTTCCCCCAGGCCCCCTAGCTCCAGTCCCCAGCCTCTCCAGGGCACCAGCTCTGCCCTCTTGCCCCGTCTCCTATCCCCCAGATGTGCATTGTGACCAAGGGATGAGCACAAGCAGCCCGTTTCAGGGATGGGGCTCTGTTAACAGTATTGCTCAACTCAGAGAGACTCTGCATCCATTCTGGGGGCCACTGGCACCAACTCCATGCCCAGCACGGTGCACAGGTGATGGCAGCCTGGGGTCCGGCAAAGAAACCCCCAGGGCTGCCTTGGCCCGTGTCCTCCTGAATGCCACCCCACCTCTGTCCCTGAGATTTAGCTCCCTCCCACCTTATCCCCCCCCCTCCCCAGGCGTGTGGAAAAGAATGAGCCAGAGAGAAAGAAAAGTGACTTTTACAGAACAGAATCAACCAGAAGGGGTGGAGGATGGCAAGGAGTCCCACCTGGGTCACATTGTTAGACGCCCCTTTGTTGTTCGTGAGCTTTAGTTTCCCAAATGACACTTCCTGGCGCATCCAGTGAGCTCCAGTATTGGGGGAATCTGGGTGGACGTAGAGGCGGTTTCCTGCGGACAGTTAACCTCTTTGGCACGGAGCCCCCGGGGACCAGACCCCCAGGCGAAGTGGGGCTTCTTTGCCTCTTCTGAGGCCGATGTCAAAAAAGGCTGCAGGGGGAGGACCAGATGGGGCAGGACAAGGGGAGATGTGGGCAGAGGACTGAGCAGAGGACAGGCTAACGTGGAATAGAGAAGAGAGGACAAACAGAATGGGAGTGAGAAGTGGGAGGGGATAAGGGTGGGATGGGGAATTAAATCTCAGGTGTAGGGGGGCAAGGGCTTGGGGGTTCCTCCTGGATCCACCAGGGGGCGCCCAGTCTCGGATAAAAAGAGTGCCCACCGCTACCCAGGGCGCTCCTACCTGGCATGCTGCCCTCAGCCTTTCCGCACTGCACCCACTTGCCGCTCTGATACCGCCAGTGGTGCTGGTCCACCAAGACCACGTCCACGAACATCCGGTAATGGCTGGTGGGCTCCAGCCCCGCCACAGTAAATGACAAGAATGGGAACATCCGCCTGGGGAGAGCAGAGAGACCCACCGACAACCGTCAGCCCCCAGCCTCGCAGACGGCCACCCCTGCACAAAGGCTTTGGGTCATGTGCTGGAGTCGGCTTCCATCCCGCCAGAGAACCGACTGGAAATGACCAGGAAGTGTGCCAGCCAGTTGTTACATACCTCCATAGTTCAAAATTAAATTATATAAACTTACAATTAAATACATTGCATCATAAGCCAAGGTCATAAATACTCAAAAATCACCACTTCTCAGTTCGGTTACTGCATTTCACTGTTATCTCTGCTCTTGAAGTGACTTACATCTCTTGTTCCTGCAGGACGGAAATACTAGACAGCTGCACGACTGCCCAGCTCTTCCCGACTCTGCAGTCAGTGAGGCCGCGTGCACGGCTCGAAATCAGCCGTCACAGGAGCATTTACACCACGGAAGTCAGCCAACACGGTGAATCGGGGCTTTTTCAATGTTTTTCTTTCAGAGCGTCTGTTGCTAGACGTTAGCTGCGCGCCACTGTCCCTAACCTTAGTTTGCTTCCTAGTGGGGAGCAAAGCCACCAGCCAGCCCCCCACAGCCACTTCCCAGGAGGCCTCATGCCTCAGTCCCCCAAGCCCTGGTGTGGTCTCAGGCCCCAACCCATCCTCTCCACTGCGGCCCTCACTGTTCCAACACGCTCCCAGCCCTACGGCGCCCAGGCTCTCCCTGCCCCATTCTCCTGGGCCTGATGTCTACAGTATGGCCCTGCCCCAGGCCCTGAGCCTTCAGAGAAGTACCTAAAATCCCAGATGGAGCTTTCCATCCACCCAAAAAAGAACTCTATTAAGCACAACCCTCACACTCAAAGTCCTGTTTCCCGGGAAAAGTGGAGGAAGTTGATGTTGGGATGCTGCATTCTCTTCCACTGTGCCAGAGTCATGATTCAGAGAAGGAAGCACTGCCCCCACCACAACCATCTCTGCCATTTCCACCATCGCCACCCCCACCGGCCCCATCACTACAACCACCCCTTCCACCAACACCCCCATCACCACCATCACTACGATCGCCATCACCACCCCCACTGGCCCCATCACTACAACAATCATCACCACCAACACCCCCATCACCACCATCACTACGACTGCCATCACCACCCCCACCGGCCCCATCACCACCACCTCCACCAACACCCCCATCACCACCATCACTATGACCACCGTCTCCACCGTCACCACCACCTCCACCACCATCACTTACAACCACACCTCTGCCATCACTGTCCCCATCACCAAACCATCCACTCCATTATCACCATCACTACGATGATCCCCTCCACCATTACTACCACTATTACAACCACCATCTCTACTAGCACCAGTCCCATCACCAAGTCCAATGGCCAAGCTTTTCTCTTCTAACCCAAGCAAGAAGAGCAGAATTTTCAGAATGGCAGAATCAAACCCTCGTCAGAACGACCTTGCATTCCCACACCCCTCTCCTCTCCTCCTACAACAAGTCATGCCGGATGGGCAGAAAGACACCAGTCCATGAGTCAGGAAACCTGGAGGAGGGAGAGTTCCAGAAGCCTGGGAACACTTTTGGGTGCACCCTAGTCCCCAGAAGATCCCAGAGCAACACCCTTAATAATCTTGGGAAGGTCTCCCCACATTCCTGTCTTCTTCAGACTCTCCTATGCCGAGGGGAAAAAAAAAGAGAGAGAGAGACTTACTGGCCCCATCCCCTAGAATAAGTAATCCCCCAACCAAACCTCAGTTTCTTCACCCACAAATGGAGACCATAACTCCTATCCATTTTTCCTCTGAGAGCTGTGAAGAAGTTTGAAAGATGTGAAACTCAGCTCATCCGGTCCCTCCTCCACCCCATCCTTTCGCAGCCCAGAGCGAGCAAAGCCTGCTGGTCCCCCGGAAGGACCCCAAGCAAGAGTCCGGATCTCTAGCCCTAGGCTCCAGGTCCCAGAGGCTCAGCAGGCCAGCTGACATGAGAAACCAAAGGTTAGGGATGAGATCTTGAACAATGAAAGCAGAGACAATATTTTCATCCCATCTCTACCCACCAGCTCATTGTATGACAGCGGTCAGGCTTGCCCTCGTTTTCTGGACTATAACCGGTTCCTATCCACCTTGTAGGACTAAAGGAAGAGAAGGACTATATTCACTGGGCCTCGACTTAGCAGCTGCCAGTTCACCTGAAATGTAAAATGTTATTTCCAATTTTATACTTGAAGAAACCGAGGATCGGAGAGCCTAGCAGATGGCTCTTTGGTGAGAGAGCAGAGTCGGGGGTCTCCCAGGTTGTGCGTCCATCCCTCCACCCCGCTTATCTCTGCTGGAGGGAAATGCAGGAGACTCCGGAAGAGGATGGGGGAAAGGGAGACGAGAAGGGACGTCTCATTTCATCCTAAAAGTCTAGAATCTCCACCAGCTGGAATCCCAAAATAGCCCCTGATTTACATGACACTTTGCTGGGAAGGAACAGGGTCAGGTGCCAACCTAAGCTCTCTCCAAAAGGACCACTCACCGTTCTGCCCTCAGACGACAGGGCCCACGACTCTAAAGTCCTCGGCTGCTGCTCAGGGCTTGAAATGATTCGCAGGGCCCTCCCCCCCCCCATCCTGAGCACCTCGGAGAGGCTCCAACGCACCATCATGACGTACGAAGTACAAGGAGGGAGTTTTTGTGTCAGTCGTGTTGGCAAGATGTTTTAAAACTGATCTCGAATGCTGATGAGCGCGTGGGAAAGTGGGTCCTCTCGCACACGCTTCGTGGGCATGTAAATTAGCAGCGCTTTTTAGGAAGCTGTTCCAGAGTGCCTAGGACCTCCGGAAATGCAAACGGCGCTCAGGGTCCTGGATCTCCTCCTCCCACCAGCCTCAGACCCAACTCAGTGGAAATCACACAGCCACTAGCCAACGGGCCAACAGAAAGGAAAGCTGTTTCCACCTGCCCCAAGAGAAATGAAGCCAGTGAGTCCAAATTAAAGCAGGCTTAAAGCCCCTCCCCTCAGCAAGAAAATAAAATTGTTTTAAAGACCTAAAAAGTTCTCGGAGTCGAGAATGTAGGGAAGGCCACAATGGCTGCGAGGCCAGTGATTGAGGATCAGGCGGCACTGAAACTGTTTTCTCCACCGCTAAATTAATACACACACACACACACACATGCAAATTGAGCTACTTAACAACAGAGCTACCCAAAGTTATCTTAATTATAATAATCAACTAATCACACCCAGAAAAGTGGGGATTGCCAGCAATGAATGCACACCCACACACCCACACGCACAGACACCCGCCTCTCTCTTCCTCTGCTGAGAATGTCTACCATCAACTGTTCTATGCACACCGACACACTCCCAGTACACACAGTGCCACACAGAAACACAGCCCAGGTCCGGGGTGGGCGCGCGAAACTCCACAAATACACAAACTTGAACTCCAACCCTTCCCCCTGGCCAGTCCAACATTTTATCTCACTTTCCCCTCCCCGCCGCATCTGAGCTGCCCGGGTCAGTCTCTGGCCCTGGGAAATGCCCCCCAGGCCCCCCGCCGCACCCTGTTGCTGCCCATGGAGGAGAGAGTGACTGTGTCACTTGTCCATACTGAGGAATGGGTCTAGGGTGGGTGGGAGAGGAAGGATCTGGGAGGGAGTGAGTCAGCCCAAGGCAAAAGGCCGTGCAGCTGTGGGTGGGCCTGGACTGGAAGGATTTTTCAAAAAGGAAGAAGGCCGTGGGTGATGTGGTGGTGACTGGCAGGTCACTGGAGCCCACGGAGGGGCAGGCCAACCCTCCACACAGGAGAGAAAGGGTGCTGTTCTCTGCGCCCAAGCCTTGCTCTTCAGAAGCCAGTAGTGGAAGGAAATGGCCGCCGAGTTCCCAGATCACTGGAGCCCAAGCTCAGGGACCCAGGCGATGGGGCTGGTGGGACTGAATTGGGGGCAGTGTTCTCTGTCCCCCCACCCCACCATGGGGCCCCTGAGGTCTGATTCAAGGGGAGGCATCAAAGAAAATGGTGAGGGGCCACTGCCCCCTTCCAACGGGGACCTCACAGTGTCTGACCCACGCAGTCCCTCGGGATGGACGGAAAGTGAGAGGATTATCACACACACGGGCACGCGAGCACACGCAATTACGAAATGATCAGGGAAATTTGGTGATATTTTTGAATTTCTTCTCAGGTATGTTAATGCTGTTGTGTTTACTTTTAAAAAGCCATTTTTAGAACTTTACATTGGAAACCGGGGATGCACTGTATGGTGACTAACATAATATAATAAAAAAACATTTAAAAAAAAAGCCATTTTTAGGGGCGCCTGGGTGGCTCAGTCGTTAAGCCTCTGCCTTCTGCTCAGGTCATGATCTCAGGGTCCTGGGATCGAGCCCCGCATCGGGCTCCTCTGCTGGGAGCCTGGTTCTTCCTCTCCCACTCCCCCTGCTTGTGTTCTCTCTCTCGTTGTCTCTCTCTGTCAAATAAATAAATAAAATGTCCAAAAAAAAAAAGCCATTTTTAGGGGCGCCTCGGTGGCTCTGTCAGTTGAGCGTCCAACTCTTGATTTTGGCTCAGGTCATGATCTCGGAGTCATGAGATGGAGCCCAGCGTCAAGCTCCGTGCTGGGTGTGGAGCCTGCTTAGGATTCTCTCTCTCTCCCCCTCCCCGCAATAAATAAATAAATACGTAAATAAATAAATAAATTTTTAAAAAGCCAAATTTAAAGGTGCATAGAGAAATTTTAAGGATGAAAGAATATAATGCCTAGATTTACTTACTAAATACTTAACGCCATCACTAACATAATTGCAGACTGGGGGTGGGAGGCGGAAGCGAGGTGAAGATAAAGAAGAAACAAGACTGGACCAGCGGTAACAACTGTTGAAACTGGGTGATGGGTGGGTGGAGGTTTTTCCTGTACTTTTGTATATATTGGAATTTTTCATAATAAAAGAAAGTAGGTTTATGGATCTAAAAGGGAGACAACAAGACTTGTCAAGAGAAAATTATTCAGCAAGAACATAAAGGGAAGAAGGAAGCCACAAGGGTAGTGACGGTGACCTCGCAGGGACGCATCCCCTGAGACACCCTCTTCCCAGCCTTCAGGCAGCCCACAGCCAGCCCTGCACCCACCGGCTCCAATGCTGGCCGATGCTGTGTCCACCCCGCCCCTCGAGACTGGAAGGGCAGGGGCCTGGCAGCAGGTGGCAGGGAGACCTGGGCCAGGCCCCAGGGTGGGAGGGCTTCCTGCGCACCCGAGAGTAGAGGCCCAAGTTCAGGTCTGCTGTGTGGCCAAGGGCAAGCCACCAGCCGTCCCCTAGCTGTGAATGGGGAGACCTCTTGGCCTACGTAGCACGCAGTGAAAGAATGGAAGTGAAAGCACTCTGAACGCATCAAGGCCTCTGGACAGTGTAGGTGGCTGTTTTTCCTCCCGGCAGAGACGGGCTGGAGAAAGAAACCCAGGCAGATACCATCTGGGTTCGGGTGCCCGTTCTGCCAGCGACAGGTGGGCTGTGTAACCTCAGAAGAGTCTCTTCCTGTCTCTGAGCCCATTTCCCTGTCTGTGCAGGAAGGGGCCTGGATAGGATCTTCTGGGTCCCCTGTCCAGACTTGACAGGACTAGAAGCCTGGGCTGTGCCTGGGAGCACTCAGAGGGGACTGGGGTTGGGGGACGAAGAGAGGAATTCTCAGAAAGCTTAGGGGATAAAGGCCACACCTTAAAAGAAAATGTCAACTTTCCTGGGCTCATCCCAGAGAAGGAAGAACAGCTCAGCAACTTGAAGCTTTTTTAGGTGGACAGGTCCCTCAACCCCACGCTACCCCACAGAAATCACTGGAAAGGAAGAATGTCCTAGCAATGCCTAGATTGAATGCCAACCCCCCCTGGGGCCAGCATGGACTCTCCCCTCCCCCTCCCCAGGCCCCACACCGGGTATCTGCCCTTTGACACCTCCTGGCTGTCCTGATGACACAGCCCTTCCATACAGAGGTCCTCCCTGGTCCCCAGACGGAGCAGCTCCCCACAAGGAAAGATGGGGGTACACTCTCACATGCCAGACCCAGGCAGGGCGCACTCAGCATTGCTTACTAAACAAATACCAGGGGCAAGTTTCTCTTCCTTTCCCCACGCAGGAGGCTCTCTCCGGAAGCAGCACCCTCGGCCCCAAACCCTACCCTGCATGCCCTGGGCTCAGGGGACCCTGAGCCATGGAGCCATGGGTTCCCCAGGCTGAATCTTACAGATACTGGAAAGTATCTGGCCAGGGGTGAGGCAGACTTTCAGGGGACAGACCTGGGAGGGAGCAGAGGGGGACTGGCTGGGGCGCTGGGACCTATAGGTTAGCTTCACCTGCTCAGGCCCATGGGCATGTGTGCTCTCCGGCAGGGCCTGTGCCTGGATCTGCACCCCCCCCACACTTTACCCCCCCCCCCCAAAACACACTCACACCAGACATATGATCTCAAAGTACTACCGGAAAGGAAACTTGGCGACTGCTACTCCATGTCACCAAATCCCAGGCTTACCCACCTCCCAAAACTGACCTGTGCACAACAGCAGCAAAGAGACTAGGAGAGGTGGGCGGGGGGGGGGGGGGGGAGGAGGACGGGGGGGGGGGGAGGAGAGGTGGGGGGGTTGCACTGGGTTATTGTTGGGGGCACCTAGACCCTGCCCTCTCCTCCATTTCCCCACGCATAGGGGCTAAGAGGGGTCCTGCCCTATCAAATCCAAAACACAGTCCCCCTCTGTCCCCTGAGACCCCCATTGAGGTAGAGAGTGGGGCAAGGGCACACCCCGATTCTGGGTGAAACCACAGGTACCCTCCCCCTAAACCACGATGACTTCTCATTGCACCCACTCTCCTCCAGCTCCCTTCTGAATTCTGCCTGTTGGTGGTGATGTCCTGGGAGAAAACAACCGCCAGAACTTTCTTGTCCTCGCTACAACTCCGTCCCCGCGTCCCCCAAAGCCTTAGCCAGACCGTGAGGGGCGCGGAGACAGTAGCAAAGTCTAGGCAGGAGAGAAAAACCACGTCCGCGGCTTCCAGCCGCCCGCCCTGCCGGCGCGTCTCACTCACCGGCCCTGCTTCGTGATGATCATCTCGGTCTGGTGCTGGTTGAACTTGGACCACAACAGGTGGTTGTTGAGCGCGACTTTCAGCTTCCCGGACACCTCCAGCCCCGCCGGCAGCGCGTAGTCCTCGCGCGGCCCCGGGTAGAGTCCCGAGCGCGGGTCCGGGGCCGCGTAGCCGTCCCCGGGCTGGTAGCCCTCGGCGCCGGCCGTCGGCGGGAAGGGCTCGCCCACCCCGGGGAAGCCGGCGGCCTGGGGCCGGGGCGGGTAGGCGTAGGCTCCGAGGAAGCGGCCGGGCGGAGCGGGCACCAGGGCGCCGCCGGCGTAGGGCGCCCCCAGGCTGGCGCCCCCGCGACGGTCGGCCGCGTCCTGGGCGCCGGGCTCCGGGTAAAAGTAGCGGTTCTGCGGGTCGGCGCCAGGCGCCCGGCCCTCGTCGCTCGCCGGCATCGGCTCGGTGCCCGTCAGCATGTCTCCGCAGCCCCGCGCCACGATGCCCATCCGGGGCGGGCTGGCACCTTCCCGCGGCCGTCGGACACCGGCCCCTCTCCGCGCGCGGGGCAGGCGCGGGGGGTCGCGGGGGGCGGGCGGATGGGGCGGCGCCCCGGGGGCGGGGGCGCGGGGGTGGCCCCCACCGGAGCCCGGCCTCGGACGCCTGGGTCCTGCGCCCGCGTTTGGCGGGCGCGCAGCAGCTCCCGGGCTCCCTCTCCAGCGGGCCGCTGTCACCAGCGTCGCGGCGCCTTTGCTGTGGCTTTATGAAGCTCTCCGGGCTCCCCCCACCCCACCACCTCGGCGCCGCCCCGCCTCACCCCGCCCCCTCGTGGCTAATACTCTGCAAATTCTATGCAGTCGCCGCCGAGGACTGGAGGCCCCCGCGGTGTGGCGAGTCCCCGCGCGCCGCGAAGTTCGCGCTGAAAGACTGCCTTCTGGAAGAGTCCACGCATCCACCTGAAATGCCAGCCTGTGTCTCTCCTCTGGACCCTCGTGGAAATTCCACCCATCCTTCAAGTCTCAGCTCAAAGGTCCCCTCTTACAGGAAGCCTTCTGTGACGGCGATGGCCCGGATGGGACTCACAGGGCCTTCTGGCAGCACTCGCAGCTCCGACCAACTGGCAGGGTCTGCACTCACTCCGAGCTGCTCAGACCTCGAACATTCAAGAGATCCTCGGATGCCCACCGTGCCCCCAGGCTCTGTGCTGAGCGGCTTTGCCTGAAGTGTTTGTGGTCCTGCTGCGGGCCAGAGACCCAGCTGGGCTGCGTCCTATGCATCGCGTTCCCGCAGCCCCTAGACAGACCTGGCCGCTGGTGGGCATCGCGTGGAGATCCTTGCAGCTGCAGATTTGCAGGGCCCTAAGCGGGGCAGGGGCAGCGAAGGCTCTGGAAGCAACCCTGACCTGCCGCTGCTTAGAGTCTTGGCCCTGGCTCTGCCTGTCACTCAGGTATGTGGGGCCTGGGCAAGCCACTTCCCTTGCCTGGAAGTCAGCCTCCCGTGCCCCATCCCTAGAAGGGGGAAACACACTGATCCACTTTCCCGAGGGGCTGTGAGCCTCACCTGAGAGGGTGGCTGGAGCAGGGCTCACCCCCGAGGGAAAGCTGCCCGGAGCAGATCCAGAGCAGGAAGGACAGGACAGGAAGGACACCCACTTGTTCTGGGGGGCTGCCTGCGGGATGGGGCCACCAGACCAGAGCTTTTCTCTATTTTCCTTTCCTGTTGACTAACACAGAGTCTTCTTATGATGAAAACAGTCCCCCCCCAAGCTGAAAAATAGCATCTTTGGGAGTTTTCCTGCATATAAAGATAAAACATACTCATAAAAAATTTAAGCAGTTAAAGTAAAAATGGGACTGTATAAACCACACCAAATTCCACCCCCCAGAGGCAAACAGGATTAACCTTTGGTGAGTACCCCTCCAGACATCACTCCCTGCACACACACACACACACACACACACACACACACACACAATTTTGTATCAACACCACACGTGCTGCTTTGTAATGTGTATTTTTTTTTTCACTCAACAAGGTGTCATGGAATTTTTTACATGTCAATATACAGATAAAGATTTACATTTTTAAGAGTGTTTTTGAAAAATACTTTCACATTTTCATCGTGTTAAAGGTTAACCTTCTCCTCACCGCACTCTCCCTCCCAGACCTCCTCACTTCTCCCCTGGGGGCTGGCCCCATCTCCCATCTCCGTCCCAGCCCAACAGGGCTTCACCCTTAGGGGTCTGCGGGGACTCTCTGCTCCCAACTAGAGCTGAACCGAGAGGCAGGTTGGCAGGGGAAGGCGAAGCTGGGAACCCCAGGAGGCGGGCATGACCCGGGGAGGGTGGGGGAAGAGAGAATCAGCAAACCCCCTGAGGACGGGGACCAGCTACGCACAGCACCAGAACTGGGGACTGGCCCCTCCCAGCGCTTTACCCACCATTTACCCCGTGCCTTAGGGAGGTGGGAAGTCTCTGCCGGCTGTTCCAAGTGAGGCAGCATGGCCTGAAAGAGATGGTGACCTTAGGACCCTTGGCTACTTTTTGAGAAACATGAGAGATTTCAGTATGACTCCCCTGAATGACTAATTTTCCCAGGAGACTTGAATGCTGACATCTCTTTGGGGGGACATTTTTGCTAAGTACTTGGCTGTGGAAGGCCAAATGGAGTCTTGTTCCTCCCTCTCTCCCCCTCCTCTTTTCCACATTAATCTTCAGGTCAAGAGATCCAGCCATCATCCCCCTGTCTCTGAACAGGATGACCTGAACTCCCACCCAGGTTTCCGGGGCAGGAGGGATTATGAGCCTCAGAATCAGGTGGACTTGGGGACATGTCCCTGGAGGAAGAGAGTGGCTGGGGGCAGTCTGTCTGGAACCTGAGGGGCTGTTAGGGGGCCATCAACCCCAGATTCCTCACCCCCTCACTCTAATTTCTTCCACCCAAAAAAGAAAGTGCCTGTGAAAAGCGGGGGTTGAATGGCCCTAGCGTCACCACTGCCAGTCCCGCCCCTCCGCCAGCTTGGGTGAGAAGAAGAACCCTAGCAATGACACCTCCTCCTTCTGTTGCCACCTCACCCTCTTCCCAGGCCCCAGGGCTGGAGAGGTGGGGAAGGAGGAGCAGGAGACCAGGCCCCCTGGGATCCCCTCCCTTCCCCATCCCTGCCCCTCCCGGCCCCTCTCCCATCCCATCGACCTGCTGAGCGTCCAGAAGGCCGGTCCACCAGTAGAAGCTACACAGGGTGTGTGTCTAGGAGTTGAGAGGCATGGTTTCCAACATGTCACATGTTATGACACAAACTGGATGGCGAATATGGGAAACCGAATGACCCGTCAAACTCACACCCCACTCATGGCCGAGCCAGGGCTGGAACCCTGGTCCCTTGACTCCTGATCCAGTGCTCTTCCCACGAGAGTGTCTGCCTTCCCATTTCGAGTCAGAACAATAATAATAGGGGCACCTGGGTGGCTCAGTCGTTAAGCGTCTGCCTTCGGCTCAGGGCGTGATCCCGGAGTTCTGGGATCGAGCCCCGCATCAGGCTCCTCCACTGGAAGCCTGCTTCTTCCTCCCCCACTCCCCCTGCTTGTGTTCCCTCTCTCGCTGGCTGTCTCTCTCTCTGTCAAATGAATAAATAAAATCTTAAAAAAAAAAGAACAATAATAATAAATAAAAAGTCATGCAATCACGTTGGAAGAGGTTTGGAAAACAGGAAAGACAATTGCCCCTAATCCACCAGCTTGGACACTAGTTTTCTTCACCCTGGTGTCGCACGCACGTTTTCAAGGCTTGTTTTTCAAGCCGTTTCAAGACTCAAAATGAGTGAGCTCCCCTTGATGTCACACAGCACCTGCCGCACCTGTGGGTCACAGACTGTGCCAGAAGGCTCTGACAATGAGCAGTCCGGGGACCTCCTTCCAGAAATTCTGATTCCCAGGCCTGTGGCAGGGCCCCAGAATCTGTGTGTTCAAGGAGGACTCCAGGTGACCCTGGGCTCCAGGGAGTCCACACATCCCACTCTCAGCTCCTCTCCCACTCCGCTCTTCCACCCCCAAACCCTGTGCCATAGAACGACCCTCAGTGGGCCCGATCTTGCATGTGCATGCCTTGGGGCGGTGGATGGAAGGGCTTCGATGCCTGAGGACGGCTGCCATCAGCATGGAGAAAGAAGACTTTCTTATCAAAGCTCCAGGACCAGAGGATTTCTTCTTTACCGCAGAATCTAACAGCCACCTGGGGTCCTCTCCTTAAAAAGTGTGGAGAGTCGTGGCACCTGGGTGGCTCAGGTTATGATCCCGGGGTTCTGGGATCAGCCCTGCATCGGGCTCTCTGCTCAGTGGGGAGCCTGCTTCCCCCTCTCCCTCTGCTGCTCCCCCTGCTTGTGCACGCACTCTCTCTCTCCGTCAAATACATAAATAAAATCTTTTTTTTAAAAAGAGGGGGTGCAAGACAGAAGAGAGGGAGACGGGCAAGGGAGAAGGAGATCTACAGAGGCAGAGCTGTCTGTGAGTCGGGGGGGTGGGGCAGAGGGAGATGGGCGGCGGGCTTGGAACCCCAAGTCCAGCCCTCACTGGCTGTGTGGCCTGTTCCAGTAGCTTAACCTCTCTGGTTCCCTTGTCAGCAAAAAGAGCCAGTAGACCTGCAAGGACAAACGAGGTGAACTGGATCTCAAGGCGGCTGTGAGGTCCTGTAAAGGTGAGGGGTTTGGCCCCAAGACAGGCACGGAGGGGTTTGGCCTCTGCACAGGCTGGGCCCTCTCTTCCAAGCTGCCCGCATCCTACTCTCCTCCCTCTGTGTCCATGGGACCCTCACAAACGGTCCTTCAGGCCAGCCTCCAGCCTGCCCCTAAGGGCTATGGGCCTAATGAGAGCGTCTCTGTAAGACTGCACCTCAGAAAAGACAGGCCTCCCCTCCTGAAATGCCCATCCACCATTCCCTGGAGGCTCGTGTCTCTGAGATGGCCCAGCCCCGGGGATCTGGGGTCACAGTGATCAATTAGGCTCAGCCCCTGCCCCCAAAGAGCTCCTAGCAACTTGACGCCAGGGCCAGAGTTCTTGAGCCCCTCAGCCCCCTTGCCCCTGGAAGCCCACCAGCCTGTGCGTATACACGACCCACGTGTGTGCACACACAGCCCGCAGAGCTCCGCTCGACGAACCTGTGAGCCAGTCCCCACGCCGCACCCCTTCTCCCGTCCTACATCCAACCTCCCCAGGCTCCTTGGGCAAATGCCTCTGCTCACCCTCCACCCCCCTAAATGTCCTCCCCCTTGGGGCCCAGATCGCCAGCCCTTCAGAGAGCACGGCCGGAACCATCGGATTAACAGCCAGGGAGGGCAGGAGGGGAGCGTAAACACCTGTAGGATCCCCTCCCCCCCATGACAGCTGCAGGAGTCCTTGTCCCCGGGCCCCAGCACCCGGTGGTCAGTGTGGACCCATCTCAAAGTCAAAGGCTCTGGGTTCTCACCCTTAGGCTGGCTCACCCTTCCCTGCCCCACACCCCTCAAGGCTGGACAGCCCTTACCCTTTGGCTCCAGGCCATGCCTGGGTCTTTCTGCATTTCGGTCCTTCGCCCTCTGTGGGCACCTATCAGGGACCATCTCTTCTCTTGGTTGCTAACTGTTCTCACCCCCGCCCCAGCTCTTCACACAAGACCCACACCCCACACACCCCACATGCATCCACACAGCACCCCGCCCCCACCCCCCACGGTGCTCCCAGGCCAGGGCGCCTGTGACCTCCTGAAGGGATGCTAAGCTGTTGGGTACCTGAGAAAGTCTGCAGTCGTGGGGGCATGGCAGATTATGGATGGGCAAGCCCGAGCTTCAGGGAGGCCCTGGGAAGAGAGGCTTTGTCCCCCCCCCCCCCCTTCCTGGGGAATCTCAGCAGACAGGCCCTTAATCTCAGGCAGGAAGCAGGGTCCGGTTACCAGGAGGGGAGGGGAATACCCTAGGCTTTGGGTAAAGGGAGGTTGGGGTGGGGAGCAGTGTGAAATGAAGGGTGAGTGGGGTCTAATCAAATTAACCCCTTCACAGGCGGGCTTCTGTGCTCTCGGAGACAGTACAACTCCTGGCCAGGGTCGGGCTCTGCCGGCCAGGGGGCCTCTCTTATAAGGCCACTCCCAGGGCCTCTGCAAACTCCTTGCACAGCCACCATCTCTCCAAGGCCTGCTTCTGGCTTCCCAGGACCCTATTAGTCTCTAGAGCTTCTCTGCCAGTTTGTCTGACTCTCGCTAGGCCTCCCGGGGTCCCTGCGTCTCTGCCTGCGGTGTGCTGTGTCTTCCTTATTTCCAGCTGTCTCTGGAATCTGCAAAAAAAATCTGTGGGCTTGGCCAGGGGGCAGGCTCCCTACCGACCGCATCTCCTCTCTCTGGGCCTCCGAGTCTGCTTGTCTCTACATCTCTCTTTATCAGTATCTTGAGGTCTATCTCCATCTCGGTGTGGCTGCTGTCTGGCTGTTTGGCTGTCTGTCTGGGACTGGACCTCCATCTGTGAATCTGTGCTGGGCCTGTTGTCCCCGGCCTGAGGCCCTCTGGCTTGTCCCTCTGGTTGTGGGGTGGAGACGAGATGGGGCAGGCTTCAGGCTGGACCAGGGATGGCTGAAAGAGGGAAGGAAGAGGGGGAGGTGGGAGGTAGTGGGGGGAAGAGATAAAGGGACAAATCCATTCCTAAATGGTGCCTAAAGCAAGTCGGGAGAGCCCTGGAGCGCCAAATGAAGCTCCACAGGCCAAGGGAGTGGACAAGGGAGTGAGGGACACAGCAGGGGGCACCCGTGGTAGGGCTGGGAGCAGAGCTGCACAGAAACTGAAACAGACATCAATGGGGAGGACCCGGAAGCAAATGGAAAGACAGCCGGGGAGCTCTGGCTTCTCATCCTGGCTCCACCACCAGCCCCTGATGACGCTCTCCGTGCAGGGATTGCGGGGGAGGGGCCAGAAGACTTCCCTGAACCCACCGCAGGAGGCTGCTTGGCCCCTTCTGTCCCTCAAGGGGTATCCCAAAGTCCCATCCAGTCCCAACATCCTCTGTCTGTGATTGGGCCAGGGGCAGGTCAGAGGGAAGAATGGAGGTTAGACAGCAGGAAGGACTTCCTGCCACGCAGCAGGAGGGTGAGGAGGCCCAGCTTCTCCCCCCAGCAGTGCTGGGCCCCTCCGTTGGGTCTGGGGGTGGAGGGGCAGGGGGATGGGGGCTCGGCAGCTGGGTAATTAGCCCTTGCTCTCAGGCCCTGGGGGCGGGGCCGGCTGGACTGAGAAACCAACGCAAAGTGACAGGGGCAGTTTTGACACGCTGTGGAGCTGACGGGCCCAGGGGGCCAGGGCTTTGGTTTGGGGGGGTGAAATCCCATCAGATGATTAAAAAATAGGTCAGAGGGAGAAGCGCAGCCGGCACGGGGTCCGTGGTGAGAACGCCACGTAGCTCCCCTGGGGGCTTCGGGCCAAAATGGGGCGGGGGAGCTGGGGAGCATTTGCAGGGGCGGGGAGCTCGGAGTGCGACAAGAAGGTTTCGGGCCCAGCAGCTGATCCTCTGTCTCCCTCAGCCCTGTCTCATGGGGACCCTTTGGAATCCTACCTGCCGTCCACCTGCTGGCCTCTTCCTGCGGTACCCCCTTCCTTCTCAGGCAAGAAGATGCAGCTCTTCCTCTGTCCGGCCCCACCCCGCCCACGAGAGACACCCAAATCCTAGTCCAGAGCCTGAGACTGTTGCCCCCTCTGGAAGCCCTTCTTATCTTCTTGCCTCGAGCCCTCCTGCTGCAAAGGCAGCCCACTGACTTACCCTGCATTTCTTGACCGGCTGAACAAATTCACCTACCATCTCATTCTCTTCATCACCTTGACGACTCCGCGTCCTGCTTGGGGTCCACTTGGCCCTGCAGCTTGTTCTCAGAGCTTTCACTTCTCTCTTTCCCTCCTTCTTCTCCTTCTCAACTCCTGTCACGAAACACAACAGGGACATGGGAAAGGCATAAGACAAAGAAAGGGCAAGGAGGAGCGAGGGAGGGGGCCCAGGAATCTGGCACAGGCCGCTGATCTCCACGCACTTCATCGGTAGGAGAGAAGTGACTGGGTTGTGCAGAACTCAGAGACACCTGGAAGTGTTCTCTCCCGTGAAGCAGCATAGATCCATCTCCCACTTCAGCCACCTAAGGTTGGGAAGTTCTTTCCGTTGTCTTCCCACAGCCCCTCATAGGGCAGCTCAATCCATTTCCTTTTCCGAGATCCCCAGAGTCTATGCAGATGGCAGCCCCTCATGGCGGGAGTGGACGGCAGCTCTACCTCCCTCCTCTTCAATCCCAGGCACACGCAGAAGGCAGGCAGGCAACCGGTGTCCGAGCAGCGGGACAAACCAGGCCTGAGCGGCGCCCTCTTCAGCCAGGCGGGCACCTGGGTCCCTCTCCCAGCAATGGAGGACACCCAAGGCCATGTTGGCACGAAGATGGATTTGGCTGGGTCTGACCTTGAGTTTAACCCCACTTACCACCCCGGACACAGATCCGCTCTGACACACAAGCCTGAGATTTCCCCGGGAGCCTGTCGTCGGCTGCCCACCCCCCTCAGTTACCCACAAAGTGTCACAAGGCGTCCTGCCCACCTCCTTCCACCAGGGCCATGGGCAGCTGGCACTCCGTGCAGGGTCCTGAGACAGCCCCGGACCCACGGCTCCAGCCACAGGGGGCACGAAGCTGGTGTGGCCGCCCATCACTGCCCCCCTCCCTGTGCCTGCTTCCATTTCTTTCCCATCACTGGACCAGAACCTGACGTGTTCGGTGGGTTGGGGAGGGATGGCTATGGTCAGGCATGTCCTTAGCAACCGGACAAGTGGCTGCAAATCGAGATACTGAACCCACGGTCTTCACGACTGTCTCTGTCTCTGTCTCTGTCTGTCTGTCTGTCTGTCTCTCTCTCTCTCACACACACACACACACACACACACACACACACAAACCCCGACCTAAGGCCACCACCCAAAGCTCAGGGCCCCAGGAATGGGCTGTGCACCAGGGTTTCCAGGCTCCCGCCACCTTGGACATCCTGCTGAGTCCAGCTTATACTTTGTGTCATCCCCGGACTCCCAGCGAGTTTGGAAATCGGAAACCCAAGTCCTCCCTGATTCTCCCACTCCCCCCACTGCTGCTTGAGGCGGGGACGATGAGACAAGAGAACACCCCAAGCCGTTCGTACCCTTGACTTCACTACATGTCACAATGCTGCGAGGTCAGCTGGCCAGGGATCATGGTCCTGGTTCTGCAGACAAGGAAACTGAGGTAGAAGTTAAATACCTGATGAAAGTCACAGAGCTAATGGCCCAGTGCTGAGCCCTGTGCGTGCACCAGGCCTCTCCCGTGATGGCAGCTGCAAAGACGATACTGTTGTTCTTTCCATTTTACAGATGAGGAAACTGATGCCTAATTTTCCCCAGGCTCTCTGTTGTTCTGATCCCCTCTCCTCTCCTCCCATGGTATCCTACCCAACCCGATTCTGGCTCAGAGTCCTTCCCCTTCTTCTGGAGAAGGGCAAGACCCTAAGGCCTCCCCTGTCACGTGGTGAGCACGCCCCTGTACTTTGGGAAATCACTCCTTCTGTCCTTTTCCATCTGATGGCCCTGCAGAATCGAGCCCCGTTACTCAGCAAATCCCCTCCCACTTAGAGTCGGGAGGGGTGGGAAGTAGGACTTAGGACCTGGAAGGGACAGCGCCTGGCTCAGATGCACAGTCGAGGCCAGACTGGGTCTGGCAGCAGTGGGGGGAAGCGGTCCCGACAGGAAGAACCCAGGGGTCCTGGTTTCCAGGTGCAAGGGCGGGGGGAGGGGGCAGGGCCATTCCTCACTTCTCTGAACTCCCTAACCCCGGCCACTGGCCCCCCTGCCACACATCCAAGCTGTTAGGTGCTTCTGTCTGCTTCGGAGGGGACCTGGGCAGCTCTTAGAAATGGGGGGAGGAGGCCGCTGGGCATGCTCCCTGCCGGGCTGTGCTGTCTCCTGCTCTCTGTCCGCTCCGAGGTTCCTCACACCTTCAGCTCTGCCCTTCTGCCAACAGAACCCGCCCGCACTCTCCCTCCTGCTCTCACCTTGGGCCCTGTGAGCCAGTGGCCAAGAGGGGGGCAGCAGAGCCAGCTGGAGCTGCTGGCTGCCCCCACACCGCCAGGCTGACTATTTGTGGTCCTAGGGAGCCCTGCATGCCCCGTCGCAGCCCCCGCAGTGGCTCCGAAGACAGCAAGTGGGAATTAAGAACT
Organism: Ursus arctos; assembly: GCF_023065955.2. Lineage (NCBI taxonomy): Eukaryota > Metazoa > Chordata > Mammalia > Carnivora > Ursidae > Ursus > Ursus arctos. The sequence goes on along the minus strand of NW_026622919.1, from coordinate 22,632,194 downwards.
CCTGATCTAGGCTGAGAGCAAGGAGAGGGGGCTTTCTTTGGCGACTTATATGGGGAAATCGAGGGTCCCATCCTCTGGTCCCAGATCTTCTCAAGATCTAAAACCCCCTGAAGCTGTCATCCTTCTTTCACAAACCCAGGGAAGATTTCCCAAAAGATAATCTGAGGCAGAGTCTCTTCCTTGCCTGGGCTGTAAGTTCTTCTTCGAGTCTAACCTTGGTCCCTTGCAGAGGGGTGGAAGGGGGCAGAGCTGAATCGCAGTTTCTTATAAACCTGGTGGCTTCTTGTTCCCCGACGACAATACAGCGGAGGAGCTCTGTGGTTCTGGCTCTGAGTCAGGCCCCATCGCCTGGGCGTCCCCAGTGCCATCTCTCTCCGCCCCGCCCCAGACTGGAAAATCAGGCTCATGCCTCTGCCCGAGTCAGTGCTTCCCCTGCTCCCCCTCACGATCTCGCTTTCCCCTAAAGGGAGGTATTTCCTCGAAGCTGGGAAAAGTCAAGGGGGCAGAGGACTTGCCAGCTACGGGGAGATGGGGAGGCGGGGAGGCAGCCGGTGGGCACGGGGTATGGGGCAGGGGTGGGGCTACCCTGCCTTCCCTGTCCTACCCCTCCCCCACTCAGCCCAGCTCCCCAGTCCTGCTCTTCTAGGTCGGGATGTGTGTGCGAGAGCACAGAGCTTGGGGTATGTGTGTTCACACACTTAACACACATGTATTGTTGGTATTGGGGGTTGGCCCGCCCAACCCCCAACGCTGAGGATGGGGTGGACGACGAATGTGTCATGCTTCTGATGTGCCTGCGAGAGGCATGTATTTTCTCCACATGCATGTTCTTTCTATGCTGCGTGCTCTGCGTCCCTCCCAGAATCACAAGTCTGGTCGGTACCCCCCTCCCCACCTTGCAGCCTGGGTCAGTAAATGGATTCCCTCCCCCTCCTTAAGTGAGAAGAAGCCCCCTGCCTTGGGCGGCCCCAAGGCCCCAAAGGTTGGGGGATTCAGGGATCAGAGAGGAGGTGGGCACTTCCCTTCTCAGAAGACCGACTCCTCCCCCTCCTCCGCCCACCAGGGGACCCCCAGCCCCCAGCTGCTGGGGCAGCTCGCAGGCAGGTCGTGTGCAGACCCTTCACCTTCCCACCTGCACAAAGGCTCAAAGGAATGAGAGCCCAGTCGTGGTTCCCAGACCCTAAGTGAGGGCTGGGGAGTTTGGGGAAAGCGAATCCTGGGGAGAGTGTGGTTAGACGGCCTGAGTCAGCAATCTAGAACTCACGTGTGCCCACCCCCAGCCTGGGGCAGGCAGGGGTAATGCGGGCACCGAAACAGAAAGAAAGATGGGGAGACAGAATGAGAGCAGGAGAGAGAGAAACTGAGACAATGGCCAGTCAGAAAGAGAGTGAGGGGCAGAACGGGGACGAGGCTGGGCACCGGGGCTGCGAGAACCCAGGTGATGGGGGTGTGGGCAGGAGGGTCAAGGGTCCGGTTGCCCTTTCTCTCCCTTCGCTAGCCGTGCAGAGGCACCAAAGTTCAGCACTGAAAGAATCCAAGTCTTTCATCTCAAGAAGGGGAAATGAGGCTTAATGATCAAGTCCCTGAAAGGGAAGACGGAGCAGGGATAGGATCCACCCTCCCGCCGCACGGAGTTCAAAGCCGGGAATGGAACCGGAGGACTGGGCTGTGGGGATGCTTAGTTAGTCTCAGCCTTCCGATAGGTGAGGCTGGGGCTGGGGGAGGGGACTGGAGATGTGCCCTGACGTGTACTTGCTTGGCAAGTGCTCTTCCTTTGAGATGTTACAGATCAATAAAAATAGCTAAACTTTCTAAAGGATGCTTTGACCCCACTTTACGTGACATTGAGATGAAGGAAGGAGGAGGGAGGAAAGGGACCAAGAGTGTTTTAATATCCAAAAGAAAAAAAAAGACAGTACCCGCCCCACCTCCACCTGGAACTCTGGATCACCTGGGTTCTCTCTTCCTGACCCGGGTAAGGATGGAGAGGTAGACCCTGTCAACTCCAGAACTATCTGTCTAGATGACACGGGCTGTGGGCCTGGGGCCGGGCATGCGCATTCACAGCCCGGCTTCTCCCATCTCCACCGCCCCTGCCTGAAAGACCACCAGCAAAACTTGGCCCAGAGAGCAGAGGGGACCTGTCTCCAGGTCACATGGCCACCTGGGGGTGGGGGAGAGGAGGGGAATTCCAAGTGAGCGCCCTGGTCCCAGGCCCAGGCACCAGCTGGGCTGCCAAACGGATATCCAGGCCCTCCCCAGGGGACCCGCTGTGCCCCATCCCAGCCTCGGCAGCAGCTTGGCTCCTGGCTCCCTTGAGAATTGGAGCTGGAAAAGGTAGTTTGAGAGGAGACCCTTCTGGGGACCTGAGGGTCCTCATCCTCAGCCCCTCCCTGCTCCAAGCTGTTGGATGAGGCAGTCCAGGAATGATGTGACCCCCTACCTTGGTGACCCTCCCAAACCCCGGGGACCCACAGACATGCCTGGGACACAGTGCCTGCAGCCCACCCTGCGGGAGCTCAGATCCCATCCAAAATAAGCCACTTTTCCATCTCTGCCTCTGACTTCTCTGAAAATTTGGGGGGCTGCTAAGGGGGGCTTCCAACCCCTTTAGTCATCCTCAGAAGCCAAGCTGAATAGCAGTGACTGATAGTCACCCAACCACAAGCCAATTTTGTGGTTTGAGTTGTTTTCAGAGGAGCAGCAAATGCAACAGCAGGAGGCCCAGGGCAGGGGGGTGGTGCCCTGTGGACCCCCACCTCCCAGAGGCACAAAGAAGGCTCGGTAACCACCGGGAACCCCTCGCTCTCCCATCCCTTCCACGCCGGCCTGGCACCTTGGCTGGTTAGAGTGGTTGCTTCCTGCATCCACGAGGAACATTTTCTTCTCTTCCCTTTTCATTTCATTTCATCCCATGGTTCTCCCCCTTTCTTTCATTTCCTTGCCTTTTCCTTCTTCCCTCCCTCCCTCGCACCCTTCTTCTTCTCTCCCTTCCCCGTTTCCCACCCTGTTTCCTCTTATATGAGTGTGGCAGGAATAATTTAGGAGTCGTAGCAAAGAGAGCAGAGGCTGCTGGAAGGTCCCCCAAATGTACATGGCCCGCCAGGTCCCCAACCCAACCTACAGACACCCAGGCCCAGCCTCCAGTTCCTCCGTCTGTGGTACCCACTGCCCCCCAAACCCCGAACCGCATCTGTTCGTCTCCCTCATGTGCTGGGAAAAGATCAGGATTAGCAACAAGGGATACTCCCCACAGAATAGGTTTTAGAAAACTCTCCGAAATACAGAATGCCAGAATGTCAGAGCCAAGAAGGAAATTAAAACCACTTGGTCCAGACCCTTCTTTTTTTTTTTTTTTTTTTCAAATTGAGAAGCGGAAGCTCTGAGAAGTGATGCAATGTTCCCAGAGCATGGTTAGAACCAGAGGTCCTCACTCTCAGAATGTGCTCTCACCGCCTCCCCTCACTGCCCCGCAAGCTGCAGCTTCTCTCCCCTTCAGTTAGCAGCATTGATCGGACTCTTTGTGCTGATGACCAGGGAGAAGAATAAGCCAACCAGGGACAGGCCAGGCACAAGGAGGCAGAGAGGTTTATGTTTTTTCCGGAAACACACAGCATCCCTCCCCCTTGTCCTCTTCCTCCTGGAAGCCTGCCTGGATTGGCTATGGGCCCGCCACCCTCCGCACCTAGCAGCCAGTGCCACAGGAGGGAAAGAAGGAGGGAACCAGGGTGAAAGAGATGGGCCTGAGTACCAACCCCAGCTCAAAGCCACGAGTGACAGGGAAGGAGGAGAAGTGAGAGGGGCAGGAAGTGGGATCTGGACAGGGGGCAGGGTGGTGAGAGAAGGTAGGGAAAGGAGGCACCCCCATGGGGAAAGAAGCTGCCTGAATGAGTCACTGCTGGTGGTGCAGCTCTCCTGGGGATGCCCATTTGCGGGGAAGCTTTATCATGTGATTTCTAGGAGCGGTGGGCTGTCGGTGGAGACCCAGCTATTAGACACTTCCCGGCACAGCCCTGGGTACTGGGGCGACCTCCAAACCAGGAGCCCATGCCCGTGTGCATGTGGGACGTCCCACGCGTGTCGGTACGCACCATTCTCACGGGGTCACATGGGAGTGCGAGGCAGCGCGCGGCTATCTCCCTGTGGCACCTGGGCCGTACCCGGGTGGCGCTGTGTTCCCGGGGCCGTGAGAGTCCGTGGGTGCTGGGAGGAGTGCGGCTGTCCCTGGGAGCCTGGAAAGTGAGGAAGGGTGTGATGTGTGTGTGTATGAGTGTAACTGGGACTGTCGTGTGCTTTGTGTATGTGGGGCTAAGCATGACAGGGTGAGTCTGCTGGACGGTGGGGAAGAGACCCACGTGTGCCCGCTGTAGGGGACTAGGACAGTGCCTGGGACCAGAGGACGCAGAAATCCCAGAGTTCTGAGGACTCACGCTGGGTGGTGGCTGAGAGCGCTTCTGACAAGTCCCACTCAGTCCTCTGCTCCTGCCAGGCCTGGAGGGAGTGGGGCGCCAAGGCAGGCGAGGAGCTCTCTGACCCCAGGAGGAAGCGGTCCTCTTCGCTGCCCCTCACCTGTGTTTCCGGGCGCACAGTCCCCCTCACACCATCTCCGGATCCTCCCTGTTGCCTCCCATCCACAGTTTGCTTTTGCCATCTGGGGAGCAGGAGAGCTCGGGGCCTGCAGCACCCACAAGGCCAAGGGTCCCGGGAAGGGGAGGGACGTGATGGGCACACACTCAGCCCCGTCCACCTACCTCCCTCTGGGCTGAAAGCCTGGGCCCTGTGTCCCTCTGGAGCAGGGGGCTCTGGCTGGAATGACACGGGCTCCCTGTGTCCCTTGGCCCCTCTGCTGAGCACCTCCACCCAGTCCCTCTGCCCCAGGGAACTTGAGTCTACTCCCCCCCCACCCCCCGCCGTCCCCCGGCCCCCTGCAAGAGGTCCTGCAGGCCTCTGGCTCAGGCACAGGGGGAGGGGCCAGGCCCCCTTCACCACAGCCGCCGTCCCTCCCCCTGTCCCTCCCTGGTCTGAGGTCCAGGTCAGGTTGGAAGAAAAGCAAGACAGGACAGTGGGTGGAGGACTGAGAGGAGGGACAGCGTTCTCACCTGTGGCTTCCTGCCTCAAATCCCATACCCACAGCGTGGCTTATGGACACAGGTCTTCTGCCCCTGAACCCACCCTTCTCCGTCCGCCTCCTCCCTGGAGCCTTCAGACCCCCCACCGCCTGCAGTGAGGGACCACTCATCTGTTGCCTTGGCCTGCAGCGCCCCAGGGCAGCCCAGACTCAGAGGGAGGGAAGCATCAGTTGTGGAAAACATCCAAGGAACCAAATCCGTCCACTCATCTGGGAGATGGGCCCCACAGTCTTCACCGAAGTCCTTCCTAAAGTCGACCCTAACAGTCCCTGCACCTGCCTGGCTCGAAGTCGGGCCCTCTTCCTGGCTCTGCCAGCCCTGCTCCTTCCGGGGAAGCTGGACTCCCAGGCGGAGAAGGAGCCAAGCTCCAAAAACGAAAACAAAATCTTCGCTCAGCCCCAGCGCTCACCTTCTCTGCGCACCGTGTCCGCCCCCAGCCACCACAGAAACACCCAGGGCATTGGAGCCTTCATCCCAAAATGAGTCAAGGCCCCTCAGAGGGGTTGAACTGGGGCACAGGAATTTCCCTTCATGTCAAGCAAGGGTTCTACTTGACCCCAGCCTCTGTCCAGCCTTCTTGGCCCATGGGGCCAACGTTGGCTTCCCCGCCTGGAGGGACCAGAGCTCCTGTGGCCAACTCAGCTGGCCCTGGAAGCACCTTCTGCCCTGGCCTCTGTTAACACCAAACTCACTCCCTCGGTTTGATGTGAAGGGGGGGACCCTAAGTACAGGCTTGGGGGCGAGAAGCGCTCGGGCCCGCTGAACCGTACTTGGCGCCTGCCTCACCTCGTGTCCCACAGACCCTCCACATCTCCTTTCCAGGGAAGCAATGGAAATAGAAGCTTCTCCCTAGGTCTGAGGCCTCAGGGGACTCTCAAATGGGGTGCCAAGAGGCCAGCTGCAAATCTTCTAGCTCGTTCTTTCTCCCCTTGTGCTCAAGAGAGCAAGATTGTTTCCAACAGGGAGGGAAGTGCTTGGAGGCGGGGAGAAGCTCCAGGGCCAGTGGGGATGGCAGGCTGGCGGGAGTGGAAGCAGCAGGTGGTCCGGCTGACCCCTGTGGGAGCTGGCATACCCCCCCCACCCTGTCCCCTGCACTGCATATATTCTCTCCCTCCAAAATAGCATCTCTGGAGAGGGGAAGTGGGGGGGTTCTCAGTTCACCGCTCGCTCCTTCCCACATTGCATTCACAGCTCTCTGGGCTGTCTCTCGCGACCTGGTTTCCCTGCCAGGCCCTTCTGCTGTGCCTCCACTCTCACCACTCGGCTCTTCCAGGCCCCGGACCCCTCTGGCCGAGAGGGAGCTCCTTCTCTGAGCTCGGCCCGACTCCCACCTGTAAATCGGCTGCCACGGCATTCCCTATTCCCTATGCCGTTTGGGACAGAAGTGAATTCTGTGCACATCAAGGGGCATCAAATGCGCTTGGGGGGGGTCTCTGTGGTAGTCACTGGGGCAGGGGAGAAAGATGTCTAAATGGCACAGTCCTCGTCCTTTCCTCCACGGATCTCACAAAGGAGAGGTCTGGCACAGGAACCGCCTCCAGGTAAAGGGGGACCACACAGCCTCTCACAGAGCTGGGAGTCTCCCCTCCCTCTCACCCCATAGCCCTCGGGCCAGGGTCTCACAATGGACCCTGGTCCACCTCAGCCACTTCTAGAATCTACTCACAAGTTCCCCTGCTATTGTTTGGACTATTTCTCATGCAGAATGTTCCCTTGAGCAGCTCCCAGGTTGGGCCTGCCCTGGGAAACGGCCAATCCGACAGAGCAGCAGATGCAGACTGAAGAGAACAAGGTAGGCAGAGCTGGGGTCAGGAGAGCTGCGAGAGGGCCCCCAGGGAGAGGGTTCCCGGAGGAGGGAGGGCTGAGGGGACGCTGCTCCGAAGAAGGATTGAGGCAGGGCTGGGCGTCTGGGGTGTCTGGGCCAAAGGAAGTGGGAGGTCGGGATGGCGTGCCGCCCAATCTGAGGAAGGAGGAGTGACAGTGGGTGCATCGCCCCTGCCAGGGGCCAGCTATAGGGCTGGAAAAGGGCCTGACCTCCTGCCTCCCTCCCCGCACTGTGGGGGGGGGGTTGGAGGCAAGGAAGGAGAACCTCCAAGAGCCCCCCAGGGAACCACCTCCCCCCCCCTGTTATTTCTGGCTCCATTTTCTTGGTCAAGAAGGGTGTCAGTGGTAATGCAAATTAGGAGGTGTTGGCCCACACCCATCCTGTCCCCACTCCCAGCCTCTCCCCTCCCTCCCCCCATGCCCACACTCACACAGCCAACTGGAACATCTGCGAGGCACGCCTGGTGCCCTTGCCCTTGGCTCAATTGGCATGGAGGGTGGGTGAAGCTGTGGGTTCTCAGGGGCACCTGCTTCTGCCACAAGGACAGGGCAGCCGGCTGATGCCCAGGTCCTCCCCCCACCCTGGCCCCCTCCAGCCCTTGACCTGGCCAGGCCTCCCTGGGTCATGACCATCTGTATAGACAGTCAATGCCCCAAAGCCAAGCCTTCTCTCCAGGCTGCCGTGGGAGCCTCAGAGACTGGCGCGTCCTCCACAGCCCGCTCCCGGCCCCGCAGATGTGGTTAGACCTCAAAGGCGCTTGGGCAACCCGGGGGCACAGCCCTGAGAGCCCAGAATTTCTCTGGAATCAATACAGAGAAATCGGAGGAAGGGCAGGAATAGGAGCAGGGCTCTGGAGGACCTCTCAGGGTTCCCCCGTGGGATCTGGCCTCTGCCCCCAGTCTCCTTGTCCCACCCCTTCCCAGTTAGAATCCTCCTTGTTCTTGATGGTTCATCCTGGTGTCTGACCTCAATTTTTCCTGGGGAAGCCAAAGTTGTTCGTTTCTTGTCCCTGCTGAGGGAGAAGTGGGACTGGGGGAGCTGTTTCACTCCCCCCTACCCTATATAAAGATGTCACCCCCTCTGTTCTTCTTCATTAGTCCTAATCAGCGGGGTGAGTTGTTTCTCATTAACACGGCTGACTCACCCACACACCCCTCCTCTTTGTTAGCGATCAGCTTCTCCCCTCACACACACACACACACACACACACACACACACACTGGCTTCTGGAAGGAGCTGACAGCCTGCACAGGGACCCAGAAGAGAGGCAGGGGTCTCCATGGCGCAGGAGAGGGGCAGGAGTGCAGGGTCCCCAGAGATGAGGCGGCTCGTGGGTAATGGAGAGACTGAAAGCAGAGGGGCCAGAGCTGGAGAGAATGTTACTGGGCGCTGGCCCTTCACTGAGCGCTTGGAGATAGACCCATGATAGCTTTGGTCCCTGTGAATCTCCCCCACCCCTACCATGTCTGCCTCTGGGTCTGTTGCTGGCAAGAGCCAGTAGGTCCCTTGGGTGTCTTCTCCAGCCTCAACAGGGGTCTTCCCTCCACTCTGCCCCTGTGAAAGTTGTCCCAGCCTTCTCATCTTTCCAGAAGCCTAGTGATCTGGATCCCTTTGCCCCCACACCCTATCAGGCCCTAGTGACCCCCACATTACTCGCACAGAGTAACAGTAGCCAGAGTAGCCACTGCCCTGTCTGATCACTGTCCTACTTGGGAAGAGAGGGATGAGTGTTGGCGGGGCTCCCCAGCTCTTCTCCAGCTCCCCCACCTCTCACGTCCTCTCCTTTCGGGGGGGCATTAAATGAGAGCCTGTGGCTCTGGAGGACATGGGCTGGGGACACACTAGCTTTCCCCTTTTCCCCACTTTCCTTGCAGGCCCCAGTAACTTTCTGCCCTGCACCTGAGTCCCTTCCCAGGTCCCTAGAAATCAAGGAGACAAACTACCAGAATATGCACCCTATGCCCCCAAGCACCCCTGGCCCCAGTGACCGGGAAGATGTCCAGGCTGTGGGATACCTGGGTTCCCTCTTACCTTCAGACATGCCAAGGACCAGAAGTGGTTACCCAGGTCATGCCCCTGCCCGTAGTTCATTCCCAGGTCATCCTTTGCCCTTTTTCTCAATGACTGGGATTTCTCTTTGCCTCATGTCCTTCTACCACCCCTAATTCACTCAAATGCTAGCAAATGCTTCCAGAGATCCAAAGAGGACCCAGACCCAGAAACCTGGGTGCTGCCTTCTTCCATGGGAGTTGACCGAGCTGGAAGAGCACCAGGGCGTACTGAGCGCCCATGTTCCAGAAGGTTCCAGAACCTTTTTTACCATGGTTTATGAAGCTATATCCCATAGGGATGGCTATTCTCACTTTTCTTGGCACTCAGGATTTGGCTGCATTGGAATCAAGTTTGGAAGAACGTTTAGAAGCTGGCTGTAGTTCTTAACTGCAACAGAGGAGCAGGGAAAGCTGGGACATCTCGCCACTGGGGTTTGAACCTTGGCACTGGATGGGGAGGAATGTTTGCCCTGGATCTGGAGCTGAACCTCAGCCTTCGATGAGCAATTGCCCCAGCCTTTTAAGTGAATCGTTGGCCCTGCGGGGGTCATGTGGAAATGAAAGGCACCCAGAGTTGGTGAATAGAGCTCAGGCCTTTTCTGCAGACAGAGGGCACAGACCTGACTGGGGCAGAGGTCTCGGGTTTGTGACCTGGCTTTGACCTCCCAGGTTGTGGGGCTTTCAAGGCAGCTGCTGAGCCTGGAGCCCAGCCCCTCCCCCCGCTCTCAGCACCATAAGGACACGGAACACGGATTCTTTGAGGCCCAGCCTAGCTCCTGACATGTAGAAATCACTGGATGAAGACACAGCTGCTATGGAATCCCCCAGGCTTCAAAACCTCTACCTACCGGGCCTGCTGGGGAGGGCAAATTCAAGAGTCCCGAACATGAGCTCAGGGCTAGGCTGGCTGCTTTGTCACAAAGACACCCTCTACTGGGACGCCTGGGTGGCTCTGGGGGGTGCGTCTGCCTTTGGCTCAGCTCAGGTCATGATCCCAGGGTCCTGGATGGAGCCCTGGCATCGGGCTCCCTGCTCAGTGGGAAACCTGCTTCTTCCTCTCCCACTCCCCCTGCTTGTGTGCCCTCTCTCGCTCTCTGTCAAATATATAAATAAAAAATCTTTAGAAATAAATTAATTAATTTAAAAGATATCTGTTTTACATAAAGTCCATGTCACAAGTCATCTGTGGCCACTTGCATACCCACATCTCCAGAATCACCCTAAAACACGGATGCCCCATGCACCCCATTTGTCCAGTGCCCACCTTGCCGTGGTTGTGGTTCCTTGAGGGAGTTTGCAAGACCTCCTGCTACCAAGGGTTTTCTCCCCACCCCAGCCACGGAGGGCACAGACCAAGAGCAGATGGAACAGGTAAGTTTTATTTGGACTTTCAATTTGTTCAGAGAGCTCAGGGGCCCCCACCTCCCTCTCCAGGCCCCTTCCCCATTTCCCCTCCCCGGGCAGGGTGGGGGGAACACTCAAGGTACAATGCCATGTGTCTCTGGAGTCCTTGGTCCCTTCCTGCCTGACACACCTCTTCACTCCCCTGCACTGAGGACGAGGGGGTGTGAGGAGGCGGTGGGGGGGGTGCCTGGAAGAGTTGGATCAGAATGGTACATGCACTGACGGTAGCGCCCACTGCCACCAGCCCGGGGCTGAGACCTGGGAGAGGCTCGCAGTGGGGAGCGGGGGAGAGTTGGATTCATCGTGGGGCAGCAGGCTCTTGCCGTAGGAAGCTCCCCACCTCAGCCCTGGGGACCCCCTGGCCTCCTGCTTACCCATCCTTCTGAGGGTACGACTCTGAGGTAGATTTCACAGAGGGAATGTGGGTCGCTGGGGTGTGGGAAGGGGGTTAGCTCTTTTGAAGTTGATCTCCAACAGCACCCTGGGCCCATCCGTAGGTTCTGGCCTGGGAGGCAGGGCTGATGGCACCCACCCAGCTAACAGAGGCCGAGTCACACACGGGCTCCAGGGCACCTGTGCTGTCAGGGACTCGAGTAGGGTAAGGGTGGAGGGGAGCATCTGTCTTAACAACCTGTGTCTTGGTGCTAGGGGCTCCAGGGGGGCGCAGGGGCCTGGGAGGCTAGCACAGATACTCCCCTGGCCTGGGGGTCATGGTGCAGGGTGTCCCCCGCACCCCCTGCCCTCAGGGCGGCCTCTTTAGGCTGACTCCTCCCAGTTCTGCAGGGTCCTCCCTCTCCACTCCCACCCTCCCTATTCCCCAGGGGGGCAGAGGAGGAGAACAAGACTGGCCTGCAGGGAATGGCAACAAAACAAGATGCCTCCTTCCCCAAAGGGGGGCCCGTGACAAGGGCCCCGAGCTGGCCATGGGATGGAGGAACTAGTATCAGTGTGCAAGGCAGGCTCTGGGACCCCACAGGGAGGTGCTCCCTGGACAGAGCACAGCCTGAGAAAGATGGACACCTGGGGAGAGGCTAGGGGAGCTCCCAGAGTCCTCTGATACCCTCCCCCTCCCCCAGGCCCAAGCACTAGACACCTTCTTGGATCCAACCCTGTCTTGAGAACAGAAAGGCAGAGGGAGAGGCTGGGTGGGATATGCCTCTCCCATCCCAGCCCAGATCCCCCCTGCCCCCCAGCCCCAGCAGAAGCCAGGGAGCTGGGGAGAGCCTCGGCTGGCCTTCCAGGGAAGAGCCAGGGCTGAGTGGTGCCTAGACCAGGGAAGACGGCACACACGTTGACTTGGTAGCTAGTGGAGGTATCTGGGGGTCGCAAGGGGCAGGGGCCCCCCACGAGATTCATGCAGCATTCAAAGTGAGTGAGTGGGGGTGATGAGAGAAAATGGAGAAACAGCCAGTGGGTGGGGGAGGCACCCTAGATCTTGCTGTTCTCCAGGTGGGAGTCAATGTGTTTGATGAGGGCATCATCCGGGTACCCAACAGGGAAACCTAGCTGGCAGAGGGGGCAGCTGCGGATATCAGAGCCCACTGTCTCCATCAGCAACTGTGGAGAGAGAGGGAAGTCACTTACGGTCCCCAGCCCTCCCTCACGGTCCCCACAGCCCAGCCTGCCCTTTCCTGAGACCCAGGGCAAGGAGGACTGTAACATGCAGAGACGGCCTGGTTCCCCTTTGTCCAGCACTATCCCTCCTCCTCCCCCCTCCCCGCCCACCAGCTCAGCATGCACTCCCCCAACCCAGGGCCTAGGCCCCCAGGAGGTGTGTATGCTCGGCCTGCCGCCCCGGGGCAGTTATCTGCAGTAACGAGGGAAGCCAAGACCCAGACATGCCCCCAGAGTGACTAAGACACGGCTCCCGGATAACTCAAAGCAATGGATAATCCCAAACAATGTACAACCCAAAAATAATTTTCTGTCTGGTTTTGGAATATATTTTGGTCCTTCCAGGTGGCAAGGGCTGGCTCTGATATTCAGGAAACTCATTATTTCAGTGAAATGACAGAGCCCCAAGACAGGCTGTCTTGTAGGACAGCCAGTAAAGAGCAGGGGCTCTGAGGCCAGATGGAGGGAACTGGATGAGCAGGCCCGTCCCCATGTGGGCCTGACACCTGTGCCGGTCATCACGGCCTCCATCACTGGTGTCACAGCAGAGGGCTCACTGCCTCCCTCTCAGGAACCCTCCAGCGTAATGAGATCATACAGTCACTGCCCTCATTTGGCCAATAGGAAAACTGAGGTTCAGAGAGGGTAAGTAGCTTGTCCTTGGTCTCACAGCGGCCAAGGCTTAAACTCTGGAATCAAATCCAAGACTGTCACTCTGAAGTCCATGCCCTTAACGTCGGCACCGAACGAGCCCGCGCTGTCCGGTGCAGGCCCCTTCCACGCGAGCCAAAGGCAGGGAGGGAGAAGTGCAGGGCCCGGGGCGGCCCGGGGAGGCGAGGGGCGGGGCCCAAGGCCGGGAGCCCACCCCCCCACCCCCGCGGACGCCCCACTCACGTTGATGGACGGCCAGGACTGCGCGTGCTCGGCGTGGGCATAGGCGGTGGCGGCGGGCGACTCGGGGACGGGGAAGCCGGCGCAGAACGAGGCGCAGCGGATGGTGCCCGCCTCGGGGCTGGGCGGGCTGGTGGGCACGGCCCACTCCTCCTCTTCAGACGGCTGCTTCTCGAAGCGCAGCCGGATGCCGTCGAAGGCGCGCCGCGGGCTGAGCGGCCGGCCGGGCCCGTAGAGCTCGCCGCCGTAGGCCCGCGGCTTGGGCAGCGTGGCCGCCTCGGCCTGCAGCCAGGGCGGGGAGGCGCCCGCGTAGCCCGCGCCCTCCGCCATCTCCGAGTAGCTGCGGCGGCCCTGGAAGCCGGCCTTCACGTGGTGGCTGGGCGGCTTGGCGTAGGCGCGCTCGGCCGGCGTCCTCTCGGTGGGCGGCGGGGGCGGCGGGGGCCGGGGCTGCGGGGCCGGGCAGGCGGGGGGTCCGGGCGAGCGGCGCTGCGGGCTGGGGGACTGGCACGGCGGCGGCACCGGCGAGCGGCGCTGCGGGACGGGCGACGGGCAGGAGGGCGAGGCCGGCGAGCGGCGCTGCTGGGGCGAGGGGCACGGGGGCCCGGGAGAGCGGCGCTGGGGGGCGGGGGACTGGCACGGGGGGCAAGGGGGCGCCGCTCGGGCGGGCGGGGACGGGGAGGGGCACTGGGGGGCCGGGGAGTGGCGCTGCGACAGCGGCGAGTGCCTCTGGCCTGGAAGAGAAGCCGGGAGAGTGGAAGGGAGGACAGTGGTGGGGAGAGGAGGCGTCAGAGCTGGGGGAGCCGTGGGCTTGCCGGCGCCCAGCGCCCACCCGCTCTCCTGGAAAGACCCGGCGGGGAAAGGAAGGCAAGCGTGGCCCCAGGACGGTAGCCACAGCTGCCCCCCTCCCTTCAGACCCAGCTCCTGGCCTCCCCATCCCGGGCCCCATCTCACCACCACTCCGGGCCTGCTCCTGCAGCAGAGTCCTTAAGATCCTCCCCTGCAGGGAACTCAGCTCCCGAAGCCGGCCCAGCTCCTCTGTCAGCTCCGTGTAAGCCAGCGCCAAATTCACCCTAAAGGACACCCCGGCCCCCCCAGGCAAGGCTTGACTCCGGCCTGCCCTGACCCCGGGGTCAGAGGGCAGGGAGTGCAGGAGAGAAGGAAAGTGGGTTTAGGGTCATGGCTGCGGAGGGAGAACTGGCTGTGCCCCAGCCCCTGACTCTCCCTTCCCTCCAGGGCCCTCCTACCCCAAATGCAGAATGGATCTCAAATGCCACCTCTTCCAGGGAGCCTCCCTCACTTCCCAGTGAACCTGACCTGGGGCGAGGGCAGTGGCTCCCAGACTAGGGGCTGGGGAGCTCAGGGATGCCAAGGGGTCCCTGAGCCTGTGCGTTCACCAGGCATTGTCTATGGCCTGAGCACATCTGATACAGGTGTGTGTGAATGTTTTTCTAATCTGTGCAGAAGCTGTGGCGACGAATAAAACACAGATTCATCAAAAACCGGCACTGAATTTATAGTAGCTTTAGTTACTGTGAATTTTCTCAAAGAGCGAATCCTAAAAGTGTAAATGCAACCTGGGGGGGGGGGACAGGGGGTCCATGAGGAGTCCTCACTGAAGGACTGGGGACCAGTGCCGCACGACCTAAGACCCCCATTCCGTAGGTGAAGATATGGCCTTCTGGCTTGCCAGAGCCAGCTCCTAAATCTGCCAAGCGCCAGGCCCACTGCTCTTGCTTCCACCTCAAGGCTGCCCCTGAGCTCTCAGTCTCTCACCTCCCGGGATGCCAGGGAGCCCTTCCATGGAGAGCTCTGCGAGCAGCTGCTGTGTGCCGCACACCTCCAGAGGGCGCGACCCACAATAAGCCCTTATCAGAAGTTGCCTTGTTCTGGAACTGCCCTGGGAATTCTTCGAAAGGGAGCATTATGTTGCTGTATTTGTATTCCCAGCACCCGGTCCAGGCCTGGCGCCCACTAGACGGTCAGGAAGCGAAGAATGAACTGAGCCTCCCCAGCCATCTGCCTTTTCTTCTTCCCTTTCGTCCTCCCACTTCCTCCCGGGCGCCCACCTGCGTGGAGCTGGAACAGGCTCTGAATGCAGCAAAAACTTCACCCACTTCCTTTTCTCTTCCTTTCTCTTTGGGTCATTTGACCCAGAACTACGGAAGGTTCTCTGTCTCAGCGCTGCCCCTCCCCGCTCCCAGCCTGGGCTGCACCCCTCCAGGGAGCTCTTCCTGACCTCACATGCCACTCTGTGGTTGCCTTGGGTCACTGCTTTCATCTCTGTTCTAGGCTTGGACACAGCCTGGGAGGCAGGGGTTTGGTTTCCTCCGCTAGATCGCCCCGCCCCCTTCCCAAGTCCAGAAGGGACTCGAGAGCTTTGTGGAAGTTGGAGCTGGACAGAGGTGGCAGGGAGAGGCTCAGCCACTCCAAATGGATCTCCTCCCAGGGGAAGCCCTCTTGCTCTAGGAGCTGTAGGGTGCTAGGCATGAATAGGGCTGGGGGGGCGGTGTCTCCAGACCCTGAGTTCCCTGTCCCCATCCCAAGGTAATGGTCATGGGAGAGAGGATGCATGTGGAAGGGAGGGAGTGAAGGCAGGAGTGAGGCCAGTTGAGTATGAGGGATGGTGTGAGAGTGAGTGTGTGTGTGTGTGTGTGTGTGTGTGTGTGTGTGTGTCTGACCCTAGAGGAGAGAAGGGGAAGTCTTGAGGTTAGGGCTTCAGAGGGCAGGAAAAGCCGAGGTGCAGAGGGTAGATAATGACTGAGCTCCTTCACTCTACGCTCTCTGCTCACTGGCTGGTTCTCTCTAGCTAATCCTGGGGTGAGCTGGGTGATGGGGGAGGCAAAAGCCCCTCCCATGACAAAACTATTTTTAACCCATTTGGGCCAAAGCCAAATTACTG
Source organism: Ursus arctos (assembly GCF_023065955.2). NCBI lineage: Eukaryota > Metazoa > Chordata > Mammalia > Carnivora > Ursidae > Ursus > Ursus arctos. The sequence continues at coordinate 22,616,381 of NW_026622919.1, read as the reverse complement.
CAAAGGGGCTGGGATGCTGGGGGACAAGCCCACTTCCTAGGGAGAGAGAGTACCCAGCTGAGGGTGCACAGGGATGGAGGGGAGCAGAGAGGAGGGAGTCCTTTGGGGAACCCTGGCCGAGGTGCTGGAACCTCCATTCTATCACAGCTCAGCCCTTACGTGATCTGTTCTGTGATCCCTGACCTTCCTCTCATGGGTCTGTGGGAAGAAATGGCATCTCCCCCATCAGACTGGAAGATCCAGCCTGTGTGTCCCACATTAAATTGGGGACTCCCCAGTGACAGCTCCCCTCTTCAGACTGAGTGCAGGAGCCATGTCTCCCCCATCAGACTGGGGGCTGCGGAGGATCACGCCGACCCCTCAGTGGCAGGAGCAGGAGGGGGCTCTGAGCAGGGCCCTGACTGAGCGTCCCCCTCTGACAGAGCGGCGGGGCAGCCACTAGTCTCCCCATCTCTCTCCCCATCCGCCGTCACTGCTGTATCTCAGGTGACAGATACAGGTCGTCGCCTTCACACCCCGCCTTGGAGATCTCACCTGCCACACTCAGTTCCCAGGCCCCTATCTCTCCCCTACTTGCCTTCCTCCCCTTGTCAGGAGCTACCCCAGTTTCCACCGCCCTGCTCCTGGCACCCCCCTCACAGAAAAACAGACAGGTCAGCAGGAAAGAAGCCCCTAGCCCAGAAGGCCCAGCCCCTCCCCCAGCTCCGACCGGGTGTGGGGAGGGGGGTGGGGAGGCAGGTGAGTATCGTTCTCCTCCTGGAGCCCCAGGCAGCCTCACAAAGACCTCTGAGACCCGAGGCAAGGTGGTGGGGTCTGATCTCCGGACGTCCCGCGGCCCTTCCGGATGGCCCCTTTCATCAAGCATCTCTTCCCACCTCGAGACTCACAGGCCCGGGCTGCTACAGATGCTAAGGACCTGAATGACTCACATTAGAAAACACTGCCAATTCAGTGGAAAAAATCTCAACTTCACAACACAACCAGGGCTTGCACACGTGCACCTGAATACACATTCCATTTCCTGGCTTCCCGGCCCCCACCTGAACGCTAGTTCCCACCATTGCGACTGACTGTTCGGGAAGCATGGGTCAGGCCCACGGCAGCAGACGGCTGCTCTGGGGCACTTCTTTACTGCCTAAATTACGGGGGAAAGTTCTGTCTGCATCTCTCAGAACCTGGGAGGGATCTAGGGAGAAAAGAATGATAGGTAACCTTGATGAGTGCTTACCACGGGCATCATGCTAAAGAACGTTCCTGAATCTTCACAACAACTTTGATGAGTGCTTACCACGGGCATCATGCTAAAGAACGTTCCTGAATCTTCACAACAACCCCACAAGGTGGCCACCCCTCTCTCCATGTTACAGATGACAGAACTGGGGCTTACAGAGTCCTCAAGCCTAGGAGCAGTGCAGGTGCTGAAACAGAGCTCTGGCCCCCTGGACTCTAAGGTCCAGGCTACTGACCACTCAGCTACGTACCGCCTTCCAAGAGGATCAGGAAAGCGGGGAAGGGGGATGGGTGGGTGGCAGAAGGGAAAGATGAGGTGAAGGAGGCTGGGGAGCCCCACAGTAGCCTGAGCATCACCACCCCTGCTCTGGGAGGGGAGAGGAAGGTGCTAGACGTATACGGAAGATCAGAGCTATTAAGAAGCTGGCTCAAGGTCACAGAGCAGGGGTGGCACAGAGCAGGGATTCGAAGCTGCTCCTGGCCCCTCAGCCTGCTGAGCTGGCACCTTCGGAGGAGCCAGAGTGCAAACGGCAGAGCTGGCAGGAAGGAGGACGCCCTCCGCTGCAAACCTCTCCACCCTTCACTGACTTGTCCTTTCATTCATTCTTTCCACGAATAATTCAGGAATCGCAAAATTTCATCTAGAAGCAATAATCTTCGCTGTGATTGATAAAGCCACTGAGATGAGGAAGGTCAGGGACCGGAGCCTCCTCCTCTGGAAAGGGGCTCTTTCTACCCCTAAACCAGCTGGGAGGCACAAGGGACCCTGCAGCGCCTTCCCCAGGGAAGGTCACTGGGGGCCTGGGGGCCACGGTGAGGGCTAGCGCTGGGCCAGGGCATGGGAACTGGGGCTGCACTTGAGGTCAGGATTAAGGCTGGGGTCAGGGTCAGATTAGGGCTGGGGTTGAGAGTTCATTTTGCATCAGGATTGTGGACACAGTTGGGGGTCAGGATGAGGGGCAGGGTTAAAGCCAGGGATGGCATCCGGATCAGGGCAGGATGGGGGTCAGGATCAGATGGAGCTGGTCGTGGGGGGCAGAATCACCAGCTGACTCAGCATCAGGAGGCCCACAGAAAGCCAGCATTCCCAGCCCTTCCATCTTTGCCCAGAGCTGCCCCCCAGCTGCCCCCGGCCACCTCACCCTCGTGGGGGAATTTAGGGACCAAACTTTCCACCACCCACGGGCACACCCAGCATCAGCCTTCCCGCCCGACCCTCGGGGAGAGAACCACAGGCACCGGGCCGTGGAGCGGCCTTGAGGTTGCGGGCCGGGGGGAGGAGGAAGTCGCTCTGTAACAAGCCAGCGCTCTACCACTTCCTTTGAGGCGCCTTGAGCCCCTTCACTCTCCTCGACCAGCTATGACTTGCGGGCCACAGAGCCTGGCTCTTCATGGCAGCCCCGCCATGCCCCCAGCACAGCTCGATGTTCGCTGCTTCGGGAAAGGCTCCCTCCCCGAGACAGCCACGCTGAGCAGCTCACGCCCCGGGGCTGTGATCCTGAGTGCTGTGGGGGTGGCGGGGGCACGCGTCCCAGTGGGACCGGGACGGTCCTGGTTCACAGGAGTCGCCCCGCAGAACTATTTAGATTTTTGAAATGTTAACATATTGAAACCATCCCTTTCAAAACGGACCAGGTTTGCTCAACAAATCGTCTGATCGCCCCTCACAGAAGAGCCTGCTACCTGAGGAAGGACCTGAACCAGAAAAACACCCCCCCGAGGTACTATTGCCCCGTCTGCTCAGGGCCCGCCTGCTATTCACACTTCCCTTCTCCCGCTACTTAACTTCTTTGTACCTCAGTTTGCTCAGCGGTAAAAGGGGACAATACCTTCACCACATCTTCGGGGAGAATGAAACAAGGGTTTGCAGGTAAACTGCCTCACACAGTGTCCAGCCCGGATGAAGAACTGGGAGCGCCCAGGAGATGGGGGGGGGGGGGAGAGAAGGAAAGACACTCGTTTTGATCCTTTTTTGGAAATACCAACCAGCTCAACGACTTTGGTTTAAGAATGAGGGGAGGATGTGCAATTTCCCATCTAGGGAGACTGTGTGGGTAAGGGCTGCTCTCTGCCTTCCTGGCAAGGCCAGAGTCAGAGACAGATTCAAAGCCCACCGATCCCTCAGACCACAATCGGGTGGGAGTGCTGGGTGCCAACTTCAGAGCTTTCCCCACCCTCGGGGAGTCCCAAGGCTGCAAGTGCTCAGGGGTTAATTCCTGTGAGCACCCCTGCCCTGGCTGGAGGAGATTTGAAAGAAAGGAAGTAGGGAGGGTGAGAAGCGTGAAGGGGGAGGCCCTGGGCCTGCTGGTTCTGGGGCATGAGGCTAAGTTCAGGGTACACGGGGGTCTCCGACTTCCGTCCTGACCCACCCCACACTGCCCTTGACCTCTGTGCAGAGTTTCCATCCTCTCTCTCCGAGTTCACACTTCTCCCCCACCACTAACCGCAGCCCACGCAGAGGCTTGTGGGCGGAGAGAGGGGTGTGGGGGGGGGGGCGGAAAAGGGCCAGGGCTGCAACACTGAGCCCCCCACGTTGGGAAAAAAGCAAGCCCTATAGTTCTCTCCCTCATCACTCATAATGAGCCCCCATCTTCTCACTGGAGGGCTCCCCTCCCTCATTGCACCCTCACTCCCTTCACTGAGCCTGCCCACCCGAGCCCTAGGCCCCCTCAAGGAACCCCCACTCCACAATTTCCCCTCCACCCTCAGCACTAGCCACACCCTCAGAAAGGCCACACTCAGGACCTGCGACTCTGAGCTGGGCTCAGAGGGTGGGGGCATGCGTTCTGCACATCCCCCCCCCCCCCACCTGAGACCCTCCAGCTTCCTTACCTCCCTGTGTATCCTAAGGAGCAGGCTGGTCTCCGCTCCCACCCTCCCTCATCACTGCCTTTGGCCCCTGACTGACCTCCAACAGCTCTTTCTCTGGGATAATCTGTCCCCTGGGCACCAGCCACCAAGTGCTGGGCTGACCAAACAGCAGGGCAATCTTGCCTGGAGGTCAGACCTGGAGGGTGGAGGAGTGGCCTGGTCTGGTCTCCACGGCCACTTTCAGAGGAACACTGATGTTCAGAGCTGGTGGGCTCGGGGCTGGGATGGGAAGGACTGGGAATCCTTGGGGCCAGGGCTGCCTCGATGGCCTGTCCCCTCAGCATGGGTAGGACCACTGGGGGGGGGGGGCAGGTAGGATTAGCAGAGGCAGTGGCAGTATAAGGGGGGATATTTTTTTTTAAGGGGGGATATTTTAACAGCTAGGGCCCCCACAATAAAACTGGCTGCCCTGGAAGTGTCCAAACGGAGACAGATAAGCACCTTTCAGGAACACACCAGACTCATCGGAGGGCTAGCCTGGATTCAGGAATTCCCGTGACCCCTATGCGGATAACCCAGCCCTGCATTCCTCTCCTGGGAAAGCCTATAGGTAAAATTCCCACTAGCCTGGAGGGTCTGGACAAAATGGAAGAAAGAGGAGGGGCTGGTGGGGGAAAGTGAGCTGAGAGCAGGTGACTCAGGTGGGAGGACTGGGGAGGGAGCACTCGGGAAGCAATTACCAAAAGGAGCTGAGTTTATAAGAAAATAAAACTGCCGGGGGAGTGAGGACTTCCTCTGAGAATTAACTCTTGCCAAGCTGGGGCTGTCCAGAGATGATCTGCTTGAAAAGAAGCCTGAGGCTGGGCAGGCAGAGCCTGGCTGGCTCCGGAGTGAGAGGTCTAGGAGGTGCCCATGCGGAGTCCCAACGGTCCGGGACGGAGGGGAGGAGCCCGGAGGTCAGCTCTGGTAAGAGAGGCTCAGGCCAGCCCCTGGGCAAAGCGCAGCTTCCTCGGGCCAAAGGGACGGGGTGGGGTAGGCGGCTTGGGTGGGAAGGGAAGGGGTGGCTGTCCTGGCCTTGGGGCAGCATGGACGCTCCCACCTCCACAAGCGCCTGTGGGAGGAGCTCTCCTTCACTCCCTCACTTACAGCCTTGGCCCCTTGGGACCCGCCATTCCTTCTCTGGCCTTCCACCCTTTTCACCTTCCTCCCACATTTCTCAGTAACGACTGCCCTCTGAGCCCAGGAACCTGGGGCCACAGAGGCGAAGCCAGTAAGGCAAAGTTGCTCAGCATCCCTGGAAGGATTCAACCTGGCTATTCTGATTCCAGTCCTGCCAAAAAAAAGTCCTCTCTCTGGATTCAACCAATTGGAGGGAGCCTTCGCTGCTGGTCTGCTAAGAGGGGGTGGGACTCGGTGAGCCATAAAGGGCCCTTCACTGTAACTTTTGAGGCAAGCTAGGCTTCTAGAAGTGTGTGTGTGTTCTAGGTTTGGGCACATGGGTTAGGATGTGCCCAGACCCACAAGCTAGGACAGACCCGCTGCACAGACACCCCCAACACCGCCCCCCCCAGCAGCGTGGCTTGAGGGATCCCACCCACCGGTCCTACACACTGGGTTCTCACCCCCCCCAGCTATCACAGCTCCACCCAGGCCCTCACCCCAGGGTGCAGAGGGAAGTGAGGGGTATCCCCAACTGGCCAGAAGTTGGGAGGAAGGTGAGAAGGAAACCTGCTGGAAGGAGGCCCCCTGGGGTCCCGTAGCCAGGTATACGGTGTGATGGAGAGTTAGTTCCTGCCCCTCTCAGGGCCTCAGTCTTCCCCTCCAATGAAAATAGGGAGTCTGTGCCACACGGACTGGTTGCAGGGGAGAAGGCTTAGGCGGAAGGAGGTGTGCGCTCTGTTTCTCAGAAAGCGGGAGAGGAGGAGTTCAGGGTGCGGATGTGAAAAGCATCAGGCTCAGTGCTGTCAGGCTGCTGCTTGCCCTCTCGCTTGCTGCCCGGTGCTGCCCCAGGGGCCCCCGCCATTAGACTCCCCACTGACAGCTCCTCCCTACTTCCTGCTGCCCTTCCTTCCCTCCATGATTCCCAAGGGCCGCCCCAGCACAGCACATTCTGTTCCCCCTCCCTGCTGCCACAGAACTCAAGGAAGCCCCTCTTCTTCTCAGCCTCAGCTTTCTCCTGAGGCAGGAAACAAGGCATCACCAATCCTGAGACAGACCACCTCCTTCCTCCTCACCAGGGAGGGGACAGTTAACCCAACTAACTGGCCTTGTTACTGGGCAGAAAACGGGGCCCCAGAGAGGCCCAGAAACTCACCGGGCGACACAGAACGGAGCAGCAAAGCTGCGGAGGAGATCTGTCAAGCCCTGACACCGCAAGGAGGCATAAGCTTGGGTGCCAGAAGAAAGCAAAGGGGACATCCCAGAACGCCACCTCCTTGCTGGGAAGCGCGCAGAGCCACATAAGCAAGCCAAACCGCACAGCCCTGACACTGGAAGACAGGTCCTCCAAGCAACACAGGGTGGGAGAAGTGAACCGAAGGGAGGACCTGGGGAATGCCACCCCCAGGGCACAGAGGTCAAGAGGGAGAGGATTTCAGATGTGACTTACTGGTCATCCCCGACTCTTTTCACCCACGCCATGTCCCGCTCTGACTGGTTGGAGGCGAGATCCTAGGGAGGAAGACTGAGGTCAGATGCCAGTGGTCACCTTGCCCGGACCCTCCTCCCCTCTTTACCACTCCCAGGGCCAGTCTATACCCAGGAAGGAAGTCCTGGGCCTCTAAAGGCTATTTCCAGCAGCCCCCGGGGCCTCCGTGGAGCTCTGGGCAGGGTCCTGGGCCCCAATGTCCCTGCCCTTTACCTGGGCCCGGCTCTCCTGCAGCTGCTTCAGCTCCCCCTGCAGCCGCTCGCACTCAGCCTGGAGCTGTTCCTCCCGAAGCTGAGCCCCCCGGGCCTCGCCCTGGGCAGCCTCCAGAGCCTCTTCCAACCGCCGCCGCTCCAGCTCGCTCACACTGGCTGTGGGGCCCGGCCAGCCTGCTGGCAGGACAGAGGATAACGTCAGCCTGGGCCCGGCTGCTGGGCACCCTCCACCGACTCCCAGACCAGCAGAGACTGAAACAGGTGAGCACCGCAGCATGAGAGATCCGAAAGGGCCAGCCAGAGGCCAAATTCCCCAAGATGCCTCTACGGGGGCTCTGAGGAAGGATGGCCTGAGCTGCCTCTTCTAATCTTCCTGGAGGCCAGGAACAAAATAAGATGGCCTCATGAAGGGCTTCCCTGGCCACATTCAAATCTCCAAGCATCCTCTGGCCTCTGCTGATCACCACCTAGGACAGGCAGGGGGACCCTGAGTGGAGGTGCCCTCTGCTGACACACACGGGAACTGCATGGGGGTAGCCAGGGAAAGCGGGTGGTAAGGGGCGGGGCGGTGGGAGAAACTGGGTAAGGGAACAGGTGGTAAAGAGGGATAGGGTAATTATGGGAGACATTTAAGACATTATAATGGGGTGTTGACTATCAGTCCCAGAAGGGAGAGGTGTCCAAGGATGCGGAAACGGGGGTTAGGCTGGGGGACTTTGGGGAAGGGACGTCGGGGGTCGCGGAGATCTCACCGTGACTCAAGCCAGATCCCCCTCTCAGTGCCAAGTAGTGCAGGTCCAGATCAGCACACGGTGGGGCAGGGGCAGGCGGGGGGCTGGGGCTGGAGAAGGCGGCGTCCCGGAGGCCTTGCTGCTGCCGCAGCTGCTGTTCCAGACCACAGATCTGCCGCAGGTGGGTCTCCACCAGGGCCCGCTGCACGGAGAGACAAAGGAGTAGGGTCTGCCCAGGACTAGGGAACCCCTGAGGGCCCCCCAAACCCAGGACTCCCGCATGTCTGGGAAGCCATCCCCCCCTAAGCTGAGCCGAGGCCCCAAGTCACACATCCCAACTCCACTCTCAGTGGCTATGAGTGTGAGGTCTTGTCTCCCAGCAACTGCAATGCAGATGTTTCTGGCTGTTGCCCCTTGCAAGGTCAGAGTTAATGCCTCTTCCCTGTCATGAACACACGGGACGCTTATAAGACCACACGGCCCCCTCGGTCCAGACACAGCCACCCCCTCAGAAGCATAAGGATTTCTATTTGCCTATGTGACAACCACGCTGGGCTTCACCCGTCTCATCTATAACGTGGGGACAGCCTCACTTACCTTGTAGGTTATAAGGATTGAAAGCAGTAAATGTGTCTAAAGAGATCACAACGGTGCCTGGCACACGGTAAGGGCTGTGTAAGTGTTGGTGATGATTAAGGCAAGACATTTTTACACAAATGCCCCACAACCACACAGCGCTGTGGTAATCATGTGCCCTTTTCAGAGGAGGGACAGAGGCTAAATGCCTTAACCCAGGTCGCAGGCAGGAGCTGTCAGAGACCGTGTCTCCTGACTCTGACGCCTGCCCACCTGCACACCCCTACTCAGAATCACAGACAGGCCGAGACCCATCGCAGCAGCCACAGAGACCTGATTCCCTCTGCCCTCGACCCACGCAACCTTCCAGGCACAGGGCCGCAGGCAGAGAGTCAGCCCAGCACAAGACCCAAACACAGGCAAGAGACACGGCGTCTGCAGGTCACTGCATGGCCAGGGTGTGCTGGGAGTCACTCACAACTGGAATGACACACTCAGCCCCACTCCCAAGGGCGACGGGCACCCAAAGACACACAGGAACCCACTGGGCTCCACACCACAGACACACACACGTGGGGTCTCACCCTCGAGCACCCCCGGCTCCCCAGGCCTCACCATCTCCCCCAGCTCTGTCTCCAGGTCGCTCTTCTCCACGCAAAGTTTCTCATAAGCCTGGATCATCTCCCCAAGCTGTTCTTCCTGCTCCTTATTCTTCTGCAACTGGATGGGGCCCGGAGGGAGTGGAGGGCACGCCACAGTCAGGCCCATCCTTGACGTGCGGGCCGAGCGGCTCCTCGTGCCTCCCCCGCCCGCACATCCAGCACCCAGTGGAGGGGGGGTCGAGGCTGCAGCCCATTCTAGGGAAGGCTACAACCATCTCTGATCCAGGAGACAGAGGCTGGGGGGCGGGGGCGGGAGGTGTTAGAAATACACTGGAACAGGGAGCTCAGGGAGACCAGCCTGGGCCGGGAGACCAGCCTGGGCCGGGAGGCCAGCGAGGGGCTCACCTCGTGCTGGAACTGGTTGAGCCGTTGCTGCAGGCTGACCTTCTCCATCTCCAGCAGGGAGCCATCCTTGATTTCATACAGAGAGAAGCCGTGCTCCTCTCCAAAGTCATTGATCAGCGGGTACTGTGGGCAGGCAGGCCCTCAGGATGGCTGGCGCCCAACGCCCTGCCCAGGCTTCAGCCTCACTCAGGCCCCCACCCCACAACCTGCCTCGAAGTCCTGGTCCCTCCCTCCCCTGCTCAAGTGGGATCCACACGACCTGGAGGCATCTCCCAGCAACCAGATCTTGTTTAGATTCAAGGTCCCACCCCTTGGCCCTGAGGATCCCTTCCTGACCCTTCCCATCCACAGCAGCCACATCTGTCATGGGGGACCCTCAAGTTCCCGGGAGTGTGGGTCCTGATCCCTCTTTGGGATTCGTGGGATCCCCAGTTCCTGCCCCTCAGAGCCCCTACTGTAACACACACACGGCCAGACCCCCATCTTTCCCAAGTTCTGACCTTTATCTCGTAGACTTTGAGACGGCGGCGGAGGGTGGCATTCTCCCTCTCCAGGCCTCCCAGCCGCTCTTTAATGTCTCCATAGGCTGTGATGAGGGCAAAGTGGGAGGCCGAGCACATGTCCCCCCCCAGCGAGGGGTCTCCTGGGGCATCCAGCCACACCTCACTGGGCCCCAGCGCCTCCTGGGTCAGGATGCTGATGTCATCTTCAAACATGGACTCCATGGCAAGGGCCCGGGCCTCGGCCCCCACTGGGCCTCCTGGGAGAGCAGGAGCAACGGTGGAGAGGGCAGCCTGGACGCTGTCTCTGATACCCCTCGACCTGGCCCAAGGAACACTATGGCCAGCCGAGAGACAGCTTGGAAGCCCCCACCCCCGTCTCCCCCCAGACTGCTAAGCCCTGTCTTCTCTGCTGCCTTTGGGGGAAGGGGCTGGAACCCACTGAAAACTTGGAGGGAGGGGGGGAAGAAAAGTAGGGACAAGTAAGCCAGGCTAGCGGCAGGGAAGAGTTCCTTCCAGAACCCAGGGAGACCTGTGGACAGGAAAGGACTGCCTTCCCAAGTCAGGGCCCAGCCGGGGTTGCCTTGATACTCCTCAGCCCCTCTCCACCCCTAGGCCTCGCTTCCCCAAGTACCTCTCTGCCAAGCTCCTCATCCCAGGCCTCTGGCACCCCGGCTCCTCCCTAAGGCCCAGTGCGACTGGGAGTCAGCCCCACCACTGTCAGGACGTCCTCTGTGGGGCCCCCGCCCAACTTCCCAGCTTCTTCCTGCAGGATCCCGGAGTTCAGGAAAAGGAAGTACCTCCCCCACTCACACCAGGGCTGTGGCAACCCTCCAGGCCCTCCTCGCCCCTGACCTGGGACCCACAGGAAGTCCTCCCAGAGTGTCAGAGGGAACACACGGGGGGGGGGGGGGGGGGGGGGGCTGGGAAGGGACCGCCAAAGAATTCCCTGGCCCGCCAATGTGCCGGCACACAGGGAAAAGGGGAGCCCTGGGAGGGGGCAGGAATGACTCAGGGCTCCGAAAGAGTAGGCGAGGGGGTGCGTGTGTACTTCTCCTGGCCCTGTTTATGAATGTGTGTCTGTGGTTGGCATGTGTGGGGGGAGTGTGTGTGTCTGTGAATGAGTGTAGGTGTGTCACAGTCAATGAGTGCCTTTGCAGGGCTGCGGCTGGGGTCGGGGATGGAGTTGGGAAGTGACCGAGAGGCCGTGTGTGTTTGTGTGTGCACGCGTGCGTGAGCGTGTGTGAAGGGTGGGCACGTTCGGGGCCGTGTGTCACGTGAGGCACTATGGGAATGTCCGAGGTGTGTGTGCGCGCGCGCCGGAGCGTGTGTGCGCGTAGGAGAGGGGGCTTGGCGTGAGGTGTGAGTTGAGACAGTGGGGTCCGCGACCTCCCAAAGCCCGGCGGCAGGCCCGGGTCCCAACACCCCCCCCTCCCACTCCCCATTAAGTGCCAGGGAAACGCGTGTGACCGGGGCCGAGTAAGGAGTGTGTGCGCGTGTTTGTAGGGCTGGCCCCACCTTTAACCCCTTCCTCTCCAGGCGCATCCCCTCCCCCCCAACTCCGCCCGCCAGCGCTCACCACACCCCCCAGCCCCCCAGCCCGCCACCTCGGGCCCGGCCCCGCCGGCGGGGGCTCCGTCCCCTGGGCCGCCCCGACAGACGCTCCCTTCCTCCGCATTCCCCCCCGGCCCGGCGGCCCCGGGTGAGAGCCGCGGAGGGCGGATGGGGGGGGGTGCCTCCTCGGCCCCGGGCCCCTACTGCGGCCCCTTTAAGAGGCGCCCTTTAAACCCCTTTAGCTCGGCGGACAGAAATTGTCGCCCCTCCCCTCTCGGGGGCCGAGACCACGCAGCCCCCTCCCCCACCGCTGGCCGAGCCCCGGGCCCCCAGTCGGTCGTCCCCGGGCCGGGGAAGGGGGCTCCCGAGGCGGTGCGGCCTGAGGAGCGGCGGCGGAGGGGGAAAGGGGGGGTGAACGCGGGCGGCCGGCGCCGGACCCTTCCCCTCCCCGGCCCGCCGGGGCCAACTGCTCGCCAACCTCCCGCCCCCTCCTCCGGCCCACCCTGCGACCCCGGGGCCCGGCCCCCGGGCGCCGCTCCCCTCCCCCCGCCCCAGCCCCGCCGGGGACTCACAGCTGCTGCCGGTTCCTGCTTGTAATCGCAGCTTACCCCCTCCGCCTGCTCCCTCCCCAGACGGGCACCGGTGCCCCCACCCCCCTGGCACCGCGCTCCGCTCTCGCCCTGTCGCCGCCGCCGGGTCTCTCCCCACCCCCCACCCCTCCCCCCAGCCCCCCCTCCCTCCCGCCCGCCCCGCTCCTCCTCCGCCGCCGCCGCCGCCGCCGCTGCCGCCTCCTCCTCCTCCCCGGCTGCTCCGGGTTTCTCCAGCTGGGAAGGCGCCCGGGACCCCGCCGCTGCCACCACCACGTGGCGAGGGGCGGCCAGCCCCCGCGGTGCGGCGCGGCCTGGCAGCGCGCCCGGCGCCCCCCGGCTCCCCGCCGCGCCCGGCCCGCGCTCCGCGCCCCCTCCCCGACGCCTCCCTAACGCAGTGTGGCGTGGCGTGGCGTGTGTCGGGGGCGCCTGCGGCCGCGCAGGGCTCCGGTGGCGCTTTGGGGTTTGCTTAGGGGCTGTATGTTTTGGGGGAAAGGGAAGCTGTTTATTTGGATTTGGGGTTTGGTTTGGTCTTTGTCCTCTTGAGAAGGAAAATATCGGACTTACTCTTCATTGCTCTTGGGGGTGGGATCCTTGCTCTGATAAAAGATACTCTGACCATAGGGTCTAGTCGGAGAGACTAAATTTGTTAACTTCTTCGGAAGTGAGAGTGAACTCAGGGTCAAAGGTTCATTTAGAAGGGAAACCGCTTTCCTCCCCCCAACACAATCCCCTCACCCCCGGCCAGTGACAGGAAGAAACAGCACATGTCGCCCTTCCACAAAAATTATTTGAGCACCCACCAAACTGCTGGGCAGGAGACACGAGGTTCTTTTTGTTTTTGTTTTGTTTTGCCATTTTCCCACTGTGTGACCTTGGGCAAGTTACTTAACCTCTCTGAGTAAAGTTGGAGATAATTCCCGACCCAGGTAACCATGGGAGGAAGAATGGGGAATCGGAACTGAAGGTGCTCTGTGAGTCTTCAGGAGGTGTTAATGAGTCATTTCGGTTATTCCTTGATGGATTAAAAAACGTGGGCAGAGGCATGGTCAGCCTGGCTGCAAGTAGTGAATGATCAGGGGAAACTCTGAAGGACTCTGGCTGACTCCTGACAGGCCAACCCTGGAAACGGGGTGTAGGTTTTTGGTAGGCTCAGCATTTAGCTGTGAAGCCTCCCATCCCGGAGGGAAGGTTCAGGCTGCTGGGAACCAGAGCCTTCTCTTCTGTTCACTGGAGGGAGGAAGGATGAATCTGGAAAGGGGAGAGGAGGAAAGAAAAGGCTTCTTCCTTGGGAGCTTTGAGAAGCAGCAACAGCCGGAGCTGCTTCGATCTTGCCCCACTGTAGGGAGAAGATGGGATTTAGGGGTGAGCTTGTCCTCCTGCGAGAGCCGGCAGGGGCTGTGGACTCTTTCTCTACAAAGAGGGGATTCTTAACTGGCTTCCTTCCTCCTCCTCCTGCTGGGTTCCTTTTATAGTCTAGAACAGGAAGGCTAGGTCAGCCACTTGCTCTCTGAGGCACAAGCTTTCTCAGAGCCAAATGGAACAATCCACCTGTCCTCTAGATATGAAGGCTGCTGGGCTGGGACATCCATCCCGCTGCACTAATCCCGAGGGGTAGGCGAGTGTTACCTTCCTTAATGCTGCACAAGGTTGTCTTCTGAAGCAGAAGAAAAGATGAGAGGCTGGGCTAGAAGGTGTGGGGTTGGCCGCCGCTGGACCTGTGAACCTGGCAAGCCCTCCCTCACTGGAAAGCGTAATGGGTCTGAGCCCTCATTCCACAGAATAAGTTGTCCACCCTTGCTGTTGGGCTGCTCAGGGTACAGGCCTCAATCACAGCTAAATGGTTTATCCTGGATTCTGGGTGCTTGGTGGCAAAAGCCCAGCAGAGATTAGGCCTGGTTTCGGTGATCCTAAAATGCCACACACCCCCTCCCCCCCCCATCTGGACCTGATCTCATCGCGTTCTCCCTGTTTCTGGTTCTGTTGCTCCAGACAGTTCTGCGAGCAGGGAGTGTAGCCTATCCATCTTCCTCTCCCCGATGCCCTGATGGTACCCGCTCACTATACATTAATTCAGCAGACTTAAAAAAATCTATTAAGTTCTGCCACTCATTTTCTTTAAGCTTTTATTTTTAAGACATCTCCACACCCAACAGGGGGCTCGAACTCATGACCCCGAGATTGAGTCCCAGGCTCCACCTCCACCGACTGAGCCAGCCAGGAGCCCCAAGAGTCTGGCTTTTTTGATTTGTCTCTTTCTCTCCCTTTTTTTTCCTTCGTTCGTTTTGTTTCTTAAATTCCAATATGAGTGAAATCACACGGTGTTTGTGTTTCTCTGACTGGCTTATATTTTACTTAGCATTTTACTCTTTAGATCCATCCATGTTGTTGCAAATGGCAACGTTTCATTGTTTTTTAATGGCTGAGTGATATCCCTGTGTGTGTGTGTCTGCGTGTGTGGGTATCTTTATCCATTCATCTGTTGATGGACGCTTGGGCTGTTGAGCTAAATCTTTCATGGTAAGAAGGAGCGCTCTTGGTTGAATGAATACATGAATGAGGCAGTGTGACTTAGGATTAGTTAGCTCACTTCTCCAGGCCTGTTTCTTCATCGGAGAAAGCTAGAGATTGGTTTGAACTCCTTCTAAGCACCCATGATATTATCAGGGCTCATCATAACAGAGACAGGAAAAGGTAAAACCCTTTGGTGAAAGGGGAAGTGAGGTGGGAGGAAAAAAGGGAGTGTGGTGGGCAGCTGGTCAGGCCCGAGTGGTGACAAATTTCTAAATGGCATCCACAGGCCCAGTAGGAGAGGACTGCCAAAGCAGGGCCGAATTGCCCTTGCCTATTTCCTCCTTGGAAACTGTCAGGGAGAGCCTGTCTCCCGCTCCCAGGACTCTTGCTCTGGAGAATAACTTTGTCCTGTCCCAACTTTGCCTGAAAAGAGTAAGAGGAGGTGGTATTAGCAGCCGGCAAAGAGACTGAATCCAAATAAAACCCAGATAACTCAAACAGAAGCAGGTGGGCATGGGGCGCCTGGGTGGCTCAGTCAGCTAAGTGTCTGCCTTCAGCCCAGGTCACGATTCCAGAGTGCTGGGATCGAACCTGTGCTTCTCCCTGTCCCTCTGCTGCTCTCTCACTCTCTCTCTCAAATAAATAAATAAATACATAAAATCTTAAAAAAAAAAAGAAGAAGCAGGTGGGCAGGAAAAGTGATTAGACACATGCGACAATGTAGGATCCGGGTGCCCCCTTAGCCCTCGGTTCTAAACCTTAGAAAATGAGGGTTTGCTGCGGAACCGTCCCGGAACTCCACCTGCCGCTGCTGGTCTCCCATCACATCAGAAGTTTGGGAGGTGATGGAAAGCCCCATTCCTTCACCAAATTCCCAAGTTCCTGCGGAGGTCATCCACATCCTGTAATCAAATGAGCAAGGCTTGGGTGGAAATAGTTTTTGTGGTGTCGTGTTTTTAAATAACTATTCGTGCTTCATATCGTCCATGACCATGTTCATTTCTGCTATTGCCCAGATTTCTTTTGCAGGATTTTAAAAAATGATTATACTGAATTTTTGACTACCGCTCTTTGTTATTACGCATTAGACTGTGCGCTCCATCGGCAGGAGAATTCATTTGCTTCGTTCACTGCTGTGCTCCCAGCGCCTTGAACAGTGCCTGGCACGTACCCCGTAATAGTTGATAACTGATGAGTGCCTGGTGAGGCACTGTGCTAAGAACGTTGGATGGGTTCTCTTCCACTGGGATCTCTGTCTTATACACGATGAAACTGAGGATCAGGAAAATGGAAGACTTTGCCCAAGGCCAGATGCAAAAGGCTGTACCATATTTTGAAGGGCAGCGCTCAGAAAATAACAGGCACCCCGCCCATTGCTCTGGAGGGCTTATTCACATGGAGTCATTTCTTCATTCTCTTGCTCTCCTGAAGGTGACAGGCTGCCCCCTGCGTCCAGAGCGCGGGCCCGGGGGGCCAAAGCTGAGATGTACTTTCCTTTCACACAAGGTACATTTCACACGGAGGAGAGCTCAGCTCAGGAACTTCTGGCTGAGGAGCACCTGGGAGAGGGAGCAGCTCAGGCCGTGCTGCCCGGGATCAGGTGACAGCGCCAGGGTAATTCGGAGGTGGGGCTTCCGCAACAGCTGTGTGGCACCACCGCCCCTCCCCCAGCCCCGGTTCCCCAGAAGATTCTAGCTCAGTGGGAAGATGGGTGAGTACAAGGAGATGGTTCTAAACTCCCAAGTGGGAGGAAAGTTGACTTGGAGGGGAAAATGCCAGCCCCGACACCTAAAGGAAGAGTTTGACCGTTGTCAAAAGGTTTACGGTGGGTCTCCTTGTTGAATTAAGGCAAAAGGGCTTTGCTGTTTAATTCCAAGAACACTTCATCCAGGGCTCTCCTGGCTCACGCAGGGTCAGCTCGCTGGGAACGGAGGCTCATCTGCTCATCCCCTAACCCGCACCCCCCACGGTCTGCAACAGCCCGGTGGGACAAGCACCGCTTGCTAGGCCTTCATGACTTTCGGGAAGGATCTCAGCCCCTCTGTGCTTGTTTCTCCACCTGTAAAATGGGACTAAAATGGTACCTTTAATGTTAGGGTTGATCAGGATTACTTTTACCCCTCTATGTAAGATGCTTGATCACAAGCCTGGCATTGGGTCAGTGCACAAAATAGACACCAGTGTAATAACTCATTCTTGACGAATCCTGTTCCCATTCCTCCCATTAACCCAAGGCGAAGAAGCTAGCCTGAAGTCATCCAGCAAATGAGGAGGGGGGAAGAGCTAGGAGCCCAGATCTCCTGAGGCCCTGCCATTCCCAGGTTTCTGGATGCTGTGCCTTTCAAAGGCTAAGTGATGCTATTCCAGAAACTCCCAGAACAACAAATATTTATCGAAGGTCTACTATATGGCAGGCACTGCTCTAGACTGAGGATACGGTGGTAAGACAGCCAGCCAAGGTCACTGCATCAGGGCGGTTACGTTATAGTTGGGGAAACGGGCAATAAATAACAATTTAAAATACTTCTAGATGGTGCCATGAAGGAGATGGATGGCACATCATAAATATGGACAGCGCAGACCCTTGTTTTGCGTCCCTAGGATGCTGACAGCATCTGTCTAGGGCAAGCATGAGAAATGCTTGGGTTTTGGTATCTGACAGACCTGGGTTTAATTCGAGCTCCATGTGACCCTGGTCTGACCCATCAGTCGGTGTGCGCCTCCTTGCTCATCAGTAAAACGGGAACAGGGATTGTTAAGGTTGCTGTGAGAATTGAACATATAACATTTTCTGTGTTCAGTGTTTTTCACTTCTGGCAAGTCGAGCTGGAACCCTCGATGGGGCCAGGTGGAACTGTAACCTCGTACTGTGTGTTCTTTCCGTCTGTTGGGGAGAGGGTATGTGGGAACAGGGAGTTACCTGGAGAACTACTGAAAAGGACAAAAAAAAGTTCCTGGGAGAAGCAGCCCCTCCCTGAGTCATGAACTGATAGCGTTCTTTCCTCTCATGGCACCTTCAGTGGAGAAATGTTCTTGGCCCACCGCCATCACTCAGGATTTAATGCAGTCTTAGAAGAATTACAAGTTACCCTTTATAACCCAGTAATCTCCAAAATTGGGCATAGAAATAAAATATTAGAACTTCTGTTTATATTTATTTTTCATATAATCGCTTTTTAATATCTGTTTTTGTGTCTTATGTTACACAGTATATGGGTACAGTAGTACAGGTTTATAATTTATAAACACATGGGGTATGCAGGATCAAAAATTTCTGACAGGGGTGCAATCAGAAAAGTGAAAAGGCCACGTAGAGGCTAAGGGAAGAAAATTATGGTCAGCCCTCATTGTACTTGCCCAACAGAAACTAAGAAAGTGCGTTATTTCCAGAAAGTAGCCGGCAGGCGCCACTAGGCTAATAAGCAACAGAGTGAAGGAACGGACCTAGTTCTTAAATCCCAAGTTAGTGTTCTCTCTGCTACAAATTTCTGGGGAGGAAAAGTGGAAGGAGAAATTAAATACACGCTGCGAGCTACGTAAAAAGCCAATTTTGGATGAGCCATTAAACAAACCAGATTAGCCTGAAAAATATGCACCAGACAGAGGACGATCTCCAGCAGTTTCAGAAGCACTCGGGGCAGAAGCCTCCTCCACACGGCTTGCTCACGACCGACCGCGCTGGAGGCAGGCCGTTCATTCATTTCCCGTCACACCGCGCGGAGTCCGTTTTCCAGACAGACGTGTCCTTCCTTTCCCCAGCTCACACGCACACCAGCACCGCACACTCCAGCGCCTTTCAAACCACTCATTTTACCTCCAAGGTGACACCATGTGGAACCAAAAATGAAGCGGCAAAATGTTGAAAATAAAAATAAAGCGGACTTTATTCAGAAGATAAAGGTGGTGTATCAGTTTTGGTTAATAAAGTTGGGCTCAAGTGTTTTAACAGGTCTTTAATGCCGTCACAGACTGGCATGCCAAGGGCATTCTGAATGCCAATTACAGACGGAAGTTGTTTCGAAACCAAGATGCTATCGAAAGCTGATGGAGTTGAGATTTCTCTTAAAAGTCGGACTACCGCACTTAAATATCAGAGTGACTAGATTACTTGGTTCTGGAAGTGGAAACACTACACTGAGCAATCCCCTCCCTTTCTCCACCAGTCCCGAAGGCAATATTACAGTTACCTCTGACAGTCAAAGTTTCAGCACTGCGGCGGAGGGGAGCAGAGGGGAGCTGGGAAAATGAGAAGCCAAGTTAATAAGTGTAATCGTAATTGACAGAGGCAGCTGCCACTTGTGGCAAACCAAAGCCTAGTCCGATGCCCCTTTGCTTCACATTTGCACTGACATCTTCCCAAGCGGACCGTAACTACATTCTTGAAGGAATGTGCCGAGACTAAGGTGGGGAAGGTCCAGACAGTGAGTGGACAGAATGCATCTTGCATCCAGGTTGCCTTACGTGATACAGTTAAGGGCAAATACCCAGACTCTGGAAAACCCACTAGCCAAAGGTAATTGGGAGGGAGGATTAAATGCATAACCAGTGTAGAACGCCTGCAAGGCACCAAGACCACAGTCCAACCGGCCCACTTTCCTCCTCCATCACTGAATGGATCTGGGAGAAAGCGTTAATAACAGCACTTGTCAACTGCTTCCCTGGAACAAAACATGACAAAACACACGGAAGGTTTTGTTTCCATTATGGTTCTCGGTGTACTTTATTCTCCTGCTGTCTAGCTAACCAGCCCACACAGGACAGAAATGGGTAGCACTGAGGAATGATCAGATTTTTTTTTTTCTCCCCAATATTCCTGCCCCCTCCGTAAGCCCTGACCAACCCCTACCTATCAGGAATGGTTAGTGTATCCTCCTCTCCATCAAGAAACAACTAGAATTTAAACAAGGCAGTAGAGGGCCAGGTCTCTTCTCAGTAGGGCTTAGGAGGTGGTGCAAACTCTATTCGCAATGGAGTCTTTCCTTCAAACACCTGTTTTTTTTTTTGTTTTTTTTTGTACACTGGTTCATAGATCGGCACTTGACTTTGAACCTGGCACCAAAAGGCACAATATCTGATACCCTGTACAAGAGCTATTAGAGACGCTGCCATATGGATGAGCAAAACTGAGCCAATCCCACTGATGAATGGACGGCTTGGACAGCAAAGGGAAAATGGCAAAGAGAAAAACGTAAGCCCACATTTTTTGCTAGAATGGAAATGGAAGTGGGAATTTAAGGTCTTGTGTTTGAATCCTCCAAATACCAGGAAGCAATTAAAAATCTTCCTTGGGGTTTCTGAAAGCAGCGTATTCAGAATGCCAGCAAAAACTCCTAACTGCAAAACCAAAAGGGGATCAAAGCTCACCGACACCCCTCCTTATTGCTGAAAGATTCTAAAACCAAAATTCAGGGTGCCCTGTTCCCTCGTAAAAGGGAAAATAACTTAAGTCTGATTTGTGGTTCTCACAGCACATCACACTTCTAAAACAACATTAGTGTGTGTGACCAGGGGAACGTGTGACACCATTTTATGAATCTTCACCTTCAGTGGAAAAATAAAACCTTTTCCAAGTGCCATTTTCATCACAAGAGTTCTAGTATGTATATACTTCTGGTTTTTGTTTTGTTGGTTAGTTGGTTTTGAAGTGCAGCAAGAGACCAATATCGCATTGGAGTCAATCAAATAAAAGAGAACAGAAGGCCAAGCAGTTTCCAAATGGTTATTTTATCAGATTGTTTGAACATTAAATTTATCCTCGTTTGCAATCCAAAATAGTTACCTCAAGTGTGCTGTGTGTGTGTGTGTGCGTGCGTTCTTTCGTTGTGTATTTGTTTTCTAAACTCTTTGGCACAATTTTCTGGGGGTGCTCAGACTACCCCGGTACGTGTCAGGAGAGACTTCTCTTTTGGTGCTGCCAATTCTGAGCATCTAAATTTTGGTTTGTTTGGGTTGTGGCTTTGTTTTGTTTTGAAGTTTGCGTTCTTTACTTGCAACAACTGTATTTTAATTTGTTCTAGATCCTCTAACTCCAGAGTTTTTTCTCCCCCCTCCCCCCCACTTCTACATTCACAGTTGAACCATATTATTAGGAAAGGCGCCTTGATGAAAAGATCAGGATACGGGAGCTCTGACCATTCGTCAGTGTTTTCCCTAGAAGATAATTAAAAAACAAAACAAAACAAAACAAAAAAAAGAAAGGAAGAAAACAAAACAAAAAACAAAACCTAACGAGCGTCTTTCCTTTTTTCCTTTTTTTTTTTTTTTTTTACACATCTCTTGTGCTGCATCAGTAGACAGAACTTCGGTTAGTTTTATGAAATGCAACATCTAACCCCTTTTTTTCTGGGAAAAAGAAACTGCAATGACTTGAAGTTGAGAATGTGGATACCGCCTCACTCACACACACTCATTCTCAGACTGTAAGGGGTCCCTCACCCTCCTTTTAGCCGGCACGCGAACAGTACCGTGTGGCAAAGGTACACCAAAGGCGGGCTTGAGACCCAGGCTCCATCTCTCTTATCAGTAGCAAAGGCCAGGCTGCCTTTTACAACAAAGCACCACAGCTGAACCCAGTCCCTCCTCTTCTCCCAACCAGTCACTCCACTCGGCACCGGCCAAAAGACAGAAAAGCTAGTTCTAGCCTCTCCTGGGAAGAGATAACTTTCTTTTTTTTTTTTCCTAAGCAAGTAAATCCATCGTTTTTCTCTTTTCCAAGATGGCCGACGTTATGGTTTTCTACGAAGTCAGTGCTTACTTAGCTCACTAACAGCGCTGCTGTTGGCGGCTGCGGCTGCTGCTGTGGCAGGATTTTCAATGTGGTGTGTTTTCAAGCCTCACTCACTCATCCTCTCATTCCCAAACATTCAGCATCCGTGCACACTCCTCACTTCCGGGTTTTTCAAAAGATTGGAGATTTCCAGTGGGGGTCTCAGGTTATCATCCCAATGGTAACAGATCTAAAAACACAGATGGAAAACAGGTCAACTTTGAGATCAAAGAGCCAGAAGAGCCAAACGCTTCTCTGATTCCCAAACTTAAGTGCTCATAAACCCAAAATGAATCCGTCAACTTTTCGAAGATTATTTTTCTTGTCTTTCTATGCGCCAGCTACCTGTTCTCATTAGCACCTACATTACAGGGTGGCAGGGACACTAAAAAGATAAAACTCAAAATAGCCAGTTTTACTGAGATCTTTGGAGTAAGATGATGAGCATGTGAGAGGAAAATAAATTAAAACTACATTTGAAAGCAGGGGCCAGACAACTCCTGACTTTGGCTACCTTCTGCAGAGCCACACAAGGTCTAACAGCACTGCAGTAAAAAAAGTAAGGAGCAGGAGGAGGGGAATAGAAAGTAGAAAAGAGCATTTTGGGAAAATGCCATTACCGATAACTTTATTAAGGCCCAAAATCATTTGGGGACTTCACTGAATTCTAGTTACATAAGTTCTGTTCTTCGTCACCACAAGTAATCAAACGTTTGGCTCAAGGAAAGACTGAGGATGCCCGACCCTTCCACTAGTACAAGCCTGAGGAACAAAGGCTTGGCTCAAAAGCATTTATATGGGAAAGAGTATAAAACAAAATACCAAGAGAAAGGCAGCCCTTGTTGGAACAGTCTGAAGAAACTGTGCCTCCTCCCCGAGAAAGAAGAAAGAGGGCAGTGGAGACAAGCTCTTACCAAGCTTGGTTCTTCAGTTTCCTCAGTTCTTTTGTTGCCCATGTAGCAAGGGTTTTTGCTTTGTTAGTCTTCGATCTCCGTCCTTCCGTTAACAGTTCATGGATCATTGGCCTAGCTTCTACTAATTTCAGTACATCCTTCCCAAATGCTGTACACAAGTCCCTGTGCAAAATAAACACACCTGAGAATGAGCTCCCAGCCTCCTCCCGCTATCCTGTTTTGAGCCAGTGCTAAGCTAGTTGTGGGTCTCTTAGACTTCACCTACTTTTTAAAGCTGGAAGAAATTTTAGGGATAAGTTCAGCACCTGCCCTAAACAGATGCGAAAAATGAGGTCCGAAGAGTCAGGATGACTTACCCTGAGTTCCACAACTAACTCACGGCTCTTTCTTCTACTGATGCCTCAAGCTTTCAATAGAGGAGGCTAAACACAGGCCATCTGTTGACCAACCTCAGAATATGGGATGGATACAGATCTCATGCTGCTTCTAGACCTCTGAGAACTCTCTCAGAGTTTAGCGAAGAGAAATTAGAAATCTGGGGGGTCTGGAATGAGACTAGAGCTAAGGTCTGGAATGAATGATCATCTGTGAGAACTCTGAACAGGACACCAGGGGTTCTATTAAAGAAATATCCGTATCAAAGAAGTGGGTAATTCCCATCCAGGCTACCCTCAAAGTCCTTTACCACAGGGCTTCTCATTTGCCATGAGAAATTCTAGTCAGCTGTTGGAAACAGGATTTAACCTACCCTATCAGTCCAGCAGCACAAGCTACTACTCCGTCTGTATGATCCTCATCTCCAGCAATGTGGTCAATGAAAGACAGAATAAATTCTACTCTGGGCTGTACCAGCATGACATCCGCTATAATAAAAAGAGAAGGTCTGATGAAGCTGTCCCACCTTTGGCAGGACTACACCCCGTTTCAGAATTTCCAAATACACTACCCCCCATCAGGCAGGCTTCAGGCTGGAGAATTAGTTGCATATAGTTATACCGAACTAGAACTATTCTTCCTCAAATTAAGATGTCATTCTTCATGCCAACAGAAGAGGCAGATATTCCTCTTATTACAAGCAGAAAACCAGAGAAAGAACAAATGGAACCCCTCCTCTAGGCCCATGATATCAAAAGAGGTAAAGGACAAATATTTGCCCAATCAATAACAGAAACATCAGCTGAGAGAGAAAATGTGATCTCCCAATCCTTTAATTCAACCGCACTGGAGCTGTGCCTGTGCTCAACAGCGGCCACGCAGGGCTGGTGCAGATGTGACCGGCACCAACAGCCATGCTGGATCCCACCCCTTCAAGGCTCAAGAAAGGTGAGACAAAGCAGTAGAGGAAGGGGGAGGGGGCAGAAATGGAAAAGACTGTATCTTCTTCCAAAGCTCCTCTCTTCATGAGGGTCCTGTTCCTTCTCCCCTTCCCTTAAGCAATAGGTGCTAGGTCACAAGCTACAGAACCAAAGACAGCCCATTTGGCTACATGAACTCTGGACTAAGTCCACTGGGTTGTATACTCAACGGTGCACGTTCTCCTGGTCTCCCTTCAATCCCTGGACAATTCCGGTATAGGCCTCCAAGCAGCCTTCTCTTAGCTCATTCAGATAATCCACCATGTCATAGTCTGACTGTAAGAGACAAACAGAATCTCCATCATACCCAGAGCCTTTAGTTGTAGGACTGTCAGAAGTCCCACTCGTCCCATCAGGGCTGGATTTAAAAGATAGCTTGAAGCTTACCTTGTCCACCTGGGCTTGGGAGGCCTGCTGAAGAGTATTCAAGACAACCTCTAGATATTTTTTAAACTCTCCACCAATAGCAAGGGCAATATCACCAAACACGGACAGAATCTGTGGCTTCACAGACCTGTGGACGTTTTCATTCTGACCGGGGGGGGGAAAAAGAGAGAAAATTAATAAAAGCCAAAATCTTCTGTAAAGAAAACTTGTTTTTATAATAAACAATTACTAACACACTTTGTACAGACCTTCAGGACATACACAAAAATTAACAGTGGCTCTCTCTGGACACATACACTTTACTGACCTCCCTGCTCCCCCCTCCCTCCCAATTCATGCATTGAGCATACCTTCCTTTAATTAATTTTACCAACCCTACTTTATAGAATCATCTTGTGAAAATGAGCAATTCCCTCTTCATGAGCCTACAGCCAACATTCTGGCAACTGAGAGTTCCCTCTCACTTAATTTTTAAGCATCCTTCCAGATTTCTTCAAACACCAGTTCATCAGACTGTGTGTACAGACACTCACCCCCAGGTTCTCCAGCAGGAGCTGCATCACCTCATCACAGAAAGGTAAGATATTGGACTGCAGAGCTCGGCATAAGTCTCCCACTAAGCCCACAGCTGCCAAACAAACCTGCAAAGAATCAAGGAAATGATCTCGCAAACAGGCCACCCGCAGGGTAAGGCATTGTTTTTATTTAGCCGCTGGTCCTTTATCACTTGAGCCTAGAGTTGAAGAAGGAAACATCCTTCTTTTCGGACATTAGTTCGGTTTTGGTTAGGTTTTTTTTTTTTTTTTTTAATTTTTTATATCTTTTTTAAAATTAAATTAAAAATTTTTTAAAAAAGGTTTTATTTATTTATTTGACAGACAGCCAGCGAGAGAGGGAACACAGGCAGGGGGAGTGGGAGAGGGAGAAGCAGGTTCCTAGCAGAGGAGCCTGATGTGGGGCTCGACCCCAGAACGCTGGGATCACGCCCTAAGCCGAAGGCAGACGCTTAACGACTGCGCCACTCAGGCTCCCCTGGTTTTGTCTTTTTTTTTTAAAGTAGGCTCCATGCACAGCATGGAACCCAATGCAGGGCTTGAACTTAGCCCTGAGATCAAGACCTGAGCCGAGATCAAGACTCAGACGCTTAACTGACTAAGCCAACCAGGCGCATGGACATTAGTTTGTTTTAACAATCTGTACGGCAGGAAAAGAGCTAAGACTCTCCAAAATATCATTAAGAGAGGACAGAAATGACAATATTCACCGGGAATGATGGTGGCAAGAACCGGTGGTTAAAAAAAAGAGAGAGAAGGAAAAAGCCCTGCTCGCAGGGTGCAATACTGGGGCATCTACTATCCTGGTTTTTTCACGGACTACTTCTAGTTCCATGCCCGCAGACAACAGAGAGACTACCTGGACTTTATACCATGAGGCAGTTATCAGGAAAAAGTAAGAATATAAATGTGTTCTTTTGAAAAGCATAGATTACCTGGTACTCAGCATAATTTTTCAATCCAATGCCCAGGAAGGGTTTAAAGGCCTCCATGTACTTTAGGAACTCACCACCCAACACTGTAAAGAAACAAACTGTTAGCACCAGAGGATATCACAGAAGTGAGCAAAAATAACCATGCCAGCTCTCCCAAAATGTATTCACTCCAATCAACAGGTTGGGGGGAGTGTGAGTTCATTACTGATTCCTCTTTTTTTTTTTTTTTAACATTTTATTTATTTATTTGACAGAGAGAGAGACAGCGAGAGAGGGAACACAAGCAGGGGGAGTGGGAGAGGAAGAAACAGGCTCCCAGCAGAGCACAGAGCCTGATGCGGGGCTCGATCCCAGGACTCTGGGATCACCCCCTGAGCTGAAGGCAGACGCCTAACGACTGAGCCACCCAGGCGCCCCTCACTACTCATTCTATCACAAGAACAGTAAGGTTGTCTCAGACAAGCCAAATTCTTAAGTGCTGGAAGGGTCTGACTCTTATGCCCTGAAGATAATGCCCGATCTCCAGAGTGGGATTTCACTTTGGCTAAGACAAACCAACAAACCAAGGGTTTTTTTTTCAAGGGTTCATTTTGGATTGGATGAGCTAACAATATTGCCTCTTGGCCACCTCTTCATCTGATCACAGCATGTCTTCTCTGGCGGCCAGCTTTAAAGCAGGGTCCATCCCTGGGCAAGTCCAACAAGCACTTATTTTACAAGCTAGCCAGGAAAAGCAGACTGGGCTTCTTTCTGAATTAGCCACTCCAGGGACCAAAGTGAACTCCGTGCCCGGTCAGGGTGGTTACAAGTGGCCCGATTAATGCAGCTGAACATATGCTCCTGATACAGAAATAGGTCTGGTCCTCAGGTAGCAGCCTTGGTCCGTGTCTACACCACACAGGCCAACCCTGAAGAAGCATTCTAGGTTTCTTAAGTGCTCTTTAATGTGCTTTTAATGGCCCTTCAAAGAGTCTTAAGCAGACATGGCTTCCTCAAAGCAATTTTGTTTAGTCAGACATGTAACAACCAGAAAACCAATTAATTCCTACAACTCTCGATGTTTCACTCCATCCTATTCTGAGCACCACGATGTGTCAACCTCGAGTCCAAAGCATTACAGCCCAAACAAGGAGGTATCAAGTGCCAGGAAAGAAAATGAAAACCTTTGTTTCCTCCATCCTTGAAAGGAGGCAAACCTCAATAAAGCGAGGAGACTTTCAGGGGAAAAAAGAACCTGACAAACACGACGCAGATGATAACCGTTTTCCCCCAAAAACGTCGCCAATCTCATTTGCAGCTTGCTCCCCATTCATTTCAAGGACAGTGGCAAAGCACTTATGCACAAATTTACACTTATGCTCAATCCAACTTTGCACTCAAGTCATGCCCCAGGAAATGAGAAGACAGGACTATGCTTTCTGAGGCCGAAAATTCCCCATAGCAATTGGAAGTCTTGCATCCTAAAGACACGCCCTGCCCGATTTTGGCTCACTGACCTTCCACCAGCGTGCTAACTGCCATTAGAGCATCCTCTTGCACTCCTCCAGACCCAGCTGTGCTTTGGAACATCCTTAACAGGGAGGCCATGACCACATCAGAGATCTGCAAAGCATCTTGATGTTGCACTTTTCGGAGAACATTCTGCGAAATGAAAAAGAGTTCAGGATCCGTTGATTCCAAACCCGCCAATCGGATCGCTCTATAAACCTTTTTAAAAAATCAATTAAGCCCTGTGGCTTTTTTTGGAAAGACCAAACACACTTTTTGCACTCAAAAGCTTTGACGGTGTAAACCATCTGCAACAAAACATACATTTTAATATCACTTCTATTTTCCAACTCAAAACGAATGCGAGATGATCTCCCGTGGTACATAGAGTCATCTCTTCTCCATTTCTTTTCCATCTGACAAACCCATCAGCAGCCTCCTCCATATTCCAGTCTTTCTGGAATGGCAGTTGAATTTATTCCAGCTTTTAAGAAGGACAGGTTACGTTACAGTTCTTACTCATAAAACAAGAAAGCAATCCCTCCGATATCCTATTTACTGATGACGGTCAAGAAATATTTCTGATAGAAGAAAGCCAACCTGAATTCTCTTAATTCAATACTCCTCAAACTTCCCTCTTTACCCTTTAATCTGTTTCAACTAACGTGACCAGATCATTCCTGTATTTGATGACTAAGGAAAGACCTTAGCAGTCAAGATTTTAAAAAAGCAGATGGGCTTTTTTTAAGTTTGGATAAGAAAGAGAAGCGAGTTCACAGGGAAGATGACCTAGTTAGCATCACTCAATACTAAAACCTAGTACCCACCTAAGCCTTAGACAAGTTCTAGGGTAGTCCTGATTTTTGGTAAAAAAGGGAATAGCACTTCAGTCACTTTAAGAGTTACGAATGAGGAGTGACTTTAATTTTCCCAGTCTCCCCTCAAAAAAGTCTACTCTGAACCACTGGTACAAGAAATGATTTGAATTATAATAAAGTTTCTGATAGGAACTGTTGTTTCACAAGATGGTAGAAACTCAAGTCTGTATTTTTAGCCACGCGAACCACAGCTGGGAACCAAATCTGGCTGGGCTACATTTGGACATCCCAAGAAAAACCAAAGACTAGAAGCTGCCAGCACAAAATTCCTGTACAGCTGGGAGGACCACCACTGACCAAGTAGCTTCCTTCCCTACACTGTGCGAAAGACAAATTTATGGACAGAGAAAAAAAGAAAATAGAAGATCATTCTCCCAACCAAGCACAGATGAAGGCCTTTCGAGAAGAGTTTCTGATCGGCATCAGAACTGGTAAGTGACCGAGCACCATCGTACCTGAAGAGTTGCGCAGAGCAAAGACTGAAGGTCGTTGAACTGGATCCTGTCAGACGTGCTCTGGATATGCGACTACAAGGAAAACAATATCATATTCTGAATAAACACCTTCTTAAAAGAGCGCTACACTCCCTCGATGCTTCCCTTTGTGCTGGGTTTGCCAGAACCATTAAATAACCCTTGCTGATGCTGCTGCAGCAAAGAAGCAAACTTACTAAGTACGTGCTGTGCTACATGTGCAAGTAAACGGGGGTGGGCAACGCAAAGTTTAAGTGGCAACAGTTTTTGTACAAGCCTTCTACCCTCCTGAGAAAATACACACTTCCGCGTAAACGTGACCACCACCAAGAGAGAACGGGGCCCCGCCCCCGCCAGCCTGGCCTCACCTCCATCTGCAGCACCTGCTGCAGTCGTTCCATGATAACCAGAGTAGTTTTCTGAACCGCAGGGTAACAATCCTTGGCACTATTTTTCACAATTTCCATCAGAGATTCATATGCAGAACTCCGCAGGTTGTTCTGGTGCCCATCAGGTCTGGAAGGAACACACAACGACAATCTGAAAGTCTTACCCGAGAGAGAAGAAGAGTTGTTATAACATAGACCTTGTCTCACTGAAAATAAGGAATCCAGAAACCGATATGGTTGTGAACCTGGTTTGAATCTGGCAACACAATACAACCAGGAACCAAAGTTTCAACTGCTGAGCCAATGGCTATGTTCGTGATGGGCCTGCAGACCTGGTTACACTTCAGAATGGCTCTATGAAAAAGGGCTGAAATTTTAGGGAAAAAAACTAGTTTAAAATGTTGAAGAATCCATGTGGACAACTGACAAGGTCACCTAAATAGCTAAGAAAAAAGCTCAATTTTCTGCATTCGTCTTCGAGAGATGGTATTTTACATAATCTTGGTCGGAGAAGCAGAGTTGGAACTAGTTAAGCATGGAAGAGTTTATACCCAGCCTCCTTCCTCGTGGTTTCTTTTGAGCACGGCTTTCGGTATAGCTCACGTAAAACCAAAATAATTAAAGGCTGTCCCGACTTATAACCCGTTAAAACTACATTTCGGGGGCGCCTGGCTGACCCCATCGGTGGAACATGTGACTCCTGATTTCGGGGTTTAGTTTGAGCCTCATGTTGGGTGTAGAGATGACTTAAAAATAAAAAACCTTAAAAAAATTTAAAAACTCATTTACAAAACAATTGTATTTTCTGCAAAGTTCTTCATCTATTATCAAAAATAGTGATTAATGATCTGGCACGGCAACCAAATTCATGATGAGAGCCACTACTTCCCTTATACAATAGTCAAATACTCCTGTTAACTGTAGATATTGCAAAATGAAGGGACCTCTCAAGATCAGTTCCCTTTTTCTTCTTTTTTGAGAGAGAGAGAGGAGAGAGGCAGGAGCCTGGGTGGCTCAGTCTGTTAAGCATCTGCCTTCTGCTCAGGTCATGATCTCAGGGTCCTGGGATTGAGCCCTGCATCGAGCTCCCTGCTCAACGGGGAGTCTACTTCTCCCTGTCCTCCCTGCTCCTCTCTCTGTCTCTCTCTCAAATAAATGAATAAAATCTTAAAAAAAAAAAGAGAGAGAGAGAGAGAAGGGAGGGAGAGAGAAACCTAAGCAGGCTCCACCGTCAGCATGTAGCCAGATGCGGGGCTCAATCCCACAACCCTGAGATCATGCCCAGAGTCAAAATC
This sequence comes from Ursus arctos, assembly GCF_023065955.2. Lineage (NCBI taxonomy): Eukaryota > Metazoa > Chordata > Mammalia > Carnivora > Ursidae > Ursus > Ursus arctos. Next base: position 22,586,578 of record NW_026622919.1, on the reverse strand, counting down.
AAGAGTTGGACACTCAAATCAACTAAGCCACGCCAGTGTCCCAGATCAACTCCTCTTTCTAGGAGACTATTTTCTGACTTGACTTGTAACCTGAACGTTCTAAGGTAGACATAATCTATATTTCCTCTCTCTCTTTTTTAAAAATAATCTCTAAGCCCAATGTGGGGCTTGAACTCACCACCCCAAGATCAAGAGCTGCACGCTCTAACGACTGAGCCGCCAGGTGCCCCTTCTTGCTTAAACAAATCATCTACTATACGATTCTTTTAACGCTTCCTGTTACTATGTTCCTATGATTAGGCTCGATGCCCCTCACCCAGGGCAAAAGGAGCTGGATGCCAAGACACCACCGCTCCTGTGTAGCATCAGTCACCTGTCTGTGGTCTCCAGGAGCTTCTGAACTATGAGTTCAAAAGAAGAAGATAAGCAGTAGGTTGCTGGTTCTTCCTGATCATCAGCCACGTCCGCAGCTTCGTAAGCAGCTTCAGCCAGACTGGAGAAAGCCTGAAGTCCAGACAGAGTTAATGTTAGGCCTGAAAAGAACCCTACCTCAGGATAACCTCATTTTTTCTTAACATACCATGGGCAGTGTTCCTTTCCAATTGATCTAAGAATAAAGCAATGCTAGCGAATCCTCAACTTTTCCTGTCAAGGTCATCTCAAGACAATCTCTTTACAGCCATCCTTAAAATTAAATACTTGTTTATTTATTTATATTGTTTGTCCCACCCCAAACTCTCAGCAGCAGAGTACTTTTATCTACCACAAACACCTGCCACTACTTCTTTTTCCACTTACAGAAAGGCTTTTAGCCCCACTCCTTCCTATCTGAACTTCCTCCCCCACACCCCCAAAGGGCCCTAGTGAACTACCTGCAGCCTGTACTGACTCTGCACTTGGTCCGCCCACCTTCCTTCTCTTCTGCCCCCTTCTCAGCAATGCTACTTTCTGTAGCCAGCAACTCTCTACCTTAATCAAAATGTCCTGTCCCCAAGCAACTAACAGAAAGAAAACCAGGTCCAGACAGTTCTCCCACTGGGTTAGCATGACTATTCTAAATGGTTTGGGAACCAGTCACCATGAGTCAACAGCTCCCACTGGTTCATGCAATTGGCATCCCCCACATTTTAACTGAAGAAATTAGGAAGGAGATGCTATTCAGAAAAGGCCTTCCAGTGAGGTAGACCCATTTCTCTCCCACACCTCCTACCTCCTTGCGAATGGCTCAGCCCTGCTCCATCTCAGTAGGAAGAAAAACCCTTACCCAGCACACATTTGAAGCCACTCTGGGTTCAGCACTGAGGCCCTCAATCAGACACTGCAGCAGGGGAGTCAAGTAGACATCATTGATGGCAGCTTCAGGGAGCAGTTCACAAATTCGGCCCACAGTCCATGCAGTTGTATCTCGAACAACTACACTGGGGTCTTTCATTAATTCTATTAGGGTGGGCATAGCCTGCAAATACAGCAGTTATTAGCAGAGCAAAACACAGAATAAAATTCATGTTGACTAAACAGAAAATACTGATGGTTGGGATTTTTTTAGTTTTTTTTTTTTTTAAAGACCTTATTTATTCATTTGACAGAGCGAGAGACAGCCAGCGAGAGAAGGAACACAAGCAGGGGGAGTGGGAGAGGAAGAAGCAGGCTCCCAACAGAGGAGCCTGATGTGGGACTCGATCCCAGAATGCCAGGATCACGCCCTGAGCCAAAGGCAGATGCTTAACGACTGAGACACCCAGGCGCCCCCTTTTTTTTAGTTTTGTTTAAATAATCTCTACATCCCACATGGGGCTTGAACTCATGATCCCTTGGTCTAGGGTCTAGACCAACTGAGCCAGCCAGGTGCCCCCTAATGGTTTGGTTTAACCCAAAGCATCAAGATGGCTTGTCATTTTAAAAGACACATGTGTCACATATCCGACAGCGTAATAAAATTAACGTGAAAAGTGAAATAGTCCTCTCTTCACCAAATCCCGGCATAGAGTTTGCCTAAAAGTCTGTATGAATGCTTCCACAGCCTTCTACTGAATCACTCAGGTGATATATCTCAATGCAGCTGTGAGGGCATCTGGCTACATTCTGAAAGGCTGACTTCCATATGCACTGAACTCAATTACAATGGACTCCTGTATCATTTATAATAGTAAAATAAACCCAGTATTTCCACAGACTTTTCATTACAACAGATACCATTCTGTCCTAAGGATAGAATCATCACATTGCTAAAAAATTATGGGGAAGGTTTATGATACAGCAGTAAGTGAAAAATCAAGTGCTAAGACCACTGCCCAGTAAGAACTCCAGCCTGCTGCACAAACAGACGTGCACACAGAAGAACGTCACACAGATAAATACTAAGAGCTAACAACGTTTATCCCTGGGCAGTGGGATTGAAGGTGACTTTTTCTTTTTGGCCTTTTCTGCATTTTTTTCAAGTCATGAAAAAATCTTTTTTTTCTTTCTTTTTTTTTTTTTTTTTAAGATTTTATTTATTTATTCGACATAGAGACAGCCAGCGAGAGAGGGAACACAAGCAGGGGGAGTGGGAGAGGAAGAAGCAGGCTCCCAGCGGAGGAGCCTGATGTGGGACTCAATCCCATAACGCCGGGATCACGCCCTGAGCCAAAGGCAGACGCTTAACCGCTGTGCCACCCAGGCGCCCCTCAAGTCATGACTTTCGTTAAAAAAAAAAAAAAAAAAAAAAAAGAAAGAAAAAAATCAAGAAATACATTTTATCCTCCCTTCACTGACAGCAAATAACAATCCAGAATAACCTTTCTGGATGACTACGTACAGTTTTGTGTTTAAAATACAGGCACACTTTCAAGGAAAAAGTTCAAACAATAAATATCTCACTTTCCACCCCAAAACTCCCTCAGCTTCACCTGGATAACTAGTGGTTTGAGCTGATTGGGCTCTGGTCCTTCCAAGATACAGCCGAAAGCCATTACTGCTGCATCCCGGTACCGCCAATCAGGGTTCTTGATGTGTTCTTTAATGAAGGGGAGGACATGTGGGACGATGTCATCCTCACAGCAGGTGGCCAGGAGCATGAGGCACACGCCTGCCGCTTTGCAGGGGTTCCAGTCATCATCGTCATCATTCTCGTCCTGATGAGAGAGTGTAGCACTAGTTAAGTTTCTGTACAAGAACCACTTTAACTCAAAAAAAAAAAAAAAAAAAAAAACCGAATTATTAACGCAAAAGATCTTCTGACTACTCCCAAATGCCACTGGAACTTAAGTTTGGGGGACATAAATAAAATAGAAAACCTTTATATTTTAATTTCTTCTACAAAGAATCATCACATGTAGCTTTTGTTAAATAAGATGCAGATGGAGGAGAAATCCTACTTAGTACTATACAACGAGATGGGCCAACCTCCACTACACACAACAAGGAGGATGAAAATCGAACAGATAGAGAGCAAAAGGCAGAACAAGAGTTTATGCTATATGATTCTAGTTATATGAAGCCCAAAATCAATCAAAATTAATCTCTGGCGGTAAAGGGGAGGCAATGAATGACTAGGAAGAAGGCATGAGGTGGCTTCTGGTGCGCTAGTAATCGTAGTTCAATGAGAAGTTAAATAAAACAAAGACAAAACAAAACAAGACTCCATTCAGATCTCCCCTGAAAGTAGAATTCAAGGTTTATCTTCCTTATCATGACTACTCATACCACATAGCAATTTAAGGCAGGCTGCCTTATGCAGCTTCAGAATATTACATACCTACAGAATGATTTGTTCCCCAATGTGAGAAGCACAACAAAAATACACAAAAGTGAAGATACTAAGGTCAAAAGACACAAAAAAGTAACTGTAAAACTGAACAAGGAGATGAAAATTTGAGAGAACACCCAGTTCATTTTAAACCAAAGGCATCTCTACTTATCTTCTGAGACTGTTATATTGAAAGTCATGTACTTTCTTAAACACAAATGACATGCCTGTGTACAGGGAAATTTCGCAGTGCTCAGAGTCACAGCAGTGTTTCCTCAGAGCACCGCCTGCTCTCTGGGAATACTTCACATGCATCAGAGGAGAGGAGAGACAGAAAGAATCTTTCCAAACACCATACCAAGGAAAACTGAAGCCTAAAGTCAAAAGGGAACAATGACAACCAAGAAACACTTCTTATAAAAAGAATTTATTTACCCATTAGACCCACATCTTCATGAAGCCTTATTACTTTTATTTTGTCCTGAATCTTTCTGATGTTAATGATCATGAAGGATCAAATTAATTTTTTTGTTTTTTGTTTTTTAAGATTTTACTTATTTGACAGAGAGACAGCCAGCGAGAGAGGAAACACAAGCAGGGGGAGTGGGAGAGGGAGAAGCAGGCTCCCAGCAGAGGAGCCTGATGTGGGGCTCGATCCCAGAACGCCGGGATCACGCCCTGAGCCGAAGGCAGACGCTTAACGACTGTGCCACCCAGGCGCCCCTTTTGTTTTTTTAAGAGAGAAAAACAGAGTGCAAGGGGTGTGCAGAGGGAGAGGGAAAGGGAGAATCTCAAGCAGGCTCCACACCAAACATGGATCCCGACGTGGGGCTTAATGATCTCACCACCCTGAGATCATGACCTGAGCCAAAAGCAAGAGTAGGGACACTTAACAGACTGAGCCACCCAGGCACACCCAGAATAATTCTTATCCAACCTCATCAGCATTTTACTTCATTTTATTTTCTTAAGATTTTTTATTTATTTGACAGAGAGAGAAAAGGGGAGCACAAGCAGGGGGAGCTGCAAGCAGAGGGAGAGGGAGAAGCAGGTTCCCCGCTGAGCAAGGAGCCCAACGTGGGGCTCGATCCCAGGACGCTGGGATCATGACCTGAGCCGAAGGCAGACACCCAACCGAGCCACCCAGGCACCCTTCATCGGCATTTTAAATGTATATATACACACGGTGAACTCATGAAAATAACTCAGATATTAGCAGATATTCCAGTGGCCTAAAACTAGCACCCCCCTCTTGCCAATCTTTCTCTACTGCAACTGTAACAGTGTGCTGTCCTTGCGCTACTTTGGACAAGGTAAAGCACTCAGGGATCCGTGCGTGTAGCTTGCGCATGATCGAGGCTGAAAGGCTCAGACCCAGCTCTCCTTCACAGACAACTCCAAGCCTAGAGGATCTTAGAGATCCAGTTCGGCCGTTCCCAGTCATCTATAACAGAAAATCAACCAGCTGAAGAGTTGCCGAGTTCCTTCATGCAAACTGTTCCACAGTAAACCAACCCTCAACCAATGTCTCACACCTTAACCGGCTTGACTTGCGAGGTAACTCACCTGTTTAGTTAGTGTCTGCGTGAGGATTGGAACCAGGTACTGTAGTGCTCCCTTGGCATAAAACTTGCTGGTGTGCTCAGGGGGTCGTCCTTGTTCTGCTGCCTGAGGAGAAACATAAAAGCAAATTCTGGACGGCAGCAAACAGGCTGATACTAGAGGCATACAATGAGAGCTACCCAGGGGTTTGTACAGAAATACACAGAGCAAATGTAACATTCGCTGTGATCTTTGGAGGTGCTCGCTTCTTTGGTCGACTTCAATGGGATTCTTTTAGGCCATACATATAATCTACCTTAAAGGACCAAGGCAACCTTAAGAACTACCTTTCTTTTTCACAAGCTCAATTCATATTAACAAGCTGTCATCTAACTAACCTTTGGATCAAGAGATGTACTAAGTTTACGTAATGATGCCAAAAATAAAACTGTTTCTTAAAGTGTGCAAGACAGTTAAGGCTGGAAGCAAAGCTTGAGTTCAAAGACTGCAAAGTGCAGAACTATCTAGCCCCTTTGTCTCTACCGAATTTCTTCACCAGAGTTAGTAAGCTGTCAATTATGCATCCCATGCTTTCATTAGGACTTCCAAAAGGAAATAATTCAGCTTTGGACGTCACCTTGTTAAACTGTGACTGCCTGCTGCCCCCTTGTGTTCATGGCACTAATACCAACATGTATAATAAATCATGTCTGGCTGATTGGTAAAGCATGAAATGCCTCATTATGGCTGTCTCCCTCCTGAGGGGCTCTGGCTAGCAGAGAAAGCAAAATCTCTACAAATGGAGATGCCCTCTAAGCCCAGTCAGAATAAAGTTTTCCCAGAGGAGACTAATGCCCACAAAGGAGCTATGTCCGAGAAACAACTCTTGCCGCACCGACCCTCTCCCAGGCTCACCTCGGAAGCCTCAATGGCCAAGTCCATTTCCTCATCACACACGTTGGACCAGAATTCTATCCCTTGTAGGGCCACCTCATCAATGTCACTTTTCATTGCTTCAATTGTGATCTTAAGAGGGGAAAAAAAAAAAAAAAAAGACATCCCAGACCCAAGTAAGTAAGGGTTCAAGTTAGAACCCCCCCCACTTCTAACCACAAACATTCAAATGTCAAAAATGTAGATTTATGAAAGCTGGGTCTGAAATGAAAGGTAGAAACAGGAAACAGATTTTTAAAATATACTCTTTCCCAGCACAAAGACAGTACAAATCTTGGCACATTACTGATGGCTTAAACATAACACTCAGACTTAAGGAATTTCCTTGATTTCATAATATTAAGTAAAAAAAATTACAGAAATGACAAAACAGCAAGAATGATGAGTTTTGTAACTAGCTACATGCTCACATACGTAAAACAGAAATACTTACAGCAAAAAGAGCAGGACCCATATACGTCTCCATGTACTGATAATATAAGGACATTATCTTTACCAGATTCTGTAAGGCAGCCACTCGTACCTTTTACAAAGAAAAGATTAGTTTGCTATTTAGTTTAACAAGGTAGTCTGACAAAGGTAAGTCACATAAATGGGTCAGTAATCTGTAGGGTCAATTGAGGTACATTTGGGTAACGTCAACATTTCGCCAAAATCAATCTCTTCCCTTAATTTTTTTTTTTAAAGATTTTATTTATTCATTTGACAGAGAGACAGCCAGCGAGAGAGGGAACACAAGCAGGGGGAGTGGGAGAGGAAGAAGCAGGCTCCCAGCAGAGGAGCCCGATGTGGGGCTCGATCCCAGAACACCGGGATCACGCCCTGAGCCAAAGGCAGACGCCTAACGACTGTGCCACCCAGGCGCCCCATCTTCCCTTAATTTTTTTCACCATCCTTATTTATCCCCCCCCCCTTTTTTTTACTTTAAAGGTGCCTGTGGAACCTACAGAGGACTAACCTCACCAGTGCCACTCAGACTGGATGTTACTCCCACCTGTTTCAAGGGTCAAGGTTTAGGTTACAGCCATAACAAAGCTGTTTCAATGGCTACAATGAAAAACAATCACTTGTATAACTTGCAGCAATTAAGTAGCAAGGGTGATCAAAAACCACTTCTTCCTTAAACCTTTTAAGAGGATGGCAACTTCCATTATGTTAACTCTCCAAGTACTGTTTTTCCCTCTTTTATTAACAGTATTAGCCAAACCTTATTTCTGAAGTCACCCGATTCCCAACATTTCAAACTACTACACTAGAGATGGCATTTCCTAGGAAAGACGGAAGACAGATTTTTCATCTGACCTCACACTCACCCTTGTATCCGGACACTGTGTGGCTTCACAGACCACCTGCATAATAAAGTGCCTTTCGGACTGCAGGAAGAACAAAAAATAAAGAGAATAAGAAGAGTACCAACCATATATATATGAAGATTGCTAGACTACCTCTTCAGGGAAAACCCTGTACTCCCCTCAGGGACCCCATAACCCTGAACCAATCAAGCAGCTTTTCCCTGACACCGTACGGGCACCGTGAAGGCTATCAACAGTTTGCCCACCCCCCCCACCCCCCGTCTACTATATGACCTGCCCTCTAAAGAGGTCCCTAATCTTTTAATCCCCAAAATGACCTTCACTAACAAGACTCCAAGGAGAAGTAAATAGGAAAATGTAGGTCACAGGGTTTAAATAAAAATGGTTAAAAAAAAACACAAAAACCCACAACTCTACATTAGGAAAACCCATTTCTTTATATTTAAAATTTAAGAGAATTCAAAGCATCTGCTTTACTTCAAAGACAAATTTGTTTTCTGGGAGGTGGCAAATCCCCATCAAACATGGTAAGATACAGGAGAACAGAGCAATGGAATTGTCTGCTACTCTCCTAAGTCTTCTGAAATGTAGAAGGAAAAAGTCCGTTTTCTAAGCACTCAGAATTGCAATTTGCTCTGGCCTCTTAGACCTTCCTACTTTGTCCACAATAAGACCAAGGAATGGCAAAAGCACAGCTCAAGTGTCAACAAACAAATACACAAAAATACTTGTAGACCATATAATCCAGGGGTTCCACTTCTGAGTATAGATCTAAAAGAACTGAAAGCAGGGCCCCAAAGACCTCTCTGTACGCCAGTGTTCACAGCAGCATTATTTACAACAGTCAAGGAGATGAAAGGGAGCAACCCTAAAGTCCACTGCCAGATGAATGGGTAAACAAAATGTGGTATATACATACAACAGACTGTTATTCAGCCTGAAAAAGGAAATTCTGACACAGGCTACAACATGTATTAACCCAAGACGTCAGGCTAAGTAAAACAAGCCAGCCTAAAAGACAAACCGAATACCGTACGACTGATTCCACTTAAACAAGGTATTCACAGAAACAGAAAGTAAAAAAGTGGTTGCCAGGGCCTGGGAAGGGGAAAACGGGGAGTTGTTCAATGCCAGAGTTTCAGTTTTGCACAATGAAAAAAGTTCTGGCGACTGGCTGTAAAACGACATGAGTATCTTTTTTTTTTTTTTTTTTTAAGATTTTGTTTTATTTATTCAACAGAGAGACAGCCAGCGAGAGAGGGAACACAAGCAGGGGGAGTGGGAGAGAAGAAGCAGGCTCATAGCGGAGGAGCCTGACGTGGGGCTCGATCCCATAACGCCGGGATCACGCCCTGAGCCGAAGGCAGACGCTTAACGACTGCGCCACCCAGGCGCCCCACAACATGAATATCTTAACACTATTGAATTAGACACTTAAAAATGCTTAGAATAATAAATTTTATGTTATTACACGTATTTTTACACAACTTAATAGGGGGAAATACTTCCAGGCAAGATAAACTTTTTTATATATGAATTTTCAAAAGCACCTTTCAAGGAGTTATGAAATAGCCCAACTTATGTAACTTTTTTTTTTTTAATTAAACTCTATGCCCAACAAAGGGCTCAACTTCAAGACCCGAGATCAAGAGTTAGATCACCACTAAGCCAGCCAGCTGCTGGTTTTGTATTTTTTTTTTTTAACGTAAGCTCTACAACCTTCTGTGTTTTTTAAGATTTTACTTATTTATTTGAGAGAGAGAAAGTGTGGCTGTGTGAGTGGGGAGAGTGGCAGAGGGAGAGGAAGAGGGAATCTCAAGTAGACTCCGTGCTGAGCGCGGAGCCCGCCGTGGGGCTGGCTCTCGTGACCCTGAGATCACGACCTGAGCCGAAACCAAGAGTCAGAGGCTCAACTGACTGAGCTACCCAGGTGCCCCAACTTCTATGTTTTTTAAAATCTCAGAGCATACCCGCACTTTGATCTGCAAAAGGAGAAACCTAAGCTTAGAAACACTTCAGATCACGTTTTTCCCAAAACCCTCGTGAGAAACAGCAAACACCTACTCCATGGCCATTTCTCACACAACACAAATCCTAACTAGAATGGAAATGAGCGCATCTAAACAAGATGGTACTTTTTAGACCACACACTTGAGAAAAAAAAAAAAAAAAAACCCTTTCATTTAACTCTAACTTCTTACCTTCTGAACCTATACCTTTTTGCCAAAGGAGACTTACCTCTTTGTCAAAGTTCGCTTTGGTGAACTCCAGGGAGTTCAGGAGTGCATTTGTAGCCGCCAGCTTCACATTGTTACTGGGCTCTTCTTTCCTCATGCCCTGGATTATGGCAGTCAGAATCTCATTGGATTTATCCTGTAGCTGCTCTGGGTCCTGAAACAAGCAAAGAAGTGCAGTGAGTAAAATAATGAGCTCATGACTAATCAGCAGTCCTTTTAACTGTGAAATCCACTCGAATGAGTATCATGACTTTCTCTGATCTTTTTCCACACATTTCCATTTAGGGACAAACCACCTGCAAAATATCCTGGGGGCCCAGTAGTCCAAAACTGAACTGAAGCAAGTTAAATTCATCAACTTCATCTGATTTCTTAGCATAGTGACTCTGGGCTTGAGGTAATGCTGGCTTTTTCTTCCCCCTTCTGTGCAAAGGGAAACGGCAGTCTGGTGTTTTTTCCAGGCCATCTGTATCAACTGAGGTAAAGCTTCTGAGGGCCAAGGATCAATGCCCAGGCACAACACCTAGGCAGTCTAAGTCCACGTCAAGTGTGGACTCCCTTGCTTCATCAAGTCTGTCTATGGAAACAGACACCAAGGGTGGTAACCTCAGCAGCAGCCACAGTCCCAGGAGGGCTACGTTTCACAAACCGCTGGGCCTCCCGTGGCTAGGGCTGGCCGAGTGTTTTGTGAAATAGAAAATAAATGTAACACAGCATCCATGGTACACTGAGAATCGTGAGAAAGGGACCCAGGTCAGGGATGCCCCACAATAGAGCATATCATTTTTTTAAAAAGCCTAGAATCTCTACCTCTCCAAGCACACAGATTTCTACTCTGAGCTTGGGATCCTCAATTCTCCTTACTTTAGGGCATGATTAACAATGTGAGGATAAGTCGGCTATCCCAATATAGAAGTCTAGATTAAATAAAGCAGTCCTACTTGCAGAACACCCTGTAGTAGTTGGGTGTTCTCCATCACGTAAGAACAATCCTAATACCATGCATGGCACAACTAGAGGGAATCACAGCGATGTTAAGTTGGATACAGAAGGCAGTACTTACTATATCTTGGCAGATGTAACCGATAGCTTCCAATGTCGACTCTTTCATGTGCTCTGTGCTGTTGGGGTTTGTAACATTGGCCACCAGCTGAGGAATGAGTTCTGGCCACTGGTTCACTGGGATCTCTGCACAAGCAATACCAGCCACACATTGTGAGGCAGAACTAGGCCGGTAAGTTTCTGTGCCCAAAGTCTGCAAAACCTGCGCGCACACACACACACACACACACACAAAAACAAGACGAAAGATATCAATTTCTAATACTATTTGAACACCTTTTGCCTACCACCACACCTCTTACACATAGTCTGAATTTTCTGCAATACACAAAAGTAGAAAAAGGCATATACAATATAGTCAGCTGTCAAAAAAAAAAAAAAAAACCCCAAAACAAAACGGACAAAACAACCTGCCCCACTACCAACACCAGCACAATCGACATTGCTCCAGAGCCTAGAAATGAAACCAGTCGCTCCCTACTTCCAAAAGGACTTCTCCAAAGCCAGACGTCTCATGTCAGTGTTCAATGCAAGGCAATAAAGTGACAGTTAGAAGGGAGATAATGTTAGAAGGCAAAAGAGAGGACAAAATTCACCTTCTAGGCTCCTTGTTGGAGGTAGAATGGAAGGATGCTCACAGCCTTGTTTTGTGGACAGAAAATGTGGAACTTCAGAATGAGGCTAACTCTGGGCATTGAAATGGGTCTGAGTCACAGTAGACCGTGGTCTAGCCTGATCTACGGAAGAGATCTTCCAACTCATGAAATGTGGAACAAGCCTTCTTCCCTATGGTCAATGACAATTTAACACCTGGGGTGACTTTCATAGAAAGGCCTTGGTCAGGGAACATCACCAGATGCAGATACTAAGTTACTGACGTTACCGACACCTAAGAATGAATCCTTACTTAACTTCCAATCTGGAAGGATTTGTTCTGTTTGCCCAAGAATTGGAGAACTCTTCTCTCCATCAACAGATACCAAGAACTAGTTAGATATGCCAATTAAAACGAGATCCGCTTACCATTAAACAGGTCTTGTTTGAAATGATAATCGTATAAGGATTTATGTAAAGGGTAAAGGCACAGGTACAGATAAAGGATGAAGCCACAACTGACCCAAGGTTAATCATTACCACGATCAGCTAATTCAGTCAATGAACTCACTAAGAATCACCAGTCCACTCAAAAGGCAAACAGTTAACTGTTCCTGGCATGAACACAGGACAAAGCGTAGCTGCCAGATATTCAGGCCAGCTCTGCTGACTGGGTCAGGTCACTTAGTATCCTGCTTTGTAGCTAATAATAATGAACTCCCCATCTTTCCCCCATACAGTGTACCATCATCCCTGCCCGCCCCCACTGCCAACAACTCTGCCCAGTAACAAACTGTTCTGACTGATTCTAGATGAAGGCTTTGCTCTCTAGGGTTACCAGAGCTAGAATGGACTTTAAGAAAAACTGCATGTCAGAAACATGGAGTGGAGAGGCAGGGATGCGATGACCGGTCTAAAACAGCACGGGCTGAACGTATTATCCCAAGTCTGACTAAGAGTCCCAGTTCAGGGTGCCTTTACACTGTATCACACCATCTCCTGGTACAGATGTGGAGAGCACCGGAATGCCACAGTACCATTACCTTTCCTCCTTTAAATGGCTTCTGGAAGACCCCTCGTTAATAGTATTTGAAGTGATTTAGAGACAAAGGTCCAGCTCTTAAGTACAGTAAGTAAGGTTGTTTTTTGTTTTTAAAACCTAGGGGGTAACCCTAATGATAATAATCAATTATCAGAAAAAAGAGGAATAAAGGAGTGACTGTCAACTATGTCCAAGACCCACATTTCAAAAAAGAAATAAGCATCAACACTGAGAAGGTATTCATTACCAGAGGTGCTATGAAAGGGGGAAAAAGGCCATGATTAACTTTCTTTCACGCAGAAGAGCTCAACAGCACATATACAAAGTCTTATCCAAATTTTAAAAAGTGTTAAGACTGATATGCCAAAAAGAGTCAATTACAGTTCCAATCATGTCTCATCTCATTTACTATTGCATGATTCGAGCAAGATGAGAAACTGAATGGGCACTACAAGCACCAAGATTTCCAGTGATTGATGGAATAAACTTCAATAATATCAAATTACTGAAAGGAAGATTAGAATGTTATTACATAAGCAGACCCAATGTGGATAGAAATAGCTCTACATATTCCAAAGAAGATTCAAAATAAGTTGGCTTTCATAACCTAGTTCCCACAGTCATGAGTACCTTCATGCAAGACTAGAGAAAAAAGGGGTGTATAACTTGAAAGAGATGTTGTTGCCTTACGGGGGCACAAATTCACCTAACGCTGATACCTCGAACCAGGAAATAGCAAATATGATGACATGTGCAAGTACACATTTAGGGAACCCCTCCCCCCCCACACCGATTTCCCCTCAAATACCAAGGACCAATTGCCTGACTTACCATTTTCTGAGCCTTATCCATATAAGACAGACCGCTCAAGAACCTCATTAACTGGGGGGTGGGGAGGACATCTGTCCATATATTCTGAGTATCTTTTGCTGTGGCTAGAATTATGGATTTTTACTCAACAACAAAGTCACAAGACCTCCATGATGCAGAGCAAGGGACAGTCAATTTTCCTCAAAACTCATCAGTCCCCTCTTTAAACACCCTGATTAAAAGCCAGATGTTTCTAAACAAAGTTTTTCATAATCTGCTAAGTAGATAAAAGCACCATTAACTTCATATTCTTATTTCACAAACTCTTCGGGCTTAAAAGGCCCAAGAGATTATTTAGTTCCCCTTTGAACTCCACATAGTGCCATGCCTAAACCACCAAACAATGAAAATTATCTACAGCAGAAGTTTAATAAGAGCAGGGACTGGATAACTATGAAAAAAATCACTTAGGAAGACAGGAATAGCTAAAAAATATTTCTGAGCCTCACTCCAACAAAACAGAATCTCTGGAGGGAGTCTGGAAATATATTATTGCTAGCAAATTCCCTAGGTGATTCTCAGAGTTCGAGTTTGGGAATGACCAATTTGTATACTACGTCAATTCCCCACAGAGTCTACAAATTCTGGCATCCAGTTAAAAGTTCCCCAAACTGCTCCAGTTTACCTTAGTTTTCTGAAAAGAATTCCAATGCATTCATTAATGGGAAATGACAGCACAGTATAGACAAGCTAATCTGAGAGAGAAAATTTAAACCAAATATTTTTATCTTCAAGTGAAGCTTAAGTCTCAGAAACCTATTACACTGTCCACTCTATCCCATGTGAATGACAAAAAAACTGACCAAGATGTTTCTTGTAGGAGGTCCAGGAGGAGAGGATGGGGTGGGTGGGTGGAGGGTGAGGCTTCTTACTCCCAGAGGCTAACATGACCAAAAAGAGATAAAGTTACTTACATAATTCTTGACTTCCCGGCGAGCATTAGCATCAATTGCAAGCCACCTCTGCTGATATTGTGCCTTGATATCTGGATCTTTAGATGTCAAAGAGTTCTTGATTTGTAGACCAGCTGCGACTCTGGCAACCTGACTGTTTCCTGGATTTGCCAGCACTCTGGACAGTTCCACAAGGAAAGTGGGCTATTAAAGAGAAGACGCATTTGTGAATGAAAGTATCTCTTGGGAATTTTAACAACTGAGGGTGGCTTGCGGAACACCAGAACACTGGGCGAACCTAAGTTTTTAGGACATATCATAACATACCTGAAAATGCTACAATATCTATTCCAAGACTCCTATAAAAATGTTACGTGGTACACAAGTCATCCATCCTCTCATGCAGCCTCAGCGTTAAACAAGGAGGTACAGATTTTCCTATCAACATCATTCTTAGTGCTCAAATCTTCACATTAGATCTCCCAGAAATAAAGTAAGCTTGACAATCTAGTGGTCAGGATTCTTCTCTGTAACAGTGCCTGACAGTCAATAAACATCTGTTAAATGAATGAGTATGTGAAGACAGGGTAGAATGTAAAACCGCTTCCCTAAATTTAAAATATCTTAGTCCAAAATGAGTAATATTCAGGCGGCTTTTGAGCTCGTGTAGGCAGGTAATCTTGCGTAACAGAGGTAAATACTCACAAACCCGAAACATAGATCTAGGAGGCTAGTCCTCTGCTTTAGCGTTGTGTTCAACGAGGGAGCAACAATGAAAAAAGACGTATGTATAAATTTGATAACATTTAGAAACAGGGAAAAAGGGGAAAGATAAAAATGCCAAGACAAATTTGCCAAGAAAAAAGATTGTACATTTAACAGTCAATGGTTAACACACTCAGAGCTCCTAAACATTTTGGATGTGAGCTGTCCACTGAACACGGTGCATTTCTGAAAAGCTTACTCAACCTCTCATGATGCACAGGTCCCCAAAACCTCCCTCTGTTTAAAAATTTTAAGACACACTCCTCTTCCCTGCAGAAAGCTCTGGCCAAATGGAAGTTAACAGGAAAAACCAAAAACAGATAGTTTCTTGCTACTAACAAGTCCTGCAATCACCGCAAAAGATAAATATTAAAAGTTTTATTAATTATGTACCACTAAGGAATGTCAGGAATGTCAGAAAGGAGATAAAATGTTAGGAACAGGATAAAAAGCTTCTGGTAAATGAGCAGAGGCAGAAACAGGAATATACCCCAAATGGAAGTATTATTGGTCTATACTAGGAAAAAAATCCTTTCTATGAAAAGTTAAGAATAAAAAGGTAAGTAGTAAAAGTCAGCACGTAAGAGAGCAATAATGATAAAAAAAAAAAAAGTCATTTAAGGCATTTGTATAAAATAAGCCCTGTCACTTTCTTGCTTATATCTTGTCTAGAGTACAAGGGATCATGTTGGGTTACAATGTTATTTAGGCTTATTACCTATTACCTTTAAAAGATGTCAAGTATCATCCACCCTTCCATCTGCTCCCCATCCCCCGCAATAAGAGGGGCATCAAAGAGAAACGTTACTGGCACACAGGCTGTTTCAACCATCCATCCCACATTTTTGTACAGAGGTCCAGTCCCGTGGACTTCTCTTCATTTTTTCTGTACCCCTTCAATTTGAAAATACGAAAATGAGGAACTTTCCTCTGTGATTTCATCTGGAAACAGGCCCGATCAAGGATGAGCCTCAGCCTGCTGTATGGGTAGATTCAGTCTCTACCCATCGAAGTAAAAAAACAAAACAGAACAAAAAAACCCCAACCAACCCCTACCAAAAAATAAACCCACAGAGGAATACCCAGGCAGGAAAGGGAGAAATACTGCCGGAGTCGGTTAGGAGGTATTCGGGTGCCAGGCCTGGCCATGAGCACAGTACCAAGGGGCATAGGAAACGGTAGACTCTGGGAAGTAGGTGGAGAGAATCGCAGGGGACACGGGACAGGAAGGAGAAGCCGGGCCGGGTCAGAACAGGGCGGGCAGCTGGGCTCGGAGCTTCCACATGGCCCCTAGGCCCGGCTCCCCCACCCCCACCCTTGCTGAACACGCAGCGCCGCGCAACCTAACTTCCCTTCCCTCCCTCTTTCTCCCTCCCGCTGCACCGCCGCCCTCAGGCCGCGCGGCGATTGGGCGGCAGTCACCCCGGCGCGCCGCGCCATTGGCCAGCTGCCGGGGCCCGGGGCGGGACACACCCACCGGCTTCCCGATGGCGGGGTTAGGTTGGACCGGGGTGGGGGGGAGGGGGACGGGATGGGGCGGGGTGGGTTCCCGAGGCCTGGGCCTCCGGGAGGGCGGGAAGGCCCGCACGCAGGGGATGGGTGGACGGCGGGATGGGGGACGGCGGGGTGGCACGCACCAGGTTTTCCACGGCCGCACGCTCCAAGAACTTCTGCGCCGCTTCCAGTTCCAGCCGATCTGGGGGGAAGGAAAGTGGGAAGGGGACAGGGTCAGAGGGGCCAGGGCTTCCCCTCCCCCCACCCGGTCACCTCAGCCCGACCCCCGGCCCCCGCGTCCTACCGGGAGACACGGTCTTCTCGAGGATGGTGATCAGCTCCATGGCGGAGGTGGTGGCGGGGACTCCTCCTAAGACGACGGTCCGGCCTCTCGGGCGGCGGCTCTAACTGGGGATGGGGGTTGGGGGTCGGGTGGGAAGGGAGGGTGGGGTGGGGGGCGGGGGTCACCACAAGCCCATTCACCGGCTCCCTCTTGGTAGTCGCCCCGGCTCCCTTTCCTTCCTCTTTTCCTTCCTTCCTCCCTCCTAATTTGTTGCTGGCGGCGGCGGCAGCTGCTCCTTTGGCGGCGGGGGAGGGACCCCGGGGGTAGCTCAGAGCGCGGCTGGTGCTCGGGTGGCGGAGGGAGAAAGAAGGAAGGGAGGCGGTAAGTGAACGGCGGCTCGCAGGGAGGGAGAGAGAGGGAGGGAGGAAGGCGGAGGGATATTCGGGCCGGACCTCTCCGCGGCGGCACCGCGCTCCATGTCGATTGGCTGCCGCCGTGGCCACGCGGAATCCCCAATTGGCCCGGCGGTCAGCGTTGAAGGGCCGCCCTGCGCCCATTCGCCCGCTGGTTTCAAGGCCCGGGTTGGCTGGGCGGGCAGCGGAATGAGGCGAGCGGATTGGTCGGAGGGAGGGAGATTGGGGTGGGGCAGGCGAGAGCCGGCCGCTGATTGGATTGGCCTGGTAAAGGCCTAGAGCGCAGACCGGCTGAGCGCTGGGAGGAGGGTGGACCAAAGACGAGACTCCGGGTCCGCGTGATTGGCTGGGACACTAGACGTTGATAGGATAGGGCGCCCGGGAGGACTGGGGAGAGGAGTTCGGGGTCGGGGCCGCGGAAAGGCGGGAGGCGCCCCGCCGCTTCAGGAGCCTGGCGCGGGGCACGATGGGACGCCCCCGGGAAGGGGCGGAGCCGTGTTCGGGCTGCGGTTGGGAAAGCGCCGTCACTCCAAGGGGCGTGTTGAGGGTTTCGCGGGCCCTAGCGGGGGAGGGGGGGACCGTTAAAGCCTCGCACCGCGCCCACAGGAAGCTGCTTTCTTGGCCAGGCCTACTTGGTACCAGGCTCTCAGCTGGAAAGGACCTTGAAGACCATGCGGTTCAACTTCGAATTCGCAGGTGTGGAAACTGAAGCCCAAAGAGGGTATGCAACTTGTCCAAGATTACACAGTCGGTTAGTGGCCTGCTCGGGACTGGCCTTAAGCGCTCCTGACCGCCCTTGGCCTTACACTGAGCTTCCCCTTCAAGGAGGTGAATGCTAATGCAGTTTTGAGGCCTAACTAAGGTGGGGTGGGCATTTGGATGCCCCCAGGCATAGCTACCAGCTATTTGAAGGAATAGAAATGTTTTCGACCTGCGAAGGCATCCCTATGAAGGCACACTCGTGAACCAGAAGGAATGTGTTTGCTGGCATAAAGGATTGTAGCAAGATCTTAGCCGTTTTTCAAATCCTGCAAGAAATTAATGAGAGCCTTTCTGTAGCAAAATGCACATAAAATGTGCATGCATTGACTTCCTTTGAGATTGGTACATGGGCTCCTGGCGAAGAGTTTCCTGAATTACTACATTTTCACCATATTGAGTTAGTTAATTGGATGTGGCTAGTTTCTAGAGCTGTTTACTGTGTAGCTTTAGCTTGCAGAATAATTACCCTACTCTAGCCGTACTGGGAAAACCTAGGAGGGACTCTGTCCTCGCTCAGAGGTTCCACCCAAGAATTAGGAGAAGTTGGCTAGTCGCCCTCAATCCTTAAAAGAGGAGGAGGTCTTCCTCTGCTAGAGAAGTCTTTGCACTTCTGCAGCTTAGAATTGGGCACCATTCTCACCCCGTCCTGTGACTGCTTGGTTTCCTGTGGCTTAGCAGCCCTCCTAACCTCAGCCTTTTGCCTCATCTATTACCTAAGGGAGAACTGTCCCGTGTGTGTAAATAATCTGGAATCAGTGAAGATGAAGTAAGAGGAATCTTTGGAATTGTCCTTTTGTGGACTCCCCGTACTACAAATGATCCACAATTCTGCCTCACTCCAACCCAGCTTCCTCCTGCCCCCCAGCAGTTTGCTCCACATGATAGCACCAGGGAGGGCAAATGGATTTGTAAAGTACCTGGAATAAAATGCTGGGAAGAAAATATGTTTTGCAGCAAAGTTCTAGTCAAACATAAGATCCTTGCCAAAACCCAAGTGAAATGATTTTTTTTTTTAGTTGAACTAAGGTTACTGATGGTACTGTCCAGTCCCTTTCGAAAGCACTCAACACTAGCCCGCATTCAGCAAAGGCTAGCGAGGCACCATGACACGAGTGTTCAGCACACAGACTCCAGAAACTGCCTCTGTTCATATCCAGCAGTGCCACTTCTTAGCTTGTGTGACTTACTTTGCTTACATGTAAAATGGGGCTAGTAGTTGTACCTACTTCATACAGGGCTTTTGGGAGACCTTAAAGTGAGTTAATACGTGTGAAGTGATGGGAACACTCCCTGGCATGTTATATATGCCATATATACATTGGCTATTATCTATTAAGCATGCATTTTGTACTAAGTGAGTGGTTTCTTAGGCTTTGGCCTAGTAGGAAAGAAAGATTTTAATTAATCTCACAAGCAAATGTAAAGTTGTAAAAGTGACATGCCAAAGAGTGACCCAGTCAGGGGGCTCAGGGAAAGTTTACCTGAGAAAGGGAAGAGTTATTCAGGTGGAAAAGGGAGGAACGGCATGTGCAAAGGCCCTGTGATGGGTGATGGGAGGGAGCACAGGGATTATAAGGAACTGCAAGAGGGCCAGTAGCCCCAAAGCACAGAGAACAAGGGATTGAGATAAGATTGGAATGTTGAGTAGCGGAAAGGGCATATGAGACTTTGCATGCCATGCATATGATTTTGTCTGTATTCCAAGAGCAGAGGCCGCTACTCAAAGGTCTTAAGAAGATTGGTGGTTATAATGTGGAGAGGGTTGTAATGTGGAAAGAGGGAAGAGGAGACGCAGGGAGATCAGTGAGCAGGCCATTGCAACATTCTAGGTAAGAGAGGATACGTGGAGAGAGGAGAGAGAGGTAGAAGTAATAGTGGAAATAGGAATAGGTATCAAAATGAATTGAACCTGGTAATTGATGGGAAGAAGAGGGCGGTGGCACTCATGCCCACTGGATTTCCGGCTTGTACTATGCAATGGAAGGCGATGTGATGCCCTTGCAGTGTTTCCCATGTAAGAGGAACTGGAGGCCACCTGGTTTGCTAAAATGCACAGGTACACAGGGGCTTCAGCTTGTATTTCTTGAGCTGCGGATGGTGTCCGTGGGTTTCAATATATTATTCTCTGTAACTTTTTGCATATCAAGAATATTCACGTCCAGGGGCGCCTGGGTGGCACAGCGGTTAAGCGTCTGCCTTCGGCTCAGGGCGTGATCCCAGCGTTCTGGGTTCGAGCCCCACATCAGGCTCCTCTGCTATGATCCTGCTTCTTCCTCTCCCACTCCCCCTGCTGTGTTCCCTCTCTCGCTGGCTGTCTCTATCTCTGTCAAATAAATAAATAAAATATTTAAAAAAAAAGAATATTCACGTCCAATGGACAAATTCTGAAATTAAAGAGGAAAACTGGGTGTCAGGCTTACTCTGCCCCTTCCTGCTGTATGATCTGGAAGAAGTAACGTAACCTTTTGGATCTGTGAAATGGGAGACCGCCCCACCGCTGGGTGATCTGAGCACAAATGGGAGCCGCTCAGTGCAAGCATCTTGTGCTGGGAGACGGTCACCGGTGTCTTTGAAGCATGCGTGTTCGTGTAGGGACGACACCTGCTGGCGTCTCCCCACCCACTCACCCATCCCACAGGGCACATGAGTGAGAAGACCCACTGCCAAGGGAGAAGCAGGCAGGCTGTGACCCGATGCCCTTTCCTCCTGAGCAAAGCTGATGGACCCGAGAGGGGTCAAACCTTGGCCTCCTCAGTGCTGAGGAAGAATGGAGGTGAATACCACATCTGGAGAGCTGAGTGCCCCCCCCCCCATTAGTAACGGGGAAAACTTGATTGCCTTTTTCCTGACTTGCCACACCACACTCCTTCCAAGTAATAAAGAGATCATTTGACGGGCTCCTGAACGGCTTAGTTAAGGTCCAACTTGATTTCAGCTGGGAATCTGCTTGAGGATTCTCCCTCTCCCCCTGCACCGCCCCCCCCCAGCTTGTGCACGTACACACACTCTCACTCTGTCTAAAATAAATAAATAAGTAACAAAATCTTGAAAAGAAGGAAAGAGATCACTTGCAGAAAAGCAGCTGAGATTTACTGCTCTTTCCTCTGCAGTCCTCAGGGCAGAAATGCCGTCATCATAAAACAATCCTCTTACCTCCCCACAGCCCTTCCCCTTTGCTCACTAGGCTCTAGCCTTCTTGTTCCTTGAACACACCTTGATTTGTGAGTCTCAGGACCTTGGTATTTGCTGCCGCTTCCATCCGGGCCACTCTACCCCCAGCTGTTCCTTCCCCTTCCTCTCGTAGTTCAGATGTCACTTCGGAGAGGCGTTCCCGGATGACCCCATCTAAGGTAGTTTGCACAGATGCTCGTTGTGATGGGACCCTGTTTGATGATCATCAGAGCTCCTCCATACCTGAAATGACCTGTTGGCGCTGTCTGTCCCCACCCCCACTAGAATGATGGTCCACAAGAGCAAGGTCTTGTCCGTCTTGTTTGTTGCTTAAAATTGTGCCTCCCGGGGGCGCCTGGGTAGCGCAGTCGTTAACTCAGGGCGTGATCCCAGCGTTCCGGGATCGAGTCCCACATCGTGCTCCTCCGCTGGGAGCCTGCTTCTTCCTCTCCCACTCCCCCTGCTTGTGTTCCCTCTCTCGCTGGCTGTCTCTCTGTCACATAAATAAATAAAATCTTTAAAAAAAAAAAAATTGTGCTTCCCGCCATAGTAGGTGCTCAAGTATTTGTAAAGCGGATGAAGCAGTAACTACACATGTGACACGTCCTGTGGCCTATAGCAAGTGACTGTGTGTGTGAAAGGTGCTTTATAATTTACCTCACCCGCTCTTCCAGTGTTAGCCATACTGGCCCCCATGTGTACCTTTGGTCCAATCAAACCAGCCATGTCACTGTATCCTGCAGAATCATTGTCCTAGGCCTGTCCCCCACCTGGAATTCCCTCTTTGTCCCTCTCTGTCTTCAAGGCGGTACTCTTGTTAATTAGTTCATCCGACTACATTACTTTTGGGGCTCCCTTCTCCCCGGGCATTCCAAGTACAACATGGGTCTATGATAATGGCCGTAAGAAAAGTATGAGCCAAATGCTGTCATGGAGCTGAAATCTCGGAGGAGGAAGGGACGTGGTTCCTGGCTTAGGTAGGACACTTGGTAGGCAAGGGAGGATTCGAGCTGAACCGTGGAGGATTGGAGAGGATTAAAGATTGCAAGGAAGCCTTCTCCAACTTGATCTCTCTGCTTACTGATAATGTTATCTTGGGAAGGTTTATTTGAGGCTTCTATGTCTCAGTCTCCTCATCTGCGAGATGAGGATAAGAGCCTTAGCCAGGGTTGGCGTATGGGTACGAGACCTGTAGAGTCACACAGGCGCTTAGAAGTGTGGCCCCTCCCTTGGTATAATGCTCTGTTATCACCATATGAAGTTCTTAATAGTTTTTGAACAAGGAGCCCTGCAAAATGTGTTCTGACTGCTTCAAAGGGTTACTGAAAAGTCCTAGGAAGTTAATACATGAACATTTTTCAGAACAGTGAGGGCCTGGCATATATGAGGGTTTAGTAGGTGTTACCTGTCATTATCGGTGTTGGTGTTCTCGGAACTCCCGTAACGGTACAGCTCACAGCGCACCTCAGGTTAGCATTTGAGCAACCCACAAACATTTTTTTTAAGATTTTTATTTATTTGAGAGAGAATGAGAGCGAGAGAGGTCACAGAAGGAGAGGGAGAAGCAGACTCCCCACTGAGCAGGGAGCCCGATGCGGGGCTGGATCCCAGGACCCTGAGATCATGACCCGAGCTGAAGGCAGATGATTAACTGATTGAACCACCTAGGCGCCCTAAAACCATACTTTAAAGATTAAATTTGGGGGGCACCTGAGCGGCTCAGTTGGTTAAGCATCTGACCCTTGATTTTGGCTCAGGTCTTGATCTCAGGGTCGTGAGCCCTGTGTTGGGCTACATGCTGGGTGTGGAGCTTGCTTGGGATTCTCTCCTCCTTCCTCTGCCCCTCCCCACCCACCACCACCCTCCCCCACTCACACGCACATGTGCGGGTGTGCTCTCTCTCTCTCTAAAAAAAATTAAAGAATAAAAATTATAAAGGTGAAATTTTTCAGTGCTTGAAAAAGCTGAGCACATAGTGAATCCTTAATTATGGATTACTTCCTCTGGAGGGGAAGATGGTATCCTAGGAAGGGGCAGTCACAGAGGGCTTCCTGGAGAAGATAATTCACCCCTACAAGTCGTATGATTGGATGGGAGAAAGGCTTCTGATTATACAGTCTAGCAACAGTCAAGACATTAGGTGGCCCTATTAGAAGAATGCTAAATCAAAGGAATTGATGGGAGCTAGTGGCTGATAGATACAGAAGAGAGGAAAGCTGGAAGGTGAGGCCTCGGTCTCCAGCTTGAGGAGAGTGGGTCATGTTAAGAACAAGTTCAGGTACGGAAGCTGAGTTGGTGCCGCAAGGTGGGGTAGAGCGGGGGGGGGGGTCATGAATCCAGTTTTTAAAACATTTAATTTTTAAGGGCATAAGGAGACATCCGAGGGAAACTAGGCACTCTTGATTGGGACTTTGGGGAAACGCTGGTGCTTCCAGAGTAAGAAGTTAGAAGGTGAACAACAACAACAAAAAAGAAGTCAGAGGTCAACAGATCGGAAACACTCCTTGAGATCCTAAGAGTAAATTATGTCTTGAAGGACGTTGTATAAAGACAAAAGCAAAAGATTTGGGGAATGGAAGTGGGGTTCCAAACTGGTAGGCAGTAAAGTAAGAGGGGGAAGAGAAGGAACACCAGAGGTAGGAAAAGAAATGGGTGACTGTTTATAGTTGTAGGAGTCTGAATAATGTTCCCCCAAGGATGTCCACCTGCTAATCCCCGGCCCCTGAGAATGTGTTACTTTATGTGGCAAAAGGGACCCTGCAGAGGTGATTAAATCAAACATTTGAGATGGGGAGATTTTCCTGGGTTATCTGGGCGGACCCAACGTAATCACAACAGTATAAGAGGGAGGCAGGAGGATGAGTCAGGGAAGGTGAAGCGATGACAGTAGAGGCCAGAGTGATGGGCCAGCAGCCAGAGAATGTGGGCAGCCTCGAGAAGCTGCAAGAGGCAAGGAGCAGCTTCTGCCCTAGAGCATCTAGAAGAAACATGTGCTTCTTCCAGAATCATGAGAGGATAATTCGTGTAGCTTTAAGGCCCTGCTTACAGTAATGTGTTAGAGCAGCAAAAGGAAACGAATGCAAGAATAACAAATAGAAACAACCCAAGTCTCTACCGATAATAGATGGGTTAGACAAGTCATGATACATTGGTATGGTGACTTCTAATGGTAGTTAGCCATTAAAAATTAAGCTAGAAGATCATCTCATCCCATAGAAAATGTTCCCAATAGATTGCCAAGTACAGACAGCAAGTTATAATATTATAGGTATTAAAAATTCATCAAGCTGTACACTTAAGATGCATGCATTTTATGCACTTGTCTGTAGGTATGATATACGTCAATAAGAACGTTTTGCACATTGAAAACAGAAGTCCTGTTTTGTTCAAAGAAGAGAAGCATATCCTGTAGATATGTTATATCTGAGAAGTTATATCTGTATATCCCTGAATAGGAAAAAGACTGGGAGTGTATAAACCAAATGTTAATAACGGATGTCTCTGGATGGTAGTACTAGAGATGATTTTTATATTCTTTTTAGATTCTTCTCTGTGTATTCCAGTTTTTCTTCAGTGAACAGATGTTACTTTTTTGATCAGAAAAAAAATCTTGAAAATTAGTTTTTAAAAATCAAGGGAAAGGGGTAGGGAGAAAGTTTTGTTTTTGTTTTAGAGAGCATGCGTGCACGTGGGCGGGGTGGGGAGGATGGGGTTAGGGCAGGGGGGAGAGAGAGAGTCCTAAGCAAAGCTCCGCACCCAGCATAGCCCAGTGTGCAGCCCAACGCCGCACGATCTCACAACCCTGAGATCATGACCTGAGCAGAAATCAAG
Organism: Ursus arctos; assembly: GCF_023065955.2. Taxonomy (NCBI): domain Eukaryota; kingdom Metazoa; phylum Chordata; class Mammalia; order Carnivora; family Ursidae; genus Ursus; species Ursus arctos. The sequence goes on along the minus strand of NW_026622919.1, from coordinate 22,561,625 downwards.
AGTCGGACGCTTAACCAGCTGAGCCACCCAGGCGTGCCCAGGTGATGATTTTTTTGTATTCTATGCCCCCCACCCCCAAAGCAGAAACAGACTCAGTACTGGGGACATGGAAGGAAGAAGGAGAAGGAGAAAGGCATGAAATATAGAGATAAAAGTTTCGTGAACCTTGAGTCAGGAGGGCCTGTGAGCAAAGTGTGGAAAGTGGAGCAGATTATTTAATCAGCCTTCCCCCCGCCCCCTGCCGTGTTTGTGGGCACACCAGACACCCTCAGCCACTTTCTCCTTTCATTTCTTCAGTCCTCCTTTGTTCCCTTCCTTTGTTCTTTTTTTGATTACCAAAGTAATACGTGGTCCTCGCTGGGGAAATTTTGAAACGCATCAAGAGATAAGAAGCAAAAATCACCTGTAATCCCAAATTATATCCACGATGAAATTACTGGCATATTTTTCCATTTCAGTTGGGAACCAAAACATTACTATGTTAACATTTTTCCCCCACCTAAAAATGTACTTCTAGGGTTTTTAAATTGGTTTGACTCTTTATCAGTTTGCATTAAAAAATAGTATAAACTCAATGTATCTGAACTGGCTCTGAATGGGTTTTGACACGGGTAGTGTAATGCAGAGGTGACTGAGGCCTTTTAACTCTGACTTAAGCTGTTAAAATGCCAAGAGAATAAGCGAAAAACTGAAGAGCACGGAAGTATGCCCACCAACCCCAGAGCTCACCGAGGCTTTTCTTCCTGGCCAGGTGTTACAGGGAATCCTGTGTTCTGGGCCCAAACTCTTCTAATCTTCCTGTTCTTCTTTCCTTTATTTGAGTACATGCTCAATCTTGATGATCTGCTTGGTTGTTTGGGGGAAAACCCAGCTCTTCTCTTCCTGTGTGTCTCCTTTATTCTCACACGATTGCCATACACAGACTTCTGACTCCAGATGTGGGTCGCACCCCGCCCCCGCCCCCGGCAGCGCTCTGACACCAGCTGGCTGTCCTACAGTTTCACTCAATTCCGACACTCTACTTGCAGACAGCGTCAGATCCCACGGGGTGAGGGTTCAATCCCATGAGACTGTCCCCACCCCATTTCAGATGCCAGCTGCAAGTGGTAGGTCCCCAGTCCCCCTCGACTTCTCCTTGGCTACGAATCAGAGGTCCCCACAGCCCCCTCCTGGGGTTCAGTTACTTTGCCAGAGCAGCTCACAGAAGTCAGGGAAAGGCATTCATTAGCCAGTTTAGCAAAGGACATGGTCAAGGATACAGGTGAAGCAGTATGTAGGGCGAGGTCACGGAGGGCCCCGAGTGCAGGAGCTTCTGTCCCCGTGGTTCATGGATGTGTTCGCCCACCTGGAAGTTCCCCAGACCCCCTACTATTGGGATGCCTATAGAGGTTTCCTCATGGGTGGCGTGATCATTTCCAGCCCCTCTCCGCTCTAGAGAAGGGAGGAGGGTAGGGCTGAAAACTCTAAGCTGCTTGGGATGGCTTGGTCTTTCTTTTCTCTTTTTTTTAAAGATTTTATTTATTTATTTGACAGAAAGAGACAGCCAGCGAGAGAGGGAACACAGGCAGGGGGAGTGGGAGAGGGAGAAGCAGGCTCCCAGCGGGGGAGCCTGATGTGGGGCTCGATCCCAGAACTCCGGGATCACGCCCTGAGCCGAAGGCAGACGCTTAACGACTGCGCCACCCAGGCGCCCCTGGCTTGGTCTTTCTGATGAGCAGCTTCCATCCAGGAGCCCATCCACAGGCACCTCATTAGAACAAAAGACTCTCCTAGTGCTCCTATCACTTAGGAATTGACAAGGGTTTTAGGAGCTCTGTGCCAAGAACCAGGGGCAGAGACCAATATATATCTTTTTCTATTATCCCGCATTTGTACATTTTGTATGCACACATCTATCTTTTTCCCCTATTGGACCATAACCCGGGGTTTCTCACACTTGGCACTATTGATACTTTGAGCCAAATACTTTGTCGGGGGAGGGGGGGAGCTGTCCAGTGCGTTGCAGGATATTTTAGTAGCACGCCTGGCTTCTACCCACTAGACGCCAGTAGCACTCCCTTCTTGAGTCATGACAATCACCAATACCTCCACACCTGGCTTGATGTCCCCTGATGGCAAAAATTGCCCCCCTACCCCCTGCAGTTCAGAAACTCTGCCACAGCTCCCTGCTGCGGTCGGAGGCCGTGTCTTGTAAATTCCTGTACTCCCTAAAATCTCAGCGCTTTTATTGTCCAGACAGCGTCCTCGCCTCATGAAAATAACAGCCAATATTTATAAAGCCCTTACTATTTTTCTTGTCCTAAGCTTTTCGTTAACTCATTTAATCCTCATGACAACCCTAGGAGAGAAGTACTATTATCACACCCTTTCTACAGTCAAGAAATGAAGGCTCCAAGGAGTGTCTGGGTCGCTCAGTCAGTTAAGTGTTGGACTCTTGATTTCCACTCAGGTCATGATCTCAGGGTCCTGAAGTTGAGCCCCACATCAGGCTCCGAGCTGAGCATGGAGTCTGCTTAGGATTCTCTCTCTCCCTTTCCCTCTGCCCCTCCCCCCACTTGTGCTCTCTCTCTCTCTCTCAAATAAATCTAAAAAAAAAAAGAAAAAGAAACTAAGGCTCCGAGAGGTCACCCAGGGAAGTGACATCTGGAATTTGAACCCTAACCCAGGCAGTCCAGTGAAGATTCTAGGTTCTCAACCATTTTTCTATCTACTGCTTTTATAAACACACAAAACCAACTCATTAAAAAAAAAAAAAAAAGCCGGACGTTATCTGTCTGCCTACAGAATTTGCATAGGCAAACACATGATAAAAATAACATTTCCTGTTCTGACTTTTTCACAAAACATGATACAGCAAAGCATTTTGCCATGTTGCTAAAATCTTCTAAGTTGTTTGAATGGCTGCATCCTAACCAGTCCCTTCTTATGGGCATTTTGGTTGTTCATATTTTATTTGAAATGTCGTGATCAATTTTTTGAAGCATCCTTTACGTGCAATAAAGTGCACCCAGTCCAAGGGTACAGTCTGATACGTTTTGACGAGTGTATAAACCCGTGCTCCCACCAACACAATCACGATACAGAACGTTTTTTTTTAAGATTTTATTTTTAAGTAATCTGTACACCCCACGTGGGGCTCGAACTCACCACCCTGAGATCGAGAGTCCTGTGCTCGGCTGACGAGCCAGCCAGGCGCCCCAAGATACAGAACATTTTCATCACCTGTGTTCCTCTCCCTGTGGTGTGTCAAAGCTGGCCAGGACCCGAGGAGCTGCTTGGGAGAGCCAAGTTATGTGCATGCCTCCTCAAAACCACGGGATTCGTGACATCACGTAAGTAGCTCAAAACTGGCCGTGGTGGAAGTGTTTCCACCGAAGAAACCCGTCACGTGCCACAAATCAGGGTTTGCTTTTTTCTCTTCTGAGAACCAGTTTGCCAGTGCCACCGCTCCCCTTTGCAGTCAACCTTCCGTCCTGCAGCCATGGTCTTTCTCACATTTTTATTTTGTGGTTTTTTTAGAACTCTATATAAATAAAATCATGCAGCACGTTCTGTCCTGTGGCTGGCTTCTTATCTCAGCATATTTTTGAGATTTGTCAGTGTTGCACGTATCCATAGTTTATTCCTTTCCGTTGTATTCCATTGTACGGATACACATCCCAGCCGGAGCCTGCACTGTGGTCAACACAGCAAGGAACAGGTGACGTAGGGTAAACAGGTTTAGGATTGGCTAGTTGAACAACTTCAGTGGACCCTGGGTCATAGGGACTATCTCTAATTGTCGCTACCTGGCCTTGGAGTGATGAGGGCAGAGGAATAGTGACCCTTGTGGGAGCAAGGTGAGGCAGGTAGTTGAGGTAAGGGCTTTGGATTGGTGGGTTTGTGGATAAAAGGGGCACTGAAGGGGGAAGAGTTTACTATCTCTAAGAATTGGCTAGCCTGAGAGGGGCAGTCTCTCCAGAATCAGCAGGTCCCAAGGTGTCAAAGCATCAGGAAAGACAAAGTTAAAAAAACAAAACAAAACATGATTAATACACCTTTTTTAAAAAATATTTTTGTTTATTTGACAGAAAGAGACAGCCAGTGAGAGAGGGAACACAAGCAGGGGGAGTGGGAGAGGAAGAAGCAGGCTCATAGCAGAGGAGCCTGATGTGGGGCTCGATCCCAGAACGCCGGGATCATGCCCTGAGCTGAAGGCAGACGCTTAACGACTGAGCCACCCAGGTGCCCCATGATTAATACACCTTCTTGAAAGGTTAATCTAGAAAAACTCTGAACTCTGAATGCTTAACATAGCTTAGCCAAAGCATTGCATTGTACTTTGAAAAGCAAGGAATTAGGTAAAGACAACATAATACCCAACAGTGAGACCTCCTAGCCCCCTTGTCGCCTTGGCCCTAAGATTCTCCCCGCCAAGCCAATACCCTACAACCAGTAGATCGGAGGATTTTTCTTTGGGAAAACTGACAAGCCAGGGAGAAAACGCCCACGGATACTGTATTTGTTTCCTGGAGCTGCTATAGAAAATTCCCAAGAACTCGGAGGCTTAAAACAAGAGAAATGTGTTCTTTCACAGTCATGGAGGCGAGAAATTTGAAAGCAAAGTAGCAGCAGAGCCATGTTCCCTCCGGAGGCTTGAGGGAATGTTCCTGTCCTTGTCCCTCCGGCCTCGGTAGCTCCAGCTCTTTCTGAGCTTGTAGGTACGTCTTCACGTAACCCTCTCCTCTCCGGGTCTCTTATAGAGACTTGTCATTGGATTTAGGGCCACCCAGATAATCCAGGATGGTCTTGTCTCAAAATCCTCAACTTATTTACAATTGCAAAAATTGTTTTGCCAAATAAGGTCGTATTGTCGGGTTGTGGGCATTAGAATGTAGACATTTCTTTCTGGGGGCCCCCATTCAAGCCCCTACAGACACCAAGAGCTTTGAGATCAGCTCACTACGGGAATGCTCACCAACTGAGGAGCCCTGTCTCATGAACACAGAACTTTCAGACAATTTTAGTGCCTCTGTCTTAATTAGGAATGGACTGTCAGGGATCATTAGGTAATTGAAGAAACTCTCTAACATGAAAGACAAAAACCGCACAAAGAAACAAGATAAGAGGAAACTGGAGCATACAGTAATGGCACAGAGAACAGAACAAAACAAAATCTAAACTTAAAAAAAAAAAAAGATAGTGGTGCCTGGGTGGCTCACTAGGTGAAGTATCTGCCTTTGGCTCAGGTCGTGATCTCTGGGTCCTGAGATTGAGTCCCGCATCAGGCTCCCTGCTCAGCGGGGGAGTCTGCTTCTCCCTCTCCTGCCCTTCCCCCAGCTAGTGCTCTCTCTCCCTCAAATAAATAAATTAAATCTTAAAAAGATAAATATTCTGAGATAAGGAGATGTTGCATCCATGAAACAAGAACAGAAGGTTATTTGAAAAGAAGATTAGGGAATAAAACAGATCTAAAATATGAAAACCAATAACTTCAAAGTGTTGGCAGATAAAATTGAGGAAATAACCTAAAAAAAAAAAAGTCGGGAAATAGGCATGAGGGGTGCCTCGGTGGCTCAATCAAGTTAAGCATTCCATTCTTGTTCTCAGCTCAGGTCTTGATCTCAGGGTCGTGGGTTCAAGCCCCAAGTTGGGCTCCACGCTGGGTGTGGAGTCTACTTAAAAGAAAAAAAAAAAAAAGAATGAAAGAAAAAAGAAAATAGGCATGAAAGGATTTTGAAAAGCTAGAGGTAACCCAGGAGGGCTAATATGCAACTCCGAAGAGTTACAGAGAACAATGGAGGGGAAGCATGGAAGGAATAATTCAAGAAATCATTGCAGAACTGAATGGCCTAGATCTCCAGAATGAGAGGCCCACCGAGTGCCCAACATAATGGATGAAAAAGAAATGATGACATTTCAGATCGGTGAGTAAATAGAGGAAGGTCACCAAAACCTCCCAGAGATAAAAACCAGGTCACGTTCAAAGGCACGCCCATCACAATGGCGGCATGCTTCCCCTCAGCCGTGCTGGAAGACAGCGGAGGGCACTTCCACATTATTTATGAGCTGTACTTTTACAAATTAGTCACATTCTGAATTCAGGAAAGTAAGCACATTTTCAGACATGTGAAATCTTAAAAACTTTGCTTCCTACCCATGGACGCTTTCTCAGGTAACCTCTTGGAGGATACGGTACACCAGAATGAGAGAGAAAACACTCAAGAAACAGGAAGACATGTGATCCTGGAAACCGAATATTCAACACAGGTGAGACATGAAGAGAATCCCCAAGACGATGAAGAGACATCCCAGGGTGACAGATGGCTTGGTAGCAGGCCTAGAGAGTAATCAATTAAGATTGGGACAGGAGGACAGAAGGCCCTGGAAAGGATGTCTCCAAGAAACCAGATGAAACGAATAGAAGAAAAATTTATACTTTAGTGATGGTGGAGGATGAATTCCTTACAGGGCCACGGAACACCGAGCAAATAAAAATGAATTTGTTTTTATTAATCATTAACTCCGGGGAAGTTAAAAACAAACAAACAAACAAACAAACAAACAAACAAACCTGAGAAAGAAAGCTTAATCATAGTAGACCAAATAGCTTGGCTGTGAATAATGTTTATGGCAGCATAGTTGTGGAAACTATATGGATATCCACCAACGCCAGCGCATGGGCTCTCCTCCTTGGGGACTGCCTGCCAGCCCGCAGGAGCTCTCTTTGTCCCAGGTATCCCGGGGTTTCTTTTGGTTAAATAGGAATTGAGTTCGTTAAATCCAATTAGCAAATGAATACATTCACAAATTCAATTGTTGAATCAAAATGGCTATCAGGAAATTGGGTCTAAGCAAAAGGCTGTGGGGACAAAAGTATATACACACTTTTTTTTTTTTTAACTAAACACTTAGAAAGATTGTCTGAAGCTTTAAATGTATGTGCTGCTAACTCATTTGAGAACTGGCGTTTTTTTTTTAAGTAACCTCTCTGCCCAGTGTGGGGCTTGAACTCACCACCTCCCCCCATCCAGCGTCTTCTGCTCTACCCACCGAGCCAGCCAGGCACCCCTAATGACTGACCTTTTGATTTATTCAAACAACACATCACTGTTTATACCCAACGTTCATCCAGTTATAGGAAAGGGGTGTGGGTGAATTTGCGTTCAGCATATGTCAGACTGACCCCGAACCCATTATATTGCAGTGTTTTTCTAGTTCCGTTTTTATTTTTCCACTAGACTGTGAGCGATTGGAGGGCAGCCTCTTGTACTTTCCTCTGTAAGGTTCTGGCGCCTGACGCAGACCTTGGCCTGCTCTCTCTTTTAAAGCTGAGGTTTCCTGGGTCGCCACAGAAAGCACAGTTTGGGACGGGGACCGTTCATACGCAGAATGCTCAATTCCTCGCCCAGCGCTGTCCACGTGGGTCTGCCCCGCGCTGAGGTCGGTGTTTTATTTTTTTATTTTTTATTTTTTAAAGATTTTATTTATTTATTCGATAGAGATAGAGACAGCCAGCGAGAGAGGGAACACAAGCAGGGGGAGTGGGAGAGGAAGAAGCAGGCTCATAGCGGAGGAGCCTGATGTGGGGCTCGAACCCAGAACGCCGGGATCACTCCCTGAGCTGAAGGCAGATGCTCAACCGTTGTGCCACCCAGGCGCCCCTGAGGTCGGTGTTTTAATGACCATCTCTTCCGCCCTCCCAGTTTGCCAAAAAGCATCTGAGTTCCAGCGAGTGCCTTGCTCAAGGTCATAGAAGTCAGCGTTGAAGCCTCTAGTGGAACCGGGGTCTCCTGACACCCAGGGATGCACGTGAAGTATTAATTAATTAACTAATTAAAATAGATTGATTTTTATTTTTTGTTGTTTTATGTCATTTTTTTTTAATGGTGATTGACACACCAGGCTGCATTAGTTTCTGGTGTAACAAGTCTAGTGATCCCACACGTCTATCCGTTACGCTGTGCTGGCCACGAGGGCGGCTAGCATGTGGCCCCACACCATGCTACTGCGGTGCCGCTGACCGTGTTCCCCGTGCTGTGCCTTGCAGTCCGTGGGTGACTTACTGCCTACCGGGCAGCCTGTATCTCCCACTCCCCTTCACCCATTTTGCCCATCGCTCCAGTGATGCATTTTTCCCCCATATATTACTTATCTGAGAGGTGGGGGAAGGGCGAGGGAAAGAGAGAATCCCAAGCAGACTCCGCCCCCAGCACGGAGCCCCACGGGGGGACTCAACCTCACGACCCTGAGATCATGACCTGAGCTGAGATCTCGAGTCAGAGGCTAGCCCACTGAGCCACCCGGGCGCCCTCCAGTGAGGCGCTTTTAAAAATTTAATCGTGGTTAAAAAAATGACCATCTTAGCCATTTTCAAGAATGGTAGTGTTAAATATATCCACACGGTCTTGCAACAGCTCTTCAGAACTTTTTTTTCCCCTCAGAACTTTTTAGTCTTGCCATACTGAAACTCCATGTGGGCTAAGCAACAACTCCCCGTGTTCTGCTTGCCCAGCCCTTGGCAACTGCCATTCCACTTTCTGTGCCTAGATTCCTGCTGTAAATGGAATCATAGTGTGTGTGTGTGTGTGTGTGTGTGTGTGTGTGTGTGTGTGTGTGTGTATTTTTGGTGTGATTGGCCTATTGCAGTCGGCATAATGTCCTCAAGGCTCATCTGTGTTGTAGCCTGTATCAGAATTTCCTTCCTTGTTAAAGCTGAATAATATTCCATTGCTATGTCTACACCCCATTTTATTTATCTACTCACCCACCAGACAGACACTTGGGCTGCTTTCCAGGTTTGGCTGTTGTGAATAATGCTGCCCTGAATGAGCGTGGGTGTGCACATGTCTCTTTCAATTCTTTCAGGTATATACCCAAAAGTGGGATTCCAGTAATGCATATTAATTACTTGGTTAATTAATTAATTATCCCATGTTGAGTTATTTTTACTAGGGCAAGTGTGTATACGTCCTGTAACTTACTTCCCTTGCCAGTGTGACTGACCGGTGAGGTGTCTTCCTCTCTGTGGACATGGGCCGCCCCCCAGGGCCTGGTCACAGTGTGCCACCACAGGTGGGGCAAATCCCCTTCCTTCTGGGCGGGGGCAGGGGGGGTGCACAACCGCAGGGTTGGGACCACCGAGCGGCTTTCCTCCTGCAGCCGCTTGAGCTCCCGCTCCCAGCTTTCCCTCCACTTCTCTCTCCCCCTCTCTCTCTCTCTCTCTCTCTCTCTCTCTCTCTCTCTCTCTCGGCAAAGTAGTCAGGATACCTGGCCTCCTCGGACGGAGGGCTGCCAGTCCCCTAAGCATCGCTCAGAAACCTTGTGACACTCGTCTCCCTCGTAGGAGGTCCCTCCTGGAGACTCCGGGAAGATGTGTGGCTGAGGATGTCGACTGTGCCAGAATTCTTCCTCCGCCTCCCTCAGCAGTTCTGTGGCCTTCACTACATCCTTTTCATTCTTCTGTTCTTCACCCTGGACTCGCATCAAACAAGCGAAGCCCCGGTGTTTGTCCCTGTGGACGCAATCTGACTCCAGGGGGCGGCACAGAGCCCGCCGGTAAAGCCGCAGCACCTTATGCGGGCGGGTTAGGTAGGGACCTGGGTGCAGAACACCATGACCGCCTTTCTCCGCCAGCAGCCGCGGGGACTCCCAGTAAGTGCATTTTAAAAAAATTCTCCACCCAGGGACATCCGGGTGGCTCAGTCGGTTAAGCGTCTGCCTTGGGCTCAGGTCAGAATCCCAGAGTCGGGGGATCGGGTCCCACATGGCACTCCTTGCTCGGCTGGGAGCCTGCTTCTCCCTCTGCCTGCTGTTCCCCCTGCTTGTGTTCTCTCTCTCTCTGACATAATAAATAAATAAAATATTTTTAAAAATTCTCCACCCAAAAATGATTTGAGGACACTGCCTACTGCCTTCCTAAGTATCACCAAAAAAAAAAAAAAAAAAAGTTCTGAATCATGAATGAATGAATAAATGAATGAACGAACAGAGGAGCCAGAATGGAAAGGGGAGCCAATAGAGTGACCTACCATAAGTTTGATGGAATAAAGCTTTTCATCCTTACCCTGTGGAAGTAGCTGCAAATAATTAACCTAAGAGCCGTCAGAGCTGGACTGGAGTGGCCAAAGCTTGTTGCCTACACATTCCCAAAGTTATATTGAAACAGAGTAAGCTCTTCACATATGAAAGGGTCACAAAGGAGGGATATGATACTCATAATACTAGGTCCATATGGGAGTGGGTGCACAAACTCAGATATTCTGGGCCTGTCACTCCACCTCCCTGAAGGATGGAGGCAGACTGGGGACTGTGGTATAATAAGCTGGTCATAAGTCAATACTGAGCCCCGGACAACTTCCAGATCTTCTGATTATTCAAGATAAGATGGAAATCTCGATTTTTATCTAAAATGTTGTGATATTTATTTATTTTTAAAGATTTTATTTATTTGAGAGAGAGAGAGAGAGCATGGGGGGGAGGAGCAAAGGGAGAGGGAGCAGACTCCCCGCTGAGCAGGAAGCCCGATGTGGGGCTCGATCCCAGGACCCCAAGATCAGGACCTGAGCCGAAGACAGACGCCCAACCAACTGAGCCACCCAGGCGCTCCAAATGTCGTGGTTTTTAAAAACTGGCATTTACATTTTCAAAAAGATTTAAAAAGCATTATGTCGGTCAAAGAGAAAATACAAGTTTGCAGCCTCGGGTGTGTAGCACGGTAGAGCACGTATGGTAGTCAGTGACCTCTAGGGAAGAATTGCGTCTGGTTTGTTGAACCAGAGCTGGGAAGGGGGTTGTGGTGATGGGGCCGCAATCACCTGCAGAGCCTCTACCCTCCCTGGGGTAACTGGGGTAATAGTTAATATGTTGCCCTTCTGTACCTGGATAATAGTATGTTTCAGGCAGAGAAGAAATGGCCCCAAATGAGCAGATGAAGTCCCCCATCGTAGTGTATCAGTGCTGGTCACATCGGGGAGGTGAACCCCAGGTTTTGCATCCATCCCGAGGTTTTGGGGTGCCTACGTTGCAGAAGCATCGTAGGAATCAAACGTCACAGATTTGGAAAGGTGTTGCAATTTTCCCTAAATGTAACGCAGGTGCTAAGTGGGATCATCGTTTTGCCATGAACAGCTCAGAGGAGTGTCATGTTTTTGAACGGGGGGAGTGTCTACAAAAGCTGATTTAAGGAGATGCCGGGCCCAGGTTCTGACTGGAAGAAATCAAGAGGGCGGGGTGTCTGAGTGGTTCTGCTCTGGTGGGTTTGAGGAAGCCGAATGCTGATCTGTTCTGGAAGTGGCGCTGGGGAGTTGGAATGGGGTTGGGAAATACACATGGCCATAAATGGTGCGACCCTGCTCCAAACCACCGAGCTCATCCCTGGGCTTCGGGAACCTCATGCTGGAAATTTCGACCGAAATAAACTTCTGACCTTTCCATCAGTTCCCTTGGGTAAGTCAGGGTTTTATGGACTATTTCATATTCCCACTTAGACGGGGATTTGAACCATTACTTCTATTACCTAAGAAAGCGGCACAGCATATTATGACAACTAATGATATCATACCAGTTTTCCTATAGCGCTAAAGACCTTTCACCTGTATTCTTCTCATTTTGTTCCCTGGTGCCTCTAGGAGGATTATTATTCTCAGTGCACAGATGCAGAAACTCATGGTTTCCTACTGTCCTTTACTTAACCTCTCACCCTTAACCTTTACCTACCTTTTTTTTTTTTTTTTTTTTTTTTTTTTTTTAAGTAATCTCTATGGCCAACGTGGGGCTCAAACTCATGACTCCGAGATTAAGAGCCACACATTTCACGGGCAGAGCCAGCCAGGCGCCCCAGTGTGGAATCTTTAATGTGGCCTGAGTCCCTCCCTAGTCTGGCCCCAGCCTGCCTCTCCAGATTTCTCTTCCACGACTTTTCCCAAGAATTCTCTTTGTTCCAGCTATTCTGGATTTCCTCTGGTTCTTTAAATAGGTCAGGTTCTTTTCAGCCATAGGCCCATTGCACATGCTATTTCTTCTGCCTAGAACATCTTTCCCTCTCCTCTTTGCCTGGCTGGCGACTGCTCATCTTCCAGGCCTCCGTTCAACATCATTTTTCATGGGAGCCTTTCCTGACTATCCAGGTGACGTTGGATTCCCTAGTAATGGCCTCTATACCACCCGGCCCTTCCTATTCCAAGGACTCATCACACTTGGAAGTACTCCTTCAGTATTTCTTTTTCTTTTTCTTTTGAGCAGGGAGCCCGATGCGAGGCTCGATCTCAGGACCCTGGGATCATGGCCTGAGCTGAAGGCAGATGCTTAACTGGCTGAGCCACCCAGGCGGCCCTCATTCCCTATTTCTTGTTCTTCTAGGTGGTAAGCTCTATGAGGCAGAGACCAAATCTGCCTTATTAGATTCTGTAGCCTCAGTGCCTAGTACAATATCCTTTTGTCCTGAAAGCTTTTGTAACCACTGCCCGATGTCTAGATTCCACAGCCATGGGAATAATGCATCGAAATCATGCCTCGATTACTGCCCTTCAGCCCAGTTCCGTCAGGCTTTTCTGACAGGCTTCTTCTTGACTATTTCACTAATGTTTCAGGGTCTTTCATCAATCCTTTGACTGGTGATCAAAACGCACACCTCCCTTGGGGCGCCTGGCGTGGTTCAGTTGGTTGAGCGTCTGGCTCTCGATCTCAGCTCAGGTCTTGATCCCAGCACCATGGGTTCAAGCCCCACGTTGGGCTGCGTGCTGGGTGTGGAGCCTACTTAAAGAAAAAAAAAAAAAAAAAAAAAGCACACCTCCCACATCACACAGCAGGTTGTGAGGTTAGAACACAGTGCCACTGTATCATTTGACAATTACTAGAAAAGGGTGGTGCTGGGACGCCTGGGTGGCTCAGTCTGTTGGGCGTCTGCCTTCCACTCAGGTCGTGAATCCGCTGTCCTGGGATCGAGTCCCGCATTGGGCTCCTTGCTCAGCGGGGAGCCTGCTTCTTCCTCTCCCCCTGCTTGTGCTCACTCTCTATTTCTCTCTCTCTCTCTGACAAATAAATAAACAAGATCTTGAAGAAAGGAAGGGCTGGCGCTGTTCTCACCTCTTGTGTTGTTTCCGTGCTGCTCGCCTACCAAGGGGAACCTCTGTGCACCACCGTATTGGGGGTGGTCCGGTGTGGATCACGGGTGACAGGGGCATTTGAAGGTGCCGGACTATTCCTCTCTCAGGTGTCACCTCGGTTTGGCGCACACGTGGGTCATTTACAGATGGACGGCACCTGCGTTTGTCGGAAGCGGCGAGGCATAGGCGCCCCGCGGGCGGAAGCGAGGCCGTTGCTCGCGCTCACGCGGCAGGTGCTCGGCAGGCAAGCCGGGCCGGCGGGAGGACCTCGCGGCCTCGGCGCAACAAGCGCGGCGCGCTGACGTCCCCACGCTTGCCATCTGTGAGAAGGGGCACTTCTCCTCCTTCTCCTCGCCGCCCCGCAGGCCCGCTGCATCCGTCCTCAGCAAAGCCTCCGGGAAATCCATCGCCGGGGAGCCTCCTGCGTCCAGGTCGTGGTGAGAACCCCCCCAAATCCGTCACCGAACACCCAGGCGGCGGCGCGTAGGGCTGCAGGCGTTAGTCCCAGAGGGAGTGCCGTTCACACCGCCAGGGCGGGAAGAACACCGAGCGAACTCAGACACGAACCACTTACGCTAACTGAGCCAGGAGCCCCGAGCCGCGCTCCGCACATGCGCGCTCCGCGAACCGGGCAGTTCACGTCACGCAGCCGGGCTGGAAACACGCGGGACTCAGCGAATGTAAACGAGGAAGAAACGCTTCTCAAGGGTCGCATTTGCCGACGGCCTATTTGTTCTCCAGTCATCTTGTCAGGACTGAGAGCATGACTTCAGGGGTCGCAGGTCGGAGCCCAGCACACGTAGCTTCCTACGGCAAAGACTGAAAACGGGCGGCATCTGTTGCAAAGGGGAACAAGCCAAAGGGGCACAACCCATCTTCATGACCAAAAAATAGTTAAATGCATAGAGTGTAAAAACATAGCTGGAGGGCTATTTCCCAAACTCATCTGTAATCAGGATTGTCTTCGGGAGGCAGGTTTATAAGAAGAGATAGTCACTTTTTTCCCTTCAAAATTTAAGAAATGAGTATTACATTTTTTTTTAATTTTTAAATTTTCACTTTTTATTTTTTCAAAAGATTATTTATTTATTTATTTATTTATTTATTTATTTGACAGAGGGAGACAGCCAGCGAGAGAGGGAACACAAGCAGGGGGAGTGGGAGAGGGAGAAGCAGGCTCCTAGCGGAGGAGCCTGATGTGGGGCTTGATCCCAGAGCCGAAGACAGACGTTAACGACTGCGCCACCCAGGTGCCCTTAATTTTTAAATTTTTAAAAAGTTTTTTTTTTTTTATTCATTTGAGAGAGAAAACAAGTGGGGGGGAGGGGCAGAGGGAGAGGGAGAAGCAGACTCCCTGCTGAGCAGGGAGGCCCGACACAGGGCTCGATCCCAGAACCCTGGGATCATGACCTGAGCTGAAGGCAGGCTCTTGACCAACTGAGCCACCCAGGCGCCTCTGTATTACATTTGTAAACAGATTACAATTTTAAGTGGACAGGGGTTAGTGATACAATGTTCTTAGACGGAGAGCAATGTTACAATGAGGCTGGTAAAGAACACATATTATGTAACTATTTTCTACTATAAACAAAAAATACACTTGCATACACTTGATGTGGAACAGGGTGGTCCAACAAACTTTCTTCAATGATGGAATATGATGTGTACCTGGTGTTACCCAATACAGTGGCCACTAGCCATATGTGGCTAATGAACACTTGAAATGGGGAAATTAATTTTTAATTTATTTGAATTTAAACTTAAATAGCTACATATGGTTAGAGGCTACTGTACTTAGACACACAGCTCTAGAACCTTCCATTTGCTGGGAAGAAGAGTGTCAGCAGGGGCAGGGAGAGCAGACCAGATTTGGTAGCCATGTTGTCTCACATAAGTCATGTACTGTTTTGTTGTCTGTACAGAGCTCTTCTGTATATTCTATTACTGTTCGAGGAAGGAAGTGAGAAACCCTGAATGGCCAAAGTAATCCTGAGAAAGAACAGCAAAGCTGGAGGTACCATACTCCCTGATTTCAAACTATATTACAAAGCTATGATAATTAAAATAATATGGTATTGGCATAAAAACAGACACATAGATCAATGAAACAAAATAGCCGAGAAATAAACCCATTTATATGTGGTCAATTAATTTATGACAAAGGAGTTAAGATTATACAACAGGGAAAGGAGGTTCAATAAACCGTGTTGGGAAAATGGTAAGCCACATGCAAAAGAATGAAACTTGACCACTATCTTTCACCATACACCAAAATTAACTCAAAGTGGATTAAAGACTTGAATATAACACCTGAAACCAGGGGCGCCTGGGTGGCGCAGTCGTTAAGCGTCTGCCTTTGGCTGAGGGCGTGATCCCGGCGTTATGGGATTGAGCCCCACGTCAGGCTCCTCCACTGAGAGCCTGCTTCTTCCTCTCCCACTCCCCCTGTTTGTGTTCCCTCTCTCGCTGCTGTCTCTCTCTCTGTCAAATAAATAAATAAAATCTTAAAAAAAAAATAACACCTGAAACCATAAAACTCCTAGAAGAAAACATAGTTGGCATAGGTCCTGACAATGTTTTTTTAACCTGACACCAAAAGCAAAAGCAACAAAAGCAAAAATAAGTTAAGTGGGACTACATCGTATTAAAAGCTTCTGTATAGCAAAGGAAAACAACAAAACAAAAAGGCAAACTTTACTGAATGGGAGAAAACATTTGCAAATCATGTATTGATAAGGGGCTGATATCCAAAATATATAGAGAACTCATACAACTCAATAGCAAAAAACACCCCACAAATAATCCAATTAAAAATGGACATAAGATCTGAATAGACATTTTTTCAAAGATATGAAGACCGACAGGCACATGAAATGATGTTCATCATTAACCATCAGTGAAACACATATCAAAACCACAATGAGCTTTCATTTTACACCTGTCAGATTGGCTAGTATCAAAAAGACAAGAAACAACAAGTGTTGGCGAGGATGTGGAGAAAACTGAGCCCTTGTGTGCTGTTGGTGAGAATGTAGACTGGCAGCCACTATGGAAAACAGCATGGAGGTTCTTCAAAAAATTAGAAATAAAACTACCATATGATCTAGCAATTCCTCTTTTGGGTATTTATCTGAAGAAAATGAAAATACTAACTCAAGATATATGCACCCCCGTGTTCATTGCAGCATTATTTACAATAACCAAGATATGGAAACAGCCTGTGTCCATCAATGGCTGGATGAATAAAGAAATTGTAGCATACACACACACACACACACACACACACACACACACACACACACTAGAATATTACTCAGCCATAAAAAAGAATGAAATCTTGCCATGGATGGACCTCAAGGGCACTATGCTAAGTGAAATACATCAGACTGAGAAAGACAAATACTGAGTGATTTCTCTTAACTGTGAAATCTTAAAAAAATAACAACAAAAAACCCAAGCTCATTGATATAGAGAACAAATTGGCGGTTGCTGGAAACCCCAAAGGGTGGAGAAGGGTGGAGAATAAAAGAAAAAGAACCAAGTGAGAGAAGGTACTTCTTTACACTCTTCAAGGCCGCGGCATTGACTTCATCCTACCACGCCCTTTTACGTTCCCCTGACTTTCAAGTGCTCTATTCCTAGAAGAGGGAACTGACCTATTAAGAAACAACAATTGGGGGGCGCCTGGGTGGCACAGCGGTTAAGCGTCTGCCTTCGGCTCAGGGCGTGGTCCCGGCGTGATGGGATCGAGCCCCACATCAGGCTCTTCTGCTATGAGCCTGCTTCTTCCTCTCCCACTCCCCTTACTTGTGTTCCCTCTCTCGCTGGCTGTCTCTATCTCTGTCGAATAAATAAATAAAATCTTAAAAAAAAAAAAAAAGAAACAACAATTGGGGCACCCGGGTGGCTCAGTCGGTTAAGCATCCAACTCTTTGTTTCGACTCAGGCCCTGATCTCAGGGTCCTGAGATTGAACGTGCATCAGGCTCTGCACTCAGCATGGAGTCTGCTTGAGAAATTCTCTCCCTCTCCCTCTCCCTCTGCCCCTCCCACTCGTGCTTTCTCTAAAATCAGTCTTATGGGGCGCCTGGGTGGCTCAGCTGGTTAAGCGTCTGCCTTCGGCTGAGGTCCTGGGATGGAGCCCCAGGGAGCCTGCTTCTCCCTCTCCCTCTCTCAAATCAATAAATAAAATCTTTAAAAAAAAAATCTTGAAAAAGAAAGCAACAATCATCTCATCCATCCTCATTCATGTCAACTATTTTAAATGTTTTATACTTTTTCTTATAAACTGTTTCTCCATCTCCCCTTCATTATCTTGCATTCTGTGTTCTTGAGACTTCTATTAAATCATTAGCCATTCAATATTTAGTTTTCTTCTTCTCCTTAACTTCTTAGACTTCTAAATAGTAGAGATAACACTGATAATATCCATAAGATTAGTATATATAATGCAAAGTAGATGATCAGATGATAGAGTGGGCTGAAATTGCAGTATAATGTAACACACCTGCACAATTTGTCAAATTAATGATAAAGGTTAAAGTTGGTTGGGGGCGGAGGGGGAGGCAGGTGACTCAGAGGACTCTGCTGGTACGGCCAAACTATGGCAAGATTTAATTTTTTTTCTTTTCTCAAGATTTATTTTTTCTTCCTGGTAGTCATCTTAATTGGTATACAGCATGTCTGCCGTCAGCTGCCAGCCACTTCCCTGGGAAAGCATCGATGAATAGCAAGCTATGTTTCTCCTCTGTTGCTAATTCTAGCCCAGTGTCGGAACCAGAAGGTCAATGGTGAAAGCTACAGCTGCCGGATGCCAGCAACAGAGGGGCAACCAGACCTTTTTACAAAGTGCCACTAACAGCCCAGTCGATTCTCCTTCCTCTGACCCCGCCATCGATCACACTTGCCGTCGCATGTACGAGTGGACCAACCAATCCTCTGATTTGGTTTCCGAGGGAAAGCAGTTGTTTGGCCTCATGTTTTATTAATGTGGGGGTCTCCCATCTCTTGTGCTTGTGTTTGAAACCAAACACCTTGACCAGTCTGCGTCTACTGGGGGCGGTACAAGAAGGTACGGTCCACCTTGGGTGAGTTTTTGTATTATCACAAAAGAGAAGACAGTCTTATGAAAAATTAAACGACAACAATGCTGAGAGCCTAAAACCATGTAGTAAGAGCCTGAAACTTAATGTAGTAAGAGGAGATTCACTTCTCACCAAGTAAGTTCTTATTCAGTCAAAAATGATGCTGTAAGTAGAGATTCGGTGCTATAAATAGACGATCAAAAGCTTGTTTTTTTATTTTCTGCCTTGCTAAGAAAAATAATCACTTACCCTACACATGTGGCTCCAAGTCTTTCTGATAACATTCTAGGACCTGTTTGGGTAATAGAACTGAAAGAACTCTTTTAAAGCTACAGAACTCCTCTCATACCCTCTAACTTGCATACTACAGAGATACTTTCTTTACAAAAAATTTCAAGGGGGTTCCTTGCATCCTGAAACCCATCCTTAAAAACTGGAAGTTTAAGAATTCACCCACCACCATGTACTATTCCAAAAAGCTTTACTGCTTCCCATTAATTAAAAATAATAGTATCAACCCATTCATCCCCCTCCCTTTTTTTTTTTTGCAAATACTTTTTTTTTTAAAGTAAGCTCTACGAGGAGCTTGAGACCCTGAGATCAAGAGTCACATGCTCTACTGACTGAATCAGACAGGTGCCCCACATTTCTCTTCTTTTCCAACTTTCTGATTTCTACTAAGTCTTAGGGTTAAAAGAAAATCATTCAATATACTTAAAAGTGTTGCTTGGATCCAGTCTGACTGCATGATCTTCTAACTGTGGAGACGTGACAATTAGTAAGAAGAGCATGGGTTTTAGAGGCCAGTGAGCTCGGGCTGACCACGGATTCTAAATTATTCGTTGTAGAACTACTTTATTTTTTTGAGCCTGCTTCTCACCAGTAAAATGAGTATATTACCCGATAGGGAGCTACTTAGAAGACAAACAATAAAGTAAAACATCTGACACTGAAAAGGCTGAATTAAGACCTTCAGAGACTCAAATCATCAGGACTCCAGTGCCAGAGTCAGTCAAGATATTAGTAGAAAACAGAGAACACACTTGAACCTCGGTAACTTGAAGAAGCTTTAATAAACAGACTGTTTACAAAGACATGGGCAAAGTTCAAGGGAACCAACAAGGAATAATGGAGTAATCCAGAGCTAGTAAGGGAATAGTTCTTTCTATCCCTAGATTTGAAGGGGCAAAGTGAAGGAGCTAGAAGCTTGAAAGGGCTGCTTAATAGGAGCCATGGTCTTTGGTAGAGGGACACAGACAAGCCCTGTGACCTGGGGATGAGGAAGCCTGGGAAATAAGGTGTCACTAATTGGATGTGTCAGCCTAATGTCAGAGGGCAAAGGAACCTGTTAATGCAGTCCATATGGGCCAACCCCTCCTGGTGCACAGAACAGGACGGAGAGCAGCTCTGGAGGGGACACAGAAGATCTCCTGCACCACTTCTGTCCCAGCAAAATTCAAACTACTAAACTGTTAAACACAAAACTTGCATGTATGCTGAAACTGAAATACCTTCTCTTTAGAACTTCTAATTATAAACTTCTGAGTGTTTTTTTTTTTAATTTTAAATAGGCTCCACCCCCAACACGGGGCTTGAATTCACGACCTCGAGATCAAGAGTCACACGATATACTGACTGAGCCAGCCAGGTGCCCTTGCGTTCTTTAATAAAGCAGATTTCTTTTCTCAGACTTTCTGGTGTCCCTGCCTTGCTGGTGCCTTAACACATGCCTGGATGGCCTCCAACGCAGCCGTCAGTGTGGCCCCTGGACAGGAAAGCCTCAATAAATGGAAACTGGTAAGTCTCAAGTTAACTCCCAAATGCTAACTCGAATGATCTCAGATTTCTGAGCATCCAGAACGAATTTAGAAGGAATCTTGGGATTTTTCTGTTTAGGTATTATTCATTAAGGAATTCAGAAACTGGGGCGCCTGGGTGGCTCAGTCAGTTAAGCATCTGCCTTCAGCTCAGGTCATGATCTCAGGGTCCTGGGATCGAGCCCCGCATCGGGCTCCCTGCTCAGTGGGAAGCCTGCTACTCCCTCTCCCACTCCCCCTGCCTGTGCTCTCTCCCTCTGTCAAATAAATAAATAAAATGTTTAAAAAAAAAAAAAAAGGAATTCAGAAACTGGATTTTCTTAGACTCAAAAAATCCTATGGTCGTAAAACTTCTTATAATCCTAATGAATGACAGGAAAATTTATAGTTTCTTGTGAAAGAGAATAAAAGAAATCAGGACATCAATTTCACATTGACATTTTTATTAACGCCAACTGTTTTTTAATTATTATTTTTTTAAAACAATAGCACAAAAATGTTTCAAGGAAGCAGTCTCACAATCTGATGACCTTCTGAAATACAGTTAAGCCACACCAAATATGAAATTCCTGTTAATAACACAAAACAAATATTTTTAAAAAGGAAAAATAAAAAGAAGAGGAAAAAGAAAGAAAAGGAAGAAAGGTAGGGGCAGAGGAAAGCAATGAGGTGTAGAGTTAAAACTCACTGGATCGGGTAGGTGAGGCTTGTTAGTAGGATACACTGTTAAAGCAAAGAGTGGCACACAGGCTTCCGGTCTTTGCTGTTCTACCCAGTCACCACTAATACACGGCCCCCGCAGTGGCGGCCACTGACTTCTTCCATGTCCACGGGGAACTGGGAGAAGCCAGTGCTGATACTGTCACGAAGAGGTTTAACTGTTGGCCTGTCGGACAACTACGACCATTTTGTTGTTTGTTTTTTTTTTAGCAGAGTAACTCCTTCAGGACGGCCTGGCTGAAAACCCTTCCATTTCTATGTCTCACCTATATGCATCTCAGGGCTCTTAAAAGTTATCTTAAAAAAGAAAGAAAAAATAATGTATATCAGTTTCTCTTATTTAATGTGGCTATAAACGATGTTTCCTTATTATTTCTTTATCTCTAAGAAGGACACCGGGGGTGGGGGCTGGGGGCGGAAGTAAGAGGAAGAAAAAACCCAGACCAGGATAGATTTGGGTTTTTTTAACCTTTTTTTTTTCCCTTTTGGCCAGGGGGGTCACACGGAAGGGATGGCATGGAGGAAAATTATGATCCTTGGTTCAGATTGAGTTATGCAGGAAAATATATCCTCCTGATCAGTCCCCATGCCAAAAAAAAAAAAAAAAACCAAACCAAAAAAAAAAAAAAAAAAAAAACCAAACCAAAACAAAACACCCCAACAAACCCAAAAAAACCAAAAAACACTTGGAATTATGCACAGATCTATGTTATACCAGCTATCAGCCTTTCACGTTTAACCATTCCCAGCAATGGACACTACCCTTGGCTTGTAGGCTGCTTGCAGAACCCACTTCACACAAAATCTTCCTCACCCAGAAGCCTCTAGTTTTCTTTTGGTAGGTTATAAAAACAGAACATCTGTCATTAACAGGAGAGTGTTAAATACTTTTAACCACTTGACAAGGCTTCAGGAAGTTTCACAGTTTCGTTATGCTCTATTTTATTACTATCATATTTACATTTTTATTTTTTATTTTTATTTTTATTTTTTTGCTGAATTGCTGATTTTCCTTTTTCAATAGAATTTAATTCTGGAGTGTGAGCAGGAACCAGTTAACTACATTCATTGTCCAACCCCCACTGGTTTGAAAGAAGACTCCAAATTCTCGGCATGTGAATCAGCTGTTCGGTAGCCCCACCTTATCCCCCCCGCAGCCAAGCAGCAGAACGGCAGGCAGCGCGCTCAGGGCTCACGCGGTAGGTGGGGAGGCCTTTCGCTGAAGGAGGTACTGGTGAATGCTCTCAGCATCTCGCTTTAGCCAAGCAGCATTCAGCAGGATATTTTCACAACACTGCTGGATGGTGCGCTCAGCTGAAGGAGCCGGATGACTCTCGAAGAAAGCCTGGTATCAACACAGAATGTAGGATCATTACTAGTGATAGTAAGAAGGTAATAATATCCCAGGTCATGAAAAAATACCCACTGTTCTGTAAAGGATTCAAAAGCTTCAATCATGAAAATTTACCACTGCCACTCCCAGGCTAAGAGAAAACAAGCAGCTCCTTGAACTTACATGTAGGAATTCTTCTCCAAATATATGCTTAAAATCGAATCGCAAGTTAATAAAGAGAACCTATGGCCTTTCTTTCAGATTCATCATCTAGTGGTTAGTGTACGCTTTGGAATTAGGCTTGGGACTCAAATCTAGGCTTGGTCATGTATTAGCCTATGACTTTTAGTTAAATTAACTCTTCTGTTTTCTCATTTATGAGAAAATATTTACTCCAGAAGATTAAAGAGAAATCCATATAAACTTTTAACATAATAGTTGGCAGGCAGAGTCCTTAAGGACTCAAAACACATTTGGCTGCTTCTAATACAGATTAATTTGAGAAGGATGATAAAACCACAACGTTTCGATTACTGCTCCACAGACTCACATTTTTCATGCAACAAGACTATTTCTGAGTTTATTATAATTTATCACAAAGCTTATTGACTAAAGATGCAATAAACTATTTTTTTTTAAAGATTGTATTTATTTATTCGACAGGATAGAGACAGCCAGCTAGAGAGGGAACACAAGCAGGGGGAGTGGGAGAGGAAGAAGCAGGCCCACAGCAGAGGAGCCCGATATGGGGCTCGATCCCACAACGCCGGGATCACGCCCTGAGCCGAAGGCAGACGCTTAACCGCTGAGCCACCCAGGCGCCCCTGCAATAAACTATTTTCTAATGAAGTATACCAAGTTTCACAGAAAACAAAGCAACTCTTGGAGCACCTGGGTGGCTCAGTCGATTAAGCATTCGACTCTTGATTTCAGCTCAGGTCACAATTTCGGGGTCCTGAGATCAAGCCCCTCATCAGGCTGCAGGCTCGGTGGGGAGTCTGCTTGAGATTCTCTCTCTCCCTCTGCCCCTCCCCCACTCTCTCTCACTCTCACTCACTCTGTCTCTCTCTGAAATAAATAAGATCTTTTTAAAAAATGAAAACAAAGCACCTCTTAAGTACCAACCAGCAAAAGGATGGGGGTCTTTACTTTGAACTAGTCATCACAGGTGTAAAAGAGAGAATGACTAATTCAACAGATTAAGTCTAGAACTTTTAGAAATCGATAACCTTATTTTGTTTACATAGATGACAATGGCTCCTGCTCCAAAGCTCCTTAGGGCCTGAGTAAGATACAGGACTTCCCCTCATTCCATCTCAACAAATACCACTACCATTTACATATAAGAAACCTGGGAATTATCCTCAACTCTTCCTTCTTCCTCTGCCAGGTTCACAACACAGAGAAGCCACTCAGTAAATATTTGTTGAACTAAAGATTAACAAAATCAAGCCCCCTGAATTTCATTCCTCCATCTCTCCCAAGCTACTTTATCAGCCTTGCTTGGAGAGTTAGCGTCCCAACATCTTCTCTTCCCCATTCCATATTATTCTCCACACTGCAGCCAGACGGAAGCTTTTATCAAACAAATCACATCAACTCACTCTGTTTAGAAGCAATTCAAGGGCTTTCCATTCTTGGGAAAATCTTCATACAGCCTACAAGGTCCTCCAGTCTGGCCTCTACCGATCTTACCAGCCTCAGCTCCACCACTCGCCGCCCCTCCCCTCCAAACCCAGCACGTGTACTTCTCCTTCGGGACACTTACACCCTTTACGACAAGGGACGGTCTGCACAATATACAACGTAAACTAATGAAGGCACAGATCAAGTCTTCCACTGTTTCCTCAAGACCTGAAATCTTAAACTCTTATTCCTAACAATGGTTTGTGGAATGAATGAAACAACACTATACCTCTCAGAACTTCCAAATTTACACCTCATGACTCCACTGCTTTCAAGAAGATGAAGGTGGAAATGACATTTCGAAAGTACTTCATAATTAAGTGCAATGGAAGGCTTCAAGTTAAGATTTTCCTAATCAGTGCAGATTCCTCCTCAAATGCTGAACTTGACCACTTAACTGATTATTATGCTCTGTAAAGGCTAAGAGGAGAGTCCCTACATAGCCATCTTGTCTCCCTGTGCATATGACAGACCTATGAAGGTTATTAGAAAGGAAAAAAAGAACCATTATCAAGGACCTACTACTCCATTCCAGTCCCACTATGTTTCTCTAAATAATAGTCTTATTCCATTTTATGGAGGATGAGATATAGAGAGCTCATGGGGGTTAAAAACTTGCTTGAAGTCACATAGCTCAACAGGGCAGGGCATGGATTTCTACTCAGATTGACTGATTTCAAGTTCCACGTTCTTTCAACCATATTTCAGTGCCCTCAAAGATGATTCCAACCCCAAATTCTTCAAGCATTAAAGACACAACCCAAGCTGTCTTTTTCTAAGCAAAAACGAGGATAAATACAGCATTATCCCAACACTGTATGATCACAATTTGGCTCATTAGTGTTTTTACTTACTAGCTTGAAAAGTAAAAAGTAAACAGCACTTTGCTTACCTTCACCTCTCCAGCCATTTTATCAACTGCAAATCCCTCAACTGATAGCTGAAAAAACAACAGTTTAAACAGTAAATGCAACTAAAAGAGGCTAGGAACAAAATTCCATTTATCCTATAAATGAATCATTCTATTCTCTCCCAACTGCAGAATATTCTAGAGGGTGCAGGATGTGTGATGGACAAGCCCTTTAATAAAGCTAGTAACTATTAAAGGAACTCTTTCTTCTTTTTTAAAGAAACTCTTATTAAAGCACAAAGACCATAGTCTATAGGCCTAGTGAACCATGGATGTCTCCAAATAACACCCATCATTAACAAGGTACTCAAAATAAAAATCTTCACATACCTTTATTAGTCTGGATATTAAGAATCCTCCCTGGTATCGATTATAAAGTTCTTCCCAGTTGTCTTTTATAAACTTCCAAGCAGCCTTCCTTCCATGCTTGCTGCCTCCAGCCACCCCACCAATTACTGATACAGTGTCCTGTGGACGTACCTCTTCCTAAAAATAGAAAGAGAACTAAAAATCTACGCTTTTGATTTTTAGTTGGTACTCGAGTAATCACACTGAAGACCCTCACTCCATGTTTTAGGAATAACTGGCACCAGAAGCTTCCAGCAAAGAGGAGAATGTTTAACCTAAAGAGGAGCCAAACTGAGAATGAGGCACTGAGACGGGTAGGAACAGGGTGCTCAACAGGTATTTGCTCGGGTTCCTACACGGTAAAGAAAGGAAGAGACAGAAGGTAGGTACAGGGATAAGTAGGCTTTCCAGTTTATTTCTGCTTCCAACTACTCTGATTCTCACCAGCAGAGGGAGATGTACAGGTCAGTAGCAAAAGCCCACTCCATTTCCCCCAGACTAAGAGGAAGCCTTAGTTCAGGGGTAAAGCAGATCAAGACGATACTGAGTCAGAGAACCCCGCCACAGATCAGTGGGTTACAGCTCCCTCTACATGCAGTTTTCGTTGGAACTTACTGAAAGTGCAAACGTGAGGACTTTCTGAATCAATTCAGGTGAAAGAGTAGCCCCAAGGACCCTTTCAATTCGGTTTTTCTCTTCCTGCATATCTGCTTGTTTGTGAAGCTACAGTGAAAAACAAAGACAGAGATAGTTAACCTTCCCCTAGAAGTTATGCATATGCTTGTGTGAGCCTCTCCCCCAAACTTTTGCTCTATAGTCTCGCTGGCTGAGATTGCAGGGCACGAAGTTAACAAACGATGATACTTTTCAAGATGTTCAGGCACTACATTTATCACATGACATCATGGTAAGTCACTAGTGTAAGTGTGTACTGTGTGAATGGCTTGTCATCAGTTCTGAGGGGTATGATGTCTGACTAACGTTCTATGTTAGATGAACAAACCAATCATCGCTAATACCATTGAAGGTCATCAGTTTAATTTCTAATAGTAAAAAATAAATGCTAACATTAATTCATGAGTCTCTGATCACTGGGATTCTGTATTATCACATTTTTCTTTTTCTTTTTTTTTAAGGTTTTATTTATTTATTTGACAGAGATAGAGAGAGCCAGCGAGAGAGGGAACACAAGCAGGGGGAGTGGGAGAGGAAGAAGCAGGCTCATAGCGGAGAAGCCTGATATGGGGCTCGATCCCATTACGCCGGGATCACACCCTGAGCTGAAGGCAGACGCTTGACCGCTGTGCCACCCAGGCGCCCCTCACATTTTTCAACTGAAAAATCAGCACATGCTGAATGCAGAAAATCAGGAAAAGAGAGAAGCATAAAGAGAAAATTAAATTATTGGGGTGCCTGGGTGGCTCAATCAGTCGGGCTCTCTGCTCAGTGGGAAGTCCGCTTCTCCCTCTCCCTCTGCCCCTCGCCCCCACTCATGTTCTTTCTCTCTCTCAAATAAATGAATAAAATCTTAAGGGAAAAGAAAGAGAAAAAATTAAGTTATTATGGTATGTACATTTTCAAATTGGAAATAAGATCATCTTATACCTGTTTTTTTGTGACCTTTGAAAAATTTTTAAATTACAGGTAAGTTTTATTGTCTTTATACTTTTGTAGTCTCTAAATCTTCCATAGTGAATATACCAAGTCTTTTTTTAATCGTCAGAAGCAAAACATTATTATACATTTAAAAAGTGAGAATTACATGCTTCATTCCCCCTTCTGATTACCCCCCCTTTCTTTATCCCTTTCTTCCCCTACCGATCTTCCTAGTTCTTATGTTCCATAGATGAGAGAAACCATATGATAATTTTCTTTCTCTGCTTGACTTATTTCACTTAGCAGTATCTCCTCCAGTGCCGTCCATGTTGCAGCAAATGTTGAGAAATCGTTCTTTTTGATAGCTGAGTAATATTCCATTGTATATATGGACCACAACTTCTTAATCCAGTCATCTGTTGAAGGGCATCTCAGCTCCTTCCATGATTTAGCTATTGTGGACAATGCTGCTATGAACATTGGGGTGCATATGGCCCTTCTCTTCACTACATCTGTATCTTTGGGGTAAATACCCAGTAGTGCAATGGCTGGATCATAGGGTAGCTCAATTTTTAACTTCTTAAGGGACCTCCACACTGTTTTCCAGAGTGGTTGTACCAACTTGCATTCCCACCAACAACGTAGGAGGGATCCCCTTTCTCCACATCCTCTCCAGCAATTGTTGTTTCTTGCCTTGTCAATTTTTGCCATTTTAACTGGCGTAAGGTGGTATCTTAGTGTGGTTTTGATTTGAATTTCCCTGATGGCTAATGATTTTGAACATTTTTTCATGTATCTGTTAGCCATTTGTATGTCATCATTGGAAAAGTGTCTGTTCATATCTTCTGCCCATTTTACAATTTGTTTATTTGTTTCTTGCGTATTGAGTCTGAGAAGTTCTTTGTAGATCTTGGAGACTATGGACTCTGAGAAACAAACTGAGGGCTTCAGAGGGGAGGGGTTGGGGGAATGGGATAGGCTGGTGATGGGTAGTAAGGAGGGCACGTACTGCATGGTGCACTGGGTGTTATACGCAACTAAAGAATCATCGAACTTTACATCAAAAACCACGGATGTACTGTATGGCGACTAACATAATATAATAAAAAAATACTAAAAAAAAAAGTGAGAATTACAAAGTTATATGAGATACCTCTCCAAGTCAACTTAATCTATAGTCTCTGTTGATCTTCTCTCCCACTGAAGATTCTACACTGACCAGAGTCTGCAGACCCCAGCACAGGTCCCAGTTTCCTCTTCCTTTCCTTTGGACCCTTTTGAGCAGCAGTGGGGTAAAATAAATAGGAAGTCAGGAGACCTGGGTTCTAGTCCCAATTTTGCCTCTAACTAGCTGTGTGATTTTGACTAAGTCCTTAACCTCTCCGGATCTCAGTTTCCCCATCTGTAAAATGAGCGGGGTGGAAAGATAATTTCTAAGGTCCTTTTCAGCTCAAATACCCAAGGTCTGAACGCTGGCTTTCAGGAAGCATTGTTTTCCCCAAGGAGAACCTGTTACACTAGTCCACTAGATGGCACCATAACACCACATTCTAAATACACTTTGGACTAAAAGTTATTTTTTTTTAAATCCTGCCTCATTATTCCCAAATTACCAACAGAAAACAATCTTCCTCATCTCCCATCAACTGGTTCCTTGAAGAAACCTAATTTGGCCTTCATAAGAGCTCTCCCTATAGTAAAGCAGAATTACATTCAGCTCCCTTGCGTTAAAAGATGCAAACACTTATTAACTATACATACTAGTACTAGTGTATGCCAGGACATGAAAATGTCAAGGTTACCTGTCATGAGAATTCCAGAACCCCTATTTTGTTCTATACTTTTATGGAAAAGACAAAACCCACAAATACCTGATTTCATATGCAAAGAAATACATGATTTATAATGCACAGGTTCACAGAATATTAAGAATAAGAAAGGACCTCAATGTCATTTAATTGAAGGGTAAACCCAAAGTATAATTTTGTATTATTAGAAAGGAAACTCTTGTACAAGATCAGTAGTTAAAGTGGCACATTTTGAGTTTCTTAATTAAAGTATAAACTTTTTCAACATATTCTAATCATTTAAACAGGATTTGTTGAAAACTAATACTAGAAATTAGATTTGCAACGCTGATCCACTTGAGATCAGAAAAGTGATCTTAATCCACTAAAGATGGAAGTAATAAAGCACATCCCACTCCTGTTCTGTTTGTTCCCCCCTAAGTGAGGGTCTTTAAATGAATGGGCTTTATAGGTCTGACAGGTAACTTGGGTATTTAGGCACATTCTGCACATTTTATTTGATGCTAATAGATTCAGCTCCCTCCATCTCTGATGCAACTAGAATAGTCAAGTTGTTTCTTAGATTGATAACTACAAGGACAGGGACTGGAGACAGCACTTGTTTCACAGTATTAGTATCAGAGTTTAATTATACGCCAACCACCCTGGGAAAACTACAGGCAGGTCAATTAATTTCCTGTCCATTCATAAAAGGTACTGGCATAGCTCAAACCCTGGAGACACCTGATCATCTATCCCTTAAGCCCAGACACAAACCTCTTCTTTAAAATGGGAAGTACCCTAGTAAATTTACACTGAAGGGAAAAATTTTAAGAACTTGACATGTTAATAATCAAAACGAACATTTCAATTTTTAGATTTAAGTTGCATAAACTTATGAATAAAAAAAAGTGAAGAAATCAGATGACTTTGGGGATTGTATTGGTAGTATACACCAACAGACATTATATATTTCTCCCATGGTTTATTTTCTTTTTGAGAGAAAAAAGAGACGTGTGTGCACGTGCATGTGGCGGGGGGGGGGTGGTGCTGAGGGAGAGTGAGAATCCCTGCTGAGTGCAGAGCCCAACGTGGAGCTCCATCTAATGACCTAAGATCACGACGTGAGCTGAAATCAAGGGTCGAGCCACCCAGGCGCTCCTCCCATAGTTTCTTAGTATTTGCCTGTCTCCAGTATGCGTATCTGCATATATTTCTTTTGCGAGCAGACTTTTAACCACCTAAAGCTCATAATCTCTGTGTCAACCCAAGTTCAACAGCAGAAAATGGGAGCCCTTTCCAAATTTACTCACCTTTAGCATAATGTCTAAGGTGGTGCCATCACCATGCTTCAAAACAGTCAGATAGACCTACAAGAGAGTACAGGGACAAAACAGCAGGCATCTTTGATTAAACACACCTTGTTCCAAATAGTCCAATGTTAGAAAAGACATAAAGCGAGTGAAAAAACTTATAAATCGCTGTGTGTGGATGTTACATACAAATTGTGGCAAAGAGCTTAGAGGCCGCGACTGAAAACCAGCTAGGCGGACAGCACGTAGTAGGGGCAGCGCACACCGGCTGTCTCAGGGAAATGTGCACTGACGATGACCTTCCAGCACCAGAGTGCGGTCTGAGGAACTTTAAACAAAGGAGAAGCTGGCTAAAACCCACCTAAATGGCACCTATCAAATCAGAGTCAGGCATGATTTGTGGGTCAGTACTTAGGTCATTTTTGGTCACCATTACACACACTCCACACTCTGCACAGAATGATGCGGTCATTTAGAAATCAAGGTTATTTATCGTGAAAACCTACAGGACTCCTCAGATCAGCGGAGAGAATCTGCTTCCCTTCTACGTGGTCCTTAAACCGACGACGGGCTTCTTCTAACGTTGCCTTATGTCCTGCTTTTCCTAGTTTGCCCAGAACCAAGCCCCTCAGGAGTGCATCTAGATGACCTGATTAAGAAGGAAGAGAGACACGAAACTGCTTAAAAATCCTGTTTTCACAAATATGCCCCCTGGCTATCTTGTAATTGTGTTATACTATGTCTACCAGCTTGAACAAACACAATCAATTACCTTAGTACTCGAGCGAACACCTGATTTACATTATTCACATCGTAAGAGTAAAATGAAGTGCTAAACAGACCAAATAGCAAATGAATTTGCCCACTTTGTCTACAAATGCCAAAGATGTGAATTTATTAAATGTTCACTCCACCTAGGTAATTACACTGCTAAGGATTGTATGTGAAAGGAACAGGCTTAGATCATGCAGATTTGACCCAAGATTCAGAGAAAGGTCAATAAACTGAAATCTTACATTTAAAAAGATCAACCTCCAATGGATCTATTCACTCTAAAGATGTGCAAATACGCAATAAGCACAGAAAGAGATGTTCAACATCGGTCATTAGGGAAATGCAAATCAAAACCACAGTGAGCTGCCACCCTACACCCACAAGCATGACTGAAAAAGACAGTAACAAGCACTGTCAAGGACGTGGAGAAATTAGAACCCTCATACATTGCTGGTGGGAGTGTAAAATGTTGCGGCCACTTTGAAAAACAACCTGGCGATTAGGAAGTTAACCTGGCGATTAGAGGTTAAACACAGAGTTACCATATGATCCAGCAATGCCACTCTTAGGTATACACCCAAGAGAAATGAACGTTATGTCCACACAAAAACTTGTGTATACATGTTCACAGCAGTATTCACAACTGTTTTCAAGTAGAAACCATCCAAACACCCATCAAGTGATGAATATACAAAATGCGGTACGCCCATACAACAGAATGTTCTTCAGCTGTCAAAGGAGTGCAGTACTGATGTGCAAGGCAACATGGATGTACCCTGGAAACATTCTGCTAAGTGAAAAACGCGGGACACGAAAGGCTACATGGGGTACGAGTCCACTGATACGAAATGCCCCGAGTAGGCAAATCCATAGAGACAGCAGATTAGTGGTTGCCAGGGACGGGGGTGGTCAGCGAATGGGGAGTGACTGCCAACGGATATGGAGTTTCTTTTAAGGCTAAAGAAATTGTTCTGGAATTAGATAGTGGTGATAATTGTGCGACCTTGGGAACAAGCTAAAAAAGACGGAGCTGTATACTTTAAAAAGGTCCATTTTATGATACACTGGTTATATCTCAAAAACAAAAACAAAAAAGTTAACACCAGCAATGATGGATTGCAATACCAAAATGGACAGGTAAGTCATGGTATAGTCAGACAATGAATACTACTAAGCAATAAAAAGGAATGAACACACTGGATGTATCTTAAGCATTATACTGAGCAAGAGAAGCCAGATATAAGAGCAGAATATATATTAGGATTCCATTTATATAAAGTTCTAGAAGAGGTAATGTTAATCTAGGGTCAAAGAAGGCAGAACAGTGTTTGCCTGCAGGGGACGGGCAGGGGGCAACTGAGTGGCAGGGACTGACCGAGAAGGGGCCCGAGGCAACCTCCTTCGCTGTGTGCATTTGTCAAATGTCGCTGAACTGTAACAATTAATTTGTAAATCTTGCTACATTTAAATCATAACTCGGCAAAAAGTAAGTTTAAGAAAACCACAGGAGATCAACAGATAACACGAGAGGACGTTAGTGCAGAACCAATTTATAATTCCGGCTCTGGTACTGACTTGCTATGTGGTGCAAGGCAACATTTTGTTATTTTGCTGTTTGACTCTTCCATCTATAAAACTAGGAAGCTGAAGACACTCTCCCTATTTCAGAAAGCTGGGTTTGAGCCCAAGAAGTATTACATATTACCACCATGAAAAAGAAGGACGGCATCCACCGATGTGCCTGTATCTGTCTCCACATACCCTCTCTCCTGTCTTGTTTCTGGGATCTGTGCTTCTATCGCCAACTCCTCCACTGGTCCCCGACTCCTCTCCATCACTCAGCCCTCGCTCCGGCAATTACTCCCCTCTTTCACATCCCGAATTTTTCTATTACCACTCCACCATTGTCATTGGCACAAAAGCATGTTATAAAATCTCCCACTTTATTAAAAAAAAATGCCTCCACTGACCCATCTCTCTCCAGACTACCTTTTTTTTTTTTTTTTTTTTTTTTAAAGTAAAACTCCTTTAAAAAGTTGTCTGAATGTACTGTCTCCTTTTCCCCCACTCCCAGTCCGGAGAACACAAAACTGGTCTCCAGCGCGCCACAAAATGTGCCAATGTAATGATCGATCCTCCTTTGTCTTGCCTGACTCAGAGCAGCATTTGTCATGGTGGGTCGCTCTCCTTCTGGTTGCTTCTTAACACATCTGGGACACCTCATCCCTCCTGACTGGCCAGCCAGTCTCCCCAGCCGATTTCTCCTCTTCCATCCAATCTCCAAATCCTAGCCTCGCCTACGACCGAGTCCTCAGACCTTTTTTCTTTCCACCTACATTCAGGCCGCACGTGATCTCATCTAGTCTCATGGCTATAAATACCATCTGCACACTGACTGGATTTATTCAGCCCAGACCTCTAGGCACGATACTCTCCACCAGGCTGTCTAAAAGGACCTCACATTTCCTGTGTCCCAAACCCAACTCCAGATTGCCTCTGCCCCAGGCTGCTTCTACGGCAGTCTTCCCCATTCCTGGAGATGGCAACTTCGCTCCTCCGGTCTTCAGGCCAGAATGTGGGGGCTCCTCTTACTCCACGCAGCCAATCCACCACCAAACAGGTTCACTTCTACCTTCAAAACACCCACAGAATTTACCACCTCCGAGTGCGAGCTGCAACCAGCGCCTCGCGCGGACTACTGAAACAGCTTAGTAATTTGTCTCCCGGCTCCTTCCCCTGGCCCCCCGACTCCAGTCTCGTTTTCACACAGCTGAGTACATCCAGTCATGTTCTGCTTCAACTCTCAACGCTGCCACTTTCCGTACCACTAACTGTGAAAGTCCAAAATGCTGTACTAGCTCCCACAGGTCCCACAGGAGCTGAGCTGCTTCCCACCCGGTCTCCCTCACGTACTCCGTCCTGACTGTTACTACAACAGGCCGAGCACGCTCTGCCGCAGGCCTTCTGCACCGGCTGCTCCCTGTCTGGACCATTTCCCTCTCGACAGCCTCCTAGCTCCCCGTCATACCACCTCATCACTGGCGACGACTGCGCTGACAACTCTCGATGAGCTACCGGCCCCTTCCTCTCTGTCTACCTCACCTAACTGCATTTTTCTTCATGATACCCGCTGCTACCTAAAATATCATATATTTAATGGTGTGCTGTGTCTCCCATGAGAATGTTAAGCCACACAGGGCAATGCTTTCTTCACCGCTGTACCACCAGCTCCCAGAATAGTACCTGGTATTTACTAGGTGCATAAATATTTGTTGAATCAATGAAGGGAAAACACAGAGCGCTAGGTAATTGTTACTGCTGTTCTTATTGCAAAAGACCCCCTCCCAGATCAAGACTGCTCGGGAGGAAATACCACCTTTAGTTATTTGCAGATGGTAGAAAGTAATTATATATATAGCCTTCAGATCACCATGCCCAACATTTACAGTACAGCAAAAAGAGTAAACATACGATTACAGAAATAATCAGAGGAGAGAACACATGGAGAAAGTAAGTAACTTCCTTAATTCAGGTCCTGTCGCTCAGTATCTTTACAAGTTGTACATATAAGGTGCCTAGTATTTAGGGTAATAATAAATAAATTAATTCAAAATTCCCTTTAGCTTTTCTTGACTATAGATGGGCCTTTGGAACTCTGTAAAAGATTTCTATTTCCACCATTTGCTTTGCTTACAAATCATATTTAGCAGTGAATACACATATTCACCACTGTTTTTATGTTGTGATCCATGTAATTTCACCAATAAACTTAAAAGCCCTAAGATTTAATTTCTGGCGAGCTGAATACACAGTAACATCCAGCAGGTAACAGAGATGCTACCGATACCGTTAACCACAGCTGCGTACAAAAGGATCAATTTCTCATTCAGTACATCCATTACCTTCTCCAGGTTTGGGGTCCCAGCCCAGTCTCTCCCCTATAGGTGAAAAGACATCTTTCACAAACTCCTGGATTTCCTCATAGAAGTCTGTGTGGGACAAGAGAGTTGAGAGAATCCCCAGGTTACAGCTCAGGTCGCTCCATACAGTATAATTGGGCTCATTCACAAAAGCCTCCATGACTTTTAGAACCTCTACAGTGCTAATGATTCCAGCTCGAGCCTGGGATAGGAAAAAACATAAATTAATCTAGTTTTCAAACAAAAACGAAAGCAAAAAAATACAAGCATGCATTTTCAGCATTATCTACTGCTAGTTAGTCGTATCTCTGGTTTAAAGCAAACGAGACTATATAAAATTCAGGAGATTATTAGAATAAAAATCCTATCATGACAACATTCCTTATTTACTTTTTTGCTATTTATAAAAGAGCCATGTAAAAAAGCACACTTTGGTGACAGGCGGTTGCTACACTTGTGGTGAGCACAGCATAACGTATGGACTTGTGGAATCAGTATGTTGTACACCTGAAACTAACATAACATGGTGTGTCAACCATGCCTCAATGGGAAAGAAAGAAAGAAAGGAAGGAAGAAAAAAGCAAACAAGAAAGAAAACTGTTAACTTCCTATTTCTACCCAGTGTCTGGAGCCTTGGCTTTGTTTTTACTTTAAAAATTCTCATACTTTCAGAAAAGATGCAAAAATAGTTAGGGCTTTGGTTTTTGACAGAGGCTCTTTCAAAACTGGACCTGCAAACTGTGTCAACTTCAGCCTGTCCTTTACTCATTTCTAAAGGAAGGCAAACTGGAAGGCACTACAAATTCAGAGTCCTTTCAGAATTAACTAACAGAGCTAGGAAAAAGAACTTCTGTTACAGCAGCCAACTGCACAAACACACCACTCTCCTGGGACAGGTCTCTCTCAGCAATGAGATCAGCAGATGTGAGGTTTTGTGCATCAATGCTAATCTGTGTTTATACAAAGGAGGAATCCAAAACCCGTTACTGCAGAGGGGAGGGAAAATTTCAAGTCCAATTGAAAGGAACACTAGGAGGAATCTGACAATTTTATCACAGACATCTGGAAATTATCTAACCTATGTCGGAGTCATAAAGATACTACTACTAATTGCTGATTTAAACCCTTTCTGGAACAAAGCCAAATATAATATAATTCTAAAGCTAATGGGCTATTATTATTTGAGTAGCAATGGAATGTTAAAAAATTCTAGATGTTTCCAGCAAAGTACAATCACTATTTTAGAAAATATAAATCACTCTGAATTAATTATTTAAAAAAAACACATCAGTAGAGAAATTTCTTCAAGGCTCATACCTATTCCTACTGAAAAGAATTTCTGCCTTACAAAGGATAGTTTTAGTTGTAAAACCTGGCTTAGGAGTAGTGAGATGGGAGTTGCTTCTGGTAAATTAGATAGGTTCAATCTTGTCCTGTTAATTAATAATTAGTCATTTGCTCTAGTCCCAAAAGGTGTTCAACCTTCAGGAAGAACCATATTCTTCTAATTATGTTTCAGTCGGACACTCCAGGAAAAACAAAATCCTTTAATCAACAAAATCCATCATACTACTTGAGAGAGGCTCACCAAGGAGAAGAGGTCATTCTGTAATCCAAGTCGATCCACAGGGGGCAGAGAAAGGTCACGAATGCCTGGTAATAAACTTTCCAGCATGGCTGAGCTGTACTGAGTCCGATAAAATCCAACTGTTCCCAGGTTTAACTGAAAAGACACCCAATAGGCATTATTAATTAAACAGTTGCCTTTTTTTTTTTTTTTTAAAAGCAATCGAGCCCCACGTTGGGCTCCAAACTGAGGCTGATGGTAGGGAGAGAGGGAGTCACATGGGCCAGTTTCTATCTGCTCACA
Organism: Ursus arctos; assembly: GCF_023065955.2. NCBI lineage: Eukaryota > Metazoa > Chordata > Mammalia > Carnivora > Ursidae > Ursus > Ursus arctos. Next base: position 22,525,383 of record NW_026622919.1, on the reverse strand, counting down.
GTGGACAGTTTTAAGTTTACAGGAAATATTTACTATATGTAAGAGCGCGTGGACAGTGGAATCTCTGAGGAGGACTAAGCCTTTACATTCATCTATTCAGCTAGAGTCTCAACAGACTAACAATGCTCGGGTCCTAGATTTTAAAGAATTTCGTGGACTTACAAAGGCAATTTCATGTGATTTGTGGAGTGAGGTAATCATGGACTGTCATTACCTCTACAGGCTATTTACCAACGGGCAAAAATAGTTTCGGTAATATTTATATACAAAATGCCTTAAAGGTAAAATAATAGCATAAGATATAAGTATTTTACTATTTATATGCAACTATTTTTTAAGAATCACCTTACAATAATATAACTGCTGTTTTATTGATTCCCTTTACCTTTTACTGCAGGAAAAATACCTTTATTTACTCAATTACAACCACTGCGTACGTATGTTTTTCTCATTTATAAGAAAAATTTCATATAGCTACATAATCTTCCAGATGTAATTTCAAATGGTAATACAGTATTCCACTAAGTACATTTTATAAATGTGTATTAAAGCAAAGGGGGCAATGGTTCTTTTTAGAAAAGCACAGAAGTCTGAGACATCGTATAATTCCTATTAGGAAACTACAACTGGGAAAAAAGTGTAGTAGATACTTTCATCGTGAGTGGTACAGAGTACAGGATAATGAAAAATCACCTGAACCAACTGTTATTTTTTGTGAATTGGTTTTCCAACACCAGTTATAGGAATTTCACATTTCAGTGACACACACTTATTATTATATGTCTGATAGCACTTGATTATAGCTGTACATTTACAATGACAACACATCATTGAAGTTAACATCTCATTACAATGACAGAGCAGTTTGAAGTTGCAAGACTGCAAATCTTTTGGTTAATGTGACTTTACACATAATCTACTATTTTTTTCCCCTTTGATCCTATCCTTTAATATCTGCTTATCTATCACTTCCTTAACTGACATAATGGAAGATATCTAGACCATATTATTTGAAAATTGGTGCTATATTTCACACAGGAAAATTTAGTAATGCTTTTGCCTTTGCAAGTCCTAGTCTAAACTAGAGCAGAATTTAGAGCTAGGCATAATGTGCATAAAGGGAGTGAGAGAAATCAATTAATTTAGGCCAGATAAAAAAGGCCAGGCCATTTCTAGACTCACCTTTACCCACTGGTCTGGTTTGACATTTTTCAAAACCACGTTCATCTCTGGCTTGTCCATCAGAATTTTCAGTTTGGCATGGTTGGGATCTTCGCTAGTAGAGATTGTGATAGGAACCATCCACTGGGGACAGTCTTCTCCTTAAGCAAGAGAAGAACAAATAGGAAACTTGAAAAATAATTTGTCACTGGAAGAAACAGAGGGTAAGGTGGAAAGAGAGGACAGGTGTCCTGCAGATGAGCCTGAGTCTAACTGTTAAGTCAACAGCTCATTTTCAATGGCGAATAAATTCTTCCATAACCTGAATAATACTAGTACAAAGGAAGAGAGGATTTATTAACAAAATTACAATAGCCTAAAAAAAGAGAACAGCTTATTCAGTTGTAGTATCACAAATATAGTGATTTTAATTTGTCATTTTCCCTTTACAGAGCAACAGAGACAGTAATGATTTTACTGTTGAAAGAAACTTCAAGTAGGTGAAAGCTCTCATGTAGCATTTAAAAACATTCTCAGGTGCAGTCCTCAACAGGTATATATACTGCTGAAACGCTGAAGGGTTGATTTTATTTCTACGATAGACATGATACTCCCTGGAGGTGATGGATTCCATCACTAAAAAGTTATAGCTAAAAGTCAAAACTTTTGTAAGGCAGATAACATACTGTCTTTTAGGTATCAGATAGCAAAACAGACTTTGAATTAAGATATCAAACAGAAGAGAGAGTCATTGCCCAATGCACTAATGTAACTATTAATAAGTTATATAGCTTTATGCTATTGGGCTAAACCACAAATTAGAATTTTCCCCTAATGTTGGGATAGTTCAGGTTTTAATACTGCCTATATTGGTCACAGAGTATTTGAAAAAACTGCAAAACCTGTCAGTCCTACCATGCAGACTGGTATGAGGCAGCAAACAGAAACTGTAACATTTTGGGATTTATTTTGGATAATAAACCTGTCATCTGACTTGTCAGACAGTTATTTAAAGAGTAATTCTAAATGCTAAGGAAGGTTAAAGATGGAAGGCTGTACCTCTAACCCTAGTAGAGTGTACCATGTTTTAGAGGGTTTTTGCAAAGCATGAAAAGGTATTGGTGATTCTAATATACATCTCCCCTTATTAAGAATTATTGTTTTGGGGCGCCTGTGTGGCTCGGTAGGTGAAGCGTCTGCCTTTGCTCGGGTCATGATCCTGGAATCCCGGGTTCGAGTCCCACATCAGGTTTCCTGATCAGCGGAGAGCCCACTTCTCCCTCTGCCCCTCACCCTGCTCGTGCTCTCTCTCTCTGTCAAATAAATAAATAAAATCTTAAAAAAAAAAGAATTATCGTTTTAAAGGAGGTGAGAAAGGTGCAGAGAAACACTTTTAATTTCCTGAGCAAAAGAATCAATGACCTGTAGAAATATTTGAAAACCAGAGTTGAGTGGTGGTTAAAAGTATAAACTCATGGAATCCAACTATTTTGTTTGAATTCCTATTCTTTATCTCATTAGATAGGTGACCTTGGGCAACTTAACTAACCCAGCTACGCCTTAGCTCCCTCATTTGTAAAAAAGAAATGATACTATCTACCTAATGGGGTTGTTGAGATTGCAAAATAAGGATCAGTTATACTGCTTAGCATGGTAACTGGCACATAATAATGCTAAATAATCACTGGGCTTTATTTATTTACTTGTTTACTTACTTAGGATGCCCAAGAATTAAAGAAAAAAAAATTTGCTACCCACACAAATGTGCACCAAGGCTTCTTTAAGGAATGAAGGCTAGAGACAATACTGCTTGGGTATTCCTACCCCAATTCATCCCTTACAGCTTCCAATAAGACACAGAGACATGGAATTTAAAAAATCAAAGAAGTCAAAACACTATAAATATCTCATGAATCTCCTTTTTTGATTTCCTGATTTCATTTGTATTTTATTACTGTTTGCTTGTTTTTATTTAATTCTGTTAAAAATATTTAAAAATGGATAATTATTTCCTATGAATTGGAACACTACTCATATGGTAACCAAATTCATTTATCAGCTCCCACTTATAGCCACTTGCTCACCAACGTATGGTCCACTGGCACAGAACTTCCTTTGGGACAACCTCAATAATCTGTCATCTTCTACCTAAAGAAGGAAAACAAAAGCTAATAGCATTGACACTTTTTTTTTTGGAGGGGGCAACACTTCTGTGACAAAGTAGAAGGTGAAACCAGTACAGCCAGATGTCTCATGAGAATCCAAGTGCAACCGTGATGAAGAAGATACTACAGAACGGGAGGAAAGGCACCACTTCTCACTGAGGCCTCAAAATAACAATACTTTACATAAAAGGCCGTGTTCTATGTAACGAAGGGATATATATGCAGAGAAGAATTTTAAAGTATTTCCATTTTCACAAGGAGACATAACAATAAATAATACTATGCAAGCTGTTTTAATCTTTATAGAGGGAGGTTATGTCTTCAGACTCTTCCACTTCTAAAAAGTGGCAGCCTTAGATTAGCATGTTAGGGATTCACGTTTTTAGAGTGACCAATAAACATGAAAAGGACCAATAAACATGAAAGAGGCACACACCTTGCTTCAAAGGCTGAGCTTTGCAATGAAACACAAAAAAAGTGGTGGGGGGAAAATAGCCAGAAGAAACAAAGGCAAGTACATATTTAAAAAAATACTTCAATAGTATGCATCACTTGTTTTACTTATCATTTGTGAATACATGCTGGGACATTTTAAATAATGTGAGATACAACAGATTTAGCACCACCCACATCAAATGTAAAATTAGGCCATGACGTTTACGGATAAACTGACTACACAAGACAGAACTGAAAAGCAATGACCACTTTGATGCCACAAAGAACTTGCTAATGAACTTAAACGCTGCATCACTGATTAAATTGTGTCGTAGAGATTTCCTCAAAAAAGTTGAAAGGTGACTTTTAAATTGATTCAGAAATAAAGCAAAAAATGTTTACATTCAGGGAATATAAAGTGAGAAATAAATCCTAACCAAGGTATTATATGCTGTAGTGCTCTCCTATTTTTAAAGGAATTAAGAGTCATAAATAGGCTTTTTATTTTTATTATACTGTAAAATGGAGGATGAGTTTGGCTGTGTTTGTGGACAAAAAACAACAAAGCAAAGAAAGTAAGACCTTGAAAGTAGCTTGATGGAAAAGTTAATTTAGTCTCTAACACTGAGAGGAAGTCAGGTATTAGTATTTTGATACCTTAAAAGTGTGTTCTGCTTGAAGAAAAAAATATGGCCTAAGAGTCTGCTTTACATGTAATCACTACATAGCTTAATAGCTTTGAAGTGTTGATAGTTTTTGAGGGAATGAAATCCCCGGGGGGGGGGGGGGGAGAACAATCATCTTTGTAGCATGTCATTATTCTTAAAACAGATAAAATGAAAACTACTTGTTAGTCAATATGGAATGTGAATGTCAAGTTTGATCAGGCATCTCGTATTAACAGATTAGTCCAAAGTGGAGGAAGAAGAGTAGAAACAAACAAGTGGTCATAATGGCGTAATAGCAGGTCACTAAACTTCTAGGTATCTTTTCCCACCAATGGGACATGATTGATTGCATTCCCTAAACTGCCTTTTCAAATGCTCAGTCTGAGAGGTCTTCAAATGGGTATACTTTATTATAAAATATAATCACGTTTAAGGGTAAGATGTGGCTCCACAAGGCTACCCTGCAAGCACTGTAACACATCATGTGAACTGGGTGCATTCTGAGAGTAAGGGCTAGTTTAAGTGTCACCTAGAATTCTTACAGTACAAAAAACCAAATTTATTAACTTAAGAATGCTATATTGAGAAAATCTTTGCAAAACATATTTAGTTTTATCGACAGTGAAGAACCACAAGAGCAGACATATACAAACAAAGAGCTATGAATCTTCCTCCCTAAAAATGAACATTAATTAATTCTCTGTGCAGATCAAAAAACCATGGCAAAGAAATATAAGAGAACAAGTTCACAATTTCATATAATTAAACTAAGTTAAGATTAACTTTCTGGTAGGCATTGAAGGTTGATGTATAACTCTTAGTCCTGTTGGGGGGACAGCTCATTTTGAAGTACACCTCTCTGAATTCGGGTAACAGTTCAACTAATAATAGTGCAATTCTAATCAAAATCACACTGCCACTCAACCAACATTAATACTAATCTTAGGGACACCTGGCTGACTCAGTAGGTAGAGCATATAACTCTTGGTCTCAGGGTTGTAGGTTCAAGCCCCATGTTGAGTGCAGACATTACTTAAGAATAAAATCTTAAAAAAAAAAACCCAACTAATTTTAAAGAATATTACAAATCGGTATAGAATTTTAACAAATACTATTTCTGCCACTATTGAAGTGATCACGTGGTTCTTCACCTATATTGTTAATGCAGTGATTATGAATCAATATACTGATTGTTTTTTTTTAACTGTTAAACCAACTTTGCATTCCTGGAATAAACCTCACTTGTTCATTTCAGAATTATATCGAGGGGCGCCTGGCTGGCTCAGTCAGAAGAGCAAGCAACTCTTGATCTCAGGGTCATGAGTTCAAGCCCTACATGGGGTACAGAGATTACTTAAATAAATAAGTAAATAAATAAACTTAAAAAAAAAAAAAGAATATATCAACAAGTTTATAGAGTTTTCCTTGGGGACAGTAAAAGTTTTCTGCTGTAAGTATATATGATTTAGTGATGTGGGGGGCAAACCATTTAGTATAGAGATAAAAAATCACTGAGAAAACAATGTAAGGGCTGATTTAAATGTTACCTAGAATACTTAAAGTACAGAAAAGCACATTTGTAACACTGACTGAATTTCATTTAATACAGTAGCAGGGGAATTGGGGCACTTTTTATAGGGTTACCTGCTCTGCTTCCACGTAAATGAGGGGGAATCCCATTTGCTTGGTCCAGGTATTCATCACCGCTGCTATAGGTTTACCACTGGCATTTTCTAAACTTTCCCAGAGATCCTCTAGAAGATAAAAACAATGAAAATCTATAATGTTTACATTTTTGTTTTCCTAAACAAACCAGGTATTTTATGTAACTCCTGACACTACGTAGCTAACCAATTCTTTGGTTCTTTTAGGTTCAGGAGATAAGCAGGGAGTCAAATTAATGTCCCCTCGCCCCCCCGTTAAATAAACTCTGTTACAAAAACTGGTGTTACAGTCTAAGTTGTCCTTAATTGTTCCAATTTACTAAAAAATCACAAATTATAGGGGTGCCTGGGTGGCTCAGTCAGTGGAGCATGCGACTCTTGATCTCGGGGTCGTGAGGTCGAGCCCCAAGTTGGGCCTAGAGTTAACTTAAAAAAAAAAAAAGTCACAAACTATAATAAAAGATAAACAGGTGAGTTCAAACAAGAAGAAACAGAAACAAACAAATAGAAACATCTTCAAGATCACCCCTAAACAATCGTCCACAAACTTAAAACCATTATACCCATTCGATTAACAGAGGTTAAAAAATAATGCTTTGAGGTTGAAGTAAAACTCACACGGTCAAACAACACTGGTGGGTGAGTAAACAAAAGAGCACTACAATGTGATACACACTAGAATGGGGACATGAACAGAGAAAAGCCCTTCAAGAAAAATAAAGGCTTCACAAGAGTTGGCTTTTGGTCTGCGTCTTGAAGAGAGTCGTTCAGTAGGCTGACAAAGGGAAAAGGGCAATCCAGGTAGACAGAATAAATGGTCTATGTACAAAGAAGAACGTTTAAGAAAAGACAGAAAATATCAGTAACAGCAGACGTTCAATAAGCTGAAGACAGAGGCCCGGGTGTGGGAGCACTAGGCAATGAGGCTGGGACAGCGGGACAGCAGGCCAGGGCTGAGCCGCTAAGACTCTGGACGGCTCTACTGCGCAGGGCGGTGAAGTATCTCGAGTGTTTTTATTCAGTAGGCGATGCAGTCAGGGATTTGCTTTAGAAAGATAACCCTGGCTAGACTCAGAGTGAGAGAGAAAACCGGAGAGAGTGGGGCAAGCAAGAAGTACTAAGCTGGGAGGCAACTGCAGAGTTCAGGAGAGAGATTGTGAAGGCATGAATTAAGGCAAGGGGAGCAAGGAGAGACAGAGGATCAAAACCATGGGTGGTGACTACACTGTGTTTGAACTGCCAATTGTCTTTCATAACATAAAGCAAACCAAGAAAAGGTATGTGGTAGGCATCACTGTTCAAAGGGTGGCCTATAAACGCGTGGCACTGGCTTCACCTGGGAGCTTGTGAGGCAGGTCCTCAGGTCCCACCCCAGACCTAGTGATTTAGAAACATTTTCACAGACCCTGGGTCACTGCATGTACATTACAGTGTAAGAACTATAAGGTTCTTTCCTGCATGCTAGAGACTCAGAAAACTTGCAGGAGCACATTTTTCTGTGGCTCTGCTTTAAGGAACAGAATGCCTCTCTCTCTTTTATAAACTAAATGGAGGGGGTTGGAAGGGAGAGTGTCAGGGTCACATCATGTCCTGAACAGAGAGGCTGATATACTGTACTTTTAATTCACAGGTCACAAACCTCAGGAAAAGCCCAGGGCCAGGCCTCTTTGAACTTCTGTCATTCTATTAGATACCAGTGACATTACACAAATTTTAGACTATTTCTGTTCACTGAAGAACTCAAAACTCCAACTCTGGCTCTTTTTCACCTTCAGTCAACTCTTACACCTTCATTCTTTCTTCTGACTCCCGTACACAATACATTATAGACCACTATACACTAAAAATCTTAAAACTTCACCGAACACACTGAACTAGTTCCGCAAGTTCCCTAAAAAAATGATTAATTTGCAGCAATTTTAATGGCCAATGGTCAATTTAGGGCAATAAAACCAATGAGTCACCAAAAAGAACACGTTCTGGTAAGGAAAACCCAACCCCTCGGACTCTGGAGCGGCAGGACCCTGAGCTGCGGAGAGCAGAGCGCCGGAGGGGACGAGAAGGATAACAGGTTCTGATTCATGCTGATCGTGACTTAACACATGGCACCAAATAGGTCAACTTTATTTCCTATCACATGGAAGGTTAAGCATTTAGAAAAAAAGTAAATGTCCCGCTCTGGAGAGAGTGCCAACACCTTCTCTTCACTGCTATCTCAAGCTATTAAAGATTACCTGTGGCAGCATTCTTCTGTTGGAACTTGGTTAAATACATGTTCATTCCTTTCTTAAAGTCCTGAGAAAACACAATTTTTAAAATCCAGGAGATTAAGACCTTGGAATTTATAGTGTATTTGCATATTAGTACTCAAAAGCTAATTTACTCAAATTAGTTGAGTGTCGGACTTACTGAAAAACATGTATCCCTCTAATGTCTACTGTCTTTTATTTAAGAATGCATACTCTTTACCTTCTACGTTTGTTTTTAAGTTTCATACCAGCCTCCCACACGTCCCCCAAACACATTTACACATCGTTCATCTCAGAAACCACAAGAGTCAATATAAAAAGAAAAGTAGATAAGCCAGATCAGGGTAATAACCTTCTGGAGTCTAGAAAAATTTCTTAGGAACTTAATCTAAATAAAAGTAGACACCTTTTTTTCCCCATGCAAAACACTATGACTTCATTCACCATAAAAGGATGGAAGACTTTTTTAAATCGCTTTTTTACCTTATCCCCAATGTAGTCATGGAGCATTCGGATGACAGATGCACCTTTGCTATACGATATAGCGTCAAATATCTCATCAACTTCAGCAGGATGGCCCACACTGACCTGGCAGACAGTGTGATTCAGTTATGACAGGTAGCAGACAGCCTGTAATACTGAATTACATAAAAAGCTCTCTAGGAAAACCCTCCTAACTCGTAAGATACTTTTCTGCCTTTAGCTCATTCATAAATGCATAATGATGATCCTTAAAACGAGTGTGGTGACTGACACTAATAAAATGGAATAGATAACACGACCCCCATCATCTCTGCGGGTCTTGGCTCAGCTTGGCTGGGAGGCAAGTCACCATGGATCTTTTTACTGAGGAATTGGGAGAGGGAGGAAGGGAGAGATGAGAAACATTTGATTTCTTGCAACTAACTGTAATGGCTTACAATTACATAGGACCCTGGTTAAATATGTCAAAGCAGACCGTAAGTCTAGTTCTTTGGAGGCAAGATTTGTTCATATAAACTAGCCAAAATAAGGACAGGCTAAGTCAAGAGAAATAAAATATATATAAAAACAGACAATGACAACAATAAAAGAATATATTCAGAATTTTCTTTGAAACAAACAACGGAATCATAATGTTCTCTTGTGCATACTGCCCAACAGGCATGGTTGTCCCATATTATTCAATAAAAATGTATTTAGTGAATGCTTACGGGTATATAGCACTTGCCTCTACAAAGATAAAATTCTTATACTGCCTACCTTAAAAACAAACATAATTAGTACTTAGTCCTGTGAGATTTTGAAGACTGAAAATCTGAGCTATAAAAACAAGTGAATTGCCCGTGCAATTTTCTTTTCAGGCTCCTAATATCTCTATAACAAATTTCTTATTTCATTAGCAATGAGAGCAAAGGCCAATGGTTGAAACGTGTGGCTCACTTCAATGGGATGGCTGTTATCTAAAGCATCAAGTTCCTGGGCACGGGTGTAATCAGCAGATACAAACTGAGTCCAGATATCATACTCTGGAAAGCAGTGGTCTACACACAAATATTCAATCCATGACGCAAAGCCTTCATTTAACCAAAGATGAGTCCACCATTCCTAAAAACAAAAGAAAGAAAGGTGTAAAGAAAACAAAATATTTATCATTCCACTAATTTGAAAAACTCACATGTCCCTTTCACTATACTCTACAACTGACAACTTAATATGCCAAAATTCAGTGAAAACCATTCAGTAAATAACTCACATCTCTAAACAAAAAAGATGCTTAAAAGAGGTGCTAAGAAAGGCCAACTGCTGATGTTGGCATTAGGCCTGAGGGACATTTCAAAACATAGCTAAGTAACTTTTTATTACCAAAGCTAGAAAAGATGGAAGGAAAAAGGGAGGGAGGGAGGGAGGAGAGAAAGCCTTTATATGGAAAAGGGGAAGAGAGCAGATAAATGTAGACAAGAGCCTATATTGTTAGGTAAAATTTAGTTTAATAAACCAGAAAGCCACCAGGACCAAACAAGGAAAACTGGAAAGGATTTCCATAATGACTGATTGATGAGTTAAACTTTCTTGATAAACAAAAAAGCAGTACTGTTTGTAAAGATTAGGTAAAATTAACCGAAGTATCATGGCAGTAAATAGTTTAGTAATGAACAGTGTTTAAGTATTTATGGTATACCAAATTCTCACCGGCTAGTAAGAATTAATAGAATGGACAAAGAATATAAATGAGTCACAGATAAAACCAACTTTTTAAAAAAATCAACTTTTTAGAAAGAGACTTTAAGTTTCATTAAAGTTGATTAAATCTCGTACAAAAAGAAAGCAATATAAGAACCCAAGATAGACGCTAAAGGACTAATGCGATGGTGAGAAGCAAAAAGGCATTTAAAATTCTGAAAAGATCAAATATTCTCAATATTAAGTGATGAAAGGCTATCTAAGTGTTTTGTGCACTTACTTAACTAGTAGCTTCCACAAAGATAAGCTGGTACAGAGCTAGCTATTCACCAACCTATCATGAACCCTTAAATTTCAGTTAAAGAAACAGCTGACTTAAACTCCCCTACTACACTTGATCTTAGCCAAAAGGCCGAGAAGCGATCAAACTCCCCTACTAAAATCTATTGCTGGTAGTTTAAAAATCATAAAAAAATGAAGACTGCTCAAAGCTAACACAAAATTGTTTGGTAGCAACAAACTTGCTACATTAGGAGTAGAGAATATTCCATACATATTTGAATACAGGTACCAGCATACTTAATTGCACATGAAATTTTATTTCAAACTTTTTTTCACCTCTAAGTAAAATTTTAAACACCCAAAGCGAAAGGAAATGGTTTAATTTCAAGGGTTGGCTTTCTTTAAAAACTGTCTCAGGCATGTAATAGTTGCTACATGTCGTAACTTTCTTGCTTCTTCCCGTGACATATGGACTCAACTAACAACCAAGTCAGGTTCTGCTCCTTGGCAGCCTAAAATGCTATCAGGGAATTTGGCGGGCTCCAGAATCTCCAGTTCTTTCTTTGCAGAGGTACTTCGGGTTCACTCACTGAACTCCGTACTCCCAAGCTCTAACACAGCTAGCCGACATGGATAGTACTTATTTGGAGCAAGACGGAAAGGTCAAGACTTAAGAAGAGAGATCATTCACTACAAACGCTGCAAAGTTCACTGCAAATGTAATAAACAATAATTTCAATGGGACAGCTGGAAATTTTAATATATTTTATAGTTATTCTCTAGTTTCATTTCTATCAAATTTCAACTTAACATTTTAGGCAATGAGAAAATTGACTCCCACAGACATTTCAACCTAATCGATCGCGTTGTTATTCATCAGATTCCTTTTCACCTACTGAACTACATCATAAATACAGTCAAGAAACTATATAGCAGCCTGGAATCTCTGTACCTAACAGGTATCGCTTTCTCTCACCCAAATTGTTATCGTGACTTTGCCACTTGCAGGCAAATTCTACAACAGTTTAGGACGTATTTTGTGTTGAATCAAGACTGTCCACATGCTCTTGATTGACTCGGAGATTCTGATACTCTTCAAAGTGGACCTTCTAAAATAAAGATCTTCTATCATTCATTTATTTTTTAGCACTACGTTCCAGTCAAACCTGAAATACTATGTAGCCAAAATAATGTGCAGCAGGATGAAGATAAATGTATTGGAGCACTTAAAAATATTAAATACCATAGTAACAAGATTTCCAAACCATTGATGGGCGAGTTCATGTCCCACAACCAGAGCAACCCACTGGCGTGATGAAGAACAGGAGTTTTTTGGATCAATAAGCAATGCAGTCTCCCTGTGTTAAAAAAAACTTTTTTTAAACAATGTTAAGTACTGCAATAAAAGCAAGCATGCACAAACGGGGGAGGGAGATTCAAACAGTAAATAAGATGGTCAAATTAGGCTTTAGAGATGTCAAGAAAACATTTCCTCTGAGTGTACAGAATAGAAAAAGTTCCGGGAAGATTAAAGACTCTTCCAACAGAATTCATAAAACAGAAGATCAAAGGTGTGACACAAGTTTAACCACCAGTTTGTAAATAGGACAGCTGCCTAAAAGTTTTAAAAAACTTTGTCTAAGGGATTAGGGATGATTGTGCTAGACAGAGAGAGTAGAGACAGTCCTTCCATTAAAAGAAGGGGAGTGGCAAGTGCGGGGAAGTTGCATTCCACAGTCCCAAAAAGAACACTGAGCAGCCTGTCCAAAACTTAACTCATCAAAGAAGGCGGGGCAAAACCTTGTTTACAGACCCTGCTTTAAAAATTATACAACCCACATGTTTGTATTGTGGTGACAGATATGTAAAAACTTGGCTAGAAAACATTAAAGCAGAGATGGTTCTTCAAGCTGGAAAAATAACTATGAAACTCCTGGGAGGAAGAGAAGGCACCAAAATGAGAAACTCAGCCAAAAATAGATCTAAAAATGTTACTAATGCCAGATGCTCACTTTAAAATCTTACAATCTCAGATAGTAGCACCAGAGGGTGTTCATCTGCATTCCTGAAATGTGCACACAAGTGGGGGAGGTAGGAAAATTTACAGCACATCATAAAGCAGAAGCTACTCAACTGTGATTAGGAGTGAAGCTCTTTTGAAATCAGTGATTGAAAAGATAAGGCAGGGTAATGCATCATTAACATACCTATAAGTAACAAGGCCCCAGTTCTCCATGGCACCTTCATAAAATAAATATAAACATTTATTGATATATGTACATACTTCTTCCTCAAAATCACAAAATCCAAAAAAAGTTATTACAATTCAGCAATAAAATGAAATTTACTTTACCAGCTGCAAAGTCTGCAATAGCAATGAGATCAATTTTAGGTAGAGGATAAGGAACATTGAAGTAGTCCTTATAAAAAGGCAGGGTTTTAGCAGCAACCTATAAAAGTATAAACAAAAGAACCACCTGATAAATATTTTATTGTGATTCATATAGAAATCCACAAAGGAATCCTGTTGCAAGCCAAAGCATCTCAAGTTACTAGGAACCAACCCCGGGGAACCCTACCTCCAAAAGTCTTTGGCTTTTGTTAATGTTGGCCAAACTTTAATCCATTTATAATACAGTGGTATGAAAAATATATTACATCTTTTCCCACCCACTCTGTGGATAAATAAATTCCACTGTAATATTCTCTTAATCATTATCTTGTAAAATGCTAATGTACACCAAGGTTGGTAGTTTCAAAATTCTATTAAAAATAAAACCAAAGTACACAACAAATTTCAGACTAAATTATAAATAATTGTACTAATAATTGATCAGAAATGTAAATTCCCCAACCTGGAGTTATGGACTGTTGGAACAATCCTCTTCAAGTACATTTACCTCTAACGCAAATTTTCCTTGCTCTGCTTTGCCAACAGGGGTGTAAACACGGACACACACACCATCTTTTGACCTTGTTTCTACAAAGTCATATTCACCCACAACAAATGCCACCAGATATGTAGACATGACAGGTGTGCGGGCAAACTTCACTTCCACTACATTTTCATCATCAGGATATGGTTTCCGATCAATTACATTCTTTAAAAAAAGAGAGAGAGAAAATTTAAACAGATTTACATTAAATACCTTAAAGCAAATACTAGCCAAAAACTGTGCTGCCTCTCCTTCCCCCTTCCCTCACTGCTTACTTATCTATCCCAGCTCACCCACTGCTTTTATGCCATCAGAATCTTTCCTATTAAAAGGAAACACTACGAAGTTAGGGGCTAAAGTGTTAAAACTACCAAGGATCTACAAGAGAAAAGAAGCAACTTTTCTTGAATACCTATTATATTCCAGGCACTGGGATGTTTTAAGTAAGACCTCAATACTTTTCAAGTGAAATAAGGATAGAAGGCAATAATTATAATAAAGGGTAATGGTGAAATCTACATTTCAAAAGGTACAGATATCTAAATTTAGAGAATTCTTTATACCAAGGCTGGCTCTAAGCAAATTTGTGCAGGAATCTCCACTTTACCGATTTCCTAATTTTTTTTTTGTTTTACCCCCCCCCCTTTTTTTTTTCCTATTCAGGATCTCCACTTCCTCAAGATCTCTCTATTCTTTCTTCCAAGGAAGACTTATTCAAGAACAGACCTGATAAATTCATTCATACTAAACTGTAAAATAACATTTCAATTTAATATATTAGCCTCCTTTTTGGGAATATTTGAGAAGAGAATGGCATTCTCTCTATGGAATTCTCTCCACCATAAAGGAGGCAAAGGCCAGTTATCTGCAGGTACAGTAGGCTTTTCCAAGTTCCCCAGATTCATATTACAAGCTATCGGGTACTCTGTCTTAAACAAAATATTTCAAGTAGTAAATGCTTACTCTCTTTATGGAAGAGATAACGACATCAGTGAAGAGAGCATATTCTAAGAATACAATCAACCAGAAACCTAAACACACTTCATGATAGGGCTGTATCTTTTGGTATCTAATAAGAAAGTCAGATTTTTTTTTTTAGGCAATATTTATTAAACTCATCACTTTTTTAGTTTTCCAAATTAAAGTTTATAAGAAATTTCTTCCACAAGGAAGGAAACTCCAAATAAGGCAATTTAAAAAAAGAGGGCTTATTGGAAATAAGGAAAACGAATGTCTGTGCTTCTGTGATGCATCAAGCACTGTGCTAGGTGGTTTCTTGCGATTGCATCTAACCAGCAAACCAAATATTCTCAAAGCTTGTTCAGATTTTACATATACTTACAAACACATACATACCATGTTTGATAAAGCTACTCTGTCTTTAGGAACAACCAATGAGATATCAAAAGTTGCTTTGATGGCAGGCTCATCCCAGCAAGGAAAAGCCCTCCGGGCATCAGTAGCCTTAAGAAAAGAATATGAAATATAAATATTACTGAATTAACCTAACCAACTATTTCATGAAGTAACCGTCATCATCTTCTTTCTTTCTATCATCCATTCCTTCACTTGTTTACATATTAACTTTCTACTACGGGCCAGGCAACACCCTAGGCAGTGACTACAGAGAAAACATGGGGCTTACTACCCCTGCCACATCAACAATGCAAAAACAAACAGAAACAAGCAATAATCCAGGAATTAGGTCTGCTACAGATCTTTTTTTTTTTTAAGACTTTATTTATTTATTTGACAGAGATAGAGACAGCCAGCGAGAGAGGGAACACAAGCAGGGGGAGTGGGAGAGGAAGAAGCAGGCTCATAGCGGAGGAGCCCGATGTGGGGCTCGATCCCATAACGCCAGGATCATGCCCCGAGCCGAAGGCAGACGCTCAACCACTGCGCCATCCAGGCGCCCCAGGTCTGCTACAGATCTTAACAATATATAGTATTAGAATAATTTAGAATAATATATATATTTTTAAAGATTTTTATTTATTAGACAGAGAGCGAGAGAGAGAGAGCACAAGCAGGAGGAGGAGCGGAGGGAGAGGGAGAAGCAGACTCTCCATTGAGCAGGGAGCCAGATGCAGGGCTCGATCCCAGGACCCTGGGATCATGACCTAAGCCTAAGGCAGATGCTTAACGGACTGAGCCACCCATACATACGTAACAGAATTTCAATACCTGAATTGCTTCTATACTATGTTCCTTTTTTAATTAAAATTATCTTCTTAGTATTTGATTTCTGCGGCTTTTCCTAGGACATAGTAATGCTATTTTGTGTGTGTGTGTGTGTGTGTGTGTGTGTGTGCGCGTGCGTGTGTGTATCCAATTCTCCAGCCCAATCTCTAATTCTCTCCTTCTATAATGGAGATAACTGGCTGAATATAAAATAAAAATTCCAAAATCATTAATATAATTATGGCCAAAGGCCTCTAGCCTGAAATAATCATGCAAATAATGGAACAGAACTTTGTCGGAATATCGACTTTAAGATCATAACATTTTCGAGAAGAATACCATACCTCAAACTGTGTGACAGCAGCATAGCGCACCTCTCCAGAAGGGGTAGTATATTTACTTCTATAGAAACCTTTCATTTTGTCATTCAGCTCTCCAACAAAATCTATCTTTAAGGTTCCTGTACCTGTGATTGAAGATGAATGAAAACTACTTTAATACAGATATTAAGTACAAGTTATCAAAAATATATCCTTAAGACACTAACTTAGTTGACTATTTACAACGTTCAAATCATTCTTTCCTTTCTCAAACACTTCTGGCAATGGAGAGAATATAGTATTTACTAAAGTAAATGGCAAAGTAATCCTAAAGTAAACCGAAACATCATATTTAGGGTGACTGCTTAGAACGTAATCTTTAACTTTATTAACTTTAATCTCTAATCACCAATACATAAAGATAAAAACAGGAAAGGAAAGTAACATATATTATTAAATGTATGACATGCTACTGTGCATGGTGCTTTAAAAATATTTAGAAACTTGGAAGTAGGTATAGTCTCCATTTTTCAGATGAGGAAACTGAGGCTGAAAAGTTAAATAACTTGCTTGAGGTCACATGATTAGTAAGTAGCAAGAACGAGATAAAAAATTTAGGCCTGTTTAATCCAAAATTCATGTTCTCTGCCAATGCCATATAAACTGGTCCATTTAGAGGACTTCATGCCAATTACTCTATCATTAAGACAAAACCCTATCTGTTCAATCCAAATGGAACACTGATTCCATACTTTTCAAAGGAACTACATAGGGAAGATCAATGATTTGGCTGGCAAACGGGCATAAAAAAACTCTTACTGTCACCTCAATCATTTGAAATGATAATATTAAAGAAACACATTTACTCAATAATTACTAAACGCAAATAAAAATGCAACCTGAATATATATTCTATTGTTGTATGAGGGCAAAACCAAAATGGGAGTTTTGTGAGTATATATACCTTCTTTCATAACAGAAAAAAATTATAACTATTAATCATCTACTAAATTCAGATGCATGACAAAACAATAATCCCATACTACATTTTACAAATTAAATCCCCCCAAAACACCAGCCAGAAAAATGTTGACTTTTAACTGATCCTTTTAAAGTGCCTATTTATAACAGGATCTAGAGCATGGGAATCTAACAAATCAAAGACATAGTATGACTATAAAGTAATTAGGCAATCATTCCAAAACTTTTATATACTGTTTTAAACTGTCATTTTGGAATGCCATAGAGCAATGACATTAACATTGTTCAAAATGTTCTTAACTCTCTCTCTTTCTGACATATCCTTTTGGATGTTCTCAGTCAGATCTTCACCTTCCAAAACTGAATTGACTTTTTTGAAAAGGGCCAAAAGTCACGAAGAGTCCAAGTCTACAGAAAAAGTGAATAGACAAACTGCAAATTGTTTCTAGACAAAATGCTGTTGTCTATTAAGTATGCCAATTAAGTAATTAAACTGATTTTCATATGTGCTTCAAACTGGTTCTGAAAGTAATTTCAAGAGAAAATTTCAGACCTCTGTAGCGAAGTCATCATCACTAAAGAAAGTGCCATATTCTTTTTTTTTTTTTAATGTGCCTTATGTAGGGCCTGAACTCAGAACCCTGAGATCAAGAGTTGCATGCTCTACTGACTGAGCCAGCCAGGCACCAAAAGGGCCATATTAATGTAATCATGACCGGGGAAAAACAAAACAAAAAAACTGAAGCTCATTTGAATAAGTGTTTGTGAATCTTATTTTTTTAAAATCAGACATTCTGTTTGAAGGGGACAATGAATACTTTCTTAAAGAGAATGACAGATTCCTGGAACAGTAAATAAGAATATAGTAAAAGAATGTGAAAATGATTGATACTAAAGAATTTAACTAGAATATAAAATTTCTCCCTATTTTCGTTAGGAATTCACTAATCCTTAAAAAAGCAGATATATTCACATTAATAAAGTTTACAAGGAGTATCTAGTAGATTGTAAAAAACCCACTACCTTTAAAGAGAAGTGTCTGATGGAATTTTATGTTGCAATTCCATAAATGCAACTGGCCAGTCTGTTTTCACTAAAGCAACTAACATCTTAAGATTTCTTTTACACAACTAACATTCCATGGGGAATCTACTTTTGCCTTTTCCTATTTGGAATAAAATGATTTAAAACTCATAACTAAATAAGAAAGGCTGCTTACACTTTTACTCGGTTTTAAATCTCCAAGGCCATCAAACCATAACAAGATACTGATTGATAGTGGCCACTTCCAAAAAAGTGACATACTAAACAAAATACAAAGTATTGGAAAAGGTTATTACCTGAAATTCAAACAAAACACAAGTTAAAGTTTAAAAAAAATCATTAATATATTTAACTAGTGTTATATTATACAATACTAATTACAAAATATTTACTATTAATATAGTAGAATTATAGGGCAAAAACAGGAGAAAAAAGATTTAGTAAACGTCAACTTATCAAATTTACACCATACTGAAGAACTGATTGCCAGACTGTCTAATTTTACACCTGTTTGCCCACTTAATTTACATTGCCTCCTCACATTAGACACCTTATTTCAATATCCATTGTATGCAATATTTATCTGCTTGGGATGATAAACCTTTAAAACATACAATAAGCTCATTTATAAATTAAAACAACTGGAAAATTGCAACTTCTACCAAAAACTTTCTTTCTTTAAAGCTTAGGAGAGTATAATTGCTGTAAAACCTGAAGCAGATCTTGAAATACTTCAATAAAAATTTAATGAGCCTTCTAAATGCTAAAAAAATTAAAGACAGATTAATTTGTATAAAAAAGGAGTAAAGGTCTCTGCCTTTGTGTCACCATTTCCTGTGATCCGGTTTTTCACTCTTAGAAATGTCAATATCACCTAGCGTTTCTCCAAATGAACACCACTCCGTAGGATCCTTAACAGATGATTCTGAAGTTGTTGTCAGCTTACAATGATCATGGTAATTTAACCACTGTTCTAGAATGTGCCAACTTCAGAAAAGAAAATCTTTTGCTTAGCTATGAAATAGCTGGCATGACTGTTAAGTCTGGTGAGCCTAACACAAAGGTTACTAATGTCTTTTCAATATATGCTCCATATTTATTCCCTTACAAGGTAGAACACTTGTACAACCTACTGAAACTTGAAAAAATAAGGACGTCATTTTTAAAGCAAAGAATGACTGGGTAATTGTGCTCCAGAGAATCTTGGGAAAAATGTGAAAGCCAATAATTTTCAAACAGTCATTTATAGATGTTCAATAATCAATATTAGTCTTATCTCAAATAGGATAATTTCTTTTTTAAAGAAAGACTTTATTTATTTATTTGAGAGACAGTGAATGAGTAAGCATCAGAAAGAGGAGGAGCAGGGGGAGAGGGACAAGCAGACTTCGTGCTGAGCATGGAGCCCAATTCAGGGCTCCATTTCACGACCCCAGGATCATGACCTGAGCTGAAATCAAGAGCCCAAACGACTCAGCCACCCAGGTGCCCCTCAAATAAGATAACTTCTAATTCTAATATTTATATCAGTTATTTATTTATACTGCTATATTAACTAAAAACCTCCAAAACTCTGTTGAATTATAGTATACGAAAAGTCATAACCTTCTCTGACCTGTCCCTGCTTTTATTAGAAATGACTTCACGATTTACAATGTCTGCTGTAAATAGTCCTTATCAAGAAGGACAAAGCTCTTATATACTGATAACTGACCCATTTTTAAAAAAGATTTATTTACTTATTTTAGAGAGATTGAGAGGGGGGGGGACGTAGGGAGAGAATCGCAAGCAGACTCCCCACTGAGCACGGAGCCCAAGGTGGGGCTTGATCCCACAACCTAGAGATCATGGACTGAGTGGAAACCAAGAGTAAGATGCTCAACCAACCGAGCCACTCAGGTGCCCCTGATCTCTTTTATTTACACACACACACACACACACACACACACACACACGGGGGAAAGAAGGGTGCAAAATATGATACATGGCATGCTAGTTCCTGTGTTCTTAAACAGTATATGCAGAAATGCTTACAATACCATTGAATAGTTTTAAAAGGATACATAGAAAACTGGTTGCTTCTGAGAAGAGCTGAGAGAGGAAGAAAGGGCTAGGATGGCAAACACATTTCCACTATGTATCATTTGTATTTTATTTTATTTATTTATTTATTTTTAAAGATTTTATTTATCTATTCGACAGAGATAGAGACAGCCAGCGAGAGAGGGAACACAAGCAGGGGGAGTGGGAGAGGAAGAAGCAGGCTCATAGTGGAGGAGCCTGATGTGGGGCTCGATCCCATAACGCCGGGATCACGCCCTGAGCCGAAGGCAGACGCTCAACCGCTATGCCACCCAGGCGCCCCATCATTTGTATTTTAAACCATGTGTTATATTTTTATAATATTTAATAAGAAAATAAAAAGCACAATATGGTGGTTAGAAGTATAGACTTTTGGATTAAACTGCTTGGGTTTGAAATCCAGGCTCTGCCACCTAATACCTATTGACCTTGGGCAAGTTATTTAATTAGACCATCTTTGTGCCTTAGTTTATCTATAAAGTACAGGGAGCAGAAACTATCTCAAAAAGGATTAAATAAATTAGTATTTGTGATGCACATAAAAGAGTACCTAGCACAAATTAAGCATTCAACAGAAACACGCATGTATTATACCTGCACACATATATACATACACATGTACACATGTGTACATATAACACACATGCACCTTCTAGGAGTTTCTATTTATTCTTACCTGCTCAATTCTAGCAAATACATCCTAACTTCTTTTGATAAATCTAGTATCTTGAAATTTTTGACTTAATAAATAATGTCATATTTCCTAATGCTGAACAATTGAATCTATTATCTTCACACACAAACACTAGGTTTATGTATCTTCTGGGATGATTTTAAAAACCTGTTTTAAGATATTTTTGCTTCTTGGGGCGCCTGGGTGGCAGAGCGGTTAAGCGTCTGCCTTCAGCTCAGGGCGTGATCCCGGCGTTACGGGATCGAGCCCCACATCAGGCTCCTCCACTATGAGCCTGCTTCTTCCTCTCCCACTCCCCCTGCTTGTGTTCCCTCTCTCGCTGGCTGTCTCTATCTCTGTCAAATAAATAAATAAATAAATCTTTAAAAAAAAAAAAGATATTTTTGCTTCTTTCCATTTTTTAGTTAATTTCTGCTCTTAAATCTTTATTTCTCTCCTCTGCTTTTTTCAACTTACCCATTCTTGTCTAACTTTGATCCTGATGCTTAGCTCAATTAATTTTCAGTCTTTCTTAAAAGTGCTGAGTAATGTCTTACTTGCATCCTACAGGTTATGTAATAACTTCATTATTCAGTTCTAAATATTTTCTAATTTCCATAACAAATCTTCTTTGACATTAATTTTCAGAGGTGTAATTTTTCCAAATATATGAGAAGGGATTTTTTTTGTTTCTCTTTTGCAACTGAATTTAATCTTTGCACAGTATGATCATAGAATGTGGTCTGTAATGAGCCATATTTTAAATTTTTTAAAAAATTTACCTTATTTCTATCAAAGTAATAGTTCATACTTTAAAACTCATAAAGTAATATAGGCTTATATATAAGCTGCAGGCCCCTGCCCAAAGCTACCTTACTCCCTACAATGCCCCCAGTAGCAACTCTGTGATTTCTAAATACCTTGCTTATATAGCTATTTCTTCATTTTTCAATTTCACACATTACTTTCTTCTTACTATAGAAAGTGAAGTTTTAGCCAAACGACATCTCTCCCTCCTACATCTTTTACAAAGAAGTAAATTTTCTGTGACCTTGCGAATCTGAAAATATCCTTATTTTACCTCCTCTTTAAATTCACAATTTCGCTAAGCATAGCATTCTAGGCTGAAAATCATATAAACTCAGAATTTTGAAGGAATGGCTTCATTAGAGTCTAGTTTCCATTGTTCCTGATGGTTAGTCTACTGCTATTCCTTTTTTTAAAATTCATTCAAGTATTGTTGATAGACAGTGGTACATTAGTTTCAGGTGTACAACATAGTGATTTGACAACTCTATACCCTTTCTATGCTCAACATAAGTGCAGATACCACCTGTTACAACACTATTACAATACCACTGTGTTCCTTATGCTGTACTTCTAATCCCTGGTTTACTCACTCCATAACTGGAAGCCTGTATCTCCCATTCCCTTTCACCCATTTTTCCCACCCCCCACCCGCCAGCCTACTCTCTTGCTATTCTGATCCCTGAACTTTGAAGGCAACCTGCTAGCTTCCCCTCCTTCCTCCCAACCCCCTGCCCTTGAGAAAAAAACTCTTTGAGAGCCTCACTTTATCCATCCATCCATCCATCCATCCATCCATCCATCCATCCATTCATCCAAGAGCAAGTCTGAGAAGAGATAGGGGCAGAGGGAGGAGAGAGAGAATCCCAAGCAGACTTCACACTGAGTGTGGAGCCCGACACTGGGCTCAATCCCACGACCCTGAGATCATGACCCGAGATGAAATTAAGAGTCAGATGCTTAACCAACTGAGCCACCCAGGCTCCTCTCGAGAGCCTCACTTTTATCCCTGAAAGTTCTAAAATTTGCTTTGGTATGGGATTTTTTACATTTATTGAGTTAGTTCCTCTCAGTGGTGTGTACCTTTTCTTTTTTTACTTTCTTAACTTTCTTTTCTTTCTCTCTTTTTTTTTTAGTGGTGCACCTTTTCAAACTAAAGGTTCCAATCACCTCAGTTCAAAGAAATGTTCTTTTGTATCTTTAATAATTTTCTCTTCTCATTTTCTCTGTCCTTTCTTTTACTAGATGGATGTTGTCTGCTAGATTGGTCCTCAAATTTTCCTACGATGTGTAAGATTCCTCTTTTTCATCTTCCAAAACTCCTATTAGGTTTTTTTATTTCTATTGTATTGTAATAGAAATTCATGAAATAGAATTTATATCTACTGTAAAGCAAAAGTTTTCTTGCTCTAATTCTTTCTGTTTGATAACGTTCTGTCCTATTCTTGTTTTTGTTTTTTTTTTGAGAGACAGAGAGCACACAAGTGGTGGGGGGAGGGACAAAGGGTGAGGGAGAGAATCTTAAGTGTGGAGCCCATGTTGGGCTCCATCTCATGACCCTGAGATCATGACCTGAGCAGAAATCAAGAGTTGGACGCTAACTGACTGAGCCACCAAGGCTCCCCTGTCCTGTTCTTGTTTAATGAATGTGATATTAACAGTATTTCTAAGAATATTAATTTGTTTTGTGGGTTTTTTTTTTTTTTGAGACTTTCTTTTCATTTGTCTTTGCTTTAAACAAGTTCCTATATTTCTATTATTGTTTGGCTTTTTTACTCTATCTTTCATGGTAGAAGTTTACTCAAATCTCTGGTAATTGCCCTAGTGACTCTGGGCTTGGCCATGCAATTTACTTTGGCCAATGAAATGTGAATGGACATCAAGTCTACCACCATCCATGCAGAAGCCTTAAATGTATCTTTGTGATTTGTCTCTGTCCCCATCCCTGAGCTTCTGCCCTCTGCCATGGGAGAGAACAGCACGCTATGGACAGTAGCTGCTCACTACAGCTCCTGGAATGAGAAGACTTGTGAGCTAAGCAGAGCTCTTAAGCAAAGGTGGAGATATGGCCGCTGGAGTCCTCAGGGCCAGGTGTGAGCAGGAAATATTTGTTGTAAGCCACGGAGATTTTTGATCCCACTTGTGGATTAAATGTATGGGTATACTTATATACACACAAAATATTTCTGGAAGGGTTCACAAGACAATGGAAGTGGAAGGGGTCAGAAAAACAGAAATCTAAATTGTTATATTCTTTGGTATCTTTAATACATGTTCATGGAAAAACATTTATTTTTATAATAATTTCATACAAGAAATCCTACAAGAAATCCTAGTTCAAAGAAGGCAAAATGAAAGAGAACTGAAATAAAAGATAAAACTCCAATTTAAAATTTTTCTAAAACTATTATATTAAGATATAAATAAGCATAAGGTATATTCAATTATGTCAAAAACCAGACATATCGTTTTATTTATATCAATTTAGAGATATGACTCATCACCCTGTATATGTAATTTTGTATTCTGCTTTTCAATTTTACATTATAATAAGCACTTCACAGTGTTAAGAATTCATAAAGCTCACTTTTAATTGCTATATATATATATTCCACCATACTGATGTCATAATTACTCCCTTAGTGTTGGACAAATACATCCATTCTAATTTTTTACTACCTTAAGTAATGTCTCAATAGACATTTCTAGGCATAAAGCATTTTCTGCATTTATGATTTTTCTTTAGGATATATTCCTATTACCAAAATTGCTGGGTCAAAAGACATGAATATGTTTAGGCTTTTGATACAGACTGCCAGACTGCCTTCCAAACACATTGCATGGATTTACACTCCTACCAGTAATATCAAAGTAGTCACTGAGAACTTTTTAACTTTAGCTTACAACACAGGCAAAAACTGGTATATCAGTAACTGCTGTTCTCACATTTCTCATTACTAGGAAGCCAAATATCTTTTCACGTGTTTTAGTCATTTGCATTTCCTTTCATACAAATTACCTGTTACTTTTTTTTCAACTACTTATTTTAATTCCAGTTAGTTAACGCACAGTGTTATATTAGTTTCAGGTGTACAATACAGTGATTCAACACTTCGATACATCACCCTGTGTTCATCATGACAAGTGCACTCCACTTGTTGCTTTTCAACTGATCATTAATCAAAGTCTTAGTGCTTTAACAATTGATTTGTATACAATTTCTTATTCTACATTAAGCCAGAAAGTCTTCATTTTCCTTTGTGCTTTTATACCTAATAACAGAATCTGGATTATTATCATTATTATTATTTTTTTAAGTAGGCACCACACACAGTGTGGAGCCCAGGACTGGGCTTGAAAACTCACGACCCTGAGATCAAGACCTGAGCTGAGATCAAGAGTGGACACAAAAAACTGAGCCAACCCAGGCGCCCCTACCTAATAAAAGTATTACATCAACAAATCTTTCCTTCCATGCCCTCACTATACTTTTATACATCAAAATCAACTGTGGGGCATTCATCTCAATGTGGACTCAACTACTGGAAGATGGAGCTGGGTAACTATATTTTAAAAAGCTGAGACTGAAAAGGTGAAAAACAATGCATTATGTTCTAGGGTAGAATGATCATTAGTTTTGGTCTTCTTTTTTCCTGGTGGCCTAAAAGCTGCAATGAACCTCTTTCAAAAGCTCTGTCTTAAAATGGCATACAACAAATTTCTTTGGAAGAAATAAGATGTCACTATTCATCATGGGATTTTACAAAAGCCATGACTCTTACCTGTTTGGAGAGTACTAGGAAAAGACAAGGTGACTTTTTCATCTTCATTCTGATAGTTAAATCCTGTAGCATGTATTTCTGGAATGGAAATTAAAAAAACATTACTTCACAAATCTGACTGGACTAAGACAAAATCCAGACTGCAGCAATTAACATTTTTAAGAGCAAAATCTCTACTAAAACTAAATATTCTTTTTTTTTTTTTAAGATTTTATTTATTTGACAGAGAGAGGGAGAGAGCACAAGCAGGGGGAGCAGCAGATGGAGACAGAGAAGCACGATCTCCGCTGAGCAGGGAACCTGATGTGGGGCTCCATCCCAGGGCCTGATCTGAAGGCAGATGCTTAACCAACTGAGCCACCCAGGCGCCCTCCCCCCCACCTGCTTTTTAAGTAAGCTCCAAGCCAAAAGTGGGGCTTGAACTCAAGACCCTGAGATCAAGAGTCACACGTTCTACCAACTAAGCCAGCTAGGTGCCCCTAAAACTGAATATTCTTAATTTAATAAATTAAGTTTCTATTAACAAAAGTGTCATTTCAAACTAACCCATTTTAGTTCACATCCTAAGTTAAATATGCTCCTGAAACACAATTATACATCCTGTATTAATTCACAAAACCTTTTTCCCCCCACAAAACTTTTACGATACAAGGGAAATAGGGCTACTATAAATGTGAAAAGGTTTTCTGCCAGATTTCCAGATGTAATTCATTCCCATCTTTGTGTGACTAAGATACTGTTTTCTATGCTGCAGTTTTACTCATGAACATTTGAAAGATTGAGCAAATTGCCAAAATTTCAGTGTTAAAGATATATCAATGAAAGTTCTGTCCCCCAACCAAACACAGGTAACAATTCCAACTAAAATACAGGTCATACTTACTTCCAATTAAATTCTTCGTTGTTACATTTTACAGAAATAAAGGTGAAAACAGATGTGTGGATTAAATTAGGCTTTTATTTACTCTCCAGCAGGAGTGAGAAGACATTGCTTATCTGATATTTCAGAATGCTCAGCTGACACTTTAGGGAAAGAGCCAGCCTTAATAAGTGCAAGAATAGAAGCTCAACATTCTTAACCATCGGGGAAATGCAAATCAAACCACAATGAGACACCACTTCATACCCACTAGGACGACTATAATCAAAAAGACAGATAATGCTAAGCGTAAGGGAGGATGTAAAGAAATTGGAACCCTCATACATGGCTGGTAGGAATGTTGAACTGTGCAGCCACTTAGGAAAACAGCCTGGGAAGTTCCTCAAATGATTATTAAATAGACTTACCAGAGGACCCAGAAATCCCACTCCCACTCCTGGTGGGGATATATAAATATATCCAAGAGAAATAAAAATGTATGTCCACACAAAAATGTATACACCAATGTTCGTAGGAGCATTCATAACAGCCAAAAAGTGGAAACAACCCAAATGTCCATCAAATGATGAAGAGATAAAATGTGGTATACAATGGAATACTGTCTGACAACAAAAAGAAATAAAGCGTTGATATATACCACGATAGGGATAAACCTTGAAAATATTATATTAAGTGAAAGAAACCAGACACAAAAGGCCACGTATTTATAAGAAACGTTCAGAATAGGCAAATCTATAGAGACAAAAAGTAGACCAGTGGTTGCCTAGGGCTGGCAGTTCAAGGAGAAAGGTACTTTCTTTATGGGGTAATGCAAATGTTTAAAACGGATTCTGGTGATGGCTACACAACTCTGAATATACTAGACACCACTGAATAATACACTTTATTTTTTTTTAAGATTTATTTTAGAGAGAGAGACAAAGAGCACATGTGTGCGGGCGTGTACAACAGTGGGAGAGGGAGAGAATCTCAAGCAGACTCTGTGGGCTAAGCAGAAAGCCCAACTTGGGGCTCGATCTCATGACCCTGAGATCATAACCTGAGCTGAAACCACAAAGAGTTGGACGCTAACCAACTGAGCCATCCAGGTGCCCTTAATTGTACACTTTTTAAAAAAGATTTTATTTGAGAGAGAGTGTGTGTGAGCATGAGTGGGGGGAGGGGCAGAGGGGAAGCAGACTCCCTGCTGAGTAGGGAGCCCAACACAAGGATTGATTCTAGGACCCTGAGATCACGACCTGAGCAAAAGGCAGACACTTAACCAACTGAGCCACCCAGATGCCCCCTGAATTGTACACTTTAAATGAATGAATTGTATGGTATGTGAATTGTATCTCAATGAAACTGTTATTAAAAGAGAAAGGTAGCTTTATTCGTCATGGACTTAAATTTGATATGGGTAACAGTGATTCAGATTTAATAACATTCTATGAGCCAGGCAAGATGTCCACAATTCATTTCTTTTTATGAAACATCCTAAGATTGAATTTTCAATGTTTCTAATACCATTATGGTTCAAACATCTTTATAAAGCTAAATCTTTACAAAACCAATAAGAAACTATAATTTCAGATTTTAAGAGAACTTTAATCAATTATTCCTCATTTTACAGATGAAGAAATGAGATATATAAAGTTAATGATTTGCCTAAGTTCACATAGCTGGACTAGAATTCAGTTCCCTTCCTATTCCAAAATTCTTTCTACTACCATAAACTAGCTCCTATAAATCTGAAAAGAAACTCACAACTTGGCATATATACAATACTGATGAAATCACTACTGAAACAATGACTTTTGATGGCAAGAACTCAAGATTTGCTCCGACTTGATTCCCACATATAGAATCATACTTAAGCCTACAGGGAAGCCAAGAATCACCTTAATGCTTAAGAATGTACTTTTCTGACAAAGATATAAAATAGCATTATGGCCTATAATCAAAGACCATCTCCATAAAGGATTAGTAAAACTAACTTGTTTTATAAATGCACAAAAAGGCTTCAAATTGGTAATGAAGATTAAAAAAAACAAAAGAATAGCAGTTTTAAAAAAAATTTTTTTAAAGATTTTATTTATTTGAGAGAGAGAGAGAAAGCACAGAGGCAGAGTGAGAGAGAGAGAAGCAGACTCCCTGCTGAGCAGAGAGCCCAGTGCAGGGCCCAATCCCAGGACCCTAAGATCATGACTTGAACCGAAGGCAGATGCTTAACCAACTGAACAACACAGGCGCCCCAACTTTTTTTTAATTTTATTTTTTTTAAGTAGGCTCCATGCCCAATGTAGGGCTTGAACTCAGGACCCTGAGATCCAGAGTCACATGTGGGGTGCCTGGTGGGCTCAGTCTGTTAAGTGCCTAATTTTCAATTTTGGCTCAGGTTATGATCTCGGGGTTGTGAGATTGAGCCCTGCCTCAAGCCCTGCATCAGATTCCATGTTCAGCACATACTCTACCTGGGATTCTCTCTCCCTCTCCCCCTGCTTGTGCACACATGCACGCTCTCTCTCTGTAAATAAATAAAATCTTAAAAAAAAAAAAAAAAAGTCACATGCTCCACCAACTGAGTGAGCCAGGTGCCCCAAGAATAGCAGTTTTTAAATTGAAACAAGTATTGTATTGCTAGATTCCATTCTAGCACATGCTTCCAAATATGCATATCAACTCTATTACATGTATAAAAAAAAAAGAGTAAAATTTCCTCTAAAATTCTCCTTTAGAAATGAGGGTAGTAATCAAATATTTGAATTTTTTTTAAAATTTATTTGAGAGAGAGCATGTGTGTGCACCTGAGCAGGGAGAGGGACAAAGGGGGAGGAAAAGGATCAAGCAGATTCTGGGCTGAGCACAGAGCCCGACTTGGAGCTTGATCCCATGACCAGGAGATCACGACCTGAGCCAAAACCAAGTGTCAGACACTTAATCGACTGAGCCCCCAGGGTGCTCCATAATCGTATATCTGAATTTCTTTAAAAAGTCTCTTGTACTATGGGACACTCTTCCAATTACTTTATATTGAACAACATACTACTTGACAAACATACATTGGACTTTAAAATAACCTTGGTCAACTGTAGCTTTGGATATTCTGTAAATGGCACCACTATTCATCCAGTGGCTCGAACCAGAAATACGGAATCATCCTAACTGCTTCCCTCCATGACTGTCTCTCATAACACATTCCAAATAAGCAAATTCAGTAGCCTGTTATCTTTACCTCCAGATCTTTCCATGTCCCATCACTACAATCCCAGTCCAACGTACCATTACTTCTCTCCTAGACCACTATCGTAGCCTCTTAACTAGTCTACTTCCGCACTTGCTGCTTTATAATTTATTCTTCGCACAGCAGCCAGGGTAATCAGTGAGATCAAAGCCTTTCACGGAGTCCCAAAATATTCAGAATGAAAAGCCAGGTCTGCTTGAGGTTGGTAAATATTTCTTAGGACCAAAAAAGCACAAACCATAAAAGAAGAAAAAAAAAAAAAAACACCTGATAGATCAGAGTTCATTAATATTTAAAACTTGTGATTATCAAAAGACACTAAAAATGAATAGGCAAACCACAGACCAAGAGAAAATATTTTACAGAGAATATACCTAAGAACTTCTACATCTCTCTGATAAAAAGAATTCTATTAAATAAAGCATATTAGAATAAAAACAATCCTATTAAAATATGGGCAGAATACTCAAACAATTTCACAAAGGAAAAATGGCCAAAAACCAAACAAAAAAATGCCCAACATCATTTGTCATCAGGCAAATGCAAATTAAAACCACAATGACATAGTACCACACACCCACAAGAATGGGTACATCTAAAAGGCATGAAAACAAAAATGTTATCGAGGATAGAGAATCTACAACTGGTATTTTGCTGCCAGTGCCTTTGTTGTTCCTCAAATTCTGCTGCAATTCTCTAGCCTCGTGGTTTCTACAGCTACCTAGAAGGTTCTTTCCTCAAACATCTACATATTTTATGTCAATCGCTTCTTTAGAGATCTGCTTCATCAACTTCAAGAACAATCCTCACTCCACATCCTCTTATTGTGATTTCTGAGCACTTACCACAACTTTACATATTTGTTATTGTCTATCTTTCCAAATCAGATATGTGTGTCTGGAATGTTGACTCTTGGTTTTGTCCTCTACCTCCAATGCTAGAATGGTTTTTGGCACATAATATGCCCAGTCAAGTATTAGCAGAATGAATGAATTACTTCAAAAAGCAATACACTGAGTGACTGTGTCATGGAGATCATCAATACCGCCCATATTAGATATATTAACAAAATACCACCTTTACTAATGTTATATAAATAGGGACTTATGGCTAGGGATAAAATTTTCAGCTACAACACAGTATATAGATTCAAAAAGGGATCTATCTCAAATACTTAAGAAGATACTATTTGCTGTGGAACTATTAGATTATTCAGAGTGGAAAGCCATTTATATACTAAAGATACACATGAAAAGTCTGAATAAATATGCTTCACAGAAGTAGAAAAGAAAAAGCTATACTTTCAAATTAATGTTTAGATTAGTCTAATACTAACATGTCAATATAATGTTTTATAGAACATTTAAGATGCATATATGTAAATTAAGCATTATAAATAGACATTTTACTATATCAAGAAATGATAAAATTAAACTTGACCAAACTTAACCTTGACCAAAAAACCTTTTTTTTTTTTTTTTAAATAATGTCTACGTGCAATGTGGGGCTCAAACCCACAAACCCAAGATCAAGAATCACAAGCTTTACCAACTGAGATAGTCAGGCATCTTGACCAAAAAACTTTTTTTTTTTTTTTTTAAAGATTTTATTTATTTATTTGACAGAGAGAGATAGCCAGCGAGAGAAGGAACAAAAGCAGGGGGAGTGGGAGAGGAAGAAGCAGGCTCCTAGCGGAGGAGCCTGATGTGGGGCTCGATCCCAGGACCCTGGGATCACGCCCTGAGCCGAAGGCAGACGCTTAACGACTGCGCCACCCAGGCGCCCCCGACCAAAAAACTTTTAAAAATATTTTTTATTTTTCGGGTTCCTGGGTGGCTGTCAGTTGAGTGGCTCACTCTTGATCATTGCTCAGGTCATGATCTAGGGTCCTGGAATGGAACCCAGGGCTGGGCTCTGTGCTCAGCTGGGACTAGGCTTGAGGAGTCTCTCTCCTCCTCTCCCCCGCCCCTCCCCCCACACTCTCTCTGTCAAATAAATAAATCTTTTAAAAATATTATTTTTATTTTTATTTATTTTTAAAAACTATTTTTTAGGGATGCCTGCGTGGTTCAGTCAGTTAAGTGTGTGCCTCCAGCTCAGGTCATGAACCCAGGTCCCCGGGATCGAGCCCCGCACTTGGCTCCCTGCTCAGCAGAAAGCCTACTTCTCCCTCTCCCTGTCTACCACTCCCCCTTGCTTGTGCCTTGTCTCTGTCAAATGAATAAATAAATTTTTAAAAAATTAATTAATTAATTTTAGAGAGGGGCACCTGGGTGGCTCAGTTGGTTAGGCGTCTGCCCTCAGCTCAGGTCATGATAGCAGAGTCCCAGGATGGAGCCCTGCATCAGGCTCCCTGGTCAGCAGGGAGTCTGCTTCTCCTTCTGCCCCTCCCCGCAACATGCGGGCTCATGCTCACTTGCTCTCTCTCTCTCAAATAAACAAATGAAATCTTTAAAACGCACACATATATACACATTTTTTTTTAAATTTTTTATTTTATTTATGTGACAGAGAGACAGCCAGCGAGAGAGGGAACACAGCAGGGAGTGGGAGAGGAAGAAGCAGGCTCCCAGCGGAGGAGCCCGATGTGGGGCTCGATCCCAGAACGCCGGGATCACGCCCTGAGCCGAAGGCAGACGCCTCAACGACTGCGCTACCCAGGCGCCCCCACATTTTTTTTTTTAAGGGAATGCGTGGATAGCTCAGTTGGTCAAGTATCTGTCTTGGGCTCAGGTCATGATCCCAGGGACCTGGAATCAAATCCCACATCAGGCTCCTTGCTCAACGAGGAGCCTGCCTCTCTGCTCCTTCCCCTGCCTGTGCCCTCTCTCCCTCTCTCTCTGACAAACAAATAAAATCTTTAAAAAATATATGAGAGAACAGGAGAGAATATATGGTTATTCAACAATCTGAGCCTGTTTCCACAGCTATAAAATTAAAATCATTACCTACTTCTTAGTCATTTGAAGATTATACAACATTCTCTATGTAAAATGTTTAGCACAGTGTGTGGTCATGATTATTATAAAATAATACTCTTTTCTAGATAATGTATCTAACACAATTCTGTATTGATCAACTGCAACTAATTCATTATATATGTATAAATAAGGACTCTTGCTGAAATTACTTATAGAGTGCTACACATAAAAAAAATATTTTAAATATAATTGGCATTTTCAAATCTATGGATATAAATACACATTTCTGGGTATAAGCATGCGTGTGTTTGTTAGCAGTATACCAAACAGAAGCAAAATTTGAATGTAACCAAAGTATGTATAAATTTGTGACAAGAAAAATCTTTTACTCAAAACTACTGCAAACAGATTCATTTTGATAATAAAAATTTACTCATGACAAAACAGACCTACAAATTTCATAACAAGATAGACCTATAACTGAGTTTTAAATGTCTTGTTTTTAAAAAGTAATTAGGATATAATTTTGACTATAAGTTAAAAAAGTTATGTCCTATGTATACGCATGTTATCATTTGTGAGCACACACACATACACTCTACATGTGTACATACATAAACATGCATGTCTGTGAATGCATAAAACATCTGAGGAAGGATACATATGAAACTGGTAACTTTCTCTCTTTTATGGAGCTAAGAAAGGAGGCTTAGTTTGTACTGTATACCACTGACACCCTTTGAATTTGACATTGTGTATATATTAAGTATGAAAACTTTTTAAATGTTAAGAAATCTTTTTAAAGGTACTTCTTTTGAGATCCTGGTCACATTGTTATGGCAAGCCTATTTATCAAATAAATCGAATGAATATGTATTCCAATTCTGGGTTTTCCGAGTATGGTTTACAGACAAGGAGGCACTCTTGCCTAGGTCTCTAGGATTTGGACTAGCCATAATTTAAAAAACATACTCTTCCTTAGAGAACACAGAAGGTGAAGTGGCTCATCTTATTTGTAAAATTGGCCAGTCTTTCCACAGAAAGGTGACAGTCCTTGATGCGCAAAATGTTCTAACTATAACAAAAAGAAAGCAAGCACTCTTAATCATTGTGCCATTTAGGCCCTGCCCAAATTTCAGAACCTCTCTTACATGCATTCTTCCAGACTACAGTTTGTTTTCTGTTCAACATTTGTGCAAGCATGCTATTTGGTCCAGTAGATTTCTTTTAAATTACCCCACTCCCTTCCACAAAGAACGCCAGGGTCCTCAGGCAACAAATGCTTCAGCTTCCACGGCCCCTTCGGGCATCTGCCTTACTTGCTCATTGTCATTATGCCTCTCTCTGCTGACCTTTCACAGCTTGTCACTTTTTATGTTAAGTGTGGTTCTTCCCTTCTGCCATTACAGGCCTCAAGATGCATATAATACCTTTTCTTTCTTTTCTTTTCTTTTCTTTTCTTTTCTTTTCTTTTCTTTCTTTTTTGCTTGTTATAGCACAACTTACATATTGCAAATTGAAAAAAAAAATGAGTATCATTGATAGCACCTTAACACAAATTGCCTTTGAATGGGAGCTTTCTTTCTAGTACTTTGAGGTCTACAAGATATATCTAGAAAATTTACCACTGTGGAAAATGAAGACTGCTTGAATCAAATTTTAAGGCTGTGGTTCTTCCTTTTGATTAACTGCTGTAACGTTGTCCTTCCAGCAGCCGAGGGAGTTTCATGCTTTCTTTAGACATCAGGTGCCGAAGCTCTTGCAGGACTCCTTCGATGCTATATGAACTCTGCTATTTTGCTAGTACTGATACAGCTCTTCAGTCCACCTCTCCATTAGAACTCTGAACTCCATTCACATTAATTTTTTGTTACAAATCTTACAAATGGGGGTGCTTCTGGGTATTCAGATCCATATTTTATTTTAAGGCTGTATATTCAGTTTTCATAAACTGTCTGAGCCCATGATGGCCGCCAACTTACGTAGCTGATATCTTTTCTGTAATAAGCACATACCTCCATGAAGGAGCTTCTGTTACGAAAGCCAATCTGTATTATCAATGATTAACACAATCGGTAATTATAAGGTAACTCCTGCTTTCCTTAATAAAATCTAGCTCTGATTTTCCTAAGTGAAAATTTGCTAAATATGTTTGTATATGTTAACAATCCTAACATCTCTATTCAACTTTATTCAATCAGTACTATGCTACATATAGCAATAAGTGTAAAATATAAAGAATAAATAAAACAGTATTTCCTTCCTGTGAACCACAGGTCTCCTGTAGGTCTCACTGATTTTCTGATCTCCTGCATTCACAACATCAGCATAAAACACTATTTACATATTGAAGTATCTCATATTTTTCTCCATTTTAAATAATATTAGTAGTCATAAAAATCAAACCTATTTTAATTTAACACCCAAAAGACAAATAATCTAATTCTATAACAGGCAGAAGACTATTCATGAATAGACATTTCTCCAAAGAAGACATACAGATGGCCAACAGACACATGAAAAGATGCTTAGTATCACTCATGATCAGGGAAATACAAATCAAAAGTACAATGAGACATCACCCAAAACCAGTCAGAATGGCTAAAACACAAGAAATAGGTGTTGGTGAGGATGTGGAGAAAAAGGAACCCTCGTGTACTGTTGGTAGGAAAGCAAAGTGGTACAGCCACAGCTGAAAACAGTATGGAGGTTCCTCAAAAAGTTAAAAATAGAATTACCATATGATCCAGGAATTGCACTACTGGGTATCTACCCCAAAATACAAAAATACTAACTTAAAGGGATATATACACCCCTATGTTTATTGCAGCATTATTACAATAGCCAGATTATGGAAGTAATCCAAGAGTTCATTGATAGATGAATGGACAAAGAAAGTATTATTCAGCCATAAAAAAAGAATGAAATCTTGTCATTTGCAGCAACATGGATGGTGCTAGAGAGTATAATGTTCAGCGAAGTAGTCAGTCAGAGAAAGACAAATACCATATGATTTCACTCATATGTGGAATTTAAGAAACAAAATAAATGAGCAGAGGAAAAAAAGAGAGAGAAACCAAGAAACTGACTCTTAACTACAGAAAACAAAGTGATGGTTACCAGAAGGGAAGTGGGTGGGGGGTTGGGTGAAATAGGTGATGGGGACTGAAGAATACACTTATCATGATGAACACTGAGTAATGTACAGAACTGTTGAATCACTATATTGTACACCTGAAACTTAGAGAACACTGTATGTTAACTATACTGGAATTAAATTTAAAAACTTAATAAAAAAATCAAGTCTATTTTTAATGTAGTACTAACCTCATAGAAAGTTGACCAAAATCTTAGTCAACAGATACTAGAAGTATCATTACTATTACATGAACTACCAAATGGAGCACTATACAGGAGTGGGGAAAGGATAATGTTCTAATAAGTGGTACTAGGACGGCAGAATTTCCTTTGCGGGGTAAAAACCAAGCTGGACCTGGAGTCACACCGTACCTAAGGAGTAGTTTATGAAAGTCAAAACAAAGTTTCTCAAAGACAATATGGATGATATCTTCATGATGTTGGAACACAAAAAGTTGTGGGTTTTTTTAGATTTTTAAAAATTATTTATTTATTTTGTCAGAGAAAGAGAGGGAGCATAAGCAGGGGGTGTGGCAGGCAGAGGGAGAGGCAGGCTCCCTGCTGAGCAAGGAACCTGATGTGGGACTCAATCCCAGGACCCTGGGATGTTGACCTAAGCTGAAGGCAGACACTTAACTGACTGAGCCACCCAGGTGTCCCTAGAAAAAGTTTTTTTTAAGACGCAAAAAGCAGGGGCACCTGGGTGGCTCAGTCAATTAAGCATCTGCCTTTGGCTCGGGCCATGATCCTGGGGTCCTGGGATCGAGCCCTGCATCGGGCTCCCTGCTCCATGGGGAGCCTGCTTCCCCCTCTCCCTCTGCCACTCTGCTTGTGTGCTCTCTTGCTCACTCTCTCAAATAAATAAATAAAAACTTAAAAAAAACTGAGATGATATGGTACTGAATAGGGTGTTTAACAAGCTTGTGGATATTGGTACAGGCTCTAAAAGTACAATCTGACAATATCAATCAAAATTACAAATATACACACCTTGTGACCCAACAATTTAATTTCCAGGAATTTATCCCAAATACCTTCTCATATGCAAAATGATGCAAGATATATACTACTCACTGCAGCAGAGAATTCCATTTAAATATCCATCAGCAGTGGACCCGTTTAATGAATTATGATAAATTAATTGCATGGAATACGAATTAACCATAAAAAAATGAGGAGGCTCTATATGTGCTATTTATAACAAGCTCCAAAAAAGCAAAGTACAGTTTTTCTTCAAATGCTACATTCTTCTTCCCTCCATTTAACTTTTTTTTTTTTTTTTTTTTTTGAGAGAGAGAGACAGAGGGAGAGAGAATCTTAAGCAGTCTCAACGCCCAGCGAGAGAGTCTTGAGCAGACTCTGCTGAGCACGGAGCCCAACACGGGCTCAATCTCACAACCCTGAGATAGTGACCTGAGCCGAAATCAAGAGTACAACACTTAACCGACTGAGCCACCCAGGCACCCCACTCCATTTAACTTTTTAATGTTAGCCCTCTATATGTGCCTTCTCTTTCTCTATCAAAAAAGTCATCCTATATTAATATTTGAGCATGTTAATTGTGCACTGAAAGGTATACCATTAGTTAGGCCATGAAACACTTTTTTTCCTCTTTATGTTTAAACGTTATGAAATTTAATCGCAGGAAAGGAAGTACAGAGAAATACAAGATAGTATATTCAGAAGGCAACATTTTTAAAAAGACTGAAATAGAAAAAAAGTTACATAGTCATCAAAGTTGTTATAGCTTACATCATCTACACAAGCTTCTAGTGGATTTTGCTTTGGTATTATATTGAGATACAAATATACAATCCTCTAAAAATTCTAATAACACGAGTTCCAGTTGAACTGTACTTCAAAAGTTCCTTTGTAAATGGTCCATTTGGAGACCTGTTTTCCAAAGAAGACCTACAGATGGCCAACAGACACATGAAAAGATGCTCAACATCGCTCATCATCAGGGAAACAAAAATCAAAACCACAATAAGATATCACCTCATACCTCATGGCTAAAATTAAAAACAAAAGGCACAACAGGTGTTGACAAGGATGTGGAGAAAGGGGAACCCTCTTACACTGTCGGTGGGAATGCAAAGTGGTGCAGCCACACTGGAAAACAGTATGGAGGTTCCTCAAAAAGTTAAAAATAGAACTACCCTACCACCCAGCAACTGCACTACTAGGTATATACTCAAAGGATGTAAAAATACTAATTTGAAGGGACACATGCACCCTGATGTTTATAGCAGCATTATCAACAATAGCCAAATTATAGAAAGAGCCCACATGTCCATTGCCTGATGAATGGATAAAGAAGATGTGGTGTGTATACACACACATATATACACAAACACATATACACAATGGAGTATTACTCAGCCATAAAAAGAATGAAATCTTGCTATTTGCAAGGATGTGGGTGGAGCTAGAAAGTATTATGCTAAGTGACATAAGTCAATCAGAGAAAAACAAATACTCGTATGTGGAATTTAATAGACAAATGAACATGGGGGGAAGAGAGGAAAACCAAGAAACAAACTTTTTTTTTTTTTAAGATTTTATTTATTTGACAGAGAGAGAGTGTATGCACAAGCAAGGGGAGCAGGAGAGGAAGAAGCAGGCTCCCCCACTGAGCAGGGAGCCAGACGCGAGGCTGGATCCCAGGACCATGGGATAATGACCTGAGCCAAAGGCAGATGCTTAACTGACTGAGCCACCCAGGCACCCCTATACTCTTATCTATAGAGAACAAACCACTGATTATCAGAGGGGAGTTGGGTGGGGGTATGGGTTAAATAGGTGCTGGGAATTAAGGAGGGCACTGTTCTGATGAGCACTGGGTGTTGTATGTAAGTGCTGAATCACTAAGTTCTACACCGGAGACTGTTACACTATATGTTAACCAACTGGAATTTAAATAAAAACTTTAAAAAAAAGGAAAAAAAGGTCTATTTGGAACTCAGAATGTCATTTCTTCCAAGCCACATCTGTATTGTAACAGGCAACCTAGCCCACATAACTCTAGATAACCCACATATGCCTGTATAGTTCAATACTGAATCAAATATGTGGTTCAGTTTTATTTTGTTTCATTTATTCAGATGGCAGCCTACCTACCATAGTTTCTGTGGTTTTAGATAGCAGTTCTTGGTTCAACGAAAAAGAATTCAAAGTTCACCAAAGGCTTGCAATAGCCACCTGCTACCTGGAACATAATTTGTTTCTTCACAAAAACTAAAACTGTTCTGCAATGGTAAAGAAAATACACCATTCTGGAGGAATTACAGGGTAGCCTACAGAGAACTTGGAACTGAGGGCTCAGAGAGTTTGAGGGGAGGACTGCTATTTAAGAAATAATAGCCTAGAGCTGACTTTGTAAGGGTAACAATGGAAGGACGGTGATGGTGGAATAAAATAGCCAGTTTACTAAAAGAAAATAATTGTCAATCTAGAATTTTATGACAACGAAAAATAATCTTCAAAAATGAATGTTATGGGGCACCTGGCTGGCTCAGTTGGTAAAGCATGAGACTCTTGATTTTGGGGTCATGAGTTCAAGTGCCATGTTGGGGAGTAGACCATACTTAAAAAAAAAATTTTTTTTAAATGGATGATATAACACTGGTATGCACATCTGTCAAAACTCATTGAAACACAAGATGGACACCAAAAACTAATACATATTACTGTATGTGAATTATACGTCAATAAAGTAGGAATTTAAAGCAAAGGCTACAAAATAAGTTAAGGCAAAAATATGCTCTAAGAAACAAAAACAGAGACTTTGCCGTCAAAAGACTCATACTAAACAGTACAAAGGGTATTCTTCAAACAAAAAGAGAATGATTCTAGAAGGATTGCTGTAATGAAGAACAAAAATATCAAATATTTGGGTAAAGCTAAATAAACATTATACTATATAACACAATAATGTCTTATGACTTAAAAAAAAGGGGCACCTGGGTGGCTCAGTCGGTTAAGCATCTGCCTTCAGCTCAGATCATGATCCCAGGGTCCTGGGATAGAGCCCTGTATCGGGCTCCCTGCTCAGCAGGGAGTCTGCTTCTCCTTCTCTCTCTGCCCTTCTCCCACTCATGCCCCCCCTCAAATAAATGAAATCTTTAAAAAAAAATAAAGTAAAATAAAAAATAAAAATAAAGAATATATAAAAGAAAATTAAACTATGCCACAATGATAGCATGTAAATCAGATGGAGGTACATGAAGATTATGTGCTCCTAAGATCTTTGTAGTATACAGGAGAATGGTAAAATGATTAACACTGGATTTTCTGAAGTCAGAGATGGTTGTTGTAATTCCTGGGGTACTGACATATGCCCAAACAACAACAACAAAAAAAAATTGCTTAAAGCACTGCTAATTAAGGGGTGCCTGGGTGGCTCAGTCAGTTAAGCATCAGATTCTTGATTTTGGCTCAGGTCACGATCTTAGGGCTGTGAGATTGAGCCCCGCATCAGGCTCTGCACTGGGCATTAAGCCTGCTTAAGATTCTCTCCCTCATCCTCCACCCCACCCTTCCTCCCCTTCTCTAAAAAAAATAAATAAATAAAAATAAAACAAAACCATGGGGCGCCTGGGTGGCACAGTGGTTAAGTGTCTGCCTTCGGCTCAGGGCGTGATCCCGGCGTTATGGGATCGAGCCCCACATCAGGCTCCTCCGCTATGAGCCTGCTTCTTCCTCTCCCACTCTCCCTGCTTGTGTTCCCTCTCTCGCTGGCTGTGTCTATCTCTGTCGAATAAATAAATAAAATCTTTAAAAATAAATAAATAAATAAATAAAACAAAACCTTTATAATTAAAAGAATATGAAAAAGCACATAAGATATGGTAGATTTAAAGACAAATAACAGCAATTACATTAAATGTAAATGGATCAGATGCTTTACTTAGAAGACAAAGATTTTCAGATTAGAACTAAAAGTAAAAAGAGTACAATGAGCTGTTTACATGAGATATGCCTAAAACATAATAATTCAGAGAGGTTAAAGGTAAAGAATGTGAAAAGATGTGACATGCAAACACTAACCAATAATTCATAAAAACAGGAAAAAATCAGTAAAAATGAAGATTTAAACAGAATGAACAAATTTGATTTAGTAAGACATATATAAAACATTACATCCAAAAAAGCACTCTCTTTTCAAGCACACACAAGCATTTTAAAAATGACCGAATCCTGGGCCATAATGCAAAAGCAAGTCTTAAATTCCAAAGGACTGAAATCATATAGGTATACTCATCGGTTTTCTTTACAAATTGAAGATTTGTGGCAACCCTGTGTCAAACAAATCTATTGGCACCATTTTTCCCCAAAGGCATTTGCTCACTTCATGTTTCTGTGTCACATTGTGATAATTCCCAAAATATTTCCAACTTTTTCATTATCATTATATTTGTTACAGTGATCTCTGATGCTACTATGGTAATTGTTTTGGGGTACCATTAACTGTGCCCATATAAGACCACAAACTTAATAAATGTTGTGTATATTCTGAATGCAGACGTGATGGAAATAGCAAAGAACCAGAAGTGGATCCTGAGGATATGACTGAACCACTATAATCTCATGATGAAATGTGAACAGTTGAGGAGTTGCTTCTTATGGGTAAGCAAAGAAAGTGGTTTCTTAAGATGGAATCTACTCTTGGTGAAGATACTTTGAAGACTGTTGAAATAACAACAAAGATTAGAATATTACATAAACTTCACTGATAAAGCAACAATAGGATTTGATAGGACTGACTCCAATTTTGAAAGAAGTTCTACTGCGGGTAAAATGCTATCAAACAGTTATCACGAGCTACAAAGAAAGCATCCATGAATGGAAGAGTCAACCAATGCAGCAAACTTCATCGTTCTCTTATTTTAAGAAAATACAACAGCTGGAACGCCTGGGTGGCTCAGTCGGTTAAGGGTCCAACTCTTGATTTTGGCTCATGTCATGATTTCAGGGTCGTGAGATTAGGCCCCACATCACGCTTTGTGCTCTGTGTGGAGTCTGCTTGAGATTCTCTCTCCCCCTGCCCCTCCCCTGCTTGCATTTTCACCCTCTCTCTAAATAAAATAAAATCTTTAAACTAGAAAAGCTCCAGGTAAATCTAAATATTCCCTAGATCAGAAATCAGAAAATATTTTGAACTGAATGATAAAGATATATCAAAAAATGTGGAAGCAGATCAGTGGTTGACTGGAAATGGGAGAGAACAGGAAGGATGGATCCCAAAGGGCCACAAGGAAACACTGTGGGGGTGATGGATATATTCATTATCTTGGTTGTATTCATAGGTCAAAAAGTATCAAATCATACATTTTAATATATACAGTTTATTACATGTTAAATATTATATAAACCCTTATAAAGCTATATAAAAGAAAAAAGAAAAAAAGAAGAGGAGGCAGAGGAGCTGCAGCAGCAGCAGTCACAGCTGCTGCTTGGAGACTTTTTCCCCAAAACAAACCAGAAAGAGTGTGGGGTGACCTAAAAGTGGTTTATTTTTTGGAGGAAAATTTATAGCTTTAAATGAATATACTAGGGGCACCTGGGTGGCTCAGTCGGTTAAGCTTCTGCCTTCGGCTCTGGTCATGATCTCAGGATCCTGGGATTGAGCCCCGCATCGGACTCCCTTCTCAGCGGGGAATCTGCTTCTCCCTCTGACTTGGCCCTCTCCCCGCTTGTGCTATCTCTCTCGTCCTCTCTCAAATAAATTAAAAAAATTTTTTAATTAAAAAAAAGAATATACTATAAAAGCAATTAATAAGCCAAGTATTCATCTCAAAAAGTTTAAAAATAACTGCAAAACAAACTCAAAGAAAGTAGAAGGCACTAATATTAAGAGCAGAAGTTAAGGAAATAGAAAATAAACATTCAACTGAGAACTTAAGATCGAAAGTTGGTTCTTTGAAAAGACCAATAAAATTGATAAAGATTTGGGGATTGAGGGGGAAAAAAGAGAAGGCACAAGTAAATAAAATACAGTTGATCCTGAACAACACAGGTTTGAACCATACAGGTTGATTTCTACACGGATTTTTTTTTTTTATAAATACAGTACAGTATTCTAAATGTATTTTCTCTTTCTTATGGTTTTCTTTTTTAATTTATTTTTAACTTTTTAACTTTTATTTTAATTCCAGTATAGTTAACACACAGCATTCTATTAGTTTTAGATGTACAATATAATGATTCAGCAATTCCATACATTTCTCATATATAGCTCATCCAGGTAAGTGTACTCTTAATCCCCTTCACCTATTTCATCCACCCCCCTACCCACCTGCCCTCTGGTAACCATCTGTTTGTTCTCTAGAGTTAAGAGTCTGTTTCTTGGTTGTCTTTCCCCCCCTTTTTCTGTTTGTTTCTTTAGTTCTACGTAAGAGTAAAATCATATGGCATTTGTCTTTCTCTGACTGACTGACTTTGCTTAGCATTTACTCTTTAGCTCCATGCGTGTTGCAAATGGCAACAATTCATTTTTTTTTTTTTTATGGCTGAGTAACTTTCCACTGTAGATAAATACCACATCTTCTCTAACCACTCATCTATCAATGGACACTTTTGCTGCTTCCACAATTTGGCTATTGTAAATAATGCTGCAATAAACATAGGGGTGCATATATCCTTCTGAATTAGTGTTTTCATATTCTTTAGGTAAATACCCAGTAGTGGAATTACTGGATCATATGATAATTCTATTTTTAATTTTTAAAAAAGATTTATTTATTTATTTTAGAGAGAGCACACAAGCAGAGGGAAGGGCAGAGGGGGAAGGAGAGGAAGAGAATCTCAAGCAGGCTTCCTGGTGAGTGCTCATGAGCTGAGCCAAAACCAAGAGCCCGTTGCTTAACTGAGCCACCCAGGTGCCCCTCTATTTTTAATTTTTTAAAAAGATTTGTTTCTATTTTTAATTTTTTGAGGAACTTCCATACCGTTTTTCACAGTGGCTGCACCACACTGCATTCCCACCTTATGGTTTTCTTAATAAATTTCCTTTTCTCTAGATTTCTTTATTGTAGGAGTATAGTATGTAATACGTATAACATACGAAGTATGTGTTAATCAACTCTTTATGTCATCGG
The DNA here is from genome assembly GCF_023065955.2 of Ursus arctos. NCBI lineage: Eukaryota > Metazoa > Chordata > Mammalia > Carnivora > Ursidae > Ursus > Ursus arctos. The sequence goes on along the minus strand of NW_026622919.1, from coordinate 22,481,526 downwards.
TAAGGCTTCCAGTCAACAGTATGCTACTAGTAGTTAAGTTTTGGGGGAGTCGAGTTATATGCAGACTTTCAACTGCACAGGGGGTCAGTGCCCCTAACCCCTGCATTGTTCAAGGGTCAACTACATATAAATGTAATAAGTTCATAAAGTTATTACTTATGTATATAGAAGTAAAATATATAGAAGTAAAAATAAATAAGTAAAATGATATTTTGTTATAAGAGATGTGATAGCTAAGATCCTTTGTAATGCTAATACGTCGAAACTATTTACAGCAGAGTTTTCCCAGTGTTCTCTGGCAGCTCCAAATATGAATTGCAGGTCTACCAAGATGCTGATTTCCTTGGCCCTTGGGCCAGATAGCACTTGAACAATGAGATACTTCTGTCACCTTCCTCATGTGAGCCTCTTCTTTCCAGTGTACCAAGAAAACATAATCATTTTCTATGAATGTCTTGGGACGAAAGTTAAGAAGCACTGATTTGGAGAACAACTCCACCAGTTTTGCATTTAAGAACAGCACATATATTATCAAAAAGACAAAAGATAATAAACAGGTGGTGGCGAGGATGTGGAGAAAAGAGAACCCTTGTATAAAGCTGGTAGGAATGTAATTGTTAAAGCCATTATGGAAAACAGTTATGAAGGTTCTTCAAAAAATTAAAAATAGAGCTATCTTATGATCCAGAATCCCATTTCTAGATATATACACAAAGGACACGAAATGAGTAACTCTGATGTTCATTACAGCATTACTCAAAATAGCCAAGATATGGAAACAACCATAAATATCTGCTGCTGGATGAGTGGATAGGAAAATGGGGGGGGGGGGGGGTTGCAAGCATGTGTATATACACAATGGAATACTATTCAGCCTTAAAAAAGGAAATCCTGCCATTTGTGACAACACAGATGAACCTGGAAGACATTATGCTAAGTGAAATAGGCCAGACACAGAAAGACAAGTACTATACAATTATCACTTGTATGTGGAACCTAAAATAATCAAAGTAAATAACCATTCACAGAATGGTGGCTGCCAAGAGCTAGGAGGATGGGGAAATGGGGAGACATTAGTCGAAGTGTATAAAGTTTCAGTTATGCAAGATCTTTTGGAGATCTGATATATAGCAATGTGACTACAGTTAACAATACTGTATTGTATATTTGAAATTTGCTAAGAAGGTAAATCTTAAGTGTTCTCACCACAAAAAAAAAAAAAAAAACAACTGAAAAAGAAATGAAGAAAATTAACTATGTGAGGTGATAGATATGTTAATTAGCTTGTTATGATTATTTCACAATGTATATGTATAGTAAAACATCAAATTGTTTATCTTAAATATATATAATTTTTATTTGTTAATTATACCTCACTAAAACTGGGGGAAGAAACCTGGCATAATACAGTATTATGATACATTATGGAATCCCTTCTTCTTTTCCATTTAATCTAAAAATAACACGATTTACAATTTTTATGCTCTTCATTTTCTTAATTTAAAACACTGCACAGAATCTTTACAATTAGTAAATACCTTGATGTATTCCTCAAAGGGAATAAAACACAAATTAAAGTTAATGACAAAATAATCCCAAATATAATGTAATTTTGTTTGTTACCCATAAAAGTCAATAGGATAAGCATATGAAGAAATTCAGGCCTAACAAATATGACAGACTTACTCCATCTCTTTAGATATTACTTTATTTTACTAAATGAATATTTATGGAACCCCTACTCTACATCAGATACCATCAAAGACCACAGGAGAAAAAGAATGAATCATGGCTCTTGGTTCTTAAGGAACTTAGATTCTAGTAAGAAGTGCAGATACAAACAAGTAATTATAACATGGTGTGGTTAAATTAATAACAAGCAATAGACTATGGTGATCAGCATATGGACCCTAGAAGTCAAACTACCTGGATCTGCATCAGTTACCAGTCTTGCGACCTATACTAAGTTACACAACCTCTCTGTACCTAAGGTTGCTGTCTATACGAATATGTAATGCACTTAAGTTCCTGGCAGTGAATTCTTCATTATTTTTATCATTACTACTAAACATTATCATTATTATAAAAAATGATACACAGGATTGGGCCTCTAAGCTGGTTAAGTTAGGGAACCTAACTTAGGAAGACCAGTGTATCTTCTATAATCAAATGATAAGTCATCTAAATGTGTGAAAACAGTCACTAAAGCAATCCATACCACCTTAAAGCTGTTTAATGTTTAAAAACTTACTAAATACAGGGGTGCCTGGGTGGCTCAGTCGGTTAAGCATCAGACTTTCGATTTTAGCTCAGTTCATGATCTCAGGGTCCTGTGACTTAGCCCCAAGTCGGGCTCCATGCTCAGTGAGGAGTCCTCTCTAGGATTCTCTCTCTACCTCTGCCCCTCCCCTCCCACACTCTTTCATTCTCTCTCAAGGAAATAAATCTTTAAAAAAATTTACTAAATACAAATAAGATAAATTTTAAACCATTATATACTCATATACTTTCTATTTGTACATAACCTTATGGAAACGTGACTATTCCTTATCAGAACCTTTTGTTATCATTCAAATCCAACTAAAGTGAAAGTGAAAGAATGCAAGTATGTACAATTATAAACTTCATGTTTTTTTTATCTCTGACTTGTGCTAAAAACGAATAAAAGGGTTGACTAACAGTATCATTTGTTCCTTCTAAGGCAAGGATATATTCAATCTGATGTCAGTTTGAACTAATTATATTTACAAATTACTTATTTTAAAATACATACATTTTGCATAGAAAGCATCACAGTTTCATAGATAAACTTAGAAATCCCACTAATATCAGGAATTAGAAATTTAAGATTTTAATCTTATAAACTGCATCAAAAGTAAGAGTACTGTTAAATTTTTAACACATATCAAATTATCTGTTATAGATATGATTCTCAAATACCCTTCCTAAAAAGTTGCATCATTTTACATGCCCAAACAAGAGTATGAGACTCTGCTTTCCATGAACCTTTTATTAATAGGGTTGAATATCTTTTCACATACTTATTGGCCTTTTGCTTTTTTTGTAACAACTGTATATCTGCAATATACATATATATATATTTTAAAGATTTTATTTATTTATTTGACAGAGACAGAGACAGCCAGCGAGAGAGGGAACACAAGCAGGGGGAGTGGGAGAGGAAGAAGCAGGCTCATAGCAGAGGAGCCTGATGTGGGGCTCGATCCCACAGCGCCAGGATCACGCCCTGAGCCAAAGGCAGACGCTTAACCGCTGTGCCACCCAGGCGCCCCTGCGATATTTTTGACCAACTTTATGTTGCTTTTGAACATACATTTTATATATTGTAGATATACAATAAAATGTTCAAATAAAAACAATGTATTTTTCATTTCTTAGAACAGAAAGATTGATAATATTTAGTGTAATGGTAGTACAGATTGATAACAACACTCAGTACAAATGGCTATATAAGGATGTAAATAGTCGCATACTTTTTTTTTTTTTTGAGGGAGAGAGAGCACACAGCACATGTGGGGGGAAGGGGCAGAAGGAGAGGGAGAGAATCTTTTTTTTTTTTTTTAAGATTTTATTTATTTATTCGACAGAGATAGAGACAGCTAGCGAGAGAGGGAACACAAGCAGGGGGAGTGGGAGAGGAAGAAGCAGGCTCATAGCGGAAGAGCCTGATGTGGGGCTCGATCCCAGAACGCCAGGATCACGCCCTGAGCTGAAGGCAGACGCTTAACCGCTGTGCCACCCAGGCACCCCAAGAGGGAGAGAATCTTAAGCAGGCTTCACAGCCAGGGCAGAGCACAACACAGGGCTCAATCTGGCGACCCTGATCATGACCTGAGCCAAAATCAAGAGCTGAATGCTTTACAGACTAAGCCACCCAGGTTTCCCATGAACAGTCTCACACTCTTGATGGGCATGTACAATGATGCAACTTTTTAGCAAGGATATTTGATAATAATATCTACAACAGATAATTTAATATGTTAAAAATTTAAAACAGTTCTCTTATTTTTGATGCAATTTATTTGGTGCACAAAAGATGTCCTTTGCACGACTGCTCACAACAGTCAAAAAAGGGAAGGATAATAAGGTGCATTAAGAAATGGCTTTAGGGGAGTGCCTGGCTAGCTCAGTGGAAGAGCATGCAACTCTTGGTCTCAGGGTCATGAGTATGAGCCCCAAGTTGGGGGTAGAGATTACTAAAAAAATAAACGTAAATGTTTGAAAGAAAGGAAGAAGGCAGGGAGCGAGGGAGGGAGGGAGGGCGGGCTTTAGGTGTGCCTGGCTAGTTCAGTCAGGACAGCATGTGACTCCTGATCTTGGGGTCATGAGTTCAAGACCCACCCTGGGCACAGAGCCTACTTAAGAAAAAAAGAAAAAAGAAAAGAAATGGCTTCATAAAATGACAAATTTATACTAGGTCTTTATGAGACATATCTGTATATAGTCTAAAAAGTGAATATCACATTAGGTTAAAGAAGCAAGTTGCAAAACACAGTATATCACAATCTCACTTCTGCAATTAAATGGAAAAATTTGCATGTATGAAAGAATTCATATCAGATTACTGACAGAGGCTACTTCTGGGTCTGGAGGGGTAGATGGTACAATGACAGCAGGGAAAAAAGAGCACTTTTTTTTTTTTTTTTTTAAGATTTTATTTATTTATTTGACAGAGAGAGAGGCAGCCAGCGAGAGAAGAGGCACAAGCAGGGGGAGTGGGAGAGGAAGAGGCAGGCTCCCAGCAGAGGAGCCCGACGTGGGACTCGATCCCAGGACTCCGGGATCACGCCCTGGGCCGAAGGCAGATGCTTAACGACTAAGCCACCCAGGCGCCCCAAAAAGAGACTTCTTATCTTATAGTCTATATTGTTTGATTTTATGACAACAAACATGTATTTCTTTTGTAATAAAAAAAAAATAAGCAAAACAATATATACCTGTCATTGTTTTATAATTCTTTACATTTTAAAAAGCATTCCTGTAAAATGTTTACAAAAGCATTTTAAGCTTTAATAACAATCTTACCTCCATACCTACAAATAGCTGAATGAAATACCATCTTCTACTACAGATCTGGTAATGAATTATGTTTCACCTTTTTTTTTTTTAAAGCAAGCTCTATGCCCAACATGGGACTTGAACTCACGACCCCAAGATCCAGAGTTGCATGCTCAATGGACTGAGCCAGCCAGGCCCCAATTATGTTTCACATTTTTATTTTTATTTATTTATTTTTTAAAAGAATGGTTTTATTTTTTTTTTAAGATGTTAGTTATTTATTTGACAGAGTGAGAGAGAGAGAGCACGTGCACAGGCAGGGGAGCAGCAGGCAGAGGGAGAGGGAGAAGCAGGCTTCCCACTGAGCAAGAAGCCCCACATGGGGCTTGATCCCAGGACCCTGGGATCATGCCCTGAGCCAAAGGCAGATGCTTAACTGACTGAGCCACCCAGGCGGCCCATGTTTCACTTTTTTTTTTTTTTTAAAGATTTTATTTATTTATTTAACAGAGATAGAGACAGCCAGTGAGAGAGGGAACACAAGCAGGGGAGTGGGAGAGGGAGAAGCAGGCTCCCAGTGGAGGAGCCTGATGCGGGGCTCAATCCCATAACGCCGGGATCACACCCTGAGCCGAAGGCAGACGCTTAACCGCTGTGCCACCCAGGCGCCCCCCATGTTTCACATTTTTAATCTAGACTTCTGCTTCTGGCTATGACAGCTTAGGTGGTATCAGAACAATTATAAAAACCCGATAAAAAATTTTTTAAGTGTTTGAATGGGAATCACAAAAAGATCAGCTCTGTATTCATGGGTTCTTTATTCCCTTGCTGCATTTTCTGACTTCTAAGCAGAACACAGAGGCCAATGAAGAAAGAAGAGTCATAAAGCTTGTGGTAGTCTTATGGGGCTGAAGACACAAAAACTAGAATTCAGGACTACCAAAGCTGCCAGGATTCAAATGGCCAACATCCCAGAAAAATGGAATAACAGATAAAGTCTAAGATTCTCCATTCAATTTTCCTTCAACACATTTGCTGACTCCTATATTTCAGCAGTTTTATGATGGGAGGGAATTAAATACTGGATTTCAGGGCCCAGAAGGGAAGGGAAAACCTTAGTAAACACCCTTGACCAGACTACAAACCACGAATAAGAACAACTTGGAAAAAACAAACAGATTCAACTGGATCAAGATGATCTCACTTAGTGAAAGAACGAAAACTTTCTCCTTCAGATCAGGAATAAAACAGGAGGACTGTTTTTTGCCACTTCTAATCACACAGTACTAGAGGTTCTAGTCAGAGTAATTAGGCAAGAAAGAAAAATAAAAAGCATTCAAATTGGAAAGGAAGAAGTAAATTATCTCTGTTCACAGACAAAATGATCTTATATGTAGGAAAACCTCAAGGTTCTAAAAAAAAAAACTGTTAGAATAAATGAATTCAGCAAAGTTGTAGGACACAGAATCAACATGCAGAAATTAGCTGCATTTCTATACACTAACAATGAACAATTTCAAAAGGAAATTAACAAAACCATCCCATTTGCAATAATATCAAAAATAATATAACATACCCAGGAACAAATTTAATCAAGGAAGTGAAAGACCTGAATGCTGAAAACTAAAAAATGTTGCTGAAAAAAGTTGAAGAAGATAGAAACAAATGGAAAGACATCCCTTGTTTATGGATTACAAGTCAATATTAAGGTGTGCATAATATCCATGGGGCGCTTGGCTGGCTTAGTTGGTAGAACATGTAACTCGATCTCAGGGCTGTGGGTTTGAGCCCCATGTTGGGTGTAGAGATTACTTAAAAATTTTTTTAAAACTTGGGGCTCCTGGGTGACTCAGTCAGTTGAGCATCCAACTCTTGGTTTCAGCTCAGGTCATGATCTCATGGGTTGTGAGACTGAGCTCCGAGTCAAGCTCCATGCCCAGCAAGGAGTCTGCTTAAGATTCTCTCCCTTTGCTCCTTGCCCCACTCATGCCCCCCCCCCATAAATTTAAAAAATCTTTTAAAAAGTTTAAAAACTTGAAAAAATTGTTCATAATATCCAAAGTAATCTATAGATTCGGGACAATCCCTCTCAAAAGCCCAACAATGTTTTTTGCAGAAATTGAAAAGTCCACTAAAAGTTCATATAGAATCTTAAAAGTCCCTTTAGAGCCAAACCAATCTTGAAAAAAGAACAAAGTTGGAAGTTTCACATTTCCTGATTACAAAGATACAATAACCAAAAAAAGTGTGGTACTGGCATAAAGCAAGAGATACAGATGAATGGAATAAAATGGAGAACCCGGAAATAAACTCTTGCATATACGGTCAAATGATTTTCAACAAGGGTGCCAATAAGATCATTCAACAGGGAACGGGCAATCTTTAAAAAAGAGACAGTGCTGGGAAAGCTGGATATCCACATGCAAAAGAATAAAGCTGAACCTGTTGAATTACTATATTGTACACCTGAAACTAATATAACACTGTAAGGTTCCCTTCCCCCACTTTTTTTTTTTAATCTCTATACCCAACATGGGGCTCGAACTCACAACCCTGAGATCAAGAGTTGCATGCTCTTTGGACTGAGCCAGCCAGGCATCCCTATAACACTGTATGTTAACTATCCTGGAATTAAACTTAAAAACTTAATTTAAAAAAAATGAACTCAAAATGGATCAAAGACCTAATTATGAGAACTAACACTACAAAACTCTTAGAAGAAAATACAAAAGTTTTATGAAATTGGATGTGGCAATGATTCCTTGGATATTACATCAAAAGCACAGGCAACAAAAGAAAAAAATGGACAAACTGAACTTCATCAAAATAAAAAACTTGTGGGGCGCCTGGGTGGCACAGTGGTTAAGCGCCTGCCTTCAGCTCAGGGCGTGATCCTGGCGTTGCGGGATCGAGCCCCACATCAGGCTCTTCCGCTATGAGCCTGCTTCTTCCTCTCCCACTCCCCCTGCTTGTGTTCCCTCTCTCGCTGGCTGTCTCTATCTTTGTCGAATAAATAAATAAAATCTTTTTAAAAAAATAAAAAATAAAAATAAAAAATAAAAAACTTGTACATTAAGACACAATCAACAGAGTAAAAAGGCAACCTACAGAAGAAGAAAATATCTGCATAATATATCTGATAAGGGGTTAATATCCAGAATATATTAAGAACTCCCACACTCAACAATAAAAAAGTAAAAAACCCAATTAAAATATGGGCAATGGGGCACCTGGGTGGTTCAGTCGGTTAAGCGTCTGACTCTTAATTTCGGCCAGGTCATGATTTCAGGGTCCTGGGATCAAGCCCCACACTGAGCTCCGTGCTCAAGAGGGAGTCTGTTTCTCTCCCTCTCTCTCTCTCCCCCTGCCCCTGCACATGTGCACATGCTCTGTCTCTCTCTAAAATAAATAAATAAATCTTCTGAAAAAATGGACAAAGAACTTAGACATTTCTCCTAAGATATACAAATGGCCAATAAGCCCATGAAAAAAAATCACTAATCATTAGAGAAATACAAATCAAAACCACAATGAGATACCACTTCATACCAATTAGGATGGCTATTATCAAAAAAAGAAAATAACAAGTTATAGCAAAGATGTGGAGAAACTGGAACCCTTCTGTACAATCAGTGGGAACGTAAAATGGTGCAGCTGCCACAGAAAATGGTACGGTGATTCTTCAGAAAATTAAAAATAAAATTACCATATCATCCAGCCATTCCATTTCGGATATATATCCAAACGAACTGAAATAGTCTCAAGGAGATATTTGTATACCCACGTTGATAGCAGCATTATTCACAACAGTTAGAAGGTGGAAGCAACCGGGAGTGCCTGGGTGGTGCAGCCGGTTAAGTGTGCAACTCTCGGTTTCGGTTCAGCTGCGATCTCAGGGTCGTAAGATTGAGCCCCGTGTGGGGCTCCGTGCTCAGCTGAGTCTGCTTGAGATTCTCTCCCTCTCCCTCTCCCCCTCCCTACCCGTGCTCTCTCTCTAAAATAAATAAATAAATCTTTAAACGAAAAAAGGTGGAAGCAACCCAAGTGTTCACTGACATATAAATGGATAAACAAAATGCAATCTATTACATACAATGGAATATTATCCAGCCTTAAGAGAGAAATTCTGAAACATGTTACGACATGGATGATCTTGAACTTATGCTAAATGAAACAAGTAAAATATAAAATGGCAAATACTGTAGGATTCCACTTAAGTGAGATACCCAGAATAGTCAAATTCATAGAAACAAAAAGTAGAATGGAGGTTACCAGGGGCAGAGGGATGGGAAGAATTAGTTATTTTTAATGGGAACAGAGTTTTGGTTTTGCGAGATAAAAAGAGTTCTGGAGATGATGGTGGTGATGGATGCTCAATAATGTGGATGTGTACCAGTGAACCGTACAATTATAAATGGTTAAGATGGTAAATTATACGTTACGTGCATTTTACCACAATTAAAAAAAAATTGACCTGGCTGTATTCTGTCTGTCCTCTCCCCCTAAAAAAGCAGAAAATTAATTCTTCTCTAGAATGAGCTAAAGTAGAAACTCCTACAATCTGACAGAAATTAAGAAAGATCTGAGTAAGTGGAAAAATATATATTCTTCATGAATGAGAGGGTTCAATATTGCTCTCCTCAATGGATTCAACGCAATACCTATAACAATACCCATAGCTTTTACTGTAAGACTTGACAAAAATTCATATGAAAAATTAAATTAAGATTGAATTAAAATTCATATGAAAATTTTCATATGAAAATTAAAGGGACCTAGAATAGCCAAAATCATTTTTAAAAAGAACAAAGATAGAGGACCTATATTACCTAATTTCAAGACTTAAAATGGAACAGAACAGAGAGTACAGAAATTCAAAAGGGAAAGAGTAATCTTTTTAACACATGTGCTAGAAAAAGTGAACAGCTGTATACCAGTAAATAAAGTATTAAGAAACAGAACCTCTATCTTTATATCTCATACCATATGCCAAATTTAACTCAAAATGGATCAAAGGTCTAACTGCAAAAATTTAAATTATAAAACTTCTAGAAGAAAACACAGAAAATAACCTTAATGTTCTTAAATTTTATAACATCTTAAACAGGTCACAAAAAAATATGACTAGGGACACCTGGGTGGCTCAGTAGGTTAAGTGTCTGCCTTTGGCTCAGGTCATGATCCCAGACTCCTGGGACCCAGTCCCTCATCCAGCTCCTTGCTCAGCGGGGAGCCTGCTTCTCCCTCTGCCTGTCATTCCCCCTGCTTGTACTCTTTTGCTCTCTCTCTCTGACAAATAAATAAAATCTTCAAAAGATATATATAACTATAAAAGAAGAATTCAATCAAACAGAATTCATCAAGGTGCCTGGCTGGCTCAGTCAGTAGAACATACGACTTTTGATCTCAGGGTTGTGAGTTTGAACCCCACATTCAGAGTAGAATTTGCATACATACATACAGACATGCATAAATTGGAATTCACTGACATTAAAAACTAATACTCATAAAAAAACACTGCAACAAAAATGAAAAGGCAGGGACACCTGGGTGGTTCAGTCATTTAAGCATCTGCCTTTGGCTTGGGTCATGATCACAGGGTCCTGGGATTGAGTCCCGCATTGGGCTCCTTGCTCAGTGGGGAGCCTGCTTCTCCCTCTGCCTGCTCTGCCTGCCGCTCTCCCTACTTGTGCTCACTCTCCCTCTCTCTGACAAATAATAAAATCTTTAAAAACAAAAAATTAAAAAAAAAAAAAAGAAAAGCCACAAAACTGGGAAAGCATATTTGCAAAACATTTGTCCAACAAAGGCTTGTATTTGGAATACATACAGAACTCTTAAAATTCAATAAGCACATAAACAAACCCCCAGACAAATGGCAAAGGTCTGAATAGATAGTTCAACAAGGAAGATATAAGGATGATAAATAAGGGCATGAAAAGATGTTTGACATCATTAGCTATTAGGGAAATGTAAATTAAAACCATAACAAGATACCACTACATAATCACTTGAATAGTTAAAATTAAAAAGTGTTAGCACTTAAAAATAACAAGGATGTGGAGCAACTGGAACACAGTTAATGAGAATATAAAATGATACAACCACTTTGGAAAACTGACAGTTTGTTTAAAAATTCTCCATTTACCATATGATGCAGCCATCGTATTCCCAGGATCTACCCAAAGAAATGAACGCATACACCCACAAAAAGGCATAAATTGCTTGTGTATTTTTAAAACACAACCTTTTAGGGGCGCCTGGGTGGCACAGCGGTTGGGCGTCTGCCTTCGGCTCAGGGCGTGATCCCGGCGTACCGGGATCGAGTCCCACATCGGGCTCCTCCGCTATGAGCTTGCTTCTTCCTCTCCCACTCCCCCTGCTGTGTTCCCTCTCTCACTGGCTGTCTCTCTGTCACATAAATAAATAAAATCTTTAAAAAAAATAAAAAATAAAAAATAAATAAAATAAAACACAACCTTTTATATTGGAAATAAAAATAAAATCACCAGAAGAATTTCTGGTCTTGCATATAATAAGTTCAGAAGTTGCTACTTCAACCTACCAACAAGTAAAAAGCTAAACAAACTGAAAAATCAACAACTCTTCTTAGATCTGTCAGAGAGGTGAGGTCACGGGATAAACCACTGCCAAAAGGATTGGTGACTGGCAGACACAAAGAATCACAACTTACTTGGGCAAAAACCCATAGGTTTTTGCTTCCTACCCTGGGGTAAGTAGACCTGTGCTGTAACTGGTGAAGTCCAGGAGGAGCAGTGTGGACAAGTCAGAGAGTTAAAAAATTCCAGAAGAACCTGGTCAGAAGGGGGACTCCCCCCCGACAAACTCTTGTGAGTTTTACCTCTGGGAGTTACCAGGTCTTAACAGTGAATATCAGAGAAAAATCCCTTCATGCTTCTGGCAGGAGGAGAGGAAAAGGAGCTATTCTGAAATATGCTAGGGCATTCTGTTCTTAATAAACTTTGCCTTCAAGAGAAACTATTTTACCAGAGCTTAACCTGCTGGTTTTTATCAGAGCCTAACCTACTTGGGGTAAGGGAAAGAACAAACTCCAGCCCCACCAGCCATCCTGTCCCACCAGTGGGGGAGAAAACCTGAAAGTACTAGTGAAGTTCACAGACCAGGGACACTGAAAGACTGAGACCTAGTCATAGAATTATATAATAATTTCCCTACCCCTTCACGTTACCATAGCGTTATTAAAGGCCTATTTTAGGGGCATCTGGGTGGCTCAGTTAAGTGTCTGCCTTCGGCTCAGGGCGTGATCCCAGAGTCCTGGGATCGAGCCCCACATCAGGCTCCTCTGCTGGAAGCCTGCTTCTTCCCCTCCCACTCCCCCTGCTTGTGCTCCCTCTCTCGCTGTTGTCTCTCTCTGTCAAATAAATAAATAAAATCTTTAAAATAAAATAAAGGCCTATTTTATTGTAGTTCCTTCTCCCAGCACCTCATGCCTGCCTCTCAAAAAATCCTGGATAGCATACTAAAAGGCAGAAAATGCAATTTGAAGACACTAAACAAGCATCAAATCCAGAGTCAGTTACGGCAGGAATGTTGGAATTCTCAGACTAGATTTTTTTAGAACTATGATTAATATGCTCAGAGCTTTAACGAAAAAAGCAGACACATCAAGGATGGATCGATAATGTAAGTAGAGAGATAGAGATTCTAAAAAAGAATTTTAAAAATGATAGAAATCAAAAGCATAGTAACAGAAATAAAGAATGCCTTCATGGGCTGAGGAAACAATCTCTGAGCTTGTAGACATGACAAAAGAAATCTCCAAAACTGAAAAAAGAAAGAAAGAAAGAAAGAAAGAAAAAAACTGGGGGAAAAAAAAAAAACCAGAATAAAATATCCAAGAACTGTGGGAAAACCACAAAAAGTGTAACATATACATGATGGGAATACCAGAAGGACAAGAAAAAGAAAGGAACAGAAGCAATATTTGGAGCAATGATGGCTGAGAAGTCCCCAAATTAATGTCAGACACCAAACCACAGATCCACAAAGCTCACAGAAGACCAAGCAGGATAAATGCCAAAACCCCTAAACCTAGGCATATCATATTCAAACGTTAGAAAATCAAATATAAAGAAAAAGTCCTGAAAGAAGCCAGAGGTGAAAAAACACTTTATCTATTGAAGAGCAAGATAAGAATTACATTCAACTTCTCAGAAACCATGCTAGCAAGAAGACAATGGAATGAAAAATTTAAAGGGCTGAGAAAGAAAAACTAACTAGAATTCTGTATCCTTCAAAATGATCTTTCAAAAGTGAAAGAGAATGTTCCTCTCATTCCTTCTGTGAACCTAAACTGCTCTGAAAAAAGTAAGTCTTTTTAAAAAAGTAGGGGGAGGGGCGCCTGAGTGGCTCAGTTTTTAAGTGTCCAACTCCTGGTTTCAGCTCAGGTCATGAGCTCAGGGTCATGAGATGGAGCTCCGCATGGGGCTCCGTGCTCAATGTGGAATCTGCTTAAGATTCTTTCCCCTCCTTCCCCCTCTGCTCCTCCCCTGCTCACGTTCTCTCTCTCTCAAAAAAATAAATAAAATCTTAAAAAAAAAAAAATGGGAAGAAATACTTTTGTCAGACAAACAAAAACTGACGGAATTTGTTGAGTAGACATGCTTTGCAAGATATGTTATAAGAAGTTCTTTAGAGAAAAGGAAAATGATATAGGTCAGAAACTCCAATCTACATAAAGAAAGAGCATCAGAGAATGAATGAATGAAGGTAAAATAAAAATGGTTGTTCACTTTTAATTGATCTAAAAGATAAGTTTGTTCAAAATATTAATAGTAACAATGTATTTGATTATGTTGGCTTCTGTGTATGTGTGTGTTTATGCATAAGTGAAATGAATGACAGCAATGAAACAAGGGATGGCAGGAAGGAACCGGAAATATTTTGTTATTATAAAATACTTGTAATACTTGTGAAGCACTATGGTGTTATCTGAAAGTGAATGGATTAATTATAAATATATATTGCAAACTCTAGGGCAACCACTAAAAAACTTTTCAGATTAAAAGTAAAGGGATAGAAAAAGATACACTGACACTAATCAAAAGAAAGTGGGAGTAGCAGCTGTATTAATTTCAGACAGAGCAGACTTCAAAGCAAGAAAAGTTAAAAGGAACATTACATAATGAGAAGGGGGCAATACTTCAGCAAGGCATAACAATTCTTAATGTCTACCTATCTAACAGTAAAGCATCAAAATACATGAGGCAAAAACTGACAGAATGGCAAGGAGAAACAGATGAATCTACTACTAGAGTTGAAGACCTTAACACCCTTCCATCAGAAATAAACAGATTCAGCAGCAGAAAATCTGTAAGGATATAGTTGAACTCAATAGCATCATCAATCAACTGGATATAATTGACATCTATAGAAGACTTCATCACACAACAGCTTGTGTTACACATTTTACTCAAGCTCATTTGGACCATTCACCAAGACAGACCATATTCTTGGTCACAGACACACTTTAACTAATTTTAAAAAATAGAAATCATAAAATGCCTGCTCTCTGACCACAAAGGAATTAAACTAGAAATCAGTAACAGAAAAATAGCTGGAGGGGCGCCTGGGTGGCACAGCGGTTAAGTGCCTGCCTTCGGCTCAGGGCGTGATCCCGGCGTTGTGGGATCGAGCCCCACATCAGGCTCCTCCGCTATGAGCCTGCTTCTTCCTCTCCCACTCCCCCTGCTTGTGTTCCCTCTCTCGCTGGCTGTCTCTATCTCTGTCAAATAAATAAATAAAATCTTAAAAAAAAAAAAAGAAAAAGAAAAATAGCTGGAAAAATCCTCAGATATTTGGAAATTAAATAATTATAATACTTCTAAATAACATATAGGTCAAAGAAGAAACCTCAAGAGAAATCTTTAAATATTTTTAACTAAACGAAAATGAAAATACAACTTATCAAAGTTTGTGAAATTCAGGGAGAGCAGTGCTTAGAGGGAAATTTATAGTACTGAAACCATATATTACAAAAGAAGATCTAAAATCAATCATCTAGGGGTACCTGGCTGGGTCAGTCAGTAGAGCTTGAGTTCAAGCCCCACACTGGGCATAGAGCATACTTAAAAAAATAAATAAATAAAAATAAATCAAATAAATCATCTCAGCATCTATCTTAGGAAACTAGAAAAAGAAGAACAAATTAAATCCAAAAGAAGCAGAAGAAAAAAAAATTAGAGCAGGGATGCCTAGGTGGCTCAGTCAGTTAAGAGGCTGCTTTTGGCTCAGGTCATGATCCCAGGGTCCTGGGATTGAGCCCCTTGTCGGGCTCCCTGCTCAGCGGGGAAGTCTGCCTCTCCTCCTCCATCAGCCTCTCCCCCTATTCATGCTCTCTCTCGCTCACTCTCTCTAATAAATAAATAAAATCTTTTTTAAAAAATTAGAGTAGAAATCAATGAAATTTAAAATAGAAAATCAGTAAAGAAAAATCAACAAAACCAAAAGCTGATTCTTAAAAAAAAAAAAAAAAAAATCAACAAAATCAATAAGCCTCAAGCCAGGTTAAGAGAAAAAGAGAAAAAACACAAATTACTAAAATCAGAATTGAATGAGGGGGGTGACTGGGTGGTTCAGTCAGTTAAGTGCCTGACTCTTGGTTTCAGCTCAGGTCTTGATCTCAGGGTTATGGAATCGAGCCCCGCATAGGGCTCCATGCTCAGCATGGAGTCTGCTTGGGAGTCTCTCTGCCCCTTCCACCGCCTCTCTCTCTCTAAAATAAATAAATAAATCTTAAAAAAAAAATAAAGAAAAGAGTTGAAAGAGGGAACATCACTACAGATCCCATGGACATTAAAAAAATAATACAGGAGGGGCATCTGGGTGGCTCAGTCAGTTAAGTGACCAATTCTTGATTTCGGCTAAGGTCATGATCTCAGGGTCCTGATCTGAGTCCTGCATTGGGCTCTGTGCTGGGTGTGAAGCCTGCTTAAGATTCTCTCTCTCCCTCTTCTTCTGCCCCTCCCCCCTCTCAAAAAATGAATAAATTAAATTTAAAAATAATACGGGAATATTATAAACAAGTCTCTGCCCACAAATTTAAAAACCTCAATGAAATGGACCAACTTCTTGAAACACACAATCTACTAAAACACACACAAGAAGAAACAGATAATCTGAATAGCTGTATATCTATTAAAAGAAATGGAATCAGGGGCACCTTGGTGGCTCAGCTGGTTGAGTGTCCAACTCCTAGTTTAAGCTCAGGTCATGATCTCAGATTCGTGAGATCAAGCCCTGCGTTGGGCTCCACGCTCAGTGGGGAGTCTGCTTTAGATTCTCTCTCTGGCCCTCCCCTACCCACTTACAAACACACACTCTCTAAAATTAATAAATAAATCTTTAAAAATTAAAAAAAAAGAAATTGACTCAATAATTATCTTCCAAAACAGAAAGCACAGGCCCAGATAGGTTCACTTGTGAATTCTACCAAACATTAAGAAATGATATGCATTCTCTACAGTCTGTTCCAGAGCATAGGAGCAGAAAGAATACTTCCTAACTCATTTTATGAAGCCTGCATTACCCTAATATCAAAACAAAAGACATATAAGAAAACTATAGACCAATATCTCTAAAGAACATAAATGCAAAAATCCTCAACAAAATATTAGCAAATCGAATCCAACAGTATATAAAAAGACTTAAATGCCATGACCAAGTGGGATTTATCCAAGTATGCAAGGCAGTTTCAACATACAAATATCAATCAATATACTCCATCACATCAACAGTCTAAAGAAGAAATATCACACAATCATCAGAAGATGTAGAAAAAGCATTTGACAAAATCCAATACCCATTCATGATAAAATCTCTCAACAAAGCAGGAATAAAGATGAATTTTTTCAACTTGATACAGAACATCTACAAAAACCCTATAGCTGGGGCGCCTGGGTGGCACAGTGGTTAAGCGTCTGCCTTCGGCTCAGGGCGTGATCCTAGCGTTATGGGATCGAGCCCCACATCAGGCTCTTCTGCTATGAGCCTGCTTCTTCCTCTCCCACTCCCCCTGCTTGTGTTCCCTCTCTCGCTGGCTGTCTCTATCTCTGTCGAATGAACAAATAAATAAAATCTTTGGGGAAAAAAAAAAAAACCTATAGCTAACATCATACTCAATGGTGAGAAATTCCAAGCTTTCCAGCTAAGATGAATAACAAAGCCAAGATGTCTCACCACTGCTTTTCAACATTGTACTGAAAAGTCCTAGCTGCTAATGCAGTAAGACCAGAAAACGAAATAAAAGGTATACATATTGGGATGGTAGAAATAAAACTGTCCTTGTTCACAGATGACACGGTCATGTAGAAAATTCAAAAGACTCAGCCAAAAACTCCTGGAACTAATAAGCAATTATAGTAAGGTTGCAGGATACAAGATTAATATACATAAGTCAATCACTTTTCTATGTATCAGTAATGAATAAGTGGTATTTGAAATTAAAAACACTTTATCATTTACATTATCATATTAAAAAATTAAATACTTAGGTATAAATCTAACAAAATATATACAAGATCCATACGAGAAAAACTACAAAACTCATAACAGATACCCAAGAACTAAATAAACGGAGATATTCCATGTTCATGAGTAAGACTCCATGTTGTCAAGATGTCAGTTCCTCCCAACTTGATCTAGAGATCCAATCCCGATCCAAATAAAAATCCCAGAAAGTTATTTTATGGATACTGAAAACCTGATTCTAAAGTTTATATGCAGGGGCACCTGGGTGGCTCAGTTGGTTAAGCAGCTGCCTTCGGCTCAGGTCATGATCCCAGGGTCCTGGGATCGAGCCCTACGTCAGGCTCCCTGCTCAGCAGAGAGCCAGCTTCTCCTTCCCCCTGCTTTTGTACATGTGCACGCTCTCTTTTGGATAAATAAATAAGTAAAATCTTAGAAAGAAAGAAAGAAAGAAAGAAAGAAAGAAACCCACATAAATACAGTCAACTGACTTTTGACATAGGAGAAGATGCAATACAATGGAGCTATCTTTTCAACATATGATGCTGGAACAACTGGACATCCGATATGCAAAAATAACTAATGCAGACATAGACCTCACGTCTTTTACAAAAATTAACTCAAAATGGATTACAGACCTAAATGTAAAATGAAACTCCTGGAAGATAACATAGGAGAAAACCTAGTTGATCTTGAGTATGGGTGATGACTTTCCAGATAAAACACCAAAGGTATAATCCAGGAAAGAAATAAATGATAACCTGGACTTAATAAAAATTTAAAAATTCTGCTCTGAGAAAGGCAATGTCAATAGGATGAGAAGACAAGCCACAGACTGGGAGAAAATATCTGCAAAAGACACATCTGGGGGCACCTGGGTGGCTCAGTAGATTAAGTGTCCGACTCTTGGTTTCAGCTCAGGTCACGATCTTTTGGGTTGTGAGGCTGAGCCCCATGTCAGGCTCTGCACTCAGCAGGGAGCCTCCCTGAAGATTCCCTCTGCCTCTCCCCCTTCTTGCTCTTCCTCTCTCAAATAAATAAATAAATCTTAAAAAAAAAAAAAAAAGACACATCTGATAAAGGACTGTTATCCAAAGCATACAAGAATTCTTAAAACTCAACAATAAGAAAAAGAACAATTAACATTGTGTCAAAGACCTGAACAGACATCTCACTGAAGATGATATACAGATGACAAGAAAGCACATGAAAGGGTTTCAACATCATGTCATTAGAGACCTGCAAATTAAAACAGTAATGACATACCACTACACACCTATTAAAATGGACAAAATCCAAAACACTAACAAATGCTTGGGAGCGTGCAGAGCAACAAGAACATCACTCATTGCTGGTGGGAATGCAAAATGATACAGTTATTCTGGAAGACAGTTTGGCAGTTTCTTACAAAACTAAACACTTTTTTTTTTTTTAAGTAATCTCTACACCCACCATGGTGCTTGAACTCATGACCCCAAGATCAAGAGTTGGATGCTCTACCTACTGAGCCAGCCAGGCAATCCTAAACATACTCTTATCATAGCATCCAGCAGCCATGCTCCTTGGTACGTACCAAAAGGAGCTGAAAACATGGCCTCACAAAAACTTGCACATGGATATTTACAGCACCTTTACTCATAACTGCCAAAACCAGGAAGTAACCAAGGACTCCTTCAGTAGGTAAATGGATAAATAAACTGGTATATACGGACAATGGAATATTATTCAGAGCTAAAAAGAAATGAGCTCTCAAGCAATGGTGAAAAAACATGGAAGAAACTTAAATGCATTATTACTAAGTGAAAGAAGCCAATCTGAAAAGGCAACATACTGCAGTCTGACTCCAACTATAGGACATTCTAGAAAAAGCAACACAGTGGAGACAGTAAAAAGATTAGTCGTTGCCAGGGGTTGGGAAGGAGGGTTGGATAAACACAGGATTTTTAGAGCAGTGAAACAATTATGTGTGATACTGTAATGGTGAATACATACCGTTTTACATTTGTTAAAACCCACAGAATGTATAACACCAAGAGTGAACCCTAATGTAAACTATGGACTTCGAGTGTTAATGAGGTGCTGAGGTAAGTTCATTGACTGCAACAAATGTACCACTCTGGTTCAGGATGTTGATAATGAGGGAAGAGGGGGATGGGTGCGACAAGGAATACATGGGAAATCTCTGTACTTTTCACTCCAAACTGCTCTGAAAAATAAAGTTTATTAGTATGAAAAATAAAATCACCATTTTTAAAAGGATTTTTATTTATTTATTTGACAGAGAGAGAGCACGCACATGCAAGCAGGGGGAGCAGGCAGACGGAGAGCAGGCTGAGCAAGGAGCCTGACGCGGGGCTCGATCCCAAGACCCCGGGATCATGTCCTGAGCCAAAGCAGACGCTTAACCAACTGAGCCACCAGGTGCCCCTAAAATCACCATTTAATTCACAAAACAGAATACCCTGAAAGTTACCAAAGACCTGAGAAAATATTTGGTTCCTCAATATAGCCTGGAATAGTGGTTAGCCTATGCATTAACATGAAGAAGAATCGCACGTAACAGACTTTATGTTCAAAATCCCCAAAGCTCAACATACTCAGGACTCGTAAATAAAGTAGAGACAAAATAAAAACAAGAGCTCAGAAATAAGGCCATCATAGTGCTCAAAAACTCTAAAAGCTACCTAAAAACAGGTATTCTGAATCTTTAAAAAGGATATACACTGGAACACGCATGACAAACTAAAACAATTTGCTGAATATACTTAATAGTAATACGGCATTTTATACATCAGTTTCAATTAAGAATCTAGAAGAATCTCATAAGGGGTTTTGCTCTTTTTAATGAGACAGCTATGCTCAAGTCTTATCTTCATGTCCAAGTGATAAAGAATATGCATAACACACAGTTCCCTGGTAGGTTACAAATTCAACAAAAGTCAATGTAGCTCAAAAAAATGTGCTGTTGGCCAGAGAAGTTCTGTAAAATTTGAATACGTTTATGTGAGACATACATTCTTTAGTCTGGCCTCTGTCCCAACATTCTTGCTTTCCTACATCCAGTCCAATTCGCTCAGTAACTTTGGGTGAGGCCCCCTACCCTGTATTGTTATTTGTACAACTAAACTTATACTTTGACTCCTTTCACTTAAAATTTCCTTATGAAATTCTGTATCATATTTGAATACATTTGTATGAGAAATGGATATTTTCTCTCCTCTTTCCATTTTCCAGATTTGAGAGCTAGCACTTAATTAGTCATGCATGTACTCTCAGAACGATAACAAAAACAACTATGGGAAAGAGATGGTGGTTTATTACTGTTATTCCTAATCCGCACTTAACTGCATGACGGAATCTATATCACTGATAGGCTTACAAAGGCCTACGGAAGCTTATGATAAAGGTCTATGATCAAGTGTGAGGCACCACTCCTTTTTCTCAAGTTAACAGTTTTGCTCCAAATTGTTAGTATTTGGCAGTATTTCTGACCAGCCGTCTCAGCCTCTCAATGAACACATGCATGCGTTCATCCGCACACACTGAAAAATGTAACTCTGCTTCAAGAATAACCGTGTTAAGATTTACATGCCTCACGCGGACAAGCCAAGGTGATGCTGGTGGATCCGAAGCTATGTATCAGAACTCCGTACGCAATAGCGAAGATGTTGTTCCTTCCACAGCTAATGCAACAAACACACCTGACACAGTATACACTAAGGGGGAAGTTGGCACAAAACTTTCAAGTGATCGTTCTCCGTGTGGTTATGCCCGAGCCATCTATTCACGACAAATTAAAAGTCTCTTTACCTGTCAGGACCTGAGTCCAGGCACTCCTGCGGAAGCTGGTGACCGCACTAAGCCCTGCACTGTGTAGGAGGTGCACTCCTTGCACTGGGGCTTAGGTGCTACTGATTTCACCAACCCTTGAAGTGCAGAACAGTAAAAAAACAGTGTTCAGCCGTTTTTCTTACCGATTTCTCATTTTTTA
This sequence comes from Ursus arctos, assembly GCF_023065955.2. Classification (NCBI taxonomy): domain Eukaryota; kingdom Metazoa; phylum Chordata; class Mammalia; order Carnivora; family Ursidae; genus Ursus; species Ursus arctos. Next base: position 22,460,009 of record NW_026622919.1, on the reverse strand, counting down.
AATATTACAAAGACTCAATTCGGTTTTTAAAATAAGTTATTTCTGTGGAAAAGGCAGTGCCTTAGTTTAAAGAGACACAGGCCACTAGGTCTTTCTGGGTCACTGCATAAACCACAAGATGGCTTTTTTTCCCATCAATTAAAAACTTACACAAAGAAGCAACAATTTTGTGCCTTCGAATGATTTTCTGATTTTTACCTTAAGGTACCAAGATTTAGTGACTACACACATGTAACTCGGTCTTGCAGAAGGCAATAGTAAGTATGAATGGGTACTGTACTAGGTGAGATTAGCTGAGTTAAAAAATGGTACCTTTCCTATTGACTCAATTATTCCCCTGCCAAACCATACCGCCCAGGAAGGAGCTGGCGGTCAAATTCGCAACTACTAATTTCTAAAGAAACAACATGCTGTACTCTTCCATAAGGTAAAAATCAAGAAATGCTACTATGCCCAAGGATAAAATTACACTGTGTATGTGTCTGGAAGGCCAAATCTGTTTCTGACTGAAACCTTAAAATTCCACATTAATACAATTTCCCATTCTCTTTTACTCTAAAATTAGATAAGCTTACACATGACTCTAGGTTTTTCCCATTGCTGCAGGAGAAATGAGTTGGAAAATATCCCTTAGCTAGTTTTGAAGAAAATATTTCATGTACCTAAAAAAGAGTAATGTTTTCTCTGAATCTCTCCCCAAATCCCCTTCACTTCTATAAGCTTTCATTTCTCTTCCGACCCTGTTAGTCAGAACGCAAACACTGCTATTCTGACTATTATCAGCTTGGCACAACTCAGTTATGCATACTCAAAGCATCTGAGTTCTCTGAATTCTTTCCTGGCATTTTAGTAAAGGGAGATAAAAACAAACCTGAGCTGAAACCGTGCCAACCGGAGGGCACCCATGTATTTTACTATCTCTTCCTATCTATACTCAGCACCATCTTAAAACTCTGTATCAAATTTAAATGTTCTCTACCTACAACAAAGCAAGCTTGTCTTGATATGCTTGGCTAAGGTGCTTATATTTTTCTTCACAGGTAAAGAAATTAAATAACCCCTCTTTCATTTACCAAACATTTTTTTTAATATTGGCACTCCCTCAAAGTCCACTTGAAGGATCTGTTCCTCTAACTTAAAATCACAGCAGTTTGATCTCATTTACAAACAATGGAACCTAAGTACTTCTTGGCAATACTCTGCTCAACTGCTTTTTTTTTTTGTCTTTCTATGGACAAGATAATTTAAGAAAAATTCATGAAATAAATATTGCCCGGCCTTAAAATGTTACTTGTATGCTTCTTTTCAGTGTAAAGGAGAGGAGAAAGAGCAATACAAAATGCAAACTAAAAGGTCAAATTTGTAACTTATTTGATATCAAATGAAAAGATTTTCTTTTCTTTCTTTTTTTTTTTTTTTAAAGTAAGCTCTACATGCAACGTGGGGCTTGAATTCACGACCCTGAGATCAAGAGTTGCATACTCTAGGGGCGCCTGGGTGGCGCAGCGGTTAAGCGCCTGCCTTCGGCTCAGGGCGTGATCCCGGTGTTCCGGGATCGAGCCCCACATCAGGCTCCTCCGCTATGAGCCTGCTTCTTCCTCTCCCACTCCCCCTGCTTGTGTTCCCTCTCTCGCTGGCTGTCTCTATCTCTGTCAAATAAATAAAAATAAAAAATCTTTAAAAAAAAAAAAAAAAGAGTTGCATACTCTACTAGCTGAGCCAGCCGGGCATCCTGATATCAAATGAAAAAATTTTCTCAGAGGAAGTCTCAGAGTAGTGCAGACTAATAAAAAAATCATTTTGTCAAAAGTAAAAAGCACTTCAGTTCCAATATTAATACACTTGCGAGTTCATGCCAAACATGACAACTTTTTAAAATGTAGCTTAGGTGGGAATAAGATTTCAGGCCAAAACTGACTACTCAATTTAATCCTTGTTGTAATTACAATGTCTAAAATAGTTCTCATTTTAAAAGATGCTAATTGAGTTCTCACACATTCTACAGAATGTCTCTTTTTAACATATTCTTACTCTGTAACTAACTTCTAAGCTTCTAACCTCCACATTCCATCCCATAAGGCAAATATTTTTCTCTCAATTATGAGTAAGATTCATAACCCCAATTTTAATCTATTGTTCAAGAGGGAAAAAAAGAAACTTTAAGAAAACCACATACGAACTAACCCGCCTTGATGAACCAATTTTTCATGTTCAAAGCACTTATTTTAAAAATAACTCTTCAGCTTGGGGGTGCCTGGGTGGTGCCGTCGATTGGGTGACTGACTCTTGGTTTCAGCTCGGGTTGTGATCTCGGGGTCATGGGATCAAGCCCTGCGTCAGGCTCCACAGTCAGCGCAGAGTCTACTTGGGATTCTCTCTGCCCCTCCCACTCATGCTCTATCTCTCTCTAAAATAAATAAATAAATCTTTAAAAAAATAACTCTTCAGCTTTATATGCATGGTATTATATTCATTTTACAGTTATGAAAATGTAATCTGCCTAGGGTTACAAAATATGTTAATGTTTGAAGTAGAACTAGAATGTGGCATTTCCTTTATCTCATAGTACAGATTACTAAAATATTTCCCATGAACATCTAAAAATGTTTCCTATTTCTAAAGTAACAAACACTGATATCTTAATCTGAAAATGTATATATCACCACACACACATCATACACACAGCAAATTAAATGGAAAACAGTTCTTACCTTCATCTCCCTCTGGTGCATATGAAGCTGTAATAATGTCAATATCAGCACAATTCATCACAATCTGATTGGTTGCCTGCCTCACCTAAGGGGAAAAGAAAAACCAGCAGTGTCAGAAATAGCCAAGATTAATAACACGTACATCTTCATCTTGGCCTAATGTATGTCACAGGGAATTTTTTTTGAAACCCAGACATCACTAAAACCTAGACTGAGTATTTACACATCAATGGTAAAAATAAATCCGCAGTTTTAAGTAATCCAAGGCAATTCACATTTTCCAAATTGTATTAAAAGCAAAAATAAACACTTAAGTATTTTACAGAATTTAAACATCTGACCAATGAGCTAAATGAAAGCATTTAAAAGTTTTCAAATTAAAAATTAATTAGGAAACATTTCTCATATGTTGCAATTTATTATGTATTTCAACCTACACATCAAACCCATCATAAGACCTTTAAGGATAGAGGAAGAAAAGTGATATCATAAACCATGTCAAAACTTCGTAAGACACTCTTTCAATTTTTTCTCTTACCAAAGTAACATTTTGGATATAACAGACACTAATGACTCACCACCAAAATTAAATAAACTTTTTAAGATTTTGTCTTACTTGCTTCAGATGCCCCAAAATAAAATACAGATATAATGAAAAAAGCCCCATCCTCTCTTCCTCATTACATGGAGAAAACCACTCTCCTAAGGCTAATGTAGCTCTTTCTCATGTATGTATAGTACTTCTGCTACATATATAAAGTTCAGCAAACAATGTTTTTAATTTTATACAAATAGTATCAAAGTGTATATAACCTTTACACCTGCTTTTTTCATTTAACATTGTTTCCAAGATGGGTAAATGCAAACAGATGTAGATCTAATTTTTTAATTTTAACTCCTACAGAGTAGTATTCCATTCTATAAACAACCACAGTTATTCATCCATTTCCTTCCTAAAGGAAGTTAGATTATTTCCACTTTTTTGTTATTTAAAATAGTACCATAGGGGCGCCTGGGTGGCACAGCGGTTAATTGTCTGCCTTCAGCTCAGGGCGTGATCCCGCTGTTACGGGATCGAGTCCCACATCAGGCTCTTCCGCTATGAGCCTGCTTCTTCCTCTCCCACTCCCCCTGCTTGTGTTCCCTCTCTCACTGGCTGTCTCTCTCTGTCGAATAAATAAATAAAATCTTTAAAAAATAAATAAATAAATTAATTAATTAATTAAAATAAAATAAAATAAAATAGTACCATAATATCTTGTCCATGTTTTCTTATGCACATTTTTCTTTACCGAGAATATCCCAATTATGCTCTAGAGTAATTTCAATTAACACTCCCGTGAGCAAAGAATAATGTTCATCATCCTCTAAAAAACTTAAAAATTTTTGACAATCTGATGGGTATTAAATGGAATTCCACCATTGCTTTAATTAGAATTTTCCTGATTACTGGTAACACTGGTTAAGAATCTTCTCTTTTTAGTTTCTTTCTTTCTTCCTTTTTTTTTTTTTTTTTTTTGCCATTGCTTTTTCTCTGCAAATTGTTCATTCATAACCCTTGTCCACTTTTCAAATTTGGTGGTAGACTTGGTTTTATATACTTGTTGCATTTAAACAGAACCTCAAATTCATTTGCAGACCATTCATTTGAATGATCTAAATTTAAAATAACAAAAATACTGGGGCTCCTGGGTGGTTCAGTCGGGTATTGGTTTCGGGTATTGGTTTTGGCTCAGGTCATGATCTCATGACTGTGAGATGGAGTCCTGCCTGCATGGGGCTCCCTGCTCAAGGTGGAGTGGGCTTCAGATCTTTCTCCCTCTCCCTCCCCCTCGGCCCCTTCCAGCTCACACGCAAGTGCTCTTTCTTTCCCTCTCTCTCTCTCTCTCAAATAAATAAATAAATAAAATTTTAAAATAAAATAAAATAAAGTACAGATACCCTAAGTCACAAACAAATGTCTACAGAGGCCAGCCAAACAGGTGAGTAGAGTAGGCCAGGTGAAGGCTATGCATAAAAGAAGGGGAAGTAGCCACTTCTTGGAGCCAATCAATTTATTGCTATACTGAGAAGCAGACTTAGTATTGACAGATCTTCCAATTACAAAAAAAAAAAAAAGCCACAGGGGCTCCTGGCTGGCTCAGTTGGTAATGCACGCAACTCTTGATCTCTGGGTCTGAGTTCGAGACCCATACTGGACAGATCACTTGGAGAAAAAAGAAAAGCCACAAATTTTAGATTTTATGTGCCATCTCCCAAATTGTAACTGATGGCAACTAATAGAAAATTTGCAAAAACACTGTGCAGTCCAAACAAAACCCACATGTAGGTCAATAGTGCCTCGAGATCACTAACAGACCACAGAACTAGGTTAAGGACACATGAGTAATATAATATCTGTATGAAAAAATGATACCGAAGAGTAATCATTTTATTAATAACCAATAAATAAACAAGATTAATCTCAAACTAAAATTACCTGACCTAAATTACAGATAGTATGTTTATAAGCCTGTAACAGACTGTCAAAATCACTAACACATAACGTGGAACTATTTTGGCTCATTAAAAAAAAATCCTTTTCAGGGACTTGGCTAGGTCAGTTGGTAGAGCGTGAGACTCTTGATTTAGGGGACATGAGTTCAAGCCCCACACTGGGTGTAGAGCTTAGTTAAAAAAAAAAAAATCTTTTTCATAAATCTCTGTTTCTGAACAAAAATGCCATTTAATGAATTTTTTTTAAAGATTTTATTTATCTATTTGACAGAGAGAGAGCACTTGCACAAGCAGGGGGAGCAGCAGGCAGAGGGAGGGGGAGTAGCAGGCTCCCCATTAAGCAAGAAGCCCAACAGGGCTCGATCCCATCCGCAGGGATCATGACATGAGCCCAAGGCAGATGCTCAGCTGAGGGAACCACCCAGGCGCCCCTAATGAATTTAAAAAAAAATTTAAGTGGTAGGAGCACCTGGCCGGCTCAGTCGGTACAGCGTGCAACTCTTGATCTTGGGGTTGTGAGTTCCAGCCCCATGTTGGGTACAGAGATTACTTAAAAATAAAATCTTTAAATAAATAAACAAACAAACAAATAATTTTGTAAGTGGTAATATTCCTTCATACTGTTTATTTCATTAGGAACATTTCTAAATAGCACTAAAACTCTTCTGTCCCAACCGGCCATTTATAGCACTACATTTGAACAAACAAACAAAAAAGGCCCCTCTGCGTATTTATAAATTCACTTAAAAAAAATTCAGCAATGCAGAGAAATGAAGCACTTAATGAGGCTGGGGTGGGCTGCAGGGAGGTGTCTCCAAAAGGTAAAATGAATAAAAACCTTCCAGGGTTTGAAGTTTATGCCAACAGGATAATAACAGTAGTTTAGTTACACATCTTCATCTTTATCTAGGCAACCGTATTTCCATCCATCAACATCTACAGTGAAGTTAATGGTAACTGCTTCCTCCAGTGTCAAGATACCTGTACAACACTACATATGCCAAATGACATTCGCCTCCCTGCTACTATAACATTCTGAGGGAAAGTGTTTGCATACTTTGGAAAGACACAGTCTACAACATCCATTTACAAGTACATTCTAACTCCTCTTGTGTTTAGGGAAAACCCACCTGTTTATACTACTGAATTAAGCTGCTTGTTGAATAGCTACTAATTTTTTTTTTTTAAGATGCTGCCATTTCTGGAAGGGTAGGAGGGAAGAACCAACGGAACAAAAATACTTATCTTAGTAATAGAATGCTACTCAAATGTTAAAAATCTGACAGTACATTTTGCCTCATATTAGACATGCATTTTAAACAGGACAGAAAGTGCTTGTTTTAGCCCTCAGTGCCTGATTCACAGTAATCAGTTAATAGATATTGTTATTAAGACACACACATAGGGGCGCCTGGGTGGCTCAGTCGGTTAAGTGTCTGCCTTCAGCTTGGGTTGTGGTCCCGCGGTCCTGGGATCAAGACCCGCCATCGGGCTCCCTGCTCCTCGGGAAGCCTGCTTTTCCCTCTGCCTCTGCCTCTCTCTGTCTCTGAATAAATAAATAAAATCTTAAAAAAAAAAAAAAAAAGACATACAGAGACCAAGATTAAATGTGCTGTAATCATAAAGATGTTCCTCTGAATATCATCTAACAGCATTCACCTAACAGTTTATAAAGTGTCTATCAGAATGATATAAAATTTAAAAACTATGTGCTATATTATATAGTACTTTGGATATCAGCATACGTGTACAGATTTAAAATATCTATGGACTTCAGTGCTTCGCTACCACACTGTAACATTGCTCTTTTTGACGTTTTCCCAACAATAGCACTGACCTGATGATTCAGTACATGATTTCTCACATATTAACATCATCATGTTAGTGATGTGTTCCACTACCAAAAATACAGGTAATAATTCAAAGGAATTTCAGCATTAAGATCTGCAAGCTTAAAATAGAAGCAAAATGTTAAAGTTGCATATATACTGGATAACAAGCTCATTTTCAACTTCTCTGTTTGATGCTATTAAAGAATGGAACAACAGTGTCTCCTTTCCTTGTTTCAAACCCAGGGGTAAGTCTTCTTGGAGCCCCATACAGACTGCACTTCAACTGAACCAAACACTAAGCAATGGCTCTACTGAAGGCAGCTTGACCAGTGGTAACAATCTTACAATGGAAGTTTCCTATGAGTTAGGAAGGCAGCAATATGAGATTTTTTTTTTTCCTGAATGAGTCTTTATTATAATCACTCAGAAATACATCTTATGGGTACTGTAAGTAAGACCCATGAGGCTTTTCTCTGTCAAAGCCCTCGAATTTTAGTGAAAGGAAATCTCCAGTGTGACAACTCCAAATACCAGTCAGTCTGAAGCCTGAGTCACTTTGCCTTACAAGCAATTTCACCGTTAAAATTTTGTAATAATCATTGCCTTTGTGGACTAGGGCTGTAATTTCTAAAGACAATAAGGAGCAAATAATTAGTAAACACAAACTGAGCCAAGTTTTCTAACAAAAGAGACATTGAAAAGAGCAAGTTGCAGAAAGTCAAACATAGTACCACTAATGTAAAAATTTTAAACATACAGAACATTGCTATTTATTGTTTGTGGCTACTTACATGTGCAGTAAAACTTTGAAACTAGATACAGGAATAATACTCACCTACCTAAAGAGAGAAATTACCTCTGGGAGTGGGGGGGGGGGGGGGGAAGAGATAGAAATGGACTTTAGTGGTATCTGTGACATTTTATTACCCAAAAAACATCAGGCACACTCTGAAGCAAATGGGGGGAAAACATTAATATCTGCTAAATCTGTGTGGTGGGTTACTTTTCTGTATTTCTAAATATTTCCTAATTTGAAGTAAATTTTTAAAGTGATTACAAGTAGCCAAATAAACCAGGAGCTATATGCTTAAATGATGTTCAAAACTGAATCTCCAAGATCAAGAGAACTAATCTCAGTTAACAATAAAAGAGCTATCAGAAGGACTCAGTCCTTTGCCACTGACTCACATACAGATTAGAATAAGATCTACTTTATAGTAAGAACAGGCTTGTTTATGTAGCAAAGTTCAGAGAAGTTTCATAGATAATTTACTACTCATGATCACATTTGTCCAGGTTGTATTGGACAATATCAATTATCCAGAACCAGGAAGTTAGAGAAAGAAAGAAAGAAAGAAAGAAAGAAAGAAAGAAAGAAAGAAAGAAAGAAAGAAAAGGGCCTGTATAAAAGCCAGAATAGATGATACAAAGTCCATACAATAAAGCTCATTCCCTTCACACAGAAGAGAGTCCATCAAACCCTCATTTAGAAATTTCTTTTTAAGGCCACACAAGCTTTTTATCTGGTTACTTAGACCTCTTCAGATCAAGTTCACTAAGACAGAAGAGGGAATAAATTGCACAATAGGCAGCAACAAGGCATAGTAAGCAGCAAGAAGTAATAACCTAACAGTAAGAAAAACAAACAAAAAAACTCTAAAGAACAGATATGAAACTAATAAATTACAGTGCATAGTTTTGGGTAATCTGTGGTTACAAGTATCAGTGACAGATGTCCAGGATGATGTCCAGTATTTTAAAAAAGAAGAAATGAAATAAGCCTAGATTATAAGGAACTACAGTTTAAAAAAAATAATACATTTTTGGAACATTTCCATCCAAATCAGTAAATATTTTTTAAAGTCTAAGTACCTCAAAGGGTAAGCTTCATTTATCTAGAAAATTCACTGCAAAACTCATTGCCAGATGAATAGTAGATAAAGCTTAACATATGAAAGTTTCTTATATTGAGGTGTTTCCTCATACACATTTCAAGAAACAACAGAAGATCTGAACAAGTTCAATTTCTTATCACCAATCTTTCAAATTTAATTTCTTTCTTTTTTTTTTTAAGATTTTATTTATTTATTTGACAGAGAAAGAGACAGAGAGAGAGAGGGAACACAAGTGGGGGGAGTGGGAGAGGGAGAAGCAGGCTTCCTGCTGAGCAGGGAGCCCAACGAGGGGCTTGATCCCAGGACTCTGGGATCACAACCTGAGCCAAAGCCAGACTTAACAACTGAGCCACCCAGAAGGCGCCCCTCAAATTTAACTTAAGACCATTTAGTGATCTAGCACAATGCTGCACAAGTTATTAATTTTATCACTTTTTTAAGTAATAAACAACCAAAATGACTGCATAGAAAATATGCAAGGGGTGCCTGGGTGGCTCAGTCAGTTAAGCACCAACTCTTGGTTTTGGCTCAGGTCGTCATCTCGGGGTCATGGGATCGACCCCATGTGGGGCTCCACACTCAGTGCAGACTCTGCTTTATCTCTCCCTCTCCTCTCCCCCTCCTCCCTTGCCCCCACACACTTACAATACCCCCTTCTCTCTTCAATAAATAAATAAATCTTAAAAAAAAAAAAAAGAAGAAGAAAATATGCAGAATTTGGGCAGAAAATGCCATAACACAGGGTTGACAATAACATCCATTTAGGTGCCAAGTTTTAGCCTGCCAAACAAACTACTATATCTATAACTCTCCTCTAAGTGCCAATTTAGTCATCACCAACATGAATATTCTGTTGGCAAAGGCCAGGGATTGTCTACTATATCCTGACTTCTGGCCTTAAAGGATGAAGTTAATTTTTTTGGCACAGGTTAAATATTTCCATAAGAGAAAGCCCAATTACTGCATCAACCACAATACACTCATAACAAGGAATTGTAGCCACTCTCATACAAACATCTTATCTGTTTTTTAATGAATTATCCACAAAGCAAGAGAGTCTGAATTCAAAATAGTTAACAAAAATTCATTGCTCTCAAGTATCCTAACGTAAAGGGGGTGCAGGGGAAGGGTGACAATGTCCTATTTCTCTAGGCCCGTGGTAACACTTTTGCAAAACTTGCTGACCTAGACCACACACACTTATGTAAAAGGCAACTACTTTTAAAGTCAATGCACACTGACTAATTTCTTCACCTTCCCCAGGAGTCCACACCCCAGACCAGGTTAAAAATCCACTAAGTTTCTAATATGTAACCTGTACAAATACTCTGGGCTTATCATAAAATTTTGCAGCTAAAGCAACCAAGCAACTTGTATACTTTGTGTAATACGATTCCAACTGTTAGGAAACTGACCCAACACCAGTTATAAATCTAGATTTCTAGAGATATAATCCTGTCCACATTTTTAGATTTCCACAATAAGACACCATCTAATGCCACAATTCAAACTTACTGCTCCAATCCATGGATCTCAAAAACACAAATATATGCTTTTTACTACTGTTAACTTTTCACCAACATTAACTCCTTTACTCTCCCAAAGGTGGCAATCTGCACAATTAAAAAGTCCAATCATTCTTTAATAAAACCTGTTAGAATTCACTTTCATACCATCTTTCATTTGTGTGGCCACCTAGCCCGAAAAGAATTTCTGAAAAGAACTGCTCTGAAAAGCTCCTGTTACTAAAAAAGATTTATTTCCTTATATCAAATTAACAATTCCCTGTTAATATCTAGTATATTACCATGTGCTCCCTCAATGGCCCAAAGCAGCCTTCCACATATTTCTCATTACTTTGGAAAAACAAGGAGAAACCGGGTAAGGAGAAGCATGTCACTACATCTTGTTCTGTCCTAACACTTAAAATCATCACTTCCTAATAATCACTTAAAAATCTTTATTGACAATTTTTTTCCTGAAAATTTTCTCTAAATATATATACCTCTCAAAATTATGAACCGGTGACACTAACTAATGAGGTAAAGAAATAAATGATTTTTTTCCTCTTAGTCTTTTCACATAATGCGAACTCATTCATCATAGGTCCTTCTTCCCGAAGGCTTGCCAAGTCACAAGACACACTACTGTTTACAATTCCTCCCATCTGCCCCCTGCCAATATATATCAAACACTCTAGTCACTTGGCTTAAATAAAGTCTCCCAAATAACCCTCTCAAATCCTAATTTAGACCGAAGATACACTCATTCTGATTCATATTCTTAATGGAAATTTTTAAAATCACTTGACTTTCCAAGGGGTAAGTTTTGCCTTTTGATGCAGCCGGACCCTAGGGCCCTCACGTTTTCACACAAGCACTCCATATATGACAGTACACTTTTTAATTCTACACTTTCAGACATATTTTCAATCTGAGTACTCAGCTTTCAAAGACAACTTCAAACTTTCAATTCATTCCAACACTATACATTTCTTTCATTTCACTGCTATATACACCCTGTTCTTTAAGGTTGAGGCCTACTGGTTTTTCCTCTCTGACTGCAGTAGAAAAAGAAATGAAACAATATATTTACCATCATTCTTTTTAAAAATAACTACTAAATAGTTCCCATTTTTCATCACCGACTTCACATAATACATCATATAACATAGTATGTCACAAATGTCTATTGTTCGGGATCTTTATGGGGCATCAGTACTAATAGTCTCCAAAATCAAATAATACTTCAGATAATGTTGGGGGGGGAGCATGATTCACCAAAAACTGCAATGGAGAGTAATGGAATATTTTCAACAGTGGTATGCTAAAACTAGCAGCTTCTTTCAGAGGAGAGTACTGCTAAGCAACCATCGCTGTAACAATAAATCCACCTGCTTCACAGGCTGCAAAGCTAGGAAGATGGGAGGAAAAGCGGAGATGGGGTCCTCCTTCAGCTTCTCTAGAGGTTAGGAGAGAACAAAGTCACTGCTGCACTGTCACTTGAGGGGAAGGGGAAGGGGGAGGGGGCGGATCATCTTGGAAACCCAGCCCCTGGGCCGGAGCAGGCGGGGAGAACTCAGCAAGGCTGCCTGGGATTAGCATTCTCCTTCTCACCCTCTCCCCCCTTCTAGAATCTCCCCTCCTCGCTAACGCGCGGCGGCCGGAGTCCCAGATGACCGCCCCCTTCCAATGTGTCCTCCGTGGGGCGTAGAGAGAACCAGAGAAAAGAACTGAGTCAGGAGGTTGAGACAGAGCGTGGACTCCGATGACCCCTCTGGCCTCCCCCAACAGCCTCCAGCCTCGCCCAGAACACTACCAAGCCCGGAAGGGCCAGGGGTCGGGGAGGGGACGCCCCGCACAGGTGTGCCCTCCCGGGGGGGGGGGGATCGGGGGGGCCCTCGGGCAGGGCCCGCCTGCTCCCTCGGCGCTCCCCGCAGCGCGGCCCGGGCCCCAGCCCAGCAGGGCAGAGCACATCGGCCCGGGCGCCCCGCGGCCGCTCCAAAGGGGCGCGCCGGTCCCCTAGCCGGCCTCGCCAGCCCCAGGCCCTCAGCGCCCAGGCCCGCCAGCCCGCCCGCCCTCCGGCCGGGCCCCCAGCCCAGCCCGCGGCCTAACTGCTTGCCCCGAAGCTCGCCCTCGGCGCCCAAGGGTCGCCGTACCTGGGCGGCGGCCTCCAGCTTGCCCTCGAAGGTGAAGTCCAGCAAGTCGGGCTTGAGGCAAAGGCTGTAGTTGATGGGGGAGACATCGGCAGGCAGCCGCTCGAAGGGCCTCTTCTCCGGCATCGCGGCGAGGCCCAGGCTGTGGAGGCGGCGGCGGCGGCGAGAGGAGCGGCTGAGGAGGAGAAGGAGGAGGGGAGGAGGCGGAGGGCCGAGGAAGAGCAGGCGGCGAGCGAGGGAGGGGGCGGCGGCTGCCAGCCACATCCACCGAGCGCGGGCGACCGCCTGAGGAGAGCGACCGGGGAGCCTGGGGGAGGGGGCGGGGGAGAGACCCAGCCGGAGCGCTCGGGGCCGGGAGGGAGGCAGTGCGGGCGGGCGGGCGGGCGGGCTGGCTGCCTACGGGGAAGGGGGCGGAGGGGAGGGCAGGGGAGGAGGGCCTGCAGGGAGGGAAGGAGGCGGTGGCGGCGGCAGCTGCGTGCGCGGCCCCGCGGGCCGGGCGCGCCCCCGCCGGTGTGCGCGCGCGCGCCGGGGCAGGGGGCGGAGCGGCGAGGGCGCGGCCGGCTGGGCGAGAGGGTGCGGGGTCGCGGGCGCGTGCTGGGGGCGGGAGGCGGCTCCCTGCGTTGCACCTGTCGGCGCCACTGGGGAGAGCGGACTCGTAGCGAGCCGGAAGGAGCCCAGAAGGATTTGAGAAGCGGAGGGAAGGCGTGTGAGGACCCACTCCCACCCCCAGCTGTACTTGGAAGTTGAAGCCTATGCAATTGGCCGATACAAGTCAGGGTAAAATGTTAAAACATCAATTGGGAGCAAAACCCCAAACTAGATTTTTACCTCCAGATCAGCAGAAAGCACTGACTGGAGGCTCTTTGGCAGTAATTATTCCTATTTTAAGTAGCAACTTCAAGAGATGGTTATGAAAAAATTTGTCAGAAAACCTTTAATAATCCAGGTTATTTAGACCAATGCGATCTGGACCTTGGAGGGAGTGATTTCGGAAGTGAGGAAGATTTTTGTTTCCATAGTTTAATGTTCAAAATAAGGTATGTTTCACCTTTTTCCCGTTTCATCTTTATTTCTGCTTTTTTAAACTAAAAGACCCTTTACCAATTATGGCCTCTTTAACTGTGGTTCAGCTAGTTCTGTAGATATCTCACAAGTTGGGCTGATACATATTTTAACATAAATGTATATTAATTATATATAAATATGTATCAGATGTTTATATTTTTTTAAGTGTCAAGGGCAAGACATTAATCCATAATCCCCACATTCCTTTAAAGAACCTTCTCATGTAGAACCCCTGAATTTCCAAAGCTCAATGCTGAATGATATATTGGACCAGCACTGTATGGTAGAAATACAATCGAGCCAACTAAGTAACTTTAAATTTTCTAGTAAAACATCAAAAAAAAAAAGGAAACAAGTGAAATTGACACATCTTATTTAACATAACATATCTAAACTATCATTTCAACATGCAATCAAATAAAAAATAATGAATTTTTTTTTCCATACTGAGGCTCTGAAATGCAGTGTGTATTTTATATTCATCGCACATCTCAATTCTGACTAGCCACATTTCTGGTGCTCAGTTGCCCTGTGAGACCAGGGACCGTTGTCTTGGACACTGGGCCTCCCCTCTAGTCTTCTGAATCTTGCATACCTTTTAGGACATACTGAACAGCTGCAATCCTTTGAAACTAAGATGTGAGGTGAGGCCTTTTGTTACACATCTCTATGACCACTTCTAGGTCATAGAAATAATAATAAGAATAATTTTAATAATATGTTAATTGAATTAATAATTGAATGATAATGTATTGCATGTTTACTAAACACTTTTCATATTTTAATTCATTTAATCCTTTCAACAGCTCTTTTAGGCAGACACCATAATGCCCATTTTACAATGAGAAAACAGGCACACATAGATTCAGTGACTTGCCCAAAATCATACAGCTAATTAATGGCAGTGCTGGCATCAGGACCCAGCAGCTCTCTCCCCCCAAAAATTTCACGGCAGCTTCCCTATTTTTCTAACTCTCCAGTTTCGTTTTATTCTAGTCCATCTGTATCTCAGCTTCTTACGAAGTTATTCTCATTATGCAAGTACCCATAAGGTTACCTCTTGTCTGTTAAAGCATGTTTGATTTATTACCATTTAAGGCTCTCCATGAACTGTTCTTAGACTTGTTTTTCTTACCCTTTAACATAGATTCTCCAGTCTTAGCAAGCTAACCTGTATGCCATTTGGCCCTTAGAGTTTGCTCATTCCCTCTTCTCTACCATTGTCATGTTTTATTGCTGGAAAGACCCCTTATCCTCTTGGCCAAACCCATACCCTTTCCTTCAAAATTCACCTTTTCCAGTAAGCCCTCATTGACTAACTCCATTCAACTCTAACCCCTTTCCTGTCAGCTCCCAAGTACTGGCTTTTGCTGATTTATTTGTACTTGTTCTGTAATTATACTTTAAAAAAAAAAGATTTTGTTTATTTATTTGACAGAGAGAGCGCACAAGCAGGGAAAGTGGAAGGCAGAGGGAGAGGGAGAAACAGGCTCTCCACTGAGGAGGGAGCCCCAGGTGGGGCTCGATCCCAAGACGCTGGGATCATGACCTGAGCCAAAGGCAGACGCTTAACCAACTGAGCCACCCAGGCATCCTACTGTAATTATACTTTTAATTTGTTTTATATGGATATCTTTTCAAGATGTACTTCTAATTCCTTTATAACTGTCAGAACTGAGTTCTGAACAAAGTACATCTCAACTGTTATTGACCCAGCTAACCAATTGATCAAGAGAATATTTTACCCAGTCTGTAGCCTTTCCTTTATGTACAAGATTTGTGTCCCACAGAGAAATTATGTGAACCTAAGACTAGAGGTAAGAAACGATTTAAAAAACAAAAAGAAAACCTAGGGGCACCTGCCTGGCTCTGTCGGTAGAGCATGTAACTCTCAATCTCAGGGTTGTGAGTTCAAGCCTTGCGTTGGGCATGGAACCTACTTAAAAAAAAAATAAATAAATAATAAAAAATAATCACCAAGGCCATAGACTTCATAACAACATTAAATGTCACCCTGCTGAGAAAAAAAGGGAGAACCTTACCTGGCCCTATCCCTAGTCCCATGACCCAGGAAATTCCAACTCAGCAAGATAGGAATGAACCCGGATACTACCTGTAACTTGGGATTAGGGAATGGAAGGTTGTATATACAGTTCTTATAAAGAAGACTGGCTAACAATCAAATATACCCCAGGCAGTCTTCTCTGGAATAACTGAAATGAAGAACACAAGAGCTCTTGGAAATTCACTTCCCCCATGATGCTTCAAAAGGAGTTGGGGGGGGGGGCGGTGGAAGGGCGGTGCACAGCTGGGTGGCTCAGTTGTTTAAGGACCGACTCAGGTCATAATCTCAGGGTCATGAGATCGAGTCCCAAGTCAGCTTGGAATGTGCCTGAGAGTCTCTCCCTCTGCCCCTCCCCAGTATGCACTCTCTCTTTCTCTCTCAAATAAATAACTCTTCAAAATAAAAAAAATGAATGGGGGGATTTGAGTAATGTCTCAAGGTCATTAGCCTTACTTCTAACAGATTTCTAGGTTTCTTGTTTAATGAAGCCCTTGAAAATCTCAATTAAAAATCCTATGCAAATTGCATACTTCAATAAAAAAGTTAAGAAAGAAAAAACTAATTAAAGTCATTCTAGGGGCACCTGGCTAGCTCAGTCGGTAAAGCATGTGACTTTTTTTTTTTTTTAAAGATTTTATTTATTTGACAGAGATAGAGACAGCCAGGGAGAGAGGGAACACAAGCAGGGGGAGTGGGAGAGGAAGAAGCAGGCTCATAGCAGAAGAGCCTGATGTGGGGCTCGATCCCAGATCGCCGGGATCACGCCCTGACCCGAAGGCAGACGCTTAACTGCTGTGCCACCCAGGCGCCCCAAAGCATGTGACTTTTGATCTCAGGGTTGTGAGTTGGAGCCCCACATTGGGTGTAGAGATTACTTATAAATAAATCTTAAAAAGAATAAAGTTGTTCTAATCTTAGGCACTTTTGTCTTTAGTTTTTACGCACTAACTAGTCTGAGAGTCTGAGGACACAGTCCCAATCTTACCACTGATTTTATCTATGGCCTAGAGCAAGTCTTATAATTTCCCTGCTGCAGTTTCTCCATTTATAAAGCAGTTAAGTGCATAATGCACGCTCTCCTCAAAGAAAAATATTACGTGACCTGTGGTTTAGGAATTTCTAAAAGAAGTCTATCATGTTCTTGGTGTCAGAATGGTCTTCATAGCAGGGAGTGCTAGATAGAGTTGGAGTAAAGGATATGTAGAACAAATGTAAATCGTTGAAAGAGATGTTTTGAAGCAAAGAGAATATAAAGGAATTGGGACAGGAAGCCAAAACATTCAAGGAGGAGGGAAATACATCCTGGCTGTGGAACATTGAAAGGGGAAGAGAAAGATGTGGAAGAATTTGGGAGACCATTACAAAACCCACCATATTAGGTCAAAACTAAGCATTACTGCTAGTATATAGCCTCCCTGACTTAGAAATTATGGCCTTCAATGTCAATTTCAAGCATGGAAATTATAACTGCAATTTCACTAATGTGAATCTTACCTGTAGAAGACAGTGAGGGGGTTCCCAAAGCCAGGGACACAAAAAGCTAGAAAGCAATCCGTAGGAGGCTGATGCCATGAGATCCCAGCTTTGACTCTTTGTAACTTAAAATGACTGTTGGAATGACTGTTGGAAAAGTGGGGAGTAGATGGAATGTTGCCTACCCATCCTGTGTTTTTCTTGAGGAAAGCAGATTAATTCCATATGCTTTAAAATGTACACTAGACTAAAAAAAAATGTATACTATCCTGATGGATACTATATATAACAGGTGATGTGCTTGTGTGTCTGCATATGTATCTAAATAGAGCTGATCCTTGAACAATGCAGGGATTGAGGCACAGAACCCAGTGAGTTGCAAGTCTGCATGGAACTTTTGACTCCCCCCAAAGTTTGCTAATAGCCTACTATTGCCTGGAAGCCTTACTGATATCAAACAGTCGATTCACACGTATTTTGCATGTTGCATGTATTACATGCTGTAGTCTTACAATAAAGCTAGAGAAAAGAAAATATTAAGAAAATCATAAGGAAGAGAAAATACACTTTAGTACTGTATTTATCGGAAAAAAAAATCTATGCGTAAGTGGACCCACACGGTTCAAACCTGTGTTGTTCAAGGGTCAACTGTATATATATTTGAGGGTGGCAATATGACATTATGTCCATCCAAGTATGGCCCCCAGAAAAGGTCCTCGGAGTCAGAAAGAGTTTTATTTCTCTTGGTATCTTTCCATCAGGAAGTTGAAAATGTCATACTTTTCCACCTACCTAACTTCTTTCCTAGCTCCTCCCAGCTTTTTTTTTTTTTTTTCCAGTACTTCAACTTCCTTTTCCCCAAGCACTACTCAAGGATTAATTACCAATCCCAAGTGACTGACAAGTACATGACTAAACCTAAGCCCTTCGTTGGTGATCTTCATATTGAAATGAGCCTCTTTGGCCGTGTGCTCTTAGGAAGGGTTAGCCACCAGTCCCACAGGAATATGAGTTAGGGAGTAAAAGCGACACCTTCTGCTGCAGGTAAGAATGCAGATGTCTGTGTCTGATGCGTGGATCTCTGGAATGCTGCAACTTGTCTCATGGAATCCCAAGTCTTTAAAGGTTACAGTGTTCTAGAGCTGGCATGCCGGAATTGATTTAGCAATGTTGTTGCCTTGACTTCACATCCAGAAAAATAATTGAAGGCTCGGGTTGAACGAGACCGGTGGAGTAGCCAAGAGGATTAGAAGTCTCAGCAGCTTGGCATCAGTCAGACTCAGTTTCTCCACCCTTGGCTCTATTTCTGTTTGCTTTTCAAATCCCTGACAAAAAGAATGTACAAAAGGATTGGTCTTCACTCAATACTTGATGCTGTGCCTACCGAAGAGATTCATAATCTCAACCTCTGTCCAGCCCTAGGTTAAGGGTGGGGTGCAGAAAAGAGACCCAGGACATTAAGGTTTGCCAATCTGTTGGAATCATATCTTGTGGAGTGAGATTTTATGAGAGCGATTTGCTTTGGAGTTTTAGCCACAAATCTTAAATGAGTGAGGATGAAAAAAAAAAAATCTGCTGCTGCCAGCCTCCCTACAGAATTTGCATAGGAACCAAGATTAAGAAACACTTAAAAAGTGTAGGGAGAGCCAGAAATTGGCTTGTGGCCTGCTTATGCATAGGACTGAACTGAAAGTCATCTAGTCCCCAATAAACAAGTAATACCAGGGAGACTTTAAGGAGTGTATCTAAGCCTCTTTCATTTTCAGAGATTCTGTATTTTCTGGGAAAATAGTCTCAGTGTAGAGACTAGCCTTTGGGCTATGGTGCCTTCCCCCCCCCCAAATAAAATCTATATGGTGACATCTCTGTATTGTGAATTGACTCAGGAAGAAGCCAAAGAGACAAAAAGCAATTCAAACTGCTCAAATTCTTTCATCCTGGGAAACCATACCAGCAGATTTCTAGATATGATCTATTTTAGCTCAAAGTGCGATCACACTGTATAAAATATACATTCACTGAGAATGAGACAGAGCACAGATACCCTAGGGACCTGACATCAGGAATTAGGGCAGGCCAAAAAAAAAAAAAAAAAAAAAGACAAAACTCTTTGGGCAACAAGGCACCATTCAAACATTCAAGAGACATTTATATTTTTCCTGCCCCAAACATACATTAACTATGAAGCAGAGACCACAATTTTAGGTACTCTGCGTCAGGAAACCCTGAACTCTTGCTGTGCCCTCTCCTGATATGTCTTAGTGACAAGAGATGCCAAAATATGACATCTTTGTTTAGCCCTATGTACTTTTGCTAAAGTGATCCGTGACTGTCCTGTGTCAATTTAAGAGGACATCGCTATATGGAGGGGTGGTCACAGGATCAAAGGAAATGAGAAGGTGCAGGGCAAAAAAACAAGTCACTATCTCACAGAAAGTACTGTCCTTACTGTCTGAGGGGGTAAATCACTTTCTTTAATTTATAAGCCCCTTTTAATATTTTCCAGGAATTAGAATATTATGGGTTCTAGCCAGGTTAGATTCAGACTTGAAGTTTACAAATTACTTGTCCCGAAAGCAGGCACAAGTTTCATTCTCCTAAACAAGGAAATAGAATGGTAAAATCTTTAAGACCTTTGTTTTCCAAAACTTCTCCCCCTTCATGGTAAAGGGACAGAGAAACCCAATAAACCAGGTTACGCACACTAGGATTCGAACTTAAGTTTTAAGGATAGGCAAAGTAAGTTGGATATGAGTTCCTTTTTGCTCATTTTTTTTATTATTATTGGTAGAGGGGGCTTCAAATAAAAGGGGATAAGAAACTGGCACAGGACAGAGATAGGTGTGGTAATATTTGCCCAAGGTTAACTGCAAGGCAGAGATTAAAGCCACGATGAGAAGCCTGACTGTTGTTCCCACCTCCTTGCCAAATATCCTTGCCGTCGTGGGTAACTGTCAGAGGACAAGTGTTGAAATATTAGAGAGATCACATGTCCTAGATTTTACAGGACAGTCCTGATTTCACCTATTCTCTCGTGTTGTTGCAGCCATGTAACTGTGCTAGAAATTCCAATATTCTGGCATTTGAGTTTTAAGAAAATGAAAGAAGCAGGGTGCCTGGGTGGCTCAGTCATTAAACGTCTGCCTTCGGCTCAGGGCCTGATCCCAGGGTCCTGGGATCAAGCCCCGCATCCGGCTCCATGCTCTGCTGGGAGCCTGCTTCTTCCTCTCCCACTCCCCCTGCTTGTGTTCCCTCTCTCACTGGCTGTCTCTCTCTGTGTTGAATAAATAAATAAAATCTTAAAAAAAAAAAAAGAGGAATCAAATATTTATTTTAAAAAAAGAAAGAAAATGAAAGAATCATGTGTCTGGGAGTCAAGGAGAAGAGGGCACATGATAGCTGGTGTCAAGCCCGGGTAACAGGAAGGAGACAGAAAGATCTGATTGCTAGAATAACCAGGCAGCTCAAATGAGGGTAACAGAATCCTGTGCCGCAGAGGATCAGCTGATGCTGAAAAGAATGCTCTCTCCATGAGCGTTTAAAACAGACTCAGCAATGTTGCTGTTTTCAACCCACCTCTGGAGTACTAGTACTCCAGCCTCCATCGGAAGCAGGCTTCCTACCTTGGAAACCTAATAGCTGAGACCTCTCTGACATAATATTAGTCTTATAAAGCAAAACAGTGTGGGTGATCCTTTAGTGAAAGGGGTGGGGGTAATCAAAAATACTTTCACACAGCAATTTTGCAGTCTTCCAATTGCTTTACAAAGTCAGGTCTGTTCGTTCCTCACTAGGAAAAGCAAACCCAGCAAGGGAAATGAGTTCTCGGGGTTGACACATCCATCTGGTTAATCCTAGGCTCTTAGCCCCCACACAAACCGTAGAGACCCAATATCAAGTATACCCTGTATTTAGTATAACTAATTCATGACCACTTGAAATAATTGGAAGTGCATTTAAAGGCTTTTCACAATATTTTTCAAAAAGTGTGACAGAGAAAGTAGAAATCCAGGAGCACAAGAAAAGTTCAGTCCTTCTCCTTTTCTCATAACTACTATTAACCTTGTAATTCCATGTAGTAACCCTAAAGACACATTTGCCTCAGCCAGGTTGGGTCTCTTGTTCTGCCCAGGGCTAGGGTTGCCGATGAAGTATAGGACGCCTAGTTAAATTTGATTTTCAGATAATACATAGTTTTTTTAGTATAAATCTGTCTCAGATATTTCGTGAGACATGTTCATGCTAAAAATACGCAATATTTGGAGGGACTGCTTATACTAAAAACTATTCATTGTTTCATCTGAAAGTCAAATTTAATTGAACATCCTGTATTTTTATTGGCTAAATCTGGCAACCCCACCAAGCAGTCTACTTTCAGATTTTGAAGATGGCAGCCAACGGCTTTTGCACTGTTTGATTTTATAAAAGGGAATTTTAAAATAGCTTCGTGTGTTTGCAAAAATCTTTTTTCTTGAGAGCCGATCGGCATTCTGTCATGTTTAGTTTTTTAGGCTATGAAACCCCCAAAAGGATTCTCTGTCTCCCTTCTCATTTCCTCGTACCCTAAGATATTAACCTTCATGGAAAACAGCATAGGTTCATACCGACTGGCTCCATTAAAATCAACTGGTCTCTTCAAACATTTCAAATACTTTAAATACTTTTTTCTGAGATGAAATACCCATGTTCAGAATAGGGTGGGGATTGTGCCATATTTTATAAGAGAAATTGCTTGGAGAGTGATGTTGGCAGGATGGTGCGGAAGAGCAGCCAAATGCGGATCTACCGCACTGGGAAAGCGGTGAGGGTGTTTGACTTCTTTCTCTCGCCCTGTTACTATCTTGATATACTTTGAGCGTTGCCACTCACCTGCAAATGATGCAGGCAGACATTATAGACCTGATTCTGCCACTCCTGTAGCTATCAAAGCTTAACCATTTTAATGGGGGAGGGGGAAAAAACCCACTGTGAAGAATAAATATTCACAAGATTTTAATCAAGGAGGATCCCAAGAGACTCTCACATTTTACCATAACCCAGGAAAAGGAAATCTTTTCTATAATAATTAATCATTTGGTTCCTCAGAAAAATCATCTCCACTTGTTTTATTAAACATTTATTGAGTGAGTGTGTGCTCCCCTTGCTGTGTGTAAGCTTTTACTGAAGTATAATGTACAGACACAAAAATGGGCAAATCCTGAACTTGCAGGTCGGTGCCTACTGACAGTTGTAACCACTACGTAACTACCGCTCAAAATAAGATACAGAATCTTTTCATCACCCTAGACGGTTTCTTCATGGCCCTTTTCAGTCAATCCCCACCCCTGCCCCCACTTCACCCAAGCAACTACTTTCTGTTTTTCTATCACCATAGATTTGTGTTGCCTATTGTTGTACTTCCTATCAGTGGAACCAGTCAGTATGTGTTTGGGGTGTGTGTGTGTGTGTGTGTGTGTGTGTCTGTGTGCGTGTGTGCACGCACATGCCTCTTTTATACAACCTAATGGTTTGGTCTACACATATTGTATGTATCAATGGTTCATTCCTTTATATTTCCAAGTAGTATTATAGGACTATAATTTATTTATCCATTCTCTTATTCATAGACATTTGGGTTATTTCCAATTGGGAGCTATTTTTTTTTAAAGATTTTATTTATTTATTTGACAGAGAGAGAGACAGCCAGGGAGAGAGGGAACACAAGCAGGGGGAGTGGGAGAGGAAGAAGCAGGCTCCCAGCATAGGAGCCCGATGCGGGGCTCGATCCCAGGACTCTGGGATCACGCCCTGAGCCGAAGGCAGATGGTTAATGACTGAGCCACCCAGGCGCCCCTCCAACTTGGGGCTATTATAACTAAGGCTAGCTATGAGCATTCTTGTACCATTTTTTGGCTACATGCCTTCTTTTCTCTTGGGTACATATTTAAGAATGGAATTGCTGGGTCATAGGTTAGATGTATATCTGACCTTCTAAGAAGCTGCCAAACAATTCTCCCACATGATGGTACCATTTTATACTCCCACCACCAGTGTATGAGAGCTCCGGGTTTTCCACCTCTTCACCAACATTTGGTGTTATCAGTCTTTCTTCAAAGCCCTTCTAGTTGTGAAATGGCATCTCCCTATGGTTTTCGTTTGCGTTTTTCTGATGATTACTGATGTTGAGCATTGTCATGGTTTGGGTTCCCTTGGAAGCAGACTGAGAGGGAGATTAGTCAGCAGGAGGTTTTTTCAGGGCTCAACCCTGGTGGCATGGAAGACGAAAGCATGATTGGGCAGAGGAAGAGCTGAGCTGTGATGTAGTCTCAGAGGCTTCAGCTAACCCTACAGAGAGCGCTGAAACTGGGGTGACCCTTCAAAAATGTTTCGAGTTTGGGCAAGTGACCAGGATGATGAGTCATTGGATGCATGCCACTGTGTAAAGAAGGAGTGACCTTAGGCAGACCAGGGCTCTTCAGCTGAGCCAATCAAGCCCTGAGAGGAACTGATAGTTGAGGGCCATCCGTTGGCAGCCTTTTTAACAGCAGAAGAATAAGCCCTTCATTCCCAAAGGAAAATCTGGGTGATATATCACAGCATTTACCACAAGCACCCTTTCATGGCTTACTGGCCATTTATGTTTCTTTTTTTGTGTGGTGTCTACTTATGTCTTTTGCCCATTTTTTAATTGGGTAGTCTATCTTTTTTGTTTTTGATTTATAGGCATTCCTTATATTATCTGGGTATGAATCCTTGGTCAAGTATATATACTATGAATATTTTTTCCCAGTCTCTCATTTGTCTATTTGTTTTCTTTTTTTTTTTTAAGATTTTTTAAAAAAGATTTTATTTATTTATTTGAGAGAGAGAGCATGAGCAGGGGGAGGGGCAGAAGGAGAGGGAGCAGCAGACTCCCCTACTGAGGAAGGAGCCTGACATGGGGTTCTATCCCAGGACCCTGGGATCATGACCTGAGCCAAAGGCAGACGTGTAACTGACTGAGCCACCCAGGTGTCCCTAAGGATTTTATTTATTTATTTATTTATTTATTTGAGAGAGAGAGTGAGAAAGAGAGAGAAGGAGCATGAGCTGGGGGTGGGGCGCAGAGGGAGAAGCAGACTCCCCACTGAGCAGGGAGCCTGACACAGGGCTTGATCCCAGGACCTGGAAATCATGACCTGAGCCGAAGGCGGACACTTACCCAGCTAAGCCACCCAGGTGCCCCATCTACTCATTTTCTTAATGGTGTCTTTTGATGAATAGACATTTTTAATTTTGATGAAGTCCAATTTTTCAATTTTTTCTTTTATGGTTAGTGTTTTCAGTGTTCTGCCAAGAAATTTTTGCCTCTCTCAAGGTTGCAAAGATGTTTTTCTGCATTTTTTCTAGAAGCTGTGTGGTTCTTGTGCTTCTCACTTTCAAAAACAAAGTTTATTGTGAGGGAGTTTCTGTGTATAAAAGTATTACTTGCTCAACATAGTGAATTCAGGAATTTTAGATGAGCAATAAGAAAACAAAGTGGGGGGCATCTGGCTGGATCACTTGGTAGAGCTCATGACTCTTGATCTCGGGGTCTTAAGTTTGAGCCCCACATTGGATGTAGAGATTACTTAAAAATAAAATCTTTTTTCTTTAAGATTTTATTTATTTATTTGAGAGAGAGAGTGAGCACGTAAGCACAAGTGGGGAGAGGGAGAGGAAGAGGGAAAGAATCCTAAGCGGACTCCCTGCAGAACGTGGAGCCCAATTGGGCTCAATCTCACAACCCTGAGACCATTACCTGAGCTGAAACCAAGAGTTGGATGCTTAACCAACTGAGCCACTCAGATGCCCCCAAAATAAATAAATCTTAAAAAAAAAAGACAAAATGAAACCAGATTGCATTAATAAGACATAGCACTTCTCAAAATCCTCTTTTCCTCTCTCCTTTTTAACACCTTATGCACAGGTTGATTGTTTGAAACTTCCCTCAACCAGCCCCTTTTTCCCGCTTCCCCCTTCCCTTCCTTCCTTTTCCCATCATCTCTTCCTCCCCACCCCCAGAATGTTCTGGTACGATTCGTGTCACGTTTCTGTAAATATCTACCTTTTTCAATGTCAATTAAATTAAAGCTGTATCTAATTTTCTCCAGGACCCTCATTTTACTCATTTAGCAGCAAAACATTCTTCTTGCCACGTGGGAGAGAGGAAAGTTGTGAAAACTCATCCTTATTGTATTTTTTCCTTACATATAAAGCACCCATATGAGCAAACTTATAGACAGATATATCTCCCCCCACACACATGTGATTGTTTCCTTAGGCTAAATGTCTAGAGTAAAACCCTAAATCAAAGAGCATGAGCATTTTTAAAAAGATTTTATTTATTTTTATTTTATTTTAAGTTTACTTATTTCTTGTAGTAATCTCTACTCTCAATGTGGGGCTCGAACTCATGACCTCAAGATCAAGAGTCACATGCTCTTCCAACTGAGCCAGCCAGGTACCCCAGGAGCATGAACATTTTTTTAAAGATTTTATTAATTAATTAATTAATTAATTTATTTATTTATTTATTGGGGGGAGGGACAAAGGGAGAGGGAGAGAATCTCAAGCAGACCCTGTGCGGAGTGTGGAATCCAACTTGGGGCTCAATCCCCACCAGAAGATCAAGATCTGAGCCGAAATCAAGAGTTGGACATTTGGGGCGCCTGGGTGGCACAGCGGTTAAGCGCCTGCCTTCGGCTCAGGGCGTGATCCCGGCATCATGGGATCGAGCCCCACATCGGGCTCCTCCGCTATGAGCCTGCTTCTTCCTGTCCCACTCCCCCTGCTTGTGTTCCCTCTCTCGCTGGCTGTCTCTATCTCTGTCAAATAAATAAATAAAATCTTTAAAAAAAAAAAAAAAAAAGAGTTGGACATTTGACCGACTGAGCCAGCCAGGGGACCCCAGCATGAACATTTTTTTTTTTAAGATTTTATTTACTTATTTGACAGAGATAGAGACAGCCAGCGAGAGAGGGAACACAAGCAGGGGGAGTGGGACAGGAAGAAGCAGGCTCACAGCAGAGGAGCCCAATGCGGGGCTCGATCTCAGAACGCCGGGATCACACTCTGAGCCGAAGGCAGGCGCTTAACCGCTGTGCCACCCAGGCGCCCCAGCAGCATGACCGTTTTTAAGGGTCTTAATACACATTGCCCAACTGACCTCCGGAAACGTACCGGTTTACATTCCTTTCAGCAATGTATGAGAATACCTGCTTCCACACCCTAGAGTGTTATTAGCTCTGTTTTCTTTTCATCTATGCCAATTTGGTAGGTGAAAATGGTACCTCATCGCTCTTTATTTTGCATTTCTTTGAAATGCAATTCAGGAAGAATTTTTTTTTTTTCCTATTGGCCATTTTTATTGCTTTGGTGAATCGCTGTGCACTTTACACTCTGTATTCTTTCACTTACACCCCCAAGTATCACATGAAGCAGATGTTACTATTCTCATTTTGGAAAACTGAGAAATGCGTGGATTAACTGACTTGCCTGGGATCTCAGTGGCTGGTGACTGGCAGAACCAGCGCAAGTACCCGAGTCAGCTTGACTCTGAACGGGCCATCTTTTCTCCTCAGCTTCTCGTGGTCTTTTTCCGTCAACTCCAGGGCTGATAGAATTCAACCCAAAGAATGGCTGGATCAAGAAAAGACCAGAGCTCAAGTTCCCATTTCGTTCTTCCCTAACACATGATGCATAACTTGGCCCACTGAAGAGCAGACAAGTTTTCATCACCTGTTTCATTTAAATATTAAAAACTTATTAATAGGCATGGATTTTCTCTTGATGGTCATCAGAATCTTCTGGTTTTCCAGCAGTCCCACCCAAATTCTTTATCTGTCTCTAGAGGCTCTCAATGCCTTAGTTTCTTCATTTGTAAAATTAGGTGTTGGACTGGATCATCTTTAAATTTCTTCCTAGGGGCACCTGGATGGCTCAGTCAGCTGGGCATCTGCCTTTGGCTCCAGAGTCCTGGGATCAAGCCCCGCATTGGGCTCCCTGTTGAGCTGGGAGTCTGCTTGTCCCTCTCCCTCTGCTCCATTTGTGCTCTCTCTCTCTCTCAGTCTCTCTCAAATAAACAACTAAAATCTTAAAGTTCTTTCTAGTTCTCTTTTTTCAAGATTTTATTTTTATGTCATCTCTATGCCCAACGTGGGGCTCGAACTCACAACCCCAAGATCAAGAGTTGCATGCTCCACTGACTGAGCCAGCCAGGTGCCCCAAGTTCTTTCTAGTTCTTAAATTATATTTTTCTATAGAAAAAGTTACTATGCTCCCATCTATCAGCTTTGGCTAATGAGGGCTGCATCTAACAGTTTGTGACGTCTAGGAAATTCCCCTTAATAATAGTATCTACTGCAAGCTCTGACAAAACTTTAAAAGTTTCTTTCTGTGAAATGTGATATACTCAATATCTAAATCTAAGTCAGCATGAGAGATCAGTGTTTAACTTTGGATGTTTTGTGTTTTATATTTATATTATGATGTTCGAAATGCAAGTATAACATTTTAATATTTTTCAACTTGCTTTTACAAAAGTAAATCCTAAATTACTTTAAAAAAAAAAAAAAAAGAATGCTTTTTCCTTTCTGACCTGCCTTTCTGTTCTCACTGTCCTTTCCTTTCCCCTTGATATGTTGCATTATTTTCCAGAGGATGTTTCTCTCTTTGTCTCTCTGTTCCCTGGATTTGGATATCCGCCCCTCCCCACCCCAGTTTTGTTTCCATGGTCACATTCTGTGTTTCTACTTTTACCCTCTATCATTCTCTAGACTCTTTACCATCCTCCTTGCTTTACTGTTCTTCATTATTCTCTATGTTCCTCTCTGTGGAAGCTACAAGATAGCTATAAAGCCTGGAAACATAGCTAAAGCTCCCTTGCGACAGATTGAACCCCCTTGATTACTTCTTCTGGGGTATTCAGTGAAAGTGAAAGTCAAAGTTAAATTACACAAGACAAGGCATCACAGACTCATTTCAGGCATTGATAGGGAACTCAGCACTGCATGCACTGTGGACTGGCCCATGACATTGAAGTAAGCATTCTATTGACCCTATGATGTAATGTTACTGAACACAGCATGTACGATAATATCTAGAAGCCTTTTGTTATGTATATTCGCCTATGTTTCCAGGTTTCATGGCCACTTGTAGTTCAAGGGATTTTTTTTCCTTGCCTCTTCTCTCTGTGTTACCCGTGTAAGTACGCTTTTCATTAGAACTGGCCTTTGTTGTAAGGATTAAACTTTGCAGACAGAACCAAATGCTTAAGTGGAGTCTATTGAGAACCAGAAGTTGTAGAACATTTCAGTTCTATTTTGGCCCTTCTATGTGTCTCTTAACGGCCAGAATTTCTGTCCCAATTAAGAGGAGGAAGTTACTCAAGAGAGGCCCCTTAGCACCACTCATCCTCCATTTAAAAAAGAGCATATCAGCCATGGCCTTTTTACTTTTTCTGAAACAGTCTGAGAAATTATTAAAAACAATAAAATACGTCTCTACAGAGTACTACTTCCTGAGGCCTTTAAATGTTTATCTGTCATTCCTGTCTCTCCTTTTTCACAATATCATTGAGAGACAAGAATGTATTATTCCCACAGCGTGAAAGAGCAACTGGATGTACAGATCGGTTTTGAATTTCCAAAGCTTTCAGTCAGTTGGGCCAGATCTGAAACCAGAAACTGGGTCTCTCTGCTGGCCGAGTCTCTCGTCCGGAGCTTTTTATCCTCCGACAAGAAGCCGTCTGATTGGTGTAGAGGATGTGGCTTGCTTATTCACTGCTCTTGGAAAAGAACCTCTCTCTTCCTTCCCACCTTTTACTTCTTAAAAAAAAAAAAAAGCCAGTACTACCCTCACTTTATTAAATAAGCAGGAGAAAAAATATAAAGAATCTATAGCGGCCTACCGTCTGGAATGGCTCAGGTGATAGCCAGCCACCTAGAGGAGGGAAATGGCTGCAGGCCCTGGCGAGATTTCCGGGATTCTTCCCATCACCAGCTGTCATCACAATTTCCAGAAAAACTGCCAAGAAAACGCAGGAATTCACATTTCATAGAACCCCCTCCCCCGCGCTGTTATGGACCTTGGAACGTTTCCCAACTGCCCTTTGCCCTCGTGCCCTCACCCCCACTCCATCATTCCAGATAAACAGGCAAGGTATTTGACCTCACTTGCGTTTGAAGAACTCCGCACTCATGGAGGTGCCTCCATCCTGCCAGAAATCCTTACGGAGACCGAGTGATCTTTCTTTCCCTAATCTAGGATTGTGTTCTTAAAATCAAAACTCCCAGGGATGAGCGCCTTGTCCATACTTTCCCTTTCTCCTCTTGTCCTCTCTCACTCCAGACAATACACTCAGGTCTTTAGTACTGGGGTACTTATCACACTGTAGTAACCGGCAATGGAAGAGCTTATCTTCACCTCTAAAGCATGTGACTCATTCATGTTGTACCCAAACACAGCACAGCGCCTGGCCCATTGTTGGGACTCAATGAATGATTGTTGAATGGAACTTGCCTAAATTGGCCTTAGGCATCTCCTGAATTTCACAGTGCGCTGAGTTCCAGGGAAAATGAGACTCACTAAGCCAGCTGCTCCCTTCCTGTCTGGGGAGACCCACCCAGAGACCAGAACCGGGCAGCCACACCTCTGCAAAGGGAAAGGGCTTGACTGATGTCCCCTTCTGCCTGCGATCCCACCCCATACTTTTTCCTCTGCTGCAGGCGAAGTAAAGCTGTCCTGAAACTAGTTTTTTCCAGGCACTACTGTGGGGGCAGAGCTGCTAATAGGACAGGCTGTGGGCTAGATAGGGATCAGGGTAAATACCGGAGCCTGAATTGTATCACGGGCATTGCTAAGAAAGGTTAGAATTTGATGAGGACCTAAGTAGGACTAATCTCCCAAGAGAGGTATCTATCTGTATGCAGGGGTTAAGAGCATAATCTCTAGAGGTCTCCTGTCTAGGTTCAAACAGTTTTTGCACTTTTTAAACCATGTGATCTTAGAAAAGCTACTCAACTTCTCTATACCTCAATTTTCTCACCCAAGAAGTAGGTGATACCTCATGATACCTTATGGTACCTGCATCATAAGGTTGGTGAAAGTATTAAATAGGTTACTACATGTTAGTGCTCCGTAGTGTTCTGACTAAGGAAGATGGCTTTGGATAGTAACAAGTTTACCCTGACGAGGTTTGTGCGTGCAAATGCAGGGCTGGGGCAGAATTAAGTAGGGAGTCTGGAGATAGCAGAATTACTTAGCACAAATGAATGAGAAGAATTTGGAGTGCAGGGTAGGGGAGCAATCACAGGAGAGCATAAGGAGGAGAAATGAGGGAGAAGGGAAAAATTAAAAGCAATTTCAATTTTTCACCAGTAGAATCGCAAGGTATCTTTTAAGAACAGGCCTATTTGATTTGAAATTCCTGATGTTGCTGAGATCTAAACCACCACTAAAGTAAAATGGTACAACTCCTTGGAGAGCAATTTGGTGCTATCAAAATTAAAACGTACATATCTTTTGACCCTTCAATTCTACTTCCAGGAATTTATCCTACCTTAGTACTTGCAAACAGATTCATGGCCTCTTTGTTTGTAATACCAAAAGCTTCAGAACCACCTAAGTGCCCATCAACATAGCATATCTACATTGGAATGGAATGGAATGGAATATTGGAATATCATGTAGCCACTACAAAGAAAAAGGCAAGGTTATAACACTATTCGTGGAATAGTACCCAAGCTAAAAAAGACAGCTCTATTGTGGGCAGAGTGGAAGCACCAAGAGCCAATGGGAGGAGCCATGCCAAAGTCCAAGCTAGAGTCTACATTTTAGAGGAATATAGACACATCATGTTTGGAGTGGCTGGTGGGGGTGATGAGGACTGGGTATCACAAAACCTCCCATAAGAGTTGCATGGAGGAAAGATCCCCATGAGAGCAGCTGGGGTATTAGCAAGAGGGAAGGTCTTTGATGATTCCTTTTAAAAACAGCTGGTGCTTGTGGCTATCCATATAGAAATTTGTGGTTGTGTGGTGCCTGGGTGGGTTTGGTTTGCTTCATGGGCTAGGGGCACATCAGAGAAAGGTGGTAAAGGAGCAGGAAGATGGGGCTAAGAAAATGAGGCAAAGGAGTTGTGCGTAGATAAACAGTTATGTAGATTTTTAACTAGCCTTTCAACTGAACTCAAAGGATATTGATTAAAAGATTGATATCAACAAAGAGAGGCCTCACTGTCCTATTAAACATTTTTAAAAATCAATAACTTGCATGATGATCTAGCTGGGAGAGATAATTAATAGAATGGATGACAGCAGTGAGATTTAAAATCATCTTGACAGATTGGAGCGAAGGGCCCAAATTGACAAGATGAAATTTGACAGGGATCAAGTGAAGACTTACATTTAGGTTTAAAAAAAAAAAATCAATTGTACAGGAAGTAGTGGTACTGGCTTGGCAGCATTTAAAAAAATATATTTTATTTATTTATTTATTTGACAGAGAGAGAGAGAGACAGCCAGCGAGAGAGGGAACACAGGCAGGGGGAGTGGGAGAGGAAGAAGCAGGCTCCCAGCGGAGGAGCCTGATGTGGGGCTCGATTCCCAGAACACCGGGATCATGCCCTGAGCCGAAGGCAGACACTTAACGACTGAGCCACCCAGGCGCCCCAAGCTTGGCAGCATTTTATGTGAAAAAGGTTTAGGATTCACCAAACCCAATGCGGTCACAGTTTCATATGAAAAAACACCATGTCAACTCAAGAGAGGTGACAGTCTCACCGTGTTTCAAACTGGCCAGTTCTACATGCCCCATACGGAAAAAGACATCAATGAACTAGTATATGCCCACTGAGAGAACCGATTGGAGAAGGACCCAGTAACTTTACCAGGGGAGGAAGAATTAGTGGAGTTGAGAGATATCAGCTATGTGGATAAATAATAGCTGTCCTCAAATAGCTTACTTTGTCAAGTATAAGGCTAACAATAGGAAACTGACAATGTTCGACCATTGTAATCTATAAAAACGGCAATTTCATGTGCATCAACCTAAGTAGCAGAGGATGTAGCCTCATTTTATAATGTAGAAGAGAGCCAACGAGAGTCATTGGGTGACCAGGGGAAGCAAATATAACAGCAATATAGGAAGGCAATTGTCACAATCAGATGCTCACTGCCTTGCCCAGTTCTAGGTTCCCTGTCCTTGAGAGAGCCCAGGTAGAGCCGGGCGGACAGTCTACTGGGGATATGCAGAGTTTTCTGTATTTAGTGGGAGACTCTCCCTGAACCAGCCTCAGTCTCCATCTTCTCCAGCTAGACACCCAGTACAGGCACAACGTACAAGATTCCTGAGTGCCCTGGCCATCCTGCATTCTGAGACATCTTTAAGGGAGAGCACAAAATTGGAGGGGGGAGGTACACCGGGAACAAAGAATAAAGAGAAAATTCTGAGGTGGGACAGCCAGGACAGATAAGTACACGAGAAAGATATAAGAATGGGGAGGAAAATAAATCCTGGCTCAGGGTTAGGAGGAAGGGGAAGGTGTGGTGCGGCTGGGCTGGGATTTTAGGTTTGCAGATCTGATATTCTTTTCAGACTATGGAGCTTGGGGTAATAGCCCTGTAGCTTTCTTCTTCCCTTCCTATGGCTCACTCTCCCTTCCTCCCCTGTAGGCAGCCCTTATGGAAACTCTGAAACTCTTTTTCTCTTTTCTTCCAGATGGGGAGCTCTGGCAGAATGTTCTGGCCTGTGTGCAATGACTCCGTTCTCTCTGCCAAGGGATAGAGCTAAAATCTGCTTTCTTGGAAACCAGCTAATGTCTTTAGGAAGCATGACCCTAGTTAGGGAGAGATTGGGAACCTTGAATAAAGGGGAGGGTAAGAAAATAATGTCCAGCGTCCACTGGCACAGTGACTCACAAGGATATTAGGATCTAAATACCAAAAAAAATGATTTAAAAATGGAATCTTCGGTCTTGAGACGTAACCTCACACAGACGACCACGCTGGTCTTCTCTGAGTCTTAGATAACTCTCAGAGCGTTTCCAACAGCCTGTGGAGGCAGCAACAAATCCACTCACATTTCCACAGGACAGGTAGTGACAGAGACACGTATGACACCCAGAAGCACATTACCATTGATTTCCTATTGAACCCTCGGGAATTTGGGGGTTATAAGAACTTTCGTATAGTCCAGAAAGCCCAGAACGTTGCATCAGTAACTAGGCTGAGGGAAAGAGAATGGAATTTGGGGTGGGGTTAGGAAACCTGACTTCAGTCCCCAGATAGGCCCCTGACTCACTATGTGATAATGACCAGTCACTTCCTGGCTCAGCGTTCCAGTCCCCTTCTCCCTTCTCCCCTGTCCCTGTCGCTGTCGGAATAAAACAAAAGAATGATTTTCTTCTCTCTTGAGAAAGCGAAGTGTGATTATTTCTATAAAAGCAATCTGGAAAATAGCCAATCCCATAGTGTAGCAATGTGAGAGGATTTTGTTCATTTTATAACCAATGTAACCTCCTGGGGGGAACATAAAGCCATGAAGACCTTCTTCTTTGTTTCTGGGGATCCTCAGATGAGGATGAAGTAAGTAGGTGGTCTGCTTTCCTCTTCTGTCCCTTCTGCCTCCTGGGATGACACGGTCCTGTTGCTAAAGAGGGCTTCTGGAAAGAGATTTGGGAGATAACTGGGTAACACCCAAGTAGGTCAGGGAATGAGTCAGGGCTCAAGGACTCGATACCAACCTCTCCCACTCCTGCCAGGAAAGCTCTGGGGTGAGACAGATGAGAGAGTTGCTGAGGGGCGGGCCTCACGGCCGCCTGCCCTGAGGCCTCTGGCTTGCGGTTTCACCCTGGTTTGCCCTGCAGCTGTAACGTGTCTGCTGACACGCAAGCCCTGACAGGCCTTCCCTCCCCCTTTCCCAGACTTCTGCTCCGGCCCAGAACCAGATGGCACGTCCCACCCTAGAAGTGACTATGAGAGAACAGAGAGGAAAAGGGAAGAACAGAACCAGGTGGAGAAGTGATGTTCCAGAAGACACAGGGCAAAATACAAGAGGCTTTGGTCTCGGAGGTGAGCGGGAAGCAGAAACTGAACTCACCTCCAGGGAAAGCAGGATAACAAGAGGGCAGAAGGGAACCGTGGGCTGACACGGGAGTCTTGGGGAGGGGGCTGTAGTTAGAACGCGACTGAGGGCTAAGCCTGAGGAAGACCCAGCAGCACCTGCCTGGAAACCTGCAAGCCTCCAAGCAAAATGGCAAATGGTGACATTTCTCGTTTGGAGGTACTCAGCTCTGACAAATCCATCTCTCTTTTCCTCAGCGCCATTTCCAGTTTGTGGCAATTCTTAGAACTCTCCTCCAGGGCGAGAGCAGTGTTAGTCACCTACTGTCTACCAGTCACGTTTCCCTGTGTGAGTTCACTCAGGGCTCACAGCAGTCCGACGAGGTCAGTTCTATGATCCCCATTTCACAGATGGGTGCACTGAGTTTGGAAGTGGTGGGTCCAGGTCTGTATCAGTTGCCAGAGCCCTCATGGATTCCGCTACCCCAAGCTGCCTTCGATTTGAAGTCAAATCGAATCAAAATGATGTGAAAGGAGTGGAGGCTTCTGAAGCCTTCCAAGGAGCAGGCAGGCGCAGAACAGGTAAGGAACAGTGAGCAGAGATCTCTAAATCTCTGAACGTAGGTATTTGAAAATCCTGCAACAGTTAGGATTGCTAGGCCTCCCCGCAGCCTGAGATCCCAGCGCAGCCTTGGTACCCTCTAGTGGAAGTTTTCTGCATTCACACAGCTTCCCTGGCTTCAACCCCAAACTGCTGGGAGGGAAGCCCTCATTCAGTCCCTGGAGAGCGTCCCAGAAGAATGGTCAGCGGGAAGATATATGTTTCTATGTCAGGGTCTGTGGGGGGCAGAGGAAAGAATCCAGGCTGGAGGGGAGGGGTCCTGAGCTCCTGGTTGACAGGGGGCTCTAAAGGGAGTCCTCGCTGGTATATAAAGAACGCAGACCTTTACATTATTAATAGGAGCTCAGTACACAGCGCATGGGACTTTGGCTTTAATGGCTCTAGAAAGTGACTTTCTTTTAATGGGCAAAATTAGTGATCAGAGACACCAAATGACTTGCCTGAGGCCACAGCGGAAGTCGATGTCAGCAATGGTGGGGCTATATCCTTGTCTCCTGCCTCCCAACCCTGCCTTCTTTCCACTTCATCATGCTCCCCTATTTGTGGGTTGATTGATTTTAGCCGTAAGTCAGTGTGCATACAAGGATATGAAGTTGTATGTATGATCAGGGAATTGCTTTTGCCCACAATTTATTTCCCGCCCGCAATCTGTACACTTTGCCTTCTTTTGTTCATCACGTGTATAGAGTGCCAATTATTGCCAAACATTACTCTAGGCACTGCTTTTTAAGTTTGTGGACCCTTCCCCAGGGTGCCCCGGCACAGGGGAATAGGCTCCCAAGCTCCGGAACCCTATGCTTATGGCCCTCCAGGCAGCCCTCCTGGGGCGTCTTCCCCGGGTTCCCGACGCTAAGGTGTTCGATATATTTCTGTCTCCCTCCTCCTGCAGAGGTAATCCCTGAGCACGGAAGTGGGTTAGAAACAGATTACTCTGATCCAGGGGCTTTACCCTCTCCTCCCTGAACGTGGCACTCGGGGGGGGGGGGGGTGCGGGTAGAGGGGCAAGTCACAAATAGCCTGAAATTCCCTTTTAGGATTATTGCTTGATTTAGCCAGCTGGGGTGAAAGGGGAGCAAGAAGAGGCAAGGTATTACTCCTAGATCGAGCTTGAACAGCAGGATACAGGGGCTTCTTTTCTGGAGGAGCCCGATGAGCAATATTTCTTCCTAAACATACCTTTAGAAATACAGAGTCTGAGGCGGGTAGAAAAAGGTAAAAGGAAACGGCCTTTGTCCTCAGCAGCGGGGATGAGCGGAGGATGGATGAGAAAGAACAGCGAGCAGAAGGTGGGCAGCACAGAAAGAAAAGGTCACTTGTGGGCTTGGGAACTACCTGCATTTTGGTGGTCTTAGCTTCAACAGAGGTGAAAACCGACACCCAGGGGAAAAGAGCTAACACACAGGGCTTCGCCTGAGGATTTCCAGTTCATATCCAGGTTAAGGGACACATCGTGTCATATCCTTGCTTTAGGGACAGTGCCCTGGGATGGACTCTGGGGGCAGGGATGTTGCCTGTGTCCAGAACAAAGGGCAATTACACTTACCAGGACTCTGCTAGGCTCTGTGTATACCTTCCGGGACCAACACGAGGCTTGGGAGCAGCGGCCATAACTAACCAGAGTGGGAACGTGCATTAGCTCATTTAATGAGTTATTAACAATTCTATGATTTAAGTATTTATTTTATTTTTATTTTTTAAAGGTTTTGTTTATTTATTTATTTATTTGACAGATAGGTAGGGTATGGGCGGGAGGGGGTGGGGAGGGGCAGAGGGAGAAGCAGGTTCCCCTCTGAGCCGAAGGCAGATGCTTAAGGACTGAGCCACCCAGGCACCCCTGTGATTTAGGTATTTAATTATTCCCTTTCTATAGGTAAGAAAAAGGGGTGGAGCTAAGATTAAATTCAGGCACTATAGTGTTCTTAAGTACTATGTGAAATCTGTAGACTGTTAACTCTCAGAATGACAGGGAAGCTTTGCTAACATTGTTAGCTAAAGATTAGTTGGGAACATTTCTTGATAAGTCAGAAATCTTGGTTTCCTCTGTCACTTTATCTTGAACAACTCACTTGTTTTGCTTTTCATGCTTTCACTCAAGAGAGGGAAGTACAATATAAACACATGGCAAGCTTATTACTTGCTCCAATCCAAGTATCACATTGTTTACTGTAATCAATAAATATTGTAATCAGAATCTTCCAGTTCTCCAGAAGGATTTTCTTCGTTCAATTCAACTGTGCTTCTCCTAGAATGTAGGTCACCAGGCACAATTGCAGAAGTTCCAATCTCTGATGTCATCTGCCACTGGGAGGAGGAAAAAAAATGCAAGTACATGTCCCACTGCTCAAGGGAGATCCCAACCTCTTTGGCTCCATTGAAAAATTTCAATAGGAAAACAAGGGATTCCAGGAACCCCCTGTATTTGGAGAAACAGGAAATCAACTTTGCTCTCTGCCTTATCATATCCCATCTGGGATTCCACTCATCCATTTATTGAATAAATACATATTTGAGGGGCTCCTGGGTGGCTCAGTCATTCAGCATCTGCCTTTGGCTCAGGTTGGCTCAGGTCATGATCCCGGGGTCCTGAGATCAAGCCCCTCGTTGGGCTCCCTGCTCAGCGGGAGCCTGCTTCTCCCTCCTCCCACTCCCCCTGCTTGTGTTCCCTCTCTTGCTATGTCTCTCTCTGTCAAATAAATAAACAAAATAAAATCTTAAAAATAAATAAATGTTTGAGTATCTACTAAGTGCAAGACTGTTTTTTGCAAGGCTGAGCTCCCAACCACCTTACTCCTTCCTCTAGTTGCTCTTATTTTGCCTTTTTAGAAATGCGAACTACTAGGGTTGTAGGATTCAAAAATATCCTTTCGGTGTTTGGTGTTATTTCTCTGACAGACAGCTCCCAATTTTCCAGGGAGTTAATGAGGTAGGAAGATAATATGAATTTTCCAAATGAGCAGCTATTTAAAAAGTCCCACTTATGATTCCTCTCAGAATGAATTAATTGCTATCAACTCCCCTTATTATTTCATCCAGGGTGATATAGAATAAGTTTGCATTCCCTGAGAAACTGATCACAGGGGTGCCCGGCTGGCTCAGTTAGTAGAGCATGTGACTCTTGATCTAGGGGGTGTAAGTTCAAGTCCCATGTTGGGTGTAGACATTACTTTCTTTTTTTTTATTTAAGATATCTATGTATTTATTTATTTGAAAGAGAGTGCACAAGCTGGGGGAGCTGCAGGCAGAGGGAGGGGGAGAAGCAAACTCCCCACTGAGCAGAGAGCCCAACAACTGGGATCATGACCTGAGCCAAAGGCAGACACTTAATTGACTCAGCCACCCAGGTGCCCCAGGTGTAGGCATTACTTAAAAATAAAACCTTAAAAAAAGAGAGAGAGAGAAAAGAAAAAACAGAAAGAAAAGTAAAATCTTAAAAAAAAAAAAAAGAAAGAAACTGATCAAAGGGCAGACAGAGGTGATCTGGGATGTATTGGCTACCATGTAAAGCCAATATAAAACTCAGTGATGTAGGAGATAATCTCGGATAGACCATCTCAGTATTCTGTATTAATAACCACTCATCATGGAATGGAGTTTCCTCACTTTGGTAGGGAGACCAGTAAAAAAAAAAAATCGCATTTTATTTTCTGGGCATAGAGTCTGTTAAGAAATAAAGAGCTCGCTCTCAGTTAAATGCGTAAT
Source organism: Ursus arctos (assembly GCF_023065955.2). NCBI lineage: Eukaryota > Metazoa > Chordata > Mammalia > Carnivora > Ursidae > Ursus > Ursus arctos. The sequence continues at coordinate 22,421,436 of NW_026622919.1, read as the reverse complement.
AATATACATTCTTTAACACATACATATAGCACCTAATTGCATGTCACTATTAATGTGTCAGGCTATAAGTTCAGGGCTGTGGCTGGAAGGGACAATCTTACCCTTGAATAATTTACAGTATAATTGAGAAGCTGAGATTTAAGGCAATCCTGAAACCCAAAAGTAATCGCTCTCCTTTGATAGTCCATAGCATTTTATCTGGACTTTCGTGACAGTTCTATTCCAGCCTGTAAGCTCTTGTATGTGCATACCACAAGCGCTTAACTCATTGCAAAATATTCTAGGTAAGTGCTCAATAAACACGAATTGGCGGAATAAGATAAGAACCTACAGCTAAGTGTGGAAAGTGTTTGGCATTCAGGAATGATTACAGCATTGGATTTTCCAGGATGATCCCAACATTATAAATCCTTTAACAACTGAACGTGAAGCAGTACAGCATAGTAATTAGAGCATGGTTTCTGGATTCAGTCTGCCTGGATTTGAATTCCAGTTCTGACAGTTATTAGCCGTGTGACCTTAAATAAATTACGTGTTTAATTTCTCTGTGACCCAACCTCATACCTAAGAGTATTACTCTTGTTTGTGGTGAGGGCTGATTGAGTTAATATATGCAAAAAGCTTAGAAAATTGCTTGGCACCTGGTAAACATTTCTAAGTATAAGCTATCATTTGTTATGATTAAACCCGTGCTTCTTTCCCAAAAGGAAAACAAGAAATGTTTTTGTCAGTCCATATGTCTTTTTCTTCAAAAACACAGTATTATGTTTGTTTAATAAACATTGTAGGCATTAATCTCTTTAATTTGACAGTAAGAATTTTCTTCCCACGGTTCAGATTGGGAAAAGTAGCGCTGTTTAAGGTTACACAGCATATTGAGGTCAGATACAGATCCAGAAACTAGTCATTTTCGTTCTCTCTGTGACCAAAGTAGGCACTGAAGAAAAACATTTGTCTCCGAAGGGCAATACCTTTTCATTCTTTAGGGAATGCAAGCAAGGTGCAGCAACACCCCAATCTTACAAGAATGCAGCAACCCCTAGCAGCCAGAAGGCCTGGAGCGCAGGCGCAGCTCGCGCTCCAGCGCTCTCCGGCGCGTGACAGCCGTGCGCTCCACGCCACCCCCAACGACTCTTAGTGCGCACGCGCGCAGCCCGTTCTCTACCCACCCATTCACCCCACAACGCGCACGAGCGCGTTCGCGCCGCTCACACTTTGGCGGAGGGCGCGCGCCCTGGAAAATTCCACACCCGGGGAAGCTCCACCCCTATGCGCCCTCTCTTGTGCCCTCGGCACTTAACTCTTAGTCCCCATCCCAGCGGCCTTTGCGGGAACAAAATGGCAGCCCCCATGCCGCGGGGGTTGTTTTGTTTATCCAAAGCTTTAGGATGGTGGTCTCGTCAGGTGGGTAGGGACCGGGTGGGTAGGATTCTAGAGGCTGGAGGAGGACCACAGAGTAGAGGGGAATACTCGCTTTGCAGTTGTCCTTCGTGGGCTTGGACGATCCAAGTCACACCCAGTTACGGAAGAGTTTGTGGTCCACGGGACCCAGCTACTAAGCTAAGTGGCGGCGTGCGGAGAGCCCGTAAAGGCCACGAGGACAAGCAAGTTCTCGGGGATGAAGTTTCTACAGTTTGCTCTGGGTCTGTCTGGCGGGGAGGTATTAAAGGGGAAAGAAGTCATGGTTTAGAAGCTGGGCTTGCTTCCCCGTGGTTCTTATGCATGCTCTAAATTGAACAGTTAGAAAGGAGGGAGTCTCGTATTGTCAGTGTACCTGACTGAGCAAAACTCACGATCAGAGAGAAAAGAGGTCTGGCCTTTAAAGACGTTATTGATCTTTTGGGAGCTAGAATGACAGAATAAAGTTTACAGTTAGGCTCCCAATAGAATGAGCAGGATGTAATCCGAGTAAATATAAGGAGATGCCAAGAAGAGGACTTTTCTTATGCTTTAATAATAGCATTCCTCTCTTTTAAGTGTTGGGTTGATGTTTCAGTTCCCCATGGACTGAAGGTTCTTTGAAAGCAGAAGCCTTGCTTTAATCAACTCTGCATCCCTGGGACTTGGCATAGTCGTGTACTATGGAACGTACCAGAGGAAAGCCTTTAGTAAATGTTGAGTGGTGTTAGTAAAGGTTGCTTAGGGGCTTCTAGTTAAGACATCCATGAGTGTTTCCCCCCTGATATGTGGCTTTATAATTGTTCCTAAGTCATTCTTTGGATGTGCCCTTTCTATCTTTGCTTAGAGTTTGTTCAAGATAGATTTCTTTCCAGGTCACCTTTATCCTAACCTTTCCCTTTCTTACAGCCAGTCCTGGTGACTCAGTCCACAGTTGTAGTTCCAGTGAGAACTAAGAAACGTTTCACACCTCCTGCTTATAAACCCAAATTCAATTCAGAAAAGGAGTTTATGGAATTTGCCCGGAAAGCAGGATTGGTCATTCCTCCAGAACGTTTGGAGCGTCCCTTACATCTGGCCTGTACAGGTGAGGCATGGTATTTCTGAGACCCTGGCCGAATCTCCTCCTGTCAGAGATATTCTGGAAAATGGAATGATTTGGACTATGATTGACTGTATTTAACTAACTACAAAATCAGCTCAGCCCCCAAAATGATTTACTTTATGTATACTATATTGTTAAAATATTTATTTATTTATTTTAGAGAGCATGCATGTGAACATGAGTGGGAGGAGGGTCTTAGGGAAAGAATCTCAAGCAGATTCCCCAGAGAGCTCAGAGCCCGATTTATGGCTGGATTCCACAACCCTGAGATCATGACCTAAGCCAAAATTAAGACTCATCTGCTTAACCGACTGAACCACCTAGGCGCCTCTCTTGAGGTCATCTTTGATCTTGCTTACACACCTGTTCTCAGAAGGCAAGGGTGAAATTTCTCCATTTTGTACAAGAAGAAATTGAGGGTCTGAGAGAAGACTTAAATTATCTTATTCTGCTTTTTCTAATGTAACATAGTTCCCTCTGTGTGGAAGTCTACTTTATAGCCATGTACCTCTCAATTTTATATGACCTCAAGATGACTTTTTCCTCAATTTTTCAATGACTTCTTTTCTTCTTCTTCTTCTTTTTTTTTTTTTTTTTAAAGATTTTATTTATTTATTTGACAGCGAGAGACAGAGAGGGAACACAAGCAGGGGGAATTGGAGAGGGAGAAGCAGGCTCCCCTGCCGAGCAGGGAGCCCGATATGGGGCTCAATCCCAGGACACTGGGATCATGACCTGAGCCGAAGGCGGACCTTAACGACTGAACCACCCAGGAACCCCTTCTTTTCTTCTTTCATTACAGCTGGTATCTTTGACGCCTATGTTCCTCCAGAAGGTGATGCTCGCTTGTCATCTCTTGGGAAGGAAGGACTGGCACAGAGAAGTGAGCGATTGAAGAAGAAGGTGGCATCACAATTGTCGTAGGTGTCGGAGAAAACTGGAAATCAGTATTAGAACACAAATATCTTGTTGCTGCTTTATTCCCGGCAGGCCATCTTAGGTGCATTGGGTTGGACATAACTCCTTTGATAACTTGACAATATATTTTTCTCTGTAGTAGAATTTAGTTAATGTAGAAGAATGTGGGCTTTTTGATTCTTAGCCTCTCAGCCTTCATTGGTATTTTTGTCATATCAGGGAGGTGACTTGGAAGTTTGTAGAACACTTTTTTGATCACATATTTTAAAATTTAAAATAATAATAAAAGCATATTTATATGGGAAGTACCTTAAAGTTTAACTATAGAGAGTAAAAAGCCAAAAAGGGTCAAAAAGACAGACGTGTTTTATGGAGCTAACTAGGTCTTAACTAAGGAGCAGAAGCCAAAACCTTCGTAGTCTCTTTTTTAGTTGAAAGGATGGGAACATTTAGTATTTACTATTCAGCGGTTCTGTGGGATTGTTTATAGATTTCTGTGTAGAAGCATATTTAGTCTTTATTAATTCTTCATGTAGCCATAATTTATTTCTCTAAATACAGATATTATATCACCTTTCCATTAAGCCTCTTCTCTGGTTCCCTGTTACCTGAAGAATAAAATCCAGACTTCAGTGGTATTCACAGCTTTTTGTAAATCTGGCTTTTGTCTTCCTTTCCACGGTCATCTTCTTATTCCACTTTTCTCGTCCTAAACTTCAGCATTTCCAAACTAATTGCCAGTTCTTTGACAGTATTGTGTTATGACTCTGTGTCTTTGTGCATTCTTCCCCTTGCCTTGAAAATGTCTTTTTCCTCCTCCTTTACTTGATAACTCCAACGCATTTCTCAAGAACCAGTTGAGCATCATGTCTGCTTTTAAGCCTTCCCTTTTAAGCCATCTCCCTCGAGCTGCTTTTACTGTAATTCTAACTGTGCACTTACTATTTCCAATAATTGTACTGCGATGATTTCCTCTCATGTATTCCTCTCTGGGACTGTGACCTCTTTGGTGGTAGGGTCCATGATGATGAACACAGCACATGTGGCTTTATCATGGAGTTATCATTTAGGGGAGGAAAACAGCCATTAAATACTGATTGCACACAATTAAATAATTACAGGTATGGTGAAGTATGAGTGCTGTGGGATCACATGACAGGGAAAGATAACTTGATCTGGGAGTTCAGGGAAAGCTTCCCTGAGGAAATGACATTTAAAGCTGGGACCTAAAGGATTGCTTGCAGTTGGCTAGGTAGAGGGGTGTAGTGAGGAATAACATTCTAGGAAGACAACAGCACAAGCAAGGCTCTAAGGTGGAAAGAGAGCGAAGGGAGTGTCAGATTTTGTCAAATGCTTTTTCTGTGTCTATTGCGATGATCATGTGATATTTGTCCTTTATTCTATTGATACGTTGTGTTACATTAATGGATTTTTGAATGTTAAGCCAACCTTGCATTCCTGGAATAAATTTCAGTTGGTTACAGTATTTCTCATCCTCCAATATATTTAACACTTTGAAGAGATTAGAATTCCCTGTTTACGTTATTGTAACTATGAAAATACTGCTGACAGCTGAGTCGTGCAGTACATGGTGATGACTTTTCCTGCGTATTATTTTTTTTTTTGGAGTTAAGTGTGTTTTTGTTTTTGTTTTTCTCATTTGCTTACAGAGCCTCTAGTTGTATAAATTTCTTCTCAGTGCATTGAAAACATTAAGTATTTTATTAATTTCATCTTCAAGAAGAAATCCCTCCTGGACCTTTCTTACCTGTTTCTATCTGGACCGATTGCTCTTCAGGCCCACTGTACATCTTGGGATCTACTTCTCTCATCCTCCTGATAACTCCTGCTGTCCCTCTGGTGTTGTATTCCCTATTTCCTGGATTTTATGTCTGTCTTTCATGGTTTATTCTGTTATTTTGGTGGAGAACATTCCTCGGCAGCTTCCTGCGAAAGGGCGCATAGTAGATACATGAGATCATTCAAGTCTAAGAAACACTCTTTTACTCTCCCACTTCATTTATAATTTGCCCAGGTGTACAATTCTGAGCTAAAAATAATTTCCTCAGTTAATAGCACTGCTCCATTGTTTTTGTAACTTCTAATGTTGCTAGTTAGAAGCCTGATGTCATTCTGATTCTTGAGCCTTTGTGTAAAACTTGTGTTTTCTTTCTTAGTGTTTATAGGATGTTTTCTTTGATGCCAGAATTATGAAATTTCACAATGAGAAGCCTTGGTCTTTCTTTAGAATGATTTAAGTGTGAGTTAGAAGGTCGAATTTATAGGACTTGGCACATTCAGAAAACGATGATTGAATAAGTGGACAGACGTTAAAGACAGTTAACATAGCTATGAATTATGGATATTATATGAAGTCTTTAGAAATGATTCTTGGGGTGCCTGGCTGGCTTAGTTGGTAGAGCATACAACTCTTGATCTCGGGGTCGTGAGTTCAAGCCCCACATAGAGCTTGCTTAAACAACGAAAAGAAAAAAAAGAAATGATTCTCATACTTAATTTTACAGAATCCGGAAGATAAGAGAACATGATCCAAATTTTAAAATAAAGGACTTCCCTGAAAAGGCTAAGGATATTTTTATTGAAGCTCACCTTTGTCTAAACAAGTAAGTGAATTCTATCTTATACCTGTTTTGTTTTCAGTGGCTGTTATTCTAGGCACAGATTTTTTTCCTTTGGTTAAGAGTTCTAGAGTGACCTAGATAGGGCTAGGTGTGTGTTTGAGCCAGCCAGTCGGCCCCAGGTTCAGTTTTCAATGTTAATTTCTTATCTTAGGAAGTCTTACATCATACAGGTATCATAAATTCCGTGTCCACATCTGTGTATAACGTGGGCTTAGGACTTTAATTTTTTTAGTCCCCTGCCACTCAGCCCTAGAGAGAAGCTTTATCTCTCTACTATTTTTGTAATCTTCCTTTGTTGCAGGTACAGGACACTTGAGGGTCAGAGCTTTGTGCAGGGATCTCAATTCCAACTCCCTGCTCTTTGAGGGTTCAAGGGTTTAGGAAGAGTCTGTTCCTAACCATCAGATCCTATTTCTACCTCCCTTTAATCACCCCGTATGCTGTCATGATGTCAGGTTGTATTCTTTCCATTCTGGTTTTAGTTCTCTTTCCTTTTAGCATCTAGGAAACTTACCTTTCTTGGGGACTAGAGCATTTTAAAATGTATCTGTGTTTGTGTGTATTATATTCCGTCCAACATTTCTAGATGTTCATAGTGGGAGTAGTTTCACATGAGCTCAGTCCATTATGTTGCCAGAAACAGATGTCTTCCTTTTATTTTCCGTTGTAAGTTCTATTGTAAATGGTAAATGAACTCCTAGACAAGGAAATTTATTTCTACTGAACATCTCTAGGCCAGGGTAGTGAGGAGGAAGAGTTCATTGGGAGGTGCCAGGCCCGGTGGTCATGGTGGCTGTCATCACCACTCAGGTTAGTCCAGTCTAGTCTAGTCTAGAGCTACAGGGGGGGAAATGACCTTTTCTGTTAGGAGTAGAGGTGCAAGGGAAGCACGCGGACAGAACTAATCCCTTACCCACTCTGGGATTAGGGACAGGACTGTTTGAAGGAACAAAGATTTAAACTTCCCAGGAGGTATTAAACTGTGGGGGAAAAGTCCTGAATGTGTATCTGAAAGGTATTCACTAATTCATGCCTGATCTTAGGTTTATTTGAAACCCCTCAGCTAGGAACCTTCTAAAATCCTGTATGTCCAGGAGCTTGGGGTTTGCCGTCAGTTTTCTTACTATTACTGCATAGAATCAGTGTGACTGGGTCATTCTGGTAGCAGTAAAGACTGGCGGATGTGGGGTGGGCTGGAAGGAAAGAACCAGAAAAGACAGCTGCTTATCTTTGGCTAAGCTCACAGATAAGAGTGTAAGATGTGGGGGGGCGCCTGGGTGGCACAGCGGTTAAGTGTCTGCCTTCGGCTCAGGGCGTGATCCTGGCGTTATGGGATCGAGCCCCACATCGGGCTCCTCTGCTGTGAGCTTCTTCCTCTCCCACTCCCCCTGTTTGTGTTCCCTCTCTCGCTGGCTGTCTCTATCTCTGTCAAATAAATAAATAAAATCTTAAAAAAAAAAAAAAGAGTGTAAGATGTGGGGCACCTGGCTGGCTCAGCCAGTGGAGCATGTGACTCTTGATCTCAGGGTTGTGAGTTTGAGCCCCATGTTGGTGGTAGAAATTATTAAAAAAAAAAAAAAAAAAGTATAAGGTGCAAGGCCAATCCAGTTGGTATTGATGATGTGTCTGTGGTAAGAGGAGATGAGATGAGCTTTTGATTTTTTGTGGTAGATTTGTGGGGGGTCTCTTGCCCTTCTGAGAATGTATGGTAACTTCCGAGGAACTTGTTGCTGCTCCTGAGATTCAAACATAACTTCACTCTGCAGTTAGAGCTCAGGGTCCTTTAACCCTGTTCATCTTTGTGTGCTCAGGGCTTAGCATATTAATCCTGGCTTACTGTAAGTGTGCAGAAAAATGTTTGTAAAAAGAATTGTCCATTTTTGAGGGTCATTTTCAACTTTTGGAAGGGGTATCATAAAGCAGCAGCCAGTGATCTATATCTTTTTCTTTTTTAGCTCAGACCACGACCGGCTTCATACCTTGGTAACTGAAAACTGTTTTCCGGTAGGTCCTCAGCCTCCTTCGAACGGTGGGATGCCTGAATGGGCAGATTCTAGACATCACCTCTGGTTTCTTAAGAAGGATTGGTTTCGCGAGTACAGGAAGTTTAAGGCAAAAGCTGAGGTCCCATTGTTTTTGACTGAATGGTACGGACTTGACCTGGACTTTGGTAAGGGCCATGCGGATGAGGAAGGAGGAAGTCCCACAGCGAGCAGTGCTGAAACCTCAGGCTATGGGGGCTGAGGTCAGGGCGTGGACCATATTAGGTCGCCCTGTGTGTGCCTACAGTATGATAAAGGGTTTAGCAAGCGTTCACGAGGCTCACATAGTGTGTTAACCAGGTTGCTAGGTACTTGGGGCCATGCCCCAATATGGGGACTTTGTGGTTCAAGAAGAGCTTCAGTTTCTATCAGTTCAGCGTCATCTCCCTGTGGTCCACATATGGACCCTGGTCCTTGCAAGCTAGCCTTTCTATTCCTGTGAAATCCCATTCTTCAGTGCTAGCAGGTGAGGGGGGATAAAACAACATATATGCAGTCAACAGATAATATGTGCAATAACTAGCAGGTTATAAAAGTGTAAGGGAGGGGTGCCCAGCCAGTTCTGTCGGTAAAGTGTGCAACTCTTGATCTCAGGGTTGTAAGTTCGAGCCCCGTGTTGGGTGTAGAGATTACTTAAAAAAAAAAAATCTTTAAAAAAGAAAAAAATTTAAAAAAAGTGTAGGGGGTAATGGTATATTAGATAAGCTGGCATTTTGGAGTCTGGTTTTCACTGATTTGGGGAAGGTTCCTTAAGGTAGGTGGGTCTTGAGTTGTTGATTTGGATGAAAAGGGTCATTTCGAGGTTGGCTTAAGCAATAGCTTGATCAAAACTTGGGAAGGAGAGAAACAACAGGCACAAGAAAGCCTTTGGTGGGATATGTTGCACGATAGCTGTAGTTATTGCCGGAGGTGAGAACAGGTGTGGAAGGACGCACCAGCTTTCCTAAAGGAAAGGGAAACCCCAGTTGACCTTGTTCTCCTCTGCCCTCAGGACATGGTCTGGGACATCACCTATAAGACCGTCCGCTGGAGCTTCATAGAATCTTTAGAGCCACCGCAGGTGGTTCAGGTTCGCTGTTCGAGTATGCTGAACCAGGGCAACATATATGGCCAGGTCACTGTCCGCATGCACACCCGGCAGGTAGAGGCACCCGTCTGCTTTCTTCCTAGCTTTTCTGCACTCTCAGGTTGGGTACCTATCTCCGGAGTCCTGGGGACAGCTTCCCAAGACTGGGCTCTAAGGAAAGGTTCACTGTGGTCTTCCTTGCTCAGTCAGCGTGCTCTACCCACTGCTAGATGTTAGCTCGGCTAAGACAGGTGTGAGCGTACTCTCTCGCACCCTTCCTGATCCTCCCCCATCTCCCCAGCCCTAGTCAAAAACCCTCCAAGAGTAAAGTGTCTGTAGTCCATCACTTATTTAGTCTAGATTCAGAATTCTGAAATAAATTTTTCTACCCATTAAAAGCTTTTGTTATGGTTGTTTTAAAATGGTTGTGTGGGGGGCGCCTGGGTGGCTCAGTTAAGCGGCTGCCTTCGGCTCAGGGCATGATCCCAGGATCCTGGGATCGAGCCCCGCATCGGGCTCCCTGGTCAATGGAGAGCCTTCTTCTCCCTCTCCCTCTGCCTGTCGCTCTGCCTACTTGTGCTCTCTCTCTGTCAGATAAATAAATAAAATCTTTAAAAAATAATAATAAAATAAAATGGTTGTGTGGCATAAAAAACGAATTAAAAACAAAGGAAAGGAAAAACAAAACAAGAAAACCAGCTCTGAGTACTAACAGGCCAGATTTGCTTTCATCCTTGCAGACTCTGGCCATCTATGACCGGTTTGGCCGGCTGATGTACGGACAGGAAGATGTGCCCAAGGATGTCCTCGAGTATGTTGTGTTTGAAAAGCACCTGGTAAATCCCTATGGGAGCTGGAGAATGCATGGCAAGATCATTCCCCCATGGGCACCCCCTAAGCAGCCCATCCTTAAGGTAAGCATAATTTAAGAGAGCTGGGGCTGTGCTTATGCCATCTTAAGCCACTCCTGTTGGGCTCCACCTAGTGGAGAGAGGTGGTGATGCAGCACCAGGGAAGGGGCATCCTCCGTGGAGGAGGTGAGGGTGAATCTCTTCTGGGTAAGTCATGGGCTAGGATGGTAGGTAACTCAGCTTCCTGCTCTTTCAGACGGTGATGATTCCTGGGCCCCAGCTGAAACCCTGGGAAGACTATGAAGAGCCACAGAGAGTGGCCCCATAAGCTTCAGCTATCCTGCAAAAATGACTCCAGGGTTGAAGCATGGGGATGAGGTGGCTGGACGCTGTGGAGTCTGGAGCTGTGAAGTCCATCATCTCTCCATCATGCTGTAGAAAGATCTACCTTTGTCCTTTCCTGTCCTGCTTGGGTGTTTCCAGCCGTCTCCTTGGCAACCTTGGCTGATGGCTGGGCCCAGGTGGGTGGGTGGCTGATACAGCCGTGAACCCACTACTTCTTCCTTTTTAAATTGTATATCTACCTTCCGAGTCTCAATGGAAAGTATGTTTCGGATACCTGTTTTTTCTGCAGCAGAGACTGTCAGGAGCAAACTGGCAGAGTTTTCTTTTTAATTACAATGCAGGGATTAGAGTTTAAAATAAAACACTGTCAGGGTGTTGGACAAACTGTGGTGGGTTGTGTACCTGTCCCCGGGCTTAGGCTAGAAGTAGACCAGAGGGCAGAAGTGGAAGATGGGCTGAACTGTGAGGGATGTGGCTTCCAAGAAATCCAGACGTGGGAAACATAATTAGTGTTCATTGAAGATTCAGGGTCTTTTCTCGTATACTGACTCACCTAATCAGCATTTGTATTTCATAGAAGAATGTAAATCCAAAGCTGTCATTTATTCTTCAGCCTTTGGATTGTGTTCTCAATTAGCTGCGTCCTAGTGTGGTCCCAGGAAGCCTGGGAGGAGGCAGGGACCATGGGGGAGGTGATGCATTTGGGAAATCCATCTGTAAGACTTTGTTCCCTGATTTCTAGCACCTCTTGGAGATGGTGACTGTTCTTTCCAGCCCCCATTGGTAAGGCAAATGTACTGGAATATGAACCTGTTTTGAGCGAAGCAACCTCGCCCCTCCTTGTTCTGAGCTCTAGCTGGGCTGTCAGGAGGAGGGTGTGGGACTTCACCTGCTTGTGTGTCCTGGGTGATCTGAGGTATGACAAGGGAAATCACTCTGTACCAGCAGCAAGCTTGGCTTGTACTATTACTTTAATCAGCCCAGTGTGGGCGCCCCTTAAAAAACAGGACCTTTATTGTCATACTTTCTATCTTCCCAGCCTAGAATTTTCTTTTAATGAGTCTGTCACTTAATGAGTCTGTTCTTTTTTTTTTTTTTTAAGATTTTATTTATTTATTCGACAGAGAGAGATAGCCAGCGAGAGAGGGAACACAAGCAGGGGGAGTGGGAGAGGAAGAAGCAGGCTTCCAGCAGAGGAGCCTGATGTGGGGCTCGATCCCAGAACGCCGGGATCACGCCCTGAGCTGAAGGCAGACGCTTAACGACTGCGCCACCCAGGCGCCCCAGGATTAATCTGTTCTGACCTTATCCTGAGAGCAGAATCCAAAGAAACTAGAATCAGGTCAAGAATAAACTAACTCCTTCGGGTGCCTGGGTGGCTCAGTCGGTTGAGCATCCAGCTCTTGATTTCAGCTTAGGTGATTATCTCGGGGTCCTGGGATCGAGCCCCAAGTTGGGTTCCACACTGAGCAGGGAGTCTGCTTGGGATTCTCTCTCTCCCTCCCCCTATGCCCCTCCCCCCACTTACACACTCTTACTCTTACTCTTTCTCTCAAATAAGTTAATTTTAAAAAAAGAAGAACCAACTCCTCAGTCTCTCTGAAACTACCATTTCAGCAAAGCAGCCAACAGACCAGTCCTCACTGGGGAAAACTGATGTTTTTACAACAGCCACTGAGTGCAGACTACGGGAACGAGATGTGTATGCCTAGGGGAGAGACAGCACTGGTGGGTTAGTCCACAGCAGCCAGCCACTCTTGATCGTACTACTTAAGTCTCAACCCTTTTGGCTTAAAATGTACATCAGTTTGCAGCATTTCTGCTGAAGTGAGGTTTGGCCACATCCTATTTGCCTGAGCCCTGGATTAAGGCAAAATGAGAAGGCAAGTGCTCTCGGCAGGACCCACAGCTGGGGAGTACGGAGTAAGGGGAAGTGATCCAGGGAGGGTAGGGAAGCGGAGAAATGAAAAGACGGCACTTATCGGGCACATGACCGATTGATTTCTCTGAATATGGAAAAACAGTGCTGCAAATGATCTGTTGCCCCCACTCCCCTAGATCTGTCTCGGGGGTCTCCGGATAATCCTGAATAGCAGCTAAGTACTAGCTGCCACCCCGGGAGCCAGAGGATAAGTGCAATTTCCATTTCCCCCTGGGATTAGATCCAGCGGAGCAAATGGCCCAGATGTAGAGGATTGGCTCGAAGGGCCGGGCAGAGACCGTCTGCAGTGCCAGCCACAGAGCTGGGGACTAGCTGAGAATTAGGCAGACCACCCCGAAGGCCTGAAGGCTGCAGTGTGGTTACCTCGGGCTTACTCTTGTTCCCCTACCTATCTACTGTGCCCGCTTAAAAACGCTGGAAAAAGAAAATCACCATAATGAATAAGCTAGAACTAACTGCAGTGGTCAAGGAAAAGCATTTTTTATTTTTTTCTCCATGGTTTATTTCACAGCAGGGGTTATAGGAACAGCTTTTCTGTTCCCAGCTAGACCAGACCCAATTAACTTGTTCTGATGTGTGGTCAGCAAAATTCTCATTGGCTTAGAAGCGGTGAAGTTAACTAGCCAGAGCCCAGAGCAACAGTACGCTTTAATTACTGCTCTGAAATCCCAGGGCAAGGGACCAGGTAAGTGGGAGGGGCTAGATACGGGAACAAGGGCATCTGGTCCCTGAAAGACTGGATTTTTCCATTCCCTGTTTTTGGAAATGGAGCATTTTGCTGCTTTTTCTGGCGAAGTCCTGAAGCTGCCCAGAGTATTTATATGCAGACTCATTTTTTTCCCCATTGGTATTTGGTCTCCTTGTTTTCTTATTCTTCCCCGTGAATGGCGTCAGGATCTATGCAGTTAGAGGGTGGGCTTACTGCCGTCTTCAGGGCCCCTGCCAAGCTCTGCCGTGTTAGTCTGCCTGCTCCCTCCCCCCGCCTCACCCCTGCCAATGCCGGGATTTTGACCAGCGCTTTTCTCCTTCCTCCTTTCCCTCTGATAGATCCTCTCATTCCAGCACTGTTCTCCAGGACCGCTTAAGCCAGGGTAGCCTGAACGGCCTTGAGAGGATCAAGCAGAGATGCCACAGAGGGCAGTTCTTGTGCCGGCTGTAAACAGGACCCGCTGGCTTGCTTCTTGGGAGTACATGGGCCTCTTGTTACTGAGCGAATGACTTGGAGTGGTTCTCACATCAGAACCAGAAACTCCCCTGGGTCTGGTTGCACTGACAAGAGAGAGGGGTCCCTTAGATGACAGCCCTGGAAGGCTGGGAGGAGAACGAGCCAGTGAGGTGAACTCGAGATGCAAAAGATGGGGCAGAAGTGGGGAGGAACCATCTGAAAAAGCTAGCAAGGGACACACTCCTTAAATGGAGAGGGTGTCTAGGAGGGAGGGCACCCCCTGGGCCAGCGTGGGGAGGACTTGGAGCCGCTGCCTTTCCTCCTGTGCTCTCCGTCTCTGGTGTTGCTTTGGATGCCACGTGTTGATAAGGAAGTGAGAGTGCTTGATTGGCTCTGCGTCAGCAGCCGAGCGGGACAGGTGTGAGGATCAATGTGTCAGGAACTGGAGATCCAAAGTCAAGATGGCAAGGTCGTTAAGGCATTTCAGGCCCCTCCTGAGCCATTTAAGTTTTTCCCGGGATTTATCTTTGAGCTTGAATTAAGTGGCTTCTCAAGCTGCCTATGGTCACCTTTACAGACTTCCTCAGTCCCTAGTGTTGCCAGTGCCTTGCGTGGTTTGGTTTCTTCTCAAAAACTAGTCAGAAAAGGAGGTCTCTTTATGAGAAAATGTGGGCTGGGCCTGCTGACTCCTTTCATCCCTAACATTGGCTGCTCAGGCAGGTGTCCAGACACAGCTCGTGCTGAGTCCTCTAGCTGGATGGGAGGATTCCTTAGAAGCAGAGGGTCTGGTCTTTGCTCTCTGGAGCAGGAACAAAAGTGGGAAGTAAAGAGAGGATGAGACTCTGTTGGGGTCTGAGCTGCACCCGTCTCGTATAGGTCGTCTTCAGAATGAGTTGACTTCTGGCCTTGTTGGAGAGGGGAAGTGGCCCAGTGTCTCTGACTCAGCTCTCCGGGAACACGTAGGACTTGGAAAGGACCTTGGCTCCTAAAAACCAGCCACCCGACGTTTGACCTCATGTGATGGAGTTGTTACTCGCAGTCCCAAGGATAGACAGTTGGAGGGGAGAGTTCTTGTGGAGCTGTAGAAGCCCCTTCTCCTTGGTCTTCAGTTAAGGAGGAGGACTCCTGCGCCTCCCCTTCTTGGAGACGTGGCTCTGGGGCTGAGCTGGTCCTCGGCCCATGTCCTGAGGCTCCTTGGAGCTCTCTGACACCTTCCAAAGTGAAAGTACTGGCTGCCTTGCTCACCTGAGGGCGGGGGCTTTTGCTTTCTGGAAGGAAGCTACCTGGAGGTCTGTGGACTAAAAGGCATGGCGGGTTCTCAGGGACCGTGGGGAAAAATATCTCTGTCTGAGTTGCTGTTAAAGCCAGAAGGCCGGATTCCTCAGATGGGGCTCCAGTTCCCTCCCAATCACAGATGTCTGCCATGGTGCCCTTTATCTTATTCCCTTCTGGGTCTGTGACTTCCCACTGACACAGCTCTGCTATCCTGCTCCCCACCCCGCTTGCTCCCTGGGGACTGCCTATGGGTTGGCCAGTGTTGGGAGCATCTGGCTGGGGGAAGGGCGCCCCCGAACCTGTGCCTTCCCGGGGGCAGACTGTCTCCTGCTCTCCGCTGGCTTTTGCTGCTTCTTTGCAAAAGTGTTCTTCAGTCCCTCCAGATGCTGCCTTTTGAAGGATCATTTCTCCCTGCCCTTGGGACTTTCTGTCCACCTCTTGTTCCAGTCCCCCTTTCTCTGCAGCTTCTTTAGTCACCTCCCAAGGGCAGATTTCCGCTTCCTTAGCAGATGGAGCCTCTTCTGCTTCCCACGGACACACTTCTGCCACCTTGGCCCCCACACTGCCTGCTGCCTCAGAACGGCCTCTGTCAGGAGCTCGCGGGGCTGGTTGTGGAGACAGCTCCCTGCAATCCTGACTCTCCCAGGGACACACCGCCTCCTGTTTCCCATCTGCCTTCTCTGGCTTCTGAACCGCCACAGCTTTGGGCTCTGGTCTTCCGGGGGCTCTCCCCTTCTCTTGAGGTTGCCCTTTTCCATCCTGGCTTGCTGTCCCTTCATCACGGGCTCTTTCGGTCACCTCCCAGGGGCAGATCTCGGCTTCGGCGCCGCCGTCTGGTTTCGGCGCATCCGAGGCGGGAGCATCCCGCGGGCACACCTCAGCGAGCCCGCCCCTGACGCTGGCCGGTGCCTGAGAGCCAGCTTTAGGTTGGTCACAGCCCTGACCGTCCGGGTCAGAGAAAGCGTCTGCCGGGGCCGTGCCTTCCCATGGACAGATAGACTGTAGCTCGTTGCTTGCTTTCCCCCCGTCTTCAGCAGTGAATTCTCCTGCTTTTGAAGATGGGTTTTTTTCTGGGAGGGAGCCCGTCTTTGGGTCTTGTGTCGGGCCCCCTTTCTCTGCTGCCTCATCCCTCACTTCCAAGGAATGTCCCTCTGCCGCTTTGCTACTCATGCTGAGGGACGAGTCTGAGACCTCGGGGCCCTGTGCAGAAGGTTCCCTCAAGTCCTTCTCCCAAGGACAAATAGCTTCCTGCCCTTGACTCAGTTTTGTCTCCCATTTTGATGTGTCTTCTCCCAGGGAGGTGAGTCTGTCCTTTTCTAGAGTTTTCTCCCCCTGCCGTGCTGAGTCACCGCCCCTCTCTTGTTCCAATCCCATCCCAGCAGCTCCTTCATTCACCTCCCAGGGACAGATCTTGGCTTTCTCACTGGTCGGCACTTCCTCCACTTCCCAGGGGCACACCTCAGCTGCCCTGCAGCCCACGTGGTCCAGTTCCTGGAATCCAGCGTTTGGTCTGTCTGTGCCCAGCGTGTCTGAATGCCAAGAGGAGCCGCCTGGATCCAAGCTTTCCCAGGGACAGGCTGGCCTGTCTGGCTTCTTTGGAGCCGTAACAGCTGTCTCACTGGGTCCAGGACGTGCAGAAGCCTTTCCTGTGTCGTTTGGAAATTTCCTAATGGCCTCAACTCCCAAAGCCCTTTCTTGCCCTGCTCCAGCACTCACCTCCCAGGGACAGACCTCAGCCTTCTCAGCAGGCATGGTGTCCTCCATGTCCCATGGACAGATCTCGGCGGGTTTGCTTCCCACGCTGCCCGACATGTGGAAACTGGCTCTGGGTCCGTCTATGTCTTGAGGACCTGGTTGGGCGGAGGAGCTGCCAGGGTCCACATTCTCCCAAGGACAGACTGCTTCCCGCTTTTGGATCTGTCCCTCGGGCTTTTCCCCAGCTGTGCCATCTTTGATCCCTGACATTCCAGGCGCTTTCTCCTTGTCCTTTTGAGATTCTCCTGCTTTGGCTGTCTGGCCCGATGTCCAGTCCTCTCTTATTCTTTCGTTTACCTCCCAAGGACAGAGTTCTGCCCTGGCAGGTGTTACTTCCTTCAGCTGTGGCCTGGGATCTTCCCGGGGACCTACCTGCATTGCTGTGCTTCCTCCGTTGCTAAGGACCTGGCCACCAGCTTTGGCTGAGGAATTATCTAGACATGGGCTGGAGGGCCCAGGGCCTGAGCTGTGCCGGGGACACACTGACTCCTGCTCTTGACCACTTTTCTGCACCGCTTTCCCAGTTTGTTCTCCCATCCCTCCAAAGGGCCCTTTTCTGGAGGCTTTCCCCTTTTCCTGGAGAAATTCTCCCCCTGTCCCCTGACTCAGCATTTCCTTCCCTACTACCTCATGACCCAGCTCCCAGGGACAGATCTCTACTTTCCTGATAGGAGCATCTCCTGCCTCCCACGGACACACCTCCGAGATGCTACTACCCAAACTCCCGGAGCACCCAGGGGTTCCCGGGGCCGGAGTAGAGACTGCTGAGGGGCCCCGGAAGTCTGTCCTCTCCCATGGACCAAAAGACTCCAAGTTTCCACTCAGTTTCTGTTCTTTCCAGAAGGTTGCTTTCTTGGAGGTTTCCCGCTTTTCCTGGGGAAGCTTCTTCACTCCCTCCTGGTATGGTTTCCCATTCTGTCCCTCGCATGCCTCCCAGGGACAGAGTTCTGCCTTGGCAATGTCAGGGCCTGTGGCTTCCCGCTGATGCTTCTCCACCTCTCTAGCTTCTCTCGTGCCCACCGCCTCAGACCTGCCCCTGGTTCTGTCAGAGTCCTGAGAGGCTGACTGAGGGGACGGACTCCCGGGATCGGCACCCTCCCAGGGACACACGGCCTCCTGCCCCCTGACCAGCCTCTCTGGCTTTTTCCGAGCAACAACAACCACATTTTGGGGCTCTGACTTTTCCGAGGCTTTCCCTCTCTCCCGGGAGTCGTCTAGATCTTGTCGTAAAGCCCCTTTCTCAGGGGCCCCTTCGCTCACCTCCCAGGGGCAGATCTGGGCCTTGTAGCCACAGTAAGGCTGCCCCGCTTCTGACTCAGGGACTTCCCTGGGGCATATCTCTGCCATCCCACGGTCAGCACCGCCCAGGGGCTGGAGGCCAGTTTGGGGCAGTTCCTGCCACCCAACAGGGGCTTCTTTTGCGCTCTCAGCACTTTTGTCCCCAACTGTGCCCTGCCGGGCTTGCCTCAGTGTAGGAGACCCTGCTTTACCTGCTCTGTCTACTTTCCCCTCCCCTCGACTGTGGGATGTCCTCCTGCCCCTGTCTTCTTGTTCCCTGCTGCCTTCCCTGTGGCAGACTTGAAGCATTCTGCTGGTGTGAGCATTCTCTTGGTTCTGGAGGGACTCCTCATCGTCACAGGGTGCAAGGGCGGCCTGCTTACTCACCGCCTTGGGCCGGCCTAGCCTGGGGGATCTGGGGCATGCCCCCACACCCTCTCCTGCAGCTCTGCCCTTCTCCTCTGTCTCAGGACTCCCTTCCCCGCTCTCCTTCTCTTTGTGAGCGCTCCGAGAACGGGTCAGAGCTTTGATAGCCAGGCCTAGACTGTGCATGGAACCCTGCTGAGCAGGGGTCTTGAGGCTGTGGGATTTCGAGAAGACCTTGGGCTTGTCCTCGTCCCCCTCATCAGCTCCCCCTTGGAGACGTCCATCCTTTGTGTCCACTGCATTCTCCCCAGTGCCCCTTTTCTCGACTGCAACAGAGAGGGCTCTCCAGAGCTTGGCCCGAGCTGGGGCAGGGGAGAGGCTGCTTCGCTCTGGCCCTGAGGGGCCTTCTTGAGCCACGCTTCCTTTCTTGACTGGCAGTTCTGCATTCTCCCAGGGGCAGATGAAGGTGAGTAAGCTGGGGCTTTGCGGGGGTACGGGGACTGGTGCCAGGGCAGGGACCGGGGTTGGGATTGGGGCTGGGGCTGGGGCTGGAGCTGGAGCTGGCATCAGAGCTGGAGCCAAGGTGGAGGTGGGGGATAGCATCCTTGGCTCTCCGGGCCAGGCTCCAGACAGGGCCATGATGGGTGTGGAGACCTGGTGCTGGACCGGTGGGTGAGGCAGCCTTCTCGCAGCCTCCTCCTGAAGCCTCCTGGCAGCCGTGTGGGAGCTGTCCACACTGCGGCTCTTGGCTGGGGAGGGTGGGGCTGACAGGGGGGGCCCTTGAGCTCGCTCCAGCCTCCTGGCCGACGGCCTCCTCACTGGGCTCGCCAAGGCTGCCTCGGCCTTCTTTCTCTCCTCTCGCTCCTTGGCCTGCCGGTAGGTCTCCTCCAGGTAGGCCTGGCTGGCCACGAGCAGGGCCTTTTCCCTGGAGCCTGCCACCACACTGAGCGACTTCTGCAGGGACGTGGGCCGGGCCTTGGGGAGCCTCTCGCACACCGTCAGGTTGTGGGCGCTGGCTGACCTGAAACCCAGCGCAGGGGGCCCCTCCACCGACTCGCGGCTCTCCCTGCTTTCCCTCGAGGCCCTCTTGGCCAGCTTCCTGCGCAGCAGCGAGTCGAGGAGCGGCGGGTCCTGCTCCCGGCGGTGGCCCTGGCGGTCGTGGTCATAGGTGCTGCGGGACTTGCGCAGGGCCGGGGGCCTCTCGGAGTCCTGGAGGCTGGAGCTGAGCAGCCGGCGGCGCGAGGAGCCGGGCAGGCTGCTGCGGCTGGGGGAGCCCGAGTCCCGGGAGTGCTGCCGGGCCAGGGCCTCGGGGAACTCGGCCAGGTACCTGATGAAGGAGCGGCCCAGGCCCTGGCGCGAGCCGCCCCGCTTCTTAGGCAGGTGCGGGTTGTTCGCAGCCATTTCCTTGGTCTTGTGGACCTCCAGCTGGGCGTAGAGCTTCCTCAGCTCGTCCTGGGTGGGGGGGCGCGAGGGGAGCAGAGCCCCCTGTCAGCTGGATGGGGAAGCTCTCTCCAGTCCCTGGCTGCCCTGCCTCGCCTGCCCTCCGGCCATTACTTGGACCATTTTCTCTGGAGCCTTTCTTTCCCACCAGGTTGTGTCCCTTCCCTGCTTGGAAAACTCTCAGAATCCACCCTTCCCCTCCGAGCCACACCTGCTCGGCTCTGAGGATGCGGGGTGCGCTCCTTTCTCTGGGGAAGCCACCCGCTTGGGGGGCAGGACGCCTGGCTTCGAGGCTGCTCACCCAGCCTGTGTCTGAAGGCTGTTTTCTTGAGCTCTCAGAGTCTCTGCTTCTCTGAACTGACGAGAGCTGGCTGCCTACCGCTAGCTTCCTTAGGATGACCACATGAGATCGATGGTGTGAAAAGTGCCCTGTGCAGGTGCAAGTGAGGGAATGGGACTTTGAGAGGCTTCTCCTTTGGATTTCTCCCCAGAGCCAGCGGCGGGAGAGAGACTGGGTGCTGCTCCAGAAAGTAGGAGGTGCAGGGTGACATTGCTGTGTCTGGGCGCCTCCACACTCCCTGGCCTCTCTGCTCGACTGAGGCCTCGGTTCAGCCTCTTCCCGGGTGTGGGGGGGGTGGCAGAGCCCAGATGGTGAGGAGGACGTGGGGGAAAGACAGGCGCAGGCAGTTGGGACAAGGAGGGAGTTGGGAGATGTAAACAAGTCAGGTGTACAGGGAGGCCCCAGTGGAGATGGAGGGAAGGGACAAAATGACTTCCCGAGGTTGTCCCACACCTTAGATTTTATCAAACAACAGGCTGAGACCACCAGGTTTCCTTATTTCCTACCCACTGAGCTTCTGATCTGGGGTCCGTGACTATGACACCCCTAAGCAGGAAAAGGAGGGTAAAGATGCCCTCCTGACATAAGACTCAGGAAAAACTTCCTTTCTCTAAGACTGCCGAGTCCGGGGAACAGGTATCCCGCTGTGGAAATCTCTGGTAGTCACTAACCGCCTGAACTCCACACCCCATAGCTGGCCCTAGGGTCACCAACTGCCCCAGTGTGCTGCCCCTCATGATGCCCCTGCTGGGTGGGACTGGAGCTCCACCCACGGCTCTGACTCTCACTTGCCAAGTGGCCTGGGCCTCAGGGATCTGGGTTCTGGGCCTCCGGCAGTCTTTCCACTTCCATGATGTGTGACCTCATCTGAACAGAGTCAGGGGACGAGGCTTGGGGCAGTGGCGGAGAAGGGAGGGAGGCAGGTCGTGGAGAGAGGGAAAGCGAGGGGCAGCTCAGGGGCCCTGCGGTGGTGCACAGCCCAGGTGGCAGGGCAGCAGTGATCTGGCCCAGTCCCCCAAAGCTAACATCCAAAGGGCGGCCCATACCCGAATGTCTCCGGGGTCCAGGCTGCGCTCGCTCCAGGCTGAGGCAATGCTGCTGTCCAGGTAGGAGCCTGAGCGCTGCAGGTCCAGCTCGTCCTCATACACCTCATCCACCATCTCCTCTCGGGGAGGAGCGCCCGGCTTCTGGAACTGGCCAGGTGGGTGTGATGGAGGGGAAAAGAGTCAGCTTGGCTTCCTGTTTACTCCTATTGCCACTTGCCCCGTGGAATCCATCTTTACTTTGGGAATCTTCACCCCCTCTCTAATGTGCAATTCCGAGGGCACGAAGAGTTTTGCTCCTCCTCATGCTCCCTGATTTTCTTTAGTTCAGAGACCGGGGAGTGTGGGGTCCCATGCAGCTGCCCCCACAATTCCTAGCTTCAGCTCCCTGACCTCTCTGTAACTGCTTCTAAATTGATTTTTCAGAGGCTACCAAACCAAACTACCAGCCAGGTTACAAGGACCCTCCAGCCCTAGCTCTGATTTCCTTTGCCCTGAGATGGGAGGCAGAGAGGTAACAGCGGCTTCCTCCCCACCCTCGCCCCCCAGCCAGCTCCTCGCTCAGGCTCCTGTGGCTCAGCCCGCTCACCCCAGGGTGTCATCCTCACTCTGGCCTGGGGAGGGCGCTGCGGCGGCAGCGGATCCACGGTGCCCTTGCGAAGGGGCTGGAGTCTGGCTCACGACCAGGAGGGGGAAGACCTCACCTTAGGAATGAAGATCAGAGCCAGTGTGGTGGTGACGGTGCCGTGGGTGTGGAAGAAGAAGAAGAGCAGGGTCCAGTCTGGGTGCAGGGAGGGAACCAGCGCAAACCTGAGGGCGGGAGGTAGGGGGACGTTAGCTGTGGGTGGGAGTGGCCCTTCCCCCTCACCTGTCTCACTGGCTCACCTCCCAGCCCCAGCCCCAGCCCTGATCTCTGTGGAGGTTCTGGGTGGGTTGAAAAGGGCACTTTTCCTTCTTCCTGCCCTGTGGAGGATGTAGGTCCTACCTCAAGGCTCCCATTAACCCCCACCTCCGAGAAGCAGTCCTAGACTACTCTTCTCTGGTTGCCTAGAGCACAGACTCGTGCTCCCCAGTTCTGTTATAGACCGCCCTGGGGGTTGATTCTGCCCCCACCACAGGGCCAAGTCCTTGTGAACACTCAGCGGACCTGCTGCTGCATCGGCTGAGGTGTGAGAGGGTGAAAGGCAGGGAGAATTGAGCATGTGTGGGAAGGGGCATGGTGGAGGTGCTGGAGATGTGGCTTAGGAACAAGAGAAGAATTAGGAGTGGGCATGCTTCCTCTTTTGGGGTGCAGGAAGAGTAGCTGTGGGGAAGGGAGAGAGCTACAGATGGGGGAGGGGGTTGCCTGCCCCGTCCTGCCAGGGCAGCCGGGTGGCGAGGCCGGCTGTGGGATGGGGCTCCCCGGCCTGGGAGAGGCGGGGGGCCGGAGGGCCTGTCCTCACCTGGCCGCGTGGAAGGCGGCAGAGAGCAGCAGCTCATTGTGCAGGGCGATGGCCAGGTAGCGCGGCTCGCGGAAGGCGGAGGGGACGGCCCGGGTGGCGCAGCAGAGGAAGCTGCCCCCGCACAGGAGCAGCGTCTCGGCTGTGGGACCCGGGGCGAGAGTCAGGCGCCACGCGGCCCCTTTCTGTGCCGGCTGTGCTGGGGGTGGCGAGCCGGGGGTGGGGAGCCTGGGCCGGGGACCGGCGGCGAGGCAGGAGGACCGGGAGGTCGGGAGGGCGCCTGGAGGCGCAGAGTGGAGGGCCAGGGCGAGGCGGGCTCAGTGGAAGCAGCTCACCCACAACCATGATGTAGTCCCAGCGGTCGTGATGGCAGAGGTAGAAGTGACGGCCCGTGGGAGTGTGGCCTCGGGTCACCAGGGGCGTGTGGATGCCTCGTTCCAGGGCCCCCACCGTCCACACCACCAGGAAGCCCAGCACGAGCAGCAGGAGCAGCCCCAGCCGCTGCAGCAGCCGCCCATTGCTCAGGTGGGGCCCCCGCTGGGCCGAGCGAGACAGAAACAGCTGGAGCACCCTGCAAGGGTGTGGGTGGCGGACAGGGGCGTAGGCGGAGGACCAAGGAGAGGGGGCCAGGTCTCCGCCACACGTGCCTGTCCTCCTGTCTTTTCCATGTTTGGCTGTCTCTCTGCCCCCCAAAATGTTACATGCTGGGGAGGGCTATGGTGATGGGGCAGGCCTGGGGCAGGGGCGGCGGGCAGGGGGTCGTGCGCAGGGGAATAGAGCAGTTAAGGGTCTGGCTGGGAAGAACTCCACTGCATTGCAAACGAGCTGGGGCCGCCTGGAGTGAGCAGCACCAGGGCAAGGTCTGCCCCAGACCCTACCTATAAAGCTTGAGTATAACGGTGCCGTAGACAGTGGTAAAACCCAGCAACCGGACCCAGCGGAGAGCGATGCAGCGGAATACACTGGGCTTGAAGTACAGGATGAAGACCTGGGGGGGCGGGGAACAAAAGCTGCTGTTCTCCAATGCACTTCCCCTATCCGATCCGCTGATCTTCCTAACAGCCTTCCCGTGGAGGTGTCATCACCTCCATTCCTCAGAGAAGCAGCTGAAGTATCAGAGAGGTTAGGTCATTTGTCCTAAGTCACACAGTAGGCCATAGAGCTCTTTACAGCCCGGACTCTGGCTCCAGAGCTCACCAGGCCAGCCTGCCATTTGTAGATATGAATACGGGGATGCTGAGGTCTCTGAATCTCCCTAAGAGGGCAGAAAGGAGGAAGGATTCCGGGGTTTGGAGGGTGCAAGGCAGGGATCACGTGGGGTCAGACTCTGGCCACAAACTCACAGGGAAGTAGAGCAGCAGGGTTCCAAAAAGGATGGCTTCCAGCAGGACGACTCCCGAGGCCCGGATCCTCTGTGAACCCAGGAAAGAGAGGCATGTGAGCAGGGCAGTGGGAGGGCAGAGCCTGGACGATGGTGGGGGAGAATCTCAGGCCTGTTTTAGGGGTCACTCGGTGGCCCTGGGCTGAGGCCTCACCCTGTAATATCAGCTCTGCCCTCTCCGTCCACAGCCACGCCCCCCACTCCCACCCCAGGCTAAGACCAAGGTTGCACATAGCATCTGTCCCCCAGCCGGGGCCTGGCTGCAGACCTGGGCTCCAACACAAGCTGCTGGAGCTAGAAGGGCTCTCACGCGTTCCCCCAAACTTTGAGTCAGGCTGCTTCTTTGTCTAGGTAACCTCTTCTCTGCCTGGTAACCATTCCGTTGACCTTCAAGCCTGGCTCAAATGTCACGTTCTCCAGACAGGCTTTCCCAGGCCATTTCAAGCAGGACAACTGGGTCCTTTCTCTGAGCTGCCATGGCAACCAACACACACTTCCATCCTTGCCTCTGTTCTGCTGGGTTGTTATTTTCTTTATACGCCTGCTTCCTCCGTCCAGCCTGGGAGCTCTAGATCACGTCTCCCTAGCACCTACACAGTGTTTCAAATCAAGTCCAATGCCTGTATTTTACAGGTGAGGAAACAAATCTAAGGCAGTGGGGTCCCTTGCCCAGTGCCACCTAGTGGGTAGAATTAAGACCAGAACCCATTTCTTCTGAGTTCTAGTGTTAGGGAGACTCTGGCCCCTCGTCAATGCTAGGGACCCCAGCTAGGGAGGACGCACGTAGGAGAGCGATGCGAGGCCTTCCTTGCCTTGCTCCGGCGGCAGCGGTAGGACACTAGCATGCTCAGGAAGACGGCCAGCATGCAGCAGGCCTGGCAGGCCAGCACCGCCGCCCGTAGGGCCGAGGCTTCCTCCACCAGGCACGGCGTGGCGTCCATGCAGCTGGGGCAGCCCTCAGCACACGGCTCGCACCGCAGCAGCCTCCCCGAGCTGCCGCGAGGGGAGCCAAATTGCCCAGGAGGCTGGGCGGCACCGTCTTCTGACCCTATAAAGAGCAAGGTGGGTGCAAGGAGAGAGTCGTGGCGGGGCGAGGCAGCGTCTTCTCCCACTGGTCACCATGGCCCCCTCCCTGCCCTCCTACGGTCTGTCACCACCGGGGTCAGGCTGGCGAGGGGGAAGAATGAGGAAGTGGGTGTTCCCAGGGGAGGACCGGGTAGCAGGAAGAGCTGATGCCCGGCGAGGGCTCACTGCAGGCTCAACTTGCATCAGACTGGCGTGTTATGGGCTCATTTTCGGAAGGCGCGGACACCTCTCATTGCCCTGCCTGCCTCTCCTGTTTCTCTTGACCTCCTGCCCTTGCCCCCCAAGACCCCTCCCAGTGTCTCACCCCAGCCTTTTCTCCCCAGATGCCCCCTCCCCCAGCCCAGCCTGGCCCTCACGACAGTTAACATACCCCCAGAGCGGGCTGCCCCGTAGAAGCCAGGTCGGCAGCGGCAGATGTAGTGGCCAAGGACAAAGCCCTGACTCTCCAGGGGGACACACTGTGGGGATGACAAACACCACAGGTATTTATATGGGGCTTTCCCTCCTGGGAAGACATGGAGGGTCCATGTACCTTCCTATCCACGGCACCTGCTCCGTACGAGGGACCCCCACCAGAAAGCCTCCCTAGTCCTTAGGAAGCCTTCCCTCTCTGGAAACTCTACTCTATCCCCGCCATTACCTCTTTTCAACAGAGTATGGGGATAGATCACCCTTCTATTCTGACCGGCAATGACAGGAGCCTCACAGGTCCCACTTCCCAGTGCCCAGCTGTTGCTAAGCCGAGGTGCTGGGGGAGGTGGAAATAGGGAGAACTTGGAGTCCAATCACACCTGTGTGCCAACGTCCTGCTTCAAAGGGTCCCCATCAGCCTCCTTCTTTGGCTCGCAGGTGGGTTGAAAAGGCCCCCACAGAGGAGCAGCTTCCCCTACCAGGGGCCATCTGGCTTTGGCACAGGACTGCTTTCCCCAGCCCTAATGCCAGGCTAATGCCAGGCTGGTGGGATGCCGAGGCCAGCTCTTTATTCCACCTCCGTCCATTGATGTTTGCCCAGCAGGGGACGGAGCTGACCTCAGAGCCGGGCAGGGAAGATGAGCACATGGATGAGGTCAGCTCTGCTGTGGGCAGTGGTTAGGGACAGACCTAACAGTGGGACAAAGGAAGGGGTTCGCCCTGGGAGGTTCCATATCAAGCACCTGGCTTCACCTAGAAAAGTTACAGGCTGGTACTTCTGAAATTGTGGCCCAGCTTCCCTTCTCGCCTGGAGCACTAGAACGCTCTATGTTCCTGCCACCGTCTGCACAATCAGACCAATGTGTACTGAGACGTGATGTGGCTGGGTTTAATAATGCACTGAATAATGGAGCCCTTCTCCATCCCTGGACTTAAAGTTCCAAAAACATGTGCCCTAAAGAGCCAGAGATGCCCAAACCCGCCCCACCTCCCAGCAGGCTGCAGGGCTCGCCTTGGCTTCAGTTCAGCTCAGGAACGACATGCGGTCAAGTGAAGCCGTGGAGTAGATTAGTTCACTGGCCTCCCAGTTTCTCAGTCCTGGGCTTGCAGGATTACCAGCCATTGCTTTCCATTATCCAGATTCTCTTGCATCCATGGCTTTGAGTCTGTTGGCATCTGGCTTGGGTTCTATCACCTTTACCAGTCCCAGAGCTCTTCAAGCTCCTTGTTTGGTTAGATTCCTCCCGCACCCCAGCCAACAATTACACTTAGGAACCCAGCTCTGTCGACACAGAGAATGTGGTCCAGGAAAAGGAAAGGGAATGATTAATAGGGGCTCAGGAAGTGGTCCGGGGGTGGATCCTAGAGCACCCAGTACCAAAAGGGAGAGCAGGCAGGGAGGCATACTGAGATTTCCAAGGAATGTGGGGGGCTATCTCCAGGGGGGACTGGGGAGTAGGCTGTAAGTGTCCTCACTTTTTTTTTTTTTAATGTATGCTCTACGCCCAATGTGGGGCTTGAACTCAAGGCCCCCAGAGATCAAGAGTCACATGCTGTATGGACTGAGCCAGCTAGGCGCCCCTGACTTTTTTTCCCCAAGATTCATATTTTTTATTATTTCTTCAACTTTAAGTGCCTATTATGTATCAAGCAGGAGGAGTTGGGAATTTTTCAGAAATGACCATCAACATATCATTTCTGAATTTTCTTTTTTTCAGTTTTTATTTTTTATTGAAGTATTTTTTTTTTTTGACAGTAAGTGTCCTCACTTTTAAATAGCCTGGTATCTCAGGGCGCCTGGGTGGCCTAGTCCGTTAAGCATCTGACTTCAGCTCAGGTCATGATCTCAGGGTCCTGGGATGGGCTCCTTGCTCAGTGGGGAGTCCGCTTGTCCCTCTGCCCCTCCTCCCACCCCGTGCACACACACACTCTCTATCTCAAGTAAATAAATAAAATCTTTAAAAAATAAAAATAAAAAAATTTAAAAGACTGGAATCTCATTTCCGACTCTCTCATCACTAGGGATTCCCCTGAAGCCCTGAGGCTGGTATGTTTTGGTCAGCTGCTCCTGGGAGCTGGGTGGTGGCAGGGATAGGAAAGGCGAAGGGAGGCAGGACCCGAGTGCCCCACCCCACCGTCCTTACCTGGGTGCTGTTGAGGTCGCACAGGTGTGTGTTAGAGTACCAGCCTGGCCCACTGGCACACTGATTGATGTCCACGCTCTGAAGATCTACGTCCATCTGCACCTGCCCCCTAGGGCAGAGAATTGGCAGTTAGGGGTACAGTGAAGGATGCCGAGGTGGACATGTGTCCTTGGGCCCCAGACCAGGGAGCAATGCAAGCTTTGCAAGCTTTAGCAAAGTGGTTGCAGTGTGTCCGGAAAGAGGACACACCTGCATTCCATTTCTCCAGTGCTCCTAATCCTCACCGTTCCTGTGGGCAACACTGTTCTCTGTAGGTTGTTCCCCGACATCCCTCGGCTTTCCAACATCCTAGCATTTCCTGTTTCTATTAATGGGAAAACGGAGGGGGGCATGTCAAGACATGTGAGAGCTGGGGCTTGGATGATCTGTCTGAAATGGATTTTCACACTTATCCACTGCGTGTACACACACACACACACACACACACACATGCAAAGGCACTGAACTCAGCTATTAACCACCCCCTCACTCTGCCCAAACCAGATCTGAACTGAGCACAGCAAAGGGACTGTGGAATGGAGCTGTGTGGCCAAAGTGCTCCCAACCCCTGCTCTGGGCTGAGTGGGGAGAGCTGACTAGGGGCCAGGCTGCTGGCTGGCGGGAGGGAAAGCCTGCTGGGAGCAATGAATAGGGACACATAGCTGGAGAAAGGATGTTGATTGTCGCCTTGCCTTGCAGTTCCGTGCCCATTTGCTGCCCCTTCCCACCAGGGCTCCCAATCACCTCTTTATTCCGGCTGAAGGAGGAAGTCAGTTATTTGAAGAGTACCAGTCAGGGTGGGCAGGACTGGAACCTACCTGATGTAAGAATATAGCCACTGGGAGTGACCCTGGGGACCTGGTCAACTCCTAGACAGAAAGGGCAATGAGTGGTTCCAAGCTTCTCCCCCACCCTGAGAACTTTTCTTCCCTTGGAGAAGCCTCCCTTCATAGTTCTCGGTTGCTAGAGAGCAGCAGGCTTGACTCCTGGAATGCCCACCTGGTTCCTCCGAGATGTTGTGCATGGCCTGTCCCTGTCACCCACACTAAAGCCCTCTCCTGCCTTCTACCCACCACCCAAACCTGGGGCCAAGACCTATGGCCGGCTGTACGCACACATATGGATATATCTCCGTAAAAGTGGATCGAGTCCTACGCACTATGTACACTCACACCTGAATGTGTTAACAGACAGTTACGGATTCCCAGAGTCAACTGCAAATAGACACAGCTGAATGCAAATAGACGCATCTGTGCCCCCCAGATACATGTGTGCGTGCCAAATGGCCCACGCACAGCTGGCTGGACTCGGGGCCCCCACCCCCACGTACCCGCCAATGCGTCAAGGCCTGCACAAACCTACTTACCTGACCTCTGGGCTGAGGTCTGGCTTGAGTCCATAGAAGGGGGCAGAAAGTGTGATAAGCCAGCCAGGACGGAGCTGGCCCTCCTGGCATTCCAGGAAGGGAGGAGACAGCTTCACGTGCTGCATGTCCCCCACGTAGCCATCCCCCTGCGGCCACTTGGGGCTGCCAAGGCTCCCTAGGTCATTGGTCAGCACGCGCTTCTGTAGGGCAGAGGTGTCCGGGGCCCCGGTTGGGCTCTCCACCTGTGCTCTGCTCCTAGACAAGTCCTGAAGGATGGTCTCCTCCCCCTTCCGGGTGGCCTGCAGGGCCAGGGGCAGGTGGCTGGCCCCTGGTGGAGGGTCAAAGGTCAGAAAAGCCCGATATGCCCTTGGGTCCCCCTCGGCCACGCTGCGGACCAGTGCCTGGTACCATTCCACATCTTCCTCCACGCTGGACTCGCGGATGTCGTTGGCCTGCAGCAGCATGTTGAGGAAATTAGCGGCCTGGGCAAGGGTGCCTGCTGCCCTCCATAGCACTGGGGGGAGCCCTGGTCTGGCTCCTGCGCCGAGGGCTTCGTAGCGCTCACTGCAATTAGCCCCCCACAGCTGTTGGGCATCTCCAGAGTAGAGAAAAGCCAGGGCTGCCTCAGCCCCCTCTGGGGGCACTCCCGTGGGCACAGACCCCAGTTCGACTTGGGAGGACAGAGGTGGCAGAGAACGGAGGGGCCGCGGACCCCCCAGAGCCCAGCTGCAGAGGAAACAGCAGCCCAGCAGCCCCCACACGGGGTGGGGCATGACCAATGCCCTGGTGCCCATCCTCAGGGCAGCTCTCGGGTCCCCAGGGGTCCAGGCTGCCTGGGGGATCTGGTGGCTCAGGAGAGCCCAGGCAGAGGCTGGCTGGCTCCACGCCGCCTATCCTCGCTTTCTCTCTTCCTCTCTCCCTTTCTCTCTCTGTCTCTCACGCTGTGCCGTCTTGCCTGTTTTTCCTTCTCTCTAACGTCATCAGCTGGCTTCTGGATGGAGGCATGAGGGCTCTGCCCCTCCTCTCTCAGTGTGACCCCCTCATTGCAAACCCTCTTAATCCTGGCACCACCCCTCTTCCCTCCGCCTCTCATCCAGCATCTAGACTCCCTTCCCCCACTCCCCACCCCACATCAGCTCCAGAGAGAGATAAATGGGAGGGGAGAGAAAGAGACCAGTCGTCCTCTCCCTCCCTCCCTCCCTCCCTCTGCCCTTTGCTCCATTAGGAGAGATGGGCAAATCCAGGATGGGGCGCCATAGCAACCGCGGATGAGCTCGTGCCCCTCTCTCCACCCCTCTGCTCCACTCAGCCTCCTGGCAGCAATTGCGACGGGCATGATGAAGGGCCAAGCTGTGGCTCCTGGCAATCCGCTCTGGCTGCCGGTACCCCCCCTGACACAGTGCTGCCAAACTGGAATTTGAGATTGGGGGTGGCAAGGGTGGGGAAGGGAGCCTCATATAACCACAACCAATCTTTGTACAAACTGTGGCAGTTTATGAACCGTTGTTCGTGTGCGTTAACTCAATGACTCTTCCCCACGAACACGTATGGAAGCTCAATATTCTTGTCCCCATTTCACAGATGCAGACACTGAGGCTCAGAGACTCACCCGAGATCACCTAGCGGCTCACTTTAAGTTGAGACTCAAACCCAGAGCTCTGGGTAACAACCACAGCAATGGTGTGTGTGTGTGTGTGTGTGTGTGTGTGTGTGTGTGGTGGGGACAGGGAGAAGAGAGTGAACAAAGTTTTGCTTCTGCTTCTTCCACATTTATTTTGTCGTCCTAAGTCCTGTCTTCCTGTCTTCATGACAAGGTGCTGCCTAATCTCTCTTGCCCCCCCAGTTTTCTTATCCCCCACATCCTGCCCTTCGTCGGACACAATAACTGGTGGTCGGGGGTCGAGTTAGCACCTCCTTGGGTCCAGAAGGGTGTCAGTGCTTTTTTTTTTTTTTTTAAAGATTCCATTTATTCATTTGAGACAGAGAGAGAGAAGTACAAGCGGCAGGGAGGGGTAGAGGCAGAGGGAGAAGCAGACTCCTCACCAAGCAAGGAGCCTGACGTGGGGCTTGATGTGGGGCTCGATCCCAGGACCCCCAGATCACGACCTGAGCCAAAGGCAGACGCTTAACTGACTGAGCCACCCAGGCGCCCCAGAAGGTGTGGATTTTTTTCAGGTAGCCATAGAACAAAGCTCCCGCCTTCCTCTCCCGCCGTCTTCCATCCCTGCTGTGCTCCCCACCCCCTGGAGATCTGGTCCCACATACACAAGCTGTCTCCTGGCTTCTTCCTCTCTTGCTCTGCCCACTCCCTTACACCTTGGACGTCCCAGAGCCCTGACTAGATGGAGGAGGGGACAGGTGATGGTGTCTAGAAACTCGCCTTGCTTTACCGGTGGGCTCTGCAAACAGTTCTGCGTTGGATCCCAACTGGGAACATCAGAATGGGAGGGAGAGGAGGGGCTTGAGGGCAGCCCCCCAGCAGAACCCCTGTGATGGCAGAACTGGAATGGGTTCTAGCCCGGACCTTTCTCCGATAGAGAAGGAAACTAAAACTAAAACTGCAGGCTGGCACAGTTGACCTTCTCAAAGCCACGACGCCGGTGAGCGGAGTCAGACCCATATGGCGCATGCATAGCTCTCTCCTCGGCCCCTGTGATTCTGTGTGCTGAGAGAGAGGGACATAGGGGAAAGGACACCCATTCCAAGCTCTTGGTCTTACTGGTTACTGTTAGCGGAAGGCCACAAACACACTATACGAAGACATAATAATAATTGTTTTGGTCCCCTGAGAAGCTTTTCATAATAATAACTATTAACGTATGTGTTGTGTTTTAGCATTTCTGTGTAAGTTTTCATTTAACCCCAGAAATGCCCCTGGAGGGGGATTGTTATTGAAACCTTTTCGCCAATGAAACACAGGTTCAAAAAGACCAGATTATTTGCTCTTGGTCATCCATCCAGGAAATGGTGTGATTAGGACTCCAAGTACCCGGCAAGCTCCAGGGGGCAGGGACGGTCCCTGTCTCCCTCATCACTGCACCGTCAAGGCCTAGCCCATTGCTGAACGGCCACTGCTGAGCACCGGTTTCGGTTCTGAGTTTTTCTCCCCAAACCTTTGAAACTAGGGCCCTACCACTTCAGGCACCACCTAGATAGGCCTCAGTGAAAGAAATATGTGTAGGCACAACACCCGTTCAACAAAGACACACAAATCCAACTCATACAGAGATAATACTTCTGCGCTTGAAGCTTCATTTTCAGTGCTTTTTCCCAGGACGTGGGCTACAGGCCGGACACTTAAGGAAATGGAGAAAGGCAGTATTCCTTGCTCTACCTTTGAAAGAGCTTGTGTGTGTTCTCCCGTGCCTCCGTGAGCTCTGGCGCAGTGGAGATACCCCAGATGGGGACACGGCAGGAGGGGACGTAGCTTCCCTCCCAGGCCAAGGAAGTAGCTGGACAGCAGAGGGCGCTGCAGAGCTACAGACCTTGCATTCGTGGGCTCCTCTGTTCTGAGGCCAGGGAGGTTTTCCAGAGACAGCCAGGGGTCTTGGGTGGTCTTCTTAAGCCTCAGGTGTTCTTTGATCCCATAGCAATTACTCTTCTTTTCTCAGAAATCTGAGTGACACCTGCAAAGTAGGTGAAGGAGAGGGAGTGGTTTTGAACGCTACTGCACCTTTTCAAATCGTGTGAGTTTAGGTAAATAACTCTCTGAGCTTCAGCTTCTTCAGGCCGTGCAGAATTAGACATGAACTTGTGTCAGGAGCCCCTTGCAAAGCATGAGGCTGGACAACCGGCCCACGCTTATATTTCAATGGTCCACTCTGTGACAGGCAGCGTCTTCGATGGACAGGCAGTCCATGATGGGCAAAAAGCAAACCTGGCTCCTGTCCTTGTGGCATTTACAGCTTAGTAGGGAAGACAGATTTTAATCAAATAACCCCATGGAGAGATGCAAATTCACAGCTGTGTCGTAAGTGCGACAAAGGAGTGGTCTGGGAGCTGGGTGAGGAGGACGTTAAGGACCCAGGCAGGGAGATTTCCCTGAGGGAGTGAGGAGTGAGTTCAACTTAAGGATTTGTAGGCATTTACTAAGCAAAAAGAGAAGGAAAAAGCCCTTCGAGAAAAGGGAATAGCTTACGTAATGGCCATGTGTGTGTGAGCCTTGCACGGGGCTAGCGGAACTTCAGGGGAGAGAGAACAAAGTGAGGGCTGGTGAGAGATGAGGCCAGACAGAAGCAGCGGTCAGATCACACAGGACCCCATAGGAGTTTTCCCTTCAGCCTAAGGACGATGGGAAACCACAAAGGGTTATAATCACGGGTTATAGATGAATTTCCATTTTATTTTTTAAATTTTAATTTTATTCTTAAGTAATCTCTACGCACAACGTGGGGCTTGAACTCATGACCCTGAGATCAAGCGTTGCATGCTCTTCAGACCGAGACAGCCAGGCACCCCGACAAATTTCCGTTTTAAAAAGCTCTCTCTAGGGGCGCCTGGGGTGGCACAGCAGTTAAGCGTCTGCCTTCGGCTCAGGGCGTGATCCCGGTGTTACGGGATCGAGTCCCACGTCAGGCTCCTCCACTATGAGCCTGCTTCTTCCTCTCCCACTCCCCCTGCTTGTGTTCCCTCTCTCGCTGGCTGTCTCTCTCTCTGTCAAATAAATAAATAAAATCTTTAAAAAAATAAATAAATAAAATAAATAAAAATAAAAAGCTCTCTCTGGCTCCAGGACTCACACCCTCCTTGCTCCAATGCACGCTCAAGTACAAAGTTGCTAAGTTCTGCTGGCTGATCCTTCCTCCTTACCTCTTGCATCCCTCGACATCTCTCAGGAGACAACTGCTATGGTTTCCTAACTGATCTCCTTGCCTGCTGTCTCCAGTCCAGTCTTCTCCCTCCCCTCCTATGCAGCAGGCTTTAACTTATTTGATCTTCACAGCATGTCTGCAAGGAAGTGAAGCAGCCGACCTCGTTCCCATTTTGCAGATGAGAAAACTGAGGTATGAAGGTGCTGTGGAGCAGGCTCATACAGGACTGTGAAAGCCAACTGTTAAAATTTCAGGAATTTTGCTAGCCAGTTGTGAAACACAGCCACTATTCAAAATTAAATTACACACAGTTATAATCAAATGATGTTTAAAACAAAGGGAAAACAGTTTCAAAACTCATCACTTTCGAATAATTTTACTCTTATTATTTACCTTTGTTTCTGGGGTTGTTATTGTATCTGTACAATGAAACTATCACATAAGGGTATGCTACCGCTCATCTCTTTCTGACTCCTTTTTTTTTTTTTTTAAGATTTTATTTATTTATTCGACAGAGATAGAGACAGCCAGCGAGAGAGGGAACACAAGCAGGGGGAGTGGGCGAGGAAGAAGCAGGCTCATAGCGGAGGAGCCCGATGTGGGGCTCGATCCCATAACGCCGGGATCACGCCCTGAGCCAAAGGCAGACGCTTAACCGCTGTGCCACCCAGGCGCCCCCTCTTTCTGACTCCTTATTCAGTAACTGTGTTCTGAAGATTGAAATCAACCATGGTGGCAGCATTTACACCACGGACGTCAGCAAATGCTACAAATCAGTGCCTTGATTTATTGTTTTGTCGATTATCTAGATTGAAGAAAGTGATGGAGGAAAAGTTAGTAATTCAGTTTTAATGTGTTATGGCTGTAGCCATTACATTGTGAATAGCACAAAAAATAAGGAAATATATTTTTTAAAGATTTTATTCATTTATTTGAGGGAGAGAGAGGGAGAGAGAGCACACGACTGGGGAAGAGGGGCAGAGAGAGAGGGAGAAGTAGACCCCCTGCCTAGCAAGAAGCCCCACTACCCCACTGCAGCTCCATCCCAGGACTCACTGGTCATGACTTGAGCTGGAGGCAGACACTTAACCCACTGAGCCACCCAGGCGCCCCAAGAAAGCGAGAGAGGA
Source organism: Ursus arctos (assembly GCF_023065955.2). Lineage (NCBI taxonomy): Eukaryota > Metazoa > Chordata > Mammalia > Carnivora > Ursidae > Ursus > Ursus arctos. The sequence goes on along the minus strand of NW_026622919.1, from coordinate 22,386,658 downwards.
AAAGTTAGCAATTCAGCTTTAAATTTAATGTGTTATGCCATAGCCATCACATTGTGAATAGCACAAAAATTAAGGCAATATTCTTTCAGTATTTGAAAACCGTTTTCTGATTCAGCAAGCAAGTCACTCCCATAATTGACAGTTGAGACCGTCTTTATTTTTTTCACTTTCCTCTTACACTGACATTGAGGAAAACATCAGCTAACATTCATGCTGCATTCCTTGGTCAATTGAAACCAGAGGTTGGCTACCCATACAAGAGTTTGACCAAAACCAATGCGAGGATTCCTGAGAATCAGTTGGTTATAGAGCATTTGCAATTGCATACTATTATTATCATTCGTAAATTGTGTGCTATATATCCTTCACATCAGTAAAATTTATGATAAACCTATGCACATATATATATATGCATACAATGCCCTCTTCCCCCCAGAGAGCTGGCTGTTCAACATTGGTCAGTACAACACTGGCTCTAGAACACACATTATTCATGTGTCATTCCGCAAACATTCGCTGGATGCCAGCGGAGATAGTCAATGAAGAAATGACTCGGCCACGGTCACACATGGCAAGCGGCACAGGCGGGACCACATCACAGGTACTCCCAAGGCCAGCCGCTCTTGGCCAGGACCAAACCAGGCTTTCCAGGGCCGCTCCCCCTGCACCAGGGCGGGCGGGGCGCCTTCGGCCTCAGCGCCCGGGAAGTGAAAAGCAGGGGTCGGGGCAGGGGACCAACGGCCAGACGAGAAGCAGCTCACGGCCAATAGAGGGCCAGGCTGCACTCAACGTCACGCTTCGCGGAGGCCAGCCCGAGCACGCCCTGAGGGAGGGGGCGTGGTCACAGCCTTCCGGAAGTGACGCCATCCGGGGGCGGTCCTCGGCGGTGGCGGCGGCGCGCGGCCTGGGCTCGCGCTGGGCTCCGCGCGCCCCCCGCCCCCCTCTATGAGGCAGAGGCCGCGGCGGCCGTTAGCGCTGTCGCTCCGGGGGCCGCGGCGGGCGGGGCTCCGGCGGGGCCCGGCCTAGTCCCCACCCCAGCCCGGCTCCCAGCCGCCCGCCCTCCTTCCCTCTCCCCGATGCAGGGGGCCGAGCTCCGGGATGGCGAGGCGGCGGCGGCGGCCGCTTCGTACCGCGTCCTGAGCCGCCTGCTCGGCTATGGAGAGGCGGCCCCCGAGCCAGGCCCACCGCCGCCGCCCCCGGGCCATGGCCCCCCGCCGCCACCCTTCCTCGCGCGGCCCGGCCCGCGGGGCTCCCGGCCGCCGCAGCTGATGGTGTTCCGCAACGTGGGTCGGCCGCCGGAGGAGGAGGACGCGGAGGCGGCCCCGGAGCCGGGACCCTCGGAACTGCTGTGTCCCCGGCACCGCTGTGCCCTGGACCCCAAGGCCCTGCCGCCGGGGTTGGCGCTTGAGCGGACCTGGGGCCCGGCGGCTGGACTGGAGGCGCAGTTGGCGGCCCTGGGGCTCGGGCAGCCGGCGGGGCCGGGGGTCAAGACGGTCGGTGGGGGTTGCTGCCCGTGCCCGTGCCCGTGCCCCCCGCAGCCGCCCCCTCCGCAGCCCCAGCCGCCTGCTGCCGCCCCGCAGGCCGGGGAGGACCCCACGGAAACGAGCGACGCGCTGCTGGTCCTGGAGGGCTTGGAGTCGGAGGCCGAGAGCCTGGAGACTAACAGCTGCTCGGAAGAGGAGCTCAGCAGCCCGGGCCGCGGAGGAGGAGGGGGCGGCCGGCTTCTGCTGCAGCCCCCGGGTCCTGAATTACCCCCGGTGCCCTTCCCGATGCAGGACTTGGTCCCCCCAGGGCGCTTGGGTAGAGGGGAGCCGCAGCAACCGCCCCCGCCCCCGCCTCCTCCCGGGCCCCTCCGGCCACTGGCGGGCCCTTCTCGGAAGGGCTCTCTCAAAATCCGCCTCAGTCGGCTCTTTCGCACGAAGAGCTGCAACGGCGGCTCCGGCGGTGGGGATGGGGCCGGCAAGAGGCCTTCTGGAGACCTGGCTGCTTCTGCTGCGAGCCTGACAGACGTGGGAGGCTCTGCGGGCCGGGACCTGGACGCGGGGAGGTGAGACTGGCTGGAGGGCTGCCTGACAAAACTTCCTTTCCTTGTTTCATTTCCCTTTTATTCTGCTGCGAACGTGATTCTGACAATTCTTTGGGTGGTTTTTCATAAGGAGGCATAGAGACTTAGGGCTAAAGGTGGGGACATCGCCCATTTGGTCAGAGCTAATTGCGGGAACAGTTAAGAGTTCACTGGTTAAGAGTTCACTCTGGTGACATTTCTCAGCTGGTTAGCATCTCCCCAGTCGGGAGATGATTGGAAACCATCCTTCCACCCCCACCCCCTGGCATTTAAAGTTTTCTGAGGTGTCTGTCTACCATTACATCTGGTAGGGAGGTTGCTGGAAATGTTTGGTCTTTGGGGCACAAAGTTGGTGTTGTCACCATATTGCTTATTATTCTTTCTGTGTACCCCACCCCTTTCACACTCATGCATACAAATGATGTGACACGCTTGTGCAGTTGTAGGCCAGCAATTGTTTGGGCATCTCTATTCAAAATCGTAGTGTTTTCCTGGTTGGTTTCTTAGATACACTTGGTATCTCGAGCCCGTGTGCTGACCACCGTCTGTGAGAATAGAAAATAGTTTGCCCTAAAGCCCATGTGAGTATTCTAAGCGAGAGGTATAGACACAGGTGCACGAGTTCTAGGCCACTTGATGAAAATTCCAAACTTAGACGTTGACCTTTTTTTCTCTGCATTTCTGAAGGGTGGACAGCACTGTGGCATCCAGTGTTAGGTCTGTATATTAGTTTAAAAAGCTGTCAGCTTTTGTGTCAAGAAGTGAGACTTCCCTTGTGGTAACCGCCGTTGTGGTTTGCACTGCTGAGTGGGTTCTGAACAAAGATTGGAATTGGTTTCGGTGCAGCTCATATGACGGATTCTTGAGACACACTGGCAACCACAACCCAAGGCTGAAGAACGGGTAGACGGATAAATTTGAGAACTTTACTGGGTACGAGAATCACGTGGGGAGCTTTGGGAAAAGATCAGTATGTCTGAGGGCCCAAGAGTTTGAATTTCTACAGAGCTTCCCACATGACCCCGAAGTATGACCTGGACTGGGACCCACTCATCCTTGGACTTCTCCTTTCAGGGCAGTTAGCGTGCTCCCAAGAGGAAAGTGTGGGGTCAGTTTTGAGTTTGCTGCCCTTTCTGAACAGTTGTGCCAGGACATCATCTTGGGGATCAGACCCAACCAAATTCTCTAAAGAAATCAGTAGGTTGACGTGTGTTGCCCCCTCAGGTCGACCTATGTTTCTGCCTTTGCTTCTCACGTGAACTTATGCTGGGAGGTCAGATCTTAAAAAATGTGTGGCTGCCGAAGCAGCTTTTTTTGTTGTAGGCTCTGCATTCAATGCTCCACTTACCAGTATAGATGAAATTCTCATCAGATGGGGGGAGGGCAGGATGGAAGCTGTGGGTAACGACATAGGACAGACTGCTAATGTTCTTGTGGTTTGTCTTGCCTTTGTTCCATATTGACCAGGACTTGGTCTAAGATTCCAGAGACACCGAATATGAGGTGGGCGTGACATTAGCTGCTACGTCTAATAGATTAGGAAGAGGAAAAGGCATATAACATTATACGGTTTTTTGCCTTTGGAAGCAGAATTTAATGGTCATTGGCTGCTCTGTTACCAACCCTCAATACAGATTTCTGCGGCAGAGCAAATTGGGCTGTAGCTCTGCAAAGAAGCTTAGTTCAGGGCACTGGAGAATTACATTTTTTGGTCCAAGGGCTTTTTCTGATGAATTGGAGAAGAGCTAGGTATTTGTGTAGGAACGAGTGGTGGCTGCTATTAGGAGGCAGCACGCGGCACAGAGAACGTGAACATCTAGAGTCCGCTCACAACTCCAGCATCTGTGGAATGTAGGCCAATTTTGTCGTCGTCTTGCTTCCTCTTTTTTTTCCATCTGTAAAATGGGAGTGATTCTTGTCTTGTTCCTGTCCTTGTAGGAATAGAGTGAAGACAAGAGAAATTGAGATGGACTATTTTGTGCTTTCGGAGGAGAAGTAATACGATTGAACTGGTAATTTTTTTTTTTTAATGCTTAGGATTTGGTGCTGCTAGATTTGCTTGTTAGCTTTTCCACAGCTTACTATGTGCCAGTCTTGTTGGCAGCCTCGCCGCTGTGAGAAACTTGGTAAGTCTGGCCAGGGTAGTTGTGATTTCTATGGATCTGCACCTCCGAAGTCCGCCCTGTTGGGAGGAAGGATGAGTTTGGAATTTTAGCTTGTTCTCTTGTTTTGATTGGTAGGGACCTGGAGGCTGTGAGAAATGTCAGTCTTTGCCAGAAGGTATATGGCCTCCCTCCTTATTGTTGGTTGGAGTTAATTATGAGTCTCTGCAGTCTTTGCTGTATAATTTGGGGCTTTTCAGTAACCTCTGGGTATGGTTCTCTTTGCCTTTCTCCACATCTACCTTTCCCACAGCTATCACTAGAAAGTACTTCCTGCCGTCATTTTATAAGGCTTAATAGTTTCCATATTTTAACATGAAGCAAACCTTTAGTTCCTTTCAGCTGCTTTAGAGTCTGGTAAATGGACCTGCCTGGATATACTGAGTCTTAAGTCTCGTGTGAATTAGCTTAGAGAACCCTTTTCAAGGGAAGGAAGAAATGGGCCCACCAACTAATCAGGTTTCTGTTCTGGAGAACTGGGCTAGGCCTTGTAACACACATATGTTGGAATTCAAAGAGCTGGGCTTGATGCCTGTGGGCCTCGGTGTGATATAGAATTGCTATTTCAGGAAAACCAGTGAAGTTCCCTTGTCTTTTTCACATATGTTGAGCTGATTGTCTTCCTTTGTATTTGCTGAGAAATAGCATTTGATCTAACCTTCTAAAATCATCACATAATACACACATGATTGGAAATGGGTACCTTGTTCGTTTTTCAAGGTTGGTTTTTTCCGAGTTAACAGTTGAGATTATTACTGGCAGTCTTCGTAATTGTCAGGTGGGAAAATGGAGAACAGTTCTGTAGTCCTTTCCTATCTATTTGTTTGGAAAAAAGATAGAATTCTGGTAAGAGAGGCGGGCTGCCTTGGCATTAGTCTGGGGCCCTGCTGTCATGGACAGACCCGGCAGACATGAGAAAGCCTTTTCTGTTTCCTCGGGTCTTCAGGTCTAAGGGGGTCTTTTTGAGAAATAGCATGACGTGCTGAGAGCAAGATGATTTTGTGGCGTGTGCTGAGGAAGTTCTGACTTTGGGTTTGGGTTTTGGGTCCATACTCCATGGATCTTTTCAACTCTCGTGCCACAAGGTAGTTGTGGTTGGCCTCTTATCTTTTGGAATGAGCAACCTAACTTCAGAAATCTCTGTCCATTGGAGCCTGTATCTTTCACTCCTTAACATTTTCCCCGCTAAAATCATTCCAAGGTTTTAGACCTTGGACCACGCTTCTTGGCTGGCTTTTCCCCGGAAGTTCCCTCCATAGGTTCTTCGGTTGGTGTAGGATGGAGTTTTGGATCTGACCTTGCTGCACAGATGTCTGTGTATTGAAACTACAAATGAACACATGGTTTGTGTGCCTGCAGCCCATGAACAGACACTGGCTTATGACGTGTTGGAAATGGCACGGGCTGGCTGCCTTGGCGCTGTGTGCTCTAGCAGGCGCAGGGGTAAATTGTGGCCATCAAACCTGGCTTTTGCACATCCGAGTTCGGGCGTCACTGTCGAAAAGGACATGTTGAAGTCTTAGGACATCAGTAGAAGGGGTTTATGGACAAGGGAGAGGGAGGACATTGTTATTTCATGGCTTATATTTTAGGTTTCAAGGAATTTGAAAAGGGGCCAGTGGTTTTATCAATGGTTGTCGGCCCGTCTAGTCTAATGCTCCTAACACATTTTATCCCACGGATCTGTTGCCGCCCCGTTAGTAATTTGCAGAGTGGAAATGGACAGAGGCATTCTGTCTGTCGTCTGTAGCACAAGCAATGCGTGGCTGCAACAAGGAACTGCTGGCCCCAAAGAAGACCTTTGCCTCAGGTCTTCTGCTGCCCCGTCCTTTTCTGCCAGCTGAGGTATCTCCCACCAGATCCTACCCCACCTTCCCTCTCAGGTCTTTCTGCTGCTAAGACGCAAGTGGCCCACTGGCAAAGTTAAAATGACTTAACTTTGCACCCAAGTGCTTGTCAGGGTGATCTGGGCAGGAATAAAATAACACGGGGATGTAGTATAGAAGGATTAGTTAAAAATGTTACTGGAGCTGAATCATTCATGTTGCTTTCCCAAAACGGCACATTCAGCATAGACGGGCTTTTATCGTTTTAATGCTTCATATCTACAAAAGGAGATACATAAAGTGTATGTGCTATAATAATAATGAATTGCATACTTGGGTACCCACCACTAAGCCTAGCAAATAGAATGTTACCAGTATCTTTGAAGACCCCTGTGTGTTGCTTCCTCATTACATCTCTTCCCTCCCCCACGTAACCACCGTCCTCAATTTTATGTTAATCGTTCCCTTGCTTTGTTTTTTATAGTTGTCTAGATTGGTCTTTTCATGAATGACTGCCATTAGAATGCTCTCAGGATCCTTGAGACAGAAACTGCTTTGGATTTTTTAGTTAGACAGAGTCTACCCGAAGAGAGAAAGAAGCACTTATTTTTATTATTAGCCTATCAGCCCCTAGACCTTCTACCTCTTCAAGCTTCCAGCCCTGAGGCCCCCTTATTTGCCAGAAAAAGCCATCCCAGGGCTCTCAAATGGCTCTGCCCGTGTTCCGATTCTGATGTATTTCTTTTTCTAGATCCTAGAAACTCTGATTTTCGTCTGCAAAATGCCGGGGGTGGGGGACAAGAGGAGCCGCAGTGAGAAGGCCCCCGCAAGATGTGTGCATTTGGGCACTGCCGTTCTTCCGTGCTTGGCACTGAAGAGACTCGTCCCCAGCATGGGCAGATGGCAGAGTAATGCAGCTTCCTTTGAAAAGAGGCAAACGGCCAAATGGCTGAGGTGTGAACCCTTTGAGAGGCCAGTGCTTTAGGTTTCTGCTTGCTGGGTTTAATGTTGTACCCACAAGTTATCAAATAAAAATCAGCTTGGAAGCTCTTCAGTCTTAAAGTTCATGTCCAGCGGAATTAACTTTCCATTCCAGCCCTCTGGAGCGTTGGAACTAAGCTGCAGACTGTCATGGGCAACTTCTGCAAACAGAGGACTCTGTGGTTGTGTCTTGTTTCGATGCAGCCATGTCACCTGTGTGTGCCTTGGGTGGGGCAGGCATGGGAGGCACCATCGCTAGGTGGGAAGTCTCAGCGTGGAAGAAGTCGCAGAGGGAGTGTGAGATAGGAATCCAGCGTCTTGGCTGTCTCTGAGTAAGGTCTTCACAATATGGTTTGGAAATTCTGTTCGAAGGGAGTCTCGAGAAGCTTAGACATCTGTGTTAAAACAAATGCGTAAAGATCTTCCAAAGTCAAATAATTTAAATAGGGTTTCATTTTGGATTTTCTATGCGGCTTCTCTGTTGGTGCGTTTGAAGTTTTATTTAGTCCTTCGGGTGAGAATAATTTTGGAAGGTGAGCCAGGTAGAAGGCCTAGAGTCAGGCACTCAATTCTTGGGGTTTTTTTGTTTTTTGTTTTTAAGTCTGGTTTGTTGAGGTATAATTTATGACCACCTAAAATTCACCTTTTTTTTAGGTCTCCAGTTCTATTAATTTTGGCAAGTATATACAGTCATAAGCTCTGCCGCAGTCCAGAGAATAGCATATTTTTATCACTTCTGCAAGTTCTTTCCCTTGTAGTCAATTCAGTCATCCTGAGGTGAGCTTTTTGAGCTTAGCACATTTCTGGCCAGAAAGTCTTTGTCAGAATCTTTTGGATTTCTTTCATTTCTCACTGAAAAGCCAGTTGAAATTGGTACAAAGCGAAGTTACCTTTGGTGTATCTTTTCACAGGAGATCTGGGTTTTCCAGCTGGCTCCCTGGAGCAGCATCCGAAAGTCATGGGGAGAGCTATGTGACTGGCAGCTCAGAGAGGGGAAGGGGCCATTTTCTGTGGGAGCCAGGCAGAGCCCCTAACCTGAGGGGGGGTCCCCTTGTTAGCTGATGGCTTTGCGCCATGGCTTGGGGGCATTTGTGTAGAAATCAGGGATCTTAATGGTTGAACATTGCCTGTGCTTCTTGTGCCATTCTCAAGGCCAGGTCTATTCCGGGGTTCCCTTTGGGACCTCCTGCACCTTGGGGCAGGGCCATTGGGAAAGCATTTACTCCGAGACAGCAGCTGCTCAGGTCAAGGGCCATTCTCCTGACTCCCTTATGAAAATCAGCCTTGCATCTGACTTCCTCCCTCTAGAAACGGACTTGCTAATTACCACTCAAGGTGTTTCACTCTTCCATTATGCTGGGTGTGGAGAGATCCAAAGGGATTTCTCATTGCTTTGTAGGCTGAACTTTGTAGCCAAATCTACTTAAGAAATTGCCTGAATTATTACATTCTCCCCTTTACATTTTAGGGTTTATTACAAAAGTGTTGTTGACAGTGACTAGGATTTGCTTGGTTTTTCAGTGCATCTAGAATTGAGTGTCGTGGTGACTTAAATGTGTATGTGTTCATTCCCCCATCCTCCCTTTTATTCTGTGTGTGCTTTCTCACCCCCTAGGAAACCCAGGTTGACAAGAACTCAAAGTGCCTTTTCTCCGGTCTCCTTCAGCCCCCTGTTCACAGGTAAGGGTGATCGCTCTCTTTTTCTTCTGACCTCTGAAAGCAGGAGTGTTCTGAGACCTGTCAGGGAACACTTGCAGATGCCCCGCAGAGCGAGCTTCCGGGGGCCTGAGGTCACTTCCTTCATTCCATGCCCTCTGGGTTTGGGGCGAGGCTATTTTTATGGTGTGGAATGTGTTCTTGACTTTGGAGGCTTTATAGCTGGAGATAGAGATTGCTCTCTGGTAATTAGGTGGCCCTGGCAGGTACACAGTGCTTAGGTCAGGGTCATCACATGTAAATTTAAAGTAGGAATTACAAATATATAGGCTCACAGTGCATAAAGGACTCTCTAGAAGTCCTACAGTTCCTGTCCCTGCTTCCGGGGGAGTTCATGGATGATCTGATAAACATGACCCCCGATTATCTGGTCTATTTTTAAAGACTTCGGGCAAAGGGGATTACATGAACTCTTGTCTTACCCATTTTAAGGGCCAGGAGTTCTTGCAGCAACAGCTGCAACTCCAACAGGAGTTCTTCATTGTGTCTAATTTAAGTCTTTCCTCTTGCAGCAGGGAGCACAGTTGCTCAAGCAGGAAAGTGGTTGGATATTCTTTGGGCAACTGCCTTCTCCTTAATGGGGAACTTGTTCAGAGAGGGAGCCTTTTCGTGATGTCAGTCATACACGAAGCTCCTGCTTGACTAGGCGGTAGAGAAGGTGTCTGGCACACCGCCTCCAGTCTCAGGAGCAGAGTACTCCTCATTGTTCGTGGCTCAACCAAAAAATCCTAATTTCATACTCCTTTGGAGATTGTATCCCTCAAAAAGATGACTGGAAGAATTATGATTTAGGAGTGGACATGTCCAGAAGATGGTCAGCATGCTAGTGGGACCCCCATTACCACATGGACTGCCGTGAGTTGTCAGAACAAGTGAGTTGGTGTCTGTAATAGGCACAGGTGGGGAAGGAGGCCTCCGTTCTTACCCGAAGCCCAGAATTAAAGAATCCTGTCCTGTAGCAGCACGTCTTTCTCGTTAATAATTGTTTCCTCTTTATAGTGAGGAACGCTCACCCACAATTGTACGTTCAGGTTTGGTGTTTCTATTTCAGACAGCCCTAGCGCTCTTGAATTACATCTTTCTTTCTTTTTTTATTTTTTAATTACATGGTTTATTTGAGTGCTATGCAGTAGGGGCGCCTGGCTGGTTCAGTCGGTTAAGTGTCTGCCTTCGGCTCATGTCATGATCTCAGGGTCCTGGGATCGAGGCCTGCATCGAGCTCCCTGTGCAGTAGGGAGTCTGCTTCTCCTCCTCCCTCTGCCCCTACCCCTGCTCATGCTCTCTCTCTCAAATAAATAAATAAAATCTTAAAAAAAATAAGTGCTATACCTGTCATCCAGACCTCTGACCCTTCAGGAAACATACTTGTCTGGGCTCACTGCGTTGCGCTGGGCTGCTAGGCTCTCAGTTACTAAGCTATGTCATGAGTCTGGGTCCAGCTTCTCAGAGCTTCCACTGATGACTTTTAGCACAGATTTCTTTTTTCCCTCCCTCCCTTCCTTCCTTCCTTCCTTCCTTCCTTCCTTCACCCTCCCCTTCATCCCTCCCTCCCTCCTTCCCTTGCCTTGCCTTGCCCTGCCTTGCCTTTCCATAAGCTCCATGCCCTACATGGGGCTCAGACTCATGACCCTGAGATCAAGAGTCACATGCTCTACCAACCACACCAGCCAGGCGCCCCTGGCAGAGCTTTTCTGTTTATCTTAATTAGTGCTCACGACCTTTGTAAAAAACTGCATTAGATTCTGAAAGCCCAACTCTTGGCCTTTTAGAGATATTGGTTACCTCATTTTATTAACTGGGAAATAATAAAATTCTGGCTGAGGGGCTAATTCAGCCTCCTGAATGAGAAAAAGTTGTTGGAAATAACACCCTAAAGGCCAAATTAGAGAAATCTTGAGAGTCCTTCCCCTGTGGGTCAGACCTACCAAAACTTGTCTATCAACCTTTGTTATAAAATACCCTTTACCCTCTGGTGACTGAAGTGGAGAGAGGGTAGATGGGCATGGATGGCAAGAAGGAGGGTATAAGGCAGAGAACAGAACTGCCTGATAGGCCAGAGGTAGGAGAAACCATGTGCCATCCCCCATCGAGCTCCTCTGGAGCTTACCTGATTTGGCTGACTACGGAAGTACTTCATTACTGGGATTATAAATGCACTTTTTGGCCTTTGTAGCCTCAGCTATTAGGAATTAGTTGATATGTGAAATGGTTGGCTCTCTTGAGTGAATATTCTGGAAAATCTAGATGTAGAAAGCCATTTAAGAAGAAGCTGGGGCTCACCTTGGGACCTTTTTCTGCATTCAGGTTACCATGCGGTTCTTACATTTTTCTGGCACTTTCTTTTCATGTCCATTTGGACTTGTAACAAGCTGCTTGTCTTGCTCCCTAAGGCAGAAATTGATGCACACGTCTGTAAACATAAATGCTGTGGGTTCCATTTGAATGAAGACCCCTTGTTAGGGTTACATAGTCAGTGGCACAACCACAATTAGTTGGCCTTTCCACTGTCAATCCCATGTTTCTGTCCTAAAGAATCCTTGACCTTTAACAGGACCAAGAGATGGTAGAATTTAAAATTGACTTCCCAGGTGTTTGGGGTGATTCCAGCTCTGGGAAGCATGAGGTTTTGAGATTTTTGAGAGCTGGGGACCTCTGCCCTTCCTTGCTTGCCCTTTGCTTTCCTTTGCTTTTGGCCTCAGCTGCGGGCAAGGTGCTTCCGTAACATGCTTGCTCCGTGAATCCCTCAGGTGAAACTGTGTCGCTTGTGGACGTGGACATCTCTCAGCGGGGCCTGACCTCTCCACACCCTCCAACTCCCCCTCCTCCTCCGAGAAGAAGCCTCAGCCTCCTAGGTATAGTCTCTGCCCCTCTCTGCCTTCTTGCCTTAGTGGGAGGGGGTGAGCTATAGGGACCTGTTGTTCTTTTCCAGGAGCCAGCAAGCTCCTGGGTTTCTAATAATGACCCAATTATTCCCTGTCCCTTTCTCAGCACCCTTGTCCTCTCCCTAAGCAGTTAAATGGGTCTCTTACCTGCATGCTGTAACATTTACTGTCCATACGTTGATTAGACCTGTATTTATCTTGCCCTGAATCTACTGTTCGTAGACTGCTTTAGGAATATCCTTACATTTCTGCTTTCAACAAAGGAACCCAGGTTAAGATGATTGTTGCCCTCTGTGCAAAAAGACAGGGTGAAGGTCAGGCCATCTTGCTCCAGAGGGCAGCCTGATGCTCCTTCTCCCTCTCCTCTGCTTCACCTCACTCATCTGTGCTCATGTTTCTGAACCTCTTGCTTCTGTTCTCTCTTCTAGATGATATCAGTGGGACGCTGCCTACATCTGTCCTTGTGGCTCCGATGGGGTCTTCCCTGCAGTCTTTCCCCCTACCTCCGCCTCCTCCACCCCATGCCCCAGGTTAGCTTAGTCTAGAGGCAAGCCTTGTAAAAGTTGGGAGTATGACGTGATCTACTCTTGAAGGATGGGAGACGTCTATTTATGGAGATAATAGGACTTATGAGAAAGCTTAAATCTTATCCCCTTGGCTGGGCCAGAGCTCCCTGGAATTGAGGCCAAGAACTGGTTTTTCTAACCCATTTTCCCTGTGGAGGTGAATCTGACTTTTGTTAGGGGATAAAAGACTATTGACTTTTTCACCTCTTTGCTGCTGAGACTGCTTTGCGATCTCTGAGTAGATATCACTTAGGAGACTGCCTTAATTTCCGAATGGTGAGGACGTTTAAGGGTTCAAAGTTCTCTGGTGTTTCTAAGCTTTTAGTATTTACTGCAGCCTTGTAAATAAGTACCAAGCATTTAGTAGCCCATACCTGCTTTGCCAGCCTCCAGTACCCCAGGAGTAAAAGGAATGAAATCGGCATTCTTTTCTACTTGCCTGGCAAAATCGTTCCTCTTCCTGGGCAAGTAAGCGAGTCACTATTTCCAAGGCTGCTTTACCGGCGCTTCACCTCGAGGTGGGAGAAGCTGGAATCGCTCTAGGCTGGTGAAGCCCCTGAAGTAGTCACCTTAGTCAGGTTAGTGAGCAGCGCCCCTACCCCTCTCTTGGGGTCAAACTCCCCCACCCATCCTTCACAGCTTACACGAGCCCACACAGCTTTCTGTTACAGCCCATCCAGCTCCTTTCCACCGCTTCGGCTTCCACCCTTCCCAGCTTAGCTTCTAATGCCTCGCCCCTCTTCAGTTAGCATTTCTGTTTGGGGAGGAGGGTCTGCTTGCGGTTGGGAGCAAGGAGGGTGAACAAGTGACCGCCGCTCTCTTGCCCTGCAGATGCATTTCCCCGGATTGCTCCCATCCGAGCAGCTGAATCCCTGCACAGCCAGCCCCCCCAGCATCTCCAGTGTCCCCTCTACCGGCCCGACTCAAGCAGCTTTGCCGCCAGCCTTCGAGAGTTGGAGAAGGTAGGCGGTGCCCGGGGACTGGCGGCTGGCCTCCTCTCCCACTCTCCTTCTTCTGTCCTGGGCTCTCCTTTTCTTAGTTTTAGAGGAAGAGTGGTTATCTTGCCTCTATATTTACGGTGCCAAAGCAATATGCTGCTCTGGTCAGTTCCATAGGGGACGTTGTAAAATCGAATCCTGGAGAAAAACCCTTGAATGTGGTGAAGAACGGTCGTGGAGAACTGTTTACATAGTGGAAGCTGACTTTGACAGATTAACTGACCCAGTTCCCTCTTCTTTTCTTTGTAGGGCCTTGGTAATGGGATTGTAGGCTTACTCTTCTGTTACTTTGGAGGGCTAAAAGAATGAGCCTGCTGTTCACTGCTAATGGTTAAGACACTCTTAGCAGCTCTTGCCTAGTGAAATGTTTTGGAAGTGGTGGGAGGGTGGGGGTTCTCCTGTGGTAAAATAAATTGTGCTGAAAACGGGCACATATCCCCCATCCTGTGAAGTACTTGACCACCTCTTGTCTTTGATAGTGTGGTTGGTACTGGGGACCAATGAACTGGGAAGATGCAGAGATGAAGCTGAAAGGGAAGCCAGATGGCTCCTTCCTGGTACGAGATAGCTCTGATCCTCGTTACATCCTGAGCCTCAGTTTCCGGTCACAGGGTATCACCCACCACACGAGAATGGAGCATTACAGAGGTAAGCGGTGCTGCCGTTTGAGGACAGCCTTCTTCCCCCTTTGCCGGTCTCTACTCTTACTGTCTGGCCTTTTTGTGGGAAGGTTTTATAGAAGTGGACTATGGATAGGGAGGAAAATCTCACACTCCGTTGAATGTTGTTATGGGTACTGGTTTCAGTCCTAGAAGCAATCTTGGCAGGGGTAGGGAGGAAGGTGAGGGTTCTGTTGAAAAGTATTCTCAGCATTTCTCTCTGAAAGAGGAGGGCCTGAACAAGACTGCCAAACAGAGCAAAGCCGGTAGAACTCTCTTGAGAGAAGGAAGAAATAACCTAGGGCCATTCCACAAATTCTCCCAAGCTCTGTTCATAATTAGACCTAATGAATGATGTCACTTCAACTTTCACGTCTATGTTGGTAATTGCTGTATCTGTGTCTACTAAAGAAAAAATAATTAGACTTAACATGTAGAGAGTTCTTTTAAATCCTGTACACAAAGAGGAGAACTTAGTGTTCATCCTGTGACCGTCCTGTAGTGAATTTCTTCGCCTGAGAGTTGCATCAGCTCTCCCTGCCAGATAGCGTGGTGATAATTTCTTCAGGTCACCTGTGTGGTCTCTTAGGAAAGAGTCGTCAGAACTCAGAGACTTTGTGGGATCAACATGCTTTAGACTACCTGCCTTCCTCCCTGGGGGGTCCCTCCTCCTTTGTGGTCAGCTGGTGCTGAATGCTGTGGTCACGTCTAGAAGCTGCTTTGTTCAACCCCGCTGTCTGGATTGACTTTGCATCGTGGCATTCTGTGTCTGACCTGGGCCGGACACTCGTGACCGTCAGCGGTGGCAGAACGACTGCCTGTGCTACAGATTCGAAACGTGGCGAGAACGTTGGGGAGCTTGAGGGGTCAGCCTTAAACGAGCTGCGTTAGCCACGGCCTCACAAGCACGCATCCCTTGCAGGCTCTTCTCAGCCGCCACCACGTCTTTTCTGCTCTCAGCCATTTTGTGCTGTATCTGTTTGGTTTGCTTCTCATGTGAGGCAGGAAGTAGCATGTTAGGCCAGCATAGCTTCGTCCATGGTCTCCTCTGTCCCCACCCCTGCCTTAAAGGTGCATGAAGAGAGAGGCCCTTCAGTCTACAGACCTAAGCATTTGTTAGATAGCTGGGGCGTAGCCTGCTGCCCTCTCTCCCGCTATTTCCAAAGGCCACAGTCAAACCGGCAGAAAACCACCATGCAAAGGAAAGCATTTCAGAATGAAGTGTTTTTATCAGTCTGTGAAAATGATGAATGACGAGGCCATGAGAATGAGGAATAAATGCCTGACCTCTAGGTCCCTGATAGGCACGAGGCCGGGAAGGAGAGAACCTGCAAATGGTGCTCCAGTTACTTTTTGTTCAAAGGGGCTTTTCTTCCTCGAATAAATAGAATTTTTAATAGAAGCCTTGTGGGTCTTTCGGTTGCCAGTTTGCAGTGGAGCATTTGTCTTCATCTTTTTAAGTGATACTGTAAGAGTAGCTGGAGAGACTCGGGTCTGTAGTTCTCTCGGATTCCGTCCCTTTGTGGGTGATTACTTTGCATTTAGTGCTTGAGTTTTTGGTTTGTTTTTAGTCACGGGAGTTTGGTTTCCCTTTTGCTTTTGGGACTCTTAAATTTTGGGGTGGGATCTTCGCAACATACTGTGGGGGTGGGTGTGGATTTAGAAGTTAAAGAAGAAAAGACTTAGGGGCGCCTGGGTGGCACAGCGGTTAAGCCTCTGCCTTCGGCTCAGGGCGTGATCCCAGCGTTCTGGGATCGAGCCCCACATCAGGCTCCTCCGCTGGGAGCCTGCTTCTTCCTCCCCCACTCCCCCTGCTTGTGTTCCCTCTCTCGCTGCCTGTCTCTATCTCTGTCGAATAAATAAATAAAAAATCTTTAAAAAAAAAAAAAAAGAAGAAGAAGAAGAAAAAAGACTTAGAATTTGATGTTTTGTGCCTAACACATGAATGAGTGGGACTTGCAAAACCCCTCTTCCTTTCTTTCCTCGACTAGTCCGTGAATGCTTGAACACAGAGCTTCCTGAGGGGATGGCATTAGTGTTCATACTAATGTCTTATGAAAGGCGATTTCTTTCTTTCCGTTAATTGTGGAGCAAACAGGAACAGGTGGCCTCAGGGACCTTCGTCTGACAGCTTGCCCACAAACAACCCTCCCAGAATTGCGAATCATTAAAATGTTCAAGTGAGCTTCCCAGATGTTTTAAAAGTAAGTTTTTACATCTTTACCTCCCCCTGATTTTCCATGGCAGGAACTTTCAGCCTGTGGTGTCACCCCAAGTTTGAGGATCGCTGTCAGTCAGTGGTGGAGTTCATTAAGAGAGCCATCATGCACTCCAAGAATGGGAAGTTCCTCTATTTCTTGAGATCCAGGGTTCCAGGTAAGGCTGGAGTTACGTTGATTATTTAACTTCCTTGGGTGTGAGGCAGTGTAGCATCAGAACGTGTCCCCCTGTCTCCCAGAAGAAGCCACGCTTACTGAAATCGTTTTTCCTGGCTCTTACGCCAGCCAGTCTTCCTGGAGTCCGGTGGTTAACCCCCTGCTCTTGAACATTAATCCTTCAGCATGTTGAGAAGGAACCTTTGCCGCTCTGACCACACGAGTGAGATAACGGGTCCCACCTCTGCTGCCCAGGCGTCATGTGAATATTTAGCGTTCGGACGGGTCTCCTTGTCCCTGATCCGGGCATCTCACGCTTCCATGTGAAGCAGAGAGGTGAGAACTTGCTCAGTCTAGCTCTACGGGAACAGGGAAGGTAAAAGAGTATTCACTAGAAAGGCCACGGTGTCAAGGAGGCTGAATTCAGTGGCAGTCTGCTGTGGATTTTGTCCATTCGTACTAAACTTGCTATTAGAGAGTAGATCTTGTTGTATCTTACATCTCTACCAGCGTTCAGTATAAAGACATCTCTCCATCAGGGAGCATTGGGAAGTTCCCATCCTTGCTGGTGTGGTTATATAGTCTTTCTGCCCACTAAATAGGGAGCTATCTGTATAATCTCTACCAAAGGGACAGAAGGGTTGTTTTGGGGGAGTCTGTCTGCTTTTGTAGGGTTGGGGAAAAGCAAAATGACAAGCATATTAATTGAGGGATTTGTAAGATACAAACAGAACTTAAAATGAGAACTTCATGCATTCCCAGTGAATCAAATTAGGATTCTTAAACAAACTGTGTGCCAAGAAACTGCTCTAAAAAGAAGTTCCAGGGGAGCCCCAGGCAGAACATCAGTAACAGGATTGAGCCAGGTTACAGGAATGTGTTTTATAATCTTGGTGATTTAAATAAGTCATGACAGGGTGAGAACTGTATTAATTCTCACTTCGTTTCGTATTTGCCTCAGCGCTGTCAGCACAGTTGGGTCTCATGCAGTTGACTTGGTTAAAGGGAAAAGTTAGAATCCTTTCTTACAGGAGTTGACTCTAGTAATTTTTAAAGTTTGTGGCTTTTGGAGGTTATTTATTTAACAAACTTTTATTCTGTAACTCAGTATCAAAAATAAGCCACATTTCTACCCTCAGAGAGCTCATAGCCTCAAAGAGAGGACAGGTAGGAAGATAAAGGCGAGAGCACATGTCGAACTCAGTACAAGGCATGGAGGTCGGCGTTGGGTGACTGACAAGGGCAGGGGAGGCAGCTCTTTTTATGGGTGAACCAGGGAAATCAGTCCTCTCAGAATTCTGGAACATGTGTCTACTTGTAGGGTATGTGAGAGACCTGCGGAGTCTTGGACTCTCTGCGATATCTGGTTTCACTCTACAAAGGTGCCCTGTCTGCAGAAGTTTTAACTAGGATTCTTGACTTTGGTGAGGGCTAGAACTTGCAGCGGTTCGCTCCTGTTTATTGACTGTGTATCCTCTGCTGGTTACTTTGTCGGGTTCTTTATTTAAACAGCTCTCATTTCTTACAAAACCCAAAGTTTGCTAATAGATTGGTCTGCTTATAGATAAGACCGTTTTCATCTGCCAGTGAAGAAACTCAGGCGGAGGCTCAAATGTGAAGCCTCTTGGCTGCTCAGCGCTGAAGTCAGCATGCAGACGCAGGCTCAGCTGACCCCGGGTCCTGTGCTTTACGTGCCACCAGTCTGTTAATGGGGGAAAGGGACAGCAAGCACATTGAAACCCGTATTTGCTGAGGTTTGTGGAGACTACGTAAGGAGGTCAGAAGTGTGTTTATTAGTGGACGGTCTCTTTCTCGGCCTATGAGGAATGCCACAGAGAGGATATCTGTTTGCACTTAAAACTGTAATCAAACCGAGAAGGCAAAGCGGAGTTAGTATTTGCTCCAAGACTGTAAGTGATCTGTCTTTGTGAGGGATTGGGACAAAAGGCAAAGTCCGTGTTCTCCTTTACCATTGTTTGCTGTCCTCCTTCGCTTGTCATAGAAGTCTAGGCCTTCTGTGAGGTTGATTCTGTGAGGGACTTGGCTGAAGAAGAGGTAGTGATTAGCATTTGGATTGAGCTTTCTCAGCCTGCACCAGGGATTTTAACTCAGTAGATTCTAAAAGGAGCCTGTTTACTGAGACTTCGGGATGATGATCACCCAGTGCCTACAAGGGGCCGGGTATTATTTCATTTAGCCCTTACAGAACCCTTTAAAAGGGATACTGCAGTCTCTCTTCTTTCTTTACTTTACTTTTCTTTTCTTTTCTCTTCTCTTCTCTTCTCTTCTCTTCTCTTCTCTTCTCTTTCCTTTCCTTTTCTCTTTTCTTTTCTCTCCTCTCCTCTCTCTCCTTTCTCTCTTTCTTTCTTTCTTTCTTTCTTTCTTTCTTTCTTTCTTTCTCTTTCTTCAGATTAAGAAACTGAGGTACAGTAGGGTGCCAGGGTGGCTCAGTCGGTTAAACGTCCTGCTCTTCATCTCAGCTGAGGTCTTGATTTCAGGGTTGTGAGTTCAAGTCCCACATTGGGCTCCATGCTAGGCGTGGAGCCTACTTAAAACACACGCTCGCGTGCATGTGCGCACGCACGCAACAACTGAGGTACAGTGAGTTGCAGAGCCAGGGTTCAAAGTCACGTTTTCTTTCCAGCTCAATACTAGAGCTGGCTGCACTAACAGGGCATGCAGACTGGTGTTAAAAGGATGCCAGGGATCATAGGAATCATAAAGCTAGGGCTAATGGGAAAGTTCTGGATGGTGGCAAGTAAGCAGCAGAACGAAGGAAATGAATTAGAATAAATGGAGTAATTGACATCAAGGGAGGGACCTTAGTAAAAATAAAAATGATGGCACCCGATCTTGGTTTCCCCCTTACTTCTTTTTAGTAATGGAGTGTGGTCGTAGCAAATCTGAGGTCACTGTTTGCACCTCAGTCTGGTCTGTTCCACGGTTATAAACCAAATGCCTGCCGCCCCCAGGCCGCGGTCTCAAAAAGAGAGTATGATGGGATTAGGGCAGAACCCTTGATGCTGTTTGAGCCAAAACTCAAAGTGAGCTCATCCTTCTAGTTGGGAGGGTCTTCATCATCTGTGATGTGCATGAAGAGAAAATACTTTTTTTTTTTTTTTTAAGATTTTATTTTTAAGTAACCTCTACACCCAACTTGGGGCTCGAACTCACAACCCTGAGATCAAGAGTCGCTCGCTCTACCGACTGAGCCAGCCGGATGCCCCAACACCTTTTGTTTTTTAATGGCACTTTGAATTGCACAACTCTAAGGAAATTGGTCTCTCTTTTGTAACCATCGTTAATCTTATAATTATTGGTTCAGTGACAGGTCTTCCCTGTATCCCAGGGTTTCTTAATTCTGCGCTATTGACATTTTGGCCTAGAAAATTTGGGTCTTCAGGGAACAGTTTGGTTTGGCAGAAAGACCTCTGGGTGAAGGCGCTCAGGCTTGCAGGAGATTTGTCACCCCTAACCTGGTCCTTGTCAGGGGAGAAAAAGCAGTGACGTGGCCGGAAACTGGATTGGTGCCCAGGACCCCTGGTGTGAAGGACCAGAGGAAGGTTCCTGATGACCACTGTCCACCTCGCCCTCTCCCTTTCTGCTGTCCTGGCATCTTGTCCCAGATGTATTTCCGTTTCTAACCTCTTCCGTTACGGTGCTGTGTGTGTGAGAGCTCCAGTTGGTTGCTGTGTTTGGGGGCAAACAATAAATGGTCGGGTCGACACCAGGGAACGTCAGAGAATTAACAAGTTTCAAGCTGCTATTTGTGAGCCCAAGGCTAAAAGTAACACAATTAAACAGGCAAGGATCTATGGGCATTAAAATTCAAGTAGGCAAACTGTCAGATAATTTTATGCTGCTTATTATCCTGATCTCTTTAAGCACAAGTCCAGTAGTACTGTGTCTTTGGGAATAAATAATTAGATATATAAATTACCTTTATCTCTGAAACATCATGTTGAATTTAGCATTATTACAACCCACCCCCGAAAGCCTTCTGTTTGCCATAGTTTAATTTACTAAAGATTATTTTTTTAAACATATGAGAGAGAGGGTAGATTCAAAAAGGCGAGGCCTTTGAACCCAATACCATTTTAAAACCACTTGAGTTTAAATATATTCAAGAGAGAAATCCACGTGTAATTTTTTTTTCTTTTTTAATAGTGTTTGAGTGGAGAGGACCAGTCATGTGGGTGGAGGAGGGCTACAGGGCTTCAAAGGATAACCCCGAAGATTGAAGGGAGAGGAGCAAGGAGAGGACTGAGAGAGGCTGGTCATGAACCAAAATGCTAGGGCTCTCCTGGACGAGGGGAAAGCAGAGGGTCCGGTGCTCTGGGGAGACGCCTGAAGAACCCTCCTCTCAAGTTCTGTGGGCTCAGCTCTTCCTCAGACAGAGCAGGTGCTCGTGGCGGGCCGGCTTGGTTGGTTCTGTGCCGCGAGCAAGTTCTCTGAGCCTGATAGGCCTCAGTTTCTTCATACGTGAAATGGGGTAATTGTGATGCCTGCCTCGAAGTATAGTTCTGAAGACTAAGTGAGTGAGATGTTTTTAAGTCAAGCCTACTTGCTTAGTAACAGTAGACCATGTATTTTGACTTTTTTCTTTTTTAGAAAGTCTGTTATCAGTGACCATGCAGAGGCTCTGGGAGGCAATCTGCAAGCTTTAATTTTTTCTTCTCGTGCCTTCAAATAAAATTTTAAAATGTTTGAAATTAAACTCCTGAAACAGTAGATAACGTTATTTTCCAACAAGTTGTGTCTTCAGAATTTCTATTGATAGGACAGCGACTGAGAAAAGAATTCTTTCAAAGATTTTGCAACTCAGATTCTCTCTGAGAGCAGTTTGCTTATTTACCTTCTGTAGCCCCTTTGTTTATTGAAACCAGAATATTCTTTGTTCCCTTGGACCAGTTTCAGTGTCCCTGCCATTGTGGATGTCCCCGTGCTGCGGCACTGGCCCCTGGGAGCTGGACCTTCCCAGCACCAAGCCTGCTGATGTTAATGAAAGCAGGGTGTGGGGCTCCCGTTGGGCCTGGTTGGCGTCAGTCAGCAGGCACTTGGGCACTGAGTGCTGCTAATTCCAGCCTCCCCAAGCTACTTTAAAAGCATCATCTTTTTTTCTGTTCCCGGACCCAGCCTAAAATTTCAGGAGCAAGAGGGGTGGGAGGAGGCAAATTGGGGGTGGTGTGTGTGGTAATACGAGGGGGTTAAACCTGCTGGTCCTGGCTTGAAGTAAATGGCAGGAGTGTTAGGCTTGTAGCCTTGATCCCAGCCATTGCCTTCTGCTTAGCAGCCTCTTGTTGGAATTGGCTGGGGACCCCTCTGAGCAGCCTTTCTGAGTTCTCCCCTTCAGAATGCTGCTAGATGTGCCGTCGAAGTATCCCCCATTCCTAGCAGGGGTGCTTTGATTCCTGCTCTTCGTGGAGAGCCTCAGGCCTGGGACTGGCCACTGGCTCCAAGTAAAGTCTCTAGCGTGGCGGGTTTCACTGGGCTGTTCTGAAGAGCGACACTCCGCTGTGAAGACTAGCGCTAGGCAGGCCCTTGGCAGAGGAGAATCGAGACCCTTGAGTGAAATACAGTGGTAATGCTTCCGCAAATGGAGATCAGTTGTGGAAGGGAGCTTTTGCACAGAACGCACATGTGAACTATAAAGAAGCCCTATTTCCCTTCCCTGGATTCGCTTCATAAGGGGAATTGTAGTTAGCTGCATTGTTCCTTCTGAATGTGTCCTTGGTTTTCATTCTTGAAGGACTGCCACCAACTCCCGTCCAGCTGCTCTATCCAGTGTCTAGGTTCAGCAATGTCAAATCCCTCCAGCACCTTTGCAGATTCCGAATCCGACAGCTCGTCCGGATAGATCACATCCCGGATCTCCCACTGCCTAAGTACAATGGGGTCTTTCGGGTCGGGGCAGGGGTGGAGGCTTAGTTGGGAATGTGAGTGAGGCCTGCCTGCTGATTGCACAGGGAGCCTGGCGCTGCTCGCGGGCATCCTCCTCTCGCTTCTCGCGTGTCTTAACACCTAACTCTGGAAGTGTCACGTGGCAGCTGGAAGGGAGGAAGGTGTGTGTGTGTGTGAGCCTCCCTTCTGCAGTCTCTACAAAGAGTGGAGTGGAGGTGGTAAGAGGGAGGGAGACGGAACTATAACAAGTGAGAACGTGGCAAGTTTCTTAGGTCGGCCGAGTTTTTTTGTGCAGTCACAGCCACATAGGGGTTGAAGAAGGAGGAAGGCTTGAACAGAGGTGGTCTTTTGTTTATGGTCTTTGTAAGTAACACTTCATGTTTTTCGCAGACCTCTGATCTCTTATATCCGAAAGTTCTACTACTATGATCCTCAGGAAGAGGTGTACCTGTCTCTTAAGGAAGCGCAGCTCATTTCCAAACAGAAGCAAGAGGTCGAACCCTCCACGTAGCGAGGGGCCCCCTGCTGATCGCCACCAAGGGTATGAGCTCTCTGCCTCACCGTCCAGCCGGGTCTCTTCCCAGACAGTTACCGTCCTGCGCTGGGCCTCGCCCCCCTCCCCCACACCCCGTGTGTATACTGATCCAGGCGCAGATGCCCAGAGAGTCACCAGATCTGATAATGGGGTCCCCAAGGGGGCACATATGCCAAATGGGAGAAGAGCAGATAGACACGAGGGGCTTGAAAAGTATTTGCCAAGCAATGTGCAAGCTAATCACTGAATATAGGCAAGGAGGAGGACACACAGTGTAGCTAAGTGTGCGGCCGTCTCTCATACTTTGGCCAGTCTCCGTGCCGTTGCACAAATGACATGTGAAACAGGAAACCAGAGGGGAAGAAGACGTCATCAGAGGGAGCGCAGGCGTGCCTTTCATCGCAACAGGCATGCACTTCGGTGAGAACTCCCATGTCCAGGGGCTTGGAATGTGGGGGTGAGCAAAACGAGCTCGCTCTCCCATTCCGAGTTCCACCTGGACCACTGAAGAATAAATTGTTGAAAGGAGTGAGTGAGTTCGCTAAGGAATTCGTCTACCTCAGAGGCTCTTCAGAGCGCCCGTTGCCGCACTAACTGAATTCCACTCATTTATTTTCCCCATAAAATATCTTGGAATACTGGTTCGTGCAGATGGATTCTGATTAGTCTTTTAAACTGCCTTCGTGTAGGCATTGAAAGATAGAGGTGAGTAGGGAGCAAAATTGCCAGAGAGCTGTGATTTTGGTAGCGTGGGTTACACGTAAGATCTCACAGTCTCGTGATCCACCAGGTGTGGTGACCCCCTGTCTCTCCTCTTCGTGTAGACTGTCCTCCTTAAGCACTGAACACGTCTGTTTGTCCTCCAACCTTCTCTGTTCCCCGGTGCCATCTCCCACACGAGACAAACTAAGGGGAGAACCCGCAGAGGGACGGTCTGAGAATGAAGGCTGTCTTTATCTCCCCACGCTCTCTGCTCTCTTCATAACCGGAGAGCATGATGACTGGCGTTTATGCCCCACGGGTTTTCCTGGGCCATGGCTAAGGTGAACCCAGCTGTGTGCCTCCCCTCTTAGCTCTGGAAGTCCCTGATCCTATGCTGTCGGGGGAAAGCATGTGAACTGGGCTAATAAGGATTAACAAGGGGAGAAGATATGAAAGAAGAGAGATCAAAGAGATCGTAACTCTTGGGGCGCCTGGGTGGCTCAGTCATTTAGCGTCTGCCCTTGGCTCAGGTCATGATCCCAGAGTCCTGGGATCAAGCCCCACATCGGGCTCCCTGCTCCGCTGGGAAGCCTGCTTCTCCCTCTCCCACTCCCCTGCTTGTGCTCCCTCTTTCACTGTGTCTCTCTGTCAAATAAATAAAATCTTTAAAAATAAAAAATCATAACTCTGGGAGGCTACAGAGCTTTAACTTGAAGCGTCCTGGACTGGGTGTACAACTTCTTGTCATGTCTTCAGTGACCTGCAAGTTGTATGCCCTTGGAAGCGACTCCTAGAACATACAAATGTTCTGATGTCTGGGAGGATTTCTCTGCTTGGTGGCTTTGCCGTTGAAGTCAGGACGGGAATTAGGTAGGAGGGAACCACGGAGGCGCGTCTACACTAACACACTGTGCTGGAGTAATTAGGACCTGTTCGTTAGAGCACCACCTCTGTGGCTGCTGTGCCTTAGGAGGAACCGTCCCAAACAGCACGTTCGGAGGTGGGCTGGGCGTGGTGGAGGCCTTCTAGCTTCAGCATATGGGGACTAAATGACTAACTCGGAGCAGAGAAGTTTTCGGGGTGAGAGGGGCTTGCTAGCTGAAAGCAATACGAAGGAGGAGTGGTTAAGCTTACTCCACGTGGCTCCAGGGCACGGGGCCACGATGGTATAAGGCATAAAGAGTTGAACTTCCGTCCCACTTCAGAAAAACTGCTTTAACAAGAGAGGTCCAAAAGCGGAGTGGTTTCCACAGGCCCGCGGGAGCCCCCAGCTGGCTGTGCCTTCAGCAGCTCTGCCTACTTGCTAAGTACCCAGTGTGGGTCGGGAAGAGCGTGTGAGCGAGTCAGTCTATGGCTCTGGCCTCGCTGAGCTGCAGTTCTCAGGAGAGACAGACAGCAAACCTGTAAAGACATGAATAGGCTAATTGCAGTTGACTGTACATGTTATGAGGAATAAACAGCTGGCAAAGTCTAGTGATTAGTGGTGGGATAGTGGTACTCAGTGTGGATGACCGGACAAGGCCCCTGTGAGGAGGTGTCCTGTTGGCTGAGATCTGAACAGGAGTCAGCCGTGAGAGGATCTGGGGGCAGAGCATTCTGGGCAAGGGGTCCAGTGAGCAGAAAGGCCCTGAGATGGGAAGGAACTTGGTCTGATGAGGTATAGGCCAGGGGGAGCCATTTGTCATGAGTATGGGGGGCGGTCATGTATGGGCAAAGGATCGAACTGAACCCCCAGGGTCTCTCTGCTATGTGTGACACCAGGATTGTTGTCTGTGGCAGAGAATAAGCATCACGCTGTCCTCAGTCCTGATTTAGACCTCAGGGCCCCTTGAAATAAATGGAAGTAACACTCCTAAAAGGAGAGTTTTTATGTTGTAAAATTTGGCCCTTACGACTTCCTGTTGGTCAGGCTGATTTTTTTTTTTTAATTTTCTATTTTATTTATTTTTTTTATTTTAATTTGGGAGTTCTGAATGGGCCACTTGGTCTGTGTGTGCTGTTACCTGCGGTGTTTCATGTCAGGATGCTTGGAGTCAGAGGACAGAAACAGGTGGAACGATGCCCTTCTTAAATCAGAAGGTAGAAGCCGCATTGTCCTTTCACTCTCTTCAGTAGCCAGAAGCTGCAGAGACACATAGCTGTTTCTAGCTGGGCTCACCAGGGGTTACTCCAGTTTTGTTTGTTTTGTTTTTAAGATTTTATTTAGGGACGCCTGGGTGGCTCAGTTGGTTATGCAGCTGCTTTCGGCTTGGGTCATGATCTCGGGGTCCTGGATGGAGCCCCACGTCAGGCTCTCTGCTCAGTGGGGAGTCTGCTTTTCTCTTTCCTTCTGCCCCTCCTCTACTTGTGCTCTCTCTCTCTCTCTCTCTCTCAAATAAATAAATAAAATCTTTAAAAAAAATTTATTGAGAGAGAGAAAGAGAGCGTGCGAGCGGGGTGGGGGGCAGAGGGGGGAGAGTCTCAAGCCGACTCCACACTCAGTTTGCTCTCGTCGCTCTCAGACCGTGACCCGAGCTGAAATCAAGAGTCAGATGCTCAACCGACTGAGACACCCAGGTGCCCCTTTTTTCTTTCTTATTCCCTGGAGCAGGTGGGCCTCGGCAAAGAATTGGGGGGAAAAGTGGGTGGAAAATTAAGGGGTACGGGACAGGGAAAGAGCGAAGTAAGGCGATATGATAGAATATATTTGTCAGCTATTTTAGGAGGTTTTTTTGGCGTCCAGGTCATGGGCTGCTCAAGTCCCCCAGCGAATGCTGCTGCTACATCCTGGGCCAGCACCAGTGTTTGTGGGAACCTTTGGCGCTCCACATTCCAGTTCTCCTTTTGAGCTGTACTTTTCCACCTCCAGAGGCTGGGCTGTTCTCCATTTGGTTCCTCTCCATTGAGCCACTCATTTTTCTCCTTTTTCACCTAGGCATTTGGTTGCCAAGCTCCAGTTTTGAAGAACCAAATGAAGCTACTGTGGAAGGGGGAGTGAGGAGAAGTGAGGGAATTGGAAGGGCTGAGATCCTCCGTGCAAAGACTTCGGTTCCCCTCGCAGCCCTGGGGCTTGGAAGAAGCACACAACCACACCCTCCGCGCGGGGGCGCCACCTCTTCCCATCCAGCCCCCGTGGTGTCCCGGAACTGGACGAGCTCCTTGGAAAACTGGAAGAAGTCTCAACACTGTTCCTTTTTTTAGAAGTTTTGTTTTGGTTATTTGCATTTCTCGGTATGGAAAAGTTCCTTTAAAGGCAGCTGGGGTTTGTGCCCATTGGACTGGAAGTGGTGCCAAGGGTGAGCCGGGTCCAGGGGAGGGGAGGGAGGGGATTGCCAGTGACAGTCACGCAGCTGGTGCCAAAGGCAGAGTGCGAGTGTTCACCATTGACGATGAGGAAGGGAAGAGAAGGAGTCAGAAGTGCAAATCGAGTGGGAGTTTCTGAGGGATGAAGACGCCCTTCTCTTTCGGGAAGGAAAGGAGGGTGGGTAGCCTCGAAGGGAAGATCGCTGAACAGAAACTGGCAAAGGGCCTCTGCCGGGGAAAGTAGCGACTCCTCACATCCTTTCCTTTGAAGGTTTAGGAGCCTGGTTTCCGAATCACCTCTCCTAGACGCTGTGTTAGTTTTGTCGTACTGAATTCCTGAGTTTTGTGACCTCAAGTCAGTCCTGTTCTTCCTCCACCGTCCACCCCTCCCCTTGAGATTCAACTGTACATTTCACTCTGATCATGGTAACATCATTCCTATTGCTTCCGCCAGCTGTCAGGGCAATCGATTTTCTCATCACCGGAGCAGTCGAGAGCCCTAATCGTGAGCTGCTAAAGTTAATGGAGCATGCTTCCAGGTTCTTAATGGCAAACTGCACCCATGACTTAGGAGTCAGTGTTACGTACCTCCATGTGTCTGTCAGCTAGTGAGGGGGAGTATGGAGGATGGGGAGAAACGACGCTCTCGTGCTAGCGTTCTTCCGAGAAGAAGCTCTCCAGCGTCTCAGCCTTAATGGAGTGTCTTTGGATCAGAGAGGAGGAGAGCATTGCATCTCATGTTTTTAGGTTTATCCCTGTTGTCCCACTTTGGGGACGAGAGGTAGCAAGGGCTTTTTTATTTTCCTGTGTTCTTTCTAGCAACCCAAACATTTTCCTGAGTCAGATCCCGTTTGCCCCCCTTTCCATGGGAAGCATGCCCGATGCTGATTTGGGAGTAGCCCATCTTCCAGGTGGAGGTGGACGAGGAGGGAGGGAAAACTCCAGCGTGTTTCAGTGGTCGTTGGGTTTTTCTGAAGCGGGCCATTGTCCAGTCGTATGATATTATGAGTTCGCTTTTCTATAGAGTTACTCCGGGGAGAGGTTTGCTGTTAAGATGTGAAAATTGAGCTGTTTGGGTCTTTATGGCTCTTTTGTAGTAAATGTTCCATTACGCTGCCTCTTTTGGTTCCCCTGTGCTTATATCTGCCTCATCTCGTGAGATAAATAATATCGTCAGGTTTGTGGTTTCCTGATGGTTCAGGGTGAGGCCCTAGTGTCTTGGTAATTTATAGGACTGCCTCATCTGGAAGCATTGGCCTTCTGCCTTACGTCTTGCATGGAATGACCAGTCTTCCTCCTTGTAGCGGAAGAGGGGGGAAACTTGCATTGTTACCTGCCTGGAAAGAGGAGGTCCGCAAAGTGAGCTTTGTGGCATAAACACAGCCCACCTCTGATTGGTCGTGAGGTTCCTCTTTTCTCCTTGGATTCCACGGTGGTGTTACCAAGCAGTGAAGACAGTGATCCCAGAAATTGGCTTAACCTGTGAGTCTTGCCTCTTGAGAGTGCAGATTAACTTGCCGTCTTGCAGAAAGTGCCACCCAGCAACAAGCCCGTAGTCTGCAGTCCCGCAGGATCCTTGAGTGGCTGACGGACAGCTATTTGGGTTTTTTGGGCTTTTTTTTTCACACCATTTCAGCCACCCATAATTTTAAAATTCTTTTTTATAGTGTGTTTTAGTGTGTTTGTCTGGCTCTGGGCTAGATGCTGTGGGAAACACAAGAAGGGAAAGACCTGATGTCTGGCCTAAAGGGACCTTTTAAGTGACTGCCGCACGTGCAGCAATTGGAGAATGACTCTGTGTGGCAGCAAGAACCAAGGGCCGTCTTTAAAGAAATTCAGATGGGTAAGATCGGGGTAGACCAGACGGTCTGGGAGAGCTCTGTGGCAGTGAGGCTTTGGGTCCTAGGCGAGGGTAAGACAGTGAGACAAGAAACACATGAACAGAAGCATGGAAGCAGAAGTCTGCATGGTGTCCTGAACCGGACACAGCCCCAGGTTAGAGCAACCACGTCAGTCACTCCTTTCTCAGGCCTGCAGTTTAGACAGAATCTTCCTAGTCATCAGGCAAGTCTCAGCGCTGAGGGCTCGTGATGGTGAAGTGGAACCCAAAGCCAGAAGTCACCTGGTTCCTGCCCATGGCCAGGGACCTCACCACTCTCAGCACCGTCCAGGGGAGGGAGGCAGAGCCCTTGTACCTGCCTTGTGGTACCAGGGGTTTCCACTGGAGAATTCCTGCAGTCAGGCCCAGAACCAAACCAGCCGAGGAGGCATGACCCAACCTCACCACCATCCTTCTTTCTCCTCCTGGGAAAGGGTAGTGTGTCCTTGTCCACGATCTGTCTGTGGGCCAGTCACGGCCCAGGCTGCAGCCTAGTCCTTCTTCTGTAGAGCGGGCTGCAAGACAGAGTTGCACAGGGAGAGACAGCCTCCGTCGGGGGATGAGGAGGAGGAAGAGGCGGTAGTGGGGCAGCGCTGAGGGACCCACCTTGGTCAGAGAGCAGAGAGGGAACAGGAGTGGTGGTTCTGCCCCCAGCACTGCCCCTTCGTCTCTCCAGGCTGGACCCACTCCTCCTTTGCCAGTTCTGTGTCGTGCTAACTGAAATGCAGTCCACAGAGGGGACTCATTCCTTTTTGGTTGTTGTATTTTAAAGTCACAAACTGGAAAAGGTTCTCACCTCCAGGGACCCATCATTGATTTCCGAGTTGTTAATGGGTCCTTGCCTGTGTGACCCTCCCTTGTTAGTGATTGATCTGCTGTAACCTTCCTCAGGACAGGTGTGAACCACTGTGAGCTAAGTGACAACTACTGCTACAATTTGCTGGTACTTGAAATTCGCGTGCTGTGACAGGAGCACAGAGTAAGGAGGGTGGGGCTTTGCTGTGAGGACTAGGTAAGTGGGCAACGACGGGGAGTTGGGGAGTTGGGGACCACTGGCGATGGCCTTGGCCTGGCTGCCAGCCTGTGCCTAGATGCAGTGAATGTGAGCCACGGACGGCAGCACGCAGGCTGCCGAGAGGAGAGGAGAGGAGAGGAGAGGAGAGGAGAGGCGAGGAGCTCGCCCTCACGGTTTCTACTCCTCCTGTCCTTCCTTTCCCCGGGGGCTGATGGTGTCGGCCCTTCCTGGGGGAGGGAGTGTTGTGGAGACGGCTGTGAACACGCCCACAGTGCGCATCCAGGAAGAACGGGGCAGCCGGGAGGGTGCTGAGTGCTCGCACGTCTACGTGTGAGGCCTAGAGTAGAGCTGGGTGCCCTGGGGTGCCCACCTTCTTGGCCCTCACCCTAGGCCCCCAAAAGAGCAAGGCTGCTTGAAGCCCTCGGGTCCCAGCAGGAAACGGGGCTAGGTGGGACTTTTTCCTTAGCTTAGACCCTTCCCTGCTGCCTCTCTCTCGGCTTTGAACCCTGAAAATGGAGGGCGAGGCACTGGGATTTAGCTCTATGGCTGCGGGAAGGAGACCTGAAAGTCGGCGTGTGTGTCTGTGTGTGTGTGTCTGTGTGTGTCTGTGTCTGCACGCGTGTCTTCATTTGCAGAGGTCTTGCCACCAGTTGGGATGCTAGAAGCATCTCCATTGTGGGGAGACCTGCTATTTGTTTTCCACTTTTAAGAGAATGACATGCCCCCTGTCCCTAAGGGAGGAGCGTTTGAGTTAGACATTTTCCCTATGGGAATCCTCTTGGTTTGGTTTGTGGAGGGGGTGGGGGGTGGATAAATGATTTTTATCTCTAATTGTCAACACAGCTGTTCTTACACTGAATTTGTGCTATTGCATACGTGTAGCCATCTTTCTTTTCACTGCAGCAGTGTTTATCAGTAGTTCAAAATGATTTATTTGCTCCTGGGGAGTAAAATCTTTTTTATTAAAAAAGAAAAAAAAAAAAAAAAAGGAAGAAAGCAAAGCGTGGCTCCCTTCCCCCGTGATAGCTGTAGGATTAGTGGGCCTCAAAGCTCGAAGGCAAAGTTGAGTCTGCCAGTCTCCGTGACCTGTCCTGTTTTGACATCGGGGTCTTCGTGCTCAGCACAAACAGAGAGGAGGCCCGGAGAAGATGGAGAGCAAAGCTTTGGGAGGAGTGAGGTGGGGTTTGGACCGTAGAGATGGAGACACTGGGGACTCAGGTGCTGCAGTTAGAAAAACCGAGTAAGGAATTGTATTTAAAATATTGATTCTCTAATCTGCCAGGGAAAGACCTTTCTTTACATGCAGATTCCATACTGTCCTTGTCCTTTTCATTGCTTCTTGACCTTCCTGGTAGGTGCCGGCCCAGTTTCTTCCCATCCTGCCCTCCGTACCCCTTCCCCGCCATTCCTTCCCACTCCCATCTACCTCTGGGAAGCCAGTCCCGCATGCTGAGTCTGACTTGCCCTCACGCTCATTTCATCTTGGTTAGAGGGTACCTGGAGCCGCTCCCCCCCACTCCCCTGAAGTGCCAGGAGGCACAAAGGGGCAGGTGAAAAGCAGCCAGCCGTGGTGGGAAGACATGAGTGTCTGGTTGCAGCTGGACTGCAGTCTTTGCTCCTGGAGAGAGAGTGTGAACAAAACTGAGGACACTCTTGATCGGAACCCAGGAAATCACACACTGCTCCACCCAGCTCAGGTGGGGCGGGCAGGCTGGTCTGGCTCCTCCATCCCTGGTGCTCCCTTGAACGGGGACCTACCCCTCACCGTTCGGCCCAGAACCTTTCCCAAGGGACAAGCATGGTCCAGGCACCGTTCTGTAGACAGGCCGGTCACGAATGCCCAAACTGGGGCTGCCCGTGGCACAGCCACTGCTGTACATTTTTTTGGTTGTTTTTAAGAAACTCCATGAAGAGGGGTGTCATTCCGGGCTCAGGGTGGCTGCCAGTCCTTCACCAGAAGGGGAGCCACACCCCTGCAACCACTCCTGTCCTCGTGTGCCCCCCCCCCCCCGCCCTCCTCCAAGCCAAAGTGTGGCCTGGCTTTTGTCTTCCCATTTCGTTTTCCTCCTCTCCCCCCCCCTTTTTGTGCTTAATTTATTAAAATAGTTGCTGTATAATTTATTTTCATAAACTATAAAAAATTACTAAATGGTTAAAATAGACTTGCAGGCCAATCTTAAATGGGGTGGGAGGGTCTGCGGGTGGGGTGGGAGAAGGGAAAGATGTTTTGATATAAACAAAACAAATGCACTTTGGGTGTGTTTTGGTATTTTTCTGGGGATAGATGGGTGGGTGTTGGGATGTCCCTGTAGATTAGTTCCAGAACCGGGTGTTTGTATATACTGTATCAATAGGCATGTGTGACTCTTACAAAGGGACGTTAGTAGCTGCTGCAGGTCCTGTTTGGAAACCCCGTGTACAACTCCCAGTTTTTTGTAAGTGTCGGTGCGGGAGACATTTGACTCTTGTGTTTGTATCTCCTTTTTATGATTGCTGTACTGACCCATGTCTTTTTGGGGAGGGGCGAAAAGAGATTTGAAATAAAAATGTTTAGAAATTACTTCATGAGATGTGGGTTCATGCGTGTCAATCCTTCTCCCATCTCCTATGACTCCTCACACCACCAACCAACCCCGTAGGGTCAGAGGGCCCAGCCCTGGTGACTGGGGCATCTCCGTGATGGGAGCCAAGCCAGACCCATCCAGAACTGGTCTTGTCAGAATTAGAGATGTTGGAACGTTCCCCGGGCCGATGGCCATTGCTCAACGCGGCTTTCTCCTTCCCCGGCAAGTACAGGAGAATTCCAGTGCCCGCGGCCTGTTGGTTGGTGAGCGGTGGTGTGGGGCTGTGGCTAGGGAGAGTGCGCGCGCCCCCACAGCGGTCAGTCCCCGTGTTTCCCCCAGTCCGGCAGGCGAGGTTTCTCATGCGTCTGACCTGCCTCCCTCCAGCCAGCCCCGGGCCTCTCGAGAGGTGCTCTTTGGAGAGCAAAGGAACGGAATGGTTCTCTGATTGACAACCGTGTGTACTCGGAGCCACTGGGAACTCCCCTCTTCACCTTCCCACCTAATCCCTCTCCAGGTCCCCCACTCGGGGCAGGAAGCATGTTGCGTGAGCTAAACCCCAGTGTGGGGGAGTTACGTTTTCACAGGACTGGTTGGAAGTGCCGCCCGGGGGTAGCGGGCGGGGGGAGTCTGGGAATCCCCACTTGCCCCAGTCAGCTCATCCTCGAGTCCCGGGTCCTCATTAGGGTGAGACAGTGTATCAGTTCTGATAGCCGTTCTATGACAGCGTGAATTCCTTTTTTTTGCTTTTAAGATTTTATTTATTTATTTGACAGCGCAAGCGGGGGGAGCGGCAGGCAGAGGGAGAGAGAGAAGCAGTCTTCCTGCTGAGCAGAGTCCAGCTCGGGCCTCCATCCCCGGACCCTGGGATCATGACCTGAGCCGAAGGCAGACGCTTAACCAACTGAGCCACCCAGGCGCCCCAACAGCGTGAATTCCTGATGGAAGTTTGCTTCCCTTTTAGAAGGAAAGGTGCGCCAAGCTACGAAGGGCAGACAACACTACGAGGGAAAACGCTTAACTCAGAACCAGCAATTCCAATGCCCTACTGGCCGCCGTTGGCACACAGTCGTCCATCACGAGGACTCTGCTCACCCCATCAGTCTAGAGTGTTCGTGTGCATTTCTTCAAAGAGGAGCAGGCTTCATTTCAGAGCAGCATCGCTCACAGTCAGGATGACTGTTAGGTGCGTTAGCAAAGCTAGGTTCTGGAGCCTGACTTGGGTGGTTAAGCCCCTAGAAGGAGAGGCATTCTTTTGGTAACAGCTCCGAAGAAATAAATAACACGGCCGCCTGCCCGCCTCTGCACCCCCAACACCCAACACCACCCACGTCACCCCGTGTTCCTTGGCCATTCTCTTTAGCCACCACCTTCATTCTGTCACCAAGGCTGTTCCATGTCACCTGTCGGTGCTGCCTGGCTGTGCGCCTCCCCGACTAGGATGCAACCGTGAGCGCGTGGCAGGTGGCGCCCTTGGGTCTGGGGTGTGTCCCCGAGGGCGAGGATGTGCGGGAGGGTGAGCTGGGAACAGGGAACTTTCGGTCTGTCTTGGTTCCCTCCCACCTCTTGTAGTGTGAGCATCTTGTGCTAGTGATTCGAGGGCCTGTTGGTGCCACGTGGGTCCTGGAGAACAGCCCTTTCCATCTGGCGCTCAGCCAGAGGCGCGGGAGTAGACTCCAGCTCGGCTGAGTCTCCGCAGGCCTCTCGTGGAGCCCCTTCTGAGCGATTTCCAAGAGGAATTCCGACCAGCCTAATCCCACACGCTGATCCCCGTTTAGGCTGCGGCTTCATCCGGCCTCCGTTACCATGTCCTAATGTCCCCTCTTCTCACCTGGGCAATTCCAGCAACTTCCCAGCTGGTCTCTCTGCGTCCTGTCTCCCCTCTCCAGTCCTTCTAAAAAGTTCTTCCCAAGAAAAGACGTGCTCAAGTCACTTCCCTAGTTGAAAATCAACGACTCGGGGCGCCTGGGTGGCTCAGTCGTTAAGCGTCTGCCTTCGGCTCAGGGCGTGATCCCGGCGTTCTGGGATCAAGCCCCGCATCAGGCTCCTCTGCTGGGAGCCTGCTTCTTCCTCTCCCACTCCCCCTTGTCTCTCTCTCTCAGTGGCTGTCTCTGTGTCAAATAAATAAAGTCTTTAAAAAAAAAAGAAAAAAAAAAGAAAATCAATGACTCATCCTAGAGAAGCAAATCTTCCCTCCTCATCTTGGCATTCAAGGCTGTTTCTCCTTCACCTGCCACACCGGCTGCACTCTGGTCGTGACACACTCAGTGTCCCCAGAGGATGGCATCCCGTCTCCTGCCACTCCACCTTCCCTCATGCCGGGGGACTCTTACCTGTCACTCTCTCCACCTGGAAACTTGTCCCTCAAGGGTTTGCTCCAGGGTCACCTCTGAAACTGTCACCAGCCACTTGTGGCCAAACGCTCCTTCCTCTGCTATCGTTCATGTGTCTGCCTGCTTGCTCATCGTGACCTCCGGCCTGGGAGGAACAGAGCCTGTGTCCTGCTCAGCTCTCTCTCTGCCCCTGGGGCCGGCCCAGTGGAGTACACGAGCCAGGGTGGTGGTGGTTGAGGGAAGGTGACATCAGCCCCCTTCCCGGGAGTGCTGCTTGCTCTCCCAGTCAGCCCGCCTCAAGCCTGGAATTGCATGCAGGACAGCCTGATTGCGTGGAAGTAGGGGTTCTTAACTACTAAATGTCATCCTCTTCAGAATTGTCTCAAGGGGTTGGAGTTCTGGTGGTTGAAGTAGGAGTGTGAACGATGTGACGTGACTGTAACTCAAGATGTCCCAAAGGTGGGGTGTTGACTGGCGCCGACAGTGTCAGAGGGCCAGAGCTGCCCTCTGGTGCAAGATGCTCCCCCCACAGGGTCAGCGGGCTTCGTCCAGGGACCCGACATTGCATGGAACCACCCACGGCCCCGTGCTGACTTCTCCCCCAACAGAAAGTCTGCATTTACAGAGCTCAGCTCAGGGGCGCCTGGGTGGCTCCGTCGGCTAAGGGTCTGCCTTTGGCTCAGGTCATGAGCCCAGGGGTCCTGGGATCGAGCCCCACATGGGGCTCCCTGCTCAGCGGGGAGTCTGCTTCTCCCTCTCCCTCTGCCTGCCGCTCCCCCTGCTTGTAATCTCTCTCTCTCTCTCTGTCAAATAAGATCTTTTAAAAAGAGAAATAAAGAGCTCGCTCAAGTGCCCTTCTTCACATCCTGGGCTTCTGGCCTCATCCCACGTGGTGTCACAGCCTGGCTTTCCCCGCCCACTTCTGAGAACTTGGTTTTGTTTCTGGGCCTTTATTCCGCAAATTCGGGGGCGACGAGACAGGTAGAGCATAGGAGAGGCTACCTAGCTTTATACTGGGAGGGAAAAATAAGTGTGGTCAGGTCACAGCTGAGCTTGGGGGGAGTTTGGAAGGTTTGAAACGGGGCAGGACCGTCTGGCAGCAGCCATCCTGTGTGGGAGATCGGTAGAGTCAAAATTTCAAGAAGTTTCTCTGTACTGGGCGTCATCTCCTGGTGCCCCTTCCTGCAGCTGCCTCCCTCCCGCATACCCTGGTGTCAGTGAAGGACAGAGCGCTAGGGCTCCATCTCCTTTTCTTCCGGGTAGGGCACTCTTTCTCTGAATGGACACCGTCTGTAGAAGTTTGGACAGGAGCTCTTACTGCTCATGGACAGTGGCTTCTGTGTCTTGTTCATCTTCCGCTCCGTCCCCCGCCCGCGCAACCCGGGGCTGTGCCAGCACATGGACAGATGCCTCCCGAACATTGGCAAAGCCAGCCAGGCCAGACATGGAGACGGCACTGGGGGAAGGCCCTCTGCACTGGAATCACCTTTGGGGCTGAATGGGGGCCACCAGCCTGGAATGGGGTTCACGCGGGAAGCCACCTGCACAAGGAGAGAACCCGGAGTGCCTTGTGGAGTCTAGAAGAGGCGTCAGGGGAGGGTGCCGTGGCTCTCAGCCAGAGCGAGGGTTTGTGAGCCTGAATCACTCTGGCAAACTTTTTTTTTTTTTAAGATGTATTTATTCAATTTAGAGGGAAGGAGAGAGGGAAAGAGAGAGAACAGGAAGGAGGGGCAGAAGGAGAGGGAGAGAGAGTCCCAAGCTGACTCCGAGCTAAGCGCGGATCCTGACGCGGGGCTTGATTTCATGACCCTGAGATCACAACCTGAGCCGAAACTGAGAGTAGTAGGTCGCTTCACCGACGGAGACACCCAGGTGCCCCAGGCAAACTTCTTAAACTTCACACTCACCCTGGGACTAAGACACCCTCCTAGAATCTCCAGGGGTCAGGTATGGGGGGAGGGTCGGTAAGAAGAGTGGATGAAAGGTCTCAAATGCGTCTGACGGGTCCTTGGCCCCCTCTCCGTGCCGACACCCACTCGTTCGCACGCCTTGCGAGGACCCCGCCCAGCACTTGTGGACCTGGGTTGAACATCGCCTCCACTACTCGCCAGTCATGTGATCTTGGACAGTCTATTTATGCTTCCTTAGTCTGTCTTGCAAAGAGAGAGAGTATTTTTACTTAGCTCCTGAGTGAGTAAATGAGATAATGCATGTGAAATGCCTGGGACTTCTTCAGCACTCAGTAAATAGCCGCAGGCACTAATTATTATCATTATTAGTGGCATTTGGAAGAGAAGGCCTGAGAGTTTTGGCCTTCTCGAAAGCAGAAGGAAAGATGAAAAGACTTCAAGGCTGTCCCCGAGGCTGCAGTGAGGGGTGGGTTGGGGGGAGGAGGGAGGGAAGGTTGCTGGAGAATAAGTGAGGGGTGGCGGGCAGGTGGTGGGAACAGGTGGAACTGGGTGAGTTGTTGGGCTTTTCCTGCCACCTAGCGGCTGCTCTGGGCTATGCCACCCCACTGTCCCCTCGGGTCTGGCTGGGCAGCAGTGGGGCGAGGCTGGGTTCAATATCCCTGAACGCAGTGTCTCCACTCCTCTTCTGCTGCCCCCATTTAATGCCCTGTCCCCTCGGAGACCCTGGCCTGTGACACATCCTCCACATGGTCCTGGCGTTCGGGACAAGATTCCTTTCTCCGAGTGGAGGGAGAGAGGGAAGGCTTTGTTCTCTTGGCTCCCGGGCAAGAATGGGGAGCTGGGGCAGACACCCCGAGAACTGCTGGAGACCACCCCCAGGCCCCACCCTGCCCCCGCTGGCTTGGTGGCTGCCCCAGGGGAATGCTCGGCCTCCTGGCACTGGGGCCCCAGACCCATCTCGGTGACTGCCTTGGGTTCTATTGAATTCTATTAATAAGGTGTTACCCGTGCACGGAGACTGGGTCACGGTTCTCCTGAGCTTTCCCATCCCACCTTCTCCAGAGAATTTTGCCTTTGTCTCCAGGATGGGAGGAAGGGGACAGAGAGCTGCAGGCTGAGCACCCCCCACCCCCACGTGAAGGGCGCGCTGGGGGGGCCTCCGAGCCAGCTCCGCCTCTGGGGCTCGTCATCTCCCTCCCCTGTGGGAGGCGCCAGCCCCTCCAGGAGGCTGCCTGGAATGATGTCCTACTTGCATCATGTCTGGCTCCTCCTTCAAAGGCAGCTGTGCCTGTTTGGTGAGGGGTCTGACCTTGGGTGAGGGGCTTCGGGAGGAGACTGGGAGCTACATGCTGGGCTGCGGATCCAGGGCCAGGCTCACACAGACCCCCTGCCTCCGCCCTCCCCACCCTCGACGCCCACTTTGCCTCTCAGGGCCTGGTTAGAGCCTCAGCTGCAACCAGGCCAGAATTGCATCATTCTTGGCTTTGTTCACAGAGCAGCCGGTGGAGGAGTGGGGCCCGCGGTCCATGCCCCCCCCCTTCCTGCTCATCTCCTTCCACTCCCTCCTGGGTAACTCTCCTCCTTCCTCCCTTCTCAGGCTCATGGCACCCCCACCCCAGGAGTCCTCTGCCTGACGTCTGCCTTACAGTGGCTCTCAGATCCCTTTCCGCCTTCTCCTGCTCCCCGGGGGAGCCCGTGAGGCTCGGAGGCAAAGGGAAGGAAGCTGGGGGGGGGCGGGGGGGAGCAGAAATCAGCACCAGGCTGGAAATGGCCCTCATCATTTCTGTTCCCCACCCAGGAAGGCAGATGCCACCCTCAAAAGAAACGCCTGGTTGTAGCCAGGGTACGGTCTCCCAGAATTTGGGAACAAGGTTAGAAACTGTCACCTGATACACTAAAGCTAAGACATAATCAACCTAAGATGAATTAACTCAGCTCTTTGTAGAAAGTACTTAACTTTTATTGATGGTTTATGAGCCTGTCAGTGGACCAAGAATGTTCTTATACCCCCATCCCAATCTTCCATCCTCTCTCGGCTTATGGATGAGGAAGCTAGAGCTCAAAGATGAGTGTTCCTCGCAGCTACCGAACAGCAGGTGTGGGACTGGAATCTTGGTCAGTCTCCCTCCAGTGGGGCTCACAGCTTCTCAAAGACATGATTAGAAAGCTCGGTGCTGACCAGACTAGGATTTTTTTTTTTTACCCCCTAAAAGGAGGTTTTTGCCCCAGACAGTTATTAAGAGACAAGACTAGTGTCCTCTTAATCTTATGAAAAAGATTCAATAAGATATATGTCAGGTGCCCCGGGCTGGGCCCTGTCCCCACCCCCTTACTGCTGCCCCTCTGAGGTAACGCTGTGGCTGAAGATTCTGGCCCATGTGGCGAGGAGCAAGAGGAAATAAAGAGCTGGATCTTGTCAAGGATCCAGGCTGCCAGGGAAGAGGGAGGACTGGGGGCTGTGCACACGGATCTTTCAGTTCTCACAGGGGCTCTCTGCTCGTGGAGCTTCCTGCAGGGCTCATGTGTGTTGATAAAATAGCTTTGGGGTTTAGCAATCTAGCTACCGTGACTTTGGCTAGTAGGAGTCTATGTGTTAGGGCCGGCTCAGCATCTTTGGGGACAGACAGTTCTCAACCTTGCAAAGCCCAACCCCAGACTTTAGGTCTAGCCAAGCAGCAGCTGTTCCAGAAGG
Source organism: Ursus arctos (assembly GCF_023065955.2). Lineage (NCBI taxonomy): Eukaryota > Metazoa > Chordata > Mammalia > Carnivora > Ursidae > Ursus > Ursus arctos. The sequence continues at coordinate 22,347,618 of NW_026622919.1, read as the reverse complement.
CCATCGTGGGTGGCTGCTGCCGCTACAGCCACCTCCTTCTTCTTGTTTTCACTTCCCAGGGGCTGCTTCATCCCTGAAAGAGAATCAGAGGGAAACAACTGGGAAGGCTGGAGCCTGCCTTCGCGGCCCCTGGCCCAGCTTCACCACGACCTGGGAGAGGCGGGGTCAGGGTCTGGGGCACGTGCTTGCTGCCTAGCACTGTTCTCAGTCTCCTGTCTCTCTAGCCCAGGACAGACTCCGTCTGAAGAGACAAAGGGCCCCATTGACCCTCTAACCTTGTGACCCCCCCAAATCTGTCCCTCCCCTCCCCAGGCAGCCAGCAGGGCACTCACTCACTTGGGTAGCAGACAGGGGCCATGAAGCCGCTAAGAGGGCATGGCAGGGAAGCCAAGGTGGGCGGGGAAGACTGGGAGTGCTTGGGGAGTGCCCACCAGACCCCTGAGAAGACGGGAGATCCGGGATGAGGGGCTGTCAGGACTCCTGGCTGCAGTCCCAGGAGCAGAGCTGCAAATACCCTACAGGGCCAAAGCGTGGGAGGACTGGGGGACTCCAACCTCAGCCCCAAGCTGGGCTGCCCATGAGCTCAGGGCCTCCCCGGCCTGCATTCCTGCCTCCCTCCCTCCAGCGTGTCCCCCACACCCAGCCTATAAAGCCCCCTTTGTCTGGACCCACTGAGGATCTTAACTTGCCCCATCTCAGCTGCCGGCCCTCTGCCCCCCCACCCTCTGGTGCCCAACAAAGAGGCCAGGGTGCAGTGAGAAGGGGCGAAACCCCCTTCATGCCAGCCTGGGCACTGGCCCAGGGGGTTTAGGCGGCCAGCCCCGGCCCACCGACGCTCCCGCCCCGCTACCCGCCTCAGGGCAGGTTAATTCCCACCCCTGTCCACCCTGGACTCCACACTCCTGGGCAGCCTGCCTGCCTCTCACATGCCTACTCATGTGATACCGCCCTCAGCTGGGCCCTGCCCTGTCAGAGGCCGGACGGAGGGGCAGCGGGCAGTCAGGAGCCACCTCTGGGGGGGGGGGGCGTCTCTTTGCCACCTCTTTGGTCTTTACCAGAGTGGGTGGCCCCACGGCCACTAGTCAGGTGCCTGGCTGGCATCGGGGGCTTCAGATGACCCTTCTCTGGCAGTGGGTAAACAGTTCAGCCCCTTCTCCTGCTTGGCAAATGCCTGGAGCATGGCACAAGGTCGGTGGGCGACAGGAATGTCCATCTCTGCTCCCCACACCCAGCCAAGGACCTCAGAACACATTTGAATAGCGGCTGGATCCTGGCAGCATGGAGTGGCGCCTCCCCACCGTCTCCTGTCCTCACAAGGTCACAGGATCCAGACCCCTGCTCATAGGGTGGGGGCCAGCGCCGCGTCTCCCCGTGTGCCAGGCTCTGTGGGTGTCTCTGACCTGCTCTCAGGCATCCCACAACCCCTAAGGAGGGGCATCAGCTTGGGAGACAGTGGTCTGGGCCCTGGGGTCAGCTCTGTCACCAAGCTGCCGTGTGACCTCATGCAAACCTTTCTGTGGCCCCTGGAAAATGAGGGGTGGGGCCCTTCTAACTCATAAATCTCCAAAAGGAAGAGAAGGGCTTCCCTCGGAGGGCGTCCTCTCCGGAGGGACAATGGCCCCAGGACAGGGAGAACCAGGTGTGCTGTCAGGGATGCGCCCCTGGATGTGAGTGGGTGTGCATTATGCGCGTGTGTGATTGTGTGCGCGCGCGCGGGTCTGAGCGCGGCGCCTCCACCCGCGGGTGGGAGGGGAAGGGAGGGGGCGGGGCCTGCGGGGCGGGGCGGGGCGGGGGTCTGAGCGGCTGACAACCCGCGCTGCTCGCGCTGGGCGGTCGCCGGGTTGCCGCACCGACAGGGCGCATGGAGGGGCCGCCGCCCCCGGCGCCCCCCGGGGCCGGCGCGGCGAAGACGGCGTAGCGGGCAGTAGCATGGAGCAGGTTGGCGGGCGCGGGGCTCGGGTGCGTGTCTGGGAGGGGAGGGCGGGGGCCGTGAGCACCGGGTGAGGGGGGACGCGCCGCGGGGGAGGGGGTTGGGGCGCTAGGGCTCCGAGCCCGGCGGGAGCCCTGGGGGAGGGACGGGGCTGGTGTGACACTGAGCTGGTGGGTACACACACACACGCGCGCGCACACACACGCTGACACACAGGGAGGCGCGCGCTGCCTCTCCCCCCACCCGGCAGAGCAACCGCCTTTAGAAGCCCCCCTCCCCACTCGGTAGGGTCTCGGCCCCGGAGGGGGCTGCGGGCCCTATGGAATGAAGGCGTGACAGGAGGCGGAGGAAGCTCTCCCCGCCAACGACCGCCGACCCCCTGGTGAGCCCTCCCGACACCGACGCGCAAGCGGCTCCCTCCCCCACCTACACATGGAGGGGCTTCTCGCAGCCAGGCTCCCCCTCCTCCCCCAGTTACAGCAGCTGCAGCAGCTGCTGCCACCATTTCATGGCCGTGAAAAGATGGGGTGGGCTGGGCAGCTTCCGTATATGCCCCCCAAATGCAGACTGGCCGCCCCAGCCAGGCCCTGGGGGCTGTTTTTTCCTTTACACGGTCTGCATCAGAAGGGGCAGGGGTGAAGCCTCCCTCACGTTGGAGCTCCTCACCCCCTCCAGGGTGCTCAGCAAATGGAGAAGGGGGGCCAGTCCCCTGCCGTGAGTGAGGGGGGCCTCTATCCTGCCTGGCAGTCAGTCTGCTGCTCTAAGAGGGGCAGCAGCCTGGGCAGGAGTGAGGGGGCTGCTTTTGAGGTTGTCTGACTCCCTTCATAATCCTGACTTGGTAGGAGGGCTTGGGGTGGGGTCTGGAGTGGCGGGATTTTCTGTTCTTGGGTGTGCCTTTGAGTGCAGGGCTTAGCCGCACTCCTGGGCTCTTCGGGGCTGCTCTGCCTCGAGCAGTGGCCTGGGGCCCTGGGCTGGGAGACCCCTCCCCTCCGGACTGAGTGCAGGCCCCCTACCTCTGGCTGGCTCTTGGGTTGTCTATGATGCTCATGAGGAGGGGTGAGAGGAGGAGTGGAGGATGAGGAATCAGGGGAGGGGGTGATCCTAAGTTCTGGGGAGGCATGAAGCACTCCGGGCATCTTCCCTGGGCTGGGTGTGATGTTTGGGGCGGAGTTGTGGGCTGGTCTAGTCTCTAGGCCTGTTTGGCATCTTGGTTGTTAATTTAAATGGCCAGTGGCAGCACCAGGCCTGGCAGGGGGAAGGGGACTCCATTCATCATTATCTGCTGTTGCTGTCCTTACCGACTCTACCCTTGGCTCCACTCTGAGTGCAAACAAGTGGAGGTAGGGGGACAGTACTAAATGTCACTGAATGGTGTACATTAAAACAGTTAATTTTATGTGAATATCACCTCAATTAAAAAAAAGAGAGAGGCAGGCTAGGGACCGTCACTACTTTCTACCTAGAGGACCCTAAATGCATCTCCCTGGGAGTGCAGCTTGGCCTGAATTGCTCCTAAAAGCAGCCCACGGTTCCCCCCTCCCCCATCAGCCTTCCAGACCTCTTCTGGGGGTCAGCTGTTTTCCCTTTCCCAGAGGACAGAGCCTAGCTCCCCTGTGCCCTGGCATTGCGGAGGGGAGGAGAGAGCTGGAGGAGAGTAGGACATTGGGCTCCTGCCCGCCTCCATCAATGGGACACTGGGAGGTCTTGGAGATCTGTCCTCTCTCTGGGCTGCTGTTGAAGTCCCTGCCAGCTGTGCTGAGCAGTGGCTTTCCAGGTCCTTTCTAGGTGTCCTAGGACACCTCTGCAAACAACACAGTAGTCAGCCTGTCTGCTAGACTGTGAGACACGCCCCCCCCTCCAATGGGGACTCTGATGTTCAGCACAACTAGGGAGGTGCCCAGGCCGGTGTTAATGTCTTAAGGCAGCCCCAGCCCTGCTGGCCCCGTGGAAGTCACCAGCTTTCTGGATGTGCCGGAAGCATGGTGTGTATGGGGTGCTTCTGAAACCGGAGCTTCGTTCACCACACCAGGGGAAGCTCCTATTTTAAGTTTCCCATGTGCTGAGACCTCTTGTAAAGCGAAGAATCCTTTTATAGTGCAAGAACCGCCCCAATGTGTCTGTGTGGTATGCGTGGATTTTGGCATGTAGGGTTTCTTCAAGGGGAGCATGCCTGGAATCTCTCACAGGGGCTGGAATTGCCAGGTGGGGTGGGTGCCTGGACGGAGGGGCTTGCCCCCTGTGCTCAGTGCCCTGCCCCTCTTTTCTCCCCATCTAACTCCCCTCTCCCTCCCGGGGTTGGCTCAGAGCCAGACAGAGGAGAGGGAGCAGCTGCCGGGGATTTCCAGAGCTTCCAGGGGGAGGTGGGAGCTACCCCTCCCCTCCTCCTCCACCCCTCCCCTCCTCTTCTCTTCCTTCCCTCCATGTTTCCCTCCTCTCCCCTCCTCTCTCTTTTCCCCCTCTCCCCCTGCCCCCACCCACCTCTCCTAGAAGGGCAAAATAGAGACAAGGAGGAGAGGGGGCCAGGGCCCTCCTGTGTGCAGGGCTTTGGTAGAACTGGGCAGGCTCTGGGGGTCTATGGCAAAAGCAGGACTGCAGGCAGTTGTTGGAAGAATTTAAACACCCTCGCATAGAACCTCAGAATGTAGCATCCTGGAGCTGGGGAGACACTACCTGGCTGAGGTCCTCCCAGAGGGCTCCTGCTTCATAGAGCAGTGGCTTGGCTTTGGACTTCACCAAGTTACTTAACTTTTCTGAGCTTGTTTCCCCATTTATATAGTGGGGCTAATAATACCGATTTTACAGTGTTGTCACGGGAAGTAAACGAAACCGTGTCTGTAAAGAGCTTAGCACACAGTAGGTACTCAACACATTTGAACACATCTTGGTGATGTGTTAGGTGATGTCACGGTCCATAGAAGTCATCTGTTAGCCTTGTACACACAGTCCAGGCCACGGGGTCCCCAGTGACCCAGTGTCACAAAGTTGGGAGCCTGCAAGGGCGGAGACCCCAGCCCAGGGCCTCTTCCTCTCCCCGCATCATGACAAACCTGGTTCCGCTGAGGGGCTGCTGGAGAACGGCAGGACTGGGCATCTTTCACCCACCCCCCGCCCCGGTGTGGCTTGTTTGCCCGGCTGCCGGCCCGGAGAAGCTGCAGCCGCGCGCTCCCACCCCCAAGCCAGCTGTCCAGAGGTTGCTGGGCTGGGTTCCCAGCTGTTTGGCAGGTTACCAATGCCCCTCGGCCCCAGTCAGGCTAGGGGGCCTGTAGCCTCCCTCCCCGAGGGGTGTTCGGGTGGGATTCCTGAGGGACCTGGCGGCAGGGAGGAGGGTGGAGACTGGCGTCCTCTTGAGTGGCCCGTTGCCCCACCCTACACCATTCAAGATGCTCAGCGAGGTCCACTCTGTGGGATGCCTGGGGCTTCTGCCGGAGCCCGGGCCCCACGCCCTGCCCAGCTCTCAGCTGCAGGCCTCCTTCCCCTGCCGCTCGCCAGTTGAGGGCCTTCAAGGTCTAGGCCATACACGGCCTCCCAGGGCCCCTGCCTTCTGCCCTCATTATGGGGGGCCCCTCTTGTTTTCCGCAGTGCGCTGCTTGCACCACACTGCAGCACCATCCCAGCCATCCTTCACCGTTTCTTGCTGTCCCTGGAATCCAAGCGCAAAGAGGGCAGGCACACCCACGGTCCCCACCACCGCACACGGCGGTTTGCATGTACTCAGCGCTTAATAAGTATCTTTTGTCTTGAGTGAACTGGGCTCACGCCTGCTTTAGAGGCGAAAATTTAGGTGGCGGGGGGGTGGGTTGCTTTCAGGGGACAAGCAGGGGACAAGCGGAGGACAAGCTGGGGGGCTGAAAGCCAGAGGCCCAAGAACAAGCCTCTCCTGAGCGATCCCCTCTAGTCCTGCCCTCCCGCCCTTCTCCACCAGGGGGTGCTCTTTCCCCTTCCGTGGAAGGGCCCAAGTTGTTGTCCAGGGTTACCGCCAAGGCCATGGATCCTATAACCCACCTTCCACCCACTCTTTCTCCTTTTCAGCCCTCGGGGCACTTTGAATCCATTATCAAGAGTGAGCCCCCAATGGCAGGGAGGCGGAGAAGGCCTTATTGTTGTCATCTTACAGAGGGCAAAACAGGCTCTGAGAATGTCCTTTTGCTCAAAGACATACAGCGACCAGGTGGGCAGGATGGGAACCTGAACCCAGGCCTTTGGACTCTCGGGTCAGTGCTCCTTGATGACACCATGCAGCTCTTAGCTGGCTCCTGGGCCAGGTCTGGTCCTGGCTGTGGACGGCTCTGGGCTGAGGACTCCTCCCTGACCTCCGCCTATGCTCCTCTCCTGGCCCTCGCTGGATTTGGGGGACACACGTTCTTCCCCTGGAATCCCAGGCTTCTCCTTTGCTCCACTCATCACCCCCTCCCTCTCTCTCCTGCCCAAGTCTTGCCCACAGCTCACCTGTGCCGCTAGCTTTCTTAACAGGCCCGATTGCATTGCCTCACCCCCGATGCTCTTCCTCACTGTGTAGTCTGGCCTCTGCTTCCACCAGTCCCCTGACAGTGCCCTCTCTGCCCAACACAGCGCCATCTCCTCGGGCCACCCGCCTCCTCTCAGTCCTCTCTGTCTTCCTCACCTGCCCCGAAAGGTGGTGCTCCTCAGGTCCTGTCTAGTATCCTGTCTCCTCTCTGTATTGTCCTTGGAGAATCTGAACCACACCCCTCGTCTACTGATGACTTCCAAAGCCACGTCTCCGGTTCAGGCCTCTCTTCCAAGAGATAGACCCAGAGTTTAAGCTGCTAGTTCCTACTCCCCTGGGCAACACAGCCTGTGGGGGAAGTGTGTGGACTCTGGAACCCAAATGCCTGGATTCAAATTCAGGGTGGACTTGGGTAAGATACTCAAGCTCTCTGGGCCTCAGTGTCCTTATCCATAAAATGAGGATTATAATATCTGTTTCAAAGCTCCTTTGTAAGGCTGAATTGGAATAATACATACAAAGGACGTACAGTGCCTGGCATGCCTCCCTCTCCCTGAGAACACTCCAGATTTTTCCATCTCCTTCCTGCAACACCCAGTTGGTCACCAAGTCTGGGGGCCTCTGATGTTTCTTGCCCTTGCCCTAGTTCAGTGTCTCCCCCCTCACCATCCGCATCTCCTCGCAGCCCTCCTTCTTTCCTGCTCTAGGCAAATCTCCACTTCAATCCCTGCCCCCGGCCAGGCCAGGCTAGAATTGAAGTGCCTCAGGCCCTGTCACTCCATCGGCATATCCCCGCCCACGTTTCCTTCCTCATCTCTCCATGCTTCCTGCCCACGTACGTACCCTCCTTACCCTCCACTTGGCTCCAGCCACATCACTAGAGTCTGCTTTCTCCTGCCTTTGCCTGTGATAGTCCTTTCCCTCCACCCCCCACCTCACCCATGAAGCCCAAAAAGCTCAAGGCCACCTCATGCTGGAAGTTTTCCTCTGCTTCTCTGGCCTTCCATTGCTCCTTTTCCAAGCTCTCGCTATAGAGTCAGGATTGGTAAGACTAGGATCCCTCAAGGGAAGGAGCTAGGTCTTATCTCCATATCCCCAGGGGCAACCTTCACTCCTCCACCCCTTCCTATATTCAGATTCCCAATAAGCATGTGTAAACCAGGAAGGTGACTGGGCTGGGGGAGGAGCTTAGGAAGAGGGGGAGTATAAGGAGGGTCCTCAGGGAGGGACCCCTTCCCCCCATGTTGGGCTCTGCTTCCAGGACCCCCAGAGAAAGAGTGTGCCAGGAATAGAGTGAGTTATGGAGGAGGGGGGGACCAGGGACTGAGACCCAGGAAGCCTGAGGGAAAAGAGAGGAGGAAGAGGGGCTGGAGAAGATTGATGGGGGAGGGCCAGGACAGGATGGGGGTGCAGGTCAAGGTGCAGGAAGAGGTGGGAAGGGCAGCAGGGTGGGGGAAGAGCGCACTTTCTGGGAAGTGGGAGAGGGTGGGGGAGGTGAGCGCAGTGCATTGTGGAGGGAGGAATTCATCTGCTGGCCCGGCGTGAGCTCATTTCCTCTCACTGCCTCCCGCAGTGTCTGAGGGCATCAGGCTCTGGAAAAAGTGAGCCAGGGGCACCCCAGCGGTCACCACCCTGCTCCCCTCCCCCACAGCCTCAGTTCAGTCTGGATCCCAGGTGCCACTGCTTGCCCCTTACAGGGACAGCCCGTTTGTTCTGAGAGGAGAGGACCCCTGGGCCAGGGCGGCAGCAAGCCTTGGACCACTGGAGCTACAGGACAGAGGGAGGTAGACACAGGAGCCTTGTTGAAAACCAAGCAAGACAATACAGGCGGTACGATGGGTTACAGTTAGATAGCAGGAAGGACTTCCCAGAAGAGGGGGACAATTCCAGCTGCATGCGACCTTGATGAAGAGAGGTGGGGAAGGAAGAGGAGTCATGAAGTGCCCTCCCGTCATATATGAGAGCATCCCTCTCCATGGAGTGCCAGGGAATTTCAAAGAAATTAAATAAAGCATAAGATTTAAAAACAAGTCAGTATGTCCTTCCTCAGGCTCACAGGAGTAGGGATGGCCTAGCTGGTGTCCGGGCCCCTCTTACCCCCTCTGAGACCTGAGTCCCTGGTCCTGGGAGGACTTGGGGCTGGTGATGGTGGTGATTCCAGTGGGCAGAGTCAGCCTTCCACTTTTATTGCCTGCCTTACCCCAATCCTATTCTTATCTATCTGTGGCCTCTGCCTTCTTTTCTTCATAATCTGGGTGAAGGAATACAGGAGCCCTTTAAAACTGCAAGGCGGCACGGGAAAGAGGTAAGCATAGGCTGTAGGAAATACAGGAAGTAAGAAGGATGTCAGTTAGACAGCAGAAAGAACTTTCCGGCAGAGATGAAGGACTGTGGGACTGTCACTTCCCGGATCATCAGGAGATGGCCTGGACAGGTCCTGCTTGGGGACAAGGAAATGAGGAACTGGCTGCCGTCCACTGCAGAGCAGATCTATGAGCTGGTCCAGAGGCCTGAGCCCCAGGCTGGCTGGCTGGGGGTCTGAAGGGCTGGGGCACTTGCCAGCCTCTTTCTTCCAGCCTCCATGCCTCTGCCTCCTTGGGGTCCTGGACTGAGACTCTGCCTGTGAGGGGGGCCCTAGACAGAGGGGCTGGAGCCCCTGAAATCTCCCTCCCGCCCCCACTCCCATGGGCATCACCATCTCTGTCCTTGTCTCCAGGAGTCTCTGGACGGAAGGCTCCCCAGGCCTTTTTCCGTCCTTCCCTCTCTTTAATCCTGGGTCTCTTTATCTTTGTCTCTGACTTTCTCTGCTGCTCTCTACACTGTCTCTATCTTGTCTCTGCCTCTGTCATTCTTTCTGTGTCTCTCAGCCTTTGTTTCTGACCACCTCTGTCTGGCTGTGTTTCTCTCTGCTTCCCTCTCCCTTCCTTCCTCCTTCCCTCTCTCTCCCTGTGCTTGTTCTGGGTTGGGTGCCCTTGGCCTCTTTCCTCGACCAAGGATCACCCATCAATTTGGACCGGTTCCCGGGAGGCCGGCCCAAATTGTCTCCCCGGACCACCTCTCTTCCCCAGGCTGCGCTGCCCTCTAGCTCCACGGCCCGCGCAAACTCCTGCCTGAGCCCCCTTTACCAGTCAGCTGCCCTGGGGAGAGGCGGCGGGTGCGCCCCGTCGGGAGCGCAGGGGGAGGAGCGAAGGGGCAGGCCCCGGGGGGTGAGGGGGGAACACTCCGCGCTCGGCCCCGCCCCCTCCGGCCCCGCCCCTCCCGGGTCTCTGCCCGCGCCCCCAGCAGTGCCCTGGCCGCAGAGCCGCCGCTGCCGCCCGATGAATGGAGTCGCCTTCTGCCTGGTCGGGATCCCGCCCCGCCCGGAGCCCCGGCCCCCTCAGGTGAGGGCGCTGGGCCAGGGGAGGGGGGCGGATCCAGGCGCTGCCGGGGAGCTGGCCGCAGGGCCGGGGTCGCGGCGCCCCCGCTTGGCGGGCACGGCCTGGGGCGCACGGCGCGGGCACCGCGGGCACGGCTGCAGGGAACTTGGGCTGGTGGCCGGCCGGGGAGGGGGCCGGAGCGAGAGGTGCCCTGGGCAGGGGGGCGGGAAGGAGGAAGGCTGGCAGGGGACCGGGACGCGTGCGGGGCTGCCAGGGCAGAGGACACCGACCAGGGCGGCGGTGCCAGGTCCCCCGCGGCCGGGCAGCGGGGGCGGGAGGCCCGCGCCTTTTGTCCGGGTTTTTCAGGCGGGGCGCCTGCCGCCGTTTCCTCTGCCCGAGTTTTCGTTTTCCGTTGGCGAGGCCCCGGCACAGCTGGAGGGAGAGGGAGTGGGGGAGGGGGTTCCCGGAGCGGGATGTCCTTGGCCACTGCGGCCGGACACCCCCCTCCCCGCGCCACACTCGCCCCCTGCCGGGCCGGACCGCACGACGAGCTTCAGGGAGCGGGTCTACATGTAGCTCCACTGGCTGCTGGGGAAGAAAAACAGGCCTGGGGACCCCGCGTCGCGAAGGCTCCGCTGCGCTCCCCTCCGCCCCCTCGGGCTGGCTGTGGGTGGGTCTGGGCGCGGGGTGCCAGGGGCATTACTCAGCGCTGGGCTGCTTTGCTTGGGTTCTTTCATCTGCCAGCTGCTGAAGCTGGGGAGGGGCCAGTTAGGGCCTCCGGGCCCCTTTGGAGCCAGCCCCCTACCTCCGAGCCCGGTTGCCCAGTGCTGGAGTACCCCAACACTGCACCACCCTCCTTCCCAAGTTGAAGGGCTGGACACTGTCAGGCCAGTCCATTCCCAGGTTGGAAAAGAAGTTCCCTCGGGGTCCAGGTTGCGGTCAAGGTCTGGGCTGAGGCCTCTTCCTCTTCTGACAAGGCTAGAGGACTTAGTGATGCTCTTCCTCAGCGGCCTCCCCTCCCCTCCCCTCATCCCATGTTGGAGCTGGGGTCTGGTGCTTTGCAAACTCTCTCTGAGACTGGTGTGTTTCTCAGAAGCTGGATGTGGGCTCAGTTCTCCCTCAACCTGCAGCTCTCTTCCCGGACTCTCCCTGCACCTTTTCAGCCAAAGTCTTTCCTAATTACAAACTTGAAATTCAGGATGGACAGGGGGTGGGGGTGGAGGTCATTAAGCCTGAGGCCCAGGGATTCACCCCTCACCCCCAACAGCACATACTTCATCTCCGCCCCCCTACCGTGTCCACCCCCACCCCAGGCCCAGCTGGGGGTGGATGGGGTTTGATTCCATTTGGTTTTCCCCCTCTGCCAGGGCAACAGCCTTACTCCCAAAAGTGGCTGCTCTCACTGAGAGGCGCTCATTAGCATGCGATTTGAATCTCCATTACATAACCAGTCATTTCGCCTCCAAACACAACCTGAAGGCCCCTAGCCCCAGCCCCAGCCTCATCCACTTGCTCACAAGGTGGTTGGGTCCACCCTTACCTAGGTGACTGGGAACCCCGGTTCCAGCATCTGAGGCCTTACCTTCCCCTTGGGAATGATAAGAGCAATAAATCCCTTTTACCTTCAATGCTGGATTCCAGGACCTCAAAAGCCCTGTGAGCGGGCAGGGTGGGTGTTAGGGTCTGAGGCCACACAGCAGTGGTGTCAGGGCTAGAATCTGGGTACCCTGATGAAATGCTGGCATAAGGTGAAGCTTTGGGGAGGGGTGTGCTGTTAGGAAAGTGGCTTTGGGTCACCATGGGCAGTGGGGCAGGCTTTCAAGGACCCCAGCCCAAGCAGAGAGGGACCGGACCCAGGGAGTAGGCCTCGTGCTGGGCTGCCTGGATGGCAAACTCTCTGCCCCCCTCATCAGGCTTGCCCTGAGCCCATGGGGAAGGGATGCAGGAAGCCCAGCTGGTCCCCCAGGGGTGCATGAGTTTTGCAGTGGATGGGAGTGGGGATGAGGGATGGTGCTGGTTGCAGAATAGGGCAGGGCAGGAGTGGGGAGGGGCAGGCATCACTTCATCCCTCATCGCAGGGATACCTAGAAGGACTATCTGGTATATAAGGTTAAAAGAGACTACAAAGAAGGAGCATGGACTAAGTTACAGTGTGAGGGACTGCGGGTAGCTCTTCAGGGGGACTTGTAGGAAGAGGCTTGCCAGCTGCAGCATCCCAGTCTGGCCTGGAACATCGCACAAGGAGGTTCCCTCCAGTGTAGCGGGTTAGGCAGGTCCCTGTGACCCTGGATTCCCAGTGTAGGAATCTGGGGAGATTCATAGGGGATGCAAATATATTCAAATAAGTGTATACGCTAGTGCCTGAAAAAAAAATGTGTTTTTAAGGAGGCGGAAATTGCTCTCATAGTACACCTGATAGTTATAAAATTACTTCATATAATCCTCACACCACCACTGCGATGTGGGTACCGTTAGTGTCCCCATTTGACAGTCGAGGACACTGAAGCATAGAGAGTTGAGAGCTTGGCCAGAGTCACATCACTAACCAGTGACAGAGCCAGGTAAGGAAGGGGGCAATCTGGCTGCAGACTCCATGCTCTCACCCTGCCATCCTGTTTCTCAGACTTTCCCTTGTCCGTCTGTCACTCCCACCCTAAATCTGGGTCCATTTGGGCCACAGCTCAGGAACAACGTTAACCTCTTGCTGGATTGGAGCTTGGTTGCTTGTCATCAGGGTGGGACAGGGCAGGGGACTGGAGGCCTCAGGGTGGTGAACCCTTCCGCAAGACCCCCACCCCAGCCCAGGCCAGCCCATAGCCCTTGGACTGTGGCTCAATTCATTGGTGTTTTCCTTCCAAAGGGGCATCAGCCCTGCTCTGTTGGCTACAGGGGTTCAAAGGTGAGATATTGGCTTGGTCAGGGATTTGGACAAAGCCTGGTTTTAATCATCCTGCTCTCTCTCCCTCCCCAGAGACAGCCATGAATAGGGCCTGTGGGAGCTGGCTCTGCCTTTCCCCAGCACCCCCCCACCCCCTTCAAACAACCCGCCTTTAGATCCAGGCCCCCCTATTTCATGTGAAATTGTGCCAGCTCTTTAGCAGGGCAGTGCCAGTCAGTACCAGGCGAGCATCTCTTCCCCCTGCCTCAGTGGGACAGCAGGCTGAGATGGCCCAGGGACCACACTTGGGGTGAGTTTAAAGCTCTGCGGGAGTGGGGTTATTTGTTACCTGTCAGAGTGGGTCAGGACCGGAGGGGTCATCTTGCCCAATTCCTTCATGCTATAATGGGGAAACTGAGGCCAGATAGTGCCCAAGGTCAGGTGGCCTGTGAGTGGTGGACATGAACCCAGATGTCCTGATTTCCAGACTCCGAGGCCTTGCTTTTCTCCACGCGGTTCTGTCCATGGTGCCCCCCCCGCCCCCCCTCAGTGCAGGGTTCTGGGACTGGACCTTGGGACAGAGGGAAGGAGCAGGGATGAGTGGACAATGTGTCCCGTTCATCTCTGTGTCCCCAGTGGCCAGCACAGCGCCTGGCACAGGGCGGCTCTCTATAAATGTTTGTAAAGTGGAGGCCAGGGAGTAGCCCTGCCCCTGGCCTCCCAGGGTGCCCTGTGCCCAGCTCTCCCCCCGGCATTGTGACAGTGGGTCTACAATCAGTCTCCCCCAGCATCCTGGAGTTACTTGAGGACAAGGAAAGTAATAATAGGAACCACTTCCATAGTGCTTACCACTAGGTAGGTTGGGACCTTAGCATTATCCCATTTCGCCGATGAAGAAACTGACACCAAGAGATTCTGTGGCTTCCTAAGGACACACGGCTAGTAGTAAGTGGCCGAGCTGAGGAGTTGGCTGTGCTCTTAACCTCATTCCAAGCAGCCCTGAAGGTGTGGTGTTTGTCTCCGTATCCACAGGGCCAGGCACGCAGCCAGTACTCAGAGAATGTTTGTTGACTGACTGGTTGACAGACTGTGGAGAAACCACAGAATCCTATAATCTAACCCTTTGGAAGTAGCTGGAGTTGGGAGTCTTGGGAAGGCAGCCTAGAGGCACACCCCTGTGTTATCTGTGCCAGGAGTGTCCGATATAAACCCAGAGAGGAAAGGAAAGTTCATGCCCTGTCGTGGCTGCCTTCAAAGGCTTAACAGGAGCTGCTGCCCCGCCCCCCCCCCCCATTCTGGCTTCTCTCTTACTCTCACTCCCTCCTTCTGTCCCTGCAATTCTAAGTGGGTAGTGCTGAGCAATGAGCACATGCGAAAAGACTATGGGCAGGATCGACGAGTCCTGTTCCTTTCTCATCTCCCCGGCCCTGAGATCTTCAGCCCGATGCATCCCCTTGGTGGAAGATTCTGCCCCTTTCAAACTGGAGGGTAGACGAGTATCTGGTTGAAGGCCGGCTTGTCATGGCCGCCCACGCACCTTTCCTTCACGGGGGGTGGTTGAATTTCCAGCTACCTCCAGTCCTAAACCTTAGGCCCAGGGTCATCTCCTCCAACCTCCTGAAACCCACGTGTCCCTGGGTAGGAGACCTCTTCACCTCTGACTATCCCCCCTGCTCCCCATTTACTGGTCTGAAATCACATCCGTCATCCGCCATGTCCAGGCCACACTTCATCTGCTGACAAAGGCTGGCAGGGAGCTGGCTAAGAAAAAAGAAGCCTCAGTGTGGAGATGTCCTTCTAATATACAGTCAACCATCATCTTCTTATCCCCGAAATAATCCCTCAACGTCGTTGAGAGGATTAAATGAGGTGATACAGGCAAAGTGGCTGACATTTGGTAATCTCAACTGTTAGTAGCCACTACTGTTAAACAGATGAGAATCAATGGATGGAAATGAGAATGACATACTTTTGGCGCTATAAGGAGAAGTCAGAGCAAATGAGCTGCCCCCGGAGGGAATGAGGCTCCCGTCGGTGGAGGTGAGCACGCACAAGCTGGACTAGAAAGAATTCAGGCACTGGGTGAAGGGTTGAAACAGAAACTTGAAGGGCCCTGCTTTGGGATCAGCACCGCGTGGTAGGAAGTTAGGGGAGCAGGTGAGACCTGGTTCCTGCTGCAGGGTACCCGGGAGAGAGGGCAGAGCCCCAGGCTCCTGGGAACATGAGAGGTTGACTGCTGTGGTTGGGGGGCTGGGAGGCTCCTCTGAGGAGAGGGAGTCCTGGGAGGCTGCCTGGAGGAGGGTGGCTGTGGTTCTGAAGAATGGGAGAAGGGGGAGGCCATCGCAGGCCTGGGCAGGGCTTGGGGGTTGCGGGGCAAGGAGGCAGCTGGGTTGCCAGTCCTGAAGTCAGCTCCAAAGCTCCTGGATGCCCAAGAGGGGTATGGTGGTGGCGGAGGGGGAACTGCTGCCCCCCGCCTCCCGTGCCCCAGCCTCTCCTGAAGGAGGGGCCAGGGCTACTCCCAGTGGCAAAGAGCTGCGGCCTGTAAAGAGCGGAACTGGGGAAAGAAAGACTTCTTATGCCCAGTGCATTTGGGGGCGTCTGGGGGTTGGGGGAACAGTGGGGCCTTTGTCCCCAGCCTCCAGGAATCTGGCCGAGGAGGAGCCGTCCCTGGTCTGGCTGGGCCCTCGGCAGGCAGGTCCTCTTTGAAGTGACCCTTTCAAAGCCCAGCCTGAATCCCTGGGAGGAGAGACAGCTCAGGGCGGGGCCTGGGGATGACTGAGGCCCACAAGCCAAGCATGGACCCAGACCCCGTGCCAGCCTCTTTGCGAAGGCAGCCTGGCAGGAGGGGTGTGGGCTGGAGGAATGTGGCCAGGCTGGGGGGACATGTGGGAGCCATTTAGGAGGACAACCAGTCCAGGGGGCTTGGCTGCCAAGCGTGGAAGGGCAGAGTTCACTTTGGCCCTGTGCCTGGTTTCTATCAGTCCCCAGATCGATTTCTGTCTGATTCTGGGCTCCTCAGTCCGCAGCTGTGTCTTCCTTCTAAACTTCCTCAGGGGCATGAGAACACTCCTTGGAGAGACTCTGGTGCTGGCACAGGACTAAGAGCGCCCGGTAGGAGAGACAGTGGCAGTCTGGCCTATGGGAGCTTTTCCTGCGCCTGAGAACCCCCCAAAAGGCTGGAGTGGAGACCCCCACCTTCCACCACAGTTTCCTTCTTTCTCAATGTGGAGGAAACTCTGTATTGTTCTCCAAGAGAAAGGGAGGGAGGGAGAGGGAAGCCAACCAGAGAGGGGACATCTTTGAAAATTTCAGCTGGAGGGATATTAGAGGCACCCCCCCCCCCCCGCCTCCACATTTGACTCATGGGGGAGCTGAGGCCTAGAGAAAGGCCAAGGCCAAAGTGCAGAGGCAGCGGGGAAGGGACAGGCAGAAGTGGGAGGAGGATAGAGGGTGGAAGCCAGGTGGGAAGGGGGTTCAGGTGGCTGAGTTCTATGTAATCGCAGGGTAGTGGAGAAGTTCCCAGAGTCAGCTCTGCTCTGCTGTGATTCCGTGAAAGGAAGCAGAGGAAGGAGCGGGTTGCTGTTGGTGGGGTTTTTTTGGACTGAGCAGTGGACAATGGCACCTTGACAGCCCAAGGTGAGAACCCTACCCCACCCTGGGGCTCTTTTCAAGTTCAAGGCCCCACACCCTGATCTCTCGGGGCATCATGGCAGTCTCTGTACTTGCGAAGATTCTTTTAAATCTTCCCTTTCCTCTTCTGAGGGTGTGGCCCCTGGTTCCTCCCCAAGAGAGGGGAAGGAGGAAGCTGAGCACCCCAGGCCCTGATGGGGGGCTGTGGGCGGTTCTGGTACTCTATCTTGCACTGGCATCTGCAGAGATGAGCCTTCATTAACTCTAATGAATCCTTGGCACCATGCCCTCCCTCTGCCTCGAAGTTTCTGGTGGGGGTGAGGGGGCAGCTGAGATTGAACCTAGAGCCCTGGAGGTGGTGGGATGTCTGCAAGAGGGAAGCGGGAGGCAGGAAATGGGGGCCAAGCAACAAGGCTGAGACTGCTGTTGGGACAGAAAAAACAGCCCCCCTTCCTTCCCTACTGGGACCTTTTCCTCTTCCAGTGGCTCCCAGACTCTTAGGTCCCCACCAAGCTCGCTGAAGTGTTATCTGAGAGGCTGGGTGTGGCCTGGGACAGTGAGGACATTCCCAGACCTGGCATATAGAGAGCATCCCACCTCTCCCTAATTTCATGGGGAGCAGGAGGAGGACCTGACTTCAGGAATTGGAAAATCAGGCAGCGCCAGATCTTAATGCAGACCAGATCTTCAGGCAAACTAACCTTCGCTCATCTGGTGACCATTTTCTATGGACGGTCTGTGTTCCCAGCTCTCTCTGTGGGCCTTGGGATCTGGATAAGTATGACACAGGCTGCCCTCAAGGCGTTCATTGTCTGTTTTTCCTACCACCCAAAAGTTTCACTAAGATTTCATAACCACGGGTTCTGAGATTTATCTCTACACTGTCTGCCTGTCCAGAGCACCCTTTGCTGCCCCCTGCCAAAATTACTAACGTAAACACAGCCTGGCCTAACTGAGGAGGCAGACAGAAGCAGGCACAAGGGAATGTCTTCACCGTGACTTCATCTGAGTGTGAATGTGGTCACAAAGGTGGGAAGAAGAGTTTCACGATAGAAAGAGTGTCGATGGGTAGAATTGCCTGAGGGGTTAGTGAAAAAACCAGTTGGTGATAAGATTAATCTCCTTTCTCTCATCTCCTGTTTCCAAACCTATCGTTAAGTTGAGGATTCTTTTATGAAACTCCTTTTGATCATTTTCAAGGGCCATCGCGCGGTGGTTGTATATTTACTGATACTAGAGCTGAGACCTGGAGAGGGTAGACAACTTCACCGAAAGTCAGCTAGCATCTGCATTTAAGTCTGCGTCTTTCTGAATCCTAAGCGTGTCCTGTGATCACTGCTACATTCCTTGACAAGAAAAAGCCCGGAGGTCACCCACCCCATTCTGGGAAGGTGGACCCTTCCCCTTGCCCCCAGCTGAGCCCTGAAATCCAAGGAGGGGTTGATGTAGTGAAGGAGAGGGGAGGGCAGACGTAATCTGGTGGTCGATGCAGGCAATACGATTATGTTCTGCTTCTCTGTGACTCTACTGTGTGCAAGGGTTCACCCTGTGTCTGCCTGGAATCTGGGTTTGCTCTTTAGTGGTATAGGGGTGCCAGGGGTGCCAGGGCAAAGCCCTTTGCCTCTTCTAAAGGTGTTCCAGCTGTTCCAGCTCTGAGTGGAAGAAGGCTTCACTGGGGAGGTGAGGCTTTCCAGGGCTTGAAAGATGGCGGGGCGGGGGGGTGGCTGTAGAGGAGAGAGAGAGGCATTCCAGACAGAAGCATCCAGCATGAGCAAAGGCAAGGAGGTGTGAAATAGCCTGGCCTCTTGTGGCATCAGTGAGTGCAAGACCAAGTGTAGAGATGAGACTGTCAAGGCCAGCGAAGGCCAAATCCTACCCCTCCCCTCCACCATCATGGCAGACCCTCATGCCATACTAAGGAGCTTGACTTCTCCCATAGATACTTTGGAGCAGTGGAAGCAGCAGACCAAGTGAGAGATGATGAGGGCTGAAACTGGAGGTAGGGATGGAGAGGATAGGTAGGAGTGGGATGTATCACCCTCTTCCCCTTTCCAGAAACTTGTCATACCATCTCTTCCCCTTGTCTGATAAAGCCTTCCCTGCCTTCTCTGTTTTTTAAACTCCTATTCACCCTTCAATGCCCAGTTCAGATATCCCACCCCCACCCCATTTCCTCAAATATATGGGGACTTCCTCCTCTGGGCAGTAAATCTTAAGCCCTTTGAGGGTAGGGACATAGTCTTGTTCATTGCTTTATCTCCAGCTTCTTTTTTTTTTTTTTTTTTTAAAGATTTTATTTATTTATGTGACAGAGAGACAGCCAGCGAGAGAGGGAACACAGCAGGGGGGAGTGGGAGAGGAAGAAGCAGGCTCACAGCGGAAGAGCCTGATGTGGGACTCGATCCCAGATCGCCAGGATCACGCCCTGAGCCGAAGGCAGACGCCTCAACGACTGCGCTACCCAGGCGCCCCTATCTCCAGCTTCTAGACAAGGACCTGTTGACTGAATATTGTTGACTGATGAACAAACATTCCCATAGCACTTGGTATGCATTGTGAGAACACATAATAATAATAGGAATATTGGTGACAACTAACATTTTTTTAAAGATTTTATTTATTTATTTATTTGAGAGAGAGAGCCTGATTGGGGGGAGGGAGAGGGAGAAGCAGACACCCCACTGAGCAGGGAGCCCGACTTGGGGCTCGATCCCAGGACACCAGGATGATGACCTGAGCTGAAGGCAGACACTTAACCGACTTAGCCACCCAGGCACCCCACAACTAACATTTATTGAGCATTTCTGTGCCAGACACTGCTGTGTCAAGCATTTTGCATACACTCTCTCTTTAATTGGCACAACCCGGTAGGAATAGATTATTTCTGTTTTGTGATTGTAGAAACCTCAGAGAGGTTAGTAACTAGTCCAAGGACACACAGCTAAGAAGTGGGCAAGTTGGGCTTCAAACCCAGATTCCTCTGAATCCTGTTTAGGAATGTTTATAATTTTTTTTTTTTAAGATTTTTTATTTATTTATTTGACAGAGATAGAGACAGCCAGTGAGAGAGGGAACACAAGCAGGGGGAGTGGGAGAGGAAGAAGCAGGCTCATAGAGGAGGAGCCTGACGTGGGGCTCGAACCCGGAACGCCGGGATCACGCCCTGAGCCGAAGGCAGACGCTTTAACCGCTGTGCCACCCAGGCGCCCCAGGAATGTTTATAATTTTTTTAAAGACTGTATTTGTTTATTTGAGAGAGCGAGCACAGGGGGAGTGAGAGGGAGAAGCAGACTCCCCGCTGAGCAGAAAGCCCACGGGGGGGGGGGGGGCGCTCAATTCCAGGACCCTGAGATCATGACCCCAGCCGAAGGCAGACGCCCAACTGACTGAGCCACACAGGCGCCCCTGTTTAGGAATGTTTACACACTATGCGTTACAGCCTCTTTATTTGTTGCATGCCTGTCTCTCCCTAAAATCAGAGATTGTTTCATTAATTAAAAAAAAATCCTTTGTGGACTACTGAGCTCAGGTTTGTTCAGCAACTCGTATGTGTCAAGCCCTCAACACTGAGTCCGCTCAAGGGCCCCATTCACAACTGAGAAGACAGAGACTTGGAGAGGGAAGAGACTTGACTGAGATCACAGAGCTGGGACCTGATCTGGGGCCTTTTTGACTCCTCACCCTCAGTGACACCTACTCAATAGTCCCAGGATGGGACTGGGGGCTGGGCTCTGAGGTTGACTGACTTGTTTAGGGACACACAAGGGGCAGGACTAGGCCAGGGACTGAGTCTCCTGCCCCTAGGCCAATGATGAGCAAAGCGAGTCCAGAGGCAGACCTGGGGGCCCTTGTAATTTCCCAAGTGCCAGCCCTCTGTCAGACAGGTGAGCTCCAAGGGGGTGGGGCTGACCCGGCGCTGGGGTGGGAGGGTCGGTGTCTTAAGGCGCCAGAGCCTTACAGGGCCTTGACGGAAGAGGGTGAGAGGCCTCCACCGGGCGCACAGCGTCAGTGGGATATCAGCCACGGGGTGACCCCGAAGGACCTCCAGCCGCCGGGGTGGAAGCGGCGTGAGCAGGGGCCAGGCTCGGCGCCGGGAGTGGGCACCGCCTCCTGTGGAGGGCCCCTCCGGCGCTGGTTCCCAGACCTGCCGAGACCAGCCAATCAGATAGGCGTGCTGCTCCCTATTTGTATTTCAATTTGCATGACCACACCCCTTCGGTCCCGCCGCTTAGCCACGCCCCCCAGCGCGCCTCCCAGGCCCCCGCCGCATTTCTGGCCCCCGGTGCAGGATTGGCGTAGGCGGGCTGGGGCTGGGGGCTGCGGGGCGGGGTGGGCCGACCTGGGCTGCCAGCCTGGCCGCACTATTCATAGCTCGGGCTGGCGTAGTTCGCATACTTGGCGTTTCTCACGTCTGGCTGGCCTGAGGCTGCCGCCCCTCCGCGCTCCTCTCCCCTTACCTCCTCACCGCCTCCTTTCCCTGCTTCTCCCCCCCCCCCCTTCGACCTCTCTGCCAGTCTTCCGGAAATCTAGAGGTGGCCCAGCCCACAGGAGGAAACTGAGGCCCAGAGAGGGGGCGTGTCTTTCGGCCTGGCCTCAAGGGAGAAACTGGTAGTAATGAGGCGTGTAATGAGGTGGCTAAGAGCCTGGGCTCTGCCCGCAGACAGACCGGGGCTTGCGTCAGAGCTGCCACTAGCTGCGGGACCCTGGCAAGTTCTTCAGCTTGCGGTCGGGAAGTTTTTTGGAAACAGTCAAGCTGAGACCTGGAGAAGGGATCTTCGGTTAAGAGAAGATGGGGGAGGGGGAGAGGGATCTGTGGATGTGGGGGGCCAGCCCTGCCTGGGTGGGCAGGGGCCTGGCCAGCTGGGCTAGGGGGACAGACGACACTGAAAGGGGATTGGAGCAGCTTCCCTTTTCTCCGCACCTCTTACTCCCTTATTCCAGCACCCCTACTTTCTGAATCCTCAGAAATCCAGTGGGAACTGAGGAAGGGGTAGGGGTACAAAAAGATGGCCAAAGATCTGAAGCAGCCCCTGCCCCAGATAGACTCCTCCTGGAGACAGGGTTCTGGCCAATGTGGACTCTCTCTGGAGAGAGGCTCATTTATTCCTTCCCATTCAGAAACAGTGTGCCGAGCACTCTCATATACACACCAACTCAAGAGTGATGTGAGATGGTATACAGGGACCCGGCCCAGCCTAAGGTCCAGAGGAGGTCTCTCTGGGGAAGTGGCTTTTTTTTTTTTTTTTTTTTTTTTTTTTTTGCTGAGAACTACAGGGTGGATAGGAATTAATTAGGGTGTGGTTTGGTGAGGCAGGGAGGGAGCTGGGGAAGAGAGAACAGCATTCCAGAAACAGCCTGTGCAAAAGGCCTGGGGCTGGAAGGGTGCATGGTCCCTAAAGGAACTGGAGGTAGACCAGGGTAGCAGAATACAGAGGAAGGGGGTGTAGTGGGGTGGAGCCTGGAGGCACGTTCCTCAGGGCCTGGTGGCCACAACTTTAAAACAATGGGTCTGGACCAGAGGCGTGGTGGCAGCTTGGAATAGAATGATGGACATGGTGACGTGGTGAAGTGAATAGGCTCCGGAGACATTTGGGAAGCAGGGTCCCTCTGATGGGTGGGATATGAGGCTCTAGGCCACAAAAATTCTCATTTATTGGTTCCCAGAATGCTTTCCCAGCAACTTTGACAGGCTGCTATCCCTACCTTCATTTTGCGGCTGAAGAAGTAAGAAAGCCTGAGGGACCTGGAGGTCACACAGCCAGAAAAGGGCGAGGGCCAGTACCAATGGCAAGTGTGACGCTCTTTCCATATCAGCCTTCATGCTAGGATAGCGATCTCTACCTCCTGTCTCCCACCCCCTCAATGCCCCTGCACCAAGCGTTCCCTACCTTGTACCAGACGGGGGCGGGGGGGGGGTGGGCGAGGGGCCAGGGTGGTGAATGTCTCACTTGTCCCAAGAGGCTGCTCCGCTGTTAAATGAAGGCCCGCGTGTGCAGTATGCCTGGCATACAGTAAGGGTTCAATCTTAATTACTGTTCCATGTCCCAAATTCGGGGCCAGGCAAGCGGGTGAGGGGTAGGATGGGGTTGGGGGCCAAAGGCGATGCCATCTGTCTTCTGACCACAGAGCCCGGCCCAGAAACCATCGCAGCTCCCTCTTGGGCAGGAGCCACGGGAGGCTGTTTGTCCCTGCAGAGCCACCATCCCCTCCACCCTCCCAGCTGCCTCTGGGGCATCATGGTTTGGATTAGGGAGAGGTTCGGCTCTCAGGCTGGGTGAAGGGATGACCTGGGCGGGTTGGGCAGGGCCTGGGGTGAGGGGGTGGGTGGTTTCAGGGGTGGGGCTGAGAGCCTCTCCCTGCGGGGAGCCCCAAGTACCCTGGGGGAGACTTTCGGAACCTGCTGAGACCTGCCCTGGGAGGGGATGTGGTCTCAGCTTGACTAGGACTGAGCTCTCCCCTGAAAGAAACCTGTGGGTGCACCTGTTGTCTCTGCCCAGGTGGTCGGACAACAGGGAGAAAGTCCGGAGAGGATTGTGTGGGGCCACGGGGAGAGTCACGCCCAGAGCTCTCCTCCAGTCTCTTCTGAAATGGGCTGTCCGGTGTGGAGTAGGGGAATGGGTATCATTTTGGAGCAGAGTCATTACAAGTATTCTCCTGCCTTCGGGAATGACTGCCCTGAATATGATCTAGTCTGAAAAGGGGCTCTGGCCTCTCTCCTTGACCCCTTGACCAAAGGAGACCCTTCCTAAGGTCTCACAGTCACTCTGTCCTTCTGGAGGGATCCCTGCTCCTCTGTAGGAGATGGGGAGGGGTGATCCTGGGGCGTGGTTGGGGGCTGAGGGGCCTGGAGAACGCAGTGGGGAGAGGTGGGGCGGAGGGAACCCTGCCCCTGTGGGCTGTGGCGAAGATCGGTGTGCCAGCCAGCAGGGGGCTCTGCTGCACATGGGACCTGCCTGCATCGCCAACAAGAATGTGCACCCTTCAGTGTGTAGACATGTTTTTCTTGGAGTGTGTGCATGAGAAAGCATTTGAGAACAGGGACTTGCCTCTGCGTGCACACCCTTGCGTGTGTATGTGTTACAGGTGGTGTGTAAGCATGTGTAGGCTTGGAACAGACGTGTGTGCTGAGGGGGTGAGGCCTCAGGGGGCGGGAACCCCACCGTTAGCGCGGCGTTTGCTCGGGAAACTCTGCCAAGGTTCTCAGCCTTGGGATGGTGTGACATCCCAAGAGTTTGGACATCCATCGGTCCATCCATGCCAGGGACTTACTGTGTCCAAGGTTCAGACTCCCCTGGCAGCCTGAGAGCTCCTCCTGTCTGGGATCGACGAGGGCCCCAAAGATGACAATAGGGCCTCTGAGAAGGCATAACAGAGAGGGCTGGGAGGGAAAGGTCCTCCAGACAGGAGGTGCCCAGCTACCCTGGGCAACCTCTGTGAGCACGGCCTGCTCCTAGGCGCCATGGGAGACCTGTTCATTTGTTCCATCTTCTTTCAACAACATTCTTCAAATGCGAATTTGAATATGACTTTGCCATTTTCTTTACTGCGGTAAAACACACGTACTCTACAATTTACCATTTTCGGTGGACAGTTCAGTGGCATTAAGTACATTCCCACTGTTGGGCAACCATCACCCTCACCACCATCCATCTCTAGAACTTTGTCGTCTTCTGAAACTGAAACTCTGTGCCCATTAAACAATGGCTGACTTGCCCCTTTGCCCTCGCAGCCACCGTTCTATTTTCTGTCTCTGTGAGTCTAGGTGGCTCATATAAGCAGGATCGTGCAACGTCTGTCCTTTGGTCCCCACCTTATTTCACTAAGCATAACGTCTTCAAGGTTCATCCCTGCTGTAATTTTCTTCCTTTTTAGGACCAAATACGTCCTATTGTATGGATATACCACACTCTGTTTACCCATTCATGCATCAGTGGACGTCCGGATTGTTTCCACCTTTTGGCTATTGCGAATAATGCTGTCACGAACATGGGTGTCCACATACTGCTTCGAGTCCCTGTTTTCACTTCTTTTGGAGACGTAGCCAGAATGGCTGGATCGTATGGTAATTCTGTGTCATTTTAGAAGGAACTGCCATACTGTTTTCCACAGCAACAGCACCATTTTGCATTCCACCAGCAAAGCATACATACAGGTTCCAATTTCTCCACATCCTCCCCATTAACAACTCTTTTTTGAGAGCCTACGGTGTACAGAGCATTCTTGTAGTACAAATCCACTTCTGGAAAGTTGTCCTTAGGAAGCTCTCAGGCTAACGAGGGAGACTCAGGCCATGCCCTTGAGCAGTCTCCAGTCTGATGGGAAAGACCCAGGCCATGACCTCTGGGAGACCCTGGACCGATATGGGACGAAAACATAAAACACGAAACACAACAACCAAACCCTGTCTGCTCTCAGGGAGCACCCAGTTTGATGGAGGAGGCATAGCTTCTTCCCTCTGGGGAGTTCCAGATGGGCCCAGACACCAGAATGGATACATGGAGGGCATGCACTGAGACAGTCAAGGGCCACTGAGTGGAGTAAATCAGGGGGTGGAGAGGACTTGTGGTGGGCCCTGTCCCACGCCAGCCTGCGGTTGCCTGGGCAATGGCCCTGCTGTTTACTTTGTGGCTGGCTCCAGACTCACCCTTTTCTGCAAGTGCTCATTTCCCACCATAAGGAAAGATGCTCTTTAGTCTCCCCTCTCTCTGGTGTCCCTGAGGAGGGGACAGGCTCTCCTGCTGGGCGGAGGCCCTGCCAGCCTGGCACCTTTGCTGTGTCCCTGGCCTACCGGGGTTCTCACATTGCCTACTTCCCCACTCCCAAAGGGCCAAAGGTCTGCTATGGCAATGGGGCCTTCTGATGACGCCTCCCTGCCTGGGGGAGGGGGGAATTGGAGCACGTGGGAGCCTGTAAGGGGCTGGCAGTGGGAGGGGGTGGTGATGTCCATGTGAATGAGTTCACCTGGGTCTGTGGACACCCCCCGAGTGTCTGCACATGTCACTGGGTCCTTGTGTACATGTGGCTGAGTTGTCTGCCTGTCTGACCGTGAGTGTGGCTGGGTGTGAGAGAGTGTGAATATCCAGAAGACAAAACAGCGGGCGCTGCCCTCGAGGGCGCTATGCTAAGTGACGTCGGTCAAACAGAGACACGTACTGTATGGTCTCACTTATATGTGGAATCTAAAAACAAGGACAAGGGGCGCCTGGGTGGCACAGTGGTTAAGCGTGTGCCTTTGGCTCAGGGCGTGATCCCAGCGTTACGGGATCGAGCCCCACGTCAGGCTCCTCCACTATGAGCCTGCTTCTTCCTCTCCCACTCCCCCTGCTTGTGTTCCCTCTCTCGCTGGCTGTCTCTATCTCTGTCAAATAAATAAATAAAATCTTAAAAAAAAATAAAAATAAAAAAAATAAAAACAAGGACAATAACAAAAACCAAGCTCAAAGGTACAGAGAACAAAGTGGTGGTTACCAGAGGCAGGGGCTCGGGGCAGGCAAGATGGGTGAAGGCAGTCAAAAGCTACAAACTTGGGGCACCTGGCTGGCTCTGTCGTTAAGCGTCTGCCTTCGGCTCAGGGCATGATCTCGGGGGTCCTGGGACTGAGTCCTGCATTGGGCTCCCTGGTCAGCGGGGAGTCTGTTTCTCCCTCTGCCCCTCCACCCACCCGCCTTGTGCGTTCTCTCTCTCTCTCTCTCTGGCAAAAATAAATAAAAAAAATCTTAAAAAAAAAAAAAGGGTACAAACTTCCAGTTATAAAATAAATAAGTCACGGGGATGTAATGTAGGGCACGACGACTATAGTTAATAATACAGAATTGCATATTTGAAAGTTGCTAAGAGAGTGAGATCTTAAAAGTTCTTATCACAAGAAAGAAACTTCTGTAACTACGTGTGGTGATAGATGTTAAGTAGACTTACTGTGGTGATCATTTCGCAACATATACAAATAGTGAATCATTAGGTTGCACACCTGAAACTAATATGTGTGTCAATGATACCGCAATAAAAAAAATTTTTAAAGGAAAAAAACCAGCCCAAACCAGCTTGCATTTCTTGAACTCCTACTTTGTGCTTAGGACCTGTGCTAAGGACTTTCTTTAAATTACTTAGTTTTCCCAACAACCTATGAGGGGGAGATGAGTGTCATTCCCATTTTACTGGTGAGGAACAGAGGCTCAAAGAAGTGAGGTAGCTTGCCTGAGGTCCCACAGCCAGGAAGTGGTAGGGATCGGACTCAGACCCAGAGGTCGAGGACTCCGGAAGACTCCAGAGCCCGTATGCTAGCCCCTGAGCCATGCTGCCTCTGGGACAGGCGGGGACTCTGGCTGCTGGGATTGTGTCGATCCCTCCTTGCAATGGCAGTGGGATCCCTGGGAGGGCAAGGGCTTCATGCTTCCTCCTCCCTTTCCTCCTCCAGCCTTCCTGGGCTCTGGCCCAGTTCGAGGGTGGGAGAGGAGGGCGTCACAAACTCCCCAACTCAGGGCAAGCCTGGCTCTGGATGGGGAGCACGTGGGGTCTGGAGAGACCCTTTGGACCACCCTCTGCCCCATTGGCCAGACCGAGTGGGGTCCCCAGGCTCCCCGTGACGCAGGGTTATGGCACACTGAGCTTGTTGAAGACACAGGCTTGCTGGGCCGGCTCATCAGCTTGGCCTGTTAGGGCATGCCAGGACTGCGCAGCAGTGGTGCTGGGAACCAGGCATCTGAATGGGGCAAAGGGGTGGAGGAGGACCGGGGGAGGCCGCCCTTGAGCGGGGAGACTGGGGCAGGGGTCAGAGGCCCAGGCGTGGGCTGGGCGGGCATGCCTTGGGTATCACATTGCCTGCATGCCTGGGATGGATGGGGACTGGCGGTGGATTTGCTCTGTCTGTGTGTGAGGTTGTGGGGTGGTTGCAGTGGTGACTATATGGGACCTGTCAGAGAGTCATAAACGTGGGATGATTCTCTCCAGGTAGGAGCATTGTTTGTCATGTGGTTTGGAGACCTACATTCTGGGAGGAGGCACTAAGCGAGCCAGAGAAAGGAAAAGCAGGCAAATTGACCCTGAACCCCTCTCTCTCACTTCCTGAACCACAGGCCTTTAGTGGTATGCTTCTCTCTCTCTCTTTTTTTTTTTGTTGAGTAGGCTCCACGCCCAATGTGGAGCCCAACGCGGGGCCCGAAACTATGACCCTGAGATCAAGACCCAAGCTGAGATCAAAAGTCAGACGCCTAACCAACTGAGCCACCCAGGCGCCCCTGCTTCTTTTCTTCTATACCTTGACCTATGGGCCCCAGGAGGCTTTCCTCCTCTTTCCCAGTTCCTGCTTGTCAGGCTGGCCCTGCAGTCTTCTGCTTCTATAACCCAGGCCACCCTGGGTTTGGGAGGTCTAACCTGGAAGGCCCCCCGACCCCACCCTCAAGCAAACCGTCCCCTCATAGAGAGATGCAGCCCTGACACAGGGGCTCCCTTGGTATGTGGGGGTCTCCCTTGGTGGGGGTGAGGACAGCTGGCATGGGCCTGGATCTGGAACTTGGGGACTCCTTAAGGTTTCAGGAGCTGGGATGCTAGTAAAACTATAAGCATCCTGAGGTCAAGATATGTATTCGTCTTCTCCAAGGTGTCCCAGCCCTTGGCCTGGCTTCTGGCCTATAGCAGGCACTCAAGACGTGTTTGTTGAATGGATAATCGAGAGGGTAATAGAAAGAGATCTGAGTTCGTCTGGGATCGGGGTTCAGCTTAGTAAAAGTGACATCTTGAGCCAGGCACTTGCCCTCTTTGAGCCTCGGTTTCTGCATCCGAAGAATGGGTGTAACACAATCCCTGGATAGTCAATTCTTAGGGTAAATCAGTGAAAGTGCTTTCAAACAGTAAAGAATGATTATCTCATTTGGAGAGAGGAAGACTGGATGCCCTCCCCTTGGAGGCGCAGCCCCTGAGAGCCCTGTCCCAGGGACCCTCAGCAAGATAAAGGTGAATGGATTTTGCAAGCTGGTCAAATTAGAGGATGATGGGAGGGACTGCTCAGCGGGGTAATTCCTGATTTGGGGGGAGGAAGCCGGGGAGGGTGCAGGGGAGGAGGACTCACACCAGGCAGGAAGGCTTGGAATAGAATCTCAGCAACGCCTGGTATTTCCCAGCCCTGGGCCCCATCCCCCCCACCCTCTGGGACCCACCCCACATTCCTTTCCCAGAGGAAATGGGGGAGGGGGCTGAGAGGCTCCCCAGGCCTGTAGAATCATCTATTCAAACTCTGTACAACCTTCCAGGCCCTACTGTGTGCACCTCTTCCTGACATCCCTGTAGAGGCAGCTGGGCAGAGGGGGTGGGGTGGGGAAAGCACACGTTTGGGTTGGAAGAGACTGGTATCCCCTTGCTGCCCAGCCAGGTTAGAGGGCAGGAAGTGAACATCGTATATGTTTTATCATTTCCTAGGTCTCTGAACACAGGAACCCCGGCTGCTTCTCTGCCTCGCCCCTCCCCGTAGCCCTCAGAAACCCCAGCAGTTTCAAGGGAAGTGGATTCTTGATCCAGACCCACAGTAGCACCTGTTGGCCGTGAGAAGCTCTGTGTGGCACGAGGGGGGAGAGTCACTCCATTTCCTCAGAACCAGGGACTGGGCTTGCAGCAAGAGGAAAGGAAGTCAGGCAGCTGGGAGGACTTACTGGCTGCTTACCGGGAGAGCAGGCCAGACTCTGAAGGAAGACCTCCCTATGGCTGTTGCCCTCTGCTCTGCTCGGGGCCGCAGAGTCTGACGTGGCCGAGGACAGCTTGGTGGGGCTCCCAGCTGGTCTCTGAAGGCCTGACCTTGGTGGCGGCCGGACAGGGAGGCACAGGACGGGGAAGGGCAGGAGTGGGCCTGACCCAGAAACCTTGGTTTTCTAGTGACGGAGGGGCGGGGGAGGGTGCTAACGGAGAGGCCAGGTCAATGCTCCTCCTGACTGCGGTTCTTTCCCACTCTGCCCCTAAGCCGTCCTGACTCAGCGCTGGTGGCAGCCTTGCTCTTCCCGTCCGGCTTCCGCCAGGGTGGGGGTGGGGGTCCAGCTCCTGCACAGGGGGCCCAGCAAGCGGCAAACAGGAAACAGGAGAACAAAACCGCTCCCTGGCCCCCACTCGCCTGCCTCACCCTCACCCTTCCTCCTCCCTTCCTTCTCCCTCCGTTGCTCCTGCCCAGCCCTGTAGTCCTCTAGTTCACTTCCCTCTGCCCCGGCCCCCCTCCTCTCCTGCCCCTCCACCTCCCTCCCCTACTGCCTCCCACCCAATCCACCATGACCCACCACTGCCCTCGCAGAGGACACAGGTGATGAACTGGGGGCAGGCAGGGGAATGTACCCCTTCTGCAGGGCTCTCCCTTCTGGCGGCTGTCCCTAAAGGGCCCAGCCCTATGGTTCTTCCTCCCTGAACTCCTGGATTTGGGAGCTGGAGTTGCTCCCCCACCGCAGCCTCCCTTCCCTGGCTGCTGGCTAGAATTTGGATATAAGATCCAAAGTTGGAGTGAGGGGCGCTGGGCGTGGAGCTCTATGCGGCCGCCACAAGCCGAGCGCTTGAGGGCCTCCATTGCCTTCCCGCACTATTGGGGCATAGCAGGGGCCCTGGGCCACAGTGAGGGGCTGTGGCGAAAAGCACACTGCGAACCATCACAGGAGACAGAAATGGTGGTGGTGTGCAAGTACACACCTACCAGCCACGGCCTCTGCCGGCCCCACCCGGGAAGGGGCCTGGGAAGAGAGAGCCAGGAAGGGGAGGCAGGCAGGGTATGCCATCAACATGGGCTTCCTGTCTGACTCACAAGCTGAGGTGGGGGGGTGGCCAGCTTGGAGCCCATTGTCAGCTTGGTCATGGCCCCTGTGGGTGGAACTAATGGGCAGGGGTCCTGGGGAAGAGGGTTGGTCACAGTTCCCTACCAGAGGTGGTGGGGACTCCATGGGCAGCATTAGGGGATGTCGTAACTCTGGCGTGGGGTGTTCGGGTAGTCTGCTCAGTGCTGAGCCGTGTGTGGTGTGTGTGTGTGTGTGTGTGTGTGTGTGTGAGTGAACTGAGGGGTACAGCATCCATGCATGGAGTGTGTGTCTCTGGGCCATGTGTGCATGTCATCTAGCGGCCTTCGTGGGGGTCTCTGTGGGGTATGTGGGGAGTGTATGGGAGGGTGCATAGGGGGGTCTGGTGTGCTTTTAGGGACAGGGTGGGTATGCTTGCAAATGTGTCTCCGTGGGGTGTGTGGACCATATATGCATGGGAAGGTGTCCACACACAATGTATATGTGAGGCGAACAGTGTGTTTATGTGGGTCTGTGGACGGAGGGAGAGTGAGTGTGAGTGTGAGTGTGTATGTGTGGATGGGAGAGGACCGGGTGTATAGATGTGTGTGTGTGTGTGTGTGTGTGGTGTGGGTCTGTACAGGGTGGGCACGGTGTGTGTTTACATGTGTGCATCCGTGTGAGTGAACGTGTTTCTCGGGCACGTGAAGCTGGATGCGCGTGTGTACCGCAGAGGACAACGTGTGTGGGCCTGGCCACGCTGTGAGTTTTCGTCGCGAGTGGGAGGGTGAGGGTGTGTGTGTACGTGTGCGCCCGTGCCCGGGGTGTGCAGCGTGTGGCTGCGCGGGGGCGCTGTATAGTGCCTCCCGCGCGCGTGTGTGGGTGTGTATGAGTGTGTGGGATCGGGGCGGCCTCGCACAGGGGCCGCCCCGGAGGGGGAGGCGTCTGCCCTGCGCGACTCGCCGGCGTGTCCGGGCTCTGGCGCCTTCAGCCAAGAGGCTCGGGAGGCGCGGAGCTGCTCCAGCCGTCCTGCCGCCGTCCGCGCGGGCCGTCCGTCCCCTCGGGGCCCCTGGGTCCCGGGCCCGCGGCTCCGGGGGGCGGGCGGGGACCCCCGGGGCCCGCCTGCCACCCGGGGGGCCGAGGACGCCGCCGGCCGGGCGCCGTGGAGCGGCGAGGGGCCCCCGCGCAGCGCGCCCCGCTCCGGAAGCCCGGCCCGCGGCGCACTGGGGCCGGGGCGGCGGCCGGGTCCTGGGGCCCCCGCCGGCTGCTGCGCTCGTGGGCAGCGCCGTGTGGCGCGTGGAGCGCGCGGGGGCCCGGGGCTGGCGCTGGGAGCGCGCCGTCGGCGTGGACTGCAGCGCCCCGGAGCCGCGCTGCCTCTGGCTGCCCTGCCTCGCCCACAGCGACCGCCGCGCGCCGGGGCCGCGCCGCGCCAGGGTGAGCGCCGCGGGGCTGCCGGGCCGGGGCGGGGGCCGAGCGGGGGGTCGGGCCTCGTCGGGGCGGGTGCGATCCGGCCGCTAACTCCTTGGGATCTTTGAGCCGAGGGCGCCCTGCCTGCTGGGACCGATGCCCCTGAGTGGGCAGTAAGTGAGGAGCTGGAGAGAGGCGGGGGAGGGTGGCAGGTTGTGGCTGGGAGCTTTTTCGGGGGTGCTGGATGTGGACATCCCCCCCCCCTCTGGGTGGTGGCCTGTTGTGGCTCCAGCCTCTTGGCTGATCCGCAGTGGACGGAAGGGACCGGGGTTGTTTGGAGAGATGCTGGGGCACGGAGTCCTGAGGAGTTTGCCGGGCAGGGACCCGAGTCAGAGGCAGGCCAGGGTGGTAGTAAGTGGAGTGGAGGGCACCACTCGGCCCTCTCCTTGGTAGGGGCGGTGGGCACAGGGGCACAGGAGGGTTTGCTAGTGGGCACAGGCGGCTGAGGTGGCAGGTAGTGATCTCAGGGTGAAGACTGACAGGGCTGGCGATAGGGGGTGGGGACAGTGTGTCTGATGTCCGGGATCGAACAGGCTGGTAGGGCGTGAGTCACAGTGGGCGCCATGCCCGGCATGAACGCTGTGCTCCCTGCAATGACCTCTTTCTGCTCCTACGGGGGAGGAGCAGGACTCCTGGGTTCTGGTTCCTGGTGTTGCTAACCCACCACGTGTCCAGTTCTAACTTGTGGCCCTGGGGCCATCTGCCCTCTTCCCACCATCAGCTGGCATTTCTGGATGTCTCTTTCCTGACACAAGGCTGAGAACATTTGGAGATAGATCTGGGCCAGGAGAGCGGTAATCAGTGATGTCCCTGTGTCCCCCCCCAGCCCCTCCCTCTCCATCCCCTTGTCTCTGTGCCTCCCCCAGAGTGGCACAAGTGGGGATGTGTATGAGCTGAACCCCTTCCCAGTCTAGTCGCCTTTCTGTTCCCATTGCTGGCTCCGTCTCTGTTTCTGTGTCTATCCCCTCCTTCCCTGTCAAGACGAGAGCCAGACCCAGTGTTGTCCTGGGTCAGAGGGAAGGAGAGGAAATGTGCATCATAGCATGAAGGACTGAGGTTTAATCCAAGGAAGAACTTCCCACAGGGGAGCCGCCAGATCTAGCTGTTGATGGGGACTGTGGTGTATCCACTTCAGGCAGGGATGTAGTAGCTGTGGCAGGGGGGTTACCACACTGACATTCTCAGGAGCTGGGTGGAAGGGCTGGGGGAAGGGAGACTGGGAGGAAGGAAAAGAGGAAAGGGAGAGGCAGAGATAAGGGAGGGGGTGCCAGTGGTGCTTGGGCCAAGAGGGGACCTGAGAGAAGAAGGCCTGCCCCCCTGTCCTGGGTTATAGCCAGGCCCCCAGAGAGGGGCACCCCCAGGCAGCTGGCAGCTCCAGGCAGGATGTGTGCCGGAGGAGGGGTGGGGGGCATGCGGGGACCTGTCCCAGCCACTTCTCGTCACTGGGGCAGCTGGTGGCTTAAACCTTAATCCAGGACACTGGCAAAACAATGGGCCCTGCAAACAGCCTCAGCTCTGAGCCCAGGCAGCGGGCGTGCAGGGGAGGCAGCCCACACTGGGGAGGAGCAGGGGCTTCTGGTAGGAGCAGGCAGGGAGGGTCCCCCAGGCCCTCTTCTCTCCCTGATCAGTTCCTTGCCAGGTCAGCAGAGATAGGAAATCCAGGGGATTTCAGACCTCAGCAGAATTCCCAGAGAATTTTCTCCTCTGGACTCTTCAGATCCCCCATGGGGGTGTGGGGCTCAGAGGAACTGGCGGGGTTCTAGCTACCCATGGAAGGAGCCGAGGGGCGATCACTGGGTCTCCTGCCCCGTGCTGGAATCTCAGCCAAGGCCTCCTGGACTGAGGAGCACCCAGCTTTTGCTCGGACCCTTCAGGGGAATGAGCACTCCCAACGTCACCTGGTAGCTTTCCAGATGGCTATGATGAGAATGGTCTCCTGGGCCTGGAGCCTCGCTCGGGCCCCCTGCACCTTCCACCTGGCAGCGTTCGCTGGGACCGCCGCTGTCATGTTTTTCTTTCATCTTCTGAGACTTGAGGGTCCACCCCCTCTCCCAGGCCTGTCTGACGATAGTCCTACCTCCCACTCTATACAGAAATTCCCCAGCAAGGGTGCCTGGTGGCTCAGTCGGTTGAGTGTCTGCCTTCGGCGCAGGTCATGGTCCCAGGGTCCTGGGATCCAGTCCTGCATCGCATCGGGCTCCCCGCTCAACAAGGAGTGTGTTTCTCCCTCTCCTCTCCCTCCCCCAGCTCGTGCTCTCTTTCTCTCTCTCAAACAAGTAAAATCTTAAAAAAAAAAAAAAAAAAAAAAAAAAAAAGAAGGAGGAGGAGGAGGAGGAGGAGGAGAAAAGAAAAAAGAAATCCCTAGCAAAAGGGCTGGGCACAGGGCTGACTTCCACCAGAAGTGTGAACAGGCTGGGGGATGGATACAGGAAGGAATGTCTTAGTATCGGTTCATCCAAGTGGCAACTTTCTCCAGCTCTTAGGCAGGGGAGAAGGGGACTTACCTGGGGCGGGGAGGTCCTTACCCTGGAGCCAGTGGGCTTCTTCCCTCTATACCCAGCTGCCTTCGTTCTCCTGCGGACTCCTGCCTGGTACCAAGGAGGAGTGGGGGGTTGAGGACTGTCGAGAGCAGGAGTGAAGGGGCTTCTTGCCCTCTGCGGGTTGGATGAGGGCCCTCGGATAGGTTAGGATGCCTGCGGTTGGGGGTTAGAGAACCCCGAGGGAGGCATCCTGGCTTTTCACTCTCTTCTCCAATCTGCCGTCCGCAGCCCTGGCCACACATCCGTCTGACACCCTTCTGTCACCCACTTTCCCTCTCTGCATCTGTGCGGGGGACCTGAAGTGAACCCTCTCTTAGGCGGTGTCCGTGCTCTTCTCCCTCTTGCCCCAGAAATGGACCTGTGTGCCCCCAAACCCTGGTCTTCAGACATCCTCTGCCCTGTCATCTTGGGGAATCCCAAGTATTCCATCCGGTTGGCCAGAGGGCAGCGGAGTGTCTCTCCCACCCCCACCAGCTTCCCCTCTCAGGGCCAGCGAGCAGCCAGGCCTCTGGCTGGGCTCCGGAGCCTCAGGAAGTCCCTTCAGTTGTCTGGTGTCCAGGCCGCTCCCTCGTGGCTCTAGTCCCCCACCTGCTGCCGCTGCGGCTCGTAAAGGACGCGTGTGCGCGCGCCAGTCTGTCGGCACGCGCGTGTCTGTATGTCTGCAGCAGATGCCGTGTGCCTGTGTCTGTATGTACATGCGTGTGTGAGACCCGTGTGCGCACATTTGTCTGAGTGTGCATGTGTATACTCCTCTTTGTGTCTGTCCGTGTGCACATTTGCACAAGAGTGTGCTGCTCTGGGTGTGTGGTGTGTTCTGTCTGCAGGAGTGCGTGTGGACGTGTCTGTGTCTGCCTGCGTGTGTGTGTGTGTGTGTGTGTGTGTGTGTGTGTGTGTGTGAGAGAGAGAGAGAGAGAGATGGCGCAGCAGGCACTTCCCAGGCAAGAAGGCTGTGTGTCCTGTTCCCGGAGCATAGTAGGTGCTCAGTGAACGTTCGCTGACCGGACCTGAATGAACACCTGGCTGGCTGTGGGGGACTTGTTTCCCTGGAGGCAAGGGTGTCAGGAGGCGATGGAGGGGAAAGAAAGAAAGCAGCAGCTTTGGGCTGATGAGGGTGGAAGAGAAAGGAAAGAGGAGAGGAGGAGGAGGTCGGGAGCAAGGGAGGGGGCCTGGAACCCAGGGGGGGGGGGCGTGCCCACGCTCCCCACCGCTGCCCAGTCCCTCCCTCCTCCTGGCTGCGGGAGGCAGTGTGCCGACTTGGGATCGTGGACCACACGGCCACTTGACCCTGTCTCCCTGTGCTCCCACAGGTGCCACTGGGCCCGAGAGATGGGTGCTCCTCTGGGCGCCCCCTCCCCTGGCAGGGGCCGCGGACGCTGCTGCTGCGCAAAAGTCTCCAGGATGGCTTTGGCTTCACCCTGCGCCACTTCATCGTGTACCCCCCTGAGTCAGCCGTGCACTGCAGCCTGAAGGTACAGCAGCCGCCCCGCTGGCCCGGCCTCACGGAGCTTTAAAGCGGGGAGGGGAGTTTCCTCTGCACCACCCCCTCCACAGCCCTTCTTCTCTGGCCTGGGTGGAGGGTCGCTGAGAGGCAGGCACAGCCCTGGCTGGGTCATTTGCATTGTGTGAGTGTGGACAAGCTCCCTAACGGCTCCAGGTTTGGTCTTCCCAGGAGAAGGGGCAGGGTGGCCAGTTCGGGGCAAGGAACTTGTGGGGGGAGCCCACCCCCAGACTCTTGGCCTCTGGAAAGTGAACAGCTTTCTCGGAGAGATGGAGTTCTGGGGACACTTTGTCCTCTTGGGCTGCTTCTGAGCTGGGTTCGTTGCCCCCTCCCTGGGCTGAGCTCTTGGGGAATCTGTCTTAACACACCTCGGGACTCCTCCTGGAGTGCTCTGCGCTCTGGAGAGCACCACGCTGGGAGGCAGCTGCCCTGGGTTCTAATCCCAGCAGCTCCTCCCTCACTGGGGACCTTGAGGGGGTCTCACTCCTCTCTGGGCTCCATTTCTCCTGCTCTAATGTGAGGGCATTTATCTACTTGACCCCTGAGGGCCCTTCCAGCCCTAATATAAATGTCAGGTTGTCTGAGTCCAGGAACCAAGGCTGCTGTGCCCAACCTACAGTGTGGGCTGAGGGGGGAGGGCCTCCCTGCCGGGGAAGCAGGCGTGCAGGGAGACAGTGAGGGGGCCCTAGGCAGGAACCAGGGCTCCCCAGGAGGGCCCTGCTCCCTCCCACCTCTCTCCCAGCAGGGAAGGAAACAGATTTATTTTGGAGTCAGTGAACCCCATTCTCCTCTTCCCTCAGGGCTGGGACCAGCTGTTGGCGGTTCTCCCTTGGGGAGCTCGGTCCCACGTGCCCGAGAACCAAGGCCTTGGGTTTCGCTGCCTGTGTCTATGGACTTGCATGGCTCTCGTGTGTGCAGCCGGATGCACAGTATACCAGCCGTGTGCAAGCGTGCTTGTCTATCTGGGCACGTGCATCCGGGTATCTGTAAATACGCATCTCTTATGCACGCCACTGTGCACCGTCATCCGTGTGTGAATCTGGGAGCACCTGCATAACGATTCCCATCGGCTGCAGTTGTGTTTAAGAGTATAAGCCGAGGGTGATGGTGTGTGAGAGGGAGGGGCACAGCCCCCCTTGACGCCCAAGGACCCCAGCCTCCTAGGTCCCTGGAAACTCCAGTCCTTCCTTTCCTTTTTCCCCACAATGTCCCTCCTACCTGGCCCCTGCCGCCTTCTCTCAGGGAACCCTGCTGAGGGGTGACCGGGACAGAAGCAGCCTGAGTGGTTGAGGCTGGGTGGTAGGCCTGTCTCAGAGAGCCCTCGTTCATGTGGGGCTCTGGAAGACCCCAGGCAGGGCAGGCCAGGGACAGACTCCATCCCATTTCCAGAACCTGCCCAGGGCTGGGAGCCCTCAGGGAGCTCAGCCATCTGAATGCATCCGTTGGCCTCTGCCGCCAGCTCGCTCTGCTGTCAGCTCACATCAGCAGCACGCACACTCCCCGCGGGGGGGGGGGCGGGGGGGAGGCAGAGGGACTGCTCTCCAGCAGTGCCCAGCCGCCTTTGTGTTCGGCCGGGGTGCCAGAGAGTCCTGGGTTTCAGCCCTGCTTCTGCTACTGCCCCTGAGTGGCCTTGGACAAGTCACGCCCTGTCATCTGCTATGGGATGGATGGCCTGTGGAGCGTGGTAGATCAGACGACGCCCAGCATCACATCCGGCTCTAATGTGCCACGTCCTGCTGCCTGGTCCTGTCTCCCTGACCTTCTCCTTTCCCTCATTTCTGGTTCCCCCCCAAATCCAGTACTCTCCCCCTCACTATCAGGAAGGTCCCAGAGGCCTCCCTAATGGGTCTCCGGGACTCCATTTCTTAGCCCTGCTAGATGCTAGAATCTTCTTCCCTAACTGTTATTTCACATCCACTCTCCCACCCAGGAACCTTCACTGGCTCCCTCTTTCTCTCCTTTCAACCCCGAATGCTTTAGTCTGCCTTCTGGCACCAGCTTGCTGTTGCTTTCTTTCTTCCTCAACTCAGCTGATCCAGTCCCATTTCTTTCTGCCGCCCGCCTGTATACGCCCCTCCCCTCCCCCATGGTGCCCTCTCCCCTTCCTCCTCAAACTTGCCTTAAAATCCCCTCCCCCAGAGGGGTGCTAATCAGGCCTTCCCTTCCATTCTCTAAGAGCTGATAGCCACTGTTTGCACTTGTCCTGACTGCTTATCTGTGTCTGCCGGGATCCTCTCTGTGGGTAGCGTGTTTGGAACCGCCTCCATCGGGCTTTGAGCTCCCCAAGGGAAGGGGTCATGCATCCCCCATTGGATTGGGGGCTTTCAGATGGCTGAGATACAAGGCTGTGGGATCATCAGTGATGAGAGTGGGTTCATGTAACTGGGGAACATTGCCTGGGACTTGATGTCCCCACTGACACCCCTCCAGCCCCCTCTGGGCACTGGGCTAGTTGTGGGAAGATAAGAGGGAGGCTGGTGGGGGAGCTTGAGGGGCCCACCCAGGTGGGGCTGTTGAGGGTTAGATGGAGGGCCCACACCCACCTCTCTGTCCCCCCCAGGAGGAAGAGAATGGAGGCCGAGGAGGAGGAGGTAAGGAGTGGTAGGGGTGGGTGCCAAGGCTGGGGCCCATCCTCCAGCTTCTGTTTCTCCCCCTCTACCCCAAGTCACCCTGGATTTTGCTGCCCCTCCCCCCCATTGTTCTAGTCTTTGCTCTTTTCTATGTCCACTCTGGATATCTGCGCTCGCTCGCTCTCTCTCTCTCGATCCTTCTTTTCTTCTCTCACATTTCTCTCCCTCTGGGCCTGTCCATTCCACACTGGGAGTGGGGGGTGCTCTGGGGAGCAGATGGCTTTCTAAGACCTGGCCCCTGGCCCCTGGGAGTTACTCCCAGCCTAGACTGAGGCACGGACAGGGGTGCAGAGCCTGGGGGCTGGCGGTAGGGTGCAGCTGACCAATGGCTGTCCTCAGGGATAGAGACACTGCGGTTCTCTTGGGTGTTAGGGGAGCCCTGAGGTCTTTATCTTTTCAGATGTGGGCCTAACTCCCCTGGCTGTCACCCTTGCTAGCTCAAAGGACCCCTTTCTGCAACCCAGGGTATTCAAGACGGGCAGCCTTCTTTCTCTGCCATTGGGGCTTCTGCTGGGCAGCCGTGGTGACACTGTCTTCCCGAGTCCCCCTTTGCGGAGGCTTATGGGGGTGAGGGCAAGAGCCAGCTGACCTAGAACAGGCCCATTCCCCTGATGGAGACAGCTCGCTGCAGAGGATAATTGCTGAGGTGTAATGTGATATCACGAGGCAGTGAGCGCCCATCTCAGGATCTGGAGGCCTCTGCTTAGAGCCCCCCACCCCACACCCCGACCCTGGGGAAAGGGTGGGGGGAGGTGCGAGCATTGAGTGTCTATGAGCTGCAGGGCCTTTCTGCGACTCTCCCCAGGTCTGCGGGTGCAGACGTTCTGCCCCGCTGGCCTGGGAGCTCCAGCAGGGCAAGGCCCACTTCCGTCCGTCCGTCCTTATTAGTCCGCTCTCTGGCACAGTGCTGGGAGGCGAGAGGCATTTGAGTGACCCTGTGTGTTTGTGTAGGTTTTCTTCCGCATGGGTTTTTGTTCTCCCAGGGGTGTGTCCTCTTGTCTCCCCGTGCATCCGCGTCTCCGTGAGCGGGTCCATGTTTGTGTCCGTGTGAGTGTGATCCTTCTCTGAGTGTGTGTCCCCTGTGTGTGTAGCTGTGCATGGGTGTGACCTTCAGCAGCCACCCCCAGCTAACCTGGCCGATGCCCACCAGGACCCTCCCCCCGGCACCACCGCCTGGAGCCCATGGATACCATCTTCGTCAAGAACGTGAAGGATGACGGCCCCGCCCACAGAGCGGGCCTGCGCACAGGTGAGGTGTCCCCGGTGTGCAGCTCCTTGTACTTCTCTGGGTCTCTTCTCCCTACCCTCTCGTTGGGATGGGATTCCCAGATCCTGGCGCTGTCATCCACACCCGGGATAGGGGTTCTTAGGAGGAACCTCTGCCACCCCTCGGCCTGCTCACGTTGCGACCCTGCCCCTTTTCTCCAGGAGACCGGCTGGTGAAGGTGAATGGGGAGAGCGTCGTTGGGAAGACCTACTCCCAGGTCATAACTCTGATCCAGGATAGGTGAGCGCCCCCTGCCTTCCTTCTCCTGTCATAGCTCCCAGCCCACTCACCGAGTCCCTGCACCCCACACCCTTGACCCTGGGGGGGTGCCCTGGCGACCAGGATCCCTGTTCTCCCAGACCCTGTTGCCTCAGCCTGGCCTGACCCCCTGCCCTGTCTCTGTAGCGATGATACTCTGGAACTCTCCATCATGCCCAAGGACGAAGACATCCTCCAGCTGGTGAGTCCTGCCCTACTGTCTGCGGCGGAGGGCCCCTGGGGCCTGGGGGCAGGATACATCCCTTCTCTTTGGGCCTCCCTTCTGCGTTAGATGCTTTGGGAGGCAAAGAAGAGTGTCGGGGGCAGGGGGCAGCACCAGCCCAGCCATGTCCAATCGGGGCTGCCAGGCCCATCCCTGGGCTGGGGCGGGCTGTTGCTTCATTCAGTGCTGCTCTCTGTGCTGGGGGAGGGGCAGGCGCTGGCCTTGGCAGGCAGGATTCCTGCCAGGGTATCTGGAAGGAGGGCGGCCCAGCGGGCCCTGCCAGACTGGCACGTTCTTGTCGGCTCCCGTGAGCCTGTTGTCCACACCCCCTCCCTGCCTGGCCCCGGGGTGAGTGTGTCTCCTGTAGATGTGTCCACACACACATACACGTACCACCCCACTCCACCCCACCTTCGAGTGCTGCTGTTCACACAACACCCCACGTACCACTTGATACCCAAAGCAGAACACACTAGGTACACAGCCACACAACGGAACCCCACAGCACCTACCCTCCGCCCAGCTCACAGCGCGTGTGCCCACAGACATCACGGCATGCTCCGGCCTGGCACACCAGCCCCGCCACCAAAGCTTACACTTGGAATGCACAGGCCAAGTGCCCCTCGCCCCTCCGCGGGCATGGCGGCACACCCAGCACCTGGCCCTGGGCCGCCGCACACAGAGCAGGTGCCCAGACTGCATGCAGGGTACCCTGCACTCACGCGTGTCCCTGTCCGCCCCACACACTGCGCACATGCACTCACACACGCTTACACACACATACATAGGCCGTCTGTCTGTGCACCCCGACCCCAGTCCTGGCCCAGAGCCCAGAGCAGTCCTCTCTGCCCAGTGTCCAGTTTCCTGATCTCATGGGTCTCAGCCAGATGCCAGCTTGCTTGTCCCCAAGGTCACTGCCCCCTGGGGGAAGGCTGAGGGCCAAACCCAGGAGGTCCTGGGAGCCGACGGGCTGGCTTTTGCCCTGGATGTGCTCGCATAATCACTGTAATCACAGTACCATGCTTGGCACCATGCCCCTCTGGGAACCTCCACCCTCTGACCTGGATTGTCCCCTTGTCCTTCCTGGGGAGGGGGAGGTAAGGCTGGAGGTCCAGAGAGGTGGATGGCTCCCCACAAGTCTCAAAGGCCCTGCGGGTACGCTTCCCCCCGGGCTGAGGCGAGGCCAGCAAGGAGGGAGTGCCGGGGTGGGATCTCTGGGATCTCTCCGGCCAGCGGGAGGAGAACGGCAGGGGTGCGGAGAGCAGCAGCCTTGAGCTCTGTTACCGGAGGTTCGAGGTTCGGGTGGGCAGGCAGTCCCAGATGTCAGCATCTGGGGCCCTCCGCCGCCCCCCCATTCCGGGCCAGCCAGAGGGTGGGGCCCAGGCATTCCTGTGGTTGGGAGCCAAGGCTGGAGGCCAATGGGGCCGCGGCAGCTGCTGACGCCACCGCCGACGCGGCGAGGCCCCTCCACACCCATCTTCCCCTCCCTCCTCCTCCTCCCGCCAGCCGAGAGAGAGAGAGAGAGAGAGAGAGAGAGAGAGAGAGAGAGAGAGAGAGAGCCGGTGGGGGCCAAGGGCAGCCACAGGGAGGGCAGACTGGGGGTGGGGGGGGGAACGGAGGCTGGGCTGGCACAGGGGTCAGTGGGGCTTAGCCCGGAGGGGGGGGGGGCGGAGGCTGGCTGAGATGCTGCCACCACCGCCCTGATGCGGGGAGCCTGGGGAGCCGGCAGGATGGCAGGAGGGAGAGGTATGTGAGTGTCCCCGGCGGGGTGTGTGGGTCCAAAGGGGGCTGAGTGTGTGGGGGGGTGTGGTCTAGCTTGTCCTCATCACATGATGTGTGTGCCTGGGACTGGAGGGACAGTTACTTGTGTGTGTCTGTGTCTCATTGTGTTTCGCTCTGTGTGTGTCTTTGGGTGTGTGTTTTCCGGTATCTCCTTGTGGTGTGGCACACGCACGCGTGCGCGCCCCCCCCCATGCGTGAGCATGTCTGTGTGTTTCACCCTCCCAGCCTTTGCTACTTGGCCCTGCGATAGCTCCCCCCCACCCCCACTCCGCCCCTATCAAGGGCCAGGCTAGGCCAGGGCCACAAGGCCGCTGTCCCTGGGGGCTGCCTCCTTTTTTGGCTGGGCCTGGGCACCGGCCCTGTCACTCCTCGGCAGTGCAGTGTCAGCCTGGGCTCCCAGTGCCAGATTCCAGTCCTGGGGTGGCAGAAGGTGGCCCCTCCCCCAAGCCTGGCCCAGAGGGAGCAAGAGGTAGGCAAGTTTCTCCTCACTCTGGCGGCCCAGGAGCCAGGCCCCAGCTCCCCGTCCAGGGTCCAGGGGATGGAGGGACAGCTGGGCTTTCCCAGCCCCCGCCCACCCCCAGCCCATCCTGCCGTGGACACACCCCTTAGTCGGCTTCCCTCTCTGTGTCCGACCACCTTGACTGGTCTCTGGTGGGGTTTCCCGGCTCTGCCAGAGGGGCTGTGGGCACCGTTGGATGTAAGGGAGCAGGGAGGCGCCTGAAGCCAGCATGGGGGGAGGACCCCAGAAAACAGATGTTGGAATGTTTGTGGCTAAAGGCTGTCCTTGTCATAAGTCTTAGAGAAATCCCGGCTATGTCTCCAGTGAGAGAGACAGAGTGTGTGTGTGTATGAGTGTGTGTGTGTGTGAGACTCTCAAAGGCCTCTAATTTCTTTGTTCTCTCCCTCCCTTCCCCCCGACTCTCTTTGGAGCATGCCCTCCCTCTCCCACCCACTCAGGGCTCCCTCTGCTTCATCCTTTCCCTCCGTCCGCTTCTCTGGGGTCTTGATCTCCCAGGGCTGCTTAGCTCTGCCTTGTGGGACTCGTCCCGCCCTGCTCACTTGTCTCTGTGTCCCCGGCCAGGCCTACTCCCAGGACGCCTACCTGAAGGGGAACGAGCCCTATTCTGGAGAGGCCCGGAGCATCCCAGAGCCGCCCCCAATCTGCTACCCTCGCAAGACTTACGCCCCGCCAGCCCGGGTCTCCACCTGGGCCACTATGGTGCCTGAGCCCCTCTCAGCACTGCCCAGTGACCCCCGGAGTCCTGCCGCCTGGAGTGACCCGGGGCCCCGTGTCCCTTCCGCTGCCCGTACCCATCCGGACAACTCTTCCCTGGGGATGAGCCAGCCCCGCCCCAGCCCCGGTGCCTTCCCCCGCCTCCCCTCGGAGCCCCGGACGCCCCGTGCC
The DNA here is from genome assembly GCF_023065955.2 of Ursus arctos. NCBI lineage: Eukaryota > Metazoa > Chordata > Mammalia > Carnivora > Ursidae > Ursus > Ursus arctos. The sequence goes on along the minus strand of NW_026622919.1, from coordinate 22,304,556 downwards.
TTCCCCGAGTCTGGCGGCCGGGTGCCTCCCAGCAGACTGGAGTGCCAGCAGGCCTTGTCACACTGGCTGTCAAACCAGGTACCCCGCAGGGCGGGGGAGAGACGGTGCCCTGCCATGCCCCCCCGGGCCCGCAGTGCCTCCCAGGACCGGTTGGAGGACGTGACTGCCCACCGCCCATGGCCCTGCTCCACCTCCCAGGGTGCCTTGAGCCAGCTGGGTCAGGAAGGCTGGCACCGAGCTCGCTCCGACGACTACCTGAGCCGGGCCACCCGCTCCGCCGAGGCCCTGGGGCCAGGAGCACTGGTGTCACCCCGTTTTGAGCGCTGTGGCTGGGCTTCCCAGCGTCCGTCTGCCCGCACCCCTGCCTGCAACTCCAGGGACCTTCCCGCACCCCAGGCCCCACCCCCACCTGGTCTCCAAGGCCTGGACGACATCGGGTACATTGGATACCGGAGCTACAGTCCATCATTCCAGCGCCGGACTGGCCTCCTGCACGCACTCTCCTTCCGGGACTCACCCTTTGGGGGGCTGCCCACCTTCAGCTTGGCTCAGTCCCCGGCATCGTTCCCACCGGAGGCCTCCGAACCACCCAGGGTTGTCCGCTCAGAACCCAGCACCCGTGCTCTGGAGCCTCCCGCCGAGGATCGTCGCGACGAGGTGGTCCTGAGGCAGAAACCGCCCACCGGCCGCAAGGTCCAGCTGCCCCCCGCAAGACAGATGAACCTTGGGTTTGGTGAAGAGTCCCCAGAGCCAGAGACCAGCGGGCGAGTAGAACGCCTGGGCAGGAAGGTGGCCCCTTTGGCCACTACTGAAGACTCCCTGGCTTCCATTCCCTTCATTGGTGAGTGACGGTCCAGGTGGCTGTCTTGGGAGACTTGGTCCTCTGTGCCCTGTTGTACCCCACCCACCTGTCACCATGGGCAAAACTCTGGGTTGAGTGCTGATGGGATCAGCCTGTTTCTCTGTCTGTCCGTCCGTCCTTCCATCCATCCATCCATCCTGTGCCCTCTTGCATCCTTCTGTCATCCTTTCTTCTGTTCATTTCTCCTCCAGCCATCTTTTCTCCGTCCCATTCTTCCTTCTTCCCCTCTTTCTCTTCAGCTCTGTCTTTCCTTCCTTCTCTCCCTCCCTCCTTCCTTTCGTCCGCCCACCCACCCACCCACTCATCATTTTTCTTCTTTCCTCCTCCCTTTCTTTCTCCTTCTTCCCTTTGTTCATTCATTTCTCCCTTCTATCCCTCCATCTTTTTTTCCTATCTTCCTTTGTTCCTTTCACTCTTCATTCCTTCCACCCACCCTCCATCCATCCATTCATCCAACAAATATTTGTGCCAGGCCCTGTGTGAGGCTCCGTGCTCTCCTGGAGCGGGTGGTCCAGCGGCAGGGACAGATAATCGAAAAAGAACAACCCCACAGGGTGTGTGTATGTGATGGGAGTACAGGGAGCTCGAGGAGACAGAGAAGGCTGACATGGCCTAGGTTGGGGTGTGGTAGCCAAGGAGAGAATCTTGGAGAAAGGAGATTAGGGCTAAGACTTGAAGGATGAGAAGGAGTTAGTCAGGGGGAGAATGTTCAGGGAGGGAATAGAATATGCCAAGACCCCGAAGTGAGAGAGGCAGGGTGCCCTTCCAGGTCATCAGAATGGGTCCAGAGGGGCTGTCAGTCTCTGGGGAATTTGGACTTTATCCTGAGAGCAGAGGGGACACTGAAGGTTTGCTGTCTGGGGAACAGATGTGGAATAAAGGAGAGGCCAGGTGATTCCCAGGTTCCTGGCCTAGCTGAGGGTTGTGCCTCACCTCCATATTGGCAATGAGAGTGGAGCAGGACGAGGTTTAGGGTTTGCTAACTGTATCCATGAGGATGCATGATGGGCTGGGTCTGGGGGCTTGAGAGAAAGACCAGATGTGAGATCATGAGACCGGGAGCCAAGAGCCGAGAGACGGTACCTAGAGCTGAGTTTGGCGAGCTCACCCAAGGTGCAGTCGTGGGAGTGAGGGAGAAGAGACCTGACCAGGAGAGGAGACCCAGCCCTGACCTCCCCTGGCTGACCTTCGGCCTGAGGAGGCAGACACAGCCTTATTAAGTTCCTGGGCTGGGGGGAGAGGTGAAGCCTTTATTTTCAAACTACTCCCAGTCTGAGGGAGAAGCATAGCACCTGCCCACAAGCCCCCATCTGGTGGAGAAGACAGTCTTTACCCTTGGGAGACAGACTCCTAGTCCAGGAGCCCAGTCTAGGGAGGGTGGCTCGATCTCATGCCTGGGTCACCTCGGTGTGAAGGGGAAGGCAGGAGCTGAGCCTCCATGCTCACAGTCTGGAGGGGTAGGGGGTCCCTTGGCCATGGACCTATTGCCAGCAGGGCCTTGGGGGACTTGACCTTGGGGATGTGGTCTGGGCCTGGAGGTGAGGCTGGGAGTAGGGGCGGGCAGGTTTAGCTTTTGGCCACCTTTATCCACCGTTCCCTCTGCTTGCAGATGAACCCACCAGCCCCAGCATTGACCTCCAAGCCAAGCATGTCCCTGCCTCTGCTGTGGTCTCCAGCGCCATGAATTCAGCCCCCGTCCTGGGCACCAGCCCATCCTCCCCAACCTTCACCTTTGCCCTCGGCCGCCATTACTCCCAGGACTGCAGTGAGTGCTCCCTGAACCCCAGCCCTGTCCTCCCCCTTGCTGCCTAGTCCTCGGGGGTCTCTGCTGGGCCTGCTGCCTGATGTCTGGCCTTTTCCTGCTGGCTTCTGCTACTCCTGGGACCCCATGGGTAGAGTCACCTCCGGGCCCGGCCCAGATGGGAGGGCTCCGGGAAACCCCCCACCCTGCCGCCCTGCTGACCCTGTGGCCCAATGTGGGCGGCTTTGCAGGCAGCATCAAGGCCGGCCGCCGCTCCTCCTACCTGCTGGCCATCACCACAGAGCGCTCCAAGTCCTGTGACGATGGGCTCAACACCTTCCGGGAAGAGGGCAGGGCTCTGAGGTGAGGATGGGCTGCGGCCATCACGGCCACCCCACTGGGCTCTCGGCCTCGTGGTCCTCTACACACCAGGGCAATGAGTTCCCTCCCTGGAAGGCTCCTGAGCCTTGGGATTCGGGGGGAAGTCCTAGCTGTGCTTCCCACAGCCCTCACACTCCGTTCTCACTCCCCAGGCGCCTGCCAAACCGAGTTCCCAGCCTGCGGATGCTGCGAAGCTTCTTCACTGATGGGGTGAGTGGCGAGTGTGTGTGGGGGCGAGAGTGTCGGGGGTCAGGGAGTGCCCGGTGCCTCAGCTGTGGAGCCCAGGGGCCAGAGATGGTCTACTCCTGCTCCTGTCTCCCCTCCCCCGCTCTGGGCCCGATCGCCCTGGCGTCAGCCGTGTGGGCTCCGGCATCACTTAGAGACACCTGCACCCTCGCACCCAAGGCCGGGGCCCTTGCCGTGCCCCCGTCTCGAATGCCCTTTCCACACACCCCTCCGCGGCCACATGACTCATTTGGTTACTTTCTTCAGGTTTTTTGAACTTCTCTGAGATTTTTAGCCTTTATCCCTGACATTTTATGCCTCCCTGCGGCACCTCGGTTTTTCTCCTCCGCCCTCCTCGCGTGATACAGTTGACGCGTCTGCCTCTTTCCTTGCCTGCGTCCCCACTAGCATGTACGCTCTGCGAGGACAGGGAGCTCGTTCAGCTTGCTTGCTCCCCGTGGGTACCTGAAACTGCCCGCCCTGGGCGCCATCGGGCAGGATCTGCGTGGCGTCTTCAGGGCGCAGGGGACACGGGAAAGGAGGGTGACCCAGGATTGAGAGTGATGGACAGGCTGGGGTTCCCAGGCTCCTCCCCTGGGGACCACCTGGGGTCAGTTCTGAAATGGCCCTCACTCTTTGTGATTAGGGACAGCCTGGAAAAGCCATTTGATTTCAAACCCTCGGTATCTTTGGTTCATTTGACACCTTGAGGACATCGTCACCTGGCTTACTCCTTATCACTTCCTCTGCTTACTTAACTCTCCCTTGACCTGTCACTTCTGTTGCTGGAGTCGTGTTGACACTATCACTTCCTCTGTTTAACTCCTTGTGGGCATGACTACCTGTTCCCCTAACTCAGCCTCTGTTGATGTGCCTACTTCCTCTGTTTATTTAACTCCACGTCGACACAATCACTTCCTCTGTTTCCTTAGTTTCTTCAAGTCTATAAAATGACGGGAGGTTCCAGACTGGCTTTTCTAGCGTGGTGAGGCATGTGGTCGGCAGGCCACGGCCTTTCCTCCTTTCTGGCTTCCTCAGCCCATGGGTCCCATGGCCTCAGCGCAGAGGTTCCGAGAGGGCAGGAGGGGCCCGTGAGGCCGCACAGCACAGCAGAGCGTTGCCCAGGCATACCCCGGGCCCGTGTGGCTGCGGGAGGCCCATGGGGCTCCTGGCATGCTGGTACCGTGGGAGCCCCCCTAAGTTGCCCTCCGTCGTCTCGCTGCAGTCCTTGGATAGCTGGGGCACATCCGAAGATGCCGAAGCTCCCTCTAAGCGCCACTCGACCTCTGACCTCTCAGACGCAACCTTCAGCGATATCAGGAGAGAAGGCTGGTTGTATTATAAGCAGGTCCTCACCAAGAAGGGGAAGGTAAGGTGCTTGCCGGGATGAGGTGGAAGTGGATGGAAGCCGTCTCCGGCAGAACTTTCCGGCTTCTGCACCCACCCACAGCCTCTGGAGCCTGAGAGGCCCAGCAGAGGCTGTAGCACGAGGGGTGGAGGTTAGATGTCAGGAAGAACTTCCTGGGGGACCCAAAGAACTCATGAAAAAGAGGTGAACCAGAGAGATGGGCTCTGCTGTGCGATGGGTCTGGTCAGTGTGCCTGAAATTCAGACAGAACCACCCCACAGTGATGCTTGGTTGGCACATCACCCCAAAGAAGGACACGGGGGCTCACGGAAAATAAGGGAGCAAGGCCAGAGTGATTCTTTTAGAGGAGCTGAGACCCCAAAAGAAGGCAGGGTCTTGCAGGACGAGGAGAGATTTGAGTCTCTATCCCAAGGGCCCCTGAAAGCACCGGGGCCTCTTATCATTTGGCTTCCTGGGGAATGAATTAGAGAGGGGCCGACCCGAGGCAAGAAGACCCATTAAGAGCCACCACAGTGATCCAGGTGAGCAATGAAAATGGCTGGGCCCGAGGGTGGCCGGGGGACAAACAGGATCCCAGCGTGAGAGGGCGGGGCCCCTGGGTCCACGGAGTGTGAAGGGCTTTCCAGGCCGTGCTGCGGCTGAGGAGGAAGGAGGAGACGCAGCAGAGCTGAGCAGACTGGTTAGCATAAAGCTGGGCTTGGCCCTTGACTGCATCAGGCCTTGCTGGGGGGAGCTGGGGCGACTCAGCTGTCTATGACTCAGTTTCCTCGTCTGTAAATAGAGCTAACGACAACCCCTGGCACATACACCTGTTGCCGAGGATTAAACGAGTTGACCTGAGCTAAAGTGTACCCGGGGCCTGGCCCAGGGAGCTCTTCTCCTGCTGTGATTCGAATTTTCCACCCTGCCTTCTAGGGGTCTTGTACCTGGGGAGAGAACATAAGCTTTGAAGTCAGACAGACTTGGAGTTCCTGCCCGGCCCCTCATGGCCAGCATAAGGCTTTGGGCAGCCCCCTTCACCCCTGTGCCTCACTTTTCCGATCTGTACGATGGGGACAGGGTTATCCTGCACCCTGGGCTGCTGTGAGGTGAAGTGAGCTGGGGAGGCCAGGCGGGGCAGGCGTTCAGCCGTGCCCTCGTCCAGTCCGTGGTAATGACCGAGTGCCTGCCGTGCTCCCGACTCGTGGTCGAAGTTCTGGGTATTTCATGGAGAGGCAGCCAGGCCAGTCCTGCCCTGCTGGGCCTCAGGGCGAGCTGAGAAAGCACGTGGTGCATAGTAGTTGCCAGTGTGTGACTGTTATGGGGGAGGAGGGGAGCGGAGCGGTGTGTGGTAGGTGACCCCAACCTCAGCAGGGTTCAGGAAGGTGTCCAGGAGGCTGTGACATGAAGGGTGTGTGAGAATCCACAAAGCAGGGAGGGAGGGGAGTGCTCTGACAGCGGAGACACCCTCCTGGATGGTCTGGGGGAATGGAGGGCGTACTGGGTGGCTGAGGGCCAGGCCGAGAGGGGGAAGCCGAGGCGGGGAGTCTGGCGCCTGCTTGCAGGGCCTCATCCCCCACAGCAAGCCTTTGCAGGGGTTCCGATGGGGGTGGGAGGTGTGTAAGCCTAGGAGGCAAGGGTCACGTCTGTGACAGGAGAAGACAACGCCATCGCTGTTGTCCAGGTGAGCGAGGGTGGGGGCCCTGACCCAGCTCCTGGCATGGGGCCGAGGGGAAGGCACAATTTGGAGAGATTGAGGGAGGCCGTGCCTGGGTTTGCTGATGGCTGGGAGGTGAGAGACGATGGAGGAGGCAGATGATGGCTGTGGGGGTGATGGGGCCTTCCCCTGAGCCACAGGGCACTGAGGGGCAGGTTTGGTGAGAGGACACCAAGGGTTCCTTTGGCGACTTGTGGAGTCCAAGGGCCCTGGGACATGGAGGTGTCCTGGGGACAGAGGCTCCAAGGTCGTGGCACTTTGGAGGGAGTCCATCAGGGTATGCACGGGCACGTGCCACCACAGGTTGGGGAGCACCGAGGGAGAAGGCAAGAGACTGGCTGTATCTTGAGAGGACATGGGGAACGCAGGCCAAAGAGGAAAGCCAGCAAGATGGCAGGAGGGGTTGCCTAGGAGGGGCAGCAGGGGCCAGCTGTGTGAGCTGAGGAAGGGGAGCCAGTGCGGACAAACCCTTCCAGCCCAAAGTTGGAGCCCCTCAGAGGGCCTGGGGAGAAGGCTGACTCCTGCCTGCCAGGTAGCCTGGCCCCCAGCTCTGGATGGCCCCCGGCTGCCCCACCACAGCGTCTCCTGGGCAGGGAGGGGAGCTGGCCCCTTCCTGCTCCCTGGCCAGTTCTGGAGGACAGGGCCTTCGCTCCGGGCTCGGCCAGGACCTGATTTCATTTGTCCCCTCGGTGCTGTGGCCTGGGAGTTAGAAGAGGGGTCCTCAAGTCAGCTTCAGGCCCTTCGTCTGTCCAGGGAACTGGTTGCCAGCCAGATGTTGTCTGCTCCAGCTAGTCTAGCCTCTCCTGGGTAGCCCCCACCCAGCCCCCAGCCTCGTCCGGAGGCCATTTGCTGTCGGGCAGAGGGGGGCGGGTGTGACAGGTCCCTGCAGTCACAGACCTCACACGTGAGCCGGATATAACCTTGGAGACCAGCTGGTACACTTTTCATTTTACCAGTAGGGAACACTGATGCCAAGGGAGGGGCCTTGGCTCGTCCAAGGTCACCTAGCTGGTTCGGTCTCAAAGGGGCACCTTGCCACCACCTCACTCTGATATAAAAAAAAAATCCCCTGGAGGGCCAGGCCGTCTCCTGCTCTGATGATCCTGTCTGGGTCCTTCAGGGCCAGGGCCAGGGCCGGGGCGGGCAGGGCTCATGGCCACACGTGGCTGTGTGACCTGCCGGCCGTGGAGCTTCCTCACCTGGTTTGTGCGGAGGGCAGAGGCCCGTGGTGGGTGAGGAGTGGTAGGCAGGCTACCAGCCCAAGGAAGGGAGCCTCGGTCTGATGGGGGAGATGGAGCCCCTGCCGTCAGTGTGCTCCCAGGATGATTAATTCATTGATTCAGTGACTATTGATGGCACTTACGCTGCGCCCGGAGACGCTCTAGGCTCTTGGGTGGGGACATGAGAAGAGAGACAGGCTCCCTGCCCCAGGAGCTTCCCAGTTACTGGAAAGATCCACAAGCAGCAGCATCACGAGGCTGCAGTAAGCACTCAGGGAAAAGGAACTGGGTGATGTGAGTGCCTTGAAACGCGGAGATAGCAGGAGCTGCCTTTAGAAAAAAGGGTCAGAGAAGGCCTCGCTGAGGAGGTGATACTCGTGACATTTGAGCTCAGACCTAAAGGGCAAGAGGGAGGCCACATGGAGAAGGGAGAGAAGGGACTCTTGGCAGAAGTAACAGCTGGAGCAAAGGCCACAAGAAAGGAAAGGGCTGGCTTGTTCGCTAGAGAAGGCCCCTGTGTCTTGACACAGTGAGAAAGAAGTCGGTGGAGAAGTTGAGTTTGGAGACGGAGGGACACATCACAGAAGTTCTTAGATTTGATTCCACTGGCGGCAGGAACCCACGAAGAGGGTGCTAAGCAGGGGAGAGACAGGATCTCATTTACATTACAAAATGGTGGCTGCAGGGCGCCCGGGTGGCGGGTGGCTCGCAGGTTAAGCATCTGGCTTCGGCTCAGGTCATGATCTCGGGGTCCTGGGATGGAACCCTGCATCGGGCCCTGCTCAGTAGGGAGTCCGCTTCTCCCTCTGACCCTCCCCCTTCTCGTGTTCTTTCACACTCTCTCTCAAATAAATAAATAAAATCTTAAAAAAGAAATGATGGCCGCAGGGGCGCCTGTCTGGCTCCGTCAGTAGAGCGCGCAACTCCTGGTCTCGGGGTCATGAGTTTGAGCCCCACGTTGCGTGCAGAGATTACTTTAAAAACATGGTGGCCGCAGCTGCTGGGTGGAGAGCGGATTGCAGGAGGCGAGGGTGGGGGCTGGGAAGGTTTGAGTAGTTGTCCAGGTAAGAGGTGCTGGTGGTGTGGACAAGGTGGTAGGTAGCCAGAAAGATGGAGACAGGCGGTATTTCGGAAGCAGAACAGCTGTGACATTCTGATGGGTTGGGTGTCAAGGGAGAGGAAAGGGGAGGGGTCAATGGCAACTCCCAGGTTTCTGGGCGTCTGGGTGGATTTACTGAGCTGGAGAAGTTGGAGGGGGTGCTGTGGAGAATAAATCTGATGAGAGAAAGCAAGTGCCCCTGGGTGAGCAGGTAGTGTGCCGAGCGCCTATGGGACGTGCAAGTGGGGACACAGCAGGCGGTGGGAGGTGCAGGACTGTGGCTGGGGGTTGGGGGGATGCCAGACCGGGGTTACATTTGGGAATCACCGTCAGCAGACAGATGGGATTTAAAGCCACAGGCACGGATGACATCACAGGAGAGGCATGCAGGGAAAGGGGAGCCCAGGACAAAGTTCTGGAGCCCCTCCGCCCCTTCAGGGCAGGGTCTCAACCTCAGCTCTAGTGATGTGTGGGGCCAGGTGATTCTTTGTCGTGGGGGGCTGTCTTGGACATCGGGGGATGTTTAGCGGCATTTATGGTACTAAATGCTGTAGTACTTCCGCAGGTGTGACAACTGAAAATGTCTCCAGACAAACGTCCCCTGGGCACCATTCGCCCCCGTTGGTGAGAGGATGTTGGGGGAAGGAAACCAGTGGAGAACACCGAAAAAGGAGCCAGTGGAATTAGGAGGAAAAACAGGGACCCTGGGGTCCCTGGTGCCAAGAGAGGGGGTTTAGAGAAGGAAGGAGTGGTGGGCTGGGCCACATGCCTGAGAGAGGATAAGGCCGGAGAAGCCGCCCCTGGCTTGGGCAACACGGGGGGGCCTGGGCGGCCAGGATACTGAGTAGAGCCTTGAGCACGAGACCAAAGAGCGGGGAGAGCGGCTGCAGTGGACGATTCGTGACCAGTTTTGCTGTGCAGGGTGCAGTGTGTGGAGTAGGAATGGTTTTACTAGGATTTTAGGTAAGGCGGGCCATGCTGGGCCCGCGGCTGCTTCTGTGGGGCATTGCGGGTGCCAGATGCCCTTGACGCTCGTACTGAAAGATGCTAGTATTGAAAGGAAGGTGGGGGACCCTCTGGGGGGGTGGGGACCGAGAACGATGGGTAGGGGTGTCCAGGCAGGGGAGGGGCGGGGCGTGGGGCGGGGTCCCCACCGCTGTGGCCGCCAGCAGCTCTCCTAGGGCCCCCCTCGGGCTGTGGGGGCGGGGAGGGCAGGCCTGGCCGCTCACAGCCTCCCCCCTCCCGTCTCTCCCCCTCCCCGTGTCTCCCTGCAGAAAGCGGGCGGCGGCCTGCGCCAGTGGAAGCGGGTGTACGCCGCGCTGCGGGCGCGCTCGCTCTCGCTGAGCAAGGAGCGGCGGGAGCCCGGGCCGGCGGCGGCGGGGGCGGCGGCGGCCGTCGCAGGTGAGGACGAGGCGGCGCCCGTCTGCATCGGCTCCTGCCTGGTGGACATCTCCTACAGCGAGACCAAGAGGAGGCACGTGTTCCGGCTGACCACCGCTGACTTCTGTGAATATCTCTTTCAGGCTGAGGACCGGGATGACATGCTGGGCTGGATCAGAGCGATCCGAGAGAACAGCAGGGCCGAGGGCGAGGTGAGGGCCCGGCCGCCCACCCGGGCCGGGGAAGGCGGGTGTGGTGTGTGGGGGGGGGGGAGGGGAGGCCCCCAGGGCCGCCCCTCACCTGCCGTGGACCTCCTTAACCTCGCTGAGCCTCAGTTCCCTCGTCCATAAAATGGGCTAACAGGAGCACACCTTGCAGCTCCTCCCACTTGGGCTTTGGTGTGAAGAGAGAGAGCATGCAGACAGTGGCTCCCAGAGCACCTGGCACCCTCCGTGTTCCCTGGCTGGCAGGAACAATAATAACTGGAGGAATGACACTCATTATTATTATTATTATTATTATCATTATTAATTATTATTATTATGCCTTGGGAGGGCTCTGGCACAGAGAGGTCAGCTCCAGGCCAACCTCAGGTCAGGGTTCAGGACGCAGGGGCTTCTTCTGGAGGGGATTACAGAAGGGAGGTGCCCCTGGGCCAGAACTGTGGCTGGCACTGCTGCAGGGGCTGGCCTGTCAGCGGGGCATGAACACATTGACCTTGGGAGGAGGCCAAGAGGACTGGCCTTTGGCAGCAGGCTGCACTAGTTGAGCCAAAGGCTTTGGCAGGCATTTCAGAGTAATTTTTAAAAGACGCCCCCTCTTGGGCAGCTGCCGCTTGCACACCAGGAGCCCGGGCTGGGGTGTCCGCCGCCCCTTGCCCCCTCAGCCAGGGGCCGGCACAGTGGTGCCTCGGCACCCGTGCACGAAGTCATGTGGGGGTCCTGGGTTCAGGGGCTGGTCCCTGCCCGAGGATGGTGGGCCTGGGCCCTGGTCCACGTGTGCACCTGCTCTGGCCATGGGAGGAGGGGCCCTGGTACACAGCCCCTAGGCCACAGACCCTCTCACTGAGGGGAGACCCGTCCTCTTGCTGAACCAGGCTCTGTTCTCCTCAGAACATCATCTTTCCTTACTGTAGGGAGGAAAGTACCTGGAATCTGTGGCCCCTGCTCTGGGGGCCTGGCTGGGCTGTTCCCAGCAGGGCAGAGTCAGGGGGTCCCAAGTGACCTTCATTGTGGCAGCAGCTGCCGATCACGGGGCACTTTTCTGTGCCTTGCCGGGATGCGATCAGCGCTACGTGCGTAATTCTGCACCCCAACCCCGAGGTTGCCAAATTATCTCCTTTGCTGCTATGGAAGAGACTGAGGCTCAGAGAGGCTAGTGGGTTACTCTAGGTCACGCAGCTGGTGAGGGGGTGCTGGGGAGTCCAGCCCCAGTCTTTCTCGCTCCAGGGTGTGAGCCCTCCAGCTGGCAGATGGAAGAAGGAGGGGAGGCGAAGCGGAGGTGGGGTCTAGGGATGAGACCTGAGTTGGCTGGCTGTGGGCACTGATGGGCTCTATTTCTTCTTTCCTCTCCTCCAGGACCCCGGCTGTGCCAACCAAGCTCTGATCAGCAAGAAGCTTAATGATTATCGCAAAGTGAGGTGAGGCCCGGCTCTCCTGAACAGTCCTGGCCACGGGGCGGGGGCCGTCCAGATAGAGGCCATGCTCCCGGCCCACCTTGAGGCCTGAGGGCAGCCCCTGAGTCACCCTCTGCTGGGGGCAGGCAGGATGGCAGGGGCATCGAGCCCACTGCTTCAGGGCTGGAGAGGGAGGTCCAGAATGGTAGGAGGCTAGGGCGGGCAGCATGTTGGGTCACCCCAGATGAAGACTTCTCCTCTCCGCCTTTTCCTACACAGCCATAGCTCTGGGCCCAAAGCTGATTCCTCCCCCAAAATCTCTCGTGGCCTGGGGGGCCTCAAGTCTGAGTTCCTCAAACAGAGTACTGCACGTGGCCTCAGGACTCAGGACCCTCCCGCAGGGAGCAAGGGTAGGAAGGTGGCTGCTAAGGGGGTAATGTGTGCGTGTGTGCGCGCGTGCGTGTGGGATGGTGGGGGTCGGCCCTGTGGGTCTGCACGGGAGCCGAGGGTGTGTGTGTGTTGGGCTCTGTGTGCCTGTGGGTGTCGGTATGCCTGTGAGGGTCTGGCGGCTCTCAGAGTCTCGGGGCTGGAAGGGCCTGGAACCTGATTTCCCTCCATGACATCCCAGCTGGGTAGCTTCCAAGTCTCTGCTTGTGTCCCTTCAGGGGCAGGAGGCTCGTCCTCTCTGGAGGCAGCCTTCTTCATCTTTATACACCTCGGGCTATTAGAAAGTTCTTTCTTTGGTTGTATCACAATCTATGGCCCCACCTTGTTGTTTTAGCCCTTGAGACCACATAGAAGTCCTTACCTACTCTGAGGCCTGTCTCCTCAGGAATACACACCCTCATCTCTTAGGCCTTCTCTCAGGATATAATTTCCCATCAGCCCTCCGCATTCCAGTTGCTTCTCTGATGGAGTCCCCATATGTCCAAACGTGGGTGAGTGTGTGTGACCAAGTGCGGCTGCTGCCCCTCCCCAGGCCCCCAGCTCACGCTGGCTTTGTCTGCCTTTCCGCACCCCAGATGACAGTGCTGCCCCTCCCAAGACCCCCTGGGGCATCAACATCATCAAGAAGAACAAGAAGGCAGCCCCCAGGGCATTTGGGGTCCGGCTGGAGGAGTGCCAGCCAGCCATAGAGAACCAGGTGAGTCCCCGCCATACTCCAGCACGAGCCAGCGGGGAATGGGGGAGCCCAAGGCACAAGGGCCGGAGCTGAGGGACTCTGGCACCAGCTCCCCATCTCATCTTGCAGCCACAGCGGTTGGAGGGGTGGGGGAGCACCCAGGGAGGGAACAGCAGAGCTGAGGCAGAACCCAGGACCCCAACTCCCAGCTGGTGCTCCCTTGCAGACCTTGGCGAGGCTCTGGTGTTCCGTCTAGCCCCCAGACTGGAGGCCGTGAGGGCCTTGTGTCCCCCCTGCACGGGGTTCCCCGCAGCAGCTCTGGCCTGGCTCTGCTCTTGGCCTTCCCGCCTCTTCTGGCTCACGGCTGGGGAATCTGGCCCTTCACCTTCCTAACATGCCTGCCCTGCCTGTGTCCCCAGCGGGTCCCCCTGATCGTGGCCGCGTGCTGCCGCATTGTGGAGGCACGGGGGCTGGAGTCCACGGGCATTTACCGAGTGCCGGGCAACAACGCAGTGGTGTCCAGCCTGCAGGAGCAGCTCAACCGCGGGCCCGGTGACATCAACCTGCAGGATGAGGTGGGTGCGGCGGGGGGCGGAGGGGGCGGAGGGGGCAAGGTGCTGTGTGTGTCTCTTGTGTTCCTCAAACCCTGCGATGTGCCTGGCTGGGGGCCAGGGCCCCAAGGTGGGCGAGGCAGGACCTGCCATGGCAAGCCGGTCCTGGGGATGGCCATCACCCCCCACCCCGCCAGCTAAAGCCCGAAAGACACACGGTCCTGGTTGAGGAGCCCTGAGGCAGAGGCTCGCGAGCAACAGAATAGTTCTGGGGGCCTGGAGGACAAACAGCGTTCACTAAATGCCCGTGAAAGCCGGGTAGGGACCTCCCAGGCTGAGAGAATGGCGGGGGGCAAAGGCGCGGGCTCTGAAAGGTCGCCAGCAGTCAACTCACCTTCCCTGGAAAGGGCCAGGTGGCAAATGCTTTAGGCGTTGGTTACCACGTGGTCTCTTCCTCCTTCTCCTCGTTTTTCTTCACAGCTCCTTAAATAGGTAAAAACCCTTTCTTAGCTCAAGGGCCGTACAAAACGAGGCCGCTGGCTGGCCTTGAGGTCCGGGCTGTGGTTTGCAGACCCCTGGCTTAGAGGGGAAGCATGTGTCAGCACCCAGCGCTTCCAGTGGTTACAGCAAGGGGGGGGGGCGGGGAGGGGTGCTGGTTGGGTGAGACAAAGCCAGCCGGGGAAGGAATCTGACAGCCACGCTTAAGAGCTCGCAGAAGGCTATATGTCAGTCACAGCTCAGTAAAGCTGGAAAAGAGCCAAAAACATATTTCAGTGTGAAAAAGAAAAATAACAGAAGTATTTGCAGCAGGGCCAGTGTTTTTCAAACTGTGTTCCCCAGAGGAGCTGTGAACTAGAGTAAATCTGCTTTGTTCTGTTTTTTAATGTCAATTATTTCCATATTGGGTTTTCCATGTTTGACAAAAGGGGCTCTGCAGAGAAAGATGTTCTGGAAAACCACAGATCTGGGCAATGAAGTCCCAGGAGTCCCATATGGTGAAGTTTTATGTGATACATGACAGTCTTCTTGCCCTTGGGGAGGAAACGGGGAGACATGACATGTGGGATGGTGGCCAAGAGAAAAGGCTGATCTCGCACCAGGGACCAGATCGTGTGATGAGGAAGGAGAAGATGCTGAGGGCTGGAGCAGGTGGGAAACTTGAGTGTTGGAATCGTTGAAGGATGAATGGGAGGGGGCAGGTGGACGAGAAGGCAGTCCAGGCTGGGAATGATGGCATTTTCCAAAACCCCAGAGGAGGGTCTGAGTGTGGATAGAGAGAACAGACCCACCTCCTTCCTCCTTCCTGGGCTTGGCAGCGGGGAGGGTGGGACCCAGAGCAGGAGGCAGAGGGCTTTTGATGGCTCCACTGAAGCCTTTGACCTTGATCCAGGAGACAATGGGGAGCCTTCACTTGTTCTTCAGCTGGGGAAGCATCAGTGAGAGTGGGGTCTGCTCTAGCTTACGCCTGATGGATGTGAATGAGGGAGGCCCAGAGCAGGGCATCTACAGGAGAAATTGCTGTTATGTGGGAAGTGCAAGGGGCCAGGAGGACACGGTGGTCCCAGGGGAATAAGGAGGATGGGAGCTGCATGAGAGGGAGGAAGGGGGGGCAGGGAAGAGCCCGTATTTGAGCTGGGGGCTGATGGTATGTCTCTGGAAGAAACTGGGGAGTAGACCGGAGAGGGAGGATGTGTCAGGTTGGGGCCCCGCTGGATTTGGGGTGATGGCACTGCCCAAGAGTGGACGGAGGGTGGGTGTGGTCATGCTGGGGCACAGAGTGGGACGATGGAGGGAGCTGCTAGATGGGCAGAGGGTGGGCAGCAGGTGTCCCAGACTCTGCATGGGACAGAGGAGAGGGTTCGGGGGAGGCTGGGGATGAGAGGCAGATAGGTGCACATGGGAGGGGTCCAGCAGCCTTGGGTTTGGCAGTTGGGAGATGAGAAGAGCAAGGGCCTCGGAGCCAGGCGGTGATGGGGCAGGTGGCAGGAGCTGCACCGGGTAGGGGTGGGTATGCACCCAAGCACATTCTCTGGGCCTTAGCCAGGAAGAAGCATGGCCAGAACTGGGGGGCAGCTGGCCCAAGTCAGCGCCCAGAGTGTGGGCACGCCGAGTGTGTTGAGGGTATGGTTTTGTCTCAGACATCAGTCCTGCCCTTTGTCATGCGGACTGCTGGAAATTAGTGTTGCGTTTGGTTTTTTTTTTTAAGATTTTATTCATTTATTAGAGAAAGAGTGAGAAAGCATGAGCAGGGGCGAGGGGCAGAGGGAGAGGCAGACTCCCTGCTGAGCAGGGAGCCTGATGCCAGGACCCCGGGATCTGAGCCTGAAGGTAGGTGCTCAACCGACTGAGCCACTCAGGCGCCCTGGAAGTTAAGTGCTGTGGGCAGGGTGACGGTAACTCCTACTGAGCCTGAGGGGAGGGTATTGTTTGTGGGATGGTGCGGCATTCAGCTGTGGACCCATTGTACAGGGGTGTATGTCGTGGAGCTGTACGTCTTCGTGGAGAGCGGTACCTTGTTTTCCCGGCCTGAGTTACTCGGAGCAGTTCCCGTCAAGTCTGTTACCCTTGACTTTGTGCAGGGTGGTGGTGCCCCCTAGTGGTCAGAGGGGGCAACACCCGGCCGTGCTTCATTCGTTCTTGCATTCAACAACCCATTTATTTAGAACAGGGTTTCTCAATCTTGACACCATGGGCAGAATAGTTCTTGGTCGTGGGAAGTTGTCCTGCGCATCACAGAAAGTTTAAAAGCATCCCCGGACTCTATCCCCTGGATGCCCGTGGCACCCCCCCAGTTTTGGAAACCAAAGTGGTTCTAGAATTATCACCAAATGCCCCTGGGGGAGTGATTCTGCTCCTGGGGAGAACTACTGACTTAGACCATTGAAGTGCCGGGCTCGCTGAGCTCACTAGGTGGTAGGAGCACAGAGGGGGTTGGGACAGACAGGATCCCTGCTCCTCAGGGAGCTGCAGTCCCTCCAGGCAGATAGACAGGCCCAAGGAGACAAATGCATGCAACAGTGATGAAGTGTGGCAAGTACCACGGAGGAAACAAAGTCAGGGTTGCTGCATGGTTGACAGGGCGGTGGCAGAGGTGGGACTGTCAGGGAAGGCCTCCCGGAAGCGGTGACATTTGGGCAGGGTGAGGAGCCAGGCCTGGGAAGGCAGGGGAGGGAATCAGCAAGTGCAAAAGGCCTAAGACAGGAAGGTGCCAGGCGTGAGCGGCTGCTGCATCATGGATAAGGAGGGGGGTGTCCAAGGATGACTCCCTGCTAAATGGGGAGCCCTGGGGGGGGGCAGGAGGGAGCGCTAGTAGGCGCAAAGAGGTCCAATCACCAAGGAGGTGTTGCTCACTTCTGTCCCACAATGCTGGCACCAAAGAAGGTGTCTGGTACTTTCTGTGGGTAGGCAAATGTTGGAGCCCGCTGGGCTTGCTGGAGCCGCGAGGGGTTGGGCCAGTTGGTCAAGGGGCCAGGACCCAGCTGGGGACTGTTCTGCCACCACCACCCTGATGAGTCTTCTTAGCCCAGAGATCCCTGGTCTGGGCGGAGCTGTGAGTGTACCCCAGGGAGGGCCTGGGCTGGACCAGCATGGAGGCGTGGGCACCCCACTGGGCCTGCCCGGGGCCTGACATCTTTGTCCTCTCCCCAGCGCTGGCAAGACCTCAATGTGATCAGCAGCCTGCTTAAGTCGTTCTTCCGAAAGCTGCCGGAGCCTCTTTTCACCGATGGTGAGTAGCAGGTGGCAGTGGAGGGTGGGAGGAGGAGGAACCCTGTCTGTGCTGCACTCAGATCACTTTTTAAATTGGGTTTGTTGGTTTTACTCTTGGGGGTTTTGTTTTAATGCAAAAGAAACACGTGCTTGTCACAGACTTGGTATAGATACAAGTAACGCAAACGTCCCCGTCCCCAGAGGTTATCCGAGCACTATCTGAGCATTGGCTGCGTGCCAAGCACTGCTCCCTCCAACGGCTCCATGAGGCAGGTGCCGTGATCTCCCCTGTACAGATGAGGAAACAAAGATGAAGTGATTTGCCCAGGGTCACACAGGTTGTAAGCATCAGAGCCAGCGTTCGGCCCCAGGCATCTGGCTCCAGAGCCCAGCTCTCGACCGTTTGCTGAGCTGCTTATTAACGGCCTGTCGGTCCGTCGTGTTTCCTCCCAGACCCTTTGACACGCATGACAGAGACATACATGCAGATACAGGGTTTGGAGTTGGGCAAGTTCACTGGTTCGCTGCCAAATACTGAACATCTGGCTCTCAAGGGGAAAAACCCTTGATTCTTAGCGTTTTCCAGTCTCCATGGTACAGATCTTTCCACCGTAGCTTATTTTAAGTTACTGATAGGCCGCCAGCAGCGGGGCGTGGAGAGGAAATCAACACTCCGGCCCTCAGGAGCCGGTGTGAGCGGGCTCCAGCACACCACTGGTGGGGTTGTCCTTAACAAAAGGAGGCTTGTAATTTTGAGATTCGTTCGTGTCTGTACAAAGACCTCTACCTCATTCTTCTTTTAAATCAACCACATAGTAGTTCATAGTCTGAATAGACTATAATTTGCCTAATCACTCCCCTATGGATGGATATTTAGGCTGTGTTCAAATTTTTGCTCTTTCCAAAATGGTTGCAACGACTTTCCTTAAATGTGTCCCTGCACGCCTGGATCGGTGTCCTTGAGGTAGATTCCTAGACGTAGAATTTCAAGGTTAAAGTCCCGGTCGGCATTTTTGAAAGCCAATGTCAAGTTGCCCTCTGAGAAGAAGGCCCTACCTCACACTCTTGCCAACAGCATAGGAGAGAATTTGCTTCCGCACACCCCCATCAACCCTGGATGTTATCACTATTTTACATTTTTGTTAATTGGAAGAGAAGTGTCATTGCATGACTGTTTTCATTTTTGTTTCTTTCATTACTAGGAAAATGAACTATCTTTTCATGAGCTTGTTGGCCTTTTCTGTTTCCAGTCGTCTCCTGTTCAGACTGTGTGCCCATTTTCCTATTGGGTTGTCTTTTTTTGTATTGATTCGTAGGACACAAGCTCTGTATATTATAGGTTTTAATCCTTTGTTAGTTTTTGTAGATGTTTGCTCCTGGTCTGCCATTTGCCTACTAACTTTGCCTTGTAAGGAATCGGAAACAATTATTTTAAGTGTAGTCAAAGCTGTTGGTCTTAAACGGATTCTGCATCTCACATTTAGGAAGGCCTCACGATTGTGAAGATATTTTTTTGTTTTTCCCAATATTTTAATGACTTTTACTTTTGGCTCTTGTAATGCAATTAAATTTGTTTGCATACTATGTGAGCTGGAAATGAATTTTTGTTCCTCCAACAAGATAGCTAATTGTCCCAGGGACGTGTATTAACACCTCCATCCTTCCCCACTGATTTGAAATACTGCCTTTGTCACATAGTAAACATCCACGTGGCCTGTTCCCCTCCTTTCTTTTCCTTATCGTTGGTCAGCTTTCTCCTTGAGTCCCACACTGCTTTGGTGGTGCTGTTTTTAGTACGTTTCAGTATCTGATAGGGCACGTCCCCCCTCGTCATTCTTCCTTCACAAAATATCCTCAGCTATCCTTATGCATTTATTCATCAGATGAATTTTTGAATAAGCTTACCAAGTTCCCTTGGGCTTCTTCTAAAAGGAGTTGAGGGCATCTTGACCCAGGCGGGGTGGGCATCTGGAGGCTGAAAGGCCCCTCCCTCCTTCTGGATAACCTTCTTTTCTGATCTTGTGGTGTCCTTGTCCCGGAGCCTGGGGCAAGGACCCGTCTTCCAGTATCAACAGGCAGCTCAGGCCCAACTGGAGCAGCCTGGGCCCCCTCAGCTTGGAAGTGGGAAAAGGGACCGCCTGCCGCCTCTCTAAAGAGTCTTCACTGTGTTCTAGACAAATATAATGACTTCATCGAGGCCAATCGCATTGAAGACTCCAGGGAGCGGATGAAGACGCTGCGGAAGCTGGTAAGGAGGCGGAGACACCCTTCAGCTGGGAGAGCACCACTGCCCTGGGAGGCCTGGAGTCCAGTGCCACCAGTTCCTTCTGTGACCTTGGAGAGGCCCCTCTCCCCTCTGGGCCTCAGTTGCTCCATCTATCCAACAGGGCTGGTTAGAGGGTGGTTTCCAGACCCCCAAAGTATGGCAGTGGGACCCCCTGTGGGGCGTGGGGGGGAGGTGGGGAGGCCATCACAGCCCCATGCCCCTTCTTGTTCCCACCCAGATCCGGGATCTCCCAGGACACTACTATGAAACACTCAAATTCCTCGTGGGCCATCTGAAGACCATTGCTGACCACTCGGAGAAAAACAAGGTAGGGGGACGCTGGCGTGGAGTGTGGGGGAAGGAAGCATGTAGGGTCCTCTCAGCATATTCTAAGCTCCCCCAGGTCAGATAATCCCAAGGCCCTCTAGGCACACTCTCCTCAAAAGTCATTCTGTCCCCACCCCACCCCTCTGGCTTCTCCCCTGGAGAGCCGTCTCCTCAGTTTCTGAGGGTCTCCCAGCGGCAGAGAGCCACAGTCCCGCTGTGTCTGATGGAAGTCTATCCTCGGATCTAGCTCGAATCCCTTGCATTGCATTTTTCTTTTCTTTTGTAAATCTTTAAGTAATCTCTACACCCAACGTGGGGCTCGAGCTCACAACCCCAAAATCAAGAGTCACAGGCTCTACAGACTGAGACAGCCGGGCACCCCACGTTGCATTTTTCTAACCAAACTTCTCGATCTTCTGGTCCTGCAGCAGGGAAAATGAATGGAGCTATAGGAATTCTCCCAGTTTTAAAATACCTTTAGAACCTCCCGCAGGTCCCTATTCTGGGATCTCTCACTGCTAGCACAGTACAGGTGAACAGGTTGGGCACTGCCATAGGCTGCCAGGCCTGGGGCTGAGTAAGGCTGAAATCTGGCCTGTGCTCTACTTACCGGGTATCTCCATGCCCAGCAAGGAGGTGTCTGTCCCCTAAGCCAGACACAGCTTAGGATGTGGTTGGGTAGGGCCTAAGGGGCCCACAGTGAGGGAGGCCTGGGGAATGGAGGTCAGAGCTCAGGGGGTGTGAACGCGGACCTGCTGTCCTCCCCTGCCCAGATGGAGCCCAGGAACCTGGCCCTGGTCTTCGGGCCGACGTTGGTGAGGACGTCTGAGGACAACATGGCGGACATGGTGACCCACATGCCGGACCGCTATAAGATCGTGGAGACGCTGATCCAGCACGTAAGCTGTCCCACCGGGCTGTGGCATGTTCCCCCGCCATCTCGCTCCTGCGCGCCGGGGGGGGGGGGGGGGGGGATGTGCTCAGGGAAGGAGGAGGCAGTTTAAGCAAATGCTCCTGGGCTGTTGAATGCCCTTCAGAAGCGATGGGCTTCGTTTCTGGACCAAACAGGAATGGATCCTAGAATCCCTGTCTTCTAGGATGTTTCGTCCCCAGCAGGAGAATCAGGAAGCTCCTGAGCTTCCAAGATACGTGTGAGGGTCAGAGGATGGAGAAGGTCAGGGAGGATGCTGCTGGGTTGGAGAGCCGCGGGGTGAATGCAGGGGCGCCTTCAGAAGGTGGTCCCCAGGAGAAGTATCCTGGCAGAAACAGGCAGACAGGTGTAGGGGGTAGGGGCAGAACTCTGCCTTGCCGGACCCACTGAGGCTTCAGGGAGCAAATGGTGATGCCCAGGGGAGAGGAGGTGGGTGGGCGGATCAAGGGCAGAGCAAGGGCTGAGGCAGGATCGTGCACTTGGGCTCCGCATGCCTTGGGCTGGTTTCCTCCCTTCTCATGGCTGCCTGGAGGCACCACCAGCCCAGAGTCTCTAAGGATACTGGTTATTGTCCATGACGGGACGAGAACGCAGAGCAGCCAGCAGAGGGCGCAGGAGGCCTTGGTCCTCTGGAGCCAAACCCAGGACAGCACCGCCCCCTTCTGGGGCCCTCAGGGATGTTTTTATAAATCCTAGATTCTCCCTTTCCAAATCTTCCTATGGCCTGTAGATGGAACAGACCCCCTCCTGCCAGGAGAAATAAGACCGGCAGCTCGCCAGGGGAACGGGGTCCTGGCCTCTGCAATGTCCCAGATGCTTTAGGGAGGGGAAACCAGGTCATGCTACTTCCATCTTAGAGATGAGGAAACTGGTGCTCAGAGAGGCAAAGCGACTTGCTCAAAATCCCACAGCTACTAAGTGACAGGATTGTAAGCCAGCTTCGTCTGACGAAAGTTTATGTTTTCCTCTGTCCCTGCTGGGAGGGAAGACTCCTGGGTCCGTCTTAGAACTGACTTGGCTGGCCGGGGACAGTGAAGTGAGGCAGTGGGGTGGACTTTGGTCATGCTGACCGACCCTGTCTGCTTATCTCCTTCCTTTACTGGGTGGTCAGGGCTCTGAGCCTCAGCAGGAAACATCAAAGCCTGTACTCGTGCAAACAGTGGGACCACCAGCCCGGGGGCCCAGTCCAGAGCTGTGAGGGAAGCCAGGGCCGCGGGGCAGTGTCAGGGATCCTGGTGAGGCCTTAGTCTGGGGCAGCTTATCTCCCTTGGGAAAGTTCATCTCCCCAACCCAACAGGTAGCCCCCGTGAGTGGGTGCTTGGGGGGGGGGCCGGTGCGGAAGAGAGGGAAGCTTTCCCCATGGCTCCTAGAGAAGCCCCCAGAAGCCCGAGGCCTGTGGTCAGCTGGGGTGTTAGGAATAGTATCCTTTGGAGAAGGGAGGCCCAAAGTGTGTCCCCTCACCCTCCCCTAGGCTCCCAAGAGGGAGTCTCCAGCCAATGGCAGCCCCTCCTTTGGGCAGGGTGGCGGGAGGAACAGATCTGTCTCCTTCACAGGAATATTCGCAGCGCCCAGCCTAGTGCGTGGCACAGAGCGAACCCTCAGGGATTGTTGAGTGAGTGAATGCATGAATGAATGAATGAGTTGCTTTTGAAGTTCTACCCGTCTGGGCTTTCCCACTCAGAGATTCATTCCTGGGCACTCATGGAGCTGGAGACGCTCCACTCTCTGCCTCCGTGGCACTCGAACATGATCAGCCTGGACAGTTGTCAAGGGAATGAGCTACCCCCCCTGCAGTCCCCTGGAGCCCACTCACCCACATTTGCCAGTGTCTCTGTGGTCCAGAGTCAGCGTAGTCAAGAGCCCAGGTCGGGTAGGACTTTGGCCGAGAGCACCCCGACTCTGGCTCTGAGCCTGTGGCCAGTCAGTGGATAGTTGAAGGTCGTGGGTGACATGACCTCCTGCTGGACTAAGAGCCTCAGCCGTCACCTGGCCTCCCTGCCGGGGGCTCCGGTCTCCTGTGGAACTCCTAGACAGCAGACCTGGAAGGGGCCCTAGGGCACTGAGACCCATCCTTGCACGGGGCAGAGGGCGGAAACGGGTGTGGAGAGAGGCAGCGACCTGCCCAGGGTCCCACAGCACAATCGTGGCACGGAGGGGGTGTGCAGACCCAGGTGGGCATTTGGCAAAGTCTGCAGCCTCCCAGTGGCAAGTCACCAGCCAGCTCATCGCCATGTCCACTAAGCCACCTGAAGCCCAAACGAAGACCGCATCAAGGCATTTGTTCCTCGATTCGCCTGGCAAACGTGGTGATTCCTACTCGCTGCCCACTGAGAGTTCTCCACCTTGGCACTAGTGACCTTTGGGGCCGGCCAGTTCTTCGTGGGGGGCTGTCCTGTGCTTTGGAGGATGGTTAGCGACATCTCTGGCTAGATGCCAGGAGCACCCCTCCGCTTGCAACAAATGAAAATGTCTGCAGACTTTGCCAAATGCCCACCGGGGGCAGGGGGCGAACTCACGCTGGCTCAGAAGCCCAGGGCCAGGGGGTGAGCGTGGAGCCGGCCTGCCGAGTTCACCGCCGCGTCTGCTCCTCGCGTGCCGTGTGGCCTTGGCAAGTGACTGAGTCTCTCGTCACCAGAGCAGAGAGAACAGCAATGCATACCTCGCTAAGTAGTCTTGAGGCTCCCGTGATTGACAGCTGTAAAGCCACCTTGCAGCGAGGACGTGTTCTGTGAGCTCGCGATTGCCGTGGCTGACCTCACGGGCGTTACTCCACGCCAGAGGCCGGTGCACCTGCTGGGACACGGAGGGAAAGGGAAGCCAGGCCCTGCTCCGAAGGAGCACTGCCCAGGGAAGACGTCACTCCATTTTTTGGGCCCGTGGAAGGACCTGACCCTGCCCCAGGTGTAGGGCTGGGACTGTAGTCAGGGGCTTCTTGAAGTGTCTTCAGAGGCCTCCAGGAATTCAGCCAGGCAGAGACAGGAGAAAGCATTGCAGGCAGAGGGAGCTGTATGTGTACCAGCTAGCGTGCATTCTTCCAGAGAACTCTGGGCTCCCTGGAAGCTTCCTTTACACTTCTGGGTTCCCACAGCACTTTCGGGCACCCTCAAACCGAGTTAAAGGCTGGCTTCTTAGGGCGCCCTCTACTCAGCCTGTCTCTGGGGACTACACCTTTTCGTTATTACAGCTGACATCTATTATACACCAACAGTGTGCTGTACTGAGTGCTTTACATACAGTATTTCGCTATTTTTTAAGAATTTGTATGGAGGGGGCGGTGCCTGGGTGGCTCAGTCGGTTAAGCTTCTGCCTTCGGCTGAGGTCATGTGGGATCGAGCCTAGGGTCGGACTCCCTGCTCAGCGGGAAGCCTGCTTCTCCCTCTCCCTCTCCACACTGGGTGTGGAACCTGCTTGACGTTCTCTCCCTCCCTCTCCCTCTGCCCCACCCCTCTCCTGCTCACACGAGTGCACTCTCTCTCTCTCTCTCAAAAAACACTTATTTTTAATGGAGTTATAACTGACATGTAACATCATATTAGTTTCAGGTGTACAACATAATGATTTGGTATTTGCATATATGGTGAAATGGTCAGCACTGTAAGTCTAGTTACCACCCGTCACCACGCATACTTACAATCGTTTTTCTTGTGATGAGAATTTTTCTTAAGATTTATTTATTTATTTATTTTAGAGAAAGTGAGAGAGAGCGGGGCGGGGGGGGGGAGGCCACAGGGAGAGAGAATCTCCAGCAGACTCCCCGCTGAGTGCAGAGCCTGACATGGGGCTCGATCCCAGGACACCGAGGTCATGACCTGAGCAGAAATCAAGAGTCAGATGCTTCACAGACTAAGCCATCCAGGTGCCCGTTGTGATGAGAATTTTTAAGATTTATTCTTAGTACCTTCCAAATAGACACTATAGGATTATTAACTATCGTCATCGTGCTCTACACGACGTCCCCGTGACTTGTTCCTTTTCCAATTGGAAGTTTGTACCTTTTGACCCCCTTCACCCCCTTGGTCCTCCCCCCACTTCTGGCAACCACCAGCCTGTTCTCTACCTACGAGCTCGGGTTTTGTCAGTGTGTTTGTCTGAGATTCCACATATAAGTGAGAGCGTACGGCCTCTGTCTTTCTCGGTCTGACTTATTTCATTTAGCGTCGTGCCCTCGAGGTCCACCCGCGTGGTCACAAATGGCAAGATTTCCTTCTTTCTATGGCTGAGGGAGGAGTATTCTGTTTTCTGTATGTGCCACATCTTCTCTATCCCTTACTCCACCAATAGACACTCAGGTCGCTTCCACGGCCTGGCTGTCGTCAATAATGTGCGGCAATGAGCGTCAGGGTGCGGGTGTCTTTTTGTGTTGGTGTGAGGTTTTTTGGTTTGTTTCTTCAGATAAATACCCAGAATTGGAATCGCTGCATCCTAGGGTAGCTCTATTTTTAACTTTTTGAGGAACCTCCACACCGGTTTCCGTAGCGGCTGCACCATTGTGCATTCGCACCAGCAGCGTGGGAGGGGTCCCTTTTCCCCCACATCCTCACCAACACTTGGTAGTTCTAGTCTTTTTTACTACTAGCCATACGGGATTTCATTCTCACCACAATTCTAGAAGCAGATACTCCTGTTATGCCCATTTTACGCAAATAGACTCAGAGGTCATTTACCTGAGGTGAACTTGAGCCCAAAACGACCGAATCTAGATCTTGCATTTTTTTTTTAAGATTGTATTTCCTTATTTGAGAGAGATGGAGAGAGTGCGTGCGTGAGCACGCGTGGGCACAAGTTGGGGGAGGGGCAGGGGGAGAGAGAGAAGCAGACTCCCTGCTGAGCGGGGAGCCAGACGTGGGGCTCGATCCCAGGACCTGAGCCGAAGGCAGATGCTTCACTGACTGAGCCACCCAGGCGCCCCTAGATCTTGCATTATTTCTTATCCTCTCTTCTCTTTCTTGTTTCTCTTCTATGCCATTTATTTGGGTCAATAACATGCCCGATTGTGCTGAATAATAACTGAGGTTCATGGCACACGGTCATAATCAACCTGCAAGTCTCCTCGTTCCCCCTTCATGCCTACCCACTCTGCCCCCCCAATGACGCACTCTAAGAGGTTAATATGTGTCCTTCCAAACCACCTTCACTCTGCTTATTTTGTTTTACTTATTTTTAAACAAACAGTATTTTATTTTATTAAGTAATCTCTATGCCTAATGTGGGGCTTAAACTCACGACCCCAAGATCAAGAGTTGCAGTCTACCAACTGAGCCAGCCAGGCGCCCCGAGTAGTCTGCATGTCTTAATTTTCAATCAGTGAGCTTAGCTCATTTTGCTTGACTCTAATTTCTGTACCATTAGGGCTTATCTCTGCAATCATAAATGTCATTTTCTGTTTACCCCATTTTCATGTTATTTCTCTTCGGTCTGTCCTACCTTGCTTTGGATGAATTGATTTTTATTTTCCTGATGTGAAAATTACACAATTTATAAAGCCCCTACTGCGTTTAATCATACGATTGTAACAGCCCGTACTTACGTTTGATTTTCACTGACAATTTCGCAAGCTCATCACTGTCCATTGTCTTCCTTCCACCACATCTAAAAGCCAAGTACCTGGGTGTACTCTCGCCCGTCACTGGTTTCTCCCTCTGCGTTCGAAATCGACGGCATCATGGAGATACAGTGTGTGTGTGTGTGTGTGTGTGTGTGTGTGTACCCTTGCTTGGATCGACAGTGGACTTTTCCACGCTACTATCCATCCTTACTTCTCCGAGCTTGTTGCTCCAACCTGGAGCCATTTCCTTATGTGCTCATGGACACGATGAAGAGAGTCTTTGTGCAGTAAGTTTTTTGATGTCTTAGAACAGCTGTAGTTCACGCTCACAGTGAGAGTTTAGCAGGGTATAAAAGTCTAGGTTCCAAATTCTTGCCCTGTATTGCATCCAGCAATACAGTGAAAATATTATCTTCTTCTGTCTGCTGCTGCCGAAAGCTCTAGTTACAGCTGATATTTGCTCATCTGCAAGCAATCTGTAAAAGTTTTTCAGAAAACTTTTAGGGTTTTATCTTCAAGGTTCTCAAATTTCACAAAATATATTCAAGAGTGGGATTTTTACTTTATTTTCTGTCCTCTTTGGCATTTATGTGAAAACCCTTGCCTGCCTGCCCCCTCAGGGAACCTCCTAACACTTTCCTCCAGGCACTTCTCTTTCCTGGCCAGGGGAGGGGGTGCCGCCCGAGGGCAGTGTGGTGCCCTGGGCTGGGAAGGGGTACAAGGTCTGGCAGCACCGGCGGGCCTTCTCCTTGCAGTGGCCCCAGCCGGCACTAGATGGCGCTGCTGCCCCCGCTTCTGGCCCGCCGGTGGGAGCGAGCCACAGTGATGTGCCCTGTACAGAGTCTAGTGACAAACCGGCCTAGAAGCTCTCCCTGAGCCAGCCCTCCATCAATCCTCAGCCCCCTCCCAGCCCAGGCTGCATTTCCCTCCCACACTGGGGTCTAGCCTCTTCTCTCCCCAAGGGTTTCTCATAGTCTGTGGAGTTGGGTCCTGGGATTCATCGACCTCCCTTGGGCACTTCTAGTAACCAGGCGAGAATGGGGGTTATGGAAAAGAGGGGGGACCCTCACCTCTTGATGCCCCCTCCTGCCCCGCTCCATCTGGCATCTGAGTGGGGTCCTCTGGACTGTGCAGGGTGGGAGCCCGTGTCTCCGTCTTCCCTCAGCCCCTTCCCACACTGAGTTCACCACTTCCTTTTGTCTCCTCTGCAGTCAGACTGGTTCTTCAGCGATGACGAGGACAAGGGAGAGAGAGTAAGTGATGCGGAGGGTCTGGTCTGAGGTGGGCCTTCATCCCAGGCTGGGGGCCGGGAGGGGGCAGGCAGCAAGACTCAAGCAGGGAAAGGTCCCTGCCCTTGGGGCTTCCCAGTCTGATGGAGGAAACATAGACCCTCTCCTCAGAAGCCTCTAATCTAATGGGAGACAGAATCCTTGCCTTCGTGAGCCCCCGATCTGAGGGGGGAGATAAGCCTTACCCTAAGGAAACTGAGTCCAATAGCAAAGGTAGACCCCACGTTCTCTTTTTATGTGGAGGCCACAGGTCTTAGGAAGGTCCAGTCTGATGGCGGAGACACAGCTCCTGCCTTCAGCTGAGGGAGCAGCCCCAGCCTTTGGGGGTTCAAGGTGCTGGAGAAGGCACAAAACAGTCTAATGGGGGGTATGTAGGAGCTGCCCTCGAGAGTGCCTGACAGATGAGACAGACAGCCGCTGCCCTGGTGAGCCCCAGTCTGATGGAGGAGTCGTAGGCCCTGCCTCCACGTTACCCCAGTTTGCGGGATGCACAGTCCAGCCATGGGGGGGCATGCTGGCTGACCCTCCCCCTGTTTGCAGACCCCCGTGGATGACAAGGAGCCTCAGTCGGTGCCCAACATTGAGTACCTCCTGCCTAACATTGGCAGGACCGTGCCCCCTGGTGACCCAGGTTCCGGTGAGCACGGGGGCTTGGGAAAGGGTGGGGGCGGGGTGGGGTCTGCATTCCCAAGGGTCCCAGATTCCCAGCCAGATGCCCAGCTTCCCTGCTCTGCCCCAGCCCCCCACCACGGACACTGGGCTGTGGCAGGGCCTTCTCCGCTCTGGGGAGGTCTGGCTTGCCTGTGCGCCTGCCTCCTTGTCTGCTCAGCGGCCCCCGGGGCTGAGTGGGGGCTTTGTTCCCCCTCCTTCACTGGTTTCCTTCCTGAACTTTTAATTTCTCATGGGCTGTGTCCTTCTGGGCATGTTCCTCTTTTTAATTTTTCTTCCTTTTCTCCTTGCACCCCTCCACCCTCCTCTCTCTTCTCCCTGTGCTCTCCTCCCGCCCCTGGACCCTGCCCCTCTCTCCTCTCCTTCCCCTCCTCCAGCGGACCTGTTGGAGATTTAAAGGGTACAGTGTGGCATTGCGGCCTCGGTCACTAACAGTGGCGGGTGATTATAAGAATTCTGGGCAGGCCCGAGGGGCAGGCAGAAAGGTCCCGGGCTGTGAGCACGTCACCGTGACATAGCAGCTCCCCACGCTTGTTAACAACTTACCCCCACCCTAACGCTCCCACCTGAAAGCCCCTTCTCAGGAGGAATGAGGCCTTTGCTGGAGGCAGATCCTCTCGCCTTGCCAGGAGGTCTGCGTACCGCAAGTTGCCCCCCAACAATCCCCAGACTCTGGCCCTCTCTCTGTGCTGAGCCCGGCCGCTTCGGCTTGTCCAGACAGGGGGAGGCTTGGCGCGAAGGGGGACCCAGCCTGCCTAGACATGGGTGACGGCACCCCCAGAAGCCCCTTTATAGCGGCAGCTCGTGCCTCAGTTGCCCCCGAGGGCTGGCTCTTCCTGCATCTGAAACCAGGGCCCCTGGTCGCTCAGCCCCTAAGTCCTGTTTCTGGGCGTAGACCGTCGTAGCGGAGTAGTGCAGAGCAGTCCCTGCTTGGCCCAAGGCACTAACCTGTCCCGCCCCATGGGTGAGCCCCCCTTAGTATTTTGACTGCTCCTGTCTCTGACAGAGGCATTCCACAGCTCCGCTAGTTCCCAGGGGCAGGCTGAGGAGGGAGCCAGAGGACAAGGTGGGTGGGGGTGGCAGAGAGGAGCCCCCCGTTTCTTCTAATCACCTGCTGCCGCACCCCTGCCCCGTGTGTCTCCCTGTGTGGTCGGCCATCCGCTCTTCTCACTGTGTGCAGGGGAGGGCCGGGCGGGGAGGACTCGCTTGCTTGCCAGAGAGCCTGGGTTAACCATGCCTGCCCACGGCCCCATCAGACCCCGCGAGGTCCTTAGATCAGCCGGGAGAAGACCCTGCCCGGGTGGGTTTCTGGTTCCTTCTCCACCCCAGTGATATTAAGGGAGTGGGACCCAAGTCCCACGGGTGTAATGGTTTTACTCTTCTTTGTAACTCTGGTACTAAACAGGGTCCTTGCCCCATCAGGGCGGGCTGACCTGGAGTCTGGGGCCGGAACCTAGCAAGGCCCTAATCGCCAGCTCACTCGGCCTCCTGCGCCCCGCCCAGCTGCTGTCTGCCCCGGGACTGTGTCCTACACAGGGTCCGTCTTCCTCCTCCCGTCCTGGAGTTGGCATGGGGTGGAGGTAGACGTAGGCCCCCACCTGTCCATGCGTTGTGTGGTCTCCATTCCTCCGGAGCATCTGTGACTTGCTGTGTTTCATTGTGGTTTCTGTGGACTGCATCCGATAGCGGCTTTTTCTCTCCAGTGCTTCAGAGTAACAGGGACAGGAGGGGAGGGGAGAGGAACTAGGCCCAAAGAAAAGCCCCCCCCCCACACACACACACTTGCCCTTGACCCTGGCAAACGAGGGTCTAGGGACTGGCAGCCTGATGTCACTTCCTGTCTCCAATTGACGACTGACATCGTCAGCCGCTCCTTCCCTCTCCCGCAGGAAATGACATCAGAAGCCCATCCCGCTTCCAGGACCTGGGGAGCTCAGGTGTCTGAACTCCCTGGTTTCTGAAGCCTCCAGGGAGAGGGAATCGTGTTCACAAGAGAGCCTCCCCCTGCCCCAATTTAACCTCCCTTTTTTTCTCGCTCCCCCCGACAGATTCCACCACCTGCAGTTCAGCCAAGTCCAAGGTGAGTGCCAGAGCCACTCTGAAGGCTCTATCCCTGTCCAGCCCAGCCTGCTCTTTGCTCTTTGGTCAGGGGATTTGGGAGAAGTGCCCACGGCCCCTGAGGAAGGTTGCTGGTCACTGGGAAGGCAGGCAGGAGGTGCCGTGTGTACGAGGTCAGCAGAGAAGCTACTCACCTCGGCAGTGCTGTGTGAGGCGTCTGTTGGAAGAGAAGGGTCTGGCTGGGGAGTTAGGTGGCCGGGGGGGGGGGGGGGCGCGTGCCCAGTGGTCAGAAGCACGCACAGTCCTGGGTCTGAGTCCCGCCTCCACTGCTCAGTAGCTTCGGGACATCGGGCAAGTTGCTTAACCTCTTTGCGACCCCAGCTTCCTCATCTGTGAATGAGGCCTAATACTTATCCCCATTTATGGGACTATGGGAACCAACAGATATGCCTGCTGTAATAACTATGCTTTTTGGAGAGCCCAAAACAAGCAGAAGGGGGGAAATAATAAAGACAAGAGCATCAATCAATGAAACGGAAAACAATTAAGAAAATCAGTGAAAGCGAAGCGGGTTCTCTGCACCAGCTCTCCCAGCCAGCCAGCCCTGCCTGCTCCAGAGGCCGCCCTCTGAGACAGAGCCCATTAAGCAGGCACGGCTGCCCCGCTGTTAGATTAGAGCCAAGGGGGTTGTCTTAGTCAGCTCGGGCTGCCGTAACAAGATGCCACCAACTGGCTGGCTTAAAGTAAGACCTCTATTTCATCACAGTCTTGAGGCTAGATGTCCAAGATCAAGGTGTCGGCATGGTCAGTGTCTGCTGAGAGCTCTCTTCCTGTCTTGTAGACGGCCGCCTTCCTGCTGCGTCCCCTAGAGCAGAGAGGGAGCAGTAGCCCCAGCTCTCCGCTGTCTCCTTGTATAAGTGCGCTAATGCCACCGTAGGGGCAGGACTTTATCAGCTCCCGAAGGCCCCGTGTCCAAATACATTGGGGATTAGAGCTGGCTTTGGCAGGTGGATTTGGGCAGGGGTCCGCAATTCTGTCCGTAGTAGTGGGTGAAATCACTAAGCATTGGTGATCGAACTGGACTCATTTCGGTCTGGGTCTCTAAGCACTGGCCAGCTCCTGAGCCCAGTGTGCCTGATACCAAGCAGGTCCTCGTTATGTATCAGAAGAATTTACCTGGGGGGTGCCTGGGGGGCCCAGTCCGTTAAGCATCCAACTCTTGATTTCGGCTCGGGTCGTGATCTCAGGGTCGTGAGATTGAGCTGCATGGCAGGCTCTGTGCTGGGCGTGGAGCCTGCTTGGGATTCTCTCTCCCTCTGCCTCTCCCCTCCCTACTCGCATGCTCTCTCTGTCTCAAACAAGAAAGAAAGAAAAGGAAGGAAGGAAGGAAGGAAGGAAGGAAGGAAGGAAGGAAGGAAGGAAGGAAAAGAAAGAGAGAGAAAGAAAGAAAGAAAGAAAGAAAAAAGAAAAGAAAAGAAAATGTACTGGACAGAAAAAAAGAAGGCTGCTTTAGTCTGGGACAAGAGGTCCCTACAGCCCCCCTATAGAACCTCTGTGGGGTGGGGAGCTCACCCCATCAAGACTGCTGAGGCAGGGAGCAAGTTCATTATAGTGACCTGAACCCAGCTCCATGTAACTTCCGCCCATTGCTGCTGCTAGCCTCCTGGCTTCCATGGCCTCCCCTTGACCCTTCTGTGCATGTACTGACCTCTGTGTTCCTGGAAGGGATCATCATGACCTCACTGCTTCTGTAACTAGCAGGGGGGAGAGGGTAATTTGATCAGATGGTCCTAGTGGCCTCCCAAGTCTCTCCGAGAGCATTGTCAGAAGAGAAAGTGGCACTGGCCACCTTATGGCTCAGGGCAATCACAGCAGAGCCAACATATTGCACAACTCCAGGGATCGCCTTCGGGAGCCAGGAGTCATGTGCCCTTGCATCCTGACTCCCTGACATGTGTCGGCTTTCTCCGAACTAGCTGATGGGAGAGAGAGTACGTAGGTTGCGGGGGCCACACCAGGGATCTCTGGGTCTCCATTCAGTATTACCCTGTGGCTGAAACTGGAGGTGGCCAGTGAGGAGGGGTCACAGGGCAGGCCATTCCAGCCCAGCAGGGGGAGCAGTTTCAGCCTCTGCTTCCACAGGGCTTCCTGTGTCGAGGGGACTGCGTTCACCCATTTGCCCATTCACTTAACATTTTATTGAGCACCTGTTATGTGCCAGGCACGGCGCAGGGAGTCATGGGTGCAAACACAAGTAAGCCACAGACCTTGCTCTCAAGGAACTCGGAGCTGGATGCTGGTGATGTGGAAACAGACCTATCCTAATGGGAGAAGAGCAGGCGCAGCTGTGTTTTCAAAGGGCGAGGCGAGGACTGAGAGGTGGCCGCACGGAGGCTGCCATGTTTGAGCAGGGCCTAGCAGGAGGACTTCGAATTCATCCAGCTCATGGGGTGGACTGGGGAGCGGTGGCTAAGGGCTGCCAGGGTTAAAATGTGAGTGAGTCTGGCAGGTGGGCATCGCCCGAGTGAAGGCTTTGTTGCGGCTGGCTTTGGGGTTGGGGTAGGGAGGGCCGTAGGCTGGGAAAGTTGGGACCAGATTGCGAAGGGCCCTGTGTCTGGGCTTCATCCCGGTGGGGGTGGAGGGGTCCTGCAGAGTCTGGAGGTGATCAGATTCCCACCTCTTCTTAGAAGGGCTGATGGCTCTAGAGGAGGAGGAACTGGGCTAAGGCAAGCGTGGAGGCGGGGAGTGCTATCAGGAGAGGGCAGAAAGGCCAGGAAAGGCAGAGTCAGGGTCTGAAAACAGGATGGTGAGGGTGGACTGGCTTTGGGAGTCACTTCAGGAGAATTGAGAAGAAGCCGGGCGGGGTGGGGGGGGGAGGCAGAGAATTACCTTCAGGTGGGGACATGAACGCAGGTGGTTTGGGGCAGGGGCTAGGAAGCATAGGGCCCTGGCAGATAGTTTCAGGTGCCTGCGGACACCTTGCTTGAGACAGACTCCCCGTTGGAAGAAGAGCTCTGGAGTTCAAGGGGTAGTTTGGTGTTGGCCGGTGACGGGCAGTGTGGGCTCTGCTGGGGCATCACCGAAGGCGAGGACCAGAAAACCCCCACAGGGCTTAGCAGTGAGAACGTGCCAGGAAGTTGGCCAGCATGAGGCTGGAAGCAAATTCGATCCAAACCATCAGACTGTAAAGCGTCTTGTGGCCACTTCTGGCCGCAGAGCTGGCGGCTGGATTGATGTGGGGTGCGGATTGTGAGTGGCGCTCTGGTCCATTGGCTGAAACGCGCCAGCCGGTGGGCTGCAGTGGGAAAGGGAAATGAACTTGGGCCGATTGCCCTGGAGAGGCCCACATACAGAGTAGGTGGAGAGGCAGGTTTCCCAAGGGGGAGTGAGTGGAGATGGAGGGAGTAGAAGACGTGGTCGGAGGGAGGTTCCCACCAGGGTCTGGTGATTATCACCCGGGACAGTCTGTGAAATGGGTTCAAACTGTCAAGTGTATTCCCTGTTGAGAGACTATTACCACCAGAGCTGTGTCTAAAAGGATTTCTGCAGCGCTGGGCATGGGGAATGGAGTGGAAGGTGGGCGGGGGTGAGGGACCGGCCCCCGGCTCACAGGAAAGAGCCCCGAAGGTCTGGATTGAGGCCAGAGCGGTGCCCAGCGGGTGCCCAGCGGGGCTGCGGGGTCGGCCGGCTCCCGGGTGGGTAGTGACGCGGGGCCGGGCCTCCGTGGCGGCTGGGGGGGCCGCGGTGCGGGGGCGCCTCCTGCATTCTGGCCTGTCTCCGCGCAGGGCTCGTGGGCCCCCAAGAAGGAGCCGTACGCCCGGGAGATGCTGGCGATCTCCTTCATCTCGGCGGTCAACCGCAAGCGGAAGAAGCGGCGGGAGGCGCGGGGGCTGGGCAGCAGCACCGACGACGACTCGGAGCAGGAGGCGCACAAGCCCGAGGCGGGGGCGCCGGCGCCGGGGGCGCGGGACCAGCCGGAGGGGCCGCTGCCGGCCGCCGCCGCCGCCGCCGCCGCCGCTGCTGCCGCCGCCCCCGAGGCCCCGGGCCGCCTCAGCCCCCCGGCGGCGCCGGACGAGCGGCCGGCCGCGGACACGCGCTCCATCGTCTCGGGCTACTCCACCCTGTCCACCATGGACCGCAGCGTGTGCTCGGGCGCCGGGGGCCGGCGGCCGGGCGCGGGCGACGAGGCGGACGACGAGCGCAGCGAGCTGAGCCATGTGGAGACGGACACGGAGGCCGGCGCGGGGCCCGGGGGGCGCCCGGCGCGCCGGCCGTCCTTCAGCTCGCACCGCCTCATGCCCTGCGACACCCTGGCGCGCCGTCGCCTGGCCCGCAGCCGCCCGGACGCCGAGGGCGCGGGCGCGGGGCGGGGCGGTGGGCGCGCCGCGGAGCCGCCCGGCTCGGCCTCGTCCAGCAGCCAGGAGTCGCTGCGCCCCCCGGCGGCCGCGGCCGTGGCGGCGCTGGGCTCGCGGCCGTCGCGCATCGAGGCCCTGCGGCTGCGCCTCCGCGGCACCGCCGACGACATGCTGGCCGTGCGGCTGCGGCGGCCGCTGTCACCCGAGACGCGGCGGCGCCGGAGCAGCTGGCGGCGCCACACGGTGGTGGTGCAGAGCCCGCTGACCGACCTCAACTTCAACGAGTGGAAGGAGCTGGGCGGCGGCGGCCCCCCGGAGCCCGCGGGCCCTCGGGCGCACAGCGACAACAAGGACTCGGGCCTCAGCAGCCTGGAGTCCACCAAGGCGCGGGCCCCGTCGTCCGCGGCCTCGCTGCCGCCCGGGGACCCGGGGGCCCTGCAGAGCCAGCCCCCGCGCCGCTCGGCCCGCCTCGCGCCTCCATCAGTGTCTGTGACCAGCGAGCAGCCCCCGTGCCCCCCCCCCCCGCGCCGGCCCCCCTCCCCCAGGCTTCTCTGCCTCGCTCCCCCTCGCCTCTTGCCCTCCGGTGCGTCTGGCGCTGCAGGCCGCGTCTCTAGATTGTGTGCGGGGACTGGTAGGAGGTGGGCAGGCGAGAAGGCCCCGTGGGAGGAGGAGTGGGAGGGAGGGGACCCCGGAGGTAAGAGGAGGGGGAAACGAGAGGGGATAGGCTGCTGGGGGCTCTGGGACAGAGTGGGCCTTTCTGGGCCCTTCTGTGTCTGCACTTAGAGACCCTTGTTAGCCATGGGGTATGGCTAGGGAACCCCAAGTCTCAGACCAAGGGAAAGAAAGACACAGGGTGATGCTGGCTGGCTCTTCTTTCCTCTGCCCCTCGCTAAGGGCAAGGAGGGGTATGTGTGTCGGAGGAGAGCAGATGAGGGGGTGTCCACAGGGGAGGGGGACCGGTGTGCCAGTGTGCTAGTCACTGTCAGAAGGTGTTTCAGTAGCAACTTCGGCCACTCCTGCCCCCTTCATCCCTCCCCCCCCCCCCCCCCGCCCGCCCCACCAGGGCTCCTGGCCTTTGCTGCGTCCAGGGATCCTGCCCCCTGCTGCCAATCAGAGCCGGGGAAGGAAGTTAGGGCCCCTCGGCAGAGGCAGGACCAAGACTCTTACCCGGGTTACTCCCCTCACCAATTCTTTGCCAGTCTCTAACCACCCTCACTGAGCGTGTGGACCATGGGGAGTTAGCTGCCGGTTCCCCAGAGAGTTTTGGGAGGGTCCAGGGTCCCCCCTCCACCTCGGACCTCCCTTGCCTGTCTTTTCCTTCTTCCAGCTGTGCCTGCTTCTTCCACAACTCAGGCACACAGACCCCCACCTTCTTCCCGTTAGGAGGGGGCGTACGAAACATCCCTGGCGTCTCACTCACTCTCTTTCTGTCTCTTATTCTCTGTCACACACACACACACACACACACACACACACACACACCCTGATTTATGGAGTCTGAGCTGGGCTGTTCCTTCAGGATGGGCGGGACCCAGCCCCCTCTTCTCCCTACACTTTGTAAATAGACCTCAGACCACCAGGCCTCCCTACACACGCCCCCACTTATTCCAGGGAAGCCCAGGTGGGGTTGTGAACCCCACTGCCACGTCTATTGGTCTTCTTGTTTTATGCAAAGATTTGCTGTAAAGTAGATTTCTCTCTCCTCCTTCCCTCATCCTTTTATTGTAAATATTGTCTCTAAATGTGTAACATATTATAAAGAATTTATAAGGATTTTTAAAGATGTTTTGCTCATTGAAAAAAGTGTTGTAACAGTGTTGGATAAGCCTCTGGCCCCACGTGCGCATGTCTCCTTTCACTGTGTCCTTGACACACCTCTCTAGGCGACAACTAAGATTTCCTGCTTCTGAAAAGTCCTGTCTTAAAAGTATAGTCTCTATCTTGGAAATAAATGGCCTTCCTCGAGGCGCGAGTCAGCTGTGTTGCTTGTTTCGGAGGAAAGGGCCAGAGTGGGGCTGGGGAAGGGGGGAGGGCCTGCACCGGGTGCTGGCCGAGGGAGGCGCACCTCTGCCTCCTGCTAGCTTTGTAGGTTTCCTTGGGGACTCGCATGAGCAATGACACGGGCGCAGAGGGCGTAGAATACAAGCTGGAAGGGTGGCTGACCCGCATTGCTGCAAGAGATCCATGTGCTTTCTGGATTCTTCCAGAGGTGCTGCCCAGCAGACGGGGGGCTTGGGCAAGGCCCAGGCCACTGATAGGCCCATCCTGGCTGGCTGTCACCAGGGACGCTGCAGTCCCATGCAGTATCCCAAGAGAACGAGAATGGGTTTTGCCTGTTGTCTTATCCCACATGTGTAAGTTCACAACGTGGGACGGGCTTCCTTCAAGGTCATGGTTCTAGAGGCGCCTCTGCCGGCTTCCAGGCTGCCTCTGATGAGCCTGGTATCCTGTAGGGGAAGCAGGTGACATTCATCCCAGAGAACCTAGGGGAGAGCCCTGGAGCTGGGCAGAGCTCATTCACGAATCCTCCTCCCTTTCTCTACCCTCCCCCACCCCCAGGGTGTTTTTGTTTGGCAAATGAGCTCACGGCCCCAAGTCCTAACTCAGTCCTGCAACACTTTTGAGCGCCCCATCATGGTTAGCTCCATTGTATAGAGGAGGAAACTAAGGCACCGAGAAGTGACATGACCTGTCCAAGGTCACACAGAAAGTAAGCTGGTGGAGCCGGGATAAATCTAAGCCCAGAAAAAGGACTAAGGTTACCTGCCCATCGGGCCACCATCACCAGGCTGTAGGAGACTTTGGGTGAGAAAGGGTCAAACCCCTGTGCTCCCCCAAAACAAAGGGAACGCCTCCAGGAAGGAATGGCGATTGGTCATTAGCAGGCTTCGCCTGTGAGAAATGTTTCAGGAGACCCAGGAGCTGAAATGAAAGTACACTCGAGGGGTACTCGAACGTGCACAAAGAAATGAAGAGCGTCAGCAAGGGTAACGTCATAGATACTATGAAAGTATAAACATTTTTATTTGTAATGCTTTTCTTTTTTGTCTTCAAATGCAACTGCATAGGGGCTCCTGGCTGGCTCAGTCGGCAAAGTGTCCCACTCTTGATCTTGGGGTCATAGGTTCAAGCCGCACGTTGGGCACGGAGCCTACTTTAAAATAAAATGAAATTTCAAGTCCATTACTTAAAAATATAAAAGGCAACTGCATAAAAGCAATAATTACAAAACTGGGTCGGCAGGCTCATGACCTGTGCAGAGGAGATCTGTATGACAACAACTGTACAAAGGTGTGGGGGGGCTGGAGCTAGACTGAAGCAAAGGTGTTATAGACTATTAAAAATAACTTAGTATTTATCCAAACTACATTGTTTATTTTTTTAGGTTTATTTATTTTTTACGTAATCGCTACACCCAACGTGAGGCTCAAACTCATGACCCTGAGACCAAGAGTCACATTGCTCTACCGACCGAGCCAGCCAGGTGCTCCAAATCCAAACTATATTGTGTGTTGTGTGTTTTTTTAAGATTGTATTTATTTATTTGACAGAGAGAGAGAGACAGCCAGCGAGAGAGGGAACACAAGCAGGGGGAGTGGGAGAGGGAGAAGCAGGCTCATAGCGGAGCAAGAAGCCCGATGTGGGGCTCGATTCCAGGACTCTGGGTTCACGCCCTGAGCCGAAGGCAGATGCTTAATGACTGAGCCACCCAGGCGCCCCCAAACTACATTGTGTTAAGTGAAGATGCTGCTGATTGTAACGGCCAGGCAACCACTAAGAAGATCATTCCAAAAAATATTGTAAATGAAACAGGGACTTAAAAACATACACTAGAAAATATCTATCTTAACAAAAGAAGGCAGGAATCAAGAAATAGAAAATAAAAAAAAAACCTGTAATATGTGAAAAAACATAGCAAAATGGCAGACATAAATGTTACCTTCTCAGTGATTATATCGGATGTAAATGGGGCAAACAGCCCAATCAAAGGCAGGGAGTGGCAGAATGGATGTGAACACATGATCGAACTACATGCTGTTTATAAGAAATTTACTTTAGATTCAAAGACACAAAAAAAGTTTAAAGTAAAAGGATAGAAATAGATGCCATACAGAGTTACCACCAGAGAGCTGGAGTAGCTGTGCAAGTTTGAGACAAAACAGTTATTAAGGAGACAAAAACCATTGCTTGAGACAAGAAGGACATTTATAATGACAAGAGGGTCTGTCAAGAAGATAAAACTATTGTAATTATATGTGCTGCTAACAACAAAATTTGGAGCTAAAACTAGCAATTGAAGGGAAACTAGACAAGTCAAAATAATAGTTGGAGACTTCAATACCCACTTTCAATAATAGAACAACTAAGCAGAAGATCAGTAACATCGTAAACCAACCAGACCTAACAGATATCTACGGAAGACACCACCCAGCCACAGAATACACGTCTTTCTCAAGTGCACATGGAACATTCTCCAGGATAGAGGCCGTATGCTAGGCCATAAAACAAGCCTCAATAAATTGAAGAGGATTGAAATCACATGAAGTTTGTTCTGCAACCACAGAATTAAATTAGAAATTAACAACAGAAGGGGCACCTGGGTGGCTTGGTCGGTTAAGCATCTGACTCTTGATTTCAGCTCAGGTCATGATCTCAGGGTTGTGAGATCAAGCCCTGCGTCAGGCTCCATGCTCAGCGGGGGAGTCTGCTTGGGATTCTCTCTAACCCTCTCCCTCCCCCCCCATAATAAATAAATAAATAAATCTTTTAAAAAAATTAGTAACGGTAGAAATGTTGGGAAGTTCACAAATATGTAGAAATAGAAAAGTTCACTCTTGAATAATCAGTGGGTCAAAGGAGAAGTCATAGGGGAAATTAGAAATACCTTAAAATGAA
Organism: Ursus arctos; assembly: GCF_023065955.2. Lineage (NCBI taxonomy): Eukaryota > Metazoa > Chordata > Mammalia > Carnivora > Ursidae > Ursus > Ursus arctos. Next base: position 22,265,250 of record NW_026622919.1, on the reverse strand, counting down.
TGAAAGCAAAAACACAACATATGTAAGTGTATGGGATGCTGCCAAAGCTGTGCTTTGAGGGAAATTTATAGCTGTTAATGTCTCTATTAGAAAAGAAGAAAGATTTCAAGTCAATAATCTAAGCTTTCACCTTAAGAAACTAGAAAGGGAAGCACAAACTAAACCCAAAGCAGACCAAGGGAAGGATGTAATAAAGAGAAGCATGGAAATATATGAAATAAAAAATAGGAAAAAAAATGGAGAAAATCAATAAGACTACAAGTTGGTTCTTGGAAAAGCTCATCAAAATTGACAAATATTTAGCTAGACTGGCCAAGAGAAAAAGAGAGAATGAAATCCCTGCCAGTTTTATTTCTTTTCCAAGAACCAGCCTTTAGTTTTATTAATGTTATCATTTTTAAATTAATTTTCTCTATTTTTCTATTTTTGTGGCTCATTAAGGAAATGCAAATTATAACCACAGTGCGATACCACTTCACACCCACTAGGATGCCTTAAATCGAGAAAATAGGACACAGCACGTGTTGGTATGGATGTGGAGAAACAGGGAACCTGGTTAATTGCTAGTGAGAATGTAAACTAGCACGGTCGCTATAGAAAACAGTTCGGTGGTTCCTCAAAAAAGTAAACCTAGAATTACCATAGAACCTGGCGATCCCATGCCTACGTATATCCCCAAGGGAAATGAAAGCATACGTCCCCACAGAAACCGGTACATGAATGTCTATAGCAGTATTATTCATCTTAGCCAAAAGGAGGAAACAGGGCAATTGTCCATAAATGAATAACAGATAAACAAATCATTGTATATATATACTCTGAAATGCTGTACTACTCGGCCATAAAAAAGGAACAAAGTATTGGTATGTATTACAACTTGGATAAACCTTGAAAAAATTATACCAAGGGAAAACAGACACAAAAGGTCACAAATTCCACGATTTCTTTTGTGTTCTCTATATCTAGAGTGAACAAACCCATAGGGACAGATTAGAGGTTACTAGGGAATGGGGCGCGGTGGGGATTGGGAGAGACTGCTTAATGGGTATGCGCTGTTTTATGGGGTGATGAAAAGGTTTTGAAACTAGAGAGAGCTGGTGGCTGGACAACATTGTGGACACACACACTAAATACCACTGAACTGTACGTTAAAAAAGTGAATTAATTGTATGTGATGTGCGTTTAGTCTATTTTAAATTTAACTTCAGGATATTCATAAATATGATTATATTAGAATTGAGGTAAACACTAAATTCAGAATAATTTTGGAAGATTTTTTTTAAGACTTATTTATCTATTGAGAGAGAGAGTGTGCGAGCAGGAGGAGGGGCAGAGGGAGAGAGAGAGAGACAAGCAGACTGCCCACTGAGTGGGGAGCCCAATCCTAGGACCCTGAGGTCATGACCTGAGCTGAAATCAAGAGTTGGAGGCTTAAGTGTCCAACTGAGCCACCCAGGTGCCCCAGATTTTTTTTTTTTTAAGAAAAGAAAATCTTGGTGGGGATGTAAATTGGTGCAGCCACTATGGAAAGCAGGGTGGAGGCTTCTCAAAAAATTAGAAATAGAAATATCATATGACCCAGTAATTCTTCTTCTGGGTATTTATCCCAAGGAAAGGAAAACACTGATTCAGAAAGATACATGCTCCCCCATGCCCACTGCAACAATTCCAGCTTCGAAGAAGATGTGGTATTGTATCTACAACGGAACAGTACTCAGCCATGAAAATGAAGGACGTCTCGCCATTCCCAACAACACGGATGGATCTCAAGGGCGTTAAGTGAAATAAGTTAGAGAAAGACAAATACCATATGATTGCATTTATATGTGAAATCTCAACAACAAAAAACCCCAACCAAACAGACAAACAAAACATAAGCTCATAGATACAGAGCACAGATGGCTGGTTGCCAGCGGTGGGGGATCGGGGGTGGGTAAAATGGGTAAAGGGGGCCAACAGGTACAAAATTCCATTACAAAATAAGTCATGGGGAATCACATAGGGCACGATGACTATCGTTAATAATAGTGTGTTGCATCTTTGAAAGTTACTAAGAGAGTAGATCTTAAAAAGTTATCCTATGAAAACGATTCTGTAACGATGTATGGGGATGGATGTTAGCTACCATGGTGACCGTGTCAACATGGACGCACACGTGGACTCATGTCACACACCTGCAATGCAAAAAATGGATGTCAATTACACCTCCATTGAAAAAAGAGAATCATCCTATTTATAATAGCATCAAAAATAATGAACCACCTAGGAATAAACAACAAAAGAAGTGCAAAGCTTGTAGAGACAGAACTATAAAATATTGCTGAAAGAGATTCAAGATCTAAATACATGGAAAGATCACCTGTGTTTCAGAGGATTTAATGTTGTTAAGATGGCAATATTCTTTAAGTTGAACTACAGATTCAACATGATTTCTTTTTTTTTTTTTTAAGATTTTATTTATTTATTTGACGGAGAGAGAGACAGCCAGCGAGAGAGGGACCACAGGCAGGGGGAGTGGGAGAGGAAGAAGCAGGCTCATAGCGAAGGAGCCTGATGTGGGGCTCGATCCCGGAACGCCGGGATCACGCCCTGAGCCGAAGGCAGACGCTTAACGACTAAGCCACCCAGGAGCCCCTCAACACAATTTGTGTTAAAATCTGATTTTTTGTCTTTTTGGCAAAATTGACAAGCTTATCTAAAAATTCCTATGGAAACGCAAGGAACCCAGAACAGCCAAACAGTTTTGAAGAAGAAGACAGGATTACAAGCTCCCAGGTTTAAAACTTAACTACCAGTCAAAACAGAGCAGTGCTGGCATAAGGATAGACATTTCTTTCATGAGAAACATGTCTTTTTTTTTTAAGATTTTATTTTTAAATAATCTCTATACTCAGTGTGGGGCTCGAACTTACAACCCCGAGATCAAGAGTCACATGCTCTACCGGCAGCCAGACAAGCGCCCCATGTGAAAAACATTTCTTTGAGAAAACTCCCCATCTATTCGAGTTGAACTAAGAGGAATGGGGATTTTTTCCTTGCCGTTCTGGCCTGGGCAGGTAGAACCACCATGATAGCGGCCTGAGCTAAAGCAGAGAAAATCTGGGGATTTTCAGTTAAATTTCTGGGATGGTGACCAGGGGGATATGGGATGGAGCTTCCCGCCAGGTGTCATTATGTGTACTGTCCATCAGTCCGCATCAGTGGGTGTCAAGGGAGCCTGTCGTCCACCAGTGGGCATGGTGGCCTCGAGCCCAAGGCCCCGCACCAAGAGTCGTGAACTCTGGAATGCTTAAGCCACTCGGAGACCAGAGAGGAAGAAAATGCCTGGGGGCTCAGAGATGTGCAGACAGTGAGGGAGAAGACGAGGGCTTCCCCAGGTTTCTGTGGGTGAAGCAGTCTCTTCCCTCTTCCCAGTGAGGATCGGACTCTGAGGCCGGCCAGTCAAACCCTTGCTTGGCCCAGTCTGCCCCATCAGTGAAAGGGAGCTGATGATCCCCACAGGCCACGTCGTCAGGGTTCAAGAGACACTTAGTGGAAGTGAGGAGTATCGTAAAGCACTAAGAAAGCGTGGCTTTTGGGAGGGGTAAGTCTTGGGTTTGAATTCTGGCTCTGTCAGCTCAGACCCACAAAGACGCTGAGACTCAGTTTCCCCTCCCTCAGCCAGAGGATGGTCAGCTTGCGTGAGTCCAGGCCGGTAGCACCTGCACCCGCCTCTAACTGACGGCCCTGCCCTCCTGCCCCTTGCCCCCCATCTTTTCTCCATAGCGCAGCCCGAGGTCACTTCTGAAATAGTGTCCGGTCACGTCGCTCTCTTACTTAAAGGCCTCCGATCGACTTCCACGGCTCCGAGAAGAAATCCACCTTCCTTACCACAGCCCGCCAGATGGGGCGCCTATGACGGGGCTTCTGCCCGCCCCGCTGGCCTCGTGGCCCGCACCCCTTCCCCTCCTCACTCTGTGTGGATTTCATCCATCTTCCAGAACCCACCTCAGGGCCTTCTGCCTGCAACACTCAGCCACCAGCCGCCACGTGGCCACTCGAACGTGACCTCAGGACTGGTCACCCCCTCTGAGGGGCCCACATGACAGTCACAACCTGCGTCCCTGGGGTTCACCATCGGTCACGATGTGGCTCAGGTGTCCCGGTTGTGTGCTGGCTGGCCCTCCCGCCACATGCTGAGCCTCAGGCCCAGGGAGGTCAAGTAGACATGCGGGCAGCATTTGAAGGGTGAATGGAGGGCCTGGCGTAATTCCCGGCATGCAGCTGATGGTCCCATTTGTTACTTGATCTTGAACTGTCAGTGAATGGGGTGGTTCTAGAAGATGCAGGGGGTTTTGGCCACTTTCCCTGCTTTCTGGGACTAGGATGCGAGAAGGCAAGACCCGCCCCCATTTTAAAAAGAACGTAGGGATGAGGTCTGGCGGGTGGAGGGTCTGAAGGGCTGCACGGCGACGGGCAGGAGTGGGAGGCCCTTGGAGGGCACATTCCTCCCCGACAGTGAGCCGTCCTCGGCCTCTGTCTCTAGAGAGGTTACTGGCCTGTAGGGGAAGGCTGACACGGGGTTTTCAGACCTTCCTTGGTTTGGGGGGAAAGCACTGGGTTTGGGGTGAGGCCGAGCTGGATTCCGGTCCGGACTCTGCATCTTACTAGTTGTAGGACGCGGAGCACGACACCTAACACTAACGTCCTGTAAGTACTGCTCACAGCGACCTCACGCGCCTAGTGGGGGGCGAGTCCGTGCTGTTCCTCTCCAGGGTCCTGGATGATGTGGGTTCTCTTGGGCCCTTGGGGCCGCAGCAGCCCGAGGGGTCCCTGTTCCTGCCCCTCTTCTTCCAGGCCCTGCCCGTGAAGCTGCAGGGCAGTTACCCGCCAGAGATTCCCCGTCTCCGCCCCGTCCAACCCAGCCCCTGCCAGGGTGAAGGGAGAAATAATGAGACAGCAGCCTATGGAAAGGAGATCCAGGAGAGGAAAAAGAAACAAGTTTTATTTAAGCCCCAAACACTCGGCTAGAAAAACCAGAAAGGAAAGAGAGCAGGGAAGTGAGAAGAAAAAGGACATTAAAAAAGAGAGACAGAGAAAACACAGCAACCCTTTTCCATTTAGAAATTGTCAAGTTACACTGACAGAGGTCACAGAATATCCACAGAAGCCATCACTGCTACACCAACACGGGCCCTACGGGGTGGACGGGGCGGGGTGCGGAGCCGGGGCTCAGCCCGGGGGAGCCCCCACCTAGGCCCCCTCTCCGAGCCTTGGGCCCAGAGGCTCCTGGGGAAACGGCCTATTGTGGAAGGGGCGGGAGAGGAACCCCCCATGCGAGTAACACAGCACAGTGGGCGGGGGCGGGGGGACCAGGGACAGGGATCCCCCGACGGCTTAGTTTTCTCTTGGTCAAGCACACACTGGTGGACAGAGCAGCGAGGGGCATGCAGCTGGGGGGCACTGACGTGCTGCGGGCTTTGAGGCGGCCGGGGGCGGGAACGCGGGAGGGGAGCCAAAGCCAGGGGTGCAGGGTCGATGGAACGCACACGCAGGCACTCCCACACGCCTGGGTCTACACACCTGTGCACACGCACACACCCGCACACACAGGTCACATGCACCTCCACGTACCGCCCTCTGTCCACGCATATGCAGCTTGCACGCATACCAGCCTCTCGCAGCCACGCACGTCTGCACGCACACACAGGACACACCTTCTCACGCGCACAGCGCCTCGGTACCGGCATGCGGGCGGGCACGCGCCCGGGCCCCAGCACGCAGCAGGCACCGGGTGCGCAGGCCTCCCCGCACGCGCGTGTGGAAGGTCGCGCCTGTGCACGCACACGCTTCCGTCCACACGCGGGCAGGTGGACCCGGGCCAGCGCGCACACGCACACCGGCTGCGCACAACGCCACACGAACGCCTCTCAGCCCGGAAATGTGCAGGAACCAAAGGGAAAGAAAGATGCAAATCCCACTGGGCGCTACGTGGGCGGGTAGGGTGCGGCCCACGGCTCCCTCCGTCTGCCCCGCGTGGACAGACTCCTCCTCCTCCCCCCACAAAGGGACATTCAACTCAGGACAAAGACGGCGGGGCACACATTCAGGTCACAGGGCTGAGGGTGGGGGCAAGCGAAAAGTAGCAAGCAAAGAGTAATGGAGTGGAGGGAGGAGGGGGCACCACTCCCCCCTCCCCTCCCAATCAGGGGGTCTCTGTACAGCCAAATCAAACCAAACCATTTCACTGGACCACAGAAGCCAGGCCGATGTGCCCATCCTCCAGCCCCCCTCCCCCGCCAAACAGCGGCCAGGGAGAGAGTGCCGTGGTTTTTTTTTTTTTTTCTTTTTTAAATATTTATATATATTTATATTACGTATATTATATATATATAATATGTAAATATATTTTTAAAACAATATAAAATGTTAAGACACTTCACTTAAATGTAAAGAGTTGCCTGCAATTAAAAGTAATTGCATCATTTATGAGGTCCTTTTTTTTTTTCTTATTTTCCAAGGGTTTTTTTTTTTTTCAGGAGGGATTTTTTTTTTCCTCTTCTTTTGTTATTTTTCAAAAAGGCCTGCTTGCCTTTGTACAAAAATGATCCAAAGCTAGAAAACAAGGATGAACCAACAAAAACAAAACAAAACAAAACAAAAAGAAATGAAGAAACACAACCCCAGTCTCCCTTCCCTCCCCAACCCTCAACAGCTCCCCTGGCTCTCCCCAAACACTGACCTTCCAGCCAGGCCCCAGGGACTAGGTTCTTCCCCTTCCACGGCGCCCTCTTTCTGTGCTTACGCAGGGAGACCACTCCCAAACCCTCCCCCGTGCTTATCCCACTTTGTGCTCCAAATAGGAATCCTGCTCCCCAGGGGCCCTCCTCTATCTGCCTCCTCAGCCCCCCACCCACATAACCCCCTGCCAGCCCCTCACTGTGCCCTTGGGGGGGCCGGGGCTGAGAACCAAAACTGGTCTTCCTCCCCTTCTCGGGACCTGGTCAAAGGCATGGCTGCCACAGCCTCTGTAAGGCAGTTGTCCGCAGGTCGGGTCTAGGGGCGCTGGCTGGCCAGTCAGGCCTCAGGGACCCTCGAGGACCTCACCAGAGGTCACCAGCTCCCCATTTAAAAATCATCTCACCCCTTCCCTGAAAAACCTCAAATTTCAAAGACGATGCTTAAAGGTCAAGTCGCTTGACCTTTGGATCAGAGCTGTCCTCACTGCCCCCCATCAGTTCCTCTCTGTTCCCCCCAATTCCCTCACAACCAGACCCTTCCCACCCTCCAGGCCCCCAAATCTAGTTTTCTAGGCCCTTCATTCTTGCCCACCCTACCCCCATTAAATAAGTTAATATCATTTAAAGTGCTAAATTAGGAAACCGAAAGTACCAAATAGCCCTCCTCGGGGCTGCTTCTGGAGAAGTGATCCCGGCGTCGGGCTGGCTGACCAGCCCACTGCCCACAGCCCCAGCGTCCAGAAGGGCCCGCTCCTCGCTCGGCACAGGCCAGGCGGCTTTCAGCACAAGAAGGGCATCCCGGGAAGCCAACTCCTCTCCAGGACCCACAGATTGCAAGGCCTGACACCTGCTCCCAGGCCCCCCCCCAACCCTGGCCTCCCTCCCCGACCCATCTGTCTGGACTCCAGGCCCGCAGGGGCATGAGCAGAAGGGAGAGGAGCAGCAGACTTCAGTCTCCGCGAGGCTGCGCCACTGGGGCGCCTCCAGGGCCAGAGTCTCCCTGCCGGCCTGACAGTGGGGTGGCTCCAACGTCCGATTGTCCTCCAGGAAGGTTTCCGAGGAAGGGGAGAGGGGTGTCTTGCCGCTCCAAGTCTCCGTGGCTCAGAGTTTGTTTGGAGTGCTCTCGGGAGGGGAGCATAGGGTGCAGGGGCTTTGGGATGGATGTGGGAGGAAGCGTGGGTAAAGAGAAGAGGGAGGGAGGAGGACAGGAGGTGGGCCATTTGGGAACAGGACATCAAGGGAAGGTGGTGTGTTTTGGTTTTTAGTTTTACAGTGTCGTTTAAAAAAAAAGACAATTAAAAGTAAATCATTTAAAAAAACCAAAAACACCAACAAGGGATGGGTGTGGAGAGCTGAGGAGGGCCACACCTGTGGCAAACCCTTTGGAGGGCCCAGAAAATAGGGTGGGGGTAGGGCAGAGATGAAGGGAAGAAGAGCAGGGAGAGAAATGGGGGGGGGTGAGAAGGGGGGACAGGCTGAGGTGGAGGTGGGAGGGGGCTTCTAGAAGGAGATGGAAGAATTCCTCGCCCCAAAGGAAGTCAATACAGGGATAGAGGTTCTGGAAGCCGAGGGCTTTTCTGAGACTGGGCTCGAGGTCTCATTTGACCCGCTCATCTCTTTAGATGGTTTAGTGGCCTGGAACAAAAACAGGAGTCAGGGATCAGAGAGAGGAAGGGAGAACCTTCATGCAGGCCCCCAGCCGAAGTTTAAAAAATGGAAAACCTCCACAAATCCAAGAGAAAATTAACTGCAAAAGGAAGAAGCTAGAGGGGCATCTGGAGAGAGTGATCCCCCGAGATGGGGAGGAGGGGGCCACAGTGGGGGTGCAGGATGGGGCAGGGGGGTGGGTATTGGGCTGGACCCAAAGCCTTGGGGACCTGGGTTACTGACAGGAAAGAGAGCAGGTGGAGGAGAGAGACCAGAGAAGCACAAGGGAGGCCCCACCCAGGACAGGTGGACAGGAAGATGGGAGTGGGGAGGACAGGGGAGGGGAGGGAGAAGTAAGAGATTAGCTGCCACAGGAGTGCGGGGCGGGGCGTGGCCCCAGCTGGGAGGTGGCCAGGGCCTCTTCTGACCTCTACAGGAGGCTGATCCTAAGCAGAAGGGCTTATGGGGACCATGTGGGGCAAGCTGGTCCTGGGGGGGTGGGGGGCACTTCTCTAAAGAAACCCCCCCCCCCCCGCACCCCGCCCCACCCCCAAGCTGGAGGAAAAGGCACTCACTGCATCCAGCCCCTGGCCCAAGGCAGGAAGCCCCGCTGCCTCCCCCACAAGTGTTCTCCCAGCTTCCAGCTGCTCCTTGTGTGGGGGTCGTGGGCGATGCGGGTTACTCCCTCCTGACGCGCGCCACACGCACGCACGCACGCACGCACGGGGCAGCCCTGCTAGTTAGAAATAGCCGCGCCTGCTCCCACCCCCAGCAGACTCGCTGTGTCCATACGGGTTCCAGAGCCATCTGCCTCACCTCGAGCGAGAGGAGGAGGTGTCGCAAATGCGGAGTCCAGGGCCCTGCTCCAGAATCTCTCTCTGGCTCAGGCTCAGGCAGCTGCGTTTTGGGCAGGCACCCTAGGCGACCCGGCTGCACACTTCGCTTTGAGCGCCACTGGGTTGGGCTGCACGGACTGGGTTTCTCTCTGTCGCAGCCACTGCCCCCCCCCCTTCCTTGCAAAGCTACTAGGGGGATAAGGGATCGGGCTTGATAAAAAAAGAAAGGAACGAAGGGGGTGGCTGGAAACTGCGCCGGGCTCATCACACCACCTCCCGCAGCAGGGTCTGCGTAGGGTGGCTCCCCTTCCCACTGCCCAGCGAGCCCCCCCCCCCCCCCCGCGGCTGGCCGGGGGCTCGCTGGGCTCTATTGGAAGCCTCGCAGTGGGGAAGGCACGCGGCGCCTCCTCCAGCAGCCAGCGAGGGCAACAAGGAGACCTCGGGCAGCCTGACGGGCTGACCGTGAACTCGCCGCTGCAGTTCACGGCCCCCACGTCGTCTTCCACACGCGCAGGGACTCATCTAGCACAGTCCACCCTTTCCCTCTATGAAAATCAAGGCAAGAGTTCCCCGTGTGGGTCTTCTAACCCCTCCCCTCTTTCCTGCAGCTGTTCACACACAGAGGCTCCAGGGCTGGGGCCACAAGGTCCTTGGATTCTCACTCAGTCCTTTGCCCAGGGGCATGTGCCAGGCAGGGGGGGGGGGGGGACGCTGCTCCCGGGGGGAGGGGCGGTACCTGGGCCCAGAGACAGCCTCCTCACTTCCTCCCAGGCACTAGCCCTGGGCTTGGCCTGCCCCTCCCCTCCCAGCCTTTCCATTCAAAGTTCTTGCTCCCAAAGGCGGGGGCGGGGGGGGGGGGGGGAGCCCCTGCTTGTCTCCTTACATCTCACCCCGACCCAAGCCCGCTGCTGATTCCCTCCTGGCTGTCCTCTTTGTTCTCGACCCATCTCTCTAGTTAAAAGCTTTTTGTCTTCCTCCCCTTTAGTGTTTGTCAAGAGCCCCAGTCTATTCTGAGCTTTAGTCTTTGGAACAACCGCCTCCCAGCTTGTGCGGCCACCTGACTCCTGTATTCACTCAGGTGACTTGTCCTCACCCAGGCGATGGCCCCTTTCTCCCACAGCCAGTGCAGGGCCTTTCCATAGCAGCTGCTGAAGCGGCCAGCGGCCTGCGTGGACCCCCGGCCCCACTCCTTCCTCACGGAGACCCAGACGGCTTGTGGCTGCTCTGTGAGCCCCTGTTTGCCCCCTCAGCCCCCTTCCCTCCCAGGACTGGCCGAAGCAACAGGTAAAGTCCCCTCTCCTGAAGCTGAGGGAGCACACGCCCACCGTGCCCAGTGCCCTGTCTCGTGATGCGGAAGTTCTCAGGTAACACAACTGCCGTCTCTGGAGCTTTCTGTCACTTCGTTTCACCCACCAGCCCTCTCCTGTCACTTCCAAGTACGTCCAGAGAAGCAGACCCGTCCCCTTTGCAGCAAGGCAGAAACCTCCAACTTTCAGCCGGGCAGGGGGCCTGGAACGGTTAGCGGGGCCTAGCCGGCTAAGCCCTGCACCCCTACTCTTCCTGCAGGTCAGGGTCTGGCAGTGGCTTGACGCCTGGAGCCCGGAGCACACTGCCCCGCCCCTCCCCACTGTGACACACATCTCCACACAGGGACAGGTCACCCTGTTGTGGCAGACCCTGTTGGTGCCTCTTCCAGGGCCACTCCCAGGGCCACTTCCTCTGCTGCCCACACGCCCTCCTTCCAACCAAAATCCTGCCTGAATCAGCCCTGGTCTGTCAGGAGAGGTGGGCCTTTCCCCCAGCCCAAGGGTGGGCTGGGTCTCCAGCAATCTAACCAATTCGAGCAATTCCGTTCTCCTTGCCAGTGACTGATTCAGGAATGGGGCAACAGGAAGAGAGGGGAGAGCAGTTAGGGGCCTCTGGGAAAGGTTCTCCTGCTCCTAACCCGATCTGTGGGCCTGGGACCCCCGGGAGGGAAGGCAGCCATGCGGGGGGCGGGGAGGTGGGATGACGGGACCGCAGGACCCTCTGAGGAGATGGACCAGATTTCCTAGCCCTAGTAGAAGAGGAGGGGTCCGTGGTTTCCCATCTGCAGCAGGCCCCGGGTCCTTGCACCCCTGGGAATCTGGCTACCATCCCAGCCCTGGGTCTTGAGCATGACATCCACGGGCTTTTGTTCAATTGTTTCCTCTGATTTCTCTGGAGTATAAGGCACTGTTGCAGCCCCATCTCAGAACTCTTTTCTCCCCCTTTTTGGTGTCTCTGGCCCTGGCACTTTCATGCTCCTTCCCAGTCATTGTCAAAGGCAGCTTGGAGCCCCAAGTGTTAGAACCACGTGATGAGAGAAAGGCCAGCCCTCGGCGCTGACAAGCATACCAAAGGACAACGACCAAGGACGAAGGGGACCGTCCTTCACAGGGCACTTGGGGGCGTTCCCAGTTCCTTCCCACACCTGGTGTGATGTGACCTCCGAAACCTGCTGCTGGGTTTTTGTCTCTATCGTACAGATGAGGGAAGAGGCAGCAGAAGGCAGAGGACTTAACCAAGTTCCCAGCCTGAGCTGACAGGGAGCGGTGTTCAGGCCCAGAGGACAGAGGGCCGGGTGACCCAGAGTGGCTGCAGCCAACGGAGGGTGTGGGACAGAGGGCGCCAGGAGAACCGGGAGGAAGGAGCCCAAGCTGGTCGTGGAAGTGCCTTGGGCAGCAGGTGAAGGACTTTGGATTTTCTCCCCTGGCGGAGAGCCGTGGGCATGGGTTTGAAGTTGGGGGAATGACATAATCAAATCTGCAATTTCCTCACATCTGTCCCCAGCCCACAGGTCTGGGAAAATAGGTTAGAGGTGACAGAAGTGACAGGGAGATCCTAGAAGGGCATGCATTTAGGTAATGAGGCATCGGGTGGTTTTCATCCTGCATCTTTAGAAAGGTCCACAAGGAACAGACATTCCTTTGTTAGGGACAAGGTGCTTTGTAATGAAAGGCTACCAGAAAGTGAAAGCGAGAGGCACAGCCAGGCCTGTGGGCCTGGGGGGGGGGGCGGGGCGGGGGGAGTACTGTGTACCGTAGGTGGTGAGGGAGACCCCCCAGTGTGGGTGGAGGCCCCTGGGGTGGGTGACATTTTCTGAGGGGCAGGCTTGGGCTCAGAACAGAGCCCCGGGGCAGGGGTAGATGGCACCTGGTGCCCTGGGAGAGGAGTGTGTGGTATGGGGAGCAGAGAGGCCCGGGAGGAAGCGGTCACAGCGGTCACAGCGAGGTGAGGAGGCGTGCAGAGGAGAGACGCCCAGCAAGGAGTCAGGAGGGTCAGGGTGAGGGCTGGCCAGGGAGGAGAGGAAGGGAGGGCCTACACAGCATGCCTGTGTGTGTGTGTGTGTGTGTGTGTGTGTGTGTGCACGCGCACGCGCGCACACGTGCGCGCTGGGGGCCTGAGGGAGGCCTAGCCCTGGCGGGAGGATGGAGGAAAGACCAAGTGGGCTGGGGACCGAATGGTGGGGGGGGGCACGGAGGCCACAGAGGTGACAGGGGCGCTGGGTGCCCCAGGACGGGCAGTCAGGGTGACAGACAGCAGAGCAGTTACTGGAGAGGCTGAAGGCAAGGTGTGTAGGGGGGAGGGGGATCGGGCAGTCTGGAGGCCAACCCTGCCGCACCCCTTGCCAGCTGCATGACCGTGGGTAAAGCCTCAGTTTCCCCATCTGTCGAGTGGGGATTCCTCAGAGTGCTGTGGTGAAGGGGAAACGGGAGAACGTGTGTGTCCTGCACAAGGGAGCGCCCCGCGCATGTCAGCCGCTATTCTGGAGACGAAGGACAGACCAGTCTGGACAGGACGAGGGGAACTCGGGCACTGTGGAGGCAGGACAAGGAGCTGGGGTGGGATTTGCATGCTGTGTCTGGGGCCTCATGAGGAAGATGGTGGGCCCGCGGGGAGCTGGGAAGGAAGGCTGGTCAGGGGCAGGTGAGTCCTGGATGGCCCGCCTCCACGGGTCCCTCCAGGAAACCAGCAGCCCAGGGTTGTCGCAGGACTGTGGGGTGGGAAGGGCTCTATGATTCCCAGGTCCTGTCCTGGCTCTGATGTCACCTTGCTGTGTGCCTTCGGGAAGCCCCTTCCCTTCTCTGAACTGTCCCTTCCTCTGTAAAGAAGGGAGCTGGACTTGCCATCTGTAACCTCCTGCCTCAGAACCTAGAACCTTCTTCAGGTCACAGCATCTAGACATTTCACAGTGCCCACGCCCACCCCAGCACCCCCAACAGGCCTGGCACGCAGGAGCTGCTCAGAAATACTTCCTGAACCAAATGAGGGCGCGGAAGTTCTCTCTCAGTATCTAGGCCCAGGGACCACCCTGCACCTTCTGACCAGGCCACACAGTGGGTCACAGGACAGAAACACCCACGGGTGGGGCTGTCAATTCTACAGACCGGCCCCAGGCCCGATGACGACATCTGAAAGAGGGTACAGCACCCCTGCCGTCCCCACCCCCCTGGGGGCCACAGTACTTCTCCCTCTCCCCAGTGACATCAGTGGAACCCACCAAAGCCCAAACACTGAAAAGCAGATGCAAAATTGGTTTCTCCCTCAGCTGGGAAATGGCCTGAGGACCAAGAGGGAGGATTGATGACAATGGGGTACCCCCCCCCAAGATAGCAGGGGGCTGAGAGCAGGGAGAGGAAGCAGAGCAGAGCTGAGGCAGGAAGACAAACGGACATCGAAGCCCCTCCCTCACCCCAGGGCAGGCCGGGCCTTGGGGGGACCTGAGGGCTCCCAGGAGCAGCTGGGGAGAGGGCCTTCTCTGCCAGGTGAGGGAGTGGCCTGATTGAAAATAGATGTTCTAAACCAGATCCAGAGTGCTGGGGTTGGAAGGAGGAGGGAAAAGATGGCTCAGGGGGCCGCTGGGGCCTTCCTGGCGGGGACGAGGCCTCTGGGCAGCTGGCAGGAAGGTGGCCTCGGGAGTGCTGGCAGGAGACGCCCCGCTCGCCGCGGAGCACTCAGAACCCCGGGGAAAGGGAAGGGGAGGGGCCTGGAGGGGCCGAGCCCCGCCCCCCACGGGGCCACACCTACCTGCTGCTGGGCCTGGATCCTCATGTACTCCGCCCTCTGCTTGCCGTGCTTGCCTTTGTCGGGGCTGCCCGCCTGGCCCTGGACCGCCTTCAGCCGGGAGGCCCCTGGAGTCACCACCTTCATGGGTGGCACGCTGCCACCGCCGCTCTGCAGGAAGAGGAACAGGGTGGGGATTGGAGGTGGGATCCCACAGGCATCCCAGGCGCTGGGTGGGGTCTCTGGGCGTGGGACCGCCTCAGGGGGCTCTGTGAGACCCGGAGACCTTTGCACCTCCCTGCCGCCACATCCCTAGCCAGGACCCAGGTCCGCTCTCTGAGGCCAGGGTTAAGGGGTCCCCCGGCCAGGTTCCCAGCAGTTCCCCAGCGAGAGCTCTTTGGTGGTTCCCTTGAGTAGCCCAGGGGCAGCAGGTACCCTCCTGGGGGAGCCACTTCTAAAGAGAGAGTGGCTGCCATCACCCCCACTCCTGCTGAGGTACCCTTTTCTGAGTCTCCCAGAGCATGCCTGAGATTTGAGGAGGATCTTTAAAATGGCAGAGTGGGACCCGCATCTTCCTCTGAATGGCAGGATGGGGGTGAAGTCTCCCTAGAGACGGACAAGCCCAGCTCCTCTGAACCACCCAGGTACCATCCTGCCCAGAAGGACTCTGGGGATTCAGAGGTGCAGACAGAGAAACAACAGAGGCAAAGAGACTCAGACAGGAGAGGGGGAGGGGAGTGTGGGGACGGAAAAGGAGGACAGAACTTTATTGGTTGGTTTACAGATACAGAGCAGAGGGGAGAGGACCGGTCCCTGCCAGGGCTGCTTGGGCTGATCCCTGGGTAGGCCAGCTTCCCAGCCTCCCGGGGCTCTGCCTGCAAACCTCACCCGGCGCCGGCTCCCAGGAGGCTGGCAGGAGCTGAGAGAAGGCCATTGGAAGGAGGGGGCTGGCGAGGTGCGCCTGCAGCCCCCCAGCTCCCTCCAGCTCTGAGGACCAAGAGACTGGAGCACAAAGGCAGGAGAACGAGCCAGGGGAGGAGGCAGCCACCTGGGGACTGGGTGGCAGGGGTGGGGGGCTGCCAGAGGGTCCCGCGGTGAGGGCCGTGCCCATCTGGCTCAGGGTGGCCTCCAGCTCCCGGAGTGTCTCCTCCAGGCTGTCCCTCCGCTGGGCAGCGGCGCCTCTCACTGTGCAGCCTGGGCCTGCGGCAGACTGGCCCCTGGGCTCCCGGCTGCGGGGTTGGGCATCCTGTCCGGTGTCCTTGGGGGTCTTCTCTGGGTGGGTCTCCACAGTGGGGGACTCCTGAGTCCCATCGGGGGCTGGTCCCCAAGGGCAGGGGGCCCCCGGTCTTCCTTCCGCTGGGGTCCTGCTCTCCATCCCCAGTCTCTTCAGAGCTGTCCCTTCCTTCTCGGGCGCCAAGCTGCTCCTGGGCTGGGAAGCCTTGGCCATTACCTCTGGTGGGGCCCAGGCACCATCGCAGCCCCTCCCACCGCCAGCCAGGCTCCAGGGGCGCGGGGTGGGGGTTGTCCTGGGACTGGCTTCCTCAGGCCTGGCCTCTGGTGGGGAGGGAGGGTTGGGGGTACACTCTGTCAAGATGATCCGGGGGACACAGAAGGCCCTGGGGCTTGGGGCAGCCTGCGGGGAGAAGAGAGGTGAGGGAGAGTCTGATCCCTGCAAACCGAATGCCCTGAGCTGGGATGGGGGTTTAGACACAGGTGAGCCCAGCCGCTTCCTTGCACAGATGGGGAAACTGAGGCGGGGGGTGACTGAGTTTATTCAGCAAGTCAGAGGCACAGCTGGGACTAGAACTCAGGCCCCTTCCCACCCCACACTATGGTCCCCCACTTTCTGGCAGAGACACCGGTTTCCCGGGAAGCACAGACATAGGTCTGCCTCCCACTGCCCGCGTTAAGCTCTGGGAGCAGGGCCATGGGCACTCCCAGGAGTCTGCCCATCTGTGCAATGAGGTAACAATAGCACGGAGTTGGTGGAGAATTCAGTGCGCTTACGCAGGCGTGGGCACATTCTAAGCACTCAGCCAATATCAGCTCTTTGTCGAACTGACCTGAGTGGTCTCTGGCCTCAGACGCTGGGGCTGTCATGCTCTTCTCAGGCCAGAGACTCCAGGCCCCCTCGCCCCTCCTTCTGGAGCTTACCCAAGGGCTTCACAGCCTCGAGGGGAGGGGCTCACGTCCCTCGGCTGCTAGAGTTTGGCTTCTGTGTGAGCATCGCCTGGTCCGGCTTTGGGGGGCCCCCACTCACAGCCCCCCAGCTCGAGTGAATTCCGGTCTAATTCAGACCAGCAGAGTCTCGTGCCAAGCTCTGTCATATACGCTTTCATCGTGAGTCCTTACTATCACCCACGACATGGCGACTGCTCCTATGGTCCCCACTTGACAGATGAGCAAATCCAGGGGGGTGTCATGTGCTTCTCCCAAGGTCACTTACCCACAGCTAGCTAGTGGCAGAGCCAGGATTTGAACCCAGGCAGTCTGACTCCAAGTCCAGTGCTCTTTCCACTAAAAGGAGCCATGGGGGAATATTCCAGGGACCTCAAGCCCCTCTCCCAAGGCAGCCCACCCCGCCCTGCCACCTGCTTACCTGGATGGAGGTGGGGGGTGCAGACTGGGAAAGCAGAGAGGCGACCCACGCCTGCCCGGCTCCGCGGCCCGATGGCATCTCAGGATGCAGGGCGTAAGCCAGCCCAGAAGGCCAGCAGAGAGGCTTTGCCCACTGGACCCCTCCAGGACTGGCTCCCAGAGGCCAGAGAGAGGCAGGGGCTGGGTGCAGTGGGCCAAAATGCCAAGGGCACGGCCAGCCTGGGGGGCACCCCTTGCACACTGCTCATCCCCAGACGGCTCCTCGGACTGCTCTGTGCCCATCCTTGGCCCAGCAGATGGTTTTGTCCACCTGTCTGCTCCCCGGCCCTGGCCAAGGAATCAAAGCGCCACAAGCCACGAGCAGGCCAGAAATTAGGTGGCGGCCAGCACCGAGCCCACGGTGGGCCAAAGAGAACCAGACGAAGCGGTGAGCACGTGAGTGTGGGAGGCTGCCCTCCCCAGAGCAGAGGTTCTCCTGACCCAACCTGACTGGGAAGAGGGAAAGTTTCCCAGACCACCTCCCCCAGCTTCCCCTCCCCGAGTGCAGTCCCCTGGGGGTGCAGACAGCAGGTCCACCCCAACATTCCCAAGGAAAGATAAAGAGAAAATAAGTGCAGCAGGACAGCAGCAAGGACTGAAGTTAGAGAGAAGGCAGAACTTCCCAGTGCTGAAAGACAGAACCAGCAGCCAAGGAAGGGCATGGCTTTCTTCTACTCCAAGTTCCCTGACCACTGGGGCCATGGGAGAGAAGGAGGCTGTAAATGAGCCTTTCTCCTGGGGTGTCCTGGCCCCCAGTGCAAGGCATAGATTCTAGTGGGAGAGCCCCACCAGGCCCCAGTGGCAGAGGAGGGGGTTGGAGAGCAGGGACTGGGCAAGAGCTCAGGACGAAGTCCGGTTTTGAGTTGGACCTCAAGTCATGTAGTGATCAGGGTCCAAGCTCTGGTCTTGGACCGAGACAAAACCCAGGCTCTGGGTCAGACCTAAACTCTGGCCGCAGCCTGGAACAACTGCCCAGCTCACAATCAAGCCTGTAAGAAAAATGCGGCCACGGGGGGGAGGCCGCCGGGTACCAGATTGCTAGAATCTCCAGAAGGCCGGAAGGGTTATGCGCCTGTCCTTGGAGCCGGGGAGGGGGTGAGTCCAGGCAGGCGAGGCTGTGGCAGTGGTGGGACTTGGGGAGGTGACTGGCGTGTTAGTGGGTTAGCGTGAGAGGTGAGGAGAGGAAGGTGTGGAGGCACAGGCAGAGAGAGAGCCGTGAGAGGTGGGGGCAGCCCGTTACCTTCCATGTGGGGCCCTGGGCTGAGCCCCCAGGGGGCCCCAGGTCCTGGGGTGCCAGCAAGGTGGGGATCGGCTGGCGACGGGGCGTGGGGGGGAGGGAAGACACTGAACTTCTCTCAAACACCTGGGGAGCAGAAGGTGGGGGCAGGTTTGGAGAAGGGGGCACAGGGAAGACAGGGGTGCTGGCCTATGGCCCACAGGGAGGGACCCCAGCCTTACTCCTTGGCCCCTCACCACGCTTACTGGCCACTCTGCCCTCCGTCTTGTCTCCTCCTCCAGAGGCCTAGGTAGTCAGGGTCTCCAGCCACTTGGGGGGGGGGGGTGCGAACACTTGAGTACGGGTGACTCACAGCACGGGGCGGGGAGCTCAGGGTACTTGGGGATCAGGGTGTTAAAGCACTCTGTTCTCAGAATTCAGGGACGGGTTTGTCAGAGCCTAGGGCGTCTCGGGGCAGACCCTGTGGGGGTCTCAGAGACTACAATAAAAAACACTCAACCCTGCAAAGAGGGACTTTAGACCTCCTCCCCCCATTTTACAGTGGTGGAGAAATCGAGGCCAGAAGGACGGGTTCCAGTACAGACCAGCCCTCGGCAGGAGCCCAGGAGCCCAGTCACTGCTCCCCACCACCCCACACCCCAGGGTCAGTTTGCTGGGGAAACGGAGGGGCCTGGCTGAGGACTCAGGGACCAGACATGCCCCTGACCCACCTCTAGCTCGGCGATGATGCGGTCCTCGTCGTCCTCATCTTTGATGGCCGAGGCCATGATGGGTGGTGTGGAGGCCGGCCGGGCCACCTCGGACACGGTGCGGCGCAGCTTCACCTGGGGCTTCTGTACCTCCAGCTCCTCGGACTCGGCCTTCTGCAAGGCCCAGGCCCCCATCAAGACCAGGCTCTGTCCCCCTGCAGCACCAGCTCACCTCCTACGCCCCATCAGCGCCAGGCCGCTTTCTGCCTCGGCTCCTCATCTTGCACTTCTTCCGTCCCCTGCGAGGCAGCCCCCTTCCCACGGCGGAAGCCCAAGCCCCAGTAAGAGTCACCCTTCCCCAGCCTCCTTCTCTTCTTCCGCCCCAGAGGGTCTTCAGAGGTCACATCGGGTACCCCGCTGCCCAAGGTGGGGTCAGTACCTTGATGAAGGCCGAATCCTTCTTGCTGGTGACCACCACCTCTCCGGTGCGCGTGGTGGTGAGGCCGTGGGAAGAGGGGAAGCTCCGGCGGGGCGGGGGTGGTGGGGGCGACTTGGAGGGCTTCTCCGTGCGGTACCGAGGCACTGTCAGCTCATCTGTGGGCGGCCAAGGGACTGGGGCTCAGCGGACCCTTAACCTTGGAGCCCCAGCACCCGGGGGAGAAACCCTGCTTCCTCCTCCGGGGAGGAGGGGTGAGGAAAGCTCAGGGAGAAGACCCAGGCCCCTCGTCCGTCTCTCTCACCTCCCCACGGAACACTGGCCCAGCACCCCTCTTAGTGTACCCAAAGTGTGGGTACAGCAGCCCCGGCAGCATCTGGGAGCTTGTTAGAAATGCGGCAGCTTAGGCCTCCCCACGCTGCTGAACCAGAACCCACATTTCGACAGATCTCCCAGTGATTTCACGCACACATTCAAGCTTGAGAAGCGCTGCCCTAATCCATCCATCTCTTCCCACCCTGCCCCTCAGCTGCGGCTCCGCACCCGTCTTCCTCTCTTCTCCAGCAAGAGACAGCGGTTACACTTGCCAGAGCCTGACGCCACCCACCAGGTTCTCCCTGCCCCTGTTTCTCCAGGGGCAGGGGCGGTTTCCAGGGCAACCTACAGGAAAGTCACTCACACCCGACAGCCCTCTGCCTTTGAGCCCCAGTGGCTTCCCATGAGCCCAAGCCATGTCCGAGCCCCTTGGTCCAGCATGTTCCACGCCTGCCAGCGTTTCAGCTCGAGCTCCATTTGCTCCTTCCTGGCCTCCACACCCCTGCAGGTGTGTGCCTGTGCCCTTGCCTCTCCCTGAGATGCCCTCTCTCACTGTCCAGGGAAAGGGCCTCCTTGTTTTCAAGACTCCAAGGGGAAGTGACCTGTCGTGGGAAGCCCTCCCCGCCCTCCCAGGGCCTCCTGTAGGACTGCAGCCCACCGCTGGTTAGCCCCCGCATCCCGTGTCCGGTTTACACACTGAGCAGGGCCTGGCACGGATCCCTTCGCTATGCTGAGCCTCAGCGTCCTCCTCTGCAAAATGGGAATAACGACTGTATCTGAGCCCTGGGGTTGCTGCAGAATGGTAAGGATGAACGTGCAGAAAGCATCTGGAGTAGTTCCTGTCACATAACATGTGCTTGGTAAGCAAAACTGCTAGTATGACACCCCCGCTAAATTTTAAGCTCCTTGAAAACAAGTAGTGTCTTGTCTTCTTTTCCCCAGCACCTAGCACCCAGCACCCAGCAGGTGCTTAACAAACCTAGATGGCAGAAATGAATCAATGAAGGAATGATGACTGCTATTTCTGGCCGTATTTCTGCCTCCCCTATGAGCTCACAGGCTTGTGGGTGCGGGGGGTTCCAAAAACCATGTCCATGAGGACCAGCACCCACACCCGTCTCGCACGGCCTGGGTCAGAGCGCATGCCTGGTCACACCGAGCAGGTGGCGACTCTTGGCCGGGGCTTGCTCCTCCTCCTGTGTGGGCCTCTCAGCCGCAGTCAGGGCAGTGGGAAAAGCCCCGGGTGGAGTCCAGCTCCACCCTGTCCTCTGGGTCTCCCTACAGCAGCTGAGGGTCAGGCTGCTGACGTCCCAGGACCTCCCCTCCCCAGCTGTTCGACCGCAGAGATTCTCATGCCCGGGTGCCTCCACCATCAACCTGAGAGCTCCTGAAGATGGGGCTCCCCTCCCCTGGGCCCTTCACCAGTCCCCTACCCGCCCCCATACCTGAGCCCCTCCTTCCACTGGGCTCGGTTCGAGGGGCTGCCTTCTGGCCGTGAGGGACCTTGGGAGGCTTGTGGTCAGGGGTGGGGGCCAGGCCTGGGTGGGCCTTGCTCGCACAGTCCAGGTCAGGGATGGCCTTCAGCAGCTCCGCCTGCGTCTCCTCCAGCAACCGGTTGATGTCCTTGGTGCTGTACTGGGTCAGGGCTGCCCGCTTCTCCTCCCAGTCCCGCTCGGCAGCCTGGAGAGGAGGAATGGGAGTCAGCACGCAAGCAGCGGCCACGGCCCCTTCCCCCAGCCACATATGCCAGGAATGGAGAAGGAAGTTTGGCCCAGCCCCCAGGGCACCCCCAGACTTCTTGAGTGTTCCACGCTTTCCCTGTGAGTCCGGAATGCCATCATCATTGTATACTACTCTCTTGATAATACTTAGTCCTGTTTTGGAACATTCTATTCTGTTTCATTGACCACATAGTCTATTCTTAGGCCAGCATCACACTGCCTTGATTGTTATCGTTTTATAAAATGTTTTTCTGTCTGGCAGAACTCATGGTACCATCAACGCGTCTCTCAGACTTCCTCCTCCCCCAGGAAGAAGTACCCACGTGTTGGCACTTCCCAGTCTGGGATGGCGGTAAAAACGTGCGAGCCGAGCTCATGCACCCCCGTCCCAGGCCCAGCACCTCAACAGACACAGCCTTGTCCGCGCTTCTCTTGCCAGCGGCATCCGGGCCTTTGGTGGGGTTACCCCCCTTGGGAGTAGGAGGCGCTCCCTCGGCCGGCCCACTCAGCTCGTGGAGGTTCAGTGGAGGGCTGGGGGGTGGCATCTCGAAGTCCAGGCTCTTGTTGAAGTCCGTCTCAGCCGTCACCTTCTTGGGGGACTGAGTCAGGAGGTTGTTGGGGGGGTGGCCACACCCCCTCGTCCACTTGCCTGGGGTTGGGAGAGTAAGGAGGAGCTGTGAGGCCCACCCGGTGGCGGCCCCATGCAAGGCAAGCCTGGCCTGGGGGAGGCAGGGGTGTGACGAGGGCTCGGGGATCTGGCAGGACAGATGGAGGGGGTCTGGGGAGCAGTGACTGCATCCAGCGTAAGGGAGAGCCAAGCCTACACCGTGCCAGGGGTCACAGGCCAGAGCGGAAGTACAGATCCGGTTGGTACATCAGTGACCTCTAGAGGGTAAGGGGTCGGGCTGATCTATCGATCTATGCCCAGCGGGTGACCTCCTGGGAAAGCGGAGGGAGGAGAGAAGCGGTCAGGGAGGGAGAGACCTTCGGATCTGGGCCAGCATGTCTGTGACCCCGCGGCAGCGTTTGAGGAGCCCGTCCAGGCGCTGCGGCTCCTCCTTCAGGAACTTCACGGCCTCCACCTCCACACGCAGCACCACCCTCATCTTGCTCTGCAGGCCTGGGAAGTGAGCTGAGGGGGACCAGAAGGAGTGAGCTGTGGAGGGAGCAGCTCCAAGGATTAGGGAGGAGGGGCAGCAGGGAGGGCACCGCCTGGCGGTGGCGGTGGGCGTGCAGCAGGGACTCCCACCCTGGACCACGTGCCACACGCTCGCCTCCTCGCCTCGGGGCTCACCCTTGAGCTCGGTCAGCGTCTCCCCAAGCTGCTTCAGCACCAGCGCCTTCTCCTCCAGCTCTGGTCCGGGCACCAGCCGGTGGTTGTGCGACACATCCCGCTGGATCTTCTCCACCGACTTCTCCAGGTCACTGCAACGAGAGAGACACCCTCTCAGCCTCTCTGGCCCCAGCCCAGCCCCCTGAAATTGGGCAAATGGCAAGAAATCAGGCCACCGGTCAGATCAAAATTAAAAGCCATCCACCAGGCTACCTGCCCAAATGAAATCAGAAATGCCAAGCCCCAGAGATGAGACTTCCGACGCGTTCCCTCACAGGTGCCCTGGGTCTGCCCCCGCCCCCCCCCCCCCCCCCCCCCCCGCGTCACCCTCCCCGGCACCATCGAAGTTCTGGTCCTCAGCAACATCCTCCCAACTCTCTTTCCCTGTAACTTGCATTCTCCGGTTCTCATTCTGCCAAGGAAGCAGCAGAGAACCTGGCGGGTCTTTCAGGGAACTGCAGGCAGCTGCCTGAGCCCCTCCAAGGTCTCTTCCCTTTCTCAACTATCCAGACACTCAGCCTCTTTCCTTGAGGACAAAACTGCTTTTGATTGTCAGAGGGTTTATGCTGAGCTTGTGCCGTTTTAAACCCCACATCTTTCTAAAAGGTAAGTCACACCAAGTCATCCCCCAGCCCCTGTGTTGAACCCTAACCCTGAGGCTAAACTCCAAGCGAAGAAGGGCATGAGGGTAGTGGGTGAAACTTTGGCTCTAGAGTCAGACAGATCCAAATTCCAATCCCAGCTCTGCCCCTCCCAGCAGAGAGCTCTTGGACAAGTTACCTACTATGTCTGGGCTGCAACCTCCTCACCCAAAAAATGGGAGTAGTAAGAGCTCCTCCCTCCAGGGGCCATGGTGATGATTAAATGAGCCAATGCAGGGGCGCCTGGGTGGCTCAGATGGTTAAGTGTCTGCCTTCGGCTCAGGTCATGATCCTAGGGTCCTGGGATCGAGCTCCCCGTTGGGCTCCCTGCTCAGAGAGGAGCCTGCTTCTCCCTCTCCATCTGCCTCTGTCCCTGCTCGTGCTCTCTCTCTCTCGCTCTCTCTCACACACAAATAAATAAATAAAATCTTAAAAATAAATAAATAAATGAGCCAATGCAGATGGGAAAAGGGTGGTAAAGGGTCAGTCCCTGGGGGCTGCTCTTCATTTCCCTCCAGCCACATCCCCTGTGCTCATCTGGCTTGCTTCTGTTTAGAAATGTCCACTTCTCCAAGGTCCTTGTGTGTGCTGCCCTCTCTGGGCCTTTATAACGCCACTTCCTCTGCCTAGAACACTCCATTTACACACACACACTCACACACCTGCACACATACCCGCACATGGGTGACTAATTCCCACTCCTCCCTCAGGTCTCAATGGGAACTCCCTACACTTGGGGTTGGGGGTCTGCTTCCTGCCTCACAAACCCTCAGAGCTCTTGCAAGCTGGGCTGTGTAGCTTCTGGCAGGCAGGGACCATGTCTTCTGGATTTGTCTCCAAGTGCCGGCACCTGGCCCGGTGCCTGGAGCAGAGTAGATGTCTGGTAAATAATTGTGGAGTGAATGAATGGATAAGCAAAAGAAGGTATGGCTGCCCTGGTAAGTGATCTCGATTCTGTGACTTGAGTCACTGACATTCCTGACCCACATGCAGGAGTTTCCATACATCTTTGTCAAATCCCATCTGCTGGATTTCAGCTCAACAGTCCAGGTGGAAACAACTTTAGAATCACGGTTCTACCATCCAACAGATTTGCTCCCCCTCAAAGCGCTGTGTCACTAGCAAATCTTATCAGCAGGCCTATACATCTTCATCCAACTAGTGGATGAGAAGACAGACCACGCTGGAGCAAGGACAGAATCCTGTGACTCAGCACCGCCAGCTGAAGCATTCTCTTGTACTGAGCGCTTACTGTACGCCAGGTGCCACGGGCAGCCCTCCACTTTCATTACCTTATTTAATCCTCACCAAAACTCCCGGGCATGGAAGCCATTATTACCTCCAGTTCACACACAAACAGGAGCTCAGACACCAGACTACATTTCCCAGCCTCCCTTGCGGTTAGACATGGCCGCGGCTCAGGTCCAGCCAATACAATGTGAGTTGAAGGGGGACATGCTGTCCCTGGGCTGTCCCATAAAAACCTCCCATGTGGGGCGCCTGGGTGGCTTAGCTGTTAAGCGTCTGCCTTCGGCTCAGGTCATGATCCCAGGGTCCTGGGATCGAGCCCCATATCGAGTCCCATATCGAGCCCCATATGGAGCCCCACATCAGGCTCCCTGCTCAGTGGGAAGCCTGCTTCTCCCTCTTCCACTCCCCCTGCTTGTGTTCCCCCTCTCTGTGTCAAATAAATAAATAAAAGATCTTTAAAAAACAAAAAACCTCCCATGGAAGCTCCTCCATGCTCCTTTCCCTTTCCCTTGGGTTGAAAGGCAATGACCCTGTGCATGATCTCAGAAGGCACATACTGAAGATGGCCAAACCTCCACTAGCCTGGGTCCCTGAACGATTGCATGGAGGAGGGTCATTCCACCAGCCCACCCAGTCCTGTTCCACGAGGAAAAAAAGGACACGTTCGTTACTTTTGAACCATTATACAATTAGTTATAGCAGTTACCCTAACTAACACAATGAGCTTTGGCATTAAAAAAAGAGGCTCAAGGAGATGAAGTGGCTTGTTGAAGGTTATACGACTATTTCGTGGCACAGCAGAATCTACTCATGTCTGACGTCAGCCACTGGATCACGCCATACCTGTCCCTGTCCCTGTCCCTGTCCCGCCCAGCTCTTGCTCTGCCACGTGGGAAAGAGCCGCCATTCTTCCCTGCTGTGTGTGACACCTGCCTGGCTCAGGGTGTGCCGGTTTTGTAAAATGGTCACTCCCGAGCATCACTCTAAGGGGGGAGAGAGACCCTCATTTCAAGGAGGACTCAGGTAAGCCTTCAGGAGGACACAACACTGCAACTCTCAGGCAGAAGGGACTGGGTCCTCCTTAGGCTCAATTAGCACCTCGATTTTCTGATCATGAAACCTGCCAAAGTTTTGGGAGGGCTGATTTGGACAGGCTCTGCAAGTGAGCCCCAGACTGGTCCGAGTTTAGACATTAGTAGCAGAAAGTGGCTGGGCTTTCCCAACCCAAGTTCAGCCCTGGAGAGGAGAGTACAGGGTCAGGAGAGAGTCAGTTCTATAATTTATGGGGCCCAGTGAAAAACGAAGATTTTGTCCCTAGTTTAAAAATTATTAAGAATTTCAAGGTAACAACAGCAGAGCATGGGGCCATTAGGAGCGTGGGGCCCTGTGTAGCTGTGCAGTTAGCAGGCCTACAAAGCCCATGCTCGCTTAGTCCAAGTTAGGCTCCAGAGGCCAGAAGGTCTCAAGTCAGCAGAAGGTGACCCCTCAGGGCAATGTCTAGACAGAGCTCAAGTGCTTGGCTAGAAAAACAGGTGAAAAAGAGGTGAGAGAGCCACGCTGAATGAAGCATGGAATTGGCCTTAACTTCCAGCAAGATGCTGGGGCAAGAGGAAGGGGCAGAGCAAAGCAGAGTAAGAGCAAAGCATACAGGAGCTACAGCCAGAGTAGGGGTAAGGATGGGCCTGCTGGTCAACCTAGTGCCCAGG
Organism: Ursus arctos; assembly: GCF_023065955.2. Classification (NCBI taxonomy): domain Eukaryota; kingdom Metazoa; phylum Chordata; class Mammalia; order Carnivora; family Ursidae; genus Ursus; species Ursus arctos. Next base: position 22,239,057 of record NW_026622919.1, on the reverse strand, counting down.
GAGGCTATGGGAGCTGGGGGGGGGGGGGATGGCGCTCTCATAGCCAAGCCAGAGCCACTGCAGGGCTGATGTCCAGCCCAGCCCAGGTAGCCCCCAAAAAGGCAGGAACCCCCTTCAAAGTGGTTGGAGAATCCTACCAGAAGCAATGGATCAGCCCCCAAGCTCTCTCAAGTGAGCAGTCTGAACAAGGGGTTTGATAACAGGACAGAGGGTAGGGAGTCTGTGTGTTCCCAGAGAACTAAGGCCCCCAGTGGGGGAGGACCAGATGCTCCTATGACAGAAGCTTAAATCTGTCCTTTCATCTCTTCTGCCTCTGTGCTTTTATATTTTCTTTTATTTTCCTTTAATGTCTCAGTAAAGTTCCTTTTAAAAATCCCAACCCAGCTCCGCTGTGCTGCGTGAAAAGGGGCAAGGAGAGGACAGAAAAGTTGGGTAAATGGAATTCTCAAGGTGGGGGGGGCCGTGAGAGCTGCCAGTCTACTTGGAGATCTGACTGAGATTGTCACTCAGTTTTCACACCTGAAATGATGGGGCGCCTGCTGCCAGCTTATTTCCAAGTGAGATGGCCCCTTACTTCATCTCAGCCACAAGAGGTCACGGAAAACTTTGCCTTGTGCCCCACTGAATCACACAGGCTGTGTGGGCCCAAGCCTGAGAAGTAGGGACCCTTCTCAAGGAGCCCCTTGCAAGCTGGGCTCCTCGGAGGGGCCTCTCCCAGCTCCCCAAGTCACTGGACAGTAGAACCCAAGCCCTCCCTCGAAAGAATGACAAAAATCTCAATCCTGGGCACAGAGAAGGAAGCTGAAGTGTAGAGGAGGGCAGAAACTGCCCCGATCACATCGTCTCTCAATGCTGGAGCTGGACTTCAGGTCCCTTTGTGCGCTGTGCCACCAAGAGGGAGGCCAGAGAAAGGAGCAGGGCCTCTGTCTCAGACTCCAGTGACTGACAAGAGAAGGCTGCTGTGGAGTAGGGGGTGCTCGCTCAGTGGATGGACAGCAAAATGCAGCTTCTCCCTTCAACAGTGCCAGACAATGGGATCTTGGCCAGACAGCCATTTGCTAAATTTGGATCAGAGGACGGTCTCCTGTTAACCATTCCATGTCTAAGCATTTGGGAGCTGGGTGTTCTCTATTCCTCACTCTTTCTGAAAAAGCTAGAGCCTCGTTTCAGCAGCACCAGGACGGGAGGAAGGTTTTCCTTAGCGAGACCTGGTCTCAGAGATCAGGGACTTGGAGTGGTGACAGTTGTGGCTACCCAAGGGTCACTTTGTACAGGTCACAAGCCAGAAAGAAAGCAGACAGAGAAGAACCCTGCAGCTGGCCACATGAAAGGAAGGCCGCAGGTCAGGGGGAAGCCAGACTGTGGACCATGAGGAAGCAAAAACAGCAAAAGCAGGGCATCAAGCCAGGAAAAAAAAGAAAGAAAGAAAGAAAGAGAGAAAGAAAGAAAGAAAGAAAGAAGAAAGAAAGAGAAAGAAAGAAAGAAAAAGAAAAGAGAAAAGAAAAGAAAAGAAAAGAAAAGAAAAGAAAAGAAAAGAAAAGAAAAAGAAAGGAAATCAGGAATTGTGCCAGATGGGCAAAGGTTTGTGGGTCACAAAGAAATCAGGCCACAGAGGAGAAGGAAATCAGGCTTCAGACCAGACCAACGTCACCTGTGATTCAGGAGGAAGGCAGCTTCGCCTCCCCGGGAAACCAGGCTGCGCGCCGAGGCCGCACCCCCAGCCCTCCCTCCTCCGCCAGGGAGCCCAGCCTCACTTGAGCTGCTGGGTAATGAGCTCCTCGTCGTTGAGGTAGCGCAGCCGCTCCTCCTCCACCAGGGTGCGCTGCCGCTGCAGCGGGTCCTCCTGCCGCCGCGCCGCCTCCGACACGCGCATGCTCAGCTCCGCCTCTGTGCCCTTCAGCAGCGCGCGCAGCGACTCCAGGTTCTGTAGCTGCGGGACGCAGAGGGACCAATGGACCCGGGTGGGAGGGGATGGAGGTGCTCAGCAGGGGAAGAGCCGGGAGGAGGCGGGCAGAGGACAGCCTGATGCTGGGCGGGCTTCACAGAAGAAGCGGCTGCTCGGCTGCGGCCGTGAGCAGCAGTTAAAGGGCGGGATTGGAGAAAGCAGAGGCCCAGGGCTAAATTCTGGGGAAGAATAGAGGCAGGAGGAGAACCGCACGCGGGTAGTGGAGGGAGAAGTGCTAGATTAAGGCATGCAGAACGTGCGGCTGCGTGGCAGTGGCCGTGAGCAGCAGCGAAGGGCTGTAATGGTAGGGGGCGGAGAACAAGGTTACGGGCTGGGGAAATATAGAGGCAGGAGAACGGGATGGGTATATTTGGGGGGCAAGAGGTAGCCCTGTGTAGGGCCGTGCCGACTGTGCGGCTGTATGGCTGTGGCTTCGATGAAAGTCTCGAGCCCTGGAGTTTGATAGGGCTTCCGTGGCTAGAGCAAGATTAACTTAACGCTCGAACCCAGTTCTAAGGCCGAGTTGGGGCAATGACGGGGGTGGGTGAGATCTTATCCGTTGCCCAGATGGCAACTCTCTGCCCCCTCTCCAGCCTGTCTCTGCTCATTATTCTCACCTGATGGGCCCCAAGGCCCTCTCGAGGAGCGGGCACAGCGATGCCAGGCTCCTGACTGGTGGGACCATCTGCTAGGCGGGGCAGGGCGGTGAAGACTGTGCGGACTCGGGAAGGGGTAGCGAAGGGGATCTAGGGGGAGGGCTTCCGCCCAAGGGAGTGGAGGGGAGAAAGAATGCTGGGCACGAAGGAATTGGGACTGTCCTGAGGGATACTAACAGGGGAAGGGGCCTCAGTGGGGTGGACTGGGGTTCCAGGAGAACGGTGAGTATTCAGGCAAGGGGAAGGAGGGCGCAGTGAGGGGAACAAGGGCGAGCGGTGGGGCTTGGCGAGGGAGCAGAGATTCAGCGAGCGAGCGGGAGCTCGAGGAAGGGTAAGGGGAGAAAGAGATCGCAGAGGGGCCCAGTGAACCGCAATGGACTCGGGTGAGGGCCTAGGGGATCGGGCAAGGCTTGTGGGAAGGGTTTTCTGCGCGAGTGGTTGGGGCCTGTGGGGGAGGGGCTTGAGGGGGCGGGGCCGGGGCGAGGCCCCGGAGCTGGCAATACCTGGAGCTTTCGCAATTGCTGAAGTTGGCTGCGCAGGTCACTGGTGCTGTTCTGCAGGCCACGCAGGTGCAGCTGCATCTGCAAACGGCTGATGGCCGTGGGCTGTCCCGCAGGAGTGCTACCGGCTGAGGGCGGGGGAGGGCCGGACACTGGGGTGGCGCCGCTGCTCCGGCTGCCTGACCCACAGGCTACAGAGAGGGACCAGGAGGATGGGAGAAAGGCAACAAACCTTGAGCCTGCAAGGGTCCAGGACAAGGTCCTTCCCACCCCTGTTCCTCACAGTAGCCAGAGAAGCACGTGGCTCTGACTCCCTGCCCCAACTAGTGGGTCAGACCTTCTGTGGGGAGCAAAGCACCAGGGCAAAGCCATCTTGGGTTAAGGTGACTGCTCATTGAGCCACTGAAGCCCAGTGACGTAGCTGATGGTTTAATTCCCACTTTACTGATTCAGAATCTCAGGCTCGGAGAGGGCAAGTACCTGTGGGGGAGGGGCAAGGGGCCACTCACCTGCTGAGGGGGTGCCTGCTCCATTGGAGCCTTCTATCTTCTCACTGTGGCACAGGGAAAAGATGGTCATCAGAGGGTCCAGGCTGATCCCAGACCGTCAAAGCTGTGTGAGACTTTAACATAATCTCCTCCAGTCCCCTGATGTTGGGATGGAGTCCCAGAGAAGGAAAAGGGGTCACCCAGAGTCACACACTGAGACATTGGCAGAGCTGGGCCCAGCGCTGCTGCTGCCCACTTTCCCTTCCTCTTGCCCCAACCATAAGCCCTGGCAGTGGTGTTGAAAGACCTTACCTGGGGGTCTCAGGCTCGGAGCCTCGTAGTAGGGCGCTCTGTACCAGGCCCGTGAGGCTGGCAATCTGCTTCTCCATGGCCTCCATGCGCTCTCTGGAGAGGACGGTGGCTTTAAGCGACCCCTTCTCTAGGCTTGAGGGTCTCTCTTGCCCAGCCCCTCATTCTTCAGATTGATAATTAGAGGAAATATCATTCCCTCCCCAGCCACCAGCACACAGACAATTCAAAGGGCCCCAGTGCCAAAGGTTCAAGCCCACAGTCCCCCACCTAACATTGGTAAGGTCCCTTTCCATCTGATAGTCATCCCCTCCCTTGCCAGCCCCATCTCTCACTACTGGCTCCCTAATGGGCCCCACCCAGGCCTCTCTGTGCCTCTGTACATGTTTTCCCCTTTCCTGGAATGCCCTCCTCCCTACCTCCTCCCTGAAGCCATCCCAGAGCCCCAGCAGATTTAAGGAGTCCCTCCTCCCAGACCACCTATATACCCTCCCAAGGGAAGGGCAAGTATTTTTTAATGTGTCACCCCCACTAGACAAGGCAGGAACCAGGTTTGCCCAACTTGGCATCCACAGTGCCCAGTGCAGTGCCCAGCACACAAGCCACAAGACAGCTGTGTGAATGTGAATTGCTTCTCCTCATCTCTCAGCAGCACTGCCTGAGGACAGAAGGGGACAGGTCAACGCTCTGGTTACCTCCTCCAGCCCTGCACCCTTAGGATGGAGCTGAATAATGGGGCAAGGGTTCCCCAGCTTGGAGGCTACCTACCGGAATGTGCCTCTCTCCCCATCCCTATTTCTTAGCAGCACCCCCTCCCCAGTGGACTTCAGCCGACCGCGTGCTGGACAGCTCTCGTGGCGGCAAAACTCTGCCTGAGCAGGAAAGGCACTAGATTGCTGGTTCAGCCTCCATTTTAGTTGGGGAAACTGAGGCTCAGGGAACGGATGCAAACCCAGGTTTCCAGAGACCTTGTCTGGGGCCTTTTCATCTAACCCCCAGCTCTTGCAGAAGGAAGGAAAATGGCATGTCCATCTCTCCAGTGCCCTCCCTGCCACATCCAAATTATTCCGGCGAACCCTCAAGTCTACTCCGGGGTCTACAAAGGACTCTGGGGCCTCACAGTCCAGGACACAATCCTGCCACAAACTGCCGCATCCCCTCTCCCCACCCCACCCCCAAGTGCCCTGAGGCCTCGCGAGCGGCTCTCACCTGGTCTCCGTGTCCTTGGCTGGCACCGGCGGACCAAACCCAACAAGCGGGCGCTCCCCAGGCCCGGGGAAGAGCTCGGGAGGGGGAGCTCCGGCCGTCGAGGAGCCCCCCGTGCTGCGGGTCTTGCCTCCGGGGCTCTCTGCGAAGACCGACGAGGAGCCCGAGTCTTTGCGGAAAGATTGGCGCACGGGCGAGCCGCGGCTGGGCGGCCCCGAGTAGGGGCTGTGCGGAGGCTGGGGGCCTCCGGGGGGTGCCGCCACATCGGCCAGCTTCTGCGGCGACGAGGGCGGCAGTCGGAAGCCGTAGCCGTCGCCGTAGAGCGGGCCACCGCCCGCCGCCTTGTACAGCGAGTCCTCCAGGTCGGACTGCAACGCCGCGGCCGAATAGGTGCTGAGCGAGCGCACCGAGCCCCGCTTGTAGAGGCCGCTGGCGCCCGGGTAGGCGAACGGGTCGCCGGCGGCCGCGGCCAGGCTCAGGCGGCCCTCGTGGAGCAACCCGTAGGGGTCGGCGTAGAGGCCCTCGCCCTTCACCAGCACCATGCCGCCCGCCTTGCCTGCCAGGTCCTCGTCCGGCTTCACGTCGCGCCGCTCCAGGATGGCGCTGGGGCTGGGGCTAACGCCCTGGGCGGCTGGGGCGCCCCCCAGCCGCTCCGCCGCGTGGTGCACCGGGCTGCCCGCGTAGGAGGGCGGGCGCCCCCCGGCGTAGGAGAGGCGCGAGCGCGATGGCGAGCCTGACTGCAGCCCCGACGGGAGCCCGGACGGCAGCCCCGACGGCAGCCCCGGGGGCGGAGAGCTGGAGGCCAAGTGCGGCGCCGGCGACAGGTTGTTGAGACGCCGTGTAGGCGACGACTCCCGCGAGGCATACACCATCTCTCTCTGCGCAGAAGACAGTCCCCGAACCCCACAGGGTTGGTCACAAAGGGGGTCCCTTGCGCCTTGCTTAAGGAGACAGCACCTTCCCCCTGACCCTTAGGAAGTCCCTTCTGTTCTCTGCCTTCCCTCGCTCCTGCTGCATTTCGGCCCCTTTCCCATCAGGGGCTCCCAGCACAGAAGAAGTGGCAGATGGAGAGACATTAGAAGGGCAACCCGCGGCCCACCCTGCGGTGAGGGTTGGGGAAGCAAGAAGGGAAGCAGTGGTTCCTGATAGAGGCCTCCTACAATACCTAGAGGCCTGTTGGAAAAATCCTGAATGGAGGGGAGGGGGACACGGCAGATGAGGGGAAGAACCCATCCATGACCACAATTAGTGGGAGCCACCCTCTGCTTCAGCCTCTATGTTACCTACTCCAAAAACTGGCCCTGATCCCTGTTGATAAGTAACTAGACTCTGTGCTCCTGGACCCTATCTGCCCAGCCTCCCCAACTCCCTGGGGATCCCCAGCCATACCCGGAGGTCCCCGTTGGTAAGGTGTGAGCCAGGGAAAGCAGCGTAAAGAGGCTCCTTCCTATAGATCTTGATAATACTTCGGTCCTGGATGTCCCTGAGGGGAAGGGGAAGGTGCAACGGGTCACCATCCTTCAGCCCTGCGATAAGGAGCGGTAGCTACTACAGGAAGAGGGAAGTGGGGTGGCAAGAGGGGCCAAGAGCCCCAACCTCTTTCCAGCTTCTTGCTCAGTGCCTCAGATTGCCTGCCACCAACACACACGCCGCAGCCTCCACCCCAACCACCTCGCCGGGCTCATGCGCTGTTGCCAGGTTAGCTCAAGCCAAAACGAGCCAACAGGGCTGGATGACTTAGAGGGGACGGCCGAGGAAGGAGAGGAGAAGGGCTGAGGTTGGGTCAGGAAGGCGCTGGGAAGGGAAAGGCCCGCGGAGTCGAGCCCCCTCAGAGGAGGAGCCTGGGGAAGCCCACCCCTCCTCCCCCGGGGCCACGCCCACCGGACGTCCTCCAGCTCGTAGAAGACGTTGCGGGCCTCGTCTTTGATGAGGATGGCGGTGTTGGGCGACTTAAGCATGCCCATGGTGAGCTTCTGCGGGAACATGTGCGCGATGAGTGCGTGCAGCGTGTCCAGGCTGCTGACCTCGTGCGTGATGTGCACGCGCCGGGTCTCCTCCCCGAACTGCAGGAACAGCACCCCTGCGAAGGACATGCCACATTCGCTGTCAGAGCCGCTGCCGCCACCGCCACCGCCACGCCGGCCAGGAGAGCGAGGGGGGCCTTCGGGAGCCGCGCTGGTCCCGCAGAGGCAGGGTCTGAGGCCCGACGCGGCCCCGGAGTGCAGGTGCACCCAGGCGCTCCTCATGCTGCCGTCCCCTCACGGCGCCTCAACCCCAGGCAGGTAGGAGCCTGGACGAGGAAATGGAATTGGGGGCGGGAGCAGGTATGGCAGAAACAGGGAGTCGTTGCTGAGGGGGAGAGAGATGAGCAAGAGGGGGATGAAGGAAAGGAGGGCTGCTGAAAGGGGTGAAGGAGAGAGGAGGCTGGGAGAGAAAAGGATAGGGCAGGGGCTGGTGAGGAAGGGGAGGGGTGGGAGAGAAGCTGAGGAGGGAGAGGCCCAGAGGGAGGAGACTGCTGAGGGGCAGGGAGGTGGGAATGTGGCGAAGGGAACCAGGGGTTTGGTTGAGGAGAGCTGGAGCGGTGAAGGGGGTGAAGAGGGTTCCAGGGTGAGCAGAGCAGAGGGAGGAGCTAGCGGCCAGGAGGGGGGTGGGCCGGGCGAGCAGTACCTGGCGAGCGCAGCTTGGTCTGGCTGGCAGAACGGGAGAGGGGCAGGCTCTGTCGGAAGCGGTTCATCCTACTGAAGCCCAGGGGCAGCTCCGCCTCCGACATGGTCTCCAGCGACTCAGCCGAGGCGTATGACAGCTTGGCTGCCTGGTCTGCCAGCCCCGGCTGGGCTCCCTGAGTGTGGCGCGAGCTGCGGGTCTGCAGGGGCAGGGCAGGATGAGAGGAATCAAACATGAGCCCCTTTGCTCCGCGCATTTCCCCCATCCAGGGCCCAGGGAGCCCCTGCCAGCCAGTGACACACACAGGCACACACACACACACACACACACACACACACACACACACACAAGGGTCTCCTGCATTCCAGACTCGCTGTGTGGCTACAGGAGAGTTCCCCACCCCCTTAGGGCCTTGGCCTCCCTGGGACACCCAGCAGGTAAGCAGTGGGCAAAGGACTCAGGCGCCCTGGGAAGCCAGACAAGAAACCATCTGAGCGGGAGCCAGGGCACGCCTGCTATTTTAAGCTTCCAAAGAACAACAACAACACAAATTTGTCACTGAGGTGAGCAGCAGAATCGTTGAGCAAATTGGGGCATTAGTTCCAGACATTAATTAAGCGGCGGGTTTGTGAGCGGCGAATTTATCCTTCCTGGAGTTCAGAGGGTTGGGTGGGGGCAGGAAGCAGGGCCCAGGGAGGAAGCAAAGAGAACCAGGGGCCCCAGGATCCCAGCTCTGGGAGGTAGCTGGGAGAGGAGCACAATGTCCTTGACTTGGGTGCTTGGGAGAATCATCCCGAAGCTAGTTTCATACAGACTCTGCCTACTACATGCAATTCACGTGCACACACAGTGCATGTGCCTGACCTCAGCCCCTCCCTGCAAGGCACATGCTGCCACGCCGCCCGCCAGCCCGGCTGGCCTCTGGGAACAGCCTCCCCCAGGACCTAGTGTGGCAGCCCCTTGCCCTGAAGCTATAGCTGGGGCTGGTATCCCGCTGGGGCTAGGGAAGGGTGTCGTCCAGTGACTGTTCCCTGCCCCAGGGACAGCTCAGTCGATCTCTCCTTGAGGGAGGGGTTGCCATGATTTCAGTTATAGAAGAGCCTACTTTTGGCTGAAAGCTGGGGCTGTCACTCAGGGCCACAGTTCCTGCCATCCTGCCCCAGCCCCTGCCCTTAAACCTGGGTGCTGTCAGAAACTCTTTTATTCAGGGGAGAAGATAACAAGTAGGATCTGTGTTATGTACCTTCCATGTTATGTACCATGGATACATATATGGATTATATATTTTTTTTCCAAGAAAAAAAATAATGTTGCCCAATTGTACTTTTCTATAAAACAAGTTGCCTATTTTTAACAACAAATCACTGAAAACCATTATTAACATTGGTTAAGTCGGGGTTGAGACAGAGCTTTCTCTTTTATACATTTCTCTGCTGGGTGAATTTTGCACAATCAGAATATATCACTTCTATAATTAAAAAAAAGTGAAAGTATCTCTATAAAGGAATCATTTATTCTCCTTAGCTCCCTCCTTCCCCAAATCCTGATTAACCCCTAATTAATCTCCATCTTCATATTAGCTCAATTTAATGTTCCAATTGGATTAGCACTCGAAACGAGAGAGCATCTTCCTCTGATGGGCGATGTGCCCAGCTGTCCCCAGTGTGGTCTTGAAGGCTTGGGGGTGCGGAAGGCCAGATTCGGAGACCTCAGGGGGCATCCAGTCTCAAGCACAATGCCTTGACCAGTGAGTGGGTATGGGTCTGGGGATGAGGGAGACGGCGTAGGAACGAGGCCCACTTGGGGGATGCCTGTGCCCAGACTTTGGACCCTGTGGCTGAGCTCTAGCACCAGCACCAGCCTCTCACCTTCAGCCCTGGAGCGGCGTGGGGAAGCAGGTCTGGTGTGGTGGTCAATGAGGTTGCCAGGCAACCAGAACGCCAGTGGTTGCCAGGCTGATGTGGGTGAGGGGCACAGGATTCTGGCAGAATGAGGCAGCTAGCCGGGAATGAAGGGGGTGGCCACCGTACTGGGGGACACAAGTGAGGTGCAGAAACAGGGGCCAGAATGGTGTGGGGGCAGGGATCCTCGGGGCTGCTGACTGCAGAGAAGGCAAGACCCTGTCCAGGCCACCCCGGGGAGAAGAGATGCCCACATTCCCTGCCCTGCTAGTTTCGCTCTCCATCCTGGCCCTCTGCGCAACTTGCCATTCTCACAGCCTTTGTAGAAAACCCTCTTGAGAAGAGAGAAAGCCCATTAGCACTTCTCTCCAGTCCTGGGTTGAGTCAACAGGGCAGAAAAAAGTGAGACATCCAGGACTTCCTGTCTGTGAGGGAGATGGCAGGGACTAAAACGGTAATTCAAGCAGAGCTCTCCAAAGCTAGGAGGGGGCTGCTGTGGGAGGTGGGGCACGCCTGGCCCCAGAGGTATTCCAGCAAGGAGCCCATGACTCGTGGCCAGAGATCAGGCAGAGGGAACCATGAGTGGGGACAGTCAGGCGAGGATCTGAGGTTCCCAAAGGTGGTCCATAGCATGGGACAGAATCACTAGGGAGCTTTTAAAAACATTCTTTCCAGGACCCCACATTCACTGAATCCAAATCTCTGGGGGTTGGGCCTGAGGTTCAAGATTTCTGACAAGTTCCCAAGGTGATTCTGATTTGGGAATCAAGTCAGTGGCTGGGACTCGAACAGCTACTGAGGTAAGCTACCAGGTAAGGCTTGTCGTGAGCCAGGACGTGCAGTACCTCTCTTCTATCTTTACAACAACTCTATGATGCAGATATTGTTGTTCCACTTCACAGAGGAGAAACTGAGGCCCAGGGGCTTATGCAATTTGCCCCAGGTCCCCCAGCTAGTTAGTAGCGGACTGGAGTTCACCACCAGGCTCTCAGGCCCATGCACTGAAGCATTACATTCTACTGCTTCCTCCAAAAAGGTTGTGTGCCTGACATCATGAGTCTATGATTCTGTGATTTCTCTGATGCAAGGACTTCTCTCTGGGAGCGTGCTTGCAGATATGACACCTGGAGCAAGACGACACCTGGGGCGATAGGGAGGAATGCCTCCCACCCCCTGTCACGATGCCTGGGAATCGGAGGGCTGGAGACTCTGGGACACAAGCGGCAGCCTGATTTGGCTCGGTTCTGGGCCCGGGGGCCAGAGACGGTGGAGGAGGTCCCTGACGGTTCTCCCCCAGGACTCAGCAGGATGCCCTTGGAGGGGGCAGAGAGCTCTCCAGCTGTGGCTAGTCCAAACTGGCCAGGGGAGGCAGGAAGGTGCTCATCCCTGAGCTTAGCCCCCCACTTGGGCAACGGCTTTGGAGTGCAGGGCTGTTAGTCTCTTGCCAGGCACTGACCACCTCCCCCCCACCCCGTGCCCAGTAAGAAAGGGATGAGGGGCCCATCAGGGTCACAAGACCTCCGTGGCAGATGAAGGCTGAGTTCAGAGAAGAGGGCCCTCAACCAGATCACAGGATTCAGGTCCCTGCCTCCGAGCCAGCAGTGTCTCAGGTGGGGGTAAATGTCAGGCAGCCTCCCTCCTTCCAGAATGCCCCTCCCAGCGTGGGAAAGCCTATGTACCCCCTGCCCAGATCTCCAGCCGGGGTGGCCCAAACTCCCACTCTGGATCCACGAGCCCCTGGCAGGCGAGCCCAGACTCTCTCCAAGCAGCAGCCACAGCCTGCAGCCCCCAAGCCCGCCACCCACACCAGAAGGTCCCGTGCAGACGCACACCCCTGTGCAAAGCATGTGCAGGGAGGGCCGGGGGCAGGAGGGCACATGCAGCTGTCACGGAAGCAGAAGCACACGCACTGACCTTGAAACTCCAGTAGTTTGGCTGCTGATGGAAATAAGAGAAGACATGGTTACGTGGGGGGCTGGGAGGGGAGAGCAGGGGCGGAGGCGGGTTAGAGACCCTCTGAGCTCAGCACTCAGCCCTGAGAGGAGGGCCCTCTGCCCTCCCAGGAACAGCAAGGAAGCCACTCCTGGTACATCCCGTCCTCCACTGAGACGCAGGCCAGCCCTGGGCAGGCTCCAAGCTCGCTGGCGGGGACAAGGGATAGCCATTCCAGATGTTCACAAGCCACGCATTCTAGTCACAGTAACTCAGAGAATCACAGGTAGGAAAGGTGCTGAAGACCATGATATAGGGAACCCACGAGACACTGGCAGAGATGAAGCAGAGCTGCGGGGTCAGAGAAGTGGCGTCTGGTTGTGATGGGCCAGGGGAAACTTCCCGGAAGAGGTGACATTTGAGCTGGGCTTGAAAAATGAGCAGCTGGAGATTGGGAGGAAAGGTGAGCTGAGCAGAGGGTCAGTATGGGTGAGTGCCCAGGGGCAGGCAGGCAGAGAGCGTGTTGAGGGAATAGTCGCTAGTCCAGTCTGGCTGGGGTGCCGGGTCTGGGAAAGTAGCAGATTGGGGCGCAAAGGGGGGCTGGGGCCAGCTGGGTGGGCTTCGATGTAGACTTAATGAGGCGGACAGGCAGAAAGTATCTGAATCAAGCACAGTGGGGTCAGAACTGGAGTCCGGGGGGGTTGATGTGGGAGGGGGTGGAAGAGGGAAGCTGGCAGCCAAGGCCAGGGCAGGGAGGCCTGTGTACCACAATGGCCCAGAATGAACAGAGCCAAGTGGACAGGTACCAGTCACTTCACAGTACTGGGCAATGAATGGGGAGCCATGGGAAGCAAGCGGGCTGGGGGTGGGGGGTGTTGTAGAGACTGGGAGTGTGGGCAATGTCCTAGAGCCAGATAGTTAGAGAGGGAGACTCCTTGTACCCCTAGAGTAGGGGACCTCAGGTTCCTCCTCATTCACACTAACCTAGGGTCACCCTGTCTTCCCTAGAGACCAGAAGGCCCTTGCAGATGGCTAAGGACGAGGAAGGAGGCCCAGAGGCCGGGCTGGTTCTTGGCAAAGCTGAGGGCGCCCTGCTGACCAATGCCTCAGCAGGAAGACAGAGGCCACAGATGGCCTGGCACTGGGGTGCCTGGCACAAGCAGACAAAATTCCCAGGCCTCAGAGGCACTGGCAGAGAAGAGGGACACCGAGGGTCCCTGCGAGGGGAGGGACATCACAGAGGGGTACCCTGTGCCGCCTAAAGGCTTTCACGGCAGAGAGGAGCCGGCCGGGGGCTGAGCCGAGGGGCCCTGCTGGGATGGAGGCTTTACTGGAGTTAAACCTTTAGGGCGGGGATGATGACAGGCTTGGGTTGGGATGAAGAGGTTCACTCACTAGGGCCAGCCCCATCTGAGCTACAATTCCCACCTCTCCACGCCCCCCCCCCCAAGCATTGGCTCCAAGAGACACAAAAGATAGTCACATGTCAGGCAAGTGAAGGCGACAGCAATGTCTGCACCCCAGCCAATGCCTAGAACAATCTATGGACACATGCCACCCCCCTGGGTGCCAGGGGATGCCCACAGGTGCCGAGGGGAGGGGAGGCAAGAGGCTGGAGTAGCAGGCCCTAGCCACAGCTGCCCGTGGCCTTGGGCAGGGGAGGGGTAGCAGAGGGAGTGGACACGCCAGGGGCAGACAGAGCCAGGCAGAGGGCACAGGAACGTTTATGATGAGAGCCGTGTCTGCAGCCCCGGCAGTGATGGACGGCTCTGCAGAGAAGGCCGCCGTCCCTCACCTTCCACCACCATTACGCAGTGCACACTCAGGCTACGCACAGGGCCCGAATGCGCAGGCCCCACGCCGAGCCAAGCACAGACTCTCAGCCTCAGATAAGGACATCGCCGGAGATACCACCCAGAGCAACAAAAACACACTCACAAAGGGACACAAGACCTGGGAGAGAAGGCCTCCATGGTCGGAAACAACCCCGGAAACCCAGAGACAGAGATGTTCATATAGAGACCAGCGTGGCTCACACACACACATCCCCCCCCAGACCCTCATTGGCTCACGTACACTCCGCTCCTCTCGCAGGAACGCAAGTACCACTCACACCCCCCCAGTCTCCCCCAGAGTCACAGAAACACAGACGTGGATACCATTCACTCATATGTACACACACACACACCCCAGCCACAGGCATACACAAAACAGTACCCACACGGTATGCACACAGAGAGACTCATCCCTCCTTCCCCCCACTAGCCAGGTCATAGTCCCTCTGGCCACCTCCGTGACAGCGACTGTCCCATGCCCATGATACCCCAGACATCAGGCGTGAGGTTTAACTCCTGATTCAAAAAGCGGAAGATCCCCCACCCCCACCCAGCCCCCAATGTCAACACATCTGACTCAGGGGCCTCTGGGGCCTGGCCACAGCCACACTAGCTGTGCCCTGAGCCTGGGCCTGCCTCAGACCCCCGAGGCTGGGCACGTTCATGGGGCGGTGAGCTCCGGAAGGGAGGGGTCACTAGCTGGGGACAGGGGAGAGGCCTGGGTAGCCTCAGTGCCACAGGAAAGCCAGGCAAATCCCCCTAGAGGGTAACAGTGGAAGAGTTGCTCGTTTGTGCTTGGCAAACTTGGGCTGAGGCTGAGAGCAGACTTCTGAGACTTCGGGCTCTGGCCCGAAGAGCACCCTCAGTAGACCCTAGCCCCTCCGGCCTCTCTGGAAGGTGGGAGGAAAGATCCTCTTTTATGTTAGCCCCACCAGGAATAAGACACATAGTCTCCTGGCAACTCCGTGTCCTTGGGGGAGAGGGGGAGACAATAGCGGGGAGAAGTCATTAGGAATGCCTTCCGTCCTCTGTCTCTGTCTCTTTCCAGGGTGTTAAACCCAAGGGACAGCCTTGGGTCACTGAGAGCAGAGGGCTCCTCCCGGTTTGCTAAGATGAGGCTCTCCCCATCCGACCTCCTCACCCTTTCCCTGGTTGTCTATACCTCCTGTGTACCTAACAAAATGCCTGGGTATGTGGTAGGCCCTCCACAAATATTTGACCATGAATGAATGCAAAGAAAATAGGACGAGCCCATAGGAGGAGGGGGATGTGTCTGAGTACTCCTGTCTGGCACTGCTCCCGCCATCTCCTGGCACCCAGCGCCGCTCAGCCTTCTGGGCCTTTTCCCTGGGAGTTTCCCAGCACCAGAAACCCCCTGGAAGGAAGGCAAAGGGCAGGAAGGGCCCAAGAGAGGTCTGGCCCCTCACCCCCAGCAAACACTTCCAACACCCTCCCCCAGACTCAGGGAGGGGTCTCCCCTTCCTAGAGGACTGTGAGAAGGTGGAAAAAAGGTTTGAGTGGGAGAACCCTTGCCAAGGGTAATCACTTGGAGGAAAGACTCTTACAGGAGCAGGGGGCAAAATGAGAGGTGTTCTAAAGGATTCCATTGGGAGGCCAACCATTCACTCTCTAAGGACCAGGCTTTCAGAAATGAGGGAGGGGGAGCTTCCGGGAGACCCAAGAAAGCAAGGCCAGGGAGTCCTCAAACTCCCTGGTAAGAAGAGGAAATAGCTTCTTCCCTCAGGGGCTGAGGAGTTAACCCCCGCCCTTCCCCACCCTAAGCGCCCTCCGTGGGGTTCTTCCCTCCCCCTGCAGCTGATCCTTTTCTCCCCGCGGAGCCCTGGGAGGGGCGGGGCCGTGCCCCCCCCCCTCCGCCCCGAATCCGAGCGCAGCCAGCGGAGGTCTCTCCCCTCCTCTGTCCCCGATAGGCTAGGTGAGCGGCGTGACCCCTCCTTGACCTCGAGCCCCGACGACGCATCCTCCAGGGAGGGAGAACAACCAAATGGGTCACACCTCCGGCTCCTGAATCCCCTGGCTCCGCGTGCACCGGTGCACACACCCACCTCTCAACTCCTGTGAACACGCGTCCACATAAACAGCCGTCCCCCAGGCTGGGGCTACCTAACGTGCCCCCCGCGTGGCCAGCCTCCCACCACAACGCACATGCACGACCTTCCCCCCAGGGGTGTCCAGCGACACCCTCACCTCCTACCCCTCCCCGATGCAAAGGGGGGGGTGGCGCTGCGGGACCTGTGCGGCGCCGGGGGCAAGGGCGCACCCCAGGAAGGTCATGACTTTCCGAGATTGGGGGAGGGGGCGCCAGCCGCATTTGGGGGGGCCGGCACACGCGGAAGGCGGTGAACGCGGTGGGGGAGGGGAGGGGGCGTTTCTCGGGGACCGAGAACCGCAACGGCCTGCGCGCCTCCCACCCCCCGACCGCCCCTCGGAGCCGCGGAGCTGGCCTCCATCTCCGTGCCCCGCCGCCCGCGGAACCCCAGGCGGCGGCCCCGGGCCCCCGCAGCCGCTCCTCCTTACCTGCGGCCACAGGTGTATGAGCGGGGCCCCCAGCCCCAGGTCCCGCGTCGGGCGGGGGAGGGAGGGCGGCCCCTTACTCCCACCCGCACGGGCTCTCCCCTCCCCCGGCCGCCTCCGCAGCCACCGCCGCCGCCGGTGCCCTTTGCTGCAGTGCGAGAGCCGCCGCCGCCGAGCCGGCCCGGGCCCCGGTCGCCCCGGTAACCGCGACTCCACCTGGCGCTGCGCGGCGCGCCGCCGAGCACATCCTCTCTCCTGCCCCCTCTCCCGGCGCGGCCCCGCCGGCGCAGCCCCGCCGAGGATCGGCGGAGGCTGGTGGCTGCGTCGCCGCGGTCACCCGATACGCCGGCCCGCCGCCCGGGACTCGGGTTGCAGAAGGAGGGAGGGAGGTTAGGCAGCCTAGTGGAAGCGGGGGAGGGGCTGCGGCTTGGAGTCTAGCCTCTGGTCCTCTCCCAGGGTCCTCTTCAGCCTCGCACTCCCAAAGGTCTGACCTAAGGTTGGAGGGAGGAGGGTGTCCTGTCTCCGGACCTGTCACCCTCGAGATCATGGCCTCTCCCCATCAGGGTCTCAGGGGGCACGGCTGCCCTCCTCAGCTCTCCTGTGACTCAATTCCCGAGGCCTAGGATGCCTGAGCTTCCCTTATGGCCTCTGATCCTGCTCTGCTGTGCAACTCTGGCATTGGCTGACTCTCTCTGATCCTGCACTTGCCCTAAAGGAGCCTCAGACTGAGCCATGGAGAAGTGTGATAAGCACCGAGCATCCAGTGATGACAAGATCCTATGAATGGCCGCTTTCCTCTGTAATCACAAAGCCCTAGGGTCATCCATCAAACTCGGATGGAATTTCCTCCATCAGAGCAAATCCCACATGCAGACAGGCCTAGAGCCCCGTGACCTGAGCTCACCAAGCTCATCCTCAAGCCTTTCTGTCACCCCAACCATAACTAGTGCCAAGATGTCATCTGGAGAGGGCCTCCATCTGCCCCAGACCCACCACACCTGTCCGCCGCCCCATCACCATTCCTGTCCCAGCCCTGTTTTGGTCTCCACGTGCACTTAACCACTCAGGACAAGTCTGTCCCATTTGCCATCCAGCCTCAAGGGGCAGACACATCTTTGTTCCCTGAAGTTCAGTCAAGATGGGGCCGAAAGCCAGGAAGGGAAGTGGGCAGAATGCCCCGTGGGGGATGCCAAACACGCCAATCTGTTGCCAGACTTGAGTTACACTGCGCTAAACCCTCCGTCCGTGCTCTGGAGCCTTGTCCTCTCCTCGGCTGTCACATCTTTCCTTCTAATTCTCCTTGAAAAAGTCAAGCCTTGCTGCCTGTCCCCAGGGGCAGCAGGGTGTGTGAGGAAGTGAAGTCAGTACCCCTGCCCCCCTTGGGTTCCCCGTTTCTACGTTTCTATGTCTCCTCTGCCTCCTACAGCTAAACGCCCCCAAGCCAAGGCCCCCCTGAGGGTGTGCCCCCTCCCCGGCTGCAACTCAGACTCCTTGGCCCTTCCTCCCTGCTGGGGCCCCAGATGGCTATTTTCCTCCCATGGCAATGTCCAGGCCTGAGCTGGGAGCCCAAGCCCTGCCTAAGTGTGCCCCTGTCTAAGCTGAGATCCACCTTCCCATCAGGGGAAACTGAGGCTTGATGAGGAATCAGGGAACAAGTTCAGAACAAATGGCTAGATGCCAAAGACCTCTTAAAAAATGGAAACTAAGCCTTGAACATACTAAGAAGGGTGACAGACATTGTGAAGAACTTCCTGGTGGTAAGACCTCAGGGGAAGGCTGGGTCCACTCAGAGATGGAAAGGTAGCGTGGGGGGCGGGGGGATATGGGAGTGAGGTGGTCTGCGGTGGGGGTGGGATTGGAGAACAGAGCATAAGAGTCTCCTGAAAACCGATGGGATGAGGGTGGGGCAGGTACTCCTGTTTAAAGGAGAAAAGAATCCAAATTTTTTTTTTTCAAAACCTGAGTATTCCCCCTCAAAAAATTCCTTCCCCAAAGCCAAGCCTTTGGGGAGGTAGTGGTAGGAAGTAGACAGTCAGGGAGAGTACAGGGCATGGGAGTCTCCTGACTCCACAGGGGCTCCAACATAAGAGAAAGGGATGCAAAATTAAAATCCTAGATATCCCCCCTCCAAAAAAAAAAGTCTTCCTCAAAGCCAAACTCCGCCAGGGGTTTGGGGGGCATGGGAGCGGTGGGTGACTCACCTGGGCCGGCTGGCCAGCCCCGGAGGGGGCGGAGTCGCCATGGAGGTGGGAGCAGAGGGAGCTGAGGAGGCACACAGGGTCCACGGTCCAGCCGCCAACCTGTGTGTGCGAAGGGGGGGACACCCCATTAGGGGGAGCGGGCAGAAGCCGCTGGAGGACTGTGACGGGGCGGGGAGGGACGTTCCTGGGACAAGCTTTGGCACAGAGCTCACAGCCCAGAGGGACCTGCGACACTGGCTAGTCCCTTCCCGAGGCTGGGTCTCTAACTAGAGCCCCTGGTCTGTTTCTGGATGTTTCTCTTCTGTCCGAATGGGGGCTTCCTGAGCCCAGGGGAAGGCCTCCTCCATCAGATACTTTTTCTTGACTGTATACTCTGCCAGGGAGCCGCTCCTCACCTGTCCACGCCTCCAGCTCTTTATTCCCTCCGCACTGAAGATGTCACTTCCTACCTCACAGAGATGGGGAACCATTCCGCAGGGGTCCTCACCCCCATGTGCCTCTGCACTGACAGCACCGCCTTCTTCCCTGCCATCTCCCAGCCCTGGGCCACACCACACCTGAGGTTTGAAACCCATCACCTCCTGATTCCCCCAGGACCTTTTCCCCACAGCGCTCTCCCCCCTCGGCATTCCCAAATTCATTCCTCTTCATTCATTCTACTGCCGTTCACCCAGCAGCCACCACCCTTAGGCGCCGGGTCCTCCCCCGCCAGGGACCTGACTGTAGGTCCGGCCCATTCACATTCTACCGGAGGGAACGAATGAGTGAGTGAGCAAAGGAATGAATTTGTGAGCGAGTTGCTGTGATTTGACTGGTCTACTAAGTGTTTGCTGGCGAGCGTGCCAGACACGCCTGAGGCCCTCCAACGCACCCACACCTGCCCTCTCAGGCCCGCTGCCCCTTGAGGCTGTCACCCCCGCTGTCTTCATCTTTCTATGGCTGAACCCCCAGACCCATCTTGCACCCCAGGTTGTGCTCTCTCGCCACCTCCAATGTCCACAACCCCTGAAACCGGCCATTACCTCACCACACCACGAGAGCCAAGGGATACCCTCTGCACCCACAGATCCCAGCCAGTCCTGATGGCTGTTTCTCTCTCTCCCCCTCACCCCCCACGGATTTCTGAAGGGCAGGTGGTCCTCCTGGGGGGCCTTTCTCCTCTTCCTCATGATGAAGAGAACGTTCCTGGCTCCTCCTTCCCACTGTCATGGCCCTCGCCCCTCTCAGACTCCATGCTGCCCTGGTGGCCATGCTTATGCCCTGGGTCCCACTGCCATTCTGCCTCGATCAGCACGTTCCAGCTCCTCCTGAAGCTGTTGTCCCTTCAGAGTCCTGGACGGTACCTATGGCGTGCCTAATGGACATCCTCGTGAATGCTCTCTCTGCTCTGCAAACTCACCTCCCAATTCCTGTCTCCTATCCTCCAGACATTTCCCTCCCACCCTCTTATTTCTTCCCAAGGCACCAACATCTCCCTGCTACCCAGGTTTTCTGTCTTCAGCTCCTGGGTCCAAGCAGCAAACAAGCCTTGCTCAGTCTTCCCTCCAGCTCCCCATCCCTTTCGCTTCGTCCTCCCTAACACACTCTTCCTCCTCTCTTTCCCCTGCCTCCAGCCCCTCTTTGCCCACCATCCAGAAACAACCACAGCGCTCCTAGCCACCACCATCTGGCCCCACTTCTCCAGTCTGCCCCCACATCTCCCTCTGCCTCCCGCCCTGAGCCTTCAGCACCAGCCAGGTGGGTCGCTGTACCTGTCCCCAACCCGACTCAGGACTATGCTCACCTCCCATCATCCCAGCTTCTAAAACATCATTCTTTTCCTTGATGCCCATTCAGACCCTTTTCACCCTTCTAAGCCTAGTTTAGGTACCTCTTCCTCCAGGAAGCCTTTCCTAACCAGGCCTGCCTATCTGCTCTCCCCTTCTCTAAACCCCCTTCCCAACTGACTGTGCCCCTCCTACTTAAGTGTAACCATCCTTTCACCCCCTCCAGATCACAAATGCCCCTGTCACCTCCTCCCAAGCCAGAGCACACGGAAGGACCCCACGGAGAGGGGCTCCCTGAGGGTGAGGGCCAGATCTCCATCTGCAAGTCTCCCTTATTCCAATCAGAACTCTGCTCCCAGAGGGACTCTGAAGCTGAGAAAAGGCAAAAGCAAGTCAGAACTGGAGGTGACATCAGGGGGCAGGTGCACCAATGTGTCCTGGTTGCCTGCTGTGACAAAAGGAGTGGGGACACTCTTCCCCTTTCCCAACCACACCCAGCATCTCCTGGAAAGGGGGACAGAGCAAGACAGGTGTGGGAGCAGGGACCCCCCCCCCCAGGCCTGACTGAAATACTGTGGATGGGATGTCCCACCCTCCCCTCCTCCGCTTCTCCTGGAGTGGACAAGGCCTGGGTCTCCGCGGCCATCAAGGTATCTCGCCAATGTGGGACTGGAGGCAGAAGGCTTGTCCCAAGAAAGAACTTTCCTACAGACAAGAAAGTCATACTTGGATGGAGAGGTGCATCCAGGAACCCAAGGATCTGGGAGAGGTTTACAAGGGAAGCTTCCCATCCCAGCTAGAAAGAGGCAGGCCCTGGTCCAGAAGCAGGCACCCTGACTCCTCTGTAAGCCTTTCTGATGGCAGGAGAGAAACCGAGGCATCCTCTAGCTCAAAGTCACACAGCGAGTCTTTTGCGGGGCGGGGGGGCAGGTAGGGAGGAGGCAAAAGGCCCCAGGAGTTCTGGCTTCTGCTCTTACAGGGGCTGGGGGCACAGCAGATCCAGCTTACTGAAGCTCCCAAGGGGCCATGTCACCGAGGGGCCACCCCAGGAGTCCCAACTCCAGGCGGGACGGAACTCCAGGCCCAGAACAGTCAGTCCCCAAGACTGTCCCCCCCTTCCTCCCCACCACTGCTTTGGCCTCCAAGACAACCTTCCTGCCCGTCAGTCAGCCCAGTCCAGCCTCCTCTCTGGCTGTCTGCTCCACCCAGCGCTCCCAACTCCAGGACTGCAGACAGAAGTCTGGACGCGGAGCCCCCATCCCCTTCCTCCCCAGGCTCCAGAAAAGGCCAACCAGGGTGACTCCCTGTCGCCCCCCCCCCTTTCCGGCTCTCTCCTCAGTTGCCCCACAGAATCAGAGCTCGGGGGCAGGGGAGCACGGGGTCAGACCCCTCCCCAGCCCACAGCCAGCCCCCACTCACCTGCTCTCGCATCCTGTCCTGCTGACCTCGCAGGGCCAGGGCGTGCTGAGGGTACTTGTTCTTCAGGTGGTCCATGAAGGCATCGCGCTTGCGGTCCGCGTCCGCCTTCTGGAGCCCGCTGAGCGCCTCCAGGCTCTGGGCGGCGATCACCGTGTGCCGCCGCTCGGACGTGTGCACCAGCCCCACGTTGGAGAAGCGCCGGCCCCCGCCGCCCGCGCCGCCCCCGCCCCCCAGGGTCCGGTACTCCCGCGGGTACTCGGCATCGTCGGCAGACAGCATGGGGGGGCTGCTCCGCTCCGGATCTGCGAGAGGGGAGAGGGGGCGCGGCGGGGGGTCACGGGGCGCCCGGCCTGGGGCCGCCCAGCCCTCACCGGGGGTCGCTGCAGGGACTGGCAGGCCTGAGGCGGGGCAAGAGGCACCGGGCTGAGATCAGACCGGGACTGCCCCCCCCCCAACTAGGGGACCGAAGAGGCAGCAGGGGGAGGGCTCCAAGGAAGTTGGGGGGCAAGGGCAGGGTCTGGCTTCCTGCTCTTCTTCGGGTGGGTTTGGAAGGGTAATGACTGCAGGCGAGGTACTGGTTTTTGAGGCCAAGGAGGGGTTGGAAGCAGGGGTCCTGGACATCTCTAACCATGCATCCCCTTCCTCCTTCCTACTGCGGGTATGAACAGGTGAGGGAAGGGGTGCTTCCTTTAGATGGTTCCTGAAAGATATGGAAAGGAGTCTGCGGAGTCTTCTTTTCATGAGCAGCCTCTAAGGAGGGGGGGGGGGGCGGGACAGTGTGGGGAGGACCCTAGCCTCCTTCTTCAGACTAGCATGTCCAGGACACACTTGTCCTAAAGGCTGGGGGTTGGTTTGGAAAGGGGCCAGGACTAGGATACTGGGGGAAGGAGTAATGACGGCAAGGAGATGGAGCCCCAGGGTCTGGGGCATGGGACCCCCTCCCTTTTCCCTCCTTCCCCAGAGACAGACAGATGGACAGACAGGGGAGGCTGGGCACAGAGAGGACAGTGAGAGAGAGATGGATTTGGGACAAACTCAAAGGAGAAAGAAAGCAGACAGAACAGCTCAAGCCCTCCCCCTGGCACCCTTCCCTCCCCCTGCTCTCCCTTTCTTCAGTCTCCCCTCCCAACACACACACACACACACACACACACACACACACGCACACACAAGTTCAAGACCTTTAAGGGATGCACAGGGGACAAAGAACAGTACAGAAGCAGAAAAAAAAGAGAAGGCCGGGGGTTGAGGTCCCCACGCAGAATTCTGAATCCTTTTCCCATATGCCCACCATCCCTGAGCCCCTGGCCTCACCAGGCCCAGCTCTGCTGTCTCCCACCCTCCAGCCTCAAAGTTGCATTTCCACTGCCCAGCAGAAGACAGCGGTTCCAGAGTGCCACCCACACCAGCTGCCAGGTGTCTCCCCACTGGGAGACAAACGCAGTCTCCCCAGCATACCCCCAGCCCCACCATCCACCCGTCTCATAGCCGCACCCCCTAAGTATAGCCTAGGTCCAGGGGTGTCTGGTACTGCAGCAGACAAATGCACCCCCACATAGGGGGGCCAAATGGGGCAAAGAGGAGGAGGCTGGGGATTCTGGGACCCAGCCAGGTTCCATCCAGTTGCCACGCCTCCTTGGCCCCCTTCCTCCACATATCCACCGTATCCACCGTGCATTAGGCCCACTGCCAGGCCCCAGTCACCTCCTGCTCAGCCACAGGAGGAAAGAAGACTTTCAGCCACATTTCAGGAAAAGCCACCCCTCACCCAACATCAGCACACACACACACACACACACACACACACACACACACACCTCCTGGGCTGTGGTTGAAGCATGTAGATCTGGGGGACAGAGCCTTTGAGGACCCAGGATCCAGCACCTCCCACCAAAATTAAGGAAAGAATGGCTTCCACAGACAGAGTTCCATGGCTTCCCAAGGCCTGACTGACCGCCGTCATCATGGCCAGCAACACCCTATTGGGGGGGGGTATCATTGTGGCCCCATTTCAGAGATGGGGCTGCCGAGGTTCGAGAAGGCCAGTGACACGCCCAAAGCCACAGTGAGAGGTAGAGGCTGGATTTGGCCCCACTGTCTATTAGGTTGGCCTCATCCCCTCCCACCGCACTTCCTCGACATCTATTGGCAGAACAACGGCGACGCCACGTGGCACTAGGTGCTCCTCTCTGTTCCTCTTTCCCCTCCCCAGCCTGGCACTGGGTCTGAGGTCCCTCCTGCCTCCCCTCCCAGGCACCTGTCCCTGTCACTGCAGTCATCACCTCCTGGCATGCTCCCAAAAGTGAGGTCCAGATACGCGAGAGCTGACCTTGGGAAGAGCGCTGTTTCACAGTTTAATACTTACACCTTTATTTTCATAAGGATTAGGAAAACCCCAAATAGGAGATCCAACCACTGATTTCATGGATCTCATTCCTTGGGATGGTAAAGCGATAAGGTTTCCTTTTAAGTAAACGTATTTAAGTTCAAAGGGAGTTGAGGAAAAACATACTGAGTTAATACGGCGCAGAGGGTCCCTGATCTGGAGGAAATTCTCAAAGATGGCCTTTGATTGAGTGGGGCTGGGAACCCTGGGACCATCTTAATGAAGGTCTAGCCCTCCTAGAGAAGGAGAGGCCAGGGTGGGGGTGCTCTAGGCACCGGAGAAATAGCCCCAACCAGAGTCAGGGGGCTGCCCCTCATGACCCTTATCCTCTCTCTTCCACTTCCCCTCAGCACCCGTGGAGACTTGTATTGGGTACAACTGGGCAGGAGAAGAGCCTCCATGGCCATAGTCCTATCTTTGCCCAGGCAGGGGTGGATTCTGCCCAGGGGCCTTGCTGCTGGAACCCCAGGTCTAGAGTCTGGCCCAGCCTCGCCTGAGCCAGAGGGACCTCTCTCCTTGTGCCCGACAGCCAGGCTCACAGTGCCTCTGAGGGCCCTGGACACACACAGGTGCAGGGGACAAGTCTCCAGTTCTCATCTCCCCCCCTGCCCTTCGGCCCTCTGACCCAGAAGAGCTGCTCATCACATTCCCACCCTCCGTGCCTGCGCCTCCTTCCCTGGCTCCTAGGGGGAGATCTCAGCAAGTCTGGGCTGAGGCAAATGGAGACCGGCAGGGACTGGGGGAGGTCCAGGGGTCACGTTGGCTAAAGGGGCAAGGTGGGGCTGGCAAGGAGGGTCCGGGCTGCTGGAGCGGGCAGTGGAGGGGAGCAGCTGTGGACTATGGACATGTTCTTGCAGCCCTATTTATGACTGCAGTCCCATAAATCTCACTGTGGGCGGTGGGGGAGGGGGGAGGTCTGCCAGCAGGCTGAATGAGCAGATCAAGGACTGTCCCTGCCTTCTTGAGGTCAGGGCTCCACCCTCAGGTGCCTAGACATTGGTGAAGGGAGGAGTCAGGGGTGAGGCAGGAGCTGGATTCTGGGGAGTGGCAGAGAGAGGGGCAAGCAGGGGCAGGAGAGACAATCTGTTAACTCTGAGGGGCAGTGTGAAGGAGGGGCTTTGATTTGCAAAGAAGCTTCTCTTTAAGAACCTTCGAGATCCTCAGCTTTATTTAACAAAGACTGAAACTAGCTGGGGTGGGGGGAGGAGAGGTGAGGCTCCCGCTCTGTGCTTATTTCACTCCTTTCTGCAGGGCCCCAGGGGACTGGGAGGACTGACCTGGGCTTCTGGGCTGTGGGGCCATCCTGTTACCCTTAGGAGAAGGAGGCTTGTGGGGCTCAAACGACTTGGGCATGAGCCCGAGTCTTTGAGTCAGACCAGGCACTCGAGGTCAGGGCACTGGGAGGAAGAGAACCGCAGGCCAGAGACACCCTGGGTTTCAAGTCAGCTCCTTCCCCGAGGGACCCCGGAGTAGCCATTCATTTAGTTATTCATTCAGTCAACAAGTCTCTTCCCTCTCGGAGACTGAGGGCACTAATCTGTAAAATGGGGATGTTCCCCTCTAAACCCTGCCCCTGTCTCCCCGGCCCTAAGAAGCTGGCAAGACGATGGAGGAGAAAGTGTGTTGTTTTGAATTAAAGACATTCCTGGCACATCGGTTCCTGGGCCCCAGCAAGACAGCCTTCCCGGTAGCCCCGCACCTGGTCCAGCCACCACCGAGTCCCCAGAGCGGCCCTGACCCTCCCCAGACTGAGCAGTCCAGTGAAAAGTGCTGAAGATCGATTCCAATCTAGCAAGCAGCGGGCTCAGGGCACCCTGGCCATGAGCAGACCAATGCTTCCCGTTCAGGGGGCGGGGAGGGAAGCGAGGGATCCGTATAGGCAGGGGTCTTGAGGGGGTGGCAGAGGGGACAGATGGGACAGAGAGGCCTTGAGGGGGTAAGCAGGGATATGGGAGTTGAAGGTGTAAAGGAAGGGCAGGGGGCTCAGAGGGAAAGGGAAGGGTGGGGAGGCCGCAGGGAGGAACAGAGGTGGGATACACTGGGGAAGGGAGGTTGGGACTGAAGGCCCCTGAGGGATGGAGGTTGGGGGAGCCGGAGAGAGAAGTGGGGGTCAGAGGAGTTGCCATCTGTCCAAGGACCCGCAGGTGTGGCCTATCGTAATTGCTGAGTCGGAGATCCAAGCCCCAGAGAAGATGCCCGAGACTGGTGCGATCCAGCTCGGAATGAGGGGGAGGAAAAGCGGGGAAGGTGGGTTCTGTCACCTTCAGCTCAGCCTTCCCAGCCTGGGCCAGAGGGGAGGGGGCTTGGGGGGGAGGGAAGGGACACACACACCTGGGGCTGGGGTGACAGGAGGAGGTGGGCGCCCCCCAGTGGCCGGCCGAGAATAAAGGCGCAGGCGCTTGGGAAGACGGCCACATTGTTTGTTCCATCAGTTCCAAATTCCACCTTTATTTATGAGCCTGATTTATTTTTATCCTCCTCTGCATTCTTTGACATGAGATCACTGTAACTCATGATGAGAATTAAGATCCCCAAGTCTTAGTGACACCATCTCATGAGCCACCAAGCCCACCCCCACCTCGTGTCTTTACCCCAGATGTCACTACTCTGTCCTCTGGCTGCCACTGGGCAACATTCACACATGACATCATCTTCAGAGGAAGGGAATGTGAAGAAGAGGAAGGGGGGGAGGGAGAGGGAAGAAGAGCAAGGATGGGGAGGAAGTAGAAGGAAGAGGGAAGCTACAAGATCCAGAAAGGAGAGGTCTCTCTCTAGGGCCCCTGCTGTGAGGAACCCAAGCTCAAGACCCCAGAGTTCAGGTCCCTGTCTTCCTGTCCCCAGAGATCAGGAGGCTGGATGAGGCCTGAGAGGGCTCCCAGGTGTGCCCCGTCCATGGCCTGGGCAGAGATGGGGGCTGGGCACTGGCTCACGGACTTCACAAATCCCCGGGACTAGATCCTGTGAGGCCTGTAGGCAGGGCAAGAGGAGGGGTGCATGGAGATTGCTGGAAGACTGGAGGGCCTGGCTCAGACCCTAAAGTGCTTTACACACACACACACACACACACACACACACACACACGAGCACATGCAGCTCGAGGCTCCCCCAGCACCCCCCATCTACAGCCAAACAAGAGGAGCCCAAGTCACCAAGGAGGAGCCCCGAGGCGGCTGCCACCTTCCATTGAGCATGACAGCTCCATCCTGCCACACTGTGCTGGGAGGTCAGAGGCCAGAGGACAAAGGTTAAGCTTGCAGAGGGCCTAGGGAACCTGGCCCAGGTGAGGCGATCATCTTACCCCATCCTCCCCCTCCCCCTCCCCTTGAAGGAAGCGGCCTCTCTGTCTTTGGGCGCCCCTGGCTCTGTGTTCCTCACGTGCCCGTGGCCCTCAGCCCCTGCTGTCTGTCTGTGGGTCCCTGGAGCAGAAGCCCATCTGTGTCTGTTTTCTAAAACCATCTTTTCCGCCCTATACCACAGCAACCAAAGTCATTTTCCGGGCAATTGCCTTTCTGTAAACATTCCTGTGTAATATCCCCCCAAATTGCTAATGCCCAGCGCCCTGTTGAGTCTCCCTGTCACTCCAACCAGAGCCTTGGAGGTGGGGGCGGGCCACAGGAGGAAGGGCGATTGGAGGGGAGGAGGGAGCTGGACTAAGGATGAGGGACAGGGCTTCATGTCCGGTTCCTGGCCCAGAGCGGGGCCGGAAACCCCACACCTGCCCCCTGTGTTTCCCCATTCCCCACCTACTCAGCAGCACCATCCTGAGTGTCAGGCCACCTCAGGACAGCCTCAGAGAGGTCAGAGAGGATGGGGGAGCGGAACCCATGAGAGGGAGGCCTGGGAGGGAAGGGAGCTGTCTTGAAAGCATGGGGCAGATGGTTAGACAATAAAGGTGACTTCCTGGTGCCTAGGAGCAGGGACACTAGGGAGGCAGGGGCAAGGCCGGCAAGCTGTCATTCCTGGGTCCCCGGGGAAGGTCAGCTCTCCTCCCCACCCCCACCCCCAGGTATCAGAGGGAGGACGGAGAAGTGGGAGGAGGCCAGGTGGAGCCCATCCCCCTCTAGATGGACTCCTGCTTGGACACTAAAGTAGTGGGGAGAAGGTGGGCAGGGCAAGAAGGCGTCAGAGGCAGGATGGTCCTTGGCTGATGCCTCCTCCCCAACCCCCTACACTGCTCTACAGAGCCACTTGGGGAAGGGCCTGGGGCAGGTGGATTCTCCTGGTAGTACCGCCAGGGAAACTGAGGATCAGGCAGGTTGAGTGATTTTACCGGAGTCACCACGCAGACTACCTTCCCCTGGGCTGGGGCGGGGTGGGGGAGTGGCACAGGGAAGAGCGGGACTAGGACTGTGGCCCATTCCTGTGCCCACAGAGCCCTTCCACCCCCATGCCCAGGGAGCTCTGCTCCCCCAGCCCCCAGGGAAGGGGGGCATGGAGACTCAGGAGGGGTGTGGGGCAGGGAACAACAGAGCCCCAGAGGGAGCCCGGAGGCAGGGGAGGGTGCAGGGCACTGCCAGTCACAGCGTCATGCTGGCAGAAAAACACAAAGCAATTTGCGTAGATTTAAAACCCACGGAAGGCTACTTAGTTGGTAAACGAGTTGGAATCAAATTAAAGGACCTCCTCGGGGCTGGGGGAAGGAGAGCTCACCTGTCCAGGAGGAGCCGTGGTGGGGGAGCCTGGGTCCTGGCTGCTCCCAGTAGAGCTTCTAGGGCCTTCCCCGGGGAGTGAGAATTTGAGAGGGAACGGGTGTTGGGCTCCCTGAGGGTAGGGTTTGTGCCCCAGCCAGAGGCTTCCTCTGCCAGCTCTCCCTTCTCACCCATCCCTCACTTGACTCTTCCCTGCTGATCCTGTCCCCTCGCTCAGGCTCAGGGCAGGGCCTGCCCCTCCTCTCCAGGGGCACTCAAGAAGGGCCCTGTTTATCTCAGTAGGTTGGAAGCTGCCTGGGTGCAAGGACTTTGCCTTCTCCCTCAGACTGGAGGCTTCCGTGACGGTAGAGTTGCCATTCCATCCAGGTGGGGGGAGGGGGGAGACCATTGGGCCACCTCAGGAGTGGGATGGGGGCCCGGGGGCCATCAAAGATGCCAGGCTGCTCTCACTCAGTGCCTGTGACTGACTCAGTGCCTTGGCTCTGTGTGGTGGTGGAGCCCTCTCCCCACAGCAGGCAGGAGTGGCATCTCCAGACTGTTCTGTGTACCCCTGCCTGCATCTTGAAAACCACTCTCTGCTCTTCCTCCAGCCAAATGCCTTTCACAGGAAGGAAACCAAGGCCCAGAGAGTGGACCGGACCCCATCATGCCGGAGCTGGAGACAGAGTCAGAAATGGAACCCAGGCACCCTGGCCCCCAGGGACAAGGATTTTTCCATTCCACTATCCCACTTCCCAGAAAGCCACTGCCAGGGGAGCACCCCCAGGCCCCAGGAGGACACAAACTAACAATCTCCTTAGGAGGAATCGGCAGCAAGGTGGAAAACATGGCCCAGCACCCTGAGCCCCAGAGAGAAGAGCCGCGGGTCATGGCTGGCCACATCCCCAGGCGCCCACCCCAGCCCTGGGGGATGCTCACCCACAGAAATCAGGGGCCCACGCGGCACCCTGACCACACTCCTCAAACGAAACTCTCCCTGCAAAAGGGCCCCAAGCCAGCTGCTTGCCCAGAAGGTCAGATATACAACCCTCCCTCTTTTCCCCGCACCCGCGCTCCCCCAAGCAGGCAAAACTATGACATTACCACAAGTCACTGAATTCGGGGATGAGAAAGCTCTGTTCAAACCTAGCTCTGCCACTGACTAGTTGTGTGACCTTGAGCAGGTTAGCAGCCTCCCTGAGCCTCAGTCCTCTCATTTGTTTAAAAAAAAAAAAAAAAAAACCAAGCTAATAACACCCAGTAGACAGGCAAGCAGGTTGTGCACTGAACAAAGGCACCAGCCTAGGGGGCAAGTGGGGGACAGTTCCCTCCTGGTCTTGCCCGATCGCCTGATTTCCTTTCATTCCACTGTCAGAGTTTTATCCGACCCAGCACTGTACGGTTTTGATTTTTAGCAACTAATGAAGATCTGGCTAATTGACTTCCCCGGGAAGGGAGGGGGCGTAGACGCAGAGGGGAGCATGTCACCCTCCGTCTGAAGCTGTTGCTGGAAAAGCTGGGACCAGCCCTGGCGTGGGCCCACGTGGTGCCGCACTAACGAGCTAACTCCTGCGTGGCATCTCCACCATCACGCGCCCAGGGCAGGTGTCCTGTTAGCTCCACATCTCCTTGGAGAGGCAGCCGAGAGGAACACAGGCTGAGGGGAAGGGAAGGAGCGAACACAAGAGAGGGGGAAGGAAGGGAGGCAGGCACCTGGCCCCCAGCTCTGCCGCCACTCTGAAGAGGCTGCCAGAGCTCCTGCTCTCCCAAGGGGGCCTCGAGCCTCGGGGTGCTCTGGCCAGGGCAGGAGCAGGGACAAAGGGACCACAGCCCTAAAGTTGCCTCAGGCTGAAAGCATGCCCAGAGGGGGACCTCCTGGTCCCAGGGGTTGAGACCCCAATCCGTTGGAAGCGAGGGGCAGAAGCCCCATCCATCACTCCCGTCTTCCCACGGGGAAGTTGTCAGTACCCAGTGTTCAGGGAGCGCCTCATCGATGTGGGGCAGGAGCCCCAGACAGGCCAGATCCCCCCATAGCCTCCTCAGAGACACCATTCTGCCTGGGCTCAGGCTCTCCCTAGGAGGTCCCTTCTCTGCCAGCACCCAGACAGCTCCCTCCGCCTCCAGAGCAACCAGGGTCCTGGTACCTCCAGATGCCAAGCGCGCGCTCAGCTGCTCGCTCACCCTTCTGGCATCACACCTGTGCACGCTGGCACCCGCCCACACGCCCAGTACCTGTCACCAGCAGTGCCCAGTCACAGCCCGCCTCACCTGCGCCCCCCACAGGCACCCACGTGCAGAGGGGCACGCCCAGGTCCGGCCAGGACCGGGGTTCGCACACAGACACCACCTTGACTCCCCCATCTGCCATCTCAGCTGCTGTATGGACAGAGAGCACCCCATGCCCGCGTACACACAATACACTCAAGATCCCCGGAGAGATCGCAGTGCACCCGGAGCTCCCTCAACCGCCAGGTCAATCCATCTCCAGCCTGGGGTGCAAGACAGTGGGGACCCCATTTGTCTCTCCTGAATCCAGCTACGCCTCAGGAAGGCGACTTGCTTGGCCCCCCTCCTGCTTTGCCAAGTTCAGGGCTTCCTTGCTAAAGTGTTCACATACTTGAGAGATGCTTCCAAAATCTCAAGGCCGCTCCCCTGGGACTGGTGTTGAACCAACAAGGCAACGCCAAGGGCGGGGCAGCCTCAGCCTTTGCTCTGCCTCTGCAGGTACTCAGCCCCCCCCAGGGGGAGGGGCCTGTGTGCCTTTGACCCGCCTCCACCTGCTGCCCCAGGTGAAGCCCAGGATGGGGGGGGGGGCCTCCAAGGCTCAGCCCTCACCTCACGGGTTAATTGGGTTAATCGCTCTACTGCCTTGCAAGCCAACAGAGAACAAACAGTCAGATCTCATCCCGTCCTTCACCTCCCTGGGGACACCAGGCTAGTACCTGAGAGACTCTGGAGGGTGGAGGCCTGGAGAAGGCGGCAGATCAGATACCAGGGTCATCTTGGGGAAGTTGTCCCTGTTATCTTCCCCGGACCCCCCACCAGAGCAGAGCCAGGGAGGCGGAGCACAGGCTGGAAGGAAGCAATGAACAGTCTCCCGGTCCACCTGCAAGACTCGGAGACTCCAGCCTTCTCTTCTCAAGTGAACCGCCCGTCCCTCGGACGTGATGAGGGCCAAGCTCAGCACCAGGCCCACTGGGAGCTGCGGGAGACCCCGAGCAGCCCGAGGGACCCCCCCCTCCAGCCCCCCCGCCCACAACCGCGCATACTCGGGACAGTCTGCAAGGGCTCTGTGGCCAGTGCTCTCTCGGGTCTCAGGGTCCCCTCGTGAGGCTGCCCTCTCTCACTTTACAGGCGACAAGAGGAGGTTCGGGGAGAGTACCTTGTCCAGGATCAGAGCTGACAAGTGGAAGACCCTCACCCCAACGGTGGGGGCTCTCAGCCCAGACCCCCTTCTTTTCTGTACACCCGCTGCCCTGAGGGAGGTGCCGACTCTGCCACCAAGGCATCCGTGGGTCTGTCCAGCCGGTGGGCCAGGGCCCCTTGTCCCCCCAAGTCCCCAGGCGGGGAACACTAGAGCAGGCCTCTGCCTGCATGAGGCACAGAGCCCCTTGGCACCATCCCCCCGGGGGAGGCCTCACAGCCGAAGATCTAAAGGGGGCTCTTCCCCAGGGTGGGGCCGGAGGGAGGGAGGAGTGGCAGGGAGCCGAGCCGCCCCAGCGCCACAGACGCCCAGGCTGGGCAGGGGTCCCACAGTCCTGAAAGAACCTCCAGCGGCCCTACGGTCTCACATGTCAGCTGGGTACAGAGTCCTCCCAACGCCTACCACAGGGGAGCTGGAAGCGCTCCCGACCTCAGGAACGCCATCCAGCCAGGGCTTGGATACCTCCAGGAATAGAGAACTCATTACCTCTAAAGTCATCCATCATCATGTGGGCTTCCTCCTTCCCTAAAATGAGCCAGCGTCTATGCCTACGGCCCTCAGAGAGATCCAGGGGCAGGTTATGACCTCTCCTTTCAGAGCAGGATGGGGGCTTCAGAATCTGAATCTCCTCTTCTGGGCCCAACACTTCCGGTCCTTCCTTCTATGGCCTGGTTTCAGCCCCCAGCCGTCTGCACTGCCTTCTGCTGAGTGAGCCCCATGTTGTCACCACTCTCCTAGTTAGTGGCCTTCAAAACTGCTCCAATGGTGTGACAAGGTCTGAGCAGCCCAGGAGACCCCTCTCTGCTTCTGCCCTCACCAGCCCTCTGCCAGCCCCCAGCATGTGGGCCAGGGTGACAAGCACCCAGGACATACCCAGCCCTGCTCTGGGACCAGAATGTCCCTCCCTTGCCTCCTGCTGCTAATTCTCAGGCCTCCCCTGACCTCGAACTTTGGGGGCCAACTTGACTCCTCCTGCCTGGGCTGGATGACTCTTCTGGCAAGGTCAGCTGAACCTGCCTGCTCCTTCCAGGCACTTCCACCTGTCCTCTGGTGCCTGGCCTTGCTCATGTGATTCAAGGAGTCTGCTCTGGGGTTCACCCCTTCCCAGCAACTATATCCCCCACAGCCCCAGCGAGGCAGAGCCAAAGTCTAGGCTGCAACAGGTGTCCTCAGGGGTCTGCTTGGGTGGCCGCTCTGCCTCTGTCTCTGGTTAGGGGCCTGAGGCCCTTGATGCCGTGTCCGGCAGCCAGCCATCTCAGGGGTACGCCTAGCCACTTTGAGGACTGGAAAACCACAGCCCACATAATAATAGCTGATCCATATTAACCACACAGTGCTTCCTCCTTTCTATTCTACTTCCTCCTCCCCAGTGCTGACCCTGCCCTACTGCCAGAGGGCCCCAGGCTTGGAAGGAGAGGCTCCTTCACCCCCCACTGCTTCCCTGCACTGTGCCCCATATCTGCATCCCATGCTCGTGCAGTGGCTAATTCTGGCGTCTCATCAGACGGTAATTATGGGGGAATCAGCAGTGCTGTCATCTCTGCAGCTCGGCACCTGTCACCACGCCACCATCCCCAGGCTGCTGGGATGGGACCGGAAGCTGAGGGAGGAGGGGTGTGCTGGGGTGAGGGGCATCTGCTCCCTCCCTGCCTCTGCAGCCCTCACCTCCTTCAACCTACCCCACAAAGCACACGGTACATGTCGCCCAGGCGGCCACTGACCACTCAGGGCAGGGACCAAACGCGTGTGTACACATGTCCCCGACCAAACAGAGCAGGAATGACACAGCAAGCCAAGGCTCAAATCTTGCCTGGGCCCTTTCACATATGTGTGATCTTGACTAAGTCATTTTACTTCTCTGGATATCAGTTTCCGCAATGGCAAAGTGGGGAAACAGTGCCTACCTTGGGAGGATGGGAAGAATCAAACACGTAAAGTATCTAGCACCTCGCTTAGCCTGTGTACGATCATGTATTCATTCAACAAACAGTTAGTACACACCTACTCTGTCACCATGAGCAGTGTTAATCACGGCTTGGCAAGGATCGCACTGGGACCACACTGGGGCACAGTTATTTTGTCTGGCTGGTGGTATCCTGTTTTGTGTCTTTGAATTTTCCTGTCTTTAAGGAGCACTGCACTGTCCCTCACCACAGTTCCCACGGAGCCTGTTGTCCTCGGCTTCCCGCATCTCCTGCCCTTGAAGGCACTGCGTTTGCTGCCCTGAGAGCCACCGTGGACTAGGAGGTTCCGTTGGGTCCAGAGCCAATGGCTGCGAGAGATTTGACAATGCCACGGGAAATCGGAGGGGCAAGCCTGGAGGTGGTCGGGGATGGGCACTTCAGGGAGAAGCAGAAATGGAGGTGACCAAGGAGGGCCTCCCGGAAGAGGAGTCACAGAGGCAAAGGTTCACAGGAGACAGGCTAGGCGCCCCGGGAGCTGCTGGAGACACAAGACACGTAAGGAGGTCCTTCCTGATGTTGGATCTCAAGGCCCCAGATGTGTCCCCCTCCTCCAGAATGGTTTATTCAGTGGACCTCACCGAGGAAGCCACAACCAAGCAGCATCTGCTGTCACAACCAAGCGGCATCTGCTGTCACAACCAAGTCACCGAGTCCCTTCCCTGGCCCTGTGGTCTTTTCCCTACATGGAAAGGAACTCTGCCCCAATAGAAAGGAGGTCTGGAAATGGGAACGCCCTAACCTCCAGTCCCCCTCCTCCACCTTCCCCCACTCCAGGGTCTGGAGCCAGGAATGGGGTTGGGGGAGGAAGGTACAGATGAACATCAGACTCAGTTCTCAGTGGCATGAACTCTGGAGGAACCCTGCTCGCAGGACTGCAGAGAGAGACAGAGGTGTACCGCTCCGCCTACAGCATGAGAGACTGAGGTCAGACCTAAGAGGCTAGAGCGCTTCAGGCGGAAGGGGAGTAGGGCTGAGGATGTCAGAATGGATTATCTGTGTGACCTTGGGCATGTTACTTAAACTCTCTGGTCTGTCTCCTCCCCCGTAAAACAGTAAAACAGAGACCGGAGATAGCACTGAGGCTACAGGCCGGTGGGTCGCGAGGGTGGAATAAACGGAGCTTAACTCAGCATATGACTCACGTATTATCAAGTAAACGTTCAACAAATATTGGTCATTAGTATTTTCATTATTACTGGGGATGATTTCCCCCCCAAACTCAGCAAGGACTAAATGAGCCCCCCACCTCGCTAGGCCCCCACTCCCTTGCTGACTCGGAGCCCACAAAGGGAGCTCAGAGGTCTCTTGGAACTGAAACCAGAGTCAATGGTGAGGCACTGACCTCCGTGGACGTCCCCACCCCTCCCCACCCCTAAGAATCCTTCACAGCACTTTTCCAGAACCCATCCACATCTTATTCCGCTCTGGGAGGGTAGGAAACCGGGTTGTTTCCTGTCTTTACAGATGTAGGAAGTCGTGGAAAGTATTGAGCTCCCTGCCTCAGGGAGTATTCCAGAACAGGGTGGGTGAGAGAGGAGAGCATTCAGGCCCCTCGTCCTGGTTCCCTGCTCCCCAAGCCCACCAGGGAGGCTGAGCCGTGGCCCCTCTGCTGTGGGTGTGGGGAGGGGGCTTGGTGGTCCCTGTGACCAGGACTGGGATGGGGTGGGGGCGTTGGGTGGAGGGGAAGGGGGGCAGTCTCAAGTGCTCCTGCCTCCTTCAGGCAGCAGCCACGGGTGGGGGAGGGGGGAGCAGCCTCGTTGCTCTTTTAGGAAAACGGTAATTTTAATTAAGAGGCAGACAAACGAGCGCTCTGCAGATTGTCTCGGAGCAAAGTTATTAAAAAGCCATCAAGGCGTCGGCAGCAGCCACAGTGGCAAGAAGGGCTGCCTCTCCCAGCTGCCCACCCAGATTGGGGCTGAAGCATCCTTCAGAGAGAGGGAGGACTGGAGGACGTGAGTCTGCAAACAGCCAAGACCGGGATCCTGCAGCCCCGCTCCCCTGGTGGGGGGACAGGGCAGCAGCCAGAAAACACTGGGGCTCAGGCTGCCCCGGGATGGGAGGGGCGTGGGCAGAAAGGGAGCCAGCCATGGGGCAGTCCTTAATTTATCCTCTTTTCTTTTTTCTTTTTTTTTTTTAAGTAAGCTGTACACCCAGTGTGGGGCCCGAACTCACGAGCTTGAGATCAAGAATCCCATGCTCTCCTGACTGAGCCAGCCAGGTGCCCGACAACCCTGCCATTTTACAGACAGGAACACTGAGGCTCAGAGAGGAAAAGTGGCTTACCCAGGCCCCCAGAGCTAGGAAATGGCTTAAGTGAGGATTTGAACCCAGGTCAGGCTGCCTCTCGAGTCCATTGCCCCTGGCTGCTGATCCCGGGCACAGAAGTAGGAGGTTGGCTCCCTGAGGCCCTCTGAAGTGGCCTCGGCACTGGTCCAGCGAGGCTGCCCAAGTCCCCAGGGACCTGAGGCCTCACTTGCCACTGACTTTGCAGGGGCACACTATATGAGGACTGCCATCAGGTCAGGGGACATTCTACAGGGATATAAAGTACAGAGCAGTTGCTGGCAGGGGAGCAGGGGTGGACAGGGGCATCAGGGGGGCACGGAGTCACGGTCCTGGAGTGGGAGCAGCTACTCTACAGTCAGCTGGCTGAGCCACAGCCCAGGCTCCACAGCCGGTGAATTCAGCCAACTCCTTACCCTCCGTGTTCTCAGCACTTAAGCAATGGCAGGACTCTTATCTGTCTTGGTCACTGTTGGACTCAGACCTTAGCCCAGTGCCTGGCACGGAGAAGGGAGTCGATAAATCTTTAATGAATGAATGAACGAATGGACAAATGAATGAATGAATGATGGAATCATTGAATAAATGAAATAAGATCACAGGTTTGCAAGTGCCTATAAACTAAACAGAGCTGTACTGAGGTGGGATGTGGTCCGTGTCCCATCCCCCACCCTCTGGCCTCCGCTGGAACACGGGCTTCCCTCCATAAGAAGGGCCGCCTTCTCCTGATCCCCTCTCCCCAGGCCCCCAGGCCCCTCAGCAGAGAGCCCCTGCCTCCTTCCCCCGTTCCCAGCCCCGACCACACGGAGGCTTTGCAGCCAGCACTCCTACATACATGCACGCGCACACGAACTCACATGCACACATAGACACGTTCTCCGCCAGGCAAGCTGTCCTCCCCAGAGTCGAGTCTCTGCTGTCCCCTCCCCTGGCAAAGGCCCGGGCCCACCGGGGATAGCCCCCCGCCCCCATTTCTGGCCCCCTAGGCTGGGCAGAGGCATTTGGCTAAGGAGCAGTGCGAGGCAGGGTGCTGGGGGGAGGCCTCCCTCCTGGCTTACTAACCTGGAGACTTTAAACAGAGGGAACAGAGTCCTGGAGCCTTCCCTCCCGCTGCACGCTGGAGCCCTGGGTAAGGGACAGGAAAGGAGGAAAGTCGTGAATGAATGCCCAGAGCCAGAGGAGAGGAGTTGGAGAGAGCAAGGGACCCAGGGTGGGGCTCCCAAAGTGGGATGGGTCCAGGCAGGGGCCTTGGGCCACGGGGTTGGAGGGGGCGCAGGGACAGGGCAAGGCAGAGCCTTAGGAGCCGTCCCTTTAGGGGTCACTGGGGGGCTGGGGGGCCAGGAGGGATGGAGATTGGGTATTGGGGGAAGAGCAGGGGCCGAAGGGGCAGAGACACTGGTGGGAGACAGACAGGAGGACAGACAGCAGGACGACACAGAAAACATGGGGTCCCCAGAATGAGGTCCCCAGGACAGACAGCCAACAAGCCAGGCCTGATTCTCCTCCCAGAAACGGGGACAGGCCCTTTACTGGAGTGCCCACAGAAGATCCCAAATGATAGCACCTTGGAGGGCCCATCTGCATCGCCCAACCAAGGTCACCCCACATTGGAAGGCTGGTGGGGTCAGACCTGCCCTCTCCCAGCCCAAGACCCCCATCTGCTCCACTCACCCCCTAACCCTGAGGAAGGCCCCCCTCCCCTGCCTGTAACGGAGGAATCAGAGGCATTTCACACCCAACAGGCGCTCACTCACACACTCACGCTGTGCAGGAAAAGGACACCCCTGCCCCGAATTGCCTGACCTCCACACCCACCCAACCCTCAGCCTGCCAGGACAGGGCCCCCTCTCAGCTGTGCCGCAGGGCTGCAGCCCTCCCACCCTGCAGGGAAGTCCTTCTAACTGTACCCTTTGCCCCTCCTGCCGCAGTATCCCTCGTCTATTGCCTTTCATCCTGGGGTCTATTGCCTTTCATCCTGGGGCGTGCAGCCTGAAGCCCCTTCCTGCCTGGAGACACGGCGGCCGGGGCCCTCTCGGGCACAGCCTTCCCTTGGCTGGCTCAGACCCATCCAAACGCACATCATGTCTGGCTGCAAGAGTTCTCAGAGCCCCCTGCCAATCTCATGGTTCCAATTTTCCCACCGATTACCCAAGACGCAGGCGTCCCAGGGAGAAGCAGCTGTTGTACCCAGATGTGCGGACACTGACTGAGGGAAGAAATCAAGAACGCTCGCTAAGGGCTCTAGCCCCAGAGGGCTTCCTGGACAAGGCAGTGCAGTTTGGGGTGGGAGGTGGAAGGGGCAGATGGACAGGGGCACAGAGGCCAGGGTAGTGAAGACTCAGGAGGCCTACCTTCCTTCCCACCACCAGCCCTGAGTGGCAGCTCTGGGGACCCAGCCCCAGATAAAGTGAGGTGAGGATCTGGGTTCAAAAAAACAAAACAAAAACTAAAGATGTTTTCTCACGTATGCCCCTTCCTCCAGGAAGACAAAACGGCTTCCCCTATTCAGTCATTCCTTAGATAGTAAGACAAAGACAAAGACATGACTATTTCTCGAAGGTTTCCAGTGAGCTAGGAACTCTACCTAAATTACCTCATTTAATCCTGGTACCCACCCTGTGAGGAAAACACTATTATTGGCCCCAATTTACAGAGGAGGAAAATGAGTTTCAGAGGCCAAGTGACTTGCCCCAAACCACAAACCTCTGTCTGACTCCAGAGCCCGAGCTCTTGACCACTGAGCAAAGCTGTCACCCATCCAGCCTCTTCAGGCCTCGGCTGTCTCCCCTCTTTCCAGCCCTTGCTCCAGGATACGGAATTTCTGAAGGACAGTAAGTGGAAGAAAAGGCTTTGCTTCTGTCTCCTTCTGCCTCATCCTAGGGGTGGGAGGCAGCAGATTGTAACTCTGGGCTGCGGAGGGACCAGGGACCAGGGGAGGGGACGAGCTGTTGGGTTCAGGAGCAGCAGGACTAGGACCCCCTGAGTTTCATCTGTAAGTGAGGTTTGGCCCCTCCGGGGGCTCCTTTCCTGTTCTCCCATCTCCTCCAGGAAGCCACTCACAGTCCCCTTCTCCTTTTTAACTTCCAGAAAACCCCAAGCACCCAGGCTAGAGAGAGTCTTAAAAGTCAGGGGGCCAGGGGCGCCTGGGTGGCTCAGTCGTTAAGTGTCTGCCTTCGGCTCAGGGCGCGATCCCAGAGTCCTGGAATCGAGCCCCACATCAGGCTCCTCTGCTGGGAGCCTGCTTCTTCCTCTCCCACTCCCCCTGCCTGTGTTCCCTCTCTTGCTGGCTATCTCTCTCTCTGTCAAATAATTAAATAAAATCTTTAAAAAAAAAAGTCAGGGGCCAGCAAAGTGAGAGTCTATGTCAGTCCTAACCAGCCCTCACTCTTCCTCAGAGCCTTCTGTCTTAGAAAGCAGCTGGGACGAGAACGGGACGCATCAGGCCAGCCCAGCCCCCCCCCCCCCGTGGGGGCGGAGTGGGCAGAGGGCAGCCCTGGAGAGCCTGCAGAAGGGCCGAGTCTTTCTCTGAAAGGGCTTCAGTGAGCCGTGGAATGCCTTCCCAAATGAGATGGGATCGTTAATTCTTCCCCAATGAGGCAGATGCTGGTGCCTAGGGTGACGCCACAGATGCCCGCTGTGTCTGCAATTATCACAAGCCCTGGGGGGGGGGGGAGCTGGCAGGATACCCTCCCACAACCACCTCCTAGGCCCTGCACGGACAGCTCTTGCTAGGCCTCTCCAGAGCAGTCTCTGGGTTTAGGTTGCTCTATGGGGTCTCTGGGTCTGAGGGTTCCCTACGGGGCCCCTGGGTTGGGGGTCTCCAGCAAGTTCTGTGGCTGGGGTGGAAAAGAAGCCAGTGTGCTGGGATGGGGAGGTGCGCAGAGGTGAGGAAGGCAGGCTTGGGAAAAACCCAGCTCCTTCCCAGTCTTACAGGACTCCATGCCGGGACATGCAGTCAACTGGGCCAGGTGGTTGAGGCTACGGGGAGCCAGAAAAAGGTTGTGGGGGAGAAGAGCCACCCTCGGGCAGAGCCTCCGAGGAAGAAAATACGGACTGGATTCTAGTCCCTGAATGGAATGGAATGTAGCAAAGCCAAGGCTGCCATGACGGGAGGAAAACAGCGAGTTCCTGATTCAGATGGCTGAATCCTAGGGCCACTCCCTTATCCACCCTCTGGGTTGAGAGGGTAGACTTAGGCAAAACGGGCCTTTGGAGCACGAGGGACTGCTTGCAAGGGGTATGAGTGTGTGTGTGTGTGTGTGTGTGTGTGCGCGCGCGCGCGCGTGTGTGTGTCTGACTACCTTCGAACGCATGTGCCAATATTCTCTTGGGCCAAATCTCCATTTTTCCAGGTTTAGCTGGAACTTGGAAATATTCCCCCCCCCCTGTGGAGAGGCATGTTTTATCTCAGGGGAGAGGAGGGGGGTAGAACTTGTGACAGCTGGAAAAGAACTTAGAGATTCTCTAGTTCCACCCTCTCTTCTCACACCAAGGATGCTGAAGACCAGAGCAGACAACTAACTTGCCCAAGGTCACACAGCAGGAGGGAAGGCAGGCCACCTGATCCTGGTCCAGGGCTTGCTCTTCCCACTGCACTCCACCTCTCTGCCCTGGGGGCTCGAAGAGTGACTACCTGGTTCCCTTCTCCTCCCCAGCAGGGCTGCAACGCTCTCTCATGGACCCCTGTACCCTGTACTCAGCCAACCACAACAGCCCCACGAGGTTAAACTGGATCTGTCAAGCTCCTCAGGATAGCCCAAAGGTCATCTCAAAGGTCATGCCAACCAGTCCCCTGCCCTTAGGTACACCAGCCTACTCACGCTCACACACACCTATCACTGAGGTCAAAGGCCACCAGAGCTCCCCACCTTAGAGCGTTTCCCCCTCCCCACCCCCTGGGAGGTTTTCTTTCCTATCTAACCTCTATTTCTCCTTCTGCAACATGGGCCTGTTTCCTTTCAAGCTGTCCCAGGCAAAGACAGGGGGGAGGGGAGAAGAATATTTCCTCACCCTCAAACCCTTCTGTTTGCCCACCCGCAACAGAGCGGATGAGGGCAGGGTGTCCCCGGGGTGGCTGGGCCCTGAGCCCAGTGCCTGCGTGAGGCATGAGGAGTGCGCTGGGGGAACAGCAGCCTGAGTGTGGGAGAAACAGCTCTTCTGGGAACTGTCCCTCCAAGTCCCCATCCCCTGCAAAATCCTAAGTCTGGAGGTTAAGGGAGGTCTTTTCTGGTTTCAGAGACATCTGTTCTCTCTGCCACACCATTTATTGAATGTTTAATACATATCAAGCAATGCGCTGGACATTTTCATCTACGATTACATTTCATCTTCGCAGCAATCCCACGGTCAGAAACGAATCTGCCCCCTGGGACGGTCCGCCTCTAAGACTAAATCTAACCTTGATCTCTCTTGTGTCATCTACTCTGGCCCAGTCCTCCTTGGCAGTGGAGGCCATGTCTGCTTCTGTCTTCAGATATTCTCGCCATGACTCAGGGGCCCCACATTATCTTCTTGGCCTTGCCCCACGTGCTGGGCATTATAGGGGTGAAAACAGCAGAGACAGGACTGGGGGCTGGGCTCCATGACACTGGCCCGTGCCAGACAGAGCTCAGACCAGGAGGCCGGGGAGGAGGCTCTGGGGGCAGTCCCCGCAAGACACTGGGCTGATGGAGGTGGGGACAGAACCAGGGGCAGCAGATTCTCTCTCCCTGATGATGTCTGTGACCCTTATAGGGAGTATGGGGCTTCACGTTCTATGTGGTAACTAGGCAGGGACCAGAGAGGCAATGAGCTAGCCCTCTCTGTGACCAGCTCTCGGGTCCGAGTTTCAACCCACAGATACCCAGAGCCCAGGGGCCTGAGCAGAAGTGGGCAGGGCTACAAGACAGTGTGACCTGTCCTGGGCTGTGGGGAGGAGCTGACACCGGAGGAGGGACTCTTACACCTGGCTAAGCTCCTTGGCATCTAGAGGGTACTCAGGCTCTGGGAATGGAGGAGGGAAACCCCCAGGCCAGCCTCGGTGGTGGGGTTTCATACACCCCATGGTAGCCACAGGCAACTTCAGTAAATTCACACAGCACTTGGCTTCCCTGTTTGGACCTTCTGTAGCAGGGGTGGTGAGGGTAGGGATCCCCTCCATTGGGGCTACCCCCCATCCGGCCTCCAGCATGTCCGGAACTCAGGGACCAGACCCACCTCCCCAGGAAATGCTCAGGCCTCAGCTGCCACCCCCACCTAGGAGATTCTAGCAGTGAAAGCATGGGCCAATGGGCAAGGGAAGTCAGAATGGTGGGTGGGACTCTGGTCCTTGTGGGTGGCACCTTCCCCCTTCAAGCAGGCACCATTAATATATGCAAAGCATATGCAAATCACCCAGAAGAGAGACACAACATCCACGGAATGTCAGAAGAGACCTTGGAGATGATCCAGCCCACGCCCCCTCATTTCACAGGTGAGGAAAGAGGCCCGAATCAGGCAGGGACTTGCTCAAGGTCACTTGGACATTTGGGTGCTGAGGAAGAATGGGAACGAGGTCCCTTTACTCAGAGTCTGGTGCTCTTTCCACGACGGTCCTGTCTTTTATCTGGGAGGTTGACAAGATGGCCAAGAGGGCACGGAGCAGGTGGGGGGGGGGGCCTGGATGGGGATTGAGGAAGGCCTACTAGAGACCAGGGGTGAGGGCCGGGGATAGGGCCCCTCCCTTCCCACCTCTGAGCCTGGAAACGGTGTGGGTGTGAGGGGAAGAGTGCACAGGGCAGCAGCAACGCCTGAGACTGTGGGGGACCAGAGGGGTGGAGGGGCCGAGGCCAGAGGCGCTGGTTTCCGGCAGCCAAGCAGCAGAAGGCAGCAGGAGAACGGGAGTGTCTGAAGCCCAATGTCAGGGCAAGGAGCCTGCTGTGGTGCGGGGAGGGGGATGGTGCCCTCGCCACACACACATCTCCAAGTGCTCAGCAGCCCCCTTCCGCTTGGACTCTGATAACTATGGCACCTGACAGACCGTAATAGTCAAGCCAGACCCATCCCTTCAGTGGCTGCAGCTGCCCTCCACCCTCCACCTCCCCACTTGGCTTCTCAACCTTCCAGACAGTCCTAGAAAGCAGGACCAATGCTGGGGGGAGGGAGATAGACAGATGGGAGGGGGCAGACAGAGTGAGAAAAGGGGAGACAAGGTGGGGAGAGAGAGAGAATGAAGTGCAGAGCAGGAGAAACTGAGGGGCGGAGAGAAGGGAGGCCAGGGGGAAGAAGTGGGGAAGACTGAGGGGCATGGGGTGGACGGGGCGCGGGGGGGGGGGGGGCGATGGTGGGAGCAGCGGAGCAGAGAGAGAGGGCTCCCAGCTTCTGGGACTGAAGGAAAGCTGGAGCCTGGGTATCAGGCATAAGAGCCCTCGACACTGTCTGGCAGGAGATGGGGACCAAGCCCTTGCCCCTCTGCCCACCTCCTCAGCAATTCCGGGGCTGCCAGGAAATCAGTCCCTCCTCCTCTGCCTCCCTCCCTCCCTCTCTCCCTTGGGGCAGCCGCCAAATCCGAAGCCTTCATCTCTGCTTTTCAGAGCTGGGAATGAAAGAAGGGGAAGCGAGTGCAGCCCTCAAACCCGCTGACGGCCAGATTTTTATTATCTTTGCTCGAATGGGCCCTAGGAAGCCAACAAGGGATTCTTCAAAGAGCATCTGAGTGGCTCATTGAAGCCTGCACCTGCACCAGCCCACCCACAACAGGCAGTCGGGGCTTGGGGGGCACAAGCTGTCCCCCAACTCCCACC
This sequence comes from Ursus arctos, assembly GCF_023065955.2. NCBI lineage: Eukaryota > Metazoa > Chordata > Mammalia > Carnivora > Ursidae > Ursus > Ursus arctos. Next base: position 22,195,258 of record NW_026622919.1, on the reverse strand, counting down.
AAGCCCAGAGACCAGATTCGAGGCTGCCAGGAGCCTCACTCTCCGCTCTCTGTGCCTAGGCAGGGGCCACTGGCTCAGGCAGCCAAGGCTCAAAGGCCACACCCAGGCCTGCTGGGCCTCTGAAGCAGTCTCTGTCCCTCTCTGGGCCTTGAGGACACAAGCGAAGGAAGAAACTGGATCTCCTTGCCAGGGCTAGAGGAGATAAGTGCTTGGGATTCCTCGAAAGAGAAGCTTTTAAGGCGAGCCCTAGGTCTTTCCCCTGAACTCTCCGCCTGCCCCACACCCACAGGCCCCCTCTGCTGCCTCCTGACTCCCCTTTGCAGGACCCACCCAACCACAACTGCCCCTCCATTCCAGAGCCCCAGGCCCACCATTCAGTATGCTCCTGAACCCCAAACACCCCTCCCTCCATCCAGATCCTCAACCCCGCTCCCTTCTTTCCCCAAGACCTAACCTGGAGTGGGGGTGGGGCCAAAAGAGACCTGGTACTTTAAAAGAGCCCAGCCCCCTCCCTCCTAAGCTTGGGTTTTGTCAGAAAAAGCCAAGGTTGGCACTGTGCAGACAGTAGCCATGCCACCCCCACCTCCCAGCTCTGACCACACCGTTGAGATCGATGCCCGCAGCCAAAGAAGGAATCAATGGTTCTAATTAAACCCTTTTTCCAGGGTGGGTCCTTGGCCAGAGACAGAGAGAGAAAGAGAGAGCGTCTGAGGCTCTGCATCCCAGCACCCAACGCTGTACCCTGTACATCTTTAAGAAACCTGGAGCTCAGCAGTAATCAGGCCACAAAGACCCCAGACACCCCCCGCTCCGCCCCATTAGATGAGGAGGCAAGCAGAAGGCCTGGGGTGGGGGCAGGCCTCCTGATGGCTCATTCCCAGGGATCCTTCCCCTAGGAGAGCTCCCCCTCTCCACTCAGCCCTGCCTAAGGACCACAGTTGCTTCTTCCAGATCCCCAGAGCACACGGGGGACCCACATCTCCATCCCAGCCCTGAGGGTCATCAAAGAGAATCGGCCATCATGGTAAGGGCGGAAGGAACAGAGCGGCGGTGGGGGGGGCACTGGACAAAGACCCTCTTGTCCCCAAGGCACAGTGGCAAGAAGCCAGGGCAAAGCCTTTGCACTCGTTGCCAATGGTGCCTGGGTGCCAGGCAATCTGGGTGGAGGGTGGGGGGGGATCTTATTCTTGCAACCCCCTCCCCTTACGCCCCGAGCCCTCACCCTGAAGCCTTGCTTCTCCACCAGGCCACCAGCTAAGTCTCTGCCCCAACAACTCTTAGCTCGCCTGGAGCCCTCCTTCCTGTGTGAATGCCAGGCCCTGACACTTGCTCGCAGTGGCCCCAACACCAACCAGAACCAGCAAAAACCCTCATGCATAAACCCAAACTGTCCCCCACATACATACACACACGCGCAACCACGCCAGAGAAACCACCACGACAGCTGCCACCAAGAATGACAGAGCTTCACATTTTCATAGTGACAGCCTCCATCAAATGCATCATCAATTCTTTAAAACCAGCAAGAGGGATAGGGAAGGGAATGAGAGAAACTGAGGCATGAAGTTAGACAGCAAAGCAGTTGGCTCAAGGTCACCCAGACCAAGATATCCAGAGTCAGGAAGAAGGTATCCCCCTCCCACCCCCCACAAAGTGCTCAAACCCCACACCAAGGAGCGTTCAGACCTACAAGTCCAAAGTCTGGTTAGCTATCCTCCACTCCCAGTCCTCATCTGTTTCCCCTTCCCCCAAACAACAGTAGCTCTGATATCTCCTGAGAAGGCTTCATCCAGGAGCCCTCCGACAGCACCAAGCGAGGGGTGGGGGGACACTTCCCTTAAAGTTGGGGGCTGCAGGACCTGCAGCTTCCATAGTATTTAGAGAGAGGGAAAAACAGTCCGGGATCTCCTCCTTGCAGGATCCTTGTTTCTGCTCACCTGGTTCCCCTCGGCCCCCGGGGTCCCTCGGTCCAGACTCCTCCCTAGGAGATCGGGCGCTGCCCTCAGCTGTCCTCTCCCACCAGGCCAGGGCAAAGCGCCGGAGGCACTGCCAGGGCTGCATGGGGAGGGGTGGGGCGGGGGGGCTAGCACTAGCAGCCGCACACGCCCCGCCGGGCCCTGCCAGCCGAGCTGCGGAGGCACCCGGCCGGCCCCCTCTGCTTCCACCAGCATCCTGCTGCCCCCACCGACAGGACTCGGAGCTGGCCCCGGAGCTTCTGACGTAGCAGGGGGGTGCGTGGGAGGGGAGGGGGGGCTATGGCGCGTCCCCTCCCCAGCCCCGCCCTCTGCCCCTCGGCTTCCAGCGGTCCCTACCTCCTCACTCACCCTGGATGCTCTCCTCAGCTGGGGGCGCCCTCCCCTGCCCTCTGGCCTCCGCAGGGGGAGGGCTTAAGATCAAATAGCCCCTCCCCCAACCCCTCCCTCTTATGGGCCCTCCCCACCCGCCAGCTGAGCGGGGAGCTGGTCCCCAGTTTCTGCAACTGCTGCCTAGGCTCTGAGGTCTCTAGGGCTAGGGCCTCGAGGTGAGGGGGGCGGGGGGGGGAGAAATACAGGATCGTATCCTGGCAACACAGCCAACCCCAGAATGCACTCACCCCCTTCTTCCCTGGGGGGCTGGCGCAAAGCGCCTGCCACCACCGTCCAAGTGCATTCACCCCATTCTGGGACCTGGGGGAAAGAGAGGCCTTTGAGGCTCCCCACCACCACCACCACTTCTCCATCCCCCTTGCCTCCCCCCACCCCCCGCATCCTCCTCTTCCTCCACCACGGATGGACCACTCCCCTCCCCCACTCCCCTCCCATCCATCCCCCTTCCTCTTCTCCCCACCCCTCCTCCCTCCACACGTACCCCTTTAAATTTTCACCCCTCGGGCCCCCTCCCCCGGGCATCACGAGGCCCTCCCCGCTCGGTCTCCAGCCTTGCCAATTCCAGACCCCCTCTGGTCCCAGGACTCTCGTCGCCCGGGTCCGTCTCCCAAGACTGCACGCCGCGGTCCCCTGCCCCCCCAACACCTGCGCCCCAAGCATCCCTAGCCCCACCGGCCGCCGCCTCCCCGGCCCGGCCGCCGCCCCCGCCCCCGGCCGAGGGGAAAACACACAAAGAAAACAGAAATACCTTCCACTTAAGCATGGAGGCACATTAGGGAGGAGAGAGACAGGGACATGCCTTGGGACGGAGCGTTCCCCATCGGGCGGGGGCGCGGGGGGCGGGGGCCCCGGGCCGGCCTGCCTGGCGCTCGCCCTCTCGCCGCCTCGCGGGCTCCTCGCTCGGCCCCAGCCCCGGGGCGCGGTGCCAGGCGGGCGGGCCGGGGGCGCGGGCCCCGCCGGGGTGGACCAGCTGGGAGGGCGCCGGCGGCCGGGCGTGTGGGTGCGCGCGCGCGCGGGCGTGTCACCGAGTGTGCGAGAGCGAGTGTGTGTGTGTGTCTATGTGTGTGTGTGTGTGTGTGTGTGTGTGTGTGGGCGCGCGCGCGGGCTGGCGCGGGTGTGTCACTGCGGGCGGGAGCGCGCGCGGCGCGGGCACCCGCGTGTGGCCGGAACGTACAAAGGGCCGCCCGGGGTGGCGGGGAGCGGAGGCGCGGAGGGGGCGCTGCGCCTCGCGCCCTCCAGCTGCACGGCGGGATCCCGCGGCGCGCGGCCGGGCCAGGGGTGCGGGGCGCGCTCACGCTCCCCTCCACACTCCACCTGCTTCTCCCACCCCAAGCAATCCTCGCACCACCACCACCGAGACAAATACCTAAGGCCCGGGACCGGCCTCGGAGGAGGAGGCGGGGGGTGCACCTCTAGGGTGGGGGACTTCTCGGTCTCCAAGCCCCGGAGCGCCAGGGGATGGGAAGCGTTCGGAGAGGAACCGGGCGGGGAGGCAAGCGGAGCGGCGGGACCGGGGACCCACTTTTCAGCCAAGGTGACCTCCGAAAGCCACAGCCACCCTATGCAAGGAGAGTCTGGACCCTCCTCTGCCTCTGTCGGGACGCCCCCACTCCCCCGCTCCTTAGACTCGGCTCAGCCTCAGGGATCCAGTCCCCCGGCGCCCCCTGCTGGGCTGTGTCCTTGCCCCCAGCTCCGGTTGCGGCCCCTCCTGCAGGCGTCTGCTGGAACTGCAGAGGGCCGTGTTCGGAGTGAGGGGAGTCAGCTCCTCTGTCAAGTAGGACCCCAAAGGGGCGCGCTCCAGCCCGTTCTCACACCTCGCTTGGCTCTGCCGCGGCCACCTCCAAGGCAGCATGCAGGCGCCAGCTCTGCCCCGCCCCCGCTTTATTCCCACCCCCTCCTTGTCCCACCCTGGCCCACCTGTTGGCTCCCCGGACTGCTCCGGCTCTGACCAGCACTGACCCCGACCCCTCGTCCTGTGCTGGTGGCTTGCTTCCTCTCTCCCTCCGCTTCTCTGTCCTGTCCCTCCTCTCCCAAGCTGCTCTCGGGGAGGAGAAGGTGGACTGAGTCCCCTGCCCCTTTTGTTTACTCCTGGCATTCCCAAAGCTACTTTAGATGGAGCAGGAAAGGGGCACAGGACCTCTCTTCAATATAGGACACAAGGCAGAGTGGCAGGCAGGCAGCCAGGCAGGAGAGAAGACCCCACCCCAAATGACAAACCGGTTTCCCCACTTCCTGGTCGACCAGGTTGCAGCCTTAATCTAGGCTCTCCCATTTTCCTGCCCGCCCCCAGGCCTGCCCCTGAGCCAGGCACATGCCCCGCTGGGGGCAAGTCCCAGATGCCCCTTGAGATTGATCTCCAATTGCAGTAACTTAGGTGGTAGGGCCAGGGCAGGAGGGGGAGGGGGCCTTTCCCAGCTCCAGCAGGATAGCTCCGGAGGGCAGCCAAGAGCCATGTCTCAGACACACCGTCTGGGCACACGACCCCAGCAGTCGGCACCCTGACTTCTCCTGTCCTGGGCCAGCTGCCTCTCCTTCTGCCAACTGGACGGTGCCCATCTTTTGGCCTCTAAGCACACAGCGGGCACTCTTCCAGCTCCCTGCCTGGCTGTCTGCCCAGGATGGGCATGGGAGGCAGCAGGCCCTGTGTAGAGGAGGGGGCGGCGTGGGGAGGGGTGGCTTCCCCCCAGCTGCTGGGACACCGCCTCCCACACCTCTCAGAGCCTACAGGCTGGGGACTCAAGCTTCTGCTCCTCCATTCAGAAGTCTGATTCAACTACACAGACTCTCCCCTTTCCTCTCCCTGTCAGGTTCCCCCTAAGATGGGGTCTCTTCCCTGCCCCACTTTGTGCCCACCTAAGGGTAGCACGGCTGAAATCCAAACCCAGATCTGCCTGACTCCAGAGCTCCCAGCCCCTTTCCCAGCACCAGAAGCACCTCCCAACCTCGCGCACTGCGGGAAGCCGGGGCCAGCCTCTGTGGCTGGAAGAGAGCCGGGCTCAGGAGCGTGGCTGGGGGTTAAGACATGCGGTTATGTCAAGGTTAAGGAACTGGGCATTAGCCCTGGATGAGGACCAGAAAGATGCTTGCCCAGTGACGTGGAGATTTTTCTGCGCTTACGATAAATGCCAAGAAGCCCCTGGTTCGGAGACTGGGGGGAGAGGCTCTGTCAATCAGTCCCCAGAAAGTGGGAACAGTTCCAAAGGTGTCAGCAGGACAATGCTTCCATCTTTCCCCACTCCGAGGTGACCTCCTGCATTAGGAGGGCTCCAGGATCCTGACCTGAGCAGAAGGCAGACGCTTGACCACTGAGCCACCCAGGCGCCCCTGCAGCTCACTTCTTAAAGATGAACCCTTGACATTTCTCAACATCTGCATAGCCGTGATTTCATTTGACCCCCTATTCCCTTCAACTACTTCAACCACACCCGCCCAACCCAGGACAGCGGGGTGCCATAGAGGGGTGAGAAGAGATACAGCTTCTCAACAGAACAAAGACCCTGAGACCCCACAGTGAGCCAGAGGGCGGATGGCATTGACCGCACGAGATTCTCTGGCCCACCCCCAGGGAACACAGGTTCCCGGCCCCCATCACATCTCCAAAGCAGAGTCTCCTGTGGTAGGAAAAAGGCCGGGAAGCCATCACCACTGATCAGGGGCAGAGCAATGCAGGTATTATTCCTCCAGCCCAGAGACGAGAGAATTGCTTCTGGAAGCTGGCATGGTGCCCAGGCACAAGCCGTGTGCCAGCTGCCTCCACCTGAGATGCCTCAGGTGCCACCCCACCCCCACTCTCATTCCCCAACAGGTGACTTCCCTCTGGCCCTCCTCCCCTGCCTCTCTGGCCTTGCTCTTGGTCCGGAGGGGGCAGCTGGCGTGTTTGAGGGATCCACAAGGGCAGAGTTTAAGCGAGCTTCTCACACACCAACCCGCGGCCCCCTTGCCTCTTCCTGGGAGCCTGCAGGAGGGAAGTTATGGGGGAGCACGCTAGAGGTGAGAATTCTCGGCCTCTCCTTCCCCAAGGTACAGTCAGAACACGGAGTGCACCTGGACAAACATCTGGGTAGGAAAAGGGACATGGGGGGGTGGGCAGAGAGGGGCACGGGGCCTCTAGGGAAAGGCACAGGAAAACGATGACGTGGAAACGATGGCTGGGATAAGCTGGACTGCTCACTCTGCCACAGTGGAACCCTTCCCCCCCACCCAGATCCTAGAGAAAGCCCCACCCCCCCACCCGCCAGCGGGGCTCTTTCCAGCCAGCGCATTTCAGGAGCCCGCTTTAGACCATCCACACTCCAGCAAGGGTGGCCCCCAGGCAGTGAGGGAACTGTGATGAGGCCCTGTTCTGGAGAGAGTGATGGGGGCGGGAGGGACGGTGACCTGGCATCTGGGGCAGAAACTGGCAGGGGTGGGGGAGGTGAGGAGGAGGACGGTCTTCCCTCTGCCCCAGGCCTGCACCTTCTGACCACAGAAGAGCGCCCAAGAGCCCCTACAAGGTCTCCTCTTGAATTCCTGGCCCTCCCATTCCCCCTCCCACCCTATAGGAGAGGAGTGAATAGCAGTCAATTTCAAAAGACCGTCCCTCATTCCCTGCGGTCCTCCCTCTCCGGCTTCTTATTGTAGTGAATGCTAATGATCCTCCGTAATTGATGCCCTCATTAGCACATCAAACCCACTTTCTGAAGAATGGAGAGAGAATGTGGGAGGGGGGTTCTCTGGGGTCCTGACTGTAGCCACCTCCAGTGAAAGAAATTCATCCTGGTGCTTCCAGCAGAGAGGGACCCCAGGTTGAGGGACTTTCAGCAGGAAGCCTAGATGTCCCTCTGATTAGCAGTTTTCTGAGCCCAAGTCTCTGTCTTCCCTGTCAGATGGCAGGCAAGGGTCCTACCTCCGCCATCAGACTGGGAGCGCTGAGTCACCCTCGTTAACTAGGGCCCCCCTCAGGGGCGTGCAGTGGTTCTTACACTAGAGCGAGGGTCAGAATCACTGGAGGGCCTGTCAAAACAGGGACTGCTGGGCCTGCTCCTGAAGTTTCTGATTCAGTAAGTTTGAAGAAGGGCCTGGGAATTTGCATTTCTAACAAGTTTTCAAATACTGCTGCTTTTGCTGCTCTGGGCCCCACTTTGAGAACCAATGGGGGGGCGGGGGGGACTTTCTTCTTGTTTTCCCAGCTTAGAGCTTGGGCTGCTGATGCAGCTTGACTGGCAGGTCACCACAGGGCCTGGCCCATGGACAGTCCTGGAGAACTTTGTGGCACGATGATGGCTCTTCTCCTCCCAAACCACCTCCCCTCAAACCAAGGCCAATTCCTGCCACATAAGCACCCCTGGAGACTCCTTTCTCCCCAGACTTTGACCTTTCGTACTGAGGGACAGAGATGACCAGAACTGGATCCCTTGATCCCCAGCTTCGTGCCGCCGTGCTCTGTGCCACTGGTGTCAGTGGGTCTTCTGGGATGAGGAAGGAATAAAATGAAAGAGAGGGTTCCCAGCACCCCACCTCACTTTGCGGCTTACTGGGGCCTAAGTGGGGGAAGGGCTCATGGATATAGTCCATGAACATGAAAGTGCATGCGGTTCCCCACCCCCTTCCTTCCCACTCAGTTCCCGAGGCATAAGAAGTGCAGGTTGGGGTGGGGGACCGGGGAGGAGATTGGACCAGGAATATAAAGAAGCTCAGGAAAGGTGAAGGGAAGAGAGAAGAAAGATGAGGAGGGACCAGAGCAGGGAAGGGGAGGAACGGAGTCTGTATCTATCCTTGAGAGGACGAATTTCAAGCCACAGGGTCCAGGAGGACCACAAGCCCAACTCCTGAAAGACCACACCCCGCTTGGCTTTGAGGCTTTAGATTTCACCATCTGACCTACATGCCTTGGTGAAAAAGGGAAAGGCACCCTCCCACACCCCCACTCCAGCCAGCAGCCTCCCAGGCCTGCCAAGTAGCCTTAGAAGCCTATGGTGGGCGGTAGGGCAAAGGAGCAGGGATCATCCTGACCTATTTTACCCATGCTAGCCCCCCGTAACCATCGCCTTGCCTTCCCGGGGGACAGCAATCACCTGTTGAATAACGAAAGCAGGTGGAACCCTCTCGCACTTTGCTGGTGGGAATGAAAAATGGCTCAGCAACTATGGAAAACAGTTTGGCAATTCCTCAAAAAGCTACACACAGAAATACCACATGACCCAACAGCCTAAATGTCCTTTAGCAGATGAATGGATAAACAAGTCGTGAGCTCTGCCTATAATGGAATATTATCTGTCCCTAGAAAGGACCCAAGTACTAATAATACTCGCTCCAACTCGGATGAACCCTGAACACGTGCTAAGTGAAAGAATCCAGACACGGGAGGTCATGTATTGTAGTATCCTGTGTATGTGAAATATTCGGAACAGGCAAGTCCATTGAGATCTGCCTGTAGGAGGAGGAAGAAGAAAATGGAGAGCGACCACGTGACGAAATGCCTCCCGCTTAGAGGACGTGGTAACCGCACAACACCGTGAATGCGCTAAATGCCACCGAGTTGTTCACTTTAATTTCATGTGATGTGAATTTCACCTCAAAAAAGAAAAAGTAGTAATGGAAGTGGGAGTTTTCCAGGGAGTTCATTAAGTCGATCCACCTGCAGGGTCTACCTGCTCTCGAAACAGGGGCTTGTGCCCTGGAGTCACAGCCTTTCTGATGCCCTGGGCCCTGGGCGTCTGCTCGGAAGACTCAGAAGATGCTTTCGGGGGCGGGGGGGGGGGGCAGGATGCTGTTTTCTGGCCCCACGCTGCCTCTCCCTGAAGCCTCCCCCTTGCCTGGCTCGCACCCCAAGAGAGGCTCCCTTTCACCTTCTCGCTTCCTCAGCAGGCGGCAGGTGCAGGATGGCTGGGTTGGGGCTGAGGAGCTCGCTTCCCATGCGTGTCACCAGCTAACATTGTGCCATCCGCCCCAGAGGCAGACCCATCCCTCCCTGATCTTCTTGCTCTAAACCTTGCTTTAAAAGCTCTCCCATAGATGATTTTAATCACCCTCTAAATGAGCCCCCTGCTCTCTAGAACCTCACTCTTCCCCATCCCTTCTCCATGGCTGGGTCCTGGACGGGCTGCTCTGGGTGCAGGTGAGGCAGGGCGGGGTCCCGGGATGAATCAGGCACATCTGCTGCTCCCACTGCTCTAAAGCCCCCCTCTAGATCCTTCCACTCAAAGACCTTCAATGACTACTCCCTACACAGGGGATTGTGCCCTTTGAGGTCCCTTCACCCTTTGAGGTCCTGACAAAAGTTCTGCACCCTCTCCCTAGATAAATGAGCATCCATGCCCACCACAAAACAAACAAACAAACAAACAAACCTGGGGCCCTCCCCGACCTCTGCAGCCCCTCCCAGGTCCCCTGGGGCAGAGCTACTCAAACCACAGACCAGTGCGGCCACAGGTTCACAAGATGAGTACAGAAATAGAGGGTAAATGTTGAGCAAACCACAGGGATTTGACATTGCCATAAGTCCAAGCACATGATCATTTTTACTATATTTTTTTAAGTGTGGGTTCACAGTCAATTGGAAATTGAACAATGAAAATGTCTCTCACCCCAGAGAGTTTGAAAAGCACTGCGCTAAGCATCCATTCACCTCCATTCATTCTCATGCCTGAGAATGTCGATACATTTCTTAGCCTGGCATTCAAGGCCCTCCAAATCTGTCCCCTAAATCTTTCCAGCCTTATCTCTGGCCACCTCCTGCAATACCACACACACACACACACACACACACACGTACGCACATACACACACACACCCGTGCGGGCTTGTGTGCATGTGTGCTCTGTATCTTCCCCTCGCACTTCAGCCTTTGCCCGTACTGTTCCCCACCATGGGGTTATCCTTTCCTTCCTCTGCACCTGTTGGCACCTGACTCCCGATGCCAGGTGCGGCTCACATCCCACTTCCTCAATGTAAAGCCTTCCCAAACTCTACCCCTGCCCTCCACACACGCGAACACATTCTAGCTGCAATTCCCTCTCCCCTGGGCTTTCGTAACACCCACTTAGCTTTATTTGTGGCCGTCCGTCTCCTCCTCCCAGGGCAGAGCTTTGGTCCCCTTGGTTCCCTCTGTCTTCTCCACCTTCCAGAGTATCCATGCTGTGTGGATTCTGAGAATCCTGCCTCCCTGACTCTCCCGGGTCTCTCCTGTGGCTGCTCTCCCAGTCCACCTGTTCCATGCTGGGCCTTCTGAGCCCCGAGCTCCTTCCCAAGATAGGACCTGGGCCTCCGTACCACTCCCTGCCCCACCCCTGGCTTCACCCTCCTTCCCCGGGGGTCGGCCTACAGCAATAACCACTGGTATATGAGGGGGGCCAAAAACCAGTGACATCCAAGATTTCCAGGACTGGGAAAAAGTTAATTTGACTTATTTTTTGAATAGGAAATCCTATTAAATCCCCACCACTGCTGCCACCCCAACCACCAGGGTCCAGCATCAGAAGCAAACACCATTCCCTGTTTCTTTGGCTTTTCGGGGCTTGCCCATGTGCTCACATTTCCTTTGTGTTCTCTTACCCAGACGGCAGGGTAGGATACACACTCGACAATTATAAACTGGACATTGTTCGAGGCACCTGGGTGGCTCAGTTGGTTGATCATCCGCCTTTGGCTCAGGCCATGATCCCAGGGTCCTGGGATCCCCTAGCCCTGAGTCCAGCTCCCCACTCAGGGGGAAGCCTGCTTCTCCCTCTCCCTCTCCCTCTTCCTCTGCCTACCGCTCCCCCTGCTTGTGCTCGCGCTCTCTCTCTGTCAAATAAATAAATAAATAAAATCTTTTTAAAAAAATAGAAATAAACTGGACATTGTTCTGCATCAGCACCTATAAAGGTACCCTGTTGGGGCCCCTGGCTGGCTCAGTTGGTACAACATACACTCTTGACCTCGGGGTTGTAAGTTCGAGCCCTGCGTTGGGTGTAGAGATTATTTAAAAATAAAGTCTTTTTAAAAATAAAATAAAGGCGACCCGCCGAGGGATATTTAGGCCATGTCTAAGGCAGGAGATATCCTGGTAATTACTTTAGTTCACACAATAAGAGCATATCTGTAGAATAAATTCCTGGAAGCGGAACAGCTGGATAAAGGGTATGCACATAATAAGTGTTTTAGATACGAACCATTATTCCTGTTTTCGCCCTGGTGTGTGGATCCATAGCAGCCAATCTTTCCCCACTTGGCCACTGACTTCTCTAGTTGTGTGCCTGCTGGGGAAACCAAGGCAGAGACTATCTCCCCTGCTCCCCCCAGCCCCCGACACACACGCACAGCATCCCAAATTGGGACCTGAAAGCAGAAGAAATCCAGCTTCATTGGTCAGGAAGTGTCCCAAGGATCTGCGCTCCTTGAGAAGCAGAGGGAAGCATGAGGTGTTAGCCTGAAAGGGGAGAAACTAAGCTAATGATCACTTCTCATGTGAAAGAGGAGCTAAGCCGAACGCTGAAGGGGCTCCATGTCAGCAAGAGAGACTGAGATTAGCTCCCAGGGTGAACTTTCTGCCAGTGCAGGAGGGGTGACAAGGGCCTGGCTCCAGCAAGGACTGCAGTGACCCTTACTCAGAGAGCATTACCCCAGGATTAAGGGTGGTGGCCCGGCCAGGCCTGCTGCGAGGCAGAGGGCTAGAGCAGGTGACCGCTTGAGCTGCCATGCAAGGACACGGCCTGGCCTAGGGGAACAGCCCGGGAACCGGATTAGTACGGCAGGGCCCCGAGCTTGACAGTCCTCACAGCAATCCCGTAATCCAGCCTCCAAGGAGGCCAACCAAGCATGATGAGGAGCCCACTTTGCTGATGAGAAAACCAAAGCCCAGAGAGGTTAAGACATTTGCCCAAGGCTTCACAGATGAAGCAGGACTTGAACCCAAGCCTTCAGCCCCCAAGTCCAATGGCCTCCACTGCCTTCCTGGGGCTGGAAGCTTCCCAAGACAGGTCCCAGGTCTCCGGCCTTGGTTCTGCCACCAACTTCTCTAGGTCCTTTGCGCCCTCACTCCTCCATGCCACCCTCCCCACCAACACCCCAACCACGCAGCTGCAGAGCAGGGTGGGGACGGCAGGGCGAGGCTGCAAATCCCTCTCCTGTCTAACAGCTGAGCTGAGAGAGGAAGACAGAGGTGGGAACAGGTCCCAAACTCCCATCTCACGTGTCCTCGCCCGTCTCGGTCCCAGACTCTCTCGTGATAGGAAAGTAGGCCAGTTTGGAATATGTCACAGATATTTTCGACATCCCCATCTGTACTACAGCTTCGCATGCAGCCAAGTGGGGCGGAGCCAGAACCTCCGTGCCGGATGAGGGGTACACCTGCTACCTCTGGGGCTCAGAGCCCAGATGGGGGAGACGAACACGCCCAGGGGACCCTGAAGGGCACAGGGCACGTGTCCAGCAGCCTAGACCGGGCGGGGCAAAAGACCAGCCGTATCTGCGCTCTTCCCAGGGGAGCAGAAGCAGAACAGCTGTGTGATCTGTGGACACCATCGCGCTGCCCTGTGAGTGGTGTGCAGGGCTAGCCTGGGGGTGGAGCACTGAGGAGGGAGCAATTAGTCCTGCGGGGAAAGGGGTCTAGGGAAGCTTTAGGGAAGAGGTGACTGATATTTGAGCTGGGCCTTGAAAGGGGACCAAACTTTGCTGGGTGAAGATGCAGAGGGTTGGGGCGCCTGGGTGGCTCAGTCAGTTAAGCGTCTGCCTTCAGCTCAGGTCATGATCCCAGGGTCTTGGAATCGAGTGCCGCATTGGGCTCCCTGCTCAGGGGGGAACCTGCTCCTCCCTCTCCCTTTGCCCCTCCCCCCAGCTCAAGCACGCACTCTCTCTCGCTCTCTCACTCTATCTCAAATAAATAAATAAATAAATAAATAAATAAATAAATAAATAAATAAAATCTTTAAAAAAGAAGAAGAAGAAGATGCGGAGGGTGTTCCCCGCCAAGGGGTGTGTTTGGGGTGTGCTTCAGCCATTTTGTCTGGGGGGAGAGGGCCAACCATGGAGGCCCAGCAAGAGAGACTGGGCAGGGGTCGGGTGGCCCTGGAGAAGGAGCTGTTACGGTGACTGCCCAGCGAGGAAGCTTCTGGTTCACCTGCAAGTGCCCATGGAGGCTTTTAAGTTACAGGATTCAGAAAGAACATGCAGCTGTCAGCAGGGAGGGGTCACGGTGGGAGGGGCAGAGGTGCGGGGAACCAGGGAGGGTTCTCTTAGAGCCATCAGCTACCCTGACCAAGTCATTCTCCGGTGTGCTGGCAGGGGCACCGCTCCTGACTGGGGGAGGGGAGACTAAGGTGAGAAGTGAATTCCTTGCAGGAGTTAGAGGTCTGCGAGCTCCAAGGGGCTAGGTCGGGGTGGGGATTGCACATCAAGCCACTCTGCGGGAAAGGCCGGTAAAGGAGACGTCTGCACGCTGTGTTTAGGAAGCACCTACTGTGGGCACTTGGCAGCACCGCCTCACCTCACCCTTGCAGCAAGCCCCAGACGTAGGCCTGCTTTGAGCCTTTTGATCGACACAGAAACTGAAGTTTGGGTTTCAGGGGTCAAGAAGCAAAGGGAAGTATAAGTCCCTTCCCGAAGGTCTCACAGCTTATAAGTGGGGAAGAATCCAGGTCTGTCTGTCGCCAGAGTCCATCCCCTTCATCTCTCGCCACCTCCCAGATGAGAGCCAAGGCTCCCTCCCAGAGCAATAACTCAGGCCTCACCCCTCTCTCAGTCTCCACCCTGGACCAGGCCTCCAGGGCCCCACAGCAACCCGTGAGAGAGCCACACTCAGAGGAGCAAACGGAGCCTCAGAGACGTTAGTGACTTGCCAAGGACACAAAGCTAATTAGTGACAGAGGTGGGATTCAGATCCAGAGACCTTCTCCCACCAAATCACTCTGCCTCATTTCTCCCTGAGCACTTAGCTTCTTCTCCAGTTTCCTCATCTGTAAAATGGGCCCGGCAGGGAGGGTAGCGTTAGGGAGAGAACGCACAGATAAAAGCCACTTGGCACAGTACCCAACCTCACTCAAACTTCAACAAATATTCGCTGAGCACCTACTAGGAACAGGACCCTCTTGAAGCTTTTGGGAGGCAACAGGTAACAGAAACCAGCCCCTGCTCTCCCGAGGAGGATACTGAGACGAGGGTTAGGAGGAGAACGGGCTAAAGACACAGAGAAAGCGCTCCGCAGTCGCACCCACTTAAGTCCTCCCTACTGGTTGTAGGAGCTTGGGTTCTGGGGCTCTCTGCATCTGGATCTAGCCAACGGGAGGAACACAGAAAGAGGCCAGCCTCCCAGGTGAGCAGCCCTCCTCCACCTCCCATGACACCATCGAAGCCTTTCCTCCCCTGCCCCCCCCCCCCCCCCCCCGCGGGCTGCGATGGGCGCACACTTGGCTTCCTGTTCCCTCTCTTCCCGGGACCTACAGCCGGCGCTCCTTGTTCTGTTGCAGACTGCCAGCTGCCCAGCCTCCCCTCCCCATACAACCCTGAATCTGATGCAAGACTCTCGGGGGTCATAAGAACCTGAGGGTCGGGGAACGCTTTGGAGGTCCTGACGCAGCCCTGAGGGGTAGAGCCCCAGCTGTTCATGTTCAAGAGGATGGAGAGATTCGCTTCTCTGGGTGGGTGGGCTTCTGGTCAAAATCAGGGAGTTCCTCACAGAGGGACAGGAAAATCAGCCTCTAACTCTACAAACACAAAAGAATCACAGTTGGAGCCATTCTTAAGCAGTTAGGACATTATTTTATTTAATTTGATCCTCTGCGGGTGTAAAATCCCATTTTTTTAAAAGATTTTATTTATTTATTTGACAGAGAGAGACAGCCAGCGAGAGAGGGAACACAAGCAAGGGGAGTGGGAGAGGAAGAAGCACGCTCCTAGCAGAGGAGCCTGATGTGGGGCTCGATCCCAGAACGTGGGGATCACACCCTGAGCCGAAGGCAGACGTTTAACGACTGCGCCACCCAGGCACCCCTAAAATCCCATTTTAGAGCTGATAAAACTGAGGCTCAGAAAAGCAAAGTGACTTGCCCAAGGAATCCAGAGCCCCTCCTCTTCTCTACCTGCAGTGCCTGAGCTATAAGCCCGGGCTCGACTGCAATCCCCAAGTGCAACCAGAGGCAGAAGAATTGGGGGAAGAGACTCTTTCTTGCACCTCCCCTGGGTCATTGCTGCTTTCGTTGCCCCTTCTTGGGGCCGTGCCAACGTGTCAGGAGATGGGGCCAGGTCCTTCCTAGCTCCCCATTGCTGCTTCCAGAATATCACTCTGCCACTTTCTTGCAAAAGCCCCTGCTCCACCCACCTGTGCCAGCCCCCTCTCCTGAGTGTTGTCCACTGACCTCCCAGCACTGTTTCTCACTTGTTGAAGCCTTTTGGCCTCCCAATTCCTAGTGCACCCTGGGCATATGTTTACTACTCCATACTCAAAAATCCCTTTAAAATGACAGAAAAATTATACTGGAGTTTTAAAGCAGGTTAGATTATACTAATGCAAAACCCAACAGAGAAGAGGAATCCATGATCCCATAGAGGAATTCACTAAAAGTGTGAATCTCTCATGAAAGAACCCTAGATTTCCTGCTAATGTCAGGAACAAGGCAAGATTGTCACTCTCATCATCCCTGTTCAACATTGTGCTGAGGTTCTAGCCAGTGTTCTCAGGCAAGAGTCAAAGGGCATCCAGAATTGAAAGGAAGAAGTAAAACTATCCAAGATGGCATGGATTTCCACGTGGAAAATCTGGGGCATCTAAAACATAGCTATTAGAACAATATGTGTGTTTAGCAAGATTTTAAGGATGAGATCAACATATAAATCAATTGTATTTCTATACTGGCAATGAACAACTGGAAATGGAAATAAAAAATATAATACCATGTCCAGTAGCATCAAAAAATATTAAGTACTTAGGGAAAAGACTGATAAAGAATATTCAAGACCTACACACTAGAAACTACAAAACTTTGCTCAGAGACCTCAGTAAATGAGGAGCTATACTATGCTCATGGATCAGAAAACTCAATACTGTCAAGATGTCAGTTCTCCCCAAACTGACAGATAAATTCAACACAATCCCAGTTAAATTCCCAGCAGCCTTTTTTTGTAGAAATTGAAAAATTGATTCTAAAATTCTTATGGAAATGCAATGGACTTAGGATAGCCAAAACAACTTTGAAAAAGAAGGTGGGGGAAGTTGAAGAGCGCTTTCCCCTGGGTGGCAGCACTGAAGCCACCCCTGGCTGGAGTTACAGTAAAAGACATGAAACAGCATGGGTTCATCAGAGCTCCAGTAGCTTTCCTCAAAAAGTTTGGGAAGCTGAAATTTCCTAAATGGGTGGACACTGTCAAGCTGAGCATAAAGAGCTTGTTCTCTGTGATAAGAACCGGTTCTAGGATGACTCACTTCCACAGAGCAGTGCCTGTATCTCTCAGGCACCAGGTTGGCGCCTTGACCAAGATCTGTGGGGGACATCAGAGAAATAGTATCACACCCAGCCACTTCAGTCAAGGCTCCAAGAATGTGGCCCACAGGGTCCTCCAAGTCCTGGAGG
The DNA here is from genome assembly GCF_023065955.2 of Ursus arctos. Lineage (NCBI taxonomy): Eukaryota > Metazoa > Chordata > Mammalia > Carnivora > Ursidae > Ursus > Ursus arctos. The sequence goes on along the minus strand of NW_026622919.1, from coordinate 22,178,370 downwards.
GGCTGAAAGTTACAGACAAGGACCAAGACAGGGACCACAAACTGACACCTTGGGGACAGAGAGGTCTGGACAGAATCTCTGGACAGATGGCAACCACCAACAAGAAGCATTAGAACAAATGCTGGGTTAATAAGTTGTTTAATTTGTGGAATTAAAATAAAAACAAGCTGAAGAACTTGCACTAGTTAATTTCAAGATTATTGGAAAGCTGCAGTAATCAAGGCAGTAAGTATCCTGTTGTCTATCAAGACAGACAAATAGACCAAGGAAGAGAATAGAAAGTCTATAAATAGACCCATGCATATATGGTCAATTGCTTTTCAACAAAGATGCTAAGGCAGTCTAGTGGGACAAGGATAGTCTTTTCAACAAACATCCTGGAGCAAATGAATCTCTATGTTCAAAACAAAATAACTTACACTGTATACAAAAATTAACACAAAGTGGATCCTAGACCTAAACATAAGCCTAAAAGTATAAAATTTCTAGAAGAAACCACAGGAGAAAATCTTTGTGATCTTGGGTTAGGCAAAGATTTCTTAGATAAGAACACCATAAAAGAAAAAATTGAAAAATTGGACTTCATCAGAACTAAGGATTTTTGCTATCTCAAAGATACTGTTAAAGGAACAAAAAGACAAGCTACAGACAGGGAGAGAGTATTTGCAAAGCGTTTATATCAACAAAAGGCTTTTACCCAGAATATATAAAGAAGTTTCAAAACTCAATAAGAAAACAACCCAATTTTTTAAATGGGAGAAAGATTTGAATAGACACTTCAACAAGGAGATCTATGCATGGCAAATAAGCATACAGGAAGACGCTCATTATCAGTCATTAGGGAAATTAAGCTTAAAACTACAATGAGATATCACTATTAGAATAGCTAAAAAATTTTTCTTTAATGACAATACTAAGTGTTGGTGAGAATGTGGAGCAAGCGGAGCTTTCATACACAGCCAGGGGAAAGGTAAAATGGTACAACCACTTTGGAAATCAGTTTGCCAGGATCTTAAAATATTAAACAGACATTACCCCATGACCAGCTAGTCTACTCCACAAACTATTTCCCCAAGAGAAATGAAAGCATATAATCATACAAAGACTTGTATGTAGCAAGCTTTATTTGTAATAGCCAAGAGCTGGAAACCCAAATGTCCATCAAAAAATGAATGAATACGGGCGCAAGACTGGCTCAGTTGGAAGAACATGTGACTCTTGATCTTGGGGTCATGAGTTTGAGCTCCATGTTGGGTGTAGAGATAACTAAAAACTAAATAAATAAGCTTTATTTTTTTTAGAGTGAATGAATAAACAAATTAGAACATGTTCATACATGGGGTGCTTGGGTGGCTCAGTCAGTTAAACATCTGACTCTTGGTTTCAGCTCAGGTCATGATCATAAGGTCCTGGGATGGAGCCCCGTGGGGGGGGGGCGGGGGGGCTCTGTGCTCAGCACAGAGTCTGCTTGTCTCTGTCCCTCTGCTCCTCCCCCTGCTCATGCTCCCTCTCTCAGTCTCTCACTCTCTCTCTCCATCTATCTCTAAAGTGAATTAATAGAATCTTAAAAAAAAAATTGTTCATACAAGGACTATTACCCAGCAATAAAAAGCAATGAACAACTGATACACATAATAACACAGATGAATCCCAAAATGATTATGCAAAGTCAAAGGAGGCAGACAAAACAGATACTTACACTGTTTGATTCCACAGAGATATCAAATCTAGAAAATGCAAACTAACTAATCTATAGTGACAGATAAACACATCAATGGTTACCTAGAGATGAGGGGATGGGGTGGAGAGGGGTGGGAGTAACAGATTAAAAAGTGACACAGGGAAACTTTTGAGGGTGATGGGTATGTTCATTATCTTGACTTAGTGATGGTTTCACAGGTGTACTCATATGTGAAAACTTAAACAGTACTTTTTAAATATGCGTAGTTTATTGTATTGTCAATTATTCTTCAATAGAGCTATAAAAAGGTAAATAAAAAGAAGCAATAATCAGATAAAACAAAAGAGTTAACCCCCCCAAAAAAGAAATGAGATATAGATATTGGGAAAAGCAAAATCATCTCTACATACAGATTATATTATTATCTGCTTAGAAAAGTCAAAGATTCCACTGAAGCCTTATAAATCTTAACAGGAAGTTCAGTAAAATAGCCAGTTAAAAGAAAAATATAGAAAAATCAATAGTTTTCTTTTTTACCAACAAAAAACAATTTTAAAATGTTTTTTTAAATGATTTTATTCATAACAGCAATTACAACTATGAAATACGTAGGAATAAATTTTACCAGGAACATACTAGAAGACTTGAGTAAATGGAAAGATGTATGTGATTTTCTCACAATGGAAGAATACTTTGTAAGGTTGTCGATTTCCTCCAAATTACTCTATAAATCCAATGCAACTTGAGTTTGAAATTCCAACAGAATTTTTTAACTGAAACTAGAAAAGGTAATTCTAAAATTCATCTGGAAGGGTAAATGAGTACCAAGAGAAAAAAAAAGATAAATAAGAAAAATGGGCTGAATAGGAATTGCTTGCATTACCATCAATCCAAATGTACCATAAAATAGTAGATATTATAGTAAGAATAGGATTTGTCTTCCACATAGTAGGTACTTCACAAACATTTGTAAAATGTAAATCAATAAGCTAACAGATCAACAGAACAAAGAGTCCAGAAATAATATCAAAAACCCTTTTTCATACAGTGAATATTGTAATATAAACATTTATCATGTATCTCTATTAAATATGTCCTTGATGTCCATGAGCACCTCAAAGTCAACATGCCCTAGATTGACCTAACCACATTTCTTCCCTCTCCAAGCTCCACATCTCTATTCCTGCTCCTCCTCCTACTTTGCCAAATCACTCAAACAGGAAAAGTGGTCACCTTGGATCCCCTTCTCCCCCTCACGCTCTCATTCAGTTTTACTTTCTAAGATATCGGTCTCCACCTCCCACCACAGAGGAATTTAGCACATGATAAAAACAGCAAGGAAGGGACACAGTGTTGGAACAAGTGGCTATCTATGGAAAAGAAATACTTAAATTAAATCCATATATAAAAGTGAATTCCAGATGGATTAGATATCCAAGTATAAAGAGTTAAACTATAAAACATGAAAAAAAAAAGGGGGGGCACCTGGCTGGCTCAGTTGGTGGACTATGAGACTCTTGATCTCAAGGTTGTGAGTTCAAGCCACACACTGTGTGTAGAATTAACTTAAAAAAAGAAAAGAAAACACTTGAAAGAAATAAACAAGGACGCTCTTTATAATTTAGGGATGGGAAGGACTTTTTATAAGACATGGAAGTCATAAACCACAAAGAAAAACAGCAACAGATTTGGTTATAGTGAAAAGCACCACAAAGTTAAAAACTGAATGCTAAGTGGGACGTATTTGCAACATTTAAGACATGGATGAGGTTAATTACTATCCCCATTATCCAATATCCATTATCTTTTCTTCTAGCAACCGTCCTCCCCCAACCCATATCCCCTAGAGAACCACTCCTCGCCTACTCTATGGCATGTGGTTTGATGGGGCTGGCCCGTCTCCCAGTTGCGGGATGAAGCATATGACCTAGGCTTGACCAGTCAGTGTAGTCCATCCTCCCTCAAGCAAATTGATTGGTTTAGGGCAGGGTGTGTGATCTAAATGAGGGTCAAATTAGAGAATACACTGTGACTTTTCCAACCTCTCAGAAGAGAAGAGCAAGTGGAGTGTGTCTGGAATTTCTATATAGGGCCATCTTGACTTCACATGGAAGAATTGAACTGAGAATAAAGCCAAAACAAAGAAAATCAAAGCCATGTACTGGTGAAAGAATTATGAAGACGAAGTCTGGGCACCTGGACCTAGTTGTGCCTGAAGTCAGCTGCCCCTACGAGTTTAGTTACGTGAGCCAATAAAGCCGTCCCGCCTTCTTTTTTCACCAAAGCCAATTTGAATTCTATTTCTGTCCTATGCAAACCAGAGCAATTCTAATATTTAATTTATCCTTAAAAATATTTACTCAATTGTTGTTAAGGTCAAAAAATTTTCAGAACTATATATGTTATTCTGTTTTTAATTTTTTTTTAAGTTTTAAGTAGGCTCCATACCCAGTGTGGGACTTGAACTCATGACCTGTGATCAAGAGTTGTATGCTCTACCAACTGAACCAGCCAGGTGTCCTTATTCTGTTTTTAATTTTAAATATATATGTCTATGCATATAAGAAGTTCTGGAAAGACACATACACACACACACTATTAGCAGTCTTAATACCTAGGCAAGTGGCAACGGAGGCCGAGGGAATGCAATTTTAACCCTACACATGACCTTTATGATTTGCATTTTTCCAAAGAGCATTGAATCATTCAATCAACAAATATTTATTAAGTACCTATTCTGACCAGTCACTGTTCTAGGCTGGGGGCATAGCATTAAATAAAACAAATAAAACCCTTGCTTTTGTGGTAGGGAGAAGCATCATTATTTTTTTAAACAATATCTTAAAAATTAATTAATCCAGGGGTGCCTGGGTGGCTCAGTCGGTTAAGCATCTGCCTTCAGCTCAGGTCGTGATCTCAGAGTCCTGGGATCGAGCCCCACATAGGGCTCCCTGCTCAGTGGGGAGTCTACTTCCCCCTCTCCCTCTGCTCCTCCTCCTGCTCATGATTTTTCTGTCTCTCTCTCAAATAAATAAATAAAATCTTTTAAAAAGTTAATTAATCCAACTCTGCTTTCAGTGTGCCTGCATCCAGGCTTCTGAGTATCACTAGGGAAGAGCACACAACTGAGAAGATGAGGGCCAAAGAAATACAAAACAAACATTCAAAAAAATCTACAAAGCCAAAAATTGGTTCTTTGGAAAGACCATTAAAATCGATTTAAAAAAATGTAGCAAGAAAGATGAGGGAGAGAGAGGAAACATATAACTACTATTAGGAATACAAATGGAAGCATTACTACAGATCCTATAGATGATAAAAAGATAGTAAGAGGGTATTACGAGCAGCTTCACGTCAACATCTGAAGATTTAGATAATGTGAGAAATTCCTTTAAAACACGACTCACCAAAAATGTCACAGGAACATCCAAAAATGTCACAAAAATATTCTGATTTTTGAGATCACAATAGGCCAATATATCTGTTAAAAGAAATTGAATCTTTAATTTAAAATCTTCCACAAAAAAACTCCAGGCCCAGATGGCTTCACTGGGGAATTCTTCCAAACATTTAAGGAAGAAATAATACCATCTTACACAAATTCAGCAAATAGAGGGAAAAAAAGAGAGAGAGAACATTTTCCAACTCATTTTATGAGACTTGACTAACCTTGATACCAAAACCTGGCAAGGATATTACAAGAAAGGAGAATTACAGCCAATATTTCTCATGAATATAGATGCAAAATCCAATACAAAAATGCCAAATCAAATTTAGTAATTTTTTAAAAGGCAATACATAGTAAAGATCAGATGCAGTTTTGTCCAGCAATGAAGGTTGATTTAATGTTCCAAAATCAACCAATGTAACTACCCATGTTAACAAAATTAAGTAGACAAACTATCTGACCATTTTAATGGATACAGAAAAAGCTTTTGATAAAACTGAATACTCGTTCATAATTTTTAAAACTGAGAAAACTAGAATTAAAAGGAATTTCCTCAATTTGATAAAGGATCTCTCAAAAAAACCCTTACAGTTGGGATGCCTGGATGGCTCAGTCAGTTAAGTGTCTAACTCTTGATTTCAGCTCAGGTCATGATCTCAGGGTCATGAGATCCAGCCCCACATTGGGTTCCATGCTGGGTGTGGAGCCTGCTTAAGATTCTCTCTCTCCCTCTCCCTCTGTCCCTTCCCCATCCATCTCTCTCTCTTATAAAACAAAAACTTATAGTTGACATCATATTTAATACTGCAATATCGAGTGCTTTCCGCCTATATTAGACACAAATATCTTTGCAGTCTTGTGGTAGGCAAAAATATCTTAGGACAAAAATGTACTAGCCATAAAAGAAAAAAATGATAAAGTGGACTTAATTAAAATTAAAAATTTCTGCACATCAAATAATACCCTTACAAAGTGAAAAAGTAAACGACCGAGTGAGAGAAAATAACCTTAATGCATATACCTGATACAGAACTTATATACAGAATAAGTAAATAACTTCTATAACCCAGTAATAGAAAGACGAGCAATCCAATACTCTTTGATAGGCAAAAGACTTGAAGAGACATTTTACAAAAGATATTGGAATGGAAATAAGCAAATGAGGCACACCTGGCTGGCTCAGTCAGTAGAGCATACGACTCTTGATCTCAGGGTTGTGGGTTCAAGCCCCACGTCGGGTGCAAATAATAAATAAAATAATAATAAATCTTTAAAAAATAATAATAAAATCTTCACACACACAAAAAAGGAAATAAGCAAATGAAAAGATGTTCAACATCATCAGTCACCAGTGAAATTCAAATGAAAACCACAACAGAATGCACATCAGAATGACTACAATCAAAGTCTGAAAATATTACGTACTGGCAACACGTGGGCAACCAGAACACTCCTACATGTAAAATAATACAACCACTTTGGAAAACAGTTTGGTAATTAAACAGAAAGAGACCTACACATGTATCACCACCTAATTTACAACAAAGATAGAACTACAATTCAGTGGAGAAATGAGGGTGCTTTTCAATAAATGGTGCTAGAGTAATGGAATAGTCTCACAGAAAAAAAATGGAATCTTGGCTCCTATCTCAAACATACCCCCAAAATTCATTTGAGATGGATCATAGACTTAAGTGGGAAAAATAAAAACAATAAAGCTTATAGAAAAAAAATCATGGATATTTTCATGGTCTTGGACTAGACGAAGATGTCTTTATCAGGGCACAATAAGCGTTAAACATGAAGGATTAATGTATTTGACTTATTAAGATTATAAAACTCTATTCATTGAGAGATACTATAAAGAAAGTTGATAAAGAAGATGTGATACAGGGGCGCCTGGGTGGCATAGCGGTTGGGCGTCTGCCTTTGTCTCAGGGCGTGATCCCGGTGTTACGGGATCGAGCCCCACATCAGGCTCTTCCGCTATGAGCCTGCTTCTTCCTCTCCCACTCCCCCTGCTTGCGTTCCCTCTTTCGCTGGATGTCTCTCTCTCTGTCGAATGAATAAATAAAATCTTTAAAAAAAAAAAAAAAGAAGATGTGATACACACTGGAATATTATTCAGGCATAAAAAAGAATGAAATCTTGCCATTTGCAATGATGTGGATGGAGCTAGAGAAGTATTATGTTAAGTGAAATAAGTCAGTCAGAGAAAGGCCAATACTACATGATGTCACTCGTGTGGAATTTAAGAAACAAATGAACATAGCACAGAAAAGAGAGGCAAACCAAGAAAGAGACTCTTAACTATAGAGAACAAACTGATGGTTACCAGAGGGGAGCTGGGTGGGGGATGGTAAAATAGGAGATGGGGTTTAAGGAGGACACTTGTCACGATGAGCACTGTGATGTATGGAAGTGTCAAATCGCTCACTATATCGTACACCTGAAACTAATATAACACTGTGTGCTAACTGGAATTAAAATTTTAAAACTTAATAAGAAAAGAAAGTTGAAAAAGCAAAACCACAGAATACATAAAAAAAAACTCCTACTAATTAATTAAAAAATCACACAATCCAAGTTTTTAAAAACAGCCCAAACATTGGAAATCACTTCCCAAAAGAGGATGTCCAAATATCCAATAATTACAAAGGGTGAATAAATAAATACACACATGAAAAAGTGCTCGAATTGCTAGGCATCAGGAAAATGCAAATTATAACCACAATGAGATACAAATGCCCATCTACAAGTAGGGCTAACATTTTAAAAGCTGAAAATTTATGATGCAGTGTAAATCGGCATAATCACTCCGGGAAACTGTTCGACAGCTTCTATGCAAGATAGACAGTCTATCTTATGATCTAGCAACTCAACTCCTAGGTACGTAGACAAGAAATATGAATGTTTATTTTCAGCAAAAAAAAAAAAAAAAAAAAGTATAGCCAAAAACGGGAACAAACCAGATATCCATCAACAGTGGAACAGCTAAATTGTGTTAGAGTCATACAGTGACATTCTATGCATAAAAATGAATGAAATACCGCTACTACAACAACGGGGATGCATCTCACAGACATAATGTTGAGTGAAAGAAACCAGACACAAGAAAATATGGACCGGGGGTGCCTGGTTGGCTCAGCTGGAAGAGCGTGCAACTCTTGATCTCAGGGTTGTGGGTTCGAGCCCCACGTTGGGTATAGAGATTACTTAAAAAAAAAAAAAAGAATATGGGCTATATAATTCCATTAATATGAAGTTCAATGATAGGCCCCCCAAAAGAGACAAATCTATGGTAATAAAAATCAGAAACATGGCTACATGTGAAGAGGGGGCCTCTGGAGGGTGCTTATGGGGATTTGCAATGTTCCGTATCTGGATCTGGGAGTGGTTACACCACGTACCTATGGAAAAAAACCCATCTATTACTGATTAAATTAGTGTAAGATGTATGCACTTTACTATGTGCATGTTATATCTCCATTTAAAAGTTTTTAGGGGGGTGCCTGGTTGGCTCAGTTAGTTAATCGTCTGTCTTCAGCCCAAGTCATGATCCCAGGGTTCTGAGCCCCCACATCGGGCTCCTTGCTCAGCGGGGAGCCTGCTTCTGTCTCTGCCTGCTGCTCCCCCTGCTTGTGCCCTCTCTCTCTCTGACAAATAAATAAATAAAATCTTTAAAATAAATAAATAAATAAATAAATAAATAAATAAATAAAAATAAACGTTTTTAGGGACAACTGGGTGGCTCTGCTGGTTAAGCATCTACCTTCAGCTCAGGTCATGATCCCAGACCAAGTCCCACATCGGGCTCCCTGCTCCGCCCGGAGCCTCCTTCTCTCTCTTCCTGACCCTTCCGCTGCTTGTGCTCTCCCTCTCTCTCTGACAAATAAATAAATAAAATCTTTTTAAAAACATTAAAAAATATAAAGTTTTTAAAAGGTAGTAGTAAGGGGCTCCTGGGTGGCTCAGTCGGTTAAGTGTCTGCCTTCAGCTCTGTTCATGGTCTCAGGGTCCTGGGTCGGAACCCCGTGCGTGGGGCTCCCTGCTCAGCGGGGAGTCTGCTTCTCCCTCCCCTTCTGCCCCTTCCCCCTGCTGGTGCTCTCTCCGTCTCTCTCTCAAATAAATTTTTAAAATCCTTTAAAAAAAAGGTAATAGTAAGATGTTATTGATTATGCTGCTAAATTTGTAAGTTTAGAACTGGAAAAATTCTTTAAAAAGCACAGCTTATGAAAACTGAAACAAGAATAAAAAATCTGACTAGTCCCACATCCATTAAGAAAATTTAATCAGTATTTGAAAGCCTAGTCACAAATTAAGCTCCAGGCCCAGATGGCTTCACCAGCCATCTTCTAAATGTTTAAGGAAGAGATATAAAACTTACAACAAACTCTTCCATGATTAGAAAGAAAAAAAGAACTTCCCAATTCACTTATGAGGCCATTATAACCTTGACTTTAAAATGTCATAAGGATATTACAAAGAAAAGAAAATTATAGGTCTGTCTTTCTCATGAGCAGAAATGGGAAAAAATCTAAACAAAATATTAGCTAAATCTAATACAGTAATATATAAAAAGAATAATACAGAACTACCAGTTGGGTTTATTCTAGGAACGCAAGATTCATTTAATATTAGAAACCAACGTTGTTCATCTCCTTACCAGAATAACACGCAAAACCCATAGATTATCTTAATAGAGGCAGAAGAAGAATTTGAAAAAATTCAACACCCAGTCATGATTTTTTTAAAAAGGAAAACTCTTAGCGAAGTAAGAAGAGAAGAAAATTTCCTTAATCTGATAAATGCCAAAATATCAGAAGTGTTCCTCTGAGATAGGAAACAAGACAGGATGTCTCTATCACCCCTCTGTAACCATACTAGAAAATTCTACAAGAAATTAAAAAGGAAGATATAATCATTGTTATTCACACACAATCTACCAGCGTACATGGAAAAATCTATATAATACAAATACGAATTCTAAATTAGTTAATAGTATTGGTGAAATGTTCTATATTCTTACTGATTTTCTGTCTACTTGTTTTATCAGTTATTGAGAAGGGGGCATTAAAATCTCTGACTATACTTGAGAAAATATCTATTTCTCCTTATAGTTCTATCAGTTTTACATATTTTGAAGCTTTGTTGCCAGATGAATAAACCTTTAGAATTGTGTCCTCTTGTGGAAATGACCCTCTTATCATGAAATGGCCCTCTTCATCCTTTGGTTATAATCTTTGCTCTATCACTGATTTTGTCAGGTATTATTATAGACTTTTCTCGTGGTCTTTTAAAGATTTTATTTACTTGAGAGAGAGAGAGAGCACGAGTGGGGGGAGTGGCAGAGGAAGAGGGAGAAGGAGAAGCAGGCTCCCCACTGAGTAAGGAGCCCGATGTGGGGCTTGATTCCAGGACCCTGAGATCATGACCTGAGCTGAAGGCAGACGCCTAACCGACTGAGCCACCAGGTGCCCCTTAATATAGACTTTTCAGTTAGTGTCTGTATGGCATAGCCTGTAGTAATATAGGCACTCCGGCATCCTTTTGGTTAGTGTTAGCATGGTGTATTTTTTACTTTTCACCTACTTGTGTCTTTGTTTTTAAACTGGGTTTCCAGGTGCGTGGGGGGATGGGGTAACGGGGTAATGGGCATGAAGGAGGGCACGTGATGGGATGAGCACTGGGTATTATGTGCAACTGATAAATTATTGAACACTACCTCCGGAACTAAGTCTGTACACTATGTTTGCTAATTGAATTTAAATTTAAAAAGATAAATAAAAAATAAAGTGGGTTTCCTGTAGACAGCGTAGAGTTGGGTCGTCCTTTTTTATCTGCCTCTTAATTGGGTTGTCTAGACCACGTATACCAATTGTGATTATTGATGTGGTTGGGGTTAAGTCTCCCATCTTGGTTGCACAACTGTATAAATGTCCTCAAACTCCAGTCAACCACGAGGCTCTGCCTGAGTTATCGCTTCTTGTGCTGTGGCCTGGAAACTCCTTCCAGGATGCAGGTGGGGACAACTGCAGAACTTCCAGCTACGCTTCTCTTCTCTCAGAGATCACCGTCATCTGCTGCCCAATTTCCAAAGTCCGAACCCCACTGTTGCAGGTTTTGTCCAGCTTTCCAGTTGTTTCACGCAGGAGGGTAAATCCACTCCCTGTTGCTCCATCTTGAGCCAAAGCAGAAGTTCAGATCATGTATTTTGGAGAGGCATGCACCTCAATCCTGCACAATTTTCTTGTATTAATTTTTTGTCAATTTCCTGTCCTCTTCATTGCTGTCTTCTCTTTCTGGAACTCCTTTTAGTCAGGTGTTGTGCTTACTGGACTGGTCCACCCACATATTTCTCTTCTTGGGAGACCCTTAAGAGCAAGGGCTTTGTGAATTTTGTCTGTAGCTTTTCATCAGACAGTAGAACAATATATACTAGGCCCTCAACAAATTTCATCTCTTTGTCTTTCTGTGCTACCCTCTGAATGACAATTTTTGTGTTACCTTTCCAACCCTCTACAGTATATTTAATTTCCAAGAAACTTTTCGTATTCTCTATGGCTCTTTTTTCACTGCATTCTATTCTTTTTTTTTTTAATTAAGTACTAGAAGATATTAATTATCGGGAGGGGTAAGTTTAAATTGGTTTGGGGGGTTTTTTAAACATTTGTTTAAACTTACTTAAGTAATCTCTACACCCACTGTGGGGCTCGAACTCAGGAACCCAAGATCAAGAGTCACATGCTCTTCTCACTGAGCCAGCCAGGCGCCCCTAAGTTAGTTGATTGCTTTGTTTCGTTTTTCTCTTTCCTTAGCTTTCCATTTTCTTTTATCATTTTGTCTTTCTCTCTTATGGTGGGGGCGTAGCAGCCATGGAAATGCACCACCCAGCTCTCACTCCAAGAGAGCATTTGCCACGAGGTGTACCGTCAACTGACAAACTTCAGCTGGGACAACTCCTGGATGAACCGCAGTGTTTGAACTGGGGACACACTTTCCTCAGGCAACTCCAGCCAATTACTGAGCACGATGGGGGTACTAGCCCCGAGGCCATTCCACCCCGCAGGCTCCTCTCGTGGGCAGTCTTTGCTCTGAAGCTCTGGCTGAGACCCTCTCAACTACACCAGGGTGTGAAACTCTCTCTCCTCAGTCCTCCTTCCTTCCCTCTCTTCTTTCTCACAGGCCAGTCCTGCATTCCAGTCTGAAAACTTTCCCCGTTGACTTCTGCCCCCTCTTCTCTGTGCTCTCCCCAAGCATTGCCCCAGGTAAATTTCCATAAATCTCGGTAAATCTCTGTAAATCTCAGTAAATCTCGTGCACTTCTAAGTCCATTCGGTATCTGTTTCCCCGAGGAGCTGAACTGACACAGGAGTTTTCTTCATCTGTCAGATGATCCTTGCTCAGCCATGTGTATTTAAGAGAAGAGCACTAAAAAGTGAACTGGACGTCCCATGGGGACAAGGGAGGCTTTTTTAACTGGTGATTTTCTTTTTAGTGATTGGGCAAAGCGCCAGCGTTTCAGCGAGAATGCTCCAAATGTTAGTATAGGGAATTTTTCTTTGGAGCCTTCCTTTTCTCTAAATAAGAAATTTCTGGTTTTGTCTGGAGGTGGGAACTTGTTTCTGCCTTTCTGTGCAGGGCCGAGGTGGAGGAGGTCAACAGTTTTTCCACCTCTGCCCCTCTGTGCGGTCTGGGGCCTCCAGAGCCCCTTTTCCCCTCTCATCTTCTATCTCCCTCTGTCCTCGTTGCTACATCTGTGACTTTTCCCCAACCCTCTTCAAAGCATCCACAACTTTGCTGAAATCTTCTGTCTGCTGAGATATTTTCTCTGTCCTTGTGGAATTATGTCTTCCCTCTTTCTTCACGACCATTTGAGTGAACCCTTAAAAGGGAAAGGAGATACAGTTCATCACCATTAACAGGAGGCCCCCACATCTGACTTACATTGCCCCACTGACTTCCTGGCTGCTTTGCGGAGAAGGGACTGTAGATGGGCCGGAAGCAAGAAGATCAGTCAGGAGGCCATTGCCACAGTAGAAGTGAGCGATGAGCGTGAGTGGGCCTGGGATGGGGGGCCGTGGAGATGCAGACAAGTAGAAAATTCAAGACATATTTAGACAGTGGTTTTAAAAGACATCCACAAATTCTTTGTGATGCCTCCCTCCACGAGATGGAACTTCATTCTCCTCCCCGGGAATGCAGGCTGGCCTTAGTGACTCATTCTAACAAATCAACTACAGCAGAATTAACAGTGTGTGACTTTGGACACAAGATCAGAAAAGACATTGTGGCTTCCTCTTCGCTCTCTCTCTCTCAGGTCACTCACTCCAGAGAAAGCCAGCTGCCATGTTATAAGGACACTCAAGAGTTCTATAAGGTCCACATGACAAGGAATGTAGGCTTCCGGCCAACCATTGGCACTAACTTAACAGACATGTGAATGAGCCCCTCTGGAAGCAGATCCTCCAGCCCAGGCAAGGCTTCTAAGTGTCTACACCCTCACTGGCATCTTGACTACAGCCTCATGAGAGACGCGGAAGCCCCGCTAAGTCACTTCCGGATTCCTGAACCAAAAGAAGCATATGTTGTGTGAGATAATAAATGCTTATTATTTTAAGCCTCTATGTTTTGGGAAGTCATCTGTTACACAGCAATACATAACTAACTAACTAACACAGGGGGTGAGGGAGAGAGAAATCAAAGTCTTATTTGGGTTTGGGGCTTGAGCAACTGGGTAGGGGACAGGACCATTGACTGAAAGTAGGGAAGCCTGGGAGAGGAAAAGGACGAGGAATCACGATGTGGATCTTGAAATGCCTTTTAGACATCGGGAGTAGACGCATCAGGTAGATGTTGACTATTGGTCTCCGGGCTGAAGAGATCATTGAGGGTCCCTGGAATGGGGCTCATAGCTAAAGCCATGGACATCCAGGGAGAGAAGATGAGGGGTCCTGGACCAAGCCCTGGGGCCCTCCAAACTTTAGCAGTAGGATGGAGAGAAGGAATCAGATGAAGGAGAGGCCAGCAGGGTGAGAGGAAATCCGGAAGACAGTGGCAACTCAAAGCCAAGAGAAGAAAGAGAGATCAGAGAAGGGCCTGGCTGCAGAGCAAGAAGTTCCGAGGAGCAGCTCCGCCCTGGTGACAGCTACTTCAAAGAAGCCAGACATTAACAGCAAGTACTTGCCAGCTCTTGAGCGTCTCCCAAACGCCTAGCACTTCAGTGGATTTTCCTGTTGAATCATCACAGTAAGTCTGTGAGGTGAAGGACTATGATGTAAAGGTCTATGAGGTAAAGTCTATGAGGTAAATTGCCCCCATTACACAGATGAAGGGACTGAGGGGCAGAGAGATTAAATAACTTGTTCAAGATCACACGGTTTGTGAAATGGCAGAGGCCAGATTGAAACTCAAGCATGTGGGACACCAAAGGCCACAACCTTGACCATAAAGTTTGGGCAGAACGCAAGGGACCTTTTTTTTTTTTCTTTCTTTTTTTTTTTTTGGCATCTCACACTGCAAATTTCCTGTTTTTTGTGCTGGGTCCTGGGAACCTAAGCAAATGTGAGCCCAACAGGTGGGTGTTCCCCAGAGAGCATGCAAAGAAAGGGAGGAGGGGCAGACAGAGGCCTCTGCAAAAGTGGGAAAGGCAGGACAGGGCGGGAGATCTGTGCCTTTTGACTTTAAAGGAGCAGCATGCAAATGATATTCAAAGCGATATGCAAATGATATGCAAATTGATTTTTGAATGAGCATCTGTTCTTTTTGAGTCAACAGCTCAAGCACTTTTGGGTGAGCCCTCCCCGGCTTTCTCCCAGGGTTGTCCAGGGTCAGGATCCCTTGCAGGGTCTATGATCTAAACTGGAGAAGTAGCAGGCACCTCCCCCAAGGCTAACTGGGCTCTGGACCCACAGGAGAGTGCTTCCCGTCCTTTCCAGGTGAGTTGGTCGTTCATGCGTTCATCTGACAAGTACCAGTAAAGTGCCTACTGGGTGCAGAGGCAGATGCCGTAGACAAGTAGAAGACTCATTATTTCTAACTTGCGGGAACGTACTCTAATGGGGGAAATAAACGAATACAGGAAAGACCTCGGGATCATCTAGTGTCTGGACTAAGGCTTCTCGACTTAGCATGTGGACATTTGGGGCTGGCTTGTTTGTTGAAGGGGGTTTCCCTGTGCCTCACCAGATGCCCAACAGCATCCCTGGTCACTCTCTAGCCATTAGATGCCACTAGCACCCCCCTCCCAGTTGTGACAACCAAAAATATCTCCAGACATTACCAAATGTCCCCCGGGGGGGGTGGATGGGGGTGACCAAGATCACCCCACTAGCTGCGAACACCTGCTCAAAACCCTCAGGTCTGTGCTCCTTGGGTGAGTCGATGTATTCAGTGAGCTTAGAGTTCACCTTCAAGGACCCAGCTTGTGCCATGTTTTTGTACTTGAACCGTTGTAGAGGACTGTGTTTCTCCAATTTCACATCTCATTCCTTTCCACCAAACATGACCCTCCCTTGACCCCCCCAGGCCCCCACTCTGAGCAGGAGCTGTTACTCAGTTCCAGCCCCCAGAGATTCCTGAGGAACATTCAAGGTCACCCCCGAACTAAATGGCCCTCGCCTTGAGCCCTTCAGGTTTGCATGTCTGCTTTTTAGCATCATTCTGCCTCTCTTTCCCTTGTCATCGAGTTGTCACCTGTGGGACTGTCACGCTCCTATCTCTGCCGGCCCCCATTCCTTTTGATTGGCAGCTTCCAAAGTTAAGAAACAAGATTTTGCACATCAGTGTTTTTCTGGCTGTGCTCTGCCAAGCACTGGGAGTCCTGCGGGGCCTCTCAGAAGCCCCCAGGGGGTGGCGGGAGGGGCAGGAGAGGCTTCCAGAAGGGTGGAGGTGTAGAGCAGGCAAGCCTCACCAGCTCCCCACCAGTGGTTCCTTCACAGCAGTTGGACTTTTCCTGGTTTTGTTTCTCTCTGCTTCTGCATGATACGCTTTGGACAACAAGTCCCAAGCGTGAAAGGCTTTTGCAAACCACTGACCCAGATGGGGGGCATTGCGAGGAGCAGAGGGCTCCCCAGCATGCCCATGTCTGTGCTTTGGTGCACAGCTCGATGGAGTCCATTGTGGCTGTTTGGAAGTCCTGAAAGCCTCCTTCCCTGTTCCTTGTTATTGGGTAGATGGTGGGGATGCAGACAGGAGGGTATCACTTGACGGAGAGGCCAAGCCCTCTATGTGTGTGGGCAGAGCAATGGGCCAGAGAAGCAGACCAGGCTTCCAAGCTTCCATATCAAACCACGATGCCTTTTCCTGGGAGGAGGAAGCAGCAACCCCAGGGCATGAGGGGCCCTAATCCCCCAAGGTGGCAGAACAGAGTCTCTGCACTGAAGTGGCAGCAGAAAGAGCAGAGGCGAGACACCGGAAAGAACTTCCCAACTTGGTACCTGGGAGGGAGCGATGGGAACAGCTGTGGCTCAGGCAGCTCTGGGGCAGGAGGGTGTCCCAGTGGCAGGCTGAGAGCTAATCACACACATCCTCCCCCCCCCAACACCCCGTCCTGGCCCCGGCTCCCAACCAGGGCTAAGTCCCGCACTGATAAACCTCCAGGGCCAGGGCAGAGGAGGGGGTTGGTGAGCAGGGTCTGGGGCCAGGCCCCATCCTGCCCTCTGTAAGAAGGCCTTTCTATAGGGGCCTTGCCAGACGACAGCAGAATGTGTGGAGATCTTGTTCCCAAGGGACTTGGGGGATGGAGCAGGCTCTCCCTTCTCCTCCCGACCTCCAGGCCCCACTGAGCCTCTGGACACAGGCACAATCAGGCATTTCATGCCTCCCAAGGGTCAGAATGAAAGGCCTGTGTCTGTCTGCACTCCCCTCCCCCCGCCTTCCATCTTCAGATTTTTCCATCTGCCCCTGGGGCACAGCCTCATCTTCCCCTGCCTTTCCCCCTCCTGCCCACTAAGTTCTTTACAAATATCTGGGAACAGAAAAGATTACCCTCAATGCCCTGTACTGCCTTCCACTAACTCAGGTCTCTGACATGCGGCATGCCCGGGAGGGAGTGAAGATGCTGATGGTCCTCTCCTGTCACTCACAGGAGCCCAGAGAGCTCAATGACACCTGAAGGTCACACAGCACCGGCCAGACTCACTGCTCTCCTGCCTGTCTCCTCCCACCCACTCTGTCTGCCTCCGTGGTTTGCCCTGGCTCTGGACTGACTTGCCACTTCTCCGTGAAACCAAAGGGCTTCTCTATCCCCTGGAAAATCCCCAGACACTGAAATGACCCGGAGGAGCTTTGGAACCTAAAATAGCAAGTTCACATCAGGGTTCACCCTTCCAACCACCGGCCAAGCGCCCAAGGAAGGGAGGCTCCCTGTATACAGGCCGGAGAGGGGGGTGCTGATCTCTGAGATGTTCTCCCCACCCCCCACCCCCATGCCAAAGCCAGACAAGCAGCCAGGAACTGGCGTCACCATTCTCCAGTCCCCCAGACACTCGTCCCACCGCCACCACCCGTGAGCAATCGTTCCGGGGCCTGACATTCTGTCAGCTTCACACCACCTCCCAGGGCCCCAGCCAGGAGCGCTTCCTGGATAAAATATGAAACATGCAAATCTGAGACAGTGCCTTCCCGAGCGAGCGACAGACTGCACGACCACAGCCTGGCAAACGAGACGCACGCTGTGTGGGGGCGGGGGAGCGAGAAGTATATATAGATAGAGACTTTGGATCTATCTGTGCAACGTGTGTATGAGGCAGAGAACAGCAGGCGTGGAAAACTACCACAGCAGCCTCCAGCTGGGGTGGCCTGAGGTCTGCGGGTGGCTGGGGGGGAGGGAGGGTCAG
This sequence comes from Ursus arctos, assembly GCF_023065955.2. Classification (NCBI taxonomy): domain Eukaryota; kingdom Metazoa; phylum Chordata; class Mammalia; order Carnivora; family Ursidae; genus Ursus; species Ursus arctos. Next base: position 22,160,402 of record NW_026622919.1, on the reverse strand, counting down.
GACGATCCCGAAGCCAAGCTCAGAGTGGGGATGACAAAAGCCCTTTGTGCTTGGACTCCTTGCGGAGGGGACCAGAGATGCAGGGCAGGGGAGCGGGCATTTGGTTTTGGAGAAGGAAATTGATTAGAGGCGGGGCCTCAGGAAGGAAGAAGAGAAAGGTGGGAGACCCAGGAGGCAGAAGTGTCGGGAGTCACAGGGAGAGCACCTCAACTCTCAGGGGGCCCGGGGGGCTCTTGAATATGGCACCCACACTGGTCTGGGCGTCCCAGAGCTCCAGTGGCATTGGGTCAGGGTGATTCTGCCTTGATCCGAACTGACGTGAGGTTGACATGGATGCCGTTTGTCATTAACTCTACGAATCACAGTGGTCCCGTGACCCATGCAGCCTCCCATTCAGAAGGTCTGGGTGGGACCTGAGATGCTGTGTTTCCAGCAAGTTCCAGGTGATGCCAGAGCTGCTGGCCCTTAAACTCCAATTGAGCGGCAAGGGTCTGCGAGGAATCAGAACGACATGAAGGTCACTTTGTTTAGATGGACCTAGAACCCACACAAGTCCCTAGGCGCCCAGGGTGCTGATGCAGATGGAGTCTATCCACGGTGGCCAGCGGTACACAAGGAATGACAGCCGTACAGCCCTGACATGGAACTCGCAGCCTGGAGTGTCTGGGAGCCCACAGCAGCCCACCCTGAGAAGGAGTCCACAGGGTTCCAGACGTACCGGAGCTCACAGGGCCAAGAGTGACACGGCATCTAAGGGGGCTTCAACTAACGAATACGGGCCCTAAGTGGCTTTGGAGTTTCATGGGGCCCGTGAGGAATTAGACTGAAGTGGAGCCCACCATGGCTACAGGGGTCTGGGCTGACTTAGAACCCACGAAAGACTAAGCTGACACATTGGCTCAGAGTGACATGGAGCGCACAAGCGTTTGGCCTGAAACAGAGCCCCTGACTTAAAGGCCCGCAGTGTGGGCCCCAGCCATGGCAGGGGATCTCAGTGGACTCCTGGGAGGAGGAAGCCAGGAAGGGACGGGAGGGATTCTGCAGCGGGGAAGGGAGTGGTAGGAGCCGAGCAGCCAGCTCTGGTGCTGCCGTGAGCCTGCAGGCCTCGGGCTGAGTGGTACTTGGCTGGGCCCCAGGGGGAAGGTGTTGAGAGAGAAGGTGCTGCTGCCGCCCCAACAGCTCAGATGGAGGAGGAGACAGGAAGGTGGAGGCAGGGCCAGGGCGGTGCAGGGCCCTGGCATGGAGACAGCGTGTCCTATCCAGGGAGGCCCGGCCATTGGGGAGGGCCCCTTGCTCTATCCGGGGCCCCTGGCATCCTGATTCCCTGCTCCCAGCACACACAGGGACATGCAGGGTTGTGGGGTTAGGGCTTAGGGGTGGGGAGAGACAAACTAGTGTCTCCCTGGTTGGGGGGCGTAGGGCCCAGTGGAGTAAGGATTCTCGCTCCCTGGGATAGGAGACCCTTCCCGTGAAGCCAGGTTCCTGGGCAGCGTGCCCTGACTTTGTTGGGTCCTTCCCCAGGGACAAGAAAAGAATTAATGGAGGTTTCCCCTCCCCAGATCCTTGGCAAAGACCCCGCATCAGTATCTGGACATGGACACCCTCCACCCTCTATCTTTTTCTTTTTCTTTTTTTTAAAAGACTTTATTTATTTATTTGACAGAGAGACAGCAAGAGAGGGAACACAAGCAGGGGGAGTGGGAGAGGGAGAAGCAGGCTTCCCACTGAGCAAAGAGTCCGATGCAGGGCTTGATCTCAGGACCCTAGGACCATGACCTGAGCCACCCAGGCGCCCCTCTCCATCTTTTTCTTAATTAAATCTAGCCCTCACTCCCCCATCTGACCAGACAGCCCTCGATCCTCTTCCCCACCCAGGCAAGACGCTATTCAGGGCCTACTTGCAGCTTCTCTTCGCCTCCAGGTTAAGGGAGAGAAGGAAGGGATGGAGGGGGGGCTGTCGCTACAGATTCTTGCTGTGGCAGGTCTGGGGGTATCAGGCAAGAGGGACACCAGCCTTTTTTGCAAGGGAAAAAGAGACATTTTTCTTTTTTTTTTTTTTTAAAGATTTTATTTATTTATTTGACAGAGATAGAGACAGCCAGCGAGAGAGGGAACACAGGCAGGGGGAGTGGGAGAGGAAGAAGCAGGCTCACAGCAGAGGAGCCTGATGTGGGGCCCGATCCCATAACACCGGGATCACGCCCTGAGCCGGAGGCAGACGCTCAACCGCTGTGCCACCCAGGCGCCCCAAAGAGACATTTTTCTTGACCAAAGCCGCAGACATCCATTTCATGCGACATCTGGCTCCCCCACCCCACGATCCCCAGGCCAGGACACCCCCCATATCTCGGCCTCTGCCTTTCTCCCCCCACCCACCCCCAGTCCCAGTCCCTGTGTGGTAAGTTTCTCCCCTACTTCCACTCCTTTCTTTGTCCCCCTCCCCCCAGGGCAGGTGTCAGGAAAAGGCTGGGGGCTCCCAGGAGCCCAAGGATACCTTTCCCTGGGTCCTCCCCCTCCTCCGCCCCTGCCATCTTTCCCCATTCAGCTTGTTACTGCCGGAGAATCGATCCCTAACTTCACTCCCGCCCGCACGCTGACCTAGTTTCTGCCTCAGTGCAGAGGGGACACGTCCTTACACGCTCCTAGACGCAGAGCGCTGCACAGCCAAGAGATGGACGCACGCTCAGTGCACTTGGGATCAACAGATGCAGGAGTGCATCCCCAGACACACTCAGGCTCGTGCACACGTGTGTGCATGGCCGGAGACACATCCCCAGTTCAGGAACATGTCAGGGACCACTTCATGGGCATGTTCACAAGGCTCCCTTGTTCACAGGGCCAAGGAACTCAAGTGGACAAACATCGAGGCACTGATAAGCCATAGACGCAGTTCCCCACAGGGGCTCCCCCACTCCCTCTCCAGCTCCGGCTTCCAGATCCTCATCCTCTAGTCCAGGAAAGCACCACAGGAAGTACATGGCTCCCCACGGCAGCCCTGCTGCCATGCTGCCACAGCCACGGGATCGGGAAGCACTCCAAACCCAGGAATGGATCCCCTCTTCCCTCCACTGTGCCCGCCCTGTGAAGCGGCAGGTGCCTTATTTCCCCATGACAAGACCCTGTACCTCCATGAAAGGGATCAAGGGTCATTAAGGTGGAGAGGCCATGGTCTACGGACATCAGAGGAGGTGGGGCAAAGCAACCCCGAAGATGGGTCCTTGAGCATCTTAACCCCTCAGCTGTTCCTCTGCTAAAACAAAGACTTGATTGCACAGGTAGGGCATGCGAAAGTCTTTGTAAATGGCTAAGATCTGCCACATAAATGTAAGAGATCATTATTTATTCTGCCTGGCAGTGCCTGTGTGGGGGCAGAGGGGATCTCCCATATCTGCCTCCTGACAGCCCTGTCCTGTGTTACAGGAAGTCACTCAGCCCAGGAGGAAATGTGGACTGAGGCCCGGGGAAGACAGGGTAGGCAGAGGGCAGGCTCCTGCCACTATCTGCCCCACCCACACCCTCATATTTTAAAGACTCTGGCTCTTAACTCCCAGAATGCCTCTGCAACCCAAGTCCTGCTGTCATCGTGCGTGGCCTTGGGGGTCCCTGCAAAGCTGGCAAGGTAAGCAGCCTCCACTAGCCAACCGCCTTCACCCCCACCCCCCACCCTGTTCCAAGCCTCCTTCTTTCCATGCAGCGGCTCTGTGCCCTCCCCAACACCCTCCATGCTTCTCCATTTTCTGCTGAATTCTTGCCCCCCACCCCTGGCTCAACTTCCTTCCCTGTCCAAACCCTGGATCCATCCCTTTAGACCCTCATTCTCGTGACCCCTGACGTCTTCTGCCTGTAATGGGAGGAATTCCCACCCTGGGCCTATCCCCCTCCTGCTGCACTCCTAGACACCAGCGGCTAAGCTCAGCTGGAAAAAGCCCCCCACCCCCAGGAAATCTGGTGGCTCTCCCAACTCTGGGTTTCCAACTGCATCCTCCTTGTTAGCAGATTCCTTCTCTCAACCAAGCTCTACCCAAGTCTCTCCCCTCCCCCACAGCACTCCTCAACCTCATCTCCTACTTCTCAGAGAAAATGGAAGCTCTCTAGAAAGTTCTTTTCCCTCCCTGCTCCCACAGCTGTCAACTTGCCTGTCTTCACGCTCGTCCGCTCTTCTGTCTCTCGCGTGTGCGTGTCTATCTGTGCGCATATGTGCATGAGTCAGAGCTCGCCTGGGAACACACATCCCACCCCACCCCACCGCCCCCCCTCCCCTGCCTCCAGTCCACCTGAGCTCAGGGTCTCAGCCCCTGCCCCTTCAGAGAGGCCGCACTCCTGAGTGAGCTGGTCCTTTTTCCAGCATCTTCAACCCCCCTTTCCCCCATGATCATGCTTGATGCAAGTCCCCCTCTAGATCCTTCTCCATCTCTTGCCTTGCCTCTCAATAGAGTCACCAGTGACCTCCTTGTTGCCAAGGCCAGTGGGCCTTCTTTATCCCTTGTTTTCTCCAATCTGTGTGCAACATTCAACACTGTTCCCTTCTTTCTGTTTCTTGATGCACTGTCCTCCCTTGGTTCTTGTGTTAGTTAGGATAAGTTATAGCGTGCTAGTAGCCTAACACAATATAAGATCAGAATGCAATATAATATGGTGCGCCTGGGGGGCTCAGTTGGTTAACTGTCTGCCTTCGGCTCAGGTCATGGGCCCAGGGTCCTGGGATTGAGTCCTGCATTGGGCTCCTTGCTCAGTGGGGAGCCGGCTTCTCCCTCTGCCTGCTCCCCCTGCTTGTACTCTCGCGCACTCTCTCTGGCAAATAAATAAAGTCTTTTTAAAAAAATAAAATAAAATAAATTGCAATATAATAAAACAGTAGCCTAGCTAATTTTTGTTCGGCTAATTAATGGTATTCGTTGGGCTATACTTAAATTGTATTAGCTCGGTTAGGCTAAGTCGTATTAGCTCAGCTAAACTCCTGTAACAAAGAGATCCAAAAAAGACGGTGGCTTAAAAATGTAAAGTTTCTTTCTTCTCTGGTTCAGAGTGAGCATTCCAGGGCAGTGGCGACCCACTGAGCAGGCATTCCGAAACCCAGGCTCTCTCTGTGGTGTTGCTGTACTGCCCCCTAGGGCATTATGGGTGACTCAAGCCTGGGTAGCCGCCATGCTGGGCTCTGGGGCAGGAAGGGGAAAGGGAATGTAGAAAAGGTGTATGTAGGGTCTCAAAGACCAGAAGGGGAAGCGCCACACCACCCCCTCCTGGCTCCCCACTGGAGGGAATGACATCACATGGCCACACCTGACCTTGAGGGAAGCTGGGAGGCGAGTCAGCTGGCAGCCCTTGAGCACAGATTCCAGTGGCCAACCAACAGGGATCATCAGGGCCTCCTCGGCCTCTGTCCTACCTCCCAGCTGTCCCTCTCACTTTATGGTTAATGGCCCTCAGGGTTCTCTTCTCGGCGCCCTCTTGTCTTGACACACATTGCCTGGTCATTCTTGTCCAGTCATATGCGGACAACTCCAAACATTTCCATCTCTGGCCCAGATTTCCCTCTTGAGCAGCAGACCCACCTGGGCACCAGAGGCCAAAATCTGGGATCCAAGCCAGACTCCCAGACTCCTCCTCTCCCTCACCCCACACTCAATGCTGGCAATTCTACGGCATAAAGGCCTCTCCAACGAGGACTCTGCTGTCCTCCTCGCTGCTGACTCTCTCATCGTTTCTCACAGCTTCCAAGCTGGTCTCCCTGCCTCCTCACGCCCTCCAATACTTTGCACCTTCCTCCAGTGAAACGTGGGCATGTGTCAAGGCCCTAAGCCCTCTTCTCTTCTCCCTTTTCAGTCTTTCGCTGAATCCCACATCCAGCCCCCCAACCTCCATTCCCACGGACACACACGTGACTCACACGAGTGTATCTCTAGCCCTCTCCTCTTCACTGAACATCAGACCCAAACACCCACTTGGATGTCTCAAAGGCATCGCGGACTGCACGTGTTCAAATCCGAGCTCGGGATGTTCCCCCAGCTCCCACTCCAGCGCAGTGTTCCCTGTCTCATTGTCAACCCAGGGTCTAAGGCCAGAGCCCTGACGCTTGCTGTTATCACTGCCCTCTCCCCCATCCCCCACCTGACCCTCCCCACATCTGGTCAATGGTACTGCACGTGCGTCTACGTTGCTCCATGTCTGTATCCCCAGCCCTGCCACCCTCACCTCTTGCCTGGACCGTGACAACTGTCTCCTCACCAACCTCCCCCCACCTGCCTTTGCTCCCGCTCCCTCTGTCCACTCTGAGGACACAGTGATCCTCTCCAAACACAAATCTGTTGGTCACAGCTCTGCTTAGACCCATCTCTGGCTCCCCAGTGCTCTGAGAACAAGCCAAAATCCTTTCCTCGGCCCACAGACCCTGCGAGATTCAGCCCTACCCCTGCACAGAGGCCCTCTCCCCCTACTCTAGGCCCTGGCCACACTCCGTTCTTGGATACACCTAGCTCACTTGGCTCCCCCAGCCCCAAGACCTTGATCCAGCTGTCCCTGCCGCCTGGAACACTTCCCTCCCCTCTCCCTGGCGTGAACCCTTGGTCATCTTTCCAAGCTCATCACCAGCCCTGCTTCCCAGAGATGCCTCTGCTCTACCGGACTAGGTCAGATCCTCGGGGCACAGCCTGCGGCCCCATGCACATCTCTTTCACAGCACTTGTCTCAGCTGTGTGATTGTTGACTACAACGATCTGTCTGGCCCCCACCCCGCAAGCTCCAGAAAGCCAGGACCCTGACTGTTTGGCTCATGCTGTCTCTCAATGCCTGGCACAATGCCCCGCACATAGTAGGGCCTCGATTAATATTTGTGGAACAAAAAGTAAGTAAAGGAGAGTTTATGGCCACCGCAGTCTGATTGGGCCATCCTTCAGGGCTCTTTGTTGCCTTCAGAATAAACTCCTTACCCTGATACACAAGACCTTTTGTGATCTGACCTCTGCCTACTTCATCTCTTGTCATTAGTACCCCGTGCTCCAGGTAATGCGATCTGTTTAAGAGTCCCATTCACTCAAGCTGCCCACTCTGTGCTCTGTCCTCAGCACCTCCCTGACCTTCACTTCATGAATTCCTATCTACCTTTGAGCTACAACTCAGATTTCTCCTCCTCTGGGAAGTCCTCCCTGATCTCCCAGGGCTCCTACAAGCTCCATTGTTCCTTCAGCCTCACGAAGAATCTCTATCTTGTCCTGCCACACTGTGGCCGTTTGCTCACTTGTCTTTCTCCCTTACCAAGCTGCAAGCTCTGGGGAGAGAAATACAAGGTTTTAGCTATTTCTCGTCTCCAACCTTTAGCCCACTGTCCAGTTAATGCTTGAGTCAGTGTTAATGCCCTTCGCTTCTTTGCTGCCCCTCCCAGTTCCTTTAACATTGGGCCACACGACTTTATACACAAAGCTGAAAACAGGAAATGACCCACAGATCTATGAACAGAATCTAGGAATTGTAGACTACTCATACAATAGAAATACAACATGGCAATGAAAAGAATAAATGCCGCATAAAACAGCACAAGGAATACGAATGTTGCATAAAAGAAGCCAGGACCAAAAAAGTACCTGTCACTTTGGTGAAGGTTAAAACCATTCCGAGTGAAGCTGATAGAGGCCAGCGAGGGGGTTCCGCCCGGGTCAGGGGACTGACTGGGAGTGAGCCTGACGGAGCTTCCCAGAAGCCGAGACGAGGAACGGGTGGTCATCACACGGGTGTGTACATGTGTAAACATTCATCAGGCCGGATTTTCATGCATTTTAACGTAGCTACATTTCCCTCTATTTTTTTAAAGTGCTAGAATTTTGCAATCAATCATCAGGGATCACACACCTTCTGTGTCTGAGTCACTTCCTGCTAGAGAGTCCCCTGGTTTTAGGTGGTGATAGGACACATCCCGCTCCCCAAGCCCAGAAAGGATAAACCACTGAGCTGGGGTAGACAGCACGTCTGTGCAGAGCCCACACCCCACAGAGGAGGCTGCACGGCCTCCTTTCTCCATGCGCCTTTAGGCTGCTCAGGGTCTCTGTGGTCCTGTGTCCTTGTGTCTCTGGCACAGAGCTCCGTGACTTCCAGATACCGGCAGGAGGCTACCTCTGGTCTGTAGCTGGTTGCCGCTGAGGTGGTGAAACATGGCCGCCGTGCGGTCATTAGGAGCCCAAACTCGGGGGCGCCTGGGTGGCTCAGTCAGTGAAGCATCCAAGCCTTGGTTTCGGCTCTGGTCATAGTCTTGGGGTAGTGGGATCGCCCCGCATCGGGCTCCCAGCTCAGGGTGGAGTCTGCTTGATATTGTCTCTCTCCCTCTCCCTCTGCCCCGCCCCCCACTTGCCTGTGTGTGCGTGCGCGCGCATGCTCTCTCTCTTGCTAAATAAAAATTTTAAAAATCTTAAAAAAAAAAAAAAAAAAGGAGAGCACAGGGATGCCTGGGTGGCTCAGTTGGTTAAGCATCTGCCTTCAGCTCAGGTCATGATTCCAGGGTCATGGGATGGAGTCCCTCATTGGGCTCCCTGTGCTAAGGGGAGCCTGCTTCTCCTTCTCCCTCTCCCTCTGCCTGCTTCTTTGTCATGAATAAATAAATAAAATCTTTAAAAAGTAAATAAATAAAAAATTAAAATTAAAAAAAAATCACAAACTCGAACGGCACAATTCTGTGTCGGCTTAACCTCTCTATACCTCAGTTTCCCCAGCTGTGAAATGGGGATAATAATAGTACCTCCCTGGGGTGCCTGGGTGGCTCAGTCGTTAAGCGTCTGCCTTCGGCTCGGGTCCTGATCCCAGGGTCCTGGGATCGAGCCCCGCATCGGGCTCCCTGCTCAGTGGGGAGCCTGCTTCTCCCTCTCCCACTCCACCTGCTTGCGTTCCTTCTCTTGCTGTATCTCTCTCTGTCAAATAAATAAAATCTTTAAAAAATTAATAATAATAGTACCTCCCTGTTAGTGTTGTTCTGCAGATTAGATGAGTGACTAGGCATAAAGCCCTTAGAACAGTGCCCGGCTCCAAGCAAGTGCCATGTGTTTGCTATGACAATTGCTATGAGGGGAAAACCCAATCGACAGACCAGAGTTAAACTGCACCTCCACTGGCTGTGTGACCTCAGGAAAATTAATTAAGCTCTCTGAGCCTTCATTTTCTCAACTACTAAACAAAGATAATAATGCCCATCTATTGTTATGAAAGCAAGATAATGTACACAAAGCACGTGACTTAGTTCCTTGTGTGTGGAGACCATGTCCAACACATCCCTCTCCCCAGGCCCCAGCACTGGGAGGTGCTCAATTGCTTGGAAGACTTCCTTCCCCCACCCACCCTTCTCCAGCCTGGCATCATCCTCTGGCACTAGCAGACAGCAGCATCTAGTGGACAGCTCTAGAACTGCATCCTGGCCAAGTGCCCCTCCCACGCTGCTGTCCTTTAAATAAGCCTTTTAAAATATGCACTCTGCATTGGACAAGTACTCATTAGGTGCCTGGTGTACAGGACACAGATCCAGGACCGAAAGAAAATGAAGCGAAAGATACAAAATGACTGTAGAAAGACGAAGAAAAAAATCACAACTACAACCTTATCATCAATAACCTTAATTTTTTTACTTTAATTAAAGAAAATATAAACACCTTGTAGCGGGACTTGGCACACTGGATAGTTGTCTTCTTGGGATGTTTCTATGATTACAGGAGTGATTTTGAAATGTCCGTTTCATGTTAATAACTCTCAGTTAAGACCAAAGCAACGAAATGAAAGCTGAGGTCAGAAAGGTGGTCCCCCGCCCCCCCCCCCCGACAGTGGCCTGACTTCGCTTCCCAGGCTCTCCGTGGAGGGGGGAATGGGAGTGACTGGCTCCAAAGCCCCTATTCTTCCACTGCCCTCCACCACCCCTGCCCCAGACATAAAAGAGTAAAGAGGGTCTAATGTTGGCATGGATGACATCCAATGCGGGGGATGGGGGGCACCAAAAAAGGCTTTGTGGAGGAGACGCCATTTCAAATGGGCTTTGGAGAAGGAAGGTAGAGAAAAAGGTGGGTGGCTGGGGAAGGAAAGGCAATCCAGCGTGATGGACCACATGGTGTATAAAGTGAAGAAACTGGGCCAAGAGAGTTAGGGTCAAATCCTAGAAGGCCCCAAATGATAGGCCAAGGAGGCTGCATTTCATAAAATCAGGGGACCTGCTGAGTAAGAAGGTAATCAGATGTGAGGGGATCAGAGGAAAACCAGAGATACAGAAATTAGTTAGGTGGCTACTGCAATGGTCCAGACTAGGCATCCTGCGGCTGCACCCTGATGGAGTGGAGAGGAGAGGCACTGGAGAAGCCAGTGGGAGGCGGAGGTTCAGAACTAGCAGTGAGTCAAATGAGAGGACACGGCGAAGATTCAAGGGACTAAGGATTGGGGAGAAAGGCAGAGCTGTGTCCAGAACGTGGGCTTGACCAGGGGGTCTGATGTGGGCAGGGGGTGGAGACACTGAGCTGAGTTTTCAATAGGGAAAGTATGATTTGCCAGCAACCACTCAGAGATCGGCTCAGGAGAGGGGCTGAGCTGGAGGGAGAGGAGGCGGGGACAGTAATTTCGACTCACTTACCTATGCGAGTGCCAGATGAAGGCTTTGAGAGGGACAGACAAAGGGAATCATGGCGGAGACGTGGGGGTGGAGGGTAGACACCCCGGGGCTCCGTATATTTTAAAGCTTCCTGAGGTCAGAGGAAGAAGGGGAGGCACAGAAGACAGAGCAGGGACTTCTTACGGAAGAGAACTAGGAGACCTTGGCGAACATCCAGCGGAGGTCATGGAGAGATACGGGGGTCAGGATGGCCAGGAGGCAACCATTGGATTCGTGGCTGGGGGTCACCGTGAGTGACCCTGGAAAAAGCTATTTCAGGGAGGAGTCAAGCTGCAAAGATTAAAGAGGCAAGAAGCAGAGGGTGTGGGAGCGGCTCCCAGGAGGAAGGAGGTGATGGTGAGCAGGGCTGGACTAGGGTGAGGCAGGCGAGGTGCCTGGGGAATAAAATTTAAGAAGGCCCTCACTCTCAGGGTTGTGCAGGCGGTCCTGATGAGGAGGGGCCGACAACCGGCCCCAGAGCTGTCGAGAGGTAGGGGCCCACGGAGACAGACCCTCTGAGACCAAAGGAAAAGAGAAAACCCAGTAAGAGATACCCAGGCAGAAGCTAAGACCCCTGATCTCCAAACCCCGCCAAACACAGGGTGGCCACTGGCAGAGCCTCAAAGGACTTGACGTCTGGGTGGGGAGAGGTAGAAGGAAGGACGCACAGGGACAATCTGGGAGCAGGGGCTGGAGACACCCGCAGAGGTCAAACAGAACGGGAGGCAGGGAGAGCCTCCCCGGACCCTCCTGGGGAGACTGACCCGCCCTCCCTGGCTCAGTGAGTGTTGTGGGTGGTGGAGTCCTAGCATCCTGGGGGTCAGCTGGAAAAAGCAAGGAGACCAAGTCTAGCCTTTCTCCAAGCTGCCCCAATTCAGGGAGACTTGCCGCCCCACGTGTCCAGAGGGGCAGCACCCCAGACCAACCCCACACACTGCAGCACATGCTTCTTTCCCTCCAGAAAATCTGGGCCAGTTTCTTCTTTCAGGAACTCCATTTCTGTGGTGGGCTGAATGGGGGCACCCAAAAAGATGTCTGTGTCCTAACTCCCCTCCCTCTGGACCCTGTGAATGTGACCTTCTTTGGAACAAGGGTCTTTGCAGGCGTAACGACATTAAGGTTGTCAAGATGATATCATGCTGGATTATCTGGGTGGGCCCTAAATCCAATAAGTGTCCTTATACGAGACAGAACAGGGGAGGGCCACGTGTAGACGGACGCAGATGGGGAGTGATGCGGCCACAACCCAAGGAAAGCCTGGAGCCTCCAGGAGCTGGAAGAGGCAGGGAAGGGATTCTCCCCTAGAGCCTTCCCAGAGAGAGCATGGCCCTACTGACACCTCAATTTGGACTTCTGGCCTCAGGACTATGAGAGAAAAGATTTCCGTTGTTTTAAGGCACCAAGTTTGCGGTAAATTGTCACAGCATTTGCAGGAAAATTAATCCAGTTCCCTGTTGTGCAGAATGGCTAGAAAGCTTCTAGAGAAACTTCCAGCCCTGAGTTTCAACAAATTAAACCATGCAGCAAGAAAGGGGAGTTCCAGGTCTGGCCAAAAGGTGTGTTTTTTAACTCACCGCCCAGACTCCTTCCAGGCTAAGGCTGAATGCTTAATGCTTTCATTTAAGGAGGAAGGAGGAAGACAGACTAACTGCATCACATCCCAGGGCTCAGAGGAGTCCGCCAAGGGTATTCTACGACACACCTTCCTCCGTCCCCCAGAGCGTGCTGCATCCTGCCCAGGAAAGGGCCATCCTGCTGGTGGAAAGGGCCAAAGCTGACCCGCACTGACTACTAAAAGCGGGGAGCTTTCGAAAAACAGGAGCCTGCCTTGCTGAATTTCTCGTTGCAAACAAAACCCCCTCTTCACAGCGAGTCTCTTCCTACCCCTCACATCTGCCTTCTTCCTCTGCCTTCCCCATTCTTGGGGGGGGCAAAATAAGATGGATACCCCCCCAAAGCACAGGAGTGGGAGGCATTCTCCCCGCCCTCCCCCCTCCTCCCCATAACACAGCTGGAGGGGGGATGGGAGGTCAGCAGGGTTCATAAAGGCCAGATGTTGAGGAGAAAGAGAGCGAAGCCCAACCCACGCCCACCCACCCCACCCCCACCCTCACCCTCACCCCCATCAGAGAAAAAAAATTAAAAGAGACGGTTCTTAAAACAAACAAAACTTTTGTGGCCCAAAACAGTTTTTCTCAAGAATCTGCTCTATGCAAACGATAACAACTTTGTACAAAGCATTTTCACAGAAAAGGAGACAAGTCCTTCCCCAGTATCGTACGTGGGAATTGTTCCTCCCTCACCCCGTTTTTGGGGGAAAAGGGGGTGCTATTGACTAGTGTGGGCAGAAGGGTCACTGGGTCCCTCACTTGTTGGGCAGATCTACCACCCCCAGTTTCCCCTCACACCTAAACTTGGAGTCTCCCTAAGAGCTAACCGCCCCTGACCTCACCTGGGTGGAAGGGAAAGCGATTCCACCCCTCTCGGGCTGGAGGGGATCCTCCCAGCTGCCGGGTGTGGTCCAGGCCTACCTCTCCCCTCCCCCCTGGAAAACAGAACCTCTGACCTCAAAACTAATCCCCTGGCCCTGCCCCCATCGGATCCATCAGGTCCCTGACAACTCCCAAAATGCCTGAAGTTAGGGGAGGAAGCTGAAGATGCCACAGCCCAGCTCCCATTCAAACCCAAACTTTGTCCCTTTGGGCCCGGCCGGACCCTTGAGGTTACGGCAAGAACCTTTTAATTTACCCCCTCTAGAAGGAGCAGCTAGCCTCGCCTCTAGCCTTTGAAGGGGCTGAGTTTGGGTGTCCAAAGAATGGACCCAGGCCTGCCCTCTACCTCCACCCCCTCCCATCCATAAATCGGTGGAGAGGACCTCGAAAGGCAACTTGTTTGGTCTGATTTTATTGATTTCTTCCACCTTCCATTACTTTCCCTGGGAGTCTCTGGCCCTTTCCCCAGGCAAAGTCTGAGCTTTCGGAAGGGAAGAGGTCCCTTAGCCCTGCCCCTCCCAACAGGAGTAGCAAACTGGGGAGGGGGCTGATGGATCCAGGGGGAGGTCCTCTTTCACCCACCAGACCTTATAAACTGAAAGCAAACAGGAAAAATTGAAGACAGAAACTCCAAAACTGGACAAAAGGGAAAGGCTGGTGGCTGAGACTGAGCTCTCGCCAATTAGGGGTCACCTGCCTTGGTGAGGGGAGAAGGCTTAAGAAAAGAACAGGGAGGGGGTGCTCTCTCCCTTGCCCAAGCTGCCCCCTCCCCCATGAAAGCTCCCTTGGGGCTTGGAGTGCTGGGGAAGGCCTGAGGGGAGTGAAGGGTTAAAGGCCTGGATGGTGGGGGTGGGGGATGCCCCCAGGGAGCTGCCAATCACCTCCCCACCCCCACCACAGCCCCCTCATCCCCTGGCTCGCCCACAGAAACAACCGGTTTGTCCATCACCAAGGTCTCTCTCCCTCTTTTTTTTTTCCTTGTCTTTGAGCGGTAGCCTCCTTTGCTCCCCCTGGGGTGAAGGCCCTGCCCCCAGAGATCCGAGATGGAAGAGGGGAGGGATTGGAATCTATGTCATTAAGCCCTTTTCCGTTAAGCCTTCTCCTGACTCCAGCCCTTGGTTCGTCTCCAAAGGATGAGGGGGAGGGGGTGTCACCCCAACCAGTTAGGTGCTTGAAGATCACTGTCATTTGAGGTCCCTCTGACCGCAGCCCATAAAACGTAAAGGGAACAGGCAAATGTGAGAAACGAGGCCCTGTCCTCCAGTCCAAAGTTTGGCCGTGGCCCCAACTTTTTCCCCCCTTGGCAGAAGAGGTCTAGCGCTCAAAGTTCCTCCAAGTTGATACCCCAGAATTTGAGGCCTGGGGGCTCAGGGACAGCAGGACCCCCTATCTGCCACCTCCACAGCGGGTGGGCAGGCGGGGGCTTAGAGTCTCCCTGGAGGCGAAGCGAGGATGCCGGCCCTAAGTCTCCGTCCTCCCCCACCACCAGGGCCGGGGGGCAGGGGAAGGAGTCGAGGAGGCTGAAGGTGCTCGCGGTGGGGAGCGTCGGTGCAGGGCGGCGGGGCTGTGCGCTGCGATGGGGGGGCGGCGGCCGCCGGCGTTTCTTGGCGGTTCCCCGGGCGGGCCCTTTTGCTGGCGGCCGCTCGGGCCCCCGGCGCAAACTCGGAGTGTCGAGAGCGAAGCCCTTCGCGTAACACCAAAGTTTCGACCGGCGGATCAGACGATCGAAATGTTCCTGGCGGAGATCGCCGGGCGCGGCCGGAGCTCCGCCGGCCGTCGAGGGGCTAGCGGCTGGTGCCTCGGGGGCGGCCTGTGGGGGGTTTCCATCGACTGCGGCCGTCTGGCCCGGCGCGGGCGGCTCCGGCGCGGCCCCGGGACCCGCGGGCTCGGTGGAGAGGCCCGCAGGTGGCGGCGGAGACCGGGAACCGGGCTCCTGATGGGGGCTGGCGGCGGGGCCGGGCTGGGAGTCGAGACTCGAGGCGGGCCGAGGTGGAGCCGAGGCGGAGCTGGTCGGAGATTCCCGAGGGCGCGGGGGCGCCGGGCAGCGGCCGGGAGGTAAGCCGGAGCGAGAGCCGAAGTGCGGGAAACTGCCTCCGCCCTCTTCCTCCTCGCCACGGCCCCGGCACACTGCGGCGTCGGCATCCTGACCGGCCGGGGAGTTCGGGTCGCTGGACCGCCCGGCTGATCCCGCGAGGTGCTTCAGGCCATCCGCGGCCCAGCCGCCGGTGCACAGGGGGACGCGAGGGCCCAGCAGCACCGGGGCCCGCGGCGCCAGCTCCCCAGGCCCCAGGCCCAGAGAGGACGCCCGAGGTTTGGCAAGGGCGCAGAAGGCAAGGGCACGCAGGCACAGCGGAGAGAACTCCTGGGTCCCCCGACGCGGCTTCCGGGGTGTCGGGGAGCAGGGCGACCCTCGCGGGGACGCCGGCACTGCGAGGCGGGGAGCGGGGCACAGAGTTTCCATGGAACCGTCCGGGGGGGTGCCCACTGCGGGGGCCCTAGTCCCAGCGGCGGTGTGCCCTGGCTGCCCGAAGAGCCCACGGGCGAGGGGAACATCGCCCCCCCTCGACGGGGAGGTCTCTGCTCACGGGCGCCCCCGGCCCGCAACCCCGGGCCGCGGAGCTCTGGCTCCCTTCTCGATCTCGTCACGCGGCCCTCCCGGCGGCCGGACTCCTGGGTCCCTGCGAGTCCCGGCGCGGTCGGCCGCCCTTCCTGCCGCCGCGTTCCCTGCGCAGCCCCGGCGGGAGCCCCTCTCGAGTAGCCCAGGGCGCAGAAGCTGGGGAAACAAAGCGGCCGGCGGCCGCGGGAGGCGGGAAGGACCCCGGGCCCGGCACCCGGTGCCCGGGCCCAGGCGGCGGGGAGGGCGCCTTCCGCCCGCTCGGCTTCTTTCTTCCCCGCTGGCTCCAGGAGACCGCGTTATAGAGAACTGCCCCCTCGCTGCCCCAATACCAGCGCCGGGGCCGCGAGCCCGCCGCTGATTGGGCGGCACTGCCCGTGACGTTAGCCCGGACCCCACCCCTCCGGCGGCACCGCCCCCGTCCCCATTCCGCACACAGACACACACACGTGGACCCGGCGCGGCGGCGGCTGGGAGGGAGGAAAAGAGGGAGCGTGTGCGGGTGGGATCGCGAGGGGCGAAACGCGCCGCTGCACGTGGCTCGGCGGCGTCCCGCTACTGAGTGGTCGCAAAACAATCCGTTTTTCCCTTAGCAGTCACGGTTTTCGCATCTGTAAAATGGGAATGTGCGTATCTACCCTCTTGGGGCGGCCTGAATAAACATGGATGAATCACAAAAACAGTGTTGAGGGAAAAGACGACATGAGGCAATGGTTGTTGACAAGCTTTGCACGGCAGGGACTCCTGTGGGCAGAGAATGTTTCCTACCTCTCTGTTCTGGTGCCCTAGAACAGGGCCTGGCACACACGGGGCGCAAAAACTGTTGAAAAGTAGTTAGGACTTAAGTGTGTGCAAGATGGACAAAGGAAAAAATAAATTCGGAGGGGGGGTATTATTACACCCGCGGAGGACGATAAGTAGACTTGTTTCCAGTTCTCTAATGCAGTTTCTAAACGCCCCTTGAGCAAATTCCAAGAGGCTGGCTCTTCAGCCCCCTTAAATACCAAGACGTTGTCCTCTGAAGCTGAGCGGCCAAAATGGGCTGAGGAGTCCAGAGGAGGGGACACCCAGACCGTCTTGTCAGCCAAGGAGAGTGATGCAAGGAAAAGGTAAATCCCCCCTGGCGAAAAAATCCTGATAATGAGGGACCACCTCCCGACAGCCCATACTACCCCCTTAACTTTCTTTAGTTTCTGTATAACTTACTATTATATGAAAGTCTGTGAATGTATTTATTCTTTATTGTCTGTTTCTCACTAGTCTGGAAATGAGCTGATGAGAACTTTGTCTTAATCACTACTGCATCCCCATGGCCTAAAATAGTACCCAGACATAATAGGTGCTCAATAAATATTTGTGAGCGAATGAATGAATCCCTGGAATATTTTTCTCTTGATAAAAATCAGGTTGTTGAAATATGGCTGCTTCCCATCCCCAGAGATATAAACAGATTGGTATAATAGCTTGGTGTAAGAATGTGGAATTTGGGGAGAGTGTCACAGAGAGAATATCTCATTCTGGGGCCGGGGTAAGACAGGGTTTCTGTAAGGGGGCAAATGATATAGCTTGCGTCCCTGCCCTCCTGGCAGTGACATGAGAAGAATTGTTTTTCTATACGTCATCAAATCACATTTGGGAGGAAAGGGATCAGTAAGGTCTGCCTCCCCATTTGCCTTCTGCAGAGGCCACAGACAAAGGCCCTGGGGGGGGGGGCACGGTTTAAGGAAGTAGAGGGTATGGTGTTCTATTGCTCCAAATATTCACCCCCTAGCATCTTCTGTAGAAGTGCTCAGGGCAGTTGTCATGAGGGGAGATCCCGGGGTCCCACCAGGTCTACACTCCAGGGTTCCTGAGTGCTCCAGAAGCCTTGGCTCCCCTCCCACGTTCTGCAATCCCCTTCTGCCCCCCCCCCCATACGCAGGAGGAAAGTTATGGAAGGATGATGATCTTCGCATCAGTCTCTTTTGGGGGACAATGCTGAGAACTCTTACGCTGAGACAGCAGTGACAGATTTCTTTGACTTGTGGGGCAGAGGGCATCTGCTGCAAACCCAATGTACTCCAGCCTCTTCGCCACTGAGATGCCTGGGGAAGGAGCTTGCCCCCCTCCCCCCGACAGAAACCTAGACTGGGAAACTCCTCTTATCCCCCCACAGTCTCACTCATATTTGCATTCCTGTGCCTAGCACAGTGTTGACATAAGGAGAGAACACTCAAGAAATTCTTCAGTATGAATAAATGAATGAATCCTCTCTAACCCTGCAGATCAATGGCCTCCTCCTTCTCCCACTTCAAAAGGCTTCAGGCCTTCAGATCTGAGTTTAGGGGCTTTCTTGGGGATCATTACTGTTGGGAGTCCTTTCCTGGAGAAGGAATTCCCTCCACCTCCACTTTCCCTTCTTCTCCTTCCCTGATTCAGACATCCCAGAATATAGCCCAGATGGGAACGCCCCCGTTGTGGGCATTGGAAGCTCTTTACCAACAGTCGGGGTTAGTGTGAGTAACTCTCCAGCTGAAAGGACCTAAGTCAGCAAGCCTCCATTTTCAGAGAGCTTGGACTGGGGGTTCCTGCTGTGCAACCCTGGGCAGGTCACTTAGACACTCTGAGTCTCGGTGTCCCTCTCAGTGAAAAGGGGACAACAGTGGCTTCCTCACAACAGTCAGGAGGGTGGAAACACGATGTGAGCGGGCTGGCCCAGCTGCTGCAATTCCCATTGCTTACGGTAGAGGACACTCGACCCCGTCCTCAGCCAGCAAGATGAGGCGGCGACACCCTTCTCAGGAGCCCCTCTTCCGCATAGCAGAAAAAGAGGGACAAGGCTGGACGCCGGGTCTCATCTGATACCTTTGGAATAAGGGATAGGAACGGCCTAGAGAGACCTGGAAGCCAGCCCGTCCCCCTCCGTGGCCCATCTGGATCTCACCCAAGGGTCCCCGTTCAAGAATTTGCGAGCAGCACCTACTCAGTTGTCCTTTTCCCTGGAGAGAAGTACAGCAGAGAAGTGGCCCCAGAGTTCCAGCCCAGTACAGTAACTTCTAGAGCACTCACTGCATTCCAGTCTCTGTCTAGGAACTTTATGTTATATAATCCCCATTACAATTCTAGGAGATAGGCACTATTTTTTATTTTAATTTTACATACCGTACATAACCCATTTTGAGTATCCAAGGCAATGATTGTTATTAAATTTACAAGGTTACACAACCATCACCACAACCCAATTTTAGAACATTTCCTAAGAAATCCCTCATCTCCAGTTGCAGGAACTCCCCATTGCCATCCCCGGCCCCGGGTGACTAATTTGCTTTCTGTCCGTAGAGATCTGCCTTTTCTGGACATTTCATAGAAATGGAATCATAGCATATGTGGTCTTTGCATCTGACTTCTTTCACAAAAGCACAGTGCTCTGGAAGGTCACTCATGCTGTCGCATGTACTAGTGATCCGTTCCTTTTTCTCACTGTGTAGTATCCCATGGTATGAATGTACCATATTTTGTGCAGCCAATCACATTTGGGTTTCCACTTCTCAGTTATCATGAATAGTACTGTTATGGACAGTGGCATAGAAGTGTTTGTGTGGACACAGGTTTTCATGTTAAGAGTGGAATCGCCAGGTCATATGGTAAATTTGTATTCACTTTTAAAGAAACTGCCGAACTGTTTTCCAAACTGACCACACCATCTTACATTGCTGTTAATATCCATGGTATAAGTAAGGAAAGTAAGGGACAGAGATTTTAAGTGACTTTCCCAAGGTCACACTGCTAGCAGGTATCAGAGCCACTACTCAAACCCAGGCAGCGGGGGTCCTAAGACCATGTTCCTAACCGCAAGTCTACCCCCACGACAATGAATCTAAGAGGGCACCCATTTCTTGACCCACCACAATGTAGCCACCACCATTTATGCCCATCTTACTTCCAGAATTCCCTAAGTCAGATTCTGTTCCCACCCAGCGGTGCTACAACCCGCCGTAGCCACAAGTACACTTCGCTCTACCCCCTCTGGAAATGCGTACCCACGATTAATAGCTGAAGTTCTGAGCTCAGGTGGTCTGTTCATATTCCTGACTCATCATTTTACCAGCTGTGTAATTCGGGGGGCAAGTTACTTAACCTCTGCTTTAGTTTCTTCATCTGTAAAATAGAAATAGCCTCTTCCTTCATGCAATTTTTAAAAATGCTTTTATTATGGAAATTTTCAAACCCATACAAAATAAACAGAGGAGCACAATAAACCTCCGTGTACCCTACAACCAGCCTCAACACTTAGCAACCCATAGCCAATCTTGTTTCATCTTTATTCCCACCCGCTTCCTCCCCTACTCCCATTTTTAAAAAATCAACTTTACTGAGGTATGATTTACATACAATAAATGCACATTTTAAATGCACAGTTCAAAGAGTTTTCATGAATGAATGTAACCACCACAGTTAAGGTATAGAACATACTCCGTATTATCTTGAAGCAAATCCCAGACATCATACAAGTTTTTTCCTAAATATTTCAATACATATTTCTACAACATAAGGACTCTTCATTTTTTTAAAGATTTTATTTATTTATTTGAGAGAGAGAGAGCACAAGCAGGGGGAACGTAAAAGGGAGAGGGAGAAGCTGGCTCCCCGCTGAGCAGGAGGCCCCATGCAGTGCTTGATCCCAGGACCCTGGTATCATGACGTGAGCCAAAGGCAGACGCTTAACCACCTGAGCCACCCAGGCGCCCCAGGGCTCTTTAGAAATAAACATAACCCCAATGCTATTATCACACCTAAAGAGAACTAATGCTCACCCTTTAATATCATCAAACAGCCAGTCAGTGTTCAAATTTCTTATTATCTTATAATATTTTTTTCCGTATAATTTGGTTTATTTGAATTAGGATCCAAAGAAAGATTTCAAGCGGATGTATGTCTCTTACCTCTCTTTTCGTCTGGAAATTCCTCTAACTAACGCTCGTCCTCCTCATTAGTATAGTTGTGAGTATCCCCACCTGTCTTTTAACTCTTTTTATTTTCTCCTTACAGTTTCTTCATTGAAGATACTAGGCTGTCGTCTAGAATTCCCACGGTCCGGAATTTACTGATTGCATCCCCACTGTGTCATTCAATCAGGCAACGTCTATTCAACAATATTTACTAAGCATCTACTAAGCACAGGATTGCCAAGTATAGCACAAAAAATACAGAACATACTTAAGACTAGAAAAATGATTGTTTCTCAATAATTCAAATGTAACTGGACATCCTGTGTGCCTACCATCTGGCAGCCCTTTCTGGGTGCCTGTTGGAGGCACCGCAGTGAGCGAGACGGACACCCCCCCCCCCGGAGAGTTTGCATTCTAGTAAACTAGGGGAAGCCAGGGAATATACAAGCAGACAGTACTCCTCCTGGGGATTCTATGAGGATTAAATGAGAAACCCCTAAGTTTAATGCCTGGTCCATTAGAAGCCCTGGATAAATGTGGGTGTTCTTGGCAAGAGTCTAGCCTTTCCCCCTTCTGTGTCTTCCCTTTTCCCACCCCTGCTCCGCAGCCCCTGGGAATTATTCCAGGCTTGCCCCCCTCCTGCCCTACTTCTTTCGCATATCTATAGTTAGTTCATTCACCTATTCACCCCACAGTCACTGGGCACCACCCACCCTTGAAGCAAGCCCTAGACCAGGCCCTGGGTACTAGAGATGATGGGGACACAGCTGGTGGGGGAGATGGACATTCTAGGCTAATTTGAGAAGGAGCAACAGAGGGATGACCATGGACCTTGGAACGTTAAAGTCGGGGTAACCATATGGAAGGGAAGTCTTTTCAGAGAAGGTGATCTCCCACTTAGGTTCTCAAGGATGAACAGGAATACCAAAGGAGGCATGAGAGAAGAATTCTAACTGAGGAAACAGTATGGGCAAGGAACAGAGGCAAGCAAGCGCCTGTCCCGTGTACTGCCAGCTAGCAGCCATCAACATCTCTCTCTCCTGTTAAGCAGAGGGGGCGCCCTGGCGTTGGTCCCGGAACATCCGCCCTCTGAGTCAACCCTTATCTGTCTCACACAGCCAACTCCATCAGCATGTCTCTCCCATTAAAAAGCCCCATCTTCCCTTGACCCCATAGGCTCTGGCCCCCGTCCCTCTCTCCTCCCCTTCACAGCCAAACTTCCCCCCAGAGCTGTCTACACACTGTCTTCCGTTTCTCACTTCCCACTTGCTCCTCAACCCACTTCCATCTGCTTCCACCCCCACCCGCCACCGAAATAGCTCTTGCTGAGGTCCCAGTGGCGTCCATCTCATCGAAACTGGCAGGCTCTTGTCAGTCCTCTCATCTTGACCTCTCGGCAGCATCCCACATGACTGGCCACTTCCTCCTTCTAGGAACCGTCTAGAGTCCTTCACCTCCTGGGCACCGCTTTCCTGGTGCCCTCCTGCCTCACGGGCTGCTCCCTCGTGGTGGGGGCGTAGACTCATTCTCCCCGCCTCAGCCCAAACGTCAGGGGGTCCTCAAGGCTCTGTCCAGAATTTCTCTCTTTTTTCTCTGGACCTCTGTGTCCACTCCACAATTAGCATCCGTCCGACCGGAAGAAGACACCTCTCCTCTCAGCACTGCCCACCCAGCCTCTAGCTCAGGGGTTCCAAAATCTCAGCAAAATCAACCTGTCCCAGACCATCAGCAACCCGCCTCCTCGGCCACACGGTCCACTTCCGGAATTGTGTCCCGGTGTACGGCTCCTCCATCCACCCACTTTTACAGCCAAAACCCCAGGGGGCATCCTGGCACCTCCGAGGCAATGCCTCAGCAAGTCACGTGGCCATGTCTGTTTCTGCCCACCTCCACTCTGCCCGCGCCAGCAGTACCCCCACACCCCGCCGTGCCCTCTACACAGCCACCAGTTATCTTTCTAAGCCACAAATTGGATTGTGTTACCCCTTGCCCAAAGCCTTTTAATGGCTTCCCACTGCTTTCCGGATCCAGAGTGAAAGCATTCATTCGACTCACAAGCAGGGTTACTTGGGTCTGACAACCCTACGCACAGGTCCTCCTGGGGAAAGGGAATAGGTTCCCTCCCCTTCCACCTCCCACGTCCCCTGTGCCTTGTCTCTCCCTTCGGCCGCCCAGGCCTTCCCTAGTGCCTAAAGCAACAAGCTCCCCCACCCCTCCCTTAGCACATACTGTTCCTTCCAACTGCAAACTTTTCCTCCACCTCCCTTCGCCTGTACCTGGCCAATACCTGCTCCTATTCAGAGCTTCACTGAATCATTCCTTCCTCAGAGAAAACCTCTCCCACTCCTCCAGACTCTGGCCAGGTCAGCTTTTATCCCTGTCTCAAAACCTATGTATCTTCCTTCAAAGCATTTTCATCCGTTTGTCACTATTTATTCATTAGCGCGAGTAAGTGATTATTCACCTCTCCCTACCACACTCTAGTTCGTGTAGACGAGAAGCACATTAGATTTTGCCCTAGCCCAGTGATTAGCACATCATTGGCACTCAAAAACATTTTAAAAATCTTTTTTGTTATGCACATCTCTGACCTAGAGAGAAGCAGAGAATAGTAAAATAAACCCATACATACCCATCACCTAGATGGGTAATTATGTTAATAATTATTAACATTTTTGCATATTTATCATTTTTGCTGAAATATTTTCAAGTGATTTAGAGTTTGCATGACTGTTCACGCCTAAATAGGAAATTTTCTTAATATACATTATGATTGGGGCACCTGGGTGGCTCAGTTGGTTGAGTATCTGACTCTCAGTGTCAGCTCAGGTCATGATGTCAGGGTCTGAGACGGAGCCCTGCATCAGGCTCCATATTCAGCATAGAGTCTGCTTGATGTTCTCTCCCTCTCCCTCTCCCTCTGTCCCTCCCCCGCTCTCTCTCCCTCTCTCAAATATATAAATTAAATCTTTTAAAAAATACAATATTATGATCACACCTTACAAAATTAACAATAATTCCTTAAGGGACACCTGGGTGGCTCAGTCAGTTAAGCATCTGCCTTCGGCTCAGGTCATGATCCCAGGGTCCTGGGATTGAGCCCCACGTCGGGCTCTCTGCTCAGTGGGAGCCTGCTTCTCCCTCTCTCTGCCACTTGCCCTGCTTGTACTCTCTCTCTCTCTCTCTCTGTGTCAAATAAATAAATAAAATATTTTTAAAAACAATAATTCCTTAATATCATCCATACCCAGCCCATATTCAAATTTCCTTGTCCCCCCCAAGATGTTTTTGGACTTGGTTTCTTCCAACCAGAATCTAAATCAGGTCCACACATTGCAATTGGTTATGTCTCTTAAGTCCCATTTAGAATAACTTTTTTCCCCATGCCATTGAGTTGTTGAATTGCTGAAGTATTTTAAGTAAATTACAGACATCATGTCCCACCTTCTAGATTTCTCTGATTGCTTCCTCGTGGTGTTGTTTATCCTGTATTTCCTGCAAACTGGAAATTAGATCTACAGGCTTGATTAGATTCAGGTTGACTAGACTGGCAAAAACACCTCATGGGTAAAGCTTCCCTCATACTGCACGACGTCTGGCATCCTCCATGCCTGAGTTCCAGCCCTAGTGATGAACCACTGACTGGTAGATGCCATTGGTGAGAGCCGATTTCTTTATTGAGAAGTTGAATTTTCTTCCTTTAGGTCCAGCAAATAATCTGCAAGATGATATTTTGGAATGACCGTGTTTTTATTTATTTTTCTAATTTATTTTTCAAAAGTAAGCTCTATACCCAACGTGGGGCTCAAATTGATGACCCCAAGATCAAGAGTTGCATGGTCTACCAACTGAGTCAGCCAGGCACCCCATGAATGACTGTGTTTTTAATAAATGAATGAAGTAGGTCAGTGTGGCTAAACAGTGCTAAGGACGATAGCCAGGAACTCAAAGGGCTGAATGCCTTAATAAGAAATATGGATTTTAGGGGCACCTGGGTGGCTCCATTGGTTGGGTGACTGACTCAATTTCAGCTCAGATTGTGATCTTAGGGTCGTGAGATCAAGCCCCGTGTGGGGCTCTGCGCTAAGCATGGAGTGGGCTTGAGATTTTCACTCTCCCTCTCCCCACCGCTCACTCTCTCTCTAAATAAATATATAAAATCTTTAAAAAAAAAAAAAGAAATTTGGATTTATCCTGTAGGATTGGGAATTAAGGACCACTTTTTTTTTTTAAGATTTTATTTATTTGACACAAAGAGAGCCAGCCAGCGAGAGAAGGAACACAAGCAGGGGGAGTGGGAGAGGAAGAAGCAGGCTCCCAGTGGAGGAGCCTGATGTGGGGCTCGATCCCAGGACTCTGGGATCACGCCCTGGGCCGAAGGCAGACGCCTAAGGACTGACCCACCCAGGCACCCCTAAGGACCACTTTTAAGCAAAGGAAATCATGTGATCAGACTTGGCAAGGGAAAGGGGTGGGAAGCATGAAGGGAATAGTGAACCAGCATTTCCTGAATGCTCAGCCTCAACCCAACTCTATGCTCCGTGTTTGGCAGACGCGATCAGAGTGAAGCCTTCACCGTGTTTAAAACAAAAATCCTATTTTGCAGATGAGGAAAGTGGAGGCATCACTCGCTGTCACTCACCCACGGTTGCAGCAAGAGATGGTGAAGACCTGATGGGAGTCAGTGACCACGAGCATGGGTATTTGAGGGAGAATCAGCAGTACTTATAAGCGACTGGCCGTGGGGAGGAGGGGAGGCTGAGGCTTCCCGCACATCATGGGTGGGATGCAGGAGGAGACAGAGCAGGTTGGAGGGGAAGATAATGAGCTCAGGCTTCCAGCTGCCCAGATGTCTCCAAGCCGCTCTCTTGAGAAATGGTGTTTATAACATGACAATGTCTATAATTTGGCTTCCAGCATGACTCGATAATTAGCTTGAGTTATCCTTCATTGGCATTTCATTCAAGGCAAGGCCACTCTTCCATTCATTCTGATGAGACCTGTTTTCTGTGAGCGGTGCAGGGGTGAGTGTGAACCTAGAGCCGTCCAGTCTCTCTCTTGCCTCAAGTGGGTCAGAGACTGAAGTTGGTGGATGGGCTGTCTGTTCTCTCAGCTAGTGTCCGTCTGTCCCCGGGGCTTAGGGGTGTGGGCGCCCCTCGGATAGGGAGCTGCCAGAGGGTGGGATTCTGGAACCTGCACATTCAGCACCCAGCAGAAGTGTACGTAGCCCAGAGACTGGTTCCAAGAGCCGCATGGAGGGTGCGGTGAGGAGGAAGACGGATCGCGGAAGTCAGCTGGGAGGCACCTGCCAAGGACGGCCACAGGGATGCGTAGGACTGAAAGAGGACTGTGCCTAGGGAAATTTCGATTTGAGAGGTGTTGACAAGGCGGGTTTTATGAGACTTGCTGGCTGATTCGAGGAGGAGGGAGAGAGAGAAGGAGTTAAGAAGGACCCTCAGGTTTCTTTCTCAGGAGAGAGAGGAGGCTATTGACTAAAGTAGGACAGGAGGAGGGGCGGGGCCTGAGATGGGGAGATGTCAGTTCATTTTTCGTCTCAGTTCCCAGAGACCAAATATAAGTGGGTGCGGTCTGAGGAGCCAGGGGGAAGGCCTTGGGATGGGAGAGTATGAGGACTAAGTCAGGGGCACCAGGGTCAGGGGAGAAACTATGGGCGTGGCTATGCTCTTTCAGGGAAAGTCATGTGGATCTGGAAGAGGACCCCTGTGAGACAGACAGAGGCAAAGGACCCAGCAAAGGGGGCTGAGAAACATGAGAGGGTGAGACATGCAGGGCGGTCATGGGTCTCAATGCCATGGAGAGGTTAAGCTGGACCAGGATTGAGTTGCGGCTGGCCTTAGTGATTCTGAGACGAACCAGCCAGGGGTCTGGGAAATTGACTCTGGCTTCTTAGGAAAAACAGGGAAACGGAAAGGTTCACCTGGAGTTGGAGCCCCAAGTGCCAAGAAGCAAAAAGTACAGCTGTCTCTCAGCAGGAATAGGCATTAGAGGGGCTCCTGGGTGGCTCAGTCGTTAAGTGTCTGCCTTCGGCCCAGGGCGTGATGCCAGGGTCCTGGGATCGAGCCCCGCATCACGCTCCCTGCTCCCCTGGGAGCCTGCTTCTTCCTCTCCCACTCCCCCTGCTTCTCTCACTGGCTGTGTCTCTCTCTGCCAAATAAATAAATAAAATCTTTAAAAAGAAAAAAAAAAGGAATAGGCATTGGACACAGCAGCCCCAGGCACACGGGCAAAGCCATCAAGAGGGACCCCCACCAGCCTCTGCTCTGGTCACTTGGGTCCTCAGAGCAGAGCACGAAGGCATCAGATGGGCGAGGCTTGGCTCCTGGGCCCGCATCTAGTGTCCAGGGCATGAAGACAGATGCTCAGAATGCCTTCCTTCAGTTCTTTCCAGTAAATATTTATCGAGCACCAAGTATGTCCCAGGCACAGTCCTAGGCCCTTGAAAACAGCCACCAAATCCAAAAAGGTCCTTGTCTTCATGCCACTTTCACTGGAGGAGAAACACTGACCACCAACAACAGACAGAAACACAGGAATAATGAGATGGTCAAGGACAAAGGAAAAGCATAAGGAAGGTCAGGGGTGGGGCAGAAAGGGCACAGGTTGCGGCTGTAAGTAAGGTGGCCCGTGGGGAGCCTCGCGGAGAAGGCAGGCACGAGCCCGCGTGCACGGGGAAACAACAAGGAAGCCGGTGTGGCCACAGCACGGGAATGAGGGGAACAGTGCAGATGAGGCCAGAGGGACTGGGGCAGCGGGCTTTGCAGGACCTTACAGGCCCCTGTTAGGAGTTGGGCCTCCCTGAGTACAGTGGGAACTCTCTGGAGCCCAGGGGCGATGTGCTCATCTTACAGTTTCATTGGACCACTCTGGCCACTGTGTAGGGAACAAATGTCAGGGGGCAGGGGGAGGCGGAGAGAGCAGTCAGGAGGCCACCACAGTAACCCAGGGGAGAGGACGATGGTGCAGACAGCGGGAAGTCATCAGATTCTGTGTGTATCGTGAAGGTGGGGCTGGCAGGATCCGCGGACAGAGCAGAGGTGGGAACAAAAATCAGAAATTTAGGTTTGGGACCCGAACAGCTAGAAAGATCAAGCTGCCATCAGTGGAGATGGAGAAGGCCGTGGGTGAAGCAGTTGGCACAGGTGGGGATGGGGAGGTTAAGGTAGACAGAGAGTTCTAGGGTAGATCACCCAGTGGGACATTCCCCTGGAACAGGAAGGGGGCACTGGACAGATGACAACCTCTAGAAAACACCATTGACAGGTGGTGACTGGTGACCACTGACAGAGCAATTTCAGCAGGGGCAAGGGGGGCCAGAGAGTCAACTCGAACCGTGTAAAGCAGAGCAGGGGTGGGAGACAGAGAGACCAAGA
Source organism: Ursus arctos (assembly GCF_023065955.2). Taxonomy (NCBI): domain Eukaryota; kingdom Metazoa; phylum Chordata; class Mammalia; order Carnivora; family Ursidae; genus Ursus; species Ursus arctos. The sequence continues at coordinate 22,132,374 of NW_026622919.1, read as the reverse complement.
GACAAGTACAGAGAGGTGGCCTTTTGGTTCGAGCCCATTTGGAGGATGGGAGGAAAGAAGCAGATATGGGAGAGGTAGGTCGGGATAAAGAGACCCCCCAAGAGGGAGGACAGACGGGTCCCGGCAGAGGCTTAGCCCAGACAAGCAGAGGTTTGAGCTCAAGGCACTGAGGGTCAAGGAGCAAAGAGAAGGATTCCAGAGACATTTCAACAGAAGTGGCCAGGCCAATGGTGGAGAGTAGGAAGTCAGGTGTGACTCCAGGATTTGCAGTCCCAACTCCACCATCCATCCTGAAGGCCTTCTGTGTCCACGTGAGTCCAGGCCTCCTCCTCATCATGCCACTCAGCCCCAGGGCCTCACCCTGCCCTGCCATGACCAAGGTAAACTACACCCGAGATGCTTAGCGCTTGGGGCACACACTCCTACCTGAACCCACATCCACACGGCTGCTTTCTCTGCTTCTGCGGCAGGCCACACTTGGGGAACACTGCTCACTGGATGTCCCTCAGCCCCAAGGAGCTCCCTCTCCTGTTCTCCACCTGAGTCCCCTATCCAGCAATGGCTTCGCTGTTTCATAGAAAAAAAAAAAAATACAGTGCAGAATAAAAGAAGCCAAACACAAAAAGTACAAATGGTAAGATTCCACTTTGAGGAAGTTCTAGAACCAGCAAAATGAATCCACCATGATCCATAATGATAGAGATCACATCAGTGTTTGCCTGGGGCTGGAGGAATGCAAGGGGATAGGAAGGAACTTTCTGGGGAGATGGAAATGTTCTATATCTTTATCAGGGTGGTGGTTTACCTAGCTGTAAATATCTGTCAAAAGCCATCACTTGTACAGTTAAGATGTGTGCATTCTATTTCATGTAAATTATTCCACAAAAAGTTGATTTAAGGAAATAGAGAATGGTGGATGTTAACTAAGCTTACGTGGGGTGATCATTTCACAATACACACAGACGTCAAATCATGTCGTACACCTGAAAGTAATACGCCGTTAGCAATTATATCTCAATAAAACTGGGGACAAATTGAGAACTAAAAAAAGTTTTAAAAAGAGAAGATACATGCTAACAAGCAGAAAAGTCCTACACAGACATTCTCCAGTCCCATCCTTCACTTCCGACCCCCAAGAAGGGGGAAGCAGAGCGCCCTCTGGTCCACCCAAGCCTTGTGCGGGAGACTGTCCCAGAAAACTGCCGGCCACACCTCCCTGACCTTGTACTCCCCTCCCCTGCTGCCACGTCTCCTGCCAGCTCATGGCCCAGCCCCTAGGAAGGTTATCTAATCTCCCCCTCCTCATGCAATCCATTGCCACCCCCTCCACCACACTGGACCAGTTGCCCCACTCTTGAGACACCTACCCTGCAGGCCACTCCCCCCCGCCCCCCTCCTTGGTTTCCATGACACCATTTTCTCTGGGGTCCTCCATCTCTGGACACTTCACATGCTCTTTGCCTGGCTTCTCTCGTTCTGCCCCTTCTTAAATGCCTCTGGCCTTGGCCTTCTGCTCTCTGCACCTGCACAGCCTCCCCAGGTGATCTCGACCGTACCGGGGCTCCAGTTACCATCTACTGCTGACAGTGCTCAAAGATATCTCTGATAGTTTTTCAGGGTATCAAGGATATGGCAGAAGAGGTGAACAGAATATCACATATGCTTCAAAAGCATTTTATAATTTTTAAAGTGACCTACGCATCCAACCCTCTTCTGGGACAGACCACTAGACCTCAAAGTCAACAAGACCCAATCTGAATTCATCAACTCTCCCAGTCCTGTGCCTCCTCCTCCTCCCTTCTTCATTTGCCCTGCTGTTTGAGACAGAAACCTGGGAGTCGCCCTCCCACTCCATGACTACCAACTGTCCCTCACCCTCTTCTCTCTAGTTCATCCTCTACACATCCTGTCTCTCTATCTCCACACTCCTGTACATGTCGTCTTCCTTACTGACCAGAGATGGTCAAACATTCATCCACTCACCCATTCACCCATTCACTCATTCATTCATTCAGCAAGTATTAACTGAGCACCCATTATGTGCCAGATGCTGACCCAGGTGCTGGGGATACATCAGCAAACACAACACATAAAAATCGCTGCTCTATGGAATTTACATTCTAGCACTTGTAATCATTTCAGAAGTCACCCCGTCTTCTGCCTTCACCCTCAGACCCCCAATTCTGCTACAGCCACTGGACTTTGCAACATGTGAATCTGCTCAGCATCTTCCACAGGGTCTCTTGCTCCTGGGGTCAGGTCTGGTCCATGTGTAAGGTGCCCTGATCCCTCCCCTCCCATCTGCCCTCATGTCCCCTTTCCTCCCACCATCAGCCACTTTCCACTCCTGCTTCGCTGAACACTTGCCCCCCCTCCGCCCGCCCCAACACAGCCGTGCGCTCATGCTAGCAAGTACACCTGCTAGTCCTCTGCCTTCAGTGCTGCCCTCACCTGGCGACCCAGCAAACTCCTGGTCACCTCCAAGTCATAGCTCCGACCCAGTCTCTTCCCAAGAGACCTGCCTAACTTCCCTGGGCAGACACTGGAGCTCCTTCTCCAGGGCTCTCTGTAGGGTGGTCCAGCCCCCGTAATAAGACATCATACTGTATGGTGCGGTTTGCCTGCCCACCAGGCCAGCCCTTCCTCTCCACCTTGAACACCTGCAGGGCTGCAACCTGCTTCAATCCTTTCTGCATCAGCAAAGTCTGGCCCATTATCTCACACATAGTAGCCATCAACAAATGGTGGTGGATTAAATAAATGACAGTGAATGAGTGTCACAGATAGGGAGAGCTTTGGGGAGAAGGGGATAGTAAGTTCTGAACTAGCTCCAGAAGAGCCTTCTTACTGATCATTTGGACCCACCCCATGGTTAAAAGCAGGGTTCAAGTCCTGCTTCTGCACCTGCTGGCTGTGTGCTCTTTGTGCTCTGAGCTCGTTCCCTTCCCTGTAAAATGGGAACAAGAATAGAACCTATCTCAGCGGCATTGTAAGGAGCACATTAGAAGTCTGGCACAGTGCCTGGCACATCAGCTCCATCAAAAAGGAGCTGTCACTGTTATCATCATAATCACCATAGGTGTCCTTCCTTGTCTCCTGACCCTCCCAGCTCCCTAGTGCATTCTCCACTATCCCCTCCCTTCTTGCCTCCCGATCCATGCTTGACCCACAGCCACCAGTGCCTGGAATTTTCCAGGCTGAGGTCACCAGGGACCTCCTCCTTGCAGAACCCTTTCCTCTTGACCTCTCGATGGCATGTGACCCTGGCATCACTTCCTCCTTCTTAAAAGTCCCTCTCCAACTTCCATGATGTGAACTCTCCAGCTTCTCTGGACAGCCTTCTGGCCCTCTCACTCTGGGTGCCTCCAGCCCAGACACACACCATCCACTGGCTACTGAGCGTCACCACCCTGTACCACCAACACCCAATGTCAGCGTGTCCGAAGCAGTTCCTTACCATCTCCGCCCCCCACCCTCACTCCTGGGGTCTATCAGTGAGTGGACAGATAAGCCCCATCCACCAAATCCCCAAGCTGCCCCTCTGGGAATCATCCCCCGGGTCTTGCTCTGCCAAGCAGTCCCAGTCCTGGTCTTGACATCCCACCTTCCCGACAGCCTCCTCCCCAGAGCTCCACTCCACCCCTCTGCTCTGCGGAGTCAGCCCGTCTTCTCTCAGCAGGGCCTTTACAAGTCTCCTACCACTTGCTATTCAAGTGTGCTCTTTGGATCAACAACACAGCATCACCTGGGAGCTTGTTAAAAATGATGGATCTCAGACCCCCACCTCAGACCTACTGAATCAGAATCTGCATTTTAACAAGACCCCCCAGGGATTCCCATGCATTTTAAAGGTTGAGAATTGCTATCCTAACCAATTTCCCAACCTCCAGCCTCCCCCCAACCCTAACCAACCCCAGACTTGACAAGCAATGTTTGCACCACTTAAAAGCCCTTAGTGACTCCCCACTGCCCTCGGGATTAAGTCCAAGCTCCTCAGCAAAATATCCAAGGTCCCCTTAACCTAGCGTTTGCCTTAAGGCTACCCCTTTAACCCTCCCTCCCGCTCTCCTGCCACATCTACCACCCTGTGGCGGCCGCAAGGCACAACTTAGGACACACTTTGCTCGTTCCTACCTCTGTGCCCTTGAACATGCTGTCCACCCTGCCTGGAATGTTCTTCTTCTTCTCCTTCTCCTTCTTCTTTTTAAGATTTTTTATTTATTTATTTGACAGAGATAGAGACAGCCAGCGAGAGAGGGAACACAAGCAGGGGGAGTGGGAGAGGAAGAAGCAGGCTCATAGCAGAGGAGCCTGATGTGGGGCTCGATCCCAGAACGCCAGGATCACGCCCTGAGCTGAAGGCAGATGCTTAACGACTGTGCCACCCAGGCGCCCCTGGAATGTTCTTCTGTCTCTTATCTGCCTGCATCCACTTGGTCCCAGCTGAGACCTTCTCTGACTCCATAAACATAATCACTTCCTTCCTGCCCATGTTAGCACTGTTCTGAGCACTAGCATAGCTCTTAAATCCTTGAAGTTATTTCTCTCTATGTCTATCACTCCCACCATCATGGGTGCTATCTGTGTCTCTCCTATGACCCATTCATGAAGATTCAATGAAGCGTTTGCTCAAAGACTGAATAATACATTTTCAACTTCTGTCGTGACAGCAACTATTAACAGGAGGAATGAAGATTAGACTGCAGGAGGAACTGGTGGAAAAGGGGAATACAGCAGGGCAAACATGCTACTCATCTGTCATCTCTCAGCCTGGAAACTTCCCAGGACCAAAGTCATCAACCACAAAATGTTAACTGCAAGGAGATTTTCAAGGTCCAGTCACCCAACCAAATGCCAGAGAGGGCAAGTGCTTTGCCCAAGGTCACACAGCTGGCTAGGGGCAGGGCTGGGATTAGATTCCAGGTAGCTCTGGGAAAAGACTGGGCAGATGGCTATTATACCCCATGAACCTCTTCCTTTCCTATCCATCTTAGCTCCCTAAAGGAAGTTCCCTTACGCCCTAATGTAATCAAAGGGACTACCTGGGCTCACTCACAGCTCTTAAAGCACCTGTTGGGATCTTGACTGGCTGGAGTTGCCAAAGCCCTGAGGATTAGAAGAGGTTATCCAATTATCCCCATGTCCCAGATTGGCAAACTGAGGTAAGCCAGACTCTGCGTCACACTGCCAGCTAATGGCAGAGGCAGGATTTGACACTAAGTACTGTGCTGTTCCCGTAGAAAGATCTGAAAGGCCAAAAATCCCACCGTGCAGAGTCACTATTTACAATAATCATGACGACTGGCCTCCTAATGCCTGGGGAATCCCCTCACTCCCACCAGTTCCCCTTTAAATCGAGCTTCTTTCCCTCTTGCACAGGATGTCTGACTTAGGAAAGAACCTGTACGCCCGCCCTCGCACCCCAGGCAGGCCTACTGGAGAGACCACCGCAGGGACATAACCTTTGACGGGGAAATCACCCTTCCCTGCGCCCCGCACTTGACAATGTCACTGTTGACATCAGCCCTAAGGTTAGTAGTACCGTCCACATTCTGAGATGGGGGAATTGAGGGTCGCAGAGTAGGAATTACTAACCGATGGGCAAAGCCAGTAAGTGGCTAGGCTGACTCTTGAACCCGGGTCTTTCTGACCCTAGCGTTTCTCTTTCTATTCGGCCACGCCAGGCTCTCCTACCCGGCAGGAAACCACCTGAGGCCTCGTACAGACTGGGTTACCTAGAGAAAGTAACTTAACCTCTCTGAACGCCCCAAGGTCAGAAGCTTTGCTTTCGGGAGAGAAAGCGAGACGCAAAACAAACGCAAACCCGCGGGCGCCGGCGCAGTTCTTTCCCGGAGCCCGGGGCTTTCTAATCCGGAGGGCGCGCCCCCAGCCCCCGGGACCCGCGAAACCAAGCGCCCGGCCGGCTAGCAGAAGCGAAACCTCAACACTCCTCAGCCTCCCCCGCTCGGTTCTGGGAACCAGAGAGCCAGGTTTCGTGGAAACGCGCGCGGCTGCAGCCGCCTCGAGCCCCGGGACCGCCCCGACCACAGCCCGCAGTCCCGGGCCGGGAGGTGCGGGGGCCGGCGCGGTCGGGCCCGAGCAGCAGCGCGACGCGCGCTTCCGCCCCGCTCGGCTCCGGCGGCGGCCGCGGCGGCCCCACAATCCCCTTCTGGCTCCGGGGACGGGCGGGGCGGGGCGGGGCGGGGCGGGCCGAGCGGGCGGAAATAATTTTCTGTTTGGTCCTCTCTGCCCCAGTCCCTTAGCCGCGGGACGCGCGAGTCGGGCAAGGATGCCGGAGGCGGGAAGCAGGAGCGGGAACGCGCTGCCCTGGCACGCTTAGAGGGGCGGGCGGAGAGGAGAAGAGCGGGGATTGAGCGCCTACTGTGTGCCTTACCGCTTTCCAAAAGGATTTTCGTTAGATCTTTACTACGGCAATTGCCAGAGGGAGTTAACGTCCCATTTAAGAGGGACAAGCTGAGCCTGAGAGGTGAAGTCACTCGCCGAAAACTGCACAGCCAAGATCAGCGTGACACCCCAAATCAGTGCTCAGTTATGCCAAGGAGAGCAAGACGAACTTGAACCACTTGCTGGCTGAGTCCCGCTCTTGCTCTTTTTTTTGTGGATAAGCACATAGTAGGTTCTCAGGAAAATATTGGAAGACCGGGAATAAACTTTCTAGCTCAGCCCTCGGAGTACCCGCCGCGAATCCAGCCCAACCCGGGCGGCACCGGGTTTCCCCAGACGTCGGAAGGGAGCGTTTGCGATGGGCGGACATCCCAGTTAAACACAGGCATTTGACCAACACGTGGTGGCGGAGCCCCAGACCTAGCGGAGGACAAGCTGGGTTCAAGTCCCTGGCTCTGCCGCTTTCCGGCTGTGTGACTTTGGGCAAGTCTCTTCATCCGCCAGAACCTCAGCTAATCTATTTATAAAATGGGATATTAACACCCATCCCAAAGGGTTATGGGAAGGATTAAACGAAACAGTGTTCCTAACACACTTACTAAACGCACAAATATCATCGCGCGTTCACCTCACAATCTTCGGGCGCTGCACCCGCACGGGATGAGAACCGGAGACAAAGCCTCCGCCGCCCCAGTCCCCACGTCGCCCACCCCTGGATGCAGGGACCAATGGGCCTTCGAGTGACCCTCGTCCCGCGAAACCCGAAACTTCGGTCATTTTGGCCGCGGTCGGTCCCGAAAGCAAATACTCAAATTTTCCGAAACTGGTGCATGGCTAGGGTTGACATTTTTGTGTTTAATTTTCTTGAAGTTTTATTCTTGTCGGGAAAAGTAATTCGTTAGAAACTCCTAAGTGAGACTTCTCGTCTGTTTCTTTTCGTATGAGCGAAGTTCACGAAGCGGACCAAGATACGGGCACTTGGCAGTCCTCGCAGGAATCCCGGTCCTCTGGCCCGCTCCGACAATCCCCTAGCTTTCGGCCCCATCCCCCAGGCACGGAAGCAGCAGAGACAGGCCTCCTCCCCGCCGCGCCCGTTTAGGCAGTGCTTCTACGTCCTGGCAGCCCTCAGGGATTCTCTGGTCCCTTGCAGGAGTGAGGGGAAGTGGAGGGCTGCAGTCCAGAGTTCAGCTTCCCCGACCTCCCAAACGCCAGTGTCGCTGGGATTAGGGAGTAAATCCCTGACGCCAAAGACCAGGTCAAGGACAAGTTCTCCCCCGTTTTACTCCCCCTCCTCTCCTGGGCGGGGATTCACCCCCCCCCCCCCTTCCCGGATGAAAGGTACTAAATAGACGCAAAGGGAGGGGCGGCGGCGGGTCCCGGCCCCTTGATGTTCCGGTTGAACAGGTGCTGGTGAAAAGGAGGCGGTCCCGGCGGAAGAGTCGGCCAGGGGGGCAGTGCGCGGAAGGGGGGGCAGCCTCCTCCCACCCTCAGGTCCCCCTGCGGGTCTTCCCCTCTCCTCTCCCTCTGCCCCTCCCCCGCAGGAAGCCTTCCCGGGCGCGAGGTCTTTGAAGTGTCGCTGAAGCCCTCAGGGCTGCCTTCTCCCCTCCGCCACCCCACCTCCCGCTGAGGGAGTGTGACCTTTGGTCCCTGAGGGCGTCCGCCCCCCTTAGGAAGGGAGGGGGTCAGATTGCGTCCTCCTGGCCCACTCCGGTCTTGGGATAAAGCCATCGAGCTGACTCCCCTCACTTCCTCCCAGACCCCATTTCAGGGGCTTTAGTCCTTTGGGGGTGCTGTGTGTGTGTTTGTTCTGTGTTTGTGTGCATGCCTAGAGGTCAAGTGTAACTGTGTTGTTTGCGGGCACTTCCGTAATTGTGGGTCTCTAACTGGCGTGGGTCTCTAAGTGTGCCTGCGGGGCCGGATTTGGGGATTGTGTCTCTCTGGGAGAGTCAGGTGCTGAGGCTGGATGAGACTGGGGGTGAGTTTGTGTCTGTGGGTGCCTCCGCGTGCCTCTAAGGGGTGCGAGTCCCTGTGCACGCGCGTCTGAGTCTATAAGCTGGATCGGAAGCTCCCTGAGGGCAGGAATCCATACCTGTTTTGTTCACTGCTCTATCCCAGCGGCTGCACATAGTCAGCATTCAATAAATATTTGTGTAATGAACAAATGTCTGCATGTGAGAGTGTCTACCCTCCAGATGAGCCTCCGAGGAAAGAGCCCACAAGCGGCCACCCAATGAGCACCCCCCCCACACACGGAAGGGCGAGCGGCCCGAGTAGCTCCCGTTCGTTCTAGCGCCCCTTCCTCTGATCTCCACCTCTGAGTTTCCTTGGAGTTGAACAGCAGAGACGAAGACCTGGGCGAAGGGTGATGTAGAATTGGAGAACCGGGGCCGAGACGGAAGGGCAGGCGGAGGGAGAGCTCAGGAGCAACAACCGAGAGCCACCGAAAGAAAAAGAAAGAGGGAAAATACGCGCGGAGCGAGCGAGCGAAAACCTCCCTACCAAGCCAGGCTTTGTTCCCTGAACCTAAGACTTTACCCGGCGGCGGGCGGCGGGCGGGCCGGGAGCGAGCGGAGGCGCGCGGCCATGGCTGCCGCGGCCGGGCAGGGGGGCCGGGGGGGCGGCGCGTGAGCGGGCGGCGCGGGGCGGGCGCGGGGCGGGCGGGCGCCCGCGATGTGCCACTCGGCGCCTCCCCCGCCGGGCCCGGGCTGTGCGGCGGCCGGGCGGCCCTGGTAGCTGGGCGCGCGGCGCGGAGGGGGCGAGCCCGGCGCGCGGGTCTCATTGTTGGGGGGGGGGCCCGTCGGGGCATGAGGGCGAGAGCACGGCGGGGGGGGCGGCCAGACAGAGCGAGCGAGGAGGAGGAGGAGGAGGACGCCGAGGAGGAGGAAGGAGGAGGCAAAGAAAAGAAGCGGCGGCGGCGGAGGAGGAGGAGGAGGGAGCGAGGAGGCGCGCGGCCCCCCGCTCCCTCCCTCCCCCCCTGACCCCCGACCCCCGCCGGCCGGCCCCCCGCCCCAGCCCCGGAGGGAGCTCATGGGAGTATGAAGGAGATGGTAGGAGGCTGCTGCGTATGTTCGGACGAGAGGGGCTGGGCCGAGAACCCGCTGGTCTACTGTGATGGGCACGCGTGCAGCGTGGCTGTCCACCAAGGTACGGGGGTGGCCCGCGGGGGGCGGCGGGACCCCGAGGGCGGCGCGCGCGGGGAGCCCCGGGCCGCGCCCTCCGGAGACCTCCCGGGGCTTGGGCGCCCCTCCCCCACCCCACCTGAAGGGAAGGGAGGCGTCGGGGGGCTCCCCCCGCCCGGTCCTGGAGGACCGGGTCAGGCATTGTTTTCTTGCCTATTGTTCCAGTCCCGCGCCCCCCACCCCAAGTTGAGGGAGTTTGGGGACAGACTAGGGGGCAGTGAGTGCACTCTCCGCGCCCCACACCGCTAGTGTCGGGGCTGCTGGGGGAATGTTTACCTGCGAGGTGTCCCCTCCCGCCCGGTTATTTTGGTCCTGGCTCCCGGAGGGAGAGGTCAAGGGGGGGTCATCCCCCCCTCCCGCTTCCGGATACTGGGAGGAGCGGAATTGGGAAGCGAGGAGAAGGGTCCCAGGGGAGAGGGGACTCCTAAAATCCTCCGGGAAGAGCTGCGGATAGGAGAGAGGTTGTGCAGGGAGCCGGGAATCGAGAAGAGGGAGGTTTGGAGTTTCCCCCAACAGCACATGGTTCGGGAGTTAACTCCTTGAGGAGTCTTGCCGAGGGCGCAGGCTGGCATCTCCCGCCTGTCTGGCACAGCCAGCTGCCCTCCCCCCCACCTTCCTGGGACAACCCTTAATGCTGTGGCTGTCCCGGCTTCCCGCCGCTCTCCTATTGGTTACCTGCACTGCACCTGCCCTCGGCCTTGACTTTTGACCTGTACCTATTATAGTTAGAGGCTGAAGATGAGGTCCCTGGATCCCCTACTTCCCTACCTCTTCCCTTGCTGGCCCTTTAAGAAATGCCCCCCCCCATAACAACAAAACGTGTTTGACTATCGTAAATGTTGTCCCTCTGGTTTTCTCTATTCCTGATGATGAGGACTGTTCCCAGGCAAGGTGTTGGGAAACAGATCCAGAAAGAGCATGCGGTGGGGATGGGGGTCTTCTAGAAGTTTAAGGTCAAGGACTCAGACTTTTCATCCCTGTTTGGAGTGCTTGGTTTTGTGGTTGAAGGCTGGCCATGTGCTGTTAGGCATTCCTTGTGATCCTCCTGTCTAGTGAGTGACTCCGGACAGGGGAGCAGCCAGGCCCCTCCTTTAGAGTCACCCCCTTACCCCAGTTGCTCTGAGAAAAGCTACTGCCGACAGATTTACTTGGTGATTCTTCTCCCCACCCCCCAGCTTGCTATGGCATCGTCCAGGTGCCAACGGGACCCTGGTTCTGCCGGAAATGTGAATCTCAGGAGCGAGCAGCCAGGGTGGTGAGTTTGAGACTCCCTCCTCTCTTCTGTACACCTGAGCATCTCCTCCCAGTTAAACTAGGGGACTCAGAGAGGCTGAGGCTAGGGTGGGACTGTCACACAGGACTTCCTGTTTCCTGCACATCTCTCACCAACCCATCACTCCCTCAGCTTATCCTTTACTCTGCCCCCACCCTGGCACTGGGCCTTTTATTTTTGTTTGTTAGTGTTTGAACTTTTTACTGTGAAAAGTTTCCAACATGTACAGAAGTAGAGAGAATACTACGATAAACCTCACGTCCCCATCACTCATCTCCGACAATTATCACTCATGGCCAACCCGGTTTCTTCCATACCCCCACCCATCCCCTATAGACCGCTCATTTCATCCTGGGGCCCTGTGAATGTGTTCAGGAAGGGCCCAGCTCAGCAGATCCCCCCACCCCCTTTTGAAAAGCCCGCCCCCAAAATCCCTGTGCCCCCTTGCATTGGCAGAGGTGTGAGCTGTGCCCACACAAAGACGGGGCATTGAAGAGGACTGATAATGGAGGTGAGGGGGGCCCTGAGCCCCAGAGCTCATCCGTGGAAGTCAGCAAGGCCCCCTGAGTGGGGTCTGGGAAGGCAGGAGTGGACTCTGTTGGGTGGCCAGGGTGGGGCTGGAGGCTGGGTTTTCCTTCCCTGGCTGGCATTGGAAACTGATGGGAAGGCTGTGGAGGGGGGTACTGTGTGCAGCGTGGGGCGGGGAGGGGCCAGGGTCTCAGGCCGGCCCCCCACCGCCCCAGGCTGGGCCCATGTGGTGTGCGCCCTCTACATCCCGGAGGTGCAGTTTGCCAACGTGCTCACCATGGAGCCCATCGTGCTGCAGTACGTGCCTCACGACCGCTTCAACAAGGTCAGTGGGCCCTGCCCACCCCGTACCAGCCCCCACACCGCCCCCCCAGCCAGCCGTGCTGGGGTCCCTCCAGCTCTCTCTCCATCCAGTATAATCTGATTCTGTCCAGCCAAAGGGGTACTCAGGAGGTAGGTAGGCGCCTTCCACTGCCAGACACACGCCTGTGCTCTGGAACTCACGTGGACAAGTAGGCTCCGTGGCAGTAGTAGCAGCCGGGCGTGGACCTGAGCAAGCACGTCACTTACTCATTCACTGAACATGTTGTACCAATGCCTACTGTGGGCCAGACCCAGGCCGAGGAACCAGGCACATGGGGTTGCTTATCGAAACAGCTGTGTTCCCGGCCCCGTGGAACGCAGGCTTTCGTGTGGGAAGACTGTAAATATCAACGAACAGGCAAATAAAAGAAATGCAGTTTGTGGTCAGTGCTGTGAAGAAAAGAAAAAAGGTACAAAAATAAAGCCTACCTCGTGGGGGGCTGACGTTAGAGAAAGTGGTCAAGGAAAGAGACATGCAGGCTGAAGCCAGCCTTGAGGAGGGTGGCGTTCTGGATCCAGGCAGAAGGAATAACATGAGCAAAGGCCCAGAGGTGGGAATGAGCTGACTGCAGGCAAGGCAGACGTCGTTCCTGGCCTTCCAGAGCTCACCATCCAAGGACTGCTGTCCACTAAAGTAGCTACCAGCTACATGCGGCTATGCAAATTAAGATGCAACCCGATTTCAAGTTCAATTCCTCAGTCAGACTAGCCCCATTTCAGGGGTTCAGTAGCCTTTATGGCTCCTGTATTGGACAGCGCGGTATGGAAAAGTTCCATCATCGCAGAAACTTCGACTGGCTCGCCCTGGCCTAGGATGGCGGGGAGAGGAGAGAGCTGAGAAGGCCAAGGGATCCCTCGGGTAGCAGGGAGGAGGGGACGACTGTACCATGTCCCGCAGACATGCTACATCTGCGAGGAGCAGGGCCGGGAGAGCAAGGCGGCCTCAGGAGCCTGCATGACCTGTAACCGCCACGGGTGTCGGCAAGCTTTCCACGTCACCTGGTGAGACCCCTGCCTGTCCCGCCCCCCTCCAGGGTTCTCTGGGATCCCTGGCCAGCTGGCCAACCCCGTCCGAGGTTTGCCACAGACAGCTGTCTCTTTGGTGGCGATGGCGGGGATGCCCTCGGACGGTCTTGGCCTCACGCTGGCCACAGCCCAGGAGGGTGGGAAGGAGGTGGCCGGTCTGGTCTGTGGCCACAGGCTTCTCAGGCTGACCTCTTTCGCCCAGCGCCCAAATGGCAGGCCTCCTGTGTGAGGAGGAAGTGCTGGAGGTGGACAACGTGAAGTACTGCGGCTACTGCAAATACCACTTCAGCAAGATGGTGAGTCCCATCCGCCGGGCCGCGAGTGCGTCAGGCGGTCCTGCGTCGGAGGGTGTGGGCTCCGGGCCAGGCTGGTGCCAGGTGCTAGGGGTCAGAGGTGCCGTGAGGAGCTTTGCCACCAGATAAGGAAGAGGTGGAGGTACAGCCTGCGGGAGGTGAATGAGGGCTGAGCCAGGCGGTCCGTCCCAGAAGACAGAGCTCAGACCCTGCCTGTCAGAGTCCGGGAGGCTTCAAGGAAGAGGCGGCATTTAAGTGGCGTGGAAGTGGCAGCAAGAAGAGCCAACATTTGTGGGGGTGACTGTGCTCTGGGCTCCGTACGAAGCTCTTTACATGGGTCATTTGACGTGGTCCTCCCCGCCACCCTAAGAACTGGGTGTACTGTATTTTCCACTTTACAGATTAGTGAACTAAGACCCACCGAGGTCGTGTATCTTATCCCACAGCTGGTGTGCGGGATTCAGAACACATAGTTTGATCTGAAAGCTCCTTGGGGACCTGCCAAGCAGAGGCAGAAAGAGATGAGGCCTAGGTGGAGGGACGGGCATGGGCCGAGTCCTGAGGTGAAAAAGAAAACTCGGGAACAGAACGGGGTGCTTGGGGAGAGTGAGGCAGGAGATGACCAGAAAGCTCAGGCGGCCAGGGCAGGGCTGGCTTCTGCCCTAGGCTTCTGGGGCCCAAGGAGAGGCTGGATGAGGGCTTCTAGTCCATGGTTGTGGAGAGGCCTGCATGCTCCAGAAACTCTGGGGGTGTCCTGGAGAGGGAGGCTGCGGCCTGACTGGGAATGCAGCGTGGACCTCACCCCTGCGCCACGGGCTCATAAGCAGGAGGGTAACATGATCAGATTTGTTTTTTAGGAAGATTACCCTGGCAGCCACCGTCAGGCTGGATCCAAAGGGCTGAGGCTGGCGGCTGGGAGACAGCTGCGAGCAGGGGGGGCTGGAGGGATAAGGCTGGACTCGAGAGCCGTTTCTAGGTAGACAGGCCTACATGTGGGGGTGGCTGAGAAGGGGCATTTGAAGGCGGGACAGAGAATCCAGGCTGTCCAGGCTCGGGCACCCGGGCCTGCTATGAACAGGGGGTACGGTGGGCTTCTGTAGGGTTGTCCTGTGTCCTGTTCTGCCCTCGATAGTTCCAGTTCTTGCTTGTCACCCTGGTGTACTTATGAATAGTTCCCACCCTTTGTTTTCAAAAGTGTCCTGCTTTGGATCATAAATTATATGGTCACCTTGGTTTCAGGGTTTGATAACAACTTAGGACAAGGTAGGGAGCTCCGTGTGGCAAAGAGGGGGTACCACATGGGGAAGTTCACGTCTGGTGACTGTCAGCCCCCCAGGCAGGGTGGTGGTAGCTGGTGGCAGCCCCAAGGAGAGAAGGCTGGGCTGGAATCCTCAGGTGCCCACCAGGATACGGTGGGTCAAGGTGTGAGGGGGACCATGAAGAGGAGAATCTAGTGCTTGGCAAGGAAGGAGCAGTACCCACCACTGGGGAGCAACTGAGTTGGACAGGGCTTGAAATTAGTCCTTGGATTTGGCAACTGGGAGGTAGCGGGTGACCTTAGAGGGGAGACCTGCAAGTCTGGGACAGGTGAAGCTATAACGCAGGGGGCAGTCCTCAGCAGTGAAGGGAAGGAGGGGGCAGGCCCTGGCTGGGAAGAAAGGCAGAACAAGGATCATTTGGGTTTTTGCTGTCATGCATATTTACTTCCCCCTTCTTAAGGGCATCAGGTCCTTTGGGACAGAAGGACCCACTGTGGGTTTGATGGAAGGGGAGGGCCAGGATCAAGAGAGAAGGGGCTGATGGCTGGAGCGAAGAATCTGGAGGGGGAACATGGGGTGGAGTGTGGGGGAGCAGGGACTGCCCAAGAGGGCCCCCCTGCAGCCTCTACCCCAGCGAAAGAGGTAGAACTGGGCTGTGGCTCAGGCTGCCTAAGATGGGCCAGGAGGCACCATGGAAAGATGTGGGCAGAAAATAAGAGACTCAGGCCCTTGTCCTACCTTTAGCGGTTCCTTGCCCGGGCCAAGACGCCCCTAGCCCTTCTGGGCCTCAGTTGCTGGGTCTGTGCATTGGATAAGCCAACTGGGCAAGCTCTAGGACTTAGGGTGGGGGAATGCCTTCTGCTGAGCAGAGCACCACTGAAGACACAAGGTCCTCTTAGTGACAAGCAGGGTGGGAGGGACTGGCCCCCCACGATCCTCTGACTTCCAGGAATCTTTTCCTAACCTATCAAAAGGAGAGTTTGGCAATTCCTCTCTCTTCTTTCCCCAGAAGACATCCCGGCATACCAGCGGGGGCGGCGGAGGAGCCGGAGGCAGCGGCACAGGGGGAGGTGGCAGTGGCTTTATCGCTGGCCGGAGAAGCCGGTCAGCCTCTCCATCCACCCAGCAGGAGAAGCACCCTTCCCACCATGAAAGGGGCCAGAAGAAGGTAAATGTTTTCTCCCTTTCCTACTCCTGCCCACACCCACAAACACATAACTCTTTTTTTTTTTTTAAGATTGTATTTATTTATTTGAGAGACTGAGAGAGCACAAGTTGGGGGGAGAGGGGCAGAGGGAGAAGCAGGCTCCCCACTGAGCAGGGAGCCCGATGCGGAGCTCAATCCTGGGATCCTGGGATCATGACCTGAGCCGAAGGCAGACACTCAACCGACTGAGCCCCCACAGGTGCCCTAACACATAACTCAAAAAACAACCACAAGGTGCTCCTGAGGCCTTGGGGCCTGCCCTCGCCCTTCCTCTGAGGCCACTAAGAGCCAGCAGGGGACTGAGGAAGTGACACACGAGGGTCAGGGAGGGTAAGATGAGGGCCTGGCTTCCCTGGAGCTCTCTGTGTGGTTCCTCCATGTCCTCCCTGTGACATGACAGTGTCTCCAAAGCCCTCGACACACGGCCCTGCACGTTTGCAGACACCTGCACAGTCCAGCCACGTGAGAGCCCAGTTGTCTCCATCCCCTGGTACATCACAGTGTGCCTGGTTCCCCTCCCAGCTCCACACCCAGCTCCATGTCCCAGGTGGACACCCTCGCAGGTGCGGGCTCCTGTGTGTGGTACTCTGTGTCCCTGGCGTGCGAATGGGACAGGCTATTTTTAGCACGTAGGGAGGGTGAGGGGGAGGGGCTGTTGGCTCCCAGAGCAACCTGCTGGAGCCATTCTTGTCCAGCCTAAGTCCCCCAGTCTCTCCATAGGGGGGCATGATGCCCACAAAGCCCATCCCCGAGAGGGGACTGCTCCCCACGTGCACATGGCATGTGTCTCCTCAACCACACTGTCGCCCACAACCCAGATCTGGTCACTTCTCCCTCCCCAGAGTCGAAAGGACAAAGAACGCCTTAAACAGAAGCACAAGAAGCGGCCTGAGTCACCGCCCAGCATCCTCACCCCACCCGTGGTCCCCACTGCTGACAAGGTACTGCTGCCCACCCCTGGGGGAGTGGCCGAGGTAGGGGAGGGGTCACAGTGAGCCAGGGATTCTGGGCACCCCACGCAGCTTCAGGTTACTGTGCCTCTGTTCCCCGCCCCACCCCTCTCCACTCCCTCCTTCTACCCTATGCTCCTCAGCCCCACCAATCACTGACCAACCAGGAGGGGTGGGGTAGGGGGTGTTGCCCTGCCTGCTGGCTGCCAGATGTTTACATCTGCCTCTGTCCAGATGGAGAGCCTCAGCACTGGGCTCTTGTCTGCGGGTACAGTACTCAGGCTGGTTCTCCAAGTTCTGGGGCCCATTTCCCCAGAGACAGGCAGAGAGGAACCCTTCGCTCTCAGCCCTCCCCCACATCAGGACACTGCCCAGACCCTGTCTCCCAACCAAAATCTCATGGTGTAATGGGGCAGGCCCACGGACAGCACCCTGAAACCGCCACTCATCCCACCCTTCCCAGGCTTGGTATGTCAGGCCTGTCTCCAGAAATGGGCAACATCTGGAGGAGCAACCAGCAGGCCCTACCCGAGGCTAGGGAGTTCCTAATCCAAGCCAGAGCAGCCGCTTCCCTTCCCTCCTTCCAGCCCCCGCCCCCCAACAGAAGGAGTGCAGGGGCCTGGAGAAACTGCTTCTTCCTGTCGCCATTACTACCCCACTCACCTCCACCGGCCTTAGCAGGTTGGCAGAGCTCTGGGCATCTTAGCAGAAGGCTCGAGTATCAGGTTTCCAGGGTGATGTTGTGGCAACTGTCCCAGTAACCCCCCGCCCCCCTCCCCCCGCCTGCTTCCCAGGGCTCACCTGGAAAAGCTTGTCATTCATGCCCTCTGACCTTTCCCTGGGGCCTGCAGGCAGGTGGAAATAGGACCAGAGATATGGGAGTTCCCAGCAGCCAGGTGTCCCCTTGGACATGTAGGAGCCTTCTGCCCATCCCCCTCCGCCCACCCCAGCATTTCAGCTACCCCTCCCCCTCACCCCTTTCCTCCCTTGCTCTGAGAACCACATCTGGCTCCCTTCAGAACTCCAGCTGTTGAAAAGAACAAAGAGGAAGACAGAGACCAGGACTCCGCCCAGGGAAGGGCAGTGCAGGGCGGCTCTCGTCCATCCTTCCTGTAGCATTTGTTCAGTTACTGAATACCTGGTCTCCACCAGGAGGAAAAGCACCATCCCTGGCAGTAATACGAAGCCCTCACTCACTCACTCACTGCATGCCAGGGTCCCTTCTCGAACAGGAGGATGGATGGGGTCTGCGGGGATTAGCTCATTTAATCCTCAAAATAATCCAATGAATTAGGTATTTTATTAACCCTGTCTAATAAATGAAGAAGCCGAGGCACAGAGAGGCGGAGTAATTTACCTTAAAAGCACACAGCTAGTACGTGCGGGAGTCGAGATGGGAGCGCAGGCAGTCCAGCTTGAAGGCCCATACTTCTGCACAGGCCACCGTCTCTGCGGTATATTCACAGCGGCTACCAGCATCTGACAGACCCCACACTGTGTATCTGGCTCTGTGCGCCTCGAGCCATTCCAGAGAGGCCTAGCTGGCCCTGTAAGGATCCTGAAGCTCAGCGAGGTTGAGAGGCCGCACAACAGAACACAGCAGTAGATGGCAGAGCCCACCCCGTCCGCCCCAGAGCCCATGCTGCCCTCCGGGGGTTGCTGGAGGCCTTGGACTCAGGGACTGGATGTTTCAGTGCAGTGTGGCAACTGTTGACATGGCTGATGTGAGGACACGGTGCTCTGGAACTAAGAGGACAGAGTGGCCGGATCCACCCCAGGGATCACAATGGCCTCATAGATCGAGGCCTCATGGACTTCCAAGCTGGATTTGGAAGGATGAGAAGTTTCCCGACAAGAGTCAGGATAGGCTGTCCCGGCAGAAGCTTGGCACTGCAAGCAAGCTCAGCTTGTCTAAGAAGGGCCCAGAGTGGCCAGGGGAGGGGGTACCAGCCAGGTGGCTGCACCACCCAGGGAGGGGTGGTGACTGGCGGGTTCAGGGATGGGGCCAGGGCAGCGGTCCCTCTCCCCTGCGCACGTCACGGCCAGCACAAGTCCAGCCTTCTGGGACCCACTAAGCATTTCTTCAGCGGGTAACTGAACACATGGGCACGTGTGGACCGGCTCAGGGACCGTTTTCACTCTCCTCTGCCTCAGGTGAAGGACAGACAGACTCCCCTGTCCTCACACCTACCTCCCTGATCTGGGCGCCCCGCCCACAAGCAAACTTGGACTCTCCCCCTCGTGTCGGGGCCCTATGTACTCCTGCCCCACTGCCAGGTCGTGGGTGAGCCCGGGCAGCTGGCCTTGAGCCTTCGCCTCTCCTCCTTCCCTCAGGTCCCCTCCTCAGCTTCGTCCTCCTCCCACCATGAGGCCAGCACTCAGGAGACCTCTGAGAGCAGCAGGGACTCGAAGGGGAAAAAGTCTTCCAGCCATAGCCTGAGTCACAAGGGGAAGAAACTGAGCAGTGGGAAAGGTGTGAGCAGTTTCACCTCCGCCTCCTCCTCCTCCTCCTCCTCCTCCTCTTCCTCCTCCTCTGGGGGGCCCTTCCAGCCTGCAGGTGAGTGTGGGCGTCCTGGAGGAAGCTGGGGGCGGGACAGCCTTGGCCCAGAGCTTCTCTAGCAAGGGCCTCTGCACGCTGCTTTGCATCTCATTTGCTTCTGAAATTGGTTAAAGATGGGGGCTCCCCACCAAGTGACTCCTCTCGGGACCCTCCCCTCAGCCCCTCCCTCTCAGGCCTCACCCCTCCACTGCCATAACAGTATTCATCATCCCCTGCACTTGGGCCATGAGGTGCCATTTTTAAAGTCCCAACACTAATGATATCTCCTGTAATCTCTACAGTCTGGTGAGGTCAGGTGGACAGGAGTTTTCTTTTCCCTTTATCGATAGCACGTGGGAAAGCTGGGGTGGGGGTGGGGGACACTCATCCCAAGACATAGAAACAGTGGCAGAGCTAGGACAGGAACCCAGGCTTTCCCCAGCCCCCCCGACCAGAGCTCTCTCCAGCTAGTGCAGTTGGGAGGGGGAATCTGGGGCCCAGCTGTAATTCCGGTTTCCCTCTGTATAGTCTCGTCCCTGCAGAGCTCCCCTGACTTCTCGGCATTCCCCAAGCTGGAGCAGCCAGAGGAAGACAAGTACTCCAAGCCTGCAGCCCCCACCCCTTCAGCCCCCCCCTCTCCCTCAGCCCCCGAGCCCCCCAAGGCTGACCTCTTTGAGCAGAAGGTGGTCTTCTCTGGCTTCGGGCCCATCATGCGCTTCTCCACCACCACCTCCAGCTCGGGCCGGGCCCGGGCCCCATCTCCTGGAGACTATAAGTCTCCCCACGTCTCGGGGTCCGGGGCCTCAGCAGGCACCCACAAGCGGATGCCCACACTGAGTGCCGCCCCTGCACCTGCCGAGGAGACCCCTGAGACAGGCCTGAAGGAGAAGAAGCACAAAGCTAGCAAGAGGAGCCGACATGGACCAGGTCGTCCCAAGGGCAGCAGGAACAAGGAGGGGGCTGGGGGCCCAGCTGCTCCCTCCCTGCCCAGTGCCCAGCTGGCTGGCTTTACTGCCACTGCTGCCTCACCCTTCTCTGGAGGTTCCTTGGTCAGCTCTGGCCTGGGTGGTCTGGCGTCCCGCACCTTTGGGCCTTCAGGGAGCCTTCCCAGCCTGAGCCTGGAGTCCCCCCTGCTAGGGGCAGGTTAGTGACTCTTGGGCATCTCAGGGCCCAGCCAGTCTAGTGAGGGAACAGAGGCATAAGCATGCAGTCAGAGGGAAATGTGATAGGAACTGCTCCAAAGGACAGAGATAAAGGACGGAAGATCCAGTCAGCTCTCAGACACTCCCCCGTACCGTCTTCTGCAGGGTTGTAGTGGGAGAGATTGGAGTAGAATGTCAATAGGACTCACCTATCAGAAAAGCCTGGAATCCCCCTGGCCTGGGCAGACAGTCTAATAAGCAGGCATGTCAAGCAGATGTCACATAGGCAAGAAGTGACATCTTTGCAACAAGAGGGTTAGACTGATGTGTGTGGCCAGATCCAGGGGAGTAGTCTCCCCGGTGGGGGGGGGGGGGCTGCCCCAGCCACCTGACTGAGCAGGGGTGTGGGGGTGGTGGTGACTGTAAGCTTCCCTCTGTGTCCTTCTTGTGCCTGTAGGCATCTACACCAGTAATAAGGACCCCATCTCCCACGGTGGCAGTGGCGGAATGCTGCGCGCTGTTTGCAGCACCCCCCTCTCCTCCAGCCTGCTGGGGCCCCCAGGGACCTCGGCCCTGCCCCGCCTCAGCCGCTCCCCATTCACCAGCACCCTCCCCTCCTCCTCTGCTTCTATCTCCACCACTCAGGTGAGGCCTTACCCCTGGGCTCCTCCATCCCTGGGCAGGTGGGGGCCAGGCTGCCTGGGATACCAGCTCTCCACGGGAGAGATTGAGAGATTGGGCTTGGTGGCCACCTGAATGTCTCCCTCTCTCTGGTCCTCTCCTCCCCAGCACACCTGATCCCCGCCCCCTCTACACACACACACACAGTTGTGCCCTAGATCCCAGAATAACCACCAGGCTGGACTATACCTCCTTTCCCTCAGGTGTTTTCTCTGGCTGGCTCTACCTTTAGCCTCCCTTCTACCCACATCTTTGGAACCCCCATGGGTGCCGTTAACCCCCTCCTCACCCAAGCCGAGAGCAGCCACACAGGTATGTGTCTCTGACCCCATTCTCCTTTCTTCCCAAAGACCTGAGGGGCACCCATCGCCTGCATGACACCCCAGAAAGATGGGAGGGCTTTCTGGCTGCCCCCTCCCTCTGGCCATTGCCCGCCCTGAAAAAAAAACTACACAACAAACCAGAGTACACTTTCACGTTAAAAAACAAAACAAAACAAAAACCGTGGAGGGACGAGACAGGACCCTCAGAATTACTACTGCTCCATCTCACAGAAGAAAAAGGCTTAATGATTTGCTCAAAGCAGTTGAAGCAGAGAAAGGCAGAGCCAGAGCTCAAATTCTGGTCCCGACTCCAGGCCCAGTACTCTGGTCACTTGCATAGTTCCCTGCTGGAACATAGTCCTCGGGATGGGGCCTTTTCGGGTCCACCAGCTGGGCAACCTGCGCTCCGGGTATTTCGGAGTTAAGGGGGAGGATCGCAAGCGCCCCTCCCCCTCCCTGGAGAGTCAACCCAGCCCCAGAGAGCTGATTGGTGCAGAGACACCACCTGGCCGGTTAGGGGGCGGGGCTCACTACCACCCCCACCCCCGGCCGCCCCTTCAGGTAAACCTTCTTAAAGGGGCCGAATCTGATTCCAGAATTAATGACCTGACCGCGCAGGGTAAACTACCTTTCCCAAAACCCAAATTGGAATTCCAACAAAAGGTTTTGCAGTCTAACTTGTGAGCTTATGAATATGAGAAGTCGCACAAGACTAATTATAATAGCTGCAGTTATTAAGGGTTTGCTGCAGGACAGCTGACACTTGACATTTATTACCTTATTTTTAATCCTCCTAACAGTCATTTTAGTGAGATTAGTTTCAAGCCCAAGGTCAGATAGTAAGTCCAAGTTCAACCGAGGACTGTCTAGACCCTGAATTTCTATAACCCTGAATCTACCAGGAAAGAAATTGGGAGGTGGTCCTGAAAGAAACCAGGCAGCGGCCGCCTTTCTGCCTAGAAAATGGGAAAGAGACCAGATCCCATGGCTGTGCCTCCCAAGGGGCTAGGTTTCCAAGTCGGGGCTCCCAGCGCCTTACCAGCTAGAGCGCCTTACGAGTCTGGGGTTGGGGGAGATCCTGGGGGAAAGGGGTCTGCGGTAAAGTCCCAGATCCCGCACCCACTTCCCAGGCGGGGACCGTGAGGCCGACGGCACCCCTTCCCCGCTGATCCCTGCTCCCCTTCTCCTTCCAAGAGCCAGACCTGGAGGACTGCAGCTTCCGGTGTCGGGGGACCTCCCCCCAGGAGAGTCTGTCTTCCATGTGAGGGAGGGGGCGGCGGCTTGGGGGAGGGGCTGGGAGCGGGGCTGGAGGGACACTAGGGGGAGGAGGGGACAGAGAGACGGGCGCCAGGAGAGGGTGGGGTCCAAGAGGGGACGACTGGAACCCCTAGGGGGGAGGAGGGAGACAGGAGTGGGGACGGGAGGTAAGCCTGAGTCCGGTTTTCTCTTCCGACCCCAGGTCCCCCATCAGCAGCCTCCCCGCACTCTTTGACCAGACAGCGTCTGCACCCTGCGGGGGTGGCCAGTTAGACCCAGCGGCCCCCGGAACGACTAACATGGAGCAGCTGTTGGAGAAGCAGGGCGACGGCGAGGCCGGTGTCAACAGTGAGGAGCGGTGGGCCCGGCCTGGGAGACCTGCCCTAGGACCCCCCAGACTCGGTCACCTTTCCCTCCGAGGTCCCCAAAGTTCTTTAAGGTTCCGCCCTTTGGCCCCGCCCCAGCCTTAACTTGTGGCTACCACGAGCCTTTGCTAGGTCGGGCTCCTGGGCCTTTGCTAGGTCGAGCTCCTGGACCTTTGCTAGGTCGGGCTCCTGGACCCGCCACCTGTGTGCTCCCGCCTTCGGCCCCCGCGGCCTCCTGGCCCTTACCTTGTTATGCTCCAACTTCCAACTTCCTCCCGCCTCTACTCTCCCACTCAGGGCCTCAACCCCCCCTCCCCCCGCAGCCTCGGGCCCCGCCCCTAGTCCTCACACCTCTGGCTCACCCGGGTGCCGCCTCCCCAAGCTCACCTGAATCTCTTGCTAGCAGGCGCCTTCTGTTTTAGGTCTCAGTCTGATTTCCTCCGCCAGGCTCCGCCCTCCAGGCCCCGCCTCCGGTACTCTCGCCCCGCCTCCCAGGCCTGCGGGGCTCAAGCGTTCTCACCCTCTCTCTGCAGTCGTGGAGATGCTGAAGGCCTTGCACGCGCTGCAGAAGGAAAACCAGCGGCTTCAGGAACAGATCCTGAGCCTGACGGCCAAGAAGGAGCGACTGCAGATTCTCAACGTGCAGCTTTCTGTGCCCTTCCCCGCCCTGCCTGCCGCCCTGCCTGCCGCCAACGGCCCAGTCCCTGGGCCCTATGGCCTGCCTCCCCAAGGTAAGGGGGCTGCCACCGGGTCAGGGAGTGGGAGCCTGTGCCGGGCGGTGCGAAGACATGGCCCCGCCTCCAGCCCTTGACCTCCTGCCCTGATCCCCTCCCTCAGCCGGCAGCAGCGATTCCTTAAGCACCAGCAAGAGCCCCCCGGGGAAGAACAGTCTTGGCCTGGACAACTCTCTGTCCACGTCTTCCGAGGTGGGCGCCGCGGGGGGAGGCAAAGCGGGGGGCAGGAGGGGAAGCGCCAGGGCCTCCAGGTCTGCAGCTTTTGGAGGCTGGGCGATGAAGTGACTGGCTGAGCAACTGGCTGACCGATCCGTTCTTTCTTTCATTAAATGATAATTATAGGTGCCTACTTAATGCCCGGCACTGGCTAAACAATCAGTGAGCAAAACGGCTGCAGCCCTGCTCCTGAAGATAGACTAGTGATCCAAGAAAATAATCATTACCAAACCAGGAAAAGTGCGAAAATGGAAATAATTTGAGGGCTGTGAGGCAGAATGGGGGTGGGATTCTTGTGGAGTTAGGAGGTGGGTAGGGAA
Organism: Ursus arctos; assembly: GCF_023065955.2. Taxonomy (NCBI): domain Eukaryota; kingdom Metazoa; phylum Chordata; class Mammalia; order Carnivora; family Ursidae; genus Ursus; species Ursus arctos. The sequence continues at coordinate 22,108,314 of NW_026622919.1, read as the reverse complement.
GGCCTCTTTGAGAAGTATTTGGGAAGGGTTTATTACAGCAACTGGCACCCAATAATCCCCCTGTGATCAGCGGTGTTGGGGGGAGCGATTGTTAGGTTGTGGTTACTGCTGAAATCCAACCAACAGGGCGCTTGTTTACTTGAACAATAGTCATAGCAATAACGAGGATTCGTTGCGCACTTGCCCTCTGAAATCATGTCCTGTGCTGAGACTTTCAAAGTATTGGTTTGTTTAGGCTTCCAGTAACCTTACGGAATAGGTACTACTATCCCCCCCACCCCCGCTATGAGTGAGTAAACTAAGAGAAGCCAGGGAACTGTGGACACAGAATTTGAACCTGAGCCTTTCCCTCCGGCTGCTGTTCTCCTGCCTGCAGAGCTACTTAGCCTGCTTAAGAATCAGCGGCTTCACCCATATATGGGAATAAGGAGATGGTTCGGGGCAAGCAGTGAACCCTGGGTCTAGTTCACTAGATGGCCACCACCAAGGTCACTGTTCATGATTAACAAGGATTGTGAGGGGTCCTGGGCCCCCAGGAAGTGATCTGTAAACATGATTTGTGAAGACTATTTGGATTCTTAGCCTTTATCCCTGGGCCTTGCTTCTTCCTCCTGGGTGGCTCTGCCTGGGTGAGGTGGGGGTGGCTGTGCTCTGTGAGAATGCTGGTGGGTGCTGGGCCGGGGGCCAGAAAGGTCATGCTGGCCCCCTGCCCCTCTGACCCCTCCCTTCCCCCTCCCTCCCCAGGACCCACACTCAGGCTGCCCCAGCCGCAGCAGCTCGTCGCTGTCCTTCCACAGCACGCCCCCACCGCTGCCCCTGCTCCAGCAGAGCCCCGCTACTCTGCCCCTGGCCCTGCCCGGGGCCCCTGCCCCGCTCCCGCCCCAGCCACAAAACGGGCTGGGCCGGGCACCGGGGGCAGCGGGGCTGGGGGCCATGCCCATGGCTGAGGGGCTGTTGGGGGGGCTGGCGGGCAGCGGGGCCCTGCCCCTCAATGGGCTCCTGGGGGGGTTGAATGGGGCTGCCGCCCCCAACCCTGCGGGCTTGAGCCAGGCTGGCGGGGCCCCCACGCTGCAGCTGCCAGGTTGTCTTAACAGGTGAGGGAGAGCTCAGCCTGGGGAAGGGAACGGGGAGGCTGGCTCTGGGAGGGACTCCCCCCAACACCCACTGTCCCCCCAAAAGGAAGAATGTTCTCCAGTCTTACAGGGTATAGAATCTAGTTGCCTCTTGGCCCCAGGTACTCCCTAGATGTTAGATGCGAGTGCCCTCTGGATGTGCTCTCCAGGGACAAAATCATCGGTTTCTTTCTTGCACCCCAAGTCTTGGTTTCCCTTCTGGGAAAGTTCTATCGAACTTGTCTCCCTCCCAGCAGTGTCTGAGCTTGCTCTGTTTCTCTGTAGTCCTCCTCTAAAACCGCCTATCCTGCCTTTCTCCACCTGGGACTGAGGGAGTCTGGGAATGTGGAGGGGCGGGGTGGGGGAGGAGCGTTTCCCTGCCCCTTCCCACGGTCTGTGTGTTGTCCCCTGCCTCAGCCTAACGGAGCAGCAGAGACATCTCCTGCAGCAGCAAGAGCAGCAGCTCCAGCAGCTCCAGCAGCTCCTGGCCTCCCCACAGCTGACCCCGGTAATGCCCCCCCTTCCCAGGCAGCTCCAGCTCCGCGGGGAAGGGCCCACGATGGGCGCGGGGCCAGGCTGGGCCAGGCAGGCACGGAAGGGAGGGAGGGCCGCCCCGGGCTGGACCCCTGCGGGGCTTGTGGGGGCAGAGGGGGTAAGTGTTGCTCTCAGGCCCTGGGCATTGCAGAAGGGAGGCTCACAGCCTAGTGAGAAGGTCTGGAGGGTGGTGAGGCCCCAGTTACCGAGAATTTCCAGTCCCAGCCCCAAGGATGGGCAAGGGGAGCTGCAGGGTCTGTGGCTGAGCGAGTGGACACCCTGTCGCCCAGAGCGGCTCCTTTGGGTTCTGTGTTGGGTGTTGGGTTCTGTGAAGGTTTCCTTTGGAGAAAAGGAGTTCTGCCTTTTAAAAAGGAGGGAATTGAAAAAAAAACAAAACATAATCGTTTTCCTAGAAACACAAGAAACCAATTCAATTGGTTTCCTATATGGGGCCAGATGGGAACAGGGGTAGGAGCAAGATTTCCAAGTAAACCTTGATATCGTTTTTTGGTGTTTGGAACACTGACAATGCCCTGCCTATTCAAAGCAAAAATAAATGAATCTTAAAAGAAACAAAACAAAACAAAAAAAGGGGGGAGTTGAATACTATTGACCTAGCCTAGTTGTTTCTCAACTTGGGGTCATACCACCCCTGGGGGCATTTGTGGTTGTCATAGTGACTAAGGAACTGATGCAGCGAGGGGGTGGGGCCAGGGCTGTCAGATCTCCTCCAGCGCTGGGCCAGGAGTGCCCCGGGGTTTACAGACCCTCAGGACCCAGACCGCTGCTTTCTTATCCAGATGGGGAGACTGAGGCCCTGAGTGGGGAGTTCAAGACAGGACCTTGACTGCCCGCCCCCCGCCCCGTCTCCTTCCTCATGGCTCCCATGAGATGGGACGGGGCCCGGGCCAAGCAAGGCAGGCTGGCTCCGGGGACCACTGTGCCCTGAGCCATCTGGCCCCCTTGCAGGAACACCAGACTGTGGTCTACCAGATGATCCAGCAGATCCAGCAGAAGCGGGAGCTGCAGCGGCTGCAGCTGGCCGGGGGCTCGCAGCTGCCCATGGCCAGCCTGCTGGCAGGAAGCTCCACCCCGCTGCTGTCTGCGGGCACCCCCGGCCTGCTGCCCACGGCCTCCGCCCCCCCGCTGCTGCCCGCCGGGGCCCTGGTGGCTCCCTCGCTCGGCAACAACACGAGCCTCATGGCCGCGGCGGCGGCAGCCGCAGCAGTAGCAGCAGCAGGCGGACCTCCAGTCCTCACGGCCCAGACCAATCCCTTCCTCAGCCTGGCGGGGGCGGATGGCAGTGGCCCCAAAGGAGGGGTGAGTAGGGGCCCCCTGGCCGTCCTGTCCGCCTTCTCCGGGATGGGCAGAAGGAGGAAGGAAGCGACCCTTAGGTCAGCAAGGCACCCTGCTCCAGGCCCCCGGGCCTCTGCTAGCTCCGCCAGAGGTGAACTCCGAGCACAGGCTAATAGCAGAAGGACCGCGTAGAAAATGGTGTTCCTTTGGGGAGGCCAATTAGAAAAGTCGGTTTCCTCTCTGGGTGGGCCCTTTGGAGAAAGGCCCTCCCTCCTTCCTCTGAGGGCATATTGTCAGAGCCGGGGGTGCTGGCCTTGCTTAGCTGGGTGCCCTTGTGCAGGGCAGCCTGCCCTCCCCGCCCCCCGAAACACAAACACATCCCTAAGCCCAAGAGCCCAGGGCGGGGGCTTCAGCCGGGCTCCCTCACTGCCCCCTCCAGCAGCAGCCTTGCCCCAGGCAGCTGTTCTCAACCGGGTGCTAGAACCAGACGCCTCCTAAAGCCCCAGCCTCCCTTCCTCTCTTTCCAGACCGCTGACAAAGGAACCTCAGCCAACCAGGAAAAAGGCTAAGTCCACCCAGCCCCTCCTGACCCCCAAATGGAGGGGGACAGATCTTGGCCCGAGGGGCCCTACCTGGCCTGGAGCAGGCACCTGCACCCAGACACTGGAGAGCCCCAGCCCAGAGCATGTGCTGAGGCCCGGGGAGTGTGGGGTGCTCCTGGTGCCGAGGACTGAGCCAGAGAGAGGGATGCCCCTTCCATTGGCCCACTCTCCCTCTGCACTGACCCCTTTATGAGGGGCTCAGAGGGAGGACAGGCTCCAAGCCCACCTAGGAGCCCCCACTCTCAGCAATGTTTTGAGGTCCTCCAAGAGCCATGTGGGCTATGGCATAAGTGGGGGGTTGGCTGGACCCCTCACATAAAATGGATCAGCACTTGAGTGGGGAGCGGTGGGGGGACAGGCCCTGGGCCTGCCCGTGCGCGGAAATCTCTTAAAAAAGAAGGGGTGGCCCTGCTTTACCTGCAGTTTCTTCCCAACTTGGGCAGAAGAGATCCCTTGGACTGTGTCTCCCTGGTCCCCTGCCCCCCAGCGAGGGTTACAAGCTGAGCTTGTGAAAGCCCACAGCTGAGGGAGCTGAGGAAGGGGCAGGACGGCACCAAACTCAGCCCTTGCCCCCCACCACTCCCCACCTCTGGAGGGGGGTAGGGGAGGGCAGGGGGGAGAGGCCCAGCCCCCTTGGCGCCCCGCCCCTTGTTTGCACTATTGGATTTAGGAGTGCGGAGGGTGGGAAGATGGAGCTGCCTGACTCAGAGAGCGCGTGTGCCTGTGCGTGTGTGCATGTGTGTCTGTGTGTGTGTATGTGTCTGTCTGTCTGTCTGTCTGTCTGACTCCCCCCGGACCTGGGGCAGCCGAGGGCAGGGATAGGAGCAGTGCTCAGATGAGGCAGCACCAGAAGGGGACTCCCAGCTTTTGTTTGCACCCTCCCCACCTCACCAACTTTGGTCCCTTTCTGGGGGCAGGAATGGTTAACCAAAACCAGACCAGTACTCCAATACTGGAGAGTAACTGGGGGCTGGGGGCTTTGAATCAGGGTAATGTCCTACCTTCCCTCCCCCAGACTCCCACACGGTCTCCCGGCCCCCTCAGAGCTCCCCTTCCCCAACTGATAGGTGGTCCTGCTTCCCTGGCCCAGGGGGAGTCCCAGGGATCTGGGGGATGGGGCAAAGGGGGGGGGTAAAGTGCCACTTCCTTTGGTGAGAACCTCCCTCCAGAATTAGCCAGCTTGCTTCCCCCGCCCCGCCACCCCCACCCCCACCAACCAGGGGAGCCTTCAGCTCGAGCTGACCCGACACCTGTCCCTTCACCCACCAGCTATTTCCCCGGGGTGTAGGGGGCAATTCTCACCTTAAAGAGCCCCCACCTGCCCAGAGCCTTTGGTGGCAAAGGCTGAGGGGCCGCTCGGGCAGCCAGGAGAGGGGCGAGGGTGAAGCCTGTGTCTCTGTTGCAGTTGCACTGGGGTTGGAGCGGGGGAAGGCGTTTCCAGCTTTCCCTGACGCTCGTGTCTCGTCAGTCTTTGCATGTGTGGATTTTTTGTGTGTGTTTCTGTTTGGGTTTTTGTTATTGTTGGTTTTTTTTTAAATAAAGAAAAGAAGATGTGTATATTTTTGGCAACGACAGAAACGTAGTGCAGATATATTTTTGCCTGTGCTGCTCAACTGGTTTTTTTCTGATACTGAAAATAATATTAATATTCCCGTTGATCAGACTTTGTAAGATGTTAGGGAGCTGATAAAGGAGGGGGTGGGTGGGAACCCTTCCGAGGGAATTTTTAGGCACTTGCAAGGGCTTGGGGGTGGGGGGAAGGCAGTTGTGATGACCTCAGAAATACTCACTTTTTATTAATGCTAAATATCAATTAGAAACGATAGAATTCTGCAGTTTATTCATCTTCTTGGTCTGTTAAGCTCTCTAATTCCCTGCCCCCAAACCACGGAAGAGAAAAATAACCTTTAGAGGTTTTTAGAAGAGTTGCTCGTTCACACTTACACCCTGGCCCGAGGCAGGCCCGCTAAGAGCCTAAGTCGACTCCTGTTCTGGATGCTGAGGGAAGCCAGTCCACTGTGCTGCTGCTGTGGCAGAGTGAGAGGTCCCTAGGATTTAGTGCACTGGAACCAAGACCTCCCCCCTCCCTCCCCGCACCCGAGAGCCTGGGGTTCTCATCTCCAAGAGCCTATGTTTTTCCAGCTTTCCCCAGGCTGGGGTGCAGCCGCAGGCAGGTTAGGTTCAAAGAAGGGACCCAGGCTGGGTACGGATCGCTGCTGTCCCTCCATTTGGGGCAGGGGGGCATGAGCGGGGTCATGCATTTCCTTCTTCAGAGGGAGCTTTATAATTGGAAAGTTCTGGAGATCTTCAGGATCTCAATGCAAGGGGAATGGCTTTACTGACCTCACCCTCCTTTCCCAGCCTCTGTCCCTTTTTCCAGGACAAAATTTGGATGGGGAGTGGGAAGAGACACCGATTACTAGATGTCTCTGCCTAGCAGAGAGAAAGGATGTGGTTTGCAGGGCGGAAATGGAGTCTGAAAACGCATGAGAGGAGCTTCGTGTGTAGTCACGCTCGGCGTGGAGGTGTGAGGGGTGTGCATGCAGAACCCCTGTCCGGCTTTGAGGTCACGACTGGTGCATGAGTGTCAGAGCTGGAAGGGACCTATTTTCAGGGGTGGTTGGAGCCAGTTCCTTGCTTCACAGGTGATCGCTCCAAGCCTAGGAGGGGCAGGGGCTCGGGGCAGAGCCAGGACCAGCCCTCAGGACCCTGGCCTCCTGGTCCTGGGCTCTCTCGCCCCCCACTGCACCACCTCCATGTGGCTGTCGGTCTGTCCCTGTGTGTGTGAGTGCTGGGCTGGGCCCCAGGGTGGGAGGGTATCTATGTAGCACTGATTGGTCTTAGCTCAGAGCTGATGGATCCTCTCCATAGACAATGACACTTTAAAGATTGCTTTTTTTTTTTTTTTTAAGTTTTTCCTATTTGTGTGTGTCTTTCCCCTCAGGCTCCTGGGTCTACCACTGCTGCCTCCCAGTGCCCTAACCTTGAGGCTGAGAGCTCCCCACCCATTCCTGTACTGAGTTCTAGAGAAGTGCACCAGGGAAGGGCCTAGACAAGTGAGGGGAGCCAGAGCCAAGGGCCAGCTCTAAGAAACGGGAACCTCCACTTTTCCCTTTCCCTGAACTGGAAACGCAGACAACTTTTCAAAGGCACAGGCTCCCCTTGCCAACTTCCAGCATCTTCCTTGGTGTGTGGTGGGCCAAAGTTAGGAGTAGGCAGCTTGCTCCCAGTCCTCCCTTATCTCAATTTCTTTTTCTTGGGGAGAGGTGCCCAGAGGGATTAAGGTCACCTCAGTGGGGACTTGGGAGGAAGTGGGGCGCAATACCCTGGCTCCTCCCAGTCACATCAATCCGGATTCAAAGTGTGTCTAGCTCCCGACCACTTTGACTTGATCTACTGAAAAGTTGGGGACTGAGGAGTGCCTTCATTGCCCTTTGTTCACTTCCTCCAGCCCAACTTGGGACTCAGGTGGCAGGACTGGAGACCCAAACCCTGACTCCCAGCCCCGTTTTCCCCCTATCCATCCCAACCTGTCTCAATGTAGCAGACCCTTCCTAGGGGAGCAGGGAGGGGAAGCCAGAGTTTGCAAACCCAGGGGCTCCTTTTACATTCTTTCTAGAACCTCCTTTATATCCTCAGCCCAAAAGGCAATGCCCCCTCCTTTCACTTCCAAGCCTGGAATTGTGCATAACCCGGATCTTGTATCTTTGTATAACGGACGTGATTTGTACGGAGGGCAGTTCGTAAACAGCACTTGTTCTTTTAATAAAAGAATGTTTTACAAAAAAAAAAAAAAATCCAAAGAGCGCTGCTTTGTCTGGCTTTACTAAGGGGAAAGGGAGGGGAGTGCCAACTGAGGGAGCCTTGGGAGGGGATGGGGGTGGTCTGTTACATTTCTGTAATCACTCAGCATAGGAGTTCACAGCCCGGGTGCGCAAGACGCCGGGTTCCTGCCGACAGCTCGGACACCTGTGCCCACCCACAAGGAGGTAACGCGTCCGCCCGCGCCAGGCGGGAATCGGTTAAAAAAGCCAGCTCCCTGGGCGGTGGGATGGGGCCGCAGCGCGCTCGTGGAGACGCGGCCCCAGCCTCCGCCGCGGCCGCGGGCTCCCGGGAGGTCCCCGCCCACACCGGCAGGCGCGGGCCCGGAACGCCGCGGCGGTGCGACCGCCGGCACGGCCCCGTGCGCCCCCCTCTCCCGGGGGTCCCGAGGAGGCTGCAGCGCGGTGGGAGGAGAGGCAGCCGGGCTCCCGGCGGCGGGGGGGAGGGCAGGACCGCGCAGCCCCCACCCCCTCCGAGCCCCGCGGCGTCTTCCGGGCGGCGGCGGGCTGGGCCGGCCGGTGGGGCGGGAGCGGGAGGTGACCCGGGCGCGGGGCGGAGCCGGCGCGGCGCAGCGGCGGGGACCGGCATGGGCGGCGGCGTGGGGGCGATCCTGCGGCCTGCGGCCTGGGTGAGCACCCCGAGCTCGCTCCGCCGGCCGCCTGGCCGCCCCATCCCTGCCATCTCCCGGCGGAGCGTGCCCAGCTCCCTCCCCCTTCGCCGGGCGCCTTGCAGCCCTCCCTCGCTGAGCGCCGGCGGGGCCCCGCCACCTCCGCCCGGCAGCTCCACTTCCTGTCTTGTGACCCCTTTTCTTACCCCCTTGTTTCTCCTGCGCCCGAATCCCTGGCGTCTCGTCCCTTCCAGATGACTTCCCTCTGGAAATCCAACGCTTTCCACTGACTTTCTTTTTTTTTTTCTCCCCCTGCTTCCAAACCGCCGTCTAGTCCTGCCTGCAAACGGTTCAGAAGCTGAGCCAGAGGCGGGACATCTCCTCCTGGCTGGTGAGTACCCCGTTTCCCCGTCCCTCCGCCCAAGTCCCCCAGGCCCAGAGACGCCAAAGGTAGGAACCAGAGACCGAACCAGAAGGGGTCAGCCCTACTTCCCAGACTCCAACTTCAGAATGCCCCTGCCTGTAGCCCCCTTCCCGATGGCTCAGGGGAGGTGGCGTGACCAGAGGGCCAAGGGCAGGGAGCAGCGCTTCTTCGCTTCTCCGCTGGAAATAGCAGTGCCCTTCCTAGCCCCCAGGTGGGAGTCCAGGTTTGAAAGGAAGGCCGCACCTCGGTGGCTGGGTCGGTTAAGTCTCTGCCTTCCCATTGGGTCAGGGTCCCCCAGGGTCCTGGGATAGAGCCCCATGTCTGGCTCCCTGCTCAGCAGGGAGTCTGCTGCTCCCTCTCCCTCTGCTCCTCCCCCTGATTGGGATCTCTCTCTCGCTCAAATAAATAAATAAAATCTCGAAAGAAAGAAAAGAAAAGAAAAAGAAAAAGAAAGAAAAGCAGGCCGGCCGCTGGGTGCAGAAACCGGAGTGCCTGCGTGAAATCTCTTCCCTATCTGGAGCTCAGGGTCCTTATGGTGTCCTGGGGGAATGTCCTTGTGCGGTGACATCAGACCAGCCTCCTGCAGAGGAAGCCTGCCATAAGCCAGGGCCTCAGGGAACCGGGACAAGTCCATAGGCAGGAAAGTGTTTCCAGAACATAGGCTGACCCCAAGCCCTTCATCTTCCCTTGCCACAGAACCGATGGTTCCCTAAAACCCCAGCCAAGTCCGTGGTGGCCCAGAAAACGCCCATCAAGGTAGAGCTGGTAGCTGGGAAAACCTACAGATGGTGCGTGTGTGGCCGAAGCAAGAAGCAGGTGAGAGACCCCACCCACCTCACTAACTATGACATGCCTGGTTGGGACAGCAGGGAGCTCCTGGGAGCTCCTGGACAAGACCTTCCTCTTTTCCCACACATACCCGAAGGACAACAAAGGGAGGTTGGGGGTGAACATACGCTCTCAGGCCAACGCCACCCACAACGCTGAGCTCCCTGTTCTCTGTATCCACCCTCTGAAATGAGGCCAGAGAGACAGAAACTCGGTCTCCCGGCCAGGCGGCTGGAGCGCTGGGTTGTGCCCCCCTGTTCCCGTGTGCCCTCCTTGGAGCCCTGGCCTGGCCTCCCTGCTCTGAGCACCGAGAGGCCGGGTTGCCTGTCTCCCCTCTTCTCTCCCTCCTTCCAGGGAGTACCTGAGCCGAAGGTTCCCAGGCCTTGGACCCCAACACGGGGCAGACCACAGGCTCTCCTGCTCCCAAGTGCCGCTTGCCACTGTCTCCTGCAGACCCTCCCTCTTGCGGCTGAGGTGGCTTCCCTGGTTCCCTGCTGCTGCCTGCCCCCACCTCCCTCTCCCTTCCGCCCCAGGAGCCTTCCCTTCCAGCAGGAACCTGACCCATATTCCCAGCCTCCGGGGCCCCTTTCCTTCCTGAGCAGGGCTCTGAACTGTGTGCCTCTAAGAGGTGTGGCGTGGTGTGGTGTCAACAGCCCAGGTCCCAAGTCCTGCTCTGCCATTGACTCGGCTGGGAGCAGTCCCTCCCGAGGGCGCGGCACCAGGGGAACGCCTGCCGCAGTGTGGCCTAGCCAGGCTGGCACGCTGCCTTCCTGCCCTTTGCCCTCTGGGGCAGGTTGCTGGGTTTTATTTGTAGACTTCTCTCTCCTCCTACCCTGCCTGACCTCCAGCTCTGCCGCTAACTAGGGAGTCAAGGCAGGCCTCAGTTTCCATGACCCCGTCTCTGCTGGAACAGCTTCCCGGGAGGATGCAGAATGTTCTCCCGCACCAGGCAGCCAGTTCACCCTTCCTCCCTGCGGCATCCACTCCCTAGAACATGCCCACTTGTTTCCCTGGAGCCAAACCAAACTGATACCCCAGTCGCAAAGCATTGTGAGGCACGTAGGTTCTCTCCCACGCAGAGAAGTTTTTACCGAGAATATGTGGAGGAAAATGAATTTCGTGAGCCCGTGGAGACTGAGACATTAAGGAAAAAAAACTATCAGTGTAAACATTGCTGATACCAAAAGTCCCACTTCACCTTGGCAATTCTGCCCCTGTATCCCGGTCCTCTGGGGCCCCCAGAGACAAATATTGGAAAGATGACTCCTTACTGAACACTTACTGCGGGCAGAGGGCACGAGAACCACTGTTTATCTCACGTCCTCGGCTCAGCTCTCCTCTCACTCTCACGCGGAAGCTGAGAGGTAAACGAGGGGACCCAGGCAGTCTCCGTCCGGAGCCTGCGCCCTGGACACTGTGCCCTTCCTTCGGGACCGGCCCCTCCCCAGCAGGTGGGGTTGGGTCTCTAACGTCTCTCTTCCCTCACAGCCCTTCTGTGACGGCTCCCACTTCTTCCAACGCACTGGCCTATCCCCACTCAAGTTCAAGGCCCAGGAGACCCGCGTAGTGGCCCTCTGTACCTGCAAGGCCACCCAGAAGGCCCCGTACTGCGATGGCACCCACCGGAGCGAGCGGGTGCAGAAGGCAGAAGTGGGCTCCCCACTCTGAGGGGCTGGGCAGGCCTCTGGCAGGCACCCCATTTGTGCGGAGGGAGACGGAGTGCTGAGCCCAAAAAGGGACCACCCAGGGACCCCAGTCCCCACTGCTGGCTTGTGAAGAGCTTCCTCCCCATACCGGAGGTCTCCTGGGCAGCCGGGGAACATACCCCTGGCTCGTCGCCTGCTGGTGAAGACGGCATTAAACACTGTGCCCACCCAGCGTGGTGCTCTTGTGGTCATTGGTGGGGGACACGCGGCCTACTCCCGCTCGGGGTGCTAACCTGGGACGGCGCGTCCGACTGGCCACAGGGAAGGGGCGGCTCACATTCATTCCATATGGGGCCTCCCCGGGGAGGCCAAGCCCACAGACAAGAGACATGAGGAGGAGGCCAGAGGCCCCACCCACCCGTCCCCTGTGCCCCAAAGAACTACAGCTTCCAGAGAGTGTGCAGCATTTATTCCAAAGCCAGGAGATACAAATGTCCTGGGGCAGGAGGAGGGTACAGTCACAGCACCTTAGACACAGGACAAGGTGCAAACACAGACAAACCTGATGGGAGGGCTCCTGACCCCGAACACCTAGGCGGCAAGGGAGTCTTGCCTCCTCCCCTCCTCCCCGATCTATGTACACTGGAGGAAAAGCAGGTGGGCAGGGAGCTGCTGGGGCCCGCCCTTCGGGGGGCAGTCCACTGACCTCTCGGGATGGAGGTGAGGCCAGAGCTTACAGCTTTCCATCTTCTTGTGCTTTTCGATACCTCTGTGGCTCTGTCCTGACTCAGCCTCAGCTGGGGGTGGGGAGGGGACTGGAGGGCTGTTGGCCTTTGGCAAAATCTGGGCTCTGTGCTTATCTGAGATGAACCCCACTCCACTTCTCTGCAGCACTCCGGACCCCCAGATGGGACTTCACCAAAACCAGCCTTGCCAGTCAGGGCTCCAGGGTGGGGGCAGGGGCAGAACCCGACGAAGCGCTCACACCGCTAAAGCCACAGCGGAATTTCAAGGGCCGAGGCCTCCCATGGCCTGAATCTTCTCTGCCACAGGACAGATGACGCAAAGGCCACACACACAGTAGGGGGAAAGGCAGAACTATCTATTCTTTGCACAAAGTTTCCACCGCAAGAGGAGGAGGTAAGGGAGGTGCCAGCTTTACCACCCACTCGCTCCTCAGAACCAGGGGATACACTGCATTTGTAAAAGGCACTGTCTTAGCGATTCTCTGGACATTCAACAATGGGGGCGGGGGGCACTGGCAGGGGCGGGACAGCAGCCAAGATTGGGGGTGGGGAGAGGGTAGACCCCATACACAGCCAGTTGGGAGTTGTGCCTAAAGCTTTGGGGGCTGGTAGGGCTCCCAGGACACCCGAGAAGGAGGATGGAGCAGGGCCTTACTGAGCCTCAAGTGGCCCCTCCAGCCCACCTCCAGGCACCCCCAAAATGAGAGCAGGGCAAATTACACAAGACCCCCTAAAAATGAACACTCCACCCCCCCACACATACATACACACATAAAGTTTGTTTCCTGTGGCATTTAAATTAATCTGGTTGGTCCATAGAAAATAAGTATGTATATTTGGTTTTTCCTATGTACATATATATATAGATTTATTTATAAAACCCGCCCCCCACCCCTAAGGCGGGAGGAGCTGGGGAAAGTAGAAGAGATGGAAAAGGGGCCCAGAAAAAGTGGAGGGGTGGAGAGGCATGGCTGGAAAAGGAGGGAGAGGGTCCCTTTCCTCAAGTTAAGGGGGGCACAGGAGCTCCGTTGACAGTCATCTTGCGCCCCCTGCTGGTGGAAGATGGTGTCTGCAGGCAGTTCGAGGTACCCCCGTTGGCAGCTGTGGTGGCCCCACTGGCTGTTGCAGGGGGAGTGGGGGAGGTAGGGTGGGTGGCCGGGGGCCCGTGGGAGCTGGGAGAGCCATGGCAGGGGGTGGCTGGGCTGGGTAGGGAGGAGGAGGTGGCCGGCAGGGTGGCAGGGCTGGGAGCCTTGTCGCTGACTGACTCACACTCAGATGCCCCGCTGGTGTTGGTGCCCTCCGAGGGGGTGGGTGCTGTAGGCAAGGTGAGCCGCTTGCAGGCCGGCTGGACCCGATACTTGAGGGGGAGAGGGCCATTCTGCAGGGAGAGCGGGGGAGAGAGAGGCAGGGAAGGGGAGGGTGTCAGGAGAAAGAGGCTCACCAGGCAGCTGCCCAACCCTCACCCCACGCTGCTCAAACAGGAGGAAAGGGGTCCAGGCCTTGGAGCGGAGGGGACAGGCAAAGCAAGACCGACCAGCAAGGCCAGACACACAGGCACACACAAAGACCTGGAGAGGCAGGAAGAACGTGCACGGCCAGAGGCTGGAGAGGAGAGAGGGAGGCTGAAACGTAGGGAGAACATTCCCCCCTCCACAGCCACCGGACCCTCCTTTCTGACCCAAATCGGGGCACGTCATCTGCCAAAGGACCCCCTTCTACTTCGGAACGTGGCAGGTCTTCATCAAAAGATGGCCCGGAGGCTGGCCTGTCGTGGCAGGCCACCCTGGACATGCCCAGCCCATGGGACAAGATGCAGAGGGTGATTCCTGGTCACTGTGTGGTCGCTGCGGCCACAGACCGATGCCCGACCCTGCACGGCTCCCCTCCCAGCCCTGTCGTCGCCCAGCACTGTCCCGCTCAGCTCACCCGCCGCCACGGATAGATGTAGGCGATGTCCATGAGCGTGTAGTATTCCTTCAGCGGTTCGTCCTCGTAGAGAACCTCCACCTGGACGAGGAGACGGAGGACACCGAGACCCCGGTCAGGTTCAAGGCTCCAGCCGTTTGGCCAGGAGGCTCTAAGCTAGGGGTGGGAGGTGGGACACTGGGAAGGAAGGACTAGCAGGTGTTCCCTTATTTCTCTGGGGTTTCGTGGTGGGTTTGACTCCCCTCCCGGACCTGTCCCAACAGAACTCCCAATACCGGATGGGAAGGGAGCCAGAGAAAGTACCCAGATCACAAACGAGCCCTGCCCGCAGCCATCCACACAGCTGTCTGGGTCCCCTTACGTCTCTGGCAGGTCCTCCAGAGATCATGGGGGCAAAGAAAAAGCCCACGTGAGAAAGACCTCGCAGAGCACTGGTGCCCACCCAGGCTGCAGTGGAACGACCCAGGGAGCTTTAAACGAAATACCAATGCTTGGATCTCAGCTGAGATTCTGATTGAATCAGTAGGACGGAAGTCGGGGTTTAAAGCTCCCTGCGTGATTCTGGTCTACAGCAAAGCCTGGGATCCACTGTCCTAGAGCCTTGCTCCCCGAAGTGCGGTTCACAGACCAGTAGTATTGATAGCACTAAGGAGCTTGCTAGAATGGCAGGACCTACTGATCAGAACCTACGCTTTAAAGCGATCTTTAGAGAATCACCAACACATTCAAATTTGAGAAGCAATGTCCGAGAGCGCCGCTGGAATTTCAGACTGGCCTTCCTTCAGCCAGCTGGCCCCAGATAAGAGCCAGCATTTTCGCACACATATGTCTGCCACAGTTCTGAGCATGTAAGCGTGCACGTGTGCACACGTGCGCACACTCCCCCCCATCTTGGTCCCATAGAGCTCTGCACACTGGCTTCAACGGATGAATACTGCCCCACCCTAATCTTGGTTTCAACTACTCTTCTACCTGAGCTCAATCCCACACCCATGCAGGCCCCTGAGGACACCCGGGCACTCAGAGCAATGGCTGGGATGCACAGATGGTCAGACACAGCCACACACGGACACTCAGTGTCTGAAAGGGCCCAGGGACTCACCTTGTACTTGCTGGGGACGTCCATCTTATTGCGAAGAAACTTGGCGAGATGCATGACAGTCATGGCTGCTGGGCATTGCAGGAATCGCACCCCTGTCTGCCGGGGGAGAGGCACCCAAGGGCTGGGGTCCACCCCAAGCACTCTCTCCCAGCCCACATCCCACTCCTAAGGAGGTCCCCAGCACTCACCTTCTCCTTGTCCCCATCCCCATTCTCCAGAGGACCCTTCTTTTCCTCCCGGTCCCTGGGGGAGAAGAAAGAATGAAGCTAGGGAGACCCTGGAACAGGCAGGATCCCCTAATGCACACATCCAGAAGGGGGCCGGGTGGGAGAGAGGGGCGTCCCCACCTAGGACACCAAAAGACCAGGCGTGGGTCAGACTTGCCTGACACCTTCGTAGAACTCGATGGAGAGGCTGACAATCTCGTTGTCGCTCAGAGCTCCCTTCTCCTGCTCCAGGACCTCGCCGCGGTCCTCATTGGACCCGTTGGGGACTGCGGAAGGAGAGGGCTCTGAGGGGTTGGCTGAGGACGGAGAAAGGAGGCCCACCAAGGACCCCGGGATCTCGGAGCTCAGCGGGGCGAGCCCAGCCATCCTGTGGGCTGGGGGCAGCGAGCTGGTGCGTACAAGACGGAAAGCCCGGTGCATGCAGCCCGCGTGCCCGGGGCAGCACTGCGCGCTCGTGCGAATGGACACGCGAACATGCTCACCTTCGGTCAGGGGGTATGCTGCATAGAAATCCCGCCGCCGTTTCATCTCATCTGGAAGAGGGAGGCTGGGTAAGGATGGCGAGCCAAGCAGGGGAGTGAGGGGCAGGGGGCAGGACCAAGAGTGTGTGGATACCTTTAAAAAGCCCAGGGACCAGTTTATAGACGATGTCTTGGAGGGTTTTGTCAGATCTGGAAAAAAACAGAGAGAGTTCTATCCGCCACCACCTCACCTTTATATCGCCAGCCAGGAACCCCTATTCCCACCTCCCTTCCTTGATCCAGGGCCCGGGCATCAGGGTCTCTAGAGCCGTGGTCTTGACCCCTCTGGTATTTCTCAGCCTAGACAAGCTGCATCCAAGACAGAGCGCGGGGAAGGGCCTTGGGCTCACGCCCCGTGCTTCTCCCCGACCTGCCTCTGCAGCTGTCGGGAGCATGGAGGGCTGAGGGACAGGGGGTCGGCGTGGTGGGAGGGGCAGCGCCCGGCCCACCTGATGCTCAGCAGCGGCCTGGTTTTATGGACCTGCACGTCACACATGGGGCAGTACTTGTTGGTCTCCAGGTAGCGCACGATGCAGGTTTTGCAGACTGCGGGGGGGGGGGGGGGTGCAGGGGGTGGAGAAAGAAAGCAGAATCAGAGCCCCCTTCATAATCCAGGACCAGCCCCTCCCCACCCCCGCCACGGCCTCTGTTCACATTCAGGTCACCCTTCCTCTCCACCTTGTCCCCACCGCTCAGCCCCTTCAGAGGCTCCACGCGGTCCTGCTTTGTGCAGACGGCAGTGGCCCCTTATTTGTCCCCAGGGGAGTGTGCGCGTGTCTGTGTCAGACCCGCGTCGTGCACCAAGCATAAAGTGAGCCCCCAGTCTGAGGCAGTACGGTGCAAGAGCCAGCCTGCTGACACCTGCCAGGGTCCGCGACCCCCCTGCCACCAAGCCCGCAGCGCACGCCGGGGGCACCTGCGTCTTCCGGGGCTGCCAGCGCGGCCAGGGGCTCCGGGAGACACCTAAGCTTCCAGGTGAGAGCCCCTGACATGAACCTCTGAGCGGCACCCTTGAGTCTCCCCACCCCGGGTGGTCTTTCTACAACCAGGGAGCGTCCCCAGACACGCGGGCACTGCGCTCTTTGGGGCTGAGACCGCCCGCCCCGAGAAGCGGCCCCTGCAGCCAGCTCACAGGAATGCAGACACTCCACGATGGTGGTGGCATCCACGAAGTAGCCCCCGCAGAGGGCGCACATAAGGTGAGGGTTCAGCTCTGTGATTTTGATCCGTGTGGTCCGATGCATGATGCCGGGGTGGGGGGCAGGGGGCCTGGGGAGCGTCACCCTGAGAAAGCAAAGTGGGATCAGAAACCCAGAGCCCCGACAGCCCCTCCCACAGTCCCCTCCACACCACCCAGCATCTGTCCCCGAGCCTGAGGCCCTTGCTCTCTCTGCCTCCAAGTCTGGACTGGCGACACGCACAGGCCTGGCTCTTCCCAGCCCCTCAGAGTTCACTGGGCGTGGAGGGGGGGGCCCCTCTGGAGAGTCATGTGACCTTGAGCGACAAGGTCAGGCTCCATCTCAAGGGCAGGAGCAAAGGCTGAAGTTAGACCAATTCTCCGGAGGATACAGGGAGGTGGTAAAACAGGAGAGAACAGTTTTTAAAACTGTCCCTGATCCCCATCCGTATTCTCTCGAGTGCTAGGAGCTGAGGAAACATCGATCCCCCCTCCCCAGGCACCAGGCCCCCCCCCATGTCTCTACCCCATCCTACCCTCCTCCCATCCCATCGCTCTTCCCCCAGGAAGGCAGCCCTGGAAACACTGTGGGTGTGGGCTGTCCTACGTTTAGAGGGAGAACCCCATCTCCTGTCCTCCCAGCTCTGCATGCAGCCTGGCCCCGGAGTAGCTCCCCGGAAATCCACCGCACGCTGGCCATGCAGCTCCTAGGCCTCGTGATCAGGCAGGAAATGCTGAGGATGGTCCTTCCATGCCCGCGGCGGGGAACATGCAGCCCCAGCAGACAGCCCCCCGCACACGTCTCCTGGATCCCACACACACTCCAGGACCTCCGTCCCATGCACACGCAGGGATTGCCCCACATGGGCACTGTCTCCATGGGCCGCAACCTGTCCGCAGGCTGTCCAGCGACAGACCCCAGGCTCTCAGAGATGCCTGCCAAGGCTGGGCAGAAAGTTCTCTCCGCAGCAGCCCCGAGCACCCAGCCAGGCCTTGGCAGGGTCCAGGGAGGTCAGTCAAGGCCCCGCTCTGGACTGGCTGATGTGCTTAACTTCTTGGTATAGAAATCAAACCTACAGCTAGAAAGGAACCCCCCCCCACTCCTTCCCGTGGAAAAGCCCAAGGGTTGGGGTTCGAGAGGGTGGCCAAGCCCCAAGGACTCCTTCAAAACACACACCCTTCTCTCCTTTCCAGAAAGATTTCTAAAGCCACCACATTGGGTTTTCTAGGACCAGAAATTCACAGCCAGGATCAACAGTTTCTATAGAGACCCCAGGATGAGTTTGGCCAGGACCCAAACAGCCCACAGAGGCTGGCCAGAGACCGAAAGAGATGCAGAGACACAAAGGCCACATGTGGGAGACACACCAAGTCTGCACAGCAGACAGAGGGAAACAAGCGAGCCCAGAGAGCCAGTGGAGACGCCTCGGCCGGGAAGCACAGACTTGGCCTAAGGAAGGAAAGGGGTGCCTGTCCCACAGAGGGCAGCCCCTGGCCCTCCCTGCAAGGGCTCCCCCTTCACAGTCCTGTAGGCTTGCTGGCTACTCCACTGTTTGGTCGTTTCCATAGTAACCCTGTCCCTGGCAAGATGCCCAAATATTATTACAACCATCCAGAGGGGAGAGCAAACTCCAAGTGGCTGAGTCGCTGAGTAGCTGAGTGTGCGTAACGTCCATGGGAGGTGGACGTGACGTCTGGGCCTCCACAGGTACGGTGTGTGACCGCTGCGCCGTGCGTGTCTGCGTCCAGATGCATCTCCGTGTGCACGCACAGCCGGAAACGACACATTTTGGTTGATGCGGGGTGTCCAGGCTGCCTCCGGCACATCTTGCTCCCCCGTGTCTCCCTTTCACACGCACACGCACACACGCAGGCGCTTCCCCCTGCCTAGGTCACCTCATTCACACGCTGGCTGTGCTCTCGTGAACTCCCATCCAGTTCCTGCCAGGCCAACTGTGGCCTCCACACACAGGAGTTCCCAGGCAAGTGGCCGTGCCCTTTACCCTCTCACTTCCCTTGGCATGCGTGAGAAATCAGACCAAGATTATCCCTTGAGCTCCCATCTAGATGCAGGGGTAAAGGAAGGCGTTGTGGTGCTTAGTGAAAGAAATATGCCTCCTTCTCTGGTATAAGAACAGGCCCCCCTTGCTGCACCCCCTCTCCCCCCACCCTATCCCCAGGGGCCTCAGACTGCTACCTCTGGGGCTGGGGGCGGGGAGCAGCACTGATTGGTTCCTCACCTGATTGCCATGGTTACCTGCCGGGCCCTGCCAGCAGGTGCCAAGAACAACTGTAAACAGCTCAGTTCCCCCCCTGCGCAACCCCCACTCCCCCCCCCTCCGGCGCACCTCCCACCCCCAGGCCTCAGGGCCCTACACCTGTGACCCAATTCCTCCCCAGCTGCAACTGGCCAGTATATTGTGGGAAGGAGAGGGAAGAGGGGTGATGGTGGCTGGACCTCCAGCTGTCATCACTTTGGGTTAGAGGTTGGGAGATGGGAAACAGCCCGAGGCAGAGAGACAAAATCCATGAAGAGGCCATGGGGCCTTTGGAAGTGGCTTCTGTGGAGCTCTGGGGCTTTACCAGGTCCCTCCCAACGCTATCACCACAGGGACCTGAGCACTGTCCCCCACCCCAGCTGCAGCCAAGCCCTTCCACACCTTTTGTCCCCAAACCACTGTCGTTGCAAGAGCGAGCGTGATCACTGGGCAGCCCATGTTCCCGGTCCCCGGCTACAGTGGCAGCAAAGGACCTTTCGTTAGTACCCAGCACCCAATCCCAGCTCCTCCTGGCCTTTCAAGGCTGGCATTTGTCTTTCCCCTTCCTCAAAGCCCCTACTAATTAGAGACCACCCCCCACCTCTCTATTCTAGCCAGTCTTTTCCTGCAAGTTCCCTGCAATTTAGGCCTCTCCCACTGTCAGGTTTTGTTGTTGTTGGGTTTTTTTTTTTTCATTTTCCTCTGTAGAAACAGCCTGTCTCTGATAACCCAGAGGTTCCCTGCTCCTTCAGATGCCCCAACACAGCGTTCTCTGCTCTGCCTTTCCTCCACATGAAATAGCCCCACTCCCCCACTAGGTCTTGGGAAACGTCACTCAAGGTCACATCCGGACACCTAGAATTGCAGAAGTAGAAGGGATCTTAGAAAGCCCCTTGTCCAGGGGCACCTGGGTGGCTCAGTGGGTTGAGCATCGGAATCTTGACTTCAGCTCAGGTCATGATCTTGGGGTGGTGAGAACAAGCCCCACATTGGGCTCCATGCTCAGCTTGGAGTCTGCTCGAGATTCTCTCTTCCTTTCCCTCTGCTCCTCCCCCTACCCCCACCCCTGCTCTCTCTCTCTCTAAAATAATAAATAGATAAATCTAAAAAAGAAAAGAAAAAAAGAGGGATACCTGGGTGGCTCAGTCGACTTCACGACTTAAGCATCTGACTTCAGCTCAGCTCATGATCTCAGGGTCCTGGGATCCAGCCCCACATAGAACTCCCTGCTCAGCGGGGAGTCTGCTTGTCCCTCTCCCTCGGCCCCTCCCCCTGCTCGTGCTCTCCCACTCAAATAAATAAATAAAATCGTAAAAAAAAAAAAAAAAGGAAAGGAAAAAGAAAGGAAGAAAGGAAGGAAGGAAGAAAGAAAATGTCCAATCCTTTCATTCTCCAGATGAAGAAATTGAGAAAGAAGTGACTTAGCTAAGGTCACCCAGTAATACAGCGGCAGTCCTAGGACTAGAAACTGGCTGACTCCCATTCCAGTGCTCTTTTTTTTTTTTTTAAGATTTTATTTATTCGACAGAAATAGAGACAGCCAGCGAGAGAGGGAATACAAGCAGGGGGAGTGGGAGAGGAAGAAGCAGGCTCATAGCAGAGGAGCCCGATATGGGGCTCGATCCCAGAACGCCAGGATCACGCCCTGAGCCGAAGGCAGACGCTCAACTGCTGTGCCACCCAGGCGCCCCCCATTCCAGTGCTCTTTACACAGTGGCACCCGGGCCAGGCTTCCCACTCACTTAAGAAATCAGTAAGCCTAGCTTGACTCCACCCAGGCAGGGAGAAGGTAGAAGGACTCCAGGTTCCCTAGAAGACCACTCAGTGTGCCTTCTGGGAAGGGTCAGAGTCCGGCCCACACAAGAGCTTCGGTGCACATTCTCACTTTGAAGGAGAGAGAGGGGTAGGAACTAATCACCTCCCCCCCTTCCATGGAGCAGGTAGGAAAACGGAGTCTCCACGTTAGGTACTAGATGCATTCCTCTCCTAGCCATGTGGCTCCAACTGCATGCGCTCCGTGTATTTGGGGGTGGGGGGACAGGGGTCTGCCTGGGGACAAGGTCAACCCCTCCGTGTTCCCTGATCCTTGACCCTGGGACCTGCCCCTCCTGCCAGCAGCATCGAAACATCCTCTAGTCTCCTGAAACTGGGCTTCTTGTCCCCTCTCTGCCTCTTCCTCTCTCAGCTTCCTAAGACCAAACAAAGACAAAAACCCAAAATATACACACAGAGCTACACACTGCCGAATATACACAGATGCACACAAAGCCGGACACACCCCCTCCATCCCTCTCTCACAACACTCAAGGGCAGACAGACACTATACACACACACACAGAGCCAGACACACCCCCTCCATCCCTCTCACACAACACACAAGGGCAGACAGACACACACGCACACACAGAGCCAGACAGACACTTGGCCAGACACACACACATATACACACCAGGCCAGACACACCCCATCACACATCCAGCCAGACCAGAGCCAGGCCCACACTCGCCAGATGCACAAGCCACCCCCACCCACCCCAGAAGCACATAGTCTGACATGCCTGCCTGAAACCAGAGCTGCAAATACACACTAACCTTCCGTGCGTCCCTGATCCACCCGCGGTAAATTATAACCTAAGTCTTCCAGCAACAAAGGCAGTGCAGCTCCCAACCTCCGCTCTGGGGGCCAGAGGCTGGAGGAGCAGCGTGGGCATCGGGCCCTGCACGAAGATGTGGCCTCTCCCTGCTCAGGCTCTCTCCATTCCCATGGCAACAGCTCCATCAACCAAGATTTCTCCAGCAAGGCCAGGGGCAGCAGAGAGCATCCCCCCCCTTTCTGCCCACCCCCAAAGACTTCAACTTGAGCCCCACTCAAGCTACCCAGGGTCCGGATCCTGGCTCCCAGGTCTCACCTGGGGTCTGATCCGGCCTCCTTCCAAAGACAGCTCTAAGGCCTCAACCCCCAACTCCAAACCAGGGACCCCCTGGGAAAAGCTCCCTACCCAAAAGCTGCAACAGAGCTGGCTTTATGCTCCTTCTCCAAGTACCAACACCTTGGAACAGAGTGGAGACGAGAGGAAGAGAAATCAGTTTCAGGAACAGACACAAACTGCAAGAGGCCCAGAGAAGGAGGCATGAGAACAGAGCGGGAGACAACCCGGACACCAACCCCTTCTTCTCCCCCCACCCCACAAGCGACAGGGAGCCCAGGAGAGACTGAGGCATATATATGTACGGGGAGAGGGGTTACTCTAAGAGACAAAAGACCAGGGAGAAGCGCGGAGTAACACTTCCACAATGTTTACAGGCAAATCACCACCCCCAAGCCTCTTCCTTCCCCACCTCAAGCCATCCGGAGCAATTCTGGGCAGATGGGGGCAGTGGGGGAGGGGGAAGAGGCATGCCAGGGCCCACTGTGGGGACTGGAGGGGCAGGGGTGTCTGCTAGCCGAGAGGTCCCACCCCCTCGGAGCTAGAGGCAGGAGGGCCAGGGGAGGGAGCAGGCGGCCCGGCTCTCCAGCAGAAGAGGGGGCCAATCGGTCAGACCCCTCCTGCCTCCGAGGGCGACGGGAAATATCGCGATAACTCCCCTCCTCCCCGCCAATCTCCTTTCTACTCCCTCCTCCCGGGCTTCCCCCGGAGCCTGGGTCAGAGGATCAGGGACCCCAGTTACCCGGTGGCCGTTCCTACCTTCCCTAGAGTCAAACTTTCGGCGGGGCCCAAGGAGGGGGGTGTTCCAGAGAAAGAGGCTCTGCTGAGGTGGTTCGGGGAGGGGGCGGGGCGCCCGGTCCTGGCCGGGGGGGAAAGGGACCCGCTGGGGGGAGGTGCCCGGGAGGCCGGGGACCCCGGCCAGGAGGAGCGCCCTCCCCCGGCCCCGCAGCAATCAGAAAGGCATGTCTCCTCGCTCCCGGCCTCAAGTCCTTCCTTGCGCGTCCACGACGCCCCAGTGCCCACGGAAGAAGCAGAGAGCGACCCCTCCCCAAACCGAAGGGGGCAGTGGGGCAGGGCCAGGGGCCGCTCTGGCTCGTGGGGCGGGCGAAGAGGGCAGAGATCCGGCCCAGCGCGCAGCCCACAGCCCCTGTGGCTGCCTCGGACCCTCCCCCTCGCTACCTCGGGAGCAGGTCTGCGAGGGGGCTGCGGCACAAAGAGGTGGTGGTCGAGGGAGACGCCAGATCGCTAAAAGGGGGAATCCATTTCGGCCATCTTGGAAGGGAGGAAAGGGAAAAGGGGAGAGAAAAGGGAGAAAGAAAGGCGGACGGGGCGAGCTAGGATAGGGGCTGGCGGGGTGGGGCGGGGACGCGAGAAGCAGGCCCGGCTCCGAGTCTCCCCCTCCCACAGGGGTGTGTAAAGAGGGATGGACCGGCCCCCCAACCCCAGTCTGGTTGCAGGGTAGGAGAAGGAAAGGACAGGGAGTCTGCCTCCACTTA
Source organism: Ursus arctos (assembly GCF_023065955.2). Classification (NCBI taxonomy): domain Eukaryota; kingdom Metazoa; phylum Chordata; class Mammalia; order Carnivora; family Ursidae; genus Ursus; species Ursus arctos. The sequence goes on along the minus strand of NW_026622919.1, from coordinate 22,085,064 downwards.
CCTGGGTTCGGGGTCCGGTGGGTCTCGGGGAGGGGGGGATGGGAGGGAGGGAGGGAAGGGAGGGGAGGGGGGGCCGCAGCCGTGTCGCTCGCTCCGGCGGCGGGAGGGGAGAAACCTACGGTAAGAAAGGAGTTTGTGAAAGCGGCTTGGGGTGGGAGGGAGAGAGGGGAGGGGAGGGGACGGAGGGGGGAGGGGAGGGACCGGGGCTGGGGGGGTACAAAATGGCTTTTTTCCTCCAGACAAGAGTAGGTCCCGCCCACTACTCACCCACGTGACCTCATTCCTTCAGGGTGTTTGCGGAGAGGGGAAGAGGAGGAGGGGGGGAGGCTAACGCGATTGCCCCCACACCGGCTGCCGGGCCCCCCAAACTGGGACACGACCTCACTCTTCCCAAACAGCCCCTGACCCTGGAAGATGTATCCTTTTCTCTCTTAACCTTAATTAACCCTTCCCCCCCAAAAAAAATGTGTGTGCGCCCCCCACCCCCTGACCCTGCGATCCCCGCCCCTAAGCTGGGGCGCCTGGAAAATGGTGAAATGAGGACTAGGCTGAAATGTGGTTCGTTCTGCAGTCCTACCCGCCGCGGCCTGGACCGAAGGGCGCTGGGCTCGGGCGGGGGACGCGACGCCTCCGGCCACGCGTCCAGGGTATTTTCATTCGCTCTAAGTGACACTCCCTTAAAATTAATAATTGCAACCGTGGGAGAGAGCGTGTCCTCCCCACCCCCCTGGCCCTGCTCAGCGGCCCGATCACCGGCTCTAAAAGGCAGTCCCCCGGGACCCAGTCGGGGCGCCTCGGGGGAGAGGCCTGGGGGTAGCCGGGGGGGGGGCGGGTTGCTGGGGTGGAGGCTGGCGCCCCCCGAGTGCTCGCGCGGACAAGAATGGAACGGAACCTGGGCCGGGAGACAAGCTGAAGACGGGGACTCAGGCTCCGGGATACAATAACCCGGTCGAATGCGAGAGGCCCGACTGGACTAGAAAACCAGGCGCCGGGGCTCGAAGGTGGGCCCGCGCTTTTTCTCCTGCCTCGCGCAGCTTCCCGCATTTTTCTCCGGGGCGCCGATCGCGCTCGGAGCTCTACGCGGTTGGTGCGCCTCCCTCGCCCCGGCGCCGGGAGGAGCCCGGCGCGCGCGAAGGCGGCTGGTGCCAGTCCGCCTCCGACCGTCGCTCCCGGCTCCTCCCAGCGCTCGGGCTCCCGTCCCCAGTGGCTCCCGCCGGGGAGGGGGGGGGGACGAGGAGGGAGGCTTGGAAAGGCGGGGATGAGCGGCCGAGGCTGGCGCCGAGGAAGCCAATCGATACTACGTTACGGCGACGATCCGGGCCCTGCCTCATTAGGACGGTCGATTTCGCTTATTCGTTATTCAAGATTTATTAGAGATGGTCACTGGGTCTGTCCCTCCAGAGAGCTCGATTATCCGGCCAGACGGGCCATTAAGCGCACTGGCGGTGGGTGGCTCGAGTTAGGAAATTAGGAGACAAATCTTCCGCAAGCTTCGAAGTGCCTGCCTCCTCCTCTTCCCTCCGCGCTCGCAGCTCAGGCAGACCCGAAGCTGGGCGCCCCGGACTGAATGCTTTCACCCTTTGGCCAGCGACCAGGGGACCTGCGGACACTGGCCGCCAAGTGACCCTAGCTTCAGCCTTCGGCCCACACGGGCCGAATGGGGGCGGGGAGGAAGAGGATGGGCGGGAGAAAGTTCCTCCCAGAGTGGGGGTGGTCTGAGAACCCTCGGGAGAAAGGTCCAGGGGAGGACCCGGTCACCTACTCCCCTGTCCTTGCACGCGAAGACCAGGATCTCTCCGCCTCTCTTGGAAAGGGGGCTCTTGGGGTGGGTGTGTCGTCAGCATCCCCAACTCTGCCGGGGAAGGCTCTGCTGTCCCCCAATTGCCCTGCGGGGACGGGAGCACAGCAGGGACTCCTGGTCTATCACTCCTGTCCAGCTAGATATCCCCGGGCAAGGCAAACCTGTAGGGGCTTCCCTTGGATCTCCGTCACACACCGGATCCACATGGGCACCCAGGGGCTGTGTGTGTGGGGGGTATCAGCTACTTGGAAGAGGGCTGATGAGTCTCCACTTCGGTCCTTCATTCTGGAGTGTTGCAGTGAGGGGGCCCACCGTGCAGACTGGGCATCCATTCCCTTGTTCCTCAGTTATTGGGTGCCCGTCACTAGCAAACTACGAGACAGAGGGATGAAGACCCCCACTACCCACTTCATTTTCATCGTTTCCATCCTGGGCCACCGCTGGTCCCCACACCCCCGGCCTTTCTGCCTTACCAGGAGAACCCCCGAAGACCCAACCTTTCTCACATCTGAAGTTCTTTGGTTTCCCTGCAAAAAAAGCACCTGTCCTGTACCAATGTCAAATACCGCGCTAGGCACCAGGGACCTGAAGCTGATGAGCCGGATTTTTGCCTACAAGGACCGCACGGGCCAGTGGGGCTACCCAGCCTGTGCTGTTAGCTTCCATGGCACTGTGTGTCTCTCTGGTTTATCCCCACCAGCCCTGTGAGCGCCTGGTAAGGCGTGGGGGGGGGGGGGAAGCCCTGGGGAAGGTTTTCAGAAGAGGCGCCCTTTTGAGCCCAATCTTGAGGAGAAGCCCGACATTGAAGGGAACTGCCTGAGGGTCCTTTGCTTAGCTCCTGGTCCTGGGAAGTGCCCCTGGTTGCATTAGACACCAAAGCTTCCCCTGCATTCTGTGCTAGCTGTGGTATCTCACAGGGTCCTCTAGCTGAAGGATCACTGTGTCTGTCACAGACTGGAAGCTTCCAGAGGGCAAGAACCTGGGAAATCTAACCAATTATTTCTGGCACGTGCCAAGAGCTACTGCAAAGATAAGAGCCCCTTGAAGATGATTACGATGGTAGGAGAGGGCAGCTCCTCTAGTGATTTTATGACCATCTTTACCTGTGTCCTTCACTCCTCTCTTCCTAAGACAATGTCCTTCGTCAGTTTCTGTTTCTATTTCTCCATCCTCTGCCCCACTTCTCTGTGTGTAGGTCTAGAAAAAATAGTTTTGTTGCCGCTGTTTTCCTTTTTCGGAAGCTTCTCATATTAACTGCATCTCTTTTCCCTCCATTTTCTTGGAGTCTTCCTTCCGCTCACCCCGCCTATTTCTCTATCGCGCCCCTTTTCCGCCCGTGGGTATCACAGCGATGTTCTCCCTCTCACCTTTCGCTTCGTCCCAGTTTCTCCCTGCCTTTGTCTCTCGCGCTACTTTCTTCCCTTCCAAACGTAGTATTTCGAGACTGTAACACCGATTCAGCCAGGCCATGGAAAACTGTCCAACCTCCACTGTAAATTCATTCTTAATCCTACGAAAAATGCAACCTGAAACGTATTGCAGAGTGAGACAAAAACCTCTGTCTTCGCGGTTGCTGAAATCCAGCCTGGGGCTGGGGTGGGAGGTAGGCGGTGGAGAAAGTGCAGGAGACGTTATCCCATCATGGACTGAACAACGAATTTTCAATCACAATGATCCTCTGATTTGCTGAAAAAGTATCTCTACCATTTCAAAACGAAATTTGACATTTTAGAGGTTGAGAAGATAACGCTTAGGTTTTCCTTTTGACAGGGGAGGAAAAAAAAAAAGTCTGCGTCCCTGGGTGGGCTCGAACCACCAACCTTTCGGTTAACAGCCGAACGCGCTAACCGATTGCGCCACAGAGACTGCGACAACTGCCAGCGTGGCCGCGAGCGGAGTCAATGGGAGCGAGTCTACGAAGGCGCAGGAATACTACGAAAACTCTGCAATCAGGCAAAAGAAGTCAGACCCCGGGGAGAAAGGGAAGGGTCCCGATCGAGGGAGGGGAGGAGGGGAACCTTCACGTCTCTCCTCCATTGGTTCTGGGAGGGGTCGTCGCCGGCTTCCTCTGGATCTTTCTTAGAGAAAGATAAGATGGGGAAACCCGAAATGTCCTTTTTTAGGGTGGCCTGGGTCTTGGGGATACACGAAGTCGACCTGCTGAGAGTCCCAAAAAGCATAACAACCTTGGGTCTCCAAACCTCCCCTTTGCAGCTGAACCCCTGGAGCCCCGCAGTACACCCCCGACGCCCTCCCCCTGCTCCTCCCCCTCGAAACATTAAATATGTACTGAAGGCGCACCTCCTAAATTCCAGGCACCGTTCTAGGCCAGTGAATGTCCAGAGCCTAGTACAGTCCCTGGCACAGAAGAGATGTGTGGATTTCTGGAGTGAATAAGTGAAACAAGCTACCATGAGTACTATGCCCGACGCACAAGCTGATAAGCAACACCACAGCTCTTCAGCTGGGTCCGCGGCCCCTATCTCGGGTTTCACCAGCCCACGTGCACACAGGTCTCGGCCCCGGGATTTGGCGTCTGGTCCCCGGGTCCGCCGCGATCCCAGCGTGCACCGCGGCGCCAGGCCCTTCCGCACTCACAGTGACTTTTCACTTTCCGCTTTCCCATCCCCGGTTTTGGCTTCTCAACCAAACTCCGGTACTGATGACTGACAGATGGGTACAGCCAATAGAAATCAAAATGTCCCGGAAGGGTTGGCCTTTCGGCGCATACAGAGAAGGCAGCAAGAGTGGCTGCGCAGTGAGTGCTGTAGCCGGTTGCTTGCCATTGTGGTGGTTGGAGGTCTCACAACACCGCAGTCATGGTGAGATGGGGAGCAAGGAGGAGGGACGCGGAGTAGGGATGGAGGAACGGAGAGGGTGGCATGGGAGGTTTGGGAGGCGGAGAGGGCCTGGTGGTCGTTTGAAGTTTGAAGGGAAAATGACCACCGTGAGGACCAAGCGGCTGAAGGCGGCTCCCCGCAGCTGCACGGCGCTAATGTCAGAGCTGGAATTCGGGGCGTCCGGGCGCCTCCAGCGTGGAGGACGGTGCGACCAGGAGCCTCGGGATCAGGGGCCGCGCCGGGGGCTCTGGCCGCATTTGGCCCCGGGCGCTGAGCCCCTCCGCTCTGTCTACCGCAGTCGATAATGTCCTATAACGGAGGGGCCGTCATGGCCATGAAGGGGAAGAACTGTGTGGCCATCGCTGCCGACAGGCGCTTCGGGATCCAGGCCCAGATGGTGACCACCGACTTCCAGAAGATCTTTCCCATGGGCGATCGGCTGTACATAGGCCTGGCCGGGCTCGCCACCGATGTCCAGACTGTGTAAGTGTCGGGGGTCCCCGCTCACACGCAGGCCTTTTCTTGGGCTCGCCTTGCCTGGCGTCTTGAGTGGCCCAGGTTATCGGTCGTCTACCAAACGATAGTGAATTCACACCAGTGAATCGGAGACTTGGCCGGACACTGTAAGCCGTACAGAATTGTATCCTAACCAACTTACACCAGCATTTACTCAGTGCTAGACTCTGCGCAGAACACCTTACCTACGTGGAGTTATTTAATCCTCTTAACTACGTTACCAGGTTTCTGTCCCATTTTGCAGATGAAGAAACTGAGAGTCTTAGAGTTTCTTGCCCAAGATGCAAGCTAATGAATGTCATCCAGGATCCCAATGCCGGTCTCTCTTAGGCCTGAGCTCAGTCCCTAATAACTCCAGTTTTAGTTGGGAAAGGCTAAACAGAAAGACAACTAACCCATGATGAGCTGGTGCGTATTAGCTGCTAGATCTGTCATCTAGTGGACAAAGGCTCTGTGATTTGAGAGGAGGGGGAATCTGGGAGATGAAATAGGTCACTATTGTGTTGCTCCAGGTATGAGGTTATTGTCCTGATGGGTGGTATTGGTGGGAAAGGAAAGGAAGGCATTTCTGAGAGTTGTTGCCGACCAGCCTTAGTGGCTGCTTGGATATTGTGAGACTAAATTTAGAATCATTCGTTGACGGTGAGTCTGTGTCTTTTTTATCTGTTACTAGTATCTAGATCAGTAGGTGGCATGTAGGTAATCCCGAAATGTTTTAAAGATGATTTCTGTTTTGAGCATGTTGACTGAAATACAGAAATTGGGAGGACTAGTTTTAGGGGGAAGGTGATGGCTGATTTTGACAGTAATTTTGAAGGGAAGAGGCAAGCCAAGTAGAAACATCTTTCAAGCAGTTGGGATCTTGAGATTATATATCTCAGGGCTGGCGAGGCACTGATCTTTTAAACCTATGGGAACAGATTTCAGAGAGACGAAGTAGGTAGAGGAGAAAAATTAGCTGCTGTCCGAGAGGCGAACTGTATATTTAGCGGTGGGGGGACGAGGAGAGGCCGGAGGGAAAGAATCAGGATAGGATTTTAAGAGGGAAGATGTGGTCATAGGTGGCAGGTCCTGCAGGAAGCTGGTGGCCCAACGAATGGCAGTTCCTGGAGTTAGTTCTTAGAAGATGAAGAGAATAGTTCACTGATGTGGGTGAAAGCTTGTCAGAGAATTTTCTTTCTCATTTCCCTTGAAGCTCCCTCAGTCTTGAGAACACATGACTTGGAAATTCTTCCTAGACCTAACCCAGCCACATCCTGGTGAAATCAAGGTGACAGTTTTGAGTTCCTGTCCCTGTAAAGGCCCCCACCAGCCTTCCTCTCCCCAGCCATGGCCAGTCCCCTCACACCATTGCCTTTTCTTCAGGAGGCTTTCTCACCAAGTTTGTATGTTTGGGGGCAGTAATGGCTAATTTTGCTAGGCCTCAGTTTCCTCCCCCGTAAGAGGAAGCTCAGGTTGCATCTGAGGCTTTGTTCTGTGTCCTTTGACTCACGGCTGTGCAGCTGTGCTTCTGGCAGCTCCGGCATGGGTCTGCCCCCGCAGGGGCCTGTCCTGGGCTCTGAGTTGTGGCGCTGGAGGACGTGTGGCCTTTCTGCTCAGGCACCTTCCAGGCCATTAGTACAGCAGCTGCTGCTTCATAACGCACAGAAGACTTTGTAGGTTTCCGAGCACCTGGTCATCCCCCCCATACATTGTCTCACCGCCCGGTGATTTTGTTGTGTCCCCATCTTATGGACGGAAAAATTCAATGGGAGGATGAAGGCTTAGGTCAGCTCTCGCAGTCCATTGCTCTTTCTTTTCTTTTTTTTCTTTTTCTTTTTCTTCTTTTTTTTTTTTTTCCCCATTGCTCTCTCTGCTGTCAGCCCCCGTCACTGTGTCTGCCGGTGGACTCTTTCGAGGAGTGTAAAGGAGCTGCGTGTTTTATGGTATATAAATTGTTCCTCAAGACAGAGGCAAAATCCACTACTTTTTTTTTTTTTAAGATTTTATTTATTTATTTGACAGGGAGAGAGACAGCCAGCTAGAGAGGGAACACAGGCAGGGGGAGTGGAAGAGGAAGAAGCAGGCTCCCAGCAGAGGAGCCTGATGTGGGGCTCGATCCCAGAACACCGGGATCACGCCCTCAGCTGAAGGCAGACGCTTAACGACTGCACCACCCAGGTGCCCCCAAAATCCACTTCTTAGTTCCCCTTTTCTCATCTCAAAAAAAGTACGGGAAAAGCAGTGTTAGCAGAGTGGCGTGCTTACAGGTGGTAAGTGGTGGACGAGTCTGAAACGCGGACGTGAGGCTGGACTTCCATGAGAAGATCACTGGGAGGGGAAGACAGGAGTCTTGGCAGGGGTGGGGATTGTGCGTCTCCCTCCATGCCCCTGACCTTCGCAGGGGGGACACCAGGGGACATTCAGTAGTGACTTCCTACCTCACTTTTCTTCTCCTATTGCAGTGCCCAGCGCCTCAAGTTCCGGCTGAACCTGTATGAGCTGAAGGAGGGCCGGCAGGTCAAGCCCTGCACCCTCATGAGCATGGTGGCCAACCTCTTGTATGAGAGACGGTGAGTGGCAGCGCCGCCTGGGACTTGGGGCTGCAGAAACCTTTTGGCCAGGCAGGTATATAGTATGGAGGGATGCCCGGGAAGATTCCTCCTCCTCCCATTGCTTATTTGCAGGGTGAGAACCTTACTTTTTGGGTCTGTTTTCTGTGGGCCCGACAGCCAAATAGGAAAGAAAGAGTTACTGCAGAAGAGGGCAGAGAACGCAAATAGCAGGCAGACTTGCTTCCAGGCCGCAGAATTAACGCCTCCAGAGAGCGCCCTGGAGTCTCCCAGCCAGGAGCCGCCCGTACTCCAGAGCTCATTCTGTCAGCACTAGATTCTTGGGATCTAGGAATTGGGTGTGTGAATTTCTGTCAGTTTTCTATGAAGACTTCACGGTGAGGAAAGCAGAGGCCTCGCTGCAGAATCCGGTGTAGAAGCTGGGATCGAAGGAGAGCCCCATGGGGACTTTTCCCCTCAGCTCTGGGCTAACCTGGGTGGCAGAAAGACAAGTGCAGTTCTTTTCTTCCTTTTTTTTTTCTTTTTAAACTTTTTATTTTGAAATAATCAAACTTTGTGAAAAAGTTACAGAAGTACCCTTGAGCTTTCAAGACTAAGTCTTTGCCGTTGCCATACCTGGAGCAATCCTGTGGCCTTTTTAGTCTCACCATCTAAAAACCAGAAAAGGGTTGCCTTTTTCTAGGTGTATGTTAATATCCTCAGATGCGATTGTCTGCCATGTGTGGTAACCATGTTTATCAGAATCCCGAATTGAGGAAGGCTTAAATGATTTTTTTTTTAAGATTTTATTTATTTATTGGACAGAGGGAGACACAGTGAGAGAGGGAACACAAGCAGGGGGAGTGGGAGAGGGAGAAGAAGCAGGCTTCCCACTGAGCAGGGAGCCCAGTGTGGGGCTCGATCCCAGGACCCCAGGATCACGCCCTGAGCCAAAGGCAGATGCTTAACGACTGAGCCACCCAGGCGCCCCTTAAATGATTTTTTAAACTGATTTCTAGAGGGGGAAAACGTCTTACACGCTTGTAAAAATTAACTCACATTTAGGTATATGTGTAATGGCTCATGTTTTTGTTTTTGTTTTTGTTTTAAGTAAACTCTACACCCAGCATGTGGCTTGAGCTCACAAGTCGGATGCAGAGGTTACTTTAAACCTTAAAAAACAAACGAACAGAGTGGCGTGCTCTACTGACTGAGCCACCACCCCACTGTGTTTCTTGATAAGAAAAATACAGAACATCGAGGCTGACCTGGAAAATTCTAGGTTCTTAGCTAGCCGGGGGCTTTCTCTCCAAGCCCGAGTGAAGTCAGTGATTTCCCAGCAGGGTAGGCTAATGCTGTGATTTGCAAACTTGAGTAATGTACAGAGCCTTTTTCTTTTTTTAAAAGATTTTATTTATTTATTATTTGAGAGAGAGAGAGAGAACACGAGCAGGGAGGGGACAGAGGAAGAGCGAGAAGCAGGGAACCCAACATGGGGCTTAATCCCAGGACCCTGGGATCATGACCTGAGCTGAAGGCAGACGCTTAACTGACTGAGCCACCCAGGCGCCCCTGTACAGAGCCTTTTTAAAAGAAAAAACTTCTCATGAATCCCAGAGAATCCACCCAGGTACCTCTCTTTGTGAAACACTGCCCGTGGAAGTTACAACCTTTGGTAGGACCTTGGCATCGGTGTGACTGGAAATACAAACGCAGACCCTGAACTGTGTTGTTGTATTTAGTTTTAAGGTTGTTACCCAGATAATCTAGAATATTCTTATGTTATTCCCAGTTATTGAGAAGAAAACACAAGATTTTTTTTTTTTTTTTTTTTTTTAGATTTTATTTATTTCTTAGAGAGCAAGTGAGAGGGAACACAAGCAGGGTGAAGGGCAGAGGGAGAAGCAGACTCCCCACTGAGCAGGGAGCCCAATGCTGGACTCGATCCCAGGACTGCAAGATGACCTGAGAAGGCAGACACTTAACCGATTGAGCCACCCAGGCATCCAGAAAATACAAGATTTTAAATTTTTTATAGAAGTTGGTACCCAAGGATCTGTTCAAGAAACACAGGATCAGGGGCGCCTGGGTGGCTCAGTCGTTAAGCATCTGCCTTTCGCTCAGGCGTGATCCCAGGGTCCTGGGATCGAGCCCCATATCAGGCTCCTCCTCTGGGAGCCTGCTTCTTCCTCTCCCACTCCCCCTGCTTGTGTTCCCCCTCTCGCTGGCTGTCTCTCTCTGTGTGTCAAATAAATAAATAAAATCTTAAAAAAATAAAAAAAAAAGAAACACAGGATCAAAGCACACTATCTCAACGCCTCCCTTCACCTTAGAATTAACTAGGTTTTTTTTAGAATAATTTTTTACAGAGCTATAATTTAAGTTCCTACTCTTAGATATTCCTGAGAGCTGATATAAGACATGGATAAGTAAAGACAAGACATCTTACTTATTGTTTCTTTCTTTTTTTTTTTTTTTAAGATTTTATTTTTGGGGGGTGCCCTGGTGGCTCAGATAGTGAAGTGTCTGCGTTCAGCTTGGGTCGTGATCCCGGTGTCCCTGCTCAGTGGGGAGCCTGTTTTCCCCTCTCCCTCTGGCTGCTGCTCCCCCTGCTTGTGCTCTCTTGTTCTGTCAAATAAACAAAATCTTAAAAAACTATATATATTTTTTTATTTGGGAGTGAGAGAGAGAGAGAGAGTGCACACACAAGTAGGGGGGAGCAGCAGAGGGAGAAGGAAAAGCAGGCTCCCCGCTGATCAGGGAGCCCGATGCAGGACTTGGTCCCAGGACCCTGAGATCATGACCTGAGTCGAAAGCAGATGCTTAACCAACTGAGCCACCCAGGCGCCCCACATCTTACTTATTGTTTGTATTAAGAACAGTGGTCATTAGTTTTTTAGTATTTTATATATAGATATTCTTGACATTAGTTCTTCTCAAAGCTCAGGGTCTAGAACAGGTTGGAAAATCTCCTATTTCCTGTAGGCAGACAGTGAAAGTAGCCCAGCTGAGTATCCTTCTTTGCCTTGCTTGCTCGGAGACTCAGAACAAAACTGCGTTCGGTCTGAGTGTCTTATATTCTGTTTTAATGGTTTCGTTTTATTTTTCGTGTTTTTCTTACAAGTTGCTTCAAAGCTACTTTCAGAAGTGGCGGTATAGATGGATGTATACTAGACTTTCGTTAGGATAGGGAAGGTTAGAAGAAATCAGAATGCCCCGAACAAGGAAGCGGAAGAGAGGGTCAGGGAAGGATAGAAAGGCAAGTGTCCGGGAAAGAAGTCGTCGTCGAGCTTTGTCAGATGCCAGGAGGTGGGGGTGACTCAAAGCTGACTGTGTGGCGGGGGGCCTGGCCGGCTCGGTCAGTAGAGCATGGGACGTTTAATCTTGGGCTCGTTGAGGTCAAGCCTCATGTCGGGCGTAGGGTTTAGAACAAGGCTGGCCTTGGGGCAGTGGGTCATCCCAGACAGGCGCCGCCGTCTGTGCTCCCCGGGTCTGAGCCAGGCCTTGTCTGAGGGGCCGTTCTCGAGTGTGGTTCCTTCTGCTCCTGGCCTGCGCAGGTTCGGCCCCTACTACACAGAGCCCGTCATCGCCGGGCTGGACCCGAAGACCTTTAAGCCCTTCATTTGCTCTCTGGACCTCATCGGCTGCCCCATGGTGACCGACGACTTTGTGGTCAGTGGCACCTGCTCCGAACAAATGTACGGCATGTGCGAGTCCCTCTGGGAGCCCAACATGGTGAGTCCGGGGCCCGGAGGGGGGCTGGGCTCTGAGGTGTGCGCCCTCGGCCAGCAGGGAAGCGTGGTGATGTGGCGTGTGACGAGGGTGAGGAGCCGGGGAGGAGAGGGAGCCGCAGCTGCTGGCCGTGGGAGGGTGTCCAGAAGCCCCATCCGCCGGGCCCTGGCGCGGGCCGGCTCCGGGGAGCACGCCTCCTGTCGGGAGACCCCAGGCAGATACTTGCTCAGCAGCGAGAGTCCCCACCGTGGCTTCACGGGCTCGTCGCATCCGTGTTGCACAGACCCTGTACCGGGGCGGGGTTAGAGGCGGCTTGCTGGGTCGGAAACCCGGATCCACGGTCACGTAGTTATGTTCTCAGGTCAGTCATTTGTACCTTCTTGTGCCTCCACGGCCGTAGCTGGAAGGTGGGGACAATGAGGTGGCCCCCCAGGAGCGGCAGCGTGAGGAGAACACTGAGGGCGGGGATGGTGTCTGACATGGGGGCCGCCGCTCTGCTGGGCCTGGGGAACCAGGCTGTCTGTCCTCACGGGCTTACTGCACTCTGACAAGTGCGACGGACACCGAGTGCGTGTTAAAATGCCGTTTGTCGGAAGCAGGGCAACGGGAGGGCCTGGCTGGCAGAAGAAACAGCCTGTGCCACGTCCCAGAGGGGCCCGGTGTGTTCAGTGACGAGAGAGCTTGCCGCGGTTGCTGGAGTGGGGGCCGAGTGTGGGGTGAGATGATCGTGGAGAGCAGGAGGGGGCTGAGACTTCTGAGGCCTTGAATGCCGCGCCAAGGAGCTCGAACTTTGCCCTAGTACCTGATGTCAGAGGCCGTCAGCATCCAGAGCCCGCGGGGTAGATGCCATGGGCTACTGTGGTCACCTGCAGGGGGCGCTGAGTGAGGCCTGAGCAGAGAGAGCTGGGCCGGGGAGTGGGGGGAGCGTGCGGCAGCTAGAATCGAGAGGCTTTGGGGTCACCTCAGACAGAAGTGAGGGAGGTCGAGAGTTTTCTAGCTAAGCCAAGTAAGGCGGAGGATGCAGGAGGAACAGGTTTTGGGGGGGGGGTGGGTTCGCAGTCGGACGGGTCGATTTTTCATGTAGCTGTGCGACACCCAGGAGAGCCCATAGACCGCTCATAAAGCGCGGGAAGCCACACAGGGATTCGCTTCATTTTACAGGAGAGGGATTGAGCTTAGTAAAGGGACATGTCACCTGCCCAAGGTCACTGCTGGTTACTGGAGGAAGTTCAGGGCTTAAACTCTCCTTCACTTTCCCTTACATACCCTGCTTCCTTTTGAGGTGCTGAGGGGGCTTCCCACATCCAGGGGACCATCCCTCACTTCAGGCACGGGCATAGCCAGAGTTGGGGACCTTGAGCCTAGAAAAAAGAGAGTGAAGGGGTCAAACCAAGTTAGGGTCCAAGGCTCTGGTCTGAGGCTTCTGCTCGGTCGGCAGGATCCAGAACACCTGTTTGAAACCATCTCACAAGCCATGCTGAATGCTGTGGATCGGGACGCGGTGTCAGGCATGGGCGTCATTGTCCACATCATGTGAGTATGAGTTGGGAAAAGTCGAGAAGCTTCGCAGACACCTGCCTTTCCCCTCCCGGCCAAACACCTCCTCTTCCCATCCCCCAGAGCAGGTGTGAGGGAGGAAAGGCACTTGTGGTGGGCTTGGGAGAGCGGAAGTCCATGCTGGTTCCCCTGGCTTCGGTCGGGTGAGGCTCTGTGACCCCGAGTCTCCCCCCACCCCCCGCTTGCTCACAGTGGACGTTTTTCTTCATTAACCCCAAAATCTCAGGGACCTGTGTGGGGATGAGCCACAGCAAAGCTATCGCGGATTGATCGAAACTCGAGGCGACCCCCTCCTCCCCCAGCTTCTGCTCCTGGGTGACGTTTGAGCTCTGGGAGCAGATTTCCAAGCCCAGCCGGTCCCTACCTGCCACCCCCCACTCCCCCTTACTTGTCTGGAGCTGTCACCAGGAACCTGATTGGATGAAGTAGATGTCCTCCCAACAGCTTTCCTTGGGTACATCCCAAAATAAGCATTTGGACCCTTTGGTCACAGGAGAACTTGCTTAGTTAATCATGAAAAACAGACTGGGGCTGATACAGAGAATTTACCACTCGGGTCCTTTATGTTCCTTGGGATGAAACACAACACACCCCCTTCCTGTGACTTGTTCTCTGGGCCTCGGGGCTCCCACCCTTCTCTGGAGGGCTGCGCCGTCAAGCCCCAAATCACCTGGACTCTTGGTGGGTCTGTCTGGGGGGATCCTTCACTAGTGTCCCCGTTCCGCCTTTCTCCCCTTCCTCATCCCGGGCTGAGCAGACAAGCTGTTAAGGTAACGCGAGCAGAACAGTTACACTGAGAGTTGGCAGCACAGCCTTGTCCTGCATTCTAGAATGGTGTAGATGTTTTGTGACTTTCTCCCCCTGCAGTGAGAAGGACAAAATCACCACCAGGACACTGAAGGCCCGCATGGACTGACCGTCTGTTCCCAGAGCCTACGTTTTGTTTTGTTGTGTCTCGTTTTTAATAAATAGTTTTTCTTTCACTTCTGCTTCTTCGTCTTTGGGTCTTTTACCAGCCATCCTTGTTCCCGGCTGGGCAGTTACAAAGGACCCGTCGGCGTAGCGCAGCCCTGGGTGTTCTTGGGCTGCAGCGTCCTCGGCAGGCACACCAGGGCTCACCTCGACACACCGCTTGCTGAGTGCCCGCTGTGTGCTAGGCCCGGCAGAGCTTTTACACATTCTAGAATTCAGTCATCATGGTGACTTGAGGCAGTTAACTAGCTCAGGGCCACTTTAATAAGTGGCGGAGCAAAGATGGAAACCCATATTCCACCTGACCCCAAAGCCTAGAAGCCTTTTCACTCAATTCTGCTGGACCACTCTCAAATCTTTCATTGTTTCAGGTAGAAATTGGGCCAAGTGGCCACAAGTAAGACCCTTGTGGTTCAGCATCCTTAACCTTGGCTGCACATGCGTCACACGGATGCTCTGATTCCTTCCCTCGATTCTGACTTCACCGGCTGTTAAAGGCCTGGGCTCGTCTCTCCGAAAAGCTTCCCAAATGCTTCCAGCTTGCAGCCTGTGGCAGCGGTTCCCCAACTCGAGCCTCCGTCAGAATCACCTGGAAGGCCTGTAAAAACCATTCCTGATTCGGATCTGCAGAGGGACCCGGGGAGTTCTAGCTCCGATTCCCGGCTGCTGCTGCTACCGCTGGTCGAGGACCACACTGGGAGAACCCCTCGATGTTAAGCTAAGAGTCTCTCTGCTTGGAGAACGTGAGGTACACAGAGGTGACCACGTAGCTAGTTAGGGGAGAGCGGGGACAAGTGTGGTAGGTGAGCGGCCCCTCGCCAGTGCCGGTTTTCCACGGGCGGTGGTTGGCCCACTTCTCGGCGTGCGCAGAAAGGTCAGCCGTCTGGGGCCTGTTGTCCTCCCCCAGCTTACAGCCAGATCGGAAAGCAGGCGGCCGAAGTCCTAGCCTCTGCTCTTTCTCCAAACTCAAGTCACACACGGATTTTGGCCAAACAACCTTTGAAACTGGGACCCAAACCCTTTAATTCTGAAAAAAAGGCTCATCTCCAAAGGACTCACACGTGACAGATGCGTACACAAAGATTTCTGAGTTTTATTTGTTCCTTGGGTTGGAGATTCATCTTAACATGCGTGCATTTTAAAACAGTAACAGGGTCTCAAACTGCTCTGAGCAGACACTAGACAAGCACAAGGGGCTGAAAATTCCTATTTAAAAAAACGGAGGTCGCAGTGAGAAACCGAGAAGTCACGTACACATGACGGGTGCTAGTGTGTCCCGCTCCCCCACGAGGTGAGTCTAAGCTTCATTCACATTTTTTGATGACAACGATCTGATCAGATGTTCGGGTGTGCCGAGCAGCTCCGGCCTTCCCCCTACAGGCTGCTGGTTCACAACTCACAAAACAGCTCTGAGCAGGGGAAGGGGCTCCTCTGGAAGTTTCCTCCCCAGCCTCCCAAGGATCTCAGCACAGCCCGCTGGGGACAGCGGGGTCTCCTCTCCCCTTTGGAGGTGCTCTTCGTATGTGACACGTCTCCAAGGGAGGGTGGGCCACGTCACTGCCCCCTGCAGATGGCTGGTAGATTGGGGGGCAGTTGTTCAAATGGGTTTTCCCTATGATTCCTGTGCTCAGGCTGGAGCCTCCCTCCCTCCATTTCTGCCAGAAAGAAGTGAGGTCCCTAGACTTGGGGGAGCCACAGGTCTCACGCCAGAGCTGTAAGGGCTGTTTAAAAACATAAGATCCCTAATGGCTCCTAACACTCAGAGTAGTACAAATACTAGGGAGCGCTGAAGTTTTTTCTTCTTTCCAAACTTGAATTGGTAAAAAGACAACTGCGGGGGGGCGGGGGGGGCGGGGGGGCGGGTATTGGCTGCTGAGAAAAGTCCCGGATCTTTGGTCCACCTCCCCAGGGCAGGTCCTGGCAGACTGAAGAGGGGAACGTCATTAGGGCAGGAGTCCGTAGTCCCCAGCCTGAGCACGACCAGGGGACCTGTTCGAGGCCTAAAGCACAGGCAAGAGAAACAAGCAGGAAGAGGGAGAGGGGAGGAAGAGCTGCCTGTGGTGGGAACTTAGGGGTGCCACCGAGAACAGCCACAGGGGCGACTCGCGGCACCTGCCACAGACCAGTATGCCCTGAGCTTTGTAAGGACAGATGGAGCACTGCTTGTCTGCTCCTGGGACTGCTGGCTTCTGCCCGGGACCCCCAAACCGCAGGGCACGGGGAAGGAGCTTGCACTGGGGGATAAAGACGCAGTGGTTCATTAAAAGGAACGAGGGCCAGAGGCCTTCATCTAGTGGTCTAAGAGGGGTTTTCAGAGAACCCTCGCTTCGGCTGGGAGGCCTGGGAGGCTGGTGTCTCAGCCACAGGCTTCAGGACAGGAGAAGCTGGGACTGGCGAGGTGGCCGAGGCGGGGAATGGAGAGGAGTCTTGCGCAGGCTTCCCCTCCAGGCTTCACCCCGTCGGTCATGTCCTACTCTTACACCCTTGTTCTTAGGAGACCCCAAATTATTCTGGGGTGCTGTGAGACTGTTGGAGCTTTTCTTCGGGGCTCCAGAGAGGAAGGCTGAGGCTAGTCCCTTGCCCTTGGAGGCCTTCTACAGCCCAGAGAGGGAACGGTGGGGCTCAGAGAAAGGAACAGGGGGCAGACAAAGGCTTGGGGATCAGTTCACTTTCTCCACATTCAGACCACAAACCAAATATACCTGCATCATTACAAAAAGAGAAAGAAAACTGGTATAAACCAAGTTAAATAGCTTTTGAACATCTGGATGCCAAAGGAATTAGAGGGCCAAACCCAAGGATTTGAAGATAGCACAGAGAATGACCTTTTAAAAAAAAATCTAAAATCCACCCAACCACAGCTCAAATGTTTTGACCCAAACAACAATACTGTCAGAAAAACAAAAAGAGCATTTGAAACAGAATGCTACTCTCAAAATGTAAACAATATACCAAAAAAAAAAAAAAAAGAAAGAAAACAACAAAAACCCACAAAAACACAAAAACTCAATGTTAAAGGGGTTAGATACCTGGTAGCTCATCTTGAACTGATGGACTGCGTTACACTTTCATACACACGATGGCAACGTGATCAGCGGCCCAAACGCAGGAAGCCAGCGGGAGCCCGAGGCTGTGGCGGCTGTGCGAGGACAGCCGGCCAAGCTCTGAAGATGCTGGGCCTCTCGAGGGGCAGATCCGAATTTTCATTCTTGATTAGGAGGTGGGGAAATCAAGTCCAAACATTATTCCTACGTAATCCCTTCCTAAGTCCGATTTGTGTTCTCCATGAGCCGCTGAGCCGCTGGGTTCCGGGTTCTTCCCCAAGTCACTCGGCGGTCTTGCTGCTGCGGTTCAGAGCTGCCTGTGGCCCCTTCCCGGAGCCAGGGTGGTTGTCTGCTCCGTTTGCCTCTTCCAGAACGGTTCCAGCGGCCCCAGGGGAGTCCAACATGCTGCCTCCATTCTTCCTGACCGAAAAGCTGCGGGTAGGGCCCAGAGACAGTGCTGGCCCCTGCTCCAGAAGCCGAGCTCGGCCAGGTCTGGAGGGAGCCGCAGGAAACCAATCCATTCGTTCCAAGTGTTTCCACAAACTTCCTTCGCATCTGTGGGGTATCTACAAGTTTTACCGTATCTCATCCTAAATCCCAGTTCCTGGTGAGGGGGTGAGAAGATGTAGGAATGTACCTCCCCCAACACAGGGCTGTTTCCTTCCTAGCCAGAACAGACTGCGCGGATGGCATCCCAGAATGACACGTGGCTCAGTTCTGAGACCTGGGTAGCTCAGCGGGGGGGTGGAGACCCTGAAGGAAGCTGCAGGAGGCCACTCCTGAGGAAGCCCGGGGTCGAGACGGGGGCATCAAGGAAAATAGCCCCAAGGCTGGGGCCAGGTCGATCCCCCTATCAAGCCTCCAAATTGGATTTCCTGGGTCCCATCCTCAAGTGACTCTGAAGCAACCTCAGGCTTGGGTGCCACCCTCCAAGGTGGGGGGGGCACACCCCTGCTGGCCAGGACCGTCCAGGGGACAGACCACAGGCACAGAGCATCAGATTATCTACACGGCGGCCCTGGCGCTTGAAGAGGTATCTCTGCGTGGAAAGGCGCCCCAGCGAAGAGCTCACCTACAAGGGAGGGCGCCCGGGCCAAGATCGGAAGGAAGTAAATGGATGGAGGGCACAAGGCCTCATTTGATACCCAGCAGCGTCCGGGGGTCCTGCTGCACGTAAAGATGCTTCCTAGTTCCTCTTGACACAGCGGGAGGCAGGCTTTACAGACAGGACGTGGGAAGGCCAGGGGCGTGGGTGAAGTTCACGGGGTTCTGTGAGAACCAGCTGTCCGAGAGCCTGGCTGCGACCCCCACCCCCAACCATCCCATGAGGATGAACTCACGCCCCTGCGAGATCTCTCCTCATCCAAGATTCCTGACGCTGAGCTGGAGCGTTCCTTCGGGAGGACAGCGTTTACATGGAGGAATCCGGTAACATTTCACTTGCATCCGAGGCAAAAAGGTGGAGGAAGCCGTACACAATACTCCGTAAAAGCAGAACGTTAATCCAGACGAGATCCAATGCAGCAGGGCTGAGGCGTCTGACCTCCTGTCCTCTGGCATCAGAGCACTTGGCCAGTCCGTGGGGCGCCTCTTTAATTGAAGGGAACCCAGAGCAGGGCAGGGATGGGGAGGGTGATGGGGTGATAACATATATCGTTACAAAGAGCAAACCTGGAGCAATGAGATTGCAGAAACAAAACCCACAGAAACCCACAAAGTCATCTCTAGCCCCAAGGTACTGTAAAAGGTGACAAGGGAACAAAAAGGAAACCCCTTTTCAACCTGGGTCAAATGGGGGGAACATCAAGGGTGAGCAGGTGAGGTGCACCCTGTGAGTACGTGGGCACGCAGCACCTCCCCTCCCCCCCACTAGGCTTTCCATCCTGGGCTGCCGGCTCCTCACCAAAGCCCCCCCTCCCCCGACTCCCCGCTCTGCTCCCCACCCTCCCATCCAGCCCCAATACACCCTCTCCCTTTTCCGACCCCGACCCCACATCCGGCTCTCTGGCTCCGGCTGAAGGTGGAAGGTAACTACGTCAGGATGTTGGACATGAACTCGTTGAAGCGTTTGGAGTACTGCTCAGGGTTCACAGTCGAGATCTCGGCCCCCGCCTGTAACACACAGAGGCTGACTCAGGTTGAGCTCCTGGCCCTCACTAGGAGGCTACTGGGAGGCTCCAGCCAGGAGGGGCCTGGGGATTCAGGAGCCTCCGGCTCGGTGTGAGAACTGAACACTACAGCCCAGGCTGGGCAGGCCTCCTGGAGGAGCGGTTCCCATCTCAGAGCGGCCCTGGCCTCACTCCTCTGATTCACACCCCAAGCCTGCGCCCACGGAAGGAGCGGCAAGGTGGTGGGGAGGCGGTAGAGAGACTCAGGATCTCTGGATGGGATCCCTGTGTGGAGACAGGAGCTTCAAGTCCACGGGGAAAAGGGTTCTCCGGGGAGCAGCGTGGGCAGGAAACAAAGCTGTTACCTGCGGTCACGCCCAGCGGTCCCGGGGAAAGGAGCCTGTACGCTCGGCCCCGCCGAGCCGCGAGGCAGGGGAAAATCACCCGGTAGGGAGAGCAGCGGGGGCACCGGGCGGGCGGGAGGCCGGGGTGTCTGGGAGCGGGAGGCCCGGAGGCGGCAGGGAGGACTCACCCCGTGCTTCACCGTCTTGGCCGCATGGGCAGCTTTCTTCTTCGCGTCGTATGGCGTGAGGATATCGATGATGGCCATGAAATAGACCTCCTTCTTGGGGGCACCTGGGGGGAGGGTAAGCAGGGAAGAAGGAAGGGGTGGCAGGGAGAACAGCAGGAAGCAGCCGGCTCCGGAACCCTGCAGACCTGAGACCAGACCCACCCCTGGCATTCTGGACCTGAGGAAAGGCGTGCTAATGGGGCCCTTCTCAGAAGCCTTCAGAGCTCTTCTCTGGTTTGTGGACAGTCTTTCTCAGGGTTTAGAACCAGGAACCAAGGCTGAGCCAAGCCTCAGGCATCCAGGACAAGCAGAGAGGGGAAGGAAAGCCTGACAGAGAAGGACCCCGGGGCCCCAGAAGCCAGAGTTACTGGCAGTGGTTCGGGAGGAGAGCCCACAGGCAGGAGAGGCCAGAGTCGGTCGTGAATTAGTGGGGGGTCCAGACACCCAGAGGGGCATCTGAACAAGAGGCTGAGGGGGTCTCATGGGGGCCGGGGCGGGCAGGGCAGACTCGGGCTCCTACTTACTTTCATGGCTTTTCATGGCATAGACATCAACAGAGGGGTCGAACTCCCCGGGGCCAAAGAAGCGGGGGGAGCTGAGCAGGTTCCCGGGGCTGTCGGGAGGCGTGCCGTAGGAGCAGAGCAGGGCGCCCCCCAGCCCGTCGTTCTCGCACTCCTCGTCCTCCGCCCGCTCCTCCACCTCCATCTCCTCCTGGCCCGCCCGGTCCACGTCGTGGATGCCCACCAGCAGGCTGTAGTCCATGATCTTCAGCTGCGCCAGGAACTGGGGAAGGTGCGGAAGGACAGAAGGAAGAAGCGGTTACCCGGGGCATCCCTGGGGCATCTGGCAAGGGGACAAAAGGCACTCCCTCAAATCCTCAAGTCTGACACTGGCGAGGACAAGCTCCCCTCTGCCTTCAGGGAGCTCAGCGGGGAGGACAGCCATGCCCTGAGGGCAAGGATGGGGCGGGGGCTGGGGAGAGGCGTCGCGACAGCCTGACGGACCGAGCGTCAGGCAGACAGAGGCTGCGGGAGAAAGGCTAGGGAAGGGGCCCATCTGATCCGGGACCAAGAGAGGCTGCGGCGCGTGTGAGCGAGGCCATATCCTTCTGACCACAAATCTCACCTGTCAGGGCCCTAAATCCGGTTTAGTGGGCTGGGGCCAGGATTTTTGTTTCTTGTGAAACAGAATAGAAAATGGGAGAGGTTGTAACGTGAAGCAGGTGGACAGTGTTTGAGCTGCGTGCGCTGGGCTGTCGGTAAAATGCACTTCTGACCGAGGGCCACAGGCACAGGCCGAAACACCACGTACCTCAGCTTCTTTACCAGTGAGGACAAGAACGGGGAGAAAAAGAAAAGGGAGCACCCCCTAACAAAGGGCCACGCGACACTCGAATCTCCTCCCGAAGGCCCCACGGGCCGCACGGTCCGCATCTGCGTGAGTGCAGGGAGCGGGACGGTGTCTCGGGTCTCCTGGTCTGGGACTCCGTGACTTGAAGAACAAAAGTATGGGGCTGATACAGACGGAGATGGCCAGCTGGAAATCCAGCTCTGCGAATGCTGTAGCCAGAGGCATGGGTCCCAATCCTCCGTGAAGCAGCCTGCAGCCACCGTGACAGGCCGGGCACTCTGCCCTGGTCACCGGGAAACTGTCTGACGGACTGTGGGCACCATGGCGGCCCCCTACTCAGGCTCTTGGGCTTCTAAAAGCACAAGAAGCCCTGATTTATAGGAGACTGGCAGCCTCTCCTCTAGAGAGAAAGGTTCGGGGCGCCATGCCAAGCACGTCTGGAGGAGCCCTTCTCAAGGTCTAAGGAGAGGGCCGAGGTTCCAGAATAGAGAGTCCACACCCACTCCTATCCACCTGAGAACATTTAGAAAGCAACAGCAACAAAGTGAAAACAAATGAAATGTGAAATGTGTAAACTGCCTTAACTTCCTCTTAGGAGAGCAGGGAGAAAGTGAGGACAGGGAGGAGAAAGACTCTGGACGAACTGAAAGGCAGAATAAAGGCACAGACAGAGCAGGCGGTGATGGAGGAAAAGATTCCTAGGAAAGAAAGCCGTTCGAAAAACCCACGCACGCAGCGGCATTATTCACGGTGAATCGATCTGAGTGCGACACTTCATTTCTGGTGCCCAGACATTTGGTCAGATATTATTCTGGGTGCGTCTGTGAGGGTGTTTGTAGATGAGATTAACATGTGAATTGGCAAACTGAGTAAAGCAGATTGCTCTCCCTAATGTGGGCGGGCCTCATCCAATCAGTTGAAGGCTTGAGCGGAACAAAAAGGGTGACCCTCCTTGGGGCGCCTGAGTGGCACAGTCATTAAGCGTCTGCCTTTGGCTCAGGGCGTGATCCCGGCGTTCTGGGATCGAGCCCCACATCAGGCTCCTCTGCTGGGAGCCTGCTTCTTCCTCTCCCACTCCCCTGCTTGTATTCCCTCTCTCGCTGGCTGTTTCTCTCTCTCTGTCAAATAAATAAAATCTTTAAAAAAAAAAAAAAAAAAAGGTGACCCTCCCGTGAATAGGGGGACCCTCCGTGAATAGACGGACTCCTCCTGCCTGCATCCCTCTGAGCTGGAACATCGTTTTTTCCTGACCTCAGACATGGACTAAACATTGGCTCTTCCAAGGTCGCAAGCCCACTGGCCTCCAGACTGAAACTATACTGCCTGCTCTCCTGGGTCTCTCTAGCATGCCAACTGCAGTTCTTGGGAACCGTCAGCCTCCATAACTGTGGGTGCCAATTCCTCATACTAAACACCTGGCTGTCTGTCTAACTAGTTACCCATCTATCCATCCATCTATCGGCACCATCTACTGGTTCTGTTTCTCTGGAAAATCTTAACTATTATACCAGTTGCCCTTTAATGGATGAATGGGTAAACATACAATGGAATTATTCAGCCTTAAGAGGGAAGGCCATTCTGACACGTGCCACAACACGCATGAACCTTAGACATCATACTAAGTGAAAAAAGCCTGACAAAAGACAAATACTGTATGATCCCACTTATATATAAAGTTCACAGGGAGCGTAGCACGGCGGTTGCCAGGACCTAGCAGAAGGGGAGTGGGGAAACAGTGTGTAATGGGGACAGAGTTTCAGTCTGGGAAGGTGAAAGTTCTGGAAATGGCTGGTGATGGCTGCACAACAGCTGAATGTCCTTAATGCCACTGTGCGCTTACAAATGGTTAAGATGGTAAATTTTATGTTATGCCTATTTTACACCAATTAAAAAAACCAGAAAACACTTCTAGAAGTTTGTAGGGTTTGGTTTTAATGAACAGGCTCCCAATTAATTAAAATAGGAGACACTGAGTTACCAAGTGGTCCAGGTAACACATTCGCTATTTAGCGCCTGTCCTCCCCGGAAGAACTTCTCCACGGAAGTCCCATTCCACCAGAAGGCTGCTGGGTAAGTGATGAACCAGAGCCAGGGAAGGGCCTGGCTGGTGGATCTTACAGCTGGCTTCCCATCGCTCTGATGGCCGACACCCCCCCCCGATAGGGACACCCCCAGAAAGGAAGTTTAGGGGCGTTTGAAAAAGGTGTTGGAAGACATTAGTGAAGAGATCGAGGAAAGCAATGCAACCTGAGCTACAGAGATTCTACTGGCACTAACGTGCCCCCCGTGATGGAATCCTCATTTGCACCCACACTGTTCAAATCACCAGCTTCCTTTCCAAGAGTGTGGAAAGTAATGAATTCCATTTTTCTTTTTCTTTTTTTTTTTCTTAAGATCTTATTTTTAAGTCATCTCTACACCCAACGTAGGGCTCGAACTCACAACCCCGAGACCAAGAGGCACGTGCTCCTCTGACTGAGCCGGCCGGGCGGGCATGAGTTCAGTTGTTTTAAGGTTAAAGAGGCTCCCGCTCTGAGGACAAGAGGGGGCCCTCCTCAACCCAGGTGAAAATGAGGGTTAGTCAGTACCTCTACGTCCCGTTTCAGTTTTTCCAGGAAGTTCTTTTTACTCTCCTCTCCCACATGCAGCTTCTGCCCTTCATTGAGGAAGTCATTGTCTTTGAATGTTGGCAAGTCCTTGGCCTGGGAGAGCAACAGCAGGGTTAGGCTGGGTGGCCTAATACATTCACCCCGTGGCGATGGTACAAAAAAGGGGGAGGGGCCCTTAGAGTGCAGAGGGTCGACCTGTGTAATCAATAGGTTCAGTGCAGGAGGCTGCAGTCCCGGGCCTCGGGCAGGCAGGGATGGCAACGATGTGAAATACGTCAGACAGGGAAGACAGACCCAAGCATGTCTTCCTGCTGAGCCTGGACTACCTCGGGGCTCAGGCAGCCACGCCCTGACTCAGGCTGGCCCAAGAGACAGAAATCGCTGGCCCTGCAGTACTCTGGACAACCAGCAAGGCTGGAGAGTGAGGCCGAGGCCAGGCGGGTGCTCAGTGACACGGCCCGACAGAGTGCGTATGTGGGAACCAGGCTAGGGACTGTGGTGGAGGAAGGGCCAGGAAGACCGACAGAAGGTGTTTCTGATTCCAAGTGACCCAGGCCACGCTTGATCAGTACAGGTCCCAGCATACCTTCTCCTTGTCACTGGCTTCTCTGGCGACAGTGGAGCCCTGCAAGGATAAGAGCCGTCAGGAGAGGTCCAGCTGAGGCAAAGTCCGTTGAGCGAGAAAACATGCACCCGTCTTTGGGGAGAGGCAGCAGGTGAACGGAAGGAGGATGGTTAGAGTCCTAGAGGGGCCAGGAGGCGGCAACTTGTTCACGTCCTCTGTCACAGGGCACTGACAGAGCTCTGATTAGACACGAGCTTCGTGCTCAGCAAACAGTCCCTGCCCTTAGGGGACTTGCCTTCCAACAGGGGAGACAGGCATTAACAAGTAGTTACATGATTAACTGATCCCCTCGTGACATTGGTCTAGGTGGTACACGGGAGGAGGACACGCTGAGAGCGGTAGCACAGGGGCGGGTCTGGGCTGCGGAGGGGCAGCAGTTCAGGCCGGCTTCCTGCAGGAAGTGACATGTGAGCCGAGTGGGAAGTAATTAGGGGGCAGAAAGCAGAGATGGACAAAAGAGCAGGGAGGGAAGAGGCTGGGGGGCCGTGAGAGGTGCTGGGGAGGAGCAGAGCCCAGGCCCTGCAGGAATGGAAAGGACAGCACTGCGGCTGCAGCAGAGAGAGAGACAGGGGTTTGGGGGGACGCGTCAGGAAGCCATTTCGAGAACAGCCGAGCACTGTGGCTCCCAGGCACAAGAGTGTCCCTTTCCGTGTCTAGCCAGGTGTGTGCTGTCAGTCCCCACGGCCCGGACAGATGCCAGAGTGCGTGTGTCAGCAAGGCCTGTCCCCCAGAGCGTACAGCCCCCGACGAGAGCTCAAGAACACCAATGGTGACATAAATACGGCACATGAAATGACCTCTTGTCACTGTCACCTGGATGTCCAACAGCCTCTGACCCAGAGGAATTAGGCACATTGGCTCCAGAGCTCCTGACGGCGCCGGAACCTAAGCTCCGGAGGCTTTCCGGGGGTGTGGGAGCCTCGGGGGGCAGCCTCCGCGCTGGGGGACGCAGAGCCCTTTACCTTGAGGTCATACTTGCGGTGCACTGTGAGCCGGTGGCTGAACACGTTCCTGGTGACCACCATGTAGGTCTCCACGCCGTCCACAGTCAAGCGGTACATGCCCAGGAACTGCGGCAAAAGGGTGTTGCCGTGACACTCGACTATGAACTAGAGCACAGGGAGGAAGGACGGCGGCTAAGGAACGAATGAAGCACCGGGCCGGCCGGGGCTCCCCCCAGGCTCAAAAGCTCCCAGGGAGTCGAGCCTCTGCACCGGTCGTTTTCAGCCGGGTCCTGGGAAGTCACGAGGATTCCTCGGACTTAAAGAGGCCACGGCCACTCCCGCCCCCAGCAGGCGCTGCAGAGTGAGAGGCTGGGTGGGCCACGCAGAGCCCTTTCGGTCTCGTGTTGCTGGGCCGCCCCTGAAACTTCCGTCTGCAATGGCATGCGGCACTGGACGATCACTGAGGCAGGCCTGCGAGCGGGTTGCAGGGGAAAGAGGAACAGCTCCCTCCTTGCCACCAGTGCTTAGCCATGCGGCACCCCAGGGGTTCCACTGTAGCCCCAAAGACCAGAAGTCCCTTTCACCACCGAGAAGGCAGCGCTCCAGGAAGACCCAGGCACTAGGCCTGGCACTCGGACACCGCCACCGCGCCCCTGCTTCCCTCCAGGACGGCTTCCTGGTGTGCGGAGGGCCAGAGAGCCCGGATGGGAAAGGAAGGGACCCTGCTGCGCCCACGGGACCTCTTCTAGAAGAAATGCAGCAGGTGCTAGAGGGGGCAGTGTCCGGACTCTGACAACAAACAGCTGTTCCACGGGGACTGAGCAGGTCAGAGGCCCGCATTTCTCCTCATTTCCTTTTCACGAGCAGGCACTTCGGCTCCGGACGCAGCCCCGGGGAGGGCCAAGTGCTTGGGTCTCAGGAGGCGGGGCGCCGCCGCCAGGGGACCCATCGCTCCCCAGGAAGCTGCCCGGGGGCTCTCCCCCCCACCCCTGCCACCGTTCTCTACGGCCCAGGCTCGGGACTCACCATACCTGGTGGTATTTCTTTAAGATGTTGTGCATCTCGGCCACATCCTCGCTAGACACGGTCTTGATGACAAAGCGCCGGTCGTAGGTGGTGAGGAAGCGCGTGCCACACCGGCCCTGGCTGTCACTGTTGATAGGGGCGCTGCGCGTCACTGAGTTCTGAGGGACCAACACAGGCTGGTCTTGGGAGAGGAACAAGGGCTCTGACCTTTCCTTGGGCCAGACTGCTCTAACACCAGCCACGCTGAGACAGGCGGGACCTGAGCCACCCCTGGTGTCATGGGAAGTTCGCTTGTCTCCCACAGGTCTTCCTGAAGAGTGACAAGAGTTGCTCCTGACCACCTGCCCCTAATCCCTGACCGGAGGGGCAGAGGGCTGGCTGCGGAACGTTTCCTTTCCTTCTGACCCCTGAGAACTACCCTGTCAACTAAATCCCTGCCTCAGACGTTAGGGCTGGGCCCTAACCCTGGCGCCCACAGGTAACCTGACCTTGGGTGAGCCATTTCACTTCTCCACTCCTGAATTTCCTGACCTGGAACACAAGGAGGCAGTCCAAGATGATTTTCCCAGTTTCCTGGGGTGACAAAGACAATGCTTAGGAAATATTCAAGAAGTCCAGCATAAAGCAGCAATGGACAGTCATCTCTTTTCCCTGGACATACCCCGATGCTGGAAAACCCTTCCCAAAGCGGGCAGGTATTCCTCGCCTCTCTGCCCGGCCCCTCTCCCCTCACCTCAAACTCCTGCTTGTCTGCGCAGAGCTATGAGGCAGTTCTGGGGAACGTTTCTGGCTCTGCCACTGCTCCTCCTCGAGGCCCCATTCCCACTAGGATCAGAGAGCAGTAGAAGCCTCTAGACGGGGTGGGGGGGAGGTGTGAGTCAACCAAAGGGATGAGTTCACCAGGCAGAGGCTGGGAGAAGACCTTTGAAAGGCGAGGCGGAGAGGAGGCCCCAGCTGTCCCTGGTCCCCAGCAGACACACGTGGGGATCTGCTCGCAGAAATGCCTCCCCTCCGAGCCCTCTCCTCGGCTCTTACCTAGGATTCGACGCTCTGCCCTCACCCAGTGCCTCCTCGCGAGACCCTGGGGGAAGGAGAGCGCCACCTTCGCAGGGAAGACTCAAGTCTGAAGTAGTGAGGCGCCCTCTAAAAGGGCACCCCCAAAACAGGGTGTCCCCCATCCAGAAATGTCAAGTAGGCTCCACAGCTGAGGGCCTCCCTCTCCCAGCCTCCCGCTCCAC
The DNA here is from genome assembly GCF_023065955.2 of Ursus arctos. Lineage (NCBI taxonomy): Eukaryota > Metazoa > Chordata > Mammalia > Carnivora > Ursidae > Ursus > Ursus arctos. The sequence continues at coordinate 22,057,600 of NW_026622919.1, read as the reverse complement.
GCTGCTGGCCTCCTCCCTGAACACCACCCGCCCTGCCTCTTTCAGTCGTGAGCACAATCACTTGCCCGCAAGGTTATCAGAGAAAAAAATGCAGACAGAGAGGATGTGGTTAGAGCGCCAAGGGGAAGGGAAGGAGCCGCAGCGGAAGGAAGACGTCCCGCGAAACCTGGGGTTGCAACAGCGGCAAGAGTTTTCAGAAAACCTCCAGCTCCAATCAGGTCATGATTCAGCTCCGGGCTCGGTCCTCACAGAGGGGGCTGGAGGCACCTCCCAGTGCCGCTCAGGCACAGGCGTGAGCGGTCCGGCCCTGGCATCTCCTCCTCCCGCGTCCCCGCGTCCCCGCCACTCCTCAGGAACTACTACTCCGTGAAAGGCCTACGAGGACCCCGCCCGGAGGGTTATAGTATTTTAAAAGATGTGGACATCCGTTTTAGATTTCACTAGGCTGTACGCTCCTTCCCTCCCCCCGCCCCCTCCCCCCTGACAACCGGAAGTCAGTTGTATTTCTTACTGCTAGCAACGTGAAGTGGCAAATCCTCCCACCGTCACCAGCAGGCTGTCTGCCAGGGGAAGAAGGTCCGTGGAAGGTGCTAGGTGGAGCAGTAACAGAACCCACAGACTAGGAGTCAGACTGTAATGTCCCTGAGACTGGGCCAAATGCTCCCGGCAGGCCGAAGGCAGCATTCTCAGCCCCAGGAGGGGGCAGTCGCCGGCCACACCTGCCCCCTTCCTTCAGCAGACTGGAACCTTCCCAGAGCAGGCTGGGACACCGTAAGGAGGCAGGCGCATACCTGCCACAGTTACACTACCCTGGAAGTTACAAGACCCTGGAAGTCTTCCTTCCTTTTCTACTCTGTCTTATCTGCTTTAAGAGGCCTCATCACCTGCTGGCAACGATTCTCTCTTTTAAAAAAGTCAAACTACGGAGGAGGAGGAGGAGGAGGAGGAGGAGGAGGAGGAGGAGGAGGAAAGGGAGGAGGAGGAGGAGGAGGAGGAGGAGGAGGAGGAGGAGGAGGAGGGTTCTTCGGCCTAGACGGGGGATGTCAGACTGAGATGAAGCAGCTTCGGCAGCCCCTCCCAGGGAGAGGAGCCTGCGCCTGCCGGTGCCTTCAGAAGCACTTGGCACCTCTGGGCCCCGACCCCTCCAGGAGCCTGCTGGCACCAGGGGAGAGACCACCGGGCTGGAGCAGGACAGGACAGACAGGAAGACGGAGCACGAGAATGGGAGACTCTTTCCTTGTCCTGTGGCCCCCTGACCCCCCCGGCTCTGCAAGGACACCCCGACTCTGCAAGGACACCCTGACTCTGCAAAGACACCCAACTCTGCAAGGACACCCCGACTCTGCAAGGACACCCCGTACCTGGTAATCCTGATCATCAATCCCAAACCTCTCCCGGAGATTCCGGAACACCATGGGGCAGTACTCCTTAAACTTAAAGCGGCTGGGGAGGTTCTCCCTAGGGCAAAGCAGAGAAATGTCTTCGTGAGCCCCTCCTTGCCCATCTCCTTCTCACATCAGAACTTCTCCGGGTTTGGGTCACGGGTCACTGGGATCTGAACAATCTGCAGCACTCAGAATGTAGGTTTCTAGGCCCCAGAAATTCTGGAGAGGAGTCTGGAAATCAACACTTTTAACAAACACTCCTGGTGATGCTGAGCTTGTGAGAGTTTTAAAACTGCATCCGTGTTCATTTTGTAAAAATGAGTCGAGCTGTATCCTTACGATTTGTGTACTTTTTCTGAGTGTATGTTCTCTCTTGACAAAACGTACAGGGAAAACACCTCACCTGCCGAGAAGCGAGATGGAGTGTCGGCCCTGCCGCACAAGCGCTGCGCTCGCACACGGGGTCCCCCCCCCCCCCCCAGGTGAGGCGGCCGGCTGTCTGAAGGCTAAAAGGAGAGGCCTTTCCCAACCAAGGGACCCTGTCCTCTGAGGACACTTCTATCAACACGTCCTGAGATGGTTACGTCCAGGAAAGCCTGGGCTTCCCTCGGGGTAGAGGACGAGTGTGCTTTGGATTGAAGAGGTCCTCAGTCAATTGACTGGGGTCCCGTCTTTCCAGGAAGCCTTGTCTGTGGGCTGCTGGCACCAATCTCCACCCTTCCCACTCCCTGGTCAGTAAGCCACAGACTCCAAGGAGGGGAGAGAATGGCTGCGAAGGGAGGCCTCCTCCAGATCCCCCATCTTTACAATGGTCCCCTTGCTTGGGATCTCCCTTTGAGAAACACGCGCCCCTGACTACACTCCAGGATGACACACTTCGAGGGAATAAACAGCAGTGGCTTCTCATGAAGTCAGGGGTCTCCTCTGCCTCCTGTCCCCTTCTTCTAGTAAACGGCACCACAGTCTAACAATTAGCACATCAACAGTTGTTGAGAGGACAAAAGGAATAAAGAAAGATAAAAGAAGAGATGGGGTGCTCTGCTTCAGGCCAAGATGTCAAGGTGGTGGAACTCCACCAGAGGTCGTGGGCCCCGAAATAGGCTGTGGTGCGATGCCCCTTCCAGAGCCCTGAGCCCTGCAACACAGCCACCCCCTTTCCTGCCTCAGGGCCAAGGGCTGCCTCTCCTTCCTTGGGGGGTGTGATATTGTGATACAGTAAGAAATAGATATGTGGTCTTCATCCCTGTTTCAGGCACAGAGCAACTAGAACCCTTGGAATTTCTGAAGTCATAAGAGCAATAAACATGTCTTTTTTTTTATTCATAACAAGCCCCTTTCAACTACATCCGAGTTTATGTGAATAATGTGACTTTTGAGGTGGGGAGAGCCTGGGTGGCTCAGTCGGTTAAGCGTCCGCCTCTTCATCTCAGCTCAGGTCTTGATCTCAGGGTCGTGATTTGAAGCCCCGCGTTGGGCTCCACACTGGGCATGGAGCCTACTTAAAAAAAAAAAAAAAGTGACTTTTGGAAAGCCTCAAAGGATGGGTGCTGGATGCCAGGGGAAACAACCAGGATGAGCGGGTTGGAACATTCAGTCCCACTCCCCTGACCTACAGCGAGGGGAGAGGGGCTGGAGGCTGAACCTGACACCGATTGCCGATGACCCCTCGATCAGGCCTTCGCGGTGAAGGGAGGGCTCAGGAGCTGGAGGCTGCTGGACAGGTGCAGGTGTGGGGAGGGTGGCGCACCGGAGAGGTCGTTCCGCAGCTGAGTGAATACACTGTTTTCCCAGGTTCTGTGAGCCGCTCTAGCAAATTAACCCACCCAAGGGGGAGGCTCGTGGGAATGTGGGACCCACAGCAGGCTGGTCATTAACACAGGTGACGACCTAGACATGCGATTGGTATCTGAATACAGGGGGGCAGCTTTGTGGGACTGAGCCTGTGGGACCCGATGCTAAGTCCAGGTAGACGGTATCGGCTGAATTGGCAGGACACCCTACAGAACTGCTCGACGTGTGGAAAACTCAGTGAAGTGAAGTGTGGTAGTGGCGGGAGAGCAGAGCAGAAGTTCTTCTTCTACAAGGGTGGCCGCTTAGCTCTGAAGACAGATGGCTTCTAGAATAAGAAGTTAGGAAGCCACGAAGGGATATTTTCAAACCCAGCTTCCCCTCCAGGCTAACAGTCTGGCAATGGTGGGGGGCCATGGAAGGTGGCACCGGGATGCGAGTGCAGAAAGGAGGGGGTGAGCAGCAAGCGCTTTGCGGGGTGGCCCACGGTGGGCTGAGAAAGCAAGGCCTCCCAAGGGCTTAGAGCAGGCCCCACCCTCCACCAGGTGAGCCGGCTGCTCCAACCCTGAGACGCCCTTCAGAGACCGGGTTCGTCCCAGAGGCCACAATGACAGAAGTGGGAGGAATTACTGCGGACAGCGCCCTCGGGCACCACGCTCAGCCTCTGGCTCACATGCCCGTCCCTGTGGGGAGAGAGCGGAGCGTGGCTGCATCCGGGGCTAGGAACACGTCTGGCAGCTTCTTGCCTCAGACGGAGATCAAGACAGGCCCACTGCTGTCAGCCTCACACTAGACCCCACAGCTCGTGAGCCACTCACTGCTACCTAACCTGGTCCCAGACGAATCACCCAGGGCCGGGCCACACGCCCCGAGGGACCCTGGAGGCAGGCAGATAAAGGAGATGACAGAATGACACAAAGGGGAGAGGCACATAATGACTGCATTTTCCCAGCCAGTTTGTCAGCTGGGCGATCCAGGTGTCGCTGTCCACCCTGCCAGGTGCCGGCTTGGCACGGCCATGCGCGAGTTTTCAGAAGCTCTCCGCCTCACGGGAAAGGGATGCCCGCAAAACCTGAGCCCGCTCAGGAGGCCACTTACTTATTGAAGAGATGATTGTCCACCTTGATCTTGCTGTATGCTTTGAAGTCGTCTGGCATTAGCATGACAGGCACAGGGACACTGCTCAGCTCATTGATCTGCAACGCAAGGGGAAAGTGAGGGGGAAAGTGAGGTTCTCAGCCAGGAGGCCACCTGCCCCAGAGACACAAGATGCCACGTGAATGCCACCATCTCACCAAAAATATGTCTGTGGATTCCCTTTTCGTCTTTATTTCTGCTCTTCTCTTCAAAGCTCCCAACCTCATCTTCACCTATTGAAATTCTCCCCACGTGATAAGTTCCAGCTCAAAAGGCACCTACTCCATGAAGCTCTCCATGATTCTCTAGACCATAAATGTTCTCTCTCACTCTGGAATTCCTGAAGTAGTGCTTGTACCTGTCCTTTGGCCATCACACAGCCTCCCTCATATTGTAGTTAATGCTTATCAACCTCACGAGCTCGCCAGACTATAAGTGAGGCAAGACCCTATTACTGACCTAACTGGTCTCTAGCGGTTCCACGGTGCTTGGCCCCGTGATTTGCATATGGCAGGTACTATATAAATATTTGTCAAATGTAGCGGTAAGTGGATCAATGAATAAACATCACACAACCTATGTGGGTACTGAGGCCATTTAACACCTCCATAGAAATCGCGGGTCATTCAAGATGTTGGGCGGGGGTAGGAAAAAAGCTGGATGAGTTTGTGTGGATGTGTGACTCATCTCCAGAGAAAAGGGTTCAATTTAAAGTGAGAAGAAGAGGTAGGCACCTGGCCATTGGCTCGCTCTTGCCCTCCTGATTAAAACAGGGCCAGCTCCTCAGGCCATGTCCTGCCTCAGGCTGAACTGGACGAGAAGGGGCAGGGTGCCTTCCCCCCACTGCAAACAGACCTTCGCATTGGCTTTCAGCCCCCTTCAGGGAGCTGGAAGCTGACAGGGAGCTGGCTTCCCACTGGCACAGAGCTGAGAGAGCGCACCCTGTCCTCTGTCCCCAGCTTAGCCAATTAGTGGTCTAATTAGCCACAGATGTCCTCTCCCTCACAGCGGAGTATTTGACATTTGACCCTCAACCCAGCGGCCACTAATGCATTCAGGATTTACAGAGGAAACCCTAGGCCTGCCTTAATGGATGGGGGGGAGGGGACGCACAGCCTTATGTCTCCCAGAGACTTTCCTTGCAAATCCTATTATCTCAATGAGGCCCATGTGGCAGAGAGGGAATAACCGAGACTCATTAGGAGCATAAATGGGGGGAAACAGCATTTAATTTGCTGCCCCTTTCATGCTCCAAACCTTTTTTATGTAGAAATGTCAGAGGCTGGAAGAAGTTCGAGTTAATGCAGTATCTGGGCTAGGGAACCACACTTTCCTAGGATCAGTGAAAAACCTAATTTGCTCCTGGGGAAATGAAGGCAGGCACAGGCACATAGATGTCTGGGGAAGGGGGTGCAGGGTATCAGCAGAAGTTGGCAGTGGGGCAGGGACTCAATAAACTGCTGGCAAAACCTGATGGGCCTAGACACCAGAGTGTATCCTGTATGAGCTCATTTAGATGAAATCCTAGAACGAGAATCTACGGTAAGAGAAATCCAGTAAGAGACTGCCTGGGTTGGCTGGGGGCAGCGGACTGTAAAGGGACACGAGAGGTGTGTTCTGGGGTGACAGAAATGTTCTGTATATTGTTTGGGGTGATAATTACATGACCAAACATACATTTGTGGAAATTTATCAAACTGGTCACTGAAAATCCCCAGCACCCAGGTCTGCAAGACCCACTGGCTTACCAGCCACACGTCAAAAGCCACACCAGCTCCCATTCCAGGGGGTGCTCACGAGGGAACCTGATTGTGAAGTGTGTGCCTACGGAGGAAACCATTCCACTTCCTGGTTTTCCTGCCAACAGAAACAATTCATGGGAGCTGTCCCACTTCCTTTTTCCTAGCATATATTGCTTGGCTCGGAAGCTGAAGAAGTTCGTGGCTCCTGTGTCACCCTACCCTTCCTAGTTCATACCTCCACACTAGAAAGAACACACCGCACTGGCTCAAAGAGCATTGTTTTATACCAGAATGTTCCAGGACGTACTACTCATTGATTCTGCGTTAGTCTAAAACCCAGACTTGGTGCCAAGGCCAAGGCTTGATGCTGGGACAACTTGAAAAGACTGAAGCCCTTGCCTGACAGGGTTGGCGATGCCGGGCCAGGGTGAATTCTTTTAAGGGGAGCTATTCAAGAATGCTCTATTCGTTAATTCTCTGTAACTTCTGGTTCAGCCTACTTCAAAGGGTTGTAAGTTGGCCAGTTTTTAGTTCTCCCTTCATCTCTCTTCTTGACTACACAACCCAATAGCAGGAAACTTCTGACAGCATTTTTGGTATATGAACAATCCATATATATGAACTATGTAGGCTCACCCCTCATTTCCACTGGGCACCATGCAGATGATTCACTCTAGGGATTAGCTGTACTATTTTTTTTTTTTTTTTTAGTTGTGTTAAATTTTATAGCCCCAGAGAGTTCTATTCAATTTCAATTGACAAGCACTTACTAAGATACTACTATATGCTTCACTTTATGTTAGGGAGGACGGGGTGCACGCGGTGGGGGGGGTGCACACACTGCGCTCACAAGAAGAGTAGGAGGCTTATCCTCTTACTGGGGAGATGAGACGAACCAATGACACGGAGAAACTCAAAGTCAAGTGGTATACCAGTAGTGCAAACACAGGGACAGCGACATCAAGAACAGCAGAGGCTCCAAGGGGGAGGTTAATACGGTCACAAAGACTCCTGGCCCTCACACAACAGGCTCGAAACAGGGCACCTCACGCCTCTCCTGCTATTGCCAAGAGCACTTGACACTGGAGGGACCTGCGACAAGATCGTGTTACCCTCCCACTTAAGCTCGCCCATGGCTCCTCACCAACCTCAGGGTGAAGTTCTACCTCCTTAGCCTGGCACTGAAGGCCTTTCCTGACCTGGCTCAGACGCCACCAAACTCCTATTCAGTTTACTTCTACTCAGTACATTGAGGGCCTTACGATATACGCCAGGACGGGGCCGGAGCAGGGGAGACAAAACTGAGAGGACACGGGCTCTGTGCAGCTGGGAAAACAGACGGCAAAAGATACCATGCGATGAGTGCTACGGAGTTATGGAGAAAGGGAGGGGGACAGACAGATGAAGAAACTGGTGTTGCCTGGCGGTGGGAGTCAGCCGCTTGCTAGAGGAAGCTGAAGAGAAATAAATACATGGGAGAAAGGCCTAGCATGGCCGTTCTCAAAAAAATAAAAAATAAAATAAATAAAAAATCAGAGGAAGGGAATCCCAGGCAGTGGCAACAGTCAGAACCAAGCCTCAGAGTTGTAAAAAAGTATACTGCTCAGCTTAAGTACGGTGTGTGGGGACAGTCTGGAGGGTGGCGGGGTAGGACAGAAGTACTAAGGAGTTGGGGCGCCTGGGTGGCACAGTAGTTAAGCGTCTGCCTTCGGCTCAGGGCGTGAACGCGGCGGTCTGGGATCGAGCCTCACATCGGGCTCCTCTGCTGGGAGGCTGCTTCTTCCTCTCCCGCTCCCCCTGCTTGTGTTCCCTCTCTCTGGCTGTCTCTCTGTCAAACAAATAAATAAAATCTTTAAAAAAAAAAAAAAAGTACTAAGGAGTGGATGGAGAGAACACAGGAAGATAGGTGAATGACCTAGGCTGTTAACAATATTAATAAATAACAGCTGCTTCTTTTTATTGAATACCTAGAAGTGGCTGGGCCTTTCTATTATTATAGATACCATAGATATCACATATTCTGTGCTATTATTTCTAATCCTTAATTGCCACATAAACAGTTATGAATCTGATTTTGTAAAAGAAGTCCAGGATACCTTGCTCAGGGTCACACAGACAGGATGCGCAGGGTCAGGATTCGCTCCTGGGTCTGTCTGGTACCCACACCTTGGCTCTGCATACGCTGCAGTGTGAGCCTTCTTCTGGACAGCGACCGTGACTAAGGAAGTGTTCCCCTTCCTTGCCTCTCTCCTAATAACCGGCAAGGAAAGTGGTTTTGTTCATTTTATAGAAAAGGAAAAGAAGTTCCAAAGCTATAATAAGGGGCAGAGCCTGGACTTGAACTTAGATTTGTCCACTATAAAAATCTGGACTTGACTGCGCAGGAAACGGGAAATGCTCTCGGGTTCAAACGTGGGGATGTACGGATCAAAGGGGTGCTACAGAAAGGCATCCTGGAATCAAAAGCAAGCAAGGATTGGAAAAGGCAAAAATCAGAAGCAGTAAGACCATTTATGGGGCCATTATAATAGTTCAGGTGACAGACTGTGGCAGCAGGAATAGGAGAAAGGATAAAGCTAAGAGAATCACCCAAGGTCTGGCTAAATGACACTTCCTCTGTGAGAGCTACCCTGTCTTCCCCAGGTTGAATTAATTACTCATTCCTCTGCGCATCTTTATATCCCAAATAGTACACTCACTTGGGTAAGTGTTTGCTTACATGTTTCAGTTTCCCACGAGGTTGTGAGCCCCTAGAAGGAAGAGACTATCTTATCCATGCTTATGCCCCTAGCACGATGACTGGCATATAGTAGGTACACAATAAATGTTGGCTAGAGGGACAGATGGCTAGAAAAAGGGGACTGGAAGTATGACTAACACCAGGATAAAGAGAAAAGAGACAGCAAAGCTGTTGTGACCATGCCAAAGACTCATGGTCTGAAGGGTGAGAACAAAGGTTAAAGTTGGCTATGGAGGCTAAGACCAGACGGTTGAGTCTTTTTTTTAAGATTTTATTTATTTATTTGAGAGAGTAAGAGCGAGAGAGAGCACGAGCATTGGGGAGGGGTAGAGGGAGAGGGAGAAGCAGGCCCCTTGCTGAGCAAGGAGCCTGACGTGGAACTCGATCCCAGAACCCTGGGATCATGAGCTGAGCCGAAAGCAGACGCTTAACCGACTGAGCCACCCAGGCGCCCTGTAAAGAGGCTTAAGTAGCAGGAAGAGAAGAAGAAACTTTATTTGGTAGACAAAGGGGAGTAACTACAAGTTTGGAAGCATGAAAGGTCATGATGAAGCAATGATGCAGGAAGATGTGCCTGTCCTCTACCATCTAGCACAATCCTGGGCCAACCCCCCTTCCCTTCAGCACAAGTGCACTTGCGGAATGCATACTCATTCAAGTACCACGCTAAATACAACGTATTCGATGGGAAATCTGCTGCAGCTCACATCCCGTAAGTGGTTGCTGGGTTATCCACACGATTAACTCCAGGAGCCATCAGCATAAATAATAAGGAGGCTAAACTAGCCGAGTGAGAAATTTAGGAGCAGAGAATTCACTCTACACTGATCCTACTGGAGATGAAAACTCAGTCACTAGTTCTAGTCTGCTGAACTTCTGATTCCAGAAGCCTCTACTTCCCTGTGTGACCTTCACAGGAACGCAGGAGGCATGGGCAGGGATGCAGGTTTCCTGACGTGTCCTGCAGTTCCGTGGGTGGCTCAGCAGTAGGCTGGCTAGCACAGACAATCAGGGGTTACCTGCCACCATCAGAAAACATAATGTGTTGAAAAACCCTAAGACCACGGAAGTCCAGGCAAGACCTCAAACCAGAGAGGAAAAGGGCAAGAACAGAGCCACAGGTGCCAACTGATTCACTCCTATGCTTATTCCTCCTTTTTCACACCATGGTTTTTCTTCTCTGCCTGTTCTCCGTGAGGTGGAAAGGCCTGGCAAAGGGCAAATTTATCCAAAGGCCCCACTAGAGCAGGAATATTTACTAAAGATTTTTAAAGTCGCAGAGCAAGAGAAAAAGGCAGGTAAAAGAGGTTCTGGGTCTGCATTAAGCAAAGAAAATGCATGGACAGCATGGGGGTGGAGTGTGGGAGCGAACTGAGCAGACTTAAGAATGAATCTGTTCCTTACACCATACACAAAAATTAATTCAAAATGGATTACAGACCAACATGTAAGAGCTAGAACTGACAGAGTTTGGGGCAGCTGGGAGGCTCATTCGTTAAGCGTCATGATCTCAGGGTCCTGGGATCGAGCCCCATGTCAGGCTCTCTGCTCATCGGGGAATCTGCTTCTCCCTCTCCCTCTGCCCCTCCCCCCCCCAACTCATGCTCTCTCGCTCTCTCTCCATAAATAAATAAAATCTTAGGAAAAAAAAAAACAACTATGAGAGTTTTTCTTAGAAGAAAATATAGGAGTAAATTTTCATGACCTTGCGCGAGGCAAAGCCTTCTCAGATATGACACCAAAAGTGCAGGCAAACAAAGAATTGGACTTAATCAAAATTAAAAACCTGAGCTCCAAAAGATACCATCACGAAAGTGTAAAAGATAATCCAAAGAATGGGAGAAATACTTGCAAATCATATAGCTGATAAGTGACTTGTACCTAAAATATATAAAGAACTCATAAATCAAGGGGGTGCCTGAGTGGCTCAGTCAGTTAAGCCTCCGCCTTCAGCTCAGGTCATGATCTCAGGGTGTGGGGATCAAGCCTCGCATCGCACTCCCTGACTCCCTGACTGCTTAGCAGGGAGTCTGCTTCTCCCTCTCCTTCTCCCTCTGCCCTCCACCCTGCCACATCTCCCCTCCCCCCTCCCCCCTCCCCCCCAAGCTCTCTCTCTCTCAAAAAATAGAACTCTTATAAGTCAACAATGAAAAGACAACCCAATTAAAAATGGGCAAAAATGTTTTTAAAAAATGGACAAAGATCTTCACAGACATTTCTATGATGAAAATATATAAATGGCCAGGGCGCCTGGGTGGCTCAGTCAGTTGAGCATCTGCCTTCGGCTCGGGTCATGATCCAGAGTCCTGGGATCGAGCCCCATGTCTGGCTCCCTGCTCAGCAGGAAGCCTGCTTCTCCTTCTCCCTCTGTCCCCACCCCCCCCCCGCTTGTGCTTTTGCTCTCTCTTTGTCAAATAAATAAATAAAATCTTAAAAAAAAAATTTATATATATATAAATATATATATTTATATATATATAAATGGCCAATAAGCACATGAAAAGATACTCAACACCATTAGTCATCAAGGAAACACAAATCATAATCACAATGAGGTAACACTTCGCACCCACCAGGGCGGCTGTGATAAAAAAGACAATTACAAGTGTTGACAAGGATGTGGAGAAATTGGAACCCCCCACACCCTGCTGGTGGAAATGTACAATAGTGTCGTTATTTTGAAGAACGGTCTAGCAGGTTCCTATATGGTTAAATATAGTTACCGCCAACGCTCCTAATCCTTGTGATCACCTGAGTGAAGCTTCACGCATACGTGGTTCCTAAAACGGCCAACAGGTCCTCAAGCCAGGTCTGCCTCCTCTGTCCACACCCCTCTCCGAGGCAATCTCTTCTCTAACTCCAGAGCCTCTAAACTGTATTTCACCTGCTAAAACACTGGTGTTCTCTCTTTGCTAGTTCTCCCCTGACGGGTCTAAAGTCGTCTTCTTTTTCTTAAAGTTTTACTTGTTTCAGTAAGCGCTACACCCAACATGGGCTCAAACTCACGACGCCGAGATCAGTAGCCATGTGCTCCACCGACTGACCAGCCAGGCGCCCCAGATCCAAAGTCTTCGGACTTTTTTCCCTGTTTCCTGCAGTTTCTCTCCACAAAGTCCATGGGCTCCATCTCTTGTCCAGGAGAGGAGTTCCCGTGACAACACCGAGCTCAAAAACCTCTTTTTCCAACTGGAAATAGATCAACCACCTCAGGAGAGAGTAACTGACTTAGGCTGTCCATAAAGACATACCCACCCACCATCAGCCGTAGACGATCATGCCCTAAATGCCTAAAGGGGTGAGAAACTAAAGAATCAAAGACATATGATATCTGAAGCCTCAGATTGCAAAAAGTACAAAAGTGGGCTTCTGAAGGAAGACACCCCCCAAGAAAGGCGTGCGATCCACCAAAAACTGTGTGGTCCTGACCCCCTAGAGAACTGCAATATTTTATACCACTCTTCTTCCGGGGAGATGCCTCCATTTCCCAGATGGGAATCCCAAAGTACTAGACCTCACCGCGGGCCCAGAGGAAGCGCTAACGCTTGGGACCAGCTGAACTGTGCAGCTTGCCCTGTCCAGGGAGCGGTGCCAGTGCCTGTCCCCTGAGGCACCCCCTCATTGCACCCAGAACCGTAGGTCTTGCTTAACGTCAACGCCTTTCCAGCTAGCCCTCAAACTTTTCTTCAAGTTAACAAAGAAAGAGGGTGACTGCCTAGTCCAAGAAAGTAAGACTCACAGATGCCTATCCCTCTGCCATGCAGAGGCCCACATCCGGGCAGCCTCACTGCCTGCCTATCAGAACAGCCAACATCACACACACTCGCGGGAGCTGGCGGGCACAGGCACGCCCACCCGAGCCTACACACATTCAGGTTCTCTAACAAGACCATCACCCCCACCTATCCTGGCACTTGGCTGAGAAACGGACTAAGGAACAGGAGGCACAGAAGGCGAGACCTGCCATTCAAGCACCACCACCGAATAACACAGCCCGGGGTGCTGGGCAACGAGCTGCATCTTCTGCTGTGGCCACGAGTGAGCTAATCCTCCACCTGGGGCCTCCATTTCTGCGTGTATAAAATAAGGGACCCAAAGTAGTTAGCTGCAATATTCCAAGGTAGGAGCCGTAAGAATCTCCACCAATTCTCTATATAAGACAGGATGCTTTCTAGTGAGAAGCAGGCTGTAGGACAAAATCAAGGATTGACTTCCAGACAGAGACACAAGGTCCACATTTTGATGACCCAGTTTCCCTTGCAATGTTGTCAGATGACCCCTGAGGCAGCAGGAAGCAGGAGAAACAAAGTCTGCTGGACTACTGGCCCAAAGCAGCCTCCAGGGGTCTGGGCATTAAACCAGTGCTACTCCCCTACCCTGGCCAGGACCCTCACCTGAGGGAGATTACTGAGAACAGTAACCTGCCCAAGACCGAAACACCAACAGACTTCTCCATACACCCGCACTTTTCTGTATTAGATACAAGTATAGATCTAAAACCCCGGCTCAGACTAAGGTTCATCGATCTCCAGCCAACCCTCTCCAGAGGTCTGCTCCTCTACCAAAGCAAAGCAAAAAGTCTTGCTGGCCCCAGACCCCTTGGTCATCATTTGATCTTGTGGGGAATTTCAAGTGCTCTGAAAAGTCAGGGTGCCTAAAGAACTGAAATTCACAGGAAACCCAAGCCAATAGCTTCATCTTCCTAGTTCCAAACTTGGGAGTTGGTGAAGTTGGGTGTTTCAGGTTCCTTTTACTTCCTCTGCTCATTCCTGGTGTAGGGACTCACAGTGCAAATGGGCAGAAGGCAAGGAGCAAGTGGTTGGAAAAGCAAAAAGAAAGACCCTAAACAAACAGGGCACAAACAAAGTCCTCCAGCTCAAGCAGGAATGCTGGGCTCCAACTTCCTGATAGGACAATCTCAAAGCACCCCAAGGGTCCAGGGGACCGCCCTCTCATCCTAACCTGCAACCATTACCGCACCATTCATGACCATACAACAGAAAGCTCAATAAAAGAGAAGTCAACGTCTTTGACATGAACACCATAGGAAAATGCAGGAAGACACATTATTTCTACTATGAATAGTCTTCCTTACAATCAGGCCTCACCTTCTCTCAAATGGTTACATTCTCTCTTCTCCCTAACCCAGGAAGACCCTGGTAAAGTGTCTGTGGTTCAAGGAAGCCTGTGCTTCTCCAGTTGTTACATCTTGTTCAAGAAGAAAAAAAGGAAACCCAGGGAGGATTTCCATAGTCAGGGGTGAGGAGGTCTGGAGGATGGGAAACTTTAAGCAGTCGCAACAACCAAATAACCAGTAATAGAGGAATATTCAGGCAGGCCAATGCCACTTGCCCTGTCAACTGGACAGGGAGCTGGCAGCCGGTTAAAGGAACAAGGGGGACAACACATGCAACAAACAGGGTGAGCGGATGAAAGCGATTCCGCCGCACCCAGGCCTTCCCCCTGCGCTCCAGGGACTGCCCGAAGCGAGCAAGCCAGACGCAGGAAGCTAGAGGGGCTGGAGGGAAGGGAAGGGGCGACGGCATTCCACCGTCGGAGACACCAGGCCTCGCGTGGCGCGCGGGGACCGCACACCCGGCCGGGACGGCGTGCAAGGGTGGGGTGGGCGTGCAAGTGGCTTGCCGAGGGGCTGCGGGCGTCCCCGGCAGGGCCCGCGGGGTGAGGGCCGGGCCTGCGGGGGGGGCGTGGGAGCGCGCGGGGCCGCGCTCGGAGGGGCGCGCGCGGGGGAGCTGGTTACCGTGTGGTTCACCCCCCACATCAGGACGCTGAGGATCGGCTCGCTGGCCCGGAATAGCTTCACTTTCTGGCACACGAAATGCTTCTTCTTGGTCTTGGTCTTGCTGGCGCTGAGCGGCGCCACCGCCACCGCCGTGGTGCTGGTGCAGTTGGACGACATGCCCGGGGCGGCGGCGGCGGCGGCGGCGGCGAAAGGGGGGGCGGCCGAGACGGCGCACAAGCCAGCGGCCCCAGGCCTCCCCGGGACCGATGCCCACCCCCGCTCCCTCACCGCGCCATGGTCGCGCCCGTCCCGTTACCTCCCCACCCCGCCCCGGTGGTTCCGTCCGCCCCACGCCCCGCCCCCACGCCCCGCCCCGCCCCGCCCCGCCCCGCCCCGCTCCGCTCCAGGGAGCCGGCCGGCTCGCTCCGCACCCCGCCCCCGGGCGCCGCAGCCGCAGCCGCCCCGCCGTCACCAGGCGCTGTCCTCCCCGCCCGGGTGGTAGCGCCCGTCCCGGGGAGGTAGCGGCCGCCCCGCCCGCCCCTCCTCCCCGGGTCTGACAGGAACCAGGCTGGCCTCGGGCGCCTCAGAGCCCCACACCGGAACAGAGTGGGGAGGAGGGCTGGGGGTAGGGCCCGCCGTCTACCGCCGGAGGGTCCCCCTGTCCGGGCCCCCCCCCCAAAGCCAGGGTTTGGCTCTTTCCCTCAACCTGACGTGCCAAGATGGCGGCGGCGCCCAGGATCCGGAGGAGAGGAGGGGCGGGAATGCGAGGAGGGTGGGACGTACCATCCCACCCCGGGGGAGAGAGGAGAAACCCAGCAAGGGGAAAAGGAAGTCCTGCCGGGAAAACCGAGGAACGCCCCCTCGCTCCACCCAAGCGTGGATGTTGCCACTCTCTTGGGCCTGGAGCGAGCTCCACCCGCGGGTCACGCCCCTCTCCCCCGGGGCCAATGAGAGCAGCGGGCCGTGAGGCCTGGGTTTTATGAATGGGTCCCTCACCCACCCACCCGCCGCTTAGCCTCCTCCTTTCAAAGGGTCGAGTTAAGAGACCGGCGGCACCTTAAGAAACCTATCCTACAGCAGAGAATCATAATCATCTTATTCTCCGGCTCACTTCATGACATCTTTGAGTGAACTGCCCACGCTTTGTTACATAATTCCTCTCGGAAGAAGGATCTCCAAACATTCGACACAAATTACAGGTCGGTATTGTTCTGTATGGGAATTCGTAAATTCGGTACACAGCGTATGCTTGCTCTTTAAACAGTTACAAAAATAAATGTAGCCTTTATTACCAAGTAATAAAATAAAAGACATAATTAGCATAGAGAAGCAGGATGAGGTGGTTAAATGAATAGCAAGTGTTTGTTACTGTCTCTCTGGGGAAAGGCTGGATTTTAAGTATTACAGTGCCTGGGATCAAAAGTGCACAAAAATATAAATCCAAATTCGTTTTAAGCAGAATTAGGGATTAGCAGAACAAGGAACTAGCCCAGCTAATGTGTGGGTCAAGAGGGCCTAAGGAGTTCATGGGTCACATGAGGGCTTCTGGTAAAAGAACAGAAAAGGGAAAGAAGTAAAGGCAGGAGACTGGTCCCATGAGTTTTGGGGGTTTTTAATACCTGACTAAAAAATAGTAGCAAACTCCTGAAAATCTAGAATTGTAATAAGATTACTACATGATTAAAAGGAAGCCATGAAATAAAACAGCTTCCATTTTATTTTCTTTTAGGAGCCAGGGTGGGAGCACACTGGTAATTTGGTCCTGACTCCTAAAATCATTTGACTTCACCCCTGCACTGCCCACACGGGAGCCTGTAAGCAGTGTAAAAGGATAGATACCCTGGATCCTATCTACAAACCCAGGCTCCTCCTAAACTAGCTGGATGCAGATGGGAAAAAAAAAGCTGACCTGCCTTACTGTATTACTCGGTAACAAGATACAATATGATTCCATTTATATAGTAAAGTCACTTACCAAACAAGATGTTCTCACAAAGCTAACTTTTTAAAAAGCATGTAAAAATTATACATTTATACACATACACACTACACTTTTACGGTTCAAAAGATAGTCCGTATAGTTCAACAGCTCATTTACTGCTTTTTTGGATTGTTTCCCTTCCAGATTCTTTGTCACCCCCCTGGTTCCGCCCTAAGCTGACATCATTCTGTCACATTATCTACTAAATCAAGTAGATGTTCATTTACCCCACTAAGCACAATCTATCTGGGTGATTGCAGAGAGAAGTTTCTGCCGGGTCCGGTCTACACTGAGGCACACAGTTCTCACAGCGGGGAAGAAAGTGGCATAGTAAGTATCATGACCACAGGAAACAGCCTTCAAGAGCAGGATGAGTGCTCACACCTACAGTGTCCAGTGCTCACCCACTAAAACCTACAAGGCACTCAGCAAAAGTTACTGAGGGTCCCATAAAGTGCGTGTCACTGGTTCTCGAAGGAGTAAGCTGTTTCAGGAATCGCTGGAGGACAGTCACTTTGAACAGTGGTGGTTTGACAACTGTGCAAGAAGTCACTTGAACTCTTATAAAGAGAATTTTTAAGGGATCAGCAGCCTCCCTGGAAAATTCAGGAAAACCAGCAAGAGAGGGGATAGCTTTCATCTTTTCATAAAGTTCTTCTCCAGAGCCATCGAGGTTCTCTGTAGAGAGTAGATGTTCCGTTTCACCCTATCCTCCAGGGAGGAAGTAGACGCGCTCTCCAGCTTCATGCGGCTGAGAAGAGAAGACAGGAGAATAACGTGAGTAACAAGTATTTGTCAAATGTCAACTATTTGGCGGAATTAGAAGAAACAGGCTGCCAGCCATAAAGCAGATGTAGAAACCCAAGCTCTTTTAAGCCCATGTAGGTAACTTTGGAGTGGACTCCATCTGGAACTCAATTTGTTAAACCAACGTCCATCACGGAAAAGTTACCTGTTTTGGAAACCAAGTAAAGCCTCATTGGAAAAAGGCCTCCTGAGCCATGAGTTCTTATTTCAATGGAAGGCAAGGAGATTCAATGAAAATACCAATTCACTTCTCCTTCCTTCAAATCAAAAATATCCCACTGTCTAGCTAGATGCTTGGAGTCGTAACAAAGGTGGCTCAGAGGCTGATCTCCCCGTTCTCACTGCACAGACATGGAAACACCAGGAACACAATGAATCAGCTGCCTCCTCGGGACCACAGCCATGAAAGCCGTTTGGCAGCAGGAAGGTGCACTCACTGGATAAACTTGCCATCCCGGGAGCCCAGCGTCTCCAGCCTCTGCTCCCGTTCATCATCCTTAGCATGCCTCTTGAGGATGTTCAGCCTCTCTTCCTCCCGCCACTTGGCATTTTCCATCATCTCTTGACGTTTTCGCTCTAGTTCCTCTGATGAGAGCTTTCTGTTGAACACAGAAACCATCCTATCAGGTCTGCTTCTCTCCCAGCAAAAAACCAAACACTACAGGGAGAACAGAAATCAGGTAGGACCCCAGGTTCTCCACCACCCTGTTCTCTCTATGGAAATGCCCAACCCAGGGCCACACTCAGCCTGAGTTTCCTTCCTTCCTAATTATCTTGGGCAGGTGGCTTCATCCAAATTTCAGACTTGTAGTGAAGGATTCCATACTCTCTCTCAATAATCTCTGGAGTGATTGACTATTCTAAACATTATATACAAAATATTCCAATTGTTTGCTCAACAACTCATTGAGGAACACAGGACTGAGTTAGCCATGTGGCTGTTGACCTCTACCATCTACCCACTGGAAATGCTTAGAAATTCATGGACATAGCCCAGGAGTACACTGCTTTAGGAAAAAGCTAGAAGCCAGATGCCTGAAGAATTCAAGTCAATTCACCTTAACCTCAGAGAGTAATAGGTAGGTCTTCTTTCCTGGCACTCACTGCAAATGAAGTCAGACCAAGAAGAGGAGGTGATGAACCAGCTCAGTCACTATTTAACAATGTCAGAAATCCAAATCCACCGCTTCTCGAATGGGTGTGATATGCCCGTTTAAAAGATCCCCTTTAAGAGGAAAAATAATTGGTGGAGTCGCGTTAGGAAGTGAAGCTCAATTTTGAGACAGAAACTTAAAACACTAAAACTTGACATTTAGTTGCCTATAGTGAAATGACAATGCTCCCTTTCAAAACCCCACGAAATAAAATACATAAAACCACAAAGAGAATAGGAGAGGAGAGGACAATGGATAAGAAATGTTTAAAAACTGTTCGAAGATGGAAGTGGATGAAGGGCTGGTAACTACTTTTTACAGATTAGAGAAAATTCAATCCCTTTAAGTGCCCGATGCTAATCAGAAGTAAAATCCAGGAAAGGCTCAGAGACTGCAGGCCCCGAGTGGAGGATGGTGGTAAAGCTGAAAACAAAGGGACTGATTTAAAGTCTGTATGAGAAGCAATTAAGACACCCTGGGTCCTCATGCCTAACTTGGGGAAGCCAGTGATTGTTCTCTCAAACACTGACAGGAGACCCTCCAGAAGGGAGACCCTTCTCGTAGTTTCTGAAGAACTAAGCCAGACAGGAAATCAGAAGTTGCATGTGCATCAGGCACAGCAAAGGGAGCTGGCAGGCCACCAGGGCTGAAAATAATGTCTCCCAAAGTGCCAACAGCCAGAGTTAGAGCCATTGGTCAGGCAGCTGGAGGGTGTTTTCCTTCTATAGAAAAAAATTTTTTAAAGATTTATTTATTTGAGAGAGAAAGAGAAAGAGAAAATGAGAGCAGAGGGAAAGGGAGAGAATCTCCAGCAGACTCCCCGCTGAGTCTAGAGCCCAGCACGGGGCTCAGTCCCACAACCCCATGATCATGACCCAAGCTGAAACCAAGAGTCAGGCACTCAACCAACTGAGCCACCCAGGCACCCCTCTCGTGTAGAAATTTAATGGTTCCTGGGGCGCTTGGGTGTCTCAGTCAGTTAAGAATCTGCCTTCAGCTCGGTCCTGGGATCAAGCCCCACGTCGTGCTCTCTGCTCAACGGGGAGCCTGCTTCTCCCTCTCCCTCTGCCTGCTGTTCCCCCTGCTTGTGCCCTCTCTTTCTCTGTCATATAAATAAATAAAATTTTTTAAAAAAGAAGAAATTTAATGGTTCCTGACAAGAAAACCGAAGATACTGACATGAGTGTCCCCAGCTAAAAACCAATTCAAACCCAACCTCCCACCAGTAGACAAGCCCTGCCCCAACACAATACAGTGATCTCAGCTTTAATTCCTTATTCTTACATATGAACATACAATGAAGTATCACCAAACATTTCAGGAAAGCCTCTCACAAGAAAGAGACCAAAGGGAAAGGGAACTGATAAAGATAAAGCACAAAACTTTTTTAAAAGTTTACAGTCAGAGGTAATGAAAGATATTATATCGATAAAATGAGAAAGGTTTTTAAAATGGAACAATCAGAACATAAAAGAGCTCTTAGAAATTAGAGAGGGGGCACCTGGGCGGCTCAGTCTGCTGAGTGCCTGACTCTTGGGTTCAAGGTGCTGAGTCCAGGGTCCTGGTATCAAGCCCCACATTGCGCTCTCTGCTTAGTGGGGAGCCTACTTCTCCCTCTCCCTCTGCCTGCCTCTCTCTCTCTCTCTCTCTGTGTCAAATAAATAAATAAATAAAATCTTAAAAAAAAAAAAAAGCTTCTTAAAAAAAAGAAAGAAAAAATAAGTCTTATCCCATAAAAATTGTTTGTTTTTGCTTTAAGATTTTATTTATTTATAAAGAGACAGAGATAGCGAGAGAGGGAACACAAGCAGGGGAAGTGGGAGAGGGAGAAGCAGGCTTCCTGCTGAGCAGGAAGCCTGATGCAGGGCTCGATCCCAGAACCCCGGGATCATGACCTGAGCTGAAGGCAGACACCTAACAACTGAGCCACACAGGCGCCCCTGTTTTTTTTTTTTTTAAGATTTTATTTATTTACTTGAGAGAGAGAGCAGGAGCAGCGGGGAGGGGCGAGGGAGAGGCAGAAGCAGACTCGCCACTGAGCAGGAAGCCTGATGCAGGGCTCGACCCCAGAACCCCGGGATCATGACCTGAGCCGAAGGCAGATGTTCAACCAACTCAGCCACCCAGGTGCCCCCAAGCTGCTTTTTTTTAAAAAAGAGATTTTGTTTATTTTGACAGAGAGAGCACACGAGCGGGGAGAGGGGCAGAGGGAGAGAGACAGAGAGAAGCTCAAGCAGACTCCCCGTTGAGCATGTCCCCCCTACGTGGGGCTTGATCCCACAACTGTGGGACCGTGGCCTGAGGTGAAATCAAGAGTCAGATGCTTAACCAACTGAGCCACTCAGGCGCCCCCAAAATTGCTTTAAATTGAACATCGTACTGCAAAAGAGAAGCTTTTCAGCTGTTAAGAAAGTCGTTCTAGATCACCAATGAAAACATACAAAAGGAAACGCGCACATTTAAAAATTCTCACAAAATTCTCAATTATAGCCAAAGTTTCTCTCTTTTTGTCTTAATTCACCAGTATCTTAATTACATAAAATCACATCGACCACCTGGAACACCAAACCAAAACCGATAATGAGACCACAAAATCCATGCATTGAAATTTCTGTGCTTTTACTCCTGGGACAAAGAGGTCTTGAGGACTCTGACCCATTCAGATCACAAAACTCAACACAAATTCTAAGGATAAGAAAGGCTGATAAAGTAAGACAAACTGAAGTGTTGGCAGGTGGCAAAAGAGACAGAAAAACAAAGCAGGATCTGAAAAAGCACAGTCGCACGCTGACCAAGAGCCTTAAAGCACAGAAACAAATACACTCACGGGCACTGACCCGCAGAGCAGCATGACTGCCAGCCCAGCTGAAAAACTGTCACCAGTAAAAGAATAAATTCTACATAACATACTCTGTCTGGGAAGGCCGGAAAACACATAACCTATTTTAGAAAGTTGTCAGCCAAGATTAAAACTTCTAAAAAAGTTTCTGTTCCTTAGAAACAGAGAATCGGGCAATCGGGAGTTAAAAGGGACCTGCGGGGTCTGCCTCTTTTGAACAGAGTGAATACAAGAGATGGCGCAGACTTCCAGTGGTTCCAATGTTGGCTGCCTGTCGAAATCCCCGGGGAACTTTAAAAACACTGATGTCTAGGCCCACCCCCAGAGGATGACGATGTAATAGGGCTGGGGTGCGGCCGGGTAATGGAGTTTTTTTTAAGCTTCCCAGATGACTCTACCGTGCAGCCCATTTGTTTGGGCAGTACAAGGAAGTTCGCAAAAGTTACTCATCTCCTCTCAACTTCTATGAGGACCAAGTGAGACCCCGAGGGACAATCTTTCGTGGGCACAGCCGGCTCCCCTCAGGTCCCAGGGCGGCACGCCCCAGTTCTGTCTGACCCACTCCACACCCAACTCCAACACACAGTCCATCTTAGGGTGTCTGCCCTCAACGAGAGCACCCTGCTTCCCCCTCAGCTGATGCCTCAGGAAAGGAACACTCTCCCGAGAAAAGCTTCTCTGTGGAATTCTCTGTGAGAATTAACATGTTTACAGATGTCCAGAAACAGTCACTTACTCAATTGTTCATTAAGTTAAAACTAATACTTGGTCCTTTCCATGTGCCTCGCAGGGAAAGGAGGCGGGACAGACTGTTAAAAGCGGACAGGAAGAATAAAAGCTGGTTTGGCAAAAAAAAAAAGGTGGATTATCCACTTGCCCTGGTTTGAGCCACGCCTAGACTCAGGGCCGCGGAGTCTGCAGTTCACATCCGGGGCCCCTGACTCACCTGGTGTATCCGGGAGCATGCCGCCTCTGGTAGATCTCTTTTTTAGGCGACGGGCTCTTAGTTCGGCCTCTTTCTCTCCTGTTGGCCTTAGAGTTGTGCCTGTGAGAGACACACACAGGCCAGAGAGGAGAAAAGCCATTTCAATACAGGGGCTTTTTATCATGTCCCGCCAATGATGGGACAAAAGCTAACAGTCTTAGAACTATAATCCAAATTGAAGAGAACAGAGGGCAGAAGTGGAAGAAAAGCAAATACATAAAGATACGTAAGATTTGGTATTAAACTCACTCCAAAGATTCCACATATATAAATATGTAGTTCTAGGGGTCTGAGCTTTACATTGAGGTGGCGGCGGGGGGGATGACAAACAATATAAAGGAAATAAAACAAAGACATTTGGGAAAATTAATGAACAGACATCAGTAAAAGCAAACACCTGCTGTGACCAGCCCCCACATTTACAGGCCATTTCCCAGTGAATGCCCACACTCACGGTTTGCTTGGCCTCGGGGACCGTGACCTTCTGCCTGGGGATCGAGAACTCCTGTCCCGGGACCCTGCTTCTCGGGCGCTCTTCTTGTTGGCATGTCTGGGAGGTGAGTGGGAGGAACTTCTGGACCTGGAATAATTCTTCAACCCGTGCATTCCCTTTTGCTTGGCCATCACAGAACTCTGCACCCTCTGGCTATGGCAGGAGTCCCTGATCTGTAGCAGCAAGGAAAGGAAGAAGAGGTATTTGTAGGAGACTCTCCAGCTCAGAAGAAGATGTGGTGAAACAAGGAAATGAATGAGCACTGAGGTTCTAGAAGAAGCCAACCTGGCGTACCGAGCCCATCACACAGTTACCACAGAGAAGCACTCAAACTTAGCAGTTCTCTGCAGAATCCTCTCAGAGAATGGACCCCGCCAGCCACCGGCACTGCCTGGACTCTTCACCACAGCCTCGGCAGGAGCAAGAGACAGGGCACAGGGACCGGGACCTAAGGTTAAACCTACTAAGGAAGAAAGGAATCCAGAGGGATGCCGACTGTCAAAAGTCATCAACCAGGAAGCTTAAAATGCCTGCACTTCATGGAAATTATCTGCAGAGGGAGAGGCAGAATGCCCGCAGGCCCCGCTGGTGGTTCAGGCTGTCTGCTCAGAGGGGGACAGGCTCGGGGATAAGGAATGGGCCAGCTCGCCAACAGCCCTGACCCTGGCGGCCCAGACTCCCTTCTTCCCTCGTGAGGTCTGACTGGCTGCTAGAAATGCTCTCGGTCCAAACAGGCTCTCAAGTGGACACACTCCACAGCCACGGTCACATCCTTACCTGTAAACCGTATCCAGGGGCTTTGGACAGCACAGGGGAAGAATCTGCCATCTTCTTTTGAGATCTAAGCGATTAAAATACACATTCATTGAAAAAGAAAATACATACAGGTCCAGGTTCAACCTCTCGGGCTGAAGCATGCTTCCCCCGTCAAACGTGCCCTCTCCCCCTGCACTGTCACCCCGCAGCGTGGCTGTGTATTTGCACGGTCTCTGCTGGCGGGCGCATCGGCACAGTCGTGTGTTTCCTGTGAAAACCCGTGGGCCTCGCTCTGCAGCCCCAACGCCTGAACACGTTCTCCTCTCACCTCGTGCTGCTATTCCAGGGACTAACAGTGAGTCAGCAGTGACAATGCTCACTGCTCCCACAGAGAAGACACGCAGAATGGGCCCAGATGGGCCCATTAATGCATTAAAAAGAAGAAGAAGAAGGCAACATAAAATCCACTTCCGTCTCGGAGGAGTCACAAGCAGAGATGAAAGTCACATCTAGGACATCTACGCTAAGACCTACGAGGCCACGGTCAGCTGTGAGGGGCCGGGCCGAGATCGCCAATGAACGCGGGTGCTGGGTGGCAAGTTCTGTGGGCATGGGGCCCACGTGCGAGTGCTCACCCCTGAAACCCCAGTGCCCGGCGGTTCCCAGCACTGAGCCGGCGCCCGTGACTATGTGGAGAATGAATGAGTGAAGGAGTCAACGAGGGAGGCCCGCCTCCACACGCTCACCTCCCCCGGCCGCGCTCATCCGCGCTACTGCAGCCATCACTACTGGAGCTTCTGTGCTTATGTTTCTTGTGCTTCTTTTTCTTCTCCTTCTTCTTCTTCTTCTCCTTTTTTTCCAGACTCATTTGCAACTAGAAAAAAGCCAGAACATAGCCACGCAAGATCACGGAGACCCCTGAGGAGCCTGGTTCATGCACAAACTACCCGACTATGCGTCTGGGGCGCCAGGGGTCCAGGATGCTAGCAGGGCCTCCCTGTCAACAGGAGGGGGCAAGTGTTAACCCCGGCAGTGCGCAAACACCCCCCGGACGACGGAACGGAACCTCTGGTGGGCGGGGCTAGGGATCGGTGTTTGTAAACCATCCCCCAGAACCAATGCCTCGGAATTTCCAATCTGTCAAAAGAACTCCACCTCCACTGAGAGCAACCGGGGACTGCAAGCTCGAGTTCTACATCTTCCTCACCAACTAAGCCAAGACACGATCACGTGGTACGTCATGTGAATGGTAAATGGGCCCTAGAGGCTCGACGGCACGTGATCTCCTGAACACACTGTTATGATCAGGACTTCAGGGGCATGACCCATACTCCTAATTTCTAAAAACACCGACATCACATGGTGCTTTTCCAACCAAACAACATAAAAGAGGAAATCATTCTGTCTTCCTGCTCATAAGGTGAGAGTGAAATGAGAGAAGTTCTCACGTTAAGTAGCTACAAGATCCTCGTAGTGCTTATTTGATACACTACTTACCAATTCTTTGATTTTCTTCATTTTCACAGGATTATTCAACACCTCTCTTTTTTTCTCCTCCTCCTTCTTCCTAGAAAAAAAAAAAAAGGAAATGATAAAAACCATGACTCTCTCTTTTGGCAAGGGGATTAGGTCATTCACTCCATTCTCCACAAGTCTACCCAGCAATCTCTTTTCAGATGCACACAGACAGGCTCTGTGTTGAAAGCTGCATGATGGTGAGGAAGACTCTGGGCTTCTTCCTCAACTATACAGAAGGGACTGAATATTGGGGGGCAAAGCCACACGGGTTCCCTGTGGTACAAAAGAGTGAGTGTGGGCTGTTCCTTATTAGGCTTTATGCTTGGGGCTTCCCAGCTGGTCAAGTACATGGGTGTCCTCCTGTGTACCAACGGGCTGCAGCATTTCCAGGTCACCTCCACTGTTGAGCATGAAAACCAGCTGGGACATAAAGAGAATGGATTCCTCTTTCAAGAAGTCTTACTCTCAGGGCGTCAGCGTGGCTCAGTCGACTCTTGATTTCAGCTCAGGCTGTGATCGCAGGGTCATGAGATAGATAGAGCCTTGTGTCAGGCTCCGCGCTCAGTGGGGAATCTGCTTGAGATTCTCTCTCTCCCACTGCCCCTTCCCCACCTCTCTAAAATAAATAAAATAATAAAAAAGGAAAAAAAAGTCAAGGAGCCTGGGTGGCTCAGTCAGTTATGTGTCTGCCTTTGGCTCAGGTCACGATCCCATGTCCTGGGATCGAGCCCCACATCGGGCTCCCTGCTCAGTGGGGAGTCTGCTTCTCCCTCTGCCTGCCACTCCCCCTACTTGTGTTCTCTCTCTCTCTCTCTCTGTCAAATAAATAAATAAATAAAATTCTTAAAAAAAAAAGTCTTACTCTCATTTATTGCTCATGAGGGTACATTGGTCAGCCTACATGGAAGATGGAAGACAATTTGGCAACACTTATCACAGCCTGTGTGCTCTTTAATCTTATAAATCCTTCCTTAAGAATTTGTTACTGTTAGGACATAATCCAGGAAGGTCCCTACAAAGCTGTCCATATTATAACAATGAAAATTTGGAAAAAAGTTAGGGCCCAGTAAGAGAGTATCAATAAATAAATTATGATATATCCACACAATGTCGACATTAAAAATAGTATTACAGAAGCAGTTAGTGACATAGAAAGATGGTTGCTATATATAACTAGGTAAAAAAAAGGAGTTTATAATATGCATAATATTTATACATCAATGTTCAGAGCAACATTATTCACAACAGCCAAAAGGAAATAACCCAATGTCCACTGACAGATGAAGAGACAAACAGAATGTATGCAGTGGAGTATTATTCAGCCTTAAAACGGAAGGAGGGGCGCCCAGGTGGCTCAGTCAGCTGAGTGACTGACTTGATTTGGGCTCGGGTCTCGGGATCAAGCTCCTCATTGGGCTCCCCACTCAGCAGGGAGTCTGCTTGAGGTTGTCTCTCTCTCCCTCTGTCCCTGTCCCTGCCCGCACACATTCTCTAAAATAAATAAATAAAGTCTCAAAAAAAAAAAAAAAGGGGGAAGGAAATTCTGACACATGCTACAATATGGATGAACCTGTGAAGACCTTATGCTGAGTGAAATAAGCCAGTCCCACAAAAAGATAATTACGGTGTGATCTCACTGATGTGAGGTTCCTAGAGTAGCCAAACTCACAGACACGGAAAGTAGAATGGTGGTTCCCAGGGGCTGGGGGAGAGGGAAATGTGGACTTCCTGTTTCATGGGTAAAGAGTTTCCGTTTTGCAAGATGAAAAACTCCCCAAGATGGGTGGTGCTGATGGCTGCCCAACAGGGGGAAGGTACTTACTGCCGCTGGGCTGCACACTTACACATGGTTAAGATTATAAATGTTATGTTATGTTTTACTTACCACGATCTAACTAATTAAGAAGCTAACAAAATGGGAGAAAATATTTGCATATACATACACAGTATCTTTACATACACCTATGTAATACCTTTACTACGTAAACAACTTTAAATTTTTTTCAAAATTAGAAATATAAATGACAGGGGCGCCTGGGTGGCTCAGTCGTTAAAGCGTTTGCCTTCGGCTCAGGGCGTGATCCCGGCGTTATGAGATCGAGTCCCACATCAGGCTCCTCCGCCGGAAGCCTGCTTCTTCCTTCCCTACTCCCCCTGCTTGTGTTCCCTCTCTCGCTGGCTGTCTATCTCTGTCAAATAAATAAATAAAAAATCTTAAAAAAAAAAAAAGAAAAGAAATATAAATGACAAATGTTTTTCGATGTTCAACCCTATACGCTTGAAATAAAATGCTGCAAATTAAAGCAAAAAAATTAATATGCACAGCAAGAGTTGGCACCCAAAATGCAACTCTCCTTTGACATTATATATTAGGGTTTCAAGGAAGATTCTAAAGTTTCTTTTTAAAGGGTTCTGCTGTACAAGGGTTGGGGGGTAGAAGGCCTGCTCACCCACCTATCCCGCTCTATACATAGCCCCAAATTCCCAGGGAGCTGCCAGCCTTTCTCACCTTGCTTCTAACTCCTTTTTTTGTTCAAGGGCCAAGGGTAAAAGAATGATCTGGTCTGGTCTGGTCTGGTCCACTTGGCATCTCTTATCACATGGCCTAGATAAGACACCCTTGATGGATTTCCCCTTCCCAACATCAGGGACACCAAATGGAGACAATCCTTTTACAGGGCAGACAAAAGCCAAGAGGAAACGAACTGTGAAGCCAAGCAACTCTGAAAACAGAACCCTTCCCAGCCCGCCATCAGTACCTGATGATGAAGAGTGGGTCCTCCCGGATTTTGCTGGCCATGTCAAGAAGGGAATTGGCACCGGAAGGGGCAAAAATGGAGCCTGGGAGTAGTCCTGTCTCCGAAGAACAGCCTGCCTCCTTCTCCTCCATCTTCTCAAAAACGTACTTGTCAATGGGGCGCCCCAGCAAGTACTCGTCGCGGTTCACCATCCCGCCAGGACCCTGATACATCCAGTCCAATTTTTCTTCTTTTTTCCTGGTTTAAGACAAAAAACACAATCAAAGGAAATGTAGACTCCTGCAGACCTACACGGACAACCTGAACACGAGGGACGGAGGACTCCAGCTGGTTGGAGCGGGCCTCGTTCTCCAGGCACCTCGCAGGGGCCGAGCACTGCGCTCCACATGGCACACGAGCAGACGTGGTGCTTGTCGGCATGGGCTCACCACTCAGTGGAGAGATCGTTTCCACGCACTTAACGCCATTTATGTGGAGAAAGTATCCCTCAACCTGGGGCGTGGACACTTGCTCAGGGCCTCTCAAGTCTCCTTTACAAAGCCTTTATACATTATGCTTTCATTCTGAGCAGAATCAGAAACAATAAACAGATTCTGGATCATCTCATTACCAAAAACAATTTCAGTGACCACATATTCGGTTGTGTGAAGTGTGTTTGGGTGCGTGTTGTCACATGGGCACGAGCAGTCATTCTCTGTTTGAGAAGATAATGAGAAAAGACCAGAGATAATGGAATAAGTAAATTATGCTTTCAAGCCAAAAGGGACAGGCCAAGTTATGTACAGTATTTGCCAAACAAATACTGCCCTGTGGCTCTGAAAGAAAAAAATGGTGGGGAAACTGAACGAACCTCACACAACAGACAGTAAAGGCATACTGACTTCCCAACGGCCCGTGTGTAAGAGCCAACACTGCGTTCACGCTGCGAGCGGCAAGGTTGTTTCATCAAAACAGTATCATCTGGAACATTAAATTCAACGTTTTTGAATATGGCTGTTTCACACTTGTGTATTTATTTTTGCTTAAGATTATATAACAACTATGAGCATAAAGAATGTCTTCCTAAGTTACATCTTTGGACATTTTTTAAAAAATATTTTATTTATTTGAGAGAGAAAGAGAGGGAGTGTGCACGAGCAGGGCAGAGAAGAAGTAGACTCCGCTGAGCAGGGAGCCCAATGCGGGGCTCGATCCCAGGACTCTGAGATCATGACTTGAGCCCAAGGCAGACACTTAACCAACTGAGCCACCCAGCTGCCCTGGTTTAAAATATTCTTAATAAAAATGCCCAGGGGGCTGGGGCGCCTGGGTGGCTCAGTCGTTAAGCGTCTACCTTCGGCTCAGGGTGTGATCCCAGGGTCCTGGGATCTAGCCCCACATCAGGCTCTCTGCTCCGCTGGGAGCCTGCTTCTTCCTCTCCCACTCCCCCTGCTTGTGTTCCCTCTCCTGCTGGCTGTCTCTCTCTCTGTCAAATAAATAAATAAATCTTAAAAAATAGAATAAAATAAAAAATGCCCAGGGGTGCCTTGGTGGCTCAGTTGGTTAAGTGTCCAACTCTTGATTTTGGCTCAGGTCATGATCCCAGGGTGGTGGGATGGAGCCCTGCATCAGGCTCTGCAATCAACGCAGAGTCTGCTGGAGATTCTCTCACTCCCTCTGCCCCTCCCCGGGGCTCATGCTCTCTAAATAAATAAATAAATAAAATCTTTAAAAATAATAATATTTTAAACCAATAATGGAGGGGCATGACCCTTTAGTTTTAGTTTAGTTTTGGGGTTTTTTTTTCCTTATTAAAACAATCGGTTTGAGAAACACTATAGTCTGGAATTAAGAACTGATTGTGGGCCACTGGGGTTGGGCTCCACCCAGCTTGCCCGGCCTCACTCACACCACTGGAGTCAAGATGGAGGAGTACAGTGAGGGTCATGCCCGGGGGGGGGGGGGTGATTTATGATGAGTACCATAGATACTGGTGTCTTTCAAGCAATTAAAGGCTCTCACCATTCTCCAGTTGGAATAAACCAGAGGCTTCGAGGGAGTTTGACAGCTGTTAAAACCAGGCCTCCACAGCTGGGAGGTAGCTTTAGAGTTTGGGGAGGTCTGTTTTCCACCACTGACTGTTGAAAGTTCAAACTAGGGGGAGAGAAGATCGCTGGCACTCTGTCACAGGTGCTGCCTTAACAGGAGCCACAGTGGCAGCAAGAACGGACCGGAGGCCATGGTTGTTGGGTCAGCTGTGATGGGTGATCCAAGGTGTAACTGGAGGAGCGGGTGTCTGACGGACAAGATTTCTCCTTGTGCAGTTTCCCAATGGTCCTTAGTTTGCTGAAGACCCCTCCCAGTTGCCTTCGACCCAGTTACCAGCCTCACCATCGGACACTATGGACAGTGCCAACAGGACTTCTTTCCGAGGATTTCTTTAACAGAGTAAGTTCGAGAAGGATTTGGGAAGACCAAGGCATTCAGAAGAGTGCATGGCACAAAGTAAATACTAAATAAATACGAGCTGGTCCTTTTGTTAGCTGTGCCTGTGTTTCTCTCTCCCACCAGGTTTTCTTAAACTCCTAGGTAGCTGGGACCACAGTTTACTCACCGGGGAACCCCAGACAATTGCCTAATGATCACCTGTTCAGTGTTTGCCATTTTATGGTCAATGGATCTTGAGCGAGGCAGTACTTTTTGAAAGAAAAGGAGGTCTTGGTGATTGGGTCAGGGGAACTTTCAAAGGCTGTGTCAGAGACGACCGGAAGGATCATGCCTGTGCATGCCTGCCACTAACAGGGATGGGGCAGCTGAGAAAAAAGATTCATTTATCCATTTGTAAATATTTACTCTGCCACTTCCTAGGAGCCAGACAGATGAGGAAGGCCAGAAGATGAAAAAGATTCAGGCAGCCAGGTCGCTCATAAGCTACTGGCTGAGGCACAGAGGCCCACGAATTACCAAACGGTGCTGACGAGAGCTAAGCATGTGCTGAGGGGACTCAGGGACTCATCAGCATGAAGGTGACAAGTGGCACTGCAGGAACAAAGACAAGCTGACAGAATAAAGGGAAGGGAGCAGCTAGGAGACGAGGGAGAACTAAGAAAGCGAAGGAAAGAGAGGACGTGATAGGAAGAGGCAGGAGGACGAGCAGCCTGTAGGCCGAGGAGCAAAAACGTCTCTGGGGAAGAGCAACTGGGTCAAATGGAGAAGAACGGATATCAAAAATGAAAACAGGGGCGCCTGGGTGGCTCAGTAGGTTGAGCACCCGACTCTTGATTTCGGCTCAGGTCCTGATCTCAGGGCCGTGGGATCAAGCCCCACGTCAGGCTCCGCGCTGGAGTCTGCTCGAGATTCTCTCCCTCTGCCGCTCCCCTCATTCGTGCATGCACACACTCTCTCTCTCTCTTCAGTAAATAAATAAATAGATAAATAAATAAAATCTTACACACGACCAAAACCAAAAACCAAAAACAAAGACAGATACTTCTGTAAAGTAGTATTTTCATGGCTCTGTCGAGTCTTGAAGGGATTCAACAAGTATCAGTCCTACTCAGGCCCTCTAGTAAGAGAACACACTGAACAGCCGAGATCCAGGGCCACGAGACTTGGCTGGTTCCACCACTACCCAGCCGGGTGGTTGCTTCGTGCCTGCAAGTTACTTCTATATCCCCATGTCTAAAATAGAGCTAGTGACCACCATCTCTCACTGTTCACTCTGAGTTTTTATTTTTTTATTTTTATTAAAGATTTCATTTATTTATTTGACAGAGAGACAGCCAGCGAGAGAGGGAACACAAGCAGGGGGAGTGGGAGAGGAAGAAGCAGGCTCCTAGCAGAGGAGCCTGATGTGGGGCTCGATCCTGTAACGCCAGAATCACGCCCTGAGCCGAAGGCAGACGCTTAACCGTTGTGCCACCCAGGTGCCCCAACTCTGAGTTTTTAGATGAGAAGATACTTGGAGGAAAGGCCATGTAAACTCAAAATGATCTTGGGATGTCTGGGTGGCAGTCAGTTGAGCGACCGACTCTTGGTTTCGGCTCAGGTCACACTCTCCAGGTCCTGAGATCGAACCCCACCTTGGGCTCCATGCTCAGCGTGAGTCTGCTTGAGACTCTCTCTTTCTCCCTCTGCGCCACCCACTCATGCGGTCTCTCTCTCTCTCTAAAATAAATAAATAAGATCTTTAAAAAAAAAAAAAAGCAAGATGATCTATAGATTTTTGGTGTTGTTATCATTAAAGATATAGACCAGGGTCTCAATCGAGGCTGCCCATTAGGATCACGGCGAGCTCTTAAAAGCTCCAGATGCCATTGCCCTACACACCCCTGCTCTTCTTAGGGAACCACTCCCATCTTTAATCTTCCAAGAACACCCTAAAGTGCAAAGGTTGAGAAACACTGGTATGGACCACCATTGAGAACACATTTTCTAGCATTATCAGTAAATACTAAAGCAACCACTCTATTGCAAGAGGGATCTGGAAATTCAGGATAATACATGTATTAAGGTTTCCATTTGTTCTGGGAGATGCATTACAAACATAAAAAAGATTATCTGACCCATGGAAGTGAATCATTACACAGTAAAAGGGTTCTACTGGCATTTTATAGGATAAATTAAAAGCACGCCACTGTGCAAAGAGTTACACAAAGCAGTGAGACGGACAAGCAGATGATTAAATACCTCTGGCAAGACCCAAAAAAAGGACATACGTGCTGACCTTTGTGTTTTATAATGTTGGAGGATATATGAGGGGGCAAAAAAAAAAAATCAAAAGAATATAAAATCAACTTCCTCCTATTCACAACAGAAAAGCATGAGGGTCAGCAAAGGACAAACGTTTAACTCGCAGCTCTGCAGCTGTTCATCTGTACTCCCACTCATTAACTAGACTCTGCAAAGCCCACATTTCTGATACATCAGGCATATGATGTGTAATGCTTTGCTGCATAAGAATTTCAAGGGGCGCCTGGCTGGTAGAGTCAGAAGAGCATGTGACTCTTGATCTCGGGATTGTGAGTTCGAGCCCCACGTGGGGTGTAGAGATTACTTTAAAATAAAATCTTAGAAAAAAAATTTTTTTCAAAATGATCTTTTACCTTTGGTTAGTGGGAAAGCAAACTCTTATGACTAGAAAGTACTGAATCTAAAATTGGTGTCTGTTTTAAAATCAAGGGTTCACAAAGTCTAGTTTCACACAGAACAACGTGGGTTCACCTTATAAACTGCCCAGGAATTTATCTGAATGTGTGAAATTTATTGACATTAAATTATAATGCAGGCGCCTGGCCAGAGCATGCAATTCCTGATCTCGGAGTTGTGAGTTTGAGTCCCATGTTGGGGACAGAGTTTACTTTAAAAAAAAAACACACACATTTTTTAAAATGTAAAGTATATAATTTACATAAAGCATATAAAGTAAAATAATTTAACGTATGTCTATGGTACTAAAAACATAAATTTCGGGGCGCCTGGGTGGCACAGCGGTTAAGCGCCTGCCTTCGGCTCAGGGCGTGATCCCGGCGTTCTGGGATCGAGCCCCACATCAGGCTCCTCCGCTATGAGCCTGCTTCTTCCTCTCCCACTCCCCCTGCTTGTGTTCCCTCTCTCACTGGCTGTCTCTATCTCTGTCAAATAAATAAATAAATAAATAAATTTTTAAAAAATTTTCTTTAAATAAATAAATAAATAATAAAGACATAAATTTTATTCCCTTATCTCATTCAGAGTATTAATGTCATAACTATATTTTGTTCTATTTAAAAATTCTAAAACTATTTTAAAACATTCCAAGTTTCACACCTGAGTCAGAATGCCCTTCTCCCCAATCCGGTATCCTGCAAGAATGTGAATGTCACCATGCCTAAGTTCCATAATGCCATTTCCACGTGTACGTTTCACATACACACTCCACCCTGAATGTCACAGATCCTCTTATCATGAAGTATTAAGGAAAAGCCCTCGATACCCAATGGGGAGAGTATGCCGCACACACCACCCGAGACTTGCCCACAAGGACATGAAGAAAGAGAATGACAGTACAGATTACTCTGATTTTCGTCTATGTGTTGTTTTCACTAAACTTAAGAATGCACTGTACGGAGCGCCTGGGTGGCTCAGTCAGTTAAGTGTCTGCCTTCGGCTCAGGTCACGATCTCAGGGTCCTGAGATCGAGCCCCATGTCAGGCTCCCTGCTCAATAGGGAGCCTTCTTCTCCCTCTGTCCCTTCCCCCTGCTCGGGCTCCGTCAAATAA
Organism: Ursus arctos; assembly: GCF_023065955.2. Classification (NCBI taxonomy): domain Eukaryota; kingdom Metazoa; phylum Chordata; class Mammalia; order Carnivora; family Ursidae; genus Ursus; species Ursus arctos. Next base: position 22,023,540 of record NW_026622919.1, on the reverse strand, counting down.
ATACATAAAATCTTAAAAAAAAAAAAAGCACTGTACATCTTATGCTTTTTATTTTTCTCAGAATACATCTGCTCCCAGCCCATTTGACGAGACGGGTAGGTTACTGACCATCTGCTGCTCCCATCCTCTATTACACGCGACGAAACTGAAGCAGGGTGAAGCGGAGTGGGACTGCCCACAGTCACACAACTTTTCCTGCCAGACACCACCCACCTGCTTCCATGAGACCTCACTGCCCCCCTAACATGAGTCTGCGGTACATAAACGAACAAAAGCAGGACTGAGGCCCAGACGCGCACGGAGCGGCGGGGTGGAGGCACTTGTCCGCAGCCATGCTTACTAATCACCAACCACGAGCGAGGCCTCCACCAAGCCCTTTACACTCGCTCCATCTCATGTGACCCGCCACCAGCCTTGGGAATTGGGTCTCTCCCTCCCCTGGTTCTACTGAGGTAACTGAGGCCCCCAACCTTGCTCCCAATGACACGGTTAGGCTAGTACGGGCAAAGCCAGCCTGAGAGCCCAGGTCGGACTGACTCCGAAACGCATGCTCTTAGCCAAGGGTTCTGAACAAGCGGATGCAGCCGCAGGCCAGCCCCGAGGTGCCCTAGGCACCAGGACAGCCCCAGCCCCCGCTGCGGCCGCGGCCTCGGCCTCTCACTCACTTGACAGCCCCGACGTCCTCAGCGTAGCGCTGCATCTCTTCCCGGGCCCTCTCCTCCCGCAGCTCCCGCTGCAGCTCCTCGATCTTCTTGCGCTCAGCCTCATGCTTCTGCTCAGCCTTCCACACCTTCTCCACATTGCGGAGCGTCTGTGGGTGCCAGCTCTTCTTCAGATTCTGTGGTGAACGAAAGGAGGGAGAAAACGATGCAGGGGGTGGGTGGGTGGGTACGGGCCCCCCCAGTCCATGTTCGTGCCGAAGCAGGCATCTAAGGGCAAGACGTCCTTCACGATGCCCAGGGTGGCACCCAGTGATCTCTCACACATCTGGGGGTTTTGTTCAGGTACGTAAAACTCCAGGATAGAACAGGCCTCTTCTGGATTCCCCTTGAACACTTTTAGCTTGAAATGCTTATGGATCAGACTTCCATCGGCCAGGCCTGAACTAAGGGGTGGTGGTGACAGTACAGGGGGAACGGGCGGAGAGGTAAATGCTGAAAGGCAACAGAACACTGCGTTTTTAGGGGACATTCATTTTTATGAACACAACCTTCTTCTCCTTGATTCCAGTTAACCTGCCTTAACCTTGTGTGGTTTACGACCCCACCAAGTATCTCTTTCAACCTTCCTTCCCAGGAATCTCCCCTTGGTTCTGATCTCGCCTTCACGCTGCACCTTGAAACACCTCAAGAATGCTTCTCCTCTCCCTCTTCCCCATCAGCCACTGTTTTGATTCAGCTGCAACCAGGGAAGGTTTCCTGGAAGAAGTGACATCTAATGACAATTACAATTTAGCCCAGTGATGTAGCAGGACGGAGCAGGGGTAGATTTCCAGAGGGAACAGCACACACAGCTGCAGGCCCAGTGGTGAGAAAACACACAGCACAAGTGATTCCGTGGGGCTAAAGATGGTATGCAAGCCGATGGGGGGGGAGGGTCCAAGATGAAGCCAACTAAGCCAACTAAGAGAGGAATAGAGTAAGGGCCTTATAAACCACGTGAAGGGAGTGGGCTTTATCCGGTGGACAGTAGAAAACACTGAACAGTCATATGCAGGTGACAGGCATGACTAGCTACCATGTTCAGAATGCACTGGAGAAAGCAGAGGTTGAGGACCAGGAGGCTAGTTAAGAAGCCTAAATGAGAAAACCGACACAAGGTACCTGGCATGTAGAAGGTATTCAGTCAATGAGGGCTCTCTTTTCTTTCTTTTCTCTTTTCCACCTTGTCCTTCTTTTCCCTTCATCAGGTTGCTCAGTCCCCTCCCCACTCCCCACTCGTCCCAGGCCTTGTCCTACTGGTCTTCCTCCCCCTCCTTCAACACGGGTGATTTTGCCCCCCAGGGAGCATTTGGCAATGCCCAGAGACATTTTTGGTTGTCCCAGTTGGAGGAGAAGAGTGCGACTGGCATCCAGGGGCTACAGGCCAAGGACGTTGCTAAACATCCTACAAGGCATAGGACTACCTACACACACACACACACACACACACACACACACACACACACAAGCAAAACAAAGAACTATCCAACCCAAAATGTCAATAGCACCAAGGCTGAGAAACCCTGAATTAGAGCTTTTCTGTCCCTAAATGCAGTTACCTGAAAAATACCTAAACTGGGGCGCCTGGGTGGCTCAGTCGGTTAAGCATCTGCCTGCGGCTCAGGTCATGATCTCAGAGTCCTGGGATGGAGACCTTGGGCTCCCTGCTCAGTGGGGAGTCTACTTCACCCTCTCCCTTCGCCCCCCCCCCCACATTTGGCTCGTGTTTGCTCGTGCTCTGTCTCTCTCATAAATAAATATTTTGAAAAAAGAATACACTAAACTGTATGAATCTTGGAGTCCTGGAAAGCATTCTAATCAACACCTGACAAACTCTAATACAGATACTGGACAGGTGGCAAAATCGATCTATCTGCTGATTCAATCGGCTACACGTTAAAGAGGTGAGCATCTTTCTGATCTTGCACTATGCTCTTGCTGGTCCTTTGCCCTAACCGGAGCTCAGCACACTACAAATGAACTATACAGTTTAAAAGAAATTGCCACATAACTTATATTAATTGCTATACATTCAGAAGAAAGCTCTGTCACTACAGATCAGAATGCAGCACTGAAGGAGGAATGGAACTCAGAAAGGTGGACGTGGGGAAGATAACTTCAGGTTTAAAAGAGGTATGGCTCAAGGGCGAAGAGAATGGGGCACGACCCCTCCTACTTTGGCCAAAACATGACTGAACTCCCAGCTAAGGAAGACAGAAGTGTCCCAAGACAAGATATACAAAATAAAGCCTGCGTGACTTGGTATCTGCCTCTTTTTCTAGGCATGGTTCACCACCACCACCACCCCCTCCCGGCCCTTCCCAGAACTTCCAGCCGGGAGGGTCCCCGCCAACAAACACACAACACCAGCCGCCACCATTGGCGACACATTTCGCACACCTTCCCAGGTCTCTGCCTGGTCCCTCCGTGGCCCCAGTGGTCGGTCCCCTCTCCGAGGCTACGGCTCCCTTCTTGCGAAAGCACAGCTGTGTAGCCATGGTCACCCACTCCCACACCCTCCAATTTCCGTCCCTGGCCGGGGTCGGTCTCCGGCTCCGTCCTCCCCCCGCCCAGGCCTCCCTCACTTACCAGATCTCCGCCCCCCATGACAGCGGAGAAGCTTCCTCTCTACGGAGGACTCAGGAGGCGATCGAGAGGAAACGCAGAGAAATAGTTCAGCGACGACCTGGCGGCCACTTTTACTGCCCGATCTAGAGCCCACTTCCGGGAGGGCGTCCTATTACTGCGTCGGCGTCGCGGGACGATGACGTTTGGTACGCTGTCGCGCAGTGCCGTGTCGGCGTCCCGGGAAGTCTCACGGCTTGGTGCCCAGATCTCGCGGCGCCTGCGGTCCGGTTTTGGACACCTCTGTTGGCACCGCACCCGATCTCAGAAACGCCGTGTTGAAACGGCGCTGCTCGGTCCTCTTACAGTCGGCCGGGAGCCCCGCCCCGCCCCGCCGGCCTGTTGCCATGGCAGCGCGCCACGACGTTCACCCCGCCCCCCACAGCCAGGCCTCCCCCGCCCCGCTCCAGTGCCAGTTCGCCTCGTTCGCCTCTACCCGGCACTCTCCGCCCCCAACACCCACCGTTTAGAAAAGCTTTTCAAGCCCGCGCTCCTCTCCAACCTCCACGCAAGCTCAGCTCTTACTCCAGGCCTAGTTTATTGAGGGAAGTAGAAAGCATCCAGCCGAAATTCCATCGGCTTCCCTGCACCAAACCTTTATTATTTTTTTATTGGCGGAGGCCCACCCACCTTAGGATCTCTACCTAAAAGGTGGGGCTCGAACTCACAACCCTGAGATCAGAGCCTGCCCTACCCACTGAGCCAGCCAGGCGCTCCCTCCTGCACCAAACCTTTAGAATCGGCCAGCTTCTCCATTTCCTTTCCCTTCATTCATGTTGGAAGAGGCATCCTTCCTGTCTAAGCCCTCACGGTTCATCAGCTCTTCGTTGGACCCCTCACATCTGGTATTACAGATACCTTCCTCTATCCTGTAGCGCCCTCAGTATTGGCCCTTTGTCATCAGCACTTTTTGAAAGATTTTACTTATTTTTTAGAGAGAGTGAGCTCGAGCAGGGGGAGGAGCCGAGGGAGAGGGACAAGCAGAGACCCTGCGCGGCCCAAGGTGGGGCTGGATCTCAGGACGCTGAGATCATGACCTGAGCTGAAACCAAGAGTGGGATGCTCAACCCACTGAGCCACCCAGGAGTCCCTGTTTTCAGCATTTTAGGTGGGCTCAACTGACCCTTTAAAAAAACCATGGGGGGAACAACCATGTCTTTCCTCCAGCTGCTCCACTCTGTCTTAACCAAACTCTAAATGGGCTGTCTCCACTCAGGAGACAAGATGCCTCCATTTCATCTTCTGCTAAACCTTAGTCCTCCACTCAGCTATTTTTCCCACATGAGCTTCAGCAATCCCCCACACACACACTGAAAAGCCACATTGCGTCCTCATTTGACCTCCCCTGGCCTGTAAAGGTATTGAGGACCGCACTCCCCTCTGATGTATCCATCCCCATGTTCTAAAACCCTTAATAATTCCTCATTATTCATACTGTACAAAGACCACATTTTTAACATATCTAGGCCTTTCATGACCTGACTCCTTACCTTTCCAGCCTCATGAGGCTTCCTACTCATCCTAGAGCAGGCAAACTTTTATTTCCCTGGCCAAACATTTTTAACATTTTTAAAATAGGTAATACGCTGTAAATATGCTGTAAAAGATGGCAGAAGACAACACAATACAATAGTCACCCCCCAACCCTATACCCTCCTCAGAGCTCTTTTATCTCATGTGGCCTTTATAATTTTATATTAAATGTTTGTATTTGAGTCTTTGATCCATTTGGAATTATTTTTGTGTATTGTCTTTCCAGTTGGCTACACATTTGCCTCAACACTTCACAGAATAATCTTATATTTCCCCCACTGGCGGGAAATATCCCTTTATTATGTAGTGTATTCCCATTTGTATCTGAGCTTGTTTCTGGATTCTCTATTCCATTTCATTAGTCCCTCTATTCATATGCTGTTACCAAACTGTCCTTATTGTTGTAACTTTCTTTTAATGACTGGTAAGCCTACTTCTCCCTCACTACTCTTCTTTTTCTAGAATTTCCTGGCTCTTCTTACACTTTTATTTTTCCAAGTAAACTTTAAAGTCAGCGTGTCCGTTCCAGAAATAGTCCTGTTTGTGGTTTTATTGAAGGACATATCAAATTTTTAGATTAATTTGGAAAATTATATGATAGCACTTATCACTGTTTTATAAATTCCCTGTGTACTTGTCTATATTCATATGAGTTCCATAAATCTAGAGACTGGGGTTCACCTTTGTGTCCCTTATGCCTGGCACAGATTCTGGGGCACAAGCATTGCTTGTTGCCCCTGTGCGCGTGTGCACCCATACACACACACACACACACACACACACACACACACACAAATGGTGGGGAAGGGGCAGAGGGAGAGGGAGAGAGAATCTTAAGCAGGCTCCATTCTCAGCACAGAGTCCAAGGCGGGGCTTGGTCTCAGGACCCTGGTATCAGGACCTGAGCCAAAATCAAGTCAGATGCTTAACCAACTGAGCCACCCAGGCGCCCCTCAGCAAGCACATCATTAACTAGAGTTCATACTAGTTTATAGTGTTTTTAATTTTATGTTAGTTACATAAAATGAAATGTGTAAATCTTAAGTGTCCATTTACTAATTCTGACACATGCATACACCAGTGTAATCCAAACCCCCATCAAGAAACGGAACATTACAGGGGCGCCTGGGTGGCTCAGTCGGTTAAGCATCTGCCTTCAGCTCAGGTCATGATCCCAGGGTCCTGGGATGGAGACCTGCATGAAGCCCGATGCTTGCTCAGCGGGGAGCCTGCTTCTCCCTTTCCCTCTAATGCTCCCCCTGCTCGTGCTCTCTCTCTCTCTCAATCTGTGTCAAATAAATAAATAAATAAATAAATAAATAAATAAAGTCTTTAAAAAAAGAAATGGAACATTACCATCATTCCCATAAAATTACCTCATTCCCCTTTGTGGATAATCTCTGTCCCAACCCCACCCCAGAGGCAACCACTCTTGTGATTTTTTTTTTTTTTTTTTTTTTGGCCACAGATCACTTTTGCCTGTTCTAGAATCTCATATAACTGGAATAATACCCATACACTCTCTTCTTTCTTTTTTTAAAAGATTTTGTTTATTTATTCGATAAAAAAGAGAGCGAGCACAAGCAGGGGGAGAGGTAGGCAGAGGGAGAAGCATCCCTGCGATCATGACCTCAGCCAAGGGCAGATGTTCAACTGACTATGCCACCCAGGCGCCGCTACACTCTTTTCTATAAGATTTTTATCAGCATAATGTTTTTGACGTTCATTCATCTTGTATCAGTAATACATTCCTTGTTATGGATGAGTAGTATTTCACTGTATGAATAGACCACAGATCTAAAAACTCATTTTCCTATTGGTGGGCCCTAGTCTGTTTCTGGTGTTGCCTATTATGAATTAAGTCTTTATGAACATTTCTATATACGTCTTTTTGTAAGCATGTGTTTTCATTGACCTGAGTAAAATCCTAGGAATGGAATTGCTGGGTGGCAGGTCAGTCTAGTTTAGTTTTGTACAAACTGCCAGATCTTTTCCCAAAATGGTATACCGTTTTACATTCCCACCAATTAAGAGTTGGTGTCTGGTGTTGGCAGCCTTTATAATTTTAGTCATTCTGATGTGTGTGTGGTGTAACAATGTGATTTCAATTTGCATTTCTTTGATGACTAATGATGTCAAATACTTTTAATGGGTTTATCCACCATTTGTATTTCTTCCTTTATAAAATGTCTCCTCACATCTTTACTCCATTTTCTTCTTTCTTTCTTTCTCCCTTTCTCTCTTTCTTTCTTTCTTCTCTTTCTTTTCTTTTCTTTTCTTTTCTTTTCTTTTCTTTCTTTCTTTCTTTCTTTCTTTCTTTCTTTCTTTTTCTTTCTTTCTTTCTTTCTTTCTTTCTTTCTTTCTTTCTTTCTTTCTTTCTTTCTTTCTTTCTTTCTTTCTTTCCTATTGGCTGCTTGGAGTTTATTTTCCACGTGGTGCAAGGCTGCCCCTTACAGGGTGTCAGGAAGGCTCGTGAATGGCTTGGATAGTAAAGGAGGAGGTTTCTCTCAACTTCCTTTTCGGTGTTTTGCTGTCTTGATATAAAAGAACGCATATTCTTCTGCTTGCTGCAGCCTGGAGTCTGTGGGAGGGGAGGGTCTCTGATGAGCCCAGCGCCTCCTGCAGCCTGGGGGTGGCCGCTCAGCACTGGAGCCCGCTGTTGGCTTTGCCCGGCTGGCCACCAGGCTACTTCCTCGTGGCTTCCTGAGCCAAGTCGCTGGAGGCCTGGGGAGATTCCCTGCTGTGGGCGAGCTTGTGGTCAGAGGCTGCTTCCACCTGCTCCCGTCTCCCACGCTGGCCCCCCAGGAGGGTGGACCTACCATTCCAACACGGTGGCCGTGGTCAGGAGAGTGGACTTCCTGCGAAAGAAGCCTGCGCCCCAGTGCCCCGGGTGCGCCTTGGGGAGACCCGTGTGGTGGGGGGATGGCTCCCCCAGGATCGCCCACACTCGCGCAGGACCCGTTCCTGGAAGTGGAGCCCTGGCGGCGCGCAAGCTGCTGGAGGGGGGCTTGTGGACTCGTGGCAACCTCTGCGGGGAACCCTCACGGGCCTCGGCATGTGATCCGTGGTGGCAGGGACGCCAGGCCACAGAGCCCACTGTGGGGGAGACTGGGAAGGGCCGCTCCACCACCTCTGAGCCCAGGGCTTTTACTCCGTGTCTTAATTGGCTTCTTTACAGTCCTTTCACTTTTGAGTTGCAAGAGTTCTTTATATTCTGGACACCAGTTCTAGGTCAGATCCGTATTTTGCAAATCATTTCTCCCAGGCTGTGGCTTGCCTGTTCTCAACAGGGTCTTTTGACAAGCACACACGGTGAAGTCTCATTCATTAGTATTTTCTTTTATGCTTTTTGTATCCTCTTGATAAAGAAAAAACTACACACAACACTAGTTAAAGAACAAGGGCAAGGAAGACTTTATTTAAGGGGGGACTATTGCAGGAAGTACCAATGGGGCCTTGTAAAGGGGGAGAGAGAGGGACCTCAACTCTGAGAACAGCACGGCAGTGTATAGCCAAGCAGCAGGGCAGAGGGGGAGGGGGGAATGGAAAATTACTCAGAGGAAACATCAGGGGCAAGGGGGGATTTCTGGCTAAGCTGACTTTACAGGATAGTGGCTGACGGCGGGCCAGGATGATCAGACTTCGCCTACAGGACTGTGGGGGATGAGAAACGGGATCAGATACTGAGGGTGATCAGATATGGAGAATGGGGGATTCGGACCCCGGCTAAACCGACTTAGCAAGATTCTTGCGAAAATTGGGCAAGGCAGCCCTTGGCCTTAGCACCATCTTGGAAACCTCTGCGCCATGAGAGCCAAGTGGAGGAAGAAGCAAAGGCGCCAATGTGTAAGAGAAGATGAGGCAGAGATCCAGTTAGCTGCTAACTTGAGCACCCATGGGGCCACAGGAGCAGAAATAAGGACAGTCAGAGGTCGGGACCCTGGTACCAATGGTTAGGCTGCATGCCCACTTTCTAGAGCGTGAGCCAATGGCTATAGGACATCCATCACCATCAGATCGCCACCACCTTTGAGAGACCCACCTTGCTCCTACCAGAACAATCCCTTTTGTGCTGGCGTCCACCGCACATCAACTAAGATTGCAACCAGAACGGCCCCTTTTGGTCCTTTGCCCTGGACCTGTGACTTTAAGGACTAATTGTTTTCATTTGTGGCCGAATGTAACACATGTACAATAAACCGTCTCTTCTGCTGTCTTCGCTGAAGGAAACAAAACTGGGCAAGGCAGACAAGGACTCAGAAGTCCTAAAGTCGGGGGCTAGTTGAAAAAGAGCTCAGAAGAGCCCGTCCGAGGTTTGATCATGGAGAGAATCTCCTGGTGGCTCACTGAGAAACCTTTGCCAACCCTCAAGACGGAAAGCTATTTTCCTAAGTTTTCCTTTAACAGCTTGTCCGTGATCCTTCTTGAATTGTTTTGAGACAATCATTTAAGTATTGGACAGGGCAAGGTCATTTAAAAAGGGGAAGCCTATCCATACAAACATGGGTAGCTTGGTGTCACAGGCCTCCATACTCACAACTCGACTCCAGGCCACATACAACCAGGAAGAGGGGGTCGTGCTGTCAAAACGTCAAAACGCTTAGGAGACAATGAGGGAGTTACAGAGGGAGTTATGCGAGTCTCAGATTCCCTGATCTGCATTTTCTGCATCTGGGCCATTAGCCCGGAGCATCTGGCTGGTTCCCTGGTTACTAAGAAGTGCGTTTCCTGTATTCTAAAGAGCCTGAAATAGCACACACTTCGCGATGTCACTGAAATCGGAGTCTTAGCTGTAGTTATCTGCTGTGTGACGAAAGGGTCTACTCCTGCTGTAACAAGGCCACCTTGTGTTCACTGTCACGATACTATAAAATGTGGCCTTTTAATTACCAGGGTGAGAAGGTGGAGGTGGCGAGGCGTGTTGAAAGCAACTTCAAATATTGTCTGGGCATGTGTCTGTCCAATCAGAGACACCATAAAAAAGGGCAAGAAACTGAAAAGCTTTCATTTGACCAAATGTGTGCATTGGTCAAATTATGGGTACTGTGTCGCTCACAACTGCCACTTTTTTTTTTTATTTATGTATTTATTATTTGAGAGAGAGAAAGTACTAGGGAGGGACAGAGGGAGAGAATCTCCAGCAGACCCCCCACTGAGCATGGAGCCGGGCTTGATCTCAAGACCCTGAGATCATGACCTGAGCGGAAATCAAGAGTCAGATGCTTAACTTAACCTACTGAGCCACCCAGGCCCCGCAGACAACCGCCGTCCTATATAGAGCACCTGGTATGCGTCTGGCACGTAACAGGCATTCTGTACTTTGGCTACTGTGGACAAATGAGTGAATGAATACAAGAATGCAAGAAAATTCTTTCCTGGCCACTGCAAAGAGAGAGCAAACATGCCAAAGTGCTCGCTGCTAAGAAATTTCAACCCAAGAGATAGGCCACATGTATACACATTTGAAAATTCCTATATAAATACTTCTCATAGAGGCACAAGTCTCTATGGACCATTATGTATTGATCTCCACTCCCTGGCCAAACTCTTAATACGTATGACTGTTAAAAGACAAAGAGAAAATTGGAGAGGGAACAGAAGAACCATGCCAAACAGGTTTCAAAGATGGAAAGGAAGGGTGGGGTTGACTTCAGCACAGCAGTGGGAGCTGAAACGCGAGGGTTAGCTGAGACAGTGGTTCGCAATCTTGGGCGCACATTAATGCCCCCCGGGACAGAAACAAATCTGAAGGCCTAGGTCTCACTAGGCATCAACAGTTGAAAAATCTCTCCGGGTATTTCGCCTCAGGTCATGATGTCCAGGGTCCTGGGATCGAGCCTCCTGTCAGGCTCCCTGCCTCAGTGTCTGCTTGAGGATTTCTCTCCCTCTCCCCTTGCCCCTCCCCCCAAAATAAATAAATAAATCTTTAAAAAAAAATCTCTCCAGGTATATGGCAGCCCTCAAAAAATTAAACATAGCATTACCATATGATCCAACAATTCCAGTTCTGGGTATATACTCCAAAAAATTTAAAGGAGAAACACACACACACAAAGAAAAGAAAGTAGAGACACAAACAGCTCTTTGTGTATCTGTACTCCTAGCAGCATTATTCACAATAGCCAAAAGGTGGAAGCAACCCAAGGGTCCATTAGTGGATGAATAAACAAAATGGGATATATCTATACAATGGAACATTATTCGGCCTTAACAAAGAAGGAAATTCTGACATGCTTCCCCACCGGGGAACTTGGAAAACTTTATGCTAAGTAAAATAAGCCAGACACAAAAACCAAATATTGAAAGATTCCACTTACATGAAGTACCTAGAGTAGTCAAATTCGTAGAAAGTGGAATGGTGGTGCCAACAGTGAGAGCTGTGGAGGGACACAGAAGAGAACTGATTAATGCGTGAGGAACTCTGGGGAAGTGGCCTTCCTGAGAAGAAAATTTGGCATCATCAGGAAGGACTGAGGAGTGGGAAGCAAATAGGGAATTTTGGTGAAAGTCTGTATACGTAGCAGTTAAGATTCTTAATTTCTATCTCCAGTCCCATAGGTGAAAGATTTGTTGGAGAAACTGGATCTGTGAGGCCCCTCCACTTCCAAGTGGTGGCCAAGGGCTTTCAGAAGAGCAGTGGGGATTAAACAAAAGCCTACATGTTGAAAAGTGGGGTCACCAAACCCTTTCCTCCTCCTTGTCCTGCTCCCAAGATGCCCGCATCAAGGAGATATCCCAGACAGGAGATCCCAGGATTTTTCTATGGAGAAACTAAATGGCCCAAGGATTCAGGGAAGATGGTGACTCACAGACATAGACATTTGGAAGTTCCCAAATGAAAAGGCTGGCTCACTGTTGGAAAACCCACAGGGAAATTCACCAGTCAACAAGCCCTACCCAAGAACAGAGCTCCCAATGACCTTTAACCTATTGGAGGGCCAGTTATTTGGTGAATGCCCTCAACACCAGAGTCCAAAACCAAAGGAAACAGCAGCAAAAAGGAGGGGGAAAAGGCAACACTTGGAGAAGAACACTTCAGAAACAACCACAATCTTAAAGAAACAAGAGAAGAAAATGGTATCCATAAAAAGGGTATCCACTAGAACAGGGTGTAATGACAAAAAAAAGCCATTGGGGCACATGAGGAAGCTGAAATCCAAAAGCCACCTCAAGAGTAGAAATACAGCCTGAAGAAATCTCAAAAGTACAACAAAAAGACAAATGAACAGGAGGAGGGAAAAGATAAGTCCTCACGTGAGCAAATGATGGAGAAGAAATTACCAGACACAATACACTTAAGGAAGGATGTGAATCTCTAGATTGGAAGAGATCACCGAGCAGATCATGGAAAAAACAGAATATCAAGAACAAAGAACTGAAGATTTGACAGAGAGAAACAGGTCACATACGGGAATAAGAATGACGTCAAGCTTACCAAGAGAAACTAGAAGACCATGATTTTCAAGCTTCCGAAAACAAAATTATCAGCAAAAATGATGTTCTCGAACTACCTCTCAGGTGTTCAGACAAAATAGATATTCGGAGCTGCCAGAACTCAAGCATCTTACCTGGCCTATATTTTTTTCTCGGGAAGCAGCTCAGAGTTATTCTCCACCATATAAAGGAGGAAACTAAGAGAAAGGAAGATGTTGCCCAGGAAACCGAGAATCCCACACGGAGGACGGGGAAAGCGAATTCCCAAGGCACCAGGTGGGTGACAGGTCTCAAGAGCCTGCCTGAAGCAGAAGCAGGGAGGGTGTCGGGAAGATTGCCTTGAAAAAATTAATTGGGAAGGTTTGGACCAGGGAAATAATTGTACTGTGAGGCTGTGGAAGGATTGAACAGAAAGAAAAACGTACAAGTGAAAAAAATGAGATCATGACCTTCAAGAGAAAAAAAGTTTTCAAGACACCAACGCTACCGTAGTATATATAGACTCAATATTAATTAGTAGTTATATGCTCATGACCACGTGGACATAACTGATTGGAGACAACGTCTTGATCTGATGAATTTTAGCAAATGGAAAGTCAAGGGGTGGGAGAGGGCAAATCCTCGACAGCTAGAATTGGAAATTTTTGCACCCAAACACCCCTCCAGTTCTGGGGGAGTACCTCACGTTGTCAAACGCGGTGAGGCAACCCTCCCTTTGCTGGCGGAAAACTGCACTGGCGTCAGACCACGACTCAGCCAATCGGATGCTTCCACCTGGCGGTGTGAAAGCGGGGGAATTGTGCTGGAGAGGCAGGTGCGGCCCCACGTAACGACAAGTGCCCTGAGCTGGTGGCGCCTGAGATGAGACCTGAGCTGGATTTCCTTCCTCTGCCGTCCTTCATAGTTAACGGCTTTGTGAGTTAGGCTCTCCAACCTTCCATCGGCTCTGTGAGTCCCCACCGTGCTTCCTCTCCTGCTTTACGTGGCCAGAGTGGATATCTGTTCCATTCCAAGAACTCTGACTGGCACAAAAAACTACTAAGACGAGGGACGCCTGGGTGGCTCAGTTGGTTAAGCACCCGCCTTCGGCTCTGGTCATGATCCTGGGGTCCTGGGACTGAGCCCCACATTGCGCTCCCTGCTCGGCGGAGAGTCTGCTTCTCCCTCTGTCCCCGCCCCTGCTCGAGTTCTCTCTCTCAAATAAATAAAATCTTTAAAAATAATTTTTTAAAAAAACCTTAAAAAAAACACAAAAAAAAAACCTACTAAGAGGAAAGTGCCCCTAGCCTTCAAGAAAGGGAATTTTAATTGCACAGTGTCAGAAATGTGTTAATAATAAACTCTTCAGACCAAGGAGACTTGTCCCTTCAAATTGTAGGAAAGCTTCAGTTAGCAAGTTAGTCTAGAAAAGGTGGGTAGGTATTTTTAAAAGGTATCTCTTCCTTAAGCTACGAACAGTCGTCTCCCCCTGACCCCTGGGTGTGAATATGTCAACTTCCAGCAGACACAGCAGTCCCTGAGGACAGGGGCCCTGTTTCAAGTTCTCGTTCACAACTGCCTTGCGTTTACTATACTAAGCTCTCAAAAATACCTCTTTATCTGTACTCTCACACATCAGATTGCTAAATTTGTGTAGCTCTCACACCTAATTTCTGTTTTTTTTATTAAGGAGTTTCATTTATTTATCTGAGAGAGCACAAGCGGGGAGGAGGGACAGAAGGAGAGGGAAAAGCAGACTCCCGGCTAAGAAGGGAGCCTAAGGTGGGACTCGATCCCAGGACTCCGGGATCATGACCTGAGCCGAAGGCAGATGCTTGACCGACTGAGCCATCCAGGCACCCCTCCCACAATTAATTTTAGATTTAGAATTTCCTTAGGTACTTTGACTTAATTGAAGCCCAAGGGGTCCTCCAGGGGTCTCAGCTAAGTGTCACTTGGAATGTCGGGGAAACTAGGGGTGTTTCGGTACAAGAATGAGTTGAGGGTTCCTTGTCCTCTCTAGTAACTCTGGCTGGGAGTTAAGAGGTACAGTGCATTTCCTTGCTTCCATTTAATGGAAGTAAAAAAGGGACACGGAAGGGGGCACCCGGATTTGAACCGGGGACCTCTTGATCTGCAGTCAAATGCTCTACCCCTGAGCTATACCCCCACGGCCTGGTAGCCTCCTCTTCCTTGTCCACTTAAGGTGACTCAGTACCAATCAGGTTCCACCCACACTGGGGCTCTGGCGAGCTTTGTGTTCACAAGCCCCACCTTCTTTTGTATCCATCATCTGCTTTGGCTTTTCTCTTGGCCACCAATAAACTGGGTGGGGACACTTGAAAAATGACATCCTGGAAACTAGCTGAAAAGGAAATTGACAGAGCACTAGTGGAGAAAACAGCCACAGGCACGGTGTCAGAATTACTATGTCAGAATCCAGAAGCTAATAAGCAACCCAGATATGTCCTTGCTCACGCCCTGACTCTCGATGGACTGAGGGTGGAAAGGAGAAGGACGATGTCTGTTATTTTGGGTGGGATGAGTCTCAGGAAAATCAGGAAACCAAGCACAAGCTGTTTGGACAGGCCACCTGCTCCGTTCTCGAGGGGCAAACGGTAGCCAGCCTCTAGCCTGGGGCAGAGCTCTGTGGAGGCTGAGGCGCTCAGTGCCATTGTTCCTTCTCCTGCCATGGGCAGGGGAGAACGGCCACCTCCTTTCCAGCCTGGCACTCGTGGGCATGGGGCGTAAGGGAGCAGGCCTGAGGACGCCCTCTCTCCTCCCACCTGCTCTCCGAAGGCTAGAGAAGCTGAGGGTGGAGAAACTGCCCCCCCAACCTCAGCAAAGAAACAGCACACTCGGAGGCACAAATAACATCATTGTTTATTTAAAAATAGCATTAAGAGTTCATCTAAACATGTCTTCTATTCAGGTCCAGGCGTGGGAAGGGAAGAGATGCTGTTAGAAGAGAGGGAATTGGGTGACCTCTCCAAAGACAGACGGGCGCTGGCGGAGGGATGGGGTGTTCCGGCGATAGCCAAACCGACCATTGAATCCCTTGATCGTTTTCAGTTCAGCATTGTAGTGATCATGCCCGGTCACCTGCTGGAGGGAATGCCCTTGGGGGCGGAGAGAGAGGTCTGAGCCCCCATTCAGCCCCCTCTTGCTTTTCCCCTGCTCCCATGGGGCTGGTATAGAATGTGCTCCCCATGTCCCAGCTGAACCCTCCATCCTCAAACGTCTCGAGCCTCTTGATGAAAAGCTGAGGGCTGATGAAGTCAAGGAGACAGATAGCTTTCCAGAAACCAAACCGCATACCAGGAGTAGCACACAGGAGGAGCGTGAATGCTATGTGTTAAGACAGGAGGGGCCAGAAGCTTCTGGGCTTGGCTGAACTTGCCTTGCTCCCAGGAAGACTGAAAACATTTCACCCTTGCTTCAGACCCACGTGGAGAAAATGGATGAGCTCAATTTGGGCAAATGGTGCCAAAGGTCATGTGACTAGAGTGTGGCCAAAGGAGGAGGGTTCACACTGTCAGAAAAACCTCTCTCAACCCTTCCTTTCCTGTTGCTCAATTGGGCCTGGAAAAGGAGCAGGACACAGCCTGTTCAGGGAGCAGGGAGTCGAACATACATGGACTTTTGAGTTGGAAAGAGCGGAATTCCAATCCCAGCTAAGCCCTCCTTGGCCAGTCACTTCCCCTCCGTCCACTTCAGTTTGCCCAGCTGGAGCGCAGGGGGAGTGTGAGGGTGAAAACCACCGACCTATAGCAGCTGCTTTGTCACCAAATAGAAGGAGCACGCGACACCATCGGCTCACGTCTGAGAAGAAAAGCTGGGGACGCAGTCCCAAGGCCTCTCCCCCGCTCCCCCAAACTAGGGCTCTCTGTGGCCCGATTTCTCTCTCTGAACTGGAACGCATACCACTCTTCCAGGGGGGTCCACGCCGAGGCTGGAAAGCCAGGTGGCACTTGCCTGCGCCTGCCCAGTTTCTCCTGTTCAGGTACCTCTGTCCTTCCCCAAAGATGTGGAAATAATCCACTATCCAGCCGTCTCTTCCTGTGCCGCCGTGATCCTGAGAGTGAGGGAGAAAACACAGAGACTGTCAGCCACGGTGCTGAGAGGGGCGCCAACGAAACTCCCTTTGGGCTTGTTGCAGGGGGAGAGAGACAAGGTCCCAGCCTGGGGCCACCAGGCCAGACAGATTAAATATAAATATACCTATTGACCTATCGTCTCTCAGGGAGGGGCAAGGCATTAAAGGCTCAGTGTCTGCTACCGACACGCCAGTTACAATCCCAGCTCTGCCTAGTACGAACAAGCTGTGTGACCCTGAGCCAACGACACGGCTTTTCTGGACCTCAATGTCCTCATCAGTGAAAGGAGGTTTGCTGTAAGATTTAAGTGAGATAATTCAAGTAAAGGGCCTGGCATAGTAAAGGTTCTTTAATTTTTTTTTAAAGATTTAATTTATTTGAGAGAGAGAGAAAGAATGGGGGGGGCGAGGGAGAAGCAGACTCCCGCTGAGCAGGGAGCCCCAGGTGGGATCAGAACCTGAAGGCAGCCGCTTCACCGACTGAGCCACCCGGGCGCCCCTAATTTACTTTAAAAATAAACAATATCATGGGGCGCCCGGCTGACTCAGTCCGCAGAGCATGCCGCTCTTGATTTTGGGGTCCTGAGCTCAAGCCGTGTGTTGGTGGTAGAGTTTACTTAAAACAAAACAGAAAAACCCGTTATCTTTATGTAAATGAAAACAATACCTACTACAAACGGTTGGGATTAAACCCTTACAAAATGGAATATAGTAAGTTTCAAAAGCGTGCACACCATATTATTTTCAAGCTGTTAAACACTCAAGTTTTTCTCTTTTTTCCTCCCAGTCTCTGGTTCCTTCGGTCGTAAAAGTTAGGCAAGTAGAGAACCCGTACATACGCCAGCACGGGACATAGAGATGTGTCCATACACATGCAGTGCACACCCAGGCACACACCCAAACACACACACACACACCCCAAGATCTGTTCGCAGAATAACCCCCATTAACCCCAACAATCCCCTCCCCATACCGCTGTGACACATGTACACAAATACTGGAGGCAGAAGTGTTGGAAACAGTTGCAGCCATCAGCAAACTGCCTCAGGATCTTCGATCCCGGGTAGGACTCCGCGGAGGAGAGGCGGCACCCACGAGCGAAAAGGCCGGGGGAGCAGCCAGGGCCGCAGAAGTTCGGGAAGTTTCCTTCCCACCTGCTCACAGAAAGTCCCCTGGAGCGAGCCCTTCTGTAATTGTGACATCACCAAGGGAGGGCGCCCCGTCCGGCGGGTCAAGGCGTTGCTTTGTCTCGTTCGCTGACGTCACAAGAATTTTCGCGCTTTGAGAGAATCTGCGGCGCGCGATCACCCCAGAGGGTGGTCCGTGACGTCAAAAAGGACAATGAAACCGATTGGATTGGCAGGGGCGGGCGTGAAGCCCTGTTCCCTAAGGCTGTTAGAAACCCACAATGAGATCGTTCTCAAAATCAGGGCGGGGAGTGATCCCGGGAGCTCAGTGAGCTCAATCCCTGTCCCCTGCCTGTGCCAGTCCCCGGCTTTCATGGAGGAAGCCGAGGGGGTGGGAGTGGGGAGCCCTCCCTCGTGGTAAGAGGCCCGGATTTGGGAAGTCGGGGCCCCGCCATCAGGGTTAAGCTCTGCGGGGCCGGTGAGCTCGTCCGGGGCGCTCTTGTAACAACCTGCTCGGTTTTGCGCAGAATGGGCGGAACCACGTGGCTCTGGAAGTAGCGGCGGGCGTGGTAGTCCTGCTGCGCGTTGTAGGGCGGAATCGCCGACCAGAGCTTGGGCCGCAGGCGCTCGTAGGTGCGGGCCACGGTGCTCACCCCCACACCGTCCAAGATGAAGCCCTTCTCCAGCCGCAGAGGACACTCGCAGAAGCGCGACATCCCAGCCACTGCAGCCTCCAAGGGCCTTTCTGGCGGGAGTGGAGGGCCCTAGGTAGGGGCTCCCCTGCGCATTAGTCGCATTGTTACGTGGTGCGGTGTCACAAGACTGCTGTGACACAAACCGTATAGTCCCCTCCAGCAGGGCAGGCTCTTAGGGCTGTGGGGTTAAGTTGCTCGCAAGGCCCCGAGGTGAAGGGTGACTAAGAGAAGACCATGCAAGAGGAACTGGAGATTGGAAGGGGTGTTACCGAACTTAGGCGGTGTGAACGCAGTCGGACCCAGCCTCCTCCTCCTCCCCCACCTTACTGCATACAGTTCCCAAACTCGGTTCCGTTGAAAAGCTTGTACCCAGAATGGCTCAATGAGTTCAGATACCATCTACTTCCCACTCTCATTTTCCGTAATTGTTAAGTCATCTTATCAAGTATGTGCTAGTGTCACACATACTCTTAATCTTCAGCCTTACAAAGAACACCTATCTTAAAACCCTATTCAACATCTTTAGGCCAGACTGTTGACCCAAACCCGCAGAATGCTCCTTTTTTTCCTCAGGCCCCGAATGTCACATAAATCAATTTTCATGGTTTAGAAAGAAAAACACAATGTCCAATGCTTTCAAGCAGAATTTGCCAAGGTTTACGCCCACTGTGTTGGTTAATTAATCCCCTTTATTCATGAACTAGGGTTGGGCAGGTACATTATACAGCTATCCTGTCCAAACATTTTGATAGCAGAAACCATGCAGATACTTTTAGTAACTTCATTACCTTCCACAAGAGCAAATTCACACAGCAATCATGTGTTAGGTTTCACAAAGATAGCCCTTTATGTGCTGGTTTACTCAAAGAAAACCCATAACTGCAAGTGTGCATATGTACACACGCACCTGGTCCTTCCTCACACCGCTCTGTGAACGCCACGTGTCCACCATCGGACGTTCATGCTATCTTATCTCAAATTCAGTGCACTGCAGTTACATGGGGTAACTATCATCGACCAGGATCCACTATCTGCAAATTACTTGAGGGACTCCAAACACAAATGGGAAAATCTGAAAGTTTCTGTAGAATCATAAAGCCCAAGTACTGCACTGAGCAATTTCATTTTACCAACGGTTAGGGGATGTCAAAAAGAGTGACAGATAGAAAAGAACAGGAAGGCAAACATTGGGAGCAAATAATTTTTAATTTTTTAAAACAAATACACCAAAGAATCATGCAATGCTGCCGGCATTGGATGCAATCCTGGGCCACAAGTCTGCACACTCCTTTGCCACTGGTCCTGTGATGGCAGAACCTACATAAAAAAAGAATGAGGGGACAGATAAGATCCGACCCACCCAGAGGTTAAGTCATCCCGTCTCAAAGACCTAGGCGACACTGTGGTTTCCTTCTTACCTTTCATTTCACCTTTATTGTTCACTATGACCCCCGCGTTATCTTCAAAATAGAGAAACACGCCATCTTTTCTCCGGTATGACTTTCGTTGTCGAATTACCACTGCTGGATGTACTAAGAGAGAAAACAGGACAGCAGCCACTAACCTGTCAAGTTCCAGTGCCACAAGAAAAAGCAGTTTACATCTCACCTAGTTCCCCAACATTTCCCACTTGAACATAATGTGGACTCACCGTTTGCTTTTCATTTCCTAAAAGCAAGTGTGAGAGACAGTGCAAATACCAATCGCCCCTTAAGGAAAGACCTTACTCCAAGTCAAAACTGCCTGCACTTCCTACAAGTGTAAATCTGTACTCTTTTTATAACAATCAGCAACACGCTAGCAGGAAACTTGCTAAGCACCTTCTATACTTGTTCCCATTTCACCCGACAGGTGGCTACCTAGTATCACAAAATGGGACCCCCTTTTGGACTGGGTAAGTAGAGGCCAAGCTATTAACTCATTAGGCAATATTTCATCCCAGTATGTATCAAAACCTCTAAGAAAGTACATACCTCGATCTAAAATTCACTGCTTTCAAGAGTTTGTTGGGATCAAATATGTACCATGTTAGATTTTACGAATAGAAGCTCATTTACATACCAATTTAACCAAAGAAAACCTGGAACTAAAGATGCGCGTGTATGTATGTGCGTGAACCTCAGGAGTACGTCCAGGATCTTGACCACACACTCTACACCTTATATCGAATGCCTAAGTGCGGACATATGTCGTTTTATTAGAGCAAAAACTTGGAATTAACCTAAATATCTCATGGCAGATACACAAAAACAGAATCATTTAAAAATGATTATGTCTATCTGTAACTTTTCATATGTAGGACAATCATCTGTGAAGAACGAGTTATGGGAAGGCCGTGGTCCCATTTAAGAAGTAAAGCTTACAAGCTAATTTTTTTGCACTTAAGTCAGAAAGAAAGGACAGGGTGCCTGGGTTCTCAGTTGGTTAAGCATCTGTCTTCGACTCAGGTCATGATCTCAGGGTCCTGGGATCAAGCCCCGCTTCGGGCTCCTTGCTCAGCGGGGAGTCTGCTTCTCCCTCTGCCCCTTCCCCCAGCGTGTGTGCTCACTCACTCTCAAATAAATAAAATAAAATCTTAAAAAAAGGGGAGGGTGGCGTTGCCTGGGTGGCTCAGTCTGTAACGCATCTGCCTTCCGCTTGGGTCATGATCCCAGGGTCCTGGGTTTGAGCCCCGTGCATGGCTCCCTGCTCAGCTGGGAGCCTGCTTCTCCCTCTCCCAGTCCCCTATTTGTTCTCTAATAAAGAGATAAAAATCTTAAAAAAAAAAAAAAAAAAGACGCAACAAAACATTAACCGTCTCTTAGAAGTCTGAAAGTTGGGTAAGTGAAGTTTAATATCTTATTTAAGTTTAATATCTTATCTTAATTAACTGTGTTTTAACTTTTTGTGGAACTGTTTTCCAGCATCTTAACTTTAAAAAACCTACCTGCACTAAAGTAAACCCGTTCCCAGACCTTCATCTACTGCACTTGTAAGAACTGTAGTCAGACATCACCTGCAAACCATGACCTCACGAGCTTAGAGACCTTGAACAAGTTACTTAACCTTTTGACGTTCAAGTTTTCCTCTTGTAAAACAGGGATTAACAGTTACATTTCCACATTCAAGATCAGACACTGCAAATACAGGATTTTTTTTTGGTAAGGATAGGGATCCTGGCTATCCCTGAGGCTAATACTATCTCTATACATAAGATGGCCTCTGATCAGGGGTTTTTCCCCCACTTAAAAGAAATCTCCACACCCACTGTGGGGCTCGAAGTCACAATCCTGAGATCAAGTCGCATGCTCCACTGACTGAGCCAGCCAGGCACCTCTACCTCTGATCAGGTTTTTAACAATGAGATACACGTTGAGGAGTAACTATTATTTACCGAGAGCCTTCTCTGTTGGACCCTCATCTACTCATAACCATTTATTTTTTTAATTAAAAAGAAAAATTTTTTAAATGTATACTCTACGCTCAATGCGGGGCTTGAACTCATGACCCAGAGATCAAGAGTCACACGATCTATCTGCCAGCTGAGCCAGTCAGACACCCCTACTCGTAACCATTTAAATTCTCACAAATGACCACTCGAGCAGATGAATAAGGCCACACACAAACCCAGGACTCTAGACTTCCGGAACTGCCCCTTTCCACATTTCTGTTATATGGAAGTCTAAGGTGAGGGATACATTCATTCAGCAGAAATGAGGACAAATAAGATTCACTAACAGTTGCCAATTCACTGTCTTTAAAACCATAAAGTGTTCTCTGGTCTGTCCCCACGCCAACCTGATTGAGACCAACACCACATCCAGCTGCCATCTCACCAACAGTGCTAGTGGATTGCTCTGCCCTTCTCTGACGGCTTCCCAGGCCACAGATCAGACCCAGCAAGTGTTCTAAGAGGAAAGCCTGTCCAGTGTCACGCAGGTCCCAATCTACACACGGATTAATCAATGCCTAACCACAATGTTTGATACTCCAAGCCCTCAAGAGTGTATTAAAGGTAAACAAAGATTTCTGACCCCCCCCACCCAAGAAACACCAGGGGGTGGGAGGGGCGCTTGTACAGGCCTACGAGGAGTAACTGCAGTATGTGGCCAAGACCACATTTGTACTGTCCATCAAGGGATGGCTCAGATTTCTCCAGAAGAGCCAGATATCCCAGGGCAGAGACAGACTAAGCAGGTACAGAAGGGAAGTTCAGGAGCTGAAGTGCATGGAGTATGAGGAGCTCTAAGGCCAGACAAGACATTACAGGTCAGAAGTGCTCTGAAACCCTTTCCCCCAACTCATACACCTAGGGGAACTAAGCAATGAAGAGCTTCCTATTTTAGTTTCTACCAGAAAAGATTTAGAAGCAACTATGCTTAACTTTTGACAGGTCACAATTCTGAGTGAATCTCCTCTATGAACAAACAAACTCAATCTTAAATCAGGAGGCCTATGTCATTCTGTACTTGCTAAGTGTTAGGTCACAGGCCAAACGCTCTACACGCTCAGCTTATTACCTGAATCTCACAACCACTTGAGAAAGTATGCAAGTATCATTCTTCCCCTTCAAATGAGTAGTTCCAGAAAAGAAAACTTGCCTGACACCTGGTCAAGCTCCGAATGCCTACCAAAAAAAATACACTTACTGGGGCACCTGTCTCAGTCAGTAGAGCATGCGACTCTTGATCTCAGGGTAATGAGTTCAAGTCCCTGGTTGGGCACAGAGATTACTTAAAAAAAAAAAACCAAAAGGAAACAAATTGGCAAGACCAGGCAGGGGAGAGAAGAGTCTCTAGGACAGCCAAACCAGAACTTCAATTACAGATGTTTATCTCACACTGCCTCTCAAAGGAAATCAAGCTTTAAGAAGCCTTCACAATAGTAAAATTATTCCATTTTTCCAATAAAGGTTAAAGTCCTTCAACTGTCCACCAAGGAATGAAGAGGATTCAGTGTGTCTAAGACTCACCCTTCTTTCTGAGCTCTGGTTTGCCTTTCTTCACTGTGGCCATCACCATGTCACCCACACCAGCAGCAGGAAGTCTGTTCAATCGTCCCTTGATGCCCTTCACAGAGATGATATACAGATTTTTGGCTCCTAGTGAGAATGTAAACAAAAGTGATTTTTTTTTGTTTTTTGTGGCTGGTGTAACCTTTCCCAGCACTTCAAGACTCTCCCTCCGTTCATACTCCCAAGCAGTTAGTTCCCCCCAACGAAGGGGAACACGTTGTCACACCACCGATTGAAGCAAAACAACACAACACGCTGCTGCTTCACCCAAAAGCAGTGTTTTTACTCTACCCTTCCTTGACGGCTCAGTAGGTCACTAGTCAAGGCCCACCGAGTGCTTTTAAAAGGGGAGTTTGGCGGAGTGCAGCTGAAGGTCTTACCTGTGTTGTCAGCACAGTTGATCACGGCTCCGACCGGAAGACCCAGGGAAATCCGGAATTTCGCACCGGAGGACCCACCACGTCCTGCGGGGAGGAAGGAAAACAGGACGGGGTCACTGACTGGTCACGGTTCCGAGTTTCCCTCACACTCTCAAGGTATACATTCACTCGCACATGCTTTGGGCAACGGTATACTCATCCCCCCCCCCCGGGACTCCATCTACCCCTCCCCACGCGCCACCCGGTTCCCACAGCAAACAGCCAATTCCTCACTATTACCGCCCTTACGTTACGATTAAGGGGCCTGAGCCACTCAATCCTCGCTCCAATTTTTGCACCACGTAGTTCTCCCTGCAAGACGGGCGATCGCACGTGTCGTCCACTCTGGGGCCTAAGCCAGTGGCACTTCGATATCACTCCTGCAGCGCCACGCGCAGAGGGACCCCGCGGGGTTTGCTCTAAACTCCTGTCCGGATCCTGCCAACTCAACTCTCCAGGCCCCCCCCCGCCGCTTTCGGGGGGCCCTTCTAGTGCTCTCACGGCGCCCTCCTCTCCGTCTCCGCCCCGGAGGAGAGCGAAGCGTCCCAGCTGCCCATGGCCGCCGCTCCGGGCGAGGCCAGCAGCCACCTCGCGACAGATGGCGAAGGATACTCAAGAGTCAAAACCTTACCTCGCTTCGACATCTTGAACGCCGGAAAGGGGCAGAAAGGAAGTAGGTACAAAGGACTCTGGGATATGAACTTTGATGCCCCGCCCAGTCTCGTCACGTGGCCCGGAGCTTGCTCAATCCGCCTCTTCCCCCACCCCCCGCCCTCCGCAAGGGCGCTGTCTTATTACGTAATAAGTCCTGGGCGTCGGTTTGAGCTCTCGATGCGAAGTGGGAGGTGTGGGTGTTGAGGGCTGCTGGAGGGAATGACGCCCGGAGTCCCTCTTTACGAGCTCTAAAGTAGTTGGGGTTACAGAAACATCGGTTAATTTACCCAGGAACCTCTTCTGAGCACGTAGTATGTGTCAGGAATTTCGCTGGGCACTGGAGGTTCAGAAATGATTAAAAGGGCCTGTGCTGTGTAGGGGCCCCCAAAGAACACAAAGAGTGGGGGACCAAGCGAGGAAGAGCTCTAAATGGTGTCGTTAGGATGTGGTATTGAAAAAAAATTGTGTTGAAAAGAGATTGCGGCTAAAAATCAACAAACCCCCCCACCCCCCAAAAGGATGTGGTTTTGAGTAAGAGCCATTCTAGCACTGCAGATAATTCCATATATGTGTGTTCGGTCCCATACCAGTTTGTATTTTAGATATCTTGGTTTATTAGTTACCCTTTTCATAGCTTCAACCTCCCCTTCTTCTGGCTTCTTTGCTTTTGTGGATCTGTTCATTCAAATATTTACTGAGCACCTACTTTATGCCAGGTACTGTCATGGGCATTCATTAGACTATGTCAGGGAAAAAAGCCAGATCAACATTCTTGCCCTTAAGGATTCTGCTGGGGTGGCAATGATAGTGGATATTCGACACTAAAGAGATACAATAATTGCAGTGTATCATATGTAAGATGATGTGTACTATGGAAAAGTAAAAGAACAAGGTAAGAGGGATCCTGTAGTGCGAATAGGGGCAAATTGCAATTTGAAACAATAGGTTCAGTGTGGGCTCCATGGACAAAGTTTGGTATTAGAGCAAAGACTTTAGGTGAAGGCGTTAGCAATATGAATTCTGGGAAGAACAGGGGAGAGAGTCGTCCGCCAATGAACGGTTCCAAAGCGGAAGTATGCCCGAGCAATATGAGGACCAGCAAGGAAGCTGGATGTGACTGGACAGAGTAAGTGAAGAGAAGAGTAGCAGGAGAGAAGGTCAGAAGTAACGGAACAAGATTGTGTAGGGCTTTGTACACCACTATGGACTTCAGCATTTGTGGACTGGAATGGAGAACCATTGCCCCATCTTAAGCAGAGGAGGGACATGAGCTGACTAATATATCAGAAGGATCATTCTAATTGAGGATAGACCATGGGAGAGGATGCAAAGTTACAAGTAAGGAGATGTGTTAGGGAGCTCTTGCAATACGTGATTTGGACCACAGTGCTAGCAGTCGAGGTCATGTGATGCGGTCAGATTCTGGGTGTGTTTTGGAGGTAGAGCCAACAAAATGTAGGGTGTGAAAGAAGGGAAGGAGTCAAAATGTCTTCAGGGCTTTAGGTCTGAGCAAGTTGAAGATGGCATTGCCATCAGCTGGGAGAGGGAAAACTACGGAAAGAACAGATTTGGGGTTAAGAATAGGACATAAGTAAAGTTAAATGTCTATTAGACAACCGAACAGGATTCAAATAACAAGTTGGACCTATTAGTCTGGAGTTCCGGAGAGAAAGAGCTATAAATTTGGGAGATATCAGCATATAGGTATACAGTTGACCCTTGAACAATCCTGGGGTTAGGGGCACTGACCCCTCTGTGCATGTAAAAATCCATGTATAACCTTTGACTCCCCTAAAACCTAACTATTAATAGCCTACTTTGACTAGAAGCCTTACCAATAACATAAACAGTCAACATATTTTATATGTCATATGTATTAATACTGTATTCTTACAATATAAGTAAGAGAGAAAAGAAAATGTTATTAAGAAAATCAAAAGGAAGAAAAAACACATTTACATTACTGCACTGCATTTAAAAAAAAATGGGATTGCAGTTCAAACCCATGTCGTTCAAGGGTCAGCCGTGTTTAAAACCATGACAGTAGATGAGATCATAAAGAAGTAAGGGTAGGGGTGCCTGGCTGGACCAGTATGTGGAGGGTGGGACCCTTAATCTCAGGGTTGTGGGTTTGAACCCAATGTTGGGTGTAGAGATTAATTAAAAATAAAAAATCTAAAAAAGAAGTAAGATCCGGGGCGCCTGTGTAGCACAGCGGTTAAGCGCCTGCCTTCGGCTCAGGGCGTGATCCTGGCGTTATGGGATCGAGCCCCACATCAGGCTCCTCCGCTATGAGCCTGCTTCTTCCTCCCCCAATCCCCCTGCTTGTGTTCCCTCTCTCGCTGGCTGTCTCTATCTCTGTCGAATAAATAAATAAAATCTTAAAAAAAAAAAAAAGAAGATCAAATAAAGACCATGAGCTAAGCTCTGGGGCACTTCAACATTAAGAAGTCTATAAATCTGTACATTTATAAATCTCTCTAATCACTCTTAAAATGCCTTCACTTGATCCTGCCAGCTCTCTAGCTACCAATTTTTTGCTCTCACTTCTCAACCAAATTCCACGTGTTTCTCAATATATGACTTCTTTACCAAATTAGTCTTTCTTGATAAATGGAACCGCCATCCATCCAGGTGTCCCATCTGAGACTCTTGTCCGAGTTCTTCTCAGTTTGTCTTCTAAAAGTCTGTTACAGGGCTGCCTGGCTGGCTCAGTGGGTAGAGATGTGACTCCCAATCTCAGGGTTGTGAGTTTGAGTCCCATGTTGGGCATGGAGATTATGTTAAAAATAAAAAAATTTCAAACAGTCTGTCATATCTGTGCAGTGCTTTCCATCTCCTCTAGTATTGCCCTGGTCCATGTCTTTTATTATTTTTTTATTTTTATTTTTTTTGGTGCAAAAAGGTGGTTTTATTAAAGCACGGGGACAGGACCTGTGGGCAAAAAGAGCTGGTGCACTTGGGTTGTGAGCTGCCCTGGTCCATGTCTTACCTAAACTACTTCTGAAGCTTCCTAACATACCTCCTGACCTCTGTTTCTCCCTCCATCCACTCACTTTTCATACAATGACCAGGAATAATTTTTCAGAAATACAAATATTACGATGTCACCCTCCTTGAAATCCTCCAGTGGTTTCTAGTGCTCTTGGAATCAAAGTTAGAATCCACATCATGGCCTACTAGGCCCTGATCTGGCATCACCCTGCCTGGTCAACCTTGCCTTGCACCACACTTGCTCTTGTTCTCATGAGTTGAGTTTTTAGTCCCAGATACTGCCCAGGCTCCTGAATCCCCATAGGCCTCCCACATGCCGGGAGTACTCTACCCTGCCTACCCGCTTCAGGTACACCATGTCTACTGATTTCTCAGATTTCAGCTTAAATGTCTCTTAGGGAAATCTGCCCTGACCCTCTTTCTAGGTCATAAGCTGTCTTAACATGCTGTATTTTTCTTTCGGATCTTTCATACTACTTAATTAGAATTCATAAATATATATTTGAAGATTTTTTGTTTAATCACACCCCCCAAATAGTCTATAACTAATCTATAAGCTCCATAAAGCCTGGGTCCGTGTCCTTTGTGTTCATATCCCTAGCACTTAGCATGGGGCCTCACTCAATAAATACATGTTGAATGGTTGCTGAACAAATGAAGAAGTCAATCTCGATCATCTCCATATATCAGCATCCTTGCACGAAGAACCCCACAGACACTTCAAACCTGGCATGTCCAAAACAGAAATCATCATTTTCCCAGGAAATCCGCTCTTCTGCCTGTATTCATTTTCTCTCTTTTTTTTTTTTACTTTTTAAAGTAAACTCCAAGCCCAACATGGGGCTTGAACTCACAACCCCAAGATCAATGATTGCATTCTCTACTGACTGAGCCAGCCAGGTTCCCCTCTATTTGTCTTCTTAGTTGGTTCTTCCAACTGATGGTGCAGTTATGTCTGACCATAACATTCCATTGCTTAAAACCCCTTGCTGGCCTTCTAGTGCTTATAGAATAAAGTCCAAGCTCCTTAGCACAGCACTGGAGTCTCCTCCTGAAATGGCTTACCTTCTCTCTGGCCTCATCTCCAATCACCTTTCCTCTTACACTTCATTCACCAGCAACACCAAACTGCTTAGGATTTCAGGACTTTTGCTTTATTCTCATCTTCTTCAAAATTGTGCTCAAATGTCATCTCTTCCCTGTGCCATTTCCCAACCCCAGGATGCTCTCCCCTGAGCCACCTCTTTACTTAAGAATAGTAGTTCTCAAATTTTCATCTGAAGACCCCTTAACATTCTTAAGTTATCGGGGACCCCAAAGAGTTTTTGTTTATGTAGGGTTATATCTATTGACATTGACCAGACTAGACATTAAAACTGTGAAATGTTTAAGTGTTTGTTAATTCAATTAAGAGAATAATACGTCCACTGCCTATTAAAAAATACATAACATCTTAAAATAAAAAATACATGTTTCCAAACAAAAATAATTTAATGAAAAGAGTGATTTTGTTCTGCTTCTTTTGGAGATCTCTTTAAGGTCTGGCTTAATGGAAGACAACTGATTTCCATGTTCCCACATTTAAGCTGTTTTGATAGCACACACGTGGTAGCCTCTGGAAAGCTCTACTGTACACTCATGAAAGAACAAGAAACAGATAAATAATGAGGTAAAATTAGCTTTTCTCTTGCTAAAAGGGTATCAGAGACACCCAGGAATTCCCCAGGCCATCGTTTTGGAACCACTGACCTGGATGGAGGACCCTGGGATGGTTGCAGACATTCTCACCTTATACAGTAATTCCTTTGTTTTCATGTTCACATGGGTATTAGAACCTGAAATCCTTGGTACTGTAGTTTTGGACTTTCCATATTCCCAGAGCACTCTGTAGAACGGACAGGAGGATGCATGCTTGGTTAGTATTGTATCCCTTTTCTATCATCCTGAGAGTGGTAAAGCTTAAAAGTGAACACTACAGGGGGCACCCGGATTTGAACCGGGGACCTCTTGATCTGCAGTCAAATGCTCTACCCCTGAGCTATACCCCCTCTGCTGGAGGAAGAAGGATTATACCTTTATTGTAGTGTTCACTGACCAGACCTCTCTGGTGATTAATAATAGTT
Organism: Ursus arctos; assembly: GCF_023065955.2. Lineage (NCBI taxonomy): Eukaryota > Metazoa > Chordata > Mammalia > Carnivora > Ursidae > Ursus > Ursus arctos. The sequence goes on along the minus strand of NW_026622919.1, from coordinate 21,994,167 downwards.
TAGTACCTGTGATTGACTGTCTCAGGCTTCCCAGGGTGATACAAAGAACCAAGAGGAAATTACAGAGGCAATCTGGACCCAAATGGTGGGCGAGGAATGCGAGGTCTGCTCTGACCCAGGCTTGAACGTCCTGTGGGGGGGTGTGGATGGGATGCCCTCTCTTCATCAACTACAGGCTTTTCTACCTCAGGCATCTGGGAATCCTTCCTTGCATTGCCAGCCTCCCTGCCTGCAACCAGAGCTGCACTGAATCCCCAGCCCAGGGCTCTGTGCAAGAGAGGAAATGCTTCCCCTGTCCTTCTTCAGACCCTCTCTGCTCCTGTACCAGACAAGCTTCTATTGTCTCCTTTCTCGGCATCTTCAGTCACTTCCTCTCCCCTGGCTGCTTCAAACATCAACAGGTTTCCCCTAGATCGGAAAGCCCTTCCGTTGCTTTGTACAGCTGTGGTCACCTGCGCATTTCTTCTTTCTCGCTGCCCATTGTTAAGAAAGCCAGTGACTTCATTTCTCTCATTCTCAGTGACCTGTCTCTGCAGTTTGGCTACCCTGCATTTGCCCTCCTGACTGTCAGTAATTTTCCCCCCTGGAGAATGTACCTTGGTTCTCCAACTGGATTGTGAGTTCCATGAGGGCAGGCATCACTTTGCATTTCTCCTTGTACTCCCCATAGGAGACGGCACAGCGCCTGGTTCGCTACATGCCCTGGTTTGTACTTGCCAGCCAAGCCACAACCCTGGTTCAACTCAACTACCACATGACACCAAGCTAGCACCCAGGCAGCTGAATTTTGTTGGAGAAGAGCTCACACGTCCTGCATCACCTCTTTGATCTAAAACAGGCTAGCGTTCCCTGTCTGGTATGCTTACACCACTGGCTGGCTAGGTCCACGTCCTTACTCTCCTAAATGTCTATTTCACACACTTTCTCCTGTCTCAGACCTTCCATATCTTATCTCTCCTCACTCTGTTAGCTGAAGAGCTGGACTCTTTCTTCCTTTTTGGAGAAAATCAGCATTGGTCAGAGCCGTGGCGTGCTGGTAAATGGCTAACAAGGGGCTTCAAAGGACCTGGTTTATAGCATTTGCTAATTCCCACGGTGCAAATACTCCCACCTGTCAATTTCAAGCTACCGCAATGAAGTCAACTGGCTTTTAAAATGCCTGAAAATTCAGGGGGCGCCTGGGTAGCGCAGTCGTTAAAGCGTCTGCCTTCGGCTCAGGGCGTGATCCCGGCGTTCCGGGATCGAGTCCCACATCGGGCTCCTCCGCTGTGAGCCTGCTTCTTCCTCTCCCACTCCCCCTGCTGTGTTCCCTCTCTCGCTGGCTGTCTCTCTGTCGAATAAATAAATAAAAAAATCTTTAAAAAAAAAAAAAAAAAAAAAAAAATAAAATGCCTGAAAATTCAATCATCGGTTCTCACAAGCAGTATGAGCCAAATCTAGCACACTTCTGGGATTGACTACCTCCTGCATCAACTCCCCACTGTACACTGATGACTCCCGGAATTACATTTCCAACCCAGACCTCTCCCTGGTCCCCAGAAGTAACTGGATCTTCAACCGCATGCTTAACATCCCCTCCTCAATATCTGTGGGCACCTCACTCTTAACACGTTGACCCATATTAGCATATAAAGTCCATGAGGATGGGGGCTATACTGTTTTACTTTCTGTGTAAGAGATTTAAAAAGAAACTTAATTTTTTTCCTCTCTAAACTCACTCCTTTCCCGGTGTTCTTTAACTCAGGAAACCACACCACCACCCACCCAGATAGTGAAGACAAAAAAAGACAAAAGGAGTCACTCTTGATTCTTCTGTTTTGCTCCTCTTCCTCCATCCAAAGCACAGGAAGCATGTATCTCCTCTTCCGTGGCCAATCTGGAGCCCTCCCCTCCTCTCCGGCTCTGTTGTTCCCATTGTAATAGGCTAAATAATGGTCCGCCAGATATGTCCGTGTCCCAATCCCCTTGTGAATATGTTAGCTGGTAAGATAAAAGGCATATGTGGTTGCAATTAAGAATATTGAGTTGGGGAGATCATCCTGGATTATGCGGAGAAGCTCAATTGAATCACAACGGTCCTTACAAGAGAGAAGCGGGAGCATCAGAGTCAGAGACAGAGAGAAGATGTAAGGATAGATGCAGAGATCAGAGGGTGAGAAGATCCTATCCTGGCTTTGAAGATGAAGGATGGGGCCATGAGCCCAGAAATGCAGGTGGCCTCTGGAAGCTACAAAAGCCAGGGAAATGGATTTTCTCCTAAAGCCTCCGAAGGAACACAGGCGTGTCAACATCTGGAGTTTAGCCCAGTGAATTTGGTTTTGGAATTCCGACCTCCAGAAGTGTAAGATAATATGTTTGTGTTGTTTTAAGGAAATAAGTTTGTGGTGGTTTGTCACAGCAGGAGTAGGAAAGAAGTACACTATTGTGGTCTAAGACCCCACCACCCTCTCTCACCAGCACTGCTGCAGTAGAATCCTAACCTGTCTCTCTGTGCCCATCTTTTTCTCTTCCTTTATTGTGGTAAGGACACTTAACATGAGATCTGCCCTCTTTGCAGATTCTTAAAGATTTAATTAATTAATTAATTAATTAATCGATTAATTTATTTGACACAGAGAGAGGGAGAGTGCATGAGCAGGGGGAGGTGGAGAGGGAAAGGCAGAGAATCCCGAGCAGACTCTCTGCTGAGCGTGGAGCCTGAGGTGGGGCTCAATCTCACGACCCTGAGATCATGACCTGAGCAGAAATGAAACCAAGAATCAGACGCTCAACCGACTGAGTCACCCAGACGTCCCTTCACAGATTTAAGTGTTCAGTACAATATTGCTAACTATAGGCACAATATTATATAGCAGATGCCTAGAACTTAGTCATCGTGTATACCTGAAACTTTATGCCCGTTGGTTAGCAACTCCCTCTCTCTTTCCTCATCCCTGGCCACCACCATTCTATTCCCTGCTTCTGTGAGTTTGACTGTTTTAGATCCCTCATATAAACGGAATTACTCCGTGTTTGTCCTTCTGCGATGGGCTTATTTCACTTAGCATAATATCCCATGTCGTCAAATATTGCAAAATTTCCTGCTTTTTAAAGGCTGAGTCATATTCCACTGTGTATATTCTCTCTGTCCATTCTTGAGCCCCTATACATCTTCCCCACAGCAGTGTGGGAGATGATTTCAAATCCCCACTCAAAACCATCCAATGGCTGGTTTTTCATCCATTTGGAATAAAATCCAGATTCTTTACCTCGGATTACAAGGCCCTCAATGGCCCTGGCTACCTGTCCGGCTCTTTTGAATCGCCCTCCCCTTGTCCACCTCTCCAGGCACTCTGGCTCTAGGGACTTGGCGGGAGTCAGTCTACTACCTAGAATGCCTGCCCTCCTAGATAGCCAACTGTCCCTTTCATGTCTTTCAGATGCGAACTTTCTGGTTTCTGGTTTGTGTTCACTAGATTTTAGACTCAGTGTGAGTGAGAACAGAAAGTATGTTCTGCGCCGAAGTAGAGTAGCTGCTCCATGAAAAGAGAGAGCGACTGCTAGAGACTATAGCGGGAATGTCTCCCCGTGGTGTCTTGTTAGCTGGTGTTTGTATTCTTTTTAGAGAGACCAGGGAAAAGGATTCCCTATCCAGTTTTGCCAAAGACTGTTTTCTAACTTCTTTGGGTAAAGAGATGGGTGGGGTTGGGGATAGAGAATGGAACCTATTTTGAAAAGGCAGTTTGGTACCTGACTTCACATGTTTTCAAAATGCCATGTCTTCAATTGGTATTTTAGTTCTGTTCCTCCTTCCTAGAAAATTCAGTGTCACCCAGCAAGGAGAAACTAACTGAACAAATAATGTTCAGGAGGAAAAATCTAGGATTGTGGTAAAGAGGATTTAGCAGACATCTGCCAGCAGAGGGGGTATAGCTCAGTGGTAGAGCATTTGACTGCAGATCAAGAGGTCCCCGGTTCAAATCCGGGTGCCCCCTTGGCTACTTTTCCATTTTTCACATTTGTTCAGGTATAACCCACCGTCTGTAGGTTCTGAATCCGAAACTCTTTGGAATCCCAGACTCTTTCACTTGGCTGCTTTCCCCCAGCAAGTTCTTGTTCCTTGTACCTGAGAAACAAAGAGGAACACCCCAGAGGTGAACAGTGATGATTACTCTGTCCAGTCTTAGGCTATACCCCAACTCTGGCAAGAAGCCCACTTGTGGGTAAAAAGAGGGCACCAAATTATTTTCATCTCTGAGACTATTTGAAATCTATTGGTTTAATGTTAATTATAGCTTTCTTTTTTGGGTAACAATGGAGTGCCCAGAGGGGGAGGCAATATCATTTAGCCTAGTTCATACTCTGACTGAGAAGACTAGGAGAACAGAATCCAAGTTTAGAAGGTTTATCTACGTGGTTGAGAAGTTGAAGACCCAGCACAGATAGAAGATAGGTCAAAAGTAGACGGCTTTCTCCTTTATATTAGCTCAAACGGAGGGCTTTGGCCTGATAAGTGTGCAGGTGGTCAGTCTGAGACCTGGTGTCCAGAAAAGGGGTGAAAAGCTGGCTATTCCTTCCTTCGGATTGGGCTTTGCACCCCGACAGCAGCTGGGCACAGTCTCCATGTCCAGGCTTTTGATGCCTCTTACAGTTATGAGAGCCATGGGGAAATATGCGCTCGAGTATTCCCCAGGGGCTCCAAAGGATGACACAACCAGATTCCGGGTTTAAAATATCACAGCTGCCCCTGACCCAGGCAGCACGTCTCCCTTTCTCCTTTATTTTTCCTTTTTTTGGGCAAAATCTAGTCGAGGGGGATGCCCCTGCTGCTTTCACACAGTGTTTCCCCGTGGCCCAACAATGATAACTGTCAGTCAGGAAGCCAACACATATCTGTCCTACTTTCAGGTTGTGAAACTCAATTGTCTCCTATTACTAGTTAGTGGCTTTCAAAGTGTGGCCCCCTGACCGCCAGCAGCAGCACCCAGGAACTGGTCACAAACGAAAATGCTTGAAGTTCCACGCCAGGCCTACAGAATCGGAAACTGGGGGCGTCTCAACAAGCTCTTCTGGCAAATTCTGATGCTCGCTCAAGTTTGAGAGTCACTGCATCAGTATGTATCAGTTTGCCTCCGGATGTAACTTTATTTTTGTAAATGAAAATGAGCCTATGGGTGCGCATTCGCCATTTTAACATTCTCGAAGTGTTTTCGGTCTGCCTGTGTCATGAGCAATAGGGAAGGGTGAACACAGCAGGTCCATGACACCTTACTTAATAAAGAAAGTTGAAGTTGGGGAAAGGTTGTATTTGTGGGTTTCCTTCTCTTGACCATCCACCTCCCCATCGGAAACGGAAAGCCAAATTGGGGGAGTAATCTTGTCCTCTGACCCGGGCGCCTCGAACTGCCTGACACACTTGAGGCTGCTTGCAGCGACCACAGAAGTCCCTACGATTCTGGCGCGGATAATAGGGACCTGCAGCTTTTGAACTTGATTTGTGCGCGCACCCACTCCTCTTCCTTCTACTGGGTCCAAAGCAAAAATCGAAAGCTTTCTGCCAAGGTTGGAAAATGAGGAAGGCATTTATAAAAATTCGGCTTTCGTTTTTCTTTCAACCTAGGATCCGCTGTTCAATAGTAAATGCAATTTGATGAATGCTCGTCTCAGACTGAGAGAAAAACCACGAAGGGGGCACCCGGATTTGAACCAGGGACCTCTTGATCTGCAGTCAAATGCTCTACCACTGAGCTATACCCCCACGCGGCTGCTGCGTCCGGACATGGCTCTTTTGGGTGCTAAAACACTGCTACACTGAGGGTAGGGAGTAAGAGTAAGGGGAAAGGAATGAAGGAAGAAAGGGGGCCAAACGGAAAGCAGAAGGTGTCCGGACCCGGAGAACCCCGGGAAAGCTGCAAGACAGAGCGCGGGGAAGGAAGAACTAGCCGGGGCTACAAGGCGCGGTGTCCAGGCTGTAGGGACAGTTCCGCCCTACAAACGTGGGAAAGGATGTGGGGGAAGGGAGGCTAACTGAGGGGCGGGGCAGGGGCTTCCCGTTCCGTCCGCAGGTTCACGCCAGGTATCGACCGGCACAAAGGAAAGTCCCCGAATCTGGTGAATCCAATCCGGCGTTCAGGAGGGTTCCAGCCCCACCCTCGACGGGTACGAGGGGTTTGCCCGCTTCCCGCAGCCCGGGAGCCCCAGATGTGCAGCCAGAGCGGGTCCGCGCCGCCTCCAGCGCAAGGGGTCCCTGGCGTCCGGGCGCGCTTCTCGTGGTCACCTTCTGCTGGAGAGCGCCCGGGTACCCGGTACCCTCGGAACGCACCTAGGCGTGCGCCCCGGTCCCCCCGCCCTCCCCGGAATCCGCCCCCGCGCAGCCCCACGTCGCCCGGGAAGCGCGCCGCTCGCGCGCGCCCCTGCCCGCGCCCGCGGCGCGTCCCCGCCCCGGTGCAGCCCCTCCTCCCCGCTGTGTTTATTAGGGGAAGGAGGGCGGAGGCGGAGGCCAGTTCCCTAGCTCCAGCCGCCGTCGCCGCTGCCTGTGTAGTGGCAGCCGCGGCCGCCTCCCGCCAGCTCGCTCCGGGGAAAGAGAACGCGCGCGAGCTCGGGCGTCCCCGCCCCAGCCCTTCCCGGAGCCATGAATCCCAACTGCGCCCGGTGCGGCAAGATCGTGTACCCCACGGAGAAGGTGAACTGTCTGGATAAGGTGAGCCCCGGGATCCGCAGGCGCGTCGTTGCAATCCCCGAGCAGTGCTCCGGATTAGGGGAGGAGAGAAGGGCCGGGTCTGTGCCGCCTCATCCCCGCGATCCCGGGAGGAGGGACGGAGGGCGGTGTCATGGGGTGTGGGGACAGACCCCAGTCTGGAAGCCGGGAGATCTGCGGCGCGGCAAGGAGTCCACGCGTGGCGGCAGCCACTACTGGAGAACAGTGGGCTCTGTGCCCTGGGGCTGGGAGGACGGAAGAGGAGTAGGGAGGCCAGGCCCCGGGGTGGGGGGGTGGGGGAAGGTTAGGGGTGCAGTCCCGCCCCCTAGGGCCGGGAGAGTGAGAGGAGACGGCCGCTCCCTCTCCCCGCCGAGCTGAGCGCCAAGTAGGCGGAAGCGCGGGGCGCTGGGGGAGGGGGCGGCGGGGGGGGCGGGGCAGAGGCTGGGGGGCCCAGCGAAACCGTCAGCTCTGCGCGCAAATGGCCGGACTTCAGGGCCTGGAGACCCGGGGCGGGGGCTATCAGCCGGCGAATGTTGCATCTGGTGAACTGGGCTTTGGATAAGGACCCAAGCCCCACTGCGAGACCCCTTTTTTTGGACGACCTGCACCCCCACCTCGGTGGTTCCGCGCTTAATGGACTAGCAGACCTCCTCCATAGCTTCCCAGCCCCCACCTCAAATTAGAAGCCAACTCCGGGGGCTGGGCCGCCCGGCCAGACCCGGGCGGGGTCGGGTGCTGGAGTAGGATGGGTGGGGGATGCTTTGCAGAGATCTCCTGAAATTGTGCTCAGAGCCTGAGACCGGCTTGTAGAACAAAGAGCTAACTTTTCAAAGCAGGTTTCACCAATGGAGGGTGGGGTTGGCTGAGTTCAGGGGAAGCCAAGAAAAGGGGGAGGTGTTCGGGAGAGGGGAAGGTGGCCTTCTGGAAATTCACGGTCCCCTGGGGGCCCTTACGCGTCGTCTCCCCCCCCCCCCCATCCATGCTGGACTTGTTCATCTGGTTGCTATTATACTTTTGGAGGGGGGGGGGCGAAGTGTAGAACTGGGTGTTTCCAGCAGTTCGGGGTAGGGTCCGGTCTTTTAAGCTCCCTCAGATCCTAAGGCGATGCGGCCCCTCTGCATCTTCTCCCCACTGGGGAGGAGAAGCCTCTGTGGTTTTGTCTCCTTCCTTGTCATGCCTTTCACCCACCTCCCAAAGCTGACTCCAGATCCAAATATCCCCTCCGACCCTGTCTGCACTGGTAGGGGTTGGGGGGTAGGGGATGGAAGAGGGGTGCATAGCCCTGGGGCCAACTTCATGGCGCACCTAGAGCCAGGTCTTGTTTGGGAAGGGATAGTTCACTGGGTACTTTTTGTCTCTTCCCTCCCGCTTGGGATTGGAGCTTCCTCAGTGATCTTTAGCCTCTGAGTCAGGGCAGTGGGATAGCGTTCTCAGGTCCTGAAATAGATTTGAACTTGCTTTTGGAGGAAGGAGATATATGGGGCTGCTGCTGTTTCGTTGTCTCTCCTGGGCTTGGCTGGGCAGGAGGAGAGGAGGGCCCTATTGTGGGCACAAGCATTGGGGGTGCTGACCTTCCCAACGACCATGCTAGCTTCTGGGGGACAGTCCTTGAGCTTGGAGGCACTAGCAGAAGAACTTACTGTCCTCGCACACGGGGCTTTTTGCCTTTCCTCGATGGGAGGGATTTTGGCGTCTGCATCTTGCGTTTTGGCCTCTGCGTTCCATGTGCCCCGCCTTCTCCCCACTTATTCTCCATAGTCATGAACTGGGAAGAGGCTGCGGGCTCTTTCACTTTTAGAAGGCAGAAGCAATATAGGGTGGAGGGATTGCTAGGCCAGGAGTTGGGAGACTTGGTCCAGGTCTGCTCCCACCAGCTTTAGGCCTCAATATTCGCCATCTGTCCGATGGGTATGAATGATGTCATTTCCTTGGAGGTGGGGCAGCGTACTAAAGTGCCTGCCAAAGTGCCTGGAAGGGGATGTGGTATAGGCTGTGTCCTCCCTATCTTTCTGGGATACTCGGTCTAGCCCCACATCCAGCTCCCTTGTAAAGTCTTTTGGTGCTGTGTGCCAGAGGTGAGGGGTAGGGGGCCTGCAAGGTGCCTTCCGCAGGGGTTCTCTTGCCCTAGCCGGAAGAGGACATTCAGGTGGGGTTGCCCTGGGAAGTGGGAGTTGGTGATTCCTCCCTCTGTTTAGAGCTCTCCTTACAGGAGGTGGTCCTGGGGAGACCTCCCCCGGCCTCCACTGAGCAAAAGGCCTAGAATATTCAGGTGTCAAACCTATTCCTCCTAACCCTCTCCAGGCAGTAAGGACAGGCACTTGGACTTGGGACCTGGTGCCCAGAGGACCGAGACCCGGGAGGGGGGAACATTCAGTCTCATAGGTGCGGTTGCTAACCAGCTTCCCAAGGCCTCCCACGTACTGTAGGAGAGAGTCAAATTAGACTCATTTCACTACGATTTCCCTATGGTACAGAGCTCACGGTGTGACCCAGAGCACGCGCTACGTCCTTGCTGTTCGCTTTTTCTCCTCCCTGAGCCTTATCTCGCGAAGGCTCAGGTGGGTGAAGGCCGTGTCACCTCTCATGGCCACCCTGCCCCCAACCTGCAGCGCCCAGCCCAGCGTGCTGTGCACGCTGGATAAATACGTATTGCTGATGACGGCGTTTGAGGAGGGAGGTCAAGTGTGCTTCCCCAGAGGACTTCTGGGCTTAGAGTTAGGGGAGACATGGGGTGACCTCATCCGCTCTTTCATTCAACAAATATTTATTGAGCACTTGCTTTGTGCCTGGCTCTCCGGATGGCTGCGGCAGGGCCTTTGCGGAGGAAGGGAGTCTTGTGTCTCAGAACGTCCTCCACATTTGGAGAAGGGTGGAGTTTTGTCCCGGCCCCTGTTGGGGGAGCATTTGTATCCGGGGATCTGTACTGTCAAGAGTACTCTTCCCCCCGTGGGGCGCCTGGGTGGCACAGCGGTTAAGCATCTGCCTTCAGCTCAGGGCGTGATCCCGGCGTTATGAGATCGAGCCCCACGTCAGGCTCCTCCACTGGGAGCCTGCTTCTTCCTCTCCCACTCCCCCTGCTTGTGTTCCCTCTCTCACTGGCTGTCTCTATCTCTGTCAAATAAATAAATAAAATCTTTAAAAAAAAAAAAAAAAAAAAAGAGTACTCTTCCCCTGACTTACTTTCCCGGGCCCCTGAAAACAGGTGGAGACATTCGGGAAGGGTGGGGGATTGGTAGGCCGCTAGCTCCCCCCTCGTTGGGAGGGCTTTCTGCCTCTGGTGGTCTGAGCCACCCCCCCCCCAGGGGGGCAGCAAGGTAGAAGGCGGCTGGGCTAGAGGGGGGAGAGAGAGAGAGAGGACAAGTCCACGTAGCCATGGTGCCCCACTTTCCAGCCGAAGCTGAGCGCATCCCACGATAGCTTCGTGATCATCCGTTCACAGTAGCTACTACTGACGGCGACGTGAGTCTTCACAAAGCAGATGTGATTGCTCCCGTAAATCATGGACCCCATACATGGAGGCTCAGACGGATCATGTGGCTCGTTCCCTGCTCCGCCGGAGCTGGAATTCAAATCTCAAGTTCTTTGTGCTCAGCTTTTCTGTCTGTTCCGTGTTTGCAAAAGGTCCTGTCTCCTTGTGTCCGTAGTGGTCCTGACCCTGGCCCGAGGAATGTTCTGGGCCTGGGCTCCTGTGTGGAGCTGGGGCACTAGGAATAATAGTCTCCCCCTGGAAAATTGGGGAGGTGCAGCCAAGGTCTGTGCCTTTAAGCCAGCAGCCCAGGTGGCCCGCTGAGCTAGGATGGTGACCCCCGGCCTGGCCAGGGTACAGCTGGTGTTGCTCTTGGAGGAGGGAGGCACTGTAACCCTTGGCAACAGGAAGGGAGGGGAGGGCTTCAGCCTCCATCCCTGAGTCATGGCCACCCCAGGCAGCCTGGGCACAGAGGCACAGTGACCTGAGGTTTGCCATATCCCCCTCCCCGAGAGCTGTGAGCAGCCGCTTCCCCCACCTGCACAGTGATCCAGAGAGAGAGGCTGGCCCGAGCCTCGACCAAGTGTGGGGGATCCAGCTGCTGCCCCATCAGCCCCCATTTGCCTTTCTGGGGAGTGGGCCTTCAATGGAGCTGTTGGCAGCTTTGGAGCTGCACGTGGGGAGCGTTGTGGGCACCGTTGGAGCCTGGAGATGGGCTGAGAAGCTTCTTGCTAGCCCCGGAGGTCTGGTTTTGGTGAGGAGGGAAACCGTGGACTTCTAGGCAGCAGGACGGGTTAGAGCGGCACGCCCAGAGGTGGACTTTGCTCCCTGAGGCTAGAGTCTCGGGAATGGATCTCTGAAATCTTACCTGAGGCCTCCAGGAAAGGGGGGGCGGACTCTTGCTCTGGGACAGGGCCTGTGGGGCAAAGGGAAGCAGACAGGTCATTGTGGGACTGTCCTGACTTACTTCCCTGTGTCCTTCGCCAGACCCGATGGAAACGGGGATGGGGTGCCCTTCATCTTGGGATCCCCTCGGGGTCCCCAGCCCAGGCTTGGCCCACAGGGGCTGTTGGGGGACTTGCCATCTTCTGCTCCCCCTTCCACTGCTCCCCCGCCCTTGTCCAGAGAGGACACGGTAGCCGGAGCTACTGGATTTTCTTTAACCTTGGAGCCCTCCTCTAGAGGGAGGAGGGAAGTGCCGGGAAGCAGCTCTCCGTGCTGGGCCGGGCGCCTGCATCTGGGTCATCTCGGCCCTCCCACGCCCCCTGCCCCGCACCTCTGGGAGACCACTCTGCAGACGCGGAGCGTGGGTCCAGTAGTGACGCTGAGGCAGTCAGTCCATTCTCCTTCCCGTTATCCTGCTTCTGAGCCCCGTGTCAGGGAGCAGGGGACTGCTGCCACGCCCCCTTAATGTGCCCAGCCGAGAGCATGGTATCGCTGGGGGCTGAGGGGAGAAGAACTGCTGGTGGAAATGGGCACCTTCCCCTCCTGGAGGCTCCCCTTCTTCCAAAAGGCAGCTCGGAGGCTTCTTGTGGCACTCCTGTACCCCCAGCCTGGCGGGTATGCTCTGCCCCCCTTCCTGAGGGGTTCGGCTCCAGGGTGGGGACCTGGCCATCTCCCTCTTTCCCTGTGTCTCCCCCAAGTCGATGAGGAGGCAGCTTTGGAGGTCCCCAGCCCTAGGACGGTGCATATTCCTGCATATGTGTGTGTGAAAATGGGTCATGGTCCGGATTCCAGAGAATGTTTTTCCTGGCAGGCCCCTGAGGGGGTGGGGGGAGGTGGAGGCCCAGGCAGGGGCCTGTGCAGCTAGGCAGGCAGAGGCCAGCTGACTGGGTGGTGACAGGGCTGGGGCACTCTGCCAGCATCTCCCAGGCACTGGGGGAGAGCGAGGGGCTGTCACTTGGGGGGGCCGATGGGGGGCAGGGACGACCCTGTTGTAGTTTTCTAGCCAGGTGGTGTGTGTGCTGGGGTTTTGTGCTGGGAGGAGTCTGGGCTGTGGGCTCTGGGATAGGCCCAGGTGGCGGTGAGGGCCAAGCTTACACCAGCCATCCGTTTGCTTCCAGACTTCCAGCTGGCCTTCTTCCCAAAAGAGTGGTTCTCCTGTCACTTCATTTACTAGTCTACCTTTGGCAAGTCTCCTTGATAGGGAAAGTACGCTATTAGAAGGCGGTTACCCCCAGATTAGCCCCTGGTCTCTGGTTGAGGTGGGCCAGGGTCGAGGAGGTGGTATCCCAGCCTCTCAGCCTCCTGTTTTCTGCCCCCTCCTCCCAAGTGTCCCAGCAGCGCCCCTTGGCTGGGCAACACTGACTCGGGGGAATTCCTTAAAGATTGGCTGAGAACCAGCTCTGTGCTGGGCACCTTCGGAAGTCTCCGCCTGGGCCCTTCCCTGGCTTCTGGCCTCCTCCTTTGAGGGGTCAGGAGTGTCTTCCTCTGACCGCTAGGAAATGGGGCAGAGACAGGCCAGCCAGGTCACCAGACAGCCCAGATTCTGGGGTCCTGGAAGCTGGACTCCGGGTCGGTGTTGATCCTGGGGCCTCTTCCTGGGCTGCCAGAGGGGCGATTTCTATATCTCTGGCATGGGTCTGCTGTTTCTCGGGATGCGGGTACTTCTGTTGCACCGGTCCCCCTTCCCTCCTGGTCTTTGACTCTGTTTCCCCCATTGCCCCGCCCCATGGTTTGGTCCGTGGGTTTTGCTGGAGTCTTACCTGCCGCTGATTCAAACATGCACTGTAGCTGTGGTTGGGCACAGTGGAGCCCCCCTGCTCCCCAGCACACACAAACCCCCACTGTGAGCTGCTGAGCCCCCTCGGCTGGGTTTGTACCTGTCACAGTGCCAAGCACCTAACATTCCAGTACTTCGAGGTGCCAGGAGGGGCCAAGTGCTGTGCTGAGTGCTTTACAACTGATTTCCTACTTAATCCTCATTATTATTACTATTTTCATTCTACAGATGTGGAAGTGGCTCAGAGGCATGGGCCCCGACCCAGGTCACACGGCTCATGGGGTGGAGCTTGGACGTCCACCGTGGGGCACACACCTCCAAGCTGGGCTCTGTAGGGCCTCAGAGGGAGAGCCACTGTGGGGGGCTCTCCTACCAGTTACCTGGCTGGGGCTGGGAGAAGGGCGAGGGAAGGGAGAAAGGGCATGGGTGTGGTGACCAGAGCTTGGGGCACCCACCCCCCACGGTGGTCACGGGCCCCCAGGAGGTGGGAGGTGAGAGCTGGAACAGCCCCGGGGTGGGGGGGTGCCCTGGAGTGGGAGTAGGCGCCCCAGGCTTCCGGCCCAGTGCACTGCCTGCCCAGTGCTTGGCGGCCGGGCCCTCCTCCGCTTCTAGACCTTGTCAAGGCTGAGAAGCTGCCCCTCCCAGTTCAGCAGCAGAGGCTTTTCAGCAACCCTGGTGCAGCTTTGCATAGGCAATGAGGCTTCTCCAGCTAGGGGTGGGGGGTGGGAGGGCAGTGGGGTGGGGAGGCAGCAGGAGTGGTCTGGGGGAGATGGAACCCACCTTCTGGGGGCAGCTGACATTTTCCCCACTCACCGGCATGTCTGCCCTTCTCCCGCTCCTGATGCTCCGGCAGCGGATGCTAGGGATGGGGAAGGGGAGGCCAGCTGCTGGAGATGGCCAGGCTCACCCAGGGTGATGCTGGGACGGAGCGCTCCTTCTTAGGGCCTGAGTCCCCCTGGCCCAAGTCCTGGTGTCTGATGGCTGTCCTCTGCCTCTGTCCCCAGTTCTGGCACAAAGCATGCTTTCACTGCGAGACCTGCAAGATGACACTCAACATGAAGAACTACAAGGGCTACGAGAAGACCCCCTACTGCAACGCGTGAGTCCTCCCTCCTCCCTCCTCCTCCCTCCTCCCCCCTCCCTCCTCCCCCCTCCCTCCTCCCTCTTCCCTCCTCCTGTTCCAGGATGTTGCCCAGCACTTCCGCACAATACCTGACAAGTATTCATCACCTTTAGTCCTCACCCGGCCCCATGAAGTAGTGGCTGCTAGTAGGCCCATTTTACAGGGAGGGAAACTGAGGCTGGGCAAGGGCACAGACTCGCCCCAGAGGACATGGCTAGTGAGAGGCTGGTTCAGACCCAGTAAAGCAGGCGAACCCAGTAAACATGCTGCTCTCTGCCAGGCAAGCCTGTCCCCTCCACTGCGCCCTGTCTCGAGAGAGAGGGGCCCAGCGTGGCTCTGCAGGAGACAGTGCTCTGGTTTGCCTTCCCTCATTTCTCTCTCTTCTCTGCGCCCTGCCAGAGGGTCTGGGCCCTAGGCTTTGGGGGCTTCTGGCTCCAGCCCTTCCTGGTGTTCTGTCTCTTGAGAACTCGAGGCAACATGCAGGGGGTGCCTGGCCTGGGGGCAGATCTCTTCCCTCCCTGCCTGGTGAGGGACGTTATGGATTCCTTCTGTCTTTCCCAGTGGCATTGGGGGCGGGGGTGGGGTGGGGTGGGGTGGGGATGGCTTCTGTTCCCTCCACACTGGGACTTGTAGCCCGGCCTGCTGGCCTGCTGCGGGGAGGTAGGGAGAGGTGGGGTAGGACACCATCCAGAAGAACACCCCCTTTCCATCCTGGGCGGTTCCAGAGAATGCACCACATTCCAAAACCTTTGTTGACCTCCTATGTCGCAAGTGTAAACTCCAAGGGGCCCCCATGAGGACCTCACAGCCCCCCTGCCAGGTGAGGGCTTCAGAAGGTCAAGTCACTAAGTTAGTGGCAAAATAAAAATTCAGAAAAATCCAGGGTCTGACTTGAGTGCAGGCTTTTTCTCAGTCAGGAGGCTCTTTGCAGCTGAAGTTCACCAAGGAGGGCAACATTGGGACTTGGCTAAAAGGGCCGGTGGGGTGTAGGTGGGGCTTACACCCCTTTGAAAGACTGTCTCTCCCTTACGGCACCCCTGGGCCCCTCTTAACCCCAGTGCACCATCTCCCTGGGGCTTTGGACGCCCATCAGGCATAATTATTGCCTGCCAGGTGCTGAGAAAAAGAGATTTCTGACAAAAGTCTCAAGCCCAAAGAGCAGCTTGGACATGGTCCCTTCTGGGAGGGATGGGGGCACTGGGGCGGTTGCCCTGGGGGTAGAAGGAGGGTCACAGCTCTATCCTGGCTCCTCCTACAGCTGCCTCTGCCCTTCTGTTAGCTTCCACTGGATCCTCTTCCCCCGACCAACCCCTCCCACCCCCCCAAGGGAAATGGGACATTCTTAGAATTCTTAAGGGCTCACACAAGCCCTGATTCTCTGCCACTTCCTCCCTCTGTTGGGGAGTGGGGTGGGGTTCAGTAAAGCCAGAGGCCAGGGGCAGTTTAACCCCTTTGTGGCTGGACCCCGTGAAGCTGGATTCTGGGCACCGAGGCTCCTTGTGGGGGCAGCTGCTGAGCCTTTGGCCCTCCGGGCAGAAGTGTGGCCACGCCCGGGCCTGGTGTGGGTGGCAGGGACTGATGCTTACTCAGACTCTGGTAGCCTAGAATTCAGTGAGCACTGGGAGTTGGCGAAAGAAGTCAGAGGCTTGTCCTTGTTTCCTCTGCATTCTCTTCGCCTAGTGCCAGAGTCCCAGCTTAGCTGTTCAGCCCTCTTCTGGAGAGGTTGCCACAAGTGGGGGTGGGGACTCCTGCAGGTGTTGGGGTCTCCGGGGGAGGCAGAAGATGAAGCAGCTCTTCCCAGATGCTGCTTCCCAGCTGCCCAGGCAGAGAGGTTCCTGTCTCTCCCCTGCCCCCCTCCCCAGCCAAAGAAGCAGGTAGGCCGCCCTACATTCCCCCAGCGTCTGCCTGGCCCAGTTGACCTTTGGCCCAGCTGGGATGTTACCTAGGAAGGACTCTGAATGACGGTGGAAGACTCGGTGGCCCAGCTGGGAGCGAGCAGAGTTGCAGATTGCCCGAGTCACTCACCCTCCCTCGGCAAACCTGACATCAGGAGTCCAGAAGAAGCCAGATGTAGTAGGCCTGGCCTGCAGGGAGTTCCCTCTGGACCTGTCTTGAGTTTCATATTCTCCAGGGTTACAAATTCCAACCCAGGGATGCTGGCCCCTAGACCAAAGAGGAGGAGCCCCTGTCACGTGCCAGGCCCTGTGCTGACGTCCCCTCTCGTTCCCTCCTGTTTTCCTTTCTGCCTCTGGCCCCATCCTCCACTGGCATTCAGGTTCCTGAATCTTGGGGTTTCCCCAATCTTGGGGTGTAGCTGTGCCCCCCACTCACATCCTGGCCTTGGCTTATAGACCTCAGGCCTGGCTTCCTTCCTTCTTAGCAGTTACCTCCTGCTGAAGACCCAGAGGGGCCGGTGATCTCTCCCGGCACTTTGCCAGGGAGTTGGACCCCCTCGGTGGGTGAGGATGTGAGTTTGGTGTGCAGGGAGGCTTCTGTGGTGTGCCTATTTCTGGCCAGTCCCTGAGGCAGGATCTGGCAGGGGGGTGGTCAAGAGAGAAGAAGGCTGTCTCTCATTCCCCGGTGGCTTCTCAAGACTGAGATTTTAGAATGTTCTAGAAAGTGACTGTAAGCAGCAAAAAGGCCTCTTTTGTTTCTCTCCTTGCGCCGGACTTGTTTGGGGTTAGACGGCAGAGAGAACGCCAGCTAGAGCTCATAGCCAGCCTGTCGGGCGGTCATGGGCCCTCACAGACATGCCCTTAAACGAGCGCTTGGTGCGTATCCAGACACACACGCTTGGATGTGGGGCTGGGGAGACATGCCCAGGAGTCAGACTGAATGGGCAGCATGTGTGTTCACAGTCCCCAGGCACGGCCACCCAGGCATTCTGTGGCAAGGGAGAGGTGTGCCTTTCCGCTTTTGCACAATGGCTGGTGGTACAAGAACCACCGTCGAATTCTTTCGTGAAATTTCTAGGTAGGTGGGGTGAGCCTGCTTGCTCCCTTGGTTAGAGGACTATTTATGCCCTCGATTATTTGTTTTGTAAACTACATTTTGTGAAAGTGGGGCTGATGTGTCCACATGCACAAACCTGCCCCTTTGTCTCCATGCAAATAGTCTAGGCTGTGAAGGTCAGGGGTGAGGTGAGGGTGGGGAGGAATGGGCCTGTTCCCTCCCCCTTAGAGGCCAGGAGTCAATGGAGGCTGCACACCCCAGTTAGAGATTCAGGCCAGGGGGAACCAGCTTCTGGGGGTGTCAAGTGTGTGGGGGGATATGGGCTGGGGAAGGAAGGGGGGACACTCGGATGCACCTTCCCCCTCTTCACTGACTACAGAGTTCCAGATCCGTCCTTCAGTTTCCTTGAGCTGCGTGGTGAGGGGTGAGGAGAGAGGAGATGGTCTTGCTCCTTCCGTCAGGTCTCAGAGTGTGGGGTGGGGCCTATGCAGGTGGGATTGGGGGCTCAAAGTGTCTCTGGATTCTAGCAAACTGTCTCAAATCCCAGCTCCTCTTAGGGATGGGGCATTGGTGGGTAAATCCAGGACTGGGGCCTGGAGCTTTCCCACTTCCCCCTTTCCTGCCTCTGATTGGGAACAGTGGGATCAGATGTCCCAGGGAGCGGGTGTAGCACTGGGAGTGGGAGCGAGAGGGGCGTGTGAGCCATGTGTTTGGGATGGAGGAGGCGGGCTCAACAGGGCATCCACAGAGGCCAGATGCAGGCCCTCCCCTCCAACAGTCTGATCCCTAAAGCCTTACACTCAGAGATGTCGGGGCCTCAAGGAACCTCAGAGATCACTTCGTTTCCTGACACCCCATTTTAGATGAGGTCTCTTTCCCCTTAGAGATGAGGAAACTGAGGCCCAGTGTTTGCATGCCTTTACCCAACTTGGCAGAATCATTTCTCTTTACCCGCTGCCATTAGGGATGGGTACCAGCTTTGGTTTTTCATCTTGTCTCTAATGCCTTAGGGCTGGTAAGTTCTTCTTCATGTCTGGCCTTGATCTTTCTGGTTGCTCATTTTTTAAAAATCTGGTCAAACAATGCTTCCTTGTTGCTTCCTATCCCCACCATTTCAGCCCCTCAGGCCTGGGGGACGGGTGAGAAACTGGGTTAGAATGGAGCCCCCCCCCCCCCCAACATGGGCAGTGTTCCCAGCAGGGGAATCAGCAGCTCCTTCCAGAGGCAGGATGTAGGGGCGATTTTTTTTTTTCTTTTGGTAAAACCAAAGGCTCCTTGTTGCTTTTGTTGATGTATTTTTGTTCTTCCCTGAACAAAAAGCTGTGGTTTTTGCCGGGGTTCAAGGCTGGAAGGGACAAGGTTGCTTGTAGAAAGGGAGAGTTGGGCTTTCAGGAGCTCTGGTCTATTCTGGTTCTGGCTCTGCCTCTGGAATGCAGCTAAGGGCAGGGATGGGAGTGGGGCTGTGCCCTGTAAGCTGTCCCTGTCACCAGGGTGTCTGTGGCAGGAGCCTGGAGGCTTCTCAGCATCCTCCCTGTCCCCCTGGTCCTTCTGAACAGGAAGGTCACTCAGAGGTCCTTAGGGCAAACCCCTGAGAGACAGAGGACCCTTCTCCTGCGTCCATGCCGGTCATTATTTACGCTCTTGAGATACCTGCTTTAGAAAAGTTTTAAGGAGTAGGTGGCTTCTGACTGTCTGCCTGCCTTCTGAGCCCCCAGAGGGTTTCTCATAATGACCAAGCTTGGGAACTGGTTGGGGTTGGGAGATAAAAGTACTTTGTTCTCCACCCACCCCACCAAGCGCATCTTTCCCCAGAGCTCTGAGAGCTAGGGGTGGACCGGGGTCCCTCTGAGAGAGATGTCAGCCTGCCCCTAGATGGCCAGGCACTTGTGGGGAGGGCGAGTGCACTGTGCCAGGTCTTTGTCCTTGACACCGAGCGTCAGTTTCTTTATCTGTAAAATGGGCACAATGATAATACTTGCCTTTTCTAACCCAAAGCCTTGTGGCAGATTTCAGGAGAGAATGGGCACAGGATACAGTCTATCAGGAAGTCACTTGGTGTGCCTGTAAATTCTCCCGGAGGCCTCGGCTGCTGCCAGCCGCTGCCTGATGGCCCTGCCTGTGCCCCCTGTTCTTGCCGTCATGGCTGCTACATCCCTTCCCCGCCATGCTTCCTGTCCTAGTGGACTTGGACTGTCTCTGTGCCTGTCTCTTCCCCAGAGCAGCTGAGACTGCAGTCGGAAGTGGGGAGGGGCATCAGTAGAGGGCCCACTGCTGGGAGTGATGAGCAAGGGGCGGGTGCAGCCTGGCCCACGGAAGGGACAAAGAGCGGCTGTACTCTTGGGGCGCCTGGGTGGCTCAGTCCTTAAGTGTCTGCCTTTGGCCCAGGGCGTGATCTCGGAGTCCTGGGATCGAGCCCCGCTTCGGACTCCTTGCTCTGCTGGGAGCCTGCTTCTTCCTCTCCCACTTCCCCTGCTTGTGTTCCCTCTCTCGCTGGCTGTCTGTCTCTCTGTCAAATAAATAAAATCTTAAAAAAAAAAAAAAAAAAAAAAGAGCAGCTGTGCTCTACGCCCAGCTCCAGGCAGGTTTGGGACACCCAGTTCTTCCCACCGTGACCCAGGCTGTTGGGCTGGGGTCCCAGCAGGCTCACTAGCTGGGGTGGTAACCCCTTGTCTGGGCCTCAGCGCCCGGGGTACCCACACCTCCATTCTTCCCGAGCTGAGGGTACTGGGTGGGGAGAGCATCGGCCTGAGGACTGAGAAGGAGGGTAAAGGTAGAACTCCCAGCAATTGTCTCTGGAAGGAGGTCACATCAGTTGCAGCAGTCGTGTTGGTGGGGGAAGGGCACAGCACCTACGCTCGTGCGTCCTCTCTCCTGAAACACGCCTGTGGCACCTGTCTTCCTCACTGACACTGTCTACAGGGATCCCGCATTCACAGCCTCTTGGTTTTGCCCTCCTGGGCTCCTCTGCGGCTGAGGACACGGCGGCTGTCTGCGCCGCTCCCCCCACCCCCACAGACTGTGTCTGCCTGCTCTTCCGCTCTCCTGCCTGGAGCGGAGGATGGGGTTGCTATGGGAACCTGAAGCGGAGTGAGCAGGGGAGGGAGAGGCAGGCTTGTCTCGCCGGAGCCGAGCTGGAGCCGGGCTGCGGGGAGGGGACAGGTTTGACCCAGCAGCACGAATAGCTGGTCCGCCTGCCTTCCTCTGGTCTAGGGTTGGGGTCCAGGTGGCGGGCTAAGAGATCGAAGGTTCTGGTGCCCCTCTTTCATCTAGTTAATCTGAGGCAGGATTAAAATCTCCCCCCTCTTCCCCCTTCCCACCAGATAAAGCTGCGTGAACATCTAGGCTGGTCTCCCCTTCCCTTCTGATGGGATTGGTGTTTGGGCCGTGGGGAGCTGAGATCTGGGGGTCATGGTGGCCCCAAAGAGAAGGTGAAACACCCGACAGTCCCATCCAAGGGCACTTGCTGCATGTTGGGGGGGTCTCCCGATACCTTCCTGATGCAGCAGTAGAGACGTGTGACCGTGGCCTGCAGCACGCTGCGGGGCGTGGACCAGCTGGTCCCATGGCCGTGGCCGGGAGGCGCGCATCGCGGCGGAGGGCCCATGGCTATTCCACGTGTGTGGGGAACAACGCGGTGTGGGTCCATTGTAGGAGCCTCAGAAGTGTGGGGTGGGGGCTCGTGTCAGCTGCCCGCAGAACGGGCACTCCATTTTCAGCTCGTGCATTCAGGCAAGATGCGAAAGCCCAGGTTGGCCTGCCAGCCTTCCCCAGCAAATGCTAAGCAGCGCATTCTCCCAGGACGTCTTCCCCTGAGTCCCCCTGCTTCAGGACCTCCCCTCCCCTCCTCTGCCACAGGAGTCTCTACTTACCTATGCTCTCCTCACCACACCCCCTCCAGCCCGTGACACCTTCGGAAGGGCCCTGATTTGGTGGGACAGTCTTCTCTGAAGCCTGCCCTCCCAGGACCTCAGGGCCAGCCAGTTCTGCTAGAGATCTTAACTTGGATCCCTCCTGCCCTTCTCTTTCTAATCTCCAGAAACAGACTCCCAGGGAACCCTCCCTTTTTCTGGAACTGCGGAGGAATTTTGAATGGAGCACCTCAGCTGTGGGTGGCCCTCGCTTCCTGCAGCGGGGCCAAGCTTGGGGCCTGGACCCTGTAGCCTTAGCCCCACATTCGTCCCCAGGCCATTTCTGTTGCCAGCTGTAGGCACCTGTGTTTACTTTTCTGTCCTCTGCCTCCCTCCCTCTGGGCTGAGCTGGGAGGCAGGACCCAGGTGGGGCAGCAAAGGCTGGGGGAGGGGCACAGTCCAGGACAGTGAAACCAGCCCAGAAGGAAAAAGGATTTGCTAAAGTCCCCCAGCGAGTCAGTGCCAGGGCCGGAGCCCAACACTGTCCATTCTAGCCACCCCTCCCCTACCTTGGTTTAGTGCTGCAAACCCCAAGTCCTACCCTTCACAAGTGGTGGCTGGGGAGGGGGAAGTCACATGTTCACAGATGGCTCTGGATCGGGCTGGTGCCCGCAAGAACCTCCCAGCTTTGGTGAGTGCACAGTAGGAGGGCAGCTCATTTCTGGCTCTAGGGCCTGTTGGCCAGGCCAGCCGGGATGGAACGTGCCTGGAAGGGGGCACTCCATCTCTTAACCTGACGACAGCCTGTGACTCGGGAATCGGCAGGTGGTCACGGTTGTGGTGAGGTGTGGTCACCCAGGGCTGCAAATGGCCAGACCTCAGCTCCTGCTCAGAGAAGCCACTCGCCAGCCCCTGGAATATTCGGAGCCCATGTGGACCTGCAACCATTTCGCATTCCAGCACATTCCCACAAACCAGTAGCTCAGGGCTGCCTCTCCTCTAGCTGGTTTGCTGGGGGCCTTTGGGATGACCCCATGGGACGTAGAAGACTCGGGTTCTAGTCTTGGCCCAGCTTCAGTGCCTAGTGGGACATTCATTTATCCAACACATGTTTATTGAACACCAGGTACTGTTCTAAGGAGTTTGGGATAAAGCAAATGGACAAAAGAGACCAAAAACCCCTCACCTCATGGAGAAGTAGAGAGAGGACAAGAAACCAATGTGATAGATAAGTTAATTATGAACTCAGCTAAGTGCTAAGTGCCTGGCACCATGACAACGTCTCCCCCTCTGGGAAATGAGGGGACATGACCGCATGATCCTGGAGGTCCCTGTGGGCTTCGTTCCGAGGGCTGCCCTGGCTCCTGCTACCTCCAGGCCGGCCCTCTTTCTGGGGAACAGCCTCCTCGTCTGACCTGTGTCTGGAGATGGGAGGGTTTGGTTCAGGATGCTGGGCCCTGGGGAGATGGGGTGCAAATTTAGATGCCACGACTTACTGGCCCTGTGCCTTGGCCACATTGTTTAACCTGTCCGAGCCTCAGTCCTCCCTTCTGTCAAAGCAGGAAGATAGGGCGTTTGTAGGGATTTGATGAACTAAGACGCTGGGCAAACATCAGCCTTTGTTAGAGTGTTACCTGTCACTTGAGGGCCTCAGGCTGATTTTCTGATGTCAAGCTGATCTTTCACCTAACTTCCAGTTAAGTTAGACCTTGTCAGCCCTTTGAAACACCACTCTGGATGTGTGAATTTTCTCTCTCAACACCTCCTCCAGGAAGACCCCCCCCATATGCATGCCCCATTCCCCTTTACTACTTTTTTTTTTCTTAAGTTTTTATTTTAATCACCAGGTGCTCATCGCGACAAGTGCACTCCTTAGTCCCCATCACCTTTTCACCCGTCCCCTCACCCACCTCCCCCTTGGTAACCATCAGTTTGTTCTCTAGAGTTAAAAATCTGTTTCTTGGTTTGTCTGTCTCTTTTTTTCCCTGTGCTTGTCCGTTTTGTTTCCATTCCCCTTTACTTCTGTCTCCGCATCCCTCCTGCCCTTCCGCTGCTGGGTTTGGGCTCCATTTCTGCCTTGAGCTGAGAGCTTTGTTCTGGCCCGTGCCCATTTTCTTTCTTCCCAGTCTGGTGGGGCTGGCCTGGGTGGCCCAGGCCTCTCAACCCCCCCCTGCATTCTAAGGCATGGGCTGTCTCCAAACAAGGGTCATCTGAAACCCTCAGACACTGTCCCCAGGGCCTCCCGTTGACTCAGGGCAGTTCTCCATGGCGGGCCAGCCCCTGGCCCTGGCCAAGTCTGAGACATGCTTGCCTCCCCTCAGCCAAGGCTGCTGCACATCGCGGTCCTGCTGCTGGGCAGGGCAGGGGCTGCCCATGGATAAGAGGAAGTTTCCAGGAGAGTCAGGCCTGTGAGAAGCCCAGAGGTTCCCACCCCTTTCCGAGTGACCTCCACTCTTTTTTTCCGTCCCGCAGACACTACCCCAAGCAGTCCTTCACCATGGTGGCTGACACCCCGGAAAACCTCCGCCTCAAGCAACAGAGCGAGCTCCAGAGTCAGGTGAGGGGGCGGGGCGGCCCTGTGGCCTGGCAGGGAGGGAGGGCTGTTGTAAGCCCTGGATTTGGCAAGGGCTCCTTCCCCCTCCCCCCTGTGGTTACTCAGTGAGGCCAAGGTGCTGAAATCCTGGCACTGGCCTTGTCTCCCTGCCCCCACCCACCCCTGTGCCTGGTTACTTCATATTTCCTGACGTTATCAAAGGAGTGGAGGAAGTGGGTTCGAGAGGTATGGGTATCTGATTCTGCTCCAGGAATTTCTTGCGGGGCCTCTGAAGCCCACCTCCAGGAAGCTGTTCCCTTCTCTCCACTCACACCCACCCTCAAAGGAGGGGACGCACCTCTCCAAGCTCATGCCAGTCTGAGGTCAGTCCACCCTTTATGGCCATGGCACCGCAGCTCCTCCACCCCTCAGAGGGCAGGCTGCCAAGGGGGCCTCGCCCTGGGGGCCTGTCCTGCCTTTGTCTCCTTGGGCCTGATTTTCTGGAGCTCTTGCTTTTCGGGGGGAGTGGTGTATGCGAGGAGATGGGTTCCTGCCCCAGGCAGGACTCGTCCTTAGGGGACAGTGAGGAACAAGCAAAGAATCCAGAGCCCTGAGCCCCGAACAGGTCACTCTGCCTGGAGGTCTGGGAGGGCTTCTGGGACCAGCCTGGCCTGGCCTGGGGGTGTGGTAGGGGGCGGGGCTTCTGCCAAGACCCCTTGAGGGACTTAGCCGCGTGGGCAGGGTGGCCAGGGCCGGGAAAATGTTGCCAGGCCACAGAGGGGGAATCTCTCTTGATCCCTCTGGAGTGGGGTTCCTGCTGTCTGATGTGAACATGACCTCCTTGGGTCCCTGTCTCCCAGGAGGTCCCGTGAAGAAGAACCAGCCGTGGGCTCTCTAGGGTTTTACGTGTCCTCTCATGGACGACTCCTGGCAGCTGTGAGGAGGGTGCTGTTTTCCCCATGGTGCCGATGAGGAAACAGGCCCAGAGACGTGACGGGACTTGCTAAGATCACGTGGGGTAGCAGCAGGGGCAGGAACACTGGTAACTGCTCTCGTCTTGAGCGCCTGAGGCCCTGGGCATCTAGGTGCCCTCGGTTCTCACGAGCCTGTGCAGTTGGCAGGATCGCTCCCGCTTGAAGGAGGAGGGGGGGGATACTGCTGACTTTGAAGGGCAGCTTGTCTAATTCCGAGACTTGTGTTCTTTCCAGTTTGCCACCCAGCTCCCTCAGGAGAACTTATCTCCACCTTGATAATCAACACGGTAGTTCCTGGTGCTGGTGAGAACTTTTATAGCTTAGCGAATGCTCTTAGTTACTTGGCCTCATGCACCCTTGACCCCGCTCTGGGGCCCATCAGATGAGGGAATTGAGGCTTTGCCTGTGGGCACGCATGGTGAGCGAAGTTCCAAGATCAGGACTCTGGTTTTTCCACTCCCAAACAGTGACCTTGCCTGTGTACAGCCCCGGTGAGGACTCCTGGGTGTCCCACAGCAGCCGGCAGCGAGTAGGGGAAGCTGGAGTTTCCCTCCGTGGCAGCTCACAGCTGCCAGCCTGGATGCTGACCCTGCCTGGCCTGAAACCCGCGGTTAGGGGGAGCCAGCATGAGGAGGGCAGGGTGGTCCCACTGGCAGGGAGAGGGGCTGAGGCAGCTCTGGGGGGCCCCGGCCTGGTCTGCATGGCAAAGATTTTGGCCAGACCCTAGGCAGCTGCTGACTACTGTCCAGGACTCCCCATCCTGGAGAGGGCCCCCTGCAGCCGGGAGATGGGGGGGCTTCGAGGGGTGTGCGGGCCGCAGCATCCGGGGCGACCTGTACTCACCCCACAGCTTGAGAGGGGCAGTCAGAACCCCGAGTGGTGGGGGCCCCATCCGGGGGACCGGGAAGAAGAGGTGTGGGGAGGGTACGTGAGGTCGTTGGAAAGGTGCAGCTCCCAGAGGTCAGTCTGCACACTCCGGCAGAGGCAGGGGCAGACACACACACACTCACACACACCCCCACACCCCTACTCTCAGGAGGAGAAATTCAAACCCTGTTAATTCCCTTAGCTTTTGTCAGCGCACAAAAGAGCGGTTGTAGCCCTTTCTGCCCCTGGAACCAGATCCCTGAGGGGCGGGGTCTGCGGGAGGAAGCGGGGCCTCACCTCCACTCCCTGTGGGCCCCGGGGCTGGCCTGCTGCTCGCCTCCCGGGCTCCCGGTCCCCAGCCCCTGTCTCAGGCAGGCCTTCTCCATTAGGTCCTCACCGAGGGCCAGGCCCTGACCTCATCGAATCCTTACAACCGCCCGATGAAGGAGAGATTTTTTAGTCCCCATTCTACAGATGGGACACAGGTTTAGAGGGGCCATGCCACTCGCCCAGAGCCCAGTGACAGAGGCAGAGTTCAAGCCCTTTGCTCTTGCAAGTTCCATAGCCTGATGTGGCCGGCAGCCAGCCTTACGCTCTCAACCCACGGGATGCACAGTTACCAAATGTGGGGGGGTGGAGAGTGTGTGCGTGTGCGTGCATGTTGGAATGCAGATTCCTAGGCCCCAACCCAGGGGCTTCTGGTTAGCAATTGTGGGCAGTGCCCAGGAATCTGCATTTTGACTGCCTGGTGGTTCTCATGAGCCTTTTGGACTGACTTTGAGAGACTTAGAGCGGGGCTTTGGCGGGGGGGGCCAGCAGGAAGCTGGGTGGGACTGACCTGAGCTCACCTTGCTTCTGCTCTGAGGCGTGGGGGGGCCCCTCATAGAGTCAGGGCTCTGCACCGAGGGCATGGCTCTAACCTACAGTTGGGCTCCTGGGGCCTGGCAGCTGGGGTAGGCAGAGGGTGGAGTCCAGGGCGCTGCCTTCTCTGCAAGCCTGGGTCTGTCTTCCTTCTACGTCGCCCCCAGCTCTGTGGTCTGAGCCTGGTCGCTCTCCTCTCATAGCTTTTT
Source organism: Ursus arctos (assembly GCF_023065955.2). Lineage (NCBI taxonomy): Eukaryota > Metazoa > Chordata > Mammalia > Carnivora > Ursidae > Ursus > Ursus arctos. The sequence continues at coordinate 21,967,936 of NW_026622919.1, read as the reverse complement.
TCCTCCCTGGTAAAATGGGGACAGCAAAGCCCAGTTGCCTAGAGGTTGGGGGCTGGGCTGATGGCACTGAGGTTTGGAAGGGCTGAGTGGGCCTGGCCGGGGGTGGTGACAGGTTCTGGTTCCTGTGGCTGCTGTGGGGGCAGGGCCGGCTAGCGCTGCCTTGTGGCTGGCGGGAAGGGAAGTGGGAGCCTCCTCGGCCTACCGTGCCCCACCCCACCAGGGTGTCACTTGGTCTCTTTCCAGGGCCCCTTCCTGGCCTGCATGCGTGTGTCTCAGCCCTCTTCTGTCTCTGGAAACTGCCAGTGCTATTTCAACTTTATTTGTTTTCCTGTGTCTAGATGGGTTCCCAAAGTGGTACTTTGGGTGTCTGGGACACCTGGAGCCTCCCCTGCGGGGGAGGTAACCACAGAACTGACCAGAAATGACCCTCTGGGTGGTCCTGCCCAGGCCTGGCTGAGGCAGGGAACCGGAGGCTGGGGCCCAGCTGCACCCTGTTCCCGCGGCAGCTCTCCCTCCCCCGGCCCCAGGTTGAGGAGAAGCAACATCTTTGTGGGAGGGGGGTGGCACTGTGGCCCCCGGAACCCAGGCAGAAGTGCAAGGAGAATGCCTCTTTCGTTCTGTCCCCCCCGTCACACCCCGTGACACTGTGCGATCCCAGGCACAGGACAGCGTGGTCTGTCCCCAGCACTGCAGGCAGCATGCTTGGTGTCCCTCGGACCTAAGCCGGCTGAAGGTCAGATCCTGGATCTGCCTTCGCTAGCTGTGTGACCTTGGGCGAGATAGTTCACCTTCCTGAGCCTCAGTGCCTTTATCTGTAAAATGGGGGTTACCTTTCTCGAAAGGTGGTTGTGAGGATATAAATGTATTGTGTCGTATATATAACATCCCATGTTATAGAGAATATTAGTAGTTATTAGGCGTTTAGAACAGTTCCTGGCGTAGAGTCAGCACTCAATAAATGTTCACTATTAACTATTCTCTTGGAAAGGAGAGGAAACGGAGCTTGGGCACAGTGAAGCTGGGAACAGACACGGTGACCTTTTGACGATTGCTTCCAGCGCTGACCTTTTCATTCGCTCTCCTCCCCATCTGTGTCTGTCTAATTTTCAAGCCGATTTCTTTTTTGTTAGAAGGGGGTAAGTTACATAGTATGTGGGCTCAGCACATAGCAGGCGCAGAGTAAGTGGAAATGGTTGGTATTGTATTTTTTTTTTCAAAAAACAATTTTTTTTTATTTTTGTTTTGTTTCATACTGGTTTACTTAGAAAAATTTTTTTAAAGTCTTGATCTTTCCTCTTATGTTAGGTCAGCAAAGCAGTGACTTTCTAAATTATGCTGTCTGATATTTTGTGTCTATTCGATTCACTCATCATTCACGCCACAGACACTTGTACCTCCTTCACTGGGATAAATAATGAACAAGATAGACCCAGGGAGTTATTAATAAACGTGTAGAGAAAGTAGAGCCTCGTGGGCAGTGTTCGTGGGGTGGGAGGAGCCTCGGGCATCGGACCTGGCGCTCCCGTGGCATAATTTTCAGGCTGGAGTTCCAGGCAGCTCCCAGGCATGGAGTCCTCCGCCCCCCAGTGCAGAGTTGGACCCTGCCCCTGCCCACAACTGGGTTGAATGACCTTGGGCGGTTCCCTTCCCTCCGAAACCGCCGTCATACTCTGCTGAGCCCTCCCAGGCGAGGGCAAACACTCCTGCTTGGGTGACAAGAGCACCCTGAGCGAGGGGCTCTAGACAGGGCCCTCTCCACCCTCCTTTCTCTCTTCTTTTCACCTCTGCCACCCACTCCAGCACCGAAAGGCCTCTCAGACAAGCTTCCTCACCTTGACTCTTCATAGTTAAGGCCTGCAGGTACTCCAGAGCTGGGTAGGTTTGTAGACATCAGCTGGCCAGCCCCCCACTCAGGGGATCCAGAGAGGGGGACTGACTTGCCTAATGACACACAGCAAAGAGGTGCTGAGCCCAGACCCCCCTCGTCCCTTCTCAGTCCCTGTTCCACCCCAGCCCCGCCCTCTCTGGCTGCCGGTGCCAGGAGTGAAATGAATTCTCCTTCCCCAGCAGGGAGGGAGAGGCAGTTCCTGAGCCTGGGAACTAGCTGATGTCATTGTAGTGTCGCCATGGCAATTATTCCCCTGGATTAGGGGCCTGACCCTTGCAAGGCCAGGAAGTGGAGGAAAGAGTGGGGGTCTGGCACTCATTCAGCACTTTATTGTTGACAGAGCACTTCCGCACTTGCCCTCATCAGCAGGTGTTGAGCCCTGTCTTGCTTCAGGATGCTCCGTGATGCATTTGCTGTGTTCGAGCCACTGTCTGTAGTTCGCGCCATTGACTGGAATGGGTGGTACTATACCCATTTTACAGATTGGAAATGGAGGCTAGAGAGGTGAAGTCATTTGCCCAAGATCACTTGGCATGTGGGAGACTGAGCACGTGTTAAGACCAGCTCCCTCTGGCTCTTTGCCCATGCTTGGCGATGGGAAGCCCCCTCCCCATAGTTTAACTGATTCCCATGACAACCCTTTTACAGATGGGGAAATCGAGGCCAGAGGCCTTGGATTTGGGACTTCTGCATCGGGACCTACATTTTTTCTGACTCTAATGCCTTCCTTTCCCCGATGCCCCTTTACCAAGGTCTGCCTGCGCCCAGCACTAAAGGTCTCCATGCTGTTCCAGGGCTTTCTGGAAGAGCTGATGTTGGGGGCAGTCCTGGGCCCTTGGGGTGGGTCATACAAGGGTGGGCCCTTGTATTTCTGTATTTACTGCATTAACTTCCAGTTTGATGGAAACTAGCACATCCAGGCCTTTGTTTTCAGTCTGGATCAGAATGAAGGAGCTTCTTTAAATGAATGAATGAACGAATGAATGCAGTCTGGATCAGAATGAAGGAGCTTCTTTAAATGAATGAATGAACGAACGAACAAACAAACGAGTTTCTGAAATCTTTTAGATTCTAGAACCCGATGGGTGGGTAAGCTGGGCCCCAGAGGGTGAACAAGGACCTCTGACCCCTGGGCGATGTGCAGTGGAACTGACAGGGTTGGCCACGGATGCATATGTGGGTGTTGTCGGTAGGGTCAGGGTGCAGCTGAGCCCTGTGGCCAGGTGACTCCTGTCTCCACGCCTGCGAGCTGCCCGGCCATCCCGTCCTGGAAACTCCCAAGGCCCCGGGCCTCATGTCCTGGGCTGACCTGCTTCTGAGTGCAGCACCGCTCCCCCAGAGGAAATCTAGGCAGCTGGTGGGGCTGGAACAGCTGGCTGCTGAGTGCGTCGGTGAAGTCTCTGGAAAGCAGGGAACAGTTCTCTGTCCCATGGGCATTTCTAGCCTCCATTCCGTTCTTTAAAACCCCCAGGGGAGAACGAGATATTTTTCGTATTTCATTCCATTAGGGTTCGGGAAGTCCTTCTTATGTCTGACTTGAGTCCCTCTGGTACTTGAGTTTCCGTGAATTTCTCAGGAGAGGAGGGCCGTGGTGGAGCGTAGGGTTCTTCCCTGGAGCTTGGAACCCTGTTCTGAAGTCCTGTCTGTGCCCCTGCCGATGTTATCCCCTCATGTGGCATTGACCTTAGAAGTGGGCCTGGCAGGCTCCAGGAAGCCGCCGGGCCTGTCAAAGGCTCATTGATGGAGTCCTTCCGAGTGGCTGTCTCACCGCCCTCCTTTCTGGGTGCCAGCTTTGTCCCTTGGCACAGCCTTCACTCAGCTGGGCGCTTAAAGACTCCTCCGGGTTCTTGGTGGGTCGGGCCACATCCTGGCTAGGGTGAGGGCTGGGGCAGCCTTTGGAGCTCTGGAAAGAACCTTCTTCCTGTAGCTTTCATGCAGGATAGGTCCGCAGTGAAGTCAGGAGTCAGGGAGATGAGAATTTGCACCCTGCTGGCTCTGGACATTTATTCCCGAGCTGTATGACCTTGGCAGGGGGCTTTGCCTCTCTCTGGCTCTGTTTCTTTATCTGCAAAATGGAGCTAAGAATAGAATACAGTAAGACTTAAATGAGATAATTCATGTAAAGCCCTTGGCGCTCAGAATGCGCTGCATACGTCTCCATGGGTTATTGTTAGTAGTCGAACACTTACTTTTTGGCTCAGGCTCGTGCTTTGAGTTCTGGTGTTGGGGTGGGCGGTGGGTGTCACTGCAGGGTGCTTTCTGGTCAGGGTCTCCCTCCTGGCTGGTGGTCGTTTCGGAGGTGACCGCGGGCTGGGGCTCTCTCTGCCGCCCCTGCCTCGACGCTAACCCCTCCCCCGCTCGGTCCTCCAGGTGCGCTACAAGGAGGAGTTCGAGAAGAACAAAGGCAAGGGCTTCAGCGTGGTGGCGGACACGCCCGAGCTCCAGAGAATCAAGAAGACCCAGGACCAGATCAGTAACGTACGTGCCCCTGCCCGCCGTGGGACCCACGCTGCCCCCCCGCCCCGTCTTGCCCCCTCCCTGCCGGTGTGGCAGGCACGAGTGAGGCCGGCCCTCTGCTGCCCCGGCTCTTCTGGGCAGGCCTGGGTGGCAGCTTTTTGAGCAGAGGAAAGGAAGGGTCCGGGGTTCCCAGACGCCTTTTTTCTGTGCACCCCCATCTTCCCCTGTTCCACCCTGTGCCCACATGGCATTTCTACCATAAAAGCACTCAACTTTTGGGGGGGTGTACAGGGAGGGCCCACGTGCTCAGTTACTCCCCACCCCCTCTGAAGTTTTTCCTCCCCCCACGTGTCTCTCTGGTGGGTGTCAGGGTCCAGACTGTTTTATCGAAGCACAAAGGTCATAACTGGGTGGCAGGGGTGGGGAGGGGCCGGCCCCCCTCTTGTCTGTCTCTGGGTGCTGATATTGCAGTATTTCCGCCCTCGCTCGGCCTCCACCCCCACCTCGGCTTGCTCTTCCTTCCTGTGTAAAAACCCCAGCCGGCTTGGCTGGCCAGCCCCGTACCCCCTGGCCTGGCCTTCCCTGGGCTGGGGCTGGTCGGCCGTGTCTGGCTGGGGCAGCACTGGGCATAGACAGTGGGTGGTAGATCGAGGGGCCCGTGGCACCTGTGGCCAGGGAATGGGCCTTGGTTTCCTGCTTGGCAGAGCCTCAGACCAGCCGCCTGGTATCTGGGTTTGTGGGGAAGCTGCCTGGGGGGTTGGGGGCACGTGGGGGTTGGAGCACAGCTGTGAGCCACAAGCACGGGACCCGGGCTGCGGGACCCCGTGGCACAGGGTCCTGGGGCACAGAGTTGCAGTGTGTGCCCAGCCAGCCCCGTCTGGGCAAATAGTTGTCTTCTCTGTCTAGAACAGAGAGGAGTTGGCGGGTTTCCGGTGTCCCTCTGGCCGGAGGGTCTGGGATTTGGGTGGGCCACCCGACACCCGTGCCCAGCCTCTACAGCCTTCCCCATGCCTCCCCCCAGGCTCCTGGGTGGCGCTGTGCTTAGGGTGGGCTCCACAGTGGATAAGGTGGATTTCAGAGCCAGGGCCGAGGCCAGCAGAACCAGTCAGGCCCAAGGCCTCGGCTTTTAGACTTTGCGACTTAACGATATGACGTACGTTTCACATAGTGACCCACCGAACAGGCTGCTTATTTATTTAGAGAGAAAACCAAATCAAAGAGTCCTTACTACTTGGAGAGCATTCAGATATTTTCTGTTCTATTTTATTTTGTAAAGGTGCTTGTTGCAGACTTAACTAAAGGGGTAACTAAGTGGGTTTTGCAACAAGGCCATTGACCTACCGTTTGAAATCCGTGACTTGAGGAAATGGAGAGCTTCCCTTGGGCTAGGAGGGCGCTGATCCACCCCCCCCACACACACACACACAGACACACAAATAAAGCCTGTTTCATTTGCTTGTTTAGAAGCCAGAGCCTGGCCTCACACCCTAGAGCTCCCCCACCCATGCTGCCTAGACCCTCTGAAGGGTACAGGGGGTTGAAGAAGGTCTGTGTCTTCCAGCTCTCCACACGAAAAGTGGGAGGGAGGGGGAAGCCTTGGACAACGGTGAAAACCTGGAATGGCTCACAAAGCTGGAGTCTCCGACTCCCCGGGCCTCTGTGGTATTTTCATTGTGAGGACACGTGCTCTCATCTGCACCCCAGCTCCCCAAAACATTCACTCATTGCTTCCAGCCTGTGGGTTTTAGAGGCAGAAGACAAGCAAGCCCAGTCATCCCTGCCTCCCTTTCTGGAAGGCTTCCAGAATATTCCATACCCAGTTATTGGAGGTGCTACTATCTGAGGAGCTCTGGTAACAGAAACTCACTGTGGCCAAGGCATGGACACCTAAGGAGATAACCATCTTATCATTAACCACAGGGCTGCAATTAGCTGATTGTCTTCTGCTCGGAGGTGGGGGAGGTGGCTTGAACCTGACGGGGTTCTGCTTTTGCAGCCTTAGCTAGGACATCTGAGGTGTGACCGCAAAACTGGAAGACTCTTGGTTTTAGTGAACGCAATTAGAGTCTGTCAAAGGTGGGCCTCCCTAAGCAACCATACTAGAATCATATGGGAAAGGTTTTGTTTTGTTTTGTTTTTTGGCTTGTTGTAAAGATTTTATTTATTTATTTGAGAGAGAGAGAGTGAGCGAGTGTGGGGGGAGGGGCAGAGGGAGAGGGAGAAGCAGACTCCTCGCTGAGTGGGGAGCCCAACACGGGGCTCCATCCCATGACTCTGAGAGCATGACCTGAGCTGAAATCAGGGAACCAGCATTTTAAACACATTCGCTGGGTTTCTGTGGTGCTCAGTGAAGTTTGAGAACCATTACTTGAAAGCCTGAAAAAGCTTCACCAAGCCCTAAGTCAGAGAGTGCCAGGCCCAGCCACATCCCCGAACTCTAAGGGAACTTGAAACCACGCTTAGAGCCGTTGTGAAGTTGTCCTAACCTCCAGGAGAGTTTTCGGCAAAGATAGTGTTTAGAGAGCCACACCTTTTGTCTAGTATCCAAAATAATGTCCTCTATGTCGTTTGTCACTCACTTCCCAGGTGAGCACCCAACGACCCCTAGCTGTTTCCAGAAAGGCAGACCATCTTGCAAAGAGAGGAGATTTACCTCCCCGGAGGATATGCTCCGGATTAGAGAATTCACAAGCGAGAACATTTTGAAAAAGTGTCTGGTCTCCCCAGGTGGTGTTTAAAGGCTTTGGGTGTGTGCGGTCTGTCATCCGTCAGGTCAGTGTTGTCAATATAATTACCACTTCTCTAAAGGCAGACCTGTCTGCTTTCCGCACTGTGGCTAAAAAAGGCAGGGAGTAAAGCTTGGTTGAAAAGTGGAGCCGTTGTCTGGTACTGAGAATGTGTGAAAACTCTTGGGGCAGGGTCCTAGTAAGTTATATTCCTGGAGTAACTGTGTCTTCGTGAAGGGCGTGGAAAGGGTCGAGAGGCCAGGGCCTTGTGCTCTGGAATGCAGTGTATCCTTCTGGAATGGTCTTTGGTCCTGAGCTCCAACGGCTATAATGCACCGGGAAATTTTCATGGCTGAGACCCTTTTATGGGAGCCCCTGCCTCCCAGTAGAGAAGCTCTGCTTCTGCTTACCTACGTGTCTGCTTATATATTGATTTTCTGTGTACAATTCTGTGTCTTTTTCTGTGAAATGTAACACCCGGTAACACATACAGTAAACACCTGTGTTCACTGTGCAAGTCAAGAAACATTACCAAACTCCTCTTAAAATCGAGGGTTTAAAGTGCTAAAAACCTAGCTCTCATACAGTGAGCACCTGTCATATATTGCACTTAATTTTGGTGGAGGTCAGGACAGGCAGACGTACTGCCTGGTCAGTGAAAGAAAGTGCTGGGTACAATGAGACCCAGAACTGGTTAGTGCCCTGCCATTATCTGCAGGAGTGGGCAGTGTTCTGCAGAACCATAAAACCATAAACTTTGGGAATATCTTTGCCACAGGCGGAAATGCTTTGCATTTCCATCAGTGAAAAAATAATTCGCAGCACATATTCTTTAAGTTAGTTTCAGCCTTTAGAGGCTGGGCCTCACCAGTACTAAGTAGTAACGCCAAACAAAAACTCCATGCCCAGGGTCAGATGACCTGGACGCAGGCTCGTGGAGCAACCCGAGTGTAGTTTTTGACAGTGTGTGCTGTGCTTTCTTTTTCCTAGTTTTATTTTATTTTATTTTTAAGATTTTAATTATTTATTTGAGGGAGAGTGAGAGAGTGGGCGAGCATAAGCAGGGTGAGGGGCGGAGGGAGAAGCAGACTCCCCACTGAGCAGGGAGCCCGATGCGGGGCTCGATCCCTGGACCCTGGGATCATGACCCGAGCAGAAGGCAGACGCTTAACCAATTGAGCCATCCAGGCACCCCTAATTTTAATATGTAATTATTTTTACTAAACGCCATAGTTTGTTTTTCCTGACTTTGAACATATACTAGGTGTTCTTTTTGTGTCTGTCTTCCCTTGGTCAATACTGGGTTTAAAGAATCATCTACATATTTACACGTAGCTGTCTAGGTCATTCTTTTTCATTGCCATATACTATTCCATTTAATGCTTGTACCACATTTTACCGATTCTGGTGTTGGACGTGAGATTGCTTCCACGCGCTTTGGATGTCCCCATGCGTATTTCCGGGTGTTCGCCTGGAGCGGACTTGCTGGGTCTTAGAGTTTTTGACCCTTCCACCTTACCGGATAATGCTGATCTGTTTTTCAAGTGGCTGTGCTGATGGCCCCTCCTGCCAGCAGTGACGAGAGTTTCCGTTGCCCTACACCCTTAGACATATGCACTTTAGCCATTTTGATTGTGCGTAGTGGTGTCTTATTGCGGTTTTAACTCGCATTTCTGTGATGACTACTGAAGGTGAACAGATTCACGTTTGTTTTAAAAACAAAATATTGTCCGTCTGTCATAGGGAGCGGTATTGCGTGGCAGTTGAGAAGTAAGGATGCGATGTTCGCGCTGGATTCTGCTAACTCACGTTACCCGCCTCTGAGCGTGGGTGTCCCCATCTATAAAACGGGGGGGTGATGGTGATACATCGTCGTAGGGCTGGCTGGGAAGAGGAAATGAGTAATCCATGTAAGGGCACAAAATGGGCCCTCAGCAAGTGGGGACATTGTTACAAAAAATAGAGTCTGGCCGGTGAGTGGTGGTTCCGTTCCGAGCCTCGGAGCCCTCGTGGAGCATGATGTCGAATCACGTGCGAGCATCGTGCGGCATCTGTGTTCCAGCACAGTCAGGAGAGCAGGGGTTCAGAAAACAGAACGTCGGCTGGCAGAGAAAATGGGTTTCTGTATTTAGCTGTGGCATGGACCCTCCACTGGTCATCCCGGAGTCCCGGCTAGCAGGGGCCTGGGCCTCTCAACCCCCGTGCCCTTGGATCTTCTGGGCCTAGAACAGGGTGCTCAGGGGGCCCAACGACAGTTCGTTCTTTTTTTTTTTTTTTTAAGATTTATTTATTTATTTTGGGGGGAGGGGCAGAGGGAGAGACTCTTTCAAGCAGACTCCACGCTGAGCGCAGAGCCAACGTGGGGCTCCATCCCACGACCCATGAGATCACGACCTGAGCTGAAACCAAGAGTCGGACGCTTAGCCGACTGAACCACCCCGGCGCCCATGACAGTTCTTAAGCTGAGGCCCTGCTGACACCTGTGGGCTTATGGTGACCCCCGTTCAGGGCGATCGGACTGCCGACTGTGGAGCAGGGGCCAGCCAGACCCCTGGAGCCTGGAAAATGTCTCTTTCCCTTTCCGGTATGCTAACTCCCTTTGGTGCACCTCTTCGCTTCTCACACCATTCAGTGGGTCGGCAAAGAAATAACGCAGAGTTCTCATTCGCTGGGGCAGGGAGGGAGAGGCAGCGGGGAGTGGCGGCGTCTTCTCCCAGTCGGCCCAGGCGGAGGGGCTGCACCCCTCTTATCCTGTCGTGCTGCCTTTTCTCTTCCCTCAAAGCGAGGGTGACCTTGTGGTCACCATCCCTGTTGCGAGTGAGAGGCACACTACTCGTGTTTATTCCAGAAGAGAAGACATGAAGTGGGGGGCGCCTGGGTGGCTCAGCTGTTAAGCGTCTGGGATCGAGCCCCGCATCGGGCTCCCTGCTCTGCTGGGAGCCCGCTTCTCCCTCTCCCACTCCCCCTGCTTGGGTTCCCTCTCTCGCTGTGTCTCTCACTGTCAAATAAATAAAATCTAAAAAAAAAAAAGACATGAAGTGGGACGAGGGGCAGCCTTGGGCATGTGGTCACCCTGCTCCACGCCTGCCCCCAGGAGAGGGCCCATCTAGCTGTGACTCTGTCCCTGTGTCACGAGCCTCAGCCCTTCCTGGGTAATGAAAGCTCTGTCTTGGGAAGTCATTCAACTGCTGAGCACATTTTCCTCTTCTGTAAAATGGGAATTAAAGTGCACCTGTCCAGCTTCTTGTTCTAGGGGGATTATCACCAGGGCCGGGGGAGATAATGCGCCAAGAGCCTTCACGCACTCAGTGTGAGTCGCTGAGCCAGTGGGAAGGTTATTAATATTAACAGTAACAGGTGGTATGTACATCGGTGGTGGTGGGGAGGGTTCTTCTGTGTTCCGGCTGCCACGACTCCATCCACCTGGGGCAGCTGGCCCTAATTTTATAAACATTTACTCCTGTGCAGTGGCTTTGTAAGGACCAGGAGGATTCTGCCAGCCCTTGTGGAGACGCACGCATGTCCATACTTGCTTTCAGCTCTAGAGTCTGGTTAGGTTCCTGGACCCGGTCGGGAGCTTCAGGACCTCCTGGGAACAGATGGTACCAGGCCTTGTTTACAGATCGGGAAACTGAGGCCCAGAGAGGTAGGGACTCTCTCAGGGTCACCTGAGTAAGCAAAAAAAGCTGATGATCTTGCAGGGATGAGGCGTGGGAGGGCCACTGCGGCCATGACGAGGGACCGAGTCTCTTAGGACACTGACGGGGGATAGCTCTGGGCATTGGCTCCTTGGTACGGAGAAGGAGCTGGGACCGACATACACTCTTCCCCGGGGCTCTCTGTCACCCCTTCACACCCAGAGAAGGTGGCTGTCACGCAGGGAAGCTGGGCTCCCAGCATTAGGGACACTTGTGTCCCCCCCCCCCCCCAGTGCAGGCCTCTGTCCACGGCTACACTACACTCCCCCTCCCCTGGTCACTGGCTCCCGGGGTCAGGGCTCTCTTCTTCCACAGAAAGTAAACACAGGAAGGTGACCTTTCTAACCTCCAGGACAAAAGTCGGAAGGGCAGTTGCCTTGTGAGCCTGAAGGCCTCAGGAGGGGTGGCCCCTCTCCTTATCACCCCCCCCACCAGTGGACAGGGGTCACTGAGGGAGTGGGGTTCAGGGACACTCGCCTTTTGCTCTTGTCTTTGGAATCTCAGAGCAGGTCACTGGCCCTGTGTCTGAAAACTTCACTCCTAGATGCCTTTCCGGGTAGAAGTTGAGGGGTCCCATAGATTCTCAGCCTGGCCGGGGCTGGCTGCCTCCGCCTGAGGAATGGCGCTCAGCCCGTCTCGCCATTTGGGGGTAGGTCCCTGCCGGGGCCTGAAGGGAAGGGGCAGGGAAAGGAGGGGCTGGTGCGGAGCCAGACCCCTAAGTGAGGCATTGCCGCCGCCCTGCCTGTCCTCCCAGCCCAGGCTGCGGTGAGTGTCATTTCGCCAGTGGAGCCTGGTGCTGTCATCGGCCACACCCGCAGACCTTTAGCCCAGCTGCTCAGTGTAAGCCCTGCCTGGACAAGTGTTAACTCTTGCCCTCCTTGCAAAGCGAACGCCAGGGAGTGGGAGAGAAGGCAGCCGAGAACATGGGAGGGGATGGCCAAAAGGGACTGCCCTGGGCTTGGGACAGCTCCCGTCAGGCCTTGGGGCACAGAATCCCTGGTTCCTTCTGCTCCAGAGAACAGGGTGGGCTTTGCTCGCCTCCCTGCCTCGATGAGGAGGGAGGACCTTGCATTTCTTGCCCTCCAGCCTGGGCTCCTCAGCAGAGCTCTGTGAAGTCATGCCCACCGAGGCCGAACTGCCTCATGATTAACTAAGCCCGTGGGCCCTGGAATCTGCATGACCCGGGGCAGCTCGCTTCACGGGTCAGTGCCTTCGTTTCCTTCTTGTCTGTTAGATGGGGACTGTCCTACCCCCCCTCCTAGGTGCCGACAGGCGAACATGAGCCTGTGAGGTAGAACGCCCAGCACAGCGCCTGGCGCCCAGCAGCTACTCCGGGAGCAGGCGTTCTTGTCCTCCACCAGTCCTTGAGGTGGACACTGCTGTCCCAATTTACAGAGGTGGAACCTGAGGCCCAGCAAGGTTAATCCAAGGGTACACAGCCGGTGTGCCTCCCCCAAGAATCTGGTCCCCTAAGCCTGTAGCCCTCAGGGAGTCTCTCCTCTCCTGGGAGACCGTAAGTGGCCCCAGGAAGGGACCGTTGGTTGCTTTGCTGTGAGTCCTTCACCCAGCACTTTCTGCCGCTGCAGATAAAATACCATGAGGAGTTTGAGAAGAGCCGCATGGGCCCTAGCGGGGGCGAGGGCATAGAGCCCGAGCGCCGAGATGCCCAGGAGCAGCCGCCCCACCACATCCCGACCAGCGCCCCGGGTGAGCGTGAGGCCTGTGGGGGCGGAGGGCCGGGGAGCGGGCCGGCGGTGGGATGGGGAGGCGGTTGGAGAGAACCCTTGTGTGCATGCGCCCCAGCCCGGCAGGGGCATGAGCAGAGCGGTCAGGGTCGGTGCCGGCTCCCAGCATGCTGGCGGAGAGACAGCCCCTGTTGTAGAGTATGCAACACCAGCAGACGTGCACGCACGGACAGACGAGCCTTCGAGAAGTGGGGCCTGAGCAAGGTTGGGGGAGTGGAAACGCCTGTTAGGGACTCCGTGTGGGACGGTAGGGGGCTCCGGGAGGGATTGGGTTTGGCAAGACAGTTTCTGAGCCCTGTCTCCCCCTCTTGCAGTTTACCAGCAGCCCCAGCAGCAGCAGGTGGCACAGTCCTATGGTGGCTACAAGGAGCCTGCGGCCCCGGTCTCCATACCACGCAGCGCTCCAGGCGGGGGCGGGGTGAGTAGCTCTGTCCTGGAGCCGGGAGGTAGGGTGGGAGGTCTGGAAGCCTGAGGAGGCCTAGGTGGATGGGCCGAGGGAAGGCCTTGTGGTCGCAGCTCCTAGATTCTCCTTAGAAACCCAGCCAGGAGGCTTGGCTTCCCCTGACCTTTGACCCCAGCTCCTGTTGTTCTCTGCAGGTGATAGGGACCTCAGCCTCTGAGCAGAGGCAGTGTGGTTAGCGCACCGAGCCCCGGGCTGGGGTTGGGGCCCCACGTTCCAGCTCCCGTGGACTTTGCACAAGTCACCTCCCCCTGCTCAGTTTCCTGACTCCAGCTCCCCAGGAGCACACGAAGCACCTTCCTGCCTGGGGCCTTCCAGACCTTGGCCCCGCTCCCCACTCTTCATGAGATGACCCCCGCCTCCCATGTCCTTCAGATCTCCCCTTGCCCCTGCCTCTGAGCAGTCCTTCCCCAACCCCTGCCCCCATGTCAGGGGGGTCTCCCCTGACATCTCTGTCGCTCCTCCCCACCGCTTCCCTTCAGAGCACTTTTCCCAACTCAGAACTGTTCTGTGTGTTAACTTCTGTCTGCGTCCCCTGTGGATTTGAAGCTCTGTGCGGGCGGGGCAGTGTCTTCCTGGTTCAGCAGCTCTGAGCCAGTCACAGAGCGGGCACTCATCGACGCTGCCAGGTCGGCGATGAGCAGAGTCGGAAATGGGGCAGGATCAGGCTTACCGTCCTTAGAGTGGAAGTCCCCGGTCTATAAATCCTGCTGAGCCACCCAGCCTGAGCTCCTGGCCGTGCTCAGCTCCTCTGTGTCCGGTTCCTGGGAATCAGAAGTAGCTCGTGGAGGAACTGGAGAGCCAATACTTAGAGAAGTAAAGTAGCCTGGGATACGTGTCCTCCTCGAGCCTCATGCTGTGGGCACAAGGAAGTAGACAAGGGAGTGTCGGTGCCGTGTAGGGTGCTGGGCAGGACCGGGAAGTCATCTGTAGGATAAGATTCCAGATGGACCAGCCAGTCCTTCAAATACTCGCTAAACCTGTTTTGGACATGAGGGGTTTGGCTCTGAATAAAAGACCACCTTCCTGCCATCTTGGAACTTATATTTCAGTCAGGGAGACCAATAAGAAGGCAATACATAAGTAGGCGTATAATGTAAGCTCGAATAGTGGCACAGGCTGGAGAGAAAAAGACAGCAGGGTGATGGGAGGGAGAGCAGCAAAGTCCTCAGTGTGGTTCAGGGAGCGAGCAGCTGCAAAGGCCCTGGGGCCAGCAGGAAGGCCAAGGCGGTGAGAGGGGAAGAGGGTAGGAGATAAGGTCAGATCATGCAGGGACTTGTAGGCCACAGGAAGGCCTTTGTGATTGGTGAGCTATGCAGAGTGAGAGGTTTTGATTTATGTTTTTAAAGGCTCTGGCGGCTCTGTGAGAAAAGGCAGCAGAAGGTTGAGGGCGGAAGCAGGGAGACGAGGGAGGGGCTGCTGCGGAATGCTGGCGGCAATTCAACCGAAGAGATAGAGGCAGAGTTGGTGATAAGAGATCAAGGTCACTTCGCGGGGGCCGGGTGTGACCTCTTACCCCACACAGAGCTTTGGGGCTGACGGAGCTGGTTTCTGCTGCTTGGAAGAAAGTTTGCAAGTTGCTGCTGGCTGGCTCTGTCAGTGGAGCACATGACTCCTGATCTCGGGGTCTGTGTTAGAGATTATAGAGATGACTTAAAAATAAAATCTTAAAAAAAAAAAAAGAAGAAGTTTGGTGCTAGAGAAGGTGGGACACTGCTGAAGGATTTAAAGCCAGGGAGTAACATGACCAGATCTGCAGTTTGGCAGCTTCCGCCTGAGATCACAGTTGATGAACAGATCGGAGGCCAGAAACAGCAGGGCTGAGCAGGGGTCCCAGCAGAGTGGAAACACGGGGGCAGATCTGGGAGGTCCCTGAGAGGCCCCTCCAGTCCTGGACCCATCGGCACACAGATCCCAGGGCCCGGGCTGGGGGGCCATGAAGGCTGAGCTGACCCCCAGAGTCAAGTGCATGTAAAGGGCAGCAAGGACGTTAGAATCTCGCCCACCTCCAAGACCGCAGCTGGACTGCAGCTGCTTTCACTGGGCCTTTCTCAGGCCAGGGGCTTAAGCTTACGATTTTGGCTGAGGTTGGAGGGTGGAACCTCTTGTGTCCCCTGGAGATTTTTCTCCCCAGAAGACGTCTTTAAAACACCACCGAGCCTCGTATTCACGGACCTGCTGCATTCCTGTTGCAGGAGGTGGGTCAGAGCTGTGGCAATCTCCGTCCCGTCCTGGGCCTGGCTCTTCCCAGATGCCAGATAATGGGAGATAGGGTGATGGGTCTCAGACAGTGAGACCCGGAGGTGAGAAAATTCACGGCGGAGCCTTCCCGGTCTCCCAGGCCTGGGTTCTGTGCTGGTCCCGGCTCTGGCCCCTGGTCCTGTAGGGTTGATAGACGGGCCGGCCCCGGGCTGACGGTGTCCCCACCCCTGCAGAAGCGGTACCGCGCTGTGTATGACTACAGCGCCGCGGACGAGGACGAAGTCTCCTTCCAGGACGGGGACACCATCGTCAACGTGCAGCAGATCGACGACGGCTGGATGTACGGGACCGTGGAGCGCACCGGCGACACGGGGATGCTGCCGGCCAACTACGTGGAGGCCATCTGAGCCCCCGGCCCCGCCCCGCCCCCGTCCGTCTTCAGTGCATTCCACCGCATCGCATCTGTCCTGGGCGGACCCGTCCCCCCTTCAGTGTCTCTGTTCTTTCCAATCCGCGACAGCTTGTTTATTCCCCACCCTCCTCCAGCTTCTTTTGCCAACTGAAGCCTTGTTCTGCCACTTTCGCGGGCTCTTCTCTGGCAGGTTTTCCCTTGACCAACTTCTTGGTTTTCTCTCTGGACGGAACAGGTGTGGACCTCTCTGGGGGAGGCTGAGGCCCCGGAGAGCTGGTCTGGAATTGGAGACCCTTTGGCTCCCAGGCCTCTGCCTTCTCTCTTTTCTGCCCCCTCAGACCTTCCTGCCCTCCTCACACACCCAAACTTTCCAGGACTCCCAGGGGAGGGGCTCCGTACATTCCCAGAGTGGGACCCCACCAGCCTGGTCCCTGGGCTGGGCTTTGCCTCTGCTTCTCAAAGACGGGGCTCCTGGCCCTCGGAGGGGGCCCCTCGCCACCCTCTCCCACTCTCAAGGACCACAGAGGAGGGTAGAGTCCCCCCTTTGGGATTCATTCGTCCCTCCCCACATGTGTTCCTTCTCACACTGTGATTTCGCTCTCCTGCCCACGTGGAGCGGTGCGGGCGAGGAGCTCCCCAGGAAGTTCGGCTTGGGTCAAGTGCTCGCCTCTCTCACTTTTAGGGACAGCTGCAGGAAGGAGGGGAACGGGGTGTTCTCTCCGGCAGCCCTTTTCCTTCCTCCTCCCCCCAGTCTCCGGGCGCCCTGGCTGGCTCCTGCACGGTGAGCCAGCCCCCCCCCCCCAAGCTCTGGGTTAGGTGGGCCACACCCCCCTCCTCCCCATGAGAAGATGTCTCGGGCCTCCCACGGCCACCCCTCCTTGGCCCAAAGCCAAGTGGACTGGAACTGTGCAGAGCCACAGGACCTTCTGTGTCTCCAGAACTCCCCATGTGGGGGAAGAGCGCGTCTGGATCTGTGAGAGGCCAGCGGCAGCGAAGTCAGGGTCCAGGCCCGCAGGAGTCTCTGGGGGGGCCCCTGGGGGAGAGAAGTTTCCTTGTGGTTTCTTTGGTGTGAAAATTCCTCCTTTCCTTCAATTGCCAAATGGCAGAAGCCCACCCACCCCCTTTCTAGTGTGCTGGGCCGAGGTGAGGGGGGTGGTCGTGGGGTCGGCGGGGCTGATGGGGCCCGCAGCTTGCTGGGGTGAGGAGGGGGCAGGCGTCGTGGCTCTAGGCCTCTTCTTTCCCCCCAAGTCTGTGTCCTGGGCTACAGAGGAGGGGGTGCCTCCCCGCTCCCCACCCCCTGACCTCCCCCTCGCTAACCTCAGGCCCTCTTGAAGCAGAAGGAGAAGGTTCCAGAGCTTCAAAACTGGAAGCACAGACCCCGGGACGAGGAAGGGAAAGATGGTGCTATTTCCAAGTCCCTTCTCTCGCTCGCTGGCGACTGTGACGACCCTTGCTTGGCTTTATTCATCTCGGGGCTCTCTCAACAACCCTCTGGGCCTCCCCATCTTGTCTTCACCTCAGGCTCCAGGGTTGACATCTTTGCCTCCTTGTACCTTCAGGGGAGGGAGGGCCCTGCAGGCAAATTTCAACAATCAGGTCCTCACTGCTTGGGGGTTGACCTCGGAATATTTTCCCCAGATCAGAAGGTTGAAGAAACGACTGTTGGAGTGGGAAGAGCCCTGCCCGACCTGTCTCTCTTCCTCTGGCCCCGGCCGAGGTGAAGGCAGGTGGAGGGTTTTTATGTTGGACGATTTGGGGGATGAGGGAGGAAGGGAGGAAGCAGTTTGGGGAGCTTTGGGGTAGGCAGCAGTCCATTACCTTCCCTCTTGATCTCAAAGCACAACTTGGATTTGGGGACCAAAGGTCAGAGACGCGTCCTGTTGGAGGACCTGTGCTGGGAGCATGGGGAGAGGTGGCAGGAAAGCTTACAGGAGCAAGAAGCGGCCTGTTTTCCCTTCGCTTTGTTTTCTTTCCAAAACAAGGCAGGCCAGCCACTGGAATTTTGCTGTTGGCCCCTCTGCCCCTCCCGTCCTAAAAATAGGGGATCTTTTCTTACACACCCCCAGAGAGAGGGACTGTCACACTGGTGCTGAGGGACCCAGGGGCTGCTAGGAGTCCTTGCTCCTTTCCAGAACCATCCATCCCTATAAGAGCACAGAACCGAGGGCTGGGCCAAGTCCCTGGCCTTTTCCTACAGTTCATAAAAGGTCTTTGGCCAATCTAATCCCAGGAAAGAAGATGCATCAACGCTAGAATGTGAATATAACTTTAGTGGACCAATAAGAAAATGCAAGAAGCCCCATGGTGAGAAAAGTGAATTCTGTCACACTGCTTCCTATTTTCGTCCTCATGTCCCTCCAGGGAAAACAACTTTATTGCTCCATTTCTGCCTTTTTCCTCTCACATATGCACTTTGGGCCTTTTTTTTTTTTTTAATAGCTGGAAAAAAAAATACCACCCCGCAAACCTGTATTTAAAAAGAAACAAATGACCATGTGAAATTTGCCTCTGTCCAAACATTTCATCCGTGTGTGTGTGTGTGTGTTTGTGTGTGTGTGTGTGTGTGTGAAGCCGTCCATTCATCTTTTTATATGGGGTGGTTGTCTTTTCTTGGTCTGTTCTGGTCCCCTCCCTCGTGGGCTTGTGCTTGGGATCAACTCTTTCTGGCCTGTTATGATTCTCAACGTTTGACTTGGACCACAAGTGAATCTTTCTCCTGGTGACTCAAATAATAAAAGTATAATTTTTACCTGTGGACTTGGTTTTCTCTCTGGCTCTGAAGTGCTCTGTGTGTGTGTGTGTGTGCCTGTGTTCATGCGCCACGGGTTTGGGGGGCATTAGCCCGGCCCCCTCCCGAGAGCCCTGCTGCCCTTCAGGGAGAGAATGACCAGTTGGAAAGCTGTCAGCCTGGGGCGGCAGTGCGATGGGGACTTGGCACCTACTTCTCATGGAGAATTCTTCCTGCGGGTCTGCTCCTGGCTGCCCCTCGCTGCCCAGCTTGGTGACACTCCCAGAAACTTCCCTGAGCTCCTGTATTTCCCTCTTCTGTCTGACTTGCTTAGTGAGGCACCTGTCCCCCCGCTAGCCAGGGCCCTCGCAGGGCAGGTAGTGGGTGCAGGTCCTCAAATCCCCAGCGCCTGTCCTGGGCCGGGCACGTCACTGCTCAACAGATCGTCTTGCACTGATGCGGGAGCTCGGCCCGGGGGGGCACGTTCAGCCCTCCGCCACTGCCTGGTGCCCAGGAAGAGCTTGGCGCTGTGTGAGGAATGAAATGACAGAGAGACAGTCTGGGTGGGGTAAGAGGGGGAATGAAGCCATCTTATGAGCCCAAAGCAGTACTCAGCCGAGTCACTACCGCCCTGGGTATCTCACGGACGGGGTTCTGAGACCCAGGGAGGCCGTGATTTGGTAGAAGTCGCACAGCCAGTGGCAGGGCCCGAGGTCTCAGGACCCACCGTGTGACGGTCACACCTCACGCCGTGCTGCCTTGCCATGGTGGGCCCTGCACCCCTGCCCTTCGCACCTCACATCTTTGTATCTGACCCCCTGCT
This sequence comes from Ursus arctos, assembly GCF_023065955.2. NCBI lineage: Eukaryota > Metazoa > Chordata > Mammalia > Carnivora > Ursidae > Ursus > Ursus arctos. The sequence goes on along the minus strand of NW_026622919.1, from coordinate 21,948,797 downwards.
CTGTCCTTTGCTCCAGGAGCCCTGGGTCGGACCTCCATTCAAAGGCCAGGTGGCCTCCCCTCTTCTGCGGGGTTGGGAAGGGGACAGTGGTAGGAAGGAATCTGGAGCCTTCCCTCCCAGGTCAGTGCCACCGCCACCGTCAGTCTCCCATCCAGCTGCTTTGTGGAGAGCGGTCTTGCCCACTGGGGGCTCAGCAGGGGGGAGGCAATCCCTGATTGCGGGGGAGATGAAGGGGGCCCTCCCCGAGCCTGGGCAATGCGAGAAGGAAAGAGGCGGGTCTGCAGGGTCTGAGTGGTGTAGGGAGCGTCGGAGGCTGGGGTGGGATCATTAAAGACAGTCCGGATGGACACCCACTTCCTCTCCGAAGGAGCAGGCTGCCTAATATTTTCCCAGCAGAAGGGAATGAGTTGGCAAATCTTGCCTCCTGTTGGCCTGCCCCCTTTTGTCTGCCGAGCGGCAGCCCCCCCCCCCCCAGGAGGCTTCATTCACCAGAGCGATCGGAGGAGGGGGCAGTCTGCTTGGGAGGGAAGCTGGGCTGCGACTCCACTCCCCCCTCACAGAAAGCTCGGGGCTCTACCTCCTGGGCACGGGCCAATGGGAGCAGTTTCTAGACCCCCTTCTAGAAGGGGCCTCAGTTCCCGCGGCCTAGCATGTGGAAGGGGGTCACTCGTGCCCTCACCCCGCCTTCCCCAGGGCTTTCAAAAGAACTACCGAGGGTGGAACGGAGGACACGAGGCCTCAGAGATGTCACAGGGAGTATTTTTAATTAAACATGGACTAACGAAGACATAAAAAGGCATAAAAACAACAGAAGACAACTGAGTAGCCATCACCCAGTTTAAAAAATAAAACATTAATTCTCCTTTCCCCTCAGAAGGCGTCCCTTGAATTTGCATATCTAGACACTGTCCCCGCACAGGGACGGGCCTGGGAGTTCGATAGTGCCCTCTCTGGACGGAACACTGTCCTGGGTTCTCTGAAGAGGGCACAGAAGAGAGCAAGAATGCGGGTCATGACCACAGAGACAAGGGACAAGGGACTCTCTGGAGGAGAGACTCTGGCGTTCCCACAGTACATGGAGGGACTCGAGCAGTGCAGGGAGGGCCGAGGGCCCTTTCAGACAAAAAGGTGAGCCAGTCGGGGGGCGAGAGAAGAATACGGGCTCCAGAGTGTGTAAGCCTAGTGCTCTATCTTGGTCTCCCCCACTTCCAACGAAACATCAGGCAGGTTCCTGACCAGCTCGGAGCCTCATCTAGAAAAGACTTGCAGGGAAGTTGACATTACAGCCAGTGTGCAGGTCTGGCCCAGGACAGGAAGCCCACCAGGGTTCGCTCCAACCCCAGAGAGGCCAGCGGGGACTCCCATGAGACCTCCGTCTCTGTCCCTCCGTAACGTGACCTTTACAACCGCCCATGGCCCAGCCAACTCCCAACCATTATTTTTCTGAGATAATTTGCCACCGATGCGTCAAAGGACAAAGGCAGAAGGCAGGCAGTCAGGAGGATTCGTGCCTCGGGCATCGGGGTAGAGCTCGGATTCCTCCTACGTCCCTATCACGCAGGCTCCATTTAGCTACAAAGGGATGGGATGGGGTTCCTGGGGAGAAATGGCGCCTCCTCACTTCTGCCGGGTCTAAATCGAGCCTTGCCTTGGTTACCCGCTCCCGGGCTTCGTGATTGGTTGGCCGGGGGAGTGGGGGGGGGGGGAGCAGGCTGCGGATGGAGCCGCAGCATCCCTTAGTCTCGGGCCCCGGGAGGGGGAAGGGAAAAGACCGAGCGGCGGAGGGAAGAGGGAGCCATTGCTTCCGCTGGCTGCAACCGGCGCGCTCGCAGCTCCCGTCCGCCCGGCATCCAGAGGCTTCCTCAGCCGAGGACTCCATAATGCTGGATATTTTCATCCTGATGTTCTTTGCCATCATAGGCCTGGTCATTCTGTCCTACATTATCTACCTGCTGTAGCGCTGCGGCTGCGGCGGGGAGCCCTCGGCACAGCTCAGGATGAAGCTGACCGGCCGGGATCCCTGCTTTGTGGACGCACCGGTGGATTTGGGCTTCTGGTCGTTATTTCGGGTATTGATTCAAAAACAAAACTGCAAGAGATCTTGTTATCCTATTTATCCCCCCTCAGAGGCATTCCTATAGCCTTTCTCAGATCACTCTGCAAAGAATAAGAAATGCCAGCTTCTTTCTTGGAGACCCAATTTAAAAATAACGATTTTTTACAATGAAACATAAAACCCACAGTGCCAAGGATTTTTAGATAGAATGGGGTGGGAGTGGTGTGCTTGGGGGGAGGGGCTATTCTTTCCTAGTTTTTTTCCTTCAAGTTAGGTGCTCAGACTCCAAGTTGTCTTTTTTTTTTTCCTCTCTCTCTCTCTCTCTCTCTCTCTCTCTCGGTAATTAAAGGTGAAACACGTCTTTATATGTCAGCAGAGTGGTTTGCAATGATGCTTCCATAGTTGCATTAATTAGTGAGTGACTCGTTTTCACTTGAAGATGAAGTAGCTGATGAAATGGACTGGGGAGCGGGGTCTGGGGGAGCCGTCCTTTCCCTGCTGGGGTTTGGTGGCGAGGAGAGAGGAACGAATTCATTTGTCAGTCCGCGGCCAACACGGGGTTGCTGATAGCGTCCCCGCGAGTCCCGTCTGAGCCTTGTTTCTGGGTTTCCCACAGCTCCTGGTCTGCAGTCCAACCAGAGGCCTCTTATCAGCAGCGACAGCCCTGCTGCCCAGCAGCCCTCTTCCAGAGCCTTCCGGGTATGGTTAACCACCGTCGGGCAAGGGGCTTTTGGAGCTCCGAGGCGGAGGCCGTCCGCTGGGACCGCAGGAGCGCGTGGGCGAGGCTGGCCGATGCTGTGCGCGCTCGAGCTGTCGAGACAGGGTGCCGAGGACGCAGGGCCGGCATGCAGGCTCCTTAGAGTTACCCTGCAGAGCCGCTCAGATGCTCGTCTTGACAGCCTTTCTTTAGGTGTAAACGCAACATAGGGTGCTCAGCTGTGTTCTTTCCTTTCCCTCTCACGCGCAGGGGGCCCCGCGTAAGTTCAAGGGCACATCGTCTATGAAGTGGTCACTTTATCACTGTCTCTGCAGACCGCGGTGTGAGCTCGTGTGGTAGCCCTTGTCTCGCTCCCCAGCCGGAAGGAACTTGTCGTTTGAATTTTTAAGATTTGTCATCTTTTTTCCCCACTCCATACCACTTGTGCCCCAGCTTCTCAGTTCAAGAGAGAAATGGTTCTATAGTCCTCATTCTTTGTGACTGGTTGAATTATAAATTATTGAAAGAGGGTAGCTATACCTCATCTTACTTGTTGTTTGGGGGGACAAAAATCTCCTACTCCCAAACCATATGTTGTGGAATCCAGAGTAGACGTGGGTCCCAAGTCTGTGGTACCTATTCCTTTGAAAAGTCCATCATAATTGTTCTACATTTGATTTTCCTTTCTCGCTTAAAAGTAAACAAGGAGAAAGATTAACTTATAGTTTTGATTTATAATGTTGTTTTCAGTTTCCATGTCTTAAAAAGAAGTAAAATGAAGGCACTACAATATATGATCCAATTAAAATGGAAAACTTGCATTTTAAAATTCTGGCCATGAAAAAACCCTGCTCTAAAAGCATTGTCTTGGCAACAAATGAATGACCTTCAATCAGTCATTTAACCTTCAGGTCGTCTGTTTATTCTGACAAACGAAAGGGCTGGACTAGAAAATTGTTACTTATTTATTATGTTATTATTTATGAAATTTTAAATTGTTTTTAATTTTAAAATTCCCCTTTCCATTTTAAAATTCTACAATTCTAGGATGCATTTACCGGTAGTTTGCTTTTTTGCTCTCTCCACGTGACATTTTATAATGAAAACTCAACTGCAAAACTTTTTTTTTTGGCACCACCAACCACACTGTGAGGAGAAAATGACACTATTTATTTACTCCAAACATGTACCAGTGACAATTTGCTAAGCTGTTTGGGGAATATTAACGTGAGCAATACTACGTGGGGGTATGTAACAGAAAGAGGTGATCTGACAGATACGCTAATGTAGGAGGCATGGGTCTGAACATTAATACTATTTGGGGAGGATCTTCAGTTATCTGGAGAGTCCTAGACATGACATTTCCCACTAAAACATTCCTCTGACTCTTTGGCCTAACTTCGTGTTTCAAACTGAAAATTTTTCTACTTCAAGGCGAGGGTCAGCGTTTTGAAGGGGTCCAAGTTACCCAGTTAATTATCGTGGTATGGATCTTCAAGTTTTAGTCTCTAACCAAGTTCGCTCTGAAGTCTTTTATGAGGGCAAGGCTCTTTAGCCTGTATACATGCGTAGCTGAAACCACTGAACAATTCAGTGAAAACAAGCAGCCAGTTTCAGCTACACCCCTTCGATACATATCACTGGTATTGGGTGCGGCGGAAGGTGGAAGGACGTAGAAAGAGTGCCCATATTACTTGTGAAATATTATGGTCTTAAAAAAATAAGTGATTAAGTTTTGGAAGAAATTTTGGACTTTGCGCCTGTATTCATGCTATAATATGCCAGTTTATAATAGTTTCATGGTGTTCATCATTTAGATACATTTTTAAAATTTCACATTTAAACTGTTTGTATACCGGCATATATTGCCATCCTCATACATAATAAAACACTGAAAAAAGTCACTTCTGTAATATGAAGTTTTGTATAAATTTTACAAATCTGTCATAAGGCAATCCTGTCCTATAGAGTGAGTATCATACTTGGCCCACATCAATGCAGTAAAAACATCTCTAAATAATTGTAGGTTGCTTAGAAAAAATTAATGTGGCATTACACTAATTCCTGCTTTCTTGACAAAAAGAGAGATTTGTATGGGAAAGTGATGTATTTTATTTCAGGCGAAAGAGGATATATTTTGGGAAATGGTTAAATAATGGAAAGATGAATGTTACTAAATTTTGAGCCACCTAAGACTCATTTTTCTGGGTTTACAGAATCAAATCCAAACTTTCTGAGCTTGCAACTTGGCAGGACACAATTTATTAAATTTCAGAAAATGTGTTTGCTTTTAAAAGGCTTAAAATTAGCATTATTCAGAGTTCAAATCCCTTAAAAGTATCATTTTAATTTTAAATTACTCAAAAAAAAGTGTATTTCCCTTAATAAAAGATTAAGCATAGATGGAATGGAAGACTGTCTTTGTAAATTACATGCTTTGGCTTTTACCACACTGCAGATATTTGCTAAACCTAGAATGACCTCTTCTAAGTTAGTTTTGCTCCCATCTACTTTATTTTATTTATTTGACAGAGAGAGAGACAGCCAGCGAGAAAGGGAACACAAGCAGGGGGAGTGGGAGAGGAAGAAACAGGCTCATAGCGGAGGAGCCGGATGTGGGGCTCGATCCCAGGATTCTGGGATCACGCCCTGAGCCGAAGGCAGACGCTTAACGACTGTGCCACCCAGGCGACCCCTGCTCCCATCTACTTTAAACAAAAAACCAAAGTCACATATAAAAGCAGAAACAGAAAAAGCCACTGACACAACTTCCATTATGAACTCAAACATGCTAAGGCAGATACATTTAGACATATTTAAGAACTTCTTTGTTCTTAGAAAAACAGATCTTATGGTCATGGGAAATTGCAGGTAATCCACAGTACTTAATTACATATTTTGTTTTTTGAAACTCATGTTAAACTATGATAATTGTAGTATTTGGAACATTAATTGCTTGGGAATCTGGTCTCTGAATTAAATAGCAGAATAGTATAGAATACTGTTCTACTTATAGGTTATTGTTCAATTTATGAGTTGTTGCTAGTAAATGAAATTATCTAAGTAATTAGCTTCTATACTGTAATACTAAGCATAAATATATAGATAGATATGTAGTTAATGGCAACATTATATTAAGATGCTTTGTGTTTTGATCATGTTAGAGCTATAACTAACAGCTTAAATAAAAATAAGTTCCACCATAAGAAATAAAGGAATTATACTCTATGGCTTACATAATAGCAAACTCTATACAAGTTAGAATGTTTCTAATTTAACTTTTATTAATATGAATAAATAACAAATTAAATAAAATTTAGCAAATATTTAGGTATCGAAGACATTTTACCATAAATACAATACTTTAAAAATAACAATGCATATTTTTCAGTTTTGTACACATCTATAAGAAAGCCTTTTGAGGGCTCAACTAAAATTTTTTTTTAAGTCTCTGGTTATTTGAAGAATTTTCTGGAATTATATTTGTTCTCTTGATGAAAAAAAAATAGTGTTCTTGGTACTTCAGCACTTTTTATTTTAACCTAGAGGAGACTATCCAATACAACTGTCTTTCAGGTCATCTTTCCTATCTGAGTGATGTTTCAACAAGCCAAGAAGCATATGTCCATAACCTGATTTCTTACAGGTTTCACTGCTACCTGCTAGTGGAATTGAAAAGAAATCTGTAATCATAGAATCGAGTACTATTCACGTAAGAGATGAACTCTCGAGTAATAATCACACAAAGAGGTAAAGGTTTGTTTTTGATTACCATAAGATGGTTCTTTCCGTGGCATCTTTTCCCGCACACCTCATGCCTGCTCTAATCTCCACTTACGGTTGATGACTAGCCTGGCAATAAAATCTTTGTCCTTATCGGAAGAACTGGAAGCATGAACTAAGACATCAAAGGATGGGAAAAGTGTGAAATAAGGTGTCTATTGTTCACACCATGGACAGCAGCCTGATAAGCAACCACTTCAACTTCTGGAATGATTAAACCACTTCCTGAATATAGTAATTTACTGCCTGCATTGGGAATCTGATAAAGAAGTTGAGGGATCAGAAAGGCATGAGAAGGAATTATTTAAAAAAGTGTTAAGGATAGATGTTCCATGGTTTCTTAAGGTACAGAGTATTCATCACAAGATATAAACTTTAGTTTCTAAGCAAAGAAGTGTCCTTAGTTTATTAGTATTGTGTGTGTGTGTGTGTGTGTGTGTGTGTGTGTGTTTAGAAACTGCGGTAAGGTAAATATAATGATGTGTCATGGGGCTTGCTTTCCAGTAGAAGTAAAAATCAGCCTCAAATGAAAGTCAAAGGAGACCGAGGGAATCATTATCAAAAAGCAAAAAGGAGCTAGAAGACCAGGTCAATCTTCTAATTTAGGAAAAGATATAGGATAAATTATTTGACCTGTTAGCAGCTCACGTTGTTATGTTATGACTGTTCTAAAGTCAGTTAGAAGTAGACAATCTCCTAGTAATTTTAGGCTATGCATTTTGCCAATACTCCTTTTCTGGTGGTACTATGAGTGTCTATACTGTCACTTAAACATCGATACCAGCGATCACAATATGTGCTTTTGCAAGTTAATCTCCCACTTAAACATTTGATATCACACTTTATTCCTGATGACAAATGTATTTGGCAAAAAAAAAAAACAAAAAAACCTCGAGGGGCTGAATTGAGGAAATGCAAGTTTGGTTTCACTGTTATTTTTGTCTATTGATAACTGAATGAAGGACTTGTCAGTTTACTTTTTATTGGTAGCAAGATGATATCATTTATCTACTGCACCCAAAGAATGAATTCGATTTTTTTATGTTCCAAATTTGGGTGGAGGGTAAGATAATAATCTCACAATTATCCAGGATAACATAATAATATGTTTAAAAAATTTTATAGTAGCAGTCATGTCAGTTCAAGTGTATAAGGAGATTCAAAATCTGGGTCAAAAATGTGTTAAGTTAAACCATGCTTCTTTTGTAAACCACTGTGGAGACTTGGATAATTCAAGGAAACTTCACAAAGCCAAATTTCTTTCTCTTAGAGAATGAAACTTAATATCTATTGTGTTAAATACTAAAAATATTCAGTTTACACTAAAATTTTTACTTTTTCCTCTACTTTTCTCCCGCTCCCATATAATCTAATGGGTATTCTGTCAACTTGGAATCACCAGTGTTTTGATAAATAAATGGATTAGGCTCTCCAAAGCACGTACAGGAAAAAGAGTGAGGGGGGGAAGAAAAGGCTAAAATCAAGGTATTGTTTTGTATTCTGGTATCTGCCAATTTTTAATCTTTATAATTTAACTGTGGGTGAATTCTTAAAATGAGAGGAAGAAAATGAAACCAGGAGAAAAGCAAGAACTTTGTTTCTGCATGAAAATGCAAATACTAAACTCCAGAGAAAAAAATTCCTGCCACCGATGAAATTATAGTTGGACAATTCATCAGGGAAAGGTAGTTAATTTCTGACATTTCAAAAATGTAGGTAAGTGCTTTTGTTACTGAAATATAGTAAAATCTTGTTATCACAATTTACATTTTTTTCCCAAAATTTGCACTCTTCCTCAATCCTATTAAACCTCTGAGCCCCTCTTACCAAACACTTGAGAATTTCCCACAATTTACACCCCACTTCTGTGAGGGATTTCTATATTTTCTCGTGTTCCTTTCCTTCCTCAGCTGCAGAGGTGAGTTAAGTCAAGAGCTTAGGAAAAGAAAGCCAGCCTCTGAGAAGTCCAGTGGGAATGGGTATGTCTTCAGCAGAAATAAAATGATCAAACCCAAGGAAAAGAAAATGGGAGATCCAGGAGGGCCCCAGCATGATTTCAGCCCCGTGAGACACTATTCATTTCTATTTTAATAGGAAAAGCAGTGGGTAAATGCTAGTCAGAATGAATAGTCCTGGAGCTTTTTGGAATCCATTTACTGGAGGGAAACCCCACTCTCTCAGGGCTGCCCTCACCATGCACGCTGCTTCCAGGTTCCTTCGAGCCCCACTCTTTAAGAAAGGGATGAAAGCTTTAGGAAGAAGTGCAAATTATTTGTGAAGATTGTTCTGGCAGCCGAATGGGTACTTTCTTTCATTTTACATTCTCCCTTATTTGTGACATTTTACTCTAATCTCCAGAAAGGAAGAAAAGATGACTTAATTGTATTAAGACAACATATACTTTCCTCTGTTTATAGACTTTTGTCTTAAAGGAGGAAATGTGTGTGCGTGTGTGCGTGTGTGTGTGTGTATGTAGATATACAGACATACTTATATATGTATGAATACGTATATACACATACTTCCTTTAGTTTTTGCTATGTTAGTTCATGTAAAACATCAACAAAATATAATGTTCTTTGTAACAGATGCCAAAAAGGTGGTAAAGAAATGTGACTTATGTCCACACATTCTAAAGCATCATACTGCAGGTCTTTAGAAAGCATTCTAGGTTACGTCTACACAACCTAAGCAAGTGAACAGATACAAGCCATTTAGTGAATCTGAGTCAGCTCCACCTACAAAACAGAATTTTCCCTTGTTTCAAACATCCACACATACAGGTTGACCCCTGATTCTTGGACACTAATGCTCTATTTAGTTGGGTGTTAGGTTTACCAAAATCTGGAGAGGCACAGCTTGTTTTCCAGAGAAATATCAATACGCTCTTGGGTATGGCAGTAATTTTTATATTAATAATGGTGCAAGCAGTTGCTTCTAAAATTCTGTGCAGCTGTGGAGTTCTTAGGGTACTGAGGTGATAAAAAGTCCCATGGATGCTAGCTATTCTTTGAGTTTGGAAAAGTCGCACTCTTCCAATTGTTTGTTCAGTGAGGTATTCTCTAAACGTAAGGCTTTCTGAGTATTTAGGTAGAAAGAGTATTCATGGTCAAATACAAGACCTCCTTATGGAAGTTTGCCTGAGCGTGCACAAGATGGAACAAATTCAAAAAGCTCCTGTCGTCTTCATCACGGTCTCCTGTATGCCACACACAGGAATGGACAGTAAGGGAAAGAAAATGACAGTTAAAATTTTAAATATATGATTTATTTGGAATAAGATGTTCCAATTCTCCCTAATAATAGGTAACAGAAGAGTAGTTAGTGATCTTTACTAAGTCAGACATTAACTGCCGAAATCAGGGAACTATATAAGAGCACTGAATAAGAAGTCAGAAGGAAAGGATGCTGGTCCATGCTTTACTGCCTCTAACTCTATGACTTTGGGCAAGTCAAGTAATTTCTCTAAGCCTTAGTTTTCTCATCTGTAAAATAGGGCTGATTATCATGTTGGCTACCTAACAAAACTATACAATACTATGTGTTGAAACTAAACAATATAGGGCATTATTATGATGATTAGGATAGTTGGTAAGTGAGCAAGTGAACATTTTGCTGTGCAAAACTGAAATGAGTTCCTTTCAGAGCAGACTCTTCAACTTTAGGTTTTCCATGAAAATCCATACGAGATTTAAAAAGTATCGAAACCAACAGCTAAATATATCTCATGGAAAAATAAACAAAAAATGTCTGCTTCTTCTATTCTTGGTTTAGAAATAAAAGTGTACGCGAATTAGCTCTGTTTTAAGTGGAGACTAGGATGCACGTTAGTCACACCTGTGCACCGTCCGCGCGCACACTCACTCACCGGCCATAACTGACTGAAGCATTTCCATTATAACACATGCAAACGCATTCGCCACGTTCTGCAGGAAGTTATTTCTTTCCATGGCAGTGCTAAAGACTTTACAGACTTTTTGCATCATTTTAACTGCCCAATCCATGCAGTATAGTTCTTTCTCACACACCTGATTTAGATATAAAAAGAGTAATGGTAAAGCTTCATGTGAAGAAAACTGTAGAATTTGAAAATGGTATTGACAATGATGGTTTATGACTTTACATAATTTATTACACATGACATCATCTTGAGTTTATTAGTGAGAAATGCTCTTACATCTAATTCTCCTTTCCTTCCAAAGGGTACAATTTTAGTGGAAAAAAAGTGTGATGTAAATAAAAGCTTTGTCCAAGATTATCACAGCATATTATTAATATAAGAACTAATACTGCAAATGATTATTAAACATATCATAAATAAGACTTCTGCTCATTCATTCATTCAGTTATTATTTATTGAGCAGATGCTAAGAGCTGGAGATACAAGCCATAAAGAGAGGGCCTCTATTTTCCAGTAATACAATAAGGGTGACAAACAGGCAATTTTAATAAGCAAGAGAACTATGAGTTGTAGGGAATATTTGTCTATTATTTAAAAGATAAAATATTTAGGGATGCCTAGGTGGCTCAGTCAGTTGGGCATCTGCCTTTGGCCTGGGTCATGATCCCAGGACCCTGGGATGGAGCCCTGAGTCTGGGCTCTCTGCTCAGCAGGGAGTCTGCTTCTCCCTCTCCCTCTCCTCCCACCCCCCACCCGCTCGTGCTCTCTCTCCTCTCTCGCTCACTCTCTCAAATAAATAAATAAAATCTTTAAAAAATAAAAGATAAAATATTTAAAGATTACATGTTAATAAAGCTGGCCAAAAGGAAAAAAGGTTTCTTTACTAACATTCTAAATGACCAATTTAATTCACATAGCCAAATAATATACAGCATGAAAATAAACCATATAGGGGCGCCTGGGTGGCTCAGTCGTTAAGCGGCTGCCTTCGGCTCAGTTCATGATCCCAGGGTCCTGAGATCAAGCCCCGTGTCGGGCTCCCTGTGCAGTGGGGACCCTGCTTCTCCCTCTTCCACTCCCCCTGCTTGTGTTCCCTCTCTCACTGTCTCTCTCTCTGTCAAATAAGTAAATAAAATCTTTAAAAAGAAAAGAAAAGAAAAGGAAAGGAAAGAAAAGAAAAGAAAGCATATAGTAGTGTCACATTTAGTTATCAGGTAAAACTGACAGGGAAGATTTGTTGACTACGGATTATGTGTAAGGCACTGTTCCAGGTACTACGAAAGAAGTAAGTCACCTAGCCCTGGATGTCAAAGACCTCTCAGTCTCTCCCGGGAGATGATTTACCCCACACATAAAATGGCTTAAGAACACTAGCAGTAAACGAAGATAAAGAGAAGACAAATCTGAGGCCACTTAGAGAAAATTAATGATCAGCATTGAGAGGCTTTCTAGGATGACTTCCTCTTCATCCTACTTGCCATAGTGCTGCCAAAGTAACCTTCCAAAAACTGAAACCTGATCATGTCTCTCACCTTCCTAAAACTTTTCAGCAGCTCCCTATTAGAGGATATGCTCAAGCCCCACAGAATGGTTGACAAAGCCCTTCCTCACCCAGCCTCTCCCTTCCTATCTCCCTTCCTCACCTCCTCCTCCTGGGCACTTTCTACTCCAGAAACAATACTGAGCTGCTTACAGTCCTGCGGATATAGCCATGCAGTTCCATCTCTCTCTCTCTCTCTGAGGCAATCTGCTTAATTACTAAAATAAATATTTACATGGAGAATATAGTTAATTTAGTAGCTTTCTTCACAGTTTCACATTTTAAGAAGAGACACAGAGGTTTCATTCATGTTTTAAGCAGTTGGGTTGGTAGAGTCTTGTCTCCATTCCATAGGAAATGGATTACATCAATCATTCTTCACAACGGTCACCTGGAAGACTGTTCTAGTGCTAATGAGGCACTGGTTGGGGTGGCATCTGTGATGGTAGCCAAATCAATGAGATTTCTGCATAACATATGCAGGTACATGCTTGAATAATTTGCACACACACCCCCTCATCTCCTGGCAAACTCCTCCTATTCACTTTTAAAAACCTATTTCTGCTGGGCCTGGAGAAGCCCTGTCTGTGCTATATCCAGCCAATATTGGCTCCTCTCTGCTACCTCTGTTTGTATCTTTTTGTACATATATTTTTGTACTTATCACACTGAATTTATTTATATATACCTTGATAGATCTTAAAAGACCTTAAACAGCTTTTGGTCGGAGATTAGTTCTATTAATTTCCATAGTCTTGGAATCCCACACAGTGTATAGCCCATAGTAAAACAATTTGTTTTAAATGAATGAATATTAAATATATTTTAATGTTTTATTTATTATTTATTATTTATTTTTTTTGAGAGAGAGAGAGTGGAGTGGCGGGGCAGAGGGAGAGGGAGAGAGAAAATCTTAAGCAGGCTCTACATCCAGCGCAGACCCTGACGCCAGGCTCAATCTCACGACCCTGAGATCCTGACCTGAGCCAAAATCAAGAGTCAGACACAACCGACTGAGCCACCCAGGGGCCCCTTTAATGATTTTTTTTAAAAGATTTTATTTATTTATTTGACAGAGAGAGAGTGAGAGCACAAGCCGGGAGACAGAGGGAGAGGGAGAAGCAGGCTCCCTGCTGAGCACGGAGCCCAATGCAAGGCTCGATCCCAGGACCCCAGGATCATGACCTGAGCCGAAGGCAGCCTCTTAACTGACTCAGCCACTAAGGCACCCCTAATGTTTTATTTTGAAAAACATTTTAAGTATACAAAAGTAGAGATAATAGAATAATGAGCCTCCAATATCCATTCCCTAGCTTCAGCAATTACCAATCTTGTCTCCTCTCTACTACCATTTACTTCCACATCCTCTCCCTGCTGCCCAAAGATTATTTTGAAGCAAATCATAAAAACTGTTTTTAAATGGAATTTTTAAAAAAGGATATAACTCGGCAGAGCTGTATAATGAAAAATGGACATTAAGTGGGGAGAGGTTAATATACAGAATGATTCCAAATATGATATTATATTATATATATTTAAAATTTTTAAGGTATACCTAAAATGTTTAAATACTTCTTTCAAAACGTTTTGAACATATTTCAGTTCCTTCAGGGCAGCTCCCTAGGTCAACTATAATGTTAAACAACTTGCTAGAGAAAAACTTGTTTTTTACTTACCAAAGCCAAAAAGACTATCAGCTTTGCCAATTCAATGGCCCGTCCATTCACAGCTTTACTAGCCATGAAAGTGAAACAGATGTTGTTCCCACTTAGGATTAGGAGACGTGCATTATTCTCTAGAAGCCACTCACGGGGAACCACTTTTATTAGAGGAAGAACAGTTATTTAGTGAGAAATTACATAGTAGCTCTAGTAAACATCATTAAATACACGCAACATTATATTACCTTATTGGAAATACAACTAGAGCCAAGGGAAAAGCACAGAAAAAGTGCTTTAGTTTTGCAATTACTGCATTCAACCAGAGACAGAGATTATTGCCAAGTTATAGTGGCTTTTACAAATGTCCTAGCAATACAGTCAAAGCATTTCTCCCACACATAGATCAAAAGGCAAGATGGTCTAATTCTGTGTAAGGAAAGAAATCCTATAAACTTAAGAATCTAAAGAATTCTTCAGGAACAGAAAAAACTGTTTTCCTTCTGTGCCAACAGGAGAGGGCCTTCTTCTTATGCAACCTAGGGGTTGTGAGAATTTGCAGAATGGGAATAACTGAGCTAATTACATTATGAAACTTTCAAATAATAATAATAATAATAAATATATATTTATCGGCAACTGGAGGAAAGGAAGGTGATTATATGCATTCTCTTCAAACATAATGCCAAACTCTTTAAATATTTTAGAACATTTAGTGATTTAGAATAGGCAATTCATTTGTCACCTGTAGAATATCCTTACAACAATTTTATAACTGTATTCTAAGAATACATTTCTACTACTCTGTGTGGCAAATACGTATTTTTACCTGATAGTTCATCTACAAGACTGATAACATCATCTGCTGTCCACTCTTTGGTGCCTGTGTCATACAGTAATTTAATAGCATCAGCCAAACCTTTCAGACTGGATTCATCTGTAGGTCCTTCTATCATGTTCTGCCAAACCACCTGTCCTGGATAATTGAAACAGAAACTAGGCTATGACAGAATAGTTGGCTTTGTGATAAAGACTTCATGGATTGTTTAAAAAGGAAATTGGATGGCATTATAGAATCCCATTGCTTATATATGCTACTTTCATAATGAAAAGTCGATTCTGATAACAGTATAAGTATGAGTGTCTCTGACTGATGTGATGAAGTCTAGCAACAATTGCTATATGAGGTAAAGAAAAAGTAGTTTCACCAAGCAGAATAGTGCTTCTAGTTCAAAGATAATGCTACCCCTGTAACAAAAATTATAATAGGGGTGCCTGGGTGGCTCAGTCTGTTAAGTGGCTGCCTTCGTTTGGGTCAGGTCATGATCAGGCTCTCTGCTCAGTGGGGAGCCTGCTTCTCCCTCTCTCACTCCCCCTGCTTGTGCTTTCTCTCTCTCTCTCTCTGTCAAACAAATAAACAAAATCTTTAAAAAAATTATAATAAACAATTAACGTAAGCTTACTAAAATCAAATGAAATCTACCGATATCCTTCCAAAAAGAGAGCACGCTATATTTGAGTATCTTCCAAACATTAAATATATCAAAACACAGTAATCCAGTCAATTTTTGAATCTTTACCTATGACCAATTCTCTTTGTAAATTACACACAACAAAATTTAATCCCAGATCGGCTTCCTGCTGCTACTTTAAACTGGTTACCTCCTGACATAGGTAATGTGAACCAAAGAACTGCATGCTAATTTTAACAGTAATCTAAGCAAAACTTAATTAGAAAGGCAAAAAAATGCAAATCATCATATTATGCACCCAAAATTAAGTAAAACATCAATTTCAACTACTAGTATGGTTTACAGACACTATTCCCTTCCAGCAGCAAACATAATCTTGAGGTAAGGTAATGTTTAGAAATGAAAAGTAGTGATTTTTAGGTATACCAGAGATGATGGGAATATATTTGGTAATGGCCTGCAGTCTTGAAGCTTAAATTATGCATAAGCTAATGTAGGGTACCTCTATGAAATCATGAAACACAGTTTAGTCATTAGGAATGAGGAAACTGAGCAGGTAGAAAAAGAAAGGTATGCTTCCTAAAGCAGCAGTAATTAACGTTTTGTAACATACATCCCTAAAAAATGGATGCTCACCATCTTGAGGAGATATGGGTCCGAAGATGATATACAATAATCTTGCCTGATTCACCATTGGCCATGGTTTTAATATACGTGTCAACCAAAAAGCAGAATCACTTCGATGTGTCCAGTGATCAAGCAGGACGTTCCTACAGAACAGTCTGATCCTTAACTCCAGTTTTCGGGCACTTCCTAAAAGACAAAAGAATTGTAAAGCATTCCTCCTAGAAAGGCTGATGTGCATACTGGATGTGCGCACAGAGGATCTGGTCAGTGATAGACATCGTAATATACTTTGTACTGAAAGTGTTATTTCATTTCTCTGTAAAAATTTTAGATTATCAAGGGACTATTCTTTAAATAATTTTATTGAGATATACTTTACATATCATACAATTCAGTGGTTTGAGTATATCCACAGATAGGTACAGCCAGCACCAAGTCAATATGAGAACATTTTCATCACCTCAAAAAGAAATCCTGTTCTTTTAGCTATCACCCCCCCATCCCTCCATTCTTTACCACCCCTCGACTTAAGCAACCAAGAATCTACCCTCTGTCTCTAAAGATTTCCTTTTTCTGGACTTCATACGAATGAAATCATATAGCATGTGGTCTTTTGTGACTGGCTTCTTTGACTTAGCACTATTTCAAGTTTCATCCATGTTATGGCATCTACCAGTACTTTCTTCATTTTTATGGCCAAATAATATTCCATTGCATAGATATACCTCATTTTGTTTATCCGTTCACCCGCAGATGGACATTTGGGTTGTATCCACCTTTTGACTATCATAAATAATGCTGCTATTAACATTTGTGCGCCAGTTTCTGTATGGACATATGTTTTCATTTCTCTTGCAGATATACCTAGGAGTGGAATTTCTGGGTCATATAGTAACTCTAAGTTTAGTCATTTGAGGAACTGCCAGACTGCTTTCCAAAGTGGCTAAACCATCTTACATCCTGACCAGCAATGTACGAAGGTTCCAATTTCTCCATATTCTCACCAACGCTTGTTACCTGACTTTTTTATTCTAGTTGTCCTAGTGGGTATGAAGTGGTATCTTGGTTTGTTTGTTTTTTTAAACAGACTTATTGAAATATATATAATTCACATACCAAATAATTCACTCATCTAAAGTGTATAATTCAATAGTTTACAATCTATAATATTATTGGGGTGTCTGGCTGGCTCCTTTGGAAGAGCATGCCACTCTTGAAGTTGAAGTTGTGGGTTCATGCCCCATGTTAGATGTGAGATTACTCAAATAAATAAACTTTTAAAAATCTATTACAGTATTAATTTTTAAAAATTGTGGTAAAATATATTTATATTTTATACATATATATATCACAAAGTTTGCCATCTTAACCATTTTTAAAGTGTACAATACAGTGGCATCACTTACATTCACAATGCTGTTCAACCATCACAACTATTTATTTCCAAAACTCTTTATCACCTCAAACAGAAACTCTATAACCATTAAGCAATAACTTCCCATTTCCCTTTGCCCCCAGTTCCTGATAGCCTCAAGTCTGCTTTCTGTTTTTATGAATTTGCCTGTTTGAGGTACCTCAGTTAAGTGGAATCACAATATTTGTCCTTTTGTGCCTGACTTATTTCACTTAGCATGTTTTCCAAGTTCATTCATTTTAGCATGCATCAAAACTTCATTCCTTTTTATGGCTGAAAAATATTCCATTGTATGAAGAGACCACATTTTGTTTATCCATTCATCTGTTGATGAACACTTGGGTTCTTCCTACTTTTTGGCTATTGCAAATAACGCTATGGTGAACATTGGCATATAAGTATCTTTCCAAGTCCCAGCTCTCAATTCCCTTAGGAATACCTAGAAGTGGAATTGCTTGGCCATATGATAATTCTATGTTTAGCTTTTTGAGAAATGGTCATATTGTTTTCCATAGTGGTGGCACCATTTTACATTTTTATACCATTTATGTTCTACTTACTTGTAGATAAGACAAGAGTAAATAGAAAATCCACCAACAATCTAAGGCCATATGAAGTAAGTACAGCCTGATGTATTAAGCCAAGTAACACAGGATTAGGAAAGGCTTTACAGAGGAAGTCTGTAAGGAGAGATGATACTTTAGGAAAAAAAAAAAAGAGAGAGAGAGAGAGCGAGAGCGAAAGAATGAATAAAAGGTATGAGGTAGAAATGTGTAAGAGATGTGTGAGACAGTGAGGAAAGTGACAAAGACAAACAGATACAGAGAATAGTGGGGAGTAAATTTAAAAAAGTAGATTGGGATTAGAATGTGAAGGCCGGTATAAACAGTTTGGATTTTATTTTGATGATGTCGGGAAGCCAATAAAAGTTTTTGATCCAGGGAAGGACACGATAAATTAATTTTGTTATTGTTTCATTGGGCTTCTAATCTGCCTTTTTCATCCGTAATTTATTTCATAATGAAATATCTTAAGCTGTCAGAAAAGCAGGGATACTACAACAAATACCATGTACCAGTCACTTAGCTTTGTCAAAGCTTTACTTTTTGCTATGTTTGCTTCAGTTATCTATCTATCTATCTATCTATCTATCTATCTATCTATCTTTAAGATTTTTATTTATTTATTTGTCAGAGAGACAGAGAGCCCCAAGCAGGGGGAACAGCAGGCAGAGCAGGCAGAGGGAGAAGCAGACTCTCCGCTGAGCAGGGAGCCCGATGCGGGGCTCTATCCCAGGACCCTGGGATCATGAGCTGAGCTGAAGGCAGATGCTTAACCGACCAAACAACCCAGGCACCCCTGCTTCAGATTTTTAAAAAATAAATAAAACATAGGTACGGTTCACAGCTTCTTGTGTATCACTCCCCATCCTCTCCCCCTTCATCCTCAGATGTAATCACCATCCTGAGTTTGGGTTTTGACCCTTTTGTACTAGTCAGGGTTCTCCGGAAAAACAGAATAAACATGATATGTATATATACATGGAGGAGAATTTATTTTGAGGAATTAGCTCACGAGGTTGTGAAGGTCTGGCAATCCAAAATCTGCAGGTTATGCCGGAAGACTAGAGACCAGAGAAGTTTCAGTTCACGTCTAAAGGCAGTCTGCTGGTAGAATTTGTTCTTGCTTGGGAGGTCAGTCTTTTTTAAGGCCTTCAAGTGATTGATGAGACCTACCCACATTATGGAGGGTAATCTGCTTTACTTAAAGTCTACTGATTTAAATGTTAATCTCATCTAAGAAATAACTTCAGAGAAACATCTAGAATAATGTTTGACCAAATATCTGGGTACTGTGGCCCAGCCAAGTTGACATATAAACTTAACTATCACATCTCCCAACTATGTTTTTATATTTTTTAATATATGTATGTTATCATAAAGAATACATAGAATTATTTTACATGTATTTAATCTGGATATAAATAGTATCATATTGAAAATATCCTTTGGTTACTTTTTTCTCAACTTACATTTTGAGATTTATCCACATTAATACGTGTGGGTTTACTTCATTTACTTTAACTACAATGGCTTTAACTGTATAGATACTTAATTCATTTATCCATTCTCCTGACGATGGGCATTTAGATGGTTTGCGGTTTTTCATGGTGACATGCTGTAATGTTCATTCTTTTTTTTTTTTTTTAAGATTTTATTTATTTATTCGACAGAGAGAGAGACAGCCAGCGAGAGAGGGAACACAAGCAGGGGGAGTGGGAGAGGAAGAAGCAGGCTCCTAGCGGAGGAGCCTGACGTGGGGCTCGATCCCAGAACGCCGGGATCACGCCCTGAGCCGAAGGCAGACGCTCAACCGCTGTGCCACCCAGGCGCCCCTGTAATGTTCATTCTTATACAGGTCTCCTTACGCACACTGTGGGAGTATCTTAGAGTGAAACTGCTAGATTATAGGATTTTAAAAATATGAAATATTTCATATATATATAAAGGTTTAAAGAATACTATAATGAACACTTTCCAGTCTTAATTACTAAAATATTATTAATACAGTTGAGCCTTCTGAATACTTCTTGCTCTAATCATATGCCATATTTGCCTCACACTCTAATTCAGTATTTATCATCCCTTTACATTTCTTTGTCCTTTTACTACATATGGATGTCATGATTTTCTTTTAAATATACTTTTGAGTTCTGCTTTTTTTTTTCTACTTTAATATCTGTATAATATTATCTGTGAATTATAGTTTTTTTACCTGGTTTGCTGCAGACGACAGTCTGCATCTTGCGGGAGAGATTAGTCAGCTCACATAAGAAGTTATATACACGGTGGCACTCGAGTTCATCCCAACCTGCTGTTAAGGTCTGAGAATAATAAAATAAAGGAAACATTGCAGATGTTCAGACCATCAAATCAAACTGTAAGTCGGCGCTAGCTTATGAGCATAACTGCTGCAGCACGTGATGGAGGCGATGTGCAATTTTTATCCACTACGGAATGTTCAAACTAATAAGGGAATTTACATAAACAAATCCTACAATGCTCTAAAATTCAGTTTCTTTTTGGTTGTAAAGGGAGGAGTATCCTTTCAGAGAACTTTCGAATGGTACTGAATCCTGAGCTCTGACTGTGTGGGTAAAGTAACAAAGGCCAAAATCCTAGAACACAACATTTGATATCTGACTTACCACCATACTGTGGTTTAGTTTTCAACAGAATCCCTTTGACTTCCTCTTGTTATCATTTATGATATTGCTTACAAATGATAATGATCTCATTTTAATGTGACAAGTATGAGCATTTATTAATGACATTTTGATGCGAATGAGAAAAGATGTTTGTTAGGACAAAGTTTAATAATTATCTTTGAGCCAGCCAGAACGTACAGTTAAACATATATGAAAAGGAAATTCAAATGGTATGCCACTATAGTTAGATTTTGAAAAGGTTGATTAATCATATAAATTTTTCTTAAAACAGTTGAACTGGATTTTAGTAGTTTAAGAATTAATCTCATTCTTTGTGGAAGGACATAGAAGAAACCGTTAATGGTTACTTCTGTTGAAGGCAACTTGGTGGTGCCTTGATGGAAGACTTACTTTTGACTTGTTTGTACCTTTTGAATTTTATATAAATGTATGTGTTTAGATTACCTGTCCTTCCTCCCCCCAAATCAAAAATCTGTCTTAGAGGGATGGCAGGAGGGCCTAGGCTACTGGAATCTGGGCATGCAGATGGTGGCTAGCAGGCTGGCATATAGAGCAATATTGTTGTAAACTTTGTAAGGTTAGGTTTTAAATAAGTTATTACAGTTGATCCTTGAACAAGACAGGGGTCGGGGCGCTGACACCCCCCCACACTCCACCACAGTCAAAAATCTGCATATAGCTTTTGGCTTACCCAAAACTTAACTATTAATAGCCTACTGTTGACTGCAAGCCTTTCAATAACATAGTCAATTGACATATATTTTGTATGTTATGTGTATTGTCTACTGTACACTTACAATAAAGTGAGAGAAAAGAAAATGCTTTAATAAAATCATAAAAAAAGAAAATCATAAGGAAGAGGTAATACATTTACAGTACTGTACTATATTTATTGAAAAAAATCTATGTATAAGTGGACCTGGACAGTTCGAACCCATGTTCTTCAAGGGTAAACTGTACATTTAAACTGTTTAGAACAACGTAATAGATCAATATGTATCATTAATATTGGATAACATTAAACAATAGTATTATCTTCTTTGTTTATAATAAAAGATTAGTCAAAAACTTTAAAAAAACATGTAGTTGATTTCTTTATCAGTGTAATTGAGAAATAATTGACATATAATATTGTGTAACTTAAAGGTGTACAATGTAGTGATTTTATATATGTATATATTGCAAAACACGTACCACAATAAAGTTAGTTAACACATCTATCATCTCCCAAAGTTACAATTTTTCTTCACTTCTAAAATCACATTTTAAATAAATAGGCCAAAACTAAAAATTCACTAAACACACACACACACACACACACACACACACACACACATGCACACACCGCACCCCACAAGATTTCTAGTCTTTACAACTGGCTGGAAATTTCAAGAATATTGGTATAGAGCAAATAAATGTTAAATGTTCTTCCTGTTGAGAAACTCAAGAAAAAAATCTGAGGTGGCAAACACACTATTAGATTAACACTTCCTCAAATCTTCATAAATTTATTTTGTTCTCTTTTAGATTACTATTATTTTTATTAACTTACGGAAAGGTAGACTACATGCTCTACTTGTTAACACTTCAAAAAACATGCCTTTTCCTCTTTCATTAAAAAAAATGTACCTGTAAAAACATGCCATAACATGGTAATCCTAAACACTGGATAGGAGCTGCACAGCCATTGAATTTAAAACAGGAAACCTGTAAAGAGAACAACTATTAATTCCTCTTTTTCAATGGAACTGTACAATGATTGGACATTCAAATTTAATGGATATATGCAGGAATTTTTCAGTATTAATTGAAAATAAATGTTAAATAACTAATTAGCATTGTGTTACATAGGTGAGATCACAAAGAAGTATAAAACAGAATCTGTCTTCAAGAAGTTCATAATTTATTTAGAAGAATAAAGTACATGCACGTGAAATTATTTTGATAATTCAGGTTAGAATATACACAAATGTTAAAATTACTAAATATACATTATATCAGATACTGTGAAAGCAAAAACAAGATAAATTTGGGAATGAACAAAACAGCTTCTGAAGCACGTGAAAGAAGCATTGTCTTAAAGTAGGATTCAAATATAAGGAATGGAGAAGATAGGAAAGATAGGTGAGGGAAACAATAAGGACAAAATTGTACAGTGTTAGGAATAAAAAACTTTATGTGGGAAGAAAGATATGACATGCTTAACTGGGCTCAATGTAGTAGGGAGTAAGGTTGCATTGTCAGGAAGAGCCCTAAAAAAAAAACCCAGCTATGGACTTTAGACCTTATCTTGCTGAAATTGAGTAGCCACTGAAAGATTTTTAAGTGAGAAAATTAACTCAGTGAAAGGGATTCTTAAGGAATAACCTTGATTCAGCATACAGAATGTCTTGGGAAGTAAAGAAATAGATGGCAGAAAGATCATCTGAGAAGCTGCTGTAATAACATAGACCTGAACTCAGTGCAAATACTGACATGAAAAAAAGCTAATGCATCAGAAACAGTTTGCATACTACTGAGTGCAGAAATGAACCATCAGTGCTGGATGTATGTTTGAGTTTATATAGTGAAACTCAAAAGCTTATACAGAAATTATGCTGAAATACATGGATACACATTCGAGTCATAAATTATCATAAAAGTTTTGTTATTTTATTTTAAAAGCTTTTTTAAAGATTTATTTATTTATTTTAGAGAGAGTTATGTGTGCATGGGGACCTAAGGGCAGAAGGAGAGGGAGAGAGAATCTCAAGCAGACTCCCTGTTAAGTGCTGAGCCTGATACAGGGCTCAATCCCATGACCCTGAGATCACGACCTGAGCTGAAACCAAGAGTTGGACGCTTAACCAACTGAGCCACCCAGGCACCCCCAAAAGTTTTGTTATTTTAATATTAAAAATACTTTCCTATATTTTCATACATTTATAAACAGTAAGATTAACATTCAGAAATTATTTCACTTTAATAAAATATCGAAATCACCACTTTAAAACAGTCTCAAGATTCTCATGTAGGATAAAAATACTTTTATACTCTGATAAATCTAATAAACTTGAATGATATGCTTAGTTATACATAAAAATTGTTTTATGATAAGTAAAAGACTACTACATTTTGGTGTTTTATAATCTCTGGGTACTTGGTATAGTATTAGATTATCAGCAATCAATTATTAGTACTAATCATGAAATTCTACTAATTGAAGATGGATCTAAAATAAATGTAAGATATTAATAACAAGTATCTTTACTAGAAATCAAGATTGTGAACCAAATGAGAAGTGTGATCTTACTTCTGCCAGTATCTTGTGAATGTACTTTAGTCTTTCCCTTGTGGGTAGCAGCAACGTACATCTTTTAAATAGCAAGCCTGAGAACATAAAGAGACACATGAAAAAAACAACAACAATACATTTAATGTAAGAGTACCTATAAAACACAGCATAACATTTCCTTGAAAGTCAAGTATGGTAAATCACAGTGGACTGTGAGCTGATACGGTTCTGAAGAGGAAGTCTGGGAGTAAAGGTACCAAACACTTAAAATAGATGGTGCTTACCAAGTAACTGTGATGTCCACTAAGTGGTATAAAATCTTACAAGGATGATGAAATTGGTATTATAAGACAGATATAGAAAGTATTAAGATTAAAAAAGATACAACAACAGACACAAAGATACACTAACACAATTGTATCTTTATTCTATAGAAAACAGATTCCAGTATTTCTTGAAATTAACCTCATGTTCACAATGGAAAATGCTTTAAGAGTTATTAATGTCAAACATGGAAAGAATGAGAAAAGAGATTTTGTATTCCTTTCTCCATATAAAAATTTTTTTAAATCACAAGTACTTAAAATTTCAGAGGTTAGAAGTTATTTTCGCTCACAGAAAGCATCCAGTTTGGATGAAATATCCATTTCTCCCTTCAAAGATATCCTTTTATGGGGCATACATGTTAAGAATGTATAGAATTTTGTGTTCAGATATTTTAAAAAAGAAAAAAAAAACCTTCAATTTCCCAGTGAGATATGTAACTTGAACTACAGTGACAGAAGTGTATGATTTGTTCCCTCTAACTTTATGTGTTCTGTTTTCCTAAAATGGCAATACATTATTAACATTCTTATAAGGGCAATGTTGTCCTTACACTAAAAATAAGATATATGGTAGAAAAATAAATACCTGAATATCATGAATTTCTCCATTTTTTATCTTCTCTGCATTTACTTTTTTTAAAACATATATGAGAGCTGCTTTATATAATTCTGTAGAATCTATGGGAATCCAATTTATTTTTAGAAGTTGCTATGTTTGGACAACACATGACCAGAACTGAATTTGAAATATAAACCCTCCTTATTTTTGTACATAAAAAGACATTTTCAGTGTTTGGTTTTTAAGCTGAGTTCTTTTCCTTTCATGATTTGGCATCCAGTCCCATGGCAGATCATAGCTGGGGAAGTGTAAGCTATAATTGCATGCTGGTTGCTTTTTCTAATGCAAAACTCCTATTTTTAAGGATTGCAATTTACCATAAAAACCAATACTGGCTGACTTATTTATTTTTTTAACACAGGTGCTCTGCTATACCCTTTAGAGACCAACTTTTAAAATTTCTTCCCACTAAAATAGAGTCAGATATAATGTTCTTTTCACACTGGCCATCTGCTCTGTCTTGTATGAAGAAGCAAATTAAAATTTATAATCTTCAGAGCACAGAATTCTGAAAATGTTATTTTAATGTCTGAAAACAAGAACGGATCAGATAAGAATGGCAACATGAGAAGATGGTAAGTACATCAAACATTTACCTAAAGAATCAGTCATAAGTCAGGTGTCTGCACCAAAACTAAACGGAAGTTTGAAATCATTACATGAATAAAACTGTTTTTAAAAGCTGGCTATTAAGATCAATACATACTTGTATTTTTCACTGAATTATCCATATAATTATCTTAATGCTTTTTTGCCTCTTTAAGCAACTGAGTCTTGGTCAGGGAGAAAAAAAAAATTCTTTCAGATCAAAACCAAAAAATAAGCTCTTTTACTGTACCACTTATTATGCAACTAAGGATGTTTGAAAAAAGATATTTACAATGACATAGCACAAAGTCATTGCTATATTCTGTTACAGGCTTTACTAAGTCTAATCACAAATACTGAAACCAATAACACTGTAATCAGATTACATACCTTTCATTTAATCTTATTAAATATACTTATCAAATATTCTTTTATGTTTTTACACATGTATACAGTCTTATTTTATTATCTTAAAGCTAGGCATCCTTGGGCTACTAAAAGGTAATAATCATTTATCTTAACTATTATGCCTTTATTTAAAAATTGAAAACACCTTAATTTTTGGTTTTATTGCCATCCTTTGGTTAATTATAAGGTAGTTTCATAATTAAACTGGTATCACTAGTCAAGTCAAAATTAGAATTTTATTTCCACACAAAATTAGAATTTTATTTCAGCACATCAATGAATAGGGTGAAAGACAGATGATTATAAATCAAGGGAAGAGATCATATGGAATTTCCTTTAATAAGGTTAATTTATTATAGCATAATGATTTATTAGTAAATTTGTGGAGTACTTAAAAAAAAACACATTGTGTTTCTAATAAGAGAATAAGTGATCTTCCACAATAATATGTTTACATTTCTTTTCTATTTTCAGGACTAGATTATGGTGGAAAGAGAAAAGACGTTTAGAAATAAAACTCATTAGATCCACAAGAAGTAAAGCATAGAAAATACATCAATTTCACTGGTAAACCACCTAGACAATAAGCAAAGGTGACATTGTATGCACATGAAATCACAAGGACTGATACTTTACATTAAAGTGCATTCTCTCATCTTTAAAGAGAAGTATAAGGGACTATTATGGGGAAAGTCCTCACACTGAAGAATAAAAGCATCATAGAAATAGGCATATTTTAAGAAATATCCCACAGGCCTTACAGAATTGTTTAATAAAATCCCCTTAATTAAGTGTAGTTCTTTACTTGTTACAATTCTCATTACATAAATTACCTAGAGATCTGTAATGTTCCAGTATGGCAGAGTCTTGTCTCTTGCTAGGCAGCTCAAGGTTATGAAAATCCTGTAGTAAAAGTCTTTTGCTTCCTGATGAGGTTGAGATGTAATTAATAATGTGCTGGCTGACTGTTTTGGACACCATGCTTAGCATGCTGATATCCTTCACTACCAAAAGAAATATATATACATGTATATATACATAAATAGCCTAATTACAAGAACATCATTATTAGTACAATCTATTAACTTATAAGTTAGCTCATTTATGATAAGACTAAATAATAAAATATATTCAAAAGTGGAGAAAAGGGGGAAAATCTTAAAATTGTTTTAAATCTCCTGTTCAATGAATTGGAAATATTTAGGGATGTTACAGTCAAGTTATCATGTTGTTATAATTAGAGACATGCTTTAAAGAGTTTGAATGTCATACTTTCTTCATTGTATCCCTTACCTAACAATGACAAAACTTTAGAAAATAAACGTAATGTAAATACCATTAACATTCTAGCAGGGCCTAAGATGACAAACTAGTTCTTGTGGGGAAAAAAAAATCGAGTGTCTATATAGCCTACTCACAGTTCCCAGGCCTCACCTGACAAATATCTTAAGATTATTTGGAATATTTCCAATGGCAAGGCTTTAAAATTTCCAAGCGTTGATAAGGGCTGAGAATCTGAGCCAAGGGTGTTGGAAAAATAGCTGCTGGATCGACGATTACTACGTCTATATTTCTGGTTGGGAATCAGAGTGAAACCGGTATTTATTCTAGATGCCATCCTTTTTCTTATCTCATGAATTTATCCTGGTTAGAAAAATAAAATACAAAAGACAAAGAAGAAAGGAAATTATAGCAACAGAGAGCTGTTTTTTAAAATGAGTAAGTTGATACTTTGATGGGCAATAGCTGTCTATCTATTTACAAAACGTTTTTTTAAGTGATCTCTACCCCTCATCGTGGGGCTTAAACTTACAACCCCAAGATCGAGAGTCACATGCTCTACTGACTCAGTCAACCAGGCGCCCCTCTATTTACAAAACTTTTAATATAATGTCCAATTTATGGAATTCCCACCAATAAAAGTGTATTTATTCATTTCACATGATACAAAATGTTTAAAAGTCTTTTCCCTCTTAGCCAAATATTCTAGATAAAGAATTTTAGTAGAATAAGAGACATGTATTTGGATGAGATATAGTCTAAGAAAATAGGCAAAATCTTTAAAAAGTAAAAGATCTGACAC
The DNA here is from genome assembly GCF_023065955.2 of Ursus arctos. NCBI lineage: Eukaryota > Metazoa > Chordata > Mammalia > Carnivora > Ursidae > Ursus > Ursus arctos. Next base: position 21,921,122 of record NW_026622919.1, on the reverse strand, counting down.
AATAAAAACAATACAACAAATTGAAAACATTCAATATCTGTCAATTAGTATGATGCTTTTATAACCTTTACATTCTAAAAAAAAAATCAAAATATCAATGTAGCTTTAAAATTTTGTAGTAAAGTTTTTCCATTTCTTTAAAACTGAGTACTGACATTTTCTTTGCTGGAAACAGTAAAAATAAAGAGATAAGAAATAGAAATTCTAAGTTTAGAGCATTTAAAATTTACTAGTTCTAACAGATTAAGAAGATTACATTACTATTACCAGTCATGTGCTGTATAACACAAATAAACACTGAAATTAAAGTCTTGTAAAATTAATAAGACTAGAATAAATAAATGAACAATGATTTTCTTCCTAATTCCACTTTTGGTTACTTCTAAGTCTTAAGAAGGGGCTATACAACTTGATTTCGAAATGAACATTCCTTAGACATAAGCTTATTAAAATCACTGATAATTTACTTACACCAAAAAATAATTCTTAAAAAAATATTCATAATAGGTAGTGACTTTGTGTCACTATCGCTCCAATTCCGAAAACACTGTCTTTTGTGTATATACATGTACGTGTACACATACATAACTACAACCCCAATCTAAGGCTCCCTGTTTCTGAAGTAACAACTAAGACATTTCATCAAAGAGTTACAAATATATCTGACACAAATGCATTTTCTCCTTTTGTCACAAACTTGCTAAAATCACATTGTTACTTATTCATCTAAAAGGTTACATATCAACTTAAAATCAGTTATACATTCAAAAACAGGGCCAAGAAATTTAGTTCCTAAATGTGAAAAACATACTGTGAACCTCCTTTAAAACCATACCATAGCACTTTGCTTTAGCATTCCACCAGCACTTAAATTAGAAGCTATTTTAAAATAATCAATAAAATTACGCAAGTAACATATTGCACTGTCAAAGTTTACAAAATGCAGCAAAACAAACAAAAAACCATTAAATTCACTTATAAACACTTCGGTTTATATCATTCCAGAACTCTCTCTCTGACCACATATAACTATATATAGAATATATATAACTATATATAGAATATATATTCTAACAAAAAAGATCACTGTTCATACTATTTTGTAATCTGCTTTTTTCAACTGTAATGGTAATTAAAACTAGTTTCTTTCCATGCCAATGGATACTTCTACAAGTATATGTATTTTAAAGGCTGCATTTAAATCCACCAAATGGAAGAATGATTTATTTAATCCATGAGGTTGTTTTTAACTTTTCACGGTAGGCACTTTAAAGCATTTTCATTGTAATAAAATGATAAATCTGGCGTAGGATTTGTCCTGTCTCTGAGGAACGTGTGACGTGAGACTCGGGTGGGGCCTGTGGGCTCTTCAGAGACTCACTGACACCTGGGACCCAGGGGACTTCAGCCTGTCAACCCCTGAGGGTGTATATTTAAACCTCTGAGGATTAAAACGCAATGGACCCATTCTTTGAACACTGAGGTCTCGTCTCAAAATGTCGTATTTTCCTCACTCAGACCCGGAGGCTCTGGTGGGGAATGCTGGCTTCTCCGAAAATCCTGACCGTGTAATCCCCAGCTATTCCCGGGCTTCGCCCCCCTCCCCCAAGAGAATGAGAATCACTGACCAAAATAATAGTAATAAAATGTTTCCATGTCTCCGTTCCACCCCACTCGTTGTTGACGGCGAAAGGCTTTGAGGGCCTTCTTGGCTGAACTTTTCCCCCCTTTCAGACAAAACCGTCCAACAGCAGTTTACCGCGATTTCTATTTTGTTTTAACCTAAGAAAATCCTTAGAAGAGACCCACCACATCTGCTCGGGTATTGGCGCCAAACACCTCCAAGGGAGGTAAATTTGGGAGGCCATAAAGCAGAAACTGGCCGATATAAGAATCAAACCACATGGTGATGCATTTTTTACCCCCTTCAGCCCATAAAAAGATGAAACTATCTCAAGAAAGTACTGGGGGAAAAAAAATCTCTTTTTACCACAGATTTTGACAGTTTTCCGGCTAAGAAATCACAGGCAAATGGGATTTAGTTGTTCTGCCCCACCATCCTCAAATTTCTTAATGTTTTAAAAAAGAAAATATCTCCTCAAGGTTTTCCCGCCGGGTAGAAGGCGGGTCCAGCTCCGGTCGGCTCCCGAGCTGCGTTCCCGCCTCCCAGGCGCTCCCGTGGCTTCAAGAATATTTTAGAATCCTCCCAGGAGCCCCAGCGGGAAGGAAGCCCCGCCCCCTCATGAATAGCAAGACACCGCCCCCCCCCGGCTCCCATAGTGCCCTCCTCCCTCATGAATATTTTAGAACCCTCTCAGGAGCCCCCTCCGGAAGGAGACCCCGCCTCCTCATGAATAGTAAAAGCCTCCCCACCAATAGTGCCCTCCTACTCCATGAATAATTAACGACGATGAGGTCCTCGGAGCCCAAACCGAGGCTAAAGCCTCGACCCTTTGCTCCAAGCTGAAGACAGGAAGGGGTGGAGCCGTTAGAGTCTGGGGGAGGGGAGGTGCAAAGGAAAAACCCCAACCTGACGCGCCTGGCATCTGCTGCAAACCACTTCCTTTTTCTTCAACCGAGTTTTCAGCCCATTTTTTGTTCCCCCTGCCCCCACCACAGTAGGGTAAGTTACAAGAGCTTTCATCAAAACTTGATGGAGGAAACCTCGGAACATTCCTTTTTAAACCTATCTGGGTGCCTAGAATCAGACGAGGATTTGTGCCTCCAGCCTTCCAAGATGGAGTCCAAGATAGAGCTTAACTAGCTTGGCCCTTTTCCCTTGAAGATGAAGTTCTCAATCATTTATTTATTCATTCAGTAGCTATTTATTAAAGCCTGCTCTGGGCCAGCTACTGGAGTAGGCCCTAAGGATACAACAGACAACAAGACACATATATTTTCCTGCCTTAATGGAGCTTATTAGTCTAATGGGAAAGATAGCATAAACAGTGTTATGGAGGACATAAGGCAACAGAAAATAAGATGGTATGGGGGGAGGGGTGCCTACTTTAAATGGACTGATCGGGAAGGTCCCTTTAAGGAGGCTACACTTAATTTGAGAACTAGTGAAGGAGAAGGAACCAGTCAGGGAAAAGGCTTGGGGCAAAGGGAACAGCAGGAAAGATTTTGGTACATTGTAGGAATTTGTAAGGCTTGCTTGGCTGAGTTTAGTGAATAAGTAGGAGAGTAGCATCATGGAGACCATGGAGAGTTAGGCACAGATGGGGTATGCAGGACCTTATATAAAGGCCTTAAAAGAGGCTCATTTTAGAACCCTTGTAGGTGCCATATACTTTTGTTTTGGGGGACCCACTCCACATTATAGCCCACATCCTTCATTAAAATAAAAAACATAAATGACTACATAATGATTAACTTTACATTTAGGATTAGTTGACCTATTGTTATATTATGTAGTCACAAACACTGATTAATTTTGACTTTGTCGTTTTTTGGAGCTATTCTTTTTTTTCCCCATCTCAGACATTTTTTATAGTTCACGAGAATCTATGGTTCATGAAGATCTCAGCCCCTACGCAGTGGGCCAGGAGTACCTAACGGATACAAAGATTCTGAGTGGTGAGCAGTTTACATTTTATTCAAAGTGTCATGAAAAGTCACGGAGGAGTTTTAAGCAGAGAGTGATAGAAACTGATTTATATCATTGAAAGATTTCTCTGGCTTTTATGTGGAAAATAAATGAGGCTGGTAGAAATAGAAGAGGGGAGATCTGTTAGGGTGTTGATGCTTGACTAGAGTAGTGGCCCTGGAGAGATAGGTTTGAGATATATTTTGGGCATAGAAGTAACAGAATTTGCTGCTAGATTAGACATTGGTGGGAGAGAAAGGAAGAAGATATGAATGATTCCCAGCCTTCTGATTTTAATGAGTGGGCGGATGTTAATCGCATTTACTGAGATATGCAAGGGGGGGAAGAGTGTTTCTAGCAGAAAGTGAAGAGTTTAATTTTGAAGATAGTAAATTTGATGTGTCTAGGATAAATTTGATGTGTCTAGGAAACATCCAAGTAGAGCTATCAAGAAAGTAGTTGAATTTATAAATCTGGAGGTTGGAAGAAAAACTCTGGGCTGGAGATATACATTTATGGACATTCGAAGATTGGGAAAAGTAGGACAAGTTATTAGAGGAATTCGAAAAGGCACCTCTGATAGAGTAAAGCCAGGGGAGAATGGAGTCATGGAGACTGGAAATGGAGTCCTTCAAGAATGAGGCATGGTCAGTAGGGCTGAGTGCCGCTGAGTTCCACGAGGTGTGTGTTAGGTGAGTACTACTGGTGTCCCCTGGATTGGCAGTCCAGTTGAGGGAGAAGTACTTTGGGTCCATGTTGTCATTTCCCATCTCAAGAATGTACAGTGACTTTGTCTTGCCAGCCACACTCCTATCTCTGCCATTCCTTCAGTGTTCTGTATTATCTCTTTCCCTCTACTTGTTCATTCATTTGTTATATTTGATCCAAGCCTACTTTCTGCCAAGACCAGTGATAACTGCAGGGTAGGTCTGGTTTCTGCCTTCTAGTGGCTAAAGGTCACAAGCACCTGACCTGGACTAACATGCATTCTGTTCTTTCCCAAGGAGACTCCCAGATGTGCCACGTGTGGGCAGGGAGATCTGTTGCAATTATTTTTATTTAAGAAAATGAGCATCTCACTAGTATGTCATGAAAGTCTTGAATATCATTCCCTTTACCTTTGACTGATACTGTGTGATAAAATTATATCTTCATCCCTAAATTTCAGAGTAGGGGGAAAGCCGGCCTAAATTATTCAAAAACAGCTGGTTACCTGTAACATTCCGTTAAGACTTTAGGGAAGGAAATTCCACAGATCTTTATAGGTTAAAACAATATGCTGGTTTTCTTCTTAAAAATATTAATTCAGAATTCCTACAAGAAATCAATGTTCACTGCAAAATGTAAAAATGTCAAGTTCCACCTCTTCCCCCACCCCACCCCCCACCGCCAAAATCAACCTAATCTTTCTACCTGGTGATAACTACTGATGACGCTTTGGTACATTTCCTTCCTGATGGGATCTTTCCTGGTAAAAATATAAATCTATATCATTCTTTTTACTAGTTACACAGTATGTCACTATAAAGATATATCATACAAATTTGTTTAATTGGTTCTACATCATTAGATTTTCAATATTTTGCTACCTAATGCTGCAAGGAGCAGTTTGTATATTCATCTGAGGATAAAGTTTTTAAAGTTAATTTCTGGTTGTAAGAGTAATATCACTTAAAATTAGGTTAGGCTGCAAGTGATAGAGAACTCCCAATTACTGTAGCGTAAGCAAGATAAAATTTGTTTTTCTCACATGAACAAGGTCTAGAGGTAAGCAATCAGGGCTGGTGTGGCAGCCTAGCAATCATCTGGAATCCAGGCTTTTTCTATCTTCCTGCTTTCCATCCTCACCCTGTGGCTGCCACCTCATGGCCCAAGATGGCGGTTTGAACTCCAAGTATCATATTCACGTTTCAGCCCGCAGGAAGGAAGAAAGGGGAAGAAGAGACTTCTTTCTGACCCTTTATTTTTTTGTTATTTTTTTAAGTTTATTTATTTGAGACAGAGAGAGCACATACAAGTATGGGGAGGAGTGGAGGGAGAGGGAGAGAAGCAGACTCCCCACTGAGCACAGAGCCTGGCATGGGGCTTATGACCTGAACGGAAACCAACAGTCAGCCGCTTAACTGATTGAGCCTCCCAGGCACACTCTCTTTGACCTTTAAAGACTCGCCTTGACATAGATTTGGCCAGAACTTAATTACATAGTCACTCTTAACTGGAAAATATTTCACAGGGCCCTGTGCCCAACTGAAAACTAGGGGATTCTATTACTATATAAGAAGGGAAGAGCAGGGGTCAGTCCGTTATGTGTTGGACTCTTGGTTTCCACTCAGGTCATGATCTCAGGGCCCTGGGCATGGCATCTATTGGAAATTTTCTCTCCTCCCTCTGCCTCTACCCCCCAAAACTCTCTTAAAGGAAAAAAAAAAAAAAGAAGAAGGAAAGAGCAGATATCAGGGTGTAACAGCAGTCCCTGTACAAAAGGTTAGCACATTTTCCATTTTTGGTACATTTTGCCTTCTTTTCTATCCCTTTATCAATAGTTTGTTATGTATAAATTAATCTAACAACAGCCTAAACCAATTTCCTGTTGGTTCTTGATAGAGAAGACACACAATTGGCTTATGTCTTTTATATAATTGAATGTAATTAAAGCCATCTCTAACTTCCTTTCTTTAGACAAAGTCATTTCCTTTCTAGTTGGATTTCCTTAGAGTTTCCAAATCCTATTCCATCCTTCTGAGATATTTGTTGTGTTCTGTTGATGTTGCTTTATTTTGGTCCCTAAGTTTCTTACCTTTTTTTCCTTGCTAAATCATAATTGTCTGAATTGAATTGAAATATAGTGATTTTCATCCTCTACTGTCGTGCATGTATTTCTTTACACGTCAAGAGTAAAGCCCAATGATGGATTCTTTAGTTTCTCTTTCGTCACCTTTTTTAACTAAAAAGATGGATATTTTATTTTTACTTTTTAATTTTAAAGACTAGTCAGCTGAATCACAGAAATTGCTAACAAAAAATAATAAGGCAGATTCAAATGATTTGCATAGGGCAGTTGAAAATATATACTAACAGGGGCGCCTGGGTGGCACAGTCGTTGGGCGTCTGCCTTCGGGTCAGGGCGTGATCCTGGCGTTATGGGATTGAGCCCCACATCAGGCTCCTCCGCTATGAGCCTGCTTCTTCCTCTCCCACTCCCCCTGCTTGTGTTCCCTCTCTCTCTGGCTGTCTCTATCTCTGTCGAATAAATAAATAAAATCTTAAAAAAAAAAAAAGAAAATATATACTAACAAAAAATAAAACTCTGTATAAACTGAGGGTGTGTGGAGTAGGGACTGTTACATAGAGTCCTCAGGATGTGACATAGTGATAAAATATCATCCCAAAATAGGCTTTGGCAGGAGAACGGCAAGAAATTCTTCACTTTTCAGACAAGGACACCAAGGTCCAAGGAATTAGACGTCTTTCCCAAGGTTTTCAACGTCAGCATCCTGGCCTGAAGCCAGTTTGAGGAATCACATTGGAGTCATGTCAAATTTTGCCTAGAAAAGTATACGTTAACAAATCAACTATAAAGTCATATGTACCGCGTAATACTATTTTTGAAGGAAAAATGTGTCTCTAAGTGTATAAAATAGTGGAAGGAATGACATCATTAATATGTTGGCAGTAGTTATTTTTGCATGGCGATGTGAAAGATTTAGCTAAGTTCTTGTTTCTTTTGTGCATTTCTGGGTTCTCCAAGCGCTGCGTGTGGAACCAGGGTTATTTGTTTTATCAGAAAAAATATTAACAAGATGCACTGTTGTGTAGTACGGTACCATAAATGGAAGGGTTGGAAAGTGGTTTTGGATGTTTTAATGAGTATCATTCTAAACTGAAAGATGGTAATAAAGAAATGTATTCAAATATCTAAGCCTGTGGATAGTTCTGCTGGGAAGTCACGAGGCAGAAGGAACACATAGCACAGCCATTAGTGGGCCTCACCTCTTTGTCCCCAAATCTTTTCCTGATCTTCTTTCAAAAGAAGCCCTCCCCAAGGTTCATTTTTAGAGAGGAGTAGGATTCTGATTTTATTGCCCTTCGGATTACGTCGGGCTCCTGGCAGTTACACAACCAAACCCTGAGATAATGTGGATTCAGATATGAAGGGCCTGGCTGTTGGCTCCCACCTCTGAAGCTGACTCAACCCCAACTGGCAATATATTTAGTCCTGTATTTTATATTTTATGATTGAATTATTCGGACTGCCCTTTTAGCGTTATGATGGGAATTCTGAAACGTGGTTTTGTTTTAAAAATTAAGGCCAATGAACCACAGACTGGGGAGCAAATACTTGCAAAAGACATAGCTTATCAAGGACTTTTATCCCAAATATACAAAGAACTTCTAAATCGCAACTCTAAGAAAATTAACAACCCAATTAAACAATGAGGAAAAGACCCGCACAGATACCTCATGGAAGAAGATACACAAAGAGCGAGTAAGCACATGAAAAGATGCTTCACATCATCACGTTGTCATCAAGGAATTGCAGACTTGACCGACCATCCCAGGACACACCTAGTAGAATGGCCCGAATCCCAAACTCTGACACCACCAGATGCTGAAGAGTGTGTGTGTGGAGCAACAGGAACTGTGATTTATGGCTAGTGGGAATGCAAAATGGTACAGCCATTCTGGAAAGCAGTTTGGTGATGTCTCACAACGCTGAACATATTCTTACCAGATGAGCCACGAATCATGCTCCTTGGTATTTACCCGAAGGAGTTGAGCGCTTATGTCACACACGGACCTGCACACGGAGGCTTATAGCAGCTTGATTCATAGCTGCCCAGACTTGCAGGCAACCGAGATGTCTTTCAGTAGGTGAGCAGATGAATGAACTGCGGTACATCCAGTCAATGCAATATCATTCAGGGCTAACGAGAAATGAGCTATCAAGCCATGAAAAGACACGGCGGAAACTTAAATGCGTGTTACCAAGTTAAAGAAGGCAGTCTGAAAAGGCAGCGTATTGGAGGATTCCCATGACGTAACCTGTGGAAAAGGCAAAACTATGGAGACAGTGAAAGGACCAGGGATTGCCAAGGGCTGGGGAGGAGGGAGGATTGAAGAGGTAGAGCACAGAGGATGTTTAGGGCACTGAAAATACTTGGTATGATACTGTAATGGTGGGTGCATGTCACGATACATCTGTCAAAACCCATGGAAGGTACAACACCAAGAGTGAACCGTCCTGCCAACTGTGGGCTTTGGGTGACGATGATGTACTATTAAGTTCATCAGTTTTAACAAGTGTACCACTCTGGTGGGGGACGCTGATGTGGGGGGGGGAGGAGGCTGTGCGTGTGTGGGGGCGGGGCACGGACATATGGGAAATTTCTGTACCTTCCTCTCAGTTTTGCTGGGAACCCAAAACTGCTCTAAAAAATAGTCTATGTGTAAAAAAAATTTTAAGGCCAGCACTGAGCCTTTAGTTTTTTAAGTTTTTTATTTTAATTCCGGTATAGTGAACATACAACTCAGCCTTTAATTTAGGGATTTTTTTTCCAGTTTAAAAAACTAGGCTCCAGGGACGCCTGGGTGGCTCAGTTGGTTAGGCGTCTGCATTTGGCTTGGGTCATGATCTCAGGGTCCTGGGATCAAGCCCCGCATCGGGCTTCCTGCTCAGTGGGGAGCCTGCTTCTCCCTCGCATGCTCCCCTTACTTGTGCTCTCTCTGTCAAATAAATAAATAAAGTCTTAAAAAAAACCCCAATTAGACTCCAGATATTAAACAGTCAGATTTTAAAAAAATATGTACATGTATTCCGAGTTGTATGTGCTTGTGGGAAAGTAGGGGAGAACTGTATCTTTGTCTTCCTGAAGCAGAAAATTACATGTTTCCGAAATCTTTAAAAGATATTTAAGAAAAATATTTTTTTTGTTCTATTAAATGCTTTTGATGAGACCTCATGAATGCAATTTTAACGGCAACTTTTTGTTTTGTTTTTACTAACGGCAAGTATTAAAGCAAATTCCACGTGAGTAGATTTGGCAGGACAGTCATTGCAAAACACTGGACAAGTATAAAAAATACGTCCCTGTGGGAAAACCTGCTAAAAAAATTAATTTCCAGATGGTTAGAGTTCAGGCTTGACTCATTTGGAATGTTTTACAAATTGAAAACACTGAAACTGGGAAAACTCAGAAAACTATAATTCTCATTAATTGACTGAAATTACTAAGTAAACAAGCCTCAGGATCAAGGGTACTGGCTGGTTTCTGAACAGAGCGCATTTCAAGCAGAAATGGGTGCTGTAATTTTTCCAGCAGGTGGCAGCAGAGAGCCGTATAAGATTTAACCCCCCCCCCCCCCCCCCCCCCCCCCCCCCCCCCCCCCCCCCGGCAATGAGGTGTGGAAATCCCAAAGGTAGAGGATGGAAAGCACTTTAGTCGGCACAAAACACCTTCTTTTCAGAGATGAGGAAAGCGAGCTTCAGAGAGATTATCTGACCTTCCTAAGGCAAAACTCTTCATTAAAATTCCTCGAAACATATCAGGCTATGCAGGTTTCATTTATAATTACATTCCACGCCATGCAAACACATTTAATTAGATATAATAAAATATTTCACACAAAATATTAAGTTTTGATCAAAAAGCCTTTGGAGTATTTCCAGAACTCTCTCTCTTTTTCTACGTTTTTATTTTATGGAATTAATTGGAATGTTAGTTAACGTACAGTGTTATATTAGTTTCAGGTGTACAATATAGCAAATCAACACTTCTATACATCACCCCGTGCTCATCCCAAGAGCATTCCTTAATTTCTGTCACCCATTTAACCCGTCCCCCCCCCCCACCTCCCCTCTGGTAACCATCAGATTGTTGTCTGTGATTAGAAGTCTGTTTCTTGCTTTGACTCTCATTTTTTTCCTTTACTTGTTTGTTTTGTTTCTTAAATGCCACATATGAGTGAAATCATATGGTACTTGTCCTTCTCTGTCTGACTAATTTTGCTTAGCCTTATACTCTCTAGCTCCATCCATGTTGTTGCGAATGGCAAGAGAACTCTATCTCTTTTTGATTAAAATCTTTTAAAAAGCCACGTGAAAGCCTTCTGGTAGAAAGTGCACCGAGAGGGAGAAAGTACAGATTGGGGAAGCAGACTTGAATTTGATTCTTCATGCATCCCAGGTCTGCTGTCTTACCTCGAGTAAATTACTCAAGCCTTGTGTTCACTTGTAAAATGGAGTAATATGATAGGACTGTGTCACAGGACTGTGGAGCGACAATATAGGGTTGTGCCTAGGACTGTGGCAAGGTTTAAAGGAGACCTCACTTGTAATGTACTTGGCTGATCCATAGCAGACACTCAGTGAATGTTACTGGCTTTTTCCGCCCACGCCAGGGTACACAGAGATGGAAAGACTGAGTACGTCATTACTAGGGCTGCCAGATAAAATACAGGGCACCCAATTAAATTCTAATTTCAGATAAACAATAAACACTTTTTTTTTAAGTGTATGTCCCTCATTTTGCATGCCACATACTCATACTAAAAAAATTACTTGTTATTATCTGAACTTAAATTTTAACTGGCTGTTCTGTATTTTTCCTTGCGAAGTCTGGCATCCCTAAGTTTTAAAGTCTCCCGATTTATTACAAAATGGAGAAATGCTAAAGCAGTGTTATAAAGTTTGGGCTCGACTTTTCAATACTTACGTTTAATAAATTAGAATTCCAAACAAAAACCACTTTGCCCTATAACTTCTGGTCCCAAGATAGAAATAGGACTCGTAACCACTATTAATTCTCAGGACACCTACAGGAAGGGCGGCCTGGTATGGAGACATACGCTGAAAAGTGCATAACAAATGTTTTCATCTTTTCTGTGCGGCTTTGTGACTATATTGTAATCTCATTTGGAGATGAGGTCAAAGATCTTAAGTGTGAGGTCTTTTGTGACTGCGAGGGCTCAGCCCAAGGGCCCTCCGGCCCCCCATGATAAGCCCTACTCTACTATATATTATTCTACTCTATTCTTATATTCGACTCTGATAGAATAGAGATCCTTGGTACTTTATCCTAGAAAAACGTTTCCTTTGTCATATGTGACAGGATCTGTTATGCGCTGGTGTTTTCCGTATTGTTTCTTTGTTGATGTTGGGAAAAAGAGAGGAGGACGCTCACGGGTGGCATGCAGCCAAGGGACATGGTGGCCCGATTTCTACCCTGTAAGGAACTGGAGGAGCTGCGGGCGAACTTTAATACAGCCCAAAGGAGGGCACGTTCTCCTTTTAACCAGCTGCAGAAAGGAGAGTGATCGTTTGTTCGGCTCTGACGTTGTCCGTTCATCACATCACAACTGCTTGTTCAGACCATGGCGGTCATCCAATGGCATCACAAAGGTATTCGGGAAGAAGTAGCCTAGACAAGTAGCTGGCCTCGGTGTTTGACACCTGCCAGATTCATAAATAAAGCCAAACTTTATTTTATTTTTAAGATTTTATTCATTTATTTGACAGAGAGAGAGAATGAGAGAGCACAAGCAGGGGGAGAAGCAGAGGGAGCCTGACGGGGGACTTGATCCTCAGACCCTGGGGTCATCCTCAGACCCTGGGGTCATGACCCCAGCCGAAGGCAGACGCTTAACCCACTGAGCCACCCAGGCGCCCCATAAAGCTGAACTTTAAAAATATACACATATATTAAGGTTTTCTTTAAAAATTACGTTTATTAAATATTGATTAAATAAAAACGAATATTTGCAAAATACATATAAGGAGTAAAGAATCACGATGTAAGGACTCCAGTGTCTATCCCACCACTCAGTTTTAGAAAAAAAAAAATCAGCATGACCTCTGAAGTTCTCTGGGGTCCCCTTCTAGGTCCCCTTCCTTCCCTCTCCCCTCAGAGGTAACCATTATCCTGAATTTGTGCTTATATATCTCCTTGCTTTTCGTTATTGTTTTAGCGTGGGTTTATATGTACTTAAAATTTTAAGAGAAATGTGGCGTGCATACAAAATCAAGCATGGGAATATATGTTTACTTTTAAAAACAACAATAAAATGAACACTTGGGAATCTGTTTCCAGGCCAAGAAAGAACATTATCATGTCCCAGAAGACTCATGGGTGTACGTCTCCAACTGTATCTCCTATTTTTACCCCAAAGATGAATATTATCTGGAATTTTGTATTAAGCATTTTTTCTTGTGGTAAAATATACATGGCGTTTACTATTTTAACCATTTCTAAGTGTATGTTGCATTGAATACATTCACACAGTTGTGCGACCTTCACCGTTACTCATCTCCAGAACTTCTTGGCCTTCTCAGCTGAAACTCTGTCCCCATTAAACACCAGTTCTCCCTTTCCTTCTCCCCTCAGCTCCTGGCAACCACCATTCTACTTTCCTTCTCTATGAATTTGACCACGTAAGTGGAATCATATTCGGCCTTTTGTGACTGACTGACTTAAGTTAGCATAAAGTCTTCAAGGTTCATCCACGTTGCAGTATGTGTCAGAATTTCTTTCTTTTTAAAGACTTAATAATTAATCTGCCAAAGGGGGATTGCATTGAATTCATAGGTCAATTTGAGGAGATGGTATTTTTGCTAATGAGGGTCTTACAGTCTATGAGCATAGTATAGCCTTTTATTTATTTTAGTATTCTTTAATATCTCTTAATAAAATTTTATAGTTTTCCTCCATAGAAGTCTGGCACATCTTTTGTTAGATTTATTCCTAGGTATTTCATATTATTTATTTTATTATAAATGATCTCTCTTTTTTTAAAAAAGATTTTATTTATTTGGCAGAGAGAGAGAGCACAAGCAGGGGGAGGGGCAGGCAGAGGGAGAAGCAGACTCCCTGCCGAGCAGGGAGCCTGACATGGGGCTGGATCCCAGGACCCTGAGATCATGACCTGAGCTGAAGGCAGACGGCCAACCGGCTGAATCACTCAGGCGCCCCAAATGATATCTCTTTTAAAAGTATAACTTTGGGGCACCTGGGTGGCTCAGTTGGTTAAGCGTCTGACTCTTGGTCTCAGGTCATGATCTCAGGGTCATGAGATAGAGCCCTGCATAGGGCTCTGTGCTCAGCAGGGAGTCTGCTTGAGGTTGTCTCTCTCTACCCCTTTTCCCCACTCCTGTGCTCGTGCTCTCTCTCTCTCAAATAAATAAATAAATCTTTTTAAGGAAATAAAAGTACGATTTCTACCAGTAGATGGTATATAGAATGCACTTGATTTTCATTTATGGATTTTTGTATCTAACGCTTGCTTGCTAAAATTCTCTTATTAATTCTTGTAACTGTATCTGTAAATTCTTTGAGATAGTCAAGTAAATAATTCTATTATCTATGAATAATGACAGTGTTGTTTCTTTCATTCCAATGTTTATACTTGCCTTTACTCTGCTGGTCTCCAGTACCATACAGAAAATCAGCCATTTTTGTCTTGTTTCCAGTCTTAAAGGAAATGATTTTATATACCACCATTATGTTTGCTAATACTTTTTCTTTTTAAAAATCATTAATGGATGTTCAATTTTGTCAAAGACTTTTTCCCTTACTCAGTTAATGTGGTAAATTTCATTACTTATTTTTCTTTTTTCATAATTTTTTATTATGAATAATTTCCTATGTACCTAAAAGTTGACAGAATAGTACAATGAACACACACGTACCTATGACTTAGGTGCAAAAATTGTTAACATTTTATTATTTTTGCTTTAATTATGCAAAATATATATACCTATCTCTATATAGATACATATGTATAAATTTTATATATGTTTATATATATATATATATTTTTTTTTTTTTTTCCTTAACCATTTGAAGGTAACCTGCAGATATCATTACACACCACCCATGAAATACTTCAGCATGCAGCTCCTAAGTGTAAGGACATTTTCCTACAAAAACACAATATATTATTACACCTAAAAGATGAATAATTAACTGATTTCTTAATATTAAATCTATAAGGCATTCCTGGGATAAATCCAATGGTAATAACCTATTACCTTTTTAAACACTGCTGAATTCAGTTTGTTAATAGTTTACTTATCATATTTGCATCTGTATTTGCGAGTGAACTTGGTATATGATATTCTTTGCCCACACTGTCCTTAGACGGTTTGGCACTGTTGCTTTGGCATTGTTCTACATACGTCCATTAAATCAAGCTTGGTGATTGTGTTGTTCAAATTTCATAAATACTTTACTGATTTTTTTTTTTTTTTTTTTTGCCTGCCTGGTTTATTGGTCCCTGAAGGGTGGTATTATTCCCATTATCATGATAGATTTTCAGCCTCCACTTCTAGTCAGTTTTTGCAATGTATTTTTTATCATGATATGTATAGTGATCTAATCATATTTTTACCTAATACTGTTTTTCTGCTTTCAAGTACAATTTGTCTGGTACTTACATAGTTATATCAGCTTTTTAAAATTTAGCATTTGCTTAGTATGTCTTTCCCATTCTTTTGATTTCAGTCTTTCTGTATGCTTATGGTCTAGGTGGGTTTTTTAATGCACTGTATAGAGCAGGGTTTTTCTCTACTCTGACAGCTTTTTAACTATGGCATCTATTGCATTGCACCTTGCTAATAAATTATATTTTTCTTTATTTTATTATTTTTTAAAGTTTATTTATTTACCTCATCTCTGCATCCCAGGTGGGGCTCGAATTCACGGCCCTGAGATCAAGAGTCACATGCTTTACTGACTGAGCCAGCCAAGTGCCCCTATTTTTCTTTTTTAAATTGTTGTCTACGGTTGACCCTTGAACAACATGGGTTTGAACTATTTGATTCCACTTATACGCCTTTTTTTTTTTTACAGTAGTCTTGTAAATATATTTTCTCTTCCTTATTATTTTCTTAATAATATTTTCTGTTCTCTAGTTTATTTTATTGTAAGAATACAGTATATAATACATATTAAAAATAAGTGGTGTTTTTTTTTTTTAAACAACGAAGGTTTATTTCTTGGTCACATTGTATGTCCAATGCCAGTTGCCCATTTAGTGACTCGGGGACCCAGGCACCATCTCAACACAGGCTCCCATGACCCTCACAGCAGAAGCCAGCCCTGGACCGTCTCACATTGGAAATGAAATATTCCAGCATAGAAGTGACACAAGTCAGGGGCGCCTGGGTAGTGCAGTCGTTAAGCGTCTGCCTTCGGCTCAGGGCGTGATCCCGGCGATCTGGGATCGAGTCCCACATCAGGCTCCTCCGCTGGGAGCCTGCTTCTTCCTCTCCCACTCCCCCTGCTTGTGTTCCCTCTCTCGCTGGCTGTCTCTGTCAAATAAATAAATAAAATCTTAAAAAAAAAAAAAAAAAGAAGTGACACAAGTCAAAAGATAAGCGTTCATCGACTGTTTATGTTATCAGTCAGGCTTCTGGTCAACCGTAGACTATTAGTAGTGGAGTTTTGGGGGAGTCAAAAATTATACGTGGATTTTTGACTGCGTTGGGGGGGGTCAGCACCCCTAAGTTCTGTGTTGTTCAAGGGTCAACTGTATTTGGTTCTCCCTTTTTATGCTTATTTCCCTCTTGTCTTTTAACTTTTTTCAAATTACTTTTTATCACTTCATGTTTCTTCCTCTATTAGCGTGGAAGCTAAGTATTCTATTCCTAGACTTTCAGTAGTTGATCTAAAAATGTATCTTGCATACTTAACTCATCCAAAGTGGATCTTCATTCTTTTGCCTTCTTCCAAACACGGTAAGGACGTTAAAACACTATAATTCCCATCACCCATCTTCTGACTTATGTGTTACTGGGCTGTGTGTTTGAGTTCTTTCTTGCTAGTTTGTTTTTTCTGTAAGACTTTTATCACGTGCAGTGGGGAGGGGGCTTGGTCCTCTCGGCAGCTGCTTTCCTCATGGTGGCCAGAACACCACTCAGTTCTCTTGTTTCCTCTTGGCGCAGATACGTGTCTCTGCTATTTTCTTGATGAACTTGAAGGCCTGCCTGTCCTTGGAGACCTTGAGCAGCTCCATGGCGTGCAGTTCACGTACCACTTAGAGCAACACTGCAGACCCTTGGATGATGTCCCACAGGTGCGTGGTGTGCCTGATGAGGCACCCGAGGTCACAGCTGTGTGTTGGCTTGCTCACGTTCTTGGTCAGCTCGTGCCCCTGATCCATGGCCATGGGATAGCACAGAACCGTGGCTGGACCTGTACTGCAGCCCTGGGGGCCAGATGACAGCAGATAGCCTTCTGTTAGTTTACAATGCCGTGGGACTTTATTATAGTTTTATACAGTCAGTAGTCGATCAGTAAAATAAGTAGTCCATATCTGATTCGTTATTTTGCCACTTTTGCCTCTCTTCATTCCTTCCTTTATCTCATTCCTTCCATCTGAGATTACTTTTCTTCTGCTTGAAGTAGATACTTTGAGGGGCGCCTGAGTGGCTCATTTGGTTGGGCGTCTGACTCTTGATTTTGGCTCAGGTCATGATCTCAGGGTGGTGAGATTGAGCCTCGCCTTGGGCTCCATGCTGAGCGTGGAGGCTGCTTAAGATTCTCTCTCCTTCTCCCTCTGCCCCTCCCCCCCACCAGATTGCACACACCTGCTCACACACTTTCTCTCTTTCCAAAAACTCCAAAAAAACAAAAAACATACTTTGAAATTTCCTTAGGTGATGCTCTTTGGTAGCAAATGTTTTTAGTTTTTATTTATTTGAAATTCCTTCTTCTTTTCATCTCTTTTTTTTTTTTAAGTAGGGTCCACGCCCAACGTGGGTCTTGAACTCACGACCCCAGAGATTAAGAGCCCTGTGCTTTATTGACTGAGCTAGCCCAACACCCTTCACCTTTGTTCTTTATGGATTTTCAGTGGGTATAGAATTCTAGGTTGGTTGTTCATTTCTTCTCAGCACAGTGAATTCCATTATCTTTTTACTTTTATTGTTGCTCTTACGATATCAGCTATCAGTCTAATTGCTGCAGCTTTGAAGTTATCTGACTTTTCTCTTTTTATTTTTATTTATTTTATTTATTTTTATTTTTTTATTTTTTTTAAAGATTTTATTTATTTATTTGACAGAGATAGAGACAGCCAGCGAGAGAGGGAACACAAGCAGGGGGAGTGGGAGAGGAAGAAGCAGGCTCATAGATGAGGAGCCTGATGTGGGGCTCGATCCTGGAACGCCGGGATCACGCCCTGAGCCGAAGGCAGACGCTTTAACCGCTGTGCCACCCAGGCGCCCCTTCTCTTTGTTTTTATGATCTAGAGTCTGTCTTTGGTGTTCTGCAATTTTATTATGATGGGTTGGAATGCAAATTTCCTTTTATTTCTAGTAGGGATTCACTGGGATTCTTGAATCTGAGTGTCCTTCCATTTCCCATTTCTTTGTCTCACTGTGCCCAGCCGGAATTATTTCTTCAGATGTCTTCCAGCTCATGAATTCCCTCTTCACTGTGTCTGTCTGCTATTAAATCTGTCCACTGAGTTTTATGTTTTAATTATTACATTTCTCATTTCCAGAATTTTACTTACTTTTTACAAACTGCTTGATCATTTTTGCAGTCTCATTATTTACTCCTATGAATCCCTTTTTTATTTCTTAAAAGCTCTAAACTAGTTATTTTATAACAGGTTTCTTTTTTTTTTTTTTTAAGATTTTATTTATTTATTTGACAGAGATAGAGACAGCCAGCGAGAGAGGGAATACAAGCAGGGGGAGTGGGAGAGGAAGAAGCAGGCTCATAGCGGAGGAGCCTGATGTGGGGCTCGATCCCATAACGCCGGGATCACGCCCTGAGCCGAAGGCAGACGCTTAACCGCTGTGCCACCCAGGCGCCCCTATAACAGGTTTCTGATAATTCCCATATCTAAAGTCTGTAAATCTGATTCTGCCCTATGCTTCAACTTCTCTTGCTCATGGTTCCTAGTTTCCTTGGGTTTTATGATTTTCACTGTGAGCTTACATTTCTTAAAACTTTACCTGTGGGAATTTGGGGGGACCCTGAGATAAAGGTGGGTTCATCGAGAGAGGATTTGCATTTGCTTCTTCCAGCACTTCAGGCGCTTAGGACCCCTTTACATTAAATTTTCTGCTGAAGGCTTTTCAGACCAACCAACTCATATGCATATGGGCTGCAAACTTGTGCGGGGGCTAGCTTTGGGTACACAGTCTCAAGAGCTAGTTTCACTTCCATGTGGTACCAAGAACCAAGATAGCCCATTTTGGTTGCAAACCCTCCAGGTGGAAGCATTAGATCTTCCTTGATTTACAATGGGGTAAACTTCTCGATAAACCCGTAGTAAGTTGAAAATACTGTTAAGTCGAAAATGCATTTAATACACTGAACCTACGGAGCAACGTAGCTTCGGCCAGCCTACCTTGAATGTACTCAGAATACGGACATCAGCCTGCAATTGGGCAAAACACAGAGCCTATATTTTATAATAGCGTGTTGAATATCTCCTGTGATTTACTGAATACCGTACTGAAAGTATAAAATGGAATGGTTGTAAGTGTATCGATTGTTTACGTTCCTGATCGCCCTGCCCCGCATCATGAGAAAGCATCATGCTGCATATTGCTGGCCCAGGGAAAAGACCAAAATGCAAAATGTGAAGTATGGTTTCTATGGAGTGTGGATCAATAATATTCTTAAAGTTCTTCCAGAAAATCCTCAGGCCTTTATGTGTCAACCCTTTCCCCATCTCTTTATATCATTTTTCCATCTCAGTACCCTGTCCTTTGAGTAGGACACCTACTCACTGAATTTTAGCATGTGAACCTGATAGCTTGGGCTGATGGAGAATTATGTAACGTGAGGCGGAGAAAAAGATTTCAAGGGCAGCTGAAGTCTGCAATGTTCATGCAGTTTCGGATTTTTGTTTTGTTTTGTTTGCCTCTTGTTTTCTTTTATGGTTTAAACTTCAATTTTGAAATACTCCTAAAAAGCCCTGCTGTTTATTTTCCTTGTTAACGTTTCTGGTAAAGAGAACAGTTTAATGTTTATCAAAGGAATATTTTTAAGGACAGCGCGATCACCTTGGATGGTCTCCATTTTTAGCATGTCTGGTTTCGAAGCACGTCACTGAACCATTTTGAACATCTGATTCTCCACGTTTCATCAAATAACATGCTTTATTTTCTATGAATACGCTGATTATTGCAGCCAGAGTCAAGAAGGAAAAGAGGAGACGAGGTGGCGTAACCCTCTCTCTTTCCACTTCTCAGCTCGAGAGGCCTTTTCTTCTTCTCACTTGCCTTCTGTTTCCTAAAAGCTTCTCCGACCAGTCCGGTGGGAGTCATCTCCTCTCCCCCTGAACGGGAATGAAGATGGTACTCTAGTCCTCCGTAGCGTCTTGCCAGGTGATCCATTGCATCTCAGTGTCTTCCGGAACATCCTTTTCTCCTTTTTTTCTCTTCTACTTCTCTGGCCTCTCCTTCTGACCTCCTTCTCAGGGGTCCCTTCTCATCCACCTACCCCTTAGGTTCCAGTGCTCCTGAAGGCTGTGTGAGAGACCATTTTCTCTCCCCTGGCCAAATACTCACCCCCATCTGTGGTTCTAACCACTGCCTGATGTTGTGATGCACAAAGATAGAGCTTCAGGTCAGCCTCCCCAGGAGCCCCAGATCCCATATCCAACTACCTACCGAGCACCTCCACCTGGATATTCATGGGCTTCTCAACCCAGTATATCCTGGACTCAACGTCCCGCCTCCAACCAATATCGGCCTCTCTTCCTGCTTCCGTTCAAGCCAGAAGCTGGGAGTCATCCGAGACCCTCCATTTCCTTATTTCCCCCTCTCCTTCCTCCTCCGAGGCTGGCCAGTTTTTCCATCACATACATAGGAATATTCGTCCTCTAGTCCATTACAAATGCCGCAGCCCCATCCGGGCTGGCTTCATCCTTTCTTGCCTAGGCTGTTACATTTGCATCTTAACTGCTGTGCCTGCTTCCCGGATCTTACTCTAACCCATCCTCCACGCTGCCTCCAGGGGTCCTCCAGAGCGATTGTGCTAGAACACAAATCTGGTATCTTTCCCTTGCTTAAAACCCTTTGGTAGGGGCGCCTGGGTGGCACAGCGGTTAAAGCGTCTGCCTTCGGCTCAGGGCGTGATCCCGGCGTTATGGGATCGAGCCCCACATCAGGCTCTTCTGCTATGAGCCTGCTTCTTCCTCTCCCACTCCCCCTGCTTGTGTTCTCTCTCTCTCGCTGGCTGTCTCTATCTCTGTCAAATAAATGAATAAAATCTTTGGAAAAAAAACCAAAAACAAAACCCTTTGGTGGTCTCACCTTAAGGATGGGACTAGAGGTCCTCAAGGTAGCATACCATGCTCCCCCACCCTGGACTTGGGACATGCCTCTCCTATCCCTTGCCACACCTACCCTGTGTTCCAGCAGAGTGAATTGCTCTTAGCTTCCAAAGGCTCTAGGCTCTTGCATGCCAGTCTCCTTTGCTGGGAATGCCTTTCCGCTTTGTCAGCACCGCCAGCTCATTCCTCTTTATCCTTCCACACTCAGCTCAACATCACCAATTCTAGAAAACCTCCCTTGGGTCCTCACCCCTCTCCCTTCCTCGGTCTGAGCGCAATTATGTCTTGGAGCATATTGGTCAGTAGTGTGGAGGTTAGTCTCCCGGGTTGTGAGCTCCCTGGGGGGCAGGAGCCATTTCTGTTCTCTTTGGGATCTCTGGCCCCGAACACAGTGCTGGCAAAGCAGGCATTTGATCAGTAAGTATCTCATGATGGACTTTTTGATCCTGAGTTCTTCTGTTTATTAGATGTGTGATCTTGGGTGAGTCATCGAACCTCCTGATTATATCTTAGTAGAGATAATAATATGCCCCTCACACGGATTAAATGAGATAAAGCACATTAAAACGCTCTGTCGATTGCATTTCACTGCTTTTCCAATGTAAGGTCTTATTGTTCCCACTTACGCGCTGCTTTGATTCGTAGGCTTTTTCAAAATATATACTCTCTTGATTTCCCCCCACCTCTCGGGTTTTGCTCTGCTCCCCCAAATGCCCTCTGTCTCCTTCCTTTCCACCTCACAGCTTCTTTCTCTCCCGCCTACAAATCTGTTCTCATTTCACCCATTCCCAAAGCCCGTCTTCCTCCAGCCCTCCTCCCTTCACGCCGTGGTCCTTCCTTTCTTCTCCCCGTGGCTGCCAGAGCCCTTCAACGAGCGCTTTCGCTGGCCGCCTCCGGGCTCTCACCGCCCACTGCTTTCTTACCAGGCACCATCTGGATTCCCGGGGCAGCGTCACCGTCGCTGCGCCCTCGGAGGTCTCTTGTGACCTCCTGTTGCCAAATCCCGCGGGCTCGTTTTTCAGACCTCGTCCCACCGGACCTCCGAAGCATCTGGTCCTGCGGATCACCTCCCCCTTGAAACCGCCCCCTCGCCTGCGCCAGGCTGCACTTCCCCAGTTTCTCTTTTGTGTCTCCAACAGCTGCTGGTTCTCCTCCCGTGGTGCCCGCGTTCCTCGAGGCTCTGGCTCCGGTCTCCGGTCCTCTCTCTTCCCTGCCCCGCGATCTCCCCCGATCTCCCCCGCTCCCACGGTTACCGCTGGATCCTCTCCGCCGACGCCTCGGCAGCCTCTGCTTTTCGCACCCAGCTCCTTCTCCGTGCGCACCGGACAGCTTTTGGGGGCACCTGCAATTCAAAGTGTCCAAAATGAAAAGCATCCTTTTACTGCCTTTTCCCGCCCACCTGCTCCTCCTCCTGGTTGTCTTATTTTCTGTTAATGGCCCCATCCTTCTCCCGGTCATCCTAGGTTCCTTGGTTTTTGCTTTCCTCCCACTCACCAGGCCCCAGATGCTCTTACTGACGTATCTGTGGCTCCCTGCCCCTCCTTTCCCACTTCGAACTCCTCCACCGCTGCAGAAAGCCCTCCATTGCCTCTCCCCAAGCCGTCTTCACAGCATATCACAGGTTTGGCTTTTTTCTTCCTTCCTTCCCTCTCCCTCCCTTCCTCCCTCTCTCTTTCTTTCAACAGATATTTACTGAGCACCTACTATGTGCCAGACCCTGGGAAAACAAGAATGCCGGGCAGGCCCACTCCCCAGGATACTGCGACCCAGCTGAAGGCTTATTTTAAGAGGCCCACCTTCCAGCCGGCGCCCATGATAAGTAAGCAGAAGAGCGCCCACCCTGGGCCTTCCAGCTGGTCTCCTGGCCTCTGTTTTCTCGCTCCATTTCAGTCCATGATACGTGCTGTGCCAGAGGAACATTCCTAAGGTACGGTGACAATTCTGCCAGGCCCCTTCATTAGCTCTCTATTGTCTGCGTTGGTCCTGGGCGTGGCTTTACGGCTTTTCATCTAGCGCCCAGCCTGCTCTTCCAGATGCGCCCCCACGGTCTGTCTCCCCCATAGCCCACCCTCTACGTGGGCTTCTCAGAAAGCGCTCTGCTCCTGCCTCTTGCCTTTCTTTATATAGTCCATCCCCCCATCACCTCTGCCTGTGAAAATCCTAACCATGGGTCTGTTTTCAGCCCTGACTCCAGGAGGCACAACTCTTTCCTCCCATGGTGCTTCACACCCCTTTGTCATCCTCTCAGTGTGCAGACAACCAACGACTCGGTGAGCAAACCCTGTGCTGGAGACACAGAGAGCTACAGCAACATCCAGCCTTCTGGGGTCAGCAAGCAACCCCTCGAGAGCCATCACCAGCAGCAACCAGGCTTCCACAGTGAGGGGCAGACAGCCCAGAGCAGTTAGGGCTCAGCTGCAACTCGAGGAGGAAGAATGCAGATGGGCCCAGAGCTAGGGACCGTCGGTTAGGACTAGCACCGCCGTCGTGGTGAGGAGCAGCTGAGAGTAGACCCAGTGTGTGGCCTCTCTGGTCTGTTGTACGTGGCGTGTAGAGCACACCTCACAGAGTCCTGGGCATTCTACAGCTCATGTGCCACCAATGCCTTCCTGAGTGCTCCAGGTCACGTGGGACCACTATCACCTTTCAACTCCCATGACGTGTTATTTTTACACCTGCGGTGGCAGTTGGTGTGTTCTGCCTTGGAGATCTGCTTATTTGTTTATTTTGTCTTATCCACCTTGTTAGACTTCTCAGGACGGGGACCGCAAGCCCTGTGGCACGAGGAAAGGAGATTAATGAACTATTTGCAGACTTTAACACAGAAACATTTTTTCTTCCATTGTGGTATAAAGCACAAGGATATTCTATTCTTGGTACTTCCGGGCTGACTCCCAGTGTGATTTATACACACACACGTGCACACACCCACGTTCTCAAGAAATACTGCTGATTGTTGAATCCAGCCCTTGAAGGGATTATCTACGGTCCCTTCCATAATATTTCAGTTTAAGATGCAATTCCAAACCACATGGAAATACGAACCACAAAAATCAAACCAAAATTAAAAAAAAAAAATCAAGCATTAGGTTCCTGACACATAAGAACTCCTAGGTCAGTGTCTGACGCACAGTAGACGTGTTGAATAGAAGTTAATGGTATGCCACGTGCACAGAACAGCCAACACCGTAATGTGTTCTGGAAGAGACCGGTTAGGTGCTGTTTTCTGTAGCTAGATGTTACTAGGGGTAACAGGCAGGAAAGGTCTGGCCATCTGGCCAGGTGGGCCGGTCCTCCTGGTGTTGGGCTGCCAGATGGGCATTCTTGGACTTAGCAGATAATGACTGTAGTCTCCCCACATTATGCCGAAATGCCACAGGCAGCCAGCGAATGCTTCCCTTCCCCTTGGGGGCGAAGGAAATCTTGCAGTTTTTCTGGGCATTTCTGTGATAATCTCTCACGCAGGGTCAGTATTTTGAAGGAGTCAAGAGCACGGGTTTGGAGATCTTTCTCTTTTAGAGATACAGACTGAGCTATTAACAGATAAAATGACATGAGGGCCAATGTCTGCTTCGAAATAACCCAACAAAGGAGGATGCGTGAGCGCAGAGCGGCAACAGGGGTCCCGTGTTGATGATCGTTGTGACCTGGCCTCGGGTATGCGGCTGTCCATGGCACTAGCTCGTGGTGCTTTTTTGTATGTTGGAAATGTTCCATAATAAAAATCTGGTTTTGTTGTTTAAAAGCACAGATTTTATAGTGTGACAGACCTGGGTTCAAATCCCCTCTCTGCTCTTTTTTGGCTGGCTCATCTTGTCATTTAATTCTTCCCAGCCCACTTTCCATGTTTCTAAAAGGTTACTAAGAATAAATCCTGGTTCAAAAATGAGTTGCAAGTACACAAAGCCCTTAGGGCAAAGCCTGGGACGATGCTGGCGATCAGTAATGCCACTAGGGGTTTGCTTGAGCCTAACTGGGCTGGTGATACCAACTCTTAGAGACATTCGTGGCTGGTGGCAGATGGTGGGCCTGCCGTCTTGACCGCACAGTGCCTGCCATAGCTTCGCTACTTGACCTGGGGATCTGGGGATCAAATGATCAGCTTCAGATCCTTTACTAAAACTCCTGAAGGGCATTTCTTTTACTGTTTTTTAAATTTTGAAATTGGCAAGGAGAGGAGGGAAGAGGCAGTGGTAAGGTCCGGTGATGCCAATTTCCTTGGCTGTAAACGTTCTGAGTTCACAGCTCTCTTGTCAGTGTGAGGGGGGCAGACCAGGAAAGCGGACCCCTGAAGTACAATGTCAAGGGCATGGGGGGATCTCTTTTGCAGATCCCGGCTCCTGTTTTCTATCCTTGACTTTCAGCCATTAGCAGGCAGCCGGCATTTCCCAGGCTGTCCTAGGACTCGGGGTTCTGTCTACCTGCGCACATTTCGGGCTCGGGCTGACAAAGCGGCCCCGTCGATTTTTATAGATGAGCGTGTGTTGGAATAAGGAGAGTGAGATCACAAGGAATTCATTAGCACCCCGGATTCTTCCTCATCTTCTCTCTCTGCCTCTCCCCTACCCAGACACCCCCCCCCGTCCCTACCCCCCAGCAATGTCTTTTTTCCCCTTAGAGTCGCCGCGTGAATCTGTCAAAGCCAGGCCAGAAGCTTGCCTTTTCTAAAGACACAGCGTTCAGCCCTCGCCAGATGGGAACCTGTCAGCGCAGCAGGCAGATAATTATCCTTTCGGCGGTGGGAGGCCTTCCCGTGAATGGAAACTCGGACACTTGCTACAGCTGTGGCCCCACAGCCAATCAGGGAGGACGTCCGTCCGTGCACATCAAGCAAGTGAGATTTACCTGGGTCAGTCGGCGGGATGGGTTGGGCAATGGAGGTGGCGGGAGTGGGGTGTAGGGCCGATTAGGGCTCCCTTCCCCACAAAGCGGGGATGACCCTGCCGGACCCACGTCTGAGATCTCTCCTCAGAGGCCAGTGCAAGCCAGCCTGTCCTTTTGGCCTAAACCCAACTTGGCCGCCTCCTCTCTGAGTATCCGGACCTCAAGGCCAGAACTTAGGATGGACTGATTTCTCCTCATTTAGTGGAGGAAAACTCCCAATAAGCAGGTGGCCAGTGATGGGGCATGCTGCCAAGAAAGGTAATGAACTCCCCGTTACCAGAGGTATTCAAGCAGATGCTAGCTGTCTGCCTTCCAGGAATATTGCAGAGGGAGATGGCCTGACATGGTGGGAGTTCAGCTCCTATGCCCTCTGTCAAAGGTTCAAAATAGCCAAAGTAAAACCAATGAAACACTGAAGCTGAAAATAAGAAAAATGTATTGTGCGCACCCCAAAAAGGCAGTTTGCAAACCGGGAGCACTCGAACCGGAACATGGAATGAGGCTCTGGAGTATATTGCTATCAAGCAGCTTATTATAGTGACAAAGCAGTGACTGTATTCTTCACACTGATTGGTGACAATACTACGATTTTCAGTGGTTCCCTCCTATCGGCCTGGGAAACAGTTCAAGTTTGCTTATCATTTCCAGACGCACAAGGAAGAAATAATCCAGGTCAAGTTAGCCTTGCAAAATAAGCTAAATTAAGCTTTGTCTGTGTGACTGAACTGGTTCTGTCTGCTCAGGGAACCTTCCAGACTGATCTCTGTCTACCCTTGATTTTAACACGTGCCAAAGCCTTCTTACCTCTGTAGGTTCTCATGGGGACAAGAGCATGAATTTGGAGTTGGCATAAGTCCAGGGTTCAAGTTGTGGCTCCACAGTTAGTTGAATGGATATGGGCAAGTCGCTTAATGCCTTTATTTAAAATAAATGATATAGCATATTTTATTTTTCTGATAACGGATGATCATTGTTAAAAAATCAATTTATTATGGACACTTTCCATCACAATACACATTTTTTTTTAAAGATTGTACTTATTTGAGAGAGAGAGAGAGTTTGAGCAGGGGGAGGGGCAGAGGGAGAGGGAGAAGCAGACTCTTGGCTGAGCAGGGAGCCTGCGGGCTCCATCCCAGGACCTCGAGATCATGACTGGAGCCAAAGCCAGACGCTTAACCAACTGAGCCACCCAGGTACCCCCACGATATATGTAGTTTTAACTTACCCTTTTTAATAGCTATATGATCAACTCCCTTAAACCAGAGCTTCCTAATCTGTAAAATGGAATAATAATGAAATCATGGGAATGATTCAAAGGTCAAATAAGGAAATGGACATAAAGTGCTTAGCAGTAGTTTGGCACCTAAAGCACGTTGATGACAGATCATTATTTGAAACCCAACGCCGTCCAACAGAAATACATTGTCGGTCTCATAGGTAATGTAAAATTTTCTAGTAGCCACATTAAGGGAGTGAAATTAATTTTAATTATTTATCTAATCCAGCAGATCCAAAATACTGTAATTTCAACAAGTCATCAATATGGAAATCATGTTTTTAAAGATTTTATTTATTTATTTGACAGGGAACACAAGCAGGGGGAGTGGGAGAGGGAGAAGCAGGCTTCCCGCTGAGCAGGGAGCCTGACTCGGGGCTCGATCCCAGGACCCCGGGACCACGACCCGAGCCGAAGGCAGACGTTTAACGACTGAGCCACCCAAGCATCCCAGTATCAAAATTATTAATGAGATATATTTACAATCTTTTTTTCCGGTATTAAATTTTTAAAATCCAGAGTGTATGTTCCACTTCCAGCACCTCCCATTTGGGACCAGCTCTGGTTTAAGTGCTCAGCGGTCACAGGTAGCTGGTGGCTACGTGGCTACCAGACCGAAGAGTGCAGCGGGAAATCTTCCACCTCGGTTCTCCTGCGAGCTGCTGTAACTCTGAGAGTTTTAGTCTTATCAGTTTAAGCCATACATGCGGATTGGGCTCTCTCGTCCGCCTCCGTTCCGTGCGATCTCGTCTTTCTCACAGACTCTGCCCTACATACCATAGATGTAACTAGCTCTGATTTTCTGTATTTCCCACAGCTCTTGCTTGGCGGGGCTCAGGGTAAGGTGCCCAAGAAGCATGTTTGGATGGACATCCTTGGGAATCCAACCATGAATAAAGGTCATGGGCTTCCTTCGTATCTTCTGGTTGAAATGCCTGTGAGATGCTTAGTCCTGCCGGACCACAAAACACACTCGTAAGTTCAGCCTTAAGTAAAGTCCTTGCCATAGAACGGGGGGGTGGGTGGAGGGGGTGGGGTGAAGTGTTCTGGTCAGAGGCAGTTAGGGCCTGGGAAAACCATTAGGTGCTCGGATATCGTTTATCCTTACAATGAGGTGCCAGTTTCCGATGAGGAAGCAGAAGGCAAGCTGAGGACAAAGCACAAGCTAACACCCCGCAACCTCCCCCAGTCCCCCACTCCTGGGTGGGATATGTGCACTATTCCCCAGGAAACTCCCAACGCTCTTAATGTTAATGCTTGGCTAGAGGGAAAAACAAAATTAGCCTGATAATAACCAGGCCTCCAGTACCCTGAAGGTCTTCTTCAGCAGATGAAAGTCCTTTGGGACACCCCCCTTTTTCCTTACCTCTCCCAACCCCAGAGTAAAAAATCAGCCATTTCTCACAGTCCCGCTGCAGCTTCTCTTCCTGCTCAACGGGTCCTTTCCCCGTGCTTTCATAAAATCACCTTTTTGCACCAAAGACGTCTCAAGGATTCTTTCTTGGCCGTGGGCTCCGGACCTCGCCTGCCTTCCGAACCTACATCAGCTTCCAGCCTGGCAACGTGGAAGCACTAGAAACTCCAGTGATCGCTGAGATATGGAGACAATGGCTTTGCAAACTAAGATCAATTGGTAAGAAGCATGGTTATCCTTGTACTGGGCTCAGCATTCTGCTTGAGCTGGGGCTGGGGGGGGACAGCCAGCAGCGTGGGCAGAACAGCGCTTTGTTTCACGGGGGTGTACGAAGTACAGTGGCCGGGAAGCCTGTGCCCATTCAGGTTCCTGTCATTGCTACTTGTCCAATCTGTACGGTTGCCTGAAAAGCAGGAACTCAGATGGAAGTAACAGAAACCATCAGACCCAAGGAGCAGAACGGGGCAGAAAGCCTGGAGAAGGCCCCGTGGACGCTGCTCTGCTCCTCTGAGGTCTGAAAGGCAGTTCCCTCCTCAAAGGGCCATTTTGGTAAATCATCCCTGACAAAGGAAGGGAGAAATTCCTTTGTAGCCTTTCGGTGCTTGATTCTAATCCGCCCTGGGCCGTGATCCCACCCCACCCACTCCCCTAGAGTGTTTATATTGCAGAAAGTGATTTTCCCCAGAAACTGAGAACCCGAATTACTTACGAAGACCAGGCCAGGAAGGAATTCGTTCCAGAAATGCTCCCAGTGCCTCTGGCGCTTTGCTCTGCGTTTCTTCATTTTGTGTCCTTTCTTTGTGCTGGGGGCTGACGATGAGTCATCTATTTGGGTGCCGAGCACAGCAAGTTAATTTGTGCTTTTTTGCCAAATAACCAGAAACCGACAGACCCAGCCCTAGGGCCTGCAAAGAGTGAGAAATGCTTCCGCGTCTAAAGATCCATTGTCCTGTTTCTGGAAGCTGCCAGAACATCAACCTTCTCCCCTGAAGGAGAGGAAGCTGGTGAAGGGAGAAATGAGGATTCAAAATTTGGGTCTTCTGGCCCAGGGATTAGAGGTCCCCTCCTTAACCAGGCATGGAGGTTATCCCACCCTTCCCGGGGTCTGTTAGCCTGCAGCCCACCCAAACGCACGGCCTGCGAGGGAGCCACAACTGGACTCGTCTTGGCTTTATGTGCCTTTGAAAGAAAATGAAGGCTTTTCACCTTTTTTCTTTCCATCAAAATAGCTGTGAGAGGGTTTTCTCAGGTGAGGAAAAGAAGAGTTTCTGTTTGAGTTAAGAGGCATGTCTCTCCTACATTCACCCTTTCTACAAACATGCAAAATGCCTGTTGAGTGCCAGACCTCAATGTAGGTGCTTTATTAGTTTAATGTTTTTTTAAAAATTCTGATATCGTTAAAATACAGTGTTATATTGCTTTCAGGTGTACAATATATAGTGATTCAACAATTCTGTACATCACGATAAGTGTACTCTTAGTCCCCATCACCTATTGAACCCATCCGCCGTCCTCCTCCCCTCTGATAACCATCAATTTGTTCTCTATTGTTAAGAGTCTGTTTTTTGGGTTGTCTCTTTTTTTCTTTGTTCTTTTGTTTCGTTCCTTAAATTCCACATATGCGTGACATCGTGTATCAGTTGTCTTTTATGGCTTATTTCACTTAGCATTATATCCTCTAGATCCATCCATATTGTTGCAAATGGCCAGATTTCATTCTTTTTATGGCTGAGTAATATTCCATTGCATATATATACCACATCTTCTTTATCCACTCATCTATCTGTGAACACTTGGGCTGCTTCCATAATCTTGGCTATTGTAAATAATGCTGCAATAAGCAGGGCGTGCATATCTTTTGGAATTAGTGTTTTCGTATTCTTTGGGTAAATACCCAGTAGTGGAATTACTGAATCCTAGGGTAGTTCTATTTTTAATTTTTTGAGGAACCTCCATACTGTTTTCCATACTGACTACACCAGTTCGCATTCTTGCCAACAGTGCTCAAGGATTCCTTTTTCTCTACATCCTTGCCAACATTTGCAGTTTCTTATATTTTTTATTTTAACCATTTTGACAGGTATGAGGTGATTTTGATTTCTATTTCCCTGATGATGAGTGATGCTGAGCACCTTCTCATGTGTCTGTTGGCATCTGGATGTCTTCTTTAGAGAAATGTCTGTTCATGTCTTTTGCCCATTTTTTAATTGGATTATTTGTTTTTTTGTGTGTTGAGTTGTACAAGTTCTTTATATATTTTGGATACTAACCCTGTATCAGATGTATCATTTGCAAATATCTTCTCCCATTCAGTAGGTTGTCTTTTTGCTTTGTTGATTGTTTCCTTTGCTGTGCAGAAACTTTTTATTTTGATGTAGTCCCATTAGTTTGTTTTTGCTTTTGTTTCCCTTTCCTTAGGAGACATATCTAGAAAAATGTTGCTATGGCCAATGTCGGAAACATTACTGCCTGTGCTCTCTTCTAGGACTTTTATGGTTTCAGGCCTTACATTTAGGTCTTTAATCCATTTCGAGTTTAATTTTTGTGTATGGTGTAAGAAAGAGGTCCAGTATCATTCTTCTCCCTGTTAGCTGTCCAGCTTTCCCAATACCATTTGTTGAAGAGACTGTCTTTTTCCTGTTGCCTATTCTTGCCTCCTTTGTTGAAGATTAATTGACCATATAATCGCGGGTTTATTTCTGGGCTCTCCGTTCTGTTCCACTGATCTTCGTGTCTGTTTTTGTGCCAGTACCATGCTGTTTTGATTACTGCCACTTTGTAGTAGATCTTGATCTCTGGGAGTGTGATACCTCCAGTTTATTTAGTGTAATCTGTTTTTAATTTAGTTTTAAAGGGAACTAGAAAAATAAACTCAGTGCCTCAGCTGGTCTCTGACAAAACAGTCAGCCTTGGGTATTGGAACCTTCAAAATTAATCACTGAGGGAGGTTTTCAGGGGTTGATTTCTACAGGCTGAATTCTGCAATATCCCTTTCTCATATTCCTTTTTTTCCGCCTAAAGAACATGAAACTAAGTTAGTGTTTTGAAGATAAATATAGAAAGCTAAGAACGAAGAGCGATGAGAAGTTTCAGTGCCTGTTTTGGTCAGAGTCACGAGAGCTACCCCGTTGAAGGGATGTTTGTCAACGTCTGTCCCCATCCTAGGGTAAGTGGGAGGCTTTCTGAGAGGTAGAGGCTGCCTGCTGAACAGGTCACCCGGCAGAGCGCCTCCTTCTGGTGGCAGAGCACCATACCCAAACATCCCAAACATAAAGGCAGCAGAAAGTGCCAGGTAATCTGCCCACCGCTGCCCCCCTCCCCCTCACTGGGGATAATAAATTGTGCTGTGGTTAGTAATTAACAAGTAAAATGTAATAAGTGAAAAAGAAGCAAGGTCTTCAGTGCTATGTTTTTCTCCAAGTGCTGGAATGTTTAACCCTCACAAGGCCTGATGAGGCAGGTGCTATTTTCTTTCTTTCTTTTTTTTTTTTAAGATTTACTTATTTGAGAGAGAGAGACAGCACAGGCGCACAAGTGGGGGGAGGGGCGGGGGGAGAGAGAGAGAGAGAGAGAGAGAGAGAATCTCAAGCAGACTCCCGCTGAGCAGAGAGCCCGACAGTGAGGCTCGATCTCAGGACCCTGAGATTATGACCTAAGCTGGAATCAAGAGTCGGATGCTTGACCGACTGAGCCACCCCCTGCCAGGTGCTACTATTTTCACCGCTTGCATTTAACTAATGCCGTAAGCGAGTCCGCACACGGAGTCATTGTGTAAGGTCACAGAGGTGGCATGTGGCGTCACCAGCATTCAACTCGGGCTGGGTGGCATCAGAGCCCTCGTGCTCCCCCCCCCCCACCAACAGGTGCTAGCTCTGAGAACCAGCAGCCTGGGCTGTCCCGCTTTCTGTGTGGTTGTGGGCAAGTCGCTCCCGGCCTTCATGGGCTTCCACGGCCTTCCCGGCCTTCACGGGCCTCGTTTTTCCCTCTGTAAAACGAAGGGATTGGGGACGTGGACAAAGCCATTCTTGTAGCCTGGGCTCTTACAGACAAGAAAACATCAGGTAACAGTCTCTAAGATGTGTGGCCCAGAGGATGGGAGGAGCAGCCCAAGAGGGTTCATTTCTAGAAGGCTAACACCTAGTGAACTGGGGGTCGGTCACTCCCTCTGTGGGGCCTCAGAGATTTAAAACTTCCCTTTGAAACCGAGGCAGTGTTGCCTCTTCCAACCCAATGCTACTTCCTGGCTGGGCAGGACCTTCCCAGCTTCCATGGAGGCCGGGATCCACGGGGCCTTTGATAGAGGGTGGGTCCAGATGCCCAGGGTAGGAGGGCGGGCAAGCCCTGGCTGCAGGAACCAAAGCTGAGGAACCCCACCAAAGGCCAAGTGACCTCTAGTGACCTTTGCCAAGTTTTAGTCGCCTTGCCTGAGTGACCTAGCTGGTGACCTTGAGCACATTCCCTCATGTGCTTTGCACCTCGATGGCTTCCTTGTAGGGTAGGGCTAACAACAGCCCTGCCTCATAGGCGATGATCCAGATACATCTCGTAACACATCGCCTGGAACGTAGTCGGCACTTAGTAAATGTGAGCGGCTACCTGCCCCCCTTGTCGTCTCAGAGGAGAGAAGTTAATAGATCAGGGCTTTTGTAAGGAAGTTTTGCTAATGCCCAGTTTTGTTAGTTTTGATTCCTCCTTCACCATGAGGAGAGCTGAGTGCTTATCTCTGGAGGCAGAAGGAGGAGCAAAGTCAGCTGGGGAGATTTTGCTCAGTCCCTAGAGGCCTTGGGGGAGAAGAGCCCCAAGGAACAGGGAGGGGTGTGGGCAGCCCTAGAGAGGAGACAGGGTGGGCTCTGGGGTGGGCTGCCCTTTAGGCCTTGAGGTGAGGCTCGCTTATTTATTTATTTATTTATTTATTTATTTATTTATTTAAAAAGATTTTATTTATTTATTTGACACAGAGAGAGACAACACAGGCAGGGGGAGTGGGAGAGGAAGAAGCAGGCTCCCAGCGAAGGAGCCTGACGTGGGGCTGGATCCCAGGACTCCGGGATCACGCCCTGAGCCCAAGGCAGACGCTTAAGGACTGAACCACCCAGGCGCCCCAGAGGAGAGGCTCTTGAAATGACTTACTGTTCCTCGGGAGAGGGGACTCCAGGCAAAGCGCTCCCCATTAGGCACGTGATTGACCACATCTGAGTTGGCTAAGAGCCGCCTATCCGTGAATTCAAAATGGGATCTAAACTGAGGGGACTGTAGGATGGGTCAGTGGACGAGAGATGGGGTTTGTTACTTCTGGAGGATTTTCAACCTTTCCTCATCTGGACGGGGGGAGCCTTCTATTAGCCTTTTGGACCCTCGATCTGATCCCATGGTGGTGAGTCAATTTCTGAAGAAAAAACTTTGAAGAGGACAGGCTGAAGCTGGAAGGGAGTGTTGGCTTGTATGACTGGGAGCGTATGATGAAATATTATTGGCCTGTCTTCAGATATTTCCTTCTCAGTGCCTTTAACTTTGTGGAAAACTGTGGGCACAGTTTAGCTACCTCTAGGGACCAAATGTAAGAACGTCTTATGAACATCAAAAGCCTCGTCCCCTTTCTCTTTGGTTTCAGCAGTTCAAGTGAGGATTCCCCCTTCCCACTTCCCTTCTCTCCAGCCCCATCGTGGCAAATGAAGTCATCAGTTGTCCTCCATTCAAGAAGAAGAAGAGCACAGAAGCATGGCCTTGGGTTTTGTAAAGCCTTGTGGAGAGTGCTTCCAAATCTTCATGTGAGGGGGTCCCCGAGTGGGGGAGCGGGGAGCCGGGTGAGGAGGAGGCAGGAGCAATGAGGATATTTTCAAGCTCTTGGGACTGTGTAAATAAGTACCTGATAAGCTCACAGTTTCAGGACCCAAGAATGAGGATCTGAAGTCATTGTTATGCCTCCTTTTGAGGCTCTCTACAGGCCTGGGAGGCCTCTCTTTCCTCCACCGTCAGCTTCCATACTTAACTGTGGCCCTGCGGTTCTGCTGTCGCCCTGTGGTCCCCAGGGAACGACCTCAGCTGGGACTCCAAAGCCCTGGTTTTGGGGTTGTCTCGGTGTCTTACTAGCTATGTGACCTTGGGCGAGTCACTTAACGTGGTAGGTGCTTCATGAGTCTGGATCCAATTAATAAACAAGTAAACCACCTGTTTGAACCTCAGTTTCCTTATCTGGGAAATGGGGGAATAATGTGATCATGTGGGTAAAATTGCTTCCTAGAAGTACTTCCCAAACTTTCTTGGGCTTCGCGTGAGTCACCTGGGGGAACTACTCTAGGGCAGATTCTGACTCAGTAAGTCTGGGTCGTGTGGGTCTGACTTCTGCATTTCCAGCTAATCGTCCGTGATGCCTATCCAGACCATACTTTGAGGAGCTAGGTCCAAGACCCTGAAGTCCTTGAAATTATTAACCTGATCTTTTCAGCCAATGGAGTCTGGACAGACTCCAAGGCTAGACCAACCAATTGATCCAGGATGTGCATCCTGGAGGGGTTTCCTGGGATGTAGGACTCTCAGTGTTGGAACGAAGAAAGCTCCAGGCAGACTAGAAAAGTTGGTAACCCCATCAGGATAACGGAAAGGAAAGGGTTGCTTTGGTCTGAGCTGCTGTGTGAACTGGGGGAAGGGAAAAAAAAAAAAAAAAAAGCAGGAGAGGAGACTGTTCCTACCCAGAGGAGTGGGTGACTTGGCCCACATCACACAGCTTCTCAGGGACAAGGCTGGGGCTACAGCTCCCACCTTCTGACCAGCTACGTAGCTCAGCGCTTTCTCCACCAGCCCTCGCCGCCTTCTCCGACACGTTCCTCCTCAGTCGGCGAACACAGCATGTTTATTTATAAATCAGCTTGTTTGGAGCCTGAAATGTGG
This sequence comes from Ursus arctos, assembly GCF_023065955.2. Taxonomy (NCBI): domain Eukaryota; kingdom Metazoa; phylum Chordata; class Mammalia; order Carnivora; family Ursidae; genus Ursus; species Ursus arctos. Next base: position 21,885,779 of record NW_026622919.1, on the reverse strand, counting down.
CGCAGCTGATTTTGGCCGCGAAGAGTTCAGATTTTTCCTGTCTTTGTTTTGGTTTGCTTCACCGTATTTTGTGAACGAAAAACCCAAAGTAATAAAAGCGCAGCGAGGCCACTAAAGCGGTTTGACTGAGAAGCATCCAGAAATGTGGCAGCCTCATCGTACGCAGATCGATTTTGTGTCTCTAGATGGTAGATTGGAAACCCACGAGGTTTACTTCCAGGGATTTACAAACCCCAGACAAATAAAGAGCTGGGATCTCTTTTCAGGCTGTTTCTCCTGGAGGTAGGAGGGGAGGTTGGGAGAAGCAGCCCTGACGGGCAGGGTGCTGCAGGCCGCTGCTATGCTCCTTAGTCCGGGTCCGTAGAGGAGACGCGAGTCATTGGGCCAAGCCAGGAGCGACAATTTGCAGAATGCACTCAAAATTCTTGGCACTTTATTTTGCACACTGCGGAAGTCCTAGAAGGAAGTTGCTTTTATTATTAACACTGAGTGCAAGTTCAGGTGGGTTTTTGTGGAGACATGGAGCGGGGGGCGCACAGGGGGGAAGAAGGGGTGGAGACAGAGATAGAGAGAGACACAGAGAGAGGTTGGCTGCATTTTCTCTGTGACTCTACTTGGTGTGGGTTCCCAAGGTCAGGGGGTCTGCGGGCAGCCCCTGATCGGTGCCCTGTGCAAATCTGTTATCATTTCCAGGATGGGGAGAAGAAAGTCTTAGCCTTGCCCACAACCAGATGAGAGATCAGCTCAAGTGTTGAACCCTCTGTTTTCCAAATAGGTTGGCTGTCAGCTTTGGCCACTATCTTTTTAAAAAATTTTTTTTAAGTTTTATTTATTTATTTGAGAGTGAGACAGAACACGAGATGGGGGAGGGTCAGAGGGAGAAGCAGACTCCCTGCTGAGCAGGGAGCCCTAAGTGGGACTCGATCCCAGGACTCTGGGATCATGACCTGAGCCAAAGGCAGAGCTTTCACCGACTGAGCCACCCAGGTGCCCCCTGGGCCACACACACACCTTCCTTCATTCTCAATGTTCTTTCCCTTCAGGAATCAAGAGCAGTGGGCAGAGTTCCCACTGGGAAGAAGCTTGCTGGGGTGTGGGAGTGGGGCAAACGGTGCTGTGCCCTGCATTGGGCCACAACAGGGATGGCCCACTGGCCATTTTAGACACATAGAGGTCATAGATGCTTTGCTAGTCAGGCAAGGGCAGGAATCACCCTCCTGCCAGCCGGGAGTGCTGGGAGCCCAGATCCTCTTAGCGCCTGGCTGCTCTTCTCTCATTAAGACCGCTCAGTTACAGACCTTTCTGTCCTTCAGAAGCTTGGAAAAAACCCTATTCTCTTGGCTGCACGGTCTTTTTTCTTTCTCACATTCTGACCCTCCCCATAGCTCTTCTTTGTCTGGTTTATAAAAAAAAATACACACACACACACACACACACAGAGACACACACACAGCCGAGGTCCAGCATGTTTCCCACTCGGATTGTCAATAGTGGCCTCACCGAGAATAAACCGCGAAGCATGTGGAAAACCATGGGTCAAGTGTTTGGATATGTCTGGTTATTTGCGGACTCCCTACTTGCCACCTCAGGAGGCCCGGTACTTTAACTTCTTTCTTTTGCAGTGTCCCCGGGGAGGTGCGTAAAAGGGCGTGACTCAGTGGAGACTGATTTAACGTTTATTTGCTGCAGATATTCTTTACCTTGAACGAGGTTGAGCTATAGATTGTAATTTTAAATTCTCTTCAGAAGCAGCCCCAACTCATCCCTGGGGCAGAATTCCCTTAAAACCAGGTGAAGTTTGGGAGCCTAAACGCTTTGTTCCGAAAGCTTCCAGCAGAGCTGGGGAGGTGGGAGCGACTCTCCAGGTCAAAGTTTTCCGTAGCAAGTCCCTCCTTCCCACGCCCGCTTCCTCTGTCCCGTCAGTTCCAGCAGCTTTGCTTCTCAACAGAAGCCAATGGAAATTCCCTGCTGAGTATGTCTCCAGAAGCCCTCCTACCACCCTGTTTCCTCTCTTTAATGGCTATAAAAATCCAGCTCAGAGGAGGAAAGGTACTAGTCTGGCAGGCCCAGCCTTTGAAGGTACTTCCTGGCGCCGCCAGGCCAGGCCAGTGAATGCCGGGGGCACCACACGTGCCAGCGGAATCAGGAGCCCCACACCGCAGATGCGGCCGAGCCTGGCCACCCGTCGGGGTAAGGCCCACGAGGCGGGCTGCACACGCGTTCCGTGTCGGACCCTCTAGGCAGAAAGGGTAACTCTAGGGAGTAAAGCGTAAAGATGGAACTTTCCCCCCACAAGTTCTTTCCTCTCCTTGCGTTTGGCTTTCCCCCGGTGACAACATGCCAGACGAAGCCGTCCCTGTGTTTAGCAGGCGGCTGGAACATCTTCAGACTTCCAGAGCCGCCGAGGCTGGAGCAAAATATACTGAATCCATAGCCATGAGGACCAGCTCTGGAGTCTATGGACCCTGGAACGCGGCGGCCCCAACCCGGAGTCCTGTTCTCCGTGTCCTGTGGGGGGGCGTTAGGTGACTCAGGTGGGAGGGGCCTCTGGGGCAGGACCACCGGAAGAGACCACTGAGAGACCCAGAAGGGGAGACCCCGCACATCAAAACAGGATGAAATTAGGTTGCTGTCCCTTAGAAAGCTCACGTGGTTGCTTTTCTGTCCCCTTGCTTCCGTATGTGGTTTGCGATGGCCAAACTGTGGCTCGGGCACCATAAGTCACAGTCTCGTCTCCATCTGCCCAGCCAGGGGATGTTCAGAGGAAGCCAAGAAAAGTCACTTCTCCGCTTTGCTCTGACTGGTCTTCTTTGGGGTCCCCGGGTCTTCTTTCCCATTCTTCCAAGGGGAGACCTGTTGCTCTCAGCACTGCTCAGCCTCCACGAAACCCTCCTTCTCGTGGCCCGAGGGCTCGACCTCCGTGTAGGTGGAGTGGTTGGGGTGGTTGCGGAATCTCACTGCTGGCCAGTGGTGAGGTCTCCGCTGTGGGGGCATGGAGGGCAGAGTCAGCGGGCGTGGCCTCACTCACCTGGGACCCCCCCCCCCCGCCACACACACACCTAGGGACGGTGCTGAGCACTGAGACTCTCTTCACACGGGCGCTGGGGGCCTACTGTGAGCCGGGTGGAGTTCAAACCCCCCCCAGAAGCCTCCCCCCGCTGTGATCCGTCCGCTGCTGGGAGCCCGAGGAATCTGGAAGGAGGTCATTTTGCCACTCACGGCGGGGACTGCAGAACACAGGTGAGAGCCTTAGCAATGTACCTAGTGGAGCCCTGAGACCGTGAAAAGTGAGGCAGTGGGTGAGAGAGGGAATGATCTGGAAGGCTCTGGAAATGCCAAGATAACCCTGCCCCCCCCCCCCCCCCCCCAGTACAGACCCTGCAGCAGAGATGGCTCGGGAGCTTATGAACCCGCACCTTCCTGGGCCCGTTTCAGACCTGCCCCATCAGCGTTTCTGTGGCTACGGATCTGCAGTCCCCTGGGGTGACAGCCAGGGAGGCTAAAACTTAAGGCGGACTGGCTAAGGGCTTACAAGAAACAGGGTTTCTAAACAAAGAAGAGGAGACCCCCTGCGCCTCTGGGTGATCCCTGTGCGGGAGACCTGGTCACAGAGGCAGCCCCCCTGGACCACACGCAGAGCTGGTGAGAAGTGAGAGCGGAGGACAGGGCCAGGAGCTGCTAGCCCTGTGGCCCAGAGAGAAGGGGGCTGGCCTTTACTTCCCAAGCTGCACTTCAAGCTGGTTCTTCCCAATTCTGACGCATTCCAGACCATAGCATCCTCAATGAAAGCTCCCAGAGAGCGCAGCTCTTGGATTACTCTATCTTGTCAATTCTAACTTTAACACCCACACAGCAGGCAAAGAGGCAGACGTCTCAGTTCCACTATGGCTTTGAAAAAGCACCCGGCCTGGAATTGGGGGGTGAGAGGCCATAAAGCATTCAAGATTGGCTGCACGATCCCTAGTGATTTCTCTTTCTTTCCTCTGGGGGCTCTTCTGATTTCACCAACAGGGGAGCGAAAGGCAGAGGGGCTGTTCAACGGGACAGGAGGGGTCTCCTGGGGGAGACCGGGCAGTGGGGGAGGCGGTTAGGGACTCGAAGGGCACCAGCCAGTGCATGGTGCACCAGGATGGAGTCGATGACGGTTCCTCAGGTAGGAACAGGAGCCAGGCATGCAGGCAGGAGGGATGAGGTGGGGAGGGGCAGGTACCCCACAGCTGGAGAAATGCTGCTGCGGAGGCAGACGGCGGAGCTGTGGCCGAAGTCTACACTGACCTCGATGAAGAAGAGTGCAGCGTTGGACGTGGGGTGGCCGTTGATGTAAATCCCGGCCAGGATGATGGCTGCCACCAGGAGGACTGCCAGCACGATGCCCACGATGGTGCCCAGGTGCACGGGGGGGCCCTTGGTCTTGGGGGACAGGTTGTTCTGAAGGCCTGTGGAGAGACCGTTAGGGTAGGGAGTGGCTACCGGGGAGCAGGGAAGGTGGGGCCACGAAGTCCCAGGTTCTGGCAAAATCTAAGAGATGAAAACGGGCAGAAACTTCAGGCCTGCTCATGAAATAGGTAAAACGGTGGGGGAGGGGTGGGTAGAATCATGAGTATGGCATTCACATCGCACTTGGAACGGTTCAGGTGGTTTTCCAAAATCACTTAAAAGTTGCCCAAATGTTTAATAAGGATCAAAGAGTTCTCTCCAACACCCGTGCCACTTAATGGCTTTTAGGGAGTTTTCACAGGTTATGTGACGGCGAAGAGTTTTGGTTCTGGAATATGGCTCCCTGGTTCAAATCCAGACTCTGCTGCTTACTAGCTGTGTGACCTTGGGCAAATTATGTAACCTCTCTGTGCCTCACTTATCACTTCTGTAGAACAAGGATAATAATGATTACCTAATAGGGTTAGTGTTAAAGCCCTAAGGGTTAAAACCAGATCATTCACGTCACCGGCTGAAGACCAGGGCTGGTATCTCAGATGACCTCGTAAGTATTAGCTATTTTGATAACAAAATGACCGTATTTTCACCTATCACTGTCGACTACCAGACTGCGGCCTCTTGGAGGGCAAAGACAGTGTCTTATTCATCTCTGTGTCCTTAGCTCTAAAAAAAAAAAAAAAATGGCGGGCCTCATGGTAGGAGCTCAATAAAAAAATGAACAGGTCCTCTGAGGGCTAATAAACCAGCAGGCAATCTCTGAGAACATCCTGAGCATTTGAAATACATCCCATGGAGGAGACTGAGTATTGCCATAGACTGTCAAGCTAGAAGGTCATCTAGTCCAACCCCTTTCTTGTATGACCGGAAATACAGAGAGGTGAGGTGATTCGCTCAAGGACAGAGTCAGCCACCCACTAAGAGGCCTATATTCCCATATTACCTGGGGTGGCTACTTGCTTCTTCTCCCCACCCTACAGGGATGCGAACATAATAAAGTAGAAAAGACCGATGAGCACATAAGCAAAAAAAATATCAAATCCTTTCTTACATGGGTCATGGGTAGAATGCAAATCAACAGGAGGTGGGGACTTTCAATAGGATGTTGCATGCGCCCAATCATTGTCCTCCCCATCCCCTCTTCTCTGCAAGCAGAAGAAACCCAAGAGAGAAACTGTCCCCGGGGCACTCCAGAGCATGGTTAGTGCCACTACCTGCCGCCAGGTGAGGTGACAGGTGACACGCCCCAAGCTCGCCTCCCCTGACCTGGCAGTCAGCGTGCAGCCCGCAGGGACCCTGGTGATCTGATGGTCAGGGTTTCGGCTGATGAGCGCATGGTGCAGAGCGAGGGGGACGTGGCCCAGCCCCCACTCCTCACTCCCAGCCTAGACACACAACACACACCCACACCTACTGCCCCCAGAGCAGGCGTGGCTTCATCTCTGGTGGGAGACTGGGTCGCACCACGCTGCATCGATAGCCTCTCCTCCCCTGCGGGACCCAAGATAACAATGTCCCCGTCCCCAGAGTTTGGAAGGCATTTCCATCTCCCCCGTGCAGTGGTTGCAGCAAGGGCCTGAGCTGGCTCTGGGCCAAGGGCAGGGGAGGCGGGCCACGTCAGGTCACCAGAGAGAGATTATCCTCGCGGTTAATCTTGGGAGCAAAGGACCCCGAACTTCTGGTGCCCTGCAAAAAGTAGGGTGGGCAACTTTTGTGTGCTCTCTGCCAACCCAGCCAGGGAATCCAAGGACACTTGATGTGGGAGAAGCTGCTCTCCACCCGTCATTGACGGTGAGGCCCACGGGGACAAGAGGTGAGGTCAACAGAGACAGGCCCCACACTGCCATGCCCGCTCTAGCTCAGCTCTTCCTTCCTCCTCTCGCTCCTTTTGGGGCAGTGAACAGTCAAGACAGATACACAGGAGGTTCCTGGCTGATGAGAAACGTCTAGATGTAGACATGTTCCTTCAATCTAGTGGGCCTGTGCCCCGGAGCCCAGCAGGAGGTCTGTGAAGCTCAGGCCACTGTTGCTCCCCTCCTCCCCACCTCAGAACAAAAGCAAAGAGGCCAGGTGACCGGTGACCGCTGCACCCTCCTGGCGGGAGATGGGGGGGGGGGGCGGGGAGTGTTCCAAGAGGCAGTGGGTCTGATGAAGAGGGGCCGGCAACTCTGTACTCACCGTCTCCTCCTGCATAGGGGTTCAACTTGGTGTCATCTTCAAAGAGAAAGAGAGAAGGTGTAAGATTACTGGCATCACTATGGCCTTGGTCACTTTAGGTCCAGATGGGATTTTAGGGAGGTTTAGTCCAACCCTGCATTTAATGGGTTTTTTAAAAAAAATTTTAAGGATTTTATTTTTAAGTAATCTCTGCATCCCATGTGGGGTTCAAACCCACAACCCTGAGAGTGAGAGTCTCACACTCTACCAACTGAGCCCACCAGGTGTCCCTAATCCTTCACTTTAGAGGCCAAGAACCTGAAGCCCAGAAAGGGGAGGTGACTTGCTTAAAGTCACACAGCAGTATAATAGAAGTCCACGAACAAGCCAACTTTTCCTAGTCTCGTGTTTATTCATTCAAGCAATCCTTATTGGGTATTTACTATGGAGTTGAGCACTGGGAGGAGGCACTGGGGTTCGACATGGTCTCTGCCCTCAGGGAGGTAACAAATGGGGGAGATGGAGTGACAATTAAAACCCAGTATAATGAAGCTCTGATCAGGGGCATCACCCAAACAGAGGGTGTCAAGACGGAGGGGTAAGACGTGGCTCTGGGGAAAAGGGCTCCGACAGAGGAAAAAGCATGAGCAAAGGCCCCAAGGCAGCGAGAATTTGGCCAGTTGGGAGTAAAAAGCAGTGCGGTGTAGCTGGAGGGTGGAGAGGGTGTGAGTGGGGCGTGGTGAGAGGTGAGGCTGGGGCGCGGTGGGTGCCTGCAAAGTCAAGGGGAGGACCCGGCACATTCTCCTACAGGGCGCCAGGAGGCTGAGGAAGGACTGAGGAGGGGCACGTGTCACAGGTGCAGATCTGCTTGAAGACCCCCCACCAGCGCACAACTTGGAGGAAAGATTCCTACACGGCAAGGTGTGTGTCCTGTGGCTTCCTAAGTAAGTTCCAGTGGTCGACCCTCCCTGTCGTTCTTCCCTGCAGGTTCTTAAGAGGAAAGGCAAGCGAGAGCTCCATGTCAGGAGAATGCTCTAGAGGACCGAGGATTACTGCTTCAAGCACCAAAAGCGTGAAACAAGTAGAACGATCCACAATGTATGGCCCGTACCATACATTCCGTGACTCTTCCTCTCCTGTCCCTCCACCGCCCGTGTCATTTTAAAGGGTTTTACTGGCTCCCCTTTGCTCACAAATGTTCAAGGCTCTTCGCAATCTGTCCCCAGTCTTCTTTCCTCTTGTCCTTCACCACGACTCAACACCATGGCAGTGGCCCTATAAGAAGCTGCCCGAGGCTACCCAGACCTCAGAGACCTCTCAGACCTCTGAGCCACTGCATAGACTGTTCCTCCTATGGGGGATGCCCTTCCTTCCCTTCACTAGGCCTCTTTCAAAAGTCCCCCCATGGGGCACCTGGGTGGTGCAGTCGTTAAGCGTCTGCGTTTGGCTCAGGGCCTGATCCCAGGGTCCTGGGATCGAGCCCTGCATCAGGCTCTCTCCTCTGCTGGGAGCCTGCTTCTTCCTCTCCCACTCCCCCTGCTTGTGTTCCCTCTCTCGCTGGCTGTCTCTCTCTCTGTCAAATAAATAAATAAAATCTTAAAAAAAAAAAAAAGTCCCCACCCCCGAGGGGCTCCTGGGTGGCCTTTTTTTTTTCTCTTTTCCTTTCCTCTGTTCCGTTTGCCCCTTTCAAGCAGGTACGTGGCTCCGTGGAGGCGATAGGAGCCCACGTCTCTCAGCCTGAGCCTAAGGGCAAAGGGCTAAAGTCTGGCGGTAACGTACTAAAAAAGGATGAGAGAGGAATTTTTCAGAGACGGCCAAAGAATCCGGGAGGGGCCTGCACCAGGCTTTTCCACAGCTGCCCCACTGCCACCCTCTGTCCACACCAGGTCCCAGGGGCAGGAAGCCAAGCTGAGGCCCACCCCTCCAGCTGCATGAGGGTCAAAAGCCAGAAGCACAGTTGTAGGAAAACCGGGCAGTCTTTTGCTCACATCTGAGTGTGTGGACCGAGTTCCTACCCGCCACACAGCTGCTAAGACCTCTCGGGTTCTATAAGGATGGCTATTAAGACGAGCTGACGTGGACCGTACACATCTCAGGCACCGGGCTGGGGCATTCATCCTCCCCTGGCCACAGTGACTTCCATCCCAGCGTCCTGACGTCCGGACGTGGGCCAGCACAGCGGCTGGAGCCGGGGCCTGGAGTCCGCTTGCTCGAAACCCCTCTGCCTGTGGCCAGCAAGTGACTCCAGCTCTCTGAGCCTCGGTCCCTCCTCTGTGAAAGTCAGGGCCGTTCCTATTCCCCGACATAACCCCCGTCAGGGAGGGTTCGATGTGCCAAGGCCGCAGCCCTTTCCTTCCCCCTGGCTCCTTTCCCCCGCCCGGGCTCAGGCCTTACCTTCGGTGGTGAGGCTGTCGATGAAGAGGGAGGAGGAGGTGGTGGTGAGGTCTCCGTCAAAGGGACTGAAGGAGCTGTTGGGGGAGGCCGAGTAGTGGCCTTCGTCCCGGAAGTCCTCACACGTCCTGCCCTCTGCCTGCAGGAGAGACCCAGCGCCGCTCCGCACAGAGGCCTCACCGCGGGCGGGCCCACAGAAGAGAGCCCTCTCTCGGGAGGACAGAGGGGGCCCCTTCATCCCTCAGTGGCCAGAAAACTTCCGATTCCGGTGCAGGGTTCAAGTGCGGTAAAGTCTCCAGAGCTGCGCCCTGAGTGCATTCTAAGCCTCCCACTTTATCCTGAAAGCGCCTTATCTATCTTACGAGGCAATTTAGCTGTCAGCTGCTTCGAATCCTTCCTCGAGGAAGGAGTTGAGATGCCAATCTTAAACAAATAAAGCAAATCCCTACGTTCACTACAGCAACGTCAGATGTGGGTTGCTAGACAAGACTTTTTTCAGGACGTAGAAAGCTCATCCGGCCTTACTAATAACAGAGGAGGGGATGAGCGCACAGAGTGGGGTCTGGGGGGGGTTATGTTTAAATGTGGGGCCTTGGCACTTCCCTGTCCCACCAGTTGTGAGAGGCAGGTCAAGTCATTAAATCTCTCTGTGCCTCAGTTTTCTGCTCTGAGCCGGGAGTTGGGGGGGCACTGGCCCCCAGGTCCTGGGGCTGTTTGGATCAAACCAGAGCAAACGTGGGGCAGCATGCAGCGAAGTGCTGAGCACACACTGGGCTCCCTGCAAGGAGGGATGGAGAGGACAAGGGAGAGGAAAGGGCACACGGATGAACAGATCTGTCTGCGTCGGTATAAGGTGTAAGAACAGGACGCTCCCCACCCAGAATCAAAGTCGTGAGCATTCTGGAAAACTCCAGCGGTGAGAAGGAACCTGTACGGGATTCTAATGGGAGGTGCCCGGCACAGTCCTCCTCCCTCCCAGAAAAGCCTGCCTCCCTGAAGAGACTGAGGGCTGGAGCCAGGGCAGCTGCTCCGAGAATGTCGCCATCCTCCCAGGGGATCCAGCTGTGGCCAACACCATGCCCAACGCACCCTCTGCAAGCACCCAGAAGAGCTCCCACAGAGCTGCCCACCCAAGGCCAAGTCACCAGAAGTGGTTTTCTCAGGGACCCAGAGAACCCTCGAAAAGCTCCCAAGCCTGGTCTAACTGGCTCAGAGCCGTTGAGAGACGAGTCCTAGATGGAGGGGAGAATTTCGCCAAAAGCCAAAGACGCCTTGGGAAGAGCTACTGGGGGAGGGGCCTCATGGCAGTCCTCCAGTTCCCCACAGCCTGGCTCGCGGAAGCTTCTCACCTCCTGGGCACAGCCGTAGGCCAGCCACTCCTGGCGGTAGCGATCAAAACCACTGGAGCATCTGCAAGGGGACCAAAAGGTAAGAGGTGTGTTGGATTGACAGAGAAGCCCTCCGCTTCATTTGCCCCGTTCAGTAACAGCTCTCCGATGATGGTGAGGAGGGGGCCGACGTCCCAGGGGTGCGGTGATCAAGACCGCAGGGCAGGTGCCCCCTCAGCACCAGGCAGCGGTGGGATCGGCAGTCAGACCCTTCTTCCCCAACTACTCCTTCCCCAAAAGGAAGGGAAGGTGTCTGTGGCATCTCTACCCTCCTTCTGACCCAGCTCCCCAGGACGAAGCCCGCGTCAACGCAGACATGTGTGTGCAGGGAGCTAGATGGGACTGCGTGACCTCAAAGGAACTTGAAGATTCTCCTGACTCCAGGCTGCTATGAAATGGCTGAGAATCCAGGGAAGTCACACAAATGCCTTCTGGGGAAAGCCTTGCTGATTCACAGACGATCCTCTTCTTTCTTTGTGGAGGGGCCTAAACTTGACAAGGAGAGGCCGGGCTGAGGGTGGAGGGGCCTCTGCAGAGTTAGCCAATACCTCCTGGGTGATCATGAGGGTCTTGCCAGAGGCCAGGAGAAATTAAAAACTGGCTGGTCAGTGTCCCAGGAAAGGACACTGTGCAACTCAGCTGGGCTGGAAGATGCCAAGTGCTTCCCTAGGGAAGGGGTGGGGGTACGAGGATGAACCAGAGAATGTTCTCCATGGCATCATGCTCAAATTTCCATTCTTCGCTCTGGTGCCAGGGGAATCCACCAAGCCCTACTAAAGCTCTGAGACATCTGCGTGAGAAGAATAAGATCATGAGCCACCAGTGCTGAGGAAGGATTCAGGGCTAGTTAATTTTCTCCACTAGCAACTGCCCACCCATCCGCCAGAGACCCGGTGAGGCGGAGGATTTCCGAGCACTGTCAGTGTTTCCTTCTGAAGATGCCTCCTCGGGCTCCGAGCTGCTTTTCCTGCAGCAGGGACAGTTGAACTAAGCCAGCCCCACTGTCCCTCTCCCAGGTCCTCTGTGCCCACTACTTTGGGGCATGGAGGCTTAGGGGTCTATTGGGGGTTGGGAGCTTAAGTTTCTTTTTAAACCAAACTAACTGATTCTTTCCAGGACTGAGCCTTTGATATAGGTCTAAAAGCATCACATTCTAAGCCCTGAGCCATCCAACCCAGATGCAGAGAAGAAAGGCATGAGATGTGGCCACTATTGAACACCTCCTGAATGCCAAGTGCCCCCCCAGCCACGTGCTGCTCCTGTCCTATGTCATGGGACTCTCAGAGCGACACTTTTGTAAAGCAAGGATTATGGCCCCTCATTCCCTGGGCCAAATCCTGGAGTTAAGGTCACCCCGAGACTCCAGAGTGGGCCCTTGGGGGGATGAGGGGCCATGTGGGATGAAAGGAAGACACCAGCCCTGGTAAGTGAAATTGTCTAAATCAGATCCAGCCCCAGGGCGAGGAGGGGAAACTCTGGGAGGTGGTGGAAGGCAGAGTGGGTGGCGAGGAAGGGGAAGCTGAGAACCCACAGGGTGATTGGAAGCAGCTGTTGCTGGGAGAGTCCCTGGTGGCCGGCCCCTCGGCACCAGCCCTGCCCTCTGGCTCTTTTCGCGATCTGGGGTCAGCTCTCAGTGGGTGCCAAGGCTCCAGAGGGCTGGCAAGGAGGGGCCCGTGCGGGGGTGAGCCCAGGTCCATGGGCATCGGGGGACAGGATTTCAGTCCCACATCAGCCTCCCTTGCTCCCTGCTGGAGATTCTCTGTCCCCGAGCTGACATGACCACAGCAAAGGCAGTGTCTGCTCAAGGCCTTGCCCTCCCCCGACCTGACCAAGCCTCATTAAACTGTCATGGTCTCTGGGTTTGGGCGTATGTGTTAAATGGGGATGTGTCCATGTGAGGGTTTTGCTTTCATCTGACCCATTTTGAAGTTCTCATGGCTCAGCTCTGGTTGGACGCTGAGTCATGCGGTGGCAGCCAGCCCCAGGATTCCAGGGCTCATCTGAGGTCATCTGGACTATCTCTCCATGCTGAGACAGTGCCTCGCAAACTTGAGAGTGTCTCAGGTGGACCATGTCGCAAGGCCACACTCCAGGAGGGACCAAGCGGGGGTCTCCCCTAGCTACACTCTCTGAGGCTCCATGCCTTTCCACAGGGCCCTGGACCCTTGACAAAAATACTCTTTGGGGGTTGAGAAATTAAGATGATGGCATGTTCCTCACCCACTTTTCCCCGGGGCCACATCACCACAGCCCATTTTATGGAGAAAATAAACAGAGGCCCCTGAGAGAGTGAATAAGAGCACAGCTGGTAGGAAAAACACCCTGGAGCCCCTCTCCTCCCGGCTCGGGCTGTGGCCTGTGCTGGGCAGGCCGCCTGGGACGGCGGCAGCTTCTATTTCCGCACTGGGATATTTGAAAGGAGCAAAGGAAACGCTGACAGGTGCCCCCCAACAGCGTGGAACGCAGAGACTCTGTAATTTGCAATTTTCAAGATTGCCTCGTGGGCTCTCGGAGTTCACAGGGCTTCCCACTCTCATGAGAGCCTGAGTCCCCAGAGAAACTTTTCCCCCCTCCCTGCTATTTATTTATCTTGGATGGGAGAACGGGGCTCGCATTCTGAGTCTAATCTGTGAGGAAATGATTTCAGAACAAGGAGTGGAAAACGAGTTGGATTGGAGAACTTTATCCCTGAACCCGAATCTCATCCGGAATTTTCCCTGTTTCCAAAACCAAGCAAGCACAGCTTTGTAGCCCACCCCAGCCTTCCACAGCTGTCCACAATTTCCATAGCCCTGGTTGTCAGGAAACCCCGCAACAGCCTGACAGAGATCTTCAGGTGGGGTTTTGGGGTCACGGGGCTCTCAGCCAACGGCAATGGGGCTTGGGAACTGACGGGTCACACCCTTGATTGCAGACGAGGCGCCATGTCGAAATGCAGGCTCCCGGGCTTCCCTCCCAGCGATCCTGATCCTTGGGGGCCTGGGGTGGAGCCCAGGAATCTGCATCTTCAACACGAGACCTAGCTGATTGTGGGATCCATTCTCTGAGAAGCCCTGCCCTGGGATGAACCAACCCCTCCCGGGTGGGCGGAAGAGCTGCAGTAGATGGGATCCCTGGTTGGTCTTCCAGAAACCTAGCATCTCCACAGGGACGCTGTCACCTTGATGGGTCACAGGCCTCGGGGAAAAACTCACTTCTGCGACATTCTGGTCCTAGAGGGCACAGTGGACCGGCTAGAGATGCTCTCATGTTGGCAACGAGGCCCGAGGCTGGGGGAGGGGCATGCCACCCTCTGCCCCTCCTCCACAGCCCGCCTGTGGGACTCAGCCGGGACACAAACCTCTGGAGGACGTGGCACCAGCTGCAGTTGAAGGTCAGGTCCGAGGACACGCAGGCGTCACAGCTCCGATGCTGCAAGCAGGCTGCCAGAGAGAAGGCGGCGGTCCCTCAGCAGCAGACCCTCCAGGGACCTCCGCGGACCCCCAAAAGGCACAACTCCCCGCGGTGCTGGGCCTTCACAGAACTGCGGAGTCTCTGACTAGCAGGGACCCTAGAGGTCATTAACGTCACCCTCCCTTGAGTCCAGCCCTGATTCTTCTTTCCCTCCTTCCCTTTCTTCCTTCCTCCTTCCGTCCCCAGGGGGTCGGGCCCTGAGCTGGCACTGGGGATCGTGCAGTAAATCCTGGTGCCGCCTTCTCCGGCCTCATGGGCGGACAGACACTAAAGAGAGCGTCAAACAAACGTAACTACGTAATTATCACTGTGATGAGGCTTGTGAAGGAAAATTACAGGGGCCTGGAAGCCTGGACCAAGGGATCTCACCTAGCCCGGGAAGTTACGCTGCTGGGCTATTGCCCACAATTACAGGGTTGAAAAGGATTCTTTGTCTTAACTGAGATGTATTTGACATATACCATTGTATATGTTTAAGGTGTGTAACCTTTAGATTGCAATACGATTGCCATTGTAGGGTTAGCTACCAACGCCTCTGTGTCACATGATTATGATTTCCTCTCGTGGAGGGAACACGTGCAGAGCTAGTCTAACAAGTTTAATGTTATCATACACTTTTGTGGGCTATCATCACAGAAAAGGATGTTTCAGATGTTCTGGTTTGCCACCCCCGCCCCCTGCCAGAGCTAGCTGGGAGCACTCGTTGGGTCCACGGGGAGGGATAGGCGCCAGGATCCTCCCCTGGCCTGTCTCCGCCTCCTCACTCACCTCCCAGGGAAACCTGAGACTGCGCCTGTGGGGGGAACCAGGCCTTCGTAACTCCACCCCTTTCCTCTCCCTCTCCGCTTGCAAGTGAGCTACGGGGGGGGGGGGGGGGGGGTGTCTCTCTGCTCACTTGGGTTTATGTCTCACTTGGGGAGTTACTGAACCTTGTTGTGCCTCAGTTCCTCATTTATTAAAGAGGGATCCTGATGCTCTCTGCTCGGCAGACGTGCAGTGAGGATGAAATGAGGGGACGTGGAGAGAGGGTCTGAATGTGCTGGCCACGCGTGAGCCCCGTGAGTGCTGCTTGAGATCGGCTTACTCATTCCCCGCAATGGACCTGCCACATATTCCTCCACTCATTCGTTCATGCTTGCGTTCCTTTGTTTTTTAAAAATTTATTTATTTTAGAGAGAGAGCACGCATGGGCGTGGGGAGGGGCAGAGAGAGAGGGAGAGAGAATCCTCAAGCAGATTCCCTGCTGAGCGCAGAGCCCGACGCGGGGCTCGATCCCAGGACCCCAAGATCATGACTGGAGCTGAAACCAAGAGCGGGATGCTTAGCCGACTGAGCCAGCCAGGCGCCCTGATTCAATCTTTCCACTGGTATTTATCGAGCGCCGGCCACAGGCAGGCACTGTCCCGGCTGCTGGAGCTGCGGTGGTGAACAGGGAAAGACAGATACATGCACTGTCTTCATGGAGCCCTCAATCCAGCGCAGGAGACAGCCAGCATTACACAGACAGCGGGGTCTCCGCTAGGCTTTCTGGCAGGGGGCTGTGGGACAGAGTGGCGCAGAACAGGAAGTTCTGTGGGGGTGCATTCTATTCAGGGAGGTTGGCCAGGGCCTTTGGGAAGAGGTCGTTTGGGCAGAGATTGAGAGAAGGGAGGAAGCAAGCCTGGCGGCTCTCCTGGAGGAGGAGAAGTCCAAGCAGAAAAGTCCCTGCGCTCAGAGGCCGGGGAGGAGCACATTCCAGCCGTGTTCCCAGCAGCTGCCAGAACGCTAACGGGCTAGGCGGAGGGGACAAGCTGAGGGCGAGAGGAATGGGGAGGAGCGACAGCTGGGGCCTGGCCTGGGGCCGGGCAGAGCCGGAGAGCAGAGGAGTTAGTGGGAGCGGGCTGCTGGACGGTGCGTGGACCCCTCTGGCACCAGGCAAGCCCAGGAGCCCAGAGGGCTGGGGTGGGGGTGGGGCAGGAGGAATGGGGGCTGGATTTGAAGCTTTGCTCACTTGCAATTGAGCGCTGCCCACTGAAGAGACCCAGAATGACCTCTGGGTGGCGAGCAGCTGCCACAAACCCCGTGCATTTTATTCCAAGGAGAGCCAGGCCCTCACCCAGAATAACTGTGCGCCATAGAAGGGCTCATCTGAGGAGCAGTGGAACAGAGCAGAACACACCGAGAGCAGCAAGAAGTGACAACCAACTCAGAAAAATGAGCACTCATTCAGTCACACACAGTTCCTCGCTCTGGGAGTCTTCCTGGGGGCTCTCCTGCAATCCATTAACGAGGGAGCCAGTTTGCATTGCATGCACCCCCAACAAGATGGCGGCTGGGAGCCAGCCCTGGGCGAGTGGGAGAAAAGCTGTTGTGGGCACAGCGTGTCACCTTCAGTCACTGTGAGAGGGACTGGCTATAGGTGGCACTGTGTCCTTTCAATAGAATGAGAGCTCTCCTCATTCTGTTTTGTCCCCTGCTGTATCCAGAGGGCCTAGAACAGCACCCTATCACAGGCACGTTGCCGGCAGTTGACCAACGTTTATGGAATTGATGCCTGCGTGGTTTTGTTATCCCCGTTTTACAGGGGAGGGAACTGAGGCTTAGAGAAAGTCAGGGAGCTAGGAGTGGTAGCCTGGGCTTGAACTGAGGTCTGTGGGAACCAAAAGCCTGAGCTCTTAGCCTTGAGGTCCCACGGTGGGCTTCCCTGCCGCATCTCCCACTCTCAGCCCATGCCACCTTTCCATGAGTGTCTTCTAGAAGAGGAACTGGGAGGAACTGGCCACAGAGTACAATGGCTTAGAGACAGCCGATCCACACCTCTGGACGGGTCTTGGCTAAGTCCTCCCCCACCCAAAGGTAAGAGAGAAATCCTGCACAGGGGGGTGCAGAGTTTTCTCGGGACCAAGTTAGCTGGCCTTCCCGGGGCTCAAATCACAGCCCTGGTAGCGCTGCCCCCTGCCCCCCAGCTGCACCCACATGGGCACCCACGCGGGACACCATGGCCTGCTCATTCCCAGTGGCTCCGGAGGCCCCTTAAAAGGCTCCAGGCAAAACGGTCATGAGAAAAAAGCCTGGGAGCCTCTGTGGGGTATGTGTACAACCCACTGACCTTTATTTCTCATCTGTATTTCAGATGTCCCGTGTGCTATTAAACGCTCACAAGATTCACTGGAGGGTGGGAAGTGACTGAAATGTACAGACAGTGTCCCAGAAACGATTCCCAGGATGCTTCACTTCCGCCCAGGCAGTTACCCTGCCCTTGGATGTCCTTGCTCCCAAGTGCAATTTATTCAAGTCCTAGGACTTGAGGTTTGCCCTCAGCAGTCCTTGAGGAACCCCTGCTTCTCAGGCCCCAGGTCTCTCCTGCCTGGAGAGAGGACAGCTGCGGTGGGGGTGGGGTGTGACCCGCAAAGGGTCCTAGTCCTGCGGTCCCATGGTGTCTGTGTCCTTCCTCTTTCCCAGGGGAAGACACCTGCTGAGCCCTGCTGAGACAGGCCTAGTGTTCAAGAACTTTCCTCCTCCCCTTCTTCTTTCTCCACCGGCCCTGCTCCCAGAACCTCCAGGGAAGAGGAAGCAGGGGAAGGCAAGGCAAGAAACAGCCTAGAAGGCAAGGAGAAGGCCATGGCTTCAGAGCGAAGCCGGCAGGTACCGTGAGACAGGAGAGGAAATTAAAACTCTCTTTCTGGGGGCCTGGATGGCTCAGTCGTTAAGCGTCTGCCTTTGGCGCAGGGCGTGATCCCGGCGTTCTGGGATCGAGCCCCACAGCCGCATCAGGCTCCTGTGCTGGGAGCCTGCTTCTTCCTCTCCCACTCCCCCTGCTTGTGTTCCCCCTCTCGCTGGCTGTCTCTCTCTGTCAAATAAATAAAATCTTTAAAAAATAAAATAAAACTCTTTCAAAACTGCAAGAACGGGGGTGCCTGGCTGGCTCAGTCCAGAGAGCACGTGACTCTTGACCTCAGGGTCATGAGTTGGAGTCCCACGATGGGTGTAGAGATTACTTAAATAAATAAACTTAAAAAAAATAATGAGAAAGTAAAAATGCAAGAACACGAGTGCCGTCCTCCTTTCCCTCGCTCACCCCAGCTGCCCTGACCATATCCTGAAGAGCATCGGACCCCGATCTGGTGGGGTCCTCAGCAGCAGCTGGAGCCTTGGTCATGGACATGTGTCCTCAACTGTAGGTGAGTGGGGCAGGCGCGGGAGGGCCAGAGCCATGGTTCTTGGAGAACTGCTGGCTAAATGGCTTTATTGCCTCCTGCCTGTGGACTCCGGCATTACTCCATCACTAAGGAAAATGCAACAAGAAATGTAAGGACCGATGGGGCGCCTGAGTGGCTCAGTCGATTAAGGGTCTGCCTTCAGCTCGGGTCAGGATCCCAGGATCCTGGGATCGAGCCCTGCTCAGCGGGGAGTCTGCTCCTCCCTCTCTCTCTCTGCCCCTCCCCCCACCTGCGCATGCTCTCTCTCTTGCTCACTCTCTCTCTCAAATAAATAAAATCTTAAAAAAAAAAAAAAGAAATGTAAGGACTGATTCAATTCATTCAGTTCCTGGATTACCTTTCCTGGGGGTTCAGTCTAAAAATTCTCAGGGGTCCACCTTTCCTGGGTATTAATTGTGTGTTAATAACCATAGCTGTCATGTATCAAGTACAAACCACGCCCCAGGCCCGGGATGTGCCAGTTAGTGTCAGAGCTGGCATTCATGTCCTCCACGCTTCTGACCCCTACCATAGGTCTGGAAGGGAAGTGGGGTTAGGCCCGTGTGACAAATGAGAAATGGCAGCCCAGGGAAATTAGGTGGCCATACCCAAGCAGGGGTCAGGGGTGGGCCTGGGAATGGAACCCAGATTGTTTGACTGTGAAGCTCTTTCCAGGACAGTGGAATGCCCTCCCTCGGGGGGGGACGACCCCTACTCACTTGGCAGTGGGGTGAACTCCACGGCTGACATGCTGGTGACCTTTCTGGGGTCCAGCTCCACACGGTGGTACTCGAAGATGGTCCTTCGCCGAGATTCTGAAACAGAGGCAGAGCCCGTCATCGAGAGCATCTCACGGCCAGAGGCCTTCGAGGCTTGTACCTGGAGCCTGACAGGTGGGCAAGAGATTGCAGCGAGTGGATCAGGGAGTCGGGGTGCAGCCACTGAGGGCAGGAAGTAAACTCATCCACCTGGGACAACGATCCTGAAGGTGCAGGGAAACAGGAGGACTGGAGTTGACCCTGAGAGGAGAGCCTTGTATTGTCAACAGGTTAAACCACTCAACACAGAGGCCTGGCTGCTGCTGAGGTCAAGACGTAGGCGTTCCCATGCTTCTGCATGGCTCTGTGCCTTCCCGGCTGCTGGTCCCTTGACCCATAATGCTCTTCCACTCCTTCTCCCCTTGTCTAGCTCATCCTTCCAGATCCAGCTCAGGGCCACTCCCTCCAAGCAGCCTTCCTTCCCTGACTCCCTCCCCTTCTCTACCCAGGCCAGGCATCCTGCTCCCGCTGTACTCCCCATAGGTGTGGTCATGAGGGTCTATTTAGGACCCTTAGGCTGTGAGCATCTGGTCCTGAACCTGACCCACAGAGAGGGCTCTGCAAATGTCTGCAGATGCACAGGCTGAACTTGGAAAACCTCTCCCGTCCCGAATGGAAGCCAGAGCGAGGTTCAGGGCCAGGGGCCGGGCTTATGTTCTGCTTCAGTCCCTGCAGGACATCGGTTTCAAGAGACTTGAGCTCTGATTCGAGTTCCACCCCCAATCTTAGGGCCTCCGTTTCTTGTCTGTGATGTGGAAAGACAGAAACACCTGCTACAACGTGCTTGGGAGGAAAACGGTGGAATCGTAGATGAAAAGACTTCTCCTAAAATGACAATCGGAGATGATTTGATACTTCCCACTGCACCCCCACACCCACCCAAGAATCATGACTTGGGGTTGGTTTCCATAGGCTCTGAAAGGCCGGCAGCCAGCCACCGAGATTTGTGAATGAATTTCCCTACAAGGGGAAGGGGTCGCGTAATGTTCTGCCAGCCCAGCACCCCTTCTTCCTTTTGGCAACAGCATTCCCTTTGGGGGAACTACCTCTAGTCCATTCCTACATGGGATCTGCACTGGAACTACCCATCTTCCTCCGTGACCCTGCCTCCCTGGCTGCACAGCGATTGGTCTGGGGCTGGGCATGTGATGCAAGCCGGACCAATCAGAGACCTTCCCTGGGACTTCTCAACTGTAACAAAAAGGCCCTTTCCTTCCTAGTAATGAAGCTGAGAAAATGCAAGCTCCAAGTCCGTGAAGGGCCACAGGTCCAATCTCATGCACAAGCCTCACGAAGCAGGACGTAATGGTGGCTCTCCAGCCTCTGGTGTCCCAGGACCTGCCCCGGTCCCTGCCTCCCTGGCTCTCAGTTCTTCCTTTGGTTCTTTGGGCTACTTCGTATCCCCTCTTGCACTTAAGCTAATTGAGCTGGGTTTTTGATACTGGAAGCCAAGAGTCAGCAGGGATGTAAGATTCTTTCTCAGCTGAAGGTGGTCTGGAAAAAACTTGCCCAGGGTGGGAGCAGAACTCATCAGGCCCAGCTGTGAAAGGAAGGGCATCCTGTGCAATGGCTGGGTGCCCCATCCCCCCACCCTCTCCTGAATGAAACTCTACTTAAAAGAACATCTCATCTGGGGTGCCTGGGTGGCTCAGTCGTTAAGTATCTGCCTTTGGCTCAGGGCCTGATCCCAGGTCCCCGGGATTGAGCCCCGCATCAGGCTCCTGTGCTGGGAGCCTGCTTCTTCCTCTCCCACTCCCCCTGCTTGTGTTCCCTCTCTCACTGGCTGTCTCTCTGTCAAATAAATAAATAAAATCTAAAAAAAAAAAAAAAAAGGAAAAAAAAAGAACATCTCATCTACGTTTCTATCATTGATCTGTCCCCAATCCCAGAATCGATGCCTCCTACTTAACCCAGGATTGAACCCCAGCTGGTCTGGTGCTCTCTTCCCATCACAGCACACTGCAGAGCAATGATGGGCTCATTAGCCCCTGACACATTCCCAACCACAGAAAGTCCTGGACACGTTGTTCTATGCAATGAATGAGTCCCAACTGGGGCATTTGCTGAGTTCTGTGGTGTCAATCCTCCCCATGCTGATTTCAAGCTACCAATCTGGAGTCACTGAACACAGCATCGGGAAGAGACGTGGTCACTCTGCACAAGGGTCCCCGCCACGCCGGAGCTCCTGGTTTCTTTAGTCGTCCTCTGCATCCGAGGCTTGGCTTCCGCGGCCTGCAACCCCCCACCCCCACCCCACCTGTCAGCCACGCCACTCACCTCCCTCCATCTCCTCACAAAAGGACAGTGAGTGCAATACAGGAGGATATTTTGAGAGAGAGACCACATTCGCTTAACTTTTATAATATGACGTTGCTATCATTGCTCTATTTTATTACTAGTTATTGTTGTTAATCTCTCACTGTGCCTAGTTTAAAATTGAAACTTCATCATAGGTATGTATGTATAGGAAGGAACATAGTATATACAAGCTTCAGTGCTACCGTGGATCATGGAACGTGTGCCCGCAGATAAGGGGGGGACCGCTGTATTTGTGTTTCTAAAAGGGTGGAAGGGAAACATACAATGTTTCGGTAAAAATAAATAACTAAGCCAACATCCCAAAGATCGAGGAATTGTGTGCTTATTTTTTTCCTAAGCAACCCTAAGTCTGAAAGGGAAGGGGCCGAGAGGAAAGCCTCATAGATCTCAGGCAGTCACTGCCCGATGTCTACAGGGTTACCAAGGTCCTAGAGAGGAGACACTCCGTCAAAAGCTGAGGGAGGGAGGTTCGCAGAGCCCTGCGAGTGCTCGCACACACATTTTATGGTATAAGAAAGCCCGTTGCCAAGCAAGAGTGGGGTCTGGAAGAGATTGGGGTGAGGAAGATCAGCTTTCTGTAATTTTTCTGCTCAGTTTTTAATCTTTAGTCTTAATAAAGGCCCATATGCGCTGCAGGGCCCTCCCTGCGCGGCACCAATTGCTATGGGAAGGTGGCCTGGGCTTTGAGTGAGCCTAGGGGATGTGGGACATCTCGATAAAGGACACCCAGGCAGCCTGTCACAGCTCTGTCCCACACACCACCCCCAAGGGCCAGAGTGCCTTCTGAAAAATCACCCCTTTTAGCATTAAAATGTAAGAGGAAGAAAACAAAGTGAAATTCCAGGTCTTGCAAGGGGCCTGACACCCTGGGGTCTAGAGTCATCTAACCCTGTCTTCCTTTATCTGCGTCCTCCTTCAAGACTCAACTCACAGGACACACCCTCCCTGAAGGCTTCTCCACCCACCCAAGACGCTGTTGCGGCCCCTCCTCTGAGTTTTCACAGCTTCCAACGTGATGTCCGGTGTCACCTGTTACACCACTCCATGAATATTGACTTTGCTGGCCACCTGCCCCTGTGAGCTCCCTCCATCCCCCAGCCCCAAGCACCAGGCCCTGCACAGAACAGGGCTCAAGAAATGACTGTGAATGAATGAATGGATTGTAGAGAGTCAACAAAAAGCTCAGCAACTTCAGTCCACAGCCTAAAGGAAGAACGCCCTTCCTCCCCAGCCCACCAGACTATGGCCTTTCCCGAAAGGGCAGCCCCCAATGGGCTCTGTAGCCAGACATGCCCCTTCCAACCTTAGAGCTCAAAGGAGGGGAGAGCTGGCTTTTCAGATTCCATCACCTGCGAGGATGTAGAGGAGAGCTTGCCCCCAGGGTGGGAAAGAAGGTGAAGTGGGAGGAACAGGTAGAGTCAGGGCTGGGCGCGAGCCGAGACATGAGCTTGTCAAGGAGGCCGATTTCAGGCCTAGGGCCACAGCAGCAGCAGCCAGGGAAGGCGAGGCTCCCAGCAAACCTCACACCAGAATCTGGGGCTGGGTCTCTCCACCCCCTGGGCTGGGGAACCGGAGTTGGGGGTGTGCTTCAACTGAGGACGCCGCCAGACAGGGTCAGATGTGCTCCGAAGACCGTCATCGCCCTACCGCAGGCGGGGGGGGGGGGGGGATGAGTAGGGCAGGAAGGGGGATGAGGGGGGCTGGGCGGAAATAGACCTCTGATTAAAAATATTTGCTCACTTCAACTGCCAACTTGTACTTGTTTGAGCGTATGGCTTTGGTAATATTTTTATCTCTCTCTAAACAGAACTCTTAATATCCCTGCCTGAGTTATTTGCTTTTGGACTATCTCGCCAACATCTGGGGCTCGCCCGAGGACGATGACGTCCATCTGCATGACCAACAGATCCCTCCGGAACCAAGACAGAGGCCGCCCCAAAGCCACATTTCTGGCAGTTGGAGACACTCTGTTTTTATCTCTGCTTCCCCTCATCAGAGATTCAGAAAGATCCAGACACGGAAAGCACTGCAACCCAAACAAGGAATGTTAGCGGCTCAAAAGAGAGGTTTATGTGTCCCATCTTGTTTCAAAACCAGACACCAGTGGGGAAGAGTTGGGTGGATCAGAAGAAATCAGACTGACGGGTCCTGCCACAAACTGCCCTCCAAAATGGGGGGTTACAATATAAAACACATAAGATGGTAGTTTTGTATTTCTTTGCTCATTTGACTATTGATTCAATAATCATAAATGGAGCCCCAGCAGGGGACCCCAGAGGTGAGCACAATGAGGTCCCCGTTTCCCAAGGCGTGGGCTACAGTTTGGAGCCCAGAATAATGAAATCCTCATTAACTGATTCCACTCGTTGGAACCTCTGTCAGTTTTGACATTGACTACACTCAAATTGCTTTTAAACTGTCCATGAAAGAAGGAGTTTTTTTTTTTCTTCAAGATTTTATTTATTTATTTGACAAAGACAGTGAGAGAGCAAGAGAGAGCCCAAGCAGGGGAGAGAGAGAAACAGGCTCCCCACTGAGCAGGGAGCCACATGGGGCTCGATCCCAGGACCCCTGTGATCATGACCTGAGCCGAAGGCAGACGTTTCACCAACTGAGCCCCCCAGGCGCCCCAAGAAAGAGTTCCTTAAACAAATGAATAGAGGAAATTGTATTGACTTCTGGGGGCCCCTGTGGCCAAATAGAGAGCGTAGAAGCTACCTTGTATGTTTTGCGAGCTTCTGCAAAAAGAGGCTGCTAATTGCACATAGATCTTTCCTCTGCACCGGGCCTGCTCTGCAGACTGGCTGCTGCAAAGCCGGGGTAACAGTTTATGTAAGGAAATAATGGTAAGAAAAACTCTGGCTGTTTGCAGCATCTCCTTCCCTCAGTCCCAAGAGTGCTGAATTCCCCCCACCTCCGACAGGAGTGGGAGGAAAGTGTTTGGAAGCCTGGGAAGGAGACAGTCTCGCAGACCAGACCGGGTTCGGTGGCAGGGGGATGCTGGAAGGGTGGGGAAACCAACCTCCACTTCTCATTGCACTCCAGGCAGGGAGGAGCTCGGGTACCACGACAGTGACACCATCTATTCTGGTGACAGTGTCCCAGGGAGGCTGGCACGATGGGAAATATCTGTGGTCATAATAGAAGCTGCAGACCAGAGCGCTGTCCCTGAATCTGTGTCTCATTTAAGCCACGGTTATTTGGGATTTACTGTTATTTGCAGCTCAATCTAATCCAAACTAATTCCCTACCTGTGGGTTGAATAGCAGACCCAGAGGAATCTGACCTCTCAGCCACATAAAATCCGTCACTCCCCAAAGCAGAGGTGGCGGCCCATTTAAAAACCCAACGAAGGCCATGGGTACGGTTCCAGAAAGATGCAGGCATAGGAATATGCCACACCCACACCTCCATACTCCTCTGAAAGTCTGTGCCCGGAGCCAGCTAAACCCCTCTGACAGAGATTACCAAAGAACTCCCTCCACCGCAAGTGGCGTCAGGCCCCTGTTCTCACTTGGGGTCACCAGAGGGCAGAGGACAAGGTCTCTGCGGCCCCCATTCCCTGCAGCGGCACCCACTCTTGCACCATCCCTCATTTTTTGAGCACCTGCCCTGCCACGGGCACTGAGCTAAGCACTGGGGCCACGGGGAGCCCCCAAGGAGCTCGTGGCCAGCTGGGGAGAAGGGGCCTGAGGAAACCATGAGGTCCACCGCAGGGAGGAGACAACATCTGCGCTGGACCAATGGATGAGGAGCGTTCTGCCAAGTGGCAAAAGGGTTGGAATGGGTGCCACTTTATACAAGAACTGTGTCATAGAGGGGCGCCTGGGTGGCTCAGATGGTTGGGCATCTGCCTTCGGCTCAGGTCATGATCTCCAGGTCCTGGGATCGGGGCCTCCTGTCAGGCTCCCTGCTCAACGGGGAGTCTGCTTCTCCCCCTGCTTGTGCTCTCTCTGTCTCTCTGTTTCTCTGTCTCTCTCAAATGGATAGATAAAATTAAAGAAAGAAAGGAAGGAAGGAAGGAAGGAAGGAAGGAAGGAAGGAAGGAAGGAAGGAAGAAAGAAAGAAAGAAAGAAAGAAAGAAAGAAAGAAAGGAGAAAAGAAAAAAGAAAAGAAAAGAAAAGAAAAGAAAAGAAAAGAAAAGAAAAGAAAAGAAAAAAGAACTGTGTCATAGAGAGGTGGACAGCCCTTGGCACATTTGGGGAGCAGGGCATGCAGACCAGTGATGCCCCCACAGAGAGTGGTGGGGGGTGGGCAGGCTATGCCAGGTGCATAGGACCTTGAATGCCACGCTAAGGATTTTGACTTCATGCTGCAGGCAACGAGGGGCTAGAGAATGACATGATCAGATGCGGCAGTGACAAGAAGGAATGGGGGGTGGAGGGAAGGAGACGGGAGGCTGGGAGCTGCAGGGCTGTGTCTGGGGGTCAGGTGCCGCCTCCCCCCCCCCCCCACCAGGGCGGACCCTGACAGCTCCGCCTACAGCAACGGAGTCCTGAATCCAGCGGCTCCCACCACCAAGCCGCCTCACGGAGCAGGCGCAGCTGCCGTCCTGTTATTCCAGGTGGGCTGTGCTTCCTCCCCTGCCCCTCTCCCCACCTCCCCGCATCTCCCTGGCTTGCTCTAAAACAGCCTTTCATTCCAGAATCACAGAGAAACCTCAGATGCAGACACTCCCCGGGGGATCTGACTTCCTCTAATTCACCCTCATACAACAGCTGGATCCAACACACATTTCCTGAGACTCCGCCAGCCCGCAAAGCTCTGGGAGAGAGGCAGCGAGGAGACAGATGGGGTTCTGGGGTTCCATAAGGCACACGGGCGGGGGGACCTGCACGCTAAGAACTGCCCATCCCGCAAAACAGCCTGGGATGTGCGCCCTGGGCTGTGGGTGTTTGGGGAGCTGAGGAGGAAAGGATTCACCCCTCTGGCTGGAGTGGGGCTGGGTTAGATTCAGAAAGTCTGAAAGGTCCACCCCAGTATTTAAAAAAAACCGGAAGATCTGGGTTTCAGTTCTCTCTCTCCGAACTGTGTGATCACTAGCAAGTCACTTCACAAGTCTCCGAGCCTCTTGTCCTCATTTAGTAAGTACAGACTTCACTTGCAGTGGTGGGAGGATGACCACATAAGATAAAGCTCAGAGCCTGGGGATGGGATTACAATCAGCGCTGTCATCAGGCAGCCTCTAATGTGGCCCCCAGTGGCCCTGCCTCCTGGTCTTGAGATCCTGTGGAATCCCATCCTGAGTGTGGGCTGGACCTAGGGACTTGCTTCTAACCAGTAGATATGGCAAAAGGGCCGTCCGGCACTTCTAAGATTAGGTTACAAAAAGACTGGCCTCTGTCTTGCCCACCCTCTACGGCTGTCTTGCTTGCCTGCTCTGGTGGAGGCCAGCTGCCATGTTACCAGCCGGCCTATGGGGAGGGCCACATGGCAGGAACCGAGGGGGGCCTCCTCAAGGAAGTGAATCCTGCCCACACCCATGTGAGAGCTCTTGGAAGCAGACCCCCACCCCAATCAGTGGCTGAGATGATTGTAATCTGGCAAGCACCCTGAGAGCCAGCTGGGCAAGATCCTGAACCAGAGGACCCAGCTAAGCCGTGCTGATCCACAGAAACTCGGGGCTGAGAATATGCTTGCTGTTTTAAGCTGTTAAGTTTCAGGATAATTTGTTACGCAGCAATAGCTAACTAATACAACCAGAGAGATCCGGAACTAGGTAGCAACCGGCTCAGTACAGGCATTCACCGGCCAGCGAAAGCCGACGCCTCCTGGAGCAATGAAGCAGGGTCTCAGTGAGCCGCTTGCTAGAGCACTGAGTGTTCAGGGAAGGTCCGGGAGGGGCAGGTGGAGTGGTGGGAAGTATTTCTTGCGGAAATACTCACAACGGGGAGTAAAAATAGCTACTTGCAAGAATATTCACTGCAGCATTATTTGTTGTAGTAAAAATGGGAAACAGCTGTCAAGCCGATGTCCAGGGCGTTGGTTAAATGAAGGTACATCTGTGAGACCGGCTATCAAGTAGCCATTAAAAAGGAGGAGGTGTGAGCTGATAAGGAATGGGGGGCAGGATATACTTCATTCAAGTGCAGAACAGCGGCATCAGACGCCATCATTTGGGGGTTTTTTGTTTTTTTTTAAAAGATTTTATTTATTTATTTGACAGAGAGAGAGAGACAGCCAGTGAGAGAGGGAACACAAGCAGGGGGAGTGGGAGAGGAAGAAGCAGGCTCATAGCGGAGCAGGGAGCCTGATGGGGGGCTCGATCCCAGGACCCTGGGATCAGGCCCTGAGCCAAAGGCAGACGCCCAATGACTGAGCCACCCAGGCGCCCCAAGACGCCATCATTTGTGTTAAATATCCAAACATAGGCTTAGAGCTCTAGAAATAATCTGGTAGTGGGGTTGCCTCCAGAAAGGAAAACCAGGGACAGGGCTCGGGTATGGGAGAGAAAGCTAATCTTTTCTTTTTTTTCCCCACTGCCCCCCAAAACCTGTTTCTGTACAAACTTTTGCATCTTTTGAGTTTTAGACCAAGTACATTTATTCTTGCAAAAATATCATTTTATAGATTAGGATAAAGAAAAGCATTCCTAGGGACCCCTGGGTGGCTCAGTTGGTTAAGCGTCTGCCTTCGGCTCAGGTCATGATCCCAGGGTCCTGGGATCGAGCCTCCCATTGGGATCCTTGCTCAGCAGGGAGCCTGCTTCTCCTCAGCCCCCTGCTCTCCCCGCTTGTGCTTCCTGCCCCCCAACAAATAAATAAAATCTTTAAAAAAAAAAGAAGAGCATTCATAATAACAGAACAGTAATTCATGGTAATGGCAAAAACCTCAAAGGTGACGTGTACAGGGGTGAAGTTTGGGAAACTGTACTATGACACGTGCTTGTTTTCCCACTAGCTACAAAAGTCACGTGAAAGTACTGTGGGCGTGACATCTGACCTATGACACACCAGCATCAGGACATCACATGCTTCTATTTCTGCACCGTTTGCTACCACACCAGATGTCTTGCTGGATTATCAAATACTGTGTCATGTGATAAGGGCTAGCACAGTAAGACACCCTGGTACAGGACTCCCAGACTCGATGTGCCGGACATCGGACCGAGCCCTTCACGTGCGTCATTGCATTTATCTTCACGGTACCTATAGGAGGCACGAACCACTTATATCCCCAACTACAGATACAGATAAGACTGTAAAAGGATAAGTCACTTGCCAGAGGTCGGACGCTTGCGGAGAGTTGGGACTCCAATCCATGCTTTCAACTCCAGAGCCAAGGCCCTCACACTGGACTGAACCTTGCACGTGGAAGGTGCTGGATCAAGGCTCGTCACATGAGCCCTGGTCCCTTCCCTCAGATTTCTGTTGGGGACAGAGGCTCCGTTCATCTCTCCATGACTTCCTCTTCATTGTGTCTCAATAGCACCCGGAGCATCGGGGGGAGCAGAAACTCAGAACGTGTTTGTTTTTTTTTTTTAAGATTTTACTTATTTATTTTTTGACAGAGAGAGACACAGCCAGCAAGAGAGGGAACACAAGCAGGGGGAGTGGGAGAGGAAGAAGCAGGCTCCCAGTGGAGGAGCCTGATGTGGGGCTCGATCCCAGAACGCCGGGATCGCGCCCTGAGCCGAAGGCAGATGCTTAACGACTGAGCCACCCAGGCGCCCAGACGTGTGTATTGGTTGAATTCAACTAACAGATGTAGGAAAGATGCTTCCCCTGGAATCCCTGGAGTTCCCAGAATGGGGGTGCCTTGTCTCTCTACAGGAGAGCGCTTTGGTGCCTCCCACCCACGTCCTCTCATCCAGCCTGGCGTGGCTAGGGTGGAGTTCAGAATATCCCCCAGTCCCACCAAGTACAAGGTAGGGATAGAGAAGAACAGACAAGGGTCTGCTCCTGCTTGAGGTCCTGCAGGTTACACAGGACTTAAAAACAAAAAAAAACAAAAAAAAGATTTTATTGATTTATTTGAGAGAGAGAGAGAAAGTGAGAGAGAGCAGGGGAGGGGCGGTGCAGAGGAAGAGGGAGAGGCAGACTCCTGCTGAGCAAGGAGCCCGGACTCTGGACTGGATCCCAGAGCCCTGGGATCATGACCTGAGCAGAAGGCAGCCGATTAACCGACTGAGCCCCCCGGCCACCCCTAGACAGCAGGACTTTTGTAAACACAGCACAGCAAAAGAAGTCAGGTTCAAAAGTGTTGGAGCCAGGGGTCTAGAAACAGTGATGGTGTGCCTGCTGTGCCTGCTGTGCCTCCCCCAGAAATGTGAATCCAAGACCCTGGGCGGGGGGGAGGGAGTAGGGGCAGGGGGTTAGAAGCAGGAGAGAAAGAGCTGTGATCCCCCCAGATATCAGAACTGGAGGCGGACCAGGAAGGAAAAAGCACTGTTCCAGCTACACCCCGCCTTTTACAGAAGAAGCAACGGAGGCTAGAGAGATCAGATTTGCCCAAGGACAGCTCACGACGTGGCTGAGACTGGCCTCCTTCCCCTGAAGCCTTGGTGACGCTCCTATCACCTGGTATGGGGCTGCAAGTATGGTAGTGTTCTGGGAGGACTCAAAAACCCTACTCTGGGGTCTTTGGAGATTTTCTAAAGGGACGGGGTGCTGAGTGGCTCCCCTTCCCCTCCAAAACCAGGGCAGCGCCTCCCACTGGAGATTTCGTCAGGGGAAAAGAATGGTTCCTCTGCTTTAATGAAGAAGAGTTGGACCTCCTTATGCTCCATCTTCCCTCGTTCCTGCTCAGCTCTCTGCCCTCCATCCACCCCACCCCCCCACTGCCAGTCCCCCACCCGCCCACAGCCTGGGTCAGTCTGAGCTCAGTCCAAGCCCACCGAGAGCTCCACTGGATCCTTAGGGACTCACCTGGTACATCTGGGGAAGGGTTGAGAAGCATGAAGGCATCTGACAGGCCTGCTTTGACGGGGTGCTCGGAGGAGCTGATTTCCAGGACAGACATAGGGATCTGCGGTAGGGGAGAAGAGGCTCCGTCTACCCTCCGAAGTACCCTTGGGCCAGCCTAGACCACCCCTCTGAGGTCCAGATGCAGCCGGCTGCTCGGCGGCCCCTGGCGGGGGACTCAAAAACATCCCAAGTCCAGTGGGTCCCCACCCAAATTGCAAGTCTCCCCCACACCACCTCCAGCACATTTCCTTTTTTTCTTTGCTCTCTCAGTGGATGGCACCTCCGTGCAGGCCAGAAACCTGGGAGTCACCCCCTTCCTTCCATCTCCTCCCTCCTCCACCTAACACGTCTCCAAATCCTATTCAATCCCCTGCTCGCTGGCCCTTAAATCTGTCCAGTTCTCTCTATCTCACCCCATCCTACTCCAAGCTGGCAACATCTCTCTCCAAAACCATCCCACAACCTTCCCTCTGAGCCACCAACAATCTGTTCTCCACTCTGAAGCCAGAGTGACCTTTCTCAAAGGCAAAGCTGGGTGTTCCCGCGTCCCATCTTGCCCCCCACTCCCTCCCCTCCAGCCTTGCGATCTTCTTTCCGTGCTTTGTACCAGCCATGCTCTGTCCTGCCACAGGACCTTTGAATATGCTTTTCCCCTCTCCTCTTTACTTCCTTAACTGCTATGCATCCTACAAATTTCAACTCTGTTCCTCAGGGAAGCCTCCCCTGACCTCTGCTGAGGTGAAAAGCCTCATGAGGAATGGAAAAAAAAAAAAAAAGGAAAGAAAAGAAAAGAAAAGAAAAAAAAAAAAACCCAAACCTCGTGAAAGGCTCTCCTGGCACCAGGCACCTCTACTCAGGAACACCTGTCACAGGGTGATTCTACATTTGTCCCTGCAATTACTTTCTATCTCCCCAACCAGACCTACAGCTCTGCAAGGGCAGGGCCTACGGCCATCTCATTACCCGCTGTGTCCCCAGCACCGAGGCCTACGCCTGGCACCTTTGCAGCTTCTCTACAGATATTTGCTGAACGAAAGACTCCAAGACCCAGCCATCTCCGCAGCTCAGCTCACTCACCTCCTTGTAGCCAAACACGATGCGGCCATCACGGTGCAGAGCCGCCTGGAAAGTGAAGCTGCCCCTGTCCTCCCGGCCGTGGAGGTAGACGTGGTCCCACTGAGCGATGAAGACCGTCCCTGGGGAGAAGAGCAGAGACCCGGCTGGCCAGGAAGGCAGGGCAGGGAGCGGGGGCCCCGCAGCATTGGTGGCCAATGCAGGTGTGGCCGGGGGCTGGGTGCTCAAGGCACAATCCGGTGAGAGTAAGAGACAATTAAAGTCTCTACTGTTTGTCACCTCAGCTAAGAGCCAAGCACCCTTCTGTTGTTACCTCATCAGATCCTGCTAGGTCGCAGGCATCCTGTCCCCATCTTAGAGATGAGGACACTGAACGCAGGAAGGTGCGGTGGCTGCCTTGCTGTGTGACCGTGGGCAAGTCCCTTGTCTTTTCTAGACTTGGGACTCCTGTAAAGGGGCTGGACCAAGTGAGCCCTGGAGCCAGGTGACGTAAACTCTGAGATCGGGTCTCACCGTTGTCAAAGTAAGCGACTGTTGAATTCTCGGAGTAGCCGGGGTTGAAGTTGGCCATCAGAGGGGCCACATACTGAGTCGCCGTGAGCATCCGATGGATCGTGTCCCCCATGAAGATGAAGCCTGGGTGGGGGATAAAGGTAGAGGAATCACCAGAGAAGGCCTAGGGGGGTTGCTTCCTTGTGCAGGAAGGGATGGTGCGGAGGGACCTGGAAGCGGACCTCTGACCTCTGTCCCCATCCCCACCTGCTGGGCTCCGGGTCTCCAGAGTGAAGAAGGCTCCCCCTGCCCCTCCAGGTGGGCACCGACTCCCACCTCTCCCTGTCCCTGGGAAAGTGCACAGGAGTCTAAGATGGGCTCCTCCTATCAGCGAGGAACCTGATCCCAAGAACCAGGCTCAGTAAAGTCTCCTCCTCTCTCTCATTCGCAGACTCAGAAGCACAGGAACCACAGGGATTGCCCATGCTGGCCTGAGCTGGCCCAGAAGGATACACACACACACACACACACACACACACACACACACACACAAGTCAGCCAACGTCAGGGAGGTGGTCCAACACACACACTCATCTCCCTCCTGAGATTGGGGTCCCAAGAGAGCGCAATGTGGACCCTCCGCGTCTATCTGTACGCCCCTGTCTCCAGTGAACCTTCCCAGGTAGGTCCCTTGGGTTCTGGCTGAGATCTCCAAACCTCCCCCAGTCCCACCGACACAGCCTTACCTCCAGTTGCTATGGTGATCTGCCGCAGAGGATGCCCGTAGAAAGGAAAATCAAAGGACAAGACCACTCTCTGCAGGGCACGGGAGAGAATCAGCATGGGCCATGCTGTAGGCCAGGAAGCTGGGCACGCACACTGCCCCATGCTTCTCTGGACAGGGCAGGGGGCAGGCATGTCCAGGACAGACCCCCAGGACCACGGGTGGGCACCTTAACTCTGGCCAGCCCCCACCCCCCAGCTTTCCCTGGAAAGCATCTCCCGGATCACCGACCTCAGGCCACAACCACGCCCACTGACCAGGCACGATGCCCTGGCCCCCAGCCTCCCAGCCCAAGGCAGCACTGCCAGGGACCGGCATACTCACCGAAGCCTGCCGGTGGGTGTTGGAGAGGATTCTGTGGACCTTCACTTGGCTCTGGTTGGCCTTGGCCACGTCCACCCACAGCTCCCGGCTTCGGGGCTCACTGGGGCCGTACAGACGGGACACATAGTAGTTGTGATTGTCCTCCTGCCCCCACCCGAGACAGAGACCACAGGAGGTATGAGGAGTCCGGCTGGCCAGGAGCCATCCTCTGCCCTTCCCCCGCACAGACTTCTGCTGCGAAGTCACCACCCTCCCTGGTACTGGACCTGCGGCCTCGAGGGCTCCTTTTGGCCTGGATGTCCTGGGCTCCCCTTGACCCCAGACAGTAGCTCGGTACCCGGCCCATAGCCATGCCCCAACAGCTCTGGCCCCAGCCAAATCCACACCTGCTGTACCCATGCTCAGCCCTGCCATTTCCACACAGGCCAGAAGGCTTTCCCAGCAGCCCCCGAGTATCCACAGAGCACGCCCAGGGCAGAGCTCAGCTTGGGGCATCAGCGAAAAACAGACAGGGCAGCCCCAAATAGAGCTCTTGTCTTCAAGGAGCTCCCAGACTCAAGGGGAGACAGTCCCTGCCTGGGCTTACCCTGCTTCAGGGAAAAGAGAAAACTGGATCTTAGAAGCCACCAGTCTAAAGATGGAGGGAGAGGGGCGCCTGGGTGACTCCGTCAGTTAAGAGTCCAACTCTTGGTTTCGGCTCAGGTCATGATCTCAGGGTCACGAGATGGAGCTCCGTGTCGGGCTCTGTGCTGGGCATGGAGCCTGCTTAAGATTCTCTCTCTCGGGGCGCCTGAGTGGCACAGCAGTTAAGCGTCTGCTTTCGGCTCAGGGCGTGATCCCGGCGTTATGGGATCGAGCCCCACATCAGGCTCCTCCGCTGGGAGCCTGCTTCTTCCTCTCCCACTCCCTCTGCTTGTGTTCCCTCTCTCGCTGGCTGTCTCTATCTCTGTCAAATAAATAAATAAAATCTTAAAAAAAAAAAGATTCTCTCTCTCCTCCCGCTGCCCTTCCCCACCCCCTCAAGAAATAATAATAAATAGATACATAAAAAATAAAGATGGAGGCAGACCCTTGATCTTGGGCAGTTGCTAGTCTGACGGAGGAGGTAGGACTTACACAAGTAGACCCACAGACAAAAACCCTTAAGCAGAGGGAGAATTCAGGGCCCACACGACAGTCACCGGAGAGCTGAGAAAGGAGAGAAGCAGCAGTGGTTCCTTCGAGACATTTCTAAATCTCTACCCTGAGCCCGATGCAGATAAAATAAAGAACAAGCCAGAACACAGCAGGCCGGGAGTTAATTCTGTCAAGCGTCTCCTGCACAGAAGCATTTAGGGCTGGGATTTGAAAGAGGATGGGAAATAGCAGGAAGGGTGGCGGAGCCCGGGTAGGGGGCGATGTCATAGCATTTCAGCCCATCTGGGAGCGCCAGCCCTAGGGGAGAAGGAGGCGGCGGCGGCCGATTTACTTGGCGGCGGCTGCAGAATGGGGCTGCTGACCCGTGAGGAGCCCTGGACGCCGTGGTCATTAATCAGGCTGTCCAGCGGCCGAGGCTGCAGACACAGCAGAGCAGCCCATGTTCTCCCTGCCAGCCTGCCAGCTGCCCAGCCGGCCCTTGCCCTGGGCCCAGCATGAGCAGGGCTGAGGGATGCCTGTTCTCTCTACCCGCCAAGAGGCAGACTCTGCTCTTCTGACAAGTGACACGCTCCGGGGGACCTGGGGTCAGGGCAGGGTGGGCGGGGGGCGGGGGGGAGATGAGCAGAAGAAGCATGGTGTGTCGGGGGAGGGGGACCTCCCCACAGCCCCTGCCTGGTTCCTCCCCTCCAGCCTGCAGACCGCCCAGCCCTCCGCCCGCCCTCGGCACGGCTGTCAGACAAATCTAAAGCACGGGCAAGGCCACATCGCTCTGCTCACAAGCCATCTGGGGCTCCCACTGTCCTCCCCTGTAAGACCAGACATTCCGCACGGGTGACCTCTGCCTTTATCTACGGGAGTTAAGCAGAGACGATATGCTCAGCCGGAGGATCTGCTGATGAAGGAACGGTCACCAGGCACAGCCCATCGAAGGCCTCCTTATCCACTGTTTCACTGCTACCGCCACGCATTCTGGTGACCGGAATGGGATCGCGTTACCAAGCAAAGCAGGACACCAGGAGACAGAGAACAGACACGGGCAGGTATGGTGGGAGTCGACCAAATGCCAAATGCAGCTCCCACGTAGTGTTTAAAAACGGCTGCTTGGAGGCTTGGAGAAGGGTCTGGTTTCTATCACCTGCTTCCTGGGACTCACCCGGTGAGAGCTTTGGCCAAACCTCCAAGCGTCAGAAACGAGGGCCCCCGGGGCAGAAGCCACGCTCTGGGGCCGGGAAGCCCAAACCGATGCTCACATGCGTTTGCTGCCTCAGCGAAGACAGCAGACGGTGGGGCGCCTGGGGACGCATCTCATCGGTCCCCTCTGAAACCAGGTCAGTCTCACTCAAAGGCAATGGCTTCTCCTCTGTCCGTGGTTTCTCAGGTGACGTGGAAGGTTTCTAGAAGGTGACGTGGGCCACTTTTCAGTCATGGATTAAACTCTCTCCATCAGAAGGACCAGCGCAGGTCCTTTATGGGGCACAGAGCTGAGGGGACCATGTCATGTTCATCTTCTCACCCCTGGCACCTCCCTAGTGCGTGGCTTGGCACCTGGCATATGGTAGGTGTTTGGATCTCCCAGGGGAATTAGTTCGGTCACAGGATCCCACAGCTGATGGGGCCCGAGGTGCTGCTGAGAACGTGCGGGGTGGTGACAAGGACAACATCTTCCCTCAGCACTGAGGGCAGGTGATGCATAAGCCACTTCTGAAGGAACCGGCTGCCTCCTCTGGGAATCCGCGTCTGTGGAAAGCCTTCCAAAGCTGGCACGTCCTGCACACGGGAGGAAGTCCCCTGACTCCTCAAGCTCGTCCCTGAGGAACTGAAGCTGGTGAGGGAGACGCTTTCCAAGCAAGGAAGAGACACCCTGGCTCCACCCGGCAGCAAGCGTAGGACACAGGTGCCTCTGTGCCTTCAGGGCATCGTCCTAAGTGTGACTGCTTGTCCATAGAGAGGAGAAGGAAGACCTTGCGGGCATTTGGGGTCAATAACTATATGCTGGATGGGTGAAAAGGAGACTAGCATTGAGGGGGGCCTGGAGAGAAAGAAAGCAGCCTTGGTTTCTGACTGCTTTCCACGACCCTGAGGTCAGGCTGCCCGTCGTCTCCAGCCCTCAGATCCCATAGGAGGTCTCTCCTCCTGCTGTAAACCCTTCTCCTGACACAGCTCGAAGAGCCCCTTGGAGCCAAAAGGGCACTAACTAGAAGAGTCTTGCTCACGGGGTGATCTGAGGGTCTCCCAGGGAGACCCCAGACAGTCCTCACCAGCACAGACAGTGAGACTCTGAATGGGAAGAGAGAAGTAAGAAACCCAATTTCTGGGAGAGTTTTCCCTGACAACACCCAGGCTGCCATATTTTTCTTCTATAAAATCAATCACTGCCGGCTTCTTCTTCTTCTTTTTTTTTTTTTTTTAAGATTTTATTTATTTACTAGAGAGTGAGCACGAGATCACAAGGGGGGGGGGCAGAGGGAGAAGCAGGTTCCTCGCTGAACAAGGAGCCGGATGCGGTACTCGATCCCATGACCCTGGGATCAGGACCTGAACTGAAGGCAGGCGCTTAACGGACTGAGCCACCCACGCATCCCACTGCTGGCTTCTTGACTAACTACAGAGGGGACGAGTCATGTGGAAATTCCCCAACCTTGGGGGCGTTTCCCATTTGTTACTGCAGACCCCCGTCCATGCTGCCAACCAGGGCCAGCAGTTTTGATAGAGGAAGTCCACCCGTGACAGAGA
Source organism: Ursus arctos (assembly GCF_023065955.2). NCBI lineage: Eukaryota > Metazoa > Chordata > Mammalia > Carnivora > Ursidae > Ursus > Ursus arctos. Next base: position 21,849,191 of record NW_026622919.1, on the reverse strand, counting down.
TGGATAAATGCTTCCCCATAACCATTCTCTCCTTCTTCCTTTAGTGTCCATGGGGCACATGGCCACCCAGCCAAGACTGCGTGTCCCAGCCCTCCTTACAGCTAAGCGGGGCTACGTGACTACGTGGGATTGGCAGCCATCTTGGGCCACAGCAGAGAAGGTGCGCGTTGCAGAGGGGAGAGCAGCAGCATAGAGGGCAGCTGGGTCCCCCGCACCGCGGAGACACTACGTCAACCCCTGCTTACGGACACTCAACTATTACATGTGCGGCAAGAATAAACTCGTGCCTCTGTCCCTCATCGGTTGAGCATTTGTTACAATAGCTGCATCTGCGTCCTAATGAATACGAACAAGGTCCCAGAGGCCTCCTTAGGCCGGTCAGTCTGAGGGCTTCTCCACTGTCATCCACATACATGCATCTCCTAAAAGGATTTAGAGGCCGTGCCTGACAGTGAGCGTGTCCCAGGAATTCACCCAATTCAGGCCGGCCCGTGTGTTGGACCTGCTGTCCGAGGGGCAGTCCCGTTCTCCCCGAGGGCCGCCCTGCAGACACTGTAGACTGGAGGTTAGAAGCTACGACAGGGGTGGCCTGACAGTACAGAGGCTCAGGGGGCATAGCCGGAGCCAGACTACTTGGCAAGTCCACCAAAGGGAACTGTGTTCCCTTGAAATGCGTGCAAGAAGCCCTGGTCAATAATCCACATTCGTTCTGATGTGGGTTTCAAACAGTATCGGTCGTGGAATCCTTTCTTCCAATCAATCTTCCACGGAAGCTGAATACATAAATCGCGTCGAAGTATGGCCATTCCGGGGGAAGGGAGGAAGCGCCTGGAGCCCAGCCTGCCGGGCTAGTTCCTTCTCCACCACCCTCCACCCCACGGCAGCCCGTGCAGGAAGCACCTCTGTGAACCCTTAGGGTTCCATGGAGTGCACTTTGAAAACCACTGCTCTAGGGTCAGGTGAGAACGTGTGGGGTGGTGACAAGGACAACATCTCCACGGCTATGGAGTCAGACAGACCCAAGTTCAAAAACCGGCTCCACTCTATGGTAGGTAGTGCGAAACAGTACCCTCCCCACAGCTTCAGTCCCTCGTCAGGAACCTCCTGCACAGAGTTCTTGAAAGGATTAGACAAAACATATCAATGGAAGCTCTTAGCCCAGTGCCTGGTCCACAGTAGGTGTTCGCTAAGTACGAGCTATTACGATTTTGTTGGACCTTTCCAAGAAAGGTTTTGATTGTGGAGGCTGTCTCCTGCAAACCAACCCCAGCTCCATCCTAAACGTCTGCTGTTACCGTGTCTCTTCGGCCTCAATTATTCATGCCTGGAGCCCGCCAGGCACTTCATTTCTGACAGCGGGGCAGCATTTACCTTGGCTGAGCTCAAGACGTTTCTGGACAGGAACTCCGGCTAAGCTGTCACCATCGACCCGTCAACTGCCAGCCAACTGGCAGGTGAATATGCTGGGGCAGGCCACCAAGGGCACCCTGCCGGGCCTGCTGGAGAGGTCTGGCCAGCCAGGCTTGTCAGGACGGTGCTCCAGGCAGCCGGGTCCAACCCAGGAGGTGCTGCTGGGATTGCTGGGGGAGGGGGCATCCCATTCCCCAACTCCACCATCCCCCGAAGCCTGACAAGTGCCATAGTGATGTTCTCCAGATCCCCGCTCCTCAAAATGTGCCCCGGGGACCAGCAGCATCGGTATTACCTGAGAGCTCATTGGAAATGCAGAATCCCGGGCCCAACCCCAAACCTGCTGGGTCAAAATCCGAATTTGAACAAGCTATCCAGGGGATTCTTTGGCACAGAAAAGTTTGAAAAACACTGGTCGAGAAGCACCCCCTGTCCAGACCAATTTGCCAGGTATTTTCACCCACGAGGAGACTGTGTTAAACCCTTGGACTCCAAAGGCAGGAAGACCTGGGCTCTTGTCCTGGCTCTGTCACTCACTAGCTGTGCAACCTGAGGCAAGCACTTCACCTCTCTGTTCCAAGACAGTATTAGAAATATTCATCTCCTGGGGTCGGTGGGTGAATTCAATGTCAGGCCATAGAATGAGGTCTGCACTCAGAAAGGACTCCCACAACATCACCTTTTATTATTCCTTTCCCATACCTCGTGTATCCACATGGTCTCCATCTGCCCTCTGGAAGTATTCAAGCCTCAGGTTAAAATAAACCCACACAGAACACTTGTCATCAAAGAGGGCAGAAAGCGGGTCCATCCTGGCAAGGGCGGGGGTGGTGGGGACCCAGGCCAGACAAAGGGGCGCTGGCGTCAGCACTGAGGCCCCAGCGTAAAGAGGTGTCAGGATGGATGAGGCTGACCTAGGAAGGCCCTGGAAGTGGGGGGTTGCACCAGGCTCAGAAAGACGGTGGGGGCCGGCTTTCTAGACAAAGCATTTCTCGATGCCCCCAACACTTCATGGAAATGGAAGAATCATCCCCTCCCGGCACTGACTCACCATGAGGAGGAAATATCAGCCAACCAGGGATTCCGACAGCATAAATATATCGTATCACCACACAGAATCAGGACAAGGCAACACAAAAACAAAACCAGACCTCCCCCATCCCTCATCTAGTCCCATGCTAGCATATTTCCTTCTAGCCTTTTCCATTTGTATACAACTCACATGGCTGTAATCCTGCTGACCTTCCAGGTGTGTGGACCGCTTCTGTCAGGTTTCATGGTATCTGAGGCGGTTTTGGACGGTGAACATGGTCTTTTAACCATCACCTGTAATGGCTTCCTGTCCGTCTACTCAGAAGAAAAGCCCCAATTTTCTTAACTATTTCCCTATTGTTGGGGCAGTCAGGTAGCTCCTAATTTTTATGCTCTCATGAATACTCCTGTGATGACCTCATTGACGTACTTCCCACCTCCGGGATGGTTTCCCCTGCTTTAAAGCTTGAAAGATGTGATACAAAGCAGTGCTTCTCAAACCTTAATGTGCACCCAAACCACCAGAGAATCAGGTCCTGATTCTGCAGGGCCTGAGCTTCTGCATTTCTTTTTCTTTTCTTTTTTTCTTTTTTCCTTTTTTTAAGTCATCTACACCTAGTGTGGGGCTGGAACTCACAACCCCGAGATCAAGGGTCACACACACCACTGACTGAGCCAGCTGGGCACCCCTGAGCTTCTGCATTCTTTTTTTTTTTTTTTTAAGATTTTTATTTATTTATTTGACAGAGAGAGAGACAGCCAGCGAGAGAGGGAACACAAGCAGGGGGAGTGGGAGAGGAAAAAGCAGGCTCCCAGGGGAGGAGCCTGATGTGGGGCTCGATCTCAGAACGCTGGGATCACGCCCTGAGCCCAAGGCAGACTCTTAACGACTGCGCTACCCAGGTGCCCCAGCTTCTGCATTTCTAATAGGCTCCCAGGCACAGCAGATCCTGCTGGTCCCCCCCACCAAACTTTGAGTAGTGAGGATGTGAAGCACAACACCAGAAGTTTCGAGGCCAGGAAATCCTCTTTTGTTGCCAGCATACTGTTTTTGTACCACCAGGTAAGATCTGGAGAAAAAGAACTACCTTCCCCTGCCCACCTTTCTGGTTAACTTTCTCAACCAATTAACTCACTGGATTTTGAGAACAACTCCACAAGCCTTTCTCAGTCCCACCGTATAGATGAGGAATCTGAGGGTTAGAGCAAAGATGTGGCAAGGATACCTAGTATTTACCGTGCCTGGGAGCACTGCAGGGTGACCAGATGTCCTAGTTCGCCTGCTACTGGAATTTCCCAGGTTGCTAGATGTTCACTGTGAAACCCGGGACCATTCTGGGAACACCAAGGTGATTGGTCACCTACACCAGAGCCTAATTCAGAGTCAGCCAATATTTATCATTCCTGACCCTGTGCCAGGCCCTTAATGTAGATTTCTGTAGAACATCTTTGCAATTACATTTAGACAATAGCATTCCCATTTGACAATGAAGAAAGGTTAAGAAATTTGCTCCCCCCGCAAAAAAAAAGGAAATTTGCCCAAGACAAAAAGACAAACAACTCAATTTAAAAATGGGCAAAGCGGCATAGGACTTAAGTAGACATTTCTCTGAAGAAGATATGTGATGGCCAACAAGGCATGAAAAGATGCTTAACATCATTAGTCATTCAGGAAACACAAAGCAAAACCACAATGAATATCATCTTACATCCATTAGGATGTTAAAATTAAAAAAAAGAAAGACAATAACGTGTGTTGGCAAGGATGTGGAGAATTTGAAACCTTCATACATTGCTGGTGGGAGTGTAAAATGGTTCAACTACTATGGAAAACAGTTTGGAGTTTCCTCAAAAAGTTAAACATAGAGTTGCCGTATGACCCAGCAATTCCGCTCCTAGGTATTTGGCCCAAAGAGTTGAAAACAGGTCCTCAAACAAATACATGTACACGTGTTCATAGCATCAATATTCACAATAGCCAAAAGGCAGAAACAGCCCAAGTGTCTATCAACAAATGAATGAATAAGCAAATTACGATATAGTCGTACAATGGAATAGTATTCAGCCATAAAATAGAGGAGACTTGAAAACATTATGCTAGGTGAAAGAAACCAGACACAAAAAGTCATATATTGTATGATTTCATGTATATGTGAGACATTCAGAATAGGTAAATCTATAGAAATAGAACAGAGATTGGTGGTTGCTAGGGGATGAAGGGAGAGGGGATGGGGAACAACTGTCGTGGGATTAAGCTCCCTGTTGGGCTCCACAGCATTTCCTTCTGGAGTGATAAAAACGTTCTGAAACTAGATAGAGGTGATGCTTGCACAACACTGTCAATGTATTAAACAAATGCCCTTCACTTTAAAATGGCTAATGTTACGTGGGCACCTGGGTGGCTCAGTTGGGTAAGTGTCTGACTTGTGATTTTGGCCCAGGTCATCATTTCATGGTCGTGGGATTAAGCCCCCTGTTGGGCTCCACACCAGCAGGGAGTCTCTTTGGGATTCTTTCTCTCCCTCTTTCTCTGTCCCTCTCCCCATCTGTGTACTCTCTCTTTCTCTCTCTCTAAAATAAATAAATATTTTTAAAAATGTTTAATTTTATGTTATGTAAATCTCACCTCAACACACACAAAAAAGAAAGAAACCAACCAACCAACCAACCAACCAACCAACCAACCAACCAACCTGCCCAAGGGAAAGGAAAAGTATCAACAAGAGTAACCTTTGTGGGAGATGGACGTCCTGGGGCTGAGCAGCCAGGAGGGTTCCTTGGCACTGGACTGAGCCCGGAGGGGGTGGGTGGGGAGATGACGGGATCAGAGAACTCATCATGTGCCTTGCATTTTGCTCTTGAATGTCAACCCTGTGAGATCAGTATTTACCACCCCATTTGGGAAATTCGAAGTTAGTGGGGGCTTGCAGGGATTCATTAATTGAGGGGTTAAGCATCCAGCCCAGGGTCAGGCAGCTGGTACATGCCAGGGTCAAGATCAGGGCCCAGGACTGCTAGATTGTTTCTACAGCGCTGGAGACTGGATACCTGGGCTCCACATCCCACCTCCCCAAACAACCCTTCTTCTTATAAAACCCCTTATCTTCTCTCTTCGTGACCTTCCCCTCCTTCCACCCACCTCACACACTACTCCCAGAATTCTCCCAGGTTCGGGCTCCTCCCCTCATCCTTTCCCCTGAGCCCACTGGCACCGTGCGGTCCTTCCATGAGCACTGCTTGCTCTCCAGGTGTCTGGGCTATGAGTCTGTCTGTCTGTGCCATCTCCCCCGGGCCCTTCTATCTGGAGAGGAGGCCTTCTAGAGGTCTCCTTTCAGAAACTGCGTCCTTTGGAAGGTTGTAGAAACCAGGCAGGTATTGTACTCATTCGTCCCTCTTGCTGTCCACCATCTTGGTCCACAGGATGCCTGCCTGGACGCAGGGTCCCTCAGCATTCCTGGGCCCCCCATGGTGGGGAAAGAGAAGGGAAATTTTGCTTGGCCAGAGAGAAGAGGAACTTAAAGAAGCAGAGCCCTAGGGAAGACTGGGGTGGGAGGAAGGGGTCTTTCCTACCATGGAGAGAACTATTCTATTATAGGGGAACCTCCAAATCTGAACGTTCTCAAGCTTGGTTCCTCCCAAACTCTGGGCTACGTCTGAAACAGAGAACCAAGAAAACCCTGGATTATAATTGGAAATCCCCAGGATTGAAGAAGAACTTTGTCCAAGGCTTCCTTCCCCTTTCCAGCCTCTCAGAATAAACTGAGCCACAGCCCAGGGTTTCTGACTTAGCACTATGGCTCCCCCCAACCCCCTCCAAAAAAGTTGCCAGTGTTCCAGGGCCTCAGAATTGGTCTTGGTGGAAAATCTCTGGAAAGCTCGGTCCACACAAGAGTCCTATTTCCACTGGGGCATGGTGGTAGAGTGGGCGTGAGAAAAAAATCTAAGGAGAGGGCTCTGGCCGGGGGCCTTGGAACTGCCAGCTCACCCTCAGAGTGCTGGCGGGATGCCTCAAGGCCTCAAAGCAAGAACGTCTGAGTCGGACAGAGCCCAGGGTGCTGGGCAGAAGGAGCTGAGCAGAGGACTCTGGTCAGGGAGGCTGGGCAGAGGGGCCGGGCAGGAGTCTTGGCAGGGATCTTAGGAGAAGGGACTGGGAAGAAAATGTTGGGCCAGAGGGGGCAAGACAGGAAGATAGAGAGACTTGGGCAGGGAAGGTCTGGGATGGAGCTGGGCAGAGGGCCTGAGTCAGAAGAGAAGCCCACGGCCCGGAGAATGTACCGGGGACCAGTAAAGGAAGATGAGAGGCCTCAAGGGTGGGTGTGTGGGGAATGGAAGTCCACCTGCCAGCCCCTTGACCCCTTGACACCCCAAAGCAGAGGTCCAAAGCAGGCTGTGATAGGTAAGCAGCAGAAACGTTCTCCTGGTGAGACTCAAGGAAACCTTCTGAAACAGACCAAACCAGATCCACTGGAATATCCTCCTCCCACCACTCCCCTCCTGCCTAGCCCTTTGCCACCAAGTCTTGGTCTAGATCGGGTTTCGTCCGGTCAAACAGACCCCAGCTCTCAGAGGCGCTGAGCAGAGACTCGAGAGAAGCAGGTGTCTCCGGGGCCCTTTGCTGGGCTCCCGAGTGCCCAAGGATGCCCGCTGTCCTGGGTAGAGTGGGCACATAGCATGGATGGGGTCGGCCGGGGGGGCCTTGAAGCCTGGCCGTGCTGAAGGAGGTGATCATCAACGTCCCCCATCCAACACCGCTCGGTGCAAGGCCTCGTGGGTTCCGGGCGGGAACGGAACACGGGCCCCCCTGAGGCCCCAGCACGAGGCCACTTGGGTCTCAGGTGTGCGCCCACGCGTTCTGACGTGTGGAAGCTCTGCTGTTCTCTTAGATGTGTGCGAACCCAAGAGTCGAGTAGAGTTGGGGTACTTGCAGGCACTGAGTCCAAGGACGGACCCCAGTACTATCTCTTCTCCTCAACCCCATCTTCCGAGACTTCTGGGGAGGGGGACCTTGCTACTTCCTCTGTTCCTTCAAAGGAGGAGTTCCCACCGTGTGCCCGGCACCCATGGGAAAGTCTGAAAAGTCTGGGGTCTCACAGGGCTTCCGTTCTGGGGGCAGGACAGGCAATATAAACAAATAAATAGATAATTCCATGCAGGCGGTGGTTAAGTTTTATGGAGCAAAACAGTCTATTCCCCCTGCGACAGTCACAGCCCCGCAGCTGTGAGCAAACAGCCATCTCTAGAGCCTTCTCTATACCAGGCTAAATACATCCACCATTCTGGACTCCTCTGGTTTCTAGATAACCACCTAAAAGGGGGCACAAGCCCCTCAGCATCTGGTCAGGCCAAGAAATGTCCCACACGATCTCTAGAGCCCTAGCACTGGTTCCCGGGTTTCTGTGGGCTTCCATTGGTTTCCACTAACACAGTCAGCTTTCCCACCTCCGTCCTTGGCAGCCACTTCACACCCCTGACTCATCTGCAGCCTCCAAGCCGTGAGGAGCCCCACATCTTTTCCTCATGAACTGCCGCTAAGCCCCATCTCTCCCACCTTATTTTAAACTCAAGTGCCAGGATTTATATTTATCCTGGTAGTTTCATCTGGCATGAGGCCGACGATCCCTCAGCCTGCCAAGGCCGTCTTCCGCATCCCAGCCTGACATCTGAACCCTCTTCCAGCTGAGGCAGAAGTCTGATCCTCCCGTCTTTCAGGCAGAGCTGGGCACAGCCTCCGGGGCAGTCAGAGGGGTCTCCTGCCAGGGGGACCTTGCTCCTTCACGGGGACTCTCGATGTGTGGCTGCCGAGGGGGCCACGACGCTCCCGGGATGGTGGAAGTGGTTTCATCAAGGGTAGCCACGTGGTACCTGAGAAAGCTTCACGTTCTGCCGAAGGTCATTCTAGTAAGCGATTTTAAAATTGGTTTGACATATTACAGATCCGAAGATCCCACACCTAGATGACCATCAGAATCCCATGGGAACTTTTATTTTTTTTAAAGATTTTATTTATTTATTTATTTGAGAGAGACTGAAAGCAAGAGAGATCACAGAGGGAGAGGCAGAAGCAGACTCACCGCTAAGGGGAGAGCCTAATGTAGGGCTCGATGCGGGGCTCGATCCCAGGACCCTGAGATCATGACCTGAGCCAAAGGCCGACGATTATCCCACTGAGCCACCCAGGCATCCCTCACAAGGGGACTTTGAAAGAAACTAACTCCCATGCTCCATCTCCAACATGTCTGGACTAGTCAGTCCAGGGTGGAGCCCAAGAATTTGTGTGTTTCTTTAATTTACTTTTTTTATTTATTTGAGAGAGAGCACAAGCAGGGGGAGGGACAGAGGGAGAAGCAGCAAGGAGCCCAACTCGGGGCTTGATCCTAGGACTCCAGGATCATGGCCTGAGCCAAAGGCAGAAACTTAACTGACTGAGCCACCCAGGAGCCCCTGTGCTGTTGTTTTTTAAGTTCTGGGGTTGTTGAATCTATACTATACTAGCTCTTTTTTTTTTTTTTTAAGATTTTATTTATTTATTTGACAGAGATAGAGACAGCCAGCGAGAGAGGGAACACAAGCAGGGGGAGTGGGAGAGGAAGAAGCAGGCTCCCAGCAGAGGAGTCTGATGCGGGGCTCGATCCCAGAACGCCGGGATCACGCCCTGAGCCCAAGGCAGACGCTTAACCGCTGTGCCACCCAGGCGCCCCTATACTATACTACCTCTTAATGATTCCCACCCCCGTTTCTGAATGCCCACAGTGATTGCTTCCAGAAGTCTACCTTTCTGTGGCTCTTCTGCAAGGTCCTCTCTGCACGGACTGCGACATGGCGCTTTGACCATGGCATCTGGCCCAGAGCAAGTATCCGTTCTTTAACTGATGGCTCAACAAAGCTGGGGGGTTGGGAAGGGTGTCCAGGGACCCCCTCACTCAGGGCACCATCATCCCACCATGGCTCCTTGGTTCTCCGGGATGGAGAAGACAGGGCAGAACGGGAAGTGAGTTGGGGTTTCCTTCTCTAAGGTTCTATCAGGTTCCATCTCAGAGAGGGATTAGGCGAGGGAGGCAGTGGGGCCCCAACCTCAGGTATAACATTTAAGGTGGCACCTTAAGAACATTTAAGGTGGCACCAACAAACCCAGCCATGGAGATAGAGAATATCTTCATGCAATATTTGAAAATAGAAATGAGTGCAAAAAAATCCGCAATGAACAATATATCAAATTGTAAACAGGAGCAGTAATAGTGCCAAGCCATGTCAGAGCCTGAGGTAAAGGGAAAAATAAGTCATGGAAACGATGCAGAAGGAGGGAGAGTTCAGAGCATTTATGACCCTGCTCCCTCCCTCCCAGGCTGCTGGCTGGCTCTGGTCCCTCTTCAGTCCCCACTGCAATGGCTCATAGATGCAGCCCCCCCTGCAGAGACGGCCACCACCGCTCTTGCCGGTTTGGGTCACCACCCCCCCTGCCAGCTCCAGGGTAGAGGCCTTAGCTGTTCCTGCTCTCGCTGTTTCCAAAGCACTTTACCATCCCCTGCTGCTGTCCTTCACCCTGCCCACTCCTGGGTAAACTGTCCCTGCAGTAAACTCCCCCACTGGAAAGAAAGACAGAAAGACGGGAAGGAAGGAGGGAAGAAAGGAAGGGAGGGAGGGAGAGAAGGAGGGAGGAAGGAAGAGCAGAGCAGGAAATTTTTTTTTTTAATTTTTAAAATATCCTAAGAAAAGATATTACATCCATGACACAGAACAGAATGTTTTTTCTTTCCTAAGAAAAGAAAAAATCAGAAAATAATAAAGAGCTCTTGGAAATCAAAAACATGATAGCAAGAAAAAGATCAGTCACGTTAAGAACATAAGGTTGAGGGGCGCGGGGTGGCTCAGTTGGTTAAGTGTCTGCCGATTGAGTCCTACCTGGGGCTCTCCGGTCAGCGGGGAGTCTGCTTCTCCCTATCCCTCTGCCCCTCCCCACTCATGCTTGCTCTCTCTTTCTCTCTCAAATAAATAAATAAAATCCTTAAAAAAAAAGAAAAGAAAAGAAATTTGAGAAAATCTTCCAGAAAATGGACCACCTCGACCACCACCAAGCAAATATGCAAAGAAACAAAGGCAAAAGGCATGGACAACAAAAGAGAGAAGGAAATTCAAGGATCAATCCCTGAGATGGACAACTAATCAAGGGGAATTGTAGAAAGAAGAGAACAGGCAGAGAGAAATAAAACAAGAGGGCTTTCCACAACCGGTGAACGTAAGTCCTAGATTGCAAGAGTGCATCGCACATCCAGCGAAGTGGGAGGAAAGAGAGCCAGGGGCAGGGCACAGGACCGCACTTCCAGAATACTGGGGTTACACTCCAAACGCTTCCAGAGGTGGGGGGAAAGCAGTTGGAAACAACGAACAAGAGTACGCAGGCCATCAAACCTCTCGACGGTGACACTGGAAGCCAGAAGATAATGCCTGCAAACTTCTGAAAGAAAATTATTTTTAATCTAGAATTCTATATTCAGACAGACCATCAATCAAGTGCGAGGATAGAATAAAGCCATTTTCAGAGACATGCAAGCTCTCTAAAGAATTTTCCCTCCTGTGTAACTTTTTTCAGGAAGCTACACAAACCAGGGGGAGAAGCAGGACAGAGAAGTCACAGGGTTCACAGAATAGGGCACCCAACACAGGAGATAGCCAAGGGGGGGGTTCCAACCTCAGAGGAGAAGGAGGCCCCACGATGACGGTGGGGCGCTTGGGTGGGGCAGCAGACAGCCCAGGTTGGAGCAGGTTTCCAGGGGGGGAAATAAAAACAGACAGGTTGGACCCCTACCAAAAATTCTATTTGAGGTCAGTGGACATGTAAGAATATATAACCATGGGAAGTACAGAAAACTAAGCAAATGGGGGCTGGGGCAAGGATCCAGGAAAACCAAAAATTATACAAGAAAGTAAACAATGATATTACCCTGCTTGGATTAGTGGCGAACAATATTTACATGATTATCATGATATAAAGCAGAGCATATGGATTTAACAAAAATTCTGAGAGTAGGATGACACTCGAGGGAGTGTATAAAAGACAAATCTTCATCTACACAACAGGTAGTCAACAGATAATGTCTAAATGAATTAATCAAGAGGCAGCAGCATAAGCAAATTACTTAGAAATATGATGGTAACCGCCAGGAGAAATGGCCCCCAGTGGCGCCTCCGGAGCAAGGGGCAGGCAGGCGCTGAGGGGAGGGGCGGGGCAGAGGGGCGGGGTGGAGGGGCGGGGCGGGGCAGAGGGGCAGGCAGGGGCAGAGGGGCGGGGCTTTGTTCTCTGATCTTAGCACCCTTTGACCTTTCTGACTATCTACATGCACTTCTTTGATGTAAGAGATCGTTCTTGAGCATAAAATAAAGAAATGTACGCCGAGAAGCACATCCTGTTGTTGCTTCTTGTTTCATAGTTTTTCTGCGCCCTGGGAATTCAATCTCAGCTACAGGCGCCTATACACCCGGCCAGAGCCACGCTCACACCTGCACGGTCACACACATTCATCACACACACTCACAGACAGCCCTCGGTGACAGACACACAGGCAAGTGTATGTAATACACAAAAACCCTCAGACACACGTGCAAACACACACTCACGGTGATCCATTCACCCACAGACACGGAGTCCCCGCCAGCCTCCTGGGAAGAAAGCCGGCTGGGGAGCAAGGGCAGACATTGCAAGGACAGCGCCTTCTCTGGGCCTTGACCCTCCTGGCCTCCCTTCACCACCCCAACCCCACCCCCCCCCCCACCCCCGCAACTGCCCCCTGACAGCGGAGGCTCTCTCCCAGAGCTTTACCCTAATTGCCTTCTCTACTCTGTGCCCTGCCCCAGGCTAAGCAGCCATTAACTCTTTTAGGCCACACCAAATGGTGCGGTCTGTACATGGTGCATAAATGGGAAGCGAGAGGGGCCTGAGCTGGCAGCTGGATGTGACTGACAATGCCACCTTCATTCAGCTTTTTGTGGAGGCCTCAGGCAGGGAAAGAGTCCAGTGTCAGAAACCCCGTGCACACGCTATGCATCCTTGGGCAAGTCACTTCACCTCTCTGGGCGCACGAGGAGGTAGGCAATCTATGAAGCTCCGAGATGTGAAGATTTTATGTCCCAGGCTGGGCCCGGCTTTCATCCCCACCCTCGGGAGCCCTCTCACCATGCTGACATCCAAGGCCAGTCCCAAAGGATGGGATTTGTGCCTCTGACAAGTACACCCAGGGCGCCTGGGGAGCCTCCCCACCGCCACTTCCCTCCCTTTCCATGTTCCTCCAGCACTCACCACCACCCTGGTCCTGTTATCTGGCAGTGTGTCAATGGCCAGCGTGCCCCCGCCAGGGTCTTGGCTCAGCTGGGTCCTGTCCGACTCCAACACATGCCTGGGGCTCTCTCGGGCTCTCCGACTCCAGCCCTGCGTGGTCCCCTTGGCAGCCCATCCAGCGCCGCGGGCTGCATCCTGTCCTGGGAGAAGGAGACAGAAAGCTGAGTCTCAGCAGTGAGGGTGAAGGTCCAAGGAGGCGACCAGCCCACTTACTCTGCAGAGGTCCCCAACACCATGCCCTCACGGACTGTGGGGACACCCCACGTGCACTGAGAGCCTCATGCCAGCTCCACGCCACACACTCTGCACACAGAACAACTTTAGTCCCTCACCCTGGCCCTCCACAGTAGATACGATGCTCTCTGTTCCGCAGCCGGGAATCATGGGCTCACAGAGCTTAAAGAATGTCACACCTTGGGGTTAGGGATGGAGGTAAGTTCCAAACCTCCAAAAGGGTATTATTCTCAACCTTTGCCGTGCTCTGGAGTCTTTGGCGGAGCTTTAAAAATTCCTCATGTCTGGGTCCCCCCCTTGCCCTGAGATCCTAATACTATTGTTCTGTGGTAGGGCCTGGGCATTAGGAGTCTTTTTTTTTTTTAAGATTTTATTTATTTATTTGACAGAGATAGAGACAGCCAGCGAGAGAGGGAACACAAGCAGGGGGAGTGGGAGAGGAAGAAGCAGGCTCATAGCGGAAGAGCCTGATGTGGGGCTCGATCCCAAAACGCCGGGATCACGCCCTGAGCTGAAGGCAGACACTTAACCGCTATGCCACCCAGGCGCCCCAGGGCATTAGGAGTCTTAAATGATCCCCAGGGGAGCTTCTGAGAAGCCCTGAACCAAACTCTGTAGCCAAGCGTGAGAACCGTGGCTCTGGAACATTCCAAACCAGTTCTTTATTTCTCCATCAGAAATGGCACAGAATCTCCAGGGGACTCCGGGGACTAGAAGCCGGAGAGCAGAGTTCTTTGAGTTCAGGGCTTCTCAACATTAGCACTACCGACATTCTGGACTGGAGAATTCTTTGTTGCGGGGGCAAGTCCAGCAGCATCCCGGCCTCTGCCCACTACATGCCAGTGGCATCTCCTCCCAGATGATGACGATCGAAGATGTCTCCATGATGGGGACCACTGTTTAGTCCTGTGACTACCTGCAAACCCCTGGGGCAAGTACATTTCTCCCTAAAACATGGAGCTTCACCCCCATTGAGGATGGCAAAGAGGTTTCACCTCAAAAGTCATCTCCAATCAATTAGTGACAGCCAGGAGCACTCTAACTGAGACACATTCGGAAGCTCCATCCGTGGGTAGCAGGAAAGATGGTCATGATCAGTGAACAAGGTCTGCCAGGGCACAGGATTGGAAAGACGCCGCACACAGCCATTCAGCAACCATTCCTAGACTCGCTGTTCTCTTCTGTCTCCTCTAGGTCATTACGTGGGTGCTAAATGTCACAGAAACCATGCTTTTCCTTTTCAGAAAGATTCGTGCCCCCAAAGATGTGTCTCATATTGTCACTGCAATTGTCACACCTGCTATGGCCGTGTGTAGGGGACACAGTTCACCAGAGAGGTGGATCTGCTATTTCCTGTGATATTCATCAGTTCCAGGCCCACCCTGTGTCCGACGCCCTTCTCCACCTCTGCCTGCCCCACCCCCTCCCCAGAGCGCCTGGATATAATCCTCTTTCCTAGAGCACCCGAGGGTGTAACTACGTGCCTGTCTCCCCGGTAGACGAGTCCCCCCAGGACTCTCCCCATCTTCTGCAAATGTGTATTCTCAGTGTCTAGCAAACAGTAGGTGCTCAATCACTGTACAATTGAGGACACAATACTGGAGGTAACTCTTGGGAGCCAGGAAGGACAGAGGTTGAGACAAGGCTTGGCCAGCACCAGGCCTGGGGCTGGGGCCAGGCCTCTGCTGTGGGGCTCTGGTTTGTCATTAGACATTTTATCCAATTAAGTCATTCTTGGCTGCTGGGGCTTGCTGGACCCTTGCCGGCCCCTTCTCACTTCTCTGCCCCTAATGGCAACCAGATGCTCTGGAGAAGGTGGGGAGAGGGGCAGTCCCCAGCCCCCCTTCCCCAGGTTGCCCACTGGTTGAGATGGGCCTGCGCCCAGAACTGGGAAGGCAGTCTGCCCATGGCTCAGACCCCAAGCCGGGCCTGTCTTGCCCCTCTCGGGTGGGGCCCAAAGCTGCCTCGGGAGATAGAACTGTTTGTGCTGGGCTGCTCTGCCCGGCTCCCCAGGTCGTCCTGCAAGCAGCCCTTGGGCCTGGGCTACAGCCAGAACAGGAAAGGAATGTGTGTAGACCGAGGGGAGGGGCTTCACGGGTCTGGAAGGGGATGCTGGAGGTCTGCAGGCATCACAATCCTGCAACTGAGACAGGAGGGTACTTGCCACGTGGGGGTCCAAGGCCTGAGAAGACGCCTGGGAAAGGGGCAGGGAAGGGACACCTGCTCCCACAGGCCTTGGGACCTTGGACCCATCCGTTTACCTCTCTGAGCCTCTGTCTTGCCATCACAAACACAGGGGTGACAGTCATATCTACAGCACAGGCTGCTATGGGCCACAGGTGCAAAACGCCAACGAGAAGTCTTTCTCATCAGAGCGCTCAGGGCCCAGGTCAGAGGCAGAGCCCATGAAGGCAGGCAGAGAAGGGGATGGAGAGGGAAGAGGCCCAGGAATCTGCCCTACCCTGGCCTAGCCCTGAGTCCGACCCTCTCAACCGCACCCCCACATCTGTCTCCCTGCCACCGCCCCTCCCGGTTGGCTAGGGCAGGACATCACCCCTCAGCGCGTGGAAGGAGCCAACACAGCTGGTGGCTCACATGTGTGTGTCGGGGCCCACGTGCCTGTGCACACCAGACTCGCCCCGAGGTCCTGGCCCTCGTCCCCGCGCTCGCACAGCGATGCCGACCTACCCGACCCTCGGCTGCTCTCTGCTCTACCTTCTGTCCCGCGCTGGCAGCTTCACGGGCTCACACCCATCTCTCGCCTCGGCCTGTGAGTGTTCGTGCGTGTGAGTGCTGGCCGGAAGCGCCCAGAGCACGCTCTGGTCACGGAGCCAACCGTTCATTCCCCCGCGGCCCCAAGGCGCCTACCATCTAGTGCGCTGTCACCTCGGTAATAGGGACACTAAAAAATGACAGCTAACTTTTCGAGACTGCTTAGTCGGTGCTGGCCCTCTTCCAAACGCTTGAAACCCATGAACTCATTTACTCCCCACAGCCGCCCCATGGGGTAGGTGCTAGGTTTGATCTGTTGTACAAATTGGGAACTGAGGCGTGAAGGTGTCCAGGAATCTCCCAAGGTCACGTCACTAACCCGTGGCAGGATGTGCACACGGGTGGGCTGACTTCCAGGCGGACTGACTTCAGGGTCTGCTCAGGCCACAGCAAGGGCCACAAGAGGGGACCAGCAGCCCCAGGCCGTTTCCTAAGATGCAGGGACAGCCCGGGGAAGGACTGGCATATGGGCGTCCGGGCTGGGCTCCCTGGGGACCGCAGTGCCCCATCTCGGGAGCTGTCTTGGGAGACCATGTCCCCTGGCACGCAGGGGGGCAGCCCAGCAGTTCTGCCCCGGACCCCTCCACGGGCCACTGCCTCGCTCTGGTGTAAGAAGCCACGGGCTGACTTCAGGAGGCCACGTCATGCCGGGCCCGGGGCCCGGCCGAGCCACCCTCATCCCACCACCACCCAAGCTCGCCCTTCCTGGGCCACAGCCGCCAGGAGCTACCGCAGCCTCCACCGTGATGTCCTTGAGCTGGTCTCCCGCACACCCAGGACACACTTGATTCCCTCCTTCCCAGGCTTCCCGCTCACCACAGCCCTCCAGCCGAAAGCCCCGTGTGACCGGATCCCTGCTCTCTCCTCCAGCCTCCGGTCTCCCCAGAGCCCTCTCCGGGGCCTGGCCCGGCTCTCTCTGGCCGCAGGGCCTCTCACATCAGGCTTTCCCAGCCAGGACCACTCTGCTCCATAAATAAGCCCTTCTGATGAGCTTTTGCTCATCCTTCAAGTCCCGTGAGATGGCACCTCTTCCCAAAGCGTCCCCGACATCTCTCCCCTGTCACCCCAAATGCTACCTGCGCTGTCCTGGCTCTGAGCCCCTCATGGAGTTGCTGCCTGAATATCTGTAAGCTCCAGGTGCCTGACACAAAGCAGGTGCTCAGGAAGCAGGGACGGGGGGACAGGAGGAAGGAAGGAAGGGAGGAAGGGAGGAAGGGAGGAAGGAGGGAGGGAAGAGAAAGGGAGGGAGGAAGGGAGGGAGGGAGGAAGGAAGGGAGGGAGGGAGGGAGGGAGGGAGGGAGGGAGGGAGGGAGGGAGAAAGGAAGGAAGGAAGGAAGGAAGGAAGGAAGGAAGGAAGGAAGAAGGAGGGAGGAGGGAGGGAAGAGGAAGGGAGGGAGGAAGGGAGGGAGGGAGGGAGGGAGGGAGGAAGGGAGGGAGGGAGGGAGGGAGGAAGGAAGGAAGGAGGAAGGAAGGAAGGAAGGAAGGAAGGAAGGAAGGAAGGAAGGGAGGAAGAAGAAGGGAGGAGGGAGGGAAGAGGAAGGGAGGGAGGAAGGATGGGAGGGAGGAAGGAGGGAGGGAGGGACGAAGGGACACAGAAGGGAGGGAGGGAGGAAGAGGGGAGGGAAGAAAAGGAGGGAAGGAAGGGAGGGAGGGAGGGAATCTTCAAAAGCCCTGAGTACTTGAGATCCAATGGCTGAGAAAACCCTTGCCCGGGGCGCAGGCCGGAAGGCTCCCTGCCAGACCGCAGCAATAAAAGAGCACAGGTTTGGAATCCAACAAGCTCAAGGATGAACCCTGAATCTACTTCTTACTGACTGTGATACTGAACAAATTGCATAATCTCTCTAAGCCTCAGTTTCCTTATCTGTAAAATGGGAATGATAAAACCTACACTTGGTAGTCCTTTTGAGTTCTAACAAAATAATGTACGCCAATCACCCAGCAAAGTCCCCCGGCCTTCCTCGGGTTTTATGGGAGGACCGACTTTCCTAGGGGCTTGAGAGAGTCTCCAGACCCCGGGCTGAAGTCCTATATCCTAGTTACAAAGCCCCCAGTTGCATCTTCTCGCTGGGAAACCCACTGAGGTTCCCACTGAGGACTCTCCCTTGCGGAGAGGGAGGGAGGCGCAGGGAACTGACAGGACTGAACCACCAAGAGAAGAGGGAGGAGAGGAGAGCTTGGCTCTCTGTGAGTTTCTCTTGAAGGGAGAGTCCGGGGTCCATGACCACCTCCTGATTCACTCACCCATTCAATACACATTCATTGAGGCCCTACTGTGTGCCAGGCACTGCACTGGATGCTGGGGTGACAGTGAACAGGCAGACACAACCCCTGTGCTCATGAAGATTCTAGCTGGAAAAGACACATGAATGAATGAATGAATGAATGAATGAATGAATGAATAAAGAATGTGGCAAATAAGACAATGTGACATGGTGATGAGTGCTGAAAGGCAGACGAAAGGGTTGGGCTTTGTTGCTTCCCTGGGCACAGCCATCAGGGTGGGCCTCTCTAAGGAGGTGGCCCTTGAGCTAATCAAGACCTGGATGAAGAGAAGCCAGGGACTCGAGGACCAGAGTCCCACAGCCTGGGTGTGTTGAGGGATGGCGCTGGGGAGAGTGACAGCAGGTGCAGGGATGGCGGGAGGCTGTCTGACAGCCCCTGGAAGAAGTTCGGATTTTAGTCTCGGTTTGTCTGGAAGTGTCTGGTGGGCAAATCATAGCTATAGGGGCCCTAGACGCAACCCGGTCCAAACTCCATTTTATAGAAGAGGAAACCCAGGTGCAGAGAAAAGAGGAAGTTGCCAAAGTCACCAGGAATTGGTGTTGGGCCTGATCTCCTGACTCCTAGATGCTGCTTCTTTCTCTGTCTCAGGCAGCTCCGGTTCCCGTTGGGCCAGACCCTGCTGCCCCTGCCACGCCCATGCATCCTAAGGCCATCTTCCTATCTGTCCATCTGTCTGTCTATCAGCCTCTTGTGGTCTTTCCTCACCTCCCGACTATATCTTTGGGTCATTCATCTTTCTCCTGTTCCCGTTCTAATGATGGATGAAGTTTCAAGGCTTCACCAAACCAACCAACCCATCAAGAGGGAAGGGAGATCTCAGCTCCCTCCTGAACCCCCGCCCCCGCCCAGAGAGCTTGGAGTCTTGGGGCTGGATGGCACCCCCTCATGTCCAGCTCCCTGCTGCCCTTTCACCAGGCCCGAGGGCTCCACCACTGATCTGAGCCAGGCTGTCCCTCCTTAGCGGCCCTCCCCTAGAATGTCCTACCCCCCACATCTCTTCTTCCCAGAAGACACCCCCACCTCCACACAGGCCCTTCCTCCAATCCGGCCGGGCCTGGTGAAAAAAACCCACTGGACTGAGAGTCAGCAGCTGCCCCCTCTGGCTTCCTAGTGCTTCCTCAAGTCCAGCCCATCTCTCCTGCCACAGAGAAAGTCCATTTTTCCTGGCTGAGTCTCTGGCAAAGCCGAGAAGACAGGGTGTCCTCTACTTAGAGATTTGATTCAAGTCTCTGCCTGCCCCTCTCTTTCTGGCCTCCCCAGGTGTCTACTACCCCAACCTGACTCTGAAGAGGGAGCCTTCAGCCAGGCCCCAGGCTGGCCACCTATCTATCTATCTATCTATCTATCTATCATCTATCTATATAATATATGTATATTATCATAACAAATCGGCAAAGAAAAGACAATCCTAGAAAAGAAAAAAATAAATGAATCTCTCATAATCCCACCACCAAGAGTCAAAGATTTTGCTCACAGCCTCACTTTATAAGTGGAGAAATAGGGCCAGAGAAGGAAAGTACCTTACTCAAGGTCACACAGCAAGTGAGACGCTGGGACAAGAAGCCCAAGTCTCCGGCGGTTCTCTGCGTGGTCTCCCTGAAAACTGGTGCTTCTGTACCAGCAACCACTTGCCACACCAATTTCCACTGCTCTCTGCCCTCATTTCCACCATCAGCACCCTTCCCCACCCTCCTTCTCCACAGGGATCCAGGCCGGTCTCACCTACACATGAGGACCATTAAAGTCAAGAACGCTGTCACAGATGCTGTGCCTGATGCCAGCACACCCCAGAGACACAGCAGCCCAACTACAGCATCTCCCTGGAAAGCCTGTGCCCCTGCTCCATCCCATTTAAGGGACGCCTATGTCCGTGAGGCATAACAGTCCATCTTCCCAATTCTCTCTGTCAAGAGGCTAGACTGCAAATTACCCACCTCCCCACCCAGAAGGTCTGGGTGCCTGAGGAGAATGGAAGGGAATGTAAAATTGCATGAAAAATGGTTCTTTTATAATACGAGAAACTCAAGGTAGACCTCAGAAAGGACTTCCAGGAGGGAGAGATGATTGTGGAGAACTGGTGTAGGGGAGAGGAGGGTGCAAATAGGAGCCCCCCACTATTCAGAGCCAGAGCAGCTGATGGCCAAAGGCCCCCCAGACAGCAGAGTGGGAGTGACAGGAGGATCCTGGAGACTGGGGAATGGGGGAGCAGCAAGTTGCTTCTTCCTGAGCCCAGGACTGTTCTCCAGGCTCCGAACAGGGAGAGGGAGGCAGTAGGACCGGCTGCTACAGAGCTTCCCTAGGAGAGATGTTGGGTCTCCACCATTCCCCTGGCTGCTCTGGCCCAGCCCCAAAACCTGAAATCTGACTCAGACCCAACCTGGGTCAGCTTGGGGCTGGGGTGGTGCTTGGGGGGCCAGAAGAGAAGGAGGTGGAAAAGCTGGGGCAGGAGGCACCCCAGACTCCCCATCTCATCAGAATTCAGCCTCCCTCAGTGGGACCAGGGGTTCCTATGACTCCCCCACTGTCCTCTTTGGGGCCAGAGCCCACTGCCTTATGTAGCCCCCTCTACTGGGGTCCCGCCAGTGTCCTTCCAGGAGGGAAGGAGAGGTGGGGGGGGGGGGGAAGCGTCGGGGTCTGATGCCTCCACCCTCACTCACACACCCTATGTGTTTAAGAAAGTGGGTCCCTGTCCACCTGCCACAGCCCACAGAGCTCCCGGCCCTCCGCGGACAGTCCCCCCACCAGCCCGACATCGCCGGCCCGTGGGTACTTGCCGGTGCCCACGGCCGCCTGCCAGCCCCCTCCCCGCCCCCGGCCCACGCCGACCAACTCCGGCCAGTCCTACCTGCTCCGGGCGGGGGGCTCAGCGCTCGGGCAGCCTCCCTGAGCAGCAGCACCAGGAGCCAGAGCTCTGCCCGCATGGTGGGTGCCAGGACCCGCCCCCGGCCCGCTGCGGGCCCCGGCCCCGGCGAGGGAGGGGCCGGGCTCGGGCGGCGCGGTCCCCGGGGCTGGCGCGCGGAGCGGTGGGCGGCGAGGAGGCGGCGGAGCGCTGGGCCTGGCTGGGCGGCGGGAGAGGCGCGGGCAGGCGGGCGGGCGGGCGGCGAGCGAGCCGAGCGGCGGCCTCCCGGAGCGCGGACGGGGAGGGGGCGGGGCGGGGGGGCGCGGCGCCTCCCGAGCGCTCCCGGAGTCTTCCCCGGTCCTCCCAGCCCTCCCGGAGCGCTCCCACTGCGGGGTGGGGGGGGGGGCTGGGGGCGGAGTAGGGGACAGGGCGGGGGACCCTGGGCTGGGAGAAAAGGCCCCCCACCCCGCACCTTAGCTCCTGCCTCCCTTCCCCTCCTCCACCCCCTGGGAAAGCCGCGGAGACAAGACCGGGGTGGGGTGGGGGAGTGCACACCCAGGGAAGGGACAGGCGCCCCTTTCCTCGGGCGGTGGACTCCTGCCATATGCACCCCCTCCCCCAGCTCTACTAGGCTTCCCGACTTTCTGGGCTGTTCCTCAGAGTTCTGTGGGTTTCTGATGCCCATCGCCACCCCAGGAATCTCTCCTTGCAGCACAGACCCCCCAGCTTCTCTCGCCAACAGAGCCCCGAATTCCACTCCCCTCCCCAGGGCTCCTCTCCCTTTTTCCCGTCACCCCCAGTTCCCAGCACCGTCTTGCCCACCAGCCTGGAGGACACGGGGGTGGAGGGGGCCTGGCTTACCCCTACTTTAAAATAGCCAGGACCTCCCCTCACCCCCAGAAGGTAACCGAGGCCACCCTTCTCTCTGGGGACCCCAGGCCTGTTCAGGGTCCCAATCGATCCTCAAAGCCGGCCCCCCAGAGCAAGAAGACGTCTCACCCCACCTGCCGCCACCTTAATGACAGACTCTGGGGATAGATCACCTTTTTTTTTCTTTCTTTCTTTCTTTCTTTTCTTTCAGGACAGAATAAAAATACCCGCAATTTAGGAGATTTAATAGACGGCGGGGAATCAGGTCAGGACACGAAGGTGCCTGTTCCCTCCCCTGACCTACTTCGTGCGATGGCAAGGAGCTGAGCACTCGAGGGTGGGAGAGTGAGGGGTGAGGGGCGGCTGGTTTCTCACGAGGCTGGGGCCTAGGGGCTGGACAGTGGCGGACAGGTAGGGGATGGACGCGGAGAGCCCTTGAGGGAATTCCCCAGGAAGAGGGACACGCTCGGGGACAAAAGAAGGAGTGTGGGTTGGAAGAGGGGGTTCCCTGACACTGAGGCCAAAGACAGGACCTGAGAAGGGAAACAAGAACTAAAGACTCTCTAATCTCTCAGAACCCCAGTTCCTCCTTCCTCTGGATCCAGGGTCCCAGAAACGACCTCCTCCAGCCCTAAACGCTAATCCTTTACAACGGGACAGGGCAAGGCCTGTCTGTAAATTCTTCTTCTTGTCTAACTCAAATCCCGATTTTGCCGACTCTCCAATAGGAATAGGCCGCCGCCTCCAGCCGCGGCTTCTTGCTGCCCTCTAGCGGCCAAGTGGCGAGCCGCGGTCTGTCTTACAAGGTCTCTTTAAGGGCTCGGACTGAAAACAGCAGCTTGGAAATAATTCGAAACAAGTGACGTGTAAATTTTTTTTAATGCAAGCCTCTAGAACTTGCGCGTACATCAGAATCACCTGGAGGGCTTATTTCAAATTCTAATTTCTGGGCACCACCCCCAGATTTCTAATTCAATAGTTCTGGGAAGAAGCCGAGAATCTGCATTTCTAACACGTTCCCAGGTGGTGGTGCTAGTCCGGGGACCACATTTTAAGAGCCATTGCTTGAAAATTCCCGCTGCATTTCTAACACGTTCCCAGGTGGTGGTGCTAGTCCGGGGACCACATTTTAAGAGCCATTGCTTGAAAATTCCCGCTTCTTGCACTCTCTCGCGTCTTTCTTGCACCAGTTGTCTGCCCAAAAGAGAGGTGGCGAAAGCAATGTCAACATAAAATGGTGAACGGGGGGGAGAAATGACATATGGAGACAAGGACCTTCAGGGTCCAGAGAAAAGAATCGGAAAGGGGGCACCCGGATTTGAACCGGGGACCTCTTGATCTGCAGTCAAATGCTCTACCACTGAGCTATACCCCCTCTGCTGACGTTTGGGCACAGTAACCTCTTAGTGCTATGACTGCGCACGCGCCGTGACGAGCTTCGGAAAAGAAGAGGGATCCAATGTTTACAAAAGTTGGAAATAACACAATCTCAAAAGATTACTCGCCTGAACGCCGAACTTGTATCCCGAAGCTCTGAACTAAAGATTTCTACTGAATGGTGTAAGCAACATGGAGCTTGGAAATGTGGGAGGGGAAATCCCTCGAGATCCTTCGAGATCCCTGGTTTCGGGGACTTTCCCTGCGCCGAGGTCCCCCTCTCCTGCCCTGTCGGAGCCCCTCTATTGCCTCTTGGCCCCCCTCTCTTGGTCCTGCAGGCTCAGGCAGGCTTCTCTGGGCCTTCCTTCCCCAGCCCAAGCCCGGCCCTTAGATACTCGGTTTCCCTCCCGGGGAAGAGCCGTGGGGGTCACTGGCCAGGTGGACCTGGGGGTGTGCCCGCTTCCGCCCTAGCGCTTCGGGAGTGCGCAGTCTGTGCTGTCCCCCTAGGGTTAACCAGCAGCTTCTCGCCGTCGCACTGCGTCCCACCCGTAGACGCACACGCGGGCTGTGCGCCTGGATCTGCGGGGCCAAGACTCCATCGTCGCCGGCCTGAAAAAGGGGGGCGGCGGGGTCCCGGTTTGCATCCCCTCTCCCCTGCCAGGGAACTTTGAGTGGTGGACCGCAGGACAAAGAAAACACGAAAAGTCTGGCATGGAGAGGGGGCACCCGGATTTGAACCAGGGACCTCTTGATCTGCAGTCAAATGCTCTACCACTGAGCTATACCCCCGTCACGCCGCTTCGGTCTTATTAAGAATGGATTTCTGTAGTATAAGGGAAATGTTAAATTATGTTTTTGTCCGAAGGCTGTGTCAAAGTGACCTTATGAAAAGAACAGGTTGTGGGTTGAGTGGGGATAGCTAAAATTACTAAGTTCTTTTTCCACCACCACGCCTCAGGAAACCCACAGGATTAAGGAATCCTGGGCCTTCTATAGCTGTGTCCAGACTGTCCCCAAGATGTCCATGCCTGACTTGGGAGGGAGAGAAACCCATGGACTCCAGCACCATCTCAGGTCTTACGGGGCAACAGCGCGGCTCCCTGTATACAGATGGACAGCCTGGGTTTCGGTCCTGTCACC
Source organism: Ursus arctos (assembly GCF_023065955.2). Lineage (NCBI taxonomy): Eukaryota > Metazoa > Chordata > Mammalia > Carnivora > Ursidae > Ursus > Ursus arctos. Next base: position 21,824,901 of record NW_026622919.1, on the reverse strand, counting down.
GGCTCTACCTCCATAGGAGTCCTGGGCTTCTCTAATCCCTAAGCCCCCCCAGCCCCCCCCCCATGAGTCAGCATCAATCCACTCCCTCCCCTAGACCCAAGTGGGGCGGAAAGCTCCCAGTCCTGGCAAGCCAGGAGCCAGTTACCTGGCCGAGGATGGTAGAGCCCAGCACCAAAGAACTGGCCAGTCCCCTAGCCAGATGGACCCTTGAGGCAGAACCCCCCTCCATTTCCAAGGAGGATTTCCCCGGACCTGATAGCCCCGTACAAAAGCCAAAAGCCAGTTTGAAGTGCAGGTAGCAGGAGCAGGCAGAAATAAGAGGTGAGCAGTTTCCAAAGGCATTTATTACACTTTTATAAAAATTCTAAAACAATGAAAAAATCATTATAAAAGACAGTCAAGATAGGTATGCTGTAGGAATTGGAGACGTTTGGGAGGAGTGGGGTTCACACTGGAAGGACTGGAGGGCATAAGGTGGGATGGCTTAACGCTCAAAAGCTGCGGTCAGAGCCAGCATCTCAAAGGGAAGGGAAAGGCATGGGAGGGGTGGAACTCCCCGCAGGGCAAGGGACTGTCCCCGTCTGGGATGTCCCGTCCTTCTTCTTCTCTCTTCCCACCAGTTTTGGCTCTGTCCTCCTTCCCCTGAGCCTGCCCCATCACCTTTCTGAAATCTCCTTTGCTCAAAGATGGCTAAGGGGCCAGAAAGCTGGGGAGGATATCGAAGGATTGGGGGTGGGGTTCTAGGAAATAAAGAGCAATTCTGGGGTCTCTTACTCCGTCCCCCATTTCTTTCCTCAAAGAGGTTGCAGGCTGAGGGCACAGGGCTCCACTTCCCAACCCCTCGACAGGTCCAACAGCTTGTCTGTGCCTCCAAGGATACCTGCTTCCCCCGAGGGAGAGGCAGCTCTTCTGCTGTCCTGTCTGCAGCAGGTCAGGGCAGGTGGTCGAGCCCCTCGGTGGCAGGGTTGGTTGGTGGCCTATGGCAATCTCATTGTCCATAGCTGACCCAGATCCCATTGGAGAACCGTAGAAAAGTCATTCTCACTTAGGTTTTCCACCTACATAGTCCAAGCAAAACCTCCCCGAGTTTTGGGTTGGCCTCAGGTTGGGACGTCAATTGGCAGTGGCCTGAGATTTCATCCACTGCAGCCCCGCAGGCAGCCTGTGGGGAAGAAAGAAGAGGGCGAGGATCAGTATATCCCGTGAGGATGATGGCCTCCGAGCCCACAGCCCCTACCCAGAGCTGATGGATATAAACAGACGGAGTACCCACTACACACCAGGCACCGGGCCAGGGGCTGGGGTTACTGGTGAAAACAGTGAAAACACTGGGGCTTACAGTCCAGCAGAGGTGATGGATGTGGGTTGGGGGAGGGAACGGCAAGGACACTGCCAGAAACGTGTGGTTCCTTGGGCTGACCCGCCTAAAGTCTCCAGGCACCTGGGTCCGCAGCCTGCTGCGATCCCACTTGAGAGAGAAGAGGAAAGAGAATTTTCCAAGCCTGATGCAAGGCCCTTTCTATGTGACCGTGACCCAGCTCCTTCCCATCCTTCAACAGCTGCTTTCTCAGCGGCCCCCTCCCTGGTACCTTGGCTAACATCGCAACATTTTGCCCATATACTTTCACTCTCCCTTTCCCACTTGATCTTTTCCGATCCCTTGCCACTTTTTGACTTACTATAGATTTTTCTTAATTTTATTGCTTATTGTCAGCTCCCTCTCCCTGGAAAGTAAGCCCCATGAGGGCAGGGGTGTTTGTGTTTTGTTCCGCACTGTTTCTCTGGTGCCTGGCACAGCGTCAGTGCTCAGTAAATGTTGAATGAATGATACCATTTACTCTCTACAGAAACCCTAAGAAGGACTCAGTATAATCGTCCTCCTCTTTACAGATGAGAAAACCCAAGGTCTGGAAGAGTCAGTGACTTCTGGCCGGAAGGCTTGGCCCCCAGGTCTTTCCATAGCTGTCTCCTCTCCCTTCTGGTCTCAGCCCAAAGGGGACCTCCTAGTAGAGGTTGTCCCTGACCACCAGAGCTAAATCAGACCCAAGGGGCGCCTGGGTGGCTCAGTCGTTAAGCGTCTGCCTTCAGCTCAGGGCATGATCCTGGGATCCTGGGATCGAGCCCCGCATCAGGCTCCCTGCTGGAAGCCTGCTTCCTCTCCCACTCCCCCTGCTTGTGTTCCCTCTCTCGCTGGCTCTCTCTCTCTGTCAAATAAATAAATTAGATCTTTTATAAATAAATAAATCAGACCCAACCCTGCCCCATCTCTCACTGTTAATCCAATTTCACTTTCTTCCTGTTTGTGCTTAGGGGGAGGGTCACCTCTCCCCACCAGACTAAGCCTCCTGAGAGCAGGCACTCCATCTCGCACACTGCTTACCCACAGCATCTCAGCTGTGGGTGCGTGCTCGCCTGCCTGGGCCCAGGAGCTAAGTGTGAGCCAGATTCTGTCAGGAGAGAAACAGGAGAAGGTTCTGATGGTCAGCTCTTCATGGGTTGGGCCAGACCCTGGAGGTCCCGGTGGGGCAGCCACTGACCCTTCCCCAGTGAGGGCACAGCAGCCCTGGATGTGCCATGGGTGGTCTTTGATGGTGCTGAGAGTGAGGAATTGAGAGATCTCCACGGTGGTCATGGAGTTCTTCATATCCTGCTTGTTGGCAAAGATCAGGACGGAAGCATCTCGCAGAGCCTGTGGACAGAGGAGTCCGGCCCCAGTCAGCCTGCCAGGGCCTAGTCTCCCTTCCCCCTACCCGCCACGTCCTCCCTAGCTCCCCTGCTGTCCCTGCGGGAGAGGCCCATGCCCAGGTGGGACTGGAATGGGGCAACCACATCTGCGGACACCGACAGCTCACGGGATGCCCGCCCACCAGCTCATAGGATCTGTACGACAGTCCCATGTGGCAGGAATTTGGTAAGCCTCCCCATTTTGTACTTGGGGAAACTGAGAAAAGTGAGGTGACCTGTCTGGGGGTCCCGCGGTGAGTGAGATGGCTTCTGCGACCAATTGCGTGGAAGGTATTCTGGCCCTTCATCTGGGGTAAATTAGCCCTGTCCCACCTGCTGGGCTCTCACACACTGGGGACTTGGGAACGAAGCTCAGAGAGGCTGAGTGAGTAGGCTGAGGTCCCACAGCTAGTACACCGGCCGTCTCCCAACCTCAGGGGCCTTACCTCATGGGCCAGCATCTTATACAACTCCTCCCGCGTGGCCCGCAGCCGATCCCGGTCCGTGCTGTCGATCACAAGGATGATGAACTGGCCAGCAGAGGACAGCTGTGAGCGGTGGCTTTCTCTTGAAGGAACACGTCTCCCGCCCGCTGTGCTCCCCCACCGGCCTCTGCATGCCCCAATGTAAGCCTCACGGAGAACTGGTCTGGTCTCAAGCTCTCACTGCCCTAGTCCCATTTTCATTCCCTTTTCCATCCAGACGGTGAGGGATCACAGCACGGCTCTGATTGTGTGCCAGGGGCGACGCTAGGCCCTGCGCGTTGGTGACTGCATTCAGGTCCCACCGCAGCCCCGTGCAACTGGACTAGGCTTAGCACCGTGTCCAGATGAGATGGGTTCAGCGAGACGACAGATCTTGCCCCAGGACACACAGCTGGTAAGTAGCGGTGCTGGCATCCGCTCTGGGTCTCACTCTGGGGAGGAAACCACTGAATCTACTCTTGCCAGAGTGAGACTGTAAGGCCCCCAGAGAGCAAGGGCCTACCCCAGGCAGTGGATCACCCAGAAAGCTGCCGGCGAGCAGACAAAGAGACAAAGCTGCCAAGAGGTATTCAAAAATGTTAACAATACACTGTGCTGCATTAAGGATTTGAAACATATGCGTTAGCTCTTGTTTTATTATTTCCTTTTCACAACAATTCAGGGCAGTTATTATTACAGTCTCCACCTCACAAAGTGGGGGAGCCAAGGCTCAGAGAGGTTAGTGACTGGCTCACGTCACACAGCAGCCTTCAAGGCCCCTCCAGCCCCCGCACGCTGCTCACCTCGGTGTTGGCGTAGTACGTGTCCCAGGTAGAGCGCAGAGCTTCCTGTCCCCCTATGTCCCACACGAGGAAGTGTGTCTTTTGCAGAACAATCTCCTCCACGTTGCTCCCGATCGTGGGAGATGTATGGACCACCTCATTCATCAGGCTGGGGAAGGAGGAGAGGCTACCAAGAGCTCATCCCATTCTGCTCCCTCCCGGGTCTGGGCCCCCCCACCCCTCTGCTCCCGAGTCAGGCTGAATCTAACTCAGAGCAACTCGGCCCAGGCTGGCCTAGCCTCTGGGCACAGGGGAATGCAGGCAGGAGTGCGACCGAGTCCTGCCCGGGCACGGACCCCAGAGATGGGAGTCATATTAGAGCTGTGTCCCCTAACTTTAACATGCAGCTGAATCACCTGGGAGTCTTGTTAAAATGCAGATTCTGATCAGTGAGTCTAGGCTGGGGCCCAGTGTTCTGCACTTCTAACAAGCTTCCAGATGACGTCAATGCTGCTGGTGTGCGGACCACGTTTTGAGCAGCAAGGGATTGGGAAAATGAGACAGATGCAAGCAAAGGCCATCAGAGAGGTGCTTTGTTTAACAGAGAAAACACGCACATTTTTATATGTAGGGGTGCTTCTGGAAGATCTAGGAGTCAGGGGTGATTGGGAAACTTACTTTTCACTGTATGTGCTTGTAATGTTCGATGTTCTCTTTTCTTCTGGTTTAAATAAACATTTACGTATATTTCGTTTTCAGGGCATAATTTTCCTGAGTAAATACTCTGGAGGCTCCAAAGGGGGAGAGATGCCATCCAGAGAGTGGATATTGGGAAAGGCTCCGATGGATACCCAGCGCATATGCCAGACTCTGCTAGATCGGGAGCGGCAGAGCTCAGCCAGACTCAAAACGGGCCCTCCGCTTTGGGTTTGAAGAAGGGGAGAAAGTTAAGAGGCAAAGGTGGGGTGCGGAAGTCAGGAAAGAGGGACCCGCCGCTAGGGGGAGCGAAGAGCAGGGAGGCAGGAAGGGAAGTCAGTTTCTGACAGCCTCAGGCCTGCAACAGGGTCTGGTAGGGGCGGGGGCGGGGGTGAGGGTGGCGGGGAGCATTGGGGTCGCCCATACCGGGCAGGATTCAAACGCCAGGCGAGGGGCCACAGAACTGAAGGGTCACTATGCCAGGAAGATCACACTGCTTCCTCGCACCATCACTCCTCCTGGCTACTGGAAAACCCGAGAACCCAGGGAAGGGCTCCGGTGATTGGTTCAAACGTCTGTCAGTCTGATGGGAAGACCCAACCCCTCCACCTCTTTCCATCAGAGAATCACTTACAGCTGGTAGAGAATGGTGGTCTTTCCCGCATTGTCCAGTCCCACGATGATAACCTTGTGCTCTGGAGGCATCCGGGGGGGAAGGGCAGCGTCAGGGCCAAACTCAATCACCACCGGCCTGAGTGCCCCACCAGGTTTCCCAGGAAGGAGATGAGTGTTTCCGGAGAGCCGGGAGACCTCTGCTCACTGTACCACTTCTGCTCCCCTGCACCCCTCCCCAACAAAAACCCAACAGGACAGGTTTCCTTCCCCCCGACCCCCGACCCCAGACACCCGCGCCGCTCCTGGACAGTGGAAATGATTGCTGAGCCCCGCCTCCCTCGCTCCACGTTTCCAGAAAAGCGGTTGTCCGAAAGGTCCGGGGCGCTCCGGGCTTGCCAAGAGAAGGGGTCTAGAGAAAGAGCCGCAATCGCAGGAAACCCGCGGCCGTTTTTAGCCAGGAGGACGGAGGCTCGCCGAGCCCTGCGCCCCGGGGTGCACCGAAGCGCGCCCCTCGCGAGGAGCGGGCGGGGAGCGGTTATGGGAGGGAACAGGGGAGACGGCGGAGCCTGAAAGGAGTGCCCACGCAGGACCTTCGGAGCCCGAGGTCCCCCAGCGCATCCGCCCCGACCCCAGATTCGGGGAGCCCCAGGTGGGAGCCGGATCAAAGCTGTCGCTTGAACGCGGTGTGCGCCCTTTACCCTGGTTCCCGAAGATGCCCATCAGCTTGGCGATCAGTTGTCCCATGGCGCTCCCAGGCCAGAGAGGGGCAAGACTCAGCGACCTTCGGGGGTCCGGGTCGAGCCTGGGTGCTTAGAACCCCGCCCCCGGGGAGGGCCGAGCGAGTTTTGCCTATGAGGTCACGCAAGCCCGACGAGTCACCTGCGGGACCTGGGAATCCCCTGGGACACTGGCCCCTGGCGGGCACTACGAATGACAAGGAACAGGATACTTGTCCAGAGCCCTGGAGGTGCAAGGAAAATGGGGTCCAGACTCCACATCCTCCCTTTTTCCTGAGAAAACCCCAGAGGTTCTCTGGTGAACCTCTCCCCCACTGCATCAAGGAGGACCAGCAAAGTGACTCACTACCAGGCCCCAGCTCTCCCTTCTCCAAGTGCCATGTCTGGGGCACTAAACTGAAGCAAAACCCTATCTTCTGTACCTGCCAGCTTTGTGAAGCAGATGGCTTACTGATCCTCTCTGAGCTGGGAAAATATTCCAAGCCTCAACAGATCTCTAGTGGTTTCACTAGTGTGGGTCTTTTAGGCCCACTCAAAGTGAGTTCCCTTAGGGAAGGGTAGGGTCTCCCTGCCTTTTGGAGGTCCCTTGGGGATAGGCAACTTCCTGGAATAAATCAGTACTGCTTCTACGATTCATTGGCAAACTGACTACTGCGGCACGGCTCCCAGACCAGGGGGGATGGACGTCTGAAGACAGGGACGGAGCACAAAGTGAGATCTCGTAGCCAGAGACCCTGCAGAGGGGTACCGATGCCAAGAGCCAGCAGAAGAGGACCTGGGCCAAGAGAGAGCCAGGAGGGGGGGACTCTTGTGAATTTCCTTCTTTGCTTAAACTGGGAAAAACCAGAGAACGAAAAGAGAAGTGGAAAGGCAAACCAACCTCAGGCTGAGGGGGCAGTTAGGAGAGGCCAGTTACCACACAGGAGAATCCACTCCTTCTGCCGCCCACTGCCACGGCCCTCCCGGAGCCCACGAGCACTTGTCTCCCTCCCTCTGCCTCCCCCTGATTCAGCACAGCCCTAGTCACCTTCGGAAAGCACAGCTCGCAGTCCGTCCCTCCACAGCTCACAAACCTTCAATGATTCCCTATTGCCTGCTGGATCCAGATCAGCCACCTTACCTGATATTCAAGTGCCTCTGTGAACAGCGGCCACCTGCCTTTGCAGGTGATCCCCCACCTTCTGCATCCGCTGGTCCTTGCCCACACATGCCCAGCTCCTTCCGACCGCGCTTTTGCTTCTGTTTCCTCCACCGGGATGTCTTTCACCTTCTCAGAAAGGTGCATTCCTAAAAGCCTTTGGCTGCCTGCCATAAAAGCCACCTACTTCCCAAGCCCTGGCCTGGTTCTCCAGACAAATGGGGCTTCTCTCTACCCTGAGATGGGTTGGTTTCTGCCAACTAGCTGTGAGGCCTGGAGGGTGGGGTTCGTGTTTTGTTCACCTGTGTTCTCGCCCCACTCCCGGCCTGGTCCAGTGCCTGGCACACAGTAGGACCGTGCTGCTATTGGAGTGAAGTACAATGAGCGATGCTAGAGCCTGGGAAATGATGTTTCGAGCATTAAAGAAGTGTGAGCACGAGTTGAAGAGGAATGAAGAAGGCTGGGAAGCGCATGGAGAGCAGAGGGAAAACAGTTGGCTAAATAAGGAATTCTCATCCACCCGCCTTGGTGACTGGAGTTAGAGGGAAGGAGAATTGACTACCAGAGCCCATTTCAGCCCCAGGAAAGAAGGAGCGCTGGGTGCGATAGGGTGGGGGCGCAGAGGGTGCTGGGGGAAGCAGCAATATTTTAAACATTTTTGCCATCTGTTTCCGGGGTGGGGGGAAAGGAAGGCCTTAGTGCATCCTGCCCCCCCCCCCCAACTACCACCACCAATTGCAGAATTGAAAGTGAAGTTCTGCTCACTGGAGCCCATTCAGTGCACAGGCAGGAGCTGCCTCTGGGGCCAGGCCTAGAGCCTGGGTCTTAGGGGGCATTCGTTCATTCATTCGACAAACATGAGTCAGGAGTTAGGAAACAGGCCAAGGAGACAAAACTGACCCGGTCTGGGTCTTTCAGAGCTTACCGTCTAGTGGGAGAGAGAAATACACATATCAAAAAATAAAACCAAACAAAACCCTGAGAGACAGGAGGTAGGAAGGCACACTTTCTGCACATGTGATTATCGAAGCTAAGGCAAGATTTTTCTCTCGGGTACCAGCCGGGACACCCTCTGCTCCCAAGGCCGTGCAGGTCCCGGCTCAGCTTCCTTGATTTTTTGGAAGGTGGAAACCTTCAGCCACACCCCGAACTGAGGCCTCTCTGACCTCAGCTCAGAAGCTGGACAGAAGTTACTGGTCAAGGAAGGAGATGAGAGGTCCCAGATAGGAGGGGTCCCCAGCGCCTCAGTTCCCAGCTCCCGGAGGTGGCTGTGGTGGTAGCACCAGCCTCTCTAGACCTGATCGCAGCCGACTTCACGGTTGTTGAAATCCTCACCTGCTGACAACTAGCAACTTGCTGAATGTTCATCAGTGGAGGGTTGTGGTTACCAAAAGACAAGAATCTCTCTTTCTTCATCTCTCAGCATCTCTAAGCCTACCTAGAAATGCCCCCGCCTGCAAGTTCCGGGCAAATGCAATTTCAGGCAGAAGGCACATGAAGAGGAGACAAACATATTCAGACATCTGCTTCTTCCTCCCCAACCCTCCTCCCCTTGCAGAAGCTGGAGCAGGGGAATCAGCACAAGACTCAGGGCTCACAGGCACCCCAGAACTTGAACTCCAAAGATCTGAGTTCAAGTCCTTGCTCCATAACTGTGTCACGACGGACGTTGCTTAGCCTCACTGAGCTTTACCTGTAAATGAAGTTAATAATCCCTGTCCTTGATTCAAAAGATCAGGCTCCACCCCCAGGTGGAGCTCTCTGCACTTCCCCCATTCAACAGACTAAGCACCCAGCTGTTTTCTGTTCTTCCCTTCTTGGGCGTCCTTCCACAGACACCATAAACCCACCTTGTCCAAAGCTAGACATTGTTTCTGCCCCTAACCTGGTTTTTCCACCTGCTTCCTCTATGTCTGGGAAGACCACCACCCACAGTCACCCCCAGACGCCTCCCTGTCTCTCACTGGCCACCTCCAGTTGCTTCCACGAGCTCTGGATTCTAACCGCTTGATGTCTCTGGCAGCCACTGCTTCCTTTCCCATCCCACGGCTGTGGCCTTGTGCAGCCCCCCTTGTTTCTTACCCGCAGTATTGCAGCTGTGTCCAGGCTAGGCCCTCCAATCTCCAAACCGCAACCAAGGCAACTTTGGCCATTCCTGCTTGCAATCCTTCGATTCCTGCACAACAGCTTCAGGACAAAGCCCAAACTCCCTCACAAGACTCAAGGCCCACTGTGATCTGCTCCTACTGACCCTTCTGTGACCACCACCCTGAGAGCACGCTTTGCTGGTGAAGGGCCAGGAACATGCCATGCATGTCACCTGCTTCCTCTGTCTTGAACGCTTCCCCCCAGTTAACTCCTAACCAGCCTTCTAGACTTCACTCAAGCCTCACCTCCTCTGAGAAGCCCCTCCTGACCTCCCCAGGCTAAGGGAATTACCCTTCTGCCAGGTTCCTGCAGAACCCAGTGCTTCTCCCAGCAGAGAGCTCACCGTGCTGTCTTGAATTGTCTGTGGCTCCCTTTTAGACTTGTGCCTGGTACATGGTAGGTGCTCAATAAATGTTCAATGAGTAAACACGGGAATAAAGGATTGATTCCATGGAGAGGCAATGGGGTAAGAGCGCTAGGCTGGGAGGAAGAGACCAGACTCCAGTCCCAGCAGTCTTTGCCATCAACTCCCTGGGACGTTGGGCCAACCACCTGACCTGAAGACCTGCCCAGTTCCTTTCCTGTGTCTCCTAACCTCCCACCTGGAAGGTCTAGATGTCTGCTGCCCTCTACACGCGTCCCCCCCCCACACACACACTTTGGGCAGAAGCATTCATGTGAGGGATCCAGGAGCTCTAGTCCTCCAGGTCCACCACCCCAGAAACAAGAACCAGGAGGGTGGAGAAATGGTTTGTGAGTGCCAGGTGAGGCAGGATACAGGTGCCGGCAGTGACAACGGTCAGGGGTCCACATCCTGCCAGCTGGTGATGACGGAACTGACAGTCGGCTGCCGACTTTCTCACTCTTGCTGTTCGCAGGCTGGGGCTGGGGGAGCCCCCGTTCTCTGCCCCCAAGTAGACCTCTTCCATCCCCCGAAGCTGGTTAGCAGGGGCATCGGGGGAGGAGGGAGCCAGAAGGAACTCAGCCGCCCTCTCCCAGGAGTTGCTGGGCAGCTGCCAAGGCCACATGAGCAGAAACACTGGATCTCACCCTCTGAATCGTGCCTGCCACACCCCATTTCTCCACCGCAGCTTCCCACTTTTTTTCTGGCTCTACTTATGGGGAACGGATAAGACTTGGGGCTGGATGGGAAGCTGCAGCTGGACGTGGCCGCACAGCTCCCAGCAGGCTGGCCGGAATGCGCAGAACAGAGCAGCAGCTCTCCTGCTGAAAAAACAACTAAGCCCAGCATATTCGCACACCCCCCCTCCACGCTCCCCTGCATCGGCAGCTCCCATGTGCCCAGGCTGGCCGTGTGGCAGGAACGAAGAAGCAGGCTCGGGAGACGGCTGCAAAGGACAGGACGGCGGTTTTATATGTGGCCAAATACTTCTAGGGGAGTACAGACGAACAGACAGACAGATGGGGCACAGGACACCAGACAGGGAGGAAGAAGGGTTGGGCAGTGGTGTCTTCTAACCAGTAAGTGGAAACTGCACCCCACCCCAGGTGGGGGTGGGACAACATTGGCACAGGAGGTGGCGAGACAGGCATGAGGCGCCCATCCCTGAGGCGGGCAGCCGGGCAGGGCCCAGTCCTCGTTGGCACAATCGGCTCTCTCTGGCCCAGCTGGGTGCTGGGGAGGGGCAGGGCTGCTGGGCTGTAGGGATGCGAGGCTGAGGAACACTCGGGGGCCAGAGGGGGTACCAAGGCCTCTCCTGGGGGGGGGGGGAGTGGACACAGGTGAAGGCCAGGATCACAAGAGGCAAATACAGAACAGCAGCAGCAGCAGCAGCCAAGCCCCCCAGGGGAGATCCAGGGTCCCCAGGGAACCCCTGGGGTGGCGATCACCTCTTGGGCACCAACCCACAGGGCCTCTCCCCTGGGGCCTCCAGGTGAAAGTGAAGGAGCAGTTATTTGGTTTCAAAATGAGGCGGACTAGAGTGTTCGTTCCATGGGTGCCACCCCTAGGTGAAATGGGGTGGGGGGCTCAGACGCAGAGGGGCCCCCTCTTCTGATGGCAGTAGGCAAGGGATGTTGTATGCAAAGCTCATTCCTGGGGAAGGCGAAGGCTGAGGCGTGGAGGTGGTGGGGTGGGTAGCAGGGTCTCCGGCTGCCCGCTCCTCAGGGGTCCGGGTCCGGGGCTGGCGGAGGGCACCACATTTGATGCCTGCCGCTCTCTACCCAGACCCCTCCCCAAGACAAGCTCCCCATGGGGCTTCCATTTCTATACCTTTCACCCACCGGACAATGCTGCCAGGAAGCTGGGAGAGGGGTGGGCATGGTGAAGGACCCGGGATCTGGGGCTCAGGGAAGAGAGCCTTCACGGGAAGGAGTCTAGGGTCTCCCTCTCCAGGAAAAGCCCCCTCACCCTTCCCAAATACTCCAGGTTGGGGAAAGAAAGGGCTACCCCATTTAGGACCCTTATTTAGAGCCCCAAGTAGAGGAGTTAAGGAAGTGCACCTTTTCTCTGGGAGTGAGGGGAGAGAGCCCCTTGGGATGGGGCAAAGGGACACTGCAGAAAGGTGGGCATCCCCCCACCCATCCACAGCAGGTAAGGGAAAACCTACAGCCGGGCCTTAAGAGAATCCCAGAAGTTGGGATGCTACCACCAAAGAAACCCCAAACATCCAGCGAAGGCATCTGGGGGGAGACAGCGCCCCCTGGAGGAAAGATACATCCCCGGTGGTGAGCCCTCCCCCCTCCCCTGGGCTCAGAGCCCTTCCACCCCCCTCCCCCCACCGTGTGGCCCCCACTTCTCAGCGGATGTAGACACCTCGCCCCCAGCCTTCCAGCTCATTCTTGTTGCGCCCCAAAACTGGACCCCCACCCTCTGCGCAGTAGCGGGCCTTATTCCGGCCGCGGTTCCGGTTGTCGGTAAGCTCCTCTTCATAGTCTTCTTCCTCATCCTCCCAGGATCCCTGCCGGGCCGGTGGGGTGCTGCCCCCTGCAGGGTCTCCGAGCCCTGGGCCCTCTGAGGGGTCAGTCTCCATGTCCACACATGAGTCTCCCAGCTCCGTGTAGGCAGAGTTTCGGTTGCCAGGGGTGTCGGCATCAAACGTGTCTTGGCGAGACAGTGCCCGCAGGGTGCCTGCCCGGACTGGTGGCTGGCTGCTGGGGTAAAGGCCTGGGGGCTGGCCCAGCTCCCCGGGGTACTCGTGCACGCTGGCGTGCTCCCCGGTGGCCCGTTCCAGCGACTGGTCCCCGGAAGCAAGGTAGGGTCCCTGGTTAGCAGACGGACAGCACACACCATGCAGATCAGGCAGGGGTGAGAGAGACACAACAAAGCGAGGCAGGTTAGTGATGGCACCGAGACACCTAGCCTGGCTAAAGAAGGTGGGTGCTGGCTCTAGGGGATGGGCAGCCGGGCAAACGGCTCTACAGCCAAGCCGGAGGACAGACCTCAGGGCATCTGCTCCTCTGTTGGGACAGGAGGCACCCAACCTTCGTAAGACACGAGGAGGCATGAACTCTTCCGGTAACCATGGTAGAGAGCCCATGAATAATTAGTCATTGCTTCCTCAGTGCACGTCATTAATGCTGTCTTGGGCTAAATCATCATTAACAGTCATTAGCATTGCCACTCGTTAGTGGTTGATTGGGTTAGTCACTGCCCCAGTTTTCCAAATATACTAAGGGGATTTCAGCTTGAGCTCACTCACCCCAGCTCCTTCAGCCCAAACCAGACCCTAATCACAGGCTTCCAGAGCCCACACCTCCCCCCCCCCATCCATTCCCTACTTCAGATGACAAAGCCTCCAAGGTTGATAGGATTCCTGCCCTGACCCCAGCAAAAAACCAAAGCAGCAGCCTGGGAAAAGCTGATGGGTCTCCACTCCCCACCCCCTCCACACACACTCCCCACCCCCTCCCCCTCTCCTGGAGATAATGAGGTAGCCACATAAAGGTGATCTGATGGTCATGGCCACCATGGAGGGGGCTTGGGTGGGGTGCAAGAAAGCCTGGGTTCTAGTCCCATCCCCGCCACTTCAAGCTGTGTGACCCTGAGTGACGACTCTCCTCTCTATGGCCCAGTTTCTCTGTGGTGGTATGATGGGGATTAGACCAGCAGTTTCCAGGCTGTTCCCTGGAGACCTGAGGTGGCGGGAAGGGCACAAAAGTGCTTTTCGGGGGTCCCTGTGGAGGTGAAACAGAAGCCAAGCCAGCAGCTCCCACTGAGCAGAGCAAGGACACTTTATATACTGAGCCTCCTTAGATGTTGCAATGAACAAATGAGCTCTGTCACCGAAAACAAATCTGAAAAGCGATGGTCTTAGAATGATCTCATGGCTTTCTCCTGGCTCTAATCTAGAACCGAATACTTAATGGTCTCAGCTCAGAAATGGGAAGCAGCTCCCAGGGGAGGAGCTCCAGCCAGAGCAGGGCACCCACAGCAAGGCCTTTCCTGGAATCTGTTTCACTGGGAGAAGGACAGAAGGTAGGGCATCAACTCATAAAAGATGCTTCATTCTGGGTCCCCTCTGAGGAAACTCCTGGGATTAGGGCTCTGAGAGAAGGGACACTCTCTCTGGGTTTAATGGCCCTGCTCTGTGGGAACTGCCTGGGTCCGACGGCCCTTGCTCTGCTGGGTCTAAAATGAGTGTGTGGGGGCACCTGGCTGGCTCAGTTGGTACAGCATGCAACTCTCGATCTCGAGGCCACCAGTTCCAGCCCCACACTTAAGATTACTTAAAAAAAAAAAATAAATTTTAAAAATAAAAACAAAATGGGTGTGAAGTCCAGTGAATGAAAATATCAGTCTTCCTCGTCTTTTCCTCCTAATCACCTGTCTTAGAATAAGGCCCCAATCAGGCCTCATATCCAAAAGCCCCTAGGGCAGCAGCCGTAGGCCTATGGGACCAGGCCCAGGGAGGCACCACCAGCCAGCCCCAATCCCAACAAAAACTGCAGACACCAGATGCTGCCACTCGCCACATTTTTTACAAAATAAAGCTCTTCCCTTCCTTCCACATGTTCCCTGCGCTCCAGTTCCGAGCCTTGGGCAGGAGGCGAGATGGGTGGGACACCTACATGGCGTGCTCCTGCTGCTGGGGCACCGACCTGGCCCTCTGCGAGGCCTCCAGCCCGCCCCAGAAGCTGAGATTTCTCCTGAGTGAGGTGAGCACCTGTACCTGGAGGTTGGAGACAGGGGCAGGGCTGGCGGCCAGAGCAGCAGTAGCCATGGTTCGGTTCAGCAGCGGATTGGGCGGAGTGCTACTGGGCGGGTGTGTGGCCTTCCAATAGGCTTCCAGGTATTCGGCCAAGTGCTCGCAGGCATCCTCCAATTGGTTCTCGTCCAGGATGATGTCGAACATTTCCTGCGGAGGCGGGGTTAGGGGCGGGGCTGGGATGAGCCGGGCGTGACCATGGGGGTGAGGGTGTGGCCTGGGTGCAGTGGGTGGGTCAAAGGGTTGAAGGATAAAGTTAAAACGAAACCTCTGGACGTCCAGGAAGAGGACTCTCAGATAGATACGTTGGCAGAACTACAAAAGGTCTTGGCACCCAGACAGCCCAACTTTCTCATCCTAGATAGAAGGCAACCAAGCCTGGAGGCTGCCTTGACTCCCCACAGAGAAACGGGGCATCGGGGGCTCGAACGTGGTCTCTGACTGCCTGTCCAGGGCTCTTCTCCGGAAGACCGGATTGCACCTATAGACCTCACCCTGGTGTTCCTGGTCACTCTGTCTCTCATGCAGGCCAGAGGGAACAAGAGAACCCCAATATCCCCCCTTTCCCGGGGTCTGAGCACTCACGGGGGGGCACTGCGCCAGCTTCTCTGAGGCCGCTATTTGGACATTGAGGTGTTTGGACTGAGACTTCCCTCGGGATTTGATGAGCCTCTGAAGTACCTAGTTTGGAGGGGGCGGAGAGAAGAAGAGGTAGAAGGATCTCGCAATGCACCAAGTCAGAGAAGCAGGTCCTGGTTGGAGCCAGGGAGTCAGGGCTGGGGGAGATGTCGGATGACTTTCAGCCCCCGCCACCTCTTGCAGAAACGACCTCGCCAGCCCAGTGTCCATCCTTACGCAGCGCTCAGGCTCTCTCCCGGGTCTCATCCCAGCTTCCCCTGGGAAGTGGCTATTTGAAAGGCAGTGATCCACTTTCCTGATCCCTGTCACCTTCTTTACAGGCTTCATTCTCCAGGCCGGCATCCCCATGTACACAGCAGCAGTCATCTTTGATGGGACACTTGCTGCGAACAGGCACTATTCTGTGCTTTCCACGTGATCAGTTCATTTAGTCCTGACAATAATCTCACGAGGTAGCCACTATTATTATTCTCACCTCCACAGCAATAATGATAATGGTAATAATAGCTAAACAGTAAGCCATGACCTTAACGAAATGATCAAAGTTAATGTCACCAGTGACACAGCAGACCCTCGTGCCTCCTGAGGCCAACATGCTCAGAAACACACATTGCACCACAATGCAAAACCTAAGCATCATCACAAGGAAACAGCAAGCAAACCCACACTGAGGAACAGTCTACAAAGTCGGTGGTCTGTACTCTTCAAAAACGTCCGTGTTGTAAAAACCCAAGAAAGGCTGGGGAACTGTTTCAGTTTAGGAATGTGAAAGAGAGGGGTGCCTGGGGGGCTCAGCTGGTTAAGTGCCTGCCTTTGGTTCACGTCATGATCTCGGGGATCTCAAGGTCCTGGGATCAAGCCCCGAGTCAGGTTCCCTGCTCAGTGGGGTGTCTGCTTCTCCCTCTTCCTCTGCCTAGACTCTGCCTGCCACTGCTTGGGCTCTCTCACTCACTCACGCTCTCTCTTGCTCAAATAAATAAATAAAATCTAAAAAAAAATAAAAAAAAAAAAGAATGTTAAAGAGATAAAGCAACTAAATGTAACACGTGATCCTGGGCTGAGATAGAAATTGCCATAAAGGGCATTATTGGAACAACCGAAAAATGAAGGGCTAAAATATTTCTTGAATTTGGCAACTGTACTGTGGTGATGTAGATTAATGTCCTTGGTTCTTAAGAAATACACGTTGAGGGGCGCCTGGGTGGCTCAGTCATTAAGTGTCTGCCTTCAGCTCAGGGCGTGATCCCAGGGTCCTGGGATCGAGCTCCGCCACGGGCTCCCTGCTTAGCAGGAAGCCTGCTTCTCCCTCACCCACTCCCCCTGCTTGTGTTCCCTCTCTCGCTGTGTTCTCTCTATCAAATAAATAAAATCTTAAAAAAAAAAAAAAGAAATACACGTTGAAGTATTTAGGAATAAAGACATGGTATCTACAAGCTACTCTCAAATGATTTAGAAAAAGAAAAATATATATATGTATATACATAATATATCCATAAAGATAAAGTAAATGTGGCAAAATATTCAAAATTAGTGACTCTGAAGAAAACTAAATAACATACTTTAAATGGCTGAATTGAATGGTGTGTGAATTATCTCAATAAAGCTGCTAAAAAATGCCTGAATCTGAGTGAAGGGCATTCAAAGAATGGCAGCTCTTGGTACTATTCTGGCAATCTTCACTAGATTCGGAATTATTTCCAAAAAAATAATCTAAAAAAAAAAGAGAGAGAGAAAAGATATAGTGCTTAGTAGGTCCCAGGCACTTTGCACGGTTAATCCACCCAATGAATCCTCACAACCACCATGTGAGGATTTCTATTTTGCAGGTGAAGAAACAGGCACAGAGAAGTTAGGTGACTTTGCCAAAGGAGCACAGAGCTGGGAGGAGCAGCGCGGGCTCATTAACTTCGGGCGACCGAGCTCCAGAGTCCCCACCCCTCACCTCGGCCAGTGCCCCTGGGAGGACTGGAACTATCTGCTACTTTCCAGCTCACGACCTGTTTTGTGTCCATTATCTCACTAGATCCTTTCAACCACCCCAGGAAGGACTTCAATCCTATCCTCCCCTTTCCGCTCATTAGAAACTTAGGACTCAGAAGGGTTAGGGCACCTGGGTGCTCCACTCAGAGGGTGTGTTCATGAAATGGGAACAGTTACCACCCTTGGTGGTCAGTCATGAATCAGACAGAACTTGGGGCTCTTTCCATCATTACCTCAAATCCCCTCAACAATAACAAGGGAGGGATTTTAATTCCCATTTTTATAGATGAAGAAAATGAGGCTCAGACGCTAAATAAATCCTCCCAAGAGTCCAAGCTCAGGGACAAAACCACCACCAACCAAGCAACCAAAGCGAATGAATGAATGAATGAATGAATGAATAAGTCAACCAGAGCAAAGGCTTGAACCCAATGCTGTTTTCTCACTTCAAATCCTCCACCTAAACTCGCCCCCCCTGGTTCTCAACCCCCCGCTAAGGTCTAGGAGGGGAAACTCAGAGCCACAACGCGAACAAGAAGTAAATCAGCCTTCCTACCGATTCACCTCGATCAAGGTCCAAGCGAGGACAGTGCAGCAAAAAGGGACAAAATCAAATGACAGAAAAGACCTCCCAACTGCCAAGTAGTTGGGTGACACTGCGACAGAAAGCACAGAGTTCTTTCGGTTTTCTGGACCAAGGATGGGAGGTCACCCAGAGTGGAGACAGGGGACTGGCCTGCATGACCCTATAATGATATTTACACTAGCTGATACATGAGGGGCACATCATACCAGACCCCGTGCTAAGTGCTAAGCATTCACATTAGGTTCAATCTCCACAATGTCCATTTGACGGAGTTTCACAGAGGAGGAAATTAAGGCTCGGGGAGATTCGGTCACACGGTTAACAAGCAGTTGCTGGGATTGAAATACAAGCCACCCAACTCCAGAGCACTCGTGTCCCCGCCAGGGTCAGGCTCCCGCACCCACCTTTGGAGAGGTGATCTTGATGTAAACAATGATTGGGGCCAGCGAGGTCTTGGAGAGCTGGGCTGGGTGGTTGATGGTGTCAGCATCCAGAGCAACCAACTGAAGGGTCCGGGCCAGCTCGAAGATTCGTTCGATCTCGCTCTGAACCTCAGCTGGGGGACACGGAGTCATGGGGAAGGGGGAACGTAGGGGGGCCTCTCCAAGAGGCAGTGGGCAATCCGACCCTTCTGGAGATGCACCCCCTCCGCCCTCCCTTCCCCCATGGCAAGGTGGGCTCACCCAGGCTGGAGCGTGTGTTGGAGCGCTCGATGATGATGTGTTTGCTGGGGTTGTTGAGGACGGAGCGCTTAGCCAGGGAAATGTCTGCCGTCACACGAGTGATGGAGATCCTGAGGGATGGGACAAGGGGAGTGAGGGTCAGGGTGGGCTCGAATGCCCTGCCCGCCCCCCAGGCTCCAGGCCTGCCTCCCCCAGGATCATCATTCAATCCACCCTGCCCACCCCCAGCAGCAGAGGACCACAGTGGCAGTGGGGAGCCAGCTCCCAGGGTCTTACCTGCCATCAAATCGATGCTTCAAGAAGTCAAACAAAGCTTTCTGCATCATGTCTGTAACCTGGGGTTGGGGGTTGGCGGGGAAGACAGGTGTTCAAAGCCACTCAGGAAGGGCAGGCTGCCGAGTATTTACACCCTCACATTCCATTTTCTTCTTCAACTCCTGAGATAAATGGGCCCCTACGGGAGGTGGTGGGCGGGTCCTTCTGGGTCTGAGAAGCCTCTGATGGGGTCTCTGATTCCAAAGGTTCTTCTAGGTGGATTCTCTGGGAGGATGCTTCTCGGGAGTGTCTTGGGGGAGGGGGACTGGACCCTTCTAAGTGAGTCTCCCTGAGGGTCAGGACCCTCTGCGGGCTTCTCTGAAGGTCTATAGCCCTCTGGGGAGATACCCTGGGAATCTGAGCCCTTCCAGGAGATCTCCCTGGGGCCTGCCCCTTTCTGCAGCATCTCTTTAGAGGTCTGGGCCCCTCTGGGTCCACTCCCCTCTAGGGGCTCCTACCTCATAGCCCTTGAGCGACGGTCCCACCAGGATGATGGGCCTCATGGAAGGTACCACGTCATAGGGGGGCACATGCTCTGTCTGAGGGGGAAGCAGGGAGGGGAAACCCCAGAGCGGAGATGGCATTAGCCCCTCTTCCCCAGCCTCCAGGCGACCCCATGCATCCTTTCCTCCCCTGCTCCCAGAGCCCAGATGTGAGGGATTGGGGTGGGTGTGGGGAGGGATGGCCAAGGAGAACCACGAAGGGTGAGGGAAATGGGGGTGGGGGGTGGGGAGGGCACGAGAATGGGTGTTAGAAGGTCCCACTAGCTCATCCCAGGGGGTGGGGAGGGGGACACAGAAAGCTGTGATACTCACCGACTTCTGCTTCTGTTTGGCTGGGTCCAGAGATTGCCAAGAGTGGGGAGGCGGGGGAGAGAGGGGAGGGCACCCAGGCAGGGGCAGAGGGCAAGGAAGGAGCCAGGACAAGAGAGGGAGGGAGAGCGGGCAGACGAGGAGAGATAACAGGGCATGCGTGTTAGTGACAGACAGAGCCAGAAAGAAGGGACGGGACCCCATGCCAAGGGGGAGCCAGAGATCGCCCTGGATCAGGCCTGGGAGAAGGACTGACAGTCAGTCCAGTGGACTTGGGAATATTCTGACATACCCTTCCCTTATCTGGGTCTTGGAAAAGTTCTGGAAAGGGTGACAGCCCCTAATTTGGTGCCCATCTCCTGCCCCTCGTGCAGTCCAACCTGCCCATTTTAAGGATTCCTTAAACCGTCCTGCTACGCAGCCAGTAGACCCCCACGTGCCCACCCTAGCCCCACGGAGTCCAAAAAGGACAAAGAAGAGTCACCATGCCACTCTCCCCATCACATGCGGGGGGTGGAGGGCAAACATGGAATATCCCAGTTTCGTTACCACCCCTGCTTCCAGTGGTGGTGGGGCAAGGGGGTACAGCCTTCCAAGAGAAGGGGTGCTCCGACTGCAAGAAACATCCCTTCCTGGGGGTGGACCAGAGTGGGGTGGTGCATGGAGCTGGATGTGCCCGTTCCTGGGGCCATGCCACCCCTCCCTGCTCCTTGGCAGGAGGCCCTGCTCCCCACAGAATCCGGCCGGTACCGCATCTGAATCCGTTCCGGCCCCTCCCCCTGCCAAAGGGCCGGGCCCTGAACCCCTGCCCTCTTGCCAGAACCCAGCAAGAATTACCTTCTTGAAGAAGGGGATGCGTTTGCCATGGGGTGGCGGGGTGGTGACACTGCTAACGCTAGTCTTGGCAGAGCCGCTCTGCTCCCCGAGCTCTGCCTCCTCGTCCTCTAGCTCTAGGGGGTCTAGTTCAAAGGCTAAGTTAGTCATCTCATTACCTGGACCAAGGTCAGGAGAGAGGAGGGAGGCGAGGTAGGGAGGAGTGGGATGGACATGAAGACACAGTACAGAGGGCAGGGATGGGATGGGGAAAAAAGAAAGAAGAAGAGGTGAATGGAACAGAGCTAGGAGAAATGAATGGGGGTGGGGCGGGGGAGTCAGGCAGAGAGATGGAGCTACTGAAGAAACGGGAAGAGAGACATGAAAGAAGGGGCGCTGACGGGCCCAGCCTGGGGGGCTTAGCCTACTCTTCACGGAGGGGGGACCTCTGGGTGTGTTTGCAGGACTCAGGACTGGGGTGCCCCCTACTGCGGGGAGGGGAGGGGACAGGCAGTGCGAAGACCACCCCTCCCAGCAGCCCCCCACCCCACCCCTGCCGTTCCCTAAGGTGGCAGCAGCTCTTACCACTGGCAGGGGGCGTGGGGCGGCGGGTGCCAGTCACCACGTCTCCTAGGCTGGAGCTCGAGTTGTCACCTGATTTGCTGTGTGGGCAGAGAGGCAAACGGAGCTGTGAGCAGAGGGGTGGGCGTGAGGGTGGGGAAAGCTTGTTCCCTCATAGGCTGCCCGCCCCCCACTCCTCTGGAGATTCTCCAGCCCCGCTGGTGAGGCCGCAGGCGGCTGTGCCCTCGGGGCAATGGGTCAACCCTTGAGGCCCAGTCCCAGCCGGGGGGACCCCCTCCACAGTCCCCAGCTAGACACCTGGAGCTGAGGCGGTTCTGGCGCAGCTTCTGTTCCTGCAGGAGGCGCAGGCTGTCCAGTTTGACAGGGCTTGGGATGAAGCCAACCTCACAGCCCTCCTTCACCAGTCGCCCGATCCACCAGTCATTATTATATTTCTGCGGACAGTGGCAGCAGGTGCGGTGGGAGAGACCAAGAGGGAGATTGGAGGGGCAAGCCAGCAGCCACCCTGGGGAGAGACCGCCCCAGGACCTGCCAAGCCTCCCCAGGGGGGCGGCACCTCCAAAGAGCCAGCCCCTGGCTCTTACCTCTGGGCACGGCCCCCAATCCTCAGAACAACTCCATGACCCACATCCACTTGGGCCACAGACCACCCCACCCGCGGCACATCCCTGTCCCACCATGTGCCCACCCCCACCTTGGAAAGGCAGGGAGAGGAGCCAATGCTGACCCCCACATGTGCCTGCACGCTGCCATTCCACTTACAGATCTCACCACAAACCCTCTGGACAGCCGTGTGACCTCAGCACCGCCACCCCATTTTACCAATGAAAATCAGAGGCTCAGAGAGGGGAAGAGATTTGTCTAAGGTCACACGGCAGATTCAGCCGAGCTCTGCTTAGCTCAGAAGTCTGTTTCTGCTAGAGCTCCGGCTAGCCCTCTCCTGGCACCCACTGCCCTGCCCCCCTTCCAGACACCAAGTGCTCTCTCCACCTCTTTGATGTGCAGGAAGTCCTTGGGCTCGAAGGTGATGGCCACTCCCTGCACAGGCACCTCATCCCCTGGAGAAGGGTTGTAGCCAACATTTGTCCGCACAGCAAATGCCACTGGCTTGGTCTAGAGGCGCACAGGGAGAATGACAACAGAGGTTAAACCACGCTGTACCATACTGGGATGGGGATGATGCGACGGTCTGTTGCGCTGACCATTAAAAAGTATACTGAAGGCTTTAAATAGTTTTCCTGTATGTACGTTAAATTTCACAATTAAAAAAAAAAAATTCAGCCTTCTCAGGATGGAGGGGGCCCCTGGGGAAGGTAAGTATTAGCCTGGAATGACATCCAGAAAGAATATTAGTAATAATAATAAATAACAATAATAATAACCACAACTATGGTTTACTGCGCCAGTTCCCATGTTAACATGTTTTACAAGCATGACCTCATTTATTCACCACAGAAGCCTTAGGAGGTTAACGACTAGGGGCGCCTGGCTGGCTCAGTCCGAGGAGCATGCGACTCTTGATCTCAGGGTGGTGAGTTTGAGCCCCACACTGGGTGTAGAGATTACTTTAAAAAAAAAAATAAAATAAAATCTTAAAAAATAATAAAAAAGTTAACTACTATTATCTTCATTTTAATGAATGAGGAGACTCAAGTTCAGAAAGGGTAAGCGGCTCGCCTGAGATCGCACAGCCCATGAGGGTCGGCCCAGGACGTTTGATTCCAGAAAGGTAGGGAGTCTCCAGTTCCTATTACGTGTGGCCAACTATTTTTTTTTTTTTTTTTTTCTGGTTGTTATGCCTCTTTATTCTCTTTTTGTCCCATACCAGTCTCCTCTCTCCCTTTCTTACGTGTGGCCAACTATTAAGCACTTATTATACTCTATAAGAAGGCAAGTGGCATAGCCCACATTTTAGAGCTGTGAGACAGAGGCACATCGAGGCTCTGGGGTACACCAGCTGAGAAGTGGCCGGGCCAAGACTTGACCCTGGGTCTGTTCAGGCCATCTCTAAGGCCTGGGGGTGGGGGAAATAGTACCAGCGCAGCCGCCTGACTCTGTATGTCTCACCTTGGCTTTCTCGAGCTGGGCTAATGCCTGGCGCTCTGCCTCCTTCCTTAGGGCTTCCCGGTCTTCCTCCAGAGACACGTCAGAGTCCGATGGTCGGCTGGTGTAGGACTCCGCCGAGCCCTGAAAACGGACCGGGCCAGCTCAGGGCCCACGCTGCCTCCCGGTTCCTGGGTCCCGGAAGGCACAGAGGGACCACCCATCATGGATGCCTCAAGCCCCAGCCAGCCCAGCATGATGCCACAAGGGCCAGGAAAAGGTGGTATTAGATGAGAGGAGCCAGGGACTGAGATTGGCAGGCCCCTGGGAAAAGTGTGGCCCTAGGAAGGGCGACAGCAGCAAGCAGGGGGTTAAGGCAGGTCCCAGGACAGCTGCTTGGGGCCCAGGGAGGGGTGGGAACCTGATAGGGGCACAGCGCAGGGGAGGCGTGCCAGGGGACGAGTCTCCACTCCCTGTTCCTCCTTCCCTCCCCTACCCCCAGCACCACACTGGCTGAGATAGACTCAGGAGAAGCCCACTGAGTCCTTCCAGGGACAGTAGCCACCAAGAGGCCTGAGCTCTCTGCACCACTGGCAGTGGACAGCCCGCTCTGCTGTCCCAAAATTTTGCTATCTTCTCTCCAAGGTGAGGGGAGAGAGAATTCTACTTCCCTGGCCAGAATCAGAGGAACCCCAACCCTCTGGCTCTCATAAGATCCAAAAAGAGAACTCAAGATTCCTAGGGTAGTGCAGGCCAAAGAGGCCCGTGAAGAGCAGAACGCGGGGCAGGCCTCTCTCTAATACTAGGGCTGCTGGCTGCTAGGGTCTAGGCAGGCCCAGCCAGAAGTCTGGCTATGCCAGGAAGCTGGCCTTGACCGCATGGACCATCCCAGAGCACAAGGAACTCCTTCAGGGATGCAGGCGCATGGGTGAGACCCAAGTGTCAATGAACATGCTTATTCACGGGCGTCCTTGGATGTGCAACTGCAAGTGCGTTTAGGGGGGGTGTGTTCTACGGCATGTGCTGGATATGCACAACTGAATGCGTGCGGGTGCATCTGCGCACGGGGGGGGGGGGGGGACCCTGAGGTGTGAGTGTCCCTGACCGTGTGCGGCACGCGAGGGCAGGAGCCAGGACGTATGTATCTGTGTGACTACAGCGATGTGGTGGTGTGGGGCCAGGGCCAGGAGTGATGTGGAGGAAGAGCAGGACTACACGCATGTCGGGATTCTCTCCTGAGGCCATGGAAGGGTCACTTAGCCAGGAATGCCCAGGAGACCTAGGAAAGAGAGAAGGCGAAGTCCCACCTCTCCCAGAGGATCCTGTCATTAGCTAGTGAGGCTGCCCACTCCTTTCCCAGCGAAATCACAAAAATGGGAGGCCCATGAAGGTGCAAGATTGGGGTAAGGGTGGGATCACTAATGGAAGCTGGAAAAGAGACAGAAGGGAAGGAGAGTGAAAACCCGCGAATCTACCGCTCTCCACCCCTCCTGAGCACCAAGAATCGGGGAGACAGATGCCCAGAAAGCCAAAGAAACAGACCCAGAGACAGAGCGCCAGAGAGGCATTTACTGATCCTTACAGACACGCGTGTACGCACGCACACACGCACGCGCGTATACACGCACACAGACATGCAGGCACACAGACTGATCAGAAATGGCAGGAGCAGGGAAACAGCGAGGAGGCAAGGAGACAGGCTGGAGTGAGGGCCCCCCCATCCGCTTTCCCTTGGGGGCTGCTCCCACCCACCCCGACTCCCATCCCACCCCTAGCTCACCACTACGAGGGTCCGGCTGGGTGCCTCCATCCCGGCGCCCTCGGTGCCTGGCCCTGCTGGCCTAGGGGGTGGCCCAGACTGCCCGCTCCCCCAGAGGGCTCAGGTTACAAGCAGAGTTGCTACATGTGCAAACTGCAAGGGTATATTTAGCTCAGAGATGTGGCAAGGCCTGCTCCCCCACTCCCTGCCTACTGGGGGTCAGAGCTGGGAGCTGAGAGGAGGAAGGACTAGAGACTGGGGTCTGATCCCCCGGGGTAGCAAATATTGAAGGAACCAAGGGCTCTTTTCTGTCAAGAAGAGTTACCCCGAGCACAGTGTCATTCCGCCTAGCCCTGGCCCTGGCCCAGTCCTGCAACAGGAGGGATGAGGAAAAGACTGAAGACAGGACTTCCTGTCTGTCTGTGTACTTAGAAGATGCTGGGATGAAGCGCTCCCTGTCTGACCCTCTCAAGTCAGGCCTGGGCTCCCACGTGCCAAGTGTTGTGGAGACAGAAGAGTCAGAAAGGGCCTCACTCCACAATCTGCGGTGGGTCTGCCTGGGTCTACCCTCTCTCTTCAGCCCAAAGGGTCGGGGGGCTGACCTCCCTACTGTCCTCTGCCCCCATACGCCCTGCCCATTTCCTCTTCGACGTACTCCCTTTCCTTGTCTGATCCCCAGCCTCTCTCGCCTTTTTTGGGTACCAGGTTTTGTTGAGATGCTCTGTAGTCATAGCAACCACATGCCTCTCTGGCTGCCTCTCCCTGAGCCTGAGATGGCCTGGGTTTGACAGTGAGAACAGAGATGAGAATGGCATCTTCCTGACTGAGAAAAGAAGACCCCAGAAAGCTGTCCAGCCTCCTTCAGCCAGGGGTGCTGGGCTCAAGTCCTCTCTAAAACCAATCCCCTCCTGCCCTCACCCCTGCCGCCAACTCACTTTCTCTCTGCATATTAAAGAACAGTCAGCTGGACATGAGGAAGGCATTTCCTCCTTGCCATACCTCACGAGGGCTCCAGGGACCCCCCCAAAGGACCTGGCTCCTCATCTCCTAGGCTCTGCCTCTACCCCACGCTGTCACAGGTTCTGGGGGAGGACATGGAAGCAGACAGCCGGCAGGGGGAGTGGGTGACAGCCCGAAGCAAGCTAGAAGGAGGCAGGCCAGGCTGTCGCTGAATGAGATGACGCAGGCAGGCAGCAGGGGCTGGGGCCTGGAGCTGGGGGAGGGGCAGGGCGGGGGCTGAGGGAGTGGGTGCAGGCTGTCAGTGTGTGCAGGAGAGGTCACAGGGTTTAGGGTGATGGGGTGGTTCCAGGCAGGTGACAAATGACATGGGGGAGGGTGCCTGGAGAAAGCCTCAGAGCCAGCTCACCAATGCTGGTCCCCACCAACCAGCCACCTCGTTCCTCTCAGCCCAGCCTCCCCATTACCTGGCGGACAAAACTGTTGGATGTCGTATCCGAGGACGTGCTCCCATCCGACCTTTTGAACCGCCCTTTCCTCTTGCTGTATTTGCCCTGGGGAAGCCAGGAAGGGACAAGAGTGGAATCAGAAAGGGCCGTTCCCAACCCTCATCCCATCAGACCCAGGGCTACAGCCAAGCTTTGGGAATATTATTCCCTGATCTGAACAGCCCCACCCCCCACCATCTTCCAGAGATGGTACAGCCCGAGGGGGAGGGAGGGCCCAGACCACAGCCTTGGGGTGGGGGACAGTGGGAGAGAACCTTAGGAAGCACACACAGAAACCCCCAAACCAAGCCAGAGAGGCTGGGAACAGGGAGGCGCTGAGAAGCTGGGGGCTCATTAGGCAGCAAAGCTCATTAAGATTCTGGGCAGGCTGCAGAGGCCTCCGGGGAAGGGAGAGGCTGCCTGCAGTGGGGGGGGGGCAGAGAGAGCTGGGGAAAGTCCCCCTCCCTTTCCACCTCAGCTGGGGCAGAGGGGGGCCGCGTGTGCCTGTGGCCCCCAGAGTGAAGAGGAATCGCCAGCCCGGGCCCAGCTTGGCTTTTCCCGGCCCGAATCTTGCCTTCATTTTTCCGCAGAGTGGGGAGGGGAGTGGCAGCTCTCAGTTCTTGGAGACCCAAAACCAGACTTCCGGGGTGGGGGTGGGGGCATGGAACTGTATTTGGAAAGGAAACCTCTAACCCCAACCCAGCCCAATGTCATGGGAGCAGATTTAGCAACACTGCCCACCCCCCACCCTGGCAGCCCCCTCTTCATCATCTTCATCATCCCAGGGGTCACACCTCTCCCCAAGGGGGAGAGGGCTCAAGCTTCCACTCTCTAACCCCTGGCTGCCACTGCCCATGCCTGGTCCCCATAGTACCCACCAGGTTGCATCAATCTAAATGCCCCCTGGCCCTGCCCCCAGACCAGCCTAGGACACAGCCCCCACAAGTCCCTGGGGTAGGCCGGCCCAGCCTCACCGGCTAGGCTCCTGGCCCGGGTGGAGTGGACGCTGTCTGACCTCTTGAGCACCCACACATTCAGATATTTCCAGGCCTCCTGTCAAGGGGGCTGCTTCCTTGCCCTCCCTACCTCACATACACACTTGGTCCCAAGCCAGTCCAGAGTCAGGGGGAGGGGAATGATGGAGGGCTCAGGCCCTCCAAGCCCTTACCCCCAGCCTCCATCCTAGAGTTTCTTTGCCCAAGAAGCTAGTAAGACATGATCAGACTAGGGGCTCTGGTTCCTTGGGCCTGAGTACAAGAGGAAGCACGGATAGATGGGAGAGAAAGGTACCTGGGAACACTTCCAAAATCCTCCCTCCCATCCCCTTCTCTCAAACCAAACACATACCCAACATCTAGGATTGAGGATCCCTACAAACTTAAGAGGATCCTCCAGTGAGCCCCAGACTCTCTTTCACACCACCACCACCACCCCAGGATGGGAAAAGGGAGTGGCACCCAGAGAGACAAGGGACAGCTGAAAGGAAGGCCCCAGTCAGCTGCCTCCCAGGCTCCAAGGGGCCTGGGGTGGAGAAGGGAGGTATTTTTAGGTCTAACCTGACCCCCCCTACATGCCCATCAACCACATTATCATGGTGGTTACAGTTGCTCCAGGCTGGTCACAGCAAGAAAAGAGTTAATGGTAACCTAGCCTTGAGGTGTTGCCAGATTGGAGAATGGCCTTGTCCCAGAGAA
Source organism: Ursus arctos (assembly GCF_023065955.2). Lineage (NCBI taxonomy): Eukaryota > Metazoa > Chordata > Mammalia > Carnivora > Ursidae > Ursus > Ursus arctos. Next base: position 21,797,078 of record NW_026622919.1, on the reverse strand, counting down.
ATCCCTTGGCACGACCACCCCAGACCCCGACCAGTCACCCCAGACCTCGCTGGTCACTCCGTGGGCACGCACCACACCCAAGAATGCCCCTTCCTGGGGATAACCCGGGGCACCGGAAAGAGTGACTGGGGGTGGGGCGGCAGCCAACCCCCAACCCCCAGGTACACAGCCTCCTCCCCTCCAGGACAGTGAGTTGGCATCCATCCAACTTTCCAAACTTTGGAGGCGTTTTCTAAGGCTGGGGAGGGGAGGGGGTTGGAGAGGAAAGATAACGTGGGTGTTGAGGGAGGGAAGGTGGTCCAATATGAGGATGTCGCTGAGGTGCCAGGATGGGGGCCTAGCCCGGGGCCGACCCCTTCCCCACCCTCGGAAGGCCAGTGTCTGCGGCTCCGAAGGCCTGCTGGCACCGCCCTGACCACCGCCTCGGCCATCTCCCAGTGCCACCCCCGCCCCACCCACCCCCGCCTGGCGCCCCCGAGCGTGCTCTGCGTCGCCCCCTTCGCCTGAGCTCGCTCTCTAGCCTCCCTCAGCCCCCGGATGCCCCGCCAGCACCCCCACTCTCCAGCCCTGGAGCCGGTACCCGAGCAGCAGGGACCCTGACGCGGGGGAGCCGAGGCAAGGGTGACAGGCGGCCCGACCGCCCCCTCCCCGCTCCGCCAAACCGCAGCCCAACTCCCGGCCAAGCGCCCGTCAATCATTAACCGGCAGGGACTGGGGGCGCGCAGGCGCCCCTCGCCCCTCAGCGCCGGGCACAGAACTCCTTCTTCCCCGCGCCCCTCGAGCCGACCCCACAAGGTCCGCGGGAGCGGCCCCCTGCCCTCGGGCCCGGCCACCACACCTCACCTGCGGGCTGGGGTCGAAGACCTCCATGGGGATCTCCTGGGAGGGTGGGTAAGGGCTCCGGGACATGCTGGTCTTCTGGACCATGGAGAGGAGCCTTCCCTCCGGCCGCCGGCCCGGCGCAGCCGGGCGCCCTCAGCGCATGAGAGAGGCCGTCGGAACCAAGAACCGCGCGGCGCAGCCGGCACCCGCTCCAGCCACCTGGCCCGGCCTTCGGCTGCCCTCTTCCTGCCTCGCGTCCCTCCTCCCGCTCGCTCCTCTGCCGCCGCCGCCTCCTCCTCCCCTGAAGGCTCAGCATCTCCCCCCGCCCCCTCCGCTCCCACCTGCCCCTCCCTCCCTCCGCCCGCTCTCCCTCCGCCCGCCCCGGCCCCGCCCCTCGCAGCCCCTCCGCGGGCTCCGCACAGACAATGGGAGGGCGGCCGGAGGGAGGCACGCCCCTCCTGGCTTTAGATGAGGCTGAGCGCCGGCCTGGGACTGGCTTGGAGTGAGGGCGGCCCACTCTGGGTCGGGGGGTGCCGGGAGGAGTGAAGCCCGGCCTTGAGGCAGGGGGCGGGGGCCGCGGTTTACCAGTGGATGCCGAGCGCTGGTGGAGGTGAAGCGCGGATTGGCACGCCCCCCCACTCTTCGTCCCAAACAGCGCTCCCTTTGCGGGTCTGCCCATTCCACTCCAGTTTGGGCCGCCGGAACTTCCCGATCCCGTTGATCCTGGGACCCGGCTTTAACTCCTCTCTCCCTGGTATGGGCCCAGGCTGCCTTGAGACAAACAGAAAGGCCCCTCTCCCTCCACAACAGGACGATGCCCTCCGGAGGTGGAGGCTGAGTCTGAGACTGAGGCTGGGGTGGTGATAATGTCCAAAGGGAGTCCCAACACAGACAGCAACAAGAAATCCCAGGGACCCAGGAGTCCTTCTGCCTTTGTCCCTCGTATGCCCCCCCCCCCGCCCTTCCAGAAGGCAAAGTCCCCATTTCTTGGAAGAGAGAGGAAAGAGGAAGAAATGTGGAGCTGAGAGAGTGGCTAAAATCAGATCTAGTGACTTTTGACCTAGAATTGCTCCCCCTTCATCCTTGATTTGGGGACAAATATCCAAGCCCTGCACCCCACCACCACGACCTATGGAGAGAAAAGGAATAAGGAAGTCTGGCAAAAACTCTGGTATTGGGGCATCTGCCTGGCTCAGTCCATACAGCACGTGAGTCTTGATTTCAGGGTGGTGAGTTTGAGCCCCACCTTGGACATAGAGGTAAATTAACAACAACAACAACAACAACAACTCTGGTGTCAGTTTGGCTCACGCTCTTTCAGTCATGTGGCCCTGGACAAGTCACTACACTTCTGTAAAATGGGGTTGCTAGTACTGTAGTATCTTTGTCACCTGTGATTATTAGGAGGATGAGGGAGAATGAAATCAAATGATGGACTGCTCAGGTGTTTGGAGATGCTATAAGGCACTGAACAAAGGTCTCTCATGGCAGGAGAAATTGTTACCTCTCTACCCCTTCCCCGGCTCCTCAAAGAGGGGAGATGAGACATAGAATGGACAAGATTTGCCCAGGTCCAGTGACCCTAATATAAAGCCCAGCCTGCTGTCTCCTGCTAGAGGAGAGACTGGAATACACTGACTCTCCTCACCCTGGGTACTACGAGTGGATGGCCAGCTTAAGATGCTTCTCTGATCACATTACTTTGAGGGAAGAGTAAGAATGAAGTACATCAGCATTGTGCTATGAACAGACGCAACCCTCAGCAGGGTTTCCATTTGTCCCCTGGGCACAAGAGAGCCTGGTATGACAGAGAAGGCATGGATATTGAAGTCAGAAAGACCTGGATTTTCAATTTCTACTACCTCACCCAGCTGTAAAATGAGGATGACACTATCCATGTTGTTTTGAAGAAGTGGCATGAATTTTGCTTTGCTTCCCCTCCTCTTTCCTCAGTTCCATTTAACAACCAGGAAAGTTCAGATGAGAGAGATGGGTGCTCAGCCAGAGCCAAGCAAGGAGAGCCAGGACTCAGATCTAGGTTTCTTGAACCCCAGAATATTCTCTTTGGGGTTTTGCATTGGGTGTTTCAGAGCAGGAGAAAAGAACTACGGGTGGCCCTGCATTCCATTTTTTTTTTTTAACTTTCACAGCTATTCATTCAGTCAGCCCATGCGCAATTTCTCACATGCTTACTATATGCAAGGCTCCATGTCTCCTGTAGTACATACAGCGAGAACCAAACAACACTGGTTCCTGTCACCAAGGACTTCATATCCTCTTCTGCAAGTTAATTCATGTGGCTTTCACAACGGATGACAGGAAAGTTAGGATTCGGTACACTTTACAGAGGAGCTGACTGAAGCGCTGCGACATTAAGGACCACAGTGACACAAAAATATAAACTCCTATGTCTGGTATCTATCCTGTGCTGCAGGGGTTCCCAATGTACTGGGAGAGGGACTGATCTCTCCCCTCGTTGTCTTCTCTTACTCCATTCACTAATATTTTTTCGCTAGGAAAACGTCATGCCAGAGAATCCAGGACGCCTGCAACCAGTAGGCCACTCTAGCAAAACTACATCCCGCCTGCGCCATCCGGCCGTGACTTCCGGTTTCCGCTTCCCACGTGATCAGGTCCCCTTGCTGCGCATGCCTAGTAGGAAGTCGGACTATACCATTTTGCCTCAGCGAAAGGATCTATTTTTCTATGTTTTTAAGTTTAAAACCGATTCACACGATTAGGCTTCTATTACCTCGGTCTTCAGAGAGGATAAGAGTAAGTTTAGGGTGGTAGAGGATGCAAGGACGGGCGGGGAATACGGGCGGAAGCGGAGGAAGGGATGGGCTCTCCCCTTCACAGATAATGGGAGGAGCCCGGCCAGAGGGAGTTCTTTCCTTTCGGCGCTGCGGCCGCAGCCATGAGGTGAGGGCGCGCGGGCCTCTGGTTTTGGTTGATCCGAGGTGCCGGCGGGCGGCAGGGCCTGTTTCCGTGGCTCCGGGTGGGAGAGATGAGGTGGAGGCACCCCTGAAGCAGCCGGTCTCGGAGTTTGGGATGGGTCAGAGTGCCCTAGGCCCCGGCCTCGAGGGGAATGGGGGGGGGACCGTCCCGCTAACGCGAGGCCGCGGGAAGGGTGGGCCCCGCGCCCCATATGGGTCGCGAGCGACTTGCGCGGAAGGTGGAAGGGTCTCGGCGGGGTCTAGACTGTGGCCCCCTTACTCGGTGGGCGCCCCTGATCGGAGCCGAGCTCTGCTTCCATGTGACGTAGGACAGGTCTCGCGTAGGCCTCGGGCCGCAGACTGCTTAGGGTGAGCGATTCCTAGCACTTTAACGCCTTCCCCCCAGTGGACGGTCCCTAAGAAAACTCTAAGGCTAGCGGAACGTAAACTTATTACTGTGATAAGACGAGGAAAACGGGCCCAAGAAGTAAAGGACTAGACGAGCAAATCAGACCCTCTGGCCTCGGATTCTTAGACGCCTTTTTTTTACAGCTTAGTACCAGAAAGGGCAGAAGCCCCCCCCCCTTCATCCCAGTTTTATCCATTAGCCTCATTTTCCAGAGGAGAAAACTGAGGCAGAGAAGTAAGGCAAAGCTTGGACTTTATTCTCATTCTAGGGCGACCAGTTGCCCCCCCCCCCAGGAATGCACAGCACAAAAATCTTGCTATGGGAAAGATTCTTAATATCGGGGTGGAGGGTGGGATGTTGCCCTAAATACTGAGTGCTTACACACATCCAATTCCCGTGTTTTATGTTTCGCAGCATTAAAAGATCGGAAGGCAGGTCTTGCAGGGGAATGGCTTCCAGTGCTTGATAATGTTTTCTGTTTGTCACAGTATGCTCAGGCTTCAGAAGAGGCTTGCCTCCAGTGTCCTCCGCTGTGGCAAGAAGAAGGTCTGGTTGGACCCCAACGAGACCAATGAAATTGCCAATGCCAACTCCCGTGAGTTCTTGGGATCTTCTTCACCCTACCCCTTTCTCATCATGAGATCAAAGATGTCACGATTTTATTGGCTCTTAAACCTAGGAAAGCTCATAGTCTGGGATCTTCTAAAAGGGAGGGTCCCAGAAATACGGAGATACCAGAGGTTCTCTACCTGCCGTTTGTCAGAATGACAGGATAGAAGTTAATGGAACAACCCAGTGTTATATTAATGATTATTGTTAAAGTGGACATTGTTTTATAACTATATGAAGGATTTATGAGGAGACAGTACAGGGACTGGGAGGGAGTAGAGATGGCCAAGGGAATGATGAAGGATGGATTGGGAAGACCTGGGACCTCGGGCTTTAGTAAAGGCCTCTTGGCATATAATTATTCAGGGCAGCTAAACATATGTCAGTCGTGCAAATAGCAACATCTCCGCATTACTTCTGTGTAATATTATTACAGAAAGTCATCTTCGTTAAAGATAGTAAGGTGGGCTTTATTCGGGACCATTGCTGCAAGTTAGGGACCACTGCAGCAGGATTTTACAGTGAGGGGGGGGTGGAGGTTGCACTCAGGTCTGAACATAGCATGGGCAAGTAGAAATTTATGGCCAGGGAGGGTTGTATGAGGGTCAGTGGATGGAAGATGACTAAGAAGAAACCCTAATGGTAAGGGGCTGGGAGGATCCTGGCTAGACTGACCTAACAGGATTGTTGCTAAAGACAGGCCAGGATGATCAGACATAACCTGGGGAATGTTGGTGGATTGGGAACCTGATGTTATTACAAAGACTAGAATTTACAAGGACCTGGCACAGGTGGGCCTCAATGGTGGTTCAGGAGCCTGATTAAAGTTTGGTCAAGCAACGAATGTTGGTCAATACCAGGGAATTTCTTAGCCAGTTTGAATTTGTGGCATTGTGACATGTGCTCAGAATATCCTAATCCTGGGGCACCTGGGTGGCTCAGTTAAGCGTCTGCCTTCGGCTCGGGGTGTGATCCCGGAGTTCTGGGATCGAGCCCCACGTCAGGCTCTTTCCACTGGGAGCCTCCTTCTTCCTCTCCCACTCCCCCTGCTTGTGTTCCCTCTCTCGCTGGCTGGCTGACTCTCTCAAATAAATAAATAAATAATCTTAAAAAAAAAAAAAAAAAAAGAATATCCTAATCCTGTTTTAGACCAGTAGCTAATAGGTGAGATAGGGTCTGAAGGACTAGGCCATATCTGTACACTCTTGATCACACATTCCCAAATACATACAGTTTGAGTGTCCTGTAAAACATCTAGGAAAATAGAACAAAAGGGTTTTTTTTTTTTGTTTGTTTTTTAACAGAAGAGAAATAAGAAGTTCAGTATTTGTATCATTTTGAGACCACTGGGCCAGGGATGTGAGCAATGTCTCTGGCCTGTCCTGTTTGGACTCTGGGTTATGACTGGTATTTTGGGGACCAGGCCCCAGGTTACTGACTAGATACATTATGTTATCCCAGGTCAGCAGATCCGAAAACTGATCAAAGATGGGCTGATCATCCGGAAGCCCGTGACTGTCCATTCCCGAGCTCGGTGTCGGAAAAACACTTTGGCCCGCCGGAAGGGCAGGCATATGGGCATTGGTAAGTGTGTTCTTCCCTTTTCTCTGAGACTATAGCATTGCCTAAGTCTAGACTGGGATGTATCCAGGATCTTTTTCTTTCCATTTTGTCTCCTCGTAAGCCCTTTTCTTACCCCATAATATTAGATGTGTCTTCTCTGTGTGCAACTCAGAAAGTTGACACTAGTGTCGGAGTTGAAGGTATTGGTAGAAAGAGGTCACATGTATTGAGCACCTACACTATGCCAGGGATTCTACTGGGTACTTGAAAATGTGGTCCAGTAAATCCTAGAACTGCTTTCTAGGGTTAGGATGATTGAGGGAGATGAAGGTCACAGCTCCTTTAAAGCCCTTGGCAGCTTACCGTACTGCCTGGGTGCACGCCCTGACCTCTACACAGTCTGCATAAAGTGGACGGGCAATAATTAATTGCCTTGTTGGTGCTTCCTTAAAATGAATAAATGAAAGAAATGCTTAGCGTCATCATCTGCAAAGTGAAAGCGATGCTGCTGAAAGTGAGGTCAGGCACTTGGCACATGACTGAGTGAATTGTCAAGTGTTGGAGAAATCGGCAGCTGTCGTCGTGACCAAGCCACTGGCTCTCGTAACTGACTTGAGACCCAGAGCGCTACAGTGCACTTAACTCCCTTTCCCTGCAGGTAAGAGAAAAGGTACTGCCAATGCTCGGATGCCTGAGAAGGTAACCTGGATGAGGAGAATGAGAATTCTGCGCCGGCTGCTCAGAAGATACCGTGAATCTAAGAAGATTGACCGTCACATGTAAGCACACCCTCTTCCTGGGCCCACTAAGACCCATTTGGTGCTTTGATGGCTTGTGCTCTGCACAGACCCACAGTCTTTCTCATTGGCTTTGGGGACGGAGCCATGTGTCTTAGGCCTTTCAAAGAAAGTTCTTCGGGGGCGCCTGGGTGGCGCAGTCCTTAAGCGTCTGCCTTCGGCTCAGGGCGTAATCCCGGCGTTCCGGGACCGAGTCCCACATCGGGCTCCTCCGCTGGGAGCCTGCTTCTTCCTCTCCCACTCCCCTGCTGTGTTCCCTCTCTCGCTGGCTGTCTCTTTGTCACATAAATAAATAAAATCTTAAATAAATAAATAAAGAGCAAACATTTAAAAATAAAAAAAGAAAGAAAGTTCTTCCATTCTGTCCTGTGTCATCTGTCTGTCCCTTCCCCCCTCCAGCCCCCTACATAAGCAACATCAGGATAGCCCAAGAATTGAATTTAACCTGCCAGGCAAGCTCTTCTGTCTGGAAACGGCACAAAAGTCTTGGTTTGGGGAAAACCGTTTGTGCGGGATAGAAAGGAGAGGAACCCTACATAGCTAGGGACCTTACGTAGGGGGGCAGACGCCAGGCCAGCGTCTGCTCCCGTTGCTGACTGGAGCCTCTGCGCCTTCTGCCCTGCAGGTATCACAGCCTGTACCTGAAAGTGAAGGGTAACGTGTTCAAAAACAAGCGGATCCTCATGGAGCACATCCACAAGCTGAAGGCGGACAAGGCCCGCAAGAAGCTGCTGGCGTAAGTTTTTCTCAGGATTGGCCTCTGTCACGGGGCAGGTTCTTTGATCTTCATTATAAGGGTTCTTCTGAGACCTTTAAAATGCACTCATGCCTAATTTTGACTTGCACACGGTCTGTCCAGAAAACAGCTGTTGAGTTAGATAGAAATACACGCTCCTCTGTTGCCTACACCACCTGCCATCATGGCGGGGTGGGGCCTGTGGCTTAGTTGAAGCAGGAGCTTGTGGTGGCCCCAGTGACTCATTCCTCAGGCTGACGAGGCTCAGAGGGAGAGGTCTGGGCCCGTGCTTCTGTCTCCCCCGCAGCTCATTTATTCTCAGACTGACCCGTCTTTCCTCTTCTAACATCCAGTGACCAGGCTGAGGCTCGCAGGTCTAAGACCAAGGAGGCTCGCAAGCGCCGTGAAGAGCGGCTCCAGGCCAAGAAGGAGGAGATCATCAAGACTCTGTCTAAGGAGGAAGAGACCAAGAAATAAAACTCCCTCTCTCTCGTCTGTACATAGTGGCCTTGGCGACAGCACAGATCCAGTTACTCAATAAAACAGTCCTTTGCCTCTCGCTGCTTCCGAAGTTTCTGGCTGCTTGGTGGGGCTTCGCTATTGAGAGAATCAGAACTGACTGCACACTGAGGGTTGGGGCGCAGGCCCTTGCAGGGTGCCTTTTCATGTCTTCTTGGCTCCTGGCCCCTGGTTGTGCTCGTGTCCATCCATGGGAGATAGCGGGGTTTCTTACCTCGGTTTAGTTGGGTGTAGGGCCTGATCTGAAGGAAGGGAAAGAATGTTTTCTTCTCGTGTCTCCAAAATCCTGTGCTTCAAAACTGCCCTTCACAGCAGAAAGTGGGTCACAGGTCACAAGTGGTCCCGAATGTCAGTTGGGAACCAACAGAAATTGTGAAATCAGTTGTCACATTGTTTAAAAAGTATCAAGATACTATGCATGTATTTCTCAGCTGTGCATCAGGGTCCAGGGTTGAAGTCGACCATCCTAGACCCCAGGACTGGGGAGTCAGCTACCACCTGCCCAGAAGCTAGGCCACCTGGACTTAACTGCCGACCTCCGCCCTAAGCTGCCCAAATGGCCTTGAGGTCTTTTGAGCATCCCAATTTCTAGACATCTTTTCTTTCCTCCCAAGAGGGATTTTTAGGGGTGTCTGGCCGGCTCAGAACAACATGCACTAGGGGCGCCTGGGTGGCTCAGTCAGTGAATCATCTGCCTTCTGCTCAGGTCATAATCCCAGGGTCCCGGGATGGAGCCCTATGTCAGCTCCCTGCTCAGTGAAGTGCTCGCTCGCTCTCCCCCCCCCCCTTCGCAATCTCTCCCTCAAATAAAAATCTTAAAAAACATTAACATGCACTCGATCTTGGGGTTGTGAGTTTGAACCCCAGGCTGGGTGTAGAGATTACTAAAAACTTTCATGGTGTTTTGGTTTAAATTCACATGGGGTGCAAAGGAAAAGGCTTTTCTCAGCAGAAATTGGGATGAGCACTGGTCAAAGCCATTGTGAGTTGCTTAATGAATTCGTATCCCCTTTTACAAACAGGAGTAAGTTTTATTTTGCCATGTAGCTGGTAGTAATAACCGCCAGTAAATGCTTCCATGAAGTACCCGCTCTGTGAGCCACGAGCTGTGAGGCACTAGACACTAGACGTCTGTTCTCCAATCCTAACGTAAAGTAGGCTTACTCTCCATTTGGACATGAGAGCAGTGACCTGACGTGCTGGGTTTGCACAGCCTGCGTGTTGGGGACAGGAAAATGGATACAAGATGTTTAGGAAGTAAAATCGGACTTGGTGGACATTGTGGGGGCTGAGGAAGAAGTGGCTTGGTCCCCAGGCCTCGAGCTTTGGGGGACTGGGCAGGTGATGCCTTCGGCGATAGGGAGAATGGTTAGGCGAGCTTTGGATATTGAGTGGGTGGCAGTTTGAAGGACAGATGTCCACGTAGGAGGTGTCAGTCAGCCAGTTAAATACAGGAGTGTCAGAGGTCTAGGTTGGGGAGAAAAGTGGCTGAGAAGGGGTCCCCTCGTTTAGTCCGTGGCATAGCTAGGATACATGCCTGTCCTGCTTTCCTTCCTGCCCTCCACCCCTCTCCGGAGGAGTAATGTGAAGGCCAGTTGGGGACTTCAGCGGCTGTGCTGGGCAGGTGTTCCCATCTGCACGTGCATCAGAAAGACAAAACTGATGTTCTTGGGGGACACCAGACCCCTCTCCTACTCTGCCTTTAGGGTCCTCGTCCAGTCCGGACAGGGTGGGGCAGGTGGGTAGCCCAAGGCAGAGCAGCCCAGACTCAGAAATATCCGGAGGATTTTCACCACCACCCATGTGCATCAGAACCTGATTTTTGGGTTCCCTGTGACGACTGTAGCAGCCTGTGTGAACTTTATCCTTTAGCTGGTGCTGGAATCCTTTGCCATTGCAAGTGGGGGAGGCTGTGGCCTAGAAGGGGAAGGACCTTCACGAAGCTTCCAGCTTGGATCATGGGACACCTCCTTCCCAAGCGTGGCTGGACCACAAGAGGAAGGGCATTGAAGGCCACCCCCTTCCACTCCCCTCATCACCTCCCCCCCCAAGTGGAGGGATAACAGGAAGGAGAAAAATGTTAGCCTGGGGACCCTCCACGGGGCTTTCTGAGCTTGCAACTTCAAGCCGGTTTCCCCCCTGGACCAGGAGATGGCGCTGTTCTCTTGCAGGTTGCTGCAGGGGTAGGAAACCGCCTCATTTTGGGGGTGGTTTTGGAAAGAGTTGGGGTGGGAAAGAAGGGTTCTGGGTTGTAGGAGCCTATCTCTTGGGAAACCTCGGGTTTAGTCACTTCTTTCTGAAGCTCACCACAGGCCTGGAGGTTACTTTTTTTTTTTTTTTACCGTGGGCCTCCAACCCCTTCCCAGGGCAGGGCTGGGGAGGGCCCCCTTAGCAGGCAGATCCCCAGAAGTAACCGCTGGATCTCTTCCAGGTCCTGGAGCCCAGGGAAATTCCGATGGGAAGACGGGTCCCACCATATAGTTCTGCGTATTGTTTAAAGGGGCTTGTGGCCCTCAGGTAAAGTCTCCCTGAGCAAGTCCGGTTCCATTTGCGGGGGAAGAAACTCAGGCCTGGAGAAGCCAATGCCTCCCCAGAATCTCGGCGTGGCTCGAACACGCACCTGCCTTTGATTCTCCCGACGTGGGAGGGTGTGATTCGGAGTAGGGAGCCTCGGACGTGCTGCACGCACAGCTGCTGTAGGGCCGCGAGCCGGAGAAGGGGACCAGGGTCCTTGGTCCCCTTCCCAGTGCTCTCTCCAAGGCTAAGAGAGGGAGACTCCCAGGTTAACTCCCTGCCAGCACAGGGAGGGCAGAGGCTGGACGTCTGCCGCTGCCTCCCTTGCACTCCTCGGCAGATGTCTCCAGCCTGTCCCAAGCGCTGGGGTGGAAGGTGTCAAGGATGGGGGCTGAAGAAGGCTGACAAGGAGTGGAACTAGCAAGATGGGTGAGGTTGCACAGAGGGGCTCATTCTATGCCCCCCCCCAACAATGGTATCCATCTCTCTGCTCTTTCAGGCCTCTTGTCTCTGGCTTCCAGATGCCCCCTCTTTTCGCATCTCCCCGAAGTCTTTCCGCAGACCATCTATGCCAGGTTAAGCTCAGGCTGAGGTGCAGGGAGGGAGGGCACGCGTGGGTCAGACAATAGAGCCGAATGGGGAGCTGGCACGGGCGGGCTCCTGGGCATCCTCTGCCTGAGGCCAATAGTACTGCTGGCCCAGCCACCCCCAGAGTGGGCACAGAGGAGGGCAGAGGCTATCGTGGGGGCACCAGCTGTTCCCAGCCCCCAGGCTGTGAGCGTGCTGTTAGTGGTTCAGTCACCCGAAAAAGCTGCTGCACTCAGCAGTGCGGCAAATGGGCTCGAGAGGAGGCGGGGTCCGGGCCAGCTGCTGGCTGGTGGCGGGCACAAGCAGAGCATGCAGAAAGCTTGGCTCAAAAGCTCTCACTCTCTCCAGTGAGGGGGACTTTCGATCCCTGGAGCCCCTGGCCCAGCATCTCGGGGTGTCTCTGTTTCCATCTTGTTGGTTTGAGGCACCGAGGGACCCAGGTCAGGAAAGGGCCAGACTGGGAGGCAAGAGACATGATTTCTGAGACTGGCTTGGTCACCAATTTGCTGGGTGACCTTGGGCAAGTTACGGGTCCACTCTGGGCTTCAGTGTCCCTATGTATGTATAACAGAGGCAAGGTGGGGGCACCTGGATGGCTCAGTCGTTAAGCGTCTGCCTTCGGCTCAGGGCGTTATGGGATCGAGCCCCACATTGGGCTCCTCTGCTGAGAGCCTGCTTCTTCCTCTCCCACTCCCCCGGCCTGTGTTCCCTCTCTCGCTGCTGTCTCTCTCTGTCAAACAAATAAATAAAATCTTAAAAAAACAAAAAACAGAGGCAAGGTGGGGCTGGATAAGCTGTATATAACCTTGAGTATGCCGCCTGATATATCTGTGCCTCAGTTTCTTCATCTGTGAAAAGGGGAGAGCGCCACTTTCCTCACTGGGTCATTGAGAGGGTCACACAAAGTTCCTGGCATGGGTCTCCAGGCACAGCGGGTGCCTATTTAGAGGAGTTCCCCTCTCTTGAAGCCACTGGACTGGGGTTGGGACCCCTTTTATCATTCCCACCATCAGCGGTCCTAGAAAGGAGAGGTCACCCTCCTCTTCCCACTCACCCACCAAGCTCCGGGGCCTTCCCTGGATGAGGGGACCCAACCGAAGCTCAGCATCTGGCCCTACCTGGCCGACCTTGCTTTGGTGGGTGGGGGGCTGGAAGGCAGAAGCGCGGGGTGCCGATCAGGAGGGGCAGCAACCCCGCCCCCCGCATTCTGGCGGCACCGGCGTGGCCCTGGCACCCCCGCAGCCCGCCTCTCTCTCCCTCTGCGCTCCCCTCTGCCTATAAATAGACCAGGACGTGGCTGCCTTGGCGATGACGCGGCCAGGCGGGCGGAGGGGAAAGAGGCAGCTCTGCTGCGGAGCAGGTGGGCGGCGGGCACTGGTGCGGGAGGGGCGCCGCCGCCGGCCCCCTGCGTGCCAGGCTCTCCATGACGGGCGGGATTGAGTCATCTCGGGGCCTCACTATCGGCGACCGTCCCCGCCGCCAGCCTTTCTGCCTCGGCTTTGGGGGCGCGGCGGGGGCGAGGCCGACCGCGGGTGGTCGCGGAGGCCACCGCCCGGTGCGCGGGAACGGGGCTGAGGCGCATAGCCGGGCGCCCGCCCCCTGCGGACGCAGGTGTGCATCGAGCCAGAAAGTGGCCGCAGCTGCACCCTCTCCCCTTCCAGCGCCCCCGAACATCCCACCCCACCCCACCCCTGCCCTACTTTTCTCTGGAACTCCTCCCCGGATCCCCCATCTCAGACTGCTGCGGGGGAAGGGATCGGGGAAGCATGGGGACCCCTGCAACGTCTGGGCCAGCCCCAGCACCCCTCCTCTCAGAGAGCCACAAATTCTTCCACCTCCAGGCTTGTCTCCTTTTGGCACCTCCAGCCCCCACCCCACTCCATGCACCTTTCCTTCCTCTCTCCCAAGCAGATACACAGAGTAGACGGATTGGGACAAGAAACATTTATTTAAGGGTCTGGGGGCTCAGCAATGCCCCAGCAGACCCATCATGCAGCCTCATGTACAGTGGGCATTGGGCCCGCCCCTGGGATATTGCTGGGGGGGGCCCCGTGGCAGCAAACAGGGCAGTGTGGCTTGAGCCCCTCTCCGAGGGGAGAAGTGGTGCAGGGGACAGTGGGTAGGAGCATGTGTCCCTCCCACTGGATGGGAGGGTGTGACTGTGCCCAGGATGGGGGCTGGCATTGGCTGGCACGATCAAGGGCACGAAAAGAGGCTCTGAGCTTGGAGGGAGAGGGTGGTTGGCACCAGAAAAAAGCGACCTGCAAGGGAGGGGTCCTCTTCGTGTGTGCCCACCCTACCCCCAGGGTGCCTACCCGCTTCCTTTCCTGGTGGCCAAACAAGGATTTGCCTGCCTTGACCATCTCCCACTCCCTCTTCCTCCCAGGACTCTGTGTCCAGGATAAGGGTGCAGATACAGCTAGAAGAGGGACCCCTGCACTAAAGGAGGGGTCCCAGTGTTTCCTGCAACACTCAGAGGAAGGGGGTGAGGAAGGGCCAAGGCAAGGTGGGCCCCAAGGGTGGGGCTCCCGGGGCGGGCCTTGTGAGACCTGGGACAGGAAGTAAGCACAGCTCTCCTGGCTGGTCGCCCCGCCTCCAGGGACTTCCAGAGTCCTGACGGTGAAATGGGGCTTCTGGCCAAGCACAGGCTCGGTTTTTGTTCTCAGCCGGGTTTCCGTGCAGTCTGCTCCGGAGTGTCCCTCTCCAGTGTACAAGGGTACCATGAGGCTGCTGTGTGGGGACTGTTCTCCTTGAGGAGACAGTCTCTGATGGACCACGCTTTCCCCAGAACTTGGCCCTCCCCTCCTCGGTCTGTCCGGGTTTCAAGTAATGGCAGAGATTCCCGCAGAACTTTCCTGAGAATTGATGGAGTGACAGAGGTGGTGAAACCAGGAGGTGGCCTTGGGATCCTCCTGCAGCCCTGAATCGCCTCCCAACCCCGGGGGGAGGGAAGATGCCTTCCCAAGGCCCCACTTCCTTCCAAAGGGGCAGCTGCGGGGTCACACACCTAGACCCAAGCAGGGGCTCTGTGGGGAAGAGGGGAAAGGGCATGCAAAGGTAGTGTGGACATGGGAAGGCTCTCTGGATAAAGCGGCAGGAAAGTTCCCCGGGAACACCCTCCTCCCCAGGGCTGCACTCAGCGTGGCAACTGGGGGTGTCTGGGCATTGGCTGGACCTACCTGGAGCTTCCCCATTCCCTCCCACTTTCTCCTCCTTCCTCATTCCTAAGTCCCAGAGGAGCAACTCCCTCAGGGCACCTTGGGACCCACAAAATAAAACCTTCCTCAGTGCAGAAGGGTCCCAAGTCCCGGGGAGCGACCCCTAGGAGCGAGGCAGAGGGCAGAAGAGTGTGGGCGGGCGCCTGCCCCCTCTGGGGCCAGAAGCAAGGGCCAGGCATGGGCAGGGGTGGCATCTGGGTTCTCTTGGCTCCTCTCAGATCTCGGTCAGGGCGTCGGCTGGCACCAAGCCCCGCTTCTTGCCACTGCTGACGCGGATGAAGCCGTCAGCATCCTTGCTCCTGCCCACACCCACACAGATCTGAGGAGGAGAGACATGGAGCTGAGTCCTGGCTCTGCCTACAGCCCTGGCCCCGACTCCTGCCGATGGCTCCCAGGGGGCCACCCCAGGGGATGATGGGACCAGGATGAGATGTGGTTGGAGACATCAGCTGGAGTGATGGGAGCAGATCCCATGAGGGTACTGGGCACGGCAGCAAGATGAGGACATCAGCAGACGCTGACTGGCACTTTGGGGGCTGACCTTGGAGATCAGCTGGCCTAATGCCCCAGCTCAACTCCCATTTCACAGAGGAGGTAAGGGGAGGGAAAGGGTTTGCTGGAGCTTACACAACAAGCCGGAGGCATAGCCGACATTCAAACCCAAGCCTCCAGACTCCTCATCCAGTGCTCTTCCCCTCCGCCAAGCTGTCTCTAACCAAATTCAGCCCCCTGCCTGTGTTGGCCACCAGCCCCAGATTGCCAGCAGGAGATGACAGGAGGGCCCTGCGGTCCCACCTTTCTAACCCTCCTTCCCTCCCGCGGCCAGGCTGCAAGTGTCCTCATCCAGGGCATTCGCCGCCACCCCTGCCGCCTCTCTCCCATGCCCACCTCTCCGGCCACTGCAGGGCCCAGGCACTCACCTGGTTCTCCTTGAGGCTCATGTACCCCTGTTCCTTGTTCCCAGAGAAGGGATGGCAGCAGCGCCAAACGTTCTCGCCTGGCCTGACTCGCTGCACAAAATTGGCTGGGAAGAAGCCAACCCGGTCGCCAATCTTGCCCTGGGGATAAGGCTGGCAATGAGCGCCAGGGCCACCCCCTGCCACATGGCTTCCTCTAGACTTGAAGCCCGTTCAGAGCCAAGGCCATCAAACTCCAGATCCTGGGCTGCCTATATCCGAACCCCCAGTAGGGTGGCTTCTGCATTGCGAAGGGCGTGAGGTGAGCAGAGGGACAAGGCTGAGACCGGGAGGGTCGAAGTGAGAGCAAGTCCCAAGTGTTGGTCCTAGGCTTGGCGACGGCCAGTGGCTGGAGGAGGGGAGGTCTTTGGGCCTTGGGGGAAAAGGTGGGGCAACACCCCTGAAGGTGGGGAATGGTGGGGCGCCTACCAGGGTCCCTCTGCTCCCCACCCTGCCAAGTCACCTTCCACCAGTCCTCGTTAGAGTCATCCACCAGCATGATCCGGTCCCCAGGCCTGGGAGGACAGAGCTGGGGTTGCAGATGGACAGGAGGGACCTGCCCTTTCCACATCTTAACCATCTGGGGCCCCCAGATCCCCAGCACACACACCCCCCTGCAGCTGCGGGAGGATTCTTGATGCTATCAGAGGACACTGTGACCACTGGTACAGCAGACACTCCCTAGAGCCCGGGCCGGGGGCAAGAGGTAGGACATCGGCACCAATCTCTTTTGGACTCAGGGCAGGCCAGCTCCTCTCTGGGCTTAGCTGTCTCATGCATGCCAGGAGAAGGTTCCCGAAGGTCCCCCTCACACTCTCGTTCCAAGGTCTGGGAGCAGAGCCCTGAGCTTGGAGCCCGGTGGCTGCCCAGTGGGGCTGGACCCCAAAGAGGACTTACTGCAGAGCCAGGTCATTGTTTTCTTGGGGCAGAAACTTGTAGAGCGCGACGTAGGAGTACATGGGCCCCACGTCCTTTCGCAGGGGGGGTTTGGGGGGCTGTGGAAAAGCTCCGGGTCAGTGATGGGAGGGGGACACTCTCCTCATGCCACCCACTGTTCACTGGCCCTGACCTTGCCTACCCTGGGGGGGCTAGGAGGTGGGACACAGTGCACCTGGGTCCGCGACAGGGAGAGGTCAGTTTCTCCTATTTTCCATGTTCATCCTTGGGGGACCGGGCCAAGGATGGAGAAAGGGATACTCCTCTGCTTGCTGCACCCTGGAACTGCCCACTCTTGGGGAGTTGGCCCAGGACTGGGCACAGTAAACATTGGCTCAACGGTGGGAGGGGTGATACCCCCTACTTTCCTTGCGTACTCACCCTGGCATTGCCCATCCCCGTAGACTGAGGATAAGTGACGGAGCAGTGACACTCCCACTCACCATGCTCTCACCCACCTATGGATCAATGACAAGAAGTGACATCCCCTCCCCATCTGGCCTCCCAGGGCTCAGTGCCAGCATGACCTCACCTGTTGTCCGGGGCTCTTCTCCTCCGCTCCTGACCCTTCACTCTCGCCCGGGGCTGTGAATACTAGAAATGCCAGGGCAGGGCGAGGGCGTGAGGCGGCAGGGAGTGGCCTGCACTGTGCTCCATTCCTGTCCCTGGTCCCCACCTCCACTCACCACTGTCTCCAGGGCCCTCCTCTGAGCTGCGGATGCTGCCTTCCCCATCCTCAGTCAGCTCCTCCCGCTCACTCTGGGGACAAATGGGGGGAGGCCTCAGCCCCTGGACCCTCACCCTCCGAGACCCCTGCCCCCCAGGCTCGCCTTTGGTGCCTGACGTACCAGGCTCCGCGTGGGGGACTCCGAGGTACTGCTGAAGCTGGAGCGGTTCATCAGAGCCAGGGAGGTGCCATAGCGCAGGGTCTCGTAGACGGGGTCCACCTTCCCGCCGGCCCCTGCCAAGGAGCCACCCTCAAGGCCGGGCACCCAGCTGCCAACCTTGCTCTGCCTGAAGCCCTGTATCCCTTAAACTCCCTCCGCCCCAGCCAAGACGTCTGTCCTTTCTTTAACTCCCTGTCCCATCCCACCCCGGGTCCCTCTCTGCCCACACCAGTCGTCCCCAGATCCTCTTGGAATAGCTCCCCATCCTTCTTATCCCTGGACACCGTCCCTCTCCCTGCGGATGAGGACAGTGCCTACTTTCTTCTCTAGTCCCTATCCTTCTCGGTTCAGGCGTTCGTGAGCATGACGATGAACTGACGATCTGTGTGGCCAGCTCCCTTCCTAGACCTTGAACTCCACCTTCTTCAGTGCTGTGCCCCCATGTCTAGCACAGAGCCTGGCACTTAGTAAGTGTTCTATAAGATGTCTGTTGAAGGGTGAATGAAGGAAGGAAGGAAGGAATGCGCCTACAGGCAGGACGAGGGCACTCAGAGCGGGGAAGTGCCACAGACTGGCCGTGCTGAGTGACTCAGGTGCCCATCTGAGGGATGTGTGGGTTTCTCATCATAGCCCAGGAGCCATGGGGGGGACACTCACCAGTGGGTGGGGACTCTCTGCTTGTGACACAGGCTGGGGGTGGCTCATGCACGAGGAGCGGGGAGCTGAAGTTGCGACGGAAGGAGGAGGACTGCGGCAAGAGGGAGCAGAGAGAAGGCAGGAGGCCGTCACAGCCCGCCGAGAGCTTGTCCTTCCCGGGGCCCCAGGACCACGCTGCGGGAGGAACCAGCCTGGGGGGGGCACCCACAGCCAGCCAACCCCACACGGCCCCCACTCACCGCCTTGCCTGGGCATTGCTGGCGGGAGATCTCCTCAGAGCACCAGAGATGGACGCTGACCTTGCACGCCTTACACCGCAAACCCTGCTTGGAGTTTCCTGGGGACAGTTTGGGTTCAACAAGAAGGATTAGGCAAAGGAGGATGCATCCAGGGGCAAGGAGCAAAGGGGGCAGGTTAGGGCATTGGACAGAGGAAGGGGTCGGTCATCCTCATGTCAGCCTCGGGGCCTATGCCCACCCCTCATACACTTGCGGGTCAACCGAAGCCCGAGTTCCTAGTAAACACAGTGACACTGGGCACCCGCCCACCCCCCCAAGGTTGCTCATTCGTCCACCCAGGGTGAGGGGCACAGTTCGGATGGAGGGCCCTGAAGAGCAAGAGCCCAACATTGGGCATCCTTCCCACCCCCACCCTGACCCATCTCCTTGACACTCCAGGCACCTACCCACAATGAGCTGGTGGCAGAGCTCACAGGGGCTGGCTCTCTTGAAGACGTGTTCCTGGAAGCTGTGCAGTCTTACTGGTTTGAGTGGTGCCAGGGGCCGTGGGATGGGGCAGGGGGAGGGGGCCGGGGTTGGGAGGCCCCCGTCTGTAGATGCCGGTGGTGGGGAGGGAGGGGGCAGCGGAGTTGGGGGGGTCAGCAGCACCTCAGTGGGGCACTTGAGCTCAGAGCCCGAGCGAAGGAAGAAGTTCTCCACACTCTTACTTCGGAGGATGGTCTTGAGGGAAAGCGAGCGCTTGAACCGCTGCAGCTGAGAGAGGAAGTGGGGCTGTGAGTGAAAGCCAGAGGGGACTGGCTCTGAGCCAGGATCTCTCCTTGGTCAGCGGCAGCCTCGAAGTACTAGGAGAGAGGCTGCCCTGTTCCAGAAGGTGGTCCCAATCCCGGATGCCGACAGGAGCCAGGTGGGTAATGTCCACGAGCAAAGGAGTTCTGGCTGGGCAGGTACAGTTGGGAGTGGTGAGCACTGCAACAGGCTGGCCCGGCAGAGAGCAGCTGCTCGGGTCCCCTGGACAAATGGGGCTAGTCCACATGGCCAGCCCCCTGGGGCCAGGCTTTCCAATTTTTCAAAAGAAATCTGGACTTTTCTGTGAATTTGGATAGAAACAAATTCAAGAGGTTGTATTTCCTTTTTTTCATTGCAGAAATCCTAGTGTACTATGTTTCCTACGCTTTGCTTTTTTCACTTAACAGTAAATCTTGGAAATCATTCCATACCGACGCATAAAGAGTTTCATCATTCTTGTTCATGGCTTTCATCGTATGGGTGTACTATTTACTCAAGTTAAAGAAAATAATACTTTGGGGGCCGAACAAACACACCAGGTCCCCAGTTTTCCACCTGTGTTCTCGAACAGGCTGGGAGTGGGGGAGGGGTCATCCTGGACCCTCATCGTCAGGGCTGATTCTTCCTCCAAAATCGCTCTCCAGCGCATCCCCTATAATCACTTCATCATCTCCACAGCCCTGCCCCAGGTCAGAGCCACAACCCCTTGCCTCCACCCTGCCCGTCTCCCTCTGCTCTCCCTACAGCTGCCAGGGAGGTGATCCCTGGCCTGGCTAAACACTTCTCGTGGCTCGTCAGGACACAGCCAAGGCCCTCGCTCCAGTCATGAGACTGCAGCTTGGCTGAGCCTTCCCTTCCAGCCCATGGCTTCCACCTGCAGCCCAGACATGGGGATTCTCCAACTCGTCCGCGTTTATTCCCCTGGGCGTTTTTGATGTGTCTGTCCTTTACTCTGCCTTATCCAATTAATACCCTCTTTATCCTTCAGGGTTTCCAGTGACTGTTCCTCCACCGGGAAGCAGTGTCTTCTGCAGGAATTCCATTTGGTATAACCACTCCCTCCTCTGGGGCCCACTGTACCTAGTACTGACTTCCGTTACAGACCCAATCCGGTTTACGTCATTTACTTCTTACTCCCCCAGGAGACTGGAGCCCCTCGAGTCAGGGACAGTTGAACCAAATCCCCGCACAGAGCCCCAAGACACAGTAGGTGCTCAGTCAATATTTGTTGATTAAATGGTGGGCAAGAGCCTGGCACCCTAAATGGGGCCCATGTTCTGCCACGCAGGGTCGATTCTGCAGTAAGGCCGGAGTGAATTCCATTGCTCACCCCAACACATCCTTCTCGAGTCTGCCCAGAGTGAGGTCTGGAAACATCTCTACCCAGATCCCTGAACCTCTTCCCCAGTGGTGAGAGCCCCCTCACCCCTGCCCACTCCTTCCTACGGGTGATCGGTGAAGCAGGCCGGAGGCCTGGCTTCAGGCAGGGAGAATTGGTCAGGGTTCCCAGCTGGTCCATCAAGCAGCCTGTGTGACCCCAGGGAGGCCAGCAGGCAGCAAAACATAGGAAGAAGCAGAGAGGGAGAGGGAGAGGGAGACGTTTGGGCACGAGGCAGGCCCCGGTGTGCCAGCTGGGAGGCCGGAGCCTTGGGGTGTCTGGCATGCTCAGTTACCCAGCTCCTTCCAAATTCAGCTTCCTGTACAGCACTGTGGGCTTCTTTGTGCGTCTCTGAGAAGCAGGGCCCCAGGCCCCAGATCCCTGGGTATTAGGGCAGAGGTGGAGGGCCAGAGGGACAATTAATTAGAACACAAAGGTATTCTATGAGCCAGTGTGATTCTGGGGGCTCTCACAGGCCCAGAGAGGCAGGAGAACCACCCACCATTCTGCCCAGGGGCCAGAGCACAGAGCACAAGAGGGCTCTGTTAGGATGTGCTGGGGGGGTTGGGCGCAAAACTAAACCTGCCGCCTGAAGGCAAGTCACTTCACTTCTACTCTCCCAGCCTCAGTTTCCCCACGTCCGAGAGGAAGGAGGCAGGACTAGATGCTTTCTAAGCAATGCAAGGCTCTGCGTCCAAAAAGTAAACACATAAAGATATAATGAGGGGCCGTCATTGTCAGAATCCTGGGATCAAGCTGGCACGTCACTGGCACACTTCCTAACCCTGGCACTGCCCTCCACACAGGGATGGTTATTGTCCCACTTTGCAGATGAACTCATAGGCGCCTAGGACTTAAATCACCTGAATGTGGTGAGTCCTCAGCTGGTGAGTGGCAGAGCCAGAACTTGAACCAGTGGCTTTGGCTGTTGAGCCCAAATGGCCAGAAGAGTCCCACCACTCTGGGCTCTGCCTGAGCCCTCACCCCAGCCCCTTGGCTATGCCATGTGCTTGTCCACCGGGTCGGTCATGAAATTTAGGGTTGGAAGGAACCTGCGAGACTGGCCACCTAGGGTAGTCCCCCAGCCCATACTATCATCCCACCATGCCTTGGCCATGTCCCCTCTGAACAGTAGTCTGACTCTGTGGGTCACCTCTCGTGGCAGGAAGCACACCCTCTCCTGGGACAGTCATTCCATCTTTGGGCAGCCGCAGTCGCTGCAAAGTGCTTCCCTATATAGAGCTGAAACCTGCCTCCCTGAGATCTTTTTGCCTATCAGCTCTGTTCCTCCCTTGGCTCCAGAAAGGGTTACTCCCTCTTACATATATATCAGTCCTTCAAATATTGGAGGACATCAGTTGTGCTCCCCCACCCCTCCATGAGATCTAAAGCCCCCTTACTCTCCAGCCTCTGCCCGTTCCTTGTTTTTCCCTGGCCTCGGTGCCCAGTGTCACCTCTGGAGGGTACAGAGGTCTCTGGAACAGAATGTTCCCCAGCACTGGGGCAGCCCCAGTTCTGCTCCCGACTCCCGGGCTCTGCTCCGGGCCCCAGATCCCGGGAGGGCAGAGAAGCGGGAAGGAACAGCGCATCACCTGGGATGGCTGGCAGATGTCAAGGGCTGTGGCTGGACAGCAGGATGGGGGCACTCCTGCCAAACGGCGTGACACCTGTCCGCTCAGGAGACCTCTGGCTTGGCCACTCAAACCTCACTTTGGCTTGGCCCGGCCAGGTATTCCCACTCTTGGGACTCCTAGTCCCAGAGAGGACTTTTTCCCTATCTCCCATCGGCTATTTTTTTGGTGCCCGCCAGTGTCCCAGGACCCTTTCCCTGGCATGGAGAAAAGTTGCCATGTACCCCGGCAACCTGACCCCCCTGGATCCTATTCTCTCCGATGTACCAGCAGCTGGTCTGGCTTGGAGCCTGGACCACCAGGCCCGTTTTTCTGAATCCCTTCCCAGAGGCTGGGCCTGGCCTGCCTGCCTCCTCCCTACCTCCCCACATACTGGATGGTCCCTTCATTTCCTCAACTCCCCACAACATTGCCTCGCTTCCTTCCCTCCAGCTCCTGAAAGGGCACTCAGCAGCTGGTGGTGGGTGGTGGCGGATGTGGCACAAGCTGACTCAGATGGCAGAGTCGGCATGGCAGGGTCTTCCCCAGGATGGCACCAAAGGGGGTGAGGGTCCCACCCCGTGGCAGGATGGCATGGGGACCCAGAGATGGCAATGATGGCACCAGGAGGGTCACTGAGTAGCTCGGGTGCAGGGATAGGATCCAACCTTAGCGTGGGTAGGAGGCTGGACTTGGGGGGCAAGAAATGCCCAGGAGGCCCCCAGCACTGAGGAATAAGCCCGGAATGTTGGCTTCAGTGCCTGAGGAACACCAGCCCCATCTTTGGACCTGCCTCAAACTCTCCCTTCCCCCTTCCCCAAGCCCTATAGTCTGGAGACCAAAGCTTCTTCAGGACAGGTTGACGTGCAGCGAGCGGAAGGGGCTGGCAGGGCCCTGAATCCTCTCCCTGCCCACCTCTGCTTCCTGAATACCCCCACCCAGATGCCCAGCCCAGCCTGTGTTGTGGTAACAGTCCTTCACAAGGGTGAGGTTTAGGGAAGGGGGGCAGAGGGGCAGGGCCAGGTATGCAATCCCCTTCCTCTCGCTCTTGGGATCTCCATGGCTCAGGTTCAGAGGTGATGGCATTGGATGGTCCTTGTGCTTGGAGGAGGGAGGTACAGACCTGCCAGGCCCTGACCTCCCCTTGGCCACACAGCTGAGTTTGCAGCCTGTGGGTTCGCTGAGGCAGCAGTGCCCCGGCTCCGCCTGCTTTCGGAGAGCTCTTAAGAAGCGGGGCAGGCAGCCAGGCCTCCTGTGGGAAGCAAGGCAGGGCCTGGAAGACCCCCCCCCCCCCCTTGGAGAGCAAGGGGAATGTATCTGTCAGTCATGGGCCACTAGGAGGCAACTGGGAAGTCCAGGGATATTGGTACTCAGGATGGGGCTCAATTCCTGGAACCCTCTGCTTTAAAAAAAAGCCATCACAAATATTCTAAGCAGTACCTTCCCGCCCCAAGACCTCCCTCCTTTCCTGGCAGAGACTTGGATCTCTGAGTGGGAGTTAACTCTGTGGTCTGAAAGACCACAGTCTCATTCTCAGAAGGAAGCAGAAGGTCAAGTTCAGATCTGAAGACTGACATGGAGACCCAGTGGTCTCGCTGGTTTAGAGAAGAGGAGTTCCCTGGGGTGCCCCGGTCAGGCCCCACCCTGCCCCTACTCCTCTACTCCTGGTCACTCTCTAGATGACCTTGACCTTGAATTAACCTCATAGCCTGAGGGGTGGCCTGGACAGAATTAGGAGCAAGATGGGCATTGGAAAGAGTTATAGATGAGCTCTCGACACCTGGAAGGAGCCAAAGACCCCACCTGTTTTTTTGGTCTTCAGTGCCCCCTCCTCGACCGGGTAAACAGGAGCTGGTGGGAACAAAACACCAGGGTGCAAGGGAGAGGGAAGGAGGCCTTGGCCTGATGTCTGGGGAGGAGGCAGGGGGCGCCCTTCACAGCCTCCTTTTCTCCTCCCAGCCCCAGCCGGCTCAGCTCATGTTGCCCCCACAGAACTTCCTGCGGGTCACTCGTGAGCACCTAGAACTTGGGGAGGAAGTGCACAGATTGGGGGGGGGGCGTTAAATTTAAGTGGAGGCCTCTCCCAACCCCTATAGCCCCAGGCGTCTGGGCTCCGCCTGCCTTCACTGGGGAATGATTTATTCATTGTGACTCCTGCAGGAGTAACAATCATACATAATTAGGGTTAATTATGACATTCATTAATTACGATGACTTCTCTTTTTGCTTCCACCCACCCAGCCCCCGCCCCCTGTCCCGCTCCCGGGGTGGGGGGTGGGGCTGCCTGTCCTTCTGCTCTGGAGCCGCAGCAACAGTCGCCCGGTCCCCGCCCGCGATGGCCAGCGCTGCCGCAGCCCCCAGCGCGCACTGGGAAGCTACGCACCCCCGGGCCGCGGCCTCACGTCCTCGAGCCTAACCTGGCTGGGAGGAGGGAATGCAGGACTGCGGCGGGTCCGAGAGAGACATCCAGAGAGACTCAGAGATAAACATATACAGACGCCGAAAGAAAGCGGGAGAGACACCAAGACAAACAGGTTGTAGAGACATTTTCAGAGAGACGCGGGCAGAGAGGGACAGACTGAGCTACAGACAGAGACCTGGCGGACGCGGGAGGGGTACGCCTCGCACGCACACACCGGCGCATACACCGGCCCACACCCGCTACACACCGCTACACACTCCCTCCGCCTTCGCTGCGCCGATTCCCTCCAACAAAGCCGAGTTACAACCTCCCCGGAGGGTCGCGGCAGCGCGTCCGCTCATCACGCGCGCAAGGGCGTGTCGTGCTCGTGTGATGGGGGCTCCCTGTGGCCCCTCGTCGCGAACCCGCTCGCCCTGGTCGCCGCGCAGAGCCTTCGGGATCACACGGGTTCCGCTGCCGCGACCCCGGGGCACCAGAGCCCACAGTGGTGACCGCGTCGGGGAGAGGGCACCCGGGCTGGGGACGCACCGGGCAGGGGTCCAGAGGGGTCCAGGCCTCTCGCCTCCTGAGTTACCTTGGTTTCCTGGAGGGCAGAGACGGTCCCCGGGGGGGTGTGGGTGGCCGCGTCATCCGGTTCGTTCTCCTTTTCGCTCATTTCGGTCATGGTTGGGGGACAGGGGAAGAGTGGGTGCCAAGACCCGACGGCAGGCCCGCTGGGGGCAGGTTGCAGGTGACAGACGTCTGTCTGGGACCCTAAGGCCCTTCTCCAGAGACTGCCCCCCAGTGAACCCCAGGAAAAATCCGCCCAGGCAAAGCGACCCCCCACTGCCGGGAGCGGGCAGAGAAAGTTCCCGGGTTGGCCAGTGAAGAGGGGTAATTACACGGAGCCGCGGGAGCCGGACGACCCCGGGAACGAGGACCGAGGGTCTGCAGAGAATGCTGCTCGGAGCGAGGGGAGGAGGGAAGTGGGGACGCGGGGATGAGCAGAGGGAGGGAGCGACGGAGCAGTCCGTGTCCGGCCGGCTCCGCCGTCCTCTGTGCCCGCCCCCCCATCCCTTACCCCCTCCCCCCACCGGCCCCAGCCCGGCACCCGGAGGCCCCTCCGCCCAGTCCTCGCCTTCCAACTTTGATTTAGGAGGTCGCCTGGTCCCTCCCCCTTCCCTCCGCGGCTCCCCCGCGCCGCTATGCAAATCAGGTTCTCAGCTATTGGTTGCCGTGATGGCCAGGAGGGCAAGCTGGGCGGAGCCTGGGGAGGGCTCGATAAGACGGGGAGGAGCCTGAAGGGTAAAGATGTGGGGAGGGGGTAGTTTGACACCCAAAGACCCGGAGTGGGGGGCGTGACAAAGTCGTGGAAGACTTGGGAGACCATATTAAGAGTCTGGATGGGATTAAGGGGAACAGAAAAAGGTTGGATCTGCAGAAGGGTAGTTGGGAGTGACATCAAAGTCAGGACTTTCTGATAGCGAAGTAGTGGAAGAATGTGGACCCTTCTGCCCCATTAACTGGATGTCTCTGCCCTGGAGACTCCAAATATACACATCCCTGGACTATGAAGGGGTGTCGTCATAGTCCTCAAGCAGAGGGCTCTGCTCCTCAAGCAGAGAAGGGACAATTGCACATCATGTGTCAAAGACCAGACCTTACAATCCCTCCATTGTGGAGGCAAAGCAAGATTCCTTTCTAGTCTTGGCCTTCAGAAGTCGGCAGAGAAGGGGCCTCAGTCCCCACACCTAAGGTCCCCAAACCTCTCCAAGACAAGGTCCCCTCCTAGAGATCCTACCACACATGGAGTTAGATCAGGGGGGTAGGGAGAGGTGGTGGGAAGAGGGTTCTTACTCTTCAAGTTGTCCTCTGTCCACTTGGCCTGAAGCTACCTCTTCAGGCGGTTTGCTTACCTGCCATTTCCCGCAAGTCCTCCTCCCTCACCGCCAGCCCTCTCTCTTCCTGCTCCTTTTGGCCCTGACCAAAAGGTCTAGCTTTATCTCCTGGCCTGTCCAAAGAAAAGGGAGGTAGGTTGGGGGTTGAAGGAATCCTTCCTTGGGTGTGGGTGGAGAAACTTCTGGATCAAAGTCTCCCTCCTCCAGGGGCTCCTCTACTGTGGATGATGAGATGGGGGTGGGGAGGGTAGCACCCAAGAGGGTTCTGCCTTTATGCCAGGCTGGGGAACAGAGGCTGAACCCTGTGTCCTCCCTCCTGCCGGCCCCTGCACATAGTCATTCATGCAATCTCTGTCCTCCCGAGAGTGAGCTCACCGTTGGAGCACTGCTCAGGTTACTCTGTGCAGGGACAGAGATTTATTTGTCAGTGGCAGAAGTAGGACAAGGGCAGAAGTGAGGGTTTGTGGTTGTGGGGCCTTAGTCCCCTCCCCCTCCAGATCCACCCACATCAGCTGCGGACGGACTCTGAATGCTGCTTTCCTGAAAGGAGCTTCGAAGGATCCTGGCGTCAGCCCTCAGACCAAAGACCCATTCATTAGCCAGCCTTCTGCCAAAGCCCTCGGAGGTGAGGGGGGCCGTCTTCCCTCTGGCCCAGCCCAGATGAGCCCAACAACGCTCCCCGGACACTCGGATTTCGGGGTGCTTGAATCACCCTGAGATAGGGTCATCACGCCGTCATCTAGCCTGGGCTGGAGCAAACAGGGACCTCTTCTGTGTTGGAGACCTCCTGAGAGGAGGTGCCCCTGTTTCCGCCCAAAGAGCAGAGATACTGAGTTTCTCAGACTGTAATACCTATATAATTGTGAATTAATTGTGAGGCCTCGGGCAGGTAGCGGAAACTTTTAGAGCCTTGATTTCTTCATCAGCAGCACGGAGGCAGTCCTACCTCACTGCGAGAACGACTGAGGCAGCTCTCCTTAGCCCAGGGAAGACGGCAGGGAAAGTTGGTTTCTTCTTTCCCTCCTTTCTTCAGAGAGACTGGTCCCTTCCCAGTGTTTTCCCAGGGGCAGAGAGAAGAAACGGCTTTCTCCTCTCACTTTCCTGTTAATTCATGGGGGATCCAACTCCAAAGGAGATTCTGGGGGGATGGTTGGGGGGGAGAATTCCCAGGGGAAACAGTGCTCCCAGTAACCCAGGAAAGCCAGGGAAGCTGGTGGGCTCTGGGGTCCATCTGGTCTAGGCATCAGAAGCCCAAGGTGCGGCAAATACAGAGGAGGCAGGGGGCTGGATCCCATGACCTCTGGATGTCCTTTCTGGCCTGCAGCCTTCGTGTTCAGAGCAGTCTTTCATGAACTAAGCCTGAGTCATTGCCTCCGTGCTGACAACTCCCACTGCAGTGACTGGGGACAGGACAGGAGTAGCCGGGCTAGCTTCTGGAGAAGAAGGAACATTATCCCATCTCCGAGTGAGAGGGCAGATACGAGGGGTGGGCAGAGCCAGGGGCAAGGTGCTGTAGGAGGGGAAGTAGCAGTCACAGCCAGAAGGGCTCCCTGGACGTCAAGTCATAACAGAACTACCGGTGCCTCCTAATGGCACAGCCGAATAAGTGAAAGCGGGTGCTAGGCTCTTGGGAGCCTGGGGATGGAGGGATGGACCAGATGACTCCAAATCTGTGCACGGCACAATGTCCAGCGCGTGAAGAAAGACTGGTTCTCATCCCGGTCTTGCCCTTTCCTTCCTGTTCTGCAACGTTGGGCAGAGACCAATCCGTCTCTGGAGGGACTTTGGTCTCCTTCTTTCTGGATTGGCAGAATTGGAGTAGATTAGGTTGGCACAGGGAGTCAGATTAGAATGGGGGCAATAATTGTATATCTCTTAGTGTTCTTTTGAGGATTAAATGAGTTAACATATGTAAAGAGCTGGACAGAGTAAGGGCACAAGAAATAGTTTTTACCCATCTATCTACCTATTTATTTATTTAGGGATACTTAACCTTGAGCTTGCAGGCGAACTTCAAGGAGTTCATGAATCCCTTGAAACTGTATAAAATGTTGGAGGATAAGCATTTTCTGGGGGGAGAGTCTAGAGCTTTCACCTTCTCCTCAGGGAATCTAAGATTCCCAAAAGATTAAGAACCACTGGCCTGAATGATCCCCAGGACCCCTCCACTCTGAGTGTCTCCTTCTATAAGGACTGACCTATTTTCTCCCTTGAACAACACCTTCAGCTCAAGACCCTCCCTGCTGTGGCCTCTGCCCCCATGAGTTGCCAAGGACAGTCCAAGCCGAAAACATGAGTGGCTGGTCTTTTCCTCCAGCTTTAGAATTGGAGCTCCTAGGGTGGAGAGTCTGTCATGGTTGAAGTCAAGTCTGGTTCTCATCTCCCAGCTGGGGAAAGGAAGAGGGCCCAGGCTCAGTGGGACAGGGGGCACAGGGAACACAGTGAGAGGCCTGGCCTTGCCCAGTCTCCCCTACCTCCCCCTGCTGGCCCCCTGGGGCCCCAGAGGCAGATACTGCTCTAATGAGCTAAGGCCCATGGCAGGCATCGGTAATTATGATTTTATGGAAATATAGAAGGCTCTTACGCAAGTGCCTGACACACTTCCTGGCTGTGGCATCTGGGACAGCCAGGTCCCCAGGGGCTGGAGGAGAGCCCTTCCACCACCCCCTGCTGCCACCAACCCCTGGAGCTCGGGACACTGGCAGACAGCCGCCCTCCCACTGCCTGTGGCACTGTCCCTAACACACTCTAGGTGAGCTGTTCCCTCTGTATGTGCCCCAGGCTCCCTGGAGGGGAACAAGATGGGCTCCAGTATCTGCAATCCCTCCTCCCCTCACCAGCCAAGCTGAGGCTGGCCAGGAGACCTGTTCCCATGGGAGGGGCATAGTGGCATTGGGATTTCCTCCCTCTCCTCCATGAAGAAAACCTCTCCTTCATGAAAGATGTCCCCTTCTCTTCTGTTTCTTTTCTTCTGGGGGCTGGGGCCATAGGGCTGACAGCGGTCAAGGGGCCAGGAGTCACAGCCCTGGCTGCAGCCTCCCCAGGCCCTGCACCAGTTTGCTGTCCCCCCCCCCCACCCCCCACCTCCCAGGCCTCTGCTGGCATCCTGAAGCCCCAGCTGGCTTTCTCTAGTCCATTCCCCCTACCCACCCACAAAGCATCTGTTACCAAGGTAACAGCAATGTCATCCCTTTGGGGTGAGCAAAGAGATGGAGCCCAGTGGACTGGTGGAGGGGGTGCTGCTCGGGGTTAGAATTTTGGAGAGATGAACACTGAAGGGCCCCCAAACTCTTAAGGAGGATCTTTTGCTGGAGAGCGGCCTGGGCACAGACTGGGCGGGAAGGTTGCTGAGAGCCGATGGATGAAGTCTGGAAGCCGCTGGATCCAGGTGTTAGAGGTGAGGGTGATTCTGGCTTACTATGCTGGAAGAGCGTCAGGGTGGTGACGCCAAGGAGAAGTTGCGGCAGGGACAACGGAGCCTGCCTTTAACTCCTCCCTCAGGGTCCAGCTTGTTCACTTGTCCTAGGGAGAGGCATTCCGGCTGGGAGAGTCTAGACCCCGCTGAAGCAGCGTGGGGGGACCTGGGGCCAGCCTGGGCCCACACCGCCCCCTGCAGACTGCACAGAAATCTGCACTGGGTGTCCTTCCGGGAGGGGCTTCTAGGTGGCGTCTTTGAAGGTCTACATTTGACACACCTAAACCATGAGGTCCTATTAGGTGCCTCGAGTGGTTCTGGGGACCAGGGGCGCCTGAGCCTTGCACTCAAGGCTTTCTTGTAAATCCTGACCCAGAGAGCACAATCATGCAAAGGGTTTCTCTGAGCCGACCTGGGGAACAGAGCCGTGGAGGCAGAGGCTGCAAGCTGGGATGATAGAGGCCGTCGAGTAGACCGGAAGGCAGAGAGGCCAGAGTATTCGAAGCAGAGGGAAGAGCCTGGGCAAAAGCAGAGAGGTGTGGAACAGAGCAGCCGGCTGTGGATGCTGCAGGCGAACAAGGGGAAGGCGGAGCGGCGAGAAGGCAGGTGGGGGCGGGGCTAAGTGGCTCGGTCGGTAGAGCGCGGGACTCTTGATCGCGGGGTCGTGAGTTCAAGCCCCATGTTGGATGCAGAGATTACTTAAAAATAAAAATCTTAAAAATAAGTAGATGAAAGTGGACAGACGGCCCTGAGGGCTGAGCCTGGAAGCTGCGTTTTCCTGTGAAAAGTGGCTTCTCAAACAGGCTCCCTGGAGCCCAGCTGAGCAGTCCAGCAGCTCCTTGGAGGCATGGGGGGGGGGGTGTGGGGAGGGGAGAGCAGGCAGAGTGGTTCAGTCAGAGCTCGAAAGGAATTTAGGCACATGGCTCTATATTAAATGTTCTGCAAGCCTTGCATTTGACTCCAAGAATATCCATGCTGGTTTTCCTGCCAGGAAAGCAGATTTTAAGCACTAACCATCCTGTGCCAAGGATGCTCTGGAAGACGGACCACAGTTACCCAGGGGTTTCCACAGCCCAGCCTGAGAACGGCGTTGAGAGCAACGGAGGCTGTGGGGTTTTTCCCCCGGGGATTGGTGCCGTCATTCCTGCGTCTTAGGGAGCTCGCCCTGGATCCCAAAGGCAGCACAATGGAAACAGGGAGCTGGAGTAATGAGCTTTAGGGGCTCTCTGGCCAAAGGCTTCACTATGGGGATGGACAGGAAGCAGTCTTGTGTCTCCGGCTAGGTGGACGGCAGGTTCCAGCCCATGCCTTACTAGCTCAAAAACGTCAACAACCTGCATCCCTCTGGTTTCCTAGTCCGTAAATGGGGATCGTCTTACCTCATGGGGTGGTTGTAGTGGGTAGCGGGACTGGGCCTCCTCCCCCTGGATCATACAACCCTAAATCCTCAGGGAAAGCTGCTTGCCTTGTCTGCAATGCCTTTCCATCCCCGCTGCAGCCTCCCCGCGCAGCGCATCCCAAGGGAATTCCCAAGTCAGGCGGGCCCCCTCTGTAGCCACACCTGCTGAGACCACAAATCCTGCTTCCTGCCCCTCCCACTCCATCATCAGCACACCCCTCCCGCCCCCCTCCTCCATCTATTAAAACCACCGCAGCCCAGCTACTGTCATTTATATTACTCATCCTCAGGGCTCACAGCCCAGGAGTGGAATGGAAAGTATTTTGTCCCCATTTTGCAGCTGGAGAGCCAGAGCTCAGAAAAGCCCCAGGTCACTGCCATCCCTGGGATCCAGGCTCTTGGGTGGGATACTTCTTTGGGACTTGCTGAATGAATGAATGAATGAATGAATGAATGCATAAGTGAGGAACACTTCCCCCATCAGCCCTCTTTCTTTGGGGGAGGGGTAGACTTCATTCTCTAGCTCTCCGGATTGGAATGTTGCCTGGAGATTACTTTTAAAATTCCATACACGGGGCGCCTGGGTGGCACAGCGGTTAAGTGTCTGCCTTCGGCTCAGGGCATGATCCCGGCGTTATGGGATCGAGCCCCACATCAGGCTCCTCCGCTATGAGCCTGCTTCTTCCTCTCCCACTCCCCCTGCTTGTGTTCCCTCTCTCTCTGGCTGTCTCTATCTCTGTCGAATAAATAAATAAAATCTTAAAATAAAATAAAATTCCATACACATTTATCAGGCAGAGTGGGGCATAGTACAATGATTGAGAGCAGGGACTGTGACCCAGAGGGCCTGGGTTCAAATCCTGACTCTACCGCTTCTTAGCTGTGTGACCTTGAGAGAGCGACTTAACCTCTCTGAGAGTCGGTATCTCCCTCTGTATAATGAGGGGAACGTGATAATAGAATAAAAGAAAAAAAACAGCATCTACCTTAGAAGATAGGTTGGTTGAAAAGCACTCTGTAGTTGTACTAAGCACTGAAGAATTATTTATTAAATAAACAGACCCTCAGAGCTCCTGGGTGGCTCGGTTGGTTGGTTAAGCGTCTACCTTTGGCTCAGGTCATGATTCAGGGTCCTGGGATCAAGCCCCACGTTGGGCTCCCTGCTCAGAGGGGAGCCTGCTGCTCCCCCTGCTTGTGCTCTCAATCTCTCTCAAATAAATAAATAAAATCTTTAAAATAAATAAATAAACAATAAATAAATAAATAAATAAATAAATAAATAAACAGACCCTCTTCACTTATAAACGTTAAATAAATAAACCCATATGATGTACGAGGCACTGGGGATACATACAGAGAGAGAGAGACCTCTACATTTAGTAAGGGTTCAATTATCTCGATCAGTTTTCCCTCTAGCTCTATGGGGTAGAGGCTCTCATCAGCCCCTTTTTATAGCTGTTATAACATGAAGCTCAGAAAGTTGTTACTTGCCCAAAGCCACACAGCTATGCTGAACTCAGAGTCTATCTCAAGGCACATACTCTTTTTTTTTGTTTTTAGGATTTTATTTATTTATATGAGAGAGAGAGCAAGAGCGAGAGCACAAGTAGGAGGAGCAGCAGAGGGCGAGGCAGAAGCAGGGTCCCCGCTGAGCAGGGAGCCCAATGCGGGGCTCGATCCCAGGACCCCAGGACCCCAGGATCCCAGGATCCCAGGATCACGGCCTGAGCCGACGGCAGACGCTTGACCAACTGAGCCACCCAGGCGCCCCTCAAGGCACATACTCTGAACCCCAGCGCTGGTGCGCTTCTTAGTCCCTACCCTCAAGGAGCTTCCATTCTGATGCGGAAACGGACATTGGACAAAGTGCACAAAAGACAGCATGTCAGATGACCGCTGGGAAGGATTTGCTGACGGGCCGAGACAGGACATGGAGGACACAAGCACCGGCTGGCTGGACTGCACCAAAGTTAAGAAGCAGGCAGGACGTTTGAAGTGCGGACAGAGCGTACTTTTCCAAGGTGAGACTTTAGGGTGGTGCGAGAGGGACTCTCAGGAGCCAAGGATCGGGGGCTTAGAGCCATGCCCGTGCGCCGTCTACCTCTAGGGGGCGCTGTTCGGCGCGGGGCTGGGCACCCGGACGTGGCCGAGACCTTGCTGGGAGGCGGGGCCGCCTCTCGGGTCGGGACAAGCGAGCGCACAGGGACTGCTGTGTTCCTTTCTAAAATCATTTCGCCCGCAGCTCAGGACCCAGAACTTTTGACCGCGAATGTGAGGCAGCAGGGGGTGCCTGAGCCCTGGATGGGGCACGATGCCACCCTCCCAGGGACCCTGCCGGGCGTCCCACACACTAGTGCGAGGGAGGGGGGAGATGGGCTCGTACCTTGTAGGCACTCCGTAACATTTTGTTGATTGACTGGATGGATGGAAAGATGAGGAACACTTCTCCCAGCCCCTCTTTCTTTGAGGGAGGGGTAGACCTCACTTTCCAACTCTCCAGGTTGGCATGTTGCCCGGGGAGAGAAAACAAAACAGAACAAAACATTTTGGTCAGAGAACAAAACATTTTGGTCAGAGGAGAAGGACGCTGAATTGTTATTTCTCAGCAATTTTTACAGCTTAACAGTTGCTTCCTCGCTTTAGGGAACCCAAAGGATATTATTAGGATTGGGTTATCCATGGCAAAGAACATGACAGAGCGATTGGAGTGGGGGAAAAATTCATTAAAAAAAAAGATCTCCATGGGGCGCCTGGGTGGCTCAGTCGGTTAAGCATCTGCCTTTGGCTCAGGTCATGATACCTGACTCCAGGGATCAAACCCGATGTCTGGGCTCCCTGCTTTGCGGGGAGCCTGCTTCTCCCTCTCCCTCGGCTCCCCGCCCCCCATGTTCTCTCTCTCTCTCTCAAATAAATAAATAAATAAAATCCGTAAAAAATTTCCCCAAAAAACTCTCCCTGAAATTTTATCTGTGTGTGGGGACATTGCTGGGACAGTCATGTCTGTACTTCCCAGGACTGGGCTCTGGCGGGGACATTGAGGGTCCCTGGTGGTGTCCACCACCACCCCAATGGGGGCCTCTGAGGATTAAGCCCTGGGATGAGATGCAAATGCATAATTTCCTTCAGTCCTCACTACCTCGCGGAATGGGAGGGAGACCTCATCCGGGTTTTACAGTGGAGGAAAGGGGTTCAGGAGGGTAACTCACCTGAAGTGCCCCTGCCTTGAGGGGCCTCACACCTCACACCCCCCAGGGCCTGAGACTTCTGAGAGTGGGGGACCTGGACCAGAAGTTTCTTAAGGCCTCTCTGGCCCGAGGCTGGGCCGTTCAGACCCTGCGTTTTGCTGGCTCAGGGGCGCAGTGAGAGTGAGGTGGGGGCTGTGCCTGGCCAGGCTCCGTCTGCCTCAAGCCCGGCTCTTTTTCCTTAGAGAGAGAGCCAAAGAAAATCAGGAACAGGCCCAACACCATCTGGATGGGGAAGAGCATGGAGACTCTGAGATGGGTGGAAGGAGGGAGTAGCCAAGAGAGCTGGGGAGAGGCAGCCTTAGGGGGAAGGGGGAGGGTACAGAGAGCTTTGGAGGTGGAGGCTATGTGGTGGGGTGTTGGGTTCTGGAACCGAGTCCCACCCACTCCCTGACTGGCTCCTCCCGGTGTCCTCCTAGAAGGGGGAAGGGGGCCCCTACCAGCCTCTACCTTTTCTTCCTCTGCCCCCAAAACAAGCCTCCACTCACCTGCTCATCTCCTCTGCCCGCGGCCACTACCCCTACACCCTGCTCCCCTCAGGCCAGGGCCAAGCCCTGTTGAATCCCCTCCAACTCCCCTTCCCCCGGCCTTCCTGGAATCCCGCTCTGTCCAACTTTGGAGGGTTTTATGGGGGCCGCTGGCCTTGAATCCAGCATTGGGCAATGGCTGAGTTCTCAAAGTCTTGGGGAGTTTATCATGGGGATCTTGGGGACTCAGGCTTCTTTGGTCCCTACTGCCAGGCATGTTCCCATCCCCTTTTTCTCCCCCCTTCCATTTCGTCTGGCTTCATGGGAGGAGAAAGCAAGCACGTAGAGGACCAAGGGTCAGGTGCCTAGAGATGCCGGTGCCCTGCCGGGTGTCAGGGGGTACTCTTCGGTTTTCTCTACCCCTCAGGTAGGCCCCCCAGAATCACAAAGCCTGGATAGCTGGGGTCACATGAGGTCAGGCCACATCTTTAGAGGCTCTCTCTGCTCTGTGCAAGGCCCTCCTCTGTTTATACCAAACACAGTAGTGGGGGGTGGGCATAGGGGTCTGTCTGTGTACCGTGACAACAGGGGCTGAGTGTGGGGAAGAAGCCATCCCCCAGGCAGACCTTATTTGTCCACAAACACAGTGCCTGGCCCCATGCCCCCAGGCAGGGGGGAGGAACAAAGCCACCACCGGACTGGGACTCCTCTCCTACTGTCCTGGGAGGGGGCGCCCCCAGGCACACCCCTCTCCTCCCCACACGCGGGCTCTCCCTCCTAGCGCCACCCGGAGTTGTTTCCACAGCAAGCCAGACTATGTTTTGTAAACTGCAGTCCCCTCGCCAGGCAGCCCCCAGCGGAAGGACAGGGGTCCTGCCATCACTGCACCTGCGGGGGGGGGGGGGGGGGGCTGGGGGGAGAAAGGGGAGGCCAGTGGGAGTAAAGGCCCTTTGTAGGTCCATGCAATGCCTTGTGTCTCCCTGTCCTGTCCCCTCCTTTCCCAGGGTCATGTGAGGGGTCCAGGCCTGTGTGTCTCCAGGACTCTACATGGCTATGGATCTGGGCCAGTCTTGAAGGCAGAGGGTGCCCCTCATTGTTCCCGAGCCCCCTGGGGAATGGCGGGGAGGGGATGTCCACCCCTGGGACTTCCTTTTGCTTCACCACCATCTCCCCTTTGAGTTAATGATTGGTGGGGAGCCCTGGGGACACCATGTCTTGACCCCCCCCCGCCCCCGCTTGGGCTGCCTGATCGGTCCCATGTTTTCTAGAGCCCTGGATACTCAGCCAATAGAAGGTTCCTGACCTTGCCCCACCCTTTTGTGGGTTTGCTTCTGTGTATAAAGGCTGGGGCCCCAGGTGGACGGTCCAGTGGGTGCAGCCCAGCCCAGCGCTGAGCTCTCTGCCACACAGCTGGGCCTGCTGTCTTTCCGAGATGCTGTTTTGGCACAACCAGCCAGAGCACCTATGGCCCAGCCCCGGGGAACTGTACCCAGGGCCGCCAAGTGGCTTGCTCAGGTAAGAGCTGAGCCCGGTCCCCCAGCCTCCAAGGAAGGTTCTGGTCGGAGTTGCGGTGGATAGACAGGGCCGTCTGTTTCAAGCGGAGGGGGATGGGCTTCCTGTGCTTGGGCTCCTTTGGGGCTAGAGGAGTGGTGGAACGTTGAGTGGATCGTGGACCATCTCAAACACCCTGACCCACCCTCTCAGGACACTTTTGTTGGGCATTTACCTGACATCAGACAAGCCCTGAGGTTGCACACAGTAATCGATGGCAGGTTTTTGCAGATGTTCGGTAGTATCTGGAATTGGCCCCTGAAGGGTGGTCTCCCAGAGGCCAGAGGAGTTGAATGGGGGGCTCTCGGGCCCTGG
This sequence comes from Ursus arctos, assembly GCF_023065955.2. Lineage (NCBI taxonomy): Eukaryota > Metazoa > Chordata > Mammalia > Carnivora > Ursidae > Ursus > Ursus arctos. The sequence goes on along the minus strand of NW_026622919.1, from coordinate 21,760,230 downwards.
CTCTGCTGGAGTGCCTGCGACAGAAGCCTTTGGCTGCCCGGAGGACCTGCCAGGGAGAGCCAAAGCCCCACAGGGCGTGGGGTGGAAGCCGCCAGTGCTCCCCTCTCCGCCGCAGGGAGTCCCTGCCCTTGTCCTACCTGAAGCAGGAGGAGCTGCCCAACATCCCCAGCTCGGAGCCTCCCTGCCCTGCATTCCAGTACGTGCTCTGTGCGGCCACCTCCCCGGCTGTGAAGCAGCAGGAAGAGACCCTCACCTACCTGAACCAGGGTACGCTGGGCCTGGGGAAGGAAAGGGCTTAGTGGGGCAGCAAGCTCTGGAGCCGGGGCCCAGCGTGAGATGGGGGTGGTAGGCTCCATCTCTGCGCCAGCGGGGCTCACACATCCCCTTGACCTCTCTCTCCCCAGGCCAGTCCTATGAGGTGCGGATGCTCTGCGACCCCAAGCTGAGCGACGCTGCCCAGTGGGCCCGGCTGGTGAAGGCAGGTGCATCCCCACCCCCCCACCGCCGAACTGGCAAGGGCCGGGCATGACTGTCCCTCTGGGCAGGAAGCCAGTGTCATCGCTGTGACGTCACTGTCCAGTGGAACTCTCTCGAGTGCACCTTTTAACTTGACCTTCACAGCGGCCCAGTGGTAGGCAGGCATTGTTGAGGAAAGAGGCACAGAGAGGTTAAATATTTTCGCAAGGACACCAAGTAGCAGATCTGGGATTTAGAAGTACATTTACATAGCATTATGCACATGCATGATTCCTTCTCTCCAAAAAATTATATATTTAGCTCCCATGCATTGCCAGAAACTATTCTATGAGCTAGGGATTCAACAGTAAAGAGACAGATGTGGTTCCCTTCCTCAGGCAGCTTGCATTCTACTGAGACAGACATGTAATTACACAAGTTATATGCAATGACAAATTGATTCACCAGTTGCAAATTGAAAAGTGCAGCAAGAAAAGAAACAAGTAGAGTGGCTAAGAGTGGGAAAGGATTAACTCCCCCATTTAACAGATAAGGAAACTGAGGCTCAGGGTCTCTAGATTACTCCCCCCGTTTCACAGCTGTGAGTGGCAGATGGACATAGATCTAGTGATCTAAGTGCTTATGACCCCTGAGGGTGGGAAGCAAGGTGGGGGCGAGGAGGGTGGGATGGCCGGCCTACCCCAGCCGCAGGAACTGGTTCCCAAATGCCCAGGCACCCTCTGACCTGTGAGCTGTGCCTTGCTGTGCCCTCAGAGCGTGGTGCGTGTGGTTTTCCACGACCGGCGCCTGCAGTACACGGAGCAGCAGCAGCTGGACGGGTGGAGGTGGAGCCGGCCAGGGGACCGCATCCTGGACATCGGTGAGTGGGGGGGAGCAGGGACCCTTCAAGGCCGCTTTCGGGTTTGGAAGGCCTTGTGGTTGGGGAGGGCTGAGGCTTGCTCCCAGCTTGCCACCCTGTGCCTGCAGATGTGCCACTGTCCGTGGGGGTGATAGAACCCCAAGTGCTGCCCTCACAACTCAACACAGTGGAGTTCCATTGGGACCCAACCAAGAGGACCTCCCTCTTCCTGCAGGTGAGCCTGAAGCTGGGACTGGGGCGCGGCTGGAGGTCAGACGGGAGTGGCAGCAGCCTAGGTGGGAAAGGAAGGTGAGTTTGGGTGGGGGTGAGGGAACAGTAAGAACAAACCGCTTCCAGAAAGCACCTTAAAGATAAAATATGGCTCAATGTTTATTGAATCTCACCACAGGGAAGGACTTGTTAACCTTAAGGCAATGGAAGAATCTAGAAAACTCAGGACAGAACTTAGCTTCATAAAAAGTAATGGTCTGCAATACATAGGCAAAATTAAAAGGAGACAAAAATGGGAAGATAGTTGTCATATGACATATAATGGCTTTATACCCTCAATATATAAAAAGTTCTCATATATCAATAAGAAAAAAATAGATGAAAGCTCAATAGAAAAATAGGCAAATGGGGTGCCTGGGTGGCTCAGTCAGTTAATTGTCTGCCTTCAGCTCAGGTCATGATCTCCAGGTCCTGGGATTGAGCTCCGCATAGGCTTCCTGCTCAGCGGGGAATCTGCTTCTTTATCTCTCTCGCTTTGTCCCTCCCCACCACTCATTCTCCCTCTCTCTCTCTCTCTCTCTCTCTCTCTCTCAAATAAATAAAATCTTTAAAAAAAAAGGAAAATAGGCAAAGTATATAAGCAAACAATTTATACAAGGATACAAGTTACCAATAAATGTAGACAACTCAACCTCAGAAACTGCTATGTAAGTATATGTATACATATGGCAGAGACTTTAAAAAAAGATTATTGTTGGTAAAGAAGTAGTTTTGGGGGGTGCCTGGGGGGCGCCTGGCGCAGTCATTGGACGTCTGCCTTTGACTCAGGGCGTGATCCCAGCATTCTGGGATCGAGCCCCACATCAGGCTCCTCCGCTGGGAGCCTGCTTCTCCCTCTCCCACTCCCCCTGCTTGTGTTCCCTCTCTCGCTGGCTGTCTCTGTCAAATAAACAAATAAAGTCTTTAAAAAAAAAAAGAAAAGAAAGAAAGAAGTAGTTTGGGAAAACAGACCCCCTCATATCCTGAGAATACAGATTAGTGCACTCATTCTGTGGGTAGAGTGGTACTTGGGCAAAATTTATTGAATTTTATGTTCCTACCATTCTACTCTGTCATTCCATTAAAAAAAAAAAAAGATTTATTTATTTATTTGAGAGAGAGTGGCAGGGAGGAGGGTGGCAGAGGGAAAGAGAGAGTCCCAAGCATCTTCATGCCTAGCACGGAGCCCAAAGCAAGACTTGATCTCAAGACCCTGAGATCATGACCTGAACTGAAACCAAGAGTCAGACACCTAGCCTAACTGACTGAGCCACCCAGGTGCCCCCCGCCCCCCACCCCGGGTTCCATTTCAAGAAATCGATCCTCTGGCAGTGTTCAATAAGGACACAAAGATATATGGACCAGCTCTTCATAGCAACACTCTCATATTCAAAGATTTTAAACAATCAAAGTGCCCGTTGGAAGAGAATTGACTTTTACGTAAGTTTGAGTGTGGACGTACACTGGAATAATGTAGCCATTAAAGTGAGATCTAGGGGTGCCTGGGTGGCTCAGTCGGTTAAGTGGTTAAGCGTCTGCCTTTGGCTCTGGTCCTGTTCCCAGGGTCCTGGGATCAAGCCCCACCTTGGGCTCCCTGCTCAGCGGGGAGTCTGCTTCTCCCTCTTCCTCTGCCCCTCCCCCCACTCATGCTCTCGCTCACTCTGCTCTCTCTCAAATAACTAAATAAATCTTTAAAGTGATGTCTAATGACAAGAGAAATTGCTTTCCTATAAGAGAAAGCAGAAGACAAATTTGTATTTAAAGTTTGATTTCCACTTGATTAAAAAAAAAAAGTGTGTGTGTACACGAGTTGTTTTTCTTTCTTCCTTTCTCTTGCCCAGAGAAAAGGAAGGAAGAAAGGATCCTTGAGTGTTAACAGTGCTATCTGTGAGAGGTGGTGTGACGGGATGCCTGTATTCTTATACTACAGAGTAAATCCTTACTCTGTGTCAGAGTCCTCCTCATTTTCAAGGTTGAATAGGTTTCCCTTTATAATCCAACAATATTGTCAAAAGCCCCCTGTGTGCTCACCATGGTCTAAGCACCTGGACTGGGAGGTCAGGCGAATGTGGCCCAATTTCACTTCCCTTCCTTCCTAGGCAGACCTTGCCTAGGTCACATGATCTTTGTTTTCCCCCACCTTTCAAGTTAGACGCACCTTTCAAGTTCTTCTCAGGTTTGTGGGAGGGCTGTCACAGCCAGTGGGGGTAAACAGAGGGGAGGACCCTGCTTGCCCTTGGAATCCCAGTGCCAGGCAGAACATGGAGCTGCAGGCTGTGTGGGGTACAGGCTGGGAAGGCTTCCTGGAATAGGCTGTTCAATTTAGCAAATAAAATGCAGCACACTCAGTTAAATTTCTATTTATTTATTTATTTGTCAGAGGGAGAGCTCGACAGAGCAGGGAAAGCGGCAGACAGAGGCAGTAGGATAAGAGGCTCCTCGCTGAGCAAGGAGCCCGATGTGGGACTCAATCCCAGGGCTCTGGGATCATGACCTGAGCCAAAGACAGACGCTTAACAAATTGAGCCACCCAGGCATCCCTAAACTTCTATTTTAGATAAAGAACTTGTTAGTATAAGAATGTCCCATGGGGTGGAGGGAAGAATATCCCTTGAAATATTTGGGATATATTTATACTAAAAAATTATTTGTTGTTTATTTGAAATTCAAATTTAACAGGGCAGCTTATATTTTAACTGGCAACTCTACCCTGGAATGGGACGTTTTGGCTTAGATGGGAGCAGGCGTTGCTTTCCAGGTAGAAGAGTCTAGGGAGAAACATGCACGTGTACTGGGGGCCATGATAAGGCGGGCTACGTGGTCAGTGTGTTCGCTGATGGGAGACAGAGAGCAGCCGTGTAGAAAGGCTCGGGATGACTCTTTAAGAGGCTCAAACATGCAGGTCAGGAACTTTGCTTCTCATATCATAACAATGCGGAGCTACTGAAGGATTTTGAACAAGGGAAAGAACCTTATAAAGTTATGCATTAAGAATAAACTCCAGTTGGGGATGGAAGGTTGCTGTGGTGGAAGGCTGACAGGTGACGGGCAGGTGACAGGTTTTAGGTGGACTTTCTTGAGAGTAGATGGGACCTGGAGTCGCCTGCTTTCTCTTTGCTGCTTCTTCACCCCAGGTTCACTGCATCAGCACCGAGTTCACTCCTCGGAAAAAAGGTGGAGAGAAAGGTGTCCCCTTCCGTCTCCAGATTGACACTTTCAAGCCTGGCGACAAGGACCTTCCACCTGAGCACCTGCACTCAGCCGGCTGCCTCATCAAGGTGTTCAAGGTACAGGCAGGTCCCTTCCCCTCCCTCTAGGGACTGTCACCGTGCTTGGCTGGCTGGGTGGAGTCCCTCAGCCTGCAGCCCCCTTCTCTAGACACAGAGGGATGGGGCTTGATCTCTTGCTTAGAGCCCTTCTGGAATGAGATGGGGGCAGGTAAGGGGGGGGGGGCTCTGAACTGCGCGTCACTCTCCTGTAGCCCAAAGGAGCTGACCGCAAACTGAAAACAGACCGGGAGAAGCTTGAGAAACAGCCCCTGCCGGAGAGAGACAAGTATCAGTCTGCCTGTGAGAGTACGGTGCTCGTGGAGGTGTGTGTGGAGGCGCTGGGTGTCCGTGGAGCTGGGGGGGGGGGGCGCTGGTATTCATGGAGGTGGGGGGGGGCGCTAGTGTTCATGGAGGTGGGGGGGGCTCTGGTGTACATGGAGGTGTGTGGGGGGGCGCTGGGTGTCCGTGGAGGTGTGGGGGGCGCTGGGTGTCCATGGAGGTGTGGGGGGGGGCCGCTGCGTGTCCGTGGAGGTGGGGTGAGGGGGCTGGGTGTCCGTGGAGGTGTGGGAGGGCGGTGGGCGCGGAAGAGCGGGTTTGGAGGAAAGATCCTCGTGCGGGTGGGGACACGGAGGCCTGAGGGCCGTGGCGGCTCCAGGATCATCACAATCCCATTGATTCCACCTGCTCCCTGCAAGGACAAGTGGCGCCGTCTTGTCTGTTGGAGACCAGGCGCCGACCCCGTGCAGCCTTCCGGGCTGCCTCTCCCGCACCCGCCCCTCCCCGCCTCGCTCCTGCCCCTCCGCCGGGAGCGCTTCCCCTCCCGCCGCGGCTCCCGCCGCCAGACCGGCCGACTAGCCGACTCTTCCTTCGAGTGCAACTTGGTCTCCTTGTCAGGGACTCCTAGGGCGGGGACCAAGCCCGGCCCCGGGCAGCCCCCTCCTCAGCTCTCACGGGAAAGAGGTGACGGAAGAGCCCCCACTGGCCTCGGAATGTCTAGGCTGAGCCTTGCGGCTTCTTTGCCCCGCAGTGCTCGCCGTGGCCAGATGCCAGTGCGGGGCCCTCCTCCCCGCTCAGCCCCCTTGCTCGGACCTCGCCCCACTCCTGCAAGCTCCTGTCCCCGGACAGGTGAGGGGGGCGCGCCCCGCTCAGGCCTTTGGGGTGAGTGTGACGAGAAGGGCTCCTCAGCCCAGGCATCCGGGGAGCTGCAGGGCGGAGGGTGCGGCTCAGCCCTGTGCCCTTCGGGCGATGCGCGGCGTGACCCCAGCCAGCTCTGCCTCCCGGGGAGGGGGGAGGGGGCGTGGGGCCGGAGGCTGGCGGCACTGCCGACTCTCTGCTCCCCCATAGGCTCTGCTTCTCCCCGCCGCTCGCCTTGGACACCTTGGGGGGCAGCCCCGCTGAGGTGCGTCTTCCCTTTCCAATTCCCCCGACCTCTATCTCAGAGCCTTCGCGGGGCTTCGTCGCACTCTCCAGAATGGGGTGGTCCTGCCCCCTGGTGGA